>NC_141399.1:20339162-22820824 GCF_034619465.1 Leptosomus discolor
CACTCTTTTACGTCTTTGATTTTTATCCCATTTCTGCTCCCATGAGGGGGTGGAAAGGCTTGTCCAGCTCTTGGACTGCTGCATATTGAAGTGCTTGGTGACTTGCAAGCCGGTGTTCGTGTTTGGAGCCAGGCTGAGTCCCCATCTCTCCTCTTGCCTTTGCTTTTGCTACCCGTTATTTCTGGCACTGCAAGGTCTGACCCCTAAAATGGTGGTGATAACTCTACTGTAGTATTCAAGCAAGGGGGTTTCATGTGCAGTACATTGGGTGCTCCCCAGCCACACCATCCGTCCTGCACACACGTGGCCATGCCTGAGCTCAGGGAGCCCTGCTGGCAGCTGGGCTGAGTGCAGAGCCACATTGGCGCCTGCAATGGCCTTGTGGGCCTGGCTGCTCCCAGGGGAAGGGGCACATCCCACCTGCCCCAGGGCTGAAATATGGCTCTGCAGGGACAAGCGGCCGCTTTTCCTTCCCACTCACCCTGCCTCTGCTCTGGCCTTAACCATAAATAAATGAGGTTAACCCAGGGTGCGTTGGAGTACAGTCTGATCATGTAGGCAATATTTAGAAGCCCTGGGGGATAAAATGCTCCATCAAATGTGCAATCATTCCCTGAGAAAATGAGGAATTTTTAGGAAACGTCCCTTAGGAAGCTCACAAAGTTGAGGTGGGGGCTGGGGAGGACTCCTGTGCCTCTGGAGGCTTGCCCGCTTTCTAAGGGTATTGATTGCTCTGATACAAACTGTATTTCTCTCAAAAATTTTCCTATTGTGCAAACACCAGCACCAAAGAGCAGAAAATAACCATGCTGGGCACAGCTTCTGCCAGCTATTTGACTCCTCTTAGGCTGGCCCGCTATATAATGTGCTGACAGGTACATTTGGGTAACACCCTCCTTTCGTGTTTGGTGCATCGCCGACTGTTTGTTGGCGAAACAGCAGATTCGAGGTCTTGTCACGTCTAAATTATCTATAGAGTTATCTGGTAATTTGCTAGAATAATTTTTCTGGAGTTCCTTGATTTTACCCCGTTATTCTTTTCTCCCTAATTCAGCTAGATCTGGCTGTAGCTGGGAAACGTCTCTACCTCCCAGCATGGGCGCAGAGGGAATGCCAGCACCTTTCCTTGTTTCATGTCCCCTGCACATCTGCTCAGGGAGTGACGACAGGGGATGCTGCCTGTAAGTGGCATCAACGTCGCTGCTCTGACACCCAATTAATTTTAATTTAAAATCCCCCAAATTTTAAAGGCAATCCCAGCCAGGCATAAGAAACCTGATGAGAAATTGGACACAAAATTAAAGTTTAAAGAGGGAGTATAGCCACGTCTTTGCCGTACCCTCAAGAGACTGCTCCACTCCTGTGAGCGGGAGCTGATGTGGAAAAGGACATCCAAAATTATTTATTATTTTGTAATTTGCCAAGCATTTCTAAATACGTTGCTTGAAATGGCACCTAGGGAAGTGAGATCTAGGAAGTACGCAAAATGAGCAATTATAAGTAAGCAACTCATTAAAGGAAGTGCTATCACCTTCTCTCTGCGTCAAAAAGTCCTCCTTTTGGGTAGGTAAAAGGTTTTTTTGCAAACTAAGTGGTGGTTGCTTTGTATTCCCGGTGTGATCTGAAGTCACCTGCTCTTTCTGGTGCAGTCACAGCCAAATGCGGGCACTCTTCCCCTGCGAGCGCGTGCGTGCAGTGGGGAGCTGGAATTCCTGGCCAGGGAGATGCCAGGGAGCCAAGAGCAAAATCACCCCCTGCCTGCACTTCAGGCACCCAGGGAAATAGCAGCTTGCAAAGCTCAGCCTAGTGAGCCTCCTGCACTGGCAGAAGGGAATATGAAACTCATTGTTAAAAATTGCCTAACTTCTTTGTGTGGCAGAAAGAAATTTGCTGGAGACGGGCTGAGGTGTAGTCCAGTTCTTGACTCGCTGCCCAGAAGAAAAGCTTTTCCCTTCTGAGGCTGTTCCTAGAGCTGATATTAAAAGCTGTTTAAGAGCTCTTGGAAACGGTTCCCCAACAAAGCAAATTGTTTCAGCTAATTAAGAACCTGATGCGAAAGCCCCAGGTAATACTTTGCAACTTAAACAACTTTCCAAGGAGTTTGGAAGAGAAACAATTTCAAAGGCACAGCTGCGGGAGTTATATTTTCTATGTTACAGGGCAAGGCAGAGGCAGAGATCTGGGAGGATGTGGCTATGGTTATCTCGGGCCCCTCTGCCCTGCCCCGTGGTGCTTTATCCTGCCGGTCACAGTGAATGTGAAACCAGGTGAAGGGGACAGCAGGGAGGCTGCTCTTGTCAGGTCCCACATGGATGGCATCTGCCTTGAAAAGCCTTTGGCACTATCTCCCTGAGCATTCTGGTAGCCAGGCTGGTGGTGTATGGCTTCTGGAGTACAAGGAGGATTTGCTGCCGCCCGGCACTGGTCACAGGGCAGCACAGGACAGGTGGCGTGATAAACCATCTTCTCAACGTGCCCTGGAGTCCGAGCTCAGGACTACCGCTGCTAGACCAGTCCCTGTGCACTGTTGTTGTGGTCCCCAGCTCTGCAGGGGCTCCAAGAGGAGTCAAACCCAGAGTGCTCTCCATAGCATTCCCTACATTTCAGTCAGGGAAGATCCTGGGCAGCAGCAGCTCTGAGACATGTTCAGGCTCAGCCACGTAGGAACCCACAGTGGCACTGGGGAAGGGAATGGTCCCAGCTCCCCGCAGCCCTGCAAGCAGGAGGTGGTGGAGCCAAGGCACCTTCTTCCCAGGGCTGAAAGCCTCTGCGAGGTCTCTGCCTCCCTTTGCTGAGGATTATTTCAGTTCTGAGCCAACACCAGCTGTCCCTGCCAAATGGTGTTTGGGAACCAGGGCAGGCTTCTCCTCATCTCTGCTCTTCATGGCTGTAGGCCCCCCATCAGTGAACCCCCTGAGCTGCCTGTAAGCTTATCCTAGCTGCAACCATCAAAATGCACCAAACCCCCTCAGCAGAGCACGGGGCTTTATTTCAAAAGCCTTCTCTTCTCTTCTGCTTTGCCTCCTTATCTTCCCACTGCCATCTGCTCTGTCTGCTAAAATAAGGCAGCATGCCGCAGATGAGGTGTGCTGTGCTCAAGGGGCCCCACACCACCCTGCCCAGGCTGCCCCAGCACTGTGTCAGCGTGATGGCTCAGCACACAGGGACCCTCCACTGGGTATCTTCTTCTGTGGCCCAGGGGAAGCTGCTGCTGCTGAGGATAGGGTTTGTCCCCTCCGGTTTCAGGTTTATTTCTCCAGGCTGATGGAGAGTGGTACACACCAAGGGTGACTCCTTGCAAGGGTCTTGGCTTCTCATCCTAAAGATGTTCATCTCACACCTGGGGCAGATGATGACTTGCTGAGACTGGCTACCTGAATTTTAGACAATTAGATGAAATGAACCTTAAGAGACCTTAAATGGAGAACAGCCCCAGCCCTTCATGTCTTCATTGCCCTGTCCTATGCTCTCCTTGCAAAGGAGTGACCATAGGGGAATGGACAGAGCACCACCTTCACCCCTCTCTTCCTTGGCATGATGAAACGTCTCAAAGGTAGATTTGCTGAGAGCCCCTTTGCACTCGATGAAGTGAATGCCCAGGACAGGGTGGGATGGGAGTTGTTCAGTGTCCCCATAGCAGAAGTGGCATGGCAGAGCAAGGTCCTGCGTCAGCTTTTATGTTTCTGACAACACTAAAACAAGAAGAAAGGTGAGGTTGGGAAGTAGGGAGAAGATATTTTGCAGAGTTAGCCTGGAGACCTCATTGCCCTGAGTTACTTGAAACAAAGAATACAACAAAATTCTGGAACCCAGAGGGAGGATTTGGGGAAAATGGAGACACCTTTGGGAGTCATAGGAGGCCTTTTTCAATTTAGAGATCTGCTTTGGAATTTTCAGATCACATCTCTGAATTTTCCCGGGCCACAGCTAGAAGCTTCTGGCCCTCATTTCTGCCATGACTGGGTGAGGACTATCAGGCAGTCTCTGATCTCTGACGTGAGTTTGGTTTGGGGGTTTTTTTGGTTAGCATATTTTTAATTGTTTGGAGCACAAAGAGCACCCGGTTCCCAAGCCTGTTGAAGCAGAAAAGCATTTATTTCAGTGGGATTTGGCTGACTTGGAGAACAAATATTCTCAAAAAACCTTGTAGTTTGGCAAAGAAATGAGGTATTGAGTTGGGAATAATGCCTGAAAGCACGAACGTGATTGTAAAGACGGGACCTGCACTATGGATTTGCCGATGGCTCTGCCCTAGCTGGGGCCACATCCAGGCTGTGGAGCTGGACTGTCTGGGATGAATGTGGCTGATGGCCAGCCTGGCACTCCCTGGCTTTCCCAGGCTCTGGCGAGGGGGCTGCAGTGGCAGGTCCTGCTAGCTGCCAGCAATGAACACCCGCGCTGCGCCAAAAGGGCTTGCAGTCTACAAAGGAGCTGTGAAATTCCCAGCTTTACATAATTTCCTGATTTACTCAGAGCTGTTAAGTATGACCAACAGTCATTTGTTTGCCGAGAGCAAATAGGACATCAGGAAAAGAAGAGCAGACTAGAGATAGGTAGCAGTATTTTTAACAAATCTGGATTTTTCTTCAGGCCAAAAGTCAGATGAGTGTTGCCAGCCTTCAGAGGAGCAGGTTTCTGCAGTGGCCCTGAACTACTCTTAAAGTGGAGCTTCTTAAATTACTTAAAGGGTTTATATGAGGCAGTTCCTTCTGCGGCTTCAGGGAGCCAAAAAGTCCCACAGGCATCTGTCTGTCTTTGCAAAAAGGGCAGCTGGGGAAGGAAATGCCTTCACAGATGCATTTTAAACTGCGTAAACATTCATGTGATTTTTAAATATTTTTTTTAAAGCAACCATTTTACGTGGACTTCACCATTTCATTTTGTTTTGGCTTCTTAGCTTCGTCCTTGCTACATTTACTCTTGAGATGGAATTTCTCAGCTTTTCCACCCCAGCGCCTGTAGCCAGTTCCTACCACCTGGCTGCAGAGAGACCTGTCACCGCTGGTGGGAACATCCATCCAGGTTAGGCTCACCATCAAATCACCACGTGGCAGCTGGGGGGCTATCAGCTATTTCTGAAATAAGTTTAAGTTAAAATAAGCGTTTTTTGAAAAAAAAAAAAAACAAAAAAACTTAAGTTTTAAAATAAGTCTTGAAGGTGATGAAAATCATATGGGACCCACCAAGACACGTACCCTTTCTGTAGGCAACTCTTGGGTTCCCCAAGTGTGCCCTTACAGCCCGGATTTTAGGCATTTTGGTGGATTCAGGAAATACACAAGATGAGCACAGCCAGTGAGGGCAGGGAGACGCTCTCCCGACGAGGAGGGCTGGGAGCTGGACCCACTGCTGGCCATGCTGCTCCAGCTTTGCCATGGGCAGCAGGTAGGGGGATGAGGGAAGGTATGCAAGGCACGAGCGTGGAAAGATGCTGCTGCATATAATTCGGGGAGCAAAGTGGCTCATCCATCTCTGTTGTAACAACTTGTGTTTCTAGAACGTTTCCCAGCCTTTTACTGTAATAGTTTATTGACCTGCATAGAAGCATGGAAGATTATGAGAGTTAATTTTTCAAGCTTATCACTTGATTTATTCCATAAAGGTAGTTCATTTAATTAAAATATTTCTGCTGCTGAAATTGGGACTCACAATCTTGAAGCCTTGAACAGGGTATATGGGCTTTTTTGAAGCAGCATTCATTTAATGGGGTCAAACAACATTGTCCACAGAAACCAAAGCTACCAGTTCTCTAGGAATACATGTATTTCAGGGCAAAACTCCTGGCAGGGGCCATAGAAATAGAAACAGAACAGGATGGAGAAAGAGAGGAAGGCATAGGGCTAAAATCAGGGGGGTCATGGGTTACCTGAGATGTCTGCCTGTGTCTGCACAGCCCTGGCTGATCTCCACCCAGAGGTGAAGCCCTTGGCCTTTGGTGCGCTGTCTTCCAAGAGACCTCCTGCTCTCTGACAGGGCCTGAGGACAACTGTTAGCAGATGTCTTCTTGGGTGGTGCATCTACCCAACATGCAAGAACCACAGGAAGGTGGATTTGGTAGGTCTCAGCAATAGAGCCCTGAGTACCCTCAGCCACCTTCACGTGAGGTTTTTGGTCTCTGCCGATGTAGGGTTGTCTCCTGGGGAAATATGATAATTATTTGTAAAGTTTTGAAAGCATTATATGACTGTTCAGATACTGCAGGACATTGGTTTGTGAGGTCCTCAGCTTCCAAGCCCTGTAACTGATGGCTCCTCAACACGCTTTGAAAATGATCCACCATGGTCATGAAGTAGGTTCAGACCCTATTTGCTGCTGCTAGACTGGTTTGGGGATGAGGGGACTGGGGACTGAACTGCTCATAATAGGAAGGAAGCTGAAGCTCCTAAAGATGCAGATTTTCTTCTGGTTTGGAAGTGGGTGGCTGCTGCCTGATAGACACTTGGGGCTCTTTGCAATTTAGAAGAGAGCAATCAGACAGCTTGAATCTGCTTTTATCAGATGCAGAAAATTACTAGTTGGATGGCTGGATATTTTAGTCAACCCTAGTGCTTATAAAAACCAAGGTTTTGATTAAATAAGGCTTCTCTGATAAACTCAGCTTTTCTTGTTTTTTCTTCCATTCTGTTGGAAAAACGGATAGAATACTGTATTTGTTTTCCACATAGTTTGGCTAGGTTTCTCTTTGCAAGCATTGTTTCGCTGCAAACATGAAATCTTCCGCGTACTGGTTCAAATGATTCCTGAAGAGACATGGTTATTGCATCAAATGTATCTGTGAAATAGCAGCATGGTCACGAGAAACATCTTGCACTTACACCATGCCAGTGCACCAAAGGGTAGTTAGGATCTATGGTGACCAGGGTACAGGCTCTGCTGGACTCGGCATATGTCTCCTGGGCATTATTGCAGGATTTTTATCATGCAGCCGGTGTTCGGAGATCCCCCTGCTGCTGTTAACCTTGGCTGAGAAATACATCCTGATAATGGGGACTGTTAAAGATAAGGCTGTCTGGCAAGCTGATAAATCTCGTTAAGAAGTACTACATCACGGAGTAAATTACAATGCATGGCTAGATCGATTCAAACAAAAATTAACAATATATTACTTCTTTATCCGTAGGAGAAAAATAGACTCCTGCCTCTATGCTGGTGGGTTTTAGTGCTGGATGTGGAGGTGTGGCATGATGTTAGTGGAAAGGTTTGCTGAGAAGATGCACTTTCTCAGTGGGTGCATCCCTGGTAGCGCCAGAGCAGGAACGCAGCAGCATCCTCAAGGAGGATTCACTGGGAGCAACCGGTCTGTGTGTGGGCAAGAGGCAATGGGGAGCCAGGACACGCTGGGGGACAAAAGCCATATCCCTTTCTTCTGTGTGGTTAAATGATGTTTATCACAGTCTGGTCTGTAACGACTGCAAATGATCCAGACAGCTTTATAAATATCACGTTGGAGCAAAATGGGAAAATAGGGGCTTGTCTTCCTTGGGACAGCCATAGCTAATCTTTGAAAACCAGACCAAACCCTCTGCTGCTTTAATACCATTGGCTGGATTTTATTGTGAAAGAAAATCTTAATCCTTCATCCATTTGGATCCAGTCTCTTGGAACTGAGCTGGTAGTTAATTTAGCGCTTTCTCCGAGATAAAACAGAGAGAAATAGTAAGGTTCAGTGAAAAGGAAAACGAAAAACCTTTTAAGCATCTGAGACTTGCTTTCTTGTTTCTCCTATTTTTCTTACTCTTTGTGATTTTTCCTTTTTCTTAAATACGCAGCACTGCACTCACATGTTTCCTCCCATGATGGTACCTTCAGGTGCCCAGCCTGGACGTGCTCTTTCTCTCGCTTCTTTGAAAAGATCCTCTCTCTTGAGTCTGCCCCAGGCCAGGGGCAGCTTTATCTCCACCTGCTCACTGCAGAAGCAGACATCAGATAGTGGTCAAGGTAGCAGAAGATGCATAGTGGTACCCAGTGGCCAGGAAAAAAAAGTGAGTGTATCCACATTGGAAATAAGAACGGAGATAAACGAGTATCAAAGCTGCTGCCCAGCAGTGGCAACCATGTGAAATCAAGGCTGTATTTTATCTGAACCAAAGTGCTAAGGGATGACCTGGTGAAGAAGGTGGTGGGTGAACTTTTTGTGTCAGAGTGAGGATGGGCATTTCTGGTGATCGCATCTGGCCCCAAAACTAGTCTTCTCTTCCTCAAATAGTAAAGCACAGGATGGCCCATGTCCCACCTGGAGGTGGTTGGCCTCCGTGTCTTGCCTCCTCACTATCTCGAGGCAAACCTACTTGCATTCATCTCCACTGCCATTGCTGTGCTGGGAGATGGTGTCTCTACTTCCCATTCCTGATGGCAGCTGGTTTATTGCTGGGTGTCTAAGTTATTGCAGAAGCATGGCAGTGACACCAATGCTCTGATGCTCAGCAGGCCATTCCCAGGTCGATGGATGCTTGCTCACAGCCCTGGGAATTGGTCCCGTGGCTTTTGGACAAGCCAAAAGCATCAAAGTGCTCTTGTCAATATCCTACTGATTTTTTAAATTTTTTTTTTTATCTAATGAACTGGAAGGAAATATGTTGAGTGGGGTGGGATGTCTATATATATTCTGCAAAAGCACCAGTTTCCAAATTTTGGACAGCTGTATACCCTTTTTTAGCAGCCCCTTCACACAGCCCACACAGCACCCAGGCTCTCACAGTCAGGCTGGTTTGGAAATAGGCTTCCTTGATTGCAAAATAGTTTCAATCCTTTGACTTAGAAACATTCTTGCAGTTCGAAAAGAATTTTTTTAAGCTCCAAAAATACAGTAGGTGCTTCCTGCCACAGCAGCTGCCCTAATTTTGGAGGTGGTGGAAGATGGGCAGGGGGCAGAATCAAGCTGGGGGAACCTGGCTTGTGGCTACAGCCGCACAAGGATGTGGGTGCTGAGATGCTTCAGCGCCAGGAGCCACTCGCCCATGGTTGCTTTGGCCGAATGACAGAGCTGGGGGGGTTTATTCTGGAGTCCTAGCAGGATGATCCAAACTAGTTACCCAACTAGCCCTTTGGCATTCAAGTCAAGCATTTCAAGATGAGATTGTTTCCCAGCTCCGTGGAATGAAATTTAGGCCCGACAGTGAAATAACAACACGGGAAAGTAGACTAAGTTTGACTCTAACACCACAATTCTTACTAACGTGGAAGAGTTGGTGGCCTTTTCCTCTAGCCCCTATCAAGCCAAATTTGTGAACAACCCATGCTGGGAGCCCTGAGACAGCTCAGGGGACAGCAGAGCAGTGTATGCCTGTGTCCACGGGTCAGCACCCCAAAAAGACCGTTGGTTTTCTGCATATCTCCACTTCTGCTGCAGGAGGGGCTGCCCGGGACAGCAGTGCCCTGGCCTAGGTGCATGGCCGCTAGGGTTTGCAGCTGGGTGAGAAGCCACAGGTGACCCAGGCTGGCTGTGCTGATGGCAATCACGTTTGCAGCTCTCCTACGGGCACAGAGGCTCACGCCGCTTTCTTCCCACCATGGTGGTGTTCACCAGCCTGGCCATTGGCTGCTGCAGTGGAATAAGCTGGACTTGGCAAGAGCACAGCTATTCCTCGAAGGTGAGTGGAGGGGAGCATTGCTATTACTCATCAGTCAAAGACTTTCAGCTGGAATAATCCTCTGCTGGCTCTGTGGTGTATTGAACCACAGGGTGGGAGGCTGTGAGCGCCTCGGAGACTATCTCTCTGACCCCTGGGCTGTATTATGGAAGGCTGATGCATTCCTGCTGCGGCCAGGAGCAGGGGAGGAAAAAAATCCCCAGCATGAGGCATATGCTGGGGGAAGGAGAAGGGAGAGCTGAGGAAGGAGGATGCTCGCGGTTGCCACAGGAATAGGACAGTGATGGCCACTTCGGCACCTGGCTGTTGTCAAGCTCCCCATCTCTGCTCTGCCTGCCCCTCTCCGTGGCACTAGTAAAGGGGACAGGTGATAGGACAGACACTGCTGCTTCCTGCTCCAGGTCCCCTCTTGGTAGGTTTGGTGAGGGGAGGGAGCACTGGTGCAAGACACAGCAACTCCCCTGTGGCTGCCATGGAGCTAGGGCTGGGAGCTGCCACTGCCCATGTCCCTACCTTCCCTCCCAGCCCCAGGGCGCAGCCATTGTGCATAGCTTCTCCCATCCTCTATTTCTTTGTCTTTTTTCCAACTGGGAGAGGTCTCAGCACAGAGAAGGAAGAGGGATGGAGTGGAGCAGATGGGAGGCAGAAAACAAGCCCTGCAACACAAAGCTCGTCCCAGTGAGCTCATTATCCCGTGCTGCTCTTAATCACATTATTGTGGTGTGAAGGCCACCGATACATCACACACATCTAAAATAGAGCTGGGTAGGGACTGTCAGCTCCATCAGCCTGAGAAAGGCCACAGGAACAGATAAGAATAGGCTGATGCTTGAAAAACACATCACTGGGTTGCTTAGTCAAACACTATATTTAGCAAGGGATTGAAATAACTGTGGTGGTTTTCAGCTAGGCTAATCTGTGAACCCTGGTTGCACTAATACTTGCCCAGTTGACGGTAATGAAGTCAATTAGTGTGGAGCAGTTGGCAGCTAAGGAAACTCGGCTGTGGGAGGTGTGTGCAGTCCCCTTGCTGCCTTTCCCTGTGGACGGTCCCAGGAGCCCACGGCTTTACACTGGGGGAGTGCTGGCTCTTTGCTGCGCTGCCTGCAACAGCCTCCCGCCAGGGAGCAGGAAGGATGCGCAGTGACTCCCCAGGGAGCCCACAGCCCCCTCGCTCCCCCAGCCAAGCAGGCATCGGTGTGTGGCCACCTGGGCTCCAGAAACACGACCTGCTCTGCTGAGTGGCATTTGAGAGTTGCATTTAGTGCTTCTTTTTTATTTACCTATTTTTTATATGTGTATATATATATGCACGCATAGACTTCAGAAGCAGCATGCATATGCTGGCATAAATGGACTTAGCAAACACAAGTACAGGCAGCTCTGCATCTTGGTTGAGTGGGATTTTGAGGGTGTTTTTAGGGGGAAAAAAAGGCACAATCAGGCCAATAGCACACCCTGCACTTTCTGCCCCGTCCCAGAGGCAGCTGTCCCACGGTGGTGCATGAACACACATGCATGCACCGCCAGCCATGCACAGCCAGCCCTGCCTGTCCCTCTGGCTCCCCAGGGCTGCCCCTGCCTGCCCACTGCCTTTGATCCCCCTTGGTCTTGGTCCCTCCTGGCACCAGGGCCACCTGAATCCTCTCCAGTCTCTTCCCATCACAGGCACAACAAGCATCTCCTGCATTTGCTCCATCTTGCCTCCTGATCTCTGGTGCTTCCACCATCGCAGCGCGTCTCCTCGCCCTGGTTTCAAATCCCATCACTGCCTCAGCCTCCTAGGAGAGATAAGGGCTGGGGTGGAGGTAAAACCAGGCCCGTGGTTGTTTGCTGATGGCACAGGAGGTTAAAAACGCCCTTTGTGAACATGCTCTAGTTGGCACCGTGATGTTCATCCTCCCCTCCGTAGGCGAGCATCCCGGAGAAGCACCAGTTGGCACAGGTCGGCGAACTTCCCCTCACCACCCAGAACTGCAGCGACTCAGTCAAAGGGGTTTGGCAGAGGTGTGTGGTGCCTCCAGCCATGGGGAGGTGATTTGGAGGGGCTTGGGAGAGTTCAGCTGTGAGAATGGGCTGAAACCAAGGGGGAGCAAGCATCAGTCAGTGCTTGGGAATCAGCATCCGAAATGAGTGAGCGCCAGAGTTCATCCAGAGAGGCTGCTTGCAGAAGGAGCATCTTTGCTGAGGGCACAAGAGTGCTTAGAGGATGGAGACCCCAGGCAGTGCCCAAGAGGGGTCTGAAACAGCCCTGGCATCCAATGATCAAGCGTGACTCAGTCCCTTCCCTTTAAAACTGTACTAAAAGCTATCCACAGTATGGACAGTGCTGTGATGTTCTTAGCACAAGGATGCTGAGCACTTGGGAGGTGGGATCATACAGTGAGATGCCCCCATTTCTGCTGCAGGAGGGTGCATAGAAGGTGTCTGGATGTCAGGAGCCCTCCTAAATGGGAGGTTTCCTGCAAGTAGGACTGAAAGGAGTGCTTGAGAAGTGATTTTATGAGGTTCTTGTTGTTAATTTGAATCTTGATTCAGATACCAGAAGTGTTTTCCATATTTTCCAGGCACCCATCTGTCACAGTGATGAGCCCTGTACAGTACTTGTCAGCAAATAAATGAAATATTCTTGTGAGATTCACTGCATTTAATGCTGGGAGATGAGATCTGGCTTGCAAGATACTTGTACCTCATGCTGCTTATCTTATTTTGTACAGATTTTTGTCCTGGTATTTTAATAGATACCATTTTGATTGTGTAAAATAATACCCTAGTACATAAATAACCAGGCAGAGTCCTAGGGATGATGTTGCAGGGAGCAGTTTGTGCTGGGATGAAGACCATGGCTGTGCCTCTCCCAGGAGCTGGAGAGGTTGCAGTGAGGGTCTTGGGGGTGACAGGGACAGTGGGACTGACAGGGAAGCCTGGGAAGGCTCTGGCACCACCGGCTCTCACCAAGGCTGTCAGACCTCTGAGTTGCCAAACAGGATTCGTGTGCAAATGTGATGCTGAAGCTCACTGGCTCCATCATTAAAATAAAACCCCAGCGGTGCCAGGGGATTCAGCATTTAATTAACTTGCCAAGTGGTAACGTTGACCAAACTTTCGCAGGAAGACTTCTACTTTAGTTAATTACAGTTTTGTCGTCACCCATTAGTAAATTAAAACAATTGCAGGATAAAACCCAGCGGAGGTTGGCGAGAGCGGCTGTGGCCACCTGCCAGTGGATGCCAGCGCTTGGAGGCAGCCGGGTGCACCCTCACATGCATGCAGACCCTGATGCACACTGACCCCGCACCTCCTCCCTGTGTATCACCCTGGGGTATTGCAGGAGCAACCCTGGGGGCTCCCCTGTGAGCAAGGCTGCTACAAATCCTCCTCATCCCCCAGGAAGGAACGTGGGCACAGCAATTGCTGCCCCTTCAGCAAAGCCTGCGGGAATTCTGGCTGCATCCAGCATTTCCCAATGCCCCTCACATGGTGTGTAATTGAAAACTGGGATAGTCATTACCACTTGGATGTGATGCCTTGAATGAAGCCACCTACTCTCGGTTGCTGGCTGGGGCTGCCCTGCACCTGGGGCTCTGTCCTGCCCCTGATGACCACAGGAGCACCGTTTATCTCTCCAGAAACCTGCATTTTCCATAACTCCTCTGCAAATCCTGGTGGTTTGGAGGTGAGGAAGGCTGTGAGCCCAAGGGATCAGGGCAGTGACCCTCCCAGGGCTGTAGGCTGATAACCCAGCTGGGCTGGGCAGCCCCCCAGCACCCTTGCCCCCCTGCCTGGCTGGCTGGCCAGTTTCTAGCACTCACTGCCCTGCCAGTGCCTCTTCATTTACAATGGCATCTCAGGTGCGCTTTGGTTTCATTCCTCTCTTTAATTATTGATGCTGACCTCCACCTGGAGCCCACTGTGCATCCTGGTGGTGTTGCCTGCGCGCTGCCAGTCTTTCCCACATGCCACCATCTTCACCAGCCCCAGCTCCCTGTCACCTGCACTCCACACAGTTAAAATCCCCCCATGCCTGCCACCACGATGCACCCTCGGGCAGCAAACCTCAACATCAAGCAAGCCCCCATCCCCGTCCTGATCAGGGCCAAGGTTTCCAGCATCTTTAAGCATGGAGACTCAGATATGTGCTGCTATCCCTTTGCCCTAAGCTCCTTACCCGCTTACCACCCTGGCTAGGGGCACCCTGCCTTCCTGAGCATCTAATGATTTGGACATGTAAAGCACTAAATACAGCCTAATTATTATTATCTTCGTGGGATCTGGTTAATCTAGATGGGGATTTACAAGCTGTTAGCAAATCAGCTGGTCATTTTTCTCAGGGGCAGCTTAATCCTGTTGGCCATGTTAGCTGGCAAATGCCCACAGCAAAGTTGTGGGGGACCTGCTTCAGAGCAGATCCCTCTGAGAGGGAGCAGAGGTGCTGCAGGATAACCAAATACCAAGCCAACAAGGCTGCAGGACCATGGAAGAGGGACAGGTCATTTTTCACCGGTAGAGCATGGGACCAGCGCAAGGCTGTGAGATGCCTCAGACACAGCATCTTCACTGAGCCCCTGCGTTTTTTAGCATCCAGCAGCGTGACAAGTGCCAGTGCCAGGTGGAAGTCTCTTAAATATGGGGACTGAGAGCTTGGAGAGGTTTGTCAGACATGTTCCCACTGGGCATGGGTGGCTTTGCTTGCCTGCTGTCTCCCTGCAGCTCCCACAGGCAGGATTTCTTGCCCCCCTTGTGCGTGTAGGAGCTGGGCTGCTTGCAGCTCCTGCTGCTGGAGGTGTTCACTGCCACAAGTGCTGGGATGCAATGGCAAATGCTGTGCTGGCTGCTGCAGCACTGTCTGCCCTCAGTGTTCACAAGGCTCCATGCAGCACTGGCTGCCAACGGGACCAGGGGGTGTCCCACAGCTTGGGAAAATTCAGTTACCCCTTCACTAGTTTTCTGGCATCCGAGGCTGTAATCGCATAGTGATTTTCCATGGGGGTTCAGACCGAAGCACAGGGTTCTGGACTGTCAGCACAGTGTCCCCGGCACAGGAGACCCCAGAGGTGCTGAAAGAAAAGCCAGGAAGAGAAAATGCAAACTCAGTATATGCCAGTCTCTCATCTTGGCCGTCTCCCAGGGCTTAGCCAGCACATCTCACGGCTGGCAAAGGCTAAGGGCCAGCTCCGCCTGTGACCTTCCCTGGTTTCTGCCTTTTCTCTGTACCCATATCTTTCTGCCTGCTGTGAAAGGCAAGGGGTATTTCAAAGTGGAGCTCCACACCCTTTTTGGCAGGGCTATTTTTACCGGAGATCATTCTCTTATCTGCTTCCCGGTGTGGTCCCATGAAGAGTCGAGCTGTCACATCTGTGAGAGCGGGATGGCAGGGCGAGCTGCTCAAACTGGGGCAGCTGCCAGGAGGAATGGCTGTGGAGCCACATCTGGGAGGAACCTGAGGGAGGATGCTGACACCAGTCTGCAGCGCTGTCAGATCCCTATTTCATGGATCAGTACTGTGCTCACCTGGTCTTGGAGGACCCCTAAGCCTCATCCTGATGAGATGACACCAGCAGGTCCTCTCTGCTGATGCCTGCCTTGCACTGTGGTGGTATCTCTTGCCTCCATGGACTCAGGGAGGTGCTGTTGGGGGAGTGTAGGATCTCCAGTCCAGCCTCCCATGCAGAGCAGGGCAGCTACCAACACAAGGGACTTTGTCTAGCAAAGTCTTGAACCCCCTCCAAAGAAGGAGACCCCATGGTGACTATCCCAGGCTGTACTGCTGCCTCAGCAAAAGGGTTTTTTGACCGCCCTGAACCTCTGCTCTTGCAAAGCACGCACATCTGTACCCAGGCAAACCTAGACGAAAGGAGTGTACTGATCTGGGAGGCTACACATTTTGCAGGGTGTCCTGCCGTGGGGGTTGTCCCAACAGGGCACTGGCCTCTCCACGGGCACAAGAGCCACCTCCTTGGATCATAGAATCATAGAATCACAGAATGGTTTGGGTTGAAAGGGACTTCAAAGATCATCTAGTTCCAACCCCCCTGCCATGGCAGGGATACCTCCCACCAGACCAAGTTGCTCAAGGCTCCGTCCAACCTGGTCCTGAACACTTCCAGGGATGAGGCATCCACAGCTTCCTTAGGCAACCTGTTCCAGTGTCTCACCACCCTCAGGGTGAAGAACTTCTTTCTTATATCTAGTCTAAACCTGCCCGCTCCCAGCTTCTAACCATTACACCTCGTCCTATCACTGCAGGCCCCTGTAAAAGGTCCCTCCCCAGCCTTCTTGTAGGCCCCCTTCAGGTACCGGCAGGTCACTATAAGGTCTCCCCGGAGCCTTCTCTTTCCCAGGCTGAACAAGCCCACCTCTCTCAGCCCGTCCTCGCAGGAAAGGTGTTCCAACCCTCTGACCATCTTGGTAGCCCTCCTCTGAACTTGCTCCAACAGCTCCAGGATGGGACCTGATCAGCACTCAGTGTCCGCAGTTGGCACTTGGTGGCCAGCATTGGTGATCTGTGGTCATCCTAGCCCTGTAAGGGCAAAAGCAGCTGTGCCCATCCCCTCATCCAGAGTGTCCTACCACAGTCTGGCAGGCTGGGACATCACAAGCACAGGCAATGCCCCATCCAGGGAGCATGTTAAGGGCCTGGACAGGGCAGGCTGGGTAGTTCAAGGCAGGCGGATCTTCTCTGGTTCCTGAAGGGCCAAACTGGGAGCTAGCACAGTGGCGTGGCAGAGAGGGACAGGTAGGAGCTGAACTGAGCTCTGTCCTGGCACAGCCAGCCCATCCCCTCTGCATCGCGCCTCCGCCTCACTGCTAGCATCTAGCAAAGAAAAATGGGATTCCTGAAAGAAAAATGAAAGGCCGCATATTTCCATGAGGCAGAGATTCAATTTGTGTCACGCGATCACATTTCCTTCTGCAGTCTGAAATAATTACACAGCGGAGCAAGGCGAGAAGATCTGATTCAGAGGCACAGGGACGACAGCAAGTTCTGAAATAAAAGAAGACAAATGCAATCATTGAGATACAATAGGCTGCACTTGCCCCTAATTAGACTTTCTCTTTGATTAAGCAGTAATTAAATATTACCATGCTGAAAGGGATTTTTTTTATGGCTCTCAGAAGCCCTAATGTATTCTTAAGATGTTTGTGTGAAGAGCAGGGGCCGCTGCAGGGGGGGGGGGGGGGGGGGGCGGGGGGGGGGGGGGGCGGGGAAGGGCGTTGCACGCCTGCCCCTTCCCCACAGAAGAAGCTGTCCTGCCCCTCTGCTCACTGGAGAGCGTGGGCTGGATGGCTGCTCCTGGTCCAGCTTGCTGTGTGAGCAAAGAAGTGTCTGTGGGAAAGCCCGCTGCTCCTGGCCACCACCAGCATCAAGGCATCTCCAGCATCTCATCAAAACCTGGGGACTCCTGAGTGTGGGATGCAGATGCCAAGCCCATTGTGCTGCTTCTGTCCCATAGGTATGGTTTTTAGAGTCATAGAACAGAATTGTAGAATCATTTAGGTTGGAAAAGACCTTTAATATCATTGAGTGCAACCATTACCCTAACACTGCCAAGTCCACCACTGAGCGCCATGTCTATACGTCTTTTAATTCCCTCCACGGGTGGCAACTCAACCCTTTCCCTGGGCAGCCCGGTCCAGGGCTTGATAACCCTTTCAGTGAAGAAATTTTTCTCAGTATCCAGTGTGAACCTTCCCTGGTGCAACTTGAGGCCATTTCCTTGAGGCCATTTTGGTGAACCTCATCTTCTGCATGAAGACTATGGCCTCTGTGGCCCCAGGAGATGCAGACACTTGCAGCCCCAGTCCCAGGCTGGTCCAGCTGAAGACCAAGACCACCTCTGTGACAGCTCCTCTAGGGCCAGCCAACCCCCCAGGTTGGCCACCCCAAGCTCTGAGAGCAACGGATCAGCAAAAGAGGAGTCCGGGAAAAAGGGCTTGGAGCATATCAGGCTGTTAGCAGCAAAAGTGAAAAGATTTAAGATGATGAAACATCAAAGGGAAGGAAATGTCAGACCCCTATTCCTGGACATTCCTGGGTGGGTAAAAATAGCCCTTGGACAACCTCGGGGGAGGGGAAAGTGCTTCTGATCTCTTAATGCAGAGCCCCTGCCGTAGCCCTCTGAGCTCTCTGCCACTCACAGCCCTGCTTCCAAGCTGCTTTTTCCAGGCCATAAAACGATGGCTCTTGCTGAGAATTTCACTAGACAAGATTGTCTTGTTCTTTTCCTGCACAGCATGTACTTTGGGTAATATCTTTGGGAAATTTTTGTGTACTTGTATATCCAGTATTTTCTGATAACCTATAAAAAAAGATCCTTAAGTATTATGATTATGCGATTAAACCTTTGTTGTATCAAGGAAAACAAATCAGAGCAAGAGGGAAGCTTCATGGAGCCTGAGAAATGTTAAGCTATGGTAGTAATATACCTTCTTTGTTTAATTTCACTTAACACCAAAATACTGGCAACACTGGAGATGAAAAGAGCCGGTGAGGCTGAGGTGTCATGGGGGAGAATGTGAAATCCCTGTGTCGTAGCTATGGTCCCTCTGTCTGAACATTGCTGAGGTCTGGACAAGGGTAGGGGTAGGTTTAAGCTGGATGGTCGGTCTCTTCTAGATGGTTTGTAGGGTACGGTTCCAACACCTCACAGCCCTCTGCAGCTCACGCCGGCGTTTTGGCACTTGCCTGCTCACCACCTGGCCTCTCTGAAGCTGGTTATTTGGTTTGGGTGGGCTGAGTCCTTTGCACCATCGCCAGGTGTCCCATCAGCTGAGCTTCTCAGTGAGGTCCCTGCTGGGACAAGGCTCCCAGCATTTAAACAGAACTTTTCCTTTCTCTGTTTTGCAGAAGAACGAATGGCTATGCTTGAACTGCCAAACTCAGCGGCTGCTCGAAGGCAGCCTCGGCGACCCTGCCCCAATGCCGCTGCCTACACCAAAGCAAATGCCCACTGGCTCCCCAGGCCACCAGCCACCAGCTGCCGGCCAGCAGCAGAGAGTGCCCGCACCAGCGCCCGCTGAGCCGGCGGCACCCCCTGAGCAGCAGCACTCTCCTGCAAGGAGCCTCTGGGCTGCTGAGCAAAGCAAGACCCCAAGCCCTGCGCCGGCAGAGAAGAAGCCCTCAGCACCAGCAGAGGAAAAGCCACTGCCCAAATCTGCCCCAGAGCCTTCCAGAGCTCCTGAGAGTGCCACTCCAAAGGGGAAGAGCGTGACCCCCAAACCAGAGACAGAGAGCAAGGAGAGCTGGGCACCCCCCGAGGCACCGCGGGCAAAGGAGCAGGAGGTGAGCCCTTAGGGTGCGTCCAGCTCTGCGCATCCCTGGGGACCACATCCTGCCCAGGGCTAGCGTGGCACTGAGTGGTGCCTTCACCAGTGGCCGTGCTCAGAAATGAGGGGTTATTCTGAGTCGGAGCAGAAACTGTGTCATCAAGGCCATTTGCCTTGGGAAATGGCCTTTTGGGAAATGGTGAGCTCAAAACACTGCTGTCTCAGCACTTCCAAACCACTTAGGAACTTTGCAGGCTCTATAGCAGCATGCTGGTATTTACCTTCTTTTTCTTACGATTACATCAATTTGGGCATAACACAATAGTTCAGGTGGGCTTTGGCCTTTGGATTTGTTTTAAAATAATTTAAGGGTAGCTTAATTTGTCATGAAATGGAAAACTCATTTCACAACATTTCATGTTGCAGCGGTGGGCATTTTTCAAACTCTTCATCCCACTTTTTTTAAAATTCAATACAATTTGGGGAAACATTTGGCTGTGTTGGGGTGGTTTTCCCCCATGAGCAACCATCTCAGCAGCAGCTGGGAGGCAGAGGGGACACAGCGGGAGGTCCCCACCAGCCAGGAGGGGACAGCTGCCCCCTTGCACTTCCACACAGCCCCCATGGAAGAGGCTTCCTTGTGCCCCGAAAAATCAAATAAGGTCCATGATGCCTCTGTGCTGGCAGGGTGACAGGCCCTGCCAGTAGTACTGGGGCCGGGCGCAACAGCATTTTCCTCATGGCTCACAGGCTTGTAACATCAATTAAAAGGGCCTGTTTATTTCTGTTGGCATCTAACGAAGATCTGGGGAGCCGCCCTGCTTCTGAAGGCTACTTTTCAGGGCTGTCAGTCAGGGAAATTAAGGTTCATTAAAAGGCAGCCGTTCGCCACGGCTGCTCCTGACAAAGCTCCTGTCCTCTCAGTGCCGCTGCGCCAGCCTGGCTGGGCACCAGGGCACAAGGGCTGTTCCCTCCCCAGATGCCCCACCCCACCCCAATTACCAGCGCTTCTGCTTCTCCCCATGCATGGAAGGGCACGTGGCCATTGGTACCGCAGGGCTTATGGCTGGGGGTCAGCCACCACTGGCTCTCTAAGTAGTGGCTAGTGAAAAATCGGTATTCCCATTAGACAGCCTTCTTCTGTTAGTTATCGGGGAGATAATGCTGATGGGGCCCAGTTTTTTAAACTCTTATTTACAAGTCCCACAATGACTTTACCTCCAGGGACATTTGCTGTGCCATCTCCTGCTTGCAGCACACCCGTTACCTGCCTTCATTGGCACGCGGACAAATTGCTGATGAGCCATTGAGGGGAGTATATAGGGCAGCCCCCAGTCTTCGTGCTGAGCTGGCTCCAAACACTGCCCAGACCTTCTGTGTGCTCCCCAGGAGAGGATTTGGGGGGAAGTGGGGGGAGCAGCTCTGGAGCTGCTCAGGTCTGACACTGTGCTCTCCTTTGCCCGCAGGATGGGAGCAAGCCTTATCCCCCAGACCTGTCCCGCAGCCCCCAGAGCCTAAGTGACACCGGCTACTCCTCTGACGGCATCTCTAGCTCGCAGAGTGAGATCACCGGCCTGGTGCAGCAGGAGGAAGAGAAGCTGAGCGGCACTGGGCTGGCTGGGCAAAGCCCCCCCAGCCCCTCCGAGCTCACCAAGCTGGAGAGCAGCATGCGGCCCCTCCTGGAAGGCCAGGGTGCCCCAGAGCCCACCGAGCGCAGCAAGGGTGGCCCGGAGCCACAGGAGGAGCAGCAGCAGCGGCAGCGGCCACGGTACCTCTCCATCACCCCTGAAGCCTTCGACTCGGATGAGGAGCTGGAGGACATTCTGGAGGAGGATGAGGACTCAACGGAGTGGGAGAACCAACGGGAGCGGCAGGAGAGTGCAGAGTCCTCGGATGAGTTCGGCAGCAAGCTGCGGCATGACTATGTGGAGGACAGCAGTGAGGGGGGCTTCTCCCCAGTGCCCCCCCGGCCCAAGGGCCAGGAGGCAGAAGCAGGCGATGAGGAGTTCATGCGAAGGCAGATCCTGGAGATGAGTGCAGAGGAGGACAACCTCGAGGAGGAGGAGGAGGAGGAAGGCTACGGGCACACCAAGTACAGCATCCCCAAAGCCGGGCAGAAGGCCGAGGCAGAGAAGGGCAAAGAGCCAGCATTGGCCAAGAGGCGCCTGCCACACGGCCCCAGCAGCCTGTACAAGGAGGAGAGGAAGGACCTGGAGGTGGTGGAGGGCGACGACTTGAGCACAGCCCAGGGTGGGCTGCGGCGTTTCAAGACTATCGAGTTGAACAGCACGACCAACTATGGCCGGGAGACGGAGATGGGCCAGGAGGCAGATGGCAGCCTGGACCGGGAGCCCGAGCTGGAGATGGAAAGCCTGACGGGCTCCCCCGGGGAGCGCTCCCGGGGCGAGTACTCCTCCACCCTGCCAGCCACGACACCCAGTTACACCTCAGGCACCTCGCCTACCTCCATCTCCTCCTTGGAGGAGGACAGCGACAGCAGTCCCAGCCGCCGGCAGCGGCTGGAGGAGGTAAAGCAGCAGAGGAAGGCTCGCCACCGCTCGCATGGCCCCTTGCTGCCCACCATTGAGGACTCGTCTGAGGAGGAGGAGCTGCGGGAGGAAGAGGAGCTGTTGCGGGAGCAGGAGAAGATGCGGGAGGTGGAGCAGCAGCGCATCCGGAGCACAGCACGCAAGACCAAGCGTGACAAGGAGGAGCTGAGGGCCCAGAGGAGGAGGGAGCGCTCCAAAACACCCCCCAGCAACCTCTCTCCCATCGAGGACGCCTCCCCCACTGAGGAGCTGCGGCAGGCAGCAGAAATGGAGGAGCTGCACCGCTCCTCCTGCTCTGAGTACTCACCCTCCATCGACTCAGAGGCTGAGAGCTTTGACGCCATGACCTCCAAGCTGTACAAGTCAGGCAGCGAGTACAACCTGCCCACCTTCATGTCACTGTACTCCCCGACAGAGAAGGAGGAGAGCGGCCCCAGCCAGCCTGCCAGCAAGCCCCTCAAAAGCGCTGAGGAAGCATACGAGGAGATGATGAGGAAGGCAGAGATGATGCAGAAGCAGCAGGTCCAGCAGGCCCAGACGGCTGTTTCCTACAGCAGTGCCTACCAACAGGTTGGCTACCGTGGCACCGAGGGCCAGAACGGCTTTGAGTACCAGTATGCCAAGGAGTACCGGTACGAAAGTGGCTCCACACGCCCCTCCCAGCCCAGCTATCCAAGCACCCTGCCAAAGGCAGGAGCAGTGTACGAGGAGATCCTGCAGACTTCGCAGAACATCTCCAGGATGCACCAGTCGTCCTCCTTCGACCTGGCCCTCGAACCAGGAGAGAAGGCAAAGGGGCAGGAGGAGGCATACCAGGAGAAGTGCTTCCTCAATGCCGAGAGCGCCTACGCTGACCTGATGAAGCAGAATGGTGGTCCGCTCACCCCTGGCACCAGCCCCACACAGCTCTCAGCTCCTGTCTCCTTTGCCACCTCCGACAGCAGTGCAGGCAAGGCCATTCCCGATGTCCGGGTCACCCAGCATTTTGCAAAAGAGGGGCAAGACCTAGCCAAGCTCCAAAGCACCCCAGCAGCACCTGGCCCAGTGTCCAAGGCTCCTGCCACTCCTTACACCCACAGCAAGGGCGCCAGCACAGTGATGACAGCGGCAGGTGGCCCTGTGAGTGTGCCACGGAGCTACAGCTCCGCAGCTCCAGAGGCCCCATCCATAGCTGGCAGAAGCTACAGCCCGGTGAAGAGCACCATCAGCTATGGCTCGCAGACAGAGGATGCCAGCAGAAGCAAGGTAGCAGTGGAGATCAGCATGCAGACAGTCAGGGAGAAGATCCTGGCTGCGAGTGACAGCAAGCCCCCACCACCCAAGACATACCCCTTCTTCAAGAGCTCCAGCCCTCCGCTCTCACCCACCTCCCCCACACAGAGTCCCACCCATTCCACAAAGGCCACGGCAGAGTTTTCCACGCAGACGCAGAGCCCCCTCCTCCCCTATGAGTGTCCCACTGCCGCTGCTGCTGGCCCCGCCACATCTTCCCCCATGGTGGCGCAGGGGACACAGACACCACACCAGGCGGGCTCACCGCGCCTGGCCCGACAGCATTCCTCGCAGGATGTCCCCTTCATGCTGATCACGCTGGCGGCTGATGCAGCCAGCCAAACCAAGCTGGCCAGCTCCAGCTCCTTGACGTCCCCCACCTCATCCCCCACGAGGCCAAGCCGGCAGCTTCTGGCACATGGCTACAGCCAGATGACGGAGCCAGAGCAGCCACTAGGTGCCTACATCAGGGCACAGCCAGTGAAGGAGCACGCCCAGAAGGCACCTGCCGTGACTTCAGCTGCTGATGGCATTGCCGGGCTGTACAGCTGGGGAGCGCTCCCGGCAGAAAACATCTCCCTCTGCCGCATCTCCTCCATTCCTGGCACATCCCGGGTCGAGCCAGGGCCCAAGGTGCCGAGCACTAATGCCATGGACTTACGGACAGCACTGAAGTCTGCCCCCATCATCATAACAGACCAAGGCATGGATCTCACCTCCTTGGCCACTGAGGCCAGGAAGTACTGCCTGACCTTGGACCACATTCCGAGCCGGCAGTCCACGGCCATCCAGCCCTTGATCATCAACCTCAACGCCCAGGAGCAGCCCCACACCATCATTGCAGCAGCCAGCACCGCTGGCCTGGCCATCGCCTCCCCTGTGCTCCTCTCGCAGCCCAAGCAGCCCGTGGTCTACGGAGACCCTTTCCAGAGCCGGGTGGACTTTGGGCAGGGGACTGGGAGCCCGGTGTGCTTGGCACAGGTGAAGCAGGTGGAGCAGGGCATCCAGACGGCCACTGTCAGAGCCAGTGGGGCGGCCAGCGCCAAGCCCGAGCCTGCTGCTGCCCCCCAGACCAAGTTTGCGAGGTACAGTGTGCCAGGCCAGATAGTAAAGGAGGATGTGCTCATCACGCAGACTGGCGGGGCGCAGAACATCAGTGGCCTCCCGCAGCCTTTCCCGCCAGATCCAGGCTCAGAGCTGTACCGGGCAGTGCCAGTGGAGGTGAAGAGCCAGGGCCCTCTCCTTGCCCTGGGCGGCAAGAAGTCCCAGGTGATGATGGTGCAGATGGAGGAGGCGGCAGCCAGCCCAGTGACCAAAGTGCTGAAGGAAGAGCCACCAACCAATGTGCTGGACCTCACGGGCGTGAAGCCAGAGAGCCAAGTGGCCTGCTGTGACGTCGTCTACAAATTCCCCTTTGGTGGCAGCTGTACTGGCACGTTCAACCCCACCTCCAAGATTCCAGAGAAGAAAGCCAGGGAGGTGGTGGTGCCTGGCCGGAAAGCCAGCGGGCCCCTCTACAGCAGCAGAGAGACAGAGCTGCCAGAGACCTTCCCCTACCGGGAGCAGCCGGCCCCAGCGCCTGCGCTTTATGAGGAGCAGAAGTTTTACCCTGCTGGCACCTTTGGCCGCCTCTACTCCTCCATGTCAGACACAAACCTCTCTGAAATCGGGATGAGCTACTACCCCACGAGGGGGGATCAGCCCTTCCCCTCCCCAGCAGGTGATGCCGCTGTGGACCTCAGCACCATGAAGCACTCCTACAGCGTGGGCTTCGCCGAAGGGGGTTACCTGAGCCAGGGGCTGCAGTACGGCTCCTTCTCTGACCTCCGCCAGCCAGCAGAGCTGCTAGGCCACCCGCTCCCCATGCGGAGGTACAGCTCAGTCTCCAACATTTACTCCGACTACCGCTTCTCACCCCGGGGGGACCTGGCCAGCTTCCAGGAGTCCAGCCTGGCCCACTACAGTGCCACTACAGCACGCGAGATCAGCCGCATGTGTGCTGCCCTCAACTCCATGGACCAGTATGGGGGCCGGCATGTGAATGGCCCCGACCTGCTGCCCTATGGCCCCGGCACCAGGCCAGGGAGCACAGGGGGGCTGGCAGCTCAGCAGCAGGGCCCCGCACCCCCCAAACCCAGCGGGATGTACAACCCCACCTTCCCTGAGGTGCGGCAGGGCTTCGGCAGCCTGGCACAGTACAACCTCCCTGGCGTCCGCCTGAGCACCGTCCGGCAGATGTTCCCTTCCACCGGCACTGTGCGGGCCGCTGACGGCATGATCTACTCCACCATCAACACGCCCATTGCCTCCACGCTACCCATCACCACCCAGCCAGCCTCGGTGCTGCGGCCCATGCTGCGTGGGCTGTACAGACCCTACGGCCCGGGCGGCATGGCAACAGTCCCACTAGCCAGCCTGACCAGGCTGCCAGTCATCACCCCCCGTGTCCCTCTGGCAGCACAGGGCCTCTACCGCTACCCGGCCCCTAGCCGGCCAGCCCCAGCAGCCTCACTGATGGAGACGCCCGTCTACCTGGGCAAGCCTGTCAGCACAGCACCAGTGGCAGCAGGCGCTGGTCCTACTCCCAAAGCTCCCATTGCTGCCACTAGTGGCTTGCAGAGAGCGGAGCCGGCGGGGGCTGCTCCCCATGCTGAGCGGCCAGCAGCACCAGCGGCCAGCAAGGAGGGTGAGCAGGCAGCCGCGGTGCCCAAACCACTGCTGGACGGGGCTCAACGGGAGGAGCGCGAGCGGGAGGAGGAACGGCAGCGCAAGCAGCAGGAGCATGTGCTGCAGCTGGAGCGGGAGCGAGTGGAGCTGGAGAAGCTGCGGCAGCTGCGGATGCAGGAGGAGCTGGAGCGGGAGCGCGCAGAGCTGCAGCGGCACCGGGAGAAGGAGCAGCTGCTGGTGCAGCGGGAGCTGCAGGAGCTGCAGTGCATCAAGCAGCAGGTGCTGCAGCAGCAGCAGGAGGAGCGGCATGCACAGCTGGCGCTGCAGCGGGAGCAGCTCGCCCAGCAGCGCCTCCAGCTTGAGCACATCCACCAGCTCCAGCATCAGCTGCAGCAGCAGCTGGAGGAGCAGAAGCGGCAGAAGAGCACCTTCTCTGTGCCCACCGAGCCTGCCACCCGCCCGCCCGAGGGGCCTACCGAGGCACCACGGGGCCTGCTGCACAACGGGCAGGCATGGCCCCCGCCAAGCCAGGCACCGCCGGAGGGGCCCCGCTACCCTGCACCACAGCGACCGCTCAGCAGCTCGGCCTCAGACATATCGCTGCAAGCTGAGGAGTCCTGGGAGCCTGGCCGGGGCATCAAGAAGAGGAACTCGATGCCACGGCTGCGGGACGCGTATGAGAAGGAGGGAGCACGGGAGGCCTTCACAGCGAGGAAGATGGCAGACAGCAGCGTGCAGACGGATGAGGAGGATGGCGAGGAGCGGTACCTGCTGTCGCGGCGGCGGCGGGCACGGCGCAGCACTGACTGCAGCGTGCAGACAGACGAGGAGGACAGTGGGGAGTGGGAGCAGCCCGTGCGCCGACGGCGCTCCCGGCCTTCGCGGCACACTGAGGCTGGCGCTGAGGGCAAGCCAGAGGGCACAACTCGCATCACGGCCAGCGTGGGCATCCAGACCATCAGCGACTGCTCAGTGCAGACAGAGCCTGACCAGCTTCTCCGCGTCTCCCCCTCCATCCACATCACCACCCATGATCCCCGGGTGGAGATCGTGAAGTACATCTCAGCCCCAGAGAAGACACAACAGGGTGAGAGCCTGGCCTGCCAGACGGAGCCAGAGCCAGCCCCCCAGCCTGGCGTCGTAGTCCCCCAGCTGACAGTGCCCACCACCATCCCGCCCTACTCCTCCAACATCCAGATGGTGAGCACAGGCCCCCTGGACCCCCATGCCGTCCGGCAGCAAACTCTGGGCAAGTTCGAGAAGAAGAAGCCGGATCCCCTGGAAATTGGCTACCAGTCCCATCTGCCAGCTGAGTCTCTCTCCCAGCTGGTGACACGCCAGCCACCCCGCTCTCCCCAGGTCCTCTACTCGCCTGTCTCCCCTCTGTCCCCCCACCGCCTCCTGGAGTCCTCCTTCGCCACCAGCGAGCGACTGAACAAGGCTCACGTCCCCCCACAGAAGCACTTCGCTGACTCGGCCCAGCGCCAGCAGACACTGCCGCGCCCCATCAAGACCATGCAGCGCTCCCTCTCCGACCCTAAGCCCATCAGCCCCACCGCCGAGGAGGCCAGCAAGGACAGGTTCCCCCTCTACCAGCACCCACTGCTCCCCGGCACCCAGGTACGTCAGTGCAGGGAACAACCTTCCCCTTGGGGAACGGCCCCAGGACATTTCAGTTTCATTAGTTCTGCAGCAATTAATATTTTAAAAGGCTGGCTTCCCGCAGCAGCTGATGGCAGCTGGTAGGCATGGACATATGCAGCAAAGGCAGCAACCAGAGGGAGGCCCTGGAGCTCCACTGGCTGCATGAGCCCATCAGCAGGCAGGAGCTGCTGCTGGGTGGCACCATCAGGGCTGTCCCCTGCCCCAGCTGGGTCCCCTTCCTCTCCCAGGGAGCATCCACCATGCACAGCTCCATTTCAGGTTGTGGCAGCTCTCGCTCTCACCTTTAGCCACACACACCGAGGTTGCCTTGGGCTGCCAAGTGCCCAGCAAAGAGCCCCAGGGCAATTCCCGGGGTAGCAACAGCCCCCAGCCACTCCCCTGAGCCTTGCTGCCAAGTACCTGAGGACAGAAAGCAGTTTTTCAGGCAGCGGCATGTACGCGGCTGGCCTGACTCTTGGCTGGCTGCCACCCCCAGTAATTACTCACAGAAAGCGCCCTGCCTGCTACTTCCATCCTATTTATGCATTTTTACATAAATGCCATTTCCTCCAGTGTATGGGGGAACATGTGCACAGCAGGCCACCTTGCCACAACCCCAGGGCATGGGAGGAGCTTATTGATGCTTGCGGGGGACACCCACCCACACCCCTGACCAGGTGTCCCTTGGCTTTGCAGGTTGGGGGGCTGCAGTCAAGCCCACTGGCACGCAAGGTGAAGCGGACGCTGCCCAGCCCACCACCTGAGGAGCCTCACGTCCCCCTGGCCAACCCGGCCGCCCCCCAGCTCTACCTGAGCAGCCTGGCCCCCAAGGCCACGGCACCGGTCACCAAGGCCAGCCTGCTGAAGGAGCTGGATCGTGACCTGAGGCTGGTGGAGCATGAGGCCACCAAGCTGCGGAAGAAGCAAGCGGAGCTGGATGAGGAGGAGAAGGAGATCGACGCCAAGCTGAAGTACCTGGAGCTGGGCATCACACAGCGCAAGGAGTCGCTGCTGAAGGAGCGGGGGGGTGGGCGGGACCATCCCTACCTGCGCTGCCCCGGGGACCGCCATGACTACCTGTCTGACAGCGAGCTGCACAGCCTGCACCTCGCCGCCTATGACAGTGGCGGCCTGCACCCCGCACCCACTGGGCAGTACCCCAACTTCACTGCCACCGCTGCCTCCTACAGCGCCTACCCGTACCCTGCCCCACAGGTCCCTGCCGCCTTCCCACCAGCGCACCTGCAGCCCCCCCAGTACCCCACAGCCAGCACCTCGCAGGATGACTTGCCAGCAGCCCCACTGTCTGCCTTCGCCTCACCCAGCGCCTTCGCGGCCCCTGGTGCCGCATACCCAGAGCTGGGCACCCCAGGCCAGCCAAGTTTTCGGCCCCAAAACCCCTACCAAGCCCCAAGCCCCTTCACTGGGGCAGCCACTGTGCCAGCGGCCCAGCCTGCCCTCTTCCAGAGCCCAGCAGACATAGCCAGTGGGCAGCAGAAGCCACGGCAGACATCACTGGCTGATCTGGAGCAGAAGATCCCCACCAACTATGAGGTCATCAACGCAGCCACCAGCTCCTCCGCCATTCCCGACGTCACCTTCAGCACCACACCGGCAAGCGGCGGCTATGAGCAGTACAAGGCGCCCGAGGTGCGGCCAGCCGAGAGAGCCAGCACGGCGCAGGGCCCCTCAGCCAGCTTCTCTTCCGAGTCCCTCTACACCAGCCTGGAGCAGAACATCCCCCGTAACTATGTGATGATCGAGGACATCAGCGAGCTCACCAAGGAGAGCCCAGCAGTGGAGGGGCAGAAAGGGGAGCTGGTGGGCATGGGCGCCGACAGCCGCCACAACAGAGACAAGAGAGAGCTGGGGGATGCCGAGGGCTCCAGCCGGCCCTGCTGCTACACCAAAGCTGAGGACGAGTCTGAGGAGGACATCTATGACCACCATGGCCCTGACCATCGAGGGAAGAACAGCTACTACCGGGGCACAGAGAGCAATGGCAGGGTGTCAGGGAGCTCCACTGGCTTGTCCTACTACTATGGGGACAGTGAGTACCGGCACTCCTCAAGGGTGGACAAGCACAGCTCTGGTGCACCGCTACCGAAGCATTCATCCAAGAACCTAGCACCCGCTGTCATCTCCTCAAAGCGCAGCAAGCACAGGAAGCAGGGCATGGAGCAGAAGATCTCCAAGTTCTCCCCCATCGAAGAGGCCAAAGACGTGGAGTCGGACCTGGCCTCCTATGCAGCGACAACCTCAGTTGGCAGCAGCAATGTGGCCTCCAGGGCCAAGAAACTGCAGGAGGAGATCACCTACGGCCTGAAGAAGAACGTCTATGAGCAGCAGAAATACTACGGTGTCTCTAGCCGGGATCTGGTGGATGAAGAGGAGCGGGTCTACTCTACCGGCAGCAGAACCCGCTCCTCTGGCTACGGGGTGGAAAAGTCCTCCAGCCGGGAGGTGGGCGGCCGGAGCAAGTCCTACGAACGGGAGGGCGCAGAGCGCACCCAGAAAGGCAGCTCCAAGCCCTCATCTCTTGGCATGAGCCAGAGCCGCGGGCGGCCTCCCATCCGCACGCAGCCCTCGGAGGAGGAGAGCCCCGTCAGCCCCCTGGGGAAAGTGATGGGGGGGTCACGTGCTGTGGGGGGACCCAGCCCCCAGTCGGCGGGGGACCCCTGCTCCCAGTTCTGCTCCAGCCACTCATTGCCTGATGTGCAAAAGCACATAAAAGATGTGCCAAGGAGTCACTCGTACAAGCACGAGGAGGGCTACAGCATGGACGATGCCCATTGCGTTGTCTCGGACAGTGAAGGTAACAGCTCCCCATGGTGACCACCCCAGAGCATGGCGCTTCCCTAGGGCATGCCTGTCGGCTCGTACGCAGAGATACTCTCACTGCCTCAGTTTGCTTGACACGTGCCTTCCTCCCCCCTCCCCCGGTGTTCGGTCTTTTCCAGTCCTGCGCCGTGCCCCACCGCACCGTGCTGTGCCGTATCCCATCCCCAGCGGCATGGGCTGTCCCCTGCGTGCATGCCCACTGCTTGCCTCTCCCACCTCATTGCATGGCTTCCGCCCGGGCGGCCTCAAGCGAGATATTGACTGTGGTTTGTTTTTGGTTTCTGAAGCCTATCATTTGGGTCAGGAGGAGACAGACTGGTTTGATAAGCCCAGGGAGGCACGGGCAGAGAGGGTCAGGCACTATGGTGGCCACTCTTCCTCACAGAAGAGACCCCCGGTTAAGCACACCTACCACAACTACGATGAGCCTCCCGATGAGGACCCGTGGCAGCACAGTGACTACCCACAGCACCGCGAGCATCGACACCATGGGGAGTACGGGCGCCACGCTGGCACTTCCCGGCACTCTGGTGACGAGCCCCCACGCCGCTCAGCCAAGCAGCACCCACGAGAGCCTGGCCGCCACGAGCTCCGTGGCCATGGGCCACCAGCCACCCCCAAGAAGGTGCAGCAGCCTGAGTCCCGCACGCCTGCATCCTATGGCCCCAGCTCCACCGAGTACACCCCACCGTCCCGCCCCGCTGCTCACCACCACAGCGCCGAGACCCCCAAGGTGCAGAAGCCTCCCCAGGCACACGGGTCAGCCACGCCAGCGCCGAAGTCAGAGCCACTCGCACACCCACAGCAGCCGGTGGCCAGGCAGCAGCAGGCAGGGCAGCAGGCAGCACGGCAGCAACCAGCAGCGCGGCAGGCTGCCCAGCCAGTGGGCTCGGCACAGCCCGAGGCCAGGGGCAGGATGCAGGGACTCCCATCATCCCGGCAACCCCAGCAGCAGCCAGGGCCAGCCCAGGTGGCAGGGAAGGTGCCGGCCACACTCCACACACAGCCGGGTGGGCACCCAGCGCCGGCGGTAAGTACAGGCTCAGCCGGCTCAGCTGCCTCCCCACCCCACAGCTCTGCCTGGGACTGGCCCGGCTGGCTGTGGCCAGGGTCTGGCAGGGGAAGGGTTGGGGATGGGAGCCGTGGGGCAAGACCTATCCCACCCGCACACCTACCATGGCCACCCCTGGGTGCCGTGGAAGCAGCCACCCCCTTGAGAGGATCCAGGAGGGACATCCTTGTGCCCTGGATCCCTTGCTGCCTCTTTCGGGGCTGTGGAGCAGTGTTTGGGGGTTTCAGTGTTGCCTCCTGGCTCGGGCCACCCCCAGAGGATGATCTGCTGGGAGGGCAAGTCCTGAGAGCTGTTTTCCCCGTTCCAGCCGAAAGCAGAGCAGATGGACGCATCCAAACCCGCAGCGAAAGTGCCACAGCAGCCGGGGAAAGCAGCTGCAGCACAGCCTCTGGGAGCAGCAGGTCAGTGGCCCTGGTGACACAGTGCCATACCCCTGCCCCATGCCGGCTGCCTGGCACCCTGGGCGCTTGGCTGAGCTCCCTCGGCCAGGCCCGTCCCCTGCTAACTGTGGCTTCGTTTGTCCCCAGCAGACAGCAAGGCGGGTCCAAGGGCGGCTGGGCCACGTGGTCCCGCCGGCACGGCCACAGGGCAGCCAGGGGGGGAAGGGGAGAGTGTTTTCTCCAAAATCCTGCCTGGAGGGGCAGCGGAACAAGCAGGCAAACTGACTGAAGGTGAGGGGTGCTCCTGGGGATGGGGACAGGTTGGTGATGCTTTTCTGCATCGAGACAGTGTCGGGTGCTGTGGGGGTGGCCGGGTAGAGCTGGCGGGATGCAGTGCTGCACCTGTGGTTTGGGGCCTGGGGAGGTGGGGGGCTAGAGGGGTGGGTGGCTGGTCTGCACCATGCTGATGCCTCTCTCGGCTTCCCTGCAGCGGTATCGGCTTTTGGCAAGAAATTCACTTCGTTCTGGTGAGAGAACGGCACAAGGTGAGTGCAGCCAGCACCGGGAGCTGTGCCACGGGTTCTCCCTGCCTTGGCCATGCCTGACACCCTCCTGCTCCCTCCCACTGCAGGAGTTTGGGAAGCAAGTGGAGATCAAGTCATTGCAGTGGAAAAACCTATGAAGAAGCCAGTGAATTCAGCACTCAGCGCCGGACTCTGAGTATAACGGTGAGTGTCAGGGGCACAGCCACACACTGGTCCCCTCCACCATGCCATCCCCAGGGCTCTTGCAGCACCACTATCCCCCTGGCACCTGCTGAAGCTTGTCTTGCCTTACTCCGAGCCCCCAGCGTGAGAACATGGTGCAGCCCTGTCCTCTTTGCGCTGGGCCACTCGTCCCCATCCTCATCCTCAAGTGTCAGCCCCAAGCCAAGGTGTAGGGGCTCGTCCTTGTTCCATGGTCTCAACAGCGCCACATGGGCCAATGACATGCGGATGCTCGTGCAGACCATGGGTTTGTGGGCAAGGTTTGGGCGGCCCGAGCTCTGCTCCGGGAGCCTGTCCAGTGCGGGGGCGGCAGCAGCTGCTCCATCAGCAGTGCCTCTTGGCTCATCGCTGCCCATTCACTCGGGCGGTGCTGCCACTTAGCGGGGTCCCCTCCACCGGGGACATCACCACTCGGGCTAATGCCACTCTCTCTGTCTCTTACAAGCTTTTGAAAGCAGGGTGATCCCTGGATGCTGGACCAAACGGCGGCTGAGCAGGGGCCTGGCGGACGCTCCAGGGCGGATGCCCCCCACGCCTGGCAAGCAGCTCCGGCATGGCACATGGCAAGCCCTGGCAGCCACCCTGAGGGGACGGGCCTGATCCGGACTGTCGGGTCAGGCCCTGTAGGTGGGCTGCGGCCCTTTCTCAAGATTATACGCAGAGTTGCTCCCTCCAAACCCCAGCTCTGGCCTCTTCATAGGTTTTTCTCCCCCTACGAGCCTAGGGCTGGTAGCCACGGGTGAAGCTCCTCCTTTCCAACCCTGTCCGCGCTGATGGGGCCGTCCCCATGCCCCCTGCACTGCAACCCGCTCCTGGCCCTGCTGGGGAGCCCCTGGAGCGTGTCAGCTAGGACCTAACACTGTTTCACTACCGAAATATGAGGCCATAGGACTCTGACAGGTGGCGTGGCAGGCATTTGCCGATGAGGCTGCCATATGGGTGCGTGTCCCGGCACGTGGTGCCGCCCCGAAGCCATTGGAAGCATTGAAAGGGCCGCGCTTGCCCTCACCACGCAGCCAGCGCACCCGCTGCCAGGCACCCCTTTTCTTTCAAGAACAGCCTTAATCATCCCACTTTGATTTCTGTGTATACCTCATCCGCACCAGGGGGTGGGCACGGGGCGTCGTCAGGGGGGGGTCCTTTTTTCTCGTTTTTTTGGGGGGTTCATTTTATTATGGTTTTGGTTTGGGTTTTTTTCTAAACTTTATACCAAATCCTCTTCCCTCTTTGCTTTGTGCGATGAGTTAGCACACGGGCTGTCGTCTGTAGAAGCAATAGAGTGCAGGAGGCTACAAAAGAGCACAAATCCCGTGGAACAAGATCAGGAGCGCTTTGCCTCCAGCAGTATCCTTCCTTTTACTGTGCAATCCAAGTCCTTCTCAAGCCATTTTGCGGGGACACGGGGACGGCCAGTGCGGTGGCCAGCGGCCAAAGCCCACTTGTCCCACCAGGAGGGGGTTCCCCAGGGGAGGGGAGGCAGCCTGAGGAGGGGGCTCGCCAGCGTACAGCCGTGCACCGCCTGCACCCTGCTGCCTCCCCGCGCCGGCAGTGCCCCCTGCAGTGGGTGGCAGCCACCCGCTCACCCGCCTGATGTTCTATGCAACGAAATAACACGACTCCAGAACAAGACCTGTGAATAGCTAATCAGTTCAATGTCGCGCCTAAGGGTTTCGTCGCAAAGCATGCCGCTGAGCGACCTGACAACTACTCTTTATCGACCACTCGTGCGTATGAATTCGTGGCATGTTCGACCCACGGAGGGCCACTTTGCCAAAGGGCAGCCCTAGCGCCCGTGACCGTCTGTCCCGTCGTAGAGCATGGCTTGCTACTTCTCTGCACGGTTCCACCCACCTTTCAGTGCTTGCTGTTCTTTGCCTGGACTTTTTTTCTTTTCCATCAGTCCATCGCTGTACTGAAAGCTCTTAGCAGATTTATGCACTTGTTATCGAGGACCCAGTCACTGCGGGAAGCCCATGCTCCATGGCAGGTCCCTCGCAGGGGGCTCTGCCTGTGCCCCAGGCTGGGGGAGAGGCCGGTGGCTGTGGGATGGGGGGACCGCAGTGCTCCAGTGGGGCCGGAGGAGAGCCCTGGCCCTGCGCACGCTCACCGCCTCTCCCCACCGATGTCAAGTGCATAGCCTGAGGGTATCTCCACCGGGCTCCCGGCCCCTGCCTCTCCTCGCGCTGTAAATACTTGTACAGTGTGTAAATCGCACGCGGGACCGAAACCCCCGCTGGGGCCCATCTCACCGCCCAAGCACTTCCACCACCTCACCTCTGTGCCCACTGGGATCGGGGTCATGTAGCCCACCCCGCCGGGCTGGGCCCCCGGCCCCAATTGTGGCAGTCTGCTGGCCAGGTGGAGGGACCGGGGGTGTAAAGATGAGGCGCTGAGGGTGGCTGAGCCCCGGCCGCCGTTTCCAGCAGTAAGTGGAATGCCGGGTGTGCTCCCTCTGAACATTGTGACAGTGTGCGTGTCTGCTGTGCTCTGTGCCACCCGTAGTGACCCCGTACCGTGCCATACCGTGCCGTAACGCCCCCGCTGCTGTGTTGTGACTCCCTCCCAGAAGCTGCCCCCTCACCAGGTGTTTCTGTGGGAACAGAATAAAAAGGACTTGACACAAACCACGGACTGGCCCCAATTCCTGCTTGCCTGTGGCGACGAGGGGTGTAAAGGGCCTGGGACCCTGGCACGGTGGGGGCGGCTGGCCTGGGAGCCCCGTGGGCCTGCTCGGCCAAGCACCAGTGGGCTCTGCAGCCCACACCCGGGGCTGCTGGGCAGGGGGTTCCCAGTGGGCCCCCAAGCGCTCGATCCCCCCCAGCCTGCACAAGGAGTCCCTGTGCTGCAGCCTTCTGCAGGGGAGACCACTCTGGGGCGGTGCAGAGGCTGCGGCTTCAAAGCGGGACCCGCGGATGAACCAGTGTCTCTGGGCTGGAGCGACGCCGGGGGAGGGCGCGGGCTCGGCCAGGGCAAGCGGCAGACCCGAACCGCGGACTCGAACCTCGAAGCACCCGGGGGCAGCAGCCCCGCCCAGGCCCACTGGGGGGCGCCACAACTCGGGCGGCGGCCCGAGCGCCGCAGCCAATGGGAGGTGCCGCACGCCGCCGGCCCCGCTCCCCGTCCCGGAAGTGCCGGCGCTGGCCCCGCCCCTGTCCCGTCGCCACGACATGGAGCCGCCGGTGAGGGGCTGCGGCGGGGGGTGCGTGGGAGGAGGGGAGGTGCGGTGACGTCACTGCCCCGGGAGCCCGCCCCCGCTGCTCCCCGTCATTGCAACCTCCGGGAGCCCCGTCCCGGGCCCTGCCCCCGCCCCGCCCGGAGAGCCCCGGCAGCCGCCTGGCCCTGGTGCTCCAGTAACTGCCCCGGCTCTGCCCCCCCGATACCCCAGTAACTGCCCCCGGCCCCTTCCTAACCCCCCCAGTAACTGGCCCGGCACTGCACCCCCGGGCGCTGCCCCCAGCACCCCAGTAACTGCCCCCAGTACTCATAATCCCCCTCTGTACCCCAGTAACTGCCCCCTGGTACCCTCGTACCCACTGGTACCCCAGTAACTGCCCCGGCTCTGCACCCTCAGTACCGCCCCTAGTGCCCCAGTAACTGCCCCTGTACCCTCATACCCCCCATGTACCCCAGTAGCTGCCCCAGCGCTGCCCCCCCAGGCACTGCCCCCAGCACCCAAGTAACTGTCCCCGGTATCCCCCGCCCCCGCCATGTACCCTGGTGCCCCAGCAACTGCCCCCTGTGCCCCACCACTCTCTGGTTATTGCCCACACACACACCCTGGCACAGCCCCATGCCCCTCACTCACCCCAGTGGGTCCCGCAGGTGCTGTCGAGCATGGAGGAGATGGTGGAGCTGTACCGGGAGCTGAGCCAGCACCCGGGGCTCAGCACCGCCTGCCTCGGCCCCGACATCACCACCCAGTACCGGGGCAAGTACTGCAGCCTCTACACAGGTACGGGGATGGGGTGGTCCCCTGGGGAGCCCAGGGGTGTCTGGAGGTCTCTGCCTGCCTGGCAGGGATGCAGCGGGTGTCCTCACCCCTCTCCTCGCAGAGTGGTCGCAGCGGGACCTGGCGCGGGCCGAGAACATCAAGTTCTGCCGCCAGTACTTGGTCTTCCATGACAGGGCTTCCGTTGTCTACTTGGGGCCTGCCGGCACCTGCTCTGAGATCAAGGATGAGTGAGTCCTGTCCTGTCCAGTCCCCAGCACTGGTATCCCCTCGGGGTGCCAATGGCAGGCAGCTGATGGGTGCCCACTCACCGCAGGCTGCTGAGCCAGGAGTCCCCTAGCGGGGCGCTGAAGGCCGTCCTGCGCAAGGTCCCTGGCAAGGAGAAGAAGGAGAAGGAGAAGCAGTTCCTGGAGGTGAGGAGGGGACTGAGGGAGACCAGATCTACAGTGGGGCTTGGGGCCACCCCAGCATCTCTGCGCCCAGGTCTGGGATCAGAACCGCAAGGTGAAGAGCATCGACCTGACGGTGCTGGACAAGCATGGCAGCATCTACGATGATGGTGAGGGGCCGGAGGATGCCAGGGGATGTGAGGTCCTGGGGGCACAAGGTGGCCAGTGCTTGACCTACCCCTGCAGACCAGTTTGGCTGCCTGGCCTGGTCACATTCGGAGACCCACCTGCTCTACGTGGCAGAGAAGAAGCGTCCCAAGGCCAAGTCCTTCTTCCAGAGCAAAGCCCCTGCGCTGGGCACCTCCGACGAGGACACAGGGTGCCCTGAGAAGGAGGATGCATCCCTCAAGGTGGGGTCTCCCTGCCCCAAGCCACTAGGGGCTGGCAGGGGCAGCCATGGGGCTGACTGGGCTGTGCCGCAGGGCGAGCAGTTTGTATACCACGAGAACTGGGGGGAGGCACTGAGCACCCGCAGTGTGCCCGTCCTCTGCACCCTGGACATCGAGGGCAGCAGCATCTCAGTACTGGAGGGCATCCCGGAGCACCTCTCTCCTGGCCAGGTCAGGACGGGGTGCCCTGGAGAACTGGAGAAGGGAGGTTGCGGGGAGCAGCAGTGGGCTGAGCAGCTCAAGCCCACACTGTCTCCCCACAGGCTTTCTGGTCCCCCGGTGACACCGGCGTGGTGTTCGTAGGCTGGTGGCACGACCCCTTCCGCCTGGGTCTGCGGCACTGCACCAACCGCCGGTGAGTCCCCATGGGGCACCCTGCCCCGCAGCCAGGGCCCCTGGCCCCACAGTGACACCCGTCTCTGCCGGCAGGTCAGCGCTCTTCTACGTGGACCTGACGGGCGGGAGATGTGGTGAGTGGTTTGTGCCCCAACCCTGCCAGCGCGCCGGCTCTCCACAACCCCTCACCATCCCCTCATGCCTGTGCAGAGCTACTCTCTGAGGACACCAGGGCCGTGTGGTCCCCTCGGCTCAGCCCTGACTCCTGCCGCATTGTCTACCTGGAGAACGACGCCCTGGGCCCCCACCAGCAGTGCAGCCGCCTCCGCATGGTGAGTGGCACTGGGGAGGGACAGCAGGGAGGTGGCGGGGCACTCGTGTGGGGGCAGGGGCTGGCAGGAGGGCAGTGGTGACCCTTCTCTGGGATGCAGCAGGGGTGGGTGAGCTGACACCGTGCAAAACTCATCCCGTCCCATGTCTCCTACAGTATGACTGGTACACCAAGCACACGAGCACAGTTCTAGAGGCTGTTCCACGGCAGTCGTGGGGTGAGTACAGCCCTGGGGGTGGCAGCGGGGCACAGAGGGGTTCTGAGCACTGCCACTCTCATTACAGGTGCCTTCCCGGGCATCTACTGCAGTGCTCTGCCGGGGCTGTGCTGGGCGTCCGACAGCCGCAGGCTGGTGCTGGATACGGTCCAGCGCAGCCAGCAGGTGAGGTCTGCTGTGCCAGGACAGCAGGGGGGCATGCAGGGGCAGGGGGCAGGCCAGGTCAGGGCTCTGCTGGACTCTGCTCTTTTGCCTTTAGGACGTGTTCGTGGTGGACACAGTGACGGGCACTGCGACCTCGCTAACAGCTGGTGAGTGCCAGCCAGGCAGGGCCATACCGCTGCCAGGACTGGGGAGGAGGTCACACATGCAGATTTCACCCCCTGCTTCTCCCCAGATGCCCCCCAAGGAAGCTGGTCTGTCCTCACCATCGACCGGGACCTCTTGGTGGCCACGTTCTCCACCCCTAGCTGCCCCCCTACACTGGTAAGGTGATGCCCTCCTCCCTAGCGCCCACCATCCCCTCTCAGTGCTGGCACTGACGCTTTCTCCCCGCCCAGAAAGTGGCCGTCCTGCCCGACGCTGGCCAGGAGGTGCAGGTGCGGTGGGTCTGCCTGCAGGATGCACCCCCTGTGCCTGGCATTAGCTGGGGCATCCGTACCCTTCAGCCCCCACCGGAGCAGGAGCATCCCCAGTATGGTGAGTGCCCGGGGGGCTGGGCCAGGGTCTGCCACCCCCGCCGAGCTCTGCCACCCCGCACTCCACCTCTGCAGGGGGCCTGGACTTTGATGCCATCCTGCTGCGCCCGAGTGAGGGCCCTCCCACCCAGAAGCCCCCCCTGGTCGTGATGCCCCATGGTAAAAGCTTGCCCCCTGCCCTGTGCCCCCACCCTGGCAAGGCAACATCACCCCACTTTGCCTTTGCCTTTCGCAGGGGGTCCCCACTCAGTCTTCACGGCTGGATGGATGCTGTACCCGGTGGCACTCTGCCGCATGGGCTTCGCTGTACTGCTGGGTGAGCGATGCCATGGGGCTGGGGCTGCGGCGTGGCACAGTGTCTGCAGTGGGGCTGGGCGAGGGGAGGAAGGGCTCTGATGCTGCCCCCACACCCCCTAGTGAATTACCGTGGCTCGCTGGGCTTTGGCCAGGACAGCGTGGCCTCCCTGCTGGGCAACGTGGGCACACAGGACGTACGCGATGTGCAGGTATGGCCCCAGCATGTGGTCCTGGGGCACCCTAATCTCCTGTGGGTACCCCTGAGGAAGGAAAATTGGGCCACCTGCCTCAGCGGGTGTCCCTCGTGGTGGCAGCTCTGCGTGGAGCGGGTGCTGCAGGAGGAGTCGCTGGATGCCGGCCGGGTGGCACTGGTGGGCGGCTCACACGGAGGCTTCCTGGCATGCCACCTCATCGGCCAGTTCCCCGACACCTACCATGCCTGCGTGGTCCGCAACCCCGTGGTGAACATCGCCTCCATGGTGGCCACCACCGACATCCCTGACTGGTGAGTACTGCCGCCCCCAGTGCCCCATCACCCCGGCCCTGCACGTGCCCCTGTCCCTCTCACCCACAGGTGCTTGACAGAGACAGGGCTGCCCTACACACCCGACGCCCTGCCAGACCCGGCCCAGTGGACGGAGATGCTATGCAAGTCGCCTATGCGCTACGTCGACCGGGTACGTCCCCGTCCCTGTCCCTGTCCCTGTACCCGCTGGCAGTGCCGGCACTAAGGCTGTGCCTCTCCTACAGGTCCGTGCACCCGTGCTGCTGATGCTGGGGGAGGACGACCAGTGTGTGCCCCCCATGCAAGGGCTGGAGTATTACCGTGCCCTCAAGGCCCGGGGGGTCCCTACACGGTGAGTGGGGTGCTGGGTGCCCAAGTGGGGGAGTGCAGGTGCAGCACTAACCCTCCTCTCCCCTCCAGGCTGCTCTGGTACCCAGGGAACAACCACGCACTGGCCAGCGTTGAGGCTGAAGCTGATGGCTTCATGAACATGGCTCTGTGGCTGCTCAAACACCTGCGGTGCTAACAGCCTGCCGCCGCTGCCACCCCCCAATAAATGGTGTTGCTCAGCACCCCTGGCGTCTCTGATGGTGGTGCCAGCACTAGCATCACCTCCACTCCTGGTGCCCCAGTAGCTTGTGACAACTGGACCCTTCTCCCCACACGAGTCGGCATTTGTGCTGCCGGGGGTGCTGCATGCCGCAGCAGCGGGTGGACCCTGCCCGGCCACCCTGGGCACAGCGGGCAGCGCAGGGCAGCAGGGGGGCTGGCACCGGCCAGGCCCTCCTCACACCAGGCTGCTCGCGCAGGTCTTGGCAGCCTGCCTGTGGCTGAGTGGCCGGCGCCAGTGGCCCAGCATGGCGCAGCAAGGCCCCATGGCCTCAGGGACTGAGCAGGGCGGGGAGGTGGGCAAGGGGGCACTGTGGGGGTTGCGTTAGTGGGCACAGACCTGATTCGGAGGGGGTGAGTATGGGCAGAGGGGTGAGTTTCTTCCCCTGCACAGGCGGTCGGCAGCCCCACCGCCTGCTACCGGGAGCTGAGCCAGTTCCCTGCTGTCACCCGAGCTGCCCTTGGGGCCACCGCAGGGGGACAGACCTTCCTGCTGTACACCGGTGAGTTGCGGGCTCCGGTACCATGGTGCTTTTGGCTGGTGGGACTGGTGCAGGTGGCTGTTAATGGCCCCTTCCCACAGAGTGCAGCCGCCCCGACCTGCCCCGCCGCCAGCTCCTGCGCTTCAGCTGCCACTACAGCCTGTGGTGCACAGGCAGCGACGGCCTCGCTGTGAGCCAGGCAGCGCTCAGCGCCGAGATCCACCACCAGTATGGCACGGACAGACTGTGGGATGGGGCAGCATGGCTAGTGCCCATGGCATGGCCGATGCCTGCGGCATAGCTGGTGCCCGCGGCATAGCCAGTGCCTGCAGCATGCTGCTCACCACAGCCTTCCTCCCGCCCACCCGCAGGCTCAGCCAGGACTCCCCCACCAGACAGCACCGTGCAGTGCTCAGCCGCTGCCCGCGGTGGGGCCACGAGCTGCTGGAGGTAACGCAGGCTGCCCCAGTCACGGCAGCCTCGGGGCTCACCAGTGTGGCTGAAGTGCCAGTGCTGGGCAGTGGGCTCCATGGCCATGGCATGCCAATGCTGACTGCCATCCCTCCAGGTGTGGGACAACAGTGGGCGCAGCCACAGTGTGGACCTCATGGCCCTGGGGAAGCACAGGGAGGTCTACACAGAGGGTAGGGCCCCTGTCACATGCCTCTTGCCTGCAACACAGGCAAGGGCAGCACAGCCAGTGGCCCCAGTGCCTGCCTGATGCCTGGCTGTGCCTGTGCCAGGCTGGGCTCAGGCACCCTTTTACTGTGCCAGGGCCCTTTGCCTGTCTGGCCTGGTCCCACTCGGAAACACAGCTGCTCTATGTGGCCAAGAAGAGCTGGCCCAAACGACGATCCCCCTGTCCCTAGGATGTGCCGGGAGCATCCAGGCTGATGGAGGATGAGGATGAGGAGGTGGGTGCCGTGTGCCATTCACCCCATGAGCATGCTGTGCACCCTGTGAGCGTGCTGTGCACATGGTCATGATGTCACGTGCCCCATGAGCACGCCGTCCACCCTGTGAGCATACTGTGCACCCCACAAGCGTGCCATACACCCTGTGAGCATGCCATGCACAGAGCCCGGTGTCTGGGGCTGCTGGCTGTGGGGCTGACAGGGCTGTGCTGCAGGGCGAGCAGTTCATGTACCGTGAGGACTGGGGGGAGGCACTGAGCACCCGCAGCGTGCCTGTCCTCTGTGCCCTGGACCTGGAGGGCAGCAGCCTCTTGGTGCTGGAGGGCGTCCCGGAGCACCTCTCTCCCGGCCAGGTCAGAATGGTGTGCAGGGTGAGCCGTGGGGCAGCCAGCCTGGGTCTGTAGGATGAGCCCGGCTGTCGCGCAGGCCCTGTGGTCCCCAGATGACCACAGCGTGGTGTTCGTGGGCTGGTGGCATGAACCCTTCCGCTTGGGGCTGAGCGACTGCTCCAACAGGAGGTTGGTCACCCCCAGCACCCAGCACCATGCCAGGATGCCCACCCTGTGCCGGCATGGCAGGGACTTGGCAAGGCCACGGGGCTCCAGCCTGACCTGTGCCTCTTCCCCAGGTTGGGTGTTTTCCACTTGGACTTGGCCAGTGGGCACTGTGGTGAGCACTGGGGATGCAGGGGGTGCCCTGGGTCCCAGGGGTCCCCACAGTACTGACCCCCCCACTGTCTGCAGAGCTGCTGTCGGCTGAGCACAGTGCTGCCTGCTGCCCCCAGCTGAGCCCTGACGGCTGGCGCCTGCTCTACCTGGAGGGGGGCCTGGGGGGGTTCCACCGCCAGTGCCTGTGCATGGTGAGCAGGGCCCTGCTGGTGCCAGGCACAGCTGTGCTGCCAGCACAGGACCCGACCCAGAATGTCACAGGCTCCCACAGTGCCTGGCTGGGGAAGGGGGTGGGCTCGGTCCCCAATCCCCCTGCCTCAGTTTCCCTGGTGGGGGCCTGTCCCTGACTGCCGGCTCTCCCTAGCTTACCTGGCAGACGAGGCAGACGGTGACAGTGCTCGACGTGGTGCGGGAGCCCACGGAGGGTGAGCATGGCACAGCAGGCAGGTCTGGGTGCTGTCGGGGGTCCTGGAGCCCCCTATGCCAGGGGCCCACGGCCCCAGCTCACCAGCGCTCTGTCCTGCTGGCAGCCTTTGCTGGGCTCTACAGGGAGACACTGCCACCACGGTGCTGGGCAGCCGACAGCCGGCGAGCTGTGCTGGGCACCCCACAGCAGAGCCGAACGGTGAGCCCTGGGGACAGGGGTGGGGGGGACGGGGACATGACCCCCGTGGCGATGCAGCTGCCTCTACTCTGCCCCCTTGCAGGACCTGCTGCTCGTGGACACGGAGGCGGCCACTGTCACCAACCTGACAGCAGGTACATGGCACCAAGCTGCCCACGGTGCCCCAGCAAGCATCAGCAAGTACTGGTGTGATCTCTGTCTGCAGGGTCAACGGAAGGGTGCTGGGAGCTGCTCAGCCTCCAGTGGGACCTGCTGGTGGCCACCTGCTCAGCCCCGCACCGCCCCCCCAGCCTGGTGAGCAGAGTCCTGGCACAGTGCAGCACAGCGTGATGTGGCATGGCGCTGTGCAGCCAGGCACAGCACAGCATGGAGCGACCAGGCACACCACAGCATGACACAGCTGGGCACAGCCTGGCCCAGCACAGTATTGCACGGCACAGTAGGGTATGGCACAGTCAGATCCAGCATGGCATTGCATGGCACAGCCTTGACATGGCATAGCATAGCACAGTATGGCATTGCTGGATACAGCATGGCATCACATGGCACAGTGTGGCAAGGCACAGCAGAGCCTGGCATGGCCAGTCACAGCACAGTTTGGCAAGACAGAGCATGGCAGGGCCAGGTGCAGCATGGCATGGTGAAGCACAGCGTGACATGGCATAGGGCAGTATAACTAGGCACAGTATAGGATGGCACCCCAGAGCGCCAAACCACTGGGACAGTGGGCATGCTGGGGCTGAGTACACCCTGGTGGGGGCCAGGTCTCCTGGAGCAGGGATGCCCTCATGCCACCTGCTGCCTGTCCCCAGGTGGTGGCGGTGCTGCCACCGGCGGGCCAGGAGCTGCCCCTGCGCTGGGTGCCAGTGGAGGATGTGCCAACAGTGCCCGGTGTCACCTGGAAGACGCTGACGGTCCAGCCACCCTGCAGTGGGAAGAGCCCCGCCATGCACGGTGAGCACCCGGGGGCCCCCAATGTACCTGGATGCTGCATGGGTGCCGTGAGCCCTCAGATGTGGGGGGTGGGCAAGGTACTGGGTGCCCGAGGTGCTGGGTGCTGAGCAGGACCACTTCCCTGGCGCAGGCACTCAGGCTTTTGAGGCCCTGCTGCTGAGCCCACCGGATGGCACAGCACCACACCCTCTCGTTGTGTGCCCCCATGGTGAGTGAGGGGATGGCGGGGACACCCTGGCAGCACTGGTGGCACCCCAGGTGATGTCCCTGCTGGACTCAGATGGCCCCCACGCTGTCTTTGATGCCCGCTGGCGTCCGAGTATGGCCGCGCTGTGCCAGCTGGGTTTCGCCGTGCTCTTGGGTGAGTGCTGGGGAGCCCAGGGACATGTGGCCCCTGTGCCCCACCGGGGACACAGCACCCACAGCCCCCATCTCCCCAGTGAACTACCATGGCTCCCTGGGCTTTGGCCAGGCCAGCATCAGCTCCCTGCTCTCCCACATGGATGAGCAGGACGTGGCGGACACCCAGGTGAGGGGTGCTGGGTTGGGGAGTGCTGGGGGGTGCTGCTGGTGGGATGGTGATGGTGGGGTGCTGATGTTTGGGTGCTGATGGTGGAGTGCTGATCGTGGGTGCCCCATGATTGCAGCTGGCAGTGGAGCAGGCACTGTGCAGTGAGACCCTGGACCCGCACCACCTGGCCCTGCTGGCTGGCTCCCACGGAGCCTTCATTGCCCTCCATCTCCTTGCCCACGAGCCTGAGCGGTACCAAGCCTGTGCCCTGCGCAGCCCGGTCTCCAACCTGCCCGCACTGCTGGGCACCTCCGACATCCCCAACTGGTGAGTGCCACCCCCAACCCTGTGCCGTGCTGTGCCATGCCACATCCTCACAGCACCCACCAGCGCCTCCGTGCCACAGGCGCTACACTTTCCTGGGGCTGCCCTACACCTTTGTGCGAGTGCCCCATGCCGAGGAGGTGGCCACCATGCTGCTGTGCTCACCCATCGCCCAGGTGGCCCGGGTAAGGCAGGGACAGGATGGGTGCAGGGTGCCAGGCATGGGGTGCCAGGCACCCACCAGCAGCTATGCCGCAGGTGCGGACGCCGATGCTGCTGTGTGTGGGTGCCTGGGACCAGCGTGTCAGCCCCACACAGGCGCTGGAGCTGTACCGGGTGCTGCAGGCCGGGGGGGTGCCGGTGCGGTGAGTGGGGTGCAAGGGAGTGGGAGCAGGGAGGGAACCCCAGGATGCTGGCTGAGCATCCTTCTCCCTGCCCCACAGGCTGCTGTGGTACCCAGAGGGTGGCCACATGCTGGCCGGTGTGGAGATGGAGGCCAATGTCTTCGGGAACTGTGCCTGCTGGCTTCTCTGGCACCTGGGGCAGCCCCAGTGGGACAGGAAAGGACGGCACAGCCCCCAGTGCCCATGGTGGCCCTGCAGCTGTGCTAGCCCCAGGGTGACTGCTGGCCCTGGAGACCACACCAGCACCAGAGGAGGATGGAGTGAGTGTAGCCAGGGGCAGGATGGGACATGGGTTGTTGGGGTTTGGTGCTAAATAAATGTGTGAGACCCTGTGTAATGCCAATCACTGTGGCCACGGCCATGCCTTTATTGTGTGGTGGTGGCTGTGCCAGGCTGGGGCTGAGCCAGCTCAGCCCATCTTCATCACCTTGTGGATCCAGTCGACATAAAGAGAGACGCGGATGAAGAGGGCAGGTTGGTCGGTGCGGGCACAGACGCGGGAAGGGGTGATCACACCCTCCAGCACCCAGCAGTCGGCGGTGAGGCAAGCCAGTGGCCCCCCATAATCTCCCTGCAGCACACAGAGAGCAGTGTCACCTGGGTGCCAGCACCCACAGGCTCCCCAAGGCTGCGATCCCCAGCCTGGCTCACCTCGCAGGCCCCCACGCCGGCGCGCAGTGGGGCGGTGCACAGCTCGCTCTCCTTTAGGCGCCCGCGCAGCGCCATGTTGCACTCACCGTGGGCCAGCACAGGCAGCCGTGCCACATTCAGCATGCTGCTGTCCGCTGTGCCTGCAGGCAGCAAGCGTGCAGGGCAGCGGGCAGGGGATGCATGGGGAGGGCATGCTATGGCAGGGGGATGCTGTGGCAGGGGTGTGCCATGGGTGGGTGGATACCATGGGTGTGGGCACACAGCATGCAAGGTGATGCCTTTCTGGGTGGAGTGCTCTCACAGAGGGTGCTGTGGGTAGGGGATATCATGGGCAGGTGATGTTGTGTGCAGGGGAATGCTGTTGTTGGGGAATGGCATGGACAGGAAAGCGTCATGGTAGGGGATGTCATGGGCAAGGGGATGTCATGGAAGCGGGATGCTGTGGGCAGGGGGATAGCATAGACATAGAGATGCTGTGTGGGGCAGAGGATGCTGCAGGCAGGGGGATGCCATTGCAGGGGAGTGGCATGGGCAGGGAATGCATCAGGCAGGGAATGCCGTCACAGGGGATGCCGGCAGCAGGTACCTCTGGTTTCACCCCAGCCAGCGATCTCGCAGACAGTGCCTGCGGGCACAACGTAGTGCTTGGGCGGCAAGCAGATCAGGGCCACGCGCCCATTCAGAGCGGCTGGCCTGTGGTGAGAGGAGCAGTGGGACGTGGTGCCAGCCCAGCTGGCAGCAGGGCCCAGCAGGGGCTAGGGCATGGCCGCTCACCTCGCCAGCTTCAGCATCACCAGCTGGGAGTCAGAGGGGCCGCAGACAATCCGCGCAATGGGGATGGTCTGCTGGTCGGGGTCCCCAGGGCCAGGGTCCTTGAAGAGTGTCCCCAGCTGCACCTCGTAGCCCATCAGGTCGGCATTGCTGTGTGACAGGGACATGAGGGCACAGTGGGGTCCCAGCACCCCATGCCCCAGCCCTGGCCTTACCAGGAGGAGAAGCACTGGCGTGTGCTGATGACCCACTGCTCCTTCACCAGGGATGCCCCGCAGAAGTGCACACCAGCCCTGTGGGGATGGGGGAGGGGTGAGTTCCTGGGGGGATGCTGGCTGTGCAGCAGTGCCTGCAGGGCACACGCTCACCGGTTGCGGATGCTGACGGTCCAGGGCGAGTTGCCGGGCTGGCCACCGACAATGCGCCCTTTCCGCTGCAGCCTCTCGTCCCGCTGGCCACACTGCTCAAACCCCACCGCATCTGTGGGCAGGGCAGCCATCAGTCAGGGCTGTGCCACTGGCACCCACCCTGCGGCACTCAGCCAGTACCCGTGGGCCCCCACCTGCATTCTCCAGGATGGAGGGCACCATGCTGTCAGCTGCAGAGGGAGAGCAGAGGGTGGCACCAGGGCAGGATCCAGCCACTCTGGGGGGACCAAAACCACCCCAGGGGGTGGCCAGGGATTCCCCCCTAGCTCTGCAGGGGTGTGGGTAGGGGCTCACAGCAGGGCTTGATGGCACAGTAGTCAAAGGGGGTGCGTGGGTCCATAGTGTAGCACCAGAGGCCGTGGCTGTCATTATCAGGATTGCGGCAGTAGTTCTCCTCCAAGTGTGCCTCGGGGTGGGTCATGGGCGAGATCCTGCCAGGAGGAAGTCACCATCACCATCCTCATCTCCATCCCAAATTCTGTCCCCAACCCCATCCCCACATGCCACCCTCGCACACTCACTGGGGCGTGTGGGGTGCCTGGGCAGCCCAGGGCTGGCAGGTGATGCCCTTACGTGTCTTGCTGACATGGCCGTGGTAGTGCTCGCCATGGCCGTGGTAGCACTCTGGGGACAGGCAGAGAGGGCTGGCACCTCCAGCAGGCACCCCGGGGCTGGGTGCCCGGGGGCAGCTCACCTTGGGTGCTCAGCTCATCAGGGCAGCGGTGGATGTGGAAGCAGAAGGCGATGCGGACAGTGGGGCGGGCGGTGAAGCACCATGGTGCCTCTGAGCCATCAGGGTTGCGGCAGTAGTTCTCCTGCAGGTCCCTGGTGGAGTGGCCGTGTGGGTGTCCCTCCGCTCCCCCAGCCTGCGCCCATGGGTGCTGCCACCGCTACCCTCCTCAGGTGCATCCCCCCCACCCCCTTACTTGCACGGGTACTTCTCAGGCACAAAGTGGTGCTGGTGGGGGGTCTGGGAGTCCCAGCGCTGGCAGGGGATCCCCGACACAGTGACGTTCATCCGGCCCCGGTAGCCTTCACCCTTGCCCCTGAAGCAGTTGGTGGTGACGTTGAGGGGCCGTGGGCGTTTCCCTGCTTGCATGGCCGGAGAGGGGCAGAACAGCAGGGTTAAGGGTGGCACCCGGGACCCCCTGTCCTGGCTGCACAGTGACACTGGCGGGGACTTACTGCAGAGGCGGATGCGGCAGTACTCGCGCTCCCGCCCTGGGTCAGTGGTGTAGCACCAGGGCCGCTCAGAGCTGTCGGGGTTGCGGCAGTAGTTGTCGTCCAGCCCCTTGTCTGGGTACCTGAGCCAGAAATGGGGAGCAGAGGTTGAGGGTGGCACCACCACCCCGGCACCTGTCATGGCTGGGGCGGCTGTGTGCTGCCTGGGGCTGTGTGCTGGTACTTGTCAGGGTGGTAGGGGTGCTTGTGCGGGTGCTGCAGGTCCCAGCGCTGGCACTCTGTCCCCGACTCAGTGTGGTCCGCGGCACCACGGTACTCCTCCCCATTGCAGGTCATGCAGACAGCTGCCGAAAGCCAGAGGGGCCCAGTGCAGGGAGGACACACGGCATGGGGCACTCCCAGGATGTGGCACTCACCATCCTCACACTTCTTGATGCCGCAGCTCTGGTGCCGGACGTTGGGGTCAACGGTGTAACACCATGGGCCCCGCTTGTCTCGGTCGGGGTTTCGGCAGAAATTGTCCTCCAGCCCATTGTGGGGGGACGGCAGGAACCTGCTGGCAGCAGTGTGGGTAGGAGAGCTGCCGGGAGCCACTCACCCCAGGGCCAGCACAGCCATAATGATGTGCCACCCCTAGTTAGTGTCATTGCCCCCATGCTGTCCCTACCGCCCTCTGTGCCCTCATTGGTTGGATTTGATGATCTTAAAGGTCTTTTCCAACCAAAATGATTCTACGGTTCTATGCTGTCCCCATTGTGGCTGGACTGTCCCCAGCCCATTCCCTGTTGCCCCACACTGTCCAGGGCCACCGGCAGGTGCCGTTAGGCAGCCAGGGACACGGGGCACCTGTGGTCATGGGGTGTTGTGGCTTGCCAGTGCTGGCAGTGCAGACCCTTCTCTGTCGTGGCCTGCGTGCCGCGGTAGCTGGTACCATCAGCCATGATGCAGTCCCGCAGGTAGTCTGGGCAGAGACAGGCATCATGTCAGAGTGCTGGGGCCGAGCCAGGGCACATGGGCAGTGGGGAGCCCTGCACCAGGTGGCCTGTGCCCAGTCTGCGGTGTCTCCATGCCCACCCGTAGCACCAGCCCACCTTTCTTCTGGTACAGGTCATAGTGGATGTTTTTCTGCAGCCGGACATGGGGCGAGTGCTGGGTCCAAGGCAGCAGCTGGCACAGCTGGCTCTGCCGGTCGTGGTGGAAAGCCCTGGGAGGAACAGCGGGAGCCTAGCATGGCACCGTGTGGGGCCAGGACCCATGGGACCCGGGGGCACACACATGGGCATCCAGCATCCAAGCGCACAGAAAGACCCTGGTGTCATAGCCCCCTGCACTCCCACCAGCCCCGTGGCACTGCCACATCCCACTCACCGGCAAGCCAGGCTGGTGGCACAGTGCTGGGCGCAGTGCTCTGCAGAGCCTCGCTCCGGCAGCGGCAGCGGTGGCTCCACGGGCACTGCCAGCAGCTCGGTGGCTCGCAGGCGCTGGAAGTCATTGAGGGGCGAGCGGTGGCCTGAGGAGGGGGGCAGGAGCTCAGCGTGCCCGTGGGGGGCACACGGGGGCCCTGTGGAGCATGGGACCCCTGCCCCATGGAGCACGGGATCTACGTCCTGCAGAGCAGGCAAGTCCCCGCTGCAGCCCCCTAGTTCCTGCTAGCCCCCCTCTACTGCGGGGCAGGGCCGTGGCCTGCAGGCTCCTGGCCTGGCCCCTGGGCCCGTCTAAGGCCTGTCTAGGCCCCGTGCTGCCCCGCACCCTCCAGCCCCACAGCAGCCCCACGGTGGCCCAGCCAGGGGCCCTACCTGAGCCCAGGGACGCGGCCAGGGCGAGCAGGACCCCCAGCACGGGCTGCATGGCGGCGGCCCCGTGTCCCCGGGCTGCTGGAGCGTCGGGCCGGCCCCGAACAAATATTTGCCCGAGGGCCTGGGGCCAGGCGGAGTCGGGGTCAGCCCGCGGCGGGGCCGCACGTGGGGCGCGGGGCGGGGCCGGCGGGGCGCGGGGTGGGGCCTAGGGCGTGGGGGCAGGGCCGGCTCTCGGTGTGGGGCGTGGCTTGGAGCGAGGCCAAAAGGGAGCGGACGGGGCCGGGGGCGGGGTGACGGGGAGGGCGGGGCCGCGTGGGACGGCCGCAGGGCGCAGGGGGAGGCGGGGTCGAGCGCGGCCAGGTGGGGCTGGGTCGAGGGGGCGGGACCGGCGTGGGCGCCGGGCGCCGATTGGTCGCGGCGCGCTGGTGCCGCCGGTTGCTAGGCGCCGCACGCCCCTCCCCCAGGTACGTGCCCGCGCGGGGTCGCGCTCGCGCCGCGCCGCCCGCTCGGTGCGTCGGGGCCGCTGGCGGCGAGAGCCGGTGGGGAGCGGCCTCCGGGCCCGGCCGTCGCACGGTGAGGGGCCGCGGGGCCGGGGGGTTCCTGGCCTCCGCCTAGCGGCGTCGGCGCGGGGCTGCGGCGGCACCTGCCGGGCCGCCCTGCCCTTGGCCTACCGGGCGGGCCGGGAGCGGGGCTGGGAGCGGCGGCGCGGCCTGGTCAGAGGCGCTGTGCGGCGGGCCCGGGCCTCCCGGTGCGCGGGCAGCGGGGCGCCCCGGCCCGGCAGGGCGGTCCGCCGCCGCCTCAGCCCCGGCACGCCCTCCGCGGCCTGCCGGGCGCGGGCGGCGGCCCGGGCTGGCGGCGGGGTCCGACGCTGTTGTCACCGGCTTGCCGCGCTTCTCTCGTCCTCGTTGTTTTCCTCCCGCCCCGTGCCCAGGCCTTGCTGGGGCCGCTGCTCGGGCGTCGTCTGGGGTACCCCGGGACTTGGGTGGGCGCCGCGCCCGGGGGTGCCCGGCGAGGCCGGCCCTGCCGGCGGGCGGGAGGCGCAGCGGGCCCGGCGCGGGACACCGAGCGATTGGTCTGTATCGGGTGAGGCGTGGGGCTTCGCTGCAGCCGCCGGCGGGGGCGGTGGGAGCGGCCCAGGTGCGGGAGGTGGCGGCAGCCAGTCCCTGGACGTGCTGTGTTTCCTGGCGCTGTGTGCCGGAGCCCGTGTGGGCTTCCCGGGCTCGGCCCAGCGGGGCGTGTGCGAGAACCTGGCGGCTCTCCCCTCTCACCGTGACCGGCTTGGCGCCATGGGAGGCAGGTGGATTTCCAGGTCTCCAGCGGAGTTCGGTGTCTCTCGGGGTACGCTCTGCAGACCCAGACGGGGGTGGTAGGGCAGCCCCTTGGCTCTCTGCCCCCCTTCGGCACAGGCCAGCCTCACCGGGTGCTCCGTGGGGCCCGAGAGTCGACCTTGGGTCTCACCCCAGTGAGTGTGACTAACGGCAGAGGCTGTTCCGGGTATAACAGTGCCACAGTCAAACTATTATCTTTAGTCAGCAGTGCGGGTGACTAAATGCAAGTAGATGCACAAAAAGGTGTAAATGTGGAACATTCCTTGTGGCCTCCCTGGCTCCTCAGAAACAACAGGCGGTGGAGCAGCTCGCTTGAGTCTCCAGCGCCCATCAAGTCAGTGGGTATGAATTTAGCAAGTTTTGCCACAGGCTTGCAGGCTACAAACTCCCTGTGTGTACTTTCAGAGCTTAACCTGGACTCTGCTGCTCGCGGGAGGGAAGGTGCAGGCGGGAATACAGGGGAGCTGGGTGCCAGGGTTCACAGTGACTCCCTGAAGTTCTGTGTCTCGCTTGGTCCTGGAGCTTTGGGCTCTTGGGCTTGGGAAAATGGCACTGACATTGCTCACCTGTTCAAAATGAAACTAAAATCCTCTTTTTGTATCAAAAGACCAAGTATTCACCTATCATCTTTCAGCCCCTCCAGGCAGGGCCTTCTTTCCACTGCCTGATGCAGTTGCAGGACGGATTGCTAGCATCTCTTGCCTTGGGATTACTGTTCTTAACAGTATTTGTTATTTAACTTTCTGTATGGAATGCTGTCTCTTCCCATCTCTAGCTTTACTAGGTTCCTTTCCTCGCTTTAAGAGTTTGTAATTCATATTAAGAGTTTGTAATTCATAGGTTTCTTCGCACAGTCTCTGTGACTATACCAAGCATCCTAAACCACTTATTCATTCTTCCTGATGCTTGTCATTGTGCTCTTCTATCCTAAATATAGGGTAGTGTGCCAACAGGAGAAGCTTGAGGGTGAGCTGAAGTGCTGGGAACACCACTGTTTACTCAGAGGAGTAATCAGCAAAGCCTGGCTGATTCCAGGTCGCGCTGTCTTCTTGCTGCAGGAGTTTGTGCTCGCTTGTTTGGGAGCTGGCATGAATTCTCGAATAACTAAAAGGTGTTGTTGACAGCACATGCTAGCTTAGAAATACCCATTTCTTTAAGCATTGTGTAAACCGAGTAGTAAATTCTGCTTAATTGTTGATATTAGGCCTGGAGAATTGGCAAAAGCTGTGGGGCTGATATCGGTAAAGGTGTTCTGCGCTTCGCTGCGTACCAGTAGGTTTTGTATAGGATTTGTTAACACCAAGCACTTCTCTGCTTTTTAGAAATGGCTGGTACTCATTGCTAGCTCAAGCACTGCTTATCCGCTTCTTTCTCTTTTTGTCTCTCACTGCCTGGTGTGCTGGGCTTGGCTGCTATAAGCAATGAAGGAGGACGTGTGACAGGTAAAGTGAGACCTTTTACCAGCTTCAGCTGCAAAGTGCGTGGTTAGAATTGGCTCAAAGCTCTGACCGTAACTCGTCTTCCGTGGACAGCTGGTCTGGAGGAATTTTTGTGTGTCTCTTGTCGGCAGAGCTGTACTCCAGCAGCAAGGGGGTAATGCTGGAGGGAGCAGTGCTGCGGCCTGGCTCGTGCAAGCATGCCAGCTGACAAGCCCAAGAGGTGTTTTGCACTGAATACCAGTGGTCCTGCTTGGGTTTGATGGAGAAGAGGACCTGCGTGTGGTTGCAGCAGCGGGTCCTGTGGGACTTGTCATGCTTTAGTGCCTGCGGCACAGGTGTGAGGTGGTGCATGTTGTCAGCCTGGCAGAGAAGGTGTGATGGCTCTGCCCTGGCAGGAGTGGTGTTGTTCAACAGTAGGAATAGTGTCTGCTTGCCTTTCTCATGTCCCTTGGAGTGATAACAAGAGAGATTGTCCTGGAGAGATACCAGGGTGCTGTGCCAGCCTGGGGAGGAACTCCAGCTGATGGAACCGAAACAGTCTGTCCCATTTTGGCAATGAGGCTATCGGAAAAGTTTAATTGTGGGGATGATTTTGCATGGTTTGTGCCTTTATCTTGTTAGCTGAGGAGTAGTACAGAGAATTTAATTCTAGTAATGATTAATTTGAATGAGGAAAATGCAAACTCTGAATTCTCCTTGGGCAAACAGGGGTCATGTAAATGTGTGCCTCTGGCATTCTTTGTGGTTGCTTGTAGACTGTCTACCAATTTCTTCTGGTCTCTTGCTGAATCAGTGGGAGGCTGTTGCTCCTTGAGCTCCAAGCACTTCGGTGGTGATTTGGATGAAATACAATTAAACACAGTTGGATTGACCTAGCGTATCTGAGCTCTTGGTATGCTGAAAATGTTTGTTCTTAGGATGTTTGTGAAGTCTGGAGAGCTCTGTACCTTAAACCTGATTTGCAGAGGACTGTGACTATGTTTAAGCTGTGAAAAATAAAAGATTAGTCCAAAGAACCTGTGTTTTTAGGACTTGTTCTGTGAGATTGAGTAAGTTTGAGCAATCTACGAAGGTGGTGCTGGACGGAAAGTTAATGTATTAACCTGCATGAATATGCTAGGTAGGTGCACTTTCTCGTCTAGTGCCTTTTTCTATCTGTGTATCTCCCTGCACTTATCCATTGGCTTAAACTGGCTCTGGTTCAGCTTTTCTGGGAGAAAATTTTAGCTTGCCAGTGGGAAAGATGGTTGTATATATTTGATGTTACCACTTTCTTTGTCATTGCGTTTTTCATGAGCGTATGAGCTGATCTGCTGGTGCAACGCTTTCCAAAGGAGATGGTCCAAGTCCCCTGGCCAGGCAGGCCCGCTCCCTTCCTCTTGCGGGTGCCTGCTAGGCCAGTGAGCTGATTGCCTGGGGACCATCAGAAAGCTCCCTGGCTCTTGTGCGTGGTTTGTGAGCTGTCCTGGGTGTCTGATGAGGAGGAAACGGGGCAAGGTGAGTGGCATGGGTTTGTTTGGGATGTGAGGAGGGAATGGGGGGCCTCTCTTCTGTTGGCAGTGACCTACTCAGATGGGCAGATGTGTCTTGAAATGGCGGCCTGAATTAAAGCTGGAGCTTCTTGCCTGCTGGTGGCTTCTGCCCGAGTTATTAGCTGGGGTGCAAGCAATGCAAAGCACCCTAGGCATGCACCCTGTTTTCCTGAGTGCTGTGTCCTGCTCAAGGTCACCTCAGCCTGGCAGTGCTGGTTTCTGGGAGCCAGGCTTGATGCATGCTAGAAAATTCCCTGGAATCTTTGCCAGTGGCAGCAGTGCAGCTTTGCGGCCTTTCCACATTCAGCGTCCTGTTCCTGGGCAGCGTACTGGGACCCAAAAAGCAGGGGGGGCTGCTGGGCTACCACATGGTCCCACAGCTCCTTACGGCGGCCCTTGTGTACATCTAACTGCAGACAGCTCACAATGGCCCCACAAGAGCTGTGTCACTGCCGGGCCACATCAGTCCCAATGCCACAGCCACCAGAGCTGTCCTGGGCTGAGGCACAGAAGGTGAAGTTGTGTGGGATGGCTGAACTGGTGTAAGGCTCACTGCTTTCGGAGAGGAGAGGTCCGACCTCCAGACATGCAGTTGTGGTTGTGGTGTTTGCAGTCTTCTTGCTGAGCTGACCTTCTTTTTGCTGGCTTACCTTTTTGCAATTTAGTAACCTCGATTGACTGTGGAAGGAGCTTGTAAATGCCACAGCCAGAGGGAGCTTGTCAGCACCCAAGCAGTGCAGGTGGAGAGGAAGCAAGGCCCAGCCTGGAGGAAGAGGCAGGCATGGTCCCTGTGCTGGAGAATGGTGGGTTAGGTCAGAATGAGTCGTTGTCTCAGCCAGCCTCATGGTTTGATGCTCTTAAAAGGGTCCTTCTCTTTCCCTGCTTTCAGCTGTGCCCTCTTGCCTCCTGCCACATGCCAGCTGTTGTGCTGAGCTGATGCATTGATCAACTGATCCTGCTAACTTGGCATAAAATTCTTCTTTTTTTCAGCTAGGCCCCTTTCTTCACTGGCTTGGTAAAGTTGTCAGGAGGGGAGTCCTCCTGGTTTCACCATCCTGCAGGTATCGTGTAGGCCTCGAGAGTAATTCTTGGTGGGATTCGAAGTACATTATCTCTGCTAGACCTTCACATGCAGTGGGTGGGGCTTGGAAACAGCTGTAGAACTTGTCCCAGCCCTGCAGGTGGGCAGTGTTCAGCTTTGGTTTGGGTTTTCTTTAGAAAAACAGGCTCCTAAAGACCTGTAAAGACATATTTGAATGAAGGTTTATGCAAATTAATTCTCCTTTTTTCCCCTTATGTTGTGGTCTCATCACAGTGCTCAGCTATGTCATTTGCCATCATTGCAACCCTGAATAAGGGTGTGGTGCATATTTTCTGCTGTGCTTTCTGAGAAGGGCTCAATTCATAGAGGGTTACATGGGCAGCTCCAGAAATATTTTGGATCCTGGCTCCTAGGAGCTTTCCAGCAAATTGGTTTAGAAGCCTCTTCCTGCAATACTTGATGTTGCAAATACTCCTTGTTAAGGACCTGATGAGCGGCATTCCTCCCCTCCCTCCTCAGGGGCTGAAAAACTGATTACAGGAGAGGTTTCAGTTTACTCTAGCATAGTTACAGGTCACGCAAGTGCTGAATGCATATAGGCGATGAATTCACACTGGGTCTTTTCTTTTTTTGAACTAGATTGTACATTTTGACTTCAGAAAGCTTAATCTTCTGTGAAGTGTGTTCCTTAAGGGTGAGGATTAGCATTCAGTAATTTTGATGAGAGTTTCCAGTAGCAGATACTGATCATTTTATATCAGTCCCAAGGGCTAGGGATTGATTTTGGATGAGCTTGAGTAAGAAGCAGCTGGGTGATAGTTTGAACCAGCAGTTTTCCACTTGAGTGTTGAATTATGACAGGTGATGTGAAAGCCTCATGCCACTGTCACAACTTCAGATTGCAATGCAGGGGCAATCTATGGTGTCGGTCCCTTGCTGCAGTGGCACTGCTTGCACTACTTGCTTCTTGTCACATAGGCTTCTTCCCCCTTTCTTGTGCAAGATCAGCCTCCAAATGGGCTCTTCCAGGCTCTTTGGGAAACACATCCCTTCCCAGAACTCCTGTGAAGCCCTAGAAGGGTTTCCTTGTGTGTGTGGCTTCTTTGGGGCTTTTTGTTGCAGGGGAGGGGGGCCAAGAGCGGTAGACAAAACCAGTCCCCATCTCTAGTGCTTGGTTATCCAGCAGTCAGGATGCTGGTCAGAAAACTTTAATCAGAACAGAAATAGTTGCTCAGTTTGCCAGTATGGCTTCTGCGCCTCTCCCATAGACTTGTTTTCTAAAGCAGCCCCTTAGTCCTGTTCTACAGCTGAGTTTCCTCTACAGCAAGGAAAAGTTTCATCAGGCCTTCTCTAAATATTGCTGAAATAATGGTCTAGAAATGTGAGGTGACATCTTATCCTTGTGGCTGCTGGGGTTCCTACAGGAAGGCCTTGCACAGGTGTGGGCTTCTGGGTGGGTAGTGAGAGGCATTTTGAGCCAGGAGGCAGAAAAAAAGTATGTGTGTGCTGATACTGAACACTTTGGGACTCTATTCTTCCTCTAAGGAAAAGACCTTCCCTCTAGATCTGCTTTCCCTGAGGGTAAGCACTCTACTTTTCCCAAAGTAAGGGATTCTTATAATGAAATGGTCTGGCAGTCAGCTATAAATACAGTTTGATGCCAGTGGAAAATCTCGTACAATGATTTTGACATTGGGATCGTATTGATATGAATATTCAAGGCTACGATCACTACCCTTACTTTCCAGTTAGGTCTTGATATCTGTGGAGTGTCAGAGCGCTCTGCTGCAGGAGCTCATTCCTGCACGAAAGGAATGATGGGTGATGTTTTCCCACCCCAAGGGAAATATTTCCAGTGGAATTTTTATGATACTGCTTGAGGCCGGCATTGGAAAATGTGGTTATTTTAAAGCCTTCTCTGATTTAAGCTTTGCAGGATCCTGTTGGGAAGATGCACAAAATCAGTGTAGCTGTGTCTCTTTCTAAAAACCAGTCTTCTGCCTCTACAGAGGCAGGGTGAAGACTGGTTGGGGACGAGGGTAGGACTGCACCAGTTCAAAGGGAGATCTTCCTCTAGTATTTTTCCTAAAATTAAAAAACCGCTCTCATGTACTCCCAAAATCTTCAGCATCTTTCCTTTCTCCTGCACCCTGTACAGTTAAGACATGTGGGAAAGTATAATTTTAGTAACACTGGCAACAACTGAACTTTATAGGTACAAACAACTTGTATCATTGATTTATTTAGTTCTTGCATTGAGTTCATCTAAAGCTTCTGCCATGTGGTGTTTGTGCAGAGGATAGCTGTTGTACAGGGTGTGTGAGTGATCCTGCGAGCTTTGGAGTGTGGTCACAACGCAGATCTGTCCATACTGTGTGGAATAAATAATCAGGAATAGGGCAGTAAATGTTATTTTAATTAGTGTCCAGTTCAGATCAGGTGTTTTTCAGGCTGGGCACTGATGTTTTTGTTAGTGGCAGGAATGCGGAAGTGGTTTGGACCAACAATCTCGTGTAATCTAATGTAAAGGTCTGTGCCATGGTGCTGTATGTGTTTGAACGGTATCAATTCTGTTCCCTCAGAGTAAGCTGTTTGGTCAAAATGTGAAACATTGTGTTCTCTGTGTGGGGAACTTTGTGCTTCCAGCCGTGTTTGTGAAGCCGGTGCTTTATGTGTATCCATTTGCCAGCAGCCTTGTGCTGGTTGCTCTTTCAGGAGATGTTTTATCACATCTTAGAATAAAATTTTGTTTGAATATCAGGGGTCAGGGTTTGGGGAGGTAAGAATTTTGATCCGAGAATAACAATTGCTGAGAACAAATACAAATCTTCAGAAATGTCCAGAGGAAGCTAAAGCAACATGTTGTAACAGTACTGCATGCAAACCCCCAGGAACCCTTGGTAGTAAACTGTTTGTAAGAAAAGTATAAGAATAGGGCTTTATAGCCTCATGAAAGCTTTGTAATCAAAGCTAACGTGAAAAAGTGCTTCGTTTACTACTGGCAAAAATGTGAAGTTGTATATTGTGGACTTAAAGCATTGAGAAGGCAGCAGTGTTTCCCTGTGTGGTAATGGTGATAAGCCAGGATAAAAGTTGCATGTGATTCTGTCTGCCGAACGTGGCAGAGTGAAGTTCTCCGTGATTACCATGGCTAATTTAGGTGTGAGAAGGCTTGCTTAAAAGCCTTGATCAGAGGTGGACAAGCTCCTCGAGTCTAGAAGCGGTATTCCAGACCTGTGATGTGGTTCAGTCACCACCCTCCCCTCAAACCAGTGTCCCAGTGCAGGTACCATAGTACTGCCTGCCCTGTGTTTCTGGAAACTGGAATCCTGACCCTCCTCTTCCTTCTCCCCACCACGCTGGTTCTGTGCTGCAACACCAAAGCCTGCCGTGCTCCCAAAACGTCCTAGTCATGGGGTCGAGTGGAGACGGTGCAACTGCTGCTCGCTCCTGCCTCCTGCTTTCCACCTGCCCCAGCAGTGGCTGTGGCAGGTTGGAGCCAGGATCTGCTGGGACAGTTAGGGCTGTACGTTGCTTATCGCTTGCTGGTGCCTCAGTGACTTTTGATCTGCAAACTGGATGTGGCTCTGTGAACTCAGCCCGGTCTGGTAGTGGACCATGCCTGGCCTGTGGGCATCCCAGGGGAGAGGGGTTGTCATACTATCCTGCCGTCACGGGAAGAAGCTGTTTCCTGCAGACCTCCACACTGCATCCTGGTGCTGTGCGCCCTGCTCTGGCATGACCTGGCTCAGCAGCCTCCAGCCTCTCTTTCTCTTCCCTGAATTGCAGACTCCTAAATCTTCCCCTGGAAGGGCATAACTTTGTGTAGCGAACTCAATCCTGCTGACTTCAGGTAAGCCTTTTTGCACCTTTTATGGATTTCTTGCAGTCTGTTCACATGCTGGTTGAAAACCATTGCCTTGGTATGGCACTTCAGGAGATCATTTGAGGCAGCTTCTCCCCTGCTCCATAAAGAAAAGCAAAGAATAGAGGAGGCAGTGAGATTTAGGATCTGATTTTTCCTGAAGTTAAAATGAAATCAAGTAACTGCAAATAGAGGCAGTTCTGCTCTTTGTGGCTTGGCTGCACATACCTGCATTTTGTGATGAGTTGGTCAGCTCAGATCCTGCTGGAAAAGCAGTCCACCACCAGCATGAGGGAGATCAGAGAGCAAGGTTAGGTGCAGAGCTCTTCCCTGGGAGTCTTTTGGACTGGTGTAGTGTGTGGCTTGGTCACTCCAGCTGAGAGCCCAGGAAAGAGTGCTTCACATGCTGATGTTCTTTTTTCTGGTCTTATATGGGAATTCACGCTGGCTAAGCTGCCTCCCTGTGCAAGTGTTTAGGGGTGGAATTCTTCTTTAGGCAATGACTTATGATTCTTAGCGAATTCTGTGCAGATGACTCTAAGCCCTGTTTGAGAGCAGCAGTCGTAGCCTGTGCCAACTGGAAAAGGTCAGCTGAAACTTGGAACTGCCTGGGCACACAGCTAGGTGTCTAGTTTGGAGCGAGGAAGAGCCACCTTCAGCATCAGTAGAAGCAGATGGCTCGGCTGTGCAGCCTGAACTGATCCAGGAGCAGACACCTTTCATTTCCTAGAGTGTCAGTGTCTGCTCCAGTTCAAGGCAGACGACCCAGACACGTACAGAAGCTTATATGCAGATGGGTCAACATCTCAACAGAGCAGAGAAGCTATCTGCTCCCCACTGGGAGTGGAGGAAGAGTCTTGATGGGAAATTTGGTGATGTAAATCTAATCTAAGGAGATGGGCTTGAGGATCAGCTGGAGTAGTTGAAGTGGCCAGCGTTGTCCTGCTTGGGCTTTGTGGTAGCAGCCAGCTGAGCTGATTTGCAGAGCACTTGCAAAGGCAAACAGTTGTCCTATTTACCTCGATTCTCTACAATGGAGAGAAATTACCTGTGTCAGCAGATCTGGGAAGTTATTTTTCTTCTTTAGGCTTGGTTGGGAGGAGTATACATTTGAACTTGCTGGGTATAACTAGTTAGAGATCCTTCTGGAGCAGAAACAAGGCAAAACACTGCAGCTCCCCATCTGGGTGGTGATGCTGAAGGGAAGTGCATATTGCTCCAGGTTTTTATCTTGGGCTGGTCTTCTGGACTGAAACAAGTTGATGATGTGGAGGCTGTTCATGCAGGAAAGAGGTCTTGCAGCAGCATCTCATTCCATTTGCTGTTGGCGGGCTTTAGAGCAGTCCCTTGCATAGAAAAGTCACATGAGAAAAGCATTTAATGTATTTTTAGATGTCTTTTAAAGTGGCTTAGTGGCTGAAAAGAAACCTGTGTCAGGTCACTTGCCAGCTTGCTGCAGTTTGCCCAGAAGTGCTCGAGCGAACTATTAATGTGGAATAGATCCAGTCTGAGACTTCTGCTGTAAGGGAATTGTCCTGCTGGCTACCAGGATGCAGCTGGCCCTCGCTGTCAGTATGTGCTACTTAGATGCTGGTTAGGACAATAGTGGGAAATGAATGGGAGATGTCCAGCTGAAACCAGATTAATTTCTTTTTCCTTTTATCTCTTGGAATTGTTTGGGTTTTCCTTGGTGACTTTGTGCAGTGCTCTTACATGGCACAGGTTTTTTACAGGGTCCAAATGTGGTATGCTCAGCTTCTTAGGTTGGTTGTCTGGTGCTGCTGACAGAAGAGGTCATGCCTTTCACTTGTGTTGGTGCAAGGGAAAAGAGAATTGGTTTTGCAGACCTCGTATCCACCCAGAAAGCTGAGCCTGGTGGAAACTGGTCTTGTTTGTCTCTTGCTGGGTTTCTTTAATGTGTGTCAGTTCCCCCATCCACTCCTTTGTGCAGCTGTAACACTTGTACCAGGCCAAAGGGGAGAGATGAGTGGGATGGGAGAGGTGGTAATCCTTCCTCTGGAAGTAACATCAGCTTAAAAGGACTGTGAAGCTGGCCATGATGCTGCTGTGGGTCTTAAGCAGGTCAGGGCACATCTGCCCTGTGAGGAAGAGTCAGGGAAAAGGTTCAGGCATTCCTTTCTCTACAAAACGTTGAGTTTCCAAGTCTTTGCCGCTGCGGGGGAATGCGTGCTGCTCATGAGCCCTATGTTGTGTGATCTCTTGATATTTTTGTGGGCCATTGAATGGGAAGAAAAGTGCACTGGAGGAGGAAGGATGGGAACATCGTTGTAATGCATGTGTTGGAGGGTGGAAGTTATTTCAATGGAATTATGAGCTGAAATCCTGGGTTGCATATGTGGGGTGAGATTATTGGTCAGTTATTTGGTGCTTGTTTGGTGGCTGGGCTGTTACACCAGTGCCTACCAAATAATAAGAAAATTTATTTCTGGGAGTCCTGCCCTTTCAGAATAAGCTAAAAGAATGGGGAGCAATGGCAGATGAGGAGAGCAGGGGGCTTGAGAGAAGCCTCCTTTAAAGCAGCAGTATCTATGTACAGCTAACACAGAATATTAATGTAAATAAGACAAGCTGTGATTTTTTTTTTTTTTTTTACCTTGAAGCATCTGGTGAGGTAACTCTTCAGTGATAGAGTGCAGGCAGGTGGAACGAGAGAGCAAGAAAGTTCCAGATCACTCTCCTTGTTCTCTGAAATTGTTTTGACCATAAACGATGAAAGTTTGTGTATAACAAGAGGAGGAAGAAGCCAGACAAAGTAAAACCTAGAAAAGGTGCACTTTTTTCTCATTTATTTAATAGGTTGCTGCTTAAAGGGAAGAGGCAGCTGGAGGGGGAGAATATGACTTTGCCATCTCTTGAAGCCTTTGACTCAAGACAATGTGTAAGATTGACTTTAATCAAGAGGTGGAAACTTTAGGGACCTGCGTAACAGATCTTGCTAGATGCTGGCCTTCAGTGTGATGTGGGCATGTTTAAGAACATAATCTAAAATACAAACGTTGAGTTTTTCGATATGACCAGCTAAACTAAATGTGTGTTTAGCCAGCAAATTTGTTTTTATTGTCCCTGTCACTTAAAATGACTGTGTCTATGCTAAGAGCTCTTCTGAGATGTTGCGGTGTCTCGCCCCAAGCCCCAAATCACTGCTTAATTTATGCTAGCTCAATTTGAGCCCAGGTTTCTGGAGATGAATTTTAATGGAAAACGCAGAGCCAGTGTTGGAGCATGGTGTTTGTAGGTGGGTATGCTGGTGAAGGTGGTTTCTGGGGCTGCCCCAAAACCAGTGCCTGCCATGTGTTGTCTGGGGCAGATTAAAGCCTGGTGCATGCTTTTGGGCTGTGGTGAGGCAGGAGAGTGCAGCAGCAGATGGACGGCTGCATGTGCCGCTGTCGGGACTGCCTTGTAGGGAGATGTGCCGGCTGCCAGCCATTTCTGGGAAGCCTCCTGGGGACAGTGGCTCCTGTGAGCTTTGCCTGCAGGGCTGGGGACGCATACGTCTGGCGTTTTCTCCTGGGCGCCTTTTAGTGCATGTATAAATACCAGCAGGTTTCGGATGCATTGCAGATTCTCCTCTGGTCCTTTTTTAAGCCCGAGTCATAAATAGGTTGGTGTTCACTTGTAGGTCCAGCTGATCTGTCATTAGAAATGATATAAAGATTAAACTCTGCTTCGTGACAGCTTTCCGGCGGTGCCACTCCCCTAGGTCTTGTTTTTCTATTCTGTTCAGGCCTGAGCATTGCAGGTGCCAGGTGAGATACATTTAGGCCCTGGAAAAAAAGTTAACTTAGCAGAACTTGCTATGAAGCAGTGTTTCTTACGGTGAGCCAGACCGGCCACAGTCTCTCCTCTGCTTTTGATGCAGATACTGATTGTGCTCGCTCTGCTTCCCAGGGAGCCTGTCCTGGCTGCAGGACAGCTTTACACTAGATTTTATAGTTAACGCTCTTTGGAATAAGTGTTGTTTTAGAAGTATCCAGCCAAGAAAGAGCACAAGATGTAATTCCAGTGAAGGCTGTTTTGGTTTTTTGGTTTTGTTTTGTTTTTCAGAAGGACAGTAATTTCTATTAAAGGGAATTGTCAGTGCCTGGCCTTTAGCCCTGGGTGGGAGATGAGCTTTGAGGGTGCATCTCTTCTCTGTGGGGCTGAGGTGGGTTTCTGAGCTCCTCCAAACAGTGCAAAGCTTAAATCAAGACATTCCTTGCATGTCTGGTATTTTTATAGTTAACCTGTGAAGCTTTTGTGTACGAAGCAGAGGTCCTGGGAAGGGATGAGAAACAAGCTATTTTTACTCCATCACAAATAGGGCTTGGCATGTTTATTTTAGACTCTGGAGCCGCTCAGGCCAGTGTGGGGTTTTTTTATAGTCTTCTGCTGTTACTATCAGATTAAAAAATAAACTTGAACTCTGGAAATTACAGGAAAATAGGGTGCTCCAGTGTACTTGGCTCTGGTGAGGCTCTGAGGAAGCTGCAGGGAGGAGTTAGTTGGTGGTGTTGCCTGTGTTGGTCTCAGGATCTCCTGCATATCAGAGGAGTCTTTGCTGAGCCACCAGCTGAAGATGGGACTGCCTGCCCTTCTATTGCATAAACTGCCTTGCAGAGAAGCAGTTGTCTTGCTGGGTGTCCTAACTGGATTTTTAAGAAGTCCGCAGCTGAATAACTTGAGGAGCTCTGGGAGCAGAGCTTGGCCATTACGTGACCAATGCTGCAGCAGGTTGTTTGTTGCCTCCTGCTCCAGAGAAGATTCGAGTTGCCAGGTCACCAGCATAGCTTTGAATCTTTTTTTTTTGCTGCAGAAAAGTTCACCAGGCAGCGGGAGGTGAAGTTAATGAGACCGGCTCATTTTCCCCCTGCTGCCAGAGTCTGAAAGAGGGAGGATTTAGGTCAGTCCTGCTCAAAGAATAGGAGGACCTGAGGTGGGTCCCCTCCCCAGCCTTGCATGGTCAGCTTTCTGGTCTTGCTAATGGGGTGTGGTTGAGGAATATCCCTTTAATTGCAGGTGTGCTTTATGCAGGCACTTCAAACTTTTAAGCTCTTTATCCTGGTTTATTATTAGAAGCTATTAAAAGTGTGGCCAATGGTTCACACCATGGTGGTGGTGTGCACAGTTTTCAGTGGTGGGTCACAGCCTCTTCATTTTGGGCATTGTACAAACGTGTAACACAAGCAACCCAGATTGTGTCTGCCCATGCAAGCTTAACCAAGCTCCTTTGCTTAACCAAGATACCTAGACAGCGGCTAGCCCAGACCTCTGGACTGGGAGATCCCAGCTGAGCCTCTGGTCTGATGCAGCCCCCTTGGGGCACAGGCTGGAGACGTAGCTGATCTGAGAGACTGAGGTTTATTAAGAAGCAGTACTCTACCGAGAAGCTAGTCAAGTTATTGACTATTTAATTGATTCACTAATAAACACCACTGATAGTAATTTACAGTGAGAGCGTTTTACACACAACTCTAAAGCTAGTCATTATTAATGCTAAATCTGACAAATCGCACTACTGCTGAATTGCAAATCTGTCACCCTTCCCTCCCCTGCCACTTTGTGTTAGGGTACGAGTCTGCCCCAGTTTGCCCTCCCATGGCAAGTCTTTTGGATGCAGATTGGGTGGATAGTCCAGCAGGTTGTCCAGGGGGGTTCCCTGGCATCCGGGGAGTTTCAGTCTGCACGTTGGGGTCATGGCTGTCCCTAGGTGACCCTGCTGCTACCACAGGAAGATTGACCCTCCTTTTTTCTTTATATTACACCTTATTCTCCATTTTTTTCCTTTTATTTCAGGACCTATCTCTTCATTGCCCTTGTATCTCCCTTTCTCTGCCCAGACTTCCAAATAACAGCCCCATCTTACTTTTTGCTCATCAGTTTCAGCTCTGCTACATCCATACCCAAATCCAGCATTCCTGTTATTTAGGCAATCTCAACCTTATGTGGCTGTATCACTGCTATGGTCATCTTGGTACAGGTGACCTTGCAAGTCCTCACATGCCAAGGCTCCCCTACAATTATGTGGCGCATGTTGAGTACCCTACACCTAAGACAATTGTCCCTAAGACAAATCAATCCCCTTTAGCTGTGATTCCTCTACCAGTGTCCAATTAAGCAGTTTCTTAGGTGCAGTCTATATACAGTGCAACAAATCAACATCTTTCACAGTTTTTAGATACCCACCATCCTTACCCTGGAGCTGTTAGAACCGCTGCTGTGGCTCCCTGCAGAGGTTCCAGCTAGCTGTGGCCAGCAGTGCTCCACCAGGACCTCCTGCTCACAGCTGCCCCTGAAGAATTTGCAGCCTAAGCTGTAAGGATGGGAAAGGAGATAGAGGGGTCACAGAGCTCCTCTAACCTGATTTAGCTGATAACTTGAGGGGTGCTGGCAGGCAGCTACCTACCCTGTGTACCTGACCTGGCAGGCATGCCTTCTCCCTGTTTCCCCAGCAGGGCTGGCAGAGATGACTGCAGTACCTTGGGGGTGTTTTCCTCCTTTCAATAGCAACCAAGAGCTTGAAGAGCAGGAGGTTTTGTGGTGAGGGTTGGTGTTTCGGCTTGGTTGTTGTCTTTTTGGCTGACTTGAATCTGGCTTTTAAAAATAGGTAAGGCAACAAGGCTTGGAGTGTCTAGTCTCTTCTCCAAAGAAAACTTGTGCTTGGCTACAGCTGTGTGGTTTTCGGATTAAGTGGGCCTGGATTAATTTGCGAGTATTAATATTTGTATTCTGTAAAGCACCAGTGAAATCTATGCTCTGAAGGTTAAGCCATGTTTTGTTGGTATTTCTGGTGTACAGGAACCCATATCCCTGATGGGATGGGAGCTTGGAGTGGCAGAGGGACCAGCAGAGCTGGGGTGCATGATCTGCCCTTAGCTGTACCTTGCTGTTTTCTAGTGCTTTGGACCTTCCAAAACCATGACTACTGTGTCTGGGTTTTCCCTTTTTGCCTGTCAGGTGAGAGGGTTAGCTATCACTGTGAATGCAGTGTGTTTGGGTTGAAGTAGTATATAGGTCTAGACCTATTTGCAGACAGAGTACCCAGGTTAGGATGCAGGATGATTCATTTTCCCTGTGCATGCTGTTTTGCTATGTCTAGAGGAGAAGGGCCTTTGGGGAGCTTTGGCATGTCTGCAGTCTAGTTGGCTTGTTACATGCAGTACTTGTGTCCTGGCAGCCTTGCGCACTGTTCAGGCAGAGCTCCCAGAAATTGCTGCCAGTTGTATGTACTGTGGCTTTGTCAGTGACAAAAAATACCTAGTTCTAGAGAGTTACTTTGCATACAGAATTACTGGTATATTTTCTTTTGCTTGTTGGCCTGTAAAAAAGGAAAAAATGTAGATTTGAAAATAAAACCACTGTTACTTGTTTGTGAATAAAGATGTGTTAATCCACAGGGCTTAATGTATCAGTAGAGACCTAATGTTATAACACAGAATACATGTCTTGTAGAAAAGCACCTGAAAACCCCAAAGATAATCTTGTGCTACACCACAGGTAACATGGCACAGTTTTAAAAATCTGCAGCAAATTTGGCTGGCAGCCTGCAGGTCTAAAATTTGAAGCATTGCACTGCACTTGCCTAATAAGTTTTGAAACAAAATTACTTAAAATACTTACTTATAGAGAATACATTTAGGGACTGGAATACAACTATACTAATGCTTAAAATAACCCTGGAAGAGTTTATTTTCAGCTCTTCCAAACATTTCCGTAGATCTTTTGGAAAGCTTTTCCTTGGCATGCTGCACCCCTGGGTTCCATGCTGAGCCCCCCAGCATGGGAAACCTGCTGCTTGTGCCCAGCAGTCCTGGAACAGGATGCTGGAGGGGCTTCCCAGGGGGCTGCGAGCCCCTTCCCCAGCTGGTGTGGGTCCATTACCCCAGGACAGGTGCAGCTGCAGAGCTGCCCTTCCTGTTGCCAGAGGAATTCAGCCCTTTGGCCAAATGACTTGCTTCTCCTTTCCTGGGGCAAGCCAGCCCGTCCCCTAGTGAAACGGCTGTTCCCAGGTTTCTCGCTGCCAGGGGCTCTCTTGCCACAGCTCAGGATAACCGTGGGGAATAAGCACCCCATGATGCACACTGGTGCTTCTAGTGTACCTTAAGCAATTTGCTTTATTTCTTTCATTTCCCATGTCATCTGCACAGGCTTCACCCTGGTTTTTCCCCGTCCCTCTGGTTCCCTCAAAACTGGAGACCTGTCAGGTGCATTTTTATCAACAGAATATCCCTAAGAGGCAATTCTTACCTCTTAAATAATCCTCTCGAGGAAGAGGGACCCAGAAGGGTTGGGGACAGTGTCCATAACCATCTTATCGCTTGCAGCTTCCAGAGCTGGGAGGAGTTGAAATCAGTGTGTTTGTTGCTCCCGCAGAATAAACAGCCTTGCGAGGACTTTGGCAAGTGGAGCCATGGCTGTCTTTCCGAGGCCGTTGTATAGTTTGCTTTCTGGGACAAAGGCTACTTAGACATCTGGATTGCTTTGGGGATTTTAGGGGAAACATAAATTATTAGTTTGCTGTGAATGGTGAATGATTGCTTCATGAGCATGCTTTCACCAGCTTACTACTGCATGGGCTAAATCCATGTTCTCCTGCTTCGGAAGGAGAAACTGCAACTGCAGAGGATGTTTGCCATGTCCTGAGAACAGGGGGCTGAGCGAACCTCTCCTGACCTTCTGGTGCATTGAGAAAACATGCTCGTTTTATGGGCAGTTAATTTATAGGAAGTTCCTGTTTGAATTTCCTCTAAGAGCTGTAAAACTGGAGGACAGCTGCACCCATTAGTCAGCTAATCAAATAGTGCTCATACCTGGCTTGCCCTCACCTTCCCCTTGCCACCCCTAACTTTTGGCTCCTTTGTAAAAGCAAGCATGGCAGCTTTCAGAAATACCCTCAAAAACTGGTTGGGAAGCTGCTCTGCAAAGAGGGGTGGCTGGGGAGTATTTGGGGGGGGTCCTGCTTGTTGATCCACAGCCCTTGGGGCTGGGCTCTTCCCCAGGAGCATCTGGGATAAGTCAGATTTTGTATTGCATTCACCCTGGTTTACAAAAGCACCGCTACACTGTCTGCCTTAAGGAGTGATAACTGCCTGTTGATGGAAATAGCCACCCCAGTCTGAAATAAAAACCTGGTTTGTGTTTTGATCCTCTTCCAGGCATGGGGAAAGCTGCATTTATTTCCCGCTGCCTCCTCCTTCCTTCCCCAGAGAATGCAAATAAGCAAAAACTCGTAGACTTGTTTGCAGTTTTGTGTGTTCATCTTTCAATGAAAGGAAATCACTTTTAGATGGGTGCTGGGGCACCTGAACTCCAGAAACCCTGCTTTGCCTTGGCTCCCTATGGCAACCAGGCTGATAGGATTTCAATATGGGTACACGCTCTAGTAAATTTGATCCTAATAGCTAATTTTGATCTAGTTTGACAGAGAGGTTGGGATCTTAAAGACACTGAGCTCTTGAGAGCTCCTCAGAGCTGCTTTTTCCTCTTCTGACAACAAGCAGGCTCATGTTCCATGCCTCTGCTTCAAGGCTCCTTGAAAAGGAGGAACTTCCAACCTGTGTCCAGGGCTGAAAACCAGAACTAAACTCCTGCTCCTTCACTCCCAGAAATATCTGTTGCTGCTCTGAACAGCTGTCCTGCCCAGTCTCATGGCCGTCTGTGCTCACCAGCCCTCCACTGCGGGGAAGGCAGCGAAGCCTTCACCCTTTTGGAAGGGCTGGCATGTTTTCACCCTTATCTCCCTTTTATTCTAGGGGATGGTTGACCGATGCAACAGATGACTTTGGTGTGAGTGGATGGAGGCCTCACAGACTTTTCTGGAGCCTCCTGCTTTACCTGCCAGGAATTTAATAGTGGTAAGATGGCAGCAATGAGTAAAGGGGAGTGCTTGACACCCATTACAGGCTTCAGAACCTGCGAGGGCTCCTGGAATAAACCCCTTCGGCAGGTTCCGCGATCTGATGCAAGAACCCTGTCTTTGGCGTGCTCAAGGTCTGAAATATCTGAATTTTGTTTAAGCTGGGGCCTGTTTCCCTTCCTTTAAATCTCCTCTGCAGCAGTTGATAAGCAGCCTGTCCCTTCTTGGGGAGAAAATGCTGCAGAAAGAAATGCCAGGAATGTGAACAGCAGGTGGGGACTGGCAGATGTACTTATCAATCATGACCGGCTGATGAGTGATTTCTCTACAGAGCTACTGTTTGCCTCCGGCTTGGTTTGTGTGTGTACTCTGCAACCCCATCCAGCCTCTACCGGGGTTCAAGATAAGAGCGGGGTAGTTTTCCCTTTTTTTTTTCTGGGGCATGGCATTCTCTGTGCAGGACTCCCTGCTCCAGGAGGCCAGAAGAAAGGGATGGTGGAGCCAGACCCTCTAGGTCATGCTGGAAGGGTCACAGCAGCATACCTAGCAAATAACATCCTACATCTTGGAGATGGGCTTTGGGAAATCTTGCTTCCGCATTGCCCAGGTAGAAGGCAGACTCACTTAGTTAATTGAATTTTCTGTACTGTTGCTCTTCAAAACATGACTTTATATCTCTGAGGAGTCTGGAGTTATTTCTGTGGACAAAACCGTATTTTAAGGTGGTGATATGTTGAGGAGATCACCTGCATTGACAAGTGAGGAGACCATGCAGTGCCAGACTGCAGGACTGCACCTGTAGAAAGGGGAGTGGGACCCTGTGATCATCTTAGGGGGGTCTGAAGGGATTCGGCTATGGTCTGAGTACTTCTTGATATTGTTTTTTGCTGTTGCTCCTGATTTTTTTGAGCACATTACACTTTGTATGGGGATGCCATTTGGTGGCAGGACAACACAATTTACATGAGATAACAAACTGAATGGTGAAAAGCCTTTATCTGTTGATCTCTAAGCAGCTTTCCTGGGTGTGTTGGTAGTGTATGTTACAAGCAGAGCAAACCTGCTGTCACAAATGACATTACGGATGTTTTTCCCAGCCTCTAAGCTTTCATTCAGGCTGATGTGCTTGTGTCAGAATACAGTGCTTCAGATCTGCTCCAGTTCTGTGCGCTGGTCCCTGCAAAACCCAGAATAAGCTATAGACTTTTAAGTGATGTGATCAGACCTCTCCTTCAATGACTTGCGGGGTGTTTTGCTGGGCTGCTTCAGCTGGTCTGAATAAAGCTGTAGCCTGCAGTGCTTCAGGGCACTCAACTATAGGGACACTGCTGATCTAGATAGTTGATATCTTTAAAAAAAAGAAGGCATATCTGCCCCAGTCCTCTTACCAGTTTTTCTTCAGATTGTTTCTTGGTTTTGTGAAAGAGCAGTATAAGAAAGAAATAGCTTTCCCAAGGACGAAAAGCAGTGAAAAGGGACTAGGCGGGACTACAGCACAGAATAAAGGCCTCAGGTATATTACTTTTTGCAGCAGCAAAATGGTATTTTCAAACTCTGTTCAGACAGCACCACCTTGCCTAAACAGGGCTTGTGTTCTGGAGGTGCTTCCTTCAGGTTTTAAACGAGTTTAGATTCTGGAGTAAAAGCAGCAATTTAAGCAGTGATGCTAATCAGTGTCATTTGCATTGCTACCTAACTGCATTCTGCATAGCACCGTGTCTCTGGAATCAGTGGGAGGCAGCAGCCTGACTGAGCCCTGCCGCTCTGCTCCCGCTGCCCGGTGTGCAGCTCTGCAGTCCTGCCTGGCTCACGACTGGACGTGGGTCAGCCCGTGAGTAATGTTCCCATGGAGATGCCTTCAAGGGGAATTGTCATGCAGAGGCTGAGACGGAGCAGGGTGTAGCAGCAGTAACCGTGGAGCATGCACGTCCAGATGCTGTAAGCCCCTTACTTAGCACATTCCCAAGGAGTTGACTCCCAGTTGCAGTGATTTGGCTGGAGCTCCCTCTTGCAGGACTTCCCCCCATTAATTCCCATTTGGAGTGGATTCAGTCTAAAACTCTGGGTGTAGGGTAGCCTGCTTTAGCTGCTGTGTCAGTTTTTCCTCTGCAGGCCCGCATGGAGGAGCGGTGAGTGTCTCTGTGACACTGGTCACACCACCTGCTGCAGTTGCGTTTGACCCTTGAACGTAATTGCTCGCACTGGAATTTCCCATGCGGTGTCCCTGCCTCAGGCTTTGTTTCGAGTTAAAGGATTAAAAAAAGCTTTAGGTTGTCAGCATTTAAAAAAACAACAAAAAAACCCCACCCCCAAACCAAAAGGAACCTAACTGCCTGCATTGAGAGGTACTTGGCCAGGCACAGTGGCTAGAAGGTTGGCAGCCCTCTGGTCTGATCGCAAAGGATGTGCCATCTCCTCTCCCAGCAAAAATGCCCTGTATCTTATCAGGTTGCAGGTGTCTGAAAGGCTCCCAGTTACCCAGTGCTTTGTAGGCTTGATCTGCCAAGTTAAGGTTTTCAAAGATCCTGGCCATTCAGGGCCGCCTCCAGCCCGGGGCCAGAGGGACTGAATCATTGCTGGGGATGGGAGGGAGGTGCTGCCACCGGCCATCCCCAGCGCTTCGAGCAGGATCCTGTCTCTCCTGGACTGCTTGCTGGCAGCCATGGATGGGTGAAGGGCTTGCCTGTCTCAAAGGGAGAGAGAACAAAAAGATGGGATAGGGCCGGAGGAGTGAATTGTGGTGTTTGCTGTGACCAGCTTATGGACAACCTTAATTCTCAGGTATTCTGACTTTTTTAACTATTTGCAAGCTTGAGGTTTTGGGTGTTGTCTATGTTACCTAAGAGTAACATCATATGCTGTTGGGAGAGGGAGTTTAGGCTCAGCCTACAGCAATGAACAAAGTTCCTGGCTGGCATGAGGTCTTGAGGAATAAATGAGAGACAATCTGGCTGCTGCTGCTGCCCTGCAGTGGGAGGCACCACTGTTACCTTGAAACCTTTTTTTCCTGGGTTTTTTTTTGTGGAAGATGCTTCAACTCTGTAATCTGGTTTTCTTTACTCTGGCATTTGCTGCAACAGTATAGTGGAGGCCTTTGGAGGACAACACTGAACTTATGATTATATTTGAGAAGTCCAAAACCCACATCTTTCTTGATCATTACAGTGTGCTTCTCACTACAGCTGCTAGCCAGCTGTTGCAGCTGTTGTATGTACATGACTGGGGGAAGTGCCAGGTACAAAACTGCCTGAGGAGTCCAGCAGCTCTAGCAGAAAGGCTGAATACACAGCAAAGCTGCAGCAGAGACCTTGTCTGAGCTGGAAAAAAGTTCGTCCTTTGTGGATGCTGGTGAATGAGTCCTGCCTATCTATGGTTTTAAAAACCATTACCTGCTTTATGTGTGAACCACCTTTGTGGTGTTGGGGTGGGCATCCTCCTCTGTCCAGAGCGCAGCTGGTGATGGTGGTGATGCTGTGGTGCAGACAGAGCGTTGTGGTCCCTGACCAGAGACCTGTTAAGTGAGTGCTTGGTGACTGTAACTAGTAAGGCAGGTTATTTTTGGCATAGCATCTCTGCTTTATAAAGGGTGGACTGAGATGCTAAATCCCGCATTTTTTCCCCTACAACCTGTTGTTAAGCCCAGAAGAAACTTGGAAGTGCCAATCCAGAGTCGCTTTTCAGAGGTGGGCTGTTGTGGAGCTGGTGGCTGATGCTGGCTGTGGTGTAACTGTTTCTTTATTTTCAAACTTTAAGCCTAGCTTCTCCAGGTGAGGAAATGGTGGTTGTGAGCAGGCTTTGTAACTGGGTCTGCTGAGTGACTTGTCACCTGCCCACATCTAAACCGTTCTGCATTCTCCAAATGCCATACAATATGCAGCTAGGTCCTGCGGGACTGACCTGATCTCAGCTGAGACTTTCAGGTCGTCCCTGAACCTACAATCTTTTAATGACAGTAAGCCAAGGAAATACTACGTAACCATTGAAGTAAAATAATGTAAGGAAAGCAAAGCTTTGGTGCATGTAATTTGGTACATAATTGCTGCACTTGCCACCTGGGGATTGGAATTGCTCTGGAGGTTGAATGGGACATACTGTGATAATTGTTTCCCTCGCATCTGCAGCAGCACTGTAAAGCGAAGGCAAGCTGAACACACCTTCAGAGCTTTACGGCCTCTGCAACTCCAAGACTGCATTTTTCCTGTGCTTCTTGAGCATCTCTCTTCATACAGCCCCTTTGCTTTTGCTAAACTGTTTATGTTCTCCTATGTTGTTTGATAGCAATGAGCCATCAGGTTTTTCTGGGACATGTTTCAGATTTACTTAGATATAAGAACAGCCATAGGAATGTGACTGTGTGAGCAGTGAGGAGAGTCCAGTGGGTGCTAGTAACTGGATGCCTTCTTAAATTAATTACTGGGATTTGAGCATCGCATTAGTAATGAAGATCAGGCAAGTGCTGAGCAGAAATCAAAGCAAGAGTGACTTGGGGGGGTGGATTCAGAAGAAAAGGCTTGGAGTGATCAGCGACAAATGTATTTGTCTGCTGTTAAACCTCTCAGGAATGCTTAGGTCTGTTCTGGGTGGTTATTGAGCTGGGAAGTGGGGTTATCCTCATTTCTCTCCTGGGGTTAGCACAGACTGTGCCTAGGGCTGGGCTCTGTACTGGGTGCCTCAAGGCAGAGAAGGTGGCTCTGTGGGAGTAGAGCTCAAAGTAATGAAAATATGGGCATAGAAGCACTGCCATTGCAAAGGATTACAAAGTCTGAGTACACCTAACTTGGCTAAGAAATGCAGGCCTGAAGGAGAGAGTGGTTTTTTGGTGCCCAAAGCACATATGGTGAGCAAGAAGAGATAATGCTTGGCTTGGAGAGGCTTGAATTGGTACAAAACCCAGATGAGTGCTTGTTTAATTTTCCTTGTTGCCTCAGAATGGCATCTGACTGTTTTCCTGGGGCATACATTGGAGCTGTGATGACTTTGCCCCCATTCCTGGGATTCTTGCAGAGGGAGTAGGTGGTAATCACAGGCTCGGCTGTGTTACTTTGCACTGGGAAGGAAGTTGGTACAGGATCTCTCGCAACTTCTTATTCTTTTTTTTTTTTTCTCTTTACAACTTAGATTTATGTTTTAATCTGCCCACTTGAGTCAGGAGACGGACACAGCTGTTGCAATCTTCCATGTCCATGTGCAGCTGTGAGTCCATGCTGCTGTCCCTTTGCAGCTGTCCGAACTGTCACCTGGGGAGCAGTGGAACACAGTGTCAGCACACTGGGAAGGCAGCAAAGTCTTTCATTATCTGTGTAAAAACTTCAATGGCAAGTCAAAATAGAGGGATGCAGCCTATCCTCACACTATTTGAAATACACTGTAATTTGGGTTTTTTTCCCCTCAAAACCATGCAGGTCTTGTTTCCAACCTCTCTGACCCATACAGGATAGATTTCCTGTGAGGAAGGAAGGAATTACCGGATTCTTCTGGCAAAAGCTCAGAACTTTTATTGAGGACTGATTACAGATGCTGTGCCAGCTAGTTAACTGTTGCAAACGTGTTACATTATGTGGGCTCTGTGGCTGCTTATAGAAGAAAAACATTGGTTTTTCTTGTCTTGTTCTTGCTATCTCTCTGCCTACCTTTTTTCCTGTGAGCACTCTGCCTTTACCCACTTTGTCCTTGGGTCCCAGTTTTAAATAACTTGTCTGGTGGCTGAGCAGGACAGTTTGATCCTATTTTTAAGTCCTTTGGACTTTCTTGTTTGTGGAATTTGGGTACAGGGAATAGCAGGATGTTTGTGTTGGAGTTGCTGTAGGGGGATTGCTTGAAGCAACCCTTGAAACTTTGACGTGTCAGGTGCAGTGCTATGCTGCTTGCAGAGAGGGGCACATTACCCTGCAATGTCTTTAGTTGGTCATGCTGGCTTTGTGCATGTCAGGGTTGTATCTCTGGCCCTTTTTAGCCAGACCCTGAATGCATAGTTCCTGGTGTAAGGAATGAGCTTGAGCACTGTGACCGAATGGGTCCTGTATCCATATGGATGGGGCAGAACTAATAGCATTTAAAAAAAAACCTGAATCCCACTGATACTCCTTACAGTGAAGTAGTCTGATCTTGTCTTGAAATAATTCAGCTTGTCTCTTAATTTCTCAGTACCAAAGCAGGGTGGGGAGAAAAGCTGGAGCTGTCTCTGTGATGGTGGACCTGTGATGAGCAGCTTCAGCCTTGGCTGACCCTTGGCTGAAGCCATTAAGGCCATGGTCAAAACCAGATGAGGGTTATTTTTTAATTATGTAGCACAGGTAAACTAGATAAGTTAGCTGAAAGATAATGCAGTGAAATTAATGCAGGATACAATGCAGACTATGTTAGTATCTTGTCTTTTAAGGTGCTTATCTTTTGCTTTTTCATTTAAATCAATCTTCTTGCACCAGAGCAGTTGGGAAGCAGATGGATCTGTGAAACCACGCACTGTCCTTCTGCCTTGGTAAGCTCGTGCTGTCAGTGATCTGTGCCTTTTGGACTTACTTGTGAACGAAAGGCTGGACAACTGAGGCCAGAAATTATGGTGAAGAGCAGACAGTTTTACTGAAGTAGTCCAGCCCTTTGCTCCCTAGTCTCTAGCAAGAGAAGGCACCTCTAAAAATGTGCATCTGCAGGAACAGGTTATCAGTTTGATGGTTTTTGGTGACTCCTTAATTTCTGTGGGTTTAAGGGAATGTGCTGCCCAGCTGGAAGCTGCTGATCTTCAGGGAGTTAATTCCTCCTCCAGAAGCTTTCTCTGCCTCTGTGGCATGGGAGCAATGCTGCTTCATTTTGTAGCTTTCACATTTTATGCTTGACGGTTAAAGTTGGAACGCTTACATCTCATTCTGGCAAGAAGTGTTTAGGATAGGTTTCGTGAGAAACGTTGAAAGTTGCAGGTCCACGGCTGATGCCCTGGCTGCTCTGCATAAATCACTGGGTGGTAAATATATTTAAATAAAGAGCTATGGCAGTCTTGCTAGCTGAGTAATAAATCAGGGCTGAGCAACTCCATAAAATTGAATCTTAATGCCTTGGCGTGGCTTGTTGGGTGCTGTGGTAAAGCTGATGGAATGGCAGGATGTTTCTAAACAGAGTGTGCCTGCCCTTAGTAGCACTTCCACAAAGAATATAAATCATGCTGCATACGTAACTGAAGTGCTGAAAATGGCTTTTTGTTGGTGTTGCTTGCCTTGTTTTGTGTGTCCACTTAATGTCAGCTGTTTGTGCTTCCCTTTGGTAGCAGCAGCAGATCTTGTGCCCTGTAGTCAGGTCCCTAGCAGGTAGGGGAGAGATCCTGAGCCTTGCCTTTCAGTCCTGTTCTTAGTGCCGAAGCCCTGGTGCTGTGACTTCGACCTATGGGAAATTATGGTGCTTAAACACTTCCAAGGACCTGCTCAAAATATTTCATTATCTGAGGAATTTTGTGGAATACCAAGAATGTGATTATAAACCCTTGGAATGTGGCTGCCTCTCCTTGAAGCAGTCCAGCCAAACAGCATTTTGAGGTGACTCTTGAGTATGAAACCTCCATCAAGATTTTTTTATTTTGAGATTGGAGTTTGGTGCCTGCAGCCATCAGGCTGTTTGTTCCTTGTACTGGAGGAGCACCTGCCCAAGCTGCCCACTCTCGGGTGCTCCTGCTTCAGTACCATTAGCAAAGCTAATGCTTGCCTTCCTGGTGGCTTCAGTGCCAGCATGTCCTAGGGACGCCTGAATGCTATTCTCTGTGCACAAGGCTGTTCTGGTGACGAAAAAAGTACTTTGCCATTGCGTGGCCAAAACATGGGCAAGGGTCCTGCCGCAAGCCCTCTGGCCAGACTTAGGTGTACTGCCAGAGCTGGAGCCTCAGAACAGTTTCCTACGGAACAGGCTTTGGAAGTATGATCAGGTTTCCTAAGTAGGGGATTTGCAGGACTGCTCTGCCCATCAATCTGTCCTTCACCCCTCTAATAGCTTCTGCTTGCTGATTTGACAGAAAGAGCTTTATATCTTTTTTATTTTTAAAAAAAAAAAAAAGAAAAAAAAAAAAAGAAAAAATTAAAAAGTAGGCAGCCAGGTAGGTGGGAGAGTTTTCGCTAAAAGCTCACCATGCTCCTCTGTGCAACTCATGTAATGTGCTCTGAAAGCCAAACCATGATAGAAGCTTCAGCAAGATTTCCTGCCTTGTTAGACATGGGAGTTTATCCCTCAGGGTCTTTCTCTTTTTGTGTGGACTCTTTAGTACTTAAGACAAAATGTCCAGTGGAGGCTTCCTCTCTGATTAGGATATTCATCGTTTCTCTTCCATTGTGGATTCTCTGAAGCCTCATAAGGGGTTTTGTTCAGCCTTTAATTCAATTAAGAAATGAAGCAAGAGATGCAAATCTTTTTAGCCTCATTGGTTTCAGTGCTTATGACTACATCTGAAGAGAACATCTCCTGCATAGTACAGCAGGGCGGCTTAGGGAGGAAGTATTTTTCTGGGCTTCAGCTGAGGTTTCAGGTGCTGCTGGAGGCTTGTGGATGATTTTGTCCCTTTGGAGCATGGGGTGGAAGAAAGACTGGTGTCACTTGTCAGTGATGGTGCCTTGGTTTAAACCTGTTTCTGAAGCAGCATCTTCGATAGAAACCTGCTTTCCAGCTGGGTGACTTCTGTCAAAGGTGTGAATTAGACTTGAAACAGCTGGTGGATGGTGAGTGATACCAGGGGACAGGACACAGTGGTGACTGTACGCCAGCTGCTCTTGCATGTGTCTTTTGGCAGTAGCTGGAGAGCGACCTGGTTGCTGAGGAACACAAGATCTGGCTCTGATGCCTCATAGTCCTTGCATTTAAAAAGTGATGTCTTGTATCTTGCCTCTTGTTTTTGTGTGTGTTCTTGTCTTGTTGTCGGGTGCCTCAACTGTTCTTTCAGGCTAGAGCTGCTGAGAGGTCCTCTAGATATCTCATTAGACTGTCTTTTAAACAAAGTTTATTTTGCTTTTTAGAAATCATCACTTGTACTTTTCATGGATGGAGAGACAGTCCGGGCTCATCTTTGTATACTTGAAGACTTGCGTTTTGGTACAAAAATCCAGATTAGTTTTAAAACTATATAAAACTCAGCTTTGTCCCTGCAAATTCACTTGTAAACCATTTGGACCCCCATGTAAATTGTTTCTAGAGATCCAGAATCAGACTTCGATGAACACAAAGCTGCTATGGTACTGTGAGCCCATGGAAGGCCAGGGCATTTATCTTGAGAGTCCTACATCATCTGCTTCCAACTTTCTAGCAAGTGGTGCCCCTCAAATCCAAGTGCACTGTCCTGGGGACTGGTCTGCTGTCTTGGGTACGCTAACCACTGGGATAACACTTTTGTGGTCCAAGTTAAAATTGCTCTAATTTTTCAGATTGGTGCTTTGGTCTCATCTCTGTTGACTGCTGCTCTCTGCTGCCTTCCCAGGCACTTCTGCTGCTCAGGTGTCCTCCGACCTGGGCTCTCCTGCAGGATGGCTTCTGCTAAAATGCTTTTCTGTAATACTGTGGTCTTCATTTCAGAATTGACATCAAACAAATTCAGCAAGATAGGAAGCTTTCCTTACAAAAGAGAAAATTAGAGTCAAAAGTACCTATTTTCTCTTGGTTCATTGAATTCTGGTTTTTTCTAGATCTTGGAAACCGATAAAGCATTTGTGCTTAAATATACATGCCTGTTGTGTTTATCTTCAAAACATGCATTTTTATGGCATTTGTGTGGAAGGAGTTCTTAGTACCTTTTTTTATTTTATTTTAACCTTTTGTAGTTTAATTTCCTGTGGATTTTAGTACTAGCTTTAGCTTACATTCCCTTAAACATAGAATTAAATACTAGGATTTTTACACTCTTGCTCTGTTTCTAGACCAAACCAGGAGTTACAAGTAGAATTTTGAGGGGCTTGCTCTGACTGGCTACGCACTGGAAACCCAAGTGAAGCCAAAGCCAGGTTAAACTGCGTGCCCTTAGGCAGACAGACCCTTGCTCTGCCCTGCTACAGCTGTATATTTAGCCTATATGCCCTTTCCAATAACAGCTGGGAGAAAATGCCTGGAGAGGAATGCGAGTCATCGTTTCCCTGAATGTCGTCGCAGGATCCTGCTATCTGTCACGAAGTGCTGCTTGAGCCAGAAACGCTGCCTTGGTAACTCTGCCTTCTATAAAATTGTCCCATCCCACCCTTTGTTTTTTTAACCCACATGAAGTTTTAGCATTCCTGTTCACAACTCCGTTGGGTCCTTGGGAAGTCTCATTTTGTTTGGATTTGAGCCTGATTCTGGTTAGTTTGGCTTTGGTCCTTTTATTACAGGAGAGCATGGGCTCTTATTCCCCATGTGGGGAACATGGGCCCTCATGCCCCAGTGCATCCCACTTTATTCCCTCCTGGCTTCCTCCAGAAAGGATCCATTTTTTAGCTTTGATCCCCATCACCGTTCTCTGTCAGCCCTCCCTCGAGATGGGGATTGCTCACAGGATGCAAGCAGTGTGGGGCAGCACTGGTGAAGCTCTCCCCCTGCTTTGGCTTGTTGGTGGATGTTTATATCCTAATTTGCTTGCTGAGAGCAGCCAGGAAAATGGCAGTTCTACCTGGCTTCTATGTTTGTAATTACAGGGGAAAAAAATTATCTCTGAGGCCTTCTAAATGCTTGGGAAGATAATATCTGAATTTCCTTTCAACTGAATGCACTTGAAGATAAGATCTGAGTTGGCTGTCTGGAAATAGAAGTGGGAGGAATGGATTGATTGTGGTTGCTGAAACTTTCATCAGAGTCAGAAGTCTTGCCTAGCCAAAATCTGTGGCTGCCACTCACTGCCGCAGGTCAGGTGCAGTGGCTGTTCGAGTCATGGCTCAAGCATAGGACCAAGTAGCACACATGGGCTGCAAGGGGCCACTCGAGCAGGATTGACAAGTGGTGGGACATCCATATGGTCTTACAGCAAATGTGTCAGGTCAGCATGCAAGTGCATAGTTGAGCAACACTTGTGGGTACCATACTCATCCCTACCTGTCCCCCCAGGGCTTTATGAGGCTGGGGAAGGTGCTTGCCTCCAGAAGAAGTCTTATAGCTGCACCTTGCAGGGGAAATGTACTCTGCAGGGAAAGAAAAACACTGTGTCCAGCTGGCAGAAGGACTCTGGTGTCCTTTGTGCTTATGCTGCTCTGCAGTGCCCCTTGCACATACCAGGAGAGCCCCTGGCTGGGGGTTTCAGGGGACTACTGGGGCTGCTTCTTTCCCTGCACAGCTCTTGCTGGAGGGAGGGCTACCAGGACCATATCCTTGATGCTTACCTTCTCCAGGGCAAGAAGTCTTGCCCAGAGAAGAGTCCCCAGCTGGGAAGGGCAATATAGTGGCCCAGCTTCTGGACAGGCAGATGCAATACAGGGGCAAAAAGGGAAATTCTGCTTTTTGCATCTTTTTTCTCTCTCTCGGAGCTGCCTCTGCATTCCCTTTGCAGGAAGTGTTGGAGATCACATGCCCTAATAAACGCAAAACCTGTGCCTTATCTTGAACAATCCAGCTTCCCCTAGCTGCTTGCTTAGCACTTTGCTGTCTGTTGATTGGAGCAGAGGCATTGGTCAGTGTCTCTGGTCCCGGGCTGGGGGAGAACCATGAGCAAGGTTTTGTTGGCCAAGGGCAGACATGAGATGCAAATGAGGGCTGTAGGAAGGCTTCATCCTTTCTTGGTGGCATAAAACTGTAGTTTTCAAACAAAAGGTAATGGAAAACAGTAGAAAGCTTCCTCTTAGCTACAGGAAAGTTAAATATCTTGGTGCTTATTCTAGCAGAATAAAAACCACTGCGAGGTGTCGATTGCTGTGACCAACGACTTCCCATACAAGCTTCATGAAGCTGCTTGTGGCATGTGTGACTTGAAGCAACAAGTCAGTGACAGTTTGCAGCCGAGTTCCCCATCAGCAGGAGGGTGTTGCTTGTTTCCTTGCCTGGCACACATTTTTAGCACTGCTGTTTTGGGTTTGTTTGGTGTGGTTTTGTTCTTTTCGCTAGATTGCTTTTCAGTGTCAGGGTTTCCCGTTACTGACACCAGATGTGCTGGAGACAAGCAATGCAGAAATACTAGAAGGGACAAGACTGAAAAAAGCATCTTTTTTGTGCCTGTGTCCTTTGAGCTTGTCAGCTGTGTTGGGTGTTTAACTTGTTGACAATACAAGCTGGGCATAGCTGTGGAAGAGCGTGTTGAAATGCAATTTCAGGGCAAAGAATCAAGTACAGCTTGGTTTGTACCTCCTGTGCTGATGGTGGCTGGGGTGACCAGCTAGTGATGGCAAGCTTATCAACTGGCTGTGGGGGGCAGAGGGTGGAAGGGGCTCACAGGGCTTCAGGAGCACTGATCTAGGGCACTGTGCTAAGGCAGCTTTCTCTTGCAGTCAGATCTCTGATGCTGACCTGCCTGCTACTTTGGTCTTGATGTATGCATGGCTATAAGCAGGCAGCTGTGATTGCAGTGTTAAGCCAAAAGCTTGTCTTTTAGAGAGACATCCAGTCTTGGTGTGAAGCTACCATCCCCGCAGATGCCTGGTTAGCATCGCTCTGAGCACAGCTGAGTGAGGAGCCAGGGCTAACAGTTACTTTTCCTTCCTCTGCCTTGCCTGTTCCCTCGTAGCTGCTGTGTGCTGGTTAGTCTGTGTGTGATGAATCCATCTGTGCAGTTGCCCTCCTGTATGTCCCTTTCCATAACTCAGTCCTGCGTAACCTGCTGTAGGTGAACCTGCTTTAGTATGGGGGTTGGACTAGATGATTTTCAGAGGTCCCTTCCAACCCCAACCATTCTGTGATTCTGTGATCCCAGGCACAGCAGTGTCTGGAGGCTGGGTCGTCATCTGTGAACATAAATGGCTGAAGCCATTCAGGTTGGAAATAACCCCCAGAGTCATTTGCAGCACGTTCCCATAGCTTGTAACATAGGCTGTTGGAGGGGCTGCTGCCTTTGTTTCAGGGTATGTCCGGAGCTGGGCAAGTGTGGAAACTCTTGCTGTTTCCTAGATTTCACACTCCAATGTTCTTAGTGCATATAATGTCAGGCTTGCGGGCTGGCATGCTCCTAGTCTTGAGGAGACTGTATCTGTTAGTTCATAAACTTGGTGATGGGCTGCTCTGCCCAGACATGCTGCCTTCAAGCTGTTGCTCCCACCTCCCCAGGCTCCTTTAGCACAGCGCAGACGTTCACTGAGCACTAGCTGCTCCTGCCTGGACTGTACCACCGGGCTGGCACAGTCTGTGCCTGCCTGTTGTGTCTTAGACCAGGGAGCATGTACGGCAGAGTGCCATCTTTGTGTGCCTGGCCAGTGACGCTGGATTTCATCATTCCTCCTGCTTGCTGCCTTGACACGCAGACACACAGTAGGTGACGGGGCTTGCCCAGGGATCCTCCTGTGGAAACACGCACAAGAGATCTTTGCAGAGACAATAGCTGCGTTCTGGAAAGCTGCACTGGCCCTTTTTAGCTGAGTCTGAGTTTCCTTAGAGAAAGGACACATGTTTAACGCTTCCTTTAATGAGGATATTGTTAAACAAGCCATCAGGTAAGTGGGATTCCTCCTAGCTCTCCTAAATACCTTCTTATCTGGAGTAGCGAATTGCACAGCAGTTACCTGAGCTTTCTGTGTGCTAGGCTCAGTGGCATTAATATATTGGGAGCGATTAATTACCGCAGCCCAGTGATGTGATTGTGTGCTTGAGCAATTGGATTAGACACAGCTGGACAGAGACTCAACTTTCACTGGTTCTTGCTGAAGTGGTGGTGTAATTGGCCACAGAGGAAAAGTGATTTCTAGGGCAGCCATGCTCCTGATTCTGCGGTGGGCAGAAGGAAAGGTCTCTGGGAAGATGCGTGGTTGGGAGTAGCTACTTTGTCCTGCACTCAGTCCTTCCTTTCAGTCCCACCTTTTGTCTGCGCTATTCTGTGTTCCTGAATAATGAAGGCAGAGCACATCCTTTAACATGTCAGTGGGCCTTGTAGCTGCATGGAGAAGGAGCAAGCTCCAGCACTGTCTTAACAAGTCAGCACCATATCAAGTGCAGCATCTTATCAACATAACTGGTCCAGTTCCGTGTCTCTGAGATGGTGAGGTTTGGCACTGGAGATTAGGCATCAACATTGGCACGTGCACTGAGTGCTAGGACTGAAGCAGATGTTGATACTGACTTTGATGTTTCATCCAATGCTCTGGAGGCTCAAAGTTGAGACCAAAAGAGCACTCTCAGAAGCAGGAGGATAAAGTCTGTTCTTTCAGAAGATCAAATGGAATGAAACATCCTGAAATTCAGGGCTAACCTGAACCTTCATGTTTGTTTTGCGAAACTGGGCAGTACAGATCCTGCTGGAAGAAGGAGCACTGTGCCATGTAGAGAAGTTGGGGTGGTCTAGCCTTCCCTCGTAACTTGAAAGCGCTAAAGTCAGTTGGCCCTACAGCCTGATGCTTCCAGGAGATCGGCAGAAGACCACCTGCAGAATGCCATTTGTGTTTGGTTTTTGGTCCTGTTTTGAGCTTCTGGGAAACTGTGTGAAGCATTGAGATTTTTTGCTCCTGGAGAGCTCCAGGTCCGTGCCACTCACTGGTCATGGACAATGATCAAGAATGCTGACTTTTTCTGCATACAACTGGGATGATGTCTCAAATAAGTGAGTCTGGGTCTTGCCCGTGGTAGTAGCATGTGAAATGGTGTGGGCTCTTGAACTTGACAGAGGCACCACGCATGTTCCCTGTGCTTGTTTGAGCCTCGCTGCAGGTAATGTTCACCCTGTTCTGCAGGTGCATTGAGACCTGCAGTGCTGGTGGTCAGCAGACTTGCTGAGCAGGAATACCGGCTTTCAGACAGAGGACCTTCTGTCTCAAAAAGTGTTTTGCCTTGAAGCAATAGTCCATGTGGACCTCAGCACCGCAAGACGATGCCTTGTTCCACCTATCTGTAGAGCTGTACCACCCTGCCTTTCCTCCTTAGCACACAGTGTGAGAGGCTGGCACTGTTTCAGCTTCTGTCAATTGTTTGGTGGGGTGGAGCTGTGTTAAGAGAATTTTTTTTTTTTTTGGTGGTGCAAATTTGTTCTCAGCTCTTCTGGTTGTTTTGGTTTTTTTTATTATCAGCTACTGAATTCCTCCTGATGCTCTACTTCCATATGCTGAAACTGTTCTTCTGTAGTTCCCCTAAAATGAAATTCTGAATTTGTGCGACCTGCAAGTGTCACATGAGATCTTAATGGCCAGTGCGCAAGTTGCTTGGCTGAGGGGCACGTACCTATCAGACTGGCAGTATTTCTTGCCTGCTGCAATAATTGTTTCTGAATTGGGTGATGGCTTCATCTTCCTCTCCTGCTTGCCGCAGATATCAAGAACCAGCTTCTTTCTGCCCAAATACTCCTCTCCATTCAACAAAAATGCCTCAGGCCACATCACATCATTTGGCTGAGCAACACAGAGCTGCATGACGCTTGTGCATGAGTTCCACTGCAGCTGGGACAGGCCAGGGGCAGAGGCTGGCCTGAAGATGTGGTGCCGAACCTCTCCAGGCATCGTTACAGCTCCGTGCGGTTGTATGCTAGTTGTCTGTCTGCCTGGTTGTCTGGAGTGTTTCTCCTCTGCGCAGGTGTGAGAAGCAGCCATATTTCCATGTTGATAGCATCTCGGCCCCGCAGCAGCCATGCGGCTGCCGGGTTTTGCTGCTGTTGCCACATTCCGCTCCTGACTGCAAGTCTCTGATCCTGCCTGTACTTGCTGTGCGTGTTGCTTTCTAGTCCCTCGTGCAGCAGGACTTGCCGATGAGCAGGCTTCAGGTGAAGTGGCTCACGGACAACGTGTCATCTCTGCCGTGTCCATACTCCAGGCTCTATGAAGGGTGAAGGTGGTGGTTCTTTCTGCTCTTTTAAGGCACTGTGCAGGGATAGGAGTCCCTCAGTTTCCTACTGAGCTGATCAGTGGCCTCCTCAGGACCTCTTGCAGATGTCTGTTCCATCTTTGTAGCTCATTCGCATAGTCTGTTGGATATTCTCCACCAGACACCTACTGAGGTAGTCGTCTACTTGCTGAGGTGACTCTAGGTTCATCCAAAATCAATTGCTGTGTGTCAGATCCTCCTCTGACCATGCAGGGAGTTGGTAGGAGACATGTGCGCTATAGGAAGTGTGAATTGTCCTTACCCACCCAGCCACTTAATCTTTTGTGATGATAATCTGGAGAAGCAGCACAGACAGCTCACTCTGGTGAAGACCACCACATGCTTAGTTGCCTTTGGGAAGAACTTGGCCTTGTCTGGTTTATTCCTATCCCAGGGGTTCAAGCAGTTGGAAGGACAAGAGCAGCATGGGAACGGGCTTTCTTCTGGCGCTGGCATCTCACACCAACCATCTTCCCATCTGTCTTGTAGCTTCCAGCAATGTTGTTATGCCTCTGCTGTCTCTTTTGCCCTTCACTTGACACAGGTTTTCTGCAACTGATGGTGGTCAGATCAGATACCTGCCTTGTGGATGCTGCAGCCAGAGGGTGTTGCATTCAGCTAATAATGTCTGATACCCAGAGCCCTCTTTGCTAGCTGCGACTGTGCTTGCTGGGCCTGTTACTGTGGTATGGAATGCGTCAGCCCTTCTACATGAGTGGTTTATTGTGAAAAAGGCCCATCAAGGGCTGAGGATGTGCTAGTCCTTGCATGCTGCCTCTCTGCTTCTCTAGAGTGCAGGTTTTAGGGTAAACAACCAGATCTTATCTCTCCTATTATTCCTAGAGCCTGCTGTGGTAAGCTTGGGCTTGGTTGCCTGCATGGACAGGCCCTCTGCCTGCTTCTACAAGCCCGTGGTGGGCAATGTGCACTTGCCTGGCCATGGCACAGTGGGTCTGCTGGTCCTGCTGTCATGCTGCCCTGGGAGCTCTGCAAGGGCAAGAAGCAGTGGGATTCCCCCCCACCCCAATCTGGCTCCAGGGTCTCTTGGGATGGCCTGATGTGTGCATCACATGATGCAACGGGAACAGGCTAAAAGAAATCAGAGCCGCACTCAAAGGACTGGGAGCCAGTGGTTAGAAGGTGGGCTGGGTTTGCTCTAGGAAGATGGAGCCAATTCTCTCTCAGCCTGAAAAAAAGGAGTTGGTTCAAGACATGAGTCCTGGCCTGAGGGAGCCCTGTCCTTTGCATTCCTGGGGGCTGAGCAACACCCGCTTGATCTGTGCATCTGTCCTCCAGTCCTGCATAATCCACTGCCCCGCTCGTTACCGCAGATTAGTTAGAGGACTGTGCTAGCTGCAAACCACAGTGCCAGCATGGGCAGTACGGCTTCCCCCAGGGTTCCAAATGTCTCTGTCCTTGTTCTTGAATGCGCTTGCTGTCCTGCAAACAGGCTGTGAAGAACAACATGGGTGTGCATACAGGTCCATGACTCCTGTGTGCCGTGGCTGAACTCAGTCTGGGATAAGCAGCTGGGGAAGTGAAGGAAACAACACACCAAAGGAACGCGGGAGAGAAAGGAGAGCTGTGATCCAGGAGACCAGAGAGAGCATGGTGATGGGGAGGAAGCAAGTGAAAGAAGAAAACAGGAAAGTGAGGGAGAGCTGGAGATGTTTCTTGTCAGAGTGTGGGGACAGGCAATCAGTGCAAGCCTGAGGGAGCTAGATGACAGGTAGCAGTGTGGAACACAGTGTGTGCATAGCTTACTCCAGTCTGATTTTCAGGGTGCTGGTCCCCAAATCAAATATAAACACACTAATACCAAAAGCTGGAATTGAGAGGAGACCTGGCTTGAAAGCCAGGTTCATGGGTCAGAGGAGCAGAAGCATCTGTTGTTCATCAAGCTGTCCAGATGGCAGCTTTGGAGTACCAAAGGTTTCTTGGGACCTTCATACTGGGTAACTGGCATTTAAACCTGCTGATGCCGCAGCCTGACTTTAGCTTGCCTTGAAAGGGCACCTATTACCGCTGTGCTGTCTCTGCTTCGGTTGTATCTGCCCCATCTCCCTACCTGTGGCTATCTCAGGATGTTGTTGCTCCAGAGCAGCAGAAACATAGTTGTGTGCATGGAAAAGCAGGAGGATTTTGTTTCTCTAGAGATGCTGTACGTCAGAAGAGAAGCTGAGAAGTTCTTGCTTTCTTTAATGGTAGTGGTAACTCTTGCAGTTAAATAAGAAAGCTGAAACAAAGAGGGTAGCATGGCAGGCAGCCCTCTGTCCATTGCAAGGGGATCTCTGTGTGTTAGCTGGCTGGCTTGGATATCGTAATTAATGTGCTGATTGGCTTATGTTTAACCAGGTTCCCAGGCTCCTAGGATGAAGCTGCCGTGAAGGACTGGTGAATCCCCCTGCCTGCTCTGTGGAGCCTGCAGATCCCCTGTGGTCCCCTTTCCAGCTGGAGCACCGTCGCCGAGGCTGCTGGGAAGAATGACTGTTGGATGCCTACTGCAACCCCCTTTCCTGGGGAGGACTTGGCTCCCTGTGCTGCTGCTGGCAGCCTCTGTTCACTGCCACTGGCCCAGCGAGCCGGCAGAACTGGTTCGGGACTGGGAAAACCAGCTGGAGGCCTCCATGCACTCCGTGCTCTCAGACCTCCGGGAGACTGTGCCAGCTGTGGTGGGCATACCAGACAGCTCTGCAGTGGTGGGACGCTTCTTCAGAGTCTCCATCCCCACAGATTTAATTGCTTCCAATGGAGAAATTGTCCAGGTGAGAAATGCCATTCCTTGAGGCTCGTTTTCAGTTATATTCTTGTACGAGTCGAGCTAGTCACCCCACTAATAGGCTGGGTAACAAGGATGCTGTGAAGCAGCCTCAAGGTTTTGTAGGACTATGGAAGAAGGATTTAAAAAAAAAAAGAAAAATTAAAGCCTTCACCTCATTGCAAAGTTTTTCTTCTGTAATGGAGAGAGGAGACTTCTTTCCTTGGGGGTGACTGATTAGGTTTGTTGGCTGTATTTAAACTGTGAGATATTCGGCCCCTGTAACGATGGGCACATTAACAAGGAGATGTTGCCTTGGGATCTGGGGAGCCACAGATCCCCTGGGACTGTGGCTCTGAGGCTTGGGGAGTTTGCTTCACTATGGTGACAAACATTGCTACATAAATAGTCCTTGTCCTGCCAGCGGGGCCCTGGGCTGCCTTTGACACGGTCTCTCCTGACCTCGTCCCAAAATCCTCTTGGGAAAGATAGGAGCCTTTTTGTTTATCTGCTGCTGGTGCTGCAGACGCCTGAAAACTGAGTTGTGGAATAGGTCCTGAGGGCAAGAAACTGTCAGAATAGCCCGGAGGAGGGTAGATACACTGCTGAATACATGGTTGCTCATCTTTAGTCCTTTGCTGTGAAGGTGCTGAGAAGTTGTTGTCTTAGCATCTGCTTCCTTGGATCATGGAGAGTTCAGAAAATTCTGTTTTTAAAAGAAGACAGAATTACCTTCCAATCTAGAAATTTTTTTTCAGAGAGCAAAATTAAAAAATAGTTTTTAAAATCCATTTTTAGAAAACATTATAAAAAGACAACCTTTTGGTGTGTCTCAGAAGATCAGAGGGAGATGGAGAGCAAGTTGGGAGAAAGTCTGACATCTCAGCTTCTCCTTGCAGGCAGGTTTGTTTTAGCTCTGTGTACTGTCACGCAATTATCTCAATTGAGATACGTGATCTCGCTGGCTCCAGAGACAGTGCTAGGACTGAGATGTGCCAGTGGTAGGCAGAAAATCTGAAGAATGCATCTGTTATTGACAGATGGTCAGATGGCGAGGAGGAAGGTGGTGGGTGAGCCCCCGGCTAGTGGAGTCAGAGAAGGGGATGGGCTGGTTTCAAAGCAAAGGCTGTGACATTTAGTTGCTGGCGGCCAAGGCAACTGGCTCGGACGGGAGGTGGTGGTGCCTGCCCTGCTTTAACCACAGCCTGTTTTCAGAGTGTGCGGCACCTGTACAGCGCTGGCCTGCAAGAGTCCAGATGCGTGCGGTGAGCCCAAGATCTTGTGTTACAGAAATGATAACTTTGCTTTGGGATTTTGCATGAGTGGCTTGTTCTGACGTTGTCTAATAGCTACTTTGATAGCAAGAATATTTTTCAATGTTTGTAGAACATCATAGCTTCCTCTGTCTCCTTTTCCTGGCACAAAAGTAATTTGTGATAGCTCCAGTAGCTGCAGGAGAATCCTGATAGATTATTTCCACTCCACCTGGTAACTTTGAACAATATGTCTGCCACTTCTGGTGTTGAGGCATGTTTGCTAACACGAACAGATGCCTGAAGAGCCTCAAATGGACTGGGCTGGAGCAGGACCCAACAGTTGTTGGTTGTATGTAGTTCAGCAAATGCTAGAAGTAGTTTTCATGCCTGTCCATGGGATTGCCCTAGTGCATGTTGCATCTGTTCACCTTGAAATTGATTTTTAAAAGTGCAGCAGACTCCAGGGCACTGATAGCAGCCTTGCTTAGCTGGTCTATCTGGAAGATCTCTCCCTTGCAGAGAATGTGTGTTGGCTGCTGAGCACAGCCAAGCTTTGCTATGGGGATTGGATTTCTGGCTAGCCAGAACTGCGTAGGCAATTTTGGGGGCTGGGGTGCATTTTTGTTTTACCAGAAAATTTCAGGGCAAGTTGCTCTGATCTTTTTCTCAGGCTGCCTTGCATTTCTCAGCCCAGAGCAGTAAAAGCCTAATACTTCTGGATCTTGCTAACTGGTGTACTTAAACCCTAATAAGAAAGAATAAGGGCTGTGCCCTTTGAGGTGAAACAGTGGGTCAGAGTTTACAATGAGATGTGGTTGCCTATACTTAGTGACCTTAAATTTCAAAGAAATTGGCTATAATTTCATTTTTTTTAAAAAAGCTGACAGTCGATGTGCCCAAACTCCCGGGAGCTTCCCATCTGGAGCCTAAAGAAGGTATGACTGCTTCATTTCTAGATAATTCACACTGATTATTTCTAGGCTCAGTTTGTATTGTGGTGGGGATCGCCTTGAAGCTGCTCCTCAGATCCTTTTCCTGCTTGTTAGCAGATTCTAACCGCTGTAGACAAAATACTTTTCTCTGCAAAGTTGGTTGTGGGATGAAAACAATGCCAGGCATCTGCAGCGTGGCAGAGGAGTGCCTCACAGGCACACACTCCTGCACAGATATGTAGGTTATGTGCGTAATCAGGTATGTGCTCCTGCGAGCAGTCATCAGTGTTTCCCTGCAACCCCCAAGCTGCTAAAGAACAGGTGAGATTTTATGGTAAAGTACAAAAGCAAGTTTGTTCTAATGTGCTTAAGCTGCAAAGGTGGACACACAGAAAAGAAGTATAAAAACCTACTTCGTGTCTTAATTTCAGAGTCTTGTTTCCATGTTGCTCAGAGACAGCTACCAGCAAGGCTTTGTGGCCATTGTATTTCATTGCTGACATTAGAAACCCCCTTCCCTGTGCCTTGTTTTCCTGAGTGGGTGCCTTGGTCAGGCATTAGTGTGTCCTCTGAAGCTGCAGCTTGCAGGTATTTCAGCTGTTGAATTTGGTGGCAGTTCAGTCCAGATGCTGTCCTCTAGCTTCCTCACTACAGCAAGGCTTCTCGCTGCAAGACTGCTCTCCTGATGTCTGAAGGTGTCTTGGAAACGAAAACTCTTTGCTGTGCCTTCCTGAAAGGGTTAACAGCGGCTTGGCACCCTGCAGCCCTTCCTGCTGAATTTGACACTAAAACCTTGGCATTTTTACAAAAGTTGGGTTAAAACATCCAATCTCTGCTATCATACAACCCCCTTGCTGTGCAGACAAGTAGTGCAAGGGTGTGCACGTTCCCACTAGCTCATGGCAGACGCTTGCTGGAAACACAATAACTGTGGATGTTGGTATTGTCATTGGCCTGATTGTCTCCATTACCCCATTTCCACTGAAGACTTGTGGAGTCTGATCCATTACCTCTCAGCTGTGTCCTGTTGTTGAGAATAGATCATACTTGGGCCAAAGACCAGGTGGATTTCCTGTTCCTACCACTTCCATTTGAAGCTGCTCCAGAATTTGGCTGTTCTCATTAAAATGCAGCTTCTAGCCTAGATTTAGAAATGGCTAGAAATATTTATATGTGCTGCCCTTTAGATAAAATCCATTCTACCTTCATAAAATTTACTTCCTTTGTGTATTTATAAGTGACAGGCATATTCACCTATCTTGATTTTATTAGGTTAAGCCAGCCAGCCTCTTTAGTCTTTTTCATAAATTAAGCTCCCTTTTCTTCTCCTCATCTTTGCAGCTGTCTTCTGCACCTCTTCCAGCTTGTTTATTTTTCTTATGTTTGCATGACCACAGCTATACAAAATACTCTAGATGAAATCTTAGCAGAGCCTCCTGTAAAGGCCTCAAAACTTCCTCTTCTCTTCTATAAATAGTCTTGTTTGATTATCCTATAACTGTTTGCTTTTCCATGTCTGCCTTACTTTGGCTCAGACATCTTGCCATCAGCTGAAAGAAACATCCAGGTCTGTACTTTTTTTCTTCTTCAGTTGTTGAGGTCCCAGAAGGGGACATTAGGTGACGTGCATCATCATTGATTTTGCAGTGCTGATCTTGGCCTCCGTGAGGTCTGCTAGTTCCATTTGTATGAAAATGTAAACCTCCCATTGCTGTCCAGGTGATGACACAAATAATCGGGTGACGACAGTGGCACTAACACTGATAGCACCTCTGTCAGCATTTGGGACAGGGGCTGTTACAGTAAGTGTGGCTCTCCGCTCATCCCACCAGCGATGATACCCTGCCACAAACTGGGAAAGCTGACGCTGGCCTTGGCCTGTGAAAGAAAAGGCACACAAAGGAGGGCATTTACCGTGGTGGTTACCTCCATCCTGCATCTCCAAGTCTGTGAGAAGGACTTTCTGACTCTGAGCTGTGGGCTAGAGGCTGCAACAGTGTTTCTCTAGGCTGCGTGCAGTGAGCAGGAGTCATCTGGGCTGCAAATCCCTCTCGAGAAACACCAGGCACTGCACTTGGGTCTGAGTATTAAATACAGTCACAAAGCGGCATTGCTGTGGCAGTACCTGCTGCTTTCCCTTTGGATGCAGGGATAAATCCAGTTCCCTCTAATACAAGTGTTCCCACAAGGTATTTGAGCCCTTGCACAGTCCAATATCCTAAATGCATATGCCCACAGTACATAAAGACACGCAATTTAATGGCTTTTGTTTGAAGGTGGGTCTATAAAGTGTGCTGGAATGAGAGAAACTCTTGGTGCGCGTTGCTTCCCAAGGTACATCTCTGCGCAAGCAGGTGATTTGCTGTGTCTTCCTTGAAGATAAAGTTGCTGACCTGCCTTCGTCCTGGTAGTGTTAGGTATAGGATGGATCCTATGGAGCAGATCTGCTGTAGGTTCATTAGCCAATGCTAAGGAGTTCTCAGGTGAGCACAGCTAAGTCTTACTGTTCTTGGCTGTGTCTTGGCTCCTGACTATTTTTGGTTTTGAAGTGCAAAGTCTCACCAGGGTGTTGTTGGGAAGACAGATAAAACACTTAGCAGGGGCCCTAAGAAGCTGTTGCTGTATGCAAACGTAGCTGGTGGCAAAGCGATTAGAACAACTGAATTAACTCGCATAACTGATTTACACAGTGCAGCCATGCAGTGGGTTTGTGGGGTTGTTGGAGCATTGGATATTAATCTGGGCAAAAAGGAGTCTTGCTTTCCAAGCAGGAGCCTGATTTTCCAATGGTGGTTCTATTTGCAGTCTGTTGAAGTGGCTTTTACTGAACAGCTTTACTCTCATCAGACTTCAGGGATCTTGTTTTAAAACCAAGGGTCAGCGGAGATTGGGTTGCAGGAGTCCTGACATCAAGTACCTGCTGCCAGGGCTGTGCTGCACACCTCAGCCCTGCGCTGACTCTGTAGCAAAGGGCTGGATGTTGGCAACCAGCCTGCAGTGCCAGGACACGCTCAGTTTCAGGGAAAAAAAACCCACAAAATAGTGATTTTATTATTCTTTTTTTTTTCCTCTTGCAATGATCGTTATTTCAAAGAGTTTTAACTGAATGTCAATTTTATTAAAGTGGCATTTCTCAGAGGAGGAAGACAAGCAAAGAGCACTCCTGAGGGGCTGTATCATCAAGTTGGGTATCTTTAAAAGGCTCTCTGTGTCAAAGCATTTGACCTTCACTTTGTCCCTGGGGTCCCCAGTTTTCTTGGACTTGGACTAACCAGAAGGTGTAGCAACAGCTGCTATTTACAGGGGCGCAGGGATAAATGGCAGCATCTGGGACAGGTCCAGGCAAAGGACGACTTGGGCAGGACTTTGCTTAGCTGCCATGCTGCAATCTTAATGATAAGATGAGCTGATAAGATTTCTGCTGGGGGGCTGAGGGGGCTACTTATCTTTTTCCTGCAGCAAGGCCAAGTTGGGGAATTCGGCATTTTCAGTGCGTGCTTAGTAACAAGCTCTGAATTTGGAGGAGTGGAAAATGTGACTCAATCTAATTATAAACTAGCTTTTGAGACAGGCTGGGAAGTTCCTTGTTTTGTCCTGCTCTTATGGGTTGTTGCTCTGAGCATATGGGGAGACTGAGGAATATGATGGTGAGGAGAATCCTGCAAAGGAGACGACCTGAGATTGTGGGATGTGGCTCGCCTTTACTTGCCGTGCTCTTGAATGCCAGCTTTCCAGTAATCTGCTGATGGCAGGAATAAATTGTCAGGGCTGGTTAGCTGCGCGGCGGCAGCACTAAACCCCCAGCACTTGGCATCCCTGCTGTGTGGTATTTTTGCTTCCCTTTGGCCTTTTGCTTATAAAAAGTCGTATTGAAAGAAGAGCCCAACTGAACTTTTTTTTTAAAGCTGTTTGAGGCTTTTCCTGCCCTGTGCTTGCCCCCCAAACAAGGGAGAAAGCAGGGTGTGGGCAGCCCCTGCTGACCCCAGCCCTAGTATGGGCAGGCTGTGCCTGCCCACTCCAACAATAAGGCTAAACAAATCCTTCCAAGCTGCTTGCATGGACGGATGAAAGGAGGATTTCTTGGGGCACTCAATGTTTTGTAGTGACCTCCCAGTGAAACAGCTGTTGTGTTCCCTTGCCCAGGCAGAGTGGGATGCTGAATAGTGCCCTTATAGCAAACACAGAGGCGCATCTGGAAAAGAAGCCGTCATGGTAGGAGTATGCGAGGATGGCATGAGCTGGGCGTAGCCACTCAGCCTGCGCTGTTGCGAAGCCATTTTACTGATTGTAAAGAAGTTGGTGAGCCAAAGCACCACTCTGCGGGCAGGCTGCATCCGCACAGCACAGCCCTACACTTGCATCTGCAAGGGAGGGGGTTTGCTTGCTGTGCATGAGGCTTCGCTTGCCTGTTTGATGGGTGGAAAATGCAGATCAGCAGCAGACTCGTAAACTTCTTGTTCGGGTTTTCATGAGCATGTAAAAGAGCAGCTGCTTCAAGTACCTTTACTGCCTGGTCCTTCAGGGACTAAAGTTTGAACTTGAAGTTGAGGGCCAGGACCTGTGATACAGCTTCTGCAGCCTTGCTGTCCCTTAGCTCAGCTCTGAGCTGAAAGGTATGATTTTTCTGAGGCAGCAGCTTCACTGCACAGAAACATGCAGGAAGAGGTTTGCAGGGCTTTCACTGGGGCCAGCTGAAATGCAGAGTTAGTTTAACCAACCTGACCTACCCTGTGTGCAAAGGAAGCAGCAGTTACCTTCTGTTCTCATATAGCTTTTGGTCTCTGAACAGAGGTGGTGAGCTCCTGCTGGTAATGAAGACACAGGTCACCTAGGCTGTCGTACTTCTGAGAGACAGTGAAGTCTCTGGGCTGTTTTTAGACTTTCAGGGGCAGATGCATCTGCATGAAATGTGCTGGAGCACCTTGGTTTTGTCCATTGAGTTCCTGCGCCTTTCGTCCAAGGTATGCAGTAGTGCAGAAGAGTGCTGTCTGCTGAGGATACCCAGAAGCTGTGGCAGGTATCGCAGTCCTCTCTGTGGGGAAGCTCATGTGCTGCAATTCCTCCCTGCTCGCTGTGCCAAGTAAATGCAACTTTCCTTTCTTCATACTGAGCTTTCCCATAGCACAGCACTGTGCAGTGTCACCGTTGCTGTGCCTGGCAAGCAGAAGGCTCCGAGAAGTGCCCATCCTCCTTTCACTACTGTTTTCTGCACCTTGTGTTTCTCTGCAAGACCTGTCTGATGTCCTAGTTTGCAGTTCTGATGTATTTGAGGAAGGAGGGGGGATGTAAGATTGAAGGCTCCTTTTCACATAATCTCCTGGTTGCATACAGGCGAGCCTCCCTGTCAGGGCTGTTCCTTGGGACCAAAGACCTGCAGCCATTGTGGTCTGAGGATTATCCAGCTCCTGCCTTGAGCCATTATGTTCCCTGACCTGATGCAGCAGCCTCTGCTGCTGCAGGACCTGCCCAGGGCAGTGGTGCCTGGACAGCTTGGCCACATGCACACCCCCTGCCTGCAGTCACTGGCTCCATCTTTGTGTCAGTGCAGAAGAGGAACGCACACGATGGACCCACAGGCAGAGCCTGCCTCCCAAAAGGAGGACTCCATCCTCTGACTCAGAGCCTGCAGGCCCTACCTTCTTAGCACTTCTCTTGGCTCCAGGTCGGCTGTACCAGCACCATGAATCACTGCAGTGACCACAGTTCCAGCAGCACCGGGGCAGATCTGAAACAAACGTCTCTACTGCTGCTTGTTTTGCCTGTGCAGGACAAGGCAGCCCGGGTTCTGCCTGCCTGTGTATCTGATTTGCGGCTGACACCGCCTGTTGCTTCTGCTGACAAAAGCGCCCAATGCTGCTGCATTTAGCAGGGGCTTAAGATGAAGCTTGGTCTTAAGCAAACAGCTCAGGTTTGACTCTCTCTGCAGATATATTTGCATTTGAATTGCATTTGAATTTCCATTTTCTTTCCCCTGCCTGCTGGTTAATTGCTTGCAGAAGCCTGAGCACTGCAGACTTGGTACACCTGGGTTAGGTTGGTCAGCTTGAGCACAGTACAGCTTGCTTTCTGTTCAGATGTAGAGAGCACGTAGCTGGGGTGTTTTTCATTATTGGCCATGTGTGTTAGGGTAATGCTGGAGTGACCCAGAAGGGGAGTCTCGTACAGTAAATTGCCATCACTAATTATACTCCAGATGAAATCCCTGGCCACAGGGTCTGTCTCTCAGCAGAAGCTGGACACAGGGAGGGGAAGGGGGGCAGTGGGATACCTGGCAGAGCTGCAGGAGCAACTATGCTCACCCCTGCCCAAAAGCAGTCAGGAATTTTTTAGGACTGATTGGAAAGGGCGCAGGAAGGACCAGAGTTCCTAGCTGCTGATGCTGCCCACAGGAAGGTCTGGCATCATAGACTGGGGAGATCTCATGGGATCCAGGGCCGGGAGGATTTCATAGCATTGTGCCAAAGGGAGACCTGTGGTAGGGTCCTATGGTACATGTCTCCTGGAGAAGGACTTGCTGCCTCTTTTTTGGAGGATTTATCAGGGAGAGGAGGACTGAATAGTTGGAGGATTAGAGGGCACTCTTGTAGGCAAGAATGCAGGTTTTGCCTGAATTCCATCAGAGACAGCAGTTCTGCCATCTGCTCCTTTGCTTATCTTTGTCTTGTTGGCTACAGGGTTTAAGGTCTAAGTTTAAAAATCCAAATCCAAACCAAGCTATCTTCTTTCGTGAGCTGACTGCTCTTGGCTGGCCTAAAAATAACAGGCCATGCCTATCTGAAAGGACTTTGTGAACAAGATCTTCAAAACCAGCCAGACCACTGTGTGTATTTGAAATCACAAACATGGCTAATTTTTTAATGGTCTTCAGTACACTGCTAGGCTTGTGTAATCTTTAGTCGATAAGCATTCATTTACAATTATCTCAAATAATGTGAAAACAAAGACAGCTTTTTTTCTTGAGCAATGGAAGAGTTATTTTGAAACCAGACCCCTTGAGGGAAGTGGCAGGGCTTAAGGCTGATATTTATTGCATACATAGAAAACTGGGAAACTTTTTACATGAAAACTAGAGATCCAAAATCATTAACTATGTGTGGCCTTAACCAATACTGTTTGAAGCAATATTTGAAGGAAACATTGCTAGAACAGAGTCCAGGGCTCCCAGCTCTCGGTTTCACGCCACCATGAACACAGCAGCGACTTTGACCAGGATAGACCCACACCGAGGGCTCTGCTGGTTAGCATTCATTTAGGAACAAGTATTTTTATTCAGCCTGATAACTGCTTTGATTATCTATGCTAATCTTGTTGGCCTCTTCCTCATCACACAAACATGGATGAATTCCCCTGCCAGGGCAGTAGCTGTGTTTAAAGCAGAGCCATGGCATCAAATGCGTGTGACTTGTTGCCTTCCCAAAGATTTCCCAGGGGAGGCACAGGCATCTTCATGGGTTTCATAGGCATAATACACATAAATTTGATTTTCTTAATCAATCCTTGCAGAACCCTTAGAAACAGTCACATCTCCTCACAGGTTGCATACAGCCGAACTAGCTCAGCTGTTTTTAAATCAAGTTCAAGTGGGTTTATAAATGTTTTGCAGCTGTCACATCCTTGCTAGAACAAGTTGTCCCAGTAGGTGATTACCTGGCCTGTTTTTGATTTTCAGGAGAGCCTAGTTTTTGGTGTGAATCTGTCTAGCTGCAGTTTGATTTTCTAGTGTGGGCCCTTAAGAATGTGAACTCACATGTAAACGGTAGGTTAAAAATGGTTTTCCAAGCAGAAATACTCAGACTGGCCTCTGCCTCCCTCATTGTCCTTTTTGCATGTGGGATTGACCACCTTTCCTAAGTGAGTCTGGCTGTCAAACATAGGCGCGCACATGATTGAAGAGAGAATCACCTCATGACATGAGATTAAAGGTAATGCTTGTACATCTCCTCAAGTCATGGGCCGTGCCTGGGGAGGAGGGAGCAGCAGAAAACCTCAACTTGCAGGAAAGCTCTGTATGGAGCATGCAATCCTGTAATTTAGGGCTCTTGCAGAATGCATGGAAGGGGAAGATTTGTTCCAAATGTAGCCTGAAATTACACATTCAGTGTGCATTTATAACCACGCACTAATGAAGTTTTTGTTCTTGTGTAAGCCTCAATAACCCTGTGGCTTTGTCCTGGCTCCTTATGTTTCTGTTCCTAATGTGCACCCAGCACTGACCTTCCTCCTCCTCTGCGGGCAGGTCAGCGGCTAATTTTGGCACAAGGGGATAAAGAGTGGCACCATCCAGCTCCTGCTAATGTAAATGCTGGATTGCACTGGGCACTGTTCTGGCATCTCAGTTTTTAGTGGGTATGATGACATTACACTTTTCTAAAGGAACACAAGTGCAGGTCAGCCCTTCTGGCTGGGCAGGAGCAGACCCTGCCTTTGTTCAGTCTCATGGCAGAAGAGATGCCAAGGAAGGGCAATTTAGTCCTTTGTTCCCACAGGAGAGAGTCTTGGCTCCTTGTGCCCATCTCAGGTGAAGGGCTGCTTTTCCTTCGGGCCGACTGGGGTAAAAGCAGCTCCTGTTCTTGCTGTGGCGGGGAGGGGAGTGCATGCAGCAGCCCTGCCAAAACCCACTGTTTTCTGCCAGACATAGGGGTAAACAGCAAGGCCAAGCAGAAGGATGTTCACGTCACATGCTTCAGTTTGGATGGGATATGTTGGGGTGTAGGGCCCGTGGGGTGGCTTTCTCCAGCTGGTGTAAGCAGGAATCTTGATTTCCTGCTCTCGGATATTGCTGCTGAGGAATTAACTAAAAGCATGCTAACAGCTTTCAACTCTGCTCTATAAACTATACCCAGCATGTGTCTCATGATGTGCTCTCCAGCTTGTCCAGGCTGGCCGAAAGTGAAGCTGATCCTTTGCAGAGGAGAGGAATGAGAGTGTTGCCCATGTGGTCATGGCCGAAATCCTCTGGGGCCCTTGCACAAAAGCTTTTTCATGCTGCTCTTGCCTTAAGACTTTCGGATCCTACGTTATCCTTCTAGAGCTCTGCATCTAGACCCTTCAGTGTGCCGAAGCCTGCAGCAGGGGGGGTTTGCAAGCCCCTCTGCCCTGCCCTTTGGTGTGCTACCTGAATCCTGCCTGCAGCCAGGCGGTTGGGAGAGGTACTCAGGACTTTGGGTGGTCTACCCAGCCCTGCAGCACCGGGCATTGCTCTTCGTGTGTCCATCCCAGGGACTTTCCCTGCAGGACCTGTGGTTGGGCAGGTCTGGTGAGTTCAGCCCCATCTCTGCACCCGCTGCCAGACATGGCAGGTTTCCTTGCAAAGCTCCTCACCCAGCTTTGCTTTTGGATAAATTATGAAATATGTATGATCTTTACAGAACTGCAGAGTAACCAAAACACCCCTTCAGGAGGAGAGCTGGAGCGTGGCTCTGCATTGGATTGCAGTGAGCCCAGAGCCTCAACCAGGCTCCTAAATGTGTCTCTGTGGGCCCCAAAACGTCCTGTTTCTTCTGAGTGTGGAGGGAAAATACCTCGTGGCAAGCTCTGGAAAGCACTTTCCAAATGCCTCCAAGCCACCTCACCTGGGCGGTGGTGGAGCTCAAATTACTCACCCTGGGGTACTTACAGTCCTGGGAAATGTCACAGCCTGCCAAACTGACAGTATCACCCCTTCTACCGTGCAGTCTGAGCAGCTTCTCTGTGCCTTGTGATCAGGGAGTGGCTGTAATGCAGATGGACAGATGTCAGCTGCTGGGAATGGGGGGTTTGGGGGTATGCATCCATCCTCAGCTGTTGCCCAGGGCAGGAGGCAGGAATCACCTAGGCTCTGACACGTGTGGCTTTTCCCTGCATGGGGTGGGGAGCACCTTGGTGGGGTGTCAGCCATGCTGGTGACATTTTGGAGACAACTGAGGTCTTCTCCGCATGAGCAAAGTGGCCAGGACACCCACAGGGTTTAGACCTGGGCTAGCTGGGAAGGAGACCAGAAGTTAGAAGAGGAGGGTGGCCTCAGAAAGGCACAAATGGATAAATTGGGAAGGGGAGGCAGCTGGTGAGGTTATCACGGGCTCCTTCCTCTGGAGCGTATGGAAACGCGATCGTTGCATGCATCGCCCCTGCTGTTGGGCTGCATGGTTTGAAGGGCAGGCTTGTGCTCTCGGACCGTGCTTCGCTAGTTGCACCACAAGCCATGGAAGAAAAAAGGTATTGCTTTTGACCTAAAAGAGGTAGTAAATAGTGTGTTTGAGTTCTGAGGTGCCTGTGGTTTGGGCTAAAGCCACCCATTGTTTCTAGTCTGCAAGTTATTATATCAAAGTGAAATAAGCTAAGCGAACTCTGAGTATAAAGCCGGGCTGGTGTGCTGTCCTGTCTGATGTCCAGCAGTGCCCCAGCTCATGCCACCATGTCCCTGCCTGCCCGCACTGGCCATGGCAGTGCTGTGCTGGGGTGACCAGATGTCAGGTTTGCTTCTCTTCTTCGTCCCTAGCTTGCCGTTCCTCTGGCAGTGCAGGAGGATGCCATGTTTTAAGCAGCTCTATAGCTCTTGCCACTTGCTCCTACTTGTTGAGAGCTGGTGTGCTCCATCTAGGCAGGGGACTCCGAGCCATATTTTGCCAGCTTCTGGCCCCTCTGGCTCAGCCTGGCTGCTGGCGGACAAAGCTGAAAGTTAACAAAAAAATGTATGTTCTGCTGAGCTGCTGGAGCAATGGGCTTGCAGGGTGTGGTCAAGTGAGGAAAGGAGCAAGACAGTAGGGATGGGAGAGGAAGAAGTTGGAAGAAGGCAGTTGTTGGATCAGCTCTGCTGTATGGCGTAACTTCACGCTCAGCTTTGTATCTGTCCCTGTGACTTAAACTCCCCTTCTGCCCTTGGAGAAGATAAACCACTTGTGCTTAGTAGTTGCACAGCAAGTGCCGGAAAGCTGGTGCCTGGCAGGTGAGGGACCTTTGCAGGACATTATGACCTCCCAAGGCCTCCTTAAGCCCTTTGGGACCAGCATGCCCTGCAGAGCTCGTCCTTGCCACCATGCAGAGGAGACATGGGCTGCCCCACTTTGGCTGGGATGTTCCCTCCCCAGTTGTTACACTTCAGAATTTTTTCTTTAATCCTTTAAATTGAGCGGTATTGCTGCTAGAACCTGTCCTAATGCTGTACTTCTAAAAGCACCTTCTTTTTTTTGTTTGGTAGATCTCCGAAGCTGGGAAGGACTCCTTGCCTTCTTGGTTACACTGGAATGCGGAGAGCAGCTCCCTAGAAGGGCTGCCCCTTGACACGGACAAGGGCGTCCACTACATCTCGGTGACCACGCTGCAGCCCTTCCCAAATGGGAGCTACGTGCCTCAGACTGCAAACGTCTTCTCCGTTGAGGTGCACCAAGAAGACCACAATGAGGCTCAGTCGGTGCGAGTGGCCATCCAAGACACGGGTGACGCAGCGCCATTCGTGTGCGGCTCGGAAGAACCAGTCACTATCCTGACAGTCATTTTGGATGCCGACTTAACAAAAATGGCACCAAAGCAGAGGATTGAACTCTTAAACAGAATGAGAAGCTTCTCAGAGGTGGAACTTCATAATATGAAGTTGGTTCCTGTTGTAAATAACAGACTTTTTGACATGTCAGCCTTCATGGCTGGACCTGGAAATGCAAAGAAGGTGGTGGAAAATGGGGCCTTACTCTCATGGAAACTGGGATGTTCTCTGAGCCAAAACAGTGTCCCGAACATCAGCAAGGTGGAGGCTCCAGCTAAGGAAGGAACCATGTCTGCCCGCCTTGGCTACCCTGTTGTTGGCTGGCACATTGCTAACAAGAAACCTCACGTCCCAAAGAGGATGCGGCGGCAGATCAATGCCACCCCTACGCCTTTGACTGCCATTGGGCCGCCTACCACTGCCACGCAAGAACCGCCAACCAGAATTGTCCCCACCCCAACGTCACCTGCCATTGCACCTCCCACAGAGATGACTGCACCCCCTGTCCGGGAGCCCATACCACTGCCAAGGAAGCCTACAGTCACCATCAGAACGAGGGGCGCCATCGTCCAGACGCCCACTCTGGGACCAATCCAGCCAACCAGAGTAGCAGAAGGCACCGGCACAGCCTCAGTGCCAATTCGCCCCACGATGCCTGGGTACGCAGAGCCCACCGCAGTGATCACACCACCCACAACCACCACCAAGAAACCCAGAGTCACCACTCTGAAGCCAGCCACGCCGTCCACAACAGATTCCTCCACAGCGACAACGCGAAGGCCTACTCGAAGACCCAAAACGCCCCGTCCGACGAAGCCTCCCAGCACGACCAGATCCCCCATCTCCAAGCTGACAACAGCCTCCCCGCCAACCCGCATACGCACCACAGCCAGTGGGATCCCCCGGCCCTGGGAGCCAAATGAGCCACCCAAGCTGACGAACCACATCGACAGGGTTGATGCATGGGAGGGCACCTATTTTGAGGTTAAAATACCGTCAGATACCTTCTACGACAAGGAAGATACCACCACTGACAAACTGCAGCTGACCTTAAAGTTGAAGGAGCAGCAGATGATAGAGGAGAATTCGTGGGTGCAGTTCAACAGCACCAGCCAGCTCATGTACGGCATGCCGGACCACAACCACATCGGGAAGCACGAGTACTTCATGTACGCAACCGACAAAGGTGGGCTCTTTGCTGTGGATGCTTTCGAAATCCATGTCCACAAACGCCTGCATGGGGACAAGTCTCCGGTGAAGTTCAAGGCCAGGCTGGAAGGGGACCACAATGCGGTGGTGAATGACATCAATAAGAAGATCATGCTGGTGAAGAAACTGGCTCTGGCCTTCGGTGACAGAAACAGCAGCACCATCACGGTGCAGGACATCGCCAAAGGCTCCATCGTAGTGGAGTGGACAAACAACACGCTACCCCTGGAGCCCTGCCCCCGGGAGCAGATATGGACTTTGAGCAAAAAAATTGCAGATGACTCTGGTGGGCCGAGCCTGGCTTTCTCCAACGTCTTGCAGCCCGAGTTCAAGCCTCTGAACGTGTCAGTGGTCGGCTCCGGCAGCTGCAGGTACATCCAGTTCATCCCCGTGACAAAGGATGGAAGGGTGATCTCGGAGGTGACGCCAACGGTGGCGGCAGGCAAAGACCCTGAAAAGAGCAGCGAGGACGACGTGTACCTGCACACCGTCATCCCTGCTGTGGTGGTGGCCGCCATCCTCCTTGTGGCCGGCATCATTGCCATGATCTGCTACCGCAAGAAGAGGAAAGGGAAGCTGACCATCGAAGACCAGGCCACCTTCATAAAGAAAGGCGTGCCCATCATCTTCGCCGATGAGCTGGATGACTCCAAGCCTCCACCATCCTCCAGCATGCCCCTCATCCTCCAGGAGGAGAAAGCCCCGCTGCCCCCGCCGGAGTACCCCAACCAGAGCGTGCCAGAGACCACGCCACTCAACCAGGACACCATCGGGGAGTACACGCCACTGCGGGATGAGGACCCCAATGCACCGCCCTACCAGCCTCCGCCCCCCTTCACTGCACCCATGGAGGGGAAAGGCTCCCGCCCGAAGAACATGACCCCGTACAGGTCCCCACCGCCCTACGTCCCCCCTTAATGAAAGGGAGGCTCTCGGGGGAGAAGGGGCCTCCAGCTCCATGCCAGTGCTGTCTGTGGGCTGGCAGCCCCATCACCAGCCGGGAACCCAGAACCCCAGCCTGCTCCCCAGCAGGCCCTCCCCGGCTGCGCCCACCACACCGGAGCATTTGCGGGACTCGGGGGGACACTTGTTTTATTTTTGCCTAACAAGCTTTGGTTTTATTTTATTCATAGAAAAAATTTTTGGCTCAAACATGCCTTCCTGGCGGCTGGGCTTCTGGCCAGGGCTGGGGTGACTGGCAGGGAGGGGGGTTGGGATGGGACAGGACGGGGCGGGAGGAGCAGGCAGCACTGGGGTAGCACTCTGGGTCTCCGCTGTTTGCCTTTAACACTAACTGTACTGTTTTTTCTATTCACGTGTGTCTAGCTACAGGACGTAACATGAAAGGTAGCCTAAAAATAATTAAATTCAAGGGACTTTCTGAAGTCGATGTTTTAAGTTTTTACATTTAATCTGCTGTTTACCTAAACTGGGATGGGATGTATAGTTTTGGCAAGGAGGAGGGCAGTGCTGTGCTGCAGGCAAGCTCCAGGGGTGATTTGGGACTGGTTAGGGGGAAGCCCGCAAGGACAGCCAGCCACCTCCTCCTCGGGAGCATCAGCTTCTTGGTTTGGGGTTTGATTCTTTTTTTTTTTTTTTTTTAATCAAAGAACTCCTATTTTTCTCACGCATCATAAAAGAGTCATCAGTTGAGTCAGACTGGCTTCGGGTACCTATGGGTAAGTGCAGAGTCAGCTGCCCGCACCTCAGGGTGCAGCACTGTGCCGAGGGGCTTGTGGGAGGGACAAGCCAGGCCCCACGCTGCAACAGCTTCTCCACTGCCCAGTGAGCGCCAGGGTTGGGGTGGTCTTTTTGAAGCAAAACCCCCCTCCCTGCGACGTGTTTTGGCAACAGTGGGGTGTTTTCTCCTAGCGTAGTGTCCCTCTCTTCATCTCAGCTCCTCCTTGAGAGCAGTGCTGGAATGGGCTCCCCGGCTCCGGGCCGTACGCCTCCTCCCGGCTGCTCCATGCCCGGATGCTTTTGGAAAAGATAAGTTTAAAAAAAAAAAAAAAAAAAAAAAAGAGAAAAAAAAAAAAAAGCGCCAGGAATAGCTGATAGTAAAAAAAAAAAAATCCGTTGAACTCTCAAATCTAATTTTTTACTAAATTTTGATACAGCCTCCCATTGTTTTATTAAAAAAAAAGACTTAAAAACCAGTGTACCGCTGCCAGCAGTTTGTACGAGCTTAGCTTCCTCGTGCCAGCTCCCGGGGACCTACTGCCCTGGGCGGCCGAGCCTGTCTGAGCCGCGGGGTGACCCCCGGCCCTCCGCTGCCTCTTCCTTCACGTTATAGCTGTTATTTTTCTCTCCTTTGCACTCTGTCATTTAAAGCATGGATTTACCTTGTGTTTTCCCTGAGCGTTCTTCGGGGCACGCGTGGGAGGGAGGAGAAGACCCCCATGCCGCGGGGGGTTCCCAGCGCACGCGAAGCCATACCCGCCCCTTCCCTCAGGGGAGGGCGCGCTGCCGCGGCACGGCGAGCGGCTGAGTGGGCGAGGGCCCTGGCCCTGCCTCTACTTGCGGGGAGGCGGCGGGTGGGCTCTCCCCGGGCCCCTCCGTGCTGGCCGTGAGGGAAGCGAGGGGCCGCAGGTGACGGTGAGCACTCGCCGCCTCCCCCCCCCCGCCCCCCGCTCGGATTTCGGCGTCGCGGGAGCTGTTTCCGCGTTGTGTAAAAAAAACGCATCGAGTCAATAAACCGTGTGCTTTACTACAGCCCTGTCTCTGCCACCGCCGCGGCGACGGGACCGGGCGGGCTCGCAGCGTGCGCCGAGAGAGCCGCGGGGGCTGCGGGGGCGCTGCGCCCCCTGGCGGCGGAAGCGGGGATCCAGCTTCCGCTTGGCGCGGCGCTTGACGCCACCGCGCGCGACCCGGCCCCGCCCAGGAGGGGTGGCCAAGCTGCGCCGCCATGTCGGGAGCGCCAGGGGCAGGGCCGGGGCTGCCTGCGGGGACGGGTCTCTCCCCGCTGCCCTGCGCCCCCCGCCCCGCCGCCGCGCTCCAGCTGGGCGGGGGGACCGAGCCGGCGCGGCCCGGCGTCGCCGTCATCGATCTCCGCTTCCCCCGCGGCGCCGCCGCCGACGTGAGTGCGGCCCAGCCCGGGGCGGGGTGTGCCGGGGTCGGTAGCGGTATGGAGATGGGGATACCGGGGAGGGCCCCTGGGCGGTGCCAAGGGTGACGCCGGCAGCGGTTCCGGTGTGTGTGGGGGATGCCGGTGCCGGTCCCGGCGCGGGAGGGGGGACGCCGGGGGCGGCAACGGTCCCAGTATGGGGGGTGGGGGTGTGTGCTGGGGGCAGTACCGGGTAGATGCCTGTGCCGAGGTATTGCCAGGGGCAGCACCCCTACCGGTGTTGGGTGGGATGCCGGGGGCGGCGCGGGTCCTGGTATGGGAGGGAGGGATGCCGGTGCCCCTCCCAGCAGCGGGGGGGATTCCGGTGCTGGTACCGATGTGGGAGAGGGATGCCGGTGCGGGTGGCGGTCTGGGGGTGGGTGTGCCGGTCCCGGTCCCAGTATGGGAGGGATGCCGGTGCGGGGGCTGAGGTCGCCGGTCCTGCAGGTGCAGGAGATCGTCTTCAGGAACTTCTACACGGCCTTCCTGAGCGTGCGGGTGCAGCGGCCCGGCCCCGCCGGCTCCCGCCGCTGGGTGACCTGCCTGCGGGACTACCGCCTGATGCCCTGCCCGCACACGGAGGAGGGCTCCCAGGACTACTTCTCCCTCCACCGCCACCAGGTCGGCACGGCCGGGACGTCACCCGCACCCCTGGGGCTCACCCCTCTTTGCCCACATCCCACGACGGCTCTTGGTCCCCAGGGCCCTGAGCTGACACCCCACCGTGCCCCCACAGCCTGCCCCCACGGTACCTCCCCTGCCCCTGCCAGCCCCTCTCAGCAGCAAGGCTCCCTGTGCTGGTCCACCCTGTGCCCCCCTCTGCCCAGACAGCCATCGTGAGGTGACATTTCCCTCTGGCTCCTTCTATCAGGAGTGGCTTGGGCTTTTTTTTGGAGGAAATTGCAAAAGCTGCCCCGGAGCAGCGCCAGCTGGCCAGCCCCTGCGGTGATGGCTCCCCCTGCCCTCGCCCCAGCAGATGCTGTGTGATGTGGACCAGGTGACAGCAGTGCGGTTCATCCTGCGGCAGCCCTCCCCGATCTGGCTCCACTTCACCATCGAGGAGCTGCAGATTTTTCCCCCTGGACAGAAGGTGAGCAGGTGCCGGTGCTGCCCTCCCTGCCAGGTGCAGGCAGAGGGTCCAGGACAGGCCACCGTCCCCAGCCCTGCACCTGGCATTGCTCCCCACAGCTCGGGGGGCTTCAGGCTCCCTCCAGAGGACACAGGGGTGTGGGTCTAAGTCCTTTGTCCTTGCTGGGGCACTTGGGGTCCCTTTGTGCGCTGGGAACTGCTCCAGCCAGCCCCAGCCCTGCCCATTTCAGAAGTGGTTGGTTTGCCTGAGCAGCAGCACGGAGCTGGAGGTTGCTGCAACAAATTACAGGATGCAAGAAAACACTTAAAACACAAATTTCCCTTTAATGATGGTAAATTGACACTTATACCCATAGCAATATAAACACGGGTGGGCTCCAAACCTCAGCACGCTCCATAGTATGAGAGATGGAGGTGGGATTGAGGACACCCTTGTGTTACCCTCTGGATCTCTTTCAGAGCCCCCAGAAGGATTTCCCCTCCTGGCTCTCCCAGCTTACCCCTCCAGAGCAGCCAGCCAGCCTGCACAGGGTGAGTGATCCCCACTGAGGTATCGGCGGGAAGGAGGGACCTGCATGGGGTGCTGGCTGTGGGCACAAGCATCCCTTGTGAGGCTGCTGGCCCCATCCCTGCCCAGTTGGCTCCAGACCCCCACCAGGAATAGCTGTGGAGCCCCGAAATAACTCACCTTGTGCTGGAAGTAGTTTGCAGTGTTCGGAAGAAAAATATCTCCACCGGGATGTGCCATTTGAGGTGACAGTCTACCTGCCCTCAAGTCTGGGGACAGGAACGTCCTTGTGGGAGCTGTGGGTGCACAGCGTCGCTCAGCCTGCAGGTGGGACGCATGGGGATGGGGTGGCCTGGCTGGTCCCCGGCACTTGTCAGAGGGTGTGCCCTGGGGAGCACGTTGCCCAGCCAGGGCGGCACGTGGGCAGAAGGAGGTCACAATCACGACACATGTTTACAGCTTGCGAGCCACATCTGCCTGGCCGGCAGCCTTCGGTGAGCTAAGTCCGGGCAGGGGCGGGCAGCTGGATCACCCACGGAAACCTGCTGAATGAGCCACTGGCTGCACCAGGAGTGGTGCCATGCCGCGCAGCACCTCCGGGGCGGTTCTGCCGCTGGTCTTCAGTGCTACGGAGCTTATGCCACATCGGCGGCAAGGAGGCTTCTGCCGGCCCTGGCAGGTCTGGGAGCTCTGGTCCATGCCCAGGTCTCTGGCAGGCTGGGGAGGACACCCTTGCTGACTGCTTGGATCATGTTCCCCTTGGCAAGGGGTGGTCCGGGGGGAGCTGCTGGGGGTTGCTCTGAGCTTGGCTGTTCTCAGCATCACCACAAGGCACCCACCAGCAGTTCGGCGCCATGGGCAGGGCCAGGCAGGGGAGAAGCAGTGCGGAGCTTCGCCCCAGCCTGGATTGCTGCTGCTGAGCCTGTGAGTCACGCCTGGCTAAAGGTCCCTGGGGGAAACGGCACCTGCAGTGGAGTTTCTGTCACCAGGCCCAGGGAGCACCACGGAGGGAGGCTGTTAGGAAACTCTGGACCCTGCGATTAGGTTTTTAATCATTAGCCAGTGATCTGCTTTCTGTCCTCACCCTGGACCCCTGCCAGCAGAGACAGGCTGTGTTGGAACCACAGCATGCAGGGGTCAGGGTCACCCGTTTCCCTAGCTGCCTATTTTCCTAGAGTGGGGCCCTGCTCATCCCACACTGGGAAACCACCATCAGTTTGGGAGTCCAGGCACCATCGTGATAGTGCCCAGCTCCCCAGGTGGCTTAGCCATCTGGCCACACTGCTGCCCCAGCCTGGGGTGATCCAGCCCACTGGGCCATCCTCACCCCACAGCATTGTGCCCACTTCTTTCCAGGAGCTCCCCGACCCGGAGAAGGTGTCAACAGAGGTCCAGCAAATGTGGGTGCTGACAGAGGTGATCCGGGCTCACCAGGCAGCTGCCCGCATCGGGCGCTTCGACGTGAGTCCTGCCACCCTGCTCACGGGGCCTCCATCCTCGCCGCATCGCTGGGGGAGCCCTCTCGGAGGGGCTACTCCCCGCAGGCCGGGGTGGGGGTTTGGGGTGGGTTGTCCTGGCAGAGCGATGGTGCTGTGGAGGGACCAACAGTTGCTCTCGTTTTCCAGGTGGACGGCTGCTACGATATCAACCTGCTTTCCTACACGTGAGCCCTGCCAGTGCTGGCTGGAGGGAGCTGGCTCCTCTCCACTCGCGGGGCCCAAGCAGACTCCTGCAGCCCCGGGGGGCTTCCAGGTCCTCCCCGCGCCCCTTCCCCGGCTCCTCCTGCACTGGCCGGCAGTGGTGGGCAGCGCTGCTGCCCCGGAGCCCACCGTGAGCCTCTCGCAGGCCCGTGCCCTCCAGCCGCCCTGGCTCTGTCCTTGGCACGTCCCATGCTGCTGCTCGCTGCCGCGGGCAGAGCCCGCCCCATCCCCCCCCCCCCCCCCCGCTCCTCTGCCCTGGGGAGCGGCTCCTGGCCCTGCCTGCAGGACGAGGCTCCCGCGGACAAAGGGGCGCTGGGGCGCTGGAGGGGGGGGGTGGGGGGGCGAGGCGGTGCCGGGGGGCGGCGGGGAGAGCCTCAGTCACGACTAAAAGCTGCTACTTTGGTCCTGCCTGTGCCTGTCTGTCTCTTGGGGGCGGGGGGCGGTGGAGGGTCGCCGTGCCCGGGCAGGATCCGCACCCAGCATCCCCCCGGGCCGGCGGCGGGGGAGGCGGTGCCGGGGGGTGGGGGCGGGGCGGGGGCCGGACGGACTCCATGTCCCAGGCGCCCCGGGGCCGGGCCGTACCGTGCCAGGGAGGGAAGATGCTGCGGACGGGCTGTCGCGCCGCGCTGCCCCGCCGCTCCCCGGGCTCCGCGCTGCTGAGCGGAGCCGGGGGGGCGGAGGTCGCGGAGGGGGCGCTGAAGCGGACGCCGCTGGACGCCCTGCACCGGGCCCGCGGTGGGCGGATGGTGCCGTTCGCCGGCTGGAGCTTGCCGCTTCACTACGGGCAGGGCCACCTCCAGTCCCACCTGCACACCCGCCGCTGCTGCTCCCTCTTCGACGTCTCCCACATGCCGCAGGTAGCCGGGGCGGGATGGGCGGGGCTGGAGACGGCGGGGGGCACCCGCGTCGCCTCACACCCACCCCCCACGGCCCCTTCCAGACCCGGGTGTACGGCCGGGACCGTGTCAGGTTCATGGAGAGCCTGGTGGTGGGGGACATCGCCGAGCTGAAGCCGGGACAGGTACGGGGCACCGGGCGTCCAGTAGGGTCAGAGGTCCCCAGAGACAACCTGGGTGGGCAGGGGGGGACAGGGGGGACGGGCAGCCTACCCACACTCCTCCCGAGGGCCATGTCCCACAGGCCACTCTGACACTGCTCACCAATGAGAGGGGTGGCATCGTGGACGACCTCATCGTCACCAACACGTCGGAAGATCACCTCTACGTGGTGTCCAACGCCAGCTGCACCGACAAGGACTTGGCCATCATGAGGGTACGGGGCTGCCTGAGCCCCATGGGAGGTGGGGATGTGCGGTGGGAATGTCCTCCCACCTTTTGGTGACGTCTGTGGCTGTGCGGGGCAAAGTGGTCACGGCCATATGCGAGGCTGGCAGCAGCTCAGCTCCCATGCTAGCAGCCTGCTGTCACCCTGGCAGGGCAGAGCAGTGGAGCTGCAGGCTGCTGGCAGTGACGTCCACCTGGAGGTGTCGGACAACGCACTGCTGGCTCTGCAAGGTAGCAGGGAACCCCGCGTGGGCTGGCACCGAGCATCACCATGCAGGGGTCTCACCCTCAGCACGTGCCAGACTGCACCCTCCCCCGGGTCCTCGCCCAATGGATGTCAGTGCCCTCCCTGTGTCCCCCCCTTCCCTGCACGCTGCTGTCCCCCAGAGCCACCTGCCTCCCCAGGTCCCTCCATGGCACGGGTGCTGCAGGTGGGGCTGACGGATGACCTAGCCAAGCTGTCCTTCATGAACAGCATCACCACAACGGTCTTTGGTGTGCCGGGCTGCCGGGTCACACGCTGTGGCTACACTGGCGAGGATGGCGTAGAGGTACCCTGGGAGCTGCGCCAGCACCCTCCACACTACGGTACCACGGGAGGGGAAGCCTTGCCATGCTGATCCTGCCATGCTGACCCTGCCCATGTCCCCCCACAGATCTCGGTGCCCATGGGGCGGGCGGTGGAGCTGGCCGAGCAGCTGCTGGGTGTTCCCGAGGTGTGGCTGGCGGGGCTGGCAGCCAGGGACAGCTTGCGCCTGGAGGCTGGGCTCTGCCTTTACGGCAATGACATCGATGAGACCACCACGCCTGCCGAGGCTGGGCTGCTGTGGACCTTGGGTAGGTCAGGGCCCTGCCTGCCCCCACCTCCTCCTCGGGGTGGGCAGAGGGGTGAGATGTCCTCATGTCCCCAACAGGGCACAAGGGGACCAGGCAGACATAACTGACCCTCTCCCATCTCTGCCCCGCAGGGAAGCGCCGGCGTACAGCCATGGACTTCCCCGGCGCGGCTATCATCATGAGGCAAGTGAAAGAGAAGCCGAAGCACAAGCGCGTGGGGCTGACGTCAGTGGGACCCCCCATTCGTCCCCACATGGCCATTCTGGGCCCCGAGGGCACGCTTGTGGGTAGGTGGTGGCAGCAGAGCTGGCACAGGCATGGGCCCAACTGCACCCACAGCAGGGGAGGGTGTTGAAGTTGAAATCCCCCCCTCACCTCCTCATGTCCCTGCCTCCCCAGGCACAGTGACCAGCGGCTGCCCCTCGCCCTCCCTGGGCAAGAACATCGCCATGGGCTATGTGGAGGCAGCACACAGCCGGGCCGGCACCACGCTCACCGTCGAGGTGCGGAAGAAACAGCATCCGGCCCTCGTCACCAAGATGCCCTTTGTGCCCACCCAGTACTACATGGCCAAGTGAGGCCAGCGCCCCGGTCCCAATAAACGTCCCTGCCCTCCTCTCCTGGCCTTCTCTCCGGTGAGGGTGGCGGGTGCCAAACCAAGGGGCGGTGGGTGCGTCACAGTGCTTTAATGTGTGGGCAGTGCCCAGCGGTCCCGGTGCTCCTCATTCCCGGTGCGTTTTCGCCAGCTCTGCCGCCGAGCCCTCCCTGCAAGAGAGGGGCAGCATGAGCAGGGCTGGGACGGCACCCCGGCACAGCACCCCGGCATGGGGGGAGGGCACCTGCCTGCCTGTGCAAGGCAGGCAGGGCTGGGGCTGCGCTTATTGGGTGGGGTGTGCTGGTCTGGGGGCACAGCTAGGAAGGCACTTGCTGGGGTGCACTGTTTTGGGGGCATGAATGGGAGGGTGCTCACTGGGTTGTACTGGTCTGGGAGCACAGCCAGGAGGATGTTTGCTGGGGGAGGGCGCTCACTTGGGTGCTTCAGTTTGGGTGTGCAGCTGGGAGGGTGCTCACTGGGCTGTACTGGTCTGGGAGCAGATGGGAGGGCACTCACTGAGGTGTAGTGGTCTAGGGGTGCAGCTGGGGGGGGCATTTGCTGGGGTGTGCTGGTCCGGGGCTGCAGCCAGGAAGGTGCTCACAGGTGCGCTGGTCTGGAAGTGCAACCGGGAGGGTGCTCGCTGGGACGTACTGGGCTGGGGGGGGTGCGCTCACTGGGGGGCGCTGGGCCGGGGACATAGCCAGGAGGGTGTTCGCTGGGACGTACTGGGCTGGAGGGGGCGCTCACTGGGGGGCACTGGGCCAGGGTGCAGCCGGAGGGCGCGGGCCGGGCCGGGCCATGGCTGGGGCCGGGCAGGGCCGCGGGGAGGCCGCGGTGGCGGGTAGCGGTTGCGGGCCCGGTAGCGGTCGGGACTCACCGGGGCGCGCAGTGCCGCTCGGCGGCGCCGTTGCGTCCGGCCGGGCTGGCGGGGGAGAGGGAGTGTGCGCGGGGCCGGGCGGGAGCGGGGCCGGAGGCGGTGCCGGGGCCCAGGCCGGAGCCGAGGCCGGGGGGCCGGCGGGCGGCGGGGCCCGTCCGGTAGCAGAGCGCGGCCACAGCCCCGCCGTAGGCGCGCCAGGCCAGGCGGACGCCCAGCAGACTGAGGCCCAGCCAGAGCAGCAGCAGCTGGCACAGCGCGGCCCGCACGTCCTGCGCCGCCCACTCGGCCGCCAGCTCCCGGCTCAGCGCGCCCAGCGACCGCCACGGCACCTGCCAGCCCGCCGCCGCCATGGCTGCGCCGGCCGGGGCGGTGCCTCCCGGAGGCGGTGCCTCCGCGGGGGGGCGGGGCAGTCGGGGGCAGGCTCTGTCTTGGGGCGGAGCCTCGGGGGGCCTTCAAGGATGGGCCCCTCTCGGAGGCGGGAATTGGGGCGGGGCCTGCGCGGGGGGACAGGCCTTCGGGAATAGGCCCTTCCCGGAGGCGGGGCTTTGGGCGGGGCCTGGTCTGTGGGCGGGGCCTGAGCTGAGGGCGGGGCCTGAGCTGAGGGCGGTGCCGTCATGGCGGGCAGCGGAGAGGAGGGGCTGTACTCGCGGCAGTTGTGCGTGCGGGGACCGGGGACCAGGGTGGGGGTCAGCAGGCCCCCTCCGGCCCCGCTGACCTCCCCTGCCCCGCAGGTACGTGCTGGGCGGCGGCGCGCGGCGGCTGGCCGGGGCGGCGGTGCTGGTGTCGGGGCTGCGCGGGACGGGAGCGCAGGTGGCGGCGGCGCTGGTGCTGGCGGGGACCGGGCGCGTCGTCCTGCACGACTGCGGCGCCGCCTGCACCGCCGACCGCGCCCACCAGGTATGAGAGGGGCCGGGCGGGGCGAGGGGCCGGGCTACGGGCACGGGTACGGGTACGGGTACGGGCGGGGTCCCCGTAACGGGTGCAGGTACAGGTGAGGGTCTCGGTAACAGGTACGAGTAGGGGGTTCTGGTAGTGGGTGTAGATGTGGGCGGGGATCCCGGTAACAGATAGAGGTTTGGGCGGGGGTCCCACTAATGGGTACAGGTATGGATGGGGGTCCCCATAATGGGTATGGGTACAGGCAGGGGTCCCAGTAATGGGTAGAGGTACAGGTGGGGATCCCAGTACTGGGTAGGGGTGGTGGGCACAGTAATGGGTGTGGGTGCAGCTGGGGGATCCCTGTTGCAGTTATGGGTACAGGATGGGGGGCTCCCGGTAACAGGTACAGGCTGGGAGTTCTGGTAAGGAGTATGGAATGGGAGGTCCCTGTCATGGGTATGACCCAAGGTGCCCTTCGTTGTCACAGGGGTAGGGCTCATGGGGTGTCCATGTCATGGGTATGGTCCTCAGCAGAAGGCCCCCCACCAGTGTGGACAGGGCCCTGTGGAGCACCCCGCTGTGGTGAGCAGCACCCCAAACCCATGCGGTGCCCCGCCATGTGCCCACCCTGCAGTTCCTCCTGGGGGAGAGCGATGTAGGCCAGAACCGTGCCGAGGCATCCCAGCGGGCCCTGGCCGAGCTGAACCCCCGTGTGGTGGTGGCGGCTCACACCGGGGAGCTGTCAGAGGCCTTCCTCGCCTCCTTCCAGGTGAGTCTGCACCCCTGCGCCCCGGGGCCCCCTGGGATGGTGGTGTCCACTGACAGCCCCGGCACAGGTGGTGGTGCTGACCGAGTCCTCGCTGGAGGAGCAGCTCCGCATCGGGGACTTCTGCCATGCCCGGGGCATCTGCTTCATCGTGGCCGACACCAAGGGGCTGGCAGGGTAAGGGGTCTCTGGCACAGGATCCTATCGTTGGCTCTGGGCCACTTTGTCCTCAGAGCCTCCCAGCCCATGTCCCCATCCCACTGGCAGGGCTGCTCGGCCCAGGTAGGACCTGGCAGTGCTTGGGCAGCTTGGCGAGGCAGCTTCTCGGGCAAAACCCCATTGGTCCTCTCCAGGCAGCTGTTCTGTGACTTCGGGGAGCACTTCATCGTTGATGACCCAACAGAAGGGGACCCGGTGTGTGCCACCGTGCAGCACATCTCCCAGGTAGGAGGGCAGCCTCAATGGGCTCCCCCAAAACACCACTGCCTCCTCCGGCTCTGCTTTATGCCACGTGGGTCCAGTCCCCAGCCCCCACGTCTCTTCTCCTCCTCAGGGCAACCCAGGTGTGGTGACATGCATGGGGGCAGAGGACAGCCACAGCCACCTCTTCTGTGACGGTGACTTGGTGACGTTTTCTGGTGTGGAGGGGATGACAGAGCTGAATGGCCAAGAGCCCATCCCCGTGCGTGTGCTGGGTGAGCTGCCCAGGAGGTCTCAGCTGCCCCACCCCAGGGTTGGGGAGACTGTGACGTCCATCCCCCTCTCGTCCCCAGATGCCTTCAGGCTGGAGATCAGCGACACCAGCTACTTCTCACCCTACCGCCGCGGGGGCCTGGTTTCGCAGGTGCGGCTGCCCCAGGTGCACTCCTACGTAAGTCGTCCTGCAGCCCCATGGTGCTGCTGCCTGGGCTGGGGTAGCACAGCGCCGTGCCATGCCATGCCATGCCCCAGCCCCAGGGAAGTGCTTGCTTGAGCTCTGGCGCTGTGGCAGCAGGAGCCCCTGCACCGGGCACTGGCAGACCCCAAGATCCAGGTGGCGAGTCCCAAGGAGCTGCTGCGCAGCCGCAGCCTGCACGCTGCCTTCCAGGCCCTGCATGCTTTCCGCAGGGAGCAGGGCCACCTGCCCCGGCCCAGGGTGCCAGTAAGTCCCTCGTCCTGCCCCTGCTCGGCCCCCCTCGTGCCCCACGACCCTGCCTGGAGCTGCCCTCACCCTTCTGCCCACAGGTGGATGCCAAGCGGGTGCTGGAGCTGGCATGGAACCTGGGGGCGCAGCAGGGTCCTCTGGATGAGGACATTGTGCGAGCCTTCGCCAGTGTGAGCGCGGGGGACCTGTGCCCCGTGGCTGCTGTCGTCGGGGCCCTGGCAGCCCAGGAGGCACTGAAGGTGAGCAGGGTGGGGGTCCTGGACCCTGGGGTCCCGCTGGTCACGCTCTGCTGGCTGTCCAGCAGCATTTGGTGACCAGGGGAGGGCACTTGCTGCCCGCCTGAGGATGCCAGGCAGCAGGGCTGGGGTGGGGTATGGGGGAACCCCACTGTCCATGGAGCCGACAGGGCCCCATTCACCCCAGGCCATCACTGGGAAGTTCCTGCCCCTGGACCAGTGGTTGTACTTCGACGCCCTGGAGTGCCTGGCGCTGGAGGGGGCCGCACGGCTGACAGAGGAGGACTGTGCCCCGGTGAGAGCACATGCTGAGACTCTGCTGGGTGCTGGGGGTGCCACAGCCACCCATGCTCACGCAGCTCCTCCGTCCCAGCAGAGGGGCTCTCGCTACGATGGCCAGATCGCTGTCTTTGGAGCCGCCTTCCAGGAGCAGCTGGGCCACCAGAAGTACTTGGTGGTGAGCTGGGGCAGGTGCCGCAGCGCCAGGAGAGGCTGCAGGGTGGCCAGCCAGCGCACAGGGAGCTGCAGTGACTCTGCCCCAGCAGGTGGGAGCTGGCGCTATCGGCTGCGAGTTGCTGAAAAACTTTGCCATGATGGGGCTGGCAGCAGGGCCAGATGGGGAGCTCACCGTCACTGACACGGACACCGTCGCCCTCTCCAACCTCCATCGGCAGTTCCTTTACCGCTCAGCAGATATATCGGTGAGGCACCACAAGGCAGGAGCCAAGCTTTCCCCAAAGGGCACCTTGGCTGTCCTAGGGGCTCCCTGGGGCTGTGGGGTGGGGAAGAGCTGCCCACCCCCTCTCTGCCCTGACAGAAGCCAAAGTCGGTGGTGGCCGCAGCAGCTGTGCAGCGCATGAACCCCAATGTCAGAGTGACAGCTCACCAGAACCAGGTCGGACCTGCCACCGAGACACTCTATGGGAATGACTTCTTCCGGCGCCTGGATGGCGTTGCCAGCGCCCTGGACACGCTGGAGGCCCGTGAGTGCCAGGGAGGGGAAAGGGGACGAGCCCTCAGATGTGCCCCCTGGCTCCCCAGCACTCCTGGCTCCCTGCAGGTGCCTATTTGGAGAGCCGCTGCCTCCGCTGCCTCACGTCGCTGCTGGACTTGGGCACGGAGGGGCCACGGGGGAATGTGTTGGCCATGGTGCCCCTCCTGACCAAACCGCTGGAGCCGGCCGGCGCCCCTGGGGATGGCACCTTCCCCCTCTGCACCCTGCGGTACTTCCCCTGCACCATCCACCACACGCTGCAGGTAGGCTGCACTGTGCTGGCCCCAGCACCCAGCAAGGAGGCACCGGGACTTTTGTCTTCCTTTCCCATTTCCCTCTCTGGCAGTGGCCCGGCAGCGGCTGCAGGCAGGATATGGCCCCAGCTGCTTCCTGCTGGCAGCCCAAGCTCTGCCACCAGCTGCAGCACAGCCCTCTCCCCTGGACTTGGGCTGAGGGTGCCAGCACTCGCAAAGCAGGGTTCCGAGTGCTCAACCCCTGCTCCCCCTCCACAGTGGGCCCGTGATGAGTTTGAGGGGCTCTTCCAGGTGCCTGCGGACCACGTCAACCGGTTCATGGAGTGAGTGGGCTTGGGGAAGCGGCACCGGGAGAGGGGCTGCCAGCCCTGCCAGGGCGCTGCCCACCACCACCAGGGTTGGGGAGAGGGGGACAGACTGCCATATCCCACCCGGTGTGTTCCCATTGGGTTATTCCTGGTCCAGCAGCAGCGTCACCTGGTTTTGCAGAGACCCATTTTTTCTGGAGCAGCTGCCAGCAGGGAAGGCCCTGGAGGTCCTGGAGCAAGTGCAGGGGAGTCTGCAGGAGCGGCCACGGGACTGGCAGGACTGTGTGCTCTGGGCTCGCCGGCACTGGCAGAGCTCCTACCACGATGCCATCGTCCAGCTGCTGCACACCTTCCCCCCGGAGCACGTGAGCCCAGCACCCATGGGGCTGGCACCCCCCGCACCCTCTCCCTTCCACCAGCCAGCCCACTGCAGCTGGGGGGACACATCCCTGGGCCTGACTCTGCTTTCCCTGTGCCAGGAAACCAGCCTGGGTGTCCCCTTCTGGTCAGGGAGCAGGAGCTGTCCCCATCCACTGACATTCAACCCTGACAAGGTGAGCACAGGGGAGAGCTGTGATGTACCCCACCGGGGACAGTGCGGGCAGGAGGAGAGCTGAGCCTGTGCCGGGGGTATGGTGGATGCCAGACCATAGTCATGTTCCATCTGCCACAGCCTGTCTGGGCCTGCAAAGTCCTGGGCTGGGTCTGTCCCTGTCCCCCCGGTCAGCCAGGGCACTGCTGGGGACAGCCCACGTGTGCTCTGGCCTGAGGAGAGGCACCTCCGCCTTGCGGCAAAGTCAGGCTGCTCTGCCTGCTCGTGGCAGTGCAGGCAGACTTTAGCCATGTGGGCTTGCGGACCACCCCTTCAAGGCGCCCCATGGCCCCTGCTTTGCCCCCAGGATACCCACCTGGAGTACATCCTGGCCGCTGCCCACCTCTTTGCCCAGGCACACAAGGTGCCACCATGCAGTGACAGGGTGGCCACCCAGACCATCCTCCGCAGCGTGGTCCTGCCACCCTTCGTGCCCCAGGAGGGGCTCCAGATCCCCCTCACAGAGGAGCAGGAGACAGCACAGGTGCCTGAGGGTGAGGCTCCCCCCTGCCCCTGGGTCCCCCGGGACATGTCCCTGGGTCCCCACGTCCAGCCTGGTGGTGGTGGGGCTGCAGTGCTGGTCATCCCTGCCCCAGCACCCAGAAGGACCCAGACCAAGGTGGGGGGGGGGGCACTGTACCACGCCCTCGCAGTGTCACGGTGCAGGGATACCACTACAGGGGTCCCTGTGCCCTCAGACCATGGGCGGCTGGTGGAACTCACCCAGGACCTGGTGCAGTGGAGACAGGAGCTGGCAGGGGGTGAGGAGGCGCACGTGCCCCTGATGGAGCCCATCCACTTCGAGAAGGTACCCAGGTCTGGGCAGGCATCCCTGTTCAGCTTGGGAGGCTGATAGCTGCCTGTCCCTACAGGACACTGATGTCCCTGCAGGACACTGATGTCCTCATGCTCTTCCCTGCAGGACAACAATGTCCACGTGGACTTCATCATGGCAGCGTCCAACCTGCGCGCAGAGAACTACGGCATCCCCCCTGCTGACTGGCTGACAGTGAGGGGCAGCCCGTGGGGTTGGGGTTCTCTTTCCTGTGTGGGGCAGCTGGTAACACCCCTCCTGTCCTCAGAGCAAGCGGATTGCCGGGCGGATCGTGCCTGCCATCATCACCACCACAGCGGCTGTGGCTGGGTTGGCGTGCCTGGAGATCTACAAGCTGGTGTGGGGGTGCCGGGACCTCAGCTGCTACCGCAACAGCAACCTCTGCCTGTCTGACTGCCTGCTGCTCCGCATCCAGCCCCTGCCACCCACCACCTACTGGGTAGGACCCTTTTCCCTGGGGCAGGACAGGTGGGGGACACCCAGGCGTCTTGATGTGCCCCAGTTCCTGGTGGCAGCTGCTGTGGGGCAATGCCAGGGGGACGCAGGAGCAAGGAGGTGGCCATGCAGGAGAGGCAGCCCTGGCCATGGGGCTCTGGAAACGGGGCTGGGTGCCATGGTGGGCCAGGCAGCGAGGAACTGTCTCCTTCCTGCAGTCACCCCTCTGGCACCGAGCTGCTGCCGCCCTCCCGCTTGCCCCGTCTTAGGGCCCAACTGGGATGCTCTGGGGCGCCCATGGGGCTGAGGCAGCCCAGCCACCCCACAGCGGGCCCCATGGCAAGCCCCGTGGCCAGGGGGTGGGGGGCTGCGGCAGCCATGCACATCTGGCTTATGGAAACCAGCTGCAGCAGCCAGAGAGCAGCTGGCACCAGGCCGGGAAGGGCCGCCCGGGGAGGGAGTGGAGCCGGGGGTCCCGGTGATGGGGGGGCCAGGCTGCAGCCACTCTGCTGGGGAGGTAGAGCGGGGGCGGGGGTAGGCCCAGATTGAGACTGTCTGGGCGATAGAGGCCCCTTTGTCTGGGGGTTTATGGCGTGCGAGGCAGCCCTTCCGGCATGGCAGGAAGCGTCGATTGGAACCAGATTGGCCCGGGGGGGCCCAGGGCCGGGGGCAGGAAGAGAGGGAGGGACGTGTCTCCACCACCTCGCCCTGGCTCCCGCTTCGGGCTGCCTGGCCACCCCACAGCCCCCTGGCACCCCACAGGCTGCCCAGCCCTGGGGTTGGCACCATCCCTGGGTGGAGGATGCTGCTGGGGCTGGCCGTGCCTTCGGGTCCTTGTAGCAGCACTTGGCACCTCCGCGTCCCGCAGTGAGGACGCCCAGCACAATGTTTCGTGCTTGGTCACTGGGCCATGGTGGCAGCACATGTACCCCAGGCCTGGTTGGTGTTACCTGCGGTCTCACAAGAGCCTGGGGAGCCCAGCTTGGGGGACAGCCTCGGCCAGAGGGACATGCTTTCAGGTGCACTGGGACGGGCAGTGATGTTCCCTCTGCACTGGGCAGTCACCACCCTGGTGAGGATGGGGTTAAGCCCTTTCCACCCCGGTGGGATAAGTGCAGGCAGCAGAAGGCAGGAGGTGAGAAGGCAGCAGAAGGCAGGAGGGGAGAGCAGCCAGGTGCGAACAACCCTTCCTGAGCCAGCTCCAAGCAGGGGCTGGCGCTGCCTGTGGTGAGGGCAGATGGCAGGGCGGCCGTGCCAGACAGCACGGGGCCGCATCTGGCGCTCGGCCCCAGGGTCAGCACCTCACTGGCCCCTTCGGACCAGAGCTGGGGTCGGGGGGCTGCGGGCGAGAGAAGAGGCAATTGTGTGGGGCTGGGCAGTGCTTCAATGGCCCTTTGTGCGACCTTCCTGGCCTGGGACGGGGGGCAGCGCCAGCCCCACGCCAACCCTGGCCCCTGTGGTGCCAGGCGGATGGCTGTGCTCCACAGTGCTCCTGGACCCCTGTGGTCCCCCTGTCCGCAGACTGGTCCCTTTGCCTGCCCTGTTGTACGCCAGCCCTCGTGCCCCACCAGTCTCTGCCCCACGGGGCTGGACAGCTGGGATGTTGGGTGCCAGTGCCAGCTGCTACCCCATGCTCCCCCTTGCAGTATGGTGGACGGGAGTGGAGCTGCTGGGACCAGCTGGAGATGCAGGCAGTCAGTGCAGACGGGCAGGAGATGACGGTGCAGGAGGTGCTGGACTGGCTGCAGGTGAGCCTGGCATGGGCAGCACCCACCTGGGTCACCCTAGGGGTGCAGGGCTGGACCCTGACACCCACCTCTTGCAGAGGACGCATGGCTGGACCGTGACCATGCTCCTGCACGGCCACACCGTGCTCTATGACAGGGAGGAGGATGAAGAGACGCAGGCTCGGCAGCGGGCGCAGAGGTAGGTCCCTGGCTCCAGGGCCCAATCCTGTCCCAGCGGGGTCTGTCAGACCCCTCTCCCTCCATCCTGAGCCACTCCAGCTGCAGCACAGCTCCCAGCCAGCTGCTGGATAAACATCCTGCCAGCAGCACTTCCCGTGGTGGGACCCCTGCCCGGCCCCTCGCTGCTGGCCCCTGTGTTCCCCCAGCCTGGCCGGTTGCCCCAGAGGGGCCTAAGGCCCCTCCAGGGCGCCTGGCCAGCCTCAGGGCACAAGCCAGCATCACAAAAACCCCCTTTCCCTGCTACAGGTTATCGGAGAACCTGGAGGATGCCGGGAAGCTGCGGCAGCGGGAGCTGGAGCTGCTGTATGTGTGTGAGGGAGAGGATGCTGAGGCTGAAGATACCCGTCCCTGTCTCCTCTGCTCCCTACCCTGAGTCAGGGGCCAGCACCCTCCACCCCATGCAATAAGAGCTGCAGGATGCCTTGGCCCTTGACACAAAACCCCCCTGCCTGCCCCTGTCGAGAGTTGGCAGACCTCCTTGATAAACGTCTCTGCACCCATACCGTACAAAACCAGGGTTTATTTACAGTGGAGGAGCGTGCGGGCAGCGGCAGGCAGGACTAAATGTACCCAATAACATCGTTGCAGATGATGGGCTGGCGGCTGCGGCTATTCATGAGGGCAGTGAAGCGGTGGAAGTCCGTGGCCAACTGGGCAATGTTGCTGTGGGACTGGTGGAAGCAGGCACCCTTGGACTGGCCCCCTAGCCCCAGAGGGCAGGAAAAACGCTTGGTGGCTTCACGGCCCCCTGGACGGGCACCCTCAGCCCCCCGGGGCCGGGCCATGTTGGCCAGCTTACGGCGTACGTTGCCCGAGAGGCTGAGCAGGAAGGCAGGGGGCTTGGCCAGCCGGCGGGAGGGCTCGGCAGGGCTTCGATGCCGGGGTTCGGCGCCCACCTCGGGCAGGTCCATCCAGTTCTCCACTAGGTCGGCAAAACAGTTGTCACCCAGCACCAGGGGCTGCCGGTTCCGGCTCTGCGACAGCAGTGCCACGGTCCAGTCTTGTGTGTCGGCTGGCTCCAACACCCGCCATTGCTCCAGGCAGGCGTCCGAGGTGGATTTAGGGCGGGTGCGGCAGGCGGGGGCAGGTGGCGGGGTGGTGGGGCCGGCAGAGAGTCGGTGCACCCGCTGGCAGGGCGGCGGGTGCCGACGCCGCACGGGCATCTCCTCCTCCCGCCACGTGCCCCCCGACGCCTCTGAGTAGCCTGAGTCGAACTCCAGGCTGCGCTCGCTGGCTGGGGGGGAGCGGGCGGCTGGGCCCCCTCCCTCCTCTTCCTCGCCCCCTGGCTCCAGGCTGCAGGCCGAGTCCGCCGCCGAGCCAGGGCGCAGGGGGCACGGGGGGCGGGGGGCCGGCCCCAGCACCCCTCCGGCAGGGTGCAGCGCCTGCCGTGTGCCGTGCATGTGCATCCGCGGTGCCGCCCCTGCCTCCCGCCGGCACCGCTGGGGGGAAAGGTCAGGTCAGTGCAGTCGTCCCCCCCAGTCAGCACCGCAAATCCCCATCCCCTGGCACCCTGCACTCCCTAGCTCGGGGAGGGCTTCACTTGCAGAGCTGGGCATGCAGCAGGGTGCGGGGAGTGGGGTGCAGGTCCTGGCTTGCCTGCAGCCCCGGGCCCCGCTTTCCTGCAGCTCCTGCATGGAGCCGGCCGGCATGCAGCAGCATGTCAGGTGAGCAAGCAGGCACCCAGCCCCAGCCATGCCTGCGGGAAATGACACAGGGCCACGGCACGTAGGAGCCAGGTACTCCGCTGCCCCCCCACTGGCCCCTCAATTCTCCCCGCCCGGGTGGGGCGGCAGCTGGGACACCCCACTGGCAGAACTCTCCTTAGTGGTGCAGGGCCAGCTGCAGCCCCAGAGCACCCACGGGTGCTGGGGTATGGCGGTCCCCCCATGTGTTGGCAGGGCCACCCCACCCACCCTGTACCCTCCAGCCGAGGCCACCCCACGTGACGTCAGGGTGCAACCAGGCCTACGCCCAGGGCCAGGGCCCCCACAAAGTGCTGGGAAGCGTGGGGGGCCGGGGCAGCCAGGGCTGAACAGAGCGTGGCTCAGTGGGTGCTGGAAAGGGTGGCTGGCTCCCGCAGCTGGGCCGCTCCTCGCTCTTGAATTCCTATTGTCTGAACCCAAAAGCAGGGTGTTACGTCCGCTTTCCTTTCCGTGCTTGAGCCGCGGGAAGCCGAGCAAGCAGGAGGGATCGCACCCCCATCCTGGTAAAACAGCCGCCTCCGGCCGGCCCTGGCAGAGCTACTGGCCAGGTTGTCCCTGTTCCTGTCCTGGTCCCCGTCCTGGTCCCCACTGGCTGGGACCCTCTCAGCCAGCCCTACTGGCGAAATGCCACCGCTCCAAGCTGCCTGGTCCTGCCGCTGGTCGGGGACGCTGGCACACCCGGCCGTGAGGAGCCGGGTAGGCGTGCGGCAGGCCCAGGGGAGCCGGCTGGGCCACCCTGTCACTGCCGGTCCCCTCGGGGCAGCCCAGGCGGGCAGCAGGGTGGCAGCTCCGGGGCGACGGTGCTGCTGGCACCCTGACAGCTGGACACTGTGGCCCCTGGCCAACCCCCTTCCATGGCCACCCGTGCCCCCATCGCCGCCCATGTCCCACCGGTTGCCCACGTCCCACCAGACGCCCATGTCCTTCTGCGCCGTTGTGGCCTTGCGCGTGATGTCACGGCGCTGATGTCACCGGCAGCGCCCTGACATCACGACAATGACCGGGCGGCACGGCGGGGCGCGGGTAGGGTGGCCCCGTCTCCTCCCGGTGCCCGCGGCGGCACTCACCCGTTCGGCGCCGAGCTGGCCTGGGCAGGCTTCCGGACGGGCGCTGTGCATGCCCAGCCCGGCCCCGCTCTCGGCGCCTCTCCCGGTCCTGCCGGTGCCGGTGGCGGCGGCGGAGCAGCAGCGGAGCGCGGCGCAGCGCCCGGCCGTGCCCACCGCCTCCCGGCGCTGCCTGGGCGGCCCCGCCCCGCCCCGCCCCGCCGCAGCCAATGGGGCCGCCGTAATGTGAGCCCGGCCCGCACCGGCACCGCCGCCCCGGGGGCCCGCCCCGCCCCGCCGCCCCGGGGCCCCGCGCCCGGCACCACCCGAGCACGGCGGGAGCGGGCACCGCTGGGCCAGGCAGAACCCGGAACACCGGCTGGGGAGGGCAGGACGCGGTGAACCCCGGTCGGCAGTACCCCAGTCCCGCGGGCAGCGGGGGTCCCGGGCAGCCGCTACAGGAAGGAGGTCAGCCCCATTACAGGGTCCCGGCGGAGGCACCCGGGGCCACCGGGCTGCCAAAAGAGGTTCGAGTATTGGAGGAGGGAACGGTGACCCCGGCCACAGGGGCCGCTCTCCTCCAGCGCCCGTTAATTGGGAGCTAATAGCGCTTAATAGCAATTCCAGAGAAGCGGCTCTGGGTTGCAAATGAAGGAGAACACTGCCAAAAAATTACCTCCCAGCTAATTTTCCCGGTTCCCGAGCGTGCCGAGTGGCGAGGCAGCGCGGTGCGGCAGCGAAACCCCCCCGGAGCATCTCTGCCCGCCAGCCCCGCACTGGCTGCGCGATGGCGAGGGGCTGGAAGCGGAGGCGTGCGGGAGCCGGGGGCACCAGGCAGTGCCCCGTCCCTGCCCTGGGGCCGGGTTGGCAGCGCGGATGGCTGGCGTGACGCTGGGCCGGGGTGGTGCCCAGCATCCCTGGCAACGGGCTGCGGCTTGTCTCAAACAGCCAGCGAGCCATGGGCATGCACGGACGCCTCACCTTCCTCCTCCTCCTCAGCCTCCATGCACCAGGTAGGCACTTCAGGCTCACAGCGTCGGGGGCACCCTTTGCCAGATCCTGGGTAGGGGACCAAGAGGAGGGGGACAGGGGACAGGGTCCCCTCAGTTGCCCCCACGTGCCCGGGGCTGACCCCAGGATGGGCAGAGGGGCCAGGAGCTGCCTCTGGGGTTCAGGCAGAGAGGAGGCAGCGCTGGGGCATCCTCAGGGCATTGCCAGGGCATGACTGGGGCATCCTGGGGACATGGCTGGGGCACACCCAGGCACCACTGGGGCATCTCTGTACCATCACAGGGGCATCTCTGGGGCCTCCCCAGGGCATTGCCAGCAGACTGGGGTGACACTCTCATCTTTGCAGGGACTTCCGTCAGAGCAGCAGGTAAGAGCACCTGGCAGGGAGACCCATGCCCATGAGGGTGCCTGGGTGCAGGAGCAGAGCTCTCTAAGCATGGCTGGGCAAGCTGTCGGTGATGCCGGCTGGATGCGAGGCCGGTACCTGGGATTTCCCACCAGCCCTGCCTGACCTACCGCGCGTGGTGGCCCTGAGCGAGGATGCTGTGCCAGGCACCCGTGTGGCCGAGGTGACTGTGTCCTGCAGCAACGCAAGTGGCAGCCCCAACGTCACCCTGCATGGCATCGAGCCCGGCCACCCTTTCAACCCCATTGCCATCAGTGCTGACCCTGTGGCCACCACAACTTTTCAAGCAGAGGTGCAGCTGGGGGATGGGGAGCAGGTCAGGAACCCCTGGGCGCCCCGCTGAGCACTGTGTCCCCGTGGCAGGTGACGCTGCGTGCTGGTGCAGAGCTCAATGCCCACCAGGTGAACCAGTACACCCTGACCCTGCGGGCTGCTTGTCCTGGTGAGGAGGAGGTGGAAGAGCGGCTCTTTGTCCGGGTGACAGTGGGGCAGGTGCTGCACTGTGACACCCCCTTCACCAGCACAGGTAGGAGCCAGGGGGTATGGGGCAGCAGGGATCATGGATGCCAGCCAGCACTGGGCTCCCACAGCCGTCCTGTGCTGCAGGGGGAGATGTGGTGCAGGTGCTGGCGGACGTGGCACCCCGGACACCCCTGTACGCGGTGCTGCCGCAGCCACTTGATGGGCTGATGGTGAGTGGCGGCTGCCCTGGGGGCCTGCAGAACCCCACAAGCAGAAGCAGCATTGGGGACATTGGAACCTCGGGCATAGAGGTGGGGGACACGTGTTCCCACCTTCCTCCCACCACCCATGTCTCTGCAGTTCAGGCTCCGAAACCACAACACACCGCTCACGCTCACCCGCCGGGGCCTGGTGCTGGCACCTGTCGGTGGCTTTGACCCCAGCAAGGTCACTCAGGTGGGCATCAGCATCCCCAGGCTGTCACAGCCACCTCTCAGCCCACCTGGGCTTAGCCCCTCGCTGGCACTGCTCGCAGCTCTCCGCATCCTGTCCTTCTTGTCAGGCTCCCGTCTCCCCTTGGTCCTGGGAGTACTCCAGCCCTGTCCTTATCCCTGGTTCCATCCCCTTCTGCATCTCAAGTTCTATCCCAGTCCTCATCCCTGTCCCTATTCCTGTCCCCATTCTAGTCTCCAGGTCATCCTCATCTCCATCTCTACCCTTCTTCCCACCCCTTTTGCTGCTCCAAGCCCCATTTTCCTCCCTGTCCCCCTCCCCTTTTTCCTGTCTCTGTCCCTGTTCCTGTTCCCATCCCGTCCCTGTTCCTGTCCTTGCCTCTATTACTGTCCACATCCCCATCCCTATCCCTGTATCCGTCCCCACACCTGTCCCCATCCCCATCCCTGGTGCCACTTGGGGCTGTCCCACATCCACCCTGGCGCTGCCCCACAGACGTTCAGGCTGGAGATCGAGGTGACAGACCACCATGGGCACAACTGCAGCGGGGTCGTGAGGGTGGAGGTGCTGCCATCGCGCCGTCCCAATGTCACCTTCCTGTGAGTGGGGCCAGGCTGGGCGGGGGGTGCTGGTGGCACCAGGCCATGCCACACTGCCCATCTTGCCTGCAGCGAGCCTCAGCGGGCTGTGACAGTGCCGGAGGGCATCGGCCCCTTGGAGGTGGTCACGCAGGTCCAAGCCAGCGGTGACAACATCCGCTACGCCATCCTCACTCCCATGGTGCCCACGCTTTTCACCATCAACAAGGGTGAGTGGGGCAGCTGCGGTCACCAGGGCCATCCTGTCCCCATCCCTGTGCCCGGTGTGAGGCTGTGCCTTCGCCCACAGTGACAGGTGAGATCCGCAGCACCCGCCGGCTGGAGGCAGCCCAAGCACGCCTCCTCATCCGGGCTTACAATGCGCTGCACCCCGCCGACCACGCCACCACCACGCTCAGTGTCACCGTGCAGGGGACGGACCAGCGGGCACCAAGCTGTGTTCCAGCCATCTTTGTGTACGGTTTGCAGGGGAAGTGGGGAGCAGGGGATGCTCTGCCACGCCCAGGATGCAGGGAACAGGAGCTGAGCCGCTGGCTCCCCACCGCAGGTCCCAGGTGCCCGAGACAGTGCACCCTGGCAGCACCCTGGTGACACTGAGATGCACCAACTCCACTGGCACCGACGGGTATCTGCACTATGCCCTCGAGGGGGCCCCTGCCTCCCACTTCCGCATGGAGGGGCCACGGCTGCAGGTGAGCAGGGCCAAAGGCAGCACCCAGAGAGCTGGCAAGCCAAGACCCGGGGAAGGCCAGCGGGACAGGAGGGACCCTCTGACATGTGTCATCATGCCGGGGCCTGGACTAGGGCTCCCTGGGGCTCTCTGCTCCTCAAGGCCTGCCCGTTTCCCCCACTTGCTGACTCTTGCTTCCCTGGCACCGCAGCTTTGTGGGACATCCCAGCTTTGTGGGACACCCTGGCTTTGCAGGGCACCCTGGCTGTGCCTGACCCCCCCACTCTGGCTCAGCAGGTCAACACCACCCTGGACTACGACTCCGAGGCCGTGGCCGCTGTGGGCTTCCAGTTCACAGCCACCATCGTGGTGACGGCAGGAGGGCAGCCCCCACGGAGCAGTGAGTGCCTGTGTCCCCAGGGGGTGCCCAGGGAGGGTGCAATGGGGGAGGTCACAGAGGAGGTGGGGAAAGGCCCTTTCTGACCCCAAAACCAGCAGATCATGGAGGAAACATTTCTCCACTGCTGCCCCAGAGATGCCCACCCCAGGGGCGGTGACACCATTCCCATGTCCTGTTGCGGGGAGAGCACGCCGAGCCCAGTGTGGGCTGCGGGATGGTACCAGCATGGCTGAGCCACTGTGTGCTACATAGCCCATGTGCCTGTGCTCGTGACGGTGACACCTGTCAATGAATTCACACCGGCATGCCCCAATGATGCGATATTCACCGTACCGGAGACAGCGGCTTTCGGCAGTGCCGTGGGGCGCGTGGCTGGCACTGACCATGACTACCCACTGGACAGCCTCGAGTACAGCCTCGAGGGAGACCCCGGCCCCATGCAGCCCTTCTCCATCGACACACACACCGGTGAGTGCCTGGCCCCATCCCCAGCCCCCACTGTACCCGGTGGCACCCATGGGTGCCCAGCAGCTCACACCACCCCACAGGTGAGATCCGTGTGGTGGGACCCCTTGACTCCCAGCAGCAGAAGAGCTACAGGCTGATGGTGCGGCTGACAGACACTCGCAATGACCTGGACCCGGTGAAGCGTCGGAGCCGCCTGTGCGATGTGACCATACACCTGCAGGTGTGTGTGCAAACCCACTGGGTGAACTATGGTGGGTGCACGCACCATGAGTGCCATACCACCTGCCGCTGCTCCTGGCAGGCTGTGATGGACCAAGCACCGGTCTGCACTCCTGAGGTGCTGGAGCTGCAGATCACAGCTGGGTCAGGTGGCCACCAGCCTGTCACCCACCTGGTGTGCCAGGGCATCCCTGATGGCACCATGCTGGCATACACCATCGCTGGAGGTGAGGAATGGCTAAGCCACAGCACAACCCAGCCCCTCACTATGGTGTGGCACTGAGCAGACCCTCTCGTCCAGGCAACGAGGATGGGCGATTTCAGCTGGAGGGGAACACCATCTTCTACCTCCCCAATGACATAGCTGAGCCCCGCACCTTTGTGCTGCTGGTGGAGGTGTGGGGTGTCTCTGGTGCTCCCCGCCGCAGCACCGTGGTGGCACTGGTGGTACATGTCATCCCTTGGAGCACCCCACTGCCACCCAGCACCACCACCCAGCGCACGGTGAGCAGAGCCTGCTGGCCAGGCAGTGCTCCCAGGTCCATCAGGCCCCCTCAGCCCTCGCGTGCCTCCTCACCCCACCACCTCCACAGAGGCTACGGAAGGAGCCACTGGTCATCACATGGATGGAGGCAGTGTGGCACCCGCCAGCATGGTTCGTAGCTGTACTGACCATTTCCAGCGCCCTGCTGCTGGCCACCCTTGGCTGCATGGCCTGGATCCTGCTGTGCAGGTGAGCCCTGGCCCCGTGGCATGACACGGCGCAGTGAGCAAGACCAGGGGCTCACAGCTGCCTTCTGCTCCTCCCACAGCAACCAAGACCCTGGAAAGCTGCTCCTGGGCAAGAGGTGGGTGTTGCACGGCCAGAGCAGTCGTATCGGCAGCGAAGCGTAGCCATGTGTGTTGGCACAGGCTCCCGGTGTCCTCGCAGGCAGCCAGGAGATGCAGCACATGGAGGGTGTTTAATGTTTGGCTGTGGTCCAGGGGTTGTGCCGGGGAGCTGTCTCTGCCCCAGAGCAAGGGTGCAGCACTGAAGGAAGCCACTGGTGCAGAGACAGTGATTTGGCCAGGGGACAGCCATGTTGGTGGCCTGGCTGGGACAGGGTGGGATGGCACAGCACTGGCACTGCTGTCCTCCGCAGGGCTGGGTCCCAGACCAGGTCTGGGGCTGCTGCAGCTCACCAGGAAGCCCCGATTTGACAGGGAAAGCTCCGTAGGCAGAGGTGAGCAGGCTGCACACCTCCTGGGAGGATGAATGAGGGGTGACACATGGCAGACGGCAGAGCCCGAGGAGGCACTGGAGCTGGCCCAGCCTGCGCCAGGTGTCTGCACGGTGAGGAGGAGGCGTACAAGCTCACGGGCAGGATAACAGCCACCTCCAGTGGCATAAGTGCCCAGGGGTGATGCATGACTGGATCCACACTCATCGGTGAGGTTGGGGACACAGCGCTTGGTGACACTGGGGCTGTAGTGACCATGCAAGGAAGAAGGCTCAGGCTCAGCCTCTGTAGGTGGCCCTGGCAGCAGGGGGGGCTCCAGGGCTGCAGCTCCCCCAGCATAGCATCCTCCAAGCACAAGAACGCTGCACGCTGGCATGTGGGGAGTCAAGAGGAGGTGGTGGCAGAGCAGTTTGCTGCTTTCAGGCATCACTGAAAGGTGGTGATGACTGAGGGAGCACAGCCCCTGCTGCGATCCCCTTCAGTGCCCAGGGGACACAGGGACTGGGTAAGGGAATGATCAGGTAGGTGGATGATGGGCTGGACAGGGCACAGCTGGCAACGCCAAGCCTGGTGGGCAACCCGCTCCATGCAGCATCCCTCGAAGTTGAGGCTGGGGGCCCGTCACTGACAGCATGCCATCCCTCTGCATCTTCTGGGATGTGGTGGAGCAAAGGGGGGGTGAGGAGGAGCAGAGCTGCCCCCACACTAGCAGTCCGGTAAGTGTGTGCCATGGCAGCGAGGGTGAGTGCCCTGCTGGGGATGTGGGAGGTAGCCCTGGGGTCCTCAGCACCCTCTCCTGTCTCTCCTCTGCACAGGAGCAGTTTGATGGCCATGCCCGGGACCCATGTGAGTGCCCTGTCCCACCGCCCCAGAAGCCTCGGGCTGCATCCCTCAGGGCAGAGGGTTCTGGAGGATGGGAGAGATGGGTGCCAGGCATCAAAGCCTGGGCAGCGCCTGCAGGGCAATGGCTGAGTGCTGCTTCCCATCTCAGGCACCGGCGGGGACTATCTCTTCAACAGCATGACTGGGGCACGGCGCTGGATCTCAGCAGCTTGACTCAGTGAGGGGCTCCCCGTGGGCCATGTTGGGCAGAGCACCGGGTGCTGGCAGACACCCTGTGTAGTCCTTGGGCCTGGGAGGAGGAGAGGATCCCTTCTCCGTGGCCAAACCCATAGACCACAGGGTGCAGCCAGCCCCTGAGATGCCCCAGCCAGTGCAAATCAATAAATGGTGACAGAAATTGCACCAGCTGCCATGATTGCTCTAGGGAGTGCCGTGGCTGAGCAGGCCTGCTGGTGGCTGTCCTGCTGTGGCAGTCATTAGCGCTGTCTCCAGCCAGGGATGAGAGTGGCATGACCCAAGACCAGAATGGCAGTTACAGCAACACTGGTCCCAGGCTGGGGTTTGCACTGTGCAAAACCTGCCAAGGGCTTTGGCAGGGTCTGCTCCAGTCATGGCAGCGTCTCCGTAGCCTCTGGACATGACCCAACCAGGGCAGTCCACCACAGAGACATGATCTGGGTCCAAAAAACTCAATTGGGTAATTTTGAGAAACTTTTGCCTCGTGTCCCACGTCCTTCTCAAGCTCTCTCTTGCTCACGCACTCCCAGGCACAAGGGGGTGGGACAAGCAGCTGCTCAGCAGAGGGGCTGGGTTTCTTAATTGGGAGGAAAAGTGAATTAGCACAGGAGCAGGTAAGCGCGACACGCAGCAGGAGCGTTAGCAGGGCCTGGTGAACAGGTGGGAGCGTTTTGAAGGAGTCAGTCAGCTGGAGAGGTGGGAAACAGGTTATTTGAATTTCAAATAAGCGCACCACGAATGTAGGATATCTCCCCAGCAGCTCCCGGGGAAACAAAGTGCTGGTGGGATAAGAAGAAAGAGACTAATTTGGGAAGTAGGTGGCTAAAAGGGAAGAATAGGAGGGCAGGAGCCAGCTGTGAAATTTCACAGTGAAGAAGGGTCACCTGTGTGACTCTGCCGGGGGGTCCCCTTGCCCTAAATCCACAGGAACTGCAACCGTTCAGGAATTAAACCTTTTATTGTGCCGGATAGCTGTGTGAACACATTCCGCTTGCTGCCCCGAGAAGCCTGCCCAGGGTGAGGAGCTGTTTGCGGCCAGGCCGCCGTGGGGGAAGCTGGCTTTAGGCCGGCCGACCCCGCAGGGTGCACCGCACCGAGAGGGCCGCGCCGCCCCGCCGGGGCCGTCACTACTCGCCCAAGGCCCCGGAGGAAGACAGATACGCCGGGCTGACCCGTGAGACCTGCCTCCGGCCTGGGGAGATCGGAGCCCGGGCCGCGCCTCACAAGGCCGCACACCCGCCGCGCACCACCCCGGCCCGGTAGGGCCCGCGGCCCGTGCCCATTGGCCGAGCGCCGCCCCGCGGGTAGCCAATAAGACGGCGTAGCTTGCGGAGAGGCGGGGTACTGTAGGACGTCACGTGTGCCTAACGTGCGCGGCCATCCGGAGTCAGACCGCGCACAGACAGGGGCGGGACGGCTCTGCGCTTGAGTGACGGCAGTTTCTACCTATCAGCGTTTCTGAAGTGCTCCCGGTGGGCGGGGCTCGGCTCTGGATTGCCGCAAGAGGCGGAGGGGCGGGATTTGGACGTCGCGGTTGCTATGACGGCAGTATCGAGGCTCTGCCCCCTTGGTCGCCGCCATCTTGTTGTTGATTCGAACGGAAGGGAGCGGGCGGCGGGGAGCGGCGGCGCTGGGGGTTCGGTGTCGCCAGCCCCCGGCTGGGCAGGCAGAGCCGGCCCTGGTAAACTACGGCGGGAGAAGGCCCGGGGCAGGCTGAGGGAGGTGGGGCTGAGCTGGGCACGCTGTCGTGAGATGAGGGAGCGAGAACCGGCTGTGCTGCCGTGAGGGGAGAACCGGGCGCGGCCCCGTGCGGGGGGCATGGGAGAGGAGAGAGCCCGGCGCGGTCAGATTGAGGGGGGAGGAGCCCGGCGCGGCCCCGCGGGGAGGCGGGGGGAGAGGACACACAGGCGCGGCCCTGTGAGGAGTCGGGGTGAGATGGGGGACTGAGCGCTGTGCCGTGGGGAGGCAGGGACGGACCCATGGTGGGGGGAAGCCTGGCGCGTCCTGGTGTTTGCGGGGGGTGTGTGTGTGGGGGGGGAGGCCCAGGCGCTTCCTCGTGCCAGGGCCGTATGGGGCACAGCTGGGATGGGTGGGTCGTTCCCCAGCGTGGGGAGAGCTCCGGGAGCTGGGCTTAGCAAGGGCAGACCCGTAGGAAGCAGGGTGCCTGGGCAGGGCTGCGGTGGCCCTGCCGGGGGCCCTGGCCGGCAAGCAGGTCTAGCGTCCCCTCCCTTTCTGCCTTTCCCTTCTACAGAAGCTGCGCGCAGGAAAGAACTCGGCAGACCACGGTGGTAACATTAAATCAACATGGTGAGGAAGCTGGTGGGTTTGGGGGCCCTTCCTGCATCCTAACGTACTGCCACCCCTGCAGAGGAGGGAGTGTGGGCAGGCTCTGGTAGTGCTGGCTGCCCCAGCAGTTACTGGAAAGGGCCTGGCAGTCCCTAGAGGCAGTGGGCTCATGGGATTGCAGACCTGGACACTAACCATCAACCTTCCCTTGGGTTTCTGAGTAGGACTTGGATTAGGAGAGGTGGTACTGACTGCTATTCAGTTTTCAGCTACTCTGAATGTAAACTGGTACCAGGCTCCGTGTCCCTCCATCTTAAAGCTCTGAATCAGCAAGGCCCCCATTTTTCTTTCCAGCAATATGCTTTGGTATGTGCTGCCTTTCTCATTTCAGCCTGTCTTGCTGTATTTCTGCTCCATCTGCTTTTCCTCCCTTTGGGTTCACCTGGCTTAATTTGGTATTCAGAGCTTCCAAAGCTGAATTCAGAGATTGGCCTTTGCTAATGAAGCACTCAACGGTGCTGAAACAGTGAGGCCTTGGGTCTGTTCTTTCTTAGTGTGCTGTTTCTATGGTTAGTAGGCCTATTTGTGTAAACTTAGTTGATAGCTTGTCTCATGATAATATGCTGTAATGTCTCGTGCAAGTCTCTTTGTATTGAACTGTCATCTGCAGCTGATATACTGATGTATGTGCATATGGTCAGATTTTCAATGGAGAAAAATACTATATTCTTGTTATAGACCACTGAACTAAGACTTTGATTTCCTTTTTGCGGGAATTCTGTCAGCAGAATGGAAGTGTTTTAGAATTAGATATATCAGTCATTAGATGTTGTGAGTGTAACCCTAAATGGGTCTATTAGGGACATTCTAATCCTATGTAACAGCTGTTGATATTGAGAAATATTTTTATGTGTCTGGGTTAGCTTAGCACTGACCTAAGGTAAGTGCTTTGTTTTGGAGCTGGAAGGGAAGTGGTACGTTGTAAAAAGATAGTGTGAACTCTGTATATAGCAAGGTAATATTGGGTTGCTGTTTTAACTTTGTAAAACTCTTGTTTTGTCAATGTTTTGAATTTGTTCAAATGCTAGGTTTTCTTCTGATAGCATTAGAGAGTTTTTCATAACCTTCCCAGCTTTTTCAGCACAACCATTTCCAGGTGCATGGATGAATGGACTATGCCATCCTGGTTAGAGCCTGTTAGGTGAATCTAAAGTGTCATTTTCATGGCATTGCCTTTGTTTCCTGTCTAATGACTTTTGGGAGAGCAGGGGAAGTGATCCTTGGCTCCTGGAGGTGGAAGTTGATGTGTACGGGGGTCGTTACCATGGGAATCTCTGATGACCATGGCGTAGAAAGAGGTAGGGCCCTTTTCTGAACAGTGTGTGTGTCTTTCCTGTGTTAGTTTCTACTCTGGGTATCTAGTAGGCACCTTGTGGCAGTTTTGTATGTTTCTTAGATAGAAAAAGAGCAAGTGAGCATGATTCACTGTTGAGATGAGAAAGGGGACAGCTTCTAGGATCTGCTTCCAGTCACCAGTGGTTTTCATTGTGCCACCTTCTGTGTGTAACTTTGCAGTCACTTTAAGCTTGTGTAAATATAGACTGCAACCAACAGGAGGTTCTTGCCTTGTCGCTGGTGCCAGCTGGGGTGCTTATGCAGGTGGGAATAAGAGTTCCCTGACTCCCTGAACTGATCAAATGGAAGACAAACTGACACTTTTTTTCTCCCCAGCTTTGTGGGTTCTTAATGATTTTGCTGGTGCAAGGGCAATGGTGGGAACATGGGGCTGGTGGTGGAATGGAGTTTTATTCTTGTTCAGGGTAACCTGTGCCCTGGCTGTGAAACAGTGCAACAATGTGTTTTTATATATTTACTTAGCTATATAAAATGTAATTTTTAAATACATCTTTACCTATATTTAACAATTAAATGGAACAGTAGTGTCCATGCTTCTTTCCAGCTTCATTTGTGAATGGTGTCATTGTGTGTTTCATTATCAGGATGACAGTACTGAGCATGTCCTTGTAAAAATATTCTAGAAAGCAAAATTAGATGTGCTTTGAGATCCCCTCTCATGGCAGATTGTGTAAGTTAACTGACTTGCAAGTTATTCTTTATTGCCTTCCACGTAGTGAGAAGTCAAGGTTAGAATAGCAAACACTCAGGTCGAAAAATGCCAGGCTGAAGTAGTAACTGCACCCTTATCAGCTAGTCAGCCTTCTGAACGAGCATTATGATTTCTTCTTAATCATGCAGTGGCATGCTATTCTCATCCCATCTGAGCTGCCCAGGTTGTTTCTTCTTCCCCACATATGGAGCTTATTTATTTTGGGTAAAATTATCAAACTCTGCCCTTGTTAAGCTTGACTAGTGTGAGCCTTGTACAAGGTTGGAGCTGTTGACCATCTGCTTACAGGATACAGTCTCTTTGGCTCGGTGGATCACCAAATGTTTGTAAAAAGGTTTGATCGCTTGCCTTTTCAGTTTTTAGTTGATTTCTCTGTGTCTAAAGGTTGTCATGGATCTGGTGAGTTCTGACTGGCACACTGGGCTATGGGGTGGCGGTCTTGTGGTTTCCATTGGAATAAGAAATGTAGGTGATAAGTTTGAAGTTGAAAATCCACAGCCTGTGCTCTAGAGGAGGTATGTTTCTTCCATCTGTGATTGAAATGCAGATACTGAAGCCATAGAAAAATCTGACAAAAGCCTTGTTTAGGCCATTACTTGGGCATTGCATTGTAACCCAGGCACTTCACTGGCTGCCATCGGATTCCCTCTGTCTGCCCATCGGCAGTTAACTTGTAACGTGTTTGAGATGTGCATCACAGTTGAGTGTTGATGCTGGGATTTATAGTCTAAGAACTTACTATCGACAGAAAACTGCAGCCTGATTTGTTTACTCTTGCATTTGACAGTGCCACACCGTCAGTCTTGGTGCTGGGCAGGGTTTAGATTTGAACTTGACTTGCAGAGTTTGTGTGTGGCAGCTCAGTAGAGCTGTGGCTCTGCTCTTGCTTGTTTATATAATGTGACTTGCCTAGGAACAACTGCTTTTATTTCTGACTTTTCAGTCTTTGAGAAGGAATGTATCGGAAACAAGCCTAGTAAATACAAGGCGTCCCTAGTGAGCTCTGAAATGGGTGAGTTGGAGGAAAGGAGTGAATGAAAAGAAGAAAATGCAACAGAAACCTCTGAAGAATCATGTCAAGTATTTGTATTACTTGCTGTAAATGGAAGGAACCCTTCAGATACATGGAGGAGCAGCTAGCAGTCTCCCTCTTATATTTCTGGTGTGACAGGAATGCAGAGCATGATGCTGGCAAGTGTTTAATCTCAGGTTTGTTGCTGCTGTGGTAGGGGTGGTGGGGGAGGAAGAGGAAGTGTTTGTGCATGGCTGCTTAGTTTCTGTTTTGCAGGCATCGCCTGTGCGCAGTGCCTGTGCTGTTCTAATGTGGCAGCAGCTGTTATTTTTGGCTTTTCCAGTGTGCTGCTCGAGTAGATGTACTTTCTAATAGATGCAGTTCTTTTAATTGGTGTGTTGGGGTGCCGGTGCTTCCTGTAGAGTTCCCTATTGGTGCAAGCTACTCTGCAGATGGTATTAAGGTGCAAGTCATTTGCCATTTATTTCTGTAGACTCATCTATATGCATTTTGAGTGGCGTTAACTGTGTATAAAAGACAAGCCACTTTAAGCTTTCTTTTATTTTGCATACCCCCGATCAGTATGTGGTCAGTTTCATTCACAACAAGTTATTTATCCCCTTCTCTAGGAGTTAAGGAGTAAGCTTTGCTATCCATGATGGTTAACATTGGTGCAGTTGTTCCTGTTCAAAAATAATGTGGGTGTAGCTGCCATAATTATATTAGTAGAAGATCTGTGTCAATTAAATCTAATAAAAGCAGTAAAAAAGGTTATGAGATGTAATGTGCCTGTCCTGGTAGGATGTTACTGCACATGGTTGAGAGCTCCAATAGATAAGCTGTCTCCAATTTAGCTTTTGTTGTTAAAAAGGTTATCTCCTCCACCAGCTGTCCTGCTTCTTTGCTAAAGGCTACCTCCCTTGTGTTGGGGCCTACAGCAGCGCTTGTTCAGCTGCCCCAGTTTAGTACACTACGTGCCAGCCTTTCCTCATGAATACCCATCAGTGTCTTGCAAAGCAGGCCAGATGAAGAACAGGCACACATCGTATTTTGCTCCACCCGCTGGTTGGTAATCTTCAACTGAGGGATGAAGGAGGCAGTTGGAGGCAGTGGTACTGTTTGGTCAAGAGTATCTGTCAGAGCCCAGAGGAATGAGTGAGAGCATTTGCATCCTGAAAGAAGCTCACTGTGAATTCTGGTCCCAGACTTGAGGGAAAGTGTGCTTTCAAATGTTCTGAATTGGTAAGCAAATAAATAAAAGCTAATTTAGTGCTTGCTAACTCATTTCTGTGCCACATCTTCCAGGCTGACTTGCTTCTGGTGTCCTGCTCCCTCTTGATTGTGAGAGGTTGGCTCCGTATTCCAGTGACTGCTCAACAGAGAGAGCTTGTGTGTCACCTCTAAGGTAACTTTTTCTGTTTTACCCAGAATACGTATGCAGCCACCTTAAATACCATGCAAAGAGAAATAAGCTGCTTGCTTTTTACCTCTCGCTTTGTAGTTTTACCCTTCAAGTAAGTATATGTAGATATGGTTTGTGGGAGGTACACTCTCATCTTTGGAGGATACTACAGGAATGCCCAGGTAAGTGCACTAGAACTAAGTGAAAAGCTCAGTCCTCTTTTACATCTGTTAACTTTAGTCAATTGGTGTCAGTTCTTTGTAATAAGAACTAAGCTTCCAAGATTCGGAGGCTAACTTTTATGCTCTAGCAGTTCTGGCCATTTAGGTGGCTGAATCGCAGCTGAATTGTCTTATGATGATTTTAGAACTCTGTCATTGTTTGTTTTTTATTTTTTATTTTCTCTTCAGAGGATAGAAAGATGACAGGCTGGCTTGATAGTCTTCCAGGCTGAAAGGGATTACCTTGTGCTGTTCTAAATTTAGAAAAAAGTCTAGAATAGCTGTTTTCGCCCAGTTCTTTATCAACAAAGATATGACTTGGTAGTAGTACCTGTGGTATAAGCATTTGTTTGCCAGCAGAATGACCTCGTTTCTTGAGAGACTGCATGATTAAATACTGGTTGTGTTGCACAGTTCACTCTTCTGGTGGGGCGGCCCTTGACCTGTGTGACTAGTGGTCTTTGCTAGTTTGAAGTGCAATAGGTAATGACCGAAGATGCTGAGCTCCACAGCTGCCTTCCTGGGCAGGGAAGGGAGGAGATGTGGCATGACCTTCTCTGCAAGGGACGCCCCTGTGTCTTTGTTACAGCTGACTTAAGTACTGATCTAAAGGTGAGCTATTGTATAGCTTATATATTCTGCTGTGACATTTATCTTCCAACCCCTCACCCCGTCATTCTACGCTGAGCTGCATTTACCCCATTTTTTTAAACTGCCAGAGTAGGTTTATGCAAAATATCATGTAATGTTTAATTGGTATTAGCATTGTCCACTGTTGGTATCAAAGTATTGTCAAGCATTTCAAAAAGTGAGTTTGGAAATCTTAGGAAGGCACAAGAAGATAGGACTGGCTGTTTGTTCTGTGTCCTTTGACAGCACTGTCTAAGCAGCTTAAGCACGTGTGGGGAGGCAGTCATGATCTCATTACAGCTAACTATAGGCGATAAGCAGCTTTGAGCACCAAAATCAGTGCACCAGTGAATGCAGATGTCAGTGAGTTATTTAAAGCAGGAAGGATTTGGGAGAGAATCTAGGAGGCTACATAGTCCTGTGTCTTAGTGGCTGAATCAAACCAAAGAATAACTTCAATGAAAATATTGAAGCTATTGCAGAAGATGAAGTATAACTGTACTGTCGTGTTGTTTTGAGTACTGTTGTGGATTGTAAGTAAAACTGGTCAAGTCCTGGAGCTTTGGAAGGCCCTCACAATGCTTGCTGCCTAGTGGAAGGTATAGTTCACTTTTCCAAACTGTGGTCTGTGTGTAAGCTACATGGCAAATCTCAGGAAGATATGCCTGTCAGATTCATGGAGGTGGACTCTCTCATACCACAGATGTAGGGGAAAAAAAGACCTTTTAACTTCAGTCTTCTGAGTCTGTAACCATTTGTTAAAGCAGTCTGAAGCTCAGTTTATGTTGAAACACTGCATACGCAGGTTTAGATAGTTTCTTAAACACCCCCGCACCTCCCACAACAAAACCCCTGTCAGCTTAATCTTGAATATGTGGATTTTAGTTAGATTAAATGTGACCGTATATAAAATGATTATGGATATCTTTACTTTTACAAATATTGGAATGGTTTGCTTTATTTTCTATTTGGACCAAATATTGTAATTGTTTTTTCTTATGCTGTGCAAGTGGCATTTTCTTTGGTTGAGTACAAATCTTCTTTGTGTAATTGAGGTCTTAAGTATTTCGAAGTTCTTAGTGTAAGTGTTGACCTGAATACATTTCTTAAAATTTGAAGGTAAGCTAAGTCTGAACCAATAAGTGTTATATGACATGTATTACACATCTTTTATTTTTACAAAACTGAGAGAGAACCTCTCAATTCTGAACCTCTTGGTCAGACTTAAGTACCACTGTTTTGCACCACGAGGAATCTGAATAGTTTTCACTCTTTCTTCTTCAGGTGCTATGCATGCTGGTATTTTTTTTTCCACTGTAACAGTAGTACTCAGTGTTTCTGGTTTTCCCCTTAATTATTTTTAGATTTAGTTAAGTCACATCGCAGGTATTTCTGTTCCTGTGGTCTGTTTATTAGTCATATGGCATCCTTAGGACTGACACTTCTGTATGTATTTCAGCAGTTGAGAATACAGTGAACCTATTGACAGCTTGGTTCATGTAATAACAAAAACCAGTCATCTTAAAAATAAGTTCTGATACGGAAATGCAGCTTGACTCAAATATACTTGGAAAAATAGATAACGGTGGTGTATCATTCACCAGCCAAAAGTAAACCAAGCTCTTTATTCACTGCCGTTAAAATATCTTCCTAAAACCTGGCAATTAAAGGTTACGAGTTAGATTGTGAAGTGTTTCCAGACTTTGTGGGTTTTGTACATGACAACCAGAAGAAAATTCAAAACCTCTTAAAAATTCTGATAAGGTCAGTGTCTTGTGGTAATGAGCTTGGCAGATTGACTTTTCCACGAGTGCAAAGCAGTTTCTGTTGTTTCAGGTTTGCTATCATTTGCAGTTTTCTTATGATCTTCAAAGAAGAGAACTGCATGTTATTTTCTACCCATAGTGCTTGTTTGCGTCTTTTGGTCTGAAAGGGTACGCTTCTGACACCTGTTATCGCACTGTATTGAGCTAGAGAAGAAAACTAAATAAATTTGTTTTCCCTTGCTATATGTGGCCCATGATGTATCATAACCCAGATGGCTGTGAGAATACATCTGATTTAGCAGGCTGATGTTTTGTAGAAGTTGCAACACCGTCTTCCAGTATCTTCAGAGGAGTTTAAGGCGTGAAAAATCAAGGTAGCTTTTATAGGCTTGAGACAGACCTGCTATTAAAAGTGAACTTGCCACACAGTCTGTCTTCCAAATGAATGTGTGCTGTGCTTTTTTTAGCATATGGTGCAAAAGTAATTTGTTTTGTTATATATATATATACACACACACAGGTGCTGCACTTAATAATTAGACGAAAGCCAATTTGACAATAGATCAGGTTTAACAAATTATTTTCTTTTTGATTTGGCTTTACAGCTCTGTTACTTAGCCAGCGGCCTCAGCTGTTTTAAGTGGCACTCTAGAAAGCCTGTTGGTAAGAGCTTTGAGCTCTACTTCAGCAGCTTAACATTTAGATAAGATATTGGAAATTTGTGACCTGTGGAGTGTTTACAAGAGCTTGTTTGCAACTGCTGCAGTGAATAGGAAGTTAAATATAGGCATCGTTTGTCTGATTCTTCACTTCATTTGAAAAGGAGGAGTTTCTTCTTTCAGACCTTCAGAACAGAACAGGCTGATGTGGTAGAGTATTCCAAGAAGCCTGCTGCCCAGTGTCAGTATATAAGGAGAGTAATAAGATTTGGAGTATTAAAGGTCCCTTTCCTTTTGGAAGAGCTTAAGAAATACAGGAGGGTGAATTGTGTTCAGAGACTGCTGCTTTGGCATTTAGGAGCTCCCTTCTGGGGTATTTGTTTTTACAAAGCCAAAGTTACATTGATTCCCTTGGAAGTGTGAGGTTTGCTAGAAGAAGGCACCAAAGGATGGCAGTGCTGGCTGCTCATCTGGTACAATAAGCTTGCAGACATCTTTAAATGCCGTTTTGTCTTTTGCCCTTCAAAACACATAGCATCTTGCGAAGCTTGAAGGTGTGACTAGCCGTTCAATTCATGTATCTTCCGAGAAGACAGCCTCAGGTTCAGATTGCCTTTCATTTTCACTCAAGTGACTCGGGTTGCCTCTGTTAATTCTTCGCCCTTTACCTTCCAGAGCATGCTGCAAGCCACAAAACAACCCTTGAGGCATTTTAACAGCTTTAAGATTTTCAGTGTGAGTGATTGAGAGTCTTGCAGATTATGCTGACCCCCAGAAGAGTTAACAGGATAACAAAAGGCCCAGATGAAAATCCCTTCCATGACCCTGAGTTGTGTGTCATGTATCTTTTGCCATATTGGATTTCTTTAATGTCACAAGGGATGCGAGGGTATCCTTGTATGAAATTTTCTTTAGAGTTGTAGCTAGTTTCAAGCAAAATCTGCTACCTTAGCTTTAAGGGCTATCAGATACTATATCATATATTTTACTTAAATTATGTACTGGGTTTAGTGCACTGTCTTTGTCTAAAATAGGTTTGTTATGACAGAAACTTTTAAGTTACTTCCTATTCAAAACCAAAATGTTGCACTTTATCCCTGTATCTCTATGGCATTATTTAGTTTCTTGCAGCACCTGCATTGAGTTGTTTTTTTCCCTAACATGGAGCTCTGGTTTTTCTCTTTCCTTCTCCTGTCTGTGTTGGTTGGGGTTTGGGGTTTTTTTGTCAGTTTCTTCTTTTAGTGGGTTGACAGTACAGGAGTGTACTGTATCTGAGAATGTACCTTCATTTGGTACTTTCTTATGGAAAAATCACACTGAAGAAGTGTCAAGTTGGGGAGTTACAGCTCATGTTTTCTTGCCTGTGACCCTTGAGGGTCATCTGCTTAGGAAAATTAAACTGGTATCAAGTAGGGGGCATGGATTTGCAACGTGATTATGTGGCTTTAACTCCCTGTGGTCCTGCTTATAAGGTCATTTCTGCTACAAATGCTTGGGACAGCCGCATTAATTAGCTTGTGCATCCTTGCCTAGTGCAGCTCTGCCAGTGGAATCCGTTAATGTAGATACAGTTACAGTGGTAAAACCACACTTTAAAAATAAATCTTGTTTTGCTGGGGGTGTTAATAAGGTAGACAGTGATGTGAGTGCTTTTTTGTCCTTGTGACTAACACGTGAGCTATCAGCACTTTTTCCAAGGAAAGAAGGATTAGGTAGAAAAGTAGGGCCGCAAAATGTCTCTTCCAGCTGAATTAATTTTTTCGTCAGCAGGGTGAGAATAGAAGGGGTTGCAGCAGGAGAGGAGGGCATCCTCTATCAATTGGTCTAATAAAAGATTTTACCTGTCCCTACAAACCTTGCTATATTTATTCCAGAATGGGTGTCCACTCAGCAACTCAGGGCAACCTACAGTTCCCTTTACTCATACCATAAATTAAGCTGTATCTTGAGCATTGGAATACTGTACATCTTACTGCATTGGATTTCTCTGCCTCTCTGACCTTTTTTAGATGCTTAAGAAAGCCCTAAATTTTGATTAATCTTGGTGTCTTGGAACTACGTTAGCAGAAGAAGCTACTAGATAACAGCTGCTCCTTGTGCTTTTGGCACAAGAATTTGTTTACCAGGGTGAAGTGAATCAGTTTGGATAATCTTGCTTTTATGCTCTTAAGTCTTTCTGTGGAACTGATGTGCTCCTAGATTGTCCTTTTCAGTTTCTGCCAATGGAGCAGAAAAGTTGCTAAAAAAGATGTTCTTCAGCCAAACAGCACCACATTCACTTGAAAGAGGTGCCCTAATTTAAGTCTGTGTTAACAAACTCAATTAAATTGTTGGACTAGGACACATTCTTTAAATCTTGAGAATGTAATTATCAGGTAAGACTAAGTTGAAATGGAGTGCAGGGAGATCATGGAAAAAAAAAGATCACCAAACTGCAGTCTTTTCAAAACAGTATAGAGATAATTTACTTGGCTGTCCTGCTGTTCCTTTCTGAAATGCTGTTTTGCCGATGACTGAAGTACACAAGGACTGAATGATTTGACGAAGATCATTGAAGTGTTCAGTGGAAGCACCAAAACCAGTAGCCTATTCCTAGTTATTTTCTTTCCTTTTGGATGACCTCAGATAGATTATGATTATCTAAAGAATCTCTTAACCAAATCAACTGAACACTTTGACCTGTTAATCTTCAGTAGAGAGATGTAAGAATTGCTGTGTTTCTCCTGACTTTAAATGTTTTAACAGTGTTCAGGCGAAAGCTGGGCTGTCTGGTAAAACCGCATGATGCCATTTGGGGCCTGCCAAATGTAAGTGGTGTCAGCTTCCCCATGTAGAAAAAGTCAAGTGCAGCTGAAGCAAAATGTTTGTTCAGCTTTATCTTCACAATAAGACAGAGAAAGAGAAAATTCTAATGCATGTACCCCTCCATTCACTCTCAAACTCAGTTCTGACTGCTGAAATGCCCTGGCATATTTCTGCCTGCATATGTGAGATTAAAGTCCTCTTGGGTAGTGGAATTCCAGATCGCATGAGGCTGTGAAGCTTACTGTTACTGCCTTGCTTTACATGGAGAGGTAGATGGAGCTTATGCAGATAATGTATTAAAGTCAGAGTATTAATCTTTTTGTTCAAGGCTGCTGTTTGTATCACATGCAGTTTTGGCAGGACTTGCTCAGGTCAGGGGACTACTCTGATGGTCTAGTGGTGACGAGGCAGAGGTAGAACCCGCGCCATGGCTAAGTATGTGTTTGTTTCTGGCCACAAGTGAGAAGATTGGTGTAGTGCTGATGTTGGCTGGTTTGGATCTTAAGCTCATTCTAACAGCATGAGTTGTACTGAATGGGCATTGCTACAGATTTCTTGAAGGCAGAGATCCAGTAGTCCTCAGTTCCTTTAAGAGAGCCAGTTGCTTGGAATCCCTTTATCTAACACTGTTCATCTCCATATAATTAATTCTCAGACAGCTCAGAAAAAGGGCAATGTATAGATCTGAGGAGGAGATGGATCAGAGTGGTGTCACAGCCTACAACATATCATCGGAATTGTAAAGCTGCTTTATAGTGAGCTTGAAGCAAACCAAATTAAATGCTGGTTTTGAAAGGCCTTAAGGGTGAGATTAGCTTGCTTGCAATGGTTCTTCGTGGCAAGCTTGTGTTTGGCTTTGATGCGTGACTCTCAGACTTGATAGGTTTAAATCTCGATGTTGTCCTAATTCCTAGGAAACAAAACGTTTCTGCTGCTTCCTGAGTACTGGAACCAGCTTCTGCTCCTTACCAGCTGACTTTGCAAAGGGAGGAGAGAGTACAGAACATGTAGTTGCTCACAATGTACTCTTTGGATAGAGTTCCTGAGTCTCTACTGTGGGGTCAGTCTCTCCAAAATGAGAAATACTACTTTTCGCAGATCCTAAATGGCTGCTTAGCAGTAGCCGTGCTGCATTCCTTTGGAGATTCCCTTCTGCTTGTCACAGCTGGGAGTGGGGTCTGGGGTCTTTGCTTAGCTTTCCTCCTCAGTAGTCCACATGCAAAGCAGAGACAAAGGAAAAGTGTTTGAATGTCTGCCTAAGTTTTCAGAGTATTGCAGGACTGCACTCTGGATGTGAAGAGGAAAGTGCAACTATTGGGTTTTTTTCGTGCTGTGAAATGCAAAAATGTGTGGACTGACAGTAGCACAATGTTTTCCTTGTTAGTGGTAGGAAGAGGCAGGTGGGAGTTTTGTCCTCTGGCCCTTGTGAGGTCTGTCTTTCGCCTTAAGGATCTCAACATAAATACATGGGATGGCAAGTCACTGCAAAGGGATTTTTGCTTAAGTCAGGTGTTGGTCAGCAGCTGAATAGAATGTGGTTTCTGTAACTTGGGGAGAAGATTTATGATCAGTTAATGCATATTATGCAAGTTTTCCTGTAGTTGCTATCTTTTTTTTTTTTTCTTTGTTTTGGGGAAGTAGGTAGTGGAGACACTGGGGTAAAGGACAGGGAGTCTGCATTGCACATCTGCATCATGACCTGAGAAATGAATCGGCTTAGTCATAACCTTTGAGCTGTCATGAATTGTCAGGCCATTTTCTGACAGGCATGAGTTTCTGTCAGTGGCTTTGGTGTATGGGTAAAGGAAATCCAGTTTGAGTCTGTGTCTGTTGCTGAAGGAGATGTACTTAATAATATCCATGTCTGTTAAAGGAAGTCCTGCTTGAGGGGAAAGCTCTTTCTCGTTTTCTTTTAGTTGTTTGCCCAAGTAAACAATTTTGTCAGTGGAAGTAGATACTGAAGTTTTCAAATCCACCTTGTTCCCAGAAGGGGGCAGGGGAGACTCGCAAGTTCTGGAACCTGATAAAGTGTACTTTTGTTTGCTTGTGTTACACTTCTGTGCTAGCTTTGAGATGCAGCAGGCACTGCCATTGCTTTGGCAGTGTGAGCATGGCACAGAGAGCTGCCTGCTCAATGCCAGAAGCCTGCAGCAATGACCTAGGCTGTGTTTTGTGTCCTTTGGCTCTTCTTTCTCTTGGGGAGCATTGGAACAGCTTTGAGTTTTCTCCTGATGTTCCCTCTCATCTGATACACAGAGATATTACGTATGTAAAAACCACAAGAATATAGAGTCGTCATAAAGCGTCTCCTTTTCTATACCTAGAGCAGTCTGGGTAGTTGGCATCTAACTGGGTCAAAATCTTATTTCATTATTCCATTATCTAGGTTTTTCTTCTCAATTAAAGCTGAAAAGAAGCTGCTTCATTAATCTTTCTTAGGGATTTTCAGAGGGTCCTTGGTTTGCTCTTTACAGAGCCTGTTTCCCTTTGCTACACTAATTCAGCCTGGCTGACAGTGGGAGGGAGTCTTTTTTGCCAAACGTTTTAGAAATGGGGTCATGCAGCTCTCCAGCAAGTTGGTTTTACATCCTGTGAAGAGACCTGTGGTTTCTCGGACAACCTGGAACATGGACAGAACAAACTCAGCTATGTTAGTCTGCATTTCTGTCTCTGAATTGTGGAAACAGCTACTTTCTTTCAGGACAATGCTTATTACAACATTCCTGAAAATTATGAGGTACCTTCTACCTCTAGATCAGCAGTAAAATGCTAAAAAAAGACTCTGCCGAATGAGGTGGCTGAATGAGTGATGGTTGGCACAGACCTGCTTGAGATATTCAGTGCTTTTTATGCCTAAGTCTTCAGTGGTAAGGTTTCCTGTGCCCCTGTGTCTAGAGGCAGGGTTCAAAGAGGAAACAGCAACCAGAAACAAATGAAAACAGAGTCAGGGATTACTTGAGAGAATTTGAGCTGTGTGAGTCCATGGGACCTGATGGGCTGCACCCAAAGGTGCTGAGCTAGCTGTGTTGTAGTGATACCAGTCTTGGCCATCTTTGAAAAGTCACAGAGGTGCTGGGATGTCTCTGGTTACTTAACAAAGGCAAATGTGGCACTTGTCTTCGAAACAGGCCCAAAGTATAATCCAGGGCCCTACAGGCTGGTCAGTCTCACTTCAGTCTGAGGGACAGTCATGAGTCAGGGCCTTTTGGTACATGTTTCTCGGCATGTGAAGGAATGGGACTGGGAACAGCCAGTGTGGGTTTACAGAAGGTAAGTTGTGTCTGACCCACCTCATTGTGTTCTGTGACAAAATAATTGGATTTGTGGGTAAGGAAGAGCACTCAGGCTTAAGTTTATTGAGTGTGTTGATGCTGTCTCCCACAGTATTCTTGTATGCAAGTTGGGACATCACAGTCTGGATGGGTGGAGTACGAATTCAAGCACATCAGGGAATTCTGAAGAGTAAATGGAGTCAAAGGAGGATGAACTGGTGATTCATAGAGAGCGCTCTTTCCACACAACAGGACGATAGCTTCTCAAAGTAGGCTCTTAATCAGTCTTTATTTTCCTCCTGAATGTCATTCTTTGCCACAACCTGATAAGAATGGATGGAAGGCAGTATTGAAGAGGCTGCCTGGTTGAAATTAATCAGTCTTGCTTATTATCAGTGTAGAACATTCATCTGTTTTTTCTTGGGGAGGTGGGGCTTTGACATGAATGTTCTTCAAGGTTACCTTGTTTTGTTTTTCATTCTGTCATATGAGTATACGTGGTGGCCACTGAACTACATTTAAGTACAATACAGGGCAGTTTTGGAGATTTTAGTCATGCTTGACTGAAGCTGCCATGGAGGATGTGTGTGGAAAGCTGAGAGGTTAGTTTGTAAGGAAGAAAAACAGTCACCCAAAACGTAAAATACTTTCCTTTTCAGCAGGTCACAGCGTCTTTGAGTTTGACCCACTTTCTAGTATAAAAGGTAAGCTGGAGGTTTTCCATCAGTCCAGATCTACTGTGTGCTTTGATTTCTCTTCAGTGTTCCTAAAATACTGGGAAGCATCTGATAATCTTTTGGGGATTACCAATCTGGAAAGAATACTGTTTCATTAGAGCTGGACAGGCTCAGGTGTATCTGCTTGTGCCCAAGGAACTGTAATTGCAAAATTTGGTATATTGTGCTTGCTTTGGGATTTTTTTCCTTTCCATTATTGCTATTACTGCGTTGCTGCAGCCCATGGTATGCTTTGGCATTAAGAATTCAGTTTAAGCTATCTAGTGTAGTGGCGTGCTAAATTAAGGTGCCAGTTATGAGCAAAGAGGTTAATGGTCTTGCATAATGTTTGTCTTGAGGTTTTTTGTCACTGCGAAATTAAAAATAGCAATGAGAAGTTCTGTTTTGTCCTACTTGTGGATTTTTCTGTGGAAATCAATTATCTGCAGCAACTGACATTTTTTAATCTAAGCTGGGTTTTTTCCTGTTTTAAAAGCATCGTAATTCAAAAGTTAAGAACAGACACTAAAAAATCCAAGTTCACCACAAGCTGCTTACGTTTGTCTTTCAGTGGTCTCTTGGAAAGCTGTAGATCATTCTTGTTTTATCAAAACTACTTAAGGAATGTAATTTGAGCTCCTCTGCATTTACAGATTTTGTATTAATTCTTCATGGGTTTAACTCCTTGTGGCTTCTGTGCTTCTGTGGTTAACCCTGTAGCTTCTCTGTACAGTTATTGGTTAAAAATCTTAACTCTTGGCTTCGCTTAGCTATTGCACTGTGTAGTCTGAAACAGCCAAAACCATGGAGTCTTCCTACAGATGCATCTGAGAAGATCTTCTGTTGTGTTAGCCACATACGTTTTTTTTCTTCTGAGAACATTTTACCGTTTGTCCCAAATTGGAACTGACTGTATCCATTTGGATTAGCTTGTGTATGTGTTTAATCTCATCCTGAATCTCCATTCACAGAGATTCTGCATCTTTGCTGGCAGTATATTCCTACCTGTTAAGGTTTCTCTTCATGTGTAGTCTGTAACTGTGGAATTCATAATGCATTTTAACTTTGATTACTTTATGAAGGAAAACCTGCATATGTTCACCTGCATGGCAGCATAGATTTACAGATGTGTGCTATTAAGTGGCAAGGGAAACTATTCCTGATTACTGTTGTCTAGGAATCATTCAGGACTTGCTTCATAGACTCCATTCAGAAATGTCCAAATGGTGTCTTGTTGGAAGGTGCAGAAACCAGAACAACAGGGGAAAAATTGTCCTCAAATTCTTGGTTCCTGGTGTCTGTGAAAAACAGAGATTTGTGTAATTGAATTTGCTGCAGTCTACTCCTTGGCTTTCTGTTGGAGTTGCCAGTGCATTGCTGCTCCTCACTTCTTGAAAATACACCTGGGCTTAGTGCTTGCTGAGACTTCGGTTTGGTTCAGTCTATGCATGAGCTGTCAAGCTGTGAACTGCACTCACTAGACTTGTCCTCATTTTTTAGCATATGGTGATCTCCTCTTTTCAGTTGTTCCTTGATTAAATGCCTGCTTCTGAGGGTAGCTGGTAGCCTGCATGTGCAAATAAGCTGAACTGGTCTGCCCTAAGCTGGGCATGTGGCAGCTGCAAAGCAGAGTCCCCGCCAAACACCTCTGGCTGTGGCTTTCCCTGCTTGTGTTAGAGGTTCCATTTGAAGTCCTGATCTTTGACCAGTGACCTTATAAATTCTTCTAGTATCTTTCAGCTGATAAGAATGCAGAGACAAGACATAGTATTAATGTGCAGTATCAGTGGGCCAGTAGCTGAGCAGAGGTCTCCCAAGGGTAGGATTCGTAATCCTCTTAAAGGAGAGGAGAGTCAAAGAGGCTTTGGGAGGTCACCTTTTGCATGGTGAGAAACAATCCCTTTGCAAAGCTCTTGCCTCTTTGTGATCAATTTCTCTTCCTTTTTTGTATTTTATCTCACAGCAGTGGAAAATAGATGGAGATGAATCCTGCAAAAGTATTGACCTCTGTAAAACTCCTACTGCCTCGTGTTTACAGAAGTAGAGGCTACCTGCCAGAAGATAGCTCTGTGTATATGGGCTGATAATCTTGTGTGACAGCATTATGAAATCTTACTCTATACAGATACTAGCCTATTACTCATGAGGTGCTTAGAGCATGCTTTGATCTAGATGGGACCACGTGCTTCTGCTTAGTACTCTGCAGCTTCACCACAGTTTTACCTTTGACTTACATTGTTGCACTTGTATTTCACTTGTATTGGGGAGTTGTGAGAAGTTCAGCTGCCTAAATGCAGTCGTAAATGATGGCTGTACTGAATTTTCTTAATGTTTTAAAATCCTTTAATATGTGTATTTGATATTTAAAGGTAAATACTTCCAAAATTAGTGACTAAGTGTCAGCAGTCAGGATTTAAGGTAAACTTCTTGCTTCTGATTTATGACATTCTAGTGGTTTGTTGCAACAGAGACAGTATACTTTGAAAAGACCTACGTTTTTTGGTAAGATTGTCCAAATACAGTAGTGCTGGAATCTTGCTGCTTGTTCAAGTGGCAGCCACAGCTTTAACTCTGAGTTTTGGAGGACTGAATTGTGTATGGAAGTAGCCCAGACTATTCTTTGAGTGTGCTGTCCTCAGTGGCACACAACGTGACAAGTAGAAATTGAACTTGCTGCATCTCTGAGCCGAACTAGGTCTTCCAGGAATCCACTATTTGATTAGTGCTGTGTCCAGAGTTAGGTGTTACAAGCAGTGACAAAAGCTAGCTAAAACAGGTGTCAATCATGAGGAAGTGGGTGTCAGGCTAAAGTTGTGAAGCATACCTTATGAATATGTGAGTTTCTTCTGAGGAGACTATAATGTCGCTAGCATTAAGGTATTGCAGTGCACAGTGAAACTGTTTGGTGTCCAGCAGATGAGGGGTACATACACGCAGCTTTCAGAGCTGTGATAGCACAAGACCCCTTTCACGGTGCAGGGGACAAATTACTAGTTCCAGCTTCATGTTACCTTTAGTGTCACTGCATCATGTCTGGTGAGGCTTTCACCTTTCTGAGTATGAGAGCACACAGAGAGCTCTGGTATATTGATTAACAACTAGTCTGGGTAGTTCCTGCACTTAAGTTGCGTACATTACTGCTGAAAGCAGTTTGATTGTGGATCACTTGACAGTAACTGTTGCAGTGGTTTCCTATATAAAGCTCTTTAGATGGATCAGCTCTTGCTTCCAAAAAAGCTTGGCTGTGCAGAAGTGGTCGGGTTTCTGAAGTTACTTTCTTGATAGTTTAACCAAGGTAAAGAGCGCCTTGGACATAACCCAGGCAGCAGTTTGTAAGAATTCTTTGTTGTTCATGAATTAATGTTGTTTGTATAATGTTGTTGTCACTGTTCCTCCTGGCTCTGCTCCCCGGTACTGCTTGCACATGCTGCTGCTGTTTGTCATGCCCTAGTTAATCACAACAGGCTGTTTCTTGCTCTCCCCTATATATTTTTAGTAGCTCTTTTGCTCTGAAAACAATGCTGCTAACAAATAAATTAAAGGTTTATTTTTCAGGAAATGGGGCATTTTAAGTATTAATGGTGTGTTGTGGAAAATTAAAACATGAAGAGTTACATCTGCTGATTTTTTTAACGTACAATTTAAATATTTTGTACAAAAGTCTTTTTCTATAAATGTTACATAGTACTGTTGTGATATTTTGCATCTTGAGTAAGAGTGTAGCTTTGCAGTCGCTTGAGGTCAAGCTTTAGCCTTTCCTTTCCTTGTCTTTAGGCACAGGTTTCCCCCCCTTCTACTTCTCCCTTCTTTTGATGGTAGGGGGATTGTTGAACTTCATGGTCAGATCTGTTAGGGACCTGATCTGGCTGAAAACTAAGGGCTTTTTGTTGTGTTTCATAAGCTGCTGTTTTGGTTTTCCACCAGATCAGGTGCTTAATCTACCTGTCTGCAAGAGTGCTGAGGCTGCTATAAAGATGTCAGGAGAGGGGTGGAAAAGTTGAACAATCTTTCTGCTTGGAGCAGCCACTCATGTCTCTTTAAAGTCACGGTGAGACCTTTCTCTGAGCGCATGGTTGCAGGACAGTTGAAGCTGAATGAAATTTGCACTTCTGCTTTTCTGTCTGCATTTGCCCTGCTGGATGATTCTCCCCTTTTACTTTCCTTGAGCTTTGGTGCTAAACCAGTTCAGGAAGCCACATTGGCAAAACCAACTTTTTTTTCCGGGTTAACTTTTTTGCCAGGCTGGTTTCCGAACAGGATCAGGTGAGTTCCAGTGCTGACTCAGGAGAGAGGATGGGTTTGAAGAGTGCTGACTTAAATCTATTTAGCTGTCATGGAACTATACTGTGAGATGTATGTTAAGGAACAAAGGGCAAGATTCCAAATACTAAATTTATTAGTTTTCTGTGTCCTCATGGATTGATTTGATGACATCTACAGAACAAGGCTGCTGAACAGCTTAGAGACTGTGATTCTTGCATTCTACAGCAGACACAACAGAAACTGTAGAAATCTTGTTTCCTGAAGCTGTTTCATTAACATGCCTCCTAGCCTGTTCCAGAAGTCAAATCTTAACAGTTATTCAATCTTTTGTGCCTTGTTTTCAATGAGAAGGCCATACATAATGGTGTGTGTCTGATGTGGATACCTGTTACCAGCTGAAAGCAGAGAACTGAGAACCAAGTCCTCTCCAGTAGGTTGCCAGGCAGCCACGAAATAGGAAGTATTTTCAGTTGGTTTTGTTTCAAACAGTATTTGAGCTGGTAATTTGGGAAAAGAACCTTCAGTCTGTTTCTCTCGTGATCATTTCTAAAGCGTGCTAGCATGTCATCAGTACTTTCAGCTTATTTTGGTTTTCCATCTTTCTTTTTGTATTGCCATGTTAAAATCAAAATTCAGCTGCAGTTGAAGAGTTGCCAGAACTGCAGATAGACTCCCAACTCCTTGAATGTCAACAGTCTTCAAATCAGTGGAATCTGCACTATCACATAGGCTTGAGTTTTTTGAATGGAAGATCACAATATAGTTAATGGTTATGCAATTTCTGGAAGAGTTTTGTTTCAGAACTTGGCCCGAAGCTGTTCATTCGCATCAGTGACTTAGTCATGTTTTTACATTTATTTCAGCATGCAGACTGCAAAAGTGACATATGATTTAGGACAAGCAACAGCTCAAGGGAGCTCAGTAGCCATGCCTTACTTGTAGGATACGCATCAGTGTGACCTCATTTTGTCTTGTTAAAGAGACCCTCCATGCAGTTGCAAGCTGCAGCAGTAAAGTACTGTATTCAGTTTAATAAGTAATCCTGTTCTACAGCAGCCATGAAATAAGAGGTGAGCTGGGAATGCAAGCATTGGCTTTAGGCACAAGGATAACCATCAGCAATTCAGGCGGCTGCACAATAGATCGGGGATCTGACCTGAATTGAAAAGTAATCCTTAAAAACAAAACAAAAAAAAACAAACAAAAAAACCCCAAAAAAAAACCCACAAAAAACAAACAAAAAAAAACACCACACCACAAAGTGCTAGTTTATTTTTAGCTGTGATCAGTTCCCTTGTTTCATTCATGGTGAGGCTGCAAACAGTTGTGCCAGCACAGCAGAGTTAAGTAGGAGGGTGCTGCTTGTGCTGGTGCAACTGTCAAAGGATTGCCTGTGTAACTGTGGTCTGAAGAAATAACTGAAGGAGGAATTGGAAACTGATTTGGCTCCATCAGTGCCAAGAGAGATCTGAACATATTTTTTATTTTTTTTGAAAACCAGGCATTTGATGGAGAAGATCACTTTAAAGAGCAATCATGACAAGCAGTTGTCTCCACTCTAAAATCTGCCCTGTTTTACCAAACTAGAGAGAACATGGATGAATAAGGTATCAATGTGCACTTTCTTCTTGTGCAGACCAAGCTTTTGATGTATGTTTTTTGACTGTCATTTCCCTAGGAGAGAGCTGGAGGCCTAGCTGTTCACCTAGGTTTTCTTACTTAATTCAATGTTTTTACACGTTCTGAAAGGAGAAAAAAAATTACAAAGTGTAGGTAGATGAAACTTTTTTGCTTGACTTTTACATTTCAAATAGACTTTATATTTTGTTTTTCTGCATAGGTCTTATTTTTTCTCTCTTGTTTTTCTCTTCTGAGGATTTCTTGTGAGATGGTAGAGGTCAAAGAGCCAGAAAACATCCCTTCTTTCTCTTCTTAGGAGCCCGCATATGGTTTGATAGTAGAGTTTGTGTGCCCTTGCTCTTCAGCTGGAGGAGTTGACTGTTCTTCCTGTTGCAGAATCCTCACTTTGGCCTCTGGTTTGCTTTCTGTGTGTGGTGGGTGTAAGATGTAGCACACTGCTCCTTTCAGTTCCTGTCAACCACCCTTTCAAGCCTGAAAGCTGATTTTATTGCTGCAAAAGTACTTCCCTTTTCCTGGGATTTTGGTGCTTTTGCTGGAGGTTTCCTCTTGTTCTTATGCAAGCTGGGAGGATCTTGTCCTATCTTCCCACCATCCATCCAGGTGTCTGCACTGGCTAGGAGCCTGAGAGACACAAGCCTGAGGTACACAACCATTTCTGCTTGTCAAGTCTTTGTGGAGGTGTGAGTGGGAGCTCAAGCTCTAGAGGGCTTTGACATGTGTGTGACAACAGCGTCTTTCCAGCTCAGGGGCCAGCCGTTACTCTGTAGGTGATTAGGCCAAACTGGCTTCCTTGGCTCTGGCCCTGGCGCCTCCACAAGGACTTCTGGGACATTTTTAACCAGGAGATGAGGTAAGAACTTACCTGGGAGGTGCCAGTTGTTCTCTTCGCCCCTCTTGTGGCACAAATGTGAGACTGACACACCTGATTGTGATAGATTCTTGTCTGTTTGGTGGGGCTGTCCCCCCTGGCACTGAGCAGTCCTCCCCAGTGCTGTCCATTGCACCTTCCTTTTGCCTGTCAGCAGTGGCTTGCTGTGTGGTGTTTGTCCTCTGGTTCAGCACAAGCATCACAGCTCTGACTCATTCTCTTGGTGTCAGCAGATTAGCATGGTGTATTTGCCTGCTCATCTGTCCCACCTTCTGATGCTGTTGAGATTGTAGAATTTGGTACCCACAGCTGACATGAAAGTGCAGTGTTTCTGCATGTACTCCTCCTCATGCTGAACTCAGCATAGTCATTCCATCATCCTCCTACTTGGGAGGCATTTGGGTGGAGTTACCTGGATGATTGTGTAGTCCTTCAGGACTTTCTCAGGAATGTGGCTTGCTTATTTAAGCCTTGCATTTAGGGAGGAGGCCAAGGTCTGTAACTGAAAAGCACGTGTGCTTTATTACCAGCATTAACGAAAGCTTTAAACATGGGATTTTTGAGGCAGGAGGCAAAATTGCTCCCTCTGCTTATTCAGTCTATAGGTTGTTACAAGTTCTTTCCACGTTAGTCTTTGAGCCAAGCCTTTTCAATGGGACTGATGTGATTTTTTTTTTTTCCTTTCCCCCTGCATGAATGCAAGAACTACAGTTGTCTGCTGATGAGCATGTTGATGAGTTTTCTGAGCACCTTCATTAGTGTGAATTCAAGAAATATCTTTTCTTTGAGTGTTAGGTTGATTCTTTACAGCTTGTGACTGTTGAAAGTAAGTTCCTTTCTAACTGTCTCTGTCTGGATCTGAGAGCTGTGCTGAATGGCAGTATTTGCGTTGGAATAGTTTAAAAATAACCTGTATCCAGTGGAGACTTTTTTCCTCTTTGTAAATGAGATGAAGAGAAGCCAGAAACTAGCTCACAGAAAGCTGAGCAATAAGGCCTCACAAGCATTGATTTTTCCCTAAGCTCTTATCTAGAAAGCATGTGTCATTCTCATCTCTCCTATAAAATGCAAAGCTTATATTGGATGACCCTGCTCTCCTAGGCACAAGCTTAGAAGAAAATTTTCTGGGCTGGTACTGATAAAGCAACCTTTTGTTAATGTACGTATTCAATCAGGTCTTGCTGCTATGGAGACTCTCAGGCTTGGACCAAAGCCAGTGCTTCTGAACAGAGAAGGAAGGTGCCCTTTACTACTGAGGCAGGGTGTATTTGTGGCAAGGTGCAGCAGAATTCAGCAGCTCAGCTCCCTCTCACTCATCTTCCCTGCCTACTGGAGAGGAAAGTGGTGATGACCAGACCAGGGCTGGACCTTCCTCCAGCCTCCCCTTTGCAGTGACACTGATAGCGGTGAGGAGGACTGGCAGCCCCCAGGCAGACTATGCTCTCCTGCCAATGCACTGCATTTCTCCAGCGAATAAGGGGAAGCCTGGAGAAAAGAGCAGCAAGGGAATTAAATCAGCTTATAACAACCATGTTATGTGCAGTGCTCTCCCGCTCCCCAGCCTGATGTTATCTCACTGGTGCCAGCTTTTCCAGCATCAGCCCGAACAGGAATGCAAACTTGGAAGAGGCCGTTTGAGCCCTGTCTTTGGTTACCCTCGTTTGCAGACAGCTGCATGACAGATGTTCACAAACTGTTGCAGAGCACCTGCTGCATGTGTTGCTAAATATGACAGGCATTCCCTATGTACTGTTGTGTGCTAAGGCTTGGCTTAAAAAAAACCCAAAAAGGCAGAAGCTATCACTGTAGTGTGCCAGTGTGAGAAAATAGGTGTTGTCTGTGCCTTGGGTCTAGATCCATAGTAAGGACTTGAAGTACCTCAGCTCGCCTTGAAAGCATGCCACACTTTACGCAGAGGTGACAGCAGAAGGGCCTTTGCAATTCCTGCTAATCTGGCCTCTAGGAAAAAAGCCTTCTTTAACCTCAGATCTAGGCCCTGTTTTTATTGAGTGGTTTAGGCGTTCCAGCCATAGTTAAAAGTGCATAGCGCAGCCTCTCTTTCCTCAGAAAGAGCTGAAAAGGCTTGGCTTCTGCTTCTTTCTTAGGAAGAGAAGAGGGGAAAATTCTTGGTCTTACAGGCTACTGGCAGAAGTACTGAAGCTTTGTGATTAGTGTGATAGAAGTGTGGCACGAATAGTCTTCCTTCAGATATTTAGGAGACTGAAACATAGGGTATACATACGGACTTGTATTACAAGCTTAATTTTATTTTCCATGTGGTCTTTTCTGTAAGTTCAATCAAGCTGTATCTTAAAAGTGGATTAGGCTCTTTCCTTGTGCACACTTCAGCAGTTGGTGCATTTGTGCCCTTTTGTTGAGACAGGAAAAGCTTTGGTGAAGGAAGCATGCTTTTGTCCAGCTCATGGCATAGGCTGGAGCACACCTATTAGTGACTGTTGTCCTCTCTGTGGCTTTGTTTGTTGCAGTTCCTCCACCATCCGCACTGCTGGCATTCTCTTCCTCAGCTGGCATTCTTCAGCAGTTTTTCCCAAGGCTTCTGTTTTGCTTTTGATGCATGCATACAGATTGTATTCTACTATCTGGCCTCGATCTGAAGGGCCACACTTGCCTTGGTGAGGGCAGCCTGTCCAAAAAGGGCTGTATTTGGTAATAGTTCAAACATTGGACAAGATGCAGGGGAAAACTGAGGATTCAAAGCTGTGTGCTCAAGCAGGCTTTAGGAAGGTTTGTAGCTTCCTGGATACCACACTGGCCAGATGTTTCTGGCTACATCCTAAATGTTGCCACAGGTTCTTGGAGAGTTATGTTCTCTGCCCGGGTCCCATTTTCTGCTGACTAGAGAGAGATGAGGTGGGCTGACCCTGTCCAAAACGCCAGGTGCCCACCAAAGCCACTCTATCACTCCCCCTCCTTAACTAGACAGGAGAGAGGAGAGGAAAAAAAAAAAAAACAGGCTTGTAGGGTTGAGGTAAGGACAGGGATATCACTCAGCATTTACCGTCATGGGCAAAACAGACTCAACTGAAGGGAAATGTATTTATTACCGATTAACTCAGAGAGGAGTAATGAGAAAAAAACCCCAAATCTTAAAACACCTTCCCCCCACCCCTCCCTCCTTTCCTGGGCATAACTTTGATCCCTATTTTCCTCCTTCCTCCCTCCTCCCCCCCCCAGCAGCACAAGGGGGAAAACAGGGAATGGGGGTTGGGATCAGTTCATCACACTGTTGTTTTCTGCTGCTTCTTCCTCCTCAGGGGGAGGATTCCTCACACATTTCCCCTGCTCCAATGTGGGGTCCCCCTCATGGGAGAGAGTCCTCCATGACTTCTTCAGCGTGAGTCTTCCCACGGGTTCAGTCCTTCATGAACTGCTCCAACGTGGATCTCCTTCATGGTGTGCAGTCCTTCAGGAACAGACTGCTCCAGCGTGAGCCCCCCTCACGGGGTCACTAGCAGCAAACCTGCTCCAGCGTGGGCTTCTCTCTCTCCACGGGCCACAGGTCCTGCCAGGAGCCTGCTCCAGTGCAGGCTTTCCACGGGGTCACAGCTTCCTTCAGGCATCCACCTACTCCGGCCTGGGGACCCTCCATGGTGGTGTGTAGGCAGTCATCTGCTCCACCACCCATGGGCTGCAGGGAGACAGCCTGCTTCACCATGGTCTTCACCACAGGTTGCAGGGGAATCGCTGCTCCGGTGCCTGAAGCATCTCCTCCCCCTCCTTCTTCACTGACCTTGGTGTCTGCAGGATGTTTCTCTCACATTCTCACTCCTCTCACTCGCTGCAATTCCTGCTGCGCAACAACTTTTTCACTCTCTTAAATACGTTATCACAAAGACGAAAGACGCTGTCACTGATTGGCTCGGCCTTGGCCAGCAGCGGATCCGTCTTAAAGCCGGCTGGCATTGGCTATATCCGACATAGGGGAAACGTCTAGCAACTTCATACAGAAGCCACCCCTGTAACCCCCCCGCTACCAAAACCTTGCCGTGCAGACCAGTTACAGGCCTGTGGGTCAGCTTTTGTGCTAGGAAGCTGGACTCATAGCACAATGGGAGATGCTTTTTTTTCTTAGACTGGGTTTTCTTCCATAGAAGTTGGTTCACCCAGCCCAGCATGACTAGAAAACACCGTGCATTTCGGCACAGATGCTAGCTGCTGCTTCTCTTTGCTAACAAGATTAGCTCACAAGAAGCAGTTACTAGGCACCTGTTGTCTGGTGTATTTTGCCCGGGTATTTTTGTATGCTTGTGCTTTGCTCCTGACTGCTTTGGGGTTGTTAAGGGAAAGTCCAACTTTTGTCAGCATGACCTTGAGGTCAGTAGTTATCCCTCGCCTGTGGCCTGGCTCCAAAATTGTCAGTGGCCATCTGCCTTAGTCTTCATAATTGCAGGTCCTGAGGGCTGGCCACGGTTCTAGGAGCAGCAGCAAGGCAGTGCTGGAAAGATGGACATGCAAGCTGCTTACAACGAAGGTGTGAGTCAACAGTGCTTAATGCAGTCAGCTTTCCCGTTGTGTAATACATCACAATTTTAAATGTTTGTTCTCCTTTTTATTTTGGAAAATAGCTTTACTGGTGAGTCATGAACCATAGCCAGTGTTTTCCTCTACAGGATGGCTTATAAAGAGTGGGAACATCAGCACTGTGGTGTGGTCTGCAGTAATTCTCACACCCATTGCAGTGCAGCTCTCTGCCTCCACCAATGAAATGTGTGGTGACCTCTGAGGCTAGTTTGCCTGTTGCCTTAAGTTACACCATCAAAGAGGACACCCCTGCTCTTCCTGCTCCCTTGTTCCTGTGCTGGCATCCTCAGGTGGCAGTGCTCTGGCAGAAGCAGGCATCTCCTTGATTCTGGTGGTAGATTGGTAAGACATTGGTGGTCTTCAGCCAGGGTTTAGTAATGGTTGAGAGTGCTCTGGCTGGGTCTTCAAGAGCACAGCACTGTTTCTGTGGAGGGGCATATGCTTTGCTGGAGGGTGATGTTGGTATAGCGGGCAGGGTTTACCCCACTTGATGGTTAGGAAGAGTGTCTTCCTGGCTTTTGTATGAAAATACTTTGTGTGTTGCTACAAGAAAATACAGCTTACTGCTCTTCTTTATGCCCATCTTGCTAAAAAAGTAAGTATTTGAACAGTGAGGTATGCAGTTCAAATTTGGAGCAGAAACACTGACAGCCAAGCATCTAGACTTAAAATATTGTAGAGCAAATTCTCTTCCACTACAAGAATTTTTTACTGGGGAAGATAATGGAATATGGGATGTGGTATGTCCTTCTGTAGTCACCAAAAACTCTGTTCCTGAACCTCACCCCCCACCTCTCACAAGTCTGGCTTGATGGGCAACCTGTCTTGCTCTAACTGTAGTTAGATCAGTCTGTTGGAAGGGGGGATGCTAAACCGGCCTGAATGTTTTACCGCTGTTTGAGCTCTAGTGGTGGTGTTGGAGGATATCAAAGGATCTGCTCGGATGGACTGGTCTCCCTCAAGCTGCTATGTGGATTATGCACTGCATTTTACAGTGTAATTGGAAGGACTCTGAATTTTATAAGCCAGCTAAAATAATTGAAACCATGCCTTTGTTTAACAGGAAGGATGAGTAATATTTAGGCCTTCAGATAGTTTTCTGCTTTATACTTGTTGGAAACTGCTGAGATTCTTCTGTCTTTGTTTGTGGACAGTGTCCATTTTTGGTAATAACCCTTTACTTTGAGTTAGCCTGGTGGAAAACACTAAGCTGTATCTGAGCTATAAAGTGTCTGTTTTTCAAGCCCTGTAGATAGCTTCCTCTTTAAAAATGTTGTCTCTGAAATGCTACTTGCCACAAAGTATTTTTTCACATGCACTTGTATGTGGGAAAACATGGGCCATATTGCTTTTTTCTTCAGAGCACGTGGATGAATGTGTGGAGCAGCCATAACTGGCTTTGGACTCTGTCCCCACTTGGTGCCCAGATCCTTCTCTTGCGTCACAGCCACGAAACGTTTTCTTTGTGGCTGTTGCTCCCTCCCTCTGTGCCTGCCCATCCAAAATTTGTGATGTTGGGTTTTCTTGGGGGTGGTGGGGTACTTGGCAGTGAGCCTGGGGGCTGCAGCCTGTTTTCATTGCCACTTTCCCAGGATGACTGCAGTCATCTCACTGATACCTCTAGGCCATGCAGTGGAGGAGGCTTGAGGGACTCTGCAGAGTGGGTGGCCGCTATCCTCGGAATAATTTGGGTGGCGTATGCTTTGTTGTTGCTCACCTTTCAGAAAGAAGCCTGCTGAAAGTAGGCAAAGGATTCAAATCTCCTGCTCTGATGGCCAAAATCTGCCTGTAGCACATAGGTGAGGCACTCCTACCTGTAAGAACAGTCTGCATGGACCTTGGGGTCGGGGGGTGTGTGTGGGTGTTGGCGTTTGTGTGTTCCTTCACAGGAAGATGTGAAGTTAAAACTGTCCCCTGGATTGTTTGGAATAACTTAAAACTTTGCTTTAGTCATTGGCAAAATAAAAGAAACTAAATCTAAGACAAAGCTGCATCAGCATGGGGAAATTTAAGTCTGGAAAGCATTCGTCTGAAATTCACGAAGTGCTGATCTGTTGCAGATGCCAGCACCTTCCCTTGTTCTCAATTAACTACCATTAAACCAAACCAAATGACCTAAGCAAACTTCTGCTGCTGAAATTTCTTGTTGATAAAGCAAATAAGAGGGAGAAGAGAAATCCACAGCATGTTTTTGTCTTTGTGATATGACTTAGGCTCTGAGAGAGTTTGAGACAGAGACTTTGAAGGATACCTTGAAGAGATGTTGATATGAGTTGCTACAGAGAGGGACTGTCTGTGTTGTTGGGGTTTTTTTTCCTCCCCTCTATTCCCTGCCCCCCATCTTAAAAGCCAGCTAAATATTCACATTGTTCCCCTTACACTGAATGTAGTTGTGTGGTCATGTAACCACAAAAGGAAATGTTTTCCATTGGATCAATGAGATGATTCAACTCAAATGTACACTCCTACTATGCCAGAATCCTGTCCAAGGGAGTAAGCAGGAATGTGCAGACATGGAGAAAGAAACGTCCTGTTGCCGGGAGCTTTTGGGTTAGATTGAGTTAAGCACGTTAATGAAGCATTGCCCCTCCTTCTGAATCTCTTGAGCTGTATCTCTTCTGTGATAGAATCGGAGGGGAGGGAGAAGAGCCTAGCTTCCTCCAGAACTTCCCCCAGCCTGGCAGTGTTGTGTGGCTGCAGAGACATCCCGTGGCCAGATGAGGCACAGCCTGAGCAGCGTCCCTTGTTCAGGCCTCCAAGATCCGTCCGTTCTTAAATTACTGCCCTTAGCTGTGGCTGTGCTAAGAAACTGGAAATTTGGTGAATTCAGAAACTGTATTCACCATGTGGTTCTTATACCAAAGACTTCGTATAACTCATCGCTGTGAGGAAGTCCTGTAGTGTTTTCCCCAGCAGCCTCGGGAGCAGCTATGATTGAAGCTAGAAAGGGCAAATCATCTGGAGAGAATGTGGATGGCTTTACTTGTCCATCATCCTGTGGATGTGCTGGGCACTCTGCAAACATTAAAAGAGCGTCTGTCTTCTCCAAAGCACTTCTAATCTCATTTGGATTTAGCAATCTCTCTTGCCTACCTCTAGAGATCAGGGACCTGTTGTGCTGTGAAAGTATCAGGAAATTGTTGTTGTCCTGAAGGGCTTATAGTAATAAAGGAGAGGATCTGAGTGGAATCTGTTCAGTTACCGCATATGTACAGCGACAGAATGACTGTCTTATTCTGAGTTTTTCATGTTGTAGTGTGAAGAGAAGCGAGTCAGTAAAGGAGGAAACAGTGCTGGAGTAGGAGGTGAATAGGAATTAGTTAGTTGTTTGGTTGTTAAAAAATCAGAGGCACAAGGAGTGGAGTTCAGATTCTTGAAATGTTTGATCTGCCTGTGTCAGTCACCATTACTGATAGGCAGGTGTGGGCTCGGTTTTAATTGTGCTGTAGCTCACGGTTTGTGCTCCATTATCACGTTGCCTTACTGATAAAATTAACTAAAGGAAGGAAATAAAGATGGGAGGCTCAAAAGACTCGTATCTCTTCCTTTCCCTGTCTCCTGTCAACCCTATTGGAGAAACTCTAGAGGTGTGGTGAGGAGCATGCTGGAACAAGTGGGCTGTAAACAGAGAACAGAAGAGGGACAGTTATGGATATAAATAAACACCAAAAGATTTTCTGAGCCAACAGGGAGTGAATGCAAGAAGTCCTCCATTCACGGGAATCTCCTTTGCTTTTTCAGATCATTGCAAGGAAGCAGGCTGCCAGTTTTCCCCCCCTGTGGCTGCCTGACCACTGCTGAGGTATCCCTCCCAGCCCATGTGGCTCTTCCCAGGCTCCAAGAGTGCAACTGGTGCCCAACGCAATGTGTGTTTGTCAAACCATGGAAGTGGGCAAGTATGGCAAGAATGCCACTCAATCCGGAGACAGGGGGGTCCTGCTGGAGCCTTTCATTCACCAGGTGGGTGGCCACAGCAGCATGATGCGCTATGACGACCACACTGTCTGCAAGCCCCTCATTACCAGAGAACAGCGCTTCTATGAATCTCTGCCCCCAGAAATGAAGGAGTTCACACCTGAGTACAAAGGTGAGGCCTGCTCTCATTCCAGAGTGCAGTTATGTGGTTCGAGAACCTGCCCTCTCATTTTCCTGCTGCTGTTGATGTCTGTCTGTCTTCTGGTGTCATCTTATTTGGTGTCATCTTGTTTGTTGTTTTTAATTCTTTCTCTCTTGCAGGCTAGCAACTTCATAGGAGCACTTGGAAAGGAGGAAGTCTTTATTGTAGGCATGCAGAGTTTAGTGTGTGCCGCTTTCTAGGCAGAGAATATGCAGGGTGGCAGTTGTACTCTGAAGCTTAAGGTTATGGATGTGTAACTGAAGTAATTGTGCTACCAAGTTATTGTCAGTTACAGCCTCGACCTTGAGCAAATGAAGTTAGATCGTTTACTGAGCTTTTAACACATTCCAGTCCCGTAATTTATTGCTTCCTCGTCCCATCTCTTTTATGGACCCATATCAGAAAGCTGCTGAAGCAGGAAGTGTTTCTTTACCAGAGCTGAGGTGAAGCCTTGTCCCCAGCCACTTTGAAGGAATGGAGTGTTCCAGTGTCTGTATCATTGTAGAAGGTTGGCAGCTCATCTGTATCCTTCAGAAGCTCCATACACTGTTTGCTGTGTGTTTGTATGCAGGATGGGGACACTGGCAGGTAGCCTTCTGGGGGGACTTGGTGTTCCTGTTGCCTCCACTTCTTTGTCACTGTGTGGCTTTGGGAGGACGGTGCTTCACAGACAGCTGGGTTCACCATCTGTTCAGGGTCTTGCCATTTGATCTGGCTGCAGCCTGAAGGTCTCAAAGCAGTGTCAGTTTACCTACCTGTGTCTGTATGCAGGTCATGAAGGTAGTCTGCCACAGACGGGTCCTCTTGTACACTCGAGCTGCTCTGGGGCCCGATGGTGCTGTAGTGACCCATCAGAAATCCCAGCTGAGCCTGTGTGCTAGTAGAATTGATATGTTGGGCTTTCCGTGGGAGATGTGTTTAAAACTGATGAAGCTGATAGTCCAGATGGAGACCTATCTTCTCAATGCCAGATACTTCCTGGGAGCCTGAAGGCATTAGGACACACACCTCCACCCCAGTGTAGGGTTTCATCTGAGAGTCCCATGCAGTTTCCTGATAGTCCCAGAAATTGTTCCTGCTGATCTAGGGGAAAAAAATATTGGGTACGATGTTTGCTGTGTGAGCACTCAGATGTTACTGTAAGATTGCCCTTATACAGGGATATTTTGAGGAGCACATTCAGGCAGTGAGAGCACTTGGAGTGGCATTTATGTAGTGACATGCTGGAGTCCTGGACTGCTCTGAAGTTCTATTGAGCTGTCTGAACCTTATCAGCATTGTCATGTGCAGATAAGGAAGAAGGAAGGACAGTAATGTGATGGCCTGCATCAACTAAGCAGTGCAAGGTTTCCTCATGTTTGTGATGAATCTTTTGATTCGGCGCGTCTGGCATCTGATACTCCTGACAGCTGTTCAGTACTGGTGACAAGCTAATGAAAGATTTTTGTCATTGCAAGTTAGGAGATGGGCCGATAGCTTCATTTTCAGGGCTGGAGGAGTCTCAAAGATGGAGATATCAGCCCTAGCTAGACGTGTCAGCTGTCCTGCTCTGTGGCTGGCCAGCTAGATCTATTCAGAACCTGTCCTGTGAAGCATCAATACCTTCCCTTGGACTGTGGTGCTTTCCAGGAGCCTTCAGAAGGTAGAACTGGACAGGACCCAAAAGGTCTTGCTTGCCTGCACCTGGCTGAGGTAGTTTTACTTCCAGGGTCCACTGTTTTCATTGCTAGGAAGCCCTGGGACCTTGCAGGTCCCTTTTCTGTGAGACTGGCTGACTTGTGATGAGTGGCAGGTGTCACCTCAGCTTCAGAGCTCTGCACTTCATAGCTCAGATGCTGGAGAGCCTCATTTTTCACAGAGAAAGCACACTCCTGCTTGCCCAGCGATGGGCTTGTCAACAGCAGGAATGCTTCTGCAGGACACGGATACTTACCCAAATGAACTAGATACATATTTCGTACGCTTTGTCCACCTCAACACGTTGCTACAATGTATGTGACTTTCTCCTCTTGGAGCAAGACTGAATGGAAGGAAATAATCACACCCTTCAGCCTGCCAGCTGTGCTTTTGTCCTTAATTTCCTGTGGGTGGCAGAGCTTCCCCTGCTGCTGGTGACCATTCACTCAGGTGGCGATACAGCACTGTTTGGGGGGGGATTTCTCCTCAAGAACTGTTTGGGTTCTTGTAGTCTTAAACCTCCTTTCATTGCTCTGGATTTGCTTTGCTTCTCTGTGAGCTACATTTTTCTCTCTCCTGTTGCACATGTGGGTGCTAGTGGTTGTGTATCCCCTCCCCTGGGAAACAGAACTGACGGATCACTTCTCCTTGGCAGGTGTGGTATCTGTCTGTTTTGAGGGAGACAGTGACGGCTACATTAACCTGGTGGCCTATCCCTACGTGGAGAATGAGGCTCTGGAGCAGGATGATATGCCAGAGAGGGACCAGCCACGACGCAAGCACTCGCGTCGGAGCCTTCACAGATCAAGCAGCAGCACTGAGCACAAGGAGGAAAAGCCAAGCCTGGCCAGTGACAGCACTGAAAGGTAAAAATTTGAGGGCCAGTGGCAATGTGGTGAGTGGGAAATCTCTCTTCCCAATCCAGCTCTGGTGCTACTTTTGTTGAGGGCATCTTACACTTCCATATGGTGGCCAGGCTGTCTTGCAATTGCTAATGTGGCACACTGTGGCACTGCTAATAATGACTGTTGTCAGGAGTTTTGCTGGGCTCAGGATGAACCCATCCGTGTGAAAAGCTTGTGACACAGGATAACTCTTGGCAGTTTATTGGATGTGGAACTAAAGCATGTGGAGCAGGTTCAAACACTCTGGTTATTAACCCAGAGGTTTCTTATGAGGGTACTTTGAATACAGGTCTCTGCCTCCTCACACCAGCCAGTGCTCCCTGAGGAGCAAATGTTCCTGCTTACTCTGTTAATTACAATACAACCTAGCAGAGATGTTAGATAGGCCAGATCCTTGAGCATGGCTCCACAGCCCAGGGTATTAGTGAGGATTTGCTGTTAAGGAGGTTTGTGTTGTGTGAAGTGTGCAGCCAGAGAAGGAACAGGATGTAGTTTTGTGCAAGGGGAGGCTGTGACAGTCTTAAGTATCTGGAGAGTGCGTGGATTCTAACAGGCCAGTTTGTTCTGTCTTTATACCAGCAGCATCCAGGAAATGAAGAGTCCCAGGGTGGACTTGCACATCCATTCAGATGTTCCGTTTCAGATGTTGGATGGCAACAGCGGTCTGAGCTCTGAAAAGATCAGCTATAACCCCTGGAGCCTGCGCTGTCATAAGCAGCAGCTGAGCCGCATGCGGTCAGAGTCCAAGGACCGAAAACTCTACAGTATCCTTTGGGAAGCGGAACTGAGTGCGTCAGGCTGCTGCTCCTGCCCTGGCCTTCCTTGTCTGTGCCTGAGGCAGCTAGGCCTGCATTTCCTTTGGCTTTCCTGTCCTTCACACAGCTGAAGTTGTGTTACATGTTTCTTTTTACTATTCCTTCCTGCTTCCTGCACATTAATGATGCTAATGTCTGACGTTGATGCTCAGAGAAGCCATGTTTCTGACTAGACCCCATGTTTTCTTTCTTCTCTGGTCCTTCTCCTTGTTGGCTTGTGTTTTGAGCTGTCGTTTTTCATGTCGGACTTTGCCCAGCAGCAGGTGCAGATCTACCCTGTGCAGTAATCCCTCGGGAGGGAGCTGTGTTTGTCCCTGTCACCTTTCTAGTCTCTTCCAGTTCCACCGTATCCTTCTGGAGATAGTGACCAGAACTGCACGCAAATACGGAAGATGCAGGTGAACCAGAGATTTCCACTGATGTTTAATGTTCTTGTCTCTCCTCTCCCTCATAATTCCTAACACACTCTCTTGTTCTAAGTGCTGTTTTGTTACCCCAAGATCCTGTTCCTGACTGGTAATAGTTGTCTCAAAACAGATTGCTTTATGCATTAAGAATCTTTTTCTCCTTATGTTCATCATTTTGCCTGTAAACTTGAGTGAGTTTTGCCTGCCTGTTTAATGGACAAGTCAGTCTTGTAAGATCCCTGTGGACTTTTTCACAGCTGTTCCTCATTTTTGCAACTTTGAGTAGCTTAGTACTTTGAGCAAATTTGTCATCTCACTGTTCACTCACTTTTCTGGATCACTTGACAAACAGTGTGGATCTCCACACAAAGACCCTGCGAGCAACTTTGGCTGTAAGACCAGTCAGGCCAGTTTGTAGTTCCCCAGATCTCCAAATCAGCATTGCGGTAGCCCCGCTTCATCTCCTGGTATTATGGCAGTGTTAAGTGAGTTACACATCTCTTACTTTCTGTTCGACATGTGATCTCTTCTCTTGGCATTTCAGTTTGAGAATTCTCTGAGCTTGGAAAGAGAGTTCTGGCTTGGGAATCCCCTAAGCTGTTCCCCAGTAAACAAAGCAGCAAAATATTAGTCTTATTTCTCTTTTTAGGGTGTCGTCTTCACCCACCCCCTCCCCTGTAGCTCCTTTTATGCTTTGTCTTTAAACTCTTCAGGCAGTTTGACTGGCTTCTCCATATGATTGAAGATGGATTTGTTATTTTCTGTGCCTTCACAGATGACTCCTAGTGCTTTTGTCTTGAACTTGCCAGCTTGTGGGTGGTTCTTGTTTCACCTGCTGGAACTTGATTCTGTTTTCCTCACATAGAAACAAACATACTTTTAATAACTGTATTCTTCAGCATTTCAACTGTGTGGGCTTCCTTTTCCTGTTCTCAAACGTGCTTTGAACCTTTGGCTTTTATTTTTAAGTAGTCTTGTGGAGAAGTAATTCTCTTTGGCTGTCCTATTCTTTTTAATCACACTTCCGTATTTTTATGAAGTTCCTCTTTCAAAATGAAACATAGTTGATGATAGAGTTTTCTAGATGTTAAACTTCCTTGCAGGTTTAATCTAGTTGTGCTCTGGTTGCCGTTTCAGTGTAACATGTTGACTTGTGCCCTGCAAGGCTGCTTAGGGCAAACCTCAGGGTTGTTTTTAACCCTTGGGGACAAGCTGCTGTGCCGATTGCCTCAGGTTTTTTCCTAGCGCTGTGCCCTCATGGAGTTTTGCCCATTGTGTGTGCTGGTAGTTGAAGGCTCCTGTGACTTCTGTTTCCTGCCTTTGTAGCCTCCCCGCTTTCCCCCTGTGTGTCACGCAGTGTTGCAGTTCTGGGCAGGCCGGTAGCAACAGTACTGTGCTGTTACTTGAGCCTTGAGTTTTTGGTCCGTGGGGTTTGTATTGTTTATCCATATGCTGATTTGATTAGACTTCAAGCTCTCCCCAAATGTATCAGCAGTTCTTAGAGGCAATACCATGTCTTTTCTGACACTAGCATTTTGCTCTTTAGTTCTCCCTGCTGAGTTTCCAGTTTGCCTGCATGTGAGCTCCTTGCTTACTGTTGGCTGTTCCACTTCCCAGGCTGATTTCTTCTACCAGCTGTCAAAGCTGAGGTGCTGCTGTTTGGGTTTTGTCCTTTTCTTCATCTTCCCAAGTGGTTCATTCTGCCTGTCCTTTGGTTCCTGTTTGCCCAACCCTATCTCATGCTGGCCTAAGTCCCCGTCTGTGGTGGCCCTGGGGAGTGGTGTCTGACAGACGAGCTCACCTTGACAAGACTCCCAGAGTTCCTTTTGCTGGAGAACGTGGTGCATCACTTCAAGCTTCCCTGTGTACTTGATCTGAAGATGGGGACCAGACAGCACGGAGATGATGCGTCTGAGGAGAAGGCTGCTCGGCAGATGAAGAAGTGCGAACAGAGCACTTCTGCCACCTTGGGTGTGCGCGTGTGTGGGATGCAGGTAGGGATCCACAAGGCTGCAGGTGCTGCTTCTTCCTTTTCTCAGCCCCATTAGACCTCCCAGGTAGTGTTTTCTGCTGAGCGCTGAGTTAGTGTCTCCCACTTCAAGTAGGTGCACCGGTGTTCATGTACATGCCTTTTGTCTTCATTTCTAAGCTAGAACAAAGGAACCTGCTTCTCCCGAGATAGTCACAATTAGGGGATTTTCTAATAAAATTATTTTTGTGGCTTAGTGTTTAGCTAGAATCATGGTGCTTGGGGAGGGAGGTGTCCCTCCATCCCGGCATCAGCTGACATGTGCTTTTGTACTGTATTGAGAGTTAAAAAGGTGTGCTCTGGTGGCTAGGCCCTGCACATGAGGATTTGCTGCTGGTGCTGTTGTGCAATAGCTGCTCCTTTCCCTGCCCACAGAAGGATCTTGTAATCCACATCTCTGCCCACAGGCTCTGAAGCAACCAGGGCCCCTCATTAGTCACATGCTGCATAATAATGGCAATATGTGCCGGCAGGGGGTTGTCTGAGTCGCTGTAAGACTTCGCTTTTTAAGTCTCAGGGTCTGTTATGCCATGCCTTTTGGGGATGCTTGGACTGATGAGCTGCCTTTTGGGTGTCCTGGGACAGAGCCAGTGCTTGGGCACCCTGACTGTGCCCATGGGATGCACCCATGACCTGCTTTGGGTTCAGGGAACAGGCAGAGCTGTCTCCTGGTCCTTCTTGGGTGTGGTGGGGATGGAACAAGTTCCCTCTGCCCTGTCAGCGCAGGACAGCTCAGGGCTCTCTGTGTGTGGCCTTAACCTGTTGCTCCCACTCAGTGTGTGTTTCCTTTGGTGTTCCAGGTCTATCAGCTGGACACAGGCCATTACTTATGCAGGAATAAGTACTATGGACGAGGTCTTTCCATTGAGGGCTTCCGCAATGCTCTCTACCAGTATCTCCACAATGGCATTGAGCTGCGCAAGGACCTCTTTGAGCCTGTCCTCGCCAAACTGCGAAGCCTGAAGGCGGTTTTGGAGAGACAGGCCTCCTACCGCTTCTACTCCAGCTCGCTTCTCATCATTTACGATGGGAAGGACAGCAGGGCAGGGATGTTTGTGGAGCACCGGCCGGAGATGCGCCTGAAGCGGGTGGACAGCTCTCTCCCGGAGAGCCTTCAGGATGGCAGCAGCACAGAGCCTGGCTCCTCGGCCCAGCCCAAGGTGGACGTGCGTATGATTGACTTTGCACACAGCACGTTCAAAGGCTTTCGCGATGACCCCACTGTGCATGACGGACCTGACATGGGTTATGTATTCGGGCTGGAAAGCCTCATCAACATCATGGAACAGATGCGTGAGGAAAACCAGTAGCCCTGGGCTACAGCCTCTTATTCTTGTCCTGGTGGCAGGAGCAGACAAGACCACCTACTACCACAGGAAAAAAACAAGACAACTTCGGTTTTAAACAATTGTATCACTCCATTGTTTTTAAATGTACTTGGATAGAAGAGCTATGGGGAGGTAGGATGGAAGAGCTCCTCCTGCCAACCAGATGGTTCTGACCACACTAGCTCTGCATTCTGGAGGAGGCTCCGTAGATGCCTGCTGGGTGTTGGGTGTCCCCGTTCTTCACTCATCGCATATGCATTCTGGAGGGAGGACCTGGACATAGGGAAGAGAAAGCAGGAGAGCCCAGGCTCTTTGGGGTGGGGGGGCTGGAGCTGTGGCGTGAGGAGCCTCCTGCCTTAGGAGCCCCCAGGAGAACCCTCCCTTTGAAATTGTCCCGAGTTACTTGGAGAGGGCACTCGACTGATGGGCGGCAGCGCCTGGTGGGCTGATGGTGAGCAGCACAGGTGCTGGTCCCCGCGTTGCGTGTCCCTAGCTCTGCCCCGGGTTTTGCTGATGGGGCTTTGCTTTTGATGCTGCCTTTTTCTGCTGTTTGGGCACTGTGAATAACCAACCCACCCACGGAAATAAAATGACCAAATGCAGCCCCTGACAGAGCTGCGGTGGGAAGGGGATGCTGCACATCTGGAGTTGTGCTTGAGCCCGGGGCCTGCCTGCTCCCTGAGGGGGTGGTACGGGCAGGCCTGCTTACAGGCAGGCATGGGGATTGGTGAGACTTAACTCTGCCCTGGACCACTGACCAAGCACGAACTCGGCTCGTGGGCTAGCAATAGTATCTGTAGCAGCTAACGTGACCCCAGCTGGGCAGTGGGGTGTTTTGGACCATTTCAACCCTTCCTGTCGTATAACGTTGGTCCCACAGGTTGTGCGCAAGTATGTCCCTCCAGGGCAAGGCTGCCCTCTTCCCCCTGCTCTTCTGGCAGCCCCCCCTTCTCCTCCCTGAGGGTCTCCAGGGGGACCTGGCCAAGAAGTGAGTGCTGTTGCCTGACTGTTCAGTTTTGCTTCACAGAGTCGGTCCTCCACAACTGACCAGTTTGCAGATAAAACAGCCACCTGGGATGTGCTCTGCTGCCTGGGTTTCCTCCCAGAACCTGTGCTTTACCCATGGCTTCCCTTGATGAGGGCATTAACATTTGATACTTGGGCCTGGTGGTACCGAACTGTACCCTGCTCTGTGTCACTCCCCTGTATTTCTGTGCTGGGACCCCCAGCTGCTCGCTCCCCGCTGTCACTGACTTGTCCCTTGGCGTTACCATTATTAACCTGGCTGCCTGAGAAACTGCTTGGGTACCTGTGAGGCCAGGGGTGGGGTTTTTTTGGTTTGTTCTGTTGGGGTTTTTTTAACTTCAGGAAAGCTTGTTTGGGCAATACTCACATGTAGCATGTGCCGACTCTGTGTGTGCATGGTCTGCTTGGAAAGTGTTAGTGCTCAGCTGGTGGCTGGCCGTAGCTGCCACAGCGGGTGCTGGTCTGTGGTGCTGGGTGCAGAAGGGGGCAGGGGTCGTGTCAGCTTTCTCCTAAATCAGACCTTTCTGCCTGTCTCCCAGCTACTCGAAAGCTTGCCTAAGCCACTGCTTCCCCTCCAGCTCTCTGGATGAGGATCTTCATTCATGCCACACCACCCTGTGCTGGGTTAGTCCTTCATTGCTTCTGCGAGTCACTGCACACAGTGCAGGGCTTGGGATTTTCAGGGATGAGGTTTGCAGGTTGAGCAGCTGGAGGAGCAGGCGCCCAGGTACCCACAACAGCCGTGTTACCCACTCCAGCCCGCCTTGTGCATGTCCCTGTCCCTGGCGGGCTGCGCTCCGGCAGGCGCAGGGCCCTTCCTCCTGGAGAGCACCTCGGCACACCCCAGCGCTGATTCCTGCCTTTCCCTTTCCTCACTAGGCTGGGCAGGGGCGAGGGACGGGGCGTGTCGCCTCTGCCCCGTGGGAGCAGCCTCCCCCTCGGGCCATCGCCGTGGGCCTCTACAGCTTGTACATAGCCTTCACCCCCGTTTGTGCTTCACAGAGAACCAAAAACCATTAAAGGATCTGTTTTTGTCCGTGGTGTGCCTTGCCTGCCTTTCCCTGGCGTCTGAGCCTAGGGCACGGGCGGGGGGGGAGGCAGAGACGGGCAGGGGTGGCGGGGGCTGTTCGGGCAGGACCCATATGTGCTGGTGGCTTAAACGTCACTACGCGGTGTAGGTACCGCTCTGCCCCTTCCCTCACCCCGCGGGAGAGCACTGGCCCCGGGCAGGGTGCGGTGGGCTACAGCAACGACCCGACCTTGCAGCTCCCGGGGCGGGAGGCGAGCGGGACACCTCCGTGGGCCGATCGCGCTGAGGCGGTGCGGGCGCTAGGACCCGGGGCGGCTGATCGGACCCGGGGCGGGCGGCGGGGCGTGCCGGGCGGCGGTGACGCGGAAGACGAGCGCGGCGCTGACGTGTCGGCGCGGGCCAGGGCGGCGGGGGGATGCGGGCGCTGATCCTGGTGGGCGGCTTCGGGACGCGGCTGCGGCCGCTGACCCTGAGCCGGCCGAAGCCGCTGGTGGAGTTCTGCAACAAGGCGGTGCTGCTGCACCAGCTGGAGGCCCTCCGGCAGGTGGGGGCGGCGGGGGCAGTGGCGCGGGGGCCGCGGGGACCGCCCCGCCACCCGCTGACCTGCGCTCCCACAGGCGGGCGTAAACCACGTCGTACTAGCGGTGAGCTACATGTCGGAGGCGCTGGGGGCCGCCATGCGGGAGCAGGAGCAGCGGGTAAGGGACCCCTCCGCATCCTCCCCCTGCCCACGCATCCCCCCGCATCCCTCCCGCTCACCCTGTGCCCGCAGCTCGGCATCCGCATCTCCCTGTCCCACGAGAAGGAGCCGCTGGGCACAGGTAGGGTGCGGGCAGCGGGCTGGGGCGGGTGCGAGCGGGACGGAGGAGGCCCGGGGACAGTAGGGTGGGCTGGAGGGAGGGGGCACCGGGGTGGATACGGGCAGGGTTGGGACACTGCGAGGAGGACACCATGGGCAGGGCTGGGAGGACCGGGGACAGCGGGAGGGACATGCCGGGATGGGCCCAGGCAGGATGAGGGGGCCCAGAGATATCAGGACAGGCACAGGAAGGAGCAGAGACAGTGGAGCTGGGTGAGGATCCAGGGGAACTGGGGGCTTGGGAGGGCCAGTGGGGAGCAGGGACGCTGGGATGGGCACAGGTGGGGCCAGGAGGACCCGGACGCTGGGCTCACCCCATCCCCCTGCGGCGTCACTCACGGCCGGGCAGCGGGGCCGCTGGCGCTGGCGCGGGACCTGCTGGCCGAGGGCGGGGAGCCCTTCTTTGTCATCAACAGCGACGTGATCTGCGAGTTCCCCTTCGCGGCGCTGGCGCATTTCCACCGGCAGCACGGCGGAGAGGGCTCGCTGGTGGTGACCCGCGTGGAGGAGCCAGCCAAGTACGGCGTGGTGGTGAGCGAGGCTGACACCGGCCGCATCTGCCGCTTCGTGGAGAAGCCACGCGTCTTTGTGTCCAACAAGATCAATGCTGGGCTCTACATTTTCAGCCCTGGCATCCTGCAACGCATCCAGGTATGGGCCAGGGTGCCGGGCAGGGGGCCAGGCTGGGGGGGACAGGCCCCTTGCTCAGCCCTGTGCCCCTTCCCTGCAGCTGCGCCCCACCTCCATCGAGAAGGAGATCTTCCCAGCCATGGCACAGGAAGGGCAGCTGTACGCCATGGAGCTGCAGGGTAAGGCCCTGCGCATGGTGCAGGCAGCATGGAGGGCTCTTGCCTGTGCTGCCACCTCTGCAGTGGGGGGCTGTCACCGTGGCTCTGTTCCTACAGGCTTCTGGATGGACATCGGGCAGCCGAAAGACTTCCTCACAGGCATGTGCATGTACCTGCAGGCGCTGCGGGCTCAGCACCCTGAGAAGCTGCACTCGGGGCCTGGTGTCGTAGGGAACGTGCTGGTGGTAAGTGCCAGCCCCCAGCACGCCAGCCCTGGGCACACATCACAGGCTCTTCGCGTCCTCCCACCGCTGTCCTCGCTGTCCTCGAGCTGTGCCCTCCTGTCCCCACACTGGCTGAGTGGTGCGGGCTGTGACAAGAGCTCTGGCTGCCCTCCTGGCCCTGGCACAGCCCCTCTTCCTTCCAGGACCCCAGCGCCAAGATTGGGGCAAACTGTGTCATTGGCCCCAACGTGACGATCGGGGCTGGCGTGGTGGTGGAGGACGGGGTGCGCATCAAACGCTGCACCGTGCTGAAGGGGGCCTGCATCCGCTCCCACTCCTGGCTGGACTCCTGCATCGTGGGCTGGAGCTGCTCTGTGGGGCAGTGGGTGAGGACATGGTTGCCCCCCCCGCGGGGGATTTGGGCTCGGCTCTCGCCCTCCCACCTCCTCAGGCTGCAGCCAAAGGGATGGAGGGATGCACAGCTGCCTGCAGGCAGGAGCAGGAGCATGGCACTGAGCCCTGAGCTGGGGCAGGTGTGACAGGGCCTCTCTGGGGCAGGTGCGTATGGAGAATGTGACAGTGCTGGGCGAGGACGTCATTGTCAACGATGAGCTCTACCTCAACGGGGCCAACGTGCTGCCACACAAGTCCATCGCTGAGTCCGTGCCAGAGCCACGCATCATCATGTAGCAGCCCCTGCACTCCTGGCTCTGCTTGGATTAAATATTTGTATTTCCATCTACCGCTGAGCGTCACTTGAGCATGGCCCAAGCACTGGGTCACTCACCAGGGCTGGCCTGGCTTCCCCTCCCCCTGTCTCAGGGCACCACATAAGGAAGAATAATTTAATGCTGCATTTCATGAAGTCAACCCCAAGCCAGGGTAAAGTTAACAGCCCGAACGCCCAGCCCGGCCCCCCTGCCCCAGCCCTGGGGCTGCTGTGTGTTCCCAGCGCTGCCGCAGAGCAAGGCCTCAGGCTCCCCTCCCCAAGAATGGCCCACGGGGCAGAGGCTGCCATGGCCCAGGCGCAGGGCGAGGGGGCCACTGGCTCCAGAGCCTGGCGCTGAGCCTCTCCCCCTGCCAGCCTCTCCCTCCCTGCAGCCCCCTGCCCCATGCTGTGGCCCCGTGCTGGGTCCTCGCCCTGTAGGCGAGGGCCCCGCAGCCCTGAGCAGGGCAAGTGTTTTGGGAGAAGCCAGCGTGCAGCTGGGGGGGCCACCCCGCTCAGCTTGGGGAGCCCGTGGTGCGGAGCTGGGCACTATGAGCTGGCTGGCTTGGTGAAGTCATCCACCCCTGTGATGGTGGCCTTGCAGAAGAAGCAGTCCTTGTTGTTCATCAGGTGCTGGTTGATGCAGGCTCTGGGACAGAGGAGGAAAGAGCGTGAGCCCCCCCCGGCATTGCATGGGAGGGTCCAGGGGCTGGCAGTTGCCTTGGTGGGGGTCGCGCATGCGAGCTACTCACTTGCATGACTTGTGGGAGCAGGGTCTGAAGATGGCCGAAATGGGGTGTGCATAGCAGATGGGGCACAGGTCTTCCTCGCTGGTGGGCTGTTGGGGGGGACACCAGGCAGTTAGCAGTGGCAGGGAAAACCCTGGGTCCCAAGGGCAGCTGTGCTGGGAGCCAGCGCTGCTGCAGAGCACAAGGACTGGGCTGGAGGGACTCACCAGTGTGGTTGCAGCCGCCTGCTTGGACTCCTCGCTCAGGTGGCTCAGCATCTTGTCCACCTTCGCCAGCTCCTCAGCACTGATGTACTCTGTGTCTGTGGGGACAACCCACATGTAGGTGGGATGAAAGTGACCCTCAGGCTGCCCTGAGGCTGCTGGGCGATGCGGGGGGGGGGGGGGGGGGGGGGGGGGGGCTGCAACTGCCCCTGGGGACCAGCCACGACAGGGAGCCTGGTGCTGGGGACAGGGATCCCCATGCTGGGGGCAGCAAGTTGGACATTTGGCACTGCAAAAGGACAAAGCTGCTGGCAAAAGCATGCACTGGACACAGCTCCATCCCAAATGCCACTGCTGGGGGACTGCAGTAGGCCCATGGACCCTTGCCCCAGGGCTAAGGGGGGCTGGGACATGTTGCAGGGGGACAGAGACACCAGTGGCCTCATCCTCCATATCTCAGCTGTGGCCAGGTGGCGAGCACAGCCCCGCTCCCAGCGCAGTGCCACTTACAAGTGTGCAGGGAGAAATGGCGCTTGTCTGTGGCCGGGGTGGCAGCCGCCAGGGCCGAGGGCTCAGCGTGGCCCAGCAGGTACTGGATGGAGCGCAGCTGGAAGCAGGGGTCCGCCAACAGCACTGCCGTCGCACGCTCGGCCCTGCAAAGGGACATAGTCAGGGCTCTGCCCTGGGTACAACCCGCCCCGCAGTCACAAGGCACCCCCGTGACTGCAGCCTCAAGGCCCTCTGGCTGCACCCCCGGCCTGTGGACCGCGCCCTGCCGCGCCGCGCCCCCCCCCCCCCCCCCCCCCCCCCCCGCTAACTCCTGGCAGCATCAAGCTGGGGAAACACGCTCAAATGCAGCCGAAGGGCAGCAGCCTTCCTCCTCCTACTCCACCACCACTCAGAGGCTCTGGGGATCAATACGGTGCATTAGCACTTGCTAAGGCTGCAGCCCTCACGCCCCGGTGCTGAGCCTGGGGAGCTGAAGGGTGGCTGAAGCGTCACAGCACTGCAAGGGGAAAAGGGGGGGTGCCTCAGCTCCGGCGTCGGAGCTGTGGCACCCCTGCACCCAGAGGACAGCTCAAAGTGCCACCCCCCCCCCCGCCCCCCCCGGGCAAGCAGGTGCCCCCACAAGGGCAGAAGGGAGCAGTCACGGCTCTCCCTGGCTTCAAGCATTAGCGGGGACAGATGAAAGGCACCTTAATGAGCGTCTCCATCAGGCACGAGCGCCGTGGCCTGTCCAAGGCAAGATGCAGAGCTGGCTCTGGGGCCGGCCCTGGGGGAAGCCCCAGCAGCAGACGGCAAGGGGGGGTGGGGTGGGGGGTGGGGGGAGAAGCCCGGCGGCGCAGGCTGAGCCCGGGCCGGGGTGCAGGGGGTTAACAGCCCCTTGACGCGCAGCAGCCGCAGCCGCCAAATTAGCTTTTTGCTGCCCTTATGGAAACCAATTCCCCAGTCCGGCTTTCTGCTTCCCAGTAACGCGCCCGCGCTCTGGGTAATGACATTGCTGCGCGTCCTTCACCCTGTGGCCACGCCCTCTGCCGTGGGGAACCCGTGGCCGGGGGTGCTGCTGCGGGGGTTGGGGGGCCGGGGGGGTGGTGTCCAGCTCATGCAGGGGGCGGTGAGGAAGACAGCAGCGGGAAGCATCGCGACTGGGTGTCAGTGCGGGGCGGGTGTGTGTGTGTGACCTCCATCCCAGCCTGGGTGCAGGATGGGACCGGGGGGGATGATGGTGTCCCAGAGGTGCCGCTGGGGTGGGTTTATCCCAGAGGCTGGGCAGAGGCGGAGCAGCCGGCGCGGCCGCCTCACGGATGCCAGCCGGCGGAGCTGCCGTTCTCCAGCGGCAGATGCACCGGTAAGGCCGGCGAAGCGACGTCGGGGACAAGCGACGCCGCCGCATCGCCCTGCCCACTGGCGGGGCGGCTGGGGAGGGCCACGGCCACCACGGCGGCCACCACTCCCCGCGCCGGGACCAATGGGCTCCCGCCCGGCCCCCACGCCGCGCTCCGCCAGCGCGTAAATAGGGGCAGGAGCGGGGCCGCGCTCCCGCAGCCTGCCCGGCTCCCCGGGAGATGCCGGCTGGGAGGGAGCCCGCCGCCGGGGAGGCAGCCGGCCGCCGGACGGGGCTTACTGGGAGCTGGAGCACGGGGATGCGCTGCGGCGGCGCTGAGCCCTGAGAAACTTCGCGCTCCAGGGACGGGCGGCTCCGGGAGGCAGCGAGGCGTTCGCCAAGCCCCAAACACAGCCCCGAAACGCCGGAGAGTGTCAACCCCCTGATGCCGGACACCGGGTCCCACGCGCCCGCCTGCAGCCGAGTGCCGGGCAGCCCAGAGCCGGCTGGAGCACAGGTACGCGGCAGAGCTGGGCAGGGCGATGCGCCCCTTTAGCTCTTTTCAAGCCCCACGGCTGGAATCGGGATCCTGCTTTGCGGGGTGCAAAGGGGCGGATGCTTGGTAGATATCCCCCGCCGCCAAGACATCACCGGGGGAGGCCGGGGAGGGGTTTTCTCTCGCGCGTCTCGTCGAGCTTGGCTGTGCCACCGGGCGGCACAGAGGCTCCTGTCCGGCACAATGTCCCCGCGGGTGCCCGCAGACCAGCTCTGGCTGCGGGTGGTGAAGCTGCTGCTGCTGCTCCAGCTGTGCACCCCCGGCCGTGCTCTCCGCGCCTCCTCACTGTCCCGCAGCTGCCCCGCCACCTGTATCTGCACCTCCGACCTGCTCAGCTGCAGCCGGCAGATGCTGCAGCATGTGCCCCAGGCGCTGCCGCCCACTGCCACCACACTGGACCTCAGCCACAACGCCCTCACCCAGCTCCATGACCGCTGGCTGGTCGCCCTCCCACACCTCGAGGCCCTCCACATTGGCCACAACCAGATCAAGGATCTTTCTCCTCAGGCCTTCCACAATGCCTCCTACCTGCGGCACCTTGACATGTCCTCCAACCACCTGCACGCCGTCGAGACGCACTACTTTGACGCACTGGTGAGCTTGGAGGAGCTGCTGCTCTACAACAACCGCATTACGCGAGTGGATGAAAACGCCTTCACCAAACTGAGTGGCCTGCGGAAAGTCTACCTGAGCTGGAACAACCTGACCACCTTCCCCTTCCACTCAGTGCAGGGGCTGGGAAACTACAGGCTCCGCACGCTGGACCTCTCCTCCAACAGCCTGAGCAGCATCCCTGTGGAGGAGCTGACAGCTCTGCCTGAAAACATCAGGAACGGCTTGTACCTGCACAACAACCCCATCAGGTGCAGCTGCCCGCTCTATCTGATGCTCCAGCACTGGAAGCAGCGAGGTTTCAGCTCTGTGAAGGATTTCTTCGAGGAACACACCTGCAAGGTGTCTGACAATGTGCCTCGGTCCCTGATCAAGTTCCTCAAATACAGCCACATGTTTGAGAACTGCTCAGCAGGCCCCGAAGATGTGCACCCTGTGCCCTTCCCCGTGATGGTGGGCCAGACCCTCCTGCTCACCTGCAACACCAGTCTGCCAGCCATGGCTGCCACTTACATGTGGATCTCCCCTCACCATGAGCCCATCAAACACCCAGGGAACAGCAACCGCTCCTTGGAGGTCTACCACAATGGCAGCCTGAAGATCGCAGTGGCTAAGCCGTGGCACTCAGGGGTCTACGTGGGCTTGGCCATCAACAGCCCCCACAATTTCAGCAGGCTGTGTGAAGTCAACGTGACAGTCCACTACCCGAAGCCAGATGGGGAGACCTTCAGCACCGGCCTCACAACCCTGCTGGGGTGCATTGTGAGCCTACTACTCGTGCTCATCTACTTGTACCTCACACCCTGCCGTTGCCTGAGTTGCTGCAAGAAGCCAGCTCCTCTCAGCCCTCCACAGGAGTGCAGCGCCCAGTCCTCCATCCTCAGCACCACTCCCCCTGCCACCGACGGGCCAAACCGCAAGGTCAGTGCCAACAAGCACGTCGTCTTCCTCGATCCTGTCAGGGAGATGCCGAACGGCAAGATCCGCCTGGCCCTCGGCGAGGAGTTTCCCGACCCCAAGCACCCCAAGGTCCTGCAGCTCAAGTCAGACTCGGAGTCCATCAGCTCTGTCTTTTCTGACACCCCCATCATGTCGTAGCAGGGCAGAGCTGGGAGCAGAGCCGGGGCCTCCTGAGAGCTGTTCTCCCCCATCGCCACTAGAAGCAGGATTAACAAGCACCCCGAATTCCTGGCTTGACCACGACCCACGAGGGTGATAACCATCACCCACAATCACTTCAGCCATCAGCTCCTGGTGGGTTTTGGGCCAGGGGCGTGTCAGTGCCCGGCAAGAGCTCCTTGCATAAACCACTGGCAACAGCCTCGTTAGTACAAGGGTACCACTGATGAACCCAGCATGCCTGAGAAACCCTCACTTCCTTTGGGCAGCCAAACTCCCTAATAGTGACACTGGGATCGCTGGTCTGCCACGTCTCCGTGCAGGCAAGACCCAACCTGGCACCACTGCCACAGACCCCTAGGCCAAGGAATAGCCATGACGAGCAGGGCACTGTCCGTGCTCATGCCAAGGCCCCCAGGGATGGCGATGCCACTGTCCTCTCCCAGCCCGTGCCGGTCCTCATCAGCATGCTGTAGTTGGGAGCAGGGGGGGCGTGACCTTGTCACAAGGTGGGTACACACCCCCTCCTCGAACGTGGCCATGCAGGAGGGATGGGGCTCAGCGCTTGACCAGCATTACAAGCTTTTGCTTCTCGAGAAGCTGTAAATAGTCAAGGCAGGATTAGGTGACGTGATAAAACACCCCGGCCCTCATTGCTCAAAGCTCCCCGTGCTACCAAGGACGATGAGGGCTCACATGCACCACTCTCCTTCACTGCTTCTTCTTGAGGCGATCAAATGCGCTGCTAAAGCACAGCTATTTAGGCAGTAATCTAATAAGCCTATCGATAAATGTGAGTAATCCTCTCCTCTCTTGGGTCATAATTCTCCAGTTACATTGGAATAAAAATGCCTATTTTTTTAAGCTCATGCTGGCCTGAGTGTCTCCTTGCCCTTGCAGGGCAGCAGCGTGCAGCCACCCTGCAAGCTACGGGCACAGTGGTGGGAGCCTGGGGGTCTGAGTGAGGCCCAAATTCCCACTGACCCAGCACAAGGAGCCAGGTGATTTGCACCGGGCTCACAGCCTCTGTTGCCATCAAACATCATTAGGGTGGCCTCAGCGAGGGGGTTAAATGTGCTGAGACAGAGCTGGTGGCCCAGGGCTGGTAAGAGAGGAGCATCCAGTGGCTTGTCCCTGGGAAGGCAGGTCTCCGAAGTGATGCCTGGGAGCTGGGGAGTGAGCAGCATCAACTGACACAAGGGCACATCCAGATGCCAACAGGGAAGAGCAGGATTTAGATGCAGGGGAGAGGCACTCTGGGGAGACCTGCTTGGGATCTCACTGGCCTGTCTTTGGCTGAGTCCCGATGCTCTCTGCAGACAGAGCCCCCATCTCACTGGACACCTGCGCTGATTTCCTCAGCACCCTCTTGCATCGCCCTGGCACAGGGAGTGGCTTTGCCTCCCCGTAACACCTGCCTGATCCCACAGAGGGATAAGGGTATCCCCCATCCACCAGGCACCATCATCCCACCCACAGCAGGAGCCTGTGGTTGTCACCTGCAGCACCGGGGATGCTGGCACCACCCTGCTGACAGCAACACAGCTCAAAGACAACCCAGGCAGTGCAAATGGGGACCAGGGCCCTTTGCAGACCTTCCCCCCGCCCCCCCGGCCCCCCAACCTGCAGCTTCCCACAGCTGCATGCCCCAGCCCCAAGAGCTGCTGGCAGCCCTGTGACTGGTGGGAGGGGAAGGTCCCTGCAGCATCAGGACAGCGCTAGCACCCATCCTTCAGCTTTCTCAGCCAGGAGACAAGCAGCTTTTTTTTCCCAGAAAAAAAGTCAACTATGCTCAAAGTACTTGTCAGAAACCCTCCACCTTATCCAAGGAGGGGAGAGCAGCTATCGTGAGACAACTGCAGCCTCCCAACGCCCCTCCTGACACTGACCTTGCACGTAGCTTCATGCAATGTGTGCCCTGCTGACAGATGTGGAGCGACAGGCCCCGCCGGTCTGTGCCCTCACTCCCCATGCGCCCGTCGCTGCTGGCCCTGTCACCTTGCGTTAGTGCAGCACTCCTGACGAGCCTGGCATGCCGAGCCAGCCATGCTGGGGTGCTGCCAAGAGGTGATGAGGTGCTTCGGTGTCAGAGAGATAGGTGAGTGGCACCCTGTCCCTTAAGGATGGAGCTGAGGCAATGCCACCCCCTGTCTTTGCACCCAGGCAGGGATCCCATGGGAAGGACAGTTTAAATTTGCCCTGGGAATGTCTACGAAAGAGAAGAGACCCAGACAAGAGGGCCCAGGTCCAAACCCGACAAGGGCACTGCCCTGAGTGTGGTCTGTGCCTGCTGAGATGTGCTAAGCCTGTGCTGGAGCACACGCTGCATCTAAAAGTGCTGCATCTTCCTCCAAAAGGAAAGGTGAAGTGCTGCTCTGGGCTCCAGCACCCAGAGTGGGTGCTAGCCACCCACTGCTCTTCTGTTGCCATCCTTGTAGGTCTCCTCACAAACCATCCCTCTCCCTGCTGCCAACACGAGCTTCCCAGGAATTACTGCTCCTGCAAACCTGCATCCTCAGCTGAGGCTAACGACTAAAGCTTGGGGAAAGCTCAGGCCACCTAGAGTGTAACAAAAGCTCCCAAGGGCCTCTCCAGGGACACACCAGCCTGGAGAAGCCCAGGAGAGCTCTTCTAGGCTGGCTGCAAGTCTCAATTCTCCTATCCCTGCAGGAAGGCTGAGATCCGCCATGTCAGGGACAGCATATCTGAGATTTGTATCAGCACTACCCCCAAGGGCTCCCCACTGCCTTTACCCAGGAAAATCCTGCTGCTGTGTTTCACACTTTTCTGATGCTCAGAAAGGACCCCACACCACATTGCTGCTCCAACGAGCAAGGCAAAGCAGTCTGAACTGTCAAAGCAGTTCATTAAGCAGCCTGAGAGGCAAATCATCTCAGCAAGGAAAAACATAGCCAGGAGCACAGCCCCCCTGACAGGGAGGAGTTGGGAAACATAATGGGTGGTCCCGAAGAAATACACCGTCCTCTCTCAGCAGCCACCTGCACCATTACAGCCCCTGGCTTGCTGCCAAAGCAGCCTCCCACTCCTTGACTCCGCAGGGTAAAGTGACGGGTCAGTACAATGCACAGCATCCCTGGCACGCAGGGACCCATGCCTGAGCATGTGGGGATAAGGCCTGCCTCTGGGGACCAGCCTCCAACACTGACTCATGTCTCCCCTGGCACTTCACACCTCAGCCAGGACAATGTGGGTGTGTTGAATGCGAGTCCCTTCCTGTCTTCCTGCTGCCAGGGCTAGACACATGACGTACATGGCTGGACCTGGATCCCTTCCTTATGTTGCTCGCAGTTTTCCAAAGAGCTCAAAGCAGCGAAGCCTGGTGCTGGACAGCATGATGCCTGCTCCTGCCTCCCAGCATGTGCACAACAGCCCCGAGAGGCCAGGAGATCCCAGCCTTGGCAGTCCCACTGCTCAGGCCACAGTGTTTGGAGCCGGAAGCTTCTACAAACTCTAAGATCAGTAAGGCCAGACTCCTTTTTTAACTGTGAAACCTAGGTCTGAGCTAGTGAGTCCTCCGTGCTCTGGCTCACACTCACCCTGATATGCCATGCACTGCAAGACTTGAGTACCACTAATTTTCTGAGTTTTTAGAGCAAGGTAGCAAGGACTCCTTTAGACTGAGTGGTCCATGAAATGTCTACACTTGTACCTCCTTCCACCATAGCTCACTCATCAATACATGTTGAATGAGCATTAGTGTTTAAGTGATCAGTAATTACAGTGTCCTACGGGACTGCAGTGAACTACCATGTGCAGCGGGGCCCAGACAAGTCCCCACAGTCCCAGCAGTGCTTGAGCAAGCAGGTGGGTTGCCAGGCTGAGTTTAGCAACCTGCAGACTGGGATCTTTTGTGACTTTTCCAGCGGAGGTGACCCCAAAACCATCTAGCAACTGAACTGAGTCTGCTTAGCCTGCCTCCCCCACCTGGCCTCATGCCTCCTCACCTTCCTTCCCACCAGTGTGTTACTTCTGCCCAAGGAACCCTCCCATCTCCTCCCTCCTGCCAGTCCATCCCTCTGCACCCATCAGTTCAAAGATCACCCATTTGTACTGTTCAAAGGAAAAGAGTGCAGTGCTCCAGCCAGAATTACCCCGACATCAAGTCAGCCCAGTGCTGCTCCTCCTGGCAGGTCTCACTGGATCATGCTCAGCATCCCACTCCACTGGCACAGTGTGGGTGTTTCTGACCGAGAGCACAGGACCTGGCTAGTACCACTATGTTCCTGGCGACCACAGTGCTCTTCCCTCTGTCTTCTCCATCTTCTGGGCAGAAGTTCCTGGGAGATGCACCTTGAAGGCTGCTTAGGTCTTTTCTTGTACAGTTGCACTGCAGACAAGTTAGCTGGCTCCCTGCATGTGCCCTAACTCTCCAGACTCACACTGAGAGCATCAGCGGAGGGCAGGGCTGGGGAAGGCGCTGCCCGGCCTTGCTCCCCCTGCCTCTGAGGGGATGGTATCCGTGGGGCATGGGGGAGCCTGAGGAGCAGAGCAGTGGCTGAGCACTGGCACAACATAGCTCATCTCTGCTCTGAGATGGCCACTCACTTTCCGCAAAGCCTGTTCCAACCTATAAGCCCAGTCCTAACTACAACGTGCCCTCACATGTAGGGGACCAACAGCCTCACCTTCAGGCCTCACCCCTTCCCCTGCCTCTCGCTCTCACCAGGATCCTATCACAAGCTCTGGCCAACACCACTCCATTAGCTCACTCCAAAGGAGCTTAATAGAAAATCTGCTCAATTATTTAGCAGACAAACAGGGGAATGATAATGGCTGAAGGCAGCCAGGTTCTCTGGCATGGACCCAACAATTCAGCCCAACTCCTGGCTCAGCCTGCCAGATCCTGCCTTCCCCTCCTCCTCGCAAAACCAAGGCTCAGTCATTAGGGTCTGGCAAACAGGCAGCGCATGGGCATCCCTGCCTCCTCGGCCCTGCCAGGCACTCCCCGCAATGAAAGTGCTGCCCAACTGCTGCCAGACCCAAGGGCTGGGGGCGGGCAGCACATCAGGAGGCCCCAGCAGTCTCACAATGACACTGCAGAGGCCAAAATAGCTTTAAAATGAGGAGCTGTTCCCTGCTGGTGCAACAGCCCAGCCCCCAGCGCCAGGCTGCCCTGCTCTCACCTGCCAACGCGGCTTAGCTCCCTTCCGACAAGCCCTCGAGGGACAGGCAGCTGCTCTGCTGGGAAACACAGGGCAACCGCCACGCTCCTGTCTGGGAACTAGAAGACCCTCTGCTGAGGGTCCTCAGCTTGAGCTAGCAGTTCCCCATCTGTGCTCTGCACTAATTCTCCTCTGCCCTTGCTTGCAAAGTTCGTTACATCCAGCAAGGGAGCTGAGCCATGAAATCCCGAGGCCCTGCTACAAAGATCAGTAAGCCCAGGCAAGGTGGGCACTGAATCTTTAGCTCACCGCGAGCAGCGCCAGCTGTCCTGCCGGACCTGATGAAGAAATGCATTTCTTCTCTCTCAAAAGCACAGCCTTCTCTATCCAGACACTAAGGCGTACAATGTATCAACTGTCTCATCACATCCCAGCCTGGGCAATGGTCCCTTTTCTTGTGCTTAATGGCTCTGTTTGATGCCAGGAGTCCGTAGCAATAGGACTTGATGCCTGGCTGAGCATCCTGTGCTGGGCAAGAAGAAGCCAAGGCATCCAACTGCATCCTGATAACACGGGCTGGATGAGTCGGCAGGGCCCTGGCTCTCCCTATTTGCACCGTTCCCCACTGGAACATTTTGGCCCTATAAGTGGGACCTCACTCCTCCACTCCCAGATGAACCCATCCTCTCTGCCTCAGGGCAAAACTTGCAACATCTTCCAACCAAGGGCCTGGCACAGTGTCAGCTCACTGGGTTAGAGGCAACCAGAAAACACACAGCCAAGCCAAGGAAGTTACTCAAGGTCCTGTCCCCTGTCCCCATCCTCTGGGGCAGAGCCTCCTCACAGGGAACCAGTCAGGGTAACAGCTAGTGTCCCAGGTAATTCCCACAGAGAAGTTCTACATGCAAATGTGGGTTGGATAATCTCTGTTAATGATTTCTGGCAATCTGAGAGTTACCAAATGGGACCTGGAAGAGATTTCCACCTGCTTCCAGCACTGCTCAGGCACAGTGCTTCCAAGGAATGAAAAAAGCCCATCCTGTTAACCTGATCACTGCACTGAGAGGAAGGGAAAAAGGAAAAAAGAAAGCTGTCTTCTCTTGAGTTCATACAAATGGGCCTGCTCTGGAGAGCTTGGTTACATAAGGGATCCTTTAAATCTCTTCCATTACTCCTTGCAGTAACACAACCCATGGCAATCATCTCCCATGATTGTTTTATAGACATTTTTCCCTGGGCTTCCTCCTATTCCACCTTGTACTCCTCCTGCTTAGCTAGGCCCACCATAAGGACACGATGCTTTTCTTGCATCATTCCCCTGTTTTGTATTTATTTCTTCTTTACAGTGCCCATGGAGGTGACTACAACGCAGCTGAAGATCAGTCAGAGACTTGCCACTTCTCAACTGCACACCACAGGACAACGCACCTCTGGTTTGTGACCATGCAGCCTGCTGCTGCCCAAGGTGCAGAGGATGCTGTTGGCAGACAGGACAGTGCCGCTTGGTAATGTACAGCCACTTTGACACCGGCTGCCTGGATTTCACTAACCCAAAGCACAACTGGCTTTTCAGGTAAAGAAGACACAGTCTGGAAGCTTTTTGTCTCCCCAGGACTCCCTGCAGGCTAGGAGGGATGTAATTGTCACCACACTACAGTCTTCCCCGCACTCTTCAGAGTTTGCTAAACCGAGGGACAGAGAAAGAGCTTTATCCCTTCCCCTCTTTGATTCTACAAGTGACCTGGCCTGGGACAGATGTTCAAGGGACAGGGAGCCAGGGAAGGACATCTCATCTGGCCTGGTGTGCAGGAAACTGCTTTATCACCTCCCTGTTTTCCTCCAGAAAAAAGTGTCTAGTTGTGGCATCAAATTCATGATGTTTGCCCTTTCCATGGAGCAGGATTCTGGGGGCAAGCAAAACCCACCCCTGTTCACAGTCCAGAAAGGCCACTCACTGATCAATGACCTTGTGCTAAGCTCTTGGCACAGTCACACCTGGGGCTGTGAGACTGGTGCAGCAGCCACAGGAGGCAGGATATAATTAGACATATTTGTGTACATCTTTGAGTCCTTGAGAGGAGAAGCTGAAAGACTGGCTGCAGGGCTGAGCTGCTTGGCCAGATGGGGCCCTCCTCTCTGCAAAGCCAGAGACTATCATGTTCTCCAAATGTGAAAACAAGCAGGATGTGCAGTGCAGACAGAAGAGCCCCATCTCCTACAGCACCCTACAGGGCACAGTGGCCAAGCAAGACACCTACGAATGACACTGGGAGAAAGCAAAGGCAGGGCTGCAGAGGGTATCAGAGTGAGCCTATTTGCAGGACTCAGGACAAGCAGGTACAGAGACACATAAACCACCAGGCCAGCTGTGGCTTTGTCCAGCCACATCATCCCCCCAAGTGCTGTTTCTCTGAATAGCTGGTTACCATAAAGACAGGAAGATTTAATTCATTCGAAAAATCAGCATCACCTAAGTGCCTGGATAGGATTTGTCTCACCCTTATGCTATAGGTCTGGGCAGCCAGAGAGCTCTGCACACATTTTGACACCTCTCCAAGATGTGCCCAGAGCAAGGAACTTTAATGAACTCCCTAGCATCCATTGCTGTGTGTTGCAGCACTTTGCCTGCATCACCTCATCAGCACAGCTCTTTTACGTGTGGCATTCACAACCTCCAACAGCAGCTGTCCTGTTGCACAGAGTGCGAGACTCCATCCTGGGGAGGAAAGCGCATATGTGCTGTCAGTACAGTACCTCATAGCTACCTGCCACGAGGGATTACCCGCACCACAAGAAGGAATTTTGCACCCAGCAGTAGCACTGAGATGCAGCTGCTGCAGGGTCATCTGGCTCCTTGGCTCCTGCCTGCTCCATGCACATCTGCCTCGCCTTGCTTTGGTCCTCACGTACCCACGTCGCTCCTGCAACACCTCCCATAGCACTGACTACTGCAGCACCCAAAGCCATGCCACATGTGGCGGCTCTGTGCTTCGGAAATCAAAAGCCACTCACCCCTGAACATCAGTGTCCACAAGCAGCCGGACCAGTATCCCCGTCACTGCCACAAGGATTGGGTAATGGTCCACGCTTTCCAGCCCTATGGAAGCAAAAGAGAAAGACAGAGCCGCTGCTACTGCATGACAGGCAGAGCAGGGCTGCACTGCTACTTCCAGACTTGGTGGCAGAGCAGTCCAGGAGGCAGGCACCATAACTTGGGCTCTCTGGTGGGTGCATGGATTTCGTCAAGGACAGAGGAGTCTTCCCCACTAATGTGAAAGCCAGACTCAGGCACTGCCCTCACAATGGAGCACCCCTGCCTGTTCCAAGCCTCAGGAGGAGAAGGTGTCTGATCCCTCCTAAGCAGGCAGGAAAATCCAGCTGCTGTATGGGAAATAGAAGATGCACATAACAGAGTACCTGGAGCCAGTTTCTGCTAACAGGCCCAACTCATCTGCCCACAGTCATCTCCACGAGGAAGAGGGCTGATGTTGCTGAGAATGGCTTCCCCAGCAATTCAGGGCACCTTTACATGACGCAGAGCCCAGCAACCAAGCCTGCTACCTAAACTGCAACCTGTCCAGGGCTTTGAGCCTTTCAAATAGCTCCTACCTAACCTGTGTCAGACCAGTGTCTAGCAAGACACCTCCCGCCCAAGCACAGCATGGCTGCCACTTCCACCATGGACAGCCAGACCAATGCACCAGCTGCCTTGTGAGGAAGAGTTCCTGGAGCTGCTGAGCAGACAGAGGCTAAGGGCCTAGGAAGAGCATCGATGCTCATGTCTGTCTGGAGGATTTATATGTCTTCTGAAGACAGCACTTCTGTGGCAGTCTGCAGGACCAGACTGGCTTCTCAGTCAGGGATGTGGCAGGCCTGAGGTCTGATCCCATACACTTCTGCTCCGACCTTCAGTACAAGCCATCCCTCACTTCCCAAGGGCATGCCTCCAGCAGGTTTTCAATGGAGAGCAACAGAGAGTTAATGCATGGACTCACCTGGCAGACGGAGGTTGACCACTCTGTCAAACAAGTTCCTTTCAGCTGTCACGCGGTTCAGCACCTGGTTCAAGAGCTGCGTAGGGAAAAGCAGAGAGGGTTTGTATTTTCTGGATGGGCCCTCCTGTGAGCAGCATCCAAAGAGCACGCTTTGGAGCAGCATGTCCTTATAGTTCAGGCTTGGTGCCTAGGAGCTGGTAGATGCACAGAGGGAGGCTCACAGTACAGACCTAGCTTGGCCCTGGCATGGAAGGAGGTGGCATCACACCACAGTCATTGTACCAGACCCAAACCTTCCAGGGAAGAGTCAGTCTGAGGTCAAGACACCCAAATCTCAGCATCTTCCACCTAAATCTGAATGCCATCTACAGAAACCAAACTACATCTGTGGATAAAAGCTCTTGGCAAGCAGAGGCTACAGTCCCTAGGACAGCCACAGCCTGTGAAGAGCAAGCTGACAGCCATGGGCAAAAGCAGTGTCAGCAGGGTGAAGCACTGTCCAGGTCCTGCCCTGCCTAGAGCTGGCAGCAGGATGGACCTACCAGCCCTGAAGCACAGTATGAGCACAGAGAGCAATCGGCTTCTCTGCTTGATAGAGCATCACCACAGGCAGAGATTTCTGCCTGTGACCAGCACAGAAGGAATCAACTGTAAAGACACTTAATTAGCCACCATTAGCTCTCACCCAAACCCCCAGTGGGATGAGCAGGGCCTGCTCCAGGCTTGACACAACCGCTGCAAGCTAAGCACCATCTCCCAGATGCAGCATCCCTCTTCCTGTCACCTTTATGCACAAAGAGCAGAACACTGCAACCCTCTGTGGGCATGTTCAGCGGTGGGGCATGGCTTCATAGCAGCACCAGGACATGAGGGGGAAGCTGCAGTACCCTGCTCTCTGCTGCCTATTCCCCAGCTTGCCTCAACCACCTGCTAAGGGCCCCTCATTTTCCTCCTCACACGGTGATCCCTACAGAAATTCCAGGATCCCAAGCTGAGCACTTCCCTCATGATTGCTGTACTAGACCCCGCAATGTCTTGCTTTGATTCATCTGCTCAGAACCCTGAGTCTCAACCCTTGGATGAACACAACCGTTGCAGTATAGGTAAGGTATATATGACTGCTCCCCAACAGGCTGGCTCATTACAAGAGCAGTCTGTCCTCAGGGCTTTCCAGGGTTGCTCACGCTTTAGAATAGAAACTAATTTACTGGACCTTAAGGGGTGTTGTGGGTTGGAATGGGGCTGTCCCAGTCATCCTGACAGGGAAATGGAGATGTTTGATACCATATTCTAGGACTGAGGGATAAAGGACAGAGATGCCCGTCCAAACTTTGGGTCATGTTCCCTGCGAAGCCAGCTATACTCTCCACAGCTCTTTGCTCAGATGTACCACACCTCCTCTCTAGAGTCCATGACACTACTCATTACAGGAGAATTCAGCATTTACTGAGTGGAAGAAACTTGCCATAGCCCCTCTGAAGGAAAATTTAAGTAGCTGTCATCCTCCCTCTCAATAGAGGCAGAAATCACCTGTGGCCAGACTAGGCGCAAAGGAGGGGAGCAGCTGACATGTAGAGATTTTAGGGAGCACCACTTGTTCCACAGCAGCTATGTTTGCTGTAGCAGCTTTAAGTACTACAGCATTTGCAGCAGGAGCCCCCACTTCAGAGCACACCTGGAGAGAGGGCAGAGGGGGCTCCATGCCCCTTCAGAGGATGCTTCTTCACACCCTGCTAAAGGACGATACCTGGGCAAGTCTCCGAAGCAGCAGCTCTGACGATGGGCGATTCCAGTCGAGAAAGATTTCTGGCGCCAGTGTGACCGTCATTTCGAGCACCCTGAGCAAGCTCACCGACAGGTCAAAGCAGGTGGCACACACTTTCAGCTGTCGGCTGTCCACAAAGTTCCTCTCCAAGCGCTCTGCTGCCTGCTGGATCTGCCAAGTAATGGAGACAGCTTAACAAGGTGCCCCTTCCCAAAAGGAGGGCTGTGACCCCCAGCCCAGCTCAGCTCCTATGCATACCAGGGAACCAGTGCATGCCCAGCCCCTAGAGTTATATCTTGAATCCTACTGTGTGTAGGACACAGGCACCCATCGAGTGCTGGACCCCGCAGTCCCAGGCAGCACACTCACCTCCTGAATCATGCCAATGAACTCAGAAAAAGCCCAGTTCAGCTGGTTGAGGACACTGTTGAGGAAGCTGGGGGCCAGGTCACGGTCGCTGTGGAGCAGGTCTGCCATGTGTCGCTGCAGCAAGGTGGAGGGACATGGCTCTGAAACCAGACAGCAACAGCTTCAGTGGCCTGGTGCCAGAGTGGCCACGGGTGTGGGGCAAAGGCAGGGTGGGAGCCCAGTCCTGGGCTTAGTAAACGTTGGCTTGTGTCTTACAGAAAGCAGACATGGCAGGGCACTGGGAGCTAGGGTGCACAGACTATTCTGAGCAGCGATCTTGCCTGTTGGGCCTCCACACCTTTTTTTGCAATGCCAGCCTGAATTAACCAGGGAAGAGCCCTGCATGCTCGCTGCTGCCCACGTGCACAGGAGTGCTGCCCTGCAGCTCAGCATCCCTCCCACTCAGCTCTGCAGAGGCCCATGGTCAGCTCAGCATTAATTGCTCCTGATACTACTGTGGCAGCAGCTGACCGGAGCCAGCACAGCCACCCCTGGCCTCACATGGACGTGCCTGTCTGCCTGCAACTGGGGAGGAAGGTACCTAGTAAATCCCATTCCTGAGGGCCTTCTGAATGGAGCTAGGGCTGGCTCTGCCCTTGGGAGGCTGAGGCAGAGCTGCCCAGGCTCCCCAGGCAGGTTCAGTCCAAGCACAGACACATCCCCAAGGTACGTGGCATCTCGCCTCCGGGCTTTTTCACTGTCAGGAGAACAGATGGGTCAGATCCAGCAGCTGGGAAACACAGTCAGGGCTGTGTGGGACACCAACCCCCATGGACAGGCAGGGAAAGGAAGGAGGCACAAATGGGACAGATGCTTCTCACCAGCAGAAGGACCCACTGTCAGTGAGAGGCTCACAAAAGCATTCAACACTATGAGGGAAGGGTACCACAGTTCAAACCACAGGCTAAGATTCAGTGCTTGGAGAAAGAAACCTGAGCAAGTTTACTAAATATAGGGAAAAAAAACCCCAATCTAACTACTTTTCCCTCTACTAGAAGCTATTAGTAAGTAACAGCAGGTGGAAACTCTGGCAGCACCAGTGCTGTGGTGCCCAGAAGAACAAGATGTGCTGTGACTGCAGAAGGTCTTTGGGGTGGCAATCTGCTAGAAAGGCCAGCACAGGCAAAGTAAACACAGGGCGACCTCCATCACATCCCTAGGGACTGAGAAGCGAGGCATAACTACAGGCAGATTGCTAGCTGGGATTAGCAAAGCCAGAGAGGGATGGCAGGAGACCGTCAGCTCAAACGGGAACAGGATAAATTATTCTCTAAATACCCACTAGCAGGTGCAATGAGCTTCTGTTCTTAGAAAGGACATGTGCTGATGTCTCAGTGCATAATCAGTCCAGGCAGGCCAGTGCCCTGGCTTCGATCGTACCTAAAAGATCATCTTTGGGAGGGATTTCATCACAACAAACGTCTTTGATGTCCTACTCCCACCCGCAAGTACCTTCCCAGCCTTTGGCTACATGTGGCTCAGGGACTGCCCAAGCCAGATGTCCTTTTTACATATTTAGTGGTCCTCAGGGGATTTCTTGCCCAGTGTCCCCTGAAAATGTGTAAACCTTTAGCACTGAACATGTTCTGGAGCAATATTTCACAGCTCAGTTGTGTGCGGCAGGAGCAATTCGGATTTGAGCTTGGCTCCTACTCACTTTATTTGATAATACTTATTCTCTGCAACCACACCTTCTTCTGGTGGGAGAGACAGCAAGATGCTGTTCTCCAGTCAATTCCTCCAACTAGCCATGATTTCAGACCTTTACAGTAGTCTTTTGAATGGGAACAGCTTCAGCCTGTGCAGTTTCTCATATAGAAATTGTCATGGCTTTGTCCCCTTCACCATCCCTCCCTGAGCCTTGCCAGTTCTCACAGATTTTCTTTGGAGAGATGGAATCATAAGCGCACGCAGCATCCAAACCACAAGTGCGTAGCAGATTTGCACAAAAGCAGGAGTGGTTTTATTTTGTTCTGTTTTCCTTTTCTCGTAATTGCTGCTGTGCAATTTGTTCCTTTGACTGGGCATCAAGCTGATATCTTCCAAAACATTACAAGAGGGTGACCATTCAAGGATGACCCTTTTGCAAGAATTATAGCTCAAGATCCTCAGGAACTTGCTGGTTGCAAGGCGCAAGTGGAGAAGCCCAGGAGTCAACACTGGAGCCCAACTCGTCTTCTCTGTAAGTGATGGACAAAGGGGGACAGCACACCCTTACCAAATTTGCAGATGACACTAAACAAGGGGCTTTGTCTGATGTGCTAGAGGCAACCTGAGAAACTTGAGGACTGGGAATATTGTCATATTCAACAAGAAGGATAAAACTCTGCGTCTGGGGAAGAACAACCCCAAAAATTAGTCCTGTCTGGGAAACAACAGTCTGGGCACCATCCCATAAAGGAGTTTTGTACAATATCAGCTTGAAGAGGGGACAGGTTAAGGCTATTGCTACAACTAAGAGGTGGGTGACGGTAGGAGGATATGCTCAGCCGATCAAGGAAAAGGTGTCACACCTTTGCTTGCCCCTGGGAGGTCACACCTGAAATACCCTGGCTCTCTTCTCAGGAGTGTGCAGAGACAGGTCCCAGGGAGCCCACCCTGCCATCTTGTTGCTAAGGGTTATGCTCAACTCACAGCCCACTGATTCTTAATCTCATTTTCCCTTTGCGTTCACCACTCTACATCTGCTGATGCTGAATTTCACATCCATTTTCTCTTCCAGTCATTCAGAATTGGAAGGTCTTTTCGCAGAGTTAAGCTTTTGTGTTATCTTTCCCCCATCCACCCCTCAATGTGTAAAAAGTGCTTTTTATTAAAACTGCTGACATACTAGCTCCCTTCCAGATTTCGAGTACTGAAGCAGCTCTAGGCAAGGATCACTAGTCCTCGTGGATGAGCTCTGCGGGTTGTCCTGTTGGTCTGTCACCAAAGCCTCTTTTACCAACATTTCAAGTCAGGACAGATCTCAACATGAATCACCCATCCAGTCTATCTCATTTGAAGGCAGCTTTGGCTTTTTGAAGGATGCTCTTATGCTTGTAATAACTTGCTTTATCCTGATTTTTAGCCAATGACTATTTCCTCATGGTCTTTTTCCAATAAGTGGTGTGAATTTGCTCCAAACCTCCAATTCTACATTCTTAAATGCTTTCCCTGCTGCTGGCAAAGACTGTGCCAGTCTATAAAAGCATTAAAAAGTGGTGCCTCTGGTCAAACTTCTCCACAGTTATGTAGGTTTTAAGGTTTTAAGCTAACACCAGGGAACAGTGGACTTCCTTAGCTTTTGTTGCTCCCAAGAGGATTCTGAATCTAAAGACACTGTGATCACTGCTACTCTTTGAAAGCAACATAAGGAACCAACCCTGGAATACAGTAAGTGCAGCTTCATCCCTTGCATGAGTTCCCAGATAAGGCTCTCCATGGGACAATCATTAGTGATATCCAGAAACCTAGCCCTGGTGCTGTGTTCATCTTCATTTGCAAGATGTTCACCTTTGCTGAGGCATTTCCACCCACCTCCTTCACATCTCAGTTACCACTGCCCTCCTAGGTAACGACACAGCCCTTACGTGTGCCACTTCAGACAGGGATGTAATTTCATTGGGAGTCTGTGGATACGCACTGATGTAGTTACTTTCTTGATCCTGGCAATAGTATGTCATTCTGTCATTAGTGTTTCTAAAACTTGTAACTCCCTAACACAAAAGCCACTCAATCTTGGCTTAGCCTTCATTATGACAGATAAAGATCAGTCATTGGAACAGAAATCAGCAGTTTTCCAAGGCCAGAAATTATGACCTCAATATATTTAATGTGGGCAAGAGAGCGTGGCCCCAAGTGGATATAGATATATCTGATGTGTCTACAAGAGAAACTTTCCCGCAAAAATATAAGCAAAATAGTCAGAGGGAAAAAAAAACCCCTAGGTGGGGTGGAAATAGTGAATAAAATCAGAGTTCTTTAAGAAGATTATTAGGCAGGCAGAAAGCCCCAGTGCTACAGCACGCACTTGGGTTAAAAGGTTCACTGAGACCAGGATGCAGCAAAGACACGTTAAAATGTAAAAGCTAAAGTGAACATAATCAAACTCAGCCAGTGGTTGATGAAAACAAGGAGAAAAGGGGTAACAGAAGGAGAAGACATAAAAGAAACATTCATGACTAACCACACTACATGCAAAGTTTCTTCAACTATAGGAAAAAAATCCAGCAGAATTATTAAAAGAAAGGAGTAATGGGACAAAGTCTAACAGTAGCAGAGGCCCATTAAATAGATGGAGTTAAAAATTAATAAAGCAGACAAAGTGGAAGCCTTCAATAAGTGCTCCTACTAGATAATTGTAAAGAAGCAGGGTCATGTACTTTCATCACAGGAAGATAATTATATACTTTATAGTTTGCTAATGACCCAGGAAGATTTATAACATGGCTATTTGTGAGACTTCTTGGTCAGCAACCCAAGAGGGTCTCTGGATGCTGCAGTGTTTACAGTATAGCTGGCAGCACAGAGGAAAGCCCTGAATGGACCAGATTCAGAAGCAAAGCAGTTCCACCCAATGCTAACTTGAGTTTTTGAAAGGATCCAGATGTAGACATGAAACAGCTGCCACTCAGTGGCCACGGCTGTTGGACTGATGAAACAGCAGTGAAAGAGCTAAGCTGGGGGTGCAGCGATCTACATCACCAGTAAACTGCACCCATTCAAAAACTTATTTAAAGAGGACCAAAGGGAACGTTGCAGGGCGAGGCAGAAGGAAAACAAGTGGCATTCAGGCAATGAGATATCAATAAGGTTGAGTGCAAGGCATCAGGGCGGCCCAGTGTGCAGCTGGGAATCGCGTGTGCCTCCAAAGCAAAGCACTGGCAAACAGACTAATGCAAGGTTTGGCTCCATGACTGGCAGATCAGGGAGGCATTCCAGGCAGCATGACACGGGCACCTCTGGGGCTGCTAAAAACATGGGAAGGGTGAACACTGGGGCTTACAGAAAAGCAAAACCCCTTCCTGAATAAGACACAGAGGCTGCACTTTCTTTCCACCGTTAAAAAGGACCAAGAAGTGAATTTACCCTCATACACAAGCACTTTTGAAGAATAAAATGTTGCAATGCACAGAGTTTAACCCAGCAGAGAAAGGCAGAGCAGTGGCAGTAGAAGACAGAAGATGAGGTTAGGTACAATCCCATCAGTAAAAAAGTGACGGATATATTTCTGAGTGTGAGGAACCACCATCAGAAGGGCTTGGACAGTTCAAGTGCCACCAGCTGATGCTTTTAGTGTTGTCAGATCTAGATGGGATTTCTTCCTGAAAGACCTCTTTAGCTTAGGCAATTTGTGGGACTTGAGAAGGGGACGTGGATGAATTCTCTGGCCCACATTGCAAAACAGCTCAGCTAGATGATCTCATGGTCCCATCCACCTACCCTCCACTGCTTGATGGATGTGTGGGCAGAAGGCCTGGGGCAGAGAAGCCCTGTGCTGCAACCTGAAGCCACCCTGCAGCTCAGTAAAAGCGAGACAGGCTGGGCCTGGCACAGGGCCACCACTGCTGCTCACCGTGTGCATGCCGTAACAGCACCCAGCCTTGCCTACAAGCCACGATGAAAGCAAAACAAGTTCCTACAGCAGCCGCCAACCAGAACTGCCCCCACCTCTGAACAGAGTTCCCGTCTGCTTTCAGGAGCCAAACTGGAGGCATAGCCCTGCCTGCACGAGAGCTGTTTGGTGTCAGTGAGGCTAAGGAACAACTCGGGGAGCAAGCGGGAACACGCATGGCCTTTCTGAGCCTCTCCCCCTCCCTGGGCTAACCCAGGCAGCCATCTCGTTGCTCACCATCAGTGAGCATGGCCAAAAGGCAGTCTAGGAGACCAGGTGGTCTGTGCTCTGTGTGTTTCATGGATATTGTGAGGCAGTGCCAGCACACCTTCCCCACCTGTGCAGAGTCCTCCAAGGAAGCATCCCCAAAGCAGGGCAAGGCTGGAGCACCAGAGAAAAGGCATTTGCCCAAGCTCCGTTCAGACTGGCCTGCGCAGAAGCTGATTCAGACAAACAGGGATTTCCTTCAGCTCAGCAGTTTGTCCCATTGTCCCTGCCAATGCTCAAAAGGAAACAAGGTGAAGACTGACGGGTGGGAAGGCGCAGGAGTCGTCTCCTCCTCCTTCCCTGGGCAGCATGTCAAGGACACCTCTGAGTCCCCTGGCCCTCTTCAGTTAAATCAGCATTCATTATTGATTTGGCTGCGCCTTAAAATAGCAAACCCAGGAGTAAGCCCCCAGTAGCCAGCCCAGCCCACTCTGGGCTCAGACTGGATGGAGCCTCCCGGAGATGGATGAAGAGAGGCCATGAAAGCTGAGGAACTCTGCTCCTGCCCCAGAGCTCCCTGGGATGGGGGGAGCTCGGTCACCACCCCATGGGACTGGTGGCAGTCACCTGGGGGCTTGCTTGTGCAGTAGGAGGTTGACGGGACTGTCACAGGGTCCCTCCTGCATGTGTACTAGGGCTTCCCCACCGTCCTCCAAGGATGAGAGGAACCCAAGGCCAGCACAGCCTGTGGCAGGACTCTGACCCCAGATAAAACAGATGCAAGAGTGGGTCCATGATGCAGCCTCAGAGACGGCCATCTGGGCACCAGCCTGCCTGGCATCTCCCAGGGATGTAATTGAGAAAAATGATCATTGTGTGAAGCCCTCTGCCCCATAAACAAGGGTCTCTCTAGACAGAAGAGGGGAAGGAGGGAGCTCTCTAAAGCTACTTCACCAGACAAGAGAGGGTCACACAACAAACTTACTCTGGAAACCAGCAACAGAGAGATCTCCTGGGCACCCACAGGCAGGAGAGAGAAAGAGAACAGGAGTGCCGTTAAAACAGAGACAGGCAGTTCTCCCCATCGAATGGGGCTTAGTGTGCATCTCCACATGCTGCCTACCCATGTCAGGATGCAGCACCCTCTGTCCCCCATCCCTGTGCAGCTCTCCAAGAGCAAGGTCTGGCACAAAGCCTTTTCCACAGCAGAGGGAGGTTAGGAATGTATCTGGACAGGTCCAGACCCTACAAGGGTGAAGCCGCGGACATGTTCTTCAGCTCAGGAAAGGTACCTTCTCCTCCGCATATCTTTCTCAGCCACAACAGAGCTGAGGAACCCCTCAGTTTGGTGACAGTGCTGAGAGCCAAACTGCAGTGCCAAAGGCAGGACAGGCTCTGCCAGAGATCCTGGTTAAAACACTCCCTACTTGCAAACTTGTCCAGTGTCCTGCCTCCTTGGGGACCCACTCCCTCTCACAGGGTGCTTACTGCTTGGCACACTTGCCAGCTCTTCCTGATAGCAGCTGCTTGCTGCAGACATCAGAAAGCCTTCTCCGAGGCTTACAGTTTGGGGTAAAGCTCTGGTAAGGATGCAGCCCTGGGCCTCTCTCCTCTCCCTTGAAGAGCAGAACCCCTCTAACCCACCACTCAGCATGCAGAAGAGTCACCAGCCAGTGCAGAGAGGCTGTACATGTCCAGAAAAACAAATACTGGCTGCAAAGATCAGGCGTGAATATGTAGCCAGGGTCCCCCTGCTTCAGCAGCCATCTCACCAGCTAGCCTCACCCATAGTAGGGACAGCTGCTAGGGAAGAGGCCTGTCCTCCCTCACCACCCATCATAATCCCAAGTGCCCATCCCTTGCCCCACTCACTCTGCAGGCTGGGGAGGCTGGCATCCTCAGGCTTGGTTTTCAGTAGGTGTGGGAGCCGTGTGTACCTGTACCCAAAGCCACAACCCTAGTAAAAGAGGTAAAGAAAGACCTTAGAGGCTGGAAAACAGTTGTGTTTTGCTGTTACTGGAAAGTGAAATGCTCAGTGTCCAACCAGCCACAGATGTTGAGAGGGACAGGGATGCAGGATGCCCACCCGCCACAGCCTGACGAGGATCCAGTTGGTTTGTGCCCAGGGTCTCTGCTCATAGGGAGCCAGGAGGTTCTTCATCATGGAGATCCGCCTGCCAGACAAGGACATAGCTCAGCCCAAAGGGTTTGGGGAAAGGGGATTAAACAGGACACACAGTAGGACCCATGGAGCTGGGGCAGAGCCAAACCACTGGTGTAAGGGCAACTCCAGCACACTGCTGCAGCTCCTGGACCCTCAGCTGTGCTTGCCAGCCTACCTGCTCCACCACCCAGCCTTGCCAACACCCCAGTCCTGCCCCAGCTCCCCAGGAACACGCAGGGCAGCACTTACTGCTCTTCTGGGATCCTCTCTACAGCACGCAGCGAGTGGGGGTAGCAGACATAGCTGGCCAACGCCTGCATCAGGGAGTCCCGGATGTCTGGGGAGGAATGAGAATGGACTAGGCCAGGCACCCAAGGACACACAGCATACCAGGGAGCACCTGAACATCAGAGGCTGGGAGGGACTGACCCTCACTTAGAGAGGCACACTGTCCCAGCTGACGTGGAGACTGTGCTTCTGCTGAGGCAGCTAAGGAATAACCCCAGACTGGACATGCAAGTAGCTGGGACACAGGTCCTGCTCTCAAAAGGGTACCCTAGGTCATACATCTAACCCTGGAACAAGCAGGACACACCAAACAAGGGCAGTGTCCAGCCTATCTTTGTATATGGAGGCATAAAGTACTTGACAGATTCAGCAGATAGATCCCAACAGAAGTCTGGTGAGCCACTGGCAGTGGGACCAGCCAGACCTGCACCATTATCACCCCAAAGCAGAGGAGTGCAGCTTTACCCGTGCCCACAATCCTCGAGTCAGCAAAATGCTTGGCCAGGATGGCAGCAAGGCGCACCAGGGTCTCTTCATAGCCTGCAAAGAGAAGGAAGGAGCAGGGGTCATGCCAATGGCCTCATGGACAGTCCTGTGATCCCAGCATTCCTGTGGACACAGCACAGGCCATGGAATTAATTCCTGCTACAGCTAACTCCAGCTTTATTGTGTGTCTAGTTGTCAAAACAGAAAGCTGGGAAAACACATTCATCTCCAACAAAGCCTCTCACCTCATTCTGCAGAGTCCGAAACATGACACAGAGAAAGATAAAACCATGCAATTGAGTCAGACAGCAAGGGAGAGGTGCCTAGTGCAGAAGAGGCTGAGCAACATAAATAACATCCTAGATCTATGCAGAAATCCCACATCCAGCCTGCAGGCCCTGAAGAAATCTGCCACCACTCAATTCTGCTCCCTGAACAGCAGGCACAGCTGTTGGATGTTCACATGGATGTGAACACTTTAGCTATGTCTTCTCAGTGGGAACAGAAGCTCTTCTGTGGGCCTCCCTACCTGTGCACACCAATGGCCACAGCTCACCAGTGGATACCTCCTCAAGGAACAGCACTCAGTGCCTGCCCCACAGCACACAGATAATATACTGGTGTAGTACATCACAACCAGGAAAGGACGCAGAAGGGATGATGCCCAACTATCACTACTTCATCATAAGGATGTGGCTTGATTTACACTTTATCAGGTCAGAATTAGCAAGGCCTCCCCATCCCCTTACCTGGAAGTTCCTCCATGCTGTTTACAGGGCTGAAGTAGTTCTTGAGTGCACTGTAGCTGTTCATAGCCACACTGAGGTAGAACTCCGGCATGAAAGCGAAAAGTGAGCCTGTCCTGTCACCATGCTCGATGGTGCGGATGCACACTCGCAGCAGCCAGTATACATCCTGCATCTTCTCCTGGCCAGAGAGAACACAACAATCCCCAATTCGGTTTTGTCTGGCTTCACTTTGGAGAAACACAACAACCAGCACCACGCTTAGACCTCAGAAACATCTCCATGTTTGAGATGTTCCTCAGAGCACTGCTCTAAGTTCATTAACCAGTTCTGTGCCTTCTGGTCTTCTCATAGAGCCACCGAAGCGTCAGGTGAAAGGAACAACCAGAGGTCTCTGTACCAACCTCAAGCTCAGAGCATGACCATCTCCAACCTGACATCAGATCAGCTGTGGCTTTGACTCACTGAGCCTTGAAACCCTCCAAGAACTACTTCTTGGTAGGGTGTATCTGATCACACAGGCCTGATCGCAAAAAATGTGTGCTGGTTTTTATTCCAAGCACACTGGCAGAAGGAAGGCAGGCATTAGGAAACCCAGCATAAATCCACTGGAAAGAATGCTGTTGGGAACAGGCTGAAAGCTCATACCAACTCAGATCTTTGCAGCAGGCAGCCACAGCCTTTCGGATTCTGTGCCAGCCATTCAACCAGATTTACTGTCCTGAGGAACATCGGCCTTCTGCTTCTCTAAGCAAAACTCAGGGGGTCCTAAATTAAACCCAGAAAATTTAAGGGCGTCTACATAACTTTAAGCTATAAAAATCAGCACCAACAAAGCCATAAAAAGAGGAATTATTCTTTCATATCCTGCAATGCAAAAAAATATCATAATAGCAATTTGCATAAAAATAGATAGAAGAGGGTCACACGTCTAATAAAAAAAATCAGAGGTGCAAACAAGCGATTTCATTTGCTTAGTGGCTTTTCTAAAGTATGTCGCCACCACCTTTGGCTGATATACATGTGTTTGTTCTGTAAATTAGACTGAACCAGCGCAAATCAACTAAATTGACTAAAAGACATTTTTATCTTGACACCAACACACATCTCAGGATAAAAACCAATTGTGCAGACAACACTAAGGTAAAGAAAGCTGCATTTGGTTTTACTAAGACTTGATAACCTCAAAACACCATTTCAGGTATTGCCAAGCTAGAAGAAAGCCTACACCAAGAGGATAAAAACATGTGATTACCCAACAGACAAATACAGTGTTAGGCTGAAATAGTCTTCCCACAGGGATGCTTTGAACACAGGACTATCTACTTTAAGCACGTTTTTAAGCTGTAGTGCTCCCTTTCATCTAACCTTGAATCCCTCAGCTCAGAATAAACTAGTGACTAACTTCCCTGAAGAAGAAGCGGCCTATCCTGTGCTCTGACACCGCAGCACAGAGCAGGACTTCACCTCTAGACAGAACCAGTCTCTCTCTATCAGTATCAGCAGAGCCTGCAACACTCATACAGATGTGTCCCTCCATTGCACACAAGTCCCAGAGATGCAGGAGCCCGTTGGGTGGATGTTTCCATTGGGAAACAGCAGAGACCTGCGCTGGCTGTGAGAGGGAGCCCCGAAGGTACAGGCAGTATGGACAAGCTCCTCCGTGCAGCCACACTTCCTCTCCAGAGCAAGCTCCCTCAGCTCCTGGGGCACATTTCACAGCCCAAGTCAGCTAGTGGCCTGCTCTCCCTGCAGGCCATGCAGACCAGGACAGGAGCACAAGCGGCGAAAGCTGTAACCTTCACTTCCAGATACTGCTGATTCATCCAGAAAGGTGACACCACACTCTTGATGGGAGGCGGGCACCTGCATTTAATATGACAATAGATCATCTACAGACACGAATAGTGTCATGGGCCATGGCAGCAACACCTGCAATGCACACTGGTAATGCCCCTCAGCCTTTCAAGAGCAGTCTGAGAAGAAAGGTTCATTTTCTGGCAAGCATGGGCTATGCTAATGCAGCTGGAGAGCTTCTGCAGCTTACAGTTCTGCTCCAGGAGTGAAGGAGGGGACAAGCAAAGAGCTCATCAGCCACTGCAGCTCTGCCAGATGTGTTCATAGTAACTACCACTCTTCCCCTCCCTGTTTACAACCTGGGACACAGGCAGAGACCCTGCTGCCACTGCATGTTCAGGGAAATGTGTCTTCTTCCCCAGCACAAAAAAGCTACAGAGACGGGGCAAGGCAATGTGCAAGGGAAGACAGGAAGAGGAGATCAGCAGAGAGTAAGAGCAAAACTGCTAATGAGAAAACAGACAAGAAACTTTATCCTGGAAAACAGTGAATGCAGGGAAAAAGAAAGGGACAACTTGTGCAAACAGTCACTGCATTACTCTCTGTAATGAGTACAGAATGCACTCTCTGTGTGGGATCCAAGTGAAGAGGGGGAGAACACTTTAACAAAAACCCCTAGGCTTGGATCCTGCAGATTTCAGGAAGAACAGCACTAGTGAGACCCTCCTGTGATGCACAGCACAGCGCAGGGAAATGTAGCCTCTGTCCTCTAGACATGCCCTGAAATGAATCTCCCTTTGACCTGCACCCTTCTGTCCACATGCAGAGCCCTGATGTCCCAAGGCAAAGCCTACAGCACCACACACAGCTCAGAAGAGACTGGGCTGTGTCCTAACAAACACTATAGGACCAGCCCTGGGACAGAAGGGGGTCCAGGCCTAGGAAGGAGTCTCTGATGCAAAAGAAGGGAAAAACAAGCTCCAAAGATAATTGTCATTGCTCCAACACCAGGGAAAGTGATACTTGTGACACGTGAGCCAAGCACCACAGATACAGAGGCACACTTGCTCAGTCTCCTCTGAGCTGCTCACATTATGCTTCTGCCCACCTTTGAATAAATGGTGACATTTATCCAAGCGAGGCGTCGGCTTAGGTGATTGAGCTTCTCGGAGAAGACCTTTTGGCTCTTCAGCAGTTCCTCGTAGATGTCTCTCCTCTGAAAAGAGTGCAGAGATGTGAGAGCAGGTGTCACTGCCATTTATAGCATCCTTTTTTCAGAGCTGTACAAACAATGCAAAAGCAAATACCACCTTGGGGCTAGCTAGGGAGTATCGGCAGGAGGGAAAGGGATCAGCAGCCTTTCTGCGGAGGGAGTGGGAATCACTACTATAAAGAGCACTTAGCAGTCTCAGCTGCAGCCCACAAGGTCTGATGCACATGCTGCTCCAATGCGGGCAGCAGCTTTAGTGTCAGCTACTGTCAGATGCTATTTTAATGCATTATCAAATACACTCAGTCTCCAGCAGCTGGAATAGAACAGATGTGTCCCCACCCCAGGAGACTGTCTCAGAGATGTCTTCAGCACATGAAGATTTGCAAGCTGCCACAGCTTGTCTGGGAGAAGCCGAAGAAGTTGCTTCAGTCCCTCTGTTCCTTGAGGCAGTGGTATAACGGGTTGGCACAGTGTGAAATACAGCTGTCAGCTCCAGGCATGGGTTACTACCCCATCCAAGACATTGGCTGCTCCGACCCTAGAAATCACCTGCTGTGCTTCATCCTTTTTGCCAGATACTGAGGTTCCACCAGAGAAGGAAGCTGGGAGTCCAGAGACACTTACCCTCTTTGGGCAGCGGCTGATTTTTTCCTCTGTGTCTTTCAGTGCCATGGCATATTCATTCACATCATCTGACACACCAACCATCTGAAAAACAGCAGATTCCAACAATAAACAAGGGCATTGTTTTTCCTAGATATATAAGCATGCAACCAGATCCCCCAAGGGGGTTGGGAGAAGGAAAGGGCATACACAGTCACTAAATAAACAACAAACAGAGAGTCAGTGTAGAGGCATGGACGTTGGGTGAATGGATTCCTGCATAGCACATGCTGCTTACCTTCCCAAGCTGCTGGTGGACACTGAGGTTATACATCATCACTATCCCATCCAGGACTTCCAGGAGAGAGTTCTCTGTGATGGGCTGGTCCGGCTCCTCTGGGGGTCTGCCCAGTAAGAGACCCTCGTTTCCATGGCTGCCTTCAACTGCAATGCATCCCCAAGACAGGAGAGTTCTTCTCAGCAAGGCATTTGGGCACCTCAGCTTCTGCCTGCACCTCTCTGAAGCCAAAGCCCTGCTATGCCTCTTCAACACAGTGCTCCTTCCCACCCCATGTGACTCACTAGATACACTAACCCACCGCTCCCATCTCATTGCCTGCATCAGGTTGATCTGCCAGACCTGTCCAAACAGACCCAGGCCATGCAAGTCCTGCTTCCTCGAGCCCTGTACATGCTTCAGAGACCTGTCTGGCCCAACCTAACAGCAGCAGTGCTGCTACTGCACATGTCATCCTCCAGCTGGTCTGTGTTCAGAGCAAGCGTGGCTACAGCTGCCTCTGAACTACCTCCCTGCAAAGTCTCAATGCACTTGCATGAGCCAAGGCAGCATCTCCTTACATGCAGAGTGACAGCATCACCAGTGTCATGTTCAGGATGGCAAAGTGGTTAACTGTGGACTTGTGGGTATCAGCATGCTCTGGGAATGGGAAGGAGCAATGCTGGCAGTAAATAGATTGCATTCTTCTTGAGAGTACTGGGAAGTGGAAGATGCCGTTCTCCCAGGGACCAGGTGGGCCAAGCTAGCACGCAGCAGATGTACTCACTGTCCTCCTCTGTCCGCTGCTCCACACTTAGCATGCGCACTTTGATCTTCTCCAGGGTGCTAAGAGGCCGCCGTGGGTTCATCAGGCTGACAGCCGCTGTGCTGAGAAAGCGATTGGCACGGCCCAGGGTGGGGGAGCTGAGCCAGCCAGGTCTGGCAAGAGCTCCACCAATAGCCAGGGCAGCAGAGGGACGCTGAGACTGAAAAGAAATTAAAGGAGAAACAGTTCCAGCTGTTTGGCTGCCTACTATTCCTCCCTTGTCCCTGCAAGGATGTTGATATAGATGCACAGCGGACACTGGAAGGTGAGCATCCGCTCACCTTGCTATCATGGTTGGGCCAGCAGTGCCAGATTAGCAAATGGATATTCCTTCCTCTAAGGGCACGTGCCAGGTACAAGCAGTAGGTCTGCACATCAAGAAGCTGCTGTCTGCAGTTGCCTTGCACCCTTTCAAATGCAAGCACCAAGAGCTGCCATAAACAGAAGGGGGCATATTCAGATCACTGGGTAGCAAGAGAACAGAGCAAAGAAAATTTTGCTGCTCAAACCTGGTGCATCCAGGACCTTGCTGATCTCCAGTGACCCTCATGCAAGTGCAGCTGTTCATCTGGTTGTCCATGGACTAGTTACAGTCCTGGCCCAGGCACTGCCTTTCTCTAAAGCAAAGCTTTTCTAGCCAGAGGCTGAGCTTGCTGCCTCAGCACCAGGGCTCCCGCAGGTGAATAACAGTACATAGCTCACCTGTGCTGCTGATGTTGCTGATTCCTCATCTTCATCGAGATCATCCATAGTCACTGCCTGCAGCTCTGTAGGGTCAATCAGGACATTGGCTTTTGCAGCCAGGTCATCTGCACAGAGCACACCAAAGCAGCTGTGAACGCAGGAGTCACCCTTCACGTCCCAGGAGGCAGCCATAGAGTCATCCTCTCCTGCTTCCCGGCAGTAGAGAAGCACTCAGTGAAGTTGGATGTTGCACCAGAACAAGCTCACCTTCCCTTCAGCTTCCTTATGTGGAATAGGTCTGCCCTTGCTAACACAGCAGACACCAAGCAGCGACGGGTGCTGCTCACCCAGGACCTGTTTCTGTCCTGGTCCTACCAGCCACAAACAGAGTAAATGAGGAACCAGGAGACAACCACCAAGGCCAAACCGGACTAGTGAAGGGAAGAAAACTCAGGGTCTGAGACAATTTTTAAGCATCCATCTCTTCAATGCTGTCCCATAATATGTCCACAAGTCACTAGGACCGAGACTCAGACGAGAAACCATTCTCAGCCCAGAGGAAGGCTGCGCTGATGGCTATACTGTATAAAGCCTGAACAGCATGTCCTCTAGTCCATAGCCCTGTCTTTAAAGCTGGCCAGGAAGATCTTGTTAAGAGACCAGAGGAGATTACATGGTTCTCAAGTTATGTAATCTAATTTTGAACAGCCAGAGATCAACTTGAGACAGGGAAAATGGTCCTAATCTTGCAAACACACTGGGGAAGAAGAGACATCTGAGCCAAAGGCAAGTGCCACATTAGCCAGAAACCAGAGACAAACCAAGTCTAATGAACAGCAAGGGGTTTCTAACCCTTCCAAAAGTGAGGCTTTGAAAGTCTATTGCCAGAGTAGCATGCTGCATACAAACACACAGCTACAGTACACACACAGGGCTGCTGCTGCTTGCCCAGAGTGGTACAGCAGGTAAATCCAGGACACCCTTCACACCCAGCAGAGCCAGGCTAACGGTTACCACTTTGACAGCTCCCAGCCCTGGGCTGTGGTACAGCAAAAGCACCACACTAGAGGGTATTCCCAGACTACCCCCTCCCCTCCACCAGCCACAGACTCCATTCAGGGATATAAACAGTAAACTGTTAACTTAAAGAACGCTCCACCCAAGAGGGATGGTGTCTTCTTCAGCGTAACTTGCATCTCATTAAAATTGAAGTCTCCTCTCCTTAAATTTAATCACAGTTCATTACCCACATCTCCCTCCCTGGGATGTCTTTTGAGTGAACTCCAGACAGGACCTGGATGCAGGCACTGCAAACAAGAGCACTTACCTTTAAGAGTCTTCTTAAGATGAGACAGGAGACCTCCAAGTCGCTGAAGGTCAAAATAATCCACCTTCCCATTATAGAAGAGTTGAGGAGGGACATACGCCTCTAAAGCAGAGAAGAAGATTTGTTTTTTCCATGAGTCCCAAGCACAGGATCCACACAGACATGTAAGCCCTCCTAAGACAGACCCCAGGGCCCAGCCTGGACTAACATTTATTGACATTTATTCTGTTGTCACAAAAGCACAAGCATTAAGGCAGAGGTGACTTCCACAATGAAGCAAGCATTAGATCCACACAGAAACAGAAGCAACTGATGGCCATCAACAACAAGCCTCCCAGCAGTTCCTCCCTCCCAGACACAGTCATTAGGGGAAACTGGATCATCAGAAAACTGGGCAGCTCTCCACCTGGCTACTCCAGCTCTGCCACTTCATCCCACAGGGATAATAAAGCACTAACTGAATCTAGAGAAAGGGTCAGCCTAAAGTAAGAAAAGGGAGTGCCAAACAGATCATTGCAGGACATGCAAGGCAGGGTTTGAAGGCGGGACAGCCACTGGCACCGACTTGGTTTCCCCTTAATCCCACAGTCTGGGAACCACAAAAACAGCCACATAATTTCCCCTAAACTTTGACTATGGGACCACTGAGTTGCCCTTCTACAGATCCATAATCAAAACTGGATTCTGCTCTAGAGCATACAGGGGGAAAACCTAGCAAACTAGCAAACAGTACCGGTGCCCCTTTGCAAGTCTCAGGTCTGGATCTTAACTGGAATAGATCTGCACACAGGAATTTCCAGGGTGACTGGGAACTACAGACACAGGGTGACAGAATGCTCAAGCACCCATGAGAAACACAAAATTTCCAGCAACCTGGAGAGCACTGCCAAGAGGCAAACCTTGTCCTAACCACATAAATGCCTTCCAAGCTTCTCCTCCAGGCCTTACCTTCACTACTCAGGGCAGCAGGGGTCTTCGCCTTGTGGCCATCCCAGAAGAAACGCAGGGCAGTGATAAGCCGGTGCAGGAAGCACACCATGTACTCTGGCGGGCACAACACGGTCAAGTTCTAGGGCAAGAGTGAAACTTCAGCCATTAGGGCAGGTGTGAAAGTGCATCTTAATCCCAGTGGCCACATGGGGCAGGCAGCAACTTTGTGTTCTTAGCCTGGCTAGCATCGCCAGCTTCCAGCACTGTAGAGAGCCCAGCCCTGATGGTAGGCAGCAGCTTACACCTCTAGAAAGTCCTGGGCACTGAAACGACTGGTCTGACAGAAGAGGATGGATACCACATGCTCCACCGTGAAAGATGGGGCTGGTCATTAACTCAGAGATGCAGATGAAGAAAGGGTTTCCTGCAACAGGGGTTGCTTACCTCCCAAAGCTGCAGGCCAACAGCCTGATCCAGGGCCAGATGAACAGTCTTCACCCAGGCAGTGAAGAGGATGCCAAAGCCAGCAGGCCTGCTATGGCGGAGCACTGCACAACCATGCTCCCCAAGAGGTTGTAGGAGGACATTCAGCTCCCACCTAAGGCTGTTTCAAATGACCACTTTCCTACAAATCACTGCATAAGACTTGAATAAGCTGCCTGGTTTCTAGCCTCAGATCTTCTCCCTCCTCCCCACTCTCTGCCATATCTAGACCTTGGCTGATCAACTGCTGGAAACAGCCCAGCCAAAAGGGCAGAGCTCCCAGCCTGAAGGTGCCAGAGAGCTCTCATGGTGAGGCTTGCGGGAAGGCTGTCCCTCTGACTTACCCCTCTATTGCTAGCATTTTCCTGAAGAAACTTGCGGAATTTGTTTAGGAAGATGTATCTGGATGCTTCCCCCTGGCAGGATGAAAAGCAGGTGGTAAATCTGTGCCTCACAAGTCCTGTGATGAGAAGATACTGTAGCAAAAGATCCACAGAGCACTTACCCCTCCTCTGTCCTTGTTATTCAGCAGCAGCTTCAGAATCTGAACCTGGAGACCTTCCACCACTAAAATGGGGACATACATCTGCCATCAGAAAACAAGCACTGGAGAACAACTACCCATATTAACCGCAACTGTAGTACCCTCTCCCCAGAAGAAAAGCTACCTCCTCAGCAGAGGGGGCCCAGGAAGAACCAGTGCCAGCAGAAAGCTAATTCCATCACTGAGAATTTTCTTTTCCGTCACCTAGCAATAAATCCATCCACAGCTGATAAACAATGCCCCTAAACGGGAGTTTCGGCTTGCTGTGCCCCATGGTGGGATGCTGCAGGTCTATGCAGTGGGGTCCCAGCCTTCGTAACCCTCCACCAGATAACAGCATGGTTGGCCCCTGCCTCTGCAGCACAGCCTGTCCTGGCAGGAACACAGCTGGACTTCAGGTCGTGAAGAGGATTTGGAAACAGCTCAAGAGTTGGTCCCAGTCCCCCAGCTGCAAAAAAGGTATGGAATCGGCAATTTCCCTCCTTCTTCACAGACCTTCAATACGTTTCTTGAGCCGCTGGCAGCCTCTTTCATATGCCCGCCGCCTCAGTCTCTCCTCAGCACTCTCCTCCTTCACCTCCTTACTCTCCTTGCCCTGGGTGGGGGACAGACACTTATTAGTAGGAGCTCACTGCACAGGGAAAATGTCTTGCCAAACAGAGAACAGAAACTCCCTGAAACAATGTGCCAGTGTACGACTGCAGCTGGCAGCACACCTAAACAGGCCTTCCCTGGCCTTGTAATGAGTAAGGGCAGGAGATCTTTTGAGGACACCCAAGTCAAACTAATTTCTTAGACACTGTGAGGTTCCCTTACAAATCTATTGCCACAGAAAACTGTCTCTCTGCCCTGTCCTGAGCAACACATTCCAAATGTCCCCTCTAAGGGGACAATAAAGATGACACAGCAATGGAGAGGTTACAGCTCTCACACAGCTCTGCAGGGTCCATCAGTGTTAACACAGCTGGAAACATGGGCCATCCAATTTCCTCAGCCAGAAATTGATGGGAATAGCAGGCCACAAAATTTCTTCAGTCTCCTTAGTGGATGTGACGTTACTCACCTCCTTGGTGAAGCGGTTTGGCCACCACGTGGTGGGAATGAGCTCCTGCAAGCCAGCCTCCTCCACACGCAGCGGGCTCTTAATGTAGAAGAACACAACCGAACGGAGCACGTCAAAGCTGCAGCCAAGTTAAAGCAAGCACAGAAGCTATGTCGGGAGAACATACAGGGCATGTTTCCAGAGCTGTAGTGAGAGACCCCTTTCCAAATAACTACTCAAACCTCTGCAAGATCCAGAGCCCCTTTCTCCTGGGAGAAGCCCCACGCAGTTATCACAGCAGCTGCCCAAATGCTAGTATGGCAGCTGGACTGCTCTGAAAGAGGTTTTGCTCTAGAGACATTAGAGAGGTCAGTCAGGTAGAAATGAAGTCCTCTGTGTTAGTAGGATGTGAACTACACAACACTGGTCCCCCTCCTCAAAGCAGACTTTGTAAGGAATGGTGTCAGAAGAGACCTAAGAAATTAGAAATGACCTCTCAAAGATAGGATGGCTTCTGCCTCCCAAGACCTTGTCTCCTTGGCTGCATTACTGAAGGCAGGCAGAACCGAGACTAGAGGAGGCACAAAGGATACAGAACATTTCTGAGTAGGTATTTCCTGGATTTCTCATGCTTCAAGATTGCAATGGTGAGCCGGAGGTAGTGAATCTAGGGAAACAGGAAAAGTAAAGGTGATTCCGTCTACAGAAGAGGATACAATTCTCCAATAGGTACAATGTGACAGAACTGCCATCTCTGGATCAAACAACCGCAAAAGCCAAAACATCATGTACCTTTGAACAAGGGGACATAACAGAAGCTGACTAGTCACAGATTCCTGGGGATTCAGAAGTGCAACTCACTTGTAATCCCAGGTCTGGGATGATGGGGGAGAACCTGTAAGCCCGCAGCAGGGACATCAGCAGCTGCTTGAGGCACTCATGCACTTCATACTCCTGAGAAAATAAGAAACACATTGAACAGCAACAGTATGGAGTCTGAAACAGCTATAGTTCCCAGAGTGTGACCTTGTAAGGAAGCATTTACTTCTGAACTGAAAAAGCAGGTGCTCTGAACCCACAGTGTTTGTCCATCTGGCTCTACGGGAGAGAAACCAAGCAGAAGTTGGTGCCATTACTTTGCCCCAGGGAAACAAGTTTCTGCACCAGTAAAAACAACCCAAAAGTCATCTATAAAAAGCCAAAGTCCCAAGTCCTATTTAGTTGGGCTGAGTCAACCACCCTCCAATCCCCACAACCAACTGAGAAAGGAAAGTTCATCTTGTGTAAATGTGATGATAAAAGAGCTGTCTTTCTGAGTCCAACTCATAGCCAACCAGCAGGATGAGAGCCAACTCTTCCACAAACACAGCAGCCCTACAAGGGTGTTCAGCTTCATTTCTAAGATGATGGGCCTGAGGTGTCATGACATTTCTCAATTAAACTTTTCATAACAGCTGACTGGGCCAGTGCCCATATCTGTTAATTGTTACCCCAAAGGACAAACATGCTGTCTCCAAGCAGATCCCTGGCAGCGATTCGTTCTGTTTAACCACCCCAGCACTCCAGCAGCAGCACCTTCTCAGTGGTTAGCAAAGGCTGCCTCAAACAAGTGTCCCAGGAAGGAGTGACCTCATCCAGCTTGGACAGGAAGGGGCATGGGAAGTTGGAGACAGTTTTTCCCCCACAATGCTGGAGGTGGTGAGAGTGCAGTGCCCATTTCCACCCCAGTCCGGCACACTCTGATTGATCTTTTGGGGCACATGAGAACATTTAGGACCTCCACAGTCACATAAGCATTAACATTCAAGACCAACTCATTTCTTATTGATAAACTTGATGTTCCCAGCAGCAGGAAGTTACTCGACATCACCACTTCCTTTAGCAGTAGGAGAAGCTTAGAAATGCTTTGGTAGCTCATGGCCAGTGTCATCATTACCAATTACTCTGCATTCAACCCTCATTCCCTGCATGTGAAGCAGCAGCCAGATGAGCTAGGTGAGAGGGTGGTCTACCATAAAAAAAAGAGATCTTGTCACCAGGAAGGGAAAGAAGCTGATCACTACTAGCATCTTCTAGGCAAGGTTCCTGTCCTGAGCACCTCCCAGGGTCTCCCTGTGATCCCTGGGGATGAACCAGCACCCTACCAACTCACCTCCATAAGAAGCCACATGAGCTCCAGCAGCTGCTGAATAAGGGGATGGGCCTCCACTGCCCCTCCTCGCTCAAGAATGCTCAACAGGAAGGTCATGAGCACATCTTCCACCAGGTACACCTTACACTGTAGACAGAGACAGGTTAACAGTGCTCCAAGGCACAGTCACTTCCCAGCAAAAGCTGAGGTTTACCTCCCCTTGCAAGCACAATAACAGGCACCTACAGAAGTTTGCAATGGGCAGGCAAAACTCACCATAAGAGGCGAGAAATAATTGAAGATGTGGGCTAATGTAATCAGCACTGTGGGTTCTCCTTGCAGCTGCCACGTGGACGTGTCCTTCTCCACCAGCCTCCCCTCCTGCAATGACAAACCCAGAAAAACACATGACTTGGATCCAGCCCAATCCACCTACACACCAACGACTGAATGAACCAGAGGCCTGGGACAGCCAGTTTGTTGTTGCATGCTTGACTGACTAAAAACCTTGAACATGGGAATTTAGGATGGCAAAGCAGCCAGGTTCATGCCTCTGGAGAGCTGTAGTGCAGTCCAGAGTCAGTTACTATGGACCACATGCATGCACCTTGATAATGTTATTGCAAAAGGGTTCAAGTGTACATGATAATTTGTAAATCGGAATCCCTACAGAGGAGGTCAACTAGTAAAGCAGGCCTCCATTCAAGCTAAGACCATAGCAGATGGCACTCCCTATGCTTTGGGCATAAACAGATCATCTCCCACCCTAGCAGAAAAAAGTGGTTTCTAGCGAACAGTGCCACAGACAAAACAGTTCTCAAGGCAGAATTTCACGACATCACTGCACCAGGACATGAGTAAAAAGTTCAGGACATGAACAAGCTCCTTCCATAGCTGTCAAATAAAATCCAGTGGTTTTGGCCTTTACAAACATCACCTCTTGCATATTGGGAATGAATCTTGATAGGACTGAAAACAACAAATCCCAGTATGAATTAAATTAAGTCCTGGAACTATCAGGAATCCCATTTTGCAAGGCAAATTGCTCCAGGGACATGCATGCCCCATGCAAAAGCATACAAGCACTTAGATTCTCAGGTGTATGGAAACATCTGAGCTGCCAGCATGTGCTGAGAAGTACAGAACCACATTTCCCAGCACGGTGCCCCACCCTGTGATGTTAGCCTACCGTCACATCTATTCCGATATGGATCACATTCTTCAAGTAGCCTAACAGCTTGCGAGCCTTCACTAGGTCTGCAAGGGGAGGATCTTGCAAGGGGCGGTAACCTTCCACTGGATAAGTAGGCAAGTGTTAAGGTAAAACACAATCTGATCCTTTCAGGACTTCTTTTGTTTGTGCAAGGAAAAGACTGTGTCTCTATTTTACTTAATACCAACACATGCCTCTGCCACAGTTCAAACTACAGTGCCTTCCAAGTGGATAATAAGCCACAAGCTCTTATCCCCACTCCTTCAATATTGCAAGCAGCAAGTATTCCACACCACACTTCTGCTCTCATGAGAAAGACTGACAGGAGCCTCCACTGCAGCTATCAACAGGCCCATCCAGGACTGCTCTGACAGAGCTGCAGGTTTCAGCATTCGCACAGGAAGGCAGCAGGTGATGCTAATACCATGTCAGAGGTCCCATATGGCTGGGAGGTAGAAGAGACCAGCCAAGAGGCTCAGCAGCACAGCTTTAGAGTTTCCAAAACTGGAGAGTGAGATCTTTGCAGGATCTGAGTGCCTGGGAACAGGCAGCCCTCAGCTGCAGCAGTAGCTCCTGATTCAAAGTTGAAAGCAAATCTCATTTCAGAAACTGTTGGGGACCAGCACTGATGTTTGTGTGCCCTGCAGTTCTGCTCCAGCTGAGGGGGTACCTGGTTCTTCTCTCCTTGACCTTGCTCTGCACACAAGTGCCAACATAAGAAAGTGAACCGCAGTCAGGTATGTATGTGCTACAGCCTCCAAAGATGGTCTCAGGACAGGCTCTTGTCTCTTCAGACCTTCTTTCCCCACACCTAAAGGATATCGGAGTGGACGGCTTCCGAAGTTAAAAGCAACAGACTCTTTGAACGAGAGGCTTATGGCAGGGAAGTAAGCCATTCCAGCACCCTTCGTGATGCTATCAAAAGCGGTTCCCAGAGATATGCCATTCCTGAAAGAAGGAAAACCCACAAGATTTTAGTCTCAGTAGGAGGGTTTTGAGGTCAACTGGGCAATCCAGGTATCTGCATTCCCCTCCCAGCAACTTGCCAACACGGACACATCAGTCAGTCATGCCTCCTGTCATTCTTAACCTGGCACACATGCAAATGTCACAGCTTTGCTGAGTAACAGCCATGGGAAGCACAGCAGCACTCCCATTTTCATATGACAGCACAGGAAGGCACTAGAGCCTGCACAACATGCAGAGCCCATTCAGCTTCAAGGGCAACCCAAATCCTTACAAGATAACTAACCAGCAGGACATTTTAAAGGCAGGTGGTATTTTTGGCCTCATCCATTTGATGTTGGTAGAAACAGAAGGATAATGCTCTCAACCTGCTCTTCTCTAAAAGATTACATGAAGCATCTAACAGTTTTTAATTCCAGCTGACTTGTCACAGGTTGCAGTTCAGGGCCAGGGAACAATTCTTATTGAGGCTGGCCTCTGCTCATTGTGCAGGGGAGTTGGAGGCTGGAGATTTACCAGCCTTTCCACAGCTCCTCATGAATCTAGGACAGGCAAGGTCTACACTGACCACAAAAGCAATCAGCGTGGCTCAGCCAACTGTAGTATTAAGCATCATGAATATCCTCCAAAATCCTAGCAAACTACACAGACTTCATAGCTCGAATGACTTTCTGCCAAATGCTCTTGCCTGAACTTAGGAGACTCAACAGCCCATTTAGATGGTTTCTGAACACAAAGTAGAAAAGCAAAGGCTAGAACTACCAAGGAACTTAAAGGGGAGAGGGTAGAAATAGGGCTCAGCCTCCTGCTGAGCAGTAAGGAAGCATTTATGTTACACACAGACATCAACAAAGTAGGGAACTGGGCAAAGATGCTTACAAGCAGAAATCAATGGTGCCCTCATCAAGGTCTATCAGACAGCTGACGATGTCTCCTGCTGCCCAAGACTGCAGTAAAGGGAGAGAAAAAGTTAAACATATATCCAGGGTGTTCTTACATCAGAAGAAAGACTGCAACCCAACCAATCCCTTGCGATTCACGGTTGAAGAAGAGAGAGTTCCTTCTCACAGCCTCTCATATAGTGTTTTCAGACACTTCTAGAATCTGCGCATAAGCCACTGATTGGATCTTTTTTCCCCTCCAGCACTAGGAAAATGCTCAAGATCAAATGTATATTTATCCTAACACTGCATCATCCTCTGACATGCTATAGAGAACCAGAGCCTTACAGAGACCAACAGGAGCACTACGCTGGTAATCAGTCTGCTGGGGCTGCTAAATGAAGCACCCACATAGCATGTCCAGCACCCCTAAAGTACAAACAATTGCTGGCACACTGCCTCCCCAAGAGCAGACTGAAGCAGGGAGGACAGCTTGAGGGCATTTCACAAGGCCCAGAAGAATCCGGTGAGCAGAAGCAGCCACTTGCTTTCTTCTCCTTACTCCACATCCTGTTGCTGGGAGGACAGCTACTCACCTTGCCATAGTTGGTAGTAGTCACGTTCCACTTGCGCACCCTGTTTCCATCATACGCATATGAATCTGGTGTATCTCCAACTCCTTCCTGCACCAAAGTATGAAAGAGGAGACTCAAACCAGACCAAGCATAGAGGATGCCTCTCACTGCAAGAGCAGCTTTAAGGGAGAAATCAACAGAGAGGGAGAGCAGCTGACAGCTCGCATGCTTTGCCTGGGAAAAGCCCTCGCTCTGGAGTGAATCCAGTGGCCTGTGATCTTTGATGCTTGGTTCAGAGCACTCCCTACACATTTTTGGGTAAGAAGGAGAGTACTGGCATCCTACACTTCCAAATTCTGTCAAAGCCATGCCCCAGGATGCCCATCACTTCCCCTCTCACATGTTCCAGAGCAGCAAGTTAGTGAAACTCTGCAGCTGACATCCCTTCCCAGCATCAAACATCCCATCCGGTGCCTGAGAAGATTTGGCCTGGGCCTGCCTCTCCCAGGCAAAAAAGGCCAGTAGCACCAGCTGCTGAGGGCCATCCCAAGAGACAGGGTGCCAGCACTGCAGACCTACACACCCTCCAGAGAAGACATCAGCTGAAAGACAACACAAAGCAGTGGCTACGTGCAGCAAGAGCACAGCAACGCACCCAGCGTGCAAGGCTTTCACACTGTGCACCATTCTGTGAACACAGACCAGAGTCTAGAAAAGATTTTTAAAACAGCAGACCTGGTATTTCTAGTCTGTGTGCTGGGCATAAGATGCCAGCAGGGCAGGAGCACAGCACCAATGCAATGCTCCACCCTGACCTAAAAAGTGGCAGAGGAACACAGAGCTGCCCCGTGTCACATGCAGCAGTTAAACTACCTCCTGATTAAATCTGCAGTTGAGAGTACACCAGCCAATCTGCATGAGTCCCTGAGAGGAGATGAGCACCTCGTAAATCCATTTCCCTGAAAGAAAAAGAGATGGCACATAGTAAATCCCTGCTGACTGGCTCATTGTTAAAGAAGCAGAACCTGTCACTATTCTCACAGAAAAGAATGTGACACACAAAGGAGCTTCAGAACAGCCCCAGCATTCACCTCCCACCTCCTCACACTGGCATCACACAATCCTCCATCCTTCTGACTTCCTGGAAAAGCCAGTGGATGACCTGGGTAAGAGGGAGCTCAAGATCTGGAACATATTCAAGATTTCCTGAGCTCTCTAGTTGTATAACTCTCCATACACTCTTCCCAGAGTCTCTTCTCAAAGCATCGCTTTCATCGTTTACCTTCCTTACCTTTATACACACATGTTGTGGCCCTGATGGACCCAAAGTTACTGTGGCCAATCACCTGGACCAAGAAACAAAAGATATTTCAAAGTCAGGCAAAAAGGTAGGTTTGCTCAGCCCTACCCATTCCCTCCATCCTAGCCCTCAAAACCAAAGCAAGATGGAGAGCTATTCACAAGCACAGTGTAGGGAAGAGACAGGACATCCTCCCCATTCCAGTAGCTGTACTCAGAGCTGACAGGCCCTGGGGAACCATCCAGGTCCTTCCCACAGCTCGTCTGTACTTGATAAACCCCAGTGAAGCATGCAGCATGGGAGCAGTATACAAGGGCAACATGGTGACGGACAGGTTCCCAGTCAATTGTGACAGGTATACAAAACTGACTGTCATATAGGAAAGACATCTGAATCCTGGACAAGTTAGAACAAAACTATAGATTCAGGGTGTCCAGACTAAAGCCCAGGATTGACGGTAACATGCTGCCCAGAAACTGAACCCCGATAACTCCTGACTCTCTCAATCTCAGGACCATGAGCAGGAGATGAAGGTAGCAACAAGGAATTCACAAGCAAGCCAGTCTGATCCAATACGAGGGTAAGTTCTAGGTACAGCCAAGGTAAGCTACAGCGGGTGGTTAACAGGAAAGGGGAGACCAGGGCAGCCTCCTCTGCTAGAGGTAAAAAAGGATACATAGATTATGGAGGGAATGAGCACAGAAGCATGGAATGTGCATGCAAAGTGAAGGGGTGAAAGGAGTGCAGAAATTACTGAAGGAGGAAAGGATTAAATTTCAGTGGATTCTTTCAGCTGATTTTCTGCATGAGGAACATCAGCTAAGGAGCAAGCAGGGAGCTAGTGGAAACAAAGGAGAAAGGAAAGCCTCAGCTTCAGCTTCTCGCCGCCGAGACAACTAGAAGGAAGGAAAGAAGAGGCAGTCTGCTGGAGGTAGGGACAGGAAATCTGGCTGCTGGCCTTTCTTCAGCTTAGCCAAGCTCTTCAGTGAGCCCCTGGGCCAGGGTAATCCTTTCACTTCCTCGCAGCTCCACTCAGAGCTTGCTGACACCTAGGGGTGCTGCTAGACCTTTTCCCAGGAGAGCTCATTTCCTTCAGGATACTGCAGCTTTCTGGGCAGACTCCGATTACAACACACTACAAAGCCAGTGACAGGTATCTGTTATGAAGAACAAACCAAGAAGCCCAAAGTGCTTTTAGTCCCACAAGACCATTTTCTGGTGCACCCAGCATCAAACTTACCCCAAGTAAGTCATCATCAACCAGCAGGAGCCCCTCAAAACCACTCGTGTGGTCCAATACCACAGTAGAGGGACCAAGCCGGCCCTCTGCTACCTGATCTGAAACAAGAGTTGCATAAAACTTGTTAGGGAAAGTTGTGCAGGATTTAACAGTACATCTGATGAGTGCTTCCAGCTAGACTACAACAGCACCTGGATTCTGCCACAGTGGAGGAAACCTAAATTATTGTTACTCATGTTAGACCATGGGAACCTCAGGAAAGGAGACACCATTGAGATTTAAAAGGAATTTTTCAGAGCAACACACAAGGTCATAGCTATGCAGCATTCAGGTCATATGTTAAGTTTTCCACATTGTCTGCAAATTTTACTTTGGCAAAATTCAAAGACCAAACATTTGGCCAACATATCACACTTTGATTGCAGCCAACAAGAAAAATTCTTCTTTCTAGGCAAGGAGCCAGGTTGTATCCTGCCACATCCTGACTCATTCAGAGAAACAGATGCTAGTGAGAATACACGCAACAGCCTGAGGCTCAAAGTGAATACCTACAGTGGTGACCAGTATGCAAAAATTGTCAACAAGCCACTGCATTTCCCACTGAGGATAGCACTGCACACTGCTGGACACAGCAATGGCTCTGCATATCATTATTGGTGAAAAACCTCTAACATTTGTCCCAAAACTGCTTTTTCTGGAAACATGCCTCCTCCACCTGCAAGCAGAACTGCTCCAGGGCTGGCTGATGAGCCCCTCACAGGCAGGATTTAAAGGTACACAAATTAGAGCACAGGAGGGCACAACGCTCACTCAGAGCACTGCCATTCATGACACAACTTGTCCTCCCAATTAAGCAGCACAAGCAGATGCATAAACTGTACAGACAGTCAATGTCTCCTACCTCGACTGTCTCCAGAGCCATCCTCCTCTGCTAGCAACCGGTCAAGGTGCTCCTGCAGGTTCTGAAACGTCAGGTGCTTTCTAGGGAATAAACATGCACAGGAGCTCTTCAGAAAATTCTATCTCCCAAGTTTTAAAGAGCTGCAGTCCAGACACATGTGTCCACACAGTTCTGCGCTGTGAGATATGAACTGGGAAGTTCTGTTGATCCATGTTTCTTGTCATGAATCCGAGGAATTTACTGTCCAGCATGTTGGGGCAATGAATGAACCAAGGACCAAATATAGCATGAACAAGCAAAGTAGTTAACAAAGGATCTTAGAAGTAGAATGCTCAGAAGTATTTTGTGGTGGTAAGAAAACTGTACTGCAGTACGGTGGTAGTAAGAAACCAGCTGTACTACCAACAACTGTGGACCATAACTTTGCTGCAGTCAGCATCATACAAACATGGCATAAGTCAACATTTGTTTTTTTCCCCAAGTATTTCATAATACAAAAGAAGAGAGAAGACCACACCAGCAGCTGTAGAGTTCAGACAAAGGTCAGGCTAGCCCAGTACCCTCTCTCTGATAACAGCCAAAACCATTTTGTTTTCATACTGAGGAGAAGTCTCTCATGCACCCCTTCTGGGCCACTATTTTAGAGAACTTTCTCATACTGCCCTCCCCTAGTTCTCTCTTTTCAAGGCTAGTTTATTTAGCCATTTCTTGTACAAGAGTCATTCCAGTCATCTGACTTGCTCTTATCCTTCCACAAAACCTCTGCGGCATTAAAATACCCTTTTGGAGTTGGTGAGACCAGAACCACATGATACTCCAGATGAGAGTAAATCACAAATTTATCCAGTGGCATAATGATTTTCCTTATCCTACATTGCTTCCCTAAAAATTCCTAACTTTCTACTTTCTTTTTCTGACTTAATATTCCCACCCCAATCTCCTTCCTACACAGTAAAAAAATCAGCCCAGGGACCATAATTTTATGCACAATGTTGAGGCTGTTCCCCTTTCAGTACATCACTTCGCATTTCCCTACACCGAGTTTAATAGACCATTTCACTATCCAGTCACTATCACAGGCACCTTACCTTTACATTGCTCTAAACAGCTTTGTGACAGCAGCAAACTTTCCCACCTCATGCTCTCTCCATTTCTGAGTCTCCCAAGGACACATGGAACAACACAAGTTGTGTTGCAGGTCTTTGAGAGACCACAGCAGGACCTCCTTTTATTGTGAGAGTCGCTAGTTGTTCCTATCCCTGCTTCCCATTCCCAAAGCCATCTGTGGAACAGCTTCCCACTTCTCCAGGACTAGGGGTTTCCCTAAGACTGTGGTGAAAGACCTTTTGAAAGTCTGATGGATGTGAAGATGCACAGGAGTGGAATCAAAGAATCGGTTTTGGTTGGCATGAGAGAGGGTGGCTTCAGCAAAGCAGCTTAATCAGCAGCTAGCGTGGAGGAGGAGCTCTGGAAGAAGGTTAGGAGAGCATGAGACAGCTAGAAAGATCTCTGCAGCGAGCTCCTCTACGAGGAATTTAGGCCTCCAAAGACAAGATGTCATATGACAAAAGTTGCTCTCATATGGCAAATGTTATTTTCAACATCTGCTTGACTGCTAGCAGGCTTTCTACCAAATAGCCAAGTCCAAGGAAAAGGGTGCAAGGCAGGGAAAAAAGAGAGAGACTAGTCCAACAAACTATGAGTTCTGTGCTTTCAAGCCATTAATCACCAGGCAAAGAAATTAGAAATACTGAAAACCAAAATGCTCAGGTAGATGGAATATTCCAAAGCATGCTGGCAGGAGAGCTTGTGGCAAAGTAACATGACCCACTTTGCCTCCCTGCCATAACCCTAGCTCACCAAGAGCGGAGAGGGGCAAGTGCTATTTTTAGCAGCTCTGAGCCCACATTTGAGCTGGCAGTACTAAGTATAGCCCGTGGAATGTGACCTCAGCCACTCTGCAGCACAGCCAACCAGCAGGAGCTACAGGCCTGCCTCCCTCTACCACACTTGTACCTGCCCTGAACCTGTCTAACTTGCCTCTAGTAAAAGAGCTAAATGCAAGAGAAGTTTTCTGGATCCAAAGCTACAAGTTTCTGGGCTAAAAGGTGAAGGAGGACTGAAACCAAATAGAAGAAAACAGACACTAAACAGAAATTTTGTGTTTCTTTTCCTTTGGCAGCTCCTAATAATGAAAGTACCAACAGTTCCACAGCCTGATAAACGTATGCTATGCCATATATCAGCCTTGCCTTTAGTTTACAGGGCACTGACAACCAATTTTTAATTCCTGTACCTGAAACCTGTGCATTTTGCATTTCCTTACAAGTAAAGAGCGAACAGAAAGAGATGAATGCCTCCTTGCCTATTTATTTCAGAAATATTGCCTAATGATTTTGCATATGTGGTTTTTCAGGCAAAAAATTCTGAAGAATTCTTCCTAGTAAACCCTGTAATTCGAAAAAGCCATTAAAGGACAAGACCTAAGATTCATTTCTAGAACACAGCGCTGCTGTGCTTTTTACAAAGATCACTCTGTGTGGCACTAAAAGATCTTTTCTTTCAGTGCAGTGTTGTATATCTGGGGACTGATACAGCATCGCTTGCCATCAAGTGAATGAGAAGAAGTAAGATACCTGTAAGCAGCTGCAGGCTGGTTCCCATCAGCACTGGTAAAGATGCGATGCAGATAATCATTCAGCAGCCTGCTGTTCACGATCCCTTGTGAAAAACAGAAAGGAAATAAGCTTAAGGAGTCAGGAGGTAAATGCAAACATTAATCTCATCTACAAGCATGAAACTGGTAACTATGGGAAAACGATGTTCAAGTTTGCAGATCGACACAGTGGAAAATGCAGCTTCAAGAAGTCACTCATCATCTTACTGTCTTCACTAGCAGCCATAGAGTCCAGCATTATGGGGTCCATCTCCACGACAAGGGCTCTTTCCAATTTGAGCTGCTCTACAACAGCAAATGGGAGGCTATAAATTGGTCCCCACAGGTGAAACTACATCCTCAGTAATCCTGCTGTACTATCTCCAGATAAAGTAACTTCAAAAGCTGGAGGCAGTAATCCAATTTAATTTAAAAAAAAAATCTTATCACTATTGCAATTCCTGATGTCCTATTCATACCTGGGACATTTTAAGTACCTACATCTCTTAACTGTGCTAGAAGATGCTGAGATAGAAAGGCCTGCAGATGCTGTTCATCTTGTCTAATCCACAGCACTCTTTAATGAGGTTATTACTGAGATTAATGAGATTAATATCTGAGACCTTGACAAGCTTTTCATCCTGGGAGGAGAACTCCCCGAATCAGATGGGACAAAGGCAGGCAGCAACACTCTCCAGCCTCACGAGGCACGGCTGCGTGCCAAAGAAAAGGCACTGTGACACGAGCTTCTGGAGTCCTTAGTACTACAGGAATGTCCCTCCCAAAATCTCCTCTCAGTTCAGGGATTTACTCCGTTTCAGCCCCACCACACCTCACATCAGCAAGGTAACTTCAACTGGAAGGCAGCTGATCTCAAGTGAGGCAAGGGGCGCTCACCTGATCCACAGTGGTCCTGCTTTTACGTGGCACATACAGGCCCATACCTGTGACCTTGGACTTCTCTGGCTCAGTGCTCAGCCTGTAGTTCTTCCTCGAGAAAGCAGTCCCAGCACCTCTTGACGTCATCCTTCACAGGCACCACTTCCAGAGCGGACCTAAGACAGACGACACCTAGAACAAAACTTGCTGGGGAGGATGCTGCCTTTAGACTTCTCCCTTTCTTGGAGGTTGGCGCACCCGGACTGAACAACAGGGATAAGCCAAAAAATAGCCAGAGTTCTCGCACTAAGGACATCATACAAGAGCCCAGAGCCAACTAACTGCCAACCTTGCTCTCAGTCCCACCTGTCCAACGGCTCAAAATCTTCCCAAAGCACACAAAGCATTAAGCCACACTCCAAGACAACCACACAGACCCCACTCTAGTGAAAGGCAAAGGCAGAACCAAGCCAGAGACACAGGCAACCTTTGCACTGGGCTTGAGCCAGAAGCACTGAGCCAGCACAGGGCCACAGTTACCATCACAAACCCCACTGAAACTGGCAACCGCATCTTACTTCTACTCGTGTCTTGATGAGCCACTCCTGCCTGTCTCTCCCACACTGTGTTCTTTAAGACAGGAATGTACACCTGGTTCATCTTCTGTTTAACAGGTTATTAGATTATTCTGCTATCCAAAACAGAGAGAGAGAGAGGGAATGAGACAAATGCAGATGAAGTGGACTACAAGAGTATCATTGACTACAAAGCAAAAGACCCAGTTGCCGGTTTTATAGGGACAAAAGCAGATGTAGGTAGAAATGCGCAGAAGTGTTTACAGGTGAAAACCTACCAGGAGACTAAAGATTCACGACCCTTCCCGGTATCACCGGAAGGCAAAGAACGCTATCAGAGCTGATCTGACATGTGCCAGGACCAAAAGAAATTCAAGTTGCTAGTTCCATCCAGCTTCAAAATGGTAGGTTACACCCCTCCCTGTTTCCGACTGCCCCAATAGCCGACCATCACTGAAAGCCTCTCTCGTTCACCGGACAGCCATCTGACAAACCGCTTTGTGACACGCAGAGCAACAGGAAGACGCAACAGGAGCAAAGGCTGCAGGAATTACATGCTTGCTGGCCATCTCATAGAGTACAGGAACTAAGGTGAATCCAAGAAAAGTTAGTGAACTTGCTGAGTGATGCAAGTGCCCCAGCATCTCCGCTGACAGAAGATCACTTGAGCTTCAGCTAGACTCAGGAAAGGATTTCCTAAAGCCCCTTTCCTCAGGGACACCCCAGTATCCAGCAGTGGAGCAGCACTGCCAGGCGTCCTTCCGGCAGCACTGCCGTGCAAAACCGCAGGAGGAAAGACAAAACCAGACTGGATCAACGGCCCTGAATGACCTGCATCGGAGACTTGAAACACGGAATAAAACAAACTATAAACAGAAACACATCATTTACTACCAAAGCAGAGCAGACAGCACAACGCTCTCTAAATGAGAGAGATATGATTCCACCTCTGTCGGGCCAAGTTAAAAACACATGAGGGTGCTGGGGAGTACCTCTAGCTCTTCCCAAGGGCGGCCAGCTCAGTACCTGCGCTGCTGAAACAGCCTGAATGCCCAGGTAGAGAGCGCAGGTACTGGCCATACCGGCACCCTACGAGATGCACTGCAGGCACGGCTGCAGTGCCAGGGGTTTTTTGTGGTTGGAGCAGACACTGCTTTCAACAGGTCAGAGAAAGGGCAGAGCAGGGGGACACACATCTGCCCCTTCGCTGCTCCCATGTGCCATTCACAAAGCCGGCCCCAGCAGTGCCGGCAAAGCCTCCCAGCTCCGAGCCAGGCCACGAGTTAAACACCCTTCTCTGGGCAATGGCCAGCAACTTCCAGAGGAAGGGCAGCATAAACAACACAGGGGAAGCCAGCTCTCAAATTGAGCCAACTGGAAGCAGGCGAGGAGGCCGAGAAGCTAGGCCAGCAAACACAGCTTTATCCAGCAGCTGCCAACCAAGCCCTCCCGCTCTCACCAGGGCAGCCAGGATGAAGCCGGCAGGGAGACAGCCAGGTGGCAGAGGCCCCCCTGCTGCTTGGAAAACTTCTCTGCGTTGATCACAAGCGTGGCTCTGTGGCACCCTCAAACCAGAACTAGCAGGCAGCATTTCCCAAATCCAGTAGCCGACCCTAAAATCAGGCAGTACCCCCAAAGCTGGCGGCATGTCACCCACCCAGCAATACCGCAAACCCAGAGACACCTCCTAAACTCTCTGAAGCCATAGACACCCCCTCCCAAACGAGGGGGCACCCTCCACGCCCACAAACACCTCCAAACCCGGGGGCACCCCTACACCAGCCCAGAACCCCTCAAAGCCCAGAAGGCCCCGCCAGGGGCGGAAGCACCCACCAAGCGAGCGCCACCCCCAAAAAGACGACACTCCCCGAGACGGCCCGCAGCCCCGAGACCGCCCTGCCGAGCTCCTAGCCCCGCGGCGGCAGGGGCAGCCCGGGCCGGGCCCAGCGGGAGCACCGCGCTGCCGGGGCCGCGCACGGGGCAGCCCGGGACGGCCCAGACCCGGAGGCCACCGCACTCACCGCCGGCCCAGCCGCGCCGCCGCCGCCGCCGCGCTACGGCGAGCCGCGAGGGCCATGCCGGGCGGGCGGGCGCGGCCCGCGTTGCCGGGAGACGGGCGGCTGCGCCGGGTGGGCCGCGTAGGGGTACCCGCTTAGCGCTTAGGGCGTGCCAGGGCAAGGCTACCCTCCCGGGGGGAGGGCCAGAGACCCCCAGTCCCGTGGTGGATGTGAACTTCCCCAGGGAAAACTGACCAGATTGCGGGACCAGCGAAGACGAAGCACCTGGCCTGGCTCTGGGCAATGGGCAAGGCCAGCCCTCGAGCAGGGAGGTGTGGGGAAGTGCTGCCAAGCCCCAGGAAGAAGACAACCCTCTGGGTGCAGACCCTAACGCTGCCGCTCGAGAAAGGGAGAAGAGGAGGAGGGGAACAAATGAACATGGACTCTCGCAGTGCGGAGACTGACGCCAGCTTTATTGTGCCGGTGGAGGGGGATCAGGGCCAGCACTCGGGGACGGCACATGGTGGATCCCACGGCGCTGTGCAGGCCGGCTGTAGGGATGACTTTGAGCCCAACCGTGCAAGTGGGAGCCGACTGGTCTCCGCACAGGCCCAGGGGAGCTCAAGCGTCTGCAGCGCTTGAGTGCTGGGGGGCTGCAGGAGGTCCCCAATGGTGGCTGGCTGGCAGTGTTGGGGCTGCTGGTTTCTGGCACCAGCACGCTGTGGGAGGGCCCCGGCACTGCCTGGCTGAGGATGCTGCCCTCGGCCCTTGGTGCTGGTGTGTGGGTCCTGTCATGGTGTCTTCTGGCCCGAGTGTAGGGATGATTTTGGTCCTGACGTTGCAAGCGGGAGTGGTTTCACCTGCGGTCGGGCCCAGGGTGGCTGGAGCTAGCCTGAAGCACTGGGGAGCCATAGGAAGGCCCCAATGGCACCTGGCTGGCAGTGCTGGGGCTGCTGGTCCCAGTTGCCGGGGAGCTGTGGGAAGGCCCCGATCCTGACTGGCTGGCAGTGCTGGGGCCTGGAAGATGCAAGCTGGCACCAGAGGCTGTAAGGGGAAGCAGGACAGTCAAAGGCACAGTCCCCAGGCCCAGGGCAGGATAGGCCAGAGCAGTGCCCCCAGCCCTCCTGGAGCAGAGAGGCTCTGCCAAGCCCGCCCTGGGCACCCGCTGCCAGGCCTTGCCTGGTCCCTGGCCCCAGCCCAGGGGCACCCCCGGGTGCTTTGCCTCTTGCCGGTGCCCACGCCAGCACAGCTGTCGCACTCCCAGCTGGCCATGCTGTTCCCCACATTGGAGCAGCGTCTGTGGGTGCCCTGGGCTGCGCAGGAGCAGCACCAGAGCAGTTGCTAGGGCCTGGGGAAGCAAAGGGGTTCATGGCTGTGAGGACAAAGTGACCGCAGCTCGGGCTTGTCTGGCAGAGCTCTTGTCTTTAGTCCTTCTGCTTCAAGCCCTTGGTGAGACAGAGATCCCGTGCAAAGCCCCAGGGTGCAGGTTTGGCAACTTACCCCTCTCTCTGTGCCTGCTGCCTGCCTCTGGGACAAAGGCACTCACTGGTGTCACAGTGGCTGTACCTCTCATATAATGGTTCAATGACACTGTCGTTCTCCCATGATGGCAGTCTGGTGGAGAAAGGAAAACTGATCAGCCCCTGCTGCCCTGGCATAAAGAGGATGCAGGGCGCATCCATGCTCTTCCCGCCTACCCTGTTTCCAGCTCCTCCATGAGGCTGAAGCCCAGCCTCATGGGACGGTGGCAGGCCAGGACATCAGGTACTGGCATGGAATAGCACTTGCACCCTCCGTTCTTGTGAGCTGGGAAGAAAAAAACCTAACCTCTTGGGAATTTGTATCCCCATGGTGAATATTTTCTTGCGAAATTCATACTCATTTTGACAATGTGGGCAGAAGAAGCAGAAGCCAGCGTGGATAGCGTGATTCTGGATGCAGCCCCTGTGGAACCAGGCGTGTTTGCACGCTGAGCACACCATGGTGCTGTAGGACTTTGTGTCCCCCACAAGGTCCAGACAGATGAGGCAGCTGGTGTTCTCCTCTGGAGCTGCCTCCACTGCCTGCTCTGGGCAATGCAGCAAGCAGAAGGACCTGGGGGAGGAGGAAAGGGATGGGGATGGGTAAGGTGAGAAGCGCTAGGTGCTTCCCTAGGTGGTGGCCAGGAGGGGAGAGGAGGTGTGAAGGAGCCTCAGGCCTTGCCCAGCTCTGGCTCTGCCTGTCAGCGACCGCTGGGAAGTGTCACTGTGGGCTCCTTTCTCGTTTGGCTGACGCTGGCAGGAAGGGGACTGAAGATGAGGAGCCTCCCCCACAAGGGCCGGCTACCCTTACCTGTAGAGCCCAAAGTACTGGGTGATGCATCCACCCTCCATGGCACAGGGGAGATGGAAGCTGCAGTCGCAGCCTGTCTCCCAGCAAGTGATGGTGGCCCCGCTATTGCCACAGACAAAGCAATCCTGGAAAGAGCACGGCAGCCCCCATCAGCAGCAGCCTCAGGGCCTCCACAGCCAGCCCCACGGCTCTGGGCAGGGTGCAGGATGTGGGCGCTACCGGGTCACACCCTGCAGACCTGGAGCCTGGGAGGAGCTGCTGGGAGCAAGACTCAACTAGAAATCCTCAGTGAGAAATCCCGTGTGTTCTTCCCTGACCCGTTTCTGAGAAAGCTCATTGGCAAAAAGCTGCAGAAAAGACGAGGAGCTGATGAGGAGAGCGTGGCAGGGACTGCCTGTCGGATATCGGGAGGGAGCCCCAGAGGAACTCACCAAGCAAAACACGTGGGCAGAGATCCCTTCCTTCTCCTTTATGTGCCCACAGAGCACTGGGTCAGCCTCTGCCCGGCGACACAGCACGCATGCTGGAGGGGAGAGAGCAGATGTCAGTGGGAATGAGCACCTCTGTGGGCCTGGGGGAAGCGTGCCTGAGGGATTGCCCCCAAGGGCCTGCTCTGTCCGTGCCTTGGTGGCTGATGGGCAGGGCTGGAGGCCTTGGCGAGGAAGGGGGCATTGCTGGCACGGGTGGCCCAGCGGGCGCCCAGTGCCCAGTGCCCAGCCTGGGCCCCGCTGGCTGAGGAAAGGAGGGACCCTCAGGGTGGCTGGGGAGCTCCTGCCTCCCCTTGCCACTGCTCTCAACCCTACACTGACCGGCTGACAACCCCTGTGCCAGGCTGTGTGAGGGATACTTTTCTCTCACCCTGCTCCACCGAGTCAGGGGCCTTCTGCTTCCTCGCAGACATGGCGCACGGCAACGGCGAGTGTTTCGAAAGTCCCTGACCCAGCAGTGCTGAGGTGTCTCCTCCAAATGCTCCTCTGCTGACTCTGAGGGATGTGGTGGATTAAGGGCATGGACTCCAACTGGGGATAAACCGAAGACCTTTATTATTTGTTAGAGCATCATTATATACTTTTCTCTACTAGTACACGCGCCACTAAGTAAGCTGTGATTGGTGTACAAGCATCATTCATGCACCACTACCGCTAACCCCATTGGCTGCTATCCTGCAGGCTTGCGTTCTGTTCCTGTCTCACAGTCTGCACCTGTTTACTTCTCTGTTATCTTCCTTTATCTTGTTCAAGGCTCAGGGCAGGAGCTGCCTGAATCCTGTTAACTCTTTCCATCCCTTCTCCCCTTGTTCCTCCTCAGAGGGAGAAGCAAACGTGAGCGAGGGAGACGCAGGATGCGGGCTAACTTGCAGCACAGGCCCAGAGCCCCAGGGTGTGGGACACCCTCCTCCCATGGCAGCCCCACACAAGCCCCGTCCCTCACCTGCCCATTCCTCACCTCCCCACGTCGCACTGACCCACGGCCTGAGCCCAGTGCTCCTTTACAGGGGCTTGGCTTGCGTGTCACAATGGCCACAATGACATCAGCGCTGCCTCCGGTTCTGGGCTCCCCGGCACAGAGCACAGCAGCCACCTTTGAGTCTGGCCTGGGCTCACGCATCCCCATCCGCTCGGCTGGATGCAGTGGGTGGCCAGGGCACAGCACAGGACCTCAGGACGGCACCTAAGTGGCGCAGGTGGCCCGACATCTTTCTCCTGAACCCCTTAGCACTTGGCTGATGTGCTGCCTCCACAACACAGAGCAGTGGGGCCGCAAGCTGGGCAGTCACGGCAGAAGCGGCCTTTTTCCATGGCACTAAATGGCCTTTCCAAGTCAGTGTGAGCCTTTCCTTGGTGGGGTAGGAAAGTGCAAGTGGCTGTGCGGCAGCTTGGGATGCAGTGGGTGGGTGCTGATCTGTTTGAGGGTAGAAGTGCTCTGCCGAGGGACCTGGGTAGGCTGGATTGATGGGCCCAGGGCTGTTGAGCATTGGAACAGGCTGTCCAGCCAAGGGGTTGAGTCACTGTCCCTGGAGGCTTTTGAAAGACGTGTAGATGTGGCATTTAGGGACACGGTTTAGTGGTGGACCTGGCAGTGTTAGGTTGACGGTTGGACTCAATGATCTTAAGGGTCTTTTCCAACCTAAACGATTCTATGATTCTAATTATCATTTAGTTATTGCTTAGTCACCATTTGATTTCCATAGAATCATAGCCTCTTCAAGTTTAAAAACGTTACTCCTTGTACTATCACAACAAGCCCTGCTAAAAAGATTGCCCCCATTTTATAGGCCCTCTGTAAGTACTGAAAGGCCACAATGAGGTCTCCTTGGAGCCTTCTCTTTCCCTGGCTGAACAACGCCAACACAGTCAGCCTGTCCTCGTAGGAGAGGTGCTTCAGCCCCCTCATCATTTTTTGTGGCCCTCCTCTGGGCTTGCTCCAACAGGTCCACATCTTTCTTGGGCTGAGGACTCCAGAGCTGGACACAGCACTGCAGGTGGGGTCTCACCAGCATGGAGCAGAGGGGCAGAATTGCCTCCCTCGTCCTGCTGGCCACGCTGCTTTTGGTGCAGCCCAGGGCACGGTTGGCCATCTGGGCTGCGAGTGCACAGTGCTGGCTCATGTCCAGCTTTTCGTCAACCAGCTCCCCCGAGTCCTTCTTGGCAGGGCTGCACTCAATCCCTTCATCTCGCAGCCTGTATGGATACTGGGCATTGCCCCGACCCAGGTGTAGGACCTTGCCCTTGGCCTTGTTGAACCTTATGAGGCTCACATGGGCCCACTTCTTAAGCTTGTTCAGGCCCCTCTGGATGGCATCCTGTCCTTCAGGCATGTCAACTGCACCACTCAGCTGGGTTGTTGAGAGTGCTCTTGGCCCCGCCCTCTGTGTCGCTGATGAAGATATTAAACGGCACTGGTTCCCGTAGGGACCCCTGAGGGACTGCCAATGAGCCCTGCAAGCTCCTGAGAAAAGACCCTCTTCCCCATGTGAGGAAGGTGAATCTCACCTGATGCCAGCAAGCCTGGTGCCGCATAGGCCATCCCGTTATCAAAACACCCAACCTGGTGGTGGTGACACCAGACACAGAGCCATTAGTATATTAATAGACTGGGTCCGTCTGTTTCTTCTAATGCTGCTTCTAATGATTGAGTGACTTTCAATTCTAATGATGGAATGTTGCTTCTCGAGATTGGATGACTGTCATCCAGTCGTTGTTTATTTACCATTTGATCATCGCTTAATCATTAATAAACCCCTTTTAGTTAATCCCACAATGATGACTTCTCTGCATAATTCACCTGGGAGACCAGGACAAAAACCAGTCGGTGCCTCAGGCACAACCGGAGTAGGAAAAAAAGCAGCGCGAAATCCCACGTTGGAGCATCCAGGTCCAAAATGCAATTCAGGACCAAGGTAGAAACGTGAAACCCCCAGAAGCCCTCATACAGTACTGCTGGCTGACGCTGGCCAGAACGCGTGACGTTGGGGACAAACCACGAGGGCCATGCTGGCTGGGCAGGCGCAGCCCCCATTATTGGGAGATGGGCGGTGGCACCGCCTGGGCCGTGCTGGGCCACGCTCCCAGATGGCCGTGTCATGGCAGGTGGCCGAGGACATCCCTGCACATATTTGAGGCGCATGCAAGCCCATGGCACTGATGTGACAGTGGCCATTGTGACACATGGGGCCAAGCCCCTATAAAGGAGCGCTGGGCTCAGGCCATGGGTCAGTGCAATGTGGGGAGGGGAGGAGAGGGCAGGGGAGGGACAGGGCTTGTGTGGGGCTGCCGAGGGAGGAGGGGGTCCCACACCGTGGGGGCTGGCCGAGCCTCTCTGCTCCAGGAGACTCTCTGCAGCATATAGACCCAAGGGACATAAGGACAAGACCTTATATGTAAAAATATCATTCATTCAACAACAAGCATACAGCAGTTGTCCTTAGCATTTATTAACATACACACTCCCTTAAAAAGTAGAAAAATCAGCTCAGTGAAGAAACAGAAATTACCCATTTCATACATCTTCCCTGCTATAGATGTATTTTCACAACTTCTACTCTGGAAATAATGCATTCCAAATTTAACAGTCTTCTCCAATGTTGTTCCCTATTAGATCTTTGAAAGACTAGAATTTTGAAAGGAGCATTTTTCTCTAACTTCTCCAAAGAAGAAACACCAAACGTTTCAGACCAGTAAGAGAAGAAAGATTTATTGTTTTGCTTTCACTTTCCTTCTTGCATCCTTATGCTTCTTCCGGCATTCCTGAAAATATTTAAATTTCAAGATAATATTATGACAAGTTTCTACATTCACTGGTTTGTCTCAAACACTTTTTTTTTTTTTTTTTTTACATGCAGTAAAGTAACTGGTCTTGTACACTACTCAGATTCAGTAATTTCCCTAACTGGACATCACAAGACAATGTTACACGTACTCCTATACTACAGATTTTTAGTTCCCTAGTAATTTTAAAGTTTTAAGCCCTTCTAAAGGTCCTGAAGTAATTTTTAATGCAGATTAAGCAAATAAGCAGCCACGTTCCCGCCTCATGCTGAGCGTTCAGTTGCACTCACCAGTAACTGATGTTAAAATACTCACCTCAAGCAATAATCTACGCCTCTCTTCCCAACCATCTTTTTCTTCACCGAGGTCTAGTGATCTAGAAAATAACTTGGGGCCCTCTGCACAAAACAAAGAACAAATTAATATGGTTAAACACTTCTGAATACGCTCCTATTTGTAAATCTCATGAGCAACAGAGCAATGAAGTCAGGCCTATTCTTCATATTCCTCTCCTGCCCCCACAACGTAGTTGGCTCCGACAGAAATGTTATCTGTTACAGCCTTGCATACTAAGAAAAATGAAAAGCAGCAGCAGTTTTCCTTAATATGCTGAAATACAAATTGCAGTCAAACAGCATCTGTTTCGTTACAAGCTCAGCACCGTTATCCCACATCTCCCAAGAAAACTTACGCCTACTAAGGATTCGGAGCTCAATGTTAACAGGCACTGTAAATCAGATAGGCTGGAAGATTACGGTACAATAACTGCATTAACACAGTAACTTTTACACATACATTTAATGACAGATATCTAACATGTCTCAGGAAACAAACATTATTTAAGGCTGTCTTGATAATTTATTTTGTAAAAATATCAAAAGCAATTGCTTTGGTGGCCTGTGGGTTGCTTGGGGATTTTTTAGGTTTTTTTTTTTTCTTTGGGGTTTGTTTTGTGTGTGTGTGTTTTGTTTGGTTTTGAACTATGAAATTTGCTATATTCACAAGAAAAAAAAAACCCACATCATTTAGGATCAAGAACCATGTGAGCATATGTGGCCAATAAGAATAGTCAATATTCTTAACAATAACACCAGAAACACAGAAAAAAGTTACAGATCATATATAAGCCTGAAAGGATCCAAAATGGCTAGATAACTTGTCAAGAGATTTTTTTTTTTGGTATGCCCTGAAAGAGCAGCCACGTATTAGGCAATTATCTGAAAGCAGGAAAGCAAGATAGCTGTCCAGCACTTATTTTACCAGGTCTTTCTTGTGGGATGTGCTACCACAATTTATACCACAAGTAATGAAGGAAATTTGCAATTTTATTTTTTTTTCTTAAACGTCTCATCTATGTTTAAAGGACAAAACATTAATTGCTATGCGGTGTTTTTTTCTCATTGAACTTCAGTAAGAGTTCAAAAAGGGGGTGAATAAGTTCTGTTGTACCTCTTAGTCGTTCATCATCATCGCAAAAGAAGAAAAATCTAGCACTTTCTGTCCGTGGTAAAGAGAAAAACCTAGACAAACACAAAGGAAATTCGACATCATACAACTTACTGTCAAATTCCATTAACCCAAGTTAAAGCTTTAATGCTTCAGTGAAACACTATGCATTGAAGAACATTGCTGCGTAGTAACCAAATACAGCCTTCTATAAAAAGTAGTTTCTTAAGAAAACAATATTTATTTGACCTTCGGGCAAACCCACTCCCCAGTTAAGTTCTCATGCACTGATCTAGAAACTCAGGGTTTATATCCAACTCCAAATCAAGTGTGGTATTGGGATTTTTGAGCATTACATTCTGTGCAGCAAGGAACGGTTTCCTAAGACAACTTCCATTGTTCAGAGACGTGGAATGAAGAGGTTAGTTTCCTGTGACCTGAGTGCTGCTATTAATATCCTCACAGCATCACACTACTACAACCAAGCAGACAACAAATACAAATATAACTTGCATTTCTTTGTCCCTTTCACTTTCTGATGCCTCTGGTTCATCATCACCCTCAGAACTGCTGTCTTGAAAACGTGGATCTTCTTGCCATCTGTCTTTTACAGGTTTTATAGTTTCAAGTATGTAGGGCTCTGCAAGAATATGATAATTAGAAAAAAAAAAAAAAAAAGACAAAACCAAAACCAAATCAGATTATTCCCCTACTTGCCAGTAAAAATTTCTACTTCATGGTGAAATACTTAAGTTGCAGAAGACAGGTTTAAGAAGGACAGAAACCTCCCCTCCCAGGTTTTCTAGCACCCTCTGGGCAGGTATGAATTTAGTTTGCTTTCTCATAAAGGCTTTCTCGGTTGCCACAAATTCAACCTCAAAATTCACGACTAGTCTCATCACAGCACAGGGAAAAAGTGCAGGAGTCCTTCTGAAGCTTGTTGTTAGGGTTCAGGGTTCTATCAAGTCACTCTAACCTAACAATCGCTATCAACCGAGTTGGGAGGAATTGTGCCTATTCCTAATTTTAGCTTCAGAAGTTGGCATAAAAGCTTTCCTTCACCATGAACTATCTTAATAAGTTCCTTTGCAAAGAAACTCATAATGCTGTAGCTTATTCTGTCTGTGTGTTTAAGCAATGTTATTTTCATGTATGTATTACTGCCTATAGTATACACAGCCAGTTGCCAGAAGGCCAGTTTACACATGGTAACTTAAACATGCACCTGAGCCCTTACTACTTCACCTCGCCAAAAGGACTGAGATTACAAACCTATGGTACCCTTTTCTTATAGTACATAAGCACAGTACTTGTCTTGATGACCAGAACAGAGAAGACAGCTCCTATACTGCCTCTGGCAATATAAACCGTTCTATAAATCCAACAGTAAGTAGACTATGAAACATAAACAGTATTTTATTCAAGAGAAAGATGGGATAATTCTACTTTGGAAAAAGCGAGCGTTTCAAGTTTAAATTGTCCACAGAACACCCACAGTTTGTGCTCAGAAAAAAGAAATTATCCACATGTTCTCCCTTCATGGTTTCCACGACGCACACAACCTAAAGTCAGGTTAAACAAAAACAACAACAAAAAATAATCACAAACATCACCTAAGGAACTGAGGTATGTGCAATGGAGAGAGACCGCTGTTTCTGCTTGTGGCAATACGGCAGCTAGCACAGTGGCCCTGTTGACACCAAACAGGACTCTTACACAATATAAACCAGTAATTATTCATAACACCAAATATAAGACACAGTGCTCAAGCATGGTTCTCTCAGAGCTAAGAACTTTGTGAACTCTGAACTACATCTCCACTCAGACACTTTCCACTTTGTACTAGAGATCTCTTACACATTCTGAAACCTGTATTACTGCATTCAGAAGACACTGAATACTTCCTGGAGTCAGCAGAAATGTGGGGGGTGAGTGGTTCTTTTCAAAGAATCACAGAGTGGCAGGGGTTGGAAGGGACCTCTGGAGATCATCTCTCTAGTCCAAATCCCCTGCTAAAGCAGGTCGCCCGGGACTGCATCCAGGCAGGTTTTGAGTATCTCCAGGGAAGAAGACTCCACAGCCTCCCTGGGCAGCCTGTTCCAGGGCTCTGTCACCCTCAGAGTAAAGAAGGCTTTCCTCACGTTGAGATGGAACTTCCTGTGCTCCAGTTTGTGCCAGCGCGCTGCCCCTTATCTTGTCGCTGGGCACCACTGAGAAGAGTCTGGCCCTGCCCTCTTGACACCTGCCCTTTAGGTATTTATAAGCGCTGATAACATCCCCTCTCAGTGTTCCTCCAGGCTAAGAGACCCAGATGTGTCAGCCTTTTTTTTTTTTTTTTTTTTTTTTTTTGCTATTTCAGTTAACTTCACACAGTTTCTTTATTTCCTACATTACTGCTTATTAAGTGACTTGATTTCAGATTTTTTAAACATGGTTTCATAACATGTGATTTTATCTTGGCTTAGGACAGCCCAATAATCATGTGTCATTGAGTTTCAATTCCAGAGGTACAATAATAAAATGAAGTACATAATAAAACGTTGTCGGATCTTCATGTGAAACATGACTTGTACATCATCTTCTTCCCTGTTTATTTGAGAAATCTAGTGAATGACAACAAGTTTTTCCATCACTATTCAAAAACCAATTAAATAATAGTTCCTTCTCAAAACATCCCTTTCAAAACTCCTGGCAAGCAAAGCAAGCACGAATTAACTGTGATTTAACTACAACAATCTCGGCAAGTTTAAGAAAAGATCATAATGATTTTGCATAATTACTGACTTTTGCCTCTGAAAATCACCTGCGTTCTGAATTTCTACACACTGTATTACCCTACAGTGCCTGACAGAAGCTGCTCAGTAGAAACTGTACTACTACGGATGTGCTGCTGTTACCTTCTTTTAAGCCAGACTCCTCCATGTCTCCAAAGAAGGAAAACGTGAAACCACTGGACTCCTGAGCTACGTTACTCCCAACGTTGGGTCCCAAATGGTCAGGTGGCGTAGAGTCCTCTGCATCGTCTTTGTCCCAAGGTATTTCTCCATTTTTTTCTGATCTGCTCTTTGAAGATCCAAACAACTCTTTTAAATCAACAGCCACATCGTAATACATTTCTTTGGACACTTCAGGCAGTTTCTCACTCTCTTCCCTCTTCTTCTTCCTTTTACCTTTGCTGAAATGAGATTGTTAGAGGACAGTAACACAGTACGTAGATTTTTAAAAGAAAGGTTCCCTAAGACACCACCTTGCTATTAATGTCCTCCTAAACTTAGCTGTGCACATTAATGAAGAGTTCACTTTTAAGGTTTGGGTGGCTTTTGATGGAGTTGTGGTTTTATTTTGTTGGGTTTTTGTTTGGTTTTCCCCTTCTTTCTTAGCAATTCCAGATTCTGGCACTAGGATATTTCCTATTGCCAGAAACAGGTTTATAGGGCAGTGTGAGTAGCCTTTTGGTTAAGACTTCTGACCCGTTTCTTTTCACCTCCTGCAATTTATCCACCCTGTCCTAGGTTACAGTGTAAAATGTGCCAAAAGAAAAAAGTATTCTATTACCATCTACAGGAGCTGTTGAGATCAGGTGGGGCGGTGCTCCCTGCCTGCCCCCTCTAGACTATCTTCTGTTAATGGGCACAACTGCCTGACCCATCAATAACTCCCTCCTGGACTATCTCCTGTTAATGGCCCATCAAGGAACTGCCTCAGGACTCCCCATCCCATTGTGAGATGCTCCGCCCGGGGGGAAGGAGCCAAGCAGTCCATGCTAAATAAAAACTGAGATCTCGAACACCCCAGCAGCCTTCTTCCACTGGATTCCCAGAGGAGTTTTTTCCCCCACTGGAGTTCCAGAGGACAAGAGCTACCTACCTACCAAGAGCTACTGGACCTTTGGAGGAAGACCAGACCCTTTTACCTGATCGCTGCTTCAACAGAACTACATCCATCGCTTCAGGAGGACTGCAGCCATCATCTTATCGGACTGCTACTGCCACCCTAACAGGGTGTCAGGTTGTATTTCTGACTCTGTCAGTGTAAACCAGTGGGTTGTTTTTTTTTTTTTCCTGCCTTGTGTTATATATATATAACATATAATATATATATTAGTAAAGAACTGTTATTCCTATTCCCCATATCTTTGCCTGAAGGCCCGTTAATTTCAAAATTATAATAATTTGGAGGGAAGGGGGTTGCATTTTCCATTTCAAGGGAGGCTCCTGCCTTCCTCTGCAGACACCTGTCTTTCAAACCAAGACACACCCTTTGAGGGTAAGAGGTGGGGAAACATCTGAGGTTTGACTCTAAAGGCAGGAACAAGTCTACTTCATAATTAACCACATCTCAACTTTTTACTTAATACGGGATAGCATGTAAATTCAGCTATTTAGAATCATAGAATCATTAAGGTTGGAAAAGACCATCAAGACCATCAAAGATCATCAAGGACAACCATCAACCCAACACCACCATGCCCTCTAACCCATGTCCTGAAGTACAACTACAGGTTTTTCGAACACCTCCAGGGATGGTGACTCCACCATCTCCCCAGGCAGCCTGTTTCAAAGCTTGGCCACTCTTTCAGTGAAGAACTTTTTCCTAATGTCCAATCTAAATCTCCCCTGGCACAGCTTGAGGCCATTTCCTCTCGTCCTACTGCTAGTTACTTGGGAGAAGAGACCAACACCACCTTGCTACCTTTCAGGTAGCTGCAGAGAGCAGTAAGGTCCCCCCTCAGCCTCCTCTTCTCCAGACTAAACAACCCCAGTTCCCTCAGCCACTCCTCATAAGACCTGTTCTCCAGACCCCTCACCAGCTTCGTTGCCCTTCTCTAGACACACTCCAGCACCTCAATGTCCTTCTTGTAGTGAGGCGCCCAACACTGCACACATCATTCGAGGTGCAGCCTCACCAGTGCCCAGTACAGGGGCATGATCACTTCCCTACTCCTGCTGGCCCCACTGTTTCCGATACAGGCCAGGATGCTGTTGGTTTCCTTGGCCACCTGGGCACACTGCTGGCTCATGTTCAGACAGCTGTCAACCAGCACCCCCGGGGCCTTTTCCGCCGGGCAGCTTTCCAGCCACTCTTCCCCAAGCCTGTAGCGCTGCATGGAGTTGTTGTGACCCAAGTGCAGGACCTGGCACTTGGACTTGTTAAACCTAGGACAGGTTTCTTTTCTGGCAAAACAAATGTTAAGAGCTAATATTTTTTTTTTCCTCAGAGATTTGCAAATCTTGAAGGAGAAGGGGTAGTCGGAAGGTGAGAAAGTAAGACAGAAAACGGTGTGCAGAGAGTAGCTGGACCAGAAAGAAAAAGATGACATTACATGGTGGTCTTAGTGGTCACAATTCTTGTTATATCTTGATTTTAGCAATAACAGAGACAACTAAAGAAAAAAAACCAGAGCAGTCTGCATAGTTTCAAACTCAGCCCTCTGCTATAGCCATCCTTCCACAGGAAGAAACATCACAATATAGTTACCAAGCCGCAATATTACCTCTCTTTTTCTGTAGCACCTCGTTTCCTTTCAAAAACTGCATGGTCCTGTTGTGTGGGATCATAGCGGAGGGCATTAATATCTCTACAGAAATAGAAAGCAAAAGAAAAAACCACGAGACGTTCCAAATGCTCATCTGAAAGCTACCCTAAACCTTTATAGTCAGATTCAAATTCAACATTGGCTTCTTTACCAAAAAAGCTCCAAACTAAGCCAAAATCTAACTGGCATTTAGAAAATACCTGCTAGTCAGTGTCCGAGTCAGGAAAAATTACAAGCAGAAGTGGCTTTAATCAAATTGTAGGATTTCATGTAAAACACAGACCTCAAGTCATGTGTCTTCTGTACTAAGTTTACGCTTGCACCTGTTTATCTTTTGAGGAGCTCTAACAATATAGCTATCCACAGCAGTATCTCTAGCTCTTTCTTCTAGTCCCAAACATTGCATGAATTCAAGTAGTCCACGGGAAAAAAAAAACCACAAACCCAAGAAAACCAAACAAAACCCCATTGTGCCCACCTTTCAAAATGTAAACATTTTGGGGACTTTCAGCTACAGCAGTCTAAGGTTTAGACTGACCGCAATACTAGCGTAACAAGGCCAATGCTGCCTTATGGCAATGCAAGAAGGTGATCACTTCTTTCCCCTCCTCCCCCTAAATTAATGCTTGCAGCGAAAATTAACTGCTACTAAATGGTTACATACAGTATCATTAACCGGGCATTAGAGAACACAGTCATTCCCCAGACTTTCCTAACATGACCTTTGGGGTTGCAGAGGTTATTTCCCCCTCTGCTCAGTCTTTAGAAAACACACGAAAAAGTATACAGATGTCATAGAACGAAAGACGATTGCGCAGCAGTCTCAACGGTATTTAGCAGTCAGCAGTCAGTTGAGGCACCTCCAATAGTGGCTGCCAGTAAAAATTCACTAATTGCACACTACTACGTTACCCTTAACACCACTAACTTCCGCCGAGTCAGTCCACAGACCAATTTCTGTTGAAGTGCATGCTTAGATGTCACCGTACTTCCAACAGCACATTTCCAGACCTACCTCATCCTCCTCTAATGAAGGCTAGAGCATGCTGTGGCGGACTCTCCCCTGGCTCCCGGGCCACTCAGCACTTGATGTGATCCCCTCTCCCTGGGCCGCACACCGACCCAGGGCAAGTCAGGCATAGACTGCAAAAAGCAGCGGACCGGAGTGGTAGGGCTTGTCCTGCCCCTCCTGTTGTCTGCGAAGTAATGCCTGCCAGCCCAGCATGTCTGTACCCAGGCTGTGCACAGTGACCAGAGCATTAAGGCACCCCCTTCACGTACCCGGCTCCCGCTTCCCCCCCATGTTTGAAGAACAGCAGTGACAGACAGGCCTAGTGCATCTGTACCAGGGTTGTGGCCCAAAGGGAGTGACAGCAGAACTCTGATACCTAGTGAGTTCTGGGCCAGCGCAACTGGTGGCAAGTACCACATTACATCATCCGAGTGGGGCCGAAACGGGAAAGTACCCGACCAAAGTCAATTATCTCAGACCCTATAAACAGCGACCCCAAGTGAGGCCCTCTGACTTCTCCTGGATCGCAGTGGGTTGTGACCAGCACCTCCCCCGAGCTGGGACGCCTCTCAGGTACTGCTGACGACTGGTCGGGGTGAGAATCATCCTTCTTGAGACCCCGTCATCACCCACTGAGGAATGCTGATACACTGTGAGTATTTACTCCAAAACTCAAAGAGGGAAGAGGCTGGCTTCGTTAGAATTTATCTTCACCTTTCTACCTGTCCACGTGTCAGTCGGTCTGTCTGTGGGCGTTTGTGCTGTGTACATACATACGCTTTAATTTGGGATTCCTTGTAATAAGTTGGTGTGAGTCTTGTCATTCTCAAATCTGTAACTAAGTCACTGTTTTAATCAGAACATATTCTACTAAATTACCTTGCTAAACCTTGCATTGATTGATGATCAAGAGCTGCTAAAATTCAACCTTTCGACCTACCTCAAACCATTAATAAACCTCAAATTGTTGCTAAATCCTAACAGTATGAAAACATTTCATCCCAGACAGATGCCCCACAGCAACATGTAACAAATCCCTCATCTAATGAAGAAATTTCTCAAAATCAGAAATACAGAGAAATTAAAAAAATTAAAATTCTCCACTGAAAAAGAAGCTTGAGGCTAATCACCTGTAGGCCAGAGGAAACAACCACCTTACTGCCTGCTACGGAAGTTAGAGTCTAACTTACTGACCTACTGCGCAACTCACATCATCTCTGTTTGGCCACCTAAGCTTGTCTCCACAGACTAGAACTGTATCTTACAGAGGCAAGGACTTACTAATTTCCATAAGCAACAATCCAATCATTCAAAACCAGCTAGAAGAAACTCAAGCAGGCAACTGATACTTTTTTCACCTAAAATAATGGTAATCGCCAGTTGGGTAATCTATTGGGACGCTGCATTAAAGACTGACTTCAAATGCACACAACAGAGAAGGAAATGCTTTTCTCAGTCAGCTAGGCAGAAATTTCAGTTGTGAAACACTGGCAAAAATGAAGCCTTCCTAAAATCACTTCTTTTCTAACAATGGATGATTCATACTTGAATCTCTTAGCACTTGTGGCTGCTTTAGTTGACTTTGGGTGTTCCAGGTTGATATCCAAGAGGCTTCCCAGTATTTGCAGATTTTTTCTTTTCTCCACAGCAAGCGCTTCTTCCTCATCACCTGCCTTCAAGATGTTTGTCTCTGCCAAGAGAAAAATAAACGCATTTTTCCCCCCTGCTATGACCCAAGTAAGCCTACGATATTTGATATCTAACATTACTATAGTACTACAAGAGTTTGCACATATCAACATGTCACTTTATTTTAAAACTACTCAGAAGCTTTCTCCCCTGCACTGCAGAAAGTTTTTAATTAGAAATGTCACAGGCATCTCTTTCACGTGAAAATCAGATCAGTTACTTAACCCCTTCCCTGCTTACATCACATAACTGTGCAACTGCTTTGCCACTGACAGACGCTGTACAGAAAAATCACATTAAAGCAACAAAGGGAGTAGCAGAACTAGGCAAAAATGTAATTTTCAGAAGCAAATTCTGAACCCTGAAAACCAGGTTAACAATTCCGGTTTTGGTAAGGGGTGGAAAAAATAAATATTTAAAACTTTTGGCCTTTTTCAGCTTTTCTGCCTTCTGCTGTTTAAAAAAAACCAAATAATAAAACTCTTTCTTTCTAAGGCTGCCAAATTAGCCACGGGCTGCAGGATGACGGCAACGCAAGCAGTTCAAATGAACGTCATGGTCAAAAAGTTCATTTTAGTAAGTCACCAGCTACTCTGCAAAACACATGAATAAACACATTCTGGCATTGTTCTGTATCAAAAAAATATCTTCAAATGTCCATCGATCAACCTAGGACGTCTCATTCAGCTATGACAAACACTTTTTGCAAGAAAGTACAGCTACTAACATGTACTACGTACAGCCGCAACAGAGCTGGGTTACTTGCTTTAAGGAATAACCAAAGAAGCAAAAGCAGCCCACGAGCTGCTCCATGCATCCAAGATGAAGGCTCCATGACATAGCTCCAGCACCATCATGAACCAGCAGGTAAGACCAGGTTTACCTTCTTCTTCACTGTCACTTTCAAGGAAACGAGCGTCCACGCGAAACCTTTCATCGGTGCCAAATCGCGACTGCAATTCCAAGAGCTGGACAACATGAAATAGACCCTATGAAGCACTGAAGAAGAAAATCATCAACATGCAGTAACTTTTTTTTTTTACTATAATGATGGCCACACACTAATAACCTTTAGCTCTTGATGCCTCTTCCAGAAATTTCCCTGCATTCAAAGATGACAACATCAGAGAAACTCCTCCCACTCCCCAACACACACTACTTGCTTGGTGGCTACTGTCACCTCTTTTTAAGAGAATTCTCTTGCAAGTTTGTCAGAATCATATTCAGACAGTATGCTGAACATATTACGGTCTTCTGAAGCGGCGGTGTGGAGACTTAGAAGAAAACTGAACTACAGACATGGGTTCACTCACTTTTTCACCAGCTTTGCCTTCAAAGTGGGGCTTGATTTTGAACCTCTCATCGTCTCTATCATCTTGCTCATCCTCGTTGCTTTCAAACAGTCTGCCCAAAGTTTTAGAAGCAGGTTCCTCCTTTGTTAAACAGAAACAAAATACAGAAAAGCAGTTGTTTATGTAAGTTGGAGAAAATAAGTAAGTCAGTATCAACTTTGTTCATGCGCTTTGCAGTGTATCTGAAAAAGCGGACTTCCATAACAACCAGCTCACTCACTGACCCATGCGCTTCAAATCTTACACTGTATAGACACCTTGCACAATTCTGTTTCACAGTTATGACTTAAATTTTAGCATAGACAAAATATCCATGTAAAGGGGAAGTTAGGGTTTACAATACGAGAGACTTGGGTATAAAAATTCAACTTTCTGATTATGTCAAGGGAGATCAATTTAAAAATATCAATGTCTAATTAAACCCTTTCTGAACACGCCCCATTTACGGTATAACCCCTAGGACATAGTTTCAGTCGGTTGATAAGTATCAGTGACGACAAAAGGCAAGCACTCCATGGCTTTAAAACAATTTTCCACAGAATCAGGGGTTCTGTTCTAAATACAGCCTAAGAGAGATATATGTAAAAAAAGTGCAAAACGTGAGGAAAAAAAGAGAAAAGAAGGTTTTCCTTAAATAGTGACAATGGTCCTAATCGTACTACGTTCATGAAGAAAATATCCAACAAAAGCAAAACCAACAGTGGAAGGCTTTAGCAGAGAGGTGACTGCGAACGGGATGATACAGGAAGTTCTAGTCCCCAAAAAATACTTAATTGTCCTGAAAGCACAGTGGTAAAATCCTGAGGAGTCTGCCAAGTAAGGTCTCGGTTAGCTAAGTGCAAAGAGGAAGAAGTCCCACACAACTCCTCTGGACCCTAACATCACTTAAAAAACACGACACCCCATTAGTACAGATGCTTTGTCCACGGCGCTGGAAAGAGCAATGCGTCCTTCTATGCTACTCAAGCCAAATCTCCTCCCCTTCCTTCGACCAAAAGCAGCGAAATTTCAAAACTAACAATGCGTAAGCCCTGTAACTTAAACGCCTTCCCTTTTAATCCAAGTTAGAACATCTTTTACACAAGTCTCCTTACAAATTCTCTGAGTTCTCCAGCTTCACCAGGTGCATGGTTAAGTTCTTTGAAACCTGTTTCACGTTAGCAAAAAAAGAAAAATCATTTATATTCATTCACACCTTGTCTACTCTTTTCTGTAACTTCACTACGAAAAACAGTCTTCAGAATAAAAGGAATAGTCACGAGGATACGGAGTTACCTTACAGCATACCGGACTTTTTCCCCAGTAACACTTACTTCTTCGTGCGCATTTCCCAAACTCCTTACTTCAGCTTCACTTTCCACATCTGAATTGAATAGGACATGTTCATGCTTGCCTGCTGGCTGGCTATCCTATGTAAGAGTGAAACTGTCAGGTCAAACATGTCAAATACTTGCTACAGTCACACATCAACATCTAAAAGACATTTCCACAACACAAAAGGAGCAAACTACCACTCCTCTTGCAATTCTAGAGACACTTCAACCATTAGGTACGCATCGTTCTGCACACACTCAAAAGAAAACTGGCAATATGGTCAGAAATTCCAGATTATGATTTTAAAATACCTTAAGCCACACCTATTAGTTTCCCTTTTTCTCTATTTTACTTTGTACGATTCAGATAGAAGTTGCGAGTGTAGTTACCAGATTTGAAAGAGCTCCTTGAATGAGCTGCTTCTGCAGTTCTCTCTCTTTCTGTCTCTCTTCTAGAGCTGCCAGCCTCCTCTGGTTATCCTTCTCTTTTGTACGAGGTTCCTTGGAAGCAGTGGCATGAAGACAAAGCTCCTTGTTTTCCAGAAGGCTTCTCTTCCCATTCTCACATTTATTAGCTTCACAGTCTCGATTTTTATTGCTTACATCCCTCTTCAGTTTTTGTGAAAGCAGTTTTGGGCTTTTAAATGGTCGTTTAATATGTTTTTGTGACACTGCAGCCTTACTGTCCACATCGCTGTGCTCTTCTTCAGTACCAGCAGCAGCACCCCCACGCTCTGCATTTTGGTTGTCTTGTAAAGAACTCACATCTTTGCTCTTTCCTCGTAGACACTGCCTGGAAACAGGCTGACCTCTCTCATTTGCTAAGGAGGCAGCACCCGACAATTCCTTGTGCTGTTCACAACCCACGTTTTGTCTCTTTTTACTGCTGGCTTCAAGCGAATACAAAGAATTGTTCCGAGACTGTCTTTCAGGTGACTCCTCCCCACTGTAAGAAATCCCAGCTTCAAGACCTACACTTTCTACAGACCTCTCCTTTAAACCACTGCTGCCCCTAGTTAACTCTCTCTCACAAAGGGACCCCATGCCTCTGAAGGGCTGGTATTTCACACGCGTATTATTTTGTCCCGTTGAGCTTTCTTCATCTGCACTCTCCTCCCCTGCTAAAATTGCAGCAACTACCTCTTCAGGACAGACACATTTCCTTTTAACTGCAGGGGGAAATTTTGAAAGTTTTGTTTTATTCACAACATTACCCATAGGATCTTCTTCAGCACTGTGCTGACTAGAACTCTGTGTACTGCCCGATTCTTCTACTAGAGTCCCCAGCTTCTCAGTAGCTAATGCTTTTAAGTCATCCAATGTAAGGGCTAAGTGGTGAAAGTTTTGCATCGTGGATTCATAACCAGAAGTGATTTCAGACTCCCCTTTATCAGGCTCTGAAGAAGAGCTTTCGCTATCCCTTGTCTTTGTCGCACTGTTAACTGCCGTACTCCGCAAGGCAGAACTTTTGGATTTTTTCATTTTCCCTTTTTTTCCAATGCATTCTTCTTTTAAATTGTGAGTTTTCAGTGAGGAGTCACTTCCCAAACCATGTCTTCTGTTAGTTAATAGTTCTTTATTTTCCACCTTCACCTGTTTAAAATCTTCTAAAATTGCAGTTTCCCTGCTACTTCGATCTGGAGTTTTACTTTCAGCAATAATTTCATCTGTATCTGCTGAATTGTAACCATTCTCGCATTCCATAATCTCCTTCTCTCTATAACCTCCTTGGGTAGCTTTCTTCATGGCATCTGGATTGCTTAAGGACCAGTGGCTATTGTCTTTTAATTCAAAATTAGCCCCAACAATTTCCAAGCGGCCACTTTCAGTCTCAACATGTTCAGCTTTCTGTATTTCTCTCTCGTTCTTTACCATTGCCCTGATTTCCTCTTCAGAATCAATGTCACCACCAGAAACACTCCTATTATTTTGAGCTGTAACTCCAGAAACAGTGCTTTTATCTGATAGTAAACCTCTCTCTGTTTTTTTACTATTAGGACTCCTTGCTGGAGGCAATTTAGACTTCTCATTGGGTTTGGATTTTGATCTTTGAGCTAGCTGTGGTGAGCTTGTGTTTTTTGAATGTGACTGGCACCCTGAGGAGAGAACTACTGCTCCATTCAGAGCCTCACTGCCCAGTTGCCTCAGCTTTTTAGGTGGCTTCTTAGTAGCAGGGAACTCTCCTTGCCGCTTCTTGTTTATGCTGTCATCTCTCCCTTCCAAGTGCCAGGTCAGCCCGGATACAGGAACTACATCTGCCAAGTCTGGCTCCAGCTTTCTCAGGTTATGGCAGTATTTCGAAGGGTCATATTTCACAATGTTGGTCTGAGTTAAGGAATTAAAAGAACACGGCTCTTTCAACAAGCAGACTTCCAGTCTTTACGAACAGGCTAAATTCTGCGTGAAAGGTAACAAAGAGTCCTTTTCAATGTTACCGCCACAAGCACTTAAGCCACTCCCTTGCAGCTGAAAAAAATTATTCGCGTCGCACAAACTTACCACAAGATTTGCCCAGGGGATTGAATAAATCAAGTCTGACATAGCAGTCGATATTAAGACCGTTAAGCAAATGCTTCGCCATACGACGAAAGAAAGAAGGGAATTGTGCCTATGCCCAACCAATAGGAAAAGGATATTTTATTTTTTTGTTGACTCCTAAGGTGAAGGATAGGCAAGACTCTGCCAAATTTACCAACAACCCACTTCTAAAAGAGAACAAAAATAATCAGTGTCAAACAAAAAAGGAATGGCAGTAACCCTGGAATAAAACAAGATGCATATTCTTGGATAACAGAAGCACTAGTAAAGAATCACCTGTGCCCAATTCTTTTTTTGCTTACTCTCTTAAGTGAGATATATTTGTACTGTGCGACTTAGGCAGCTTCCCTCTCAGAAAAAGAGCACACCAAAACCAACCAGCCAACCAAATTTCTACAACCTGCAAAGAAGGACTGACGATAAAGAACTAAATTTCTTTACTTTATGAGTACTATTTTTAACAGAAGGCTTCTGGTTTATGAATTAATGGTGGTAACTATACAGACAGGATCACTATTATCTTGCCCTTTTCCCCTTTCCCGCTAAAAAATTAAAAATCCTCCCAGCGCTCTCCAAAAACACTCTGCACTTAGCAAACAATTTTGAAAACTTTGTCGTAAACAGAATTTTTGTTGCCTAGATTTGCACGTTCAAGGGTTTTATTCTAAACCCTACTTCTGTAAGCCCGGGTAGACCCTGATCCTGAACATGCTGAAGCACAGAGATCACGTCCTGACAACCCAGCCATCAAAAATATATACGCTGTATAAAAACAAGACACACATTCTCTTCACATGCTTTCAAGGGTGACACGAAGGTGTTCCCAACACGCACGGGTAACAAAGCATTTACTGATTTAACACGACAAGAGAGGACACTGATCAAGACTATTCCCCGCCATTACAAAGAACGACAGGAGCATCCTACATGGCTACGCATAAGGTAGTCCTTTAGGCCACTCGTCACAAGTTGGACAGTCGCACTTAAACCTTTCTTTACATCAAGCAGAGAGATTGCACGTACATTTAGATGTAATAGGCTTGTGCCCGACCCTGGCTTTTGTTTTGGTTTAATCCCCTACACATTTACCCCACCATACCTTACTGTCTGGCACCTCTGCACCCGGTACTGCTTTCATGTGAAAGTCTACAACTCCAGCCTTTTTCAGTGACTCTGACAGAGATGCTTTGTCGTTTCTCTGTGGCTTTTCTCCCTGCAGCTTTGCTTCCTCCCTCTCCATGGTGAGCCTGTAACAAAACATACATCACATACGAAAAAAGGTCTGCCTGTGTGGCAGTGATCCTCTCTCACCGAACAGTAACCATTCACAACTCAAGGCATTAACAGAGCTGCCACCTTCAAGGGAATAATGATGCAAAACTAGATGTTGCAGAATCTAATATGCAGCAACAGTCCACCAACGTCAATAAAAGTCAGAAAGAAGAAGAGCATAGCACATGAAAGCACAGCCAGAATATTATCAGATAAACAGAAAAAGGGTGACTTGAGCAACAACGTGCGTTTTTTGAAACTGATTTTCACCTGTGCAAAAAGCTTTCTTTGGCCAACTCAATCTGCAGCGTCCCCCCTTTCCATTTTGTTTTATTTAAAATTGACATGCCTGTAAAACAAGGAGACGGGAAAGGATTATCTTCTACGTTAAAAAAAATAGACCTTACACTTAAATATGCTTCCTCCTCTGATAGTCTGAAGTTTCTCTAGCACGACCTTATACCTCACTATTCACTTGACTGAAGTTCGTACATGAAAGGCCTAACACCCTAATCTTACACAAAATTACCACATGCAAAATTAAAGTTCTGCTTTCAAGAGTCATTCAAGTCTGTACGCTTCAGTTCAAACACAAACCTGAAATTTCAGATATGGGTACCCTGAAGTTTCTGTACTACTCTCAGACAGGCTCTTCTCTGCTTAACATCCATTGTACTTTGAAAGCCATAGTTAAGGAGTACTGAAAACCAAAGAGAAAAGTGTGGTACGTAGACTTTAAGGAAGACAAGTGTCAAGGGCTGGGTGAGCTTTTAGTGGCTCTCAAACAGCTTTCCTGTTCCTAATGGCAGCATTCCCTAGGTACAAGGGCATACTACCAACCCCTCTCGTCAGGCACAGGTATCTTCATCTGCCACTTTGCTGCCACATGTTACATGGGTGGTTCTATAACCCTGCCAGGAGTTTTGCAATACAACCATGTGGGGATTTGTAAAACTGCTCCAACAGAAGCACGCTTTCCGTAGACTCTCCTTCTGGGTTTCCTCTCACATCAAGTCACTGCTAATGTTTTACGGACCTGATGAAAGCGTTTGGAGCACGCTTCCCATACCTTTCCAGAAAAGGGTTAGAACAAACTCATAAGTCACCCATCTCAGTGACAAGGCATCTTGTCAATCTGCTTACACCCACTTACTGGAAAGTCCAGTAAAGCAACTTCCACTGAATGGCAGCTTAAAGAACATGGAATGAATGGACAGCAGAATGAAACAGGGTCTACCTTGACCACACCTTGATTTGACAACATTAGACACATTATCAGCAACGCCACTTGGCTCAAAACCATAAATTACTTTAAAAAGAAAAAAATTTTTAAAAAGTACTTACACTTTCTAAGATCTGCATCGGAAATGCTGACACTGATGTAAGCAAAAGCTTTCATAGCGTTCCCTGATCAATGATAAACACGCAGTTAATTTCTGTATAATTTCAGTCTTTCCTTTAAAACTGACAATCAAGCTATTTCCTGAAAACACAGCGGCTCTGACGCAAAACTGTCATTTCACGCTACAAATCGAAAACCAATTAACTTTTAAAGGATGATGCAAAACTGTTACCCTGATCATCTTTTCTGGTAATAATCTCTGCATCCAAAACGTGTCCAAACTTGCCAAATCTTTCCCGCAGTTCAGCCTTAGAAACCGCGTGGCCAAGCCCTCCAACATACAAGCGCCTCGAAACTCGTTTCTTCTCCATTTCGAAGAGTCAAGCGGTCACCCTACGAGAAGGCAGGCACAGCTCACCGCCACTGGCCCCGCAGGCATTCACGCAACCCTAACGCCGCGGCGCGGATCACGCCGCGGGAAGCCTCCGCCAAGAGCCTGGCGAGCAGAGCACACCCTCGCCCCGCACCGGGCCGTGGGCTCTGCTCCAGCCCAGCGCCCCAGGGCCGGCAGCGCTCGGCCCCGAAGCACACGGCGAAACAACCTGCCGGGGAGGCGAGCCGCCCACGCGCCCGGCCCCGCCGCCCGGGACAGGCCGAGGCCCCCGCCGAGAATCTCCAAGAAGCCCCCGCCGAGAATCCCCAAGAAGCCCCCGCCGAGAATCCCCAAGAAGCCCCCGCCGAGAATCCCCAAGAAGCCCCCGCGAACCGCCGCCCCCGCCCGGCCACTGCCGCCCCGGCCCTCCCTCCTCGCTGCCGCCCCGTTTTCCTTCCCCCTCGCGTCCGTTCCTCGCGCTCACACGGAGAACAAGGGTTCCCCCCCGCGCCTCTTCCGGGGTCCCGCTCCCGGCCGGTGCCATGTGAGGGGAGCACACGGCTGGGTCTTGTGGCCGCGGCAGGGCGGGGAGCGACCAACCCGGGAGAAAAGTGGGGGGGGTTGGCACGGGACATCAGCAAAATGCCAAGGCAGCAGCCGACAGAACAGCACTTTTCCCGTCCATCTCGAGCAGTGACGGCGGGAAGCGACCTTCAAGCGTCCCTGCCGTTTCGCGGGTGGCGGATGAAGACACGGCCGGCGCCCCCTGCTCGGGTGGCAGCGGTGGTAGCGCCCGGGCCCGCAGCAGGCAGTTGGGCGCGCAGTTCGAAGGCGCGGGGCGCGTGCGGCGGCGCAGCGATTGGCGGGCGGGCGCCGCCCGTTAGCGGCGGCTTCCCGGGGCCGGGCCTGTGGCCACCGCGCTCGCCAGGGCCGCGGTCAGCGGGGGCTCGCCGGGGCCCGTTGTCCCGCGCCACCGGGGTGGGCCGGCGATCGAGGACGAGGCGCGGAGCCCCGCCGGCGCGTCTCTCGAGCGCTCTTCCCGGGACTCCGTAACAGCGAACGGTGCGGGCGGGTACGTAGAAACGTGACGTATTAACCGTTAATGCGCCAACGTGTGTGCGCAGAGGATGAGGAGAAATGTTGGGTTGATTGTCGTTAAAGTTGTGTTTCAGTTTAATTAAGGCACGTGCAGGCGTTTTTTCCTGGGGATGATGCTTTTTGAAGCTCTAAGGGGTCTTCAAGCCTTCTGCAGGCAGTAAAACCACTCGAGTTAAAATAGCTGCTGGCGGTATCTGTGTTCTGGTACTGTTGGCAAACCAGCCAGCTGTTAAACTGACTGAAAGTATTGATACGTCGTTACTGGGCTGCATAACCTTCTCCACAGTCCTTTGAGCGTGTCACGTCTGGGCTGAATGGCGGATTTTTTAATTTTATTTTATTTTATTTTTTAAATTGGGATTTATTTAGTTTGAATCCTTTGTGAAACATGTCTGTGTCTTTGTGCCTCTCTGCTGCTTACTTGAGGGGCAGATTATGCTCTGGTGTTAACAGGAACAGCTGAGCCTCATTTGCTCAGGTGGATCGTTTGGTGGCTTGGCCCAAGCTGGGTTGGGTTTCTGTAGCTGGTTAGGATTGCTTTCTATCTGCAGAACAGTTGTTCTGCTACAGCAAACGTAAAACAGCTGGATACGCTCCTGGGTGCTATCATGATGAGTTGGAAAGATTCTTAAAGAAAGCCTTTGACTACTGTAGATTCCTGATTTCACTTCTATATTGGAGGCTACACAGTGAGGTGTGTCTTAAAATTGGTTTGATAATTACACAGGGACTCAATGAGTTAAGTCTTTGAGGAACTAATGTAACAAAACTACTTTTTTTTTTTTTTTTTTCCAAAATGGTTACCTGTTTTGGAGAAAACTCTTCTCTTTTTTTTTTTTTTTTTTTCCTTTCTTTCTTCTTTTCTGTAAAGTTGGAAATTTGTTCTTTGTCACAACTCTGGCTGATATCTAGTCGCTGCCAGTATTCACTGGTGGTAGAATCTTTACTGTTGATGATGCTTTTAGCAGAGTGAGTTATCATAGAATCATTTTGGTTGAAAAAGACCTTTAAGATCATCAGGTCCAACCACTATCCTAACACTACCAAGCCCACCACTAAACCATGTCCCTAAGCGCCACATCTATACGACTTTCGAGCACCTGCAGCGATCATGTGCCTTAGGAAGCTTTGTTATGCTCAGAATTATGGAAAAAGCAGCTTTTCTGCTCCTGTAATGTCTACTTGCAGACCAGAGGCTTTCTGAGCGGACTTTGTAAGGTTTAAGCAGGAGTTACATTGGTGACAGAGCACTGTTAAGGGCAGAGTTTTACTGCAAGCCTAGTTCAGTTTTCAAGTGGATGACAGAAGTCCTGTCCAAGTTGGTTGCTGAGGATCGAGGTTGATGTGTTAGTTTAATCTTCCTTAGCAAACAGGAGTGTTTGACAGTCTAGAATCCTTCACGGGGGTATGAGTTGTTATACTTGTTGAATCTACCTGGGATACTTAGAAATTGTATGTGGCAGTTCTTCAGTTTTCTGAAGTCCTAAAATGTAATAGAGCTGTCTCATTTTAAGTAGAGGGGTGGGAGAAACAATTGCCATTGTCTTTGCGTTTCTGAAATTAATTCCTTGGATCAAAATAATTTGTTTTGAAAGTGGATTTTTAATTTTTTTTTGTCTAAGAAATTTCCTTATTTTGTTTTATCTAGTAACATTGATCCTGAGAAATGGACAACAGACTTTGTCAAGTTTATGAAGACAAAATCCAGTCACTGGAAGAAGAAATTAAACTATTGGCTGAGAAGTATGAAGATAGCCAACAAGAATCCGCCTTTTTTTCTGACAAGGAGATACTGATGTCCATGTACGCCTTTTTCCACGTGTGGGATTAGGGGTGTTTCTTCGTCAAAATTGCTTAGGATAAGCTTTTGCCTCTATGTTGGGACTTTCCTTATGTTATTTCTACAGTGCTCATCTTGTTCAGGACATGGGCTAGATATGGTACAAGATTACAAATAATAAATAGTTGATCTCTTTTTGCTGCCTTCTGGTGGTTGCTGGTGGGTTTTTAGGGTTTTGTTTTGTTTGCTTCTCTGTTTTTTAAAAGGCAATCCTAGTGGTCAGAGTGTGATTCCAGGTGCGTTACTGTGTGGGCCCTGCAAAGGTGTTGACCACAAAGGCCATGTTTTCTGTTGTGCACTGTGAAATAGCTCGGTGTGCATTTATTTAAGGGAAAAAACCCCAAAAGAAATCAAAAGATGGGGACTGGGGACGTGTACAGGTGTGACTAGTTATGTGCTAAAGAAGCGCCATGCTTGGGCTTTGTATTTCCATTCATTGACTGATGCTCTATCGTAAATGTACGTTCAGTAGACAAGTCATTTAGATGAGTAAAGGCATCTTGCTGTATGTTCTTTGAAACGGACACTTGCATCTCAAGGCTCGTAGTAAGGTAAGGGCTGTGTCTACCTGGCAGTGAACATAAAGTGTTTCTGTAAGTTAGAAGAGTTTGCTGTTCCTAGTAGTACAATCCAACTGAAGTCTGACCCGCTGAAAACTGATCTTGGTCTGAGAACCATCATGTCCCATTACAAATGCCTTTTATTTAGTGATATCGTGGTACTGATGTGACAAAGCATATTCTTATGCCTGGGTCTTTTGCCCTTTTGATTTTTTTTTTTTTCTTTTTCAATTCTAGAAAATCATTCCAAAGAGAATTTCAGGGAGAGTCGAAGGGACGTGAATCTCCATCAGATCTGAAAGCTCGTCTTGAAAGTCTAGAAACAGATCTCTCCTTTTTAAAGAAATTTACTGGTATTCAGTTCACAAGTCATTCCAAGAAAACAGTGGAAAAAAGTGAGTGTTTTTGTGCCCTTTACAGGTGCTATGCTGGGCATACTGTTTCAGTTCGTTACATTTGCAACTGCGTGTTGTAATTCTGCTTTTGATGTTGCAGAAAGACAATTACTTGGAACTACAATAGCATTTTCTTTATTGACACAATAGTTTGAGTAAATATAGTATTTTGCATAGTGGGAACGTGGAAGACTGCTGAGTAGTTCGTTGTTTGTTTTTGTTTGTTTGTTTTTTTAACATGTTTAACTTGACTTCTCTTTTTAAATGATGGATGGTGTCAGTTGTTACTTTAAATATGACTAATGGAAGAAATGCAATAATTGTTGAGTAGAACTGTAATCCCGTATTTTGTTAACTTTATTTTATAACAGCTAGGAACAGAACAGTGCGGAAACACAGATTATCGGGGAATTGCCACTCACTGTCTTTTCAATTGGAATTCCAGCTTCTTGAAATGCAGGTAAGGATCAATGTATGTTTAAAAAGAAAACCAAGCAAGCAAACAAACAGAACTTCCAGTGGACAAATGTCAATACTTGCTTTTCCAGCTGAGACCTTCAGCTGGTATGTTGTCATTCTGATTGCCTGAGTCTCTTTAAGCTAAGCTTCAGTGGGTTGTTTTCACTCTGTAACACCTGGACCCAACTTTTGAATTGTACGTGCATCCAGGCAACAACACAGTTCTGAAGGTCAGGTTCAATATTCAGTCAGGAAATTCTTACCGTAGAATCTAGAATCATTTAAGTTGGAAAAGACCTTTGAGATCATCAAGTCCAACCATTAACCTAACGCTGCCAAGTCCACGTCACCCTTGCTTCTCAAAGCACGCACCCTGCAGGACGCTCTCGCAGCCTAACGCTGAAGCAGAGCCCGGAACAGCGCTGGATTTCCACCAACCCTGCCAAGGACCTGCTGGGGCCTCCTCCTGACCCAACAGGGCTTTCATCCCACAGCTGTCTTGACCTCCCCCACAACACGCTTTCCCGTAGTCAGAGGTCTTGTTCTGGAGACTGGCAAATTCCGAACCTTACTTCTGTTGAGGAAACTGAGGAAAAGCTAAAACGCTACAAACTTGATTGATTGCAGGGGGGCTGGGGGGTGGTGGTGGTGGTGGTTGGGTTTTTTTGCCTTGGTTATACTTCTGTTTGCTTGGCTAGTGTGGCTAGCCATGACATCATGGGGCTGTACGGAAGTTACACGAATGATTACGGCTTTCTTGGAAGGATGGAAGGAAGCTCTTTCATAACAATCTGTTCTTAGCACAGAATTCAAAATGATAACCAGTGGAAAACAGCTGCTGTTCCAATTTGTAATAATATTTTTGACATCATGAATTTTTCTTCTCGAGAAAACTTGATTTTTCAGCTCAGCTTTAAAGGTATTTTTTGAATTGAATGTGATGGGACCTGGTACTATTAAAAACTGCCTTCCTACGTAAAGATGTCCTTGCTAATCTCAAGAAAAGCCCTATTATGGATTTAAGAAGTGAGTATTTAGATAGTCAGAGGTGGGTTGCATGAATTGAAAGTGCAGGAGTTCAGCTGAATGAGGAGGTTATTCTGCGGCCTCTGAAGTCCGTGCATGACTTGAACTTGTGGTCCTAGCGATATCATTGTACCACTTGCTTGTACAAAACTGCACTGAGCTTTGAGCATGGAAACAGCCTGCATCAATCGTGCGACTTGGTCAGCTTAATGCCCGTTTCTCACCCGTACGCTCCTGGAGAACGATGGCGCCTTTTTGTCGATGGAGCTCAGAAGAGTGAGTGGGTGTTAAGTTTATTTAGAGCTGCATTGGCGATGCTTAAATCTGTGACACCGCTAGATAGCAGCACATGTCTACGGAATGCCTAAAGCCTGTGTTACTTCTGTGGTGGTGACATACGCTGTTTCAAGTTATATACAGAACATTGAGTGTATATAGTTCAAAAAACCCACTTCACTTGAAAAAATATAATTTTGAGTTAATTTTTTGCACAAATTATTTTTTTTTTCAATAAAAGTACATGGTACCTGTAACTTAAAATTTAATATGCAATGCAGATGCTGTATCAATTTACCTTAAGTTAATAAACTGTGAGTTGCCAATGTTTTATGCATTTGCATGGTGTGGGTTGTGGATATGTTGTGGGAAGTGGCAAAAAGCAGACACCAGTGAAGAATACTGTTTAATTGTGTCATAATGTACCAGTTTTGCTTTTTCTTTTTGGTGTTACGTACAAGATCTTACAGTCAAGATGTACACTTAATGTTTCAAACACAGACTAATTTCCTTTATGCAAGTTTTGTGACTGTGTATGAGCTTGACTGTTATTAGAAGTTTTGCAATTACCCAAATGTTAATGTGTTTTAGCTGTTGCACAAATCACAACATAATGGTTTGGTTAGACTTGTAAAATGTAACCATTGTGTACAGTTCTGTATTGTCATTTTGTTAACTTCAATAGATTTGGAGGGAATTTAGTAGTTCAAAAATTCAAGCTTAAGTATTGTATTTCTAAGATGCACAGTTTTTAATTCATATGGTTAAAAAATTACTCTCATTTCTTTATAATGAAAAAGCATATCTCATGACTAGATTATTAACAGTTGCGTTCAGACAGTTTGTCTGGTTCTGGCTGTCTGTTTCTGTGCTGTAAAAGCAGTGGCATGTTATCTTGGTTTTGCCATGGGCTTCATACACTGCGCAGGTCCTCCTGTGGTGAAGTCAGTAGGTCCTCTGTGGATGCGGGAGTCTGCTTCCATAGCTCCCAGGGAAGTTGTGACTTCAGGCCAGACTAAGACCTGGAAACTTAGCTTTAACTTTTTTATGCCTCTGTTGTTTTGTGTATAAAAATGGAGAAGCCTGTTTTCTAAGATATGGTATTAACAGTTGTATTCAAAATAACCTGTGCTGAGGTCAGCATGAGCAAAAAAGTGTAAAGTTGCAACTAGTTTCACCCATCGCTTAGTAGGTAACAATTACATTGGTATGCAGCAGAAAAAAGGAATGCTTTTTTCACACCGTGAACTTTAGCTGTTCGATCTAGTAGTGAAGTTACAATACAGTTAACTCATCTCCATAGTACCTTAAATCAAACGTGTTCAACACGGTAACGAATTGTTCTCATAATTATCTCAAATTGTTAAATGTCTTTTATGCTAAAAAGGGCATTCCAGGATACAATTGTACAAAGAATTGTAGTCAGATCAGAGTTCACTCTGACTAGTTTTGAATGGTTGAGATTATGTCTCTTACTGTGGTAATGGTCACTCGCTGCCTGACGTATTCTACATCTTAGCTGGTTCTTTCATTTTGGCACAGCATTGGACTAGCATATAGTTTGTATTCCCAAGCTGACTTGTGTTTTGCCAGCTTTGAGTGCAAGCAAAGAATCTCTCATCTGTTCACTGGTGTGCATAGGTGGATGCTGACAAAGGTCAAAATGTGGATGAAGAAAACAGGTTGATGCAAAAGCATTGTTTGGTTTGTTTATTTTCCCCTCTTAAGTCCTTAGGTATTAGGAGAGGAGATGTAAAATTGATTTAGAAATCTGTCAAAAGTCTAAACCTCCTGAGAAAGCAATCCTTCAAATAGGAGTTGCTTTCTTCTCAAGATCTTTCCTTTTAAATCTTTTTATTTGACCCCAAGGTGGCATCTTGGCATATGTTAGTAACTCACTTATTGGAAAACTGGTTTCTTTAGAAGGTAGCTTGTTAGCTTGTGACTACTAGCAGCATCTCTACAACTCCATGCACATGTTGAACCTTTGCTCTAAATGTAAAATGATTTTTCCTGTTGTTACTTATTCAGTCCCCTAAACTTTGTAGTGTCTTGGTTTGGTTTTCCATCTTTAGTGATGGCCAGTGTTAGCAGTGCTTCTGTCCAGCCAGCACTAGGGATTGCTGTCATGTCTGCGTTTGCCTCCAGGTTGTCTGTTTAGTTTCCTTTGTGTTGCCATTCTCATTTGCTTGTAGTGACTGGGTGTGAGAAAAATAAGGTACAAAGTCTCTAGTATAAGGTGAAGCATTTGCTGTGGTCTTCAAGCCATGATTTTAAGCTCTTTCATTCACTGTTTTCTAACATATTACTCTGGTGTGTTGGAGAATGCGTAGAAAGAAGAATTAAGTTCTAGCTTCATTTCTAGCACGTGAACTTATTTTCTAATTTTTTGTGTAGGTTGTTAGAAATTTTAATTTGGAAACATTTTTATTATCATGCACATATCCCTGAGTAACAGTTGTTATTGTAAAAAGGGACAAGAATTTGAGGCAAAACTATAGGCTTTAAAATAAATTTAAAAAAAAGGCAAAACTAACAGGAATTATTTTTTATTAACTTCAGGTAGCATTATGGTTTTCAGACGAAACCATGTATTTGAGTTTTCTGGTGTATGTGGCCAATAAGGGTTGTGTTGGAAAATGAGAAGAATCTTAGGAGTGGAAGTGACATGAAGGGAAGTAGATGAACCTCTTATAAATGAGTCTTCCTTTATGCATATTTATTCTCTATGCTGACAAGTTCGGGTACTATTCCAAAGGCCGTGTTGTATGCATAATACTGTTACTGTTGGAATGAAAGAAAGTGTCCACACATATAAGATGTATTTTAAAAAATACTGGTTTAAGGATTATAGTACTTATCAGCATTTGCATGTATTTAGTTCTATTTTAGATGCCAATAGATACATTTGCTAGAGAAATTTCTAAAACCTTGTGTTGTTACTTCTTCAATCTAGAACAAAGAGACTGTGTCTGCTGTTCTTACTGACCTCAGCATTATAATGGAATGTGGAGAAGATGCAGATGTGAGCAAGTTTGTGTCAAGGTAAGGTGGAGTTTTTTATTTCAGGGAAGTTTTATTGTATGGGATATCTGATACTAAATGCAATACTGAGTTTTCATGTAAATTGTTGGTGGTTGGTTTCTTTGTTTGGTAATGTACTGTTAGCCCACACTGAATATTTCTGGTCCCTAGTCTGTGTCCTTCTGGAGAGAAGATGAGGTGCGTACAATTTTTAAGGCCTGAAAGGACCATTATGAAGTCAGGTTAAACAAACAGTTTTTGGATTATACTGTGTTTTAGGTGTTTGAAATTGTTTGGTTCAGAGAAAGATACAGCAAGGTGATCTCAACTGTTGCATTTTAATTTACGGTGTACAGCCAAACCCTTCTCCAGTCCTTGCCTGTTTCTAATTCTCTGTCCACCCTTCCGTTTCTCTTCTTTGCACTAGGATTTGCCTCATGGGTATTTTAAAACCAATAGAATATACTTTCAAAATCTGGAATAGTGTATTTGGGCACTGGCTTAAGAAAACGTACAAACTAAAACTTAAGCATATGACTGAGTGCTACATTTTGGTAGTTTTCTGGAGGATGTCAGCTTCTTGTGGTACACAGGATGAATAGTAATAATCACTGTCTGTGATATTCCATTGTGCAGTCTGCTAGCAAACTGTTCAAAGGCCAAATCTGTTATTTATTAATCCTTATTGGGTAGTTGACTTAATCCTGTTCTTTAAGTGATTTCTTTTGTTTTATGTTATGTTTTAGACTTGGGGAGGGAGAGAGAAGGCAAATACGTGGGTGAAAAGAAAGGCTATTGAGTTATCTCAGGCTTCATTGGTCTGTACTGAAAGCTGGGTTTTTCATTTAGAGGCTTTGGAATTTCCATACAAATCTAAAAGCCAGTGGTATAACTGAGAGTAGTAGCTGACTACTCTCAAGAAGCAGGATTTAGAAGAGGAAATTACCCTGTTTTTTTCAGGAGTATTCTTCTGGCACCTGAAATGTCTTGGAACTTAATAGTCTTACTGGAAAGGACGTAGTGGCAGACTCTATTTTGTCCTGGCTTAAGCACTGCTGTCTTGTCCGTGTCTATTCGCTACCCTGGTCCTTTTCCACATTATGGCAGTATTCATAAGTAAACATAAAGTTTTCATGAATGGTATAAGATGAACTTAAGGCTTTGCTGTCACTAAAGCAAGCAGTTATTTCTCCTTAGCCTCTCTTTGCGTGTACCATCTGTCGCCCTTGTGTCAGTGTATGTACTCTTGAAGCCACATGGCAAATAGGTTCAACGTAGTTATTTGGTTGAAAATGTAACACACAACCTTGCCCCCCAGGCCAACCACTTCAATTTTTTTTTTTTTTTCTGTTTGACTTTTCCTGCAATGTCACAGTTTTTGTCTAAGGCAGTAAATATGTGTCCAGAGTGGGGCTGGTGTTGACAATGTCTGTTTTGACAGCAACCCACTGTTAGATTGACTTAATCTGATCATATGATCTCCCTTTATGGTTTGTTTTCTCGATCCCTTTGTTAAGCTAGTTCTCATTTCTTACTCTAGGTGCTAATCCTCTTTTCTCATGCTCAGTTTCAGGCTTTTCCCAACTAGGCCTTTATTCTTCAGTTTGCCAGCCACCCTTACAATCTTGATTCCTGCCTCTTGCCTCCCTTTCTCTCTATTCTTGACCAGCTAAATCTGGTCTTCATGTGTGTTGTTTGTTCTTTTCAGCTTCACTACCAGTTTCCTTCTTTTGCCTCCTTGGCCTAGTCTTGTAAAAATCCATTATCAAGCTCTGTTCTGGTTTCTCTACTGGCCCGGATTTTTTTTCTCCTCAGCTTCCTCAATTTTTTTGCCTTAATTTTTCATAATGCATGACAGAAAAGGATCTTTAATAGCACCAGAGTTAAAAACTTGGCATTCAGTTGTAATTCCCAAGCCCATCCTGCTTTGGACGAAAACAGGAATGCTAGAACACTTGAGCAATATGTTTTTAAAAGAAGCAAAATTCTGCAGTTTGTTTTCAACCAGGTACTGCTGCAATATATAATACCTATTTTTAAAAGGTGTGTACCATTCCTTAAATATGTTGTGACACTGAAATACATATGCAAATGGAATCACAATATTTAGTCTCCTCTTTCTGGATTTTACCTGCGTCCCCTTTGCACCAGTTATCACCTATGTTATACTTTATTAGTGTTGAGGACCAGAATATCAATGAAAAACCTTGTTGTTCGCCTTTTTTTGTCCCTTTTTTTTTTTTTCTTGATATCCCATTAGTTAGTTAGCTATTGCATAGGTGACTTAATCAAATAGGAAGAGTTTTTAGGCAGTTTGAAAACTGCACCTACTTTCTACGAACTAATTAGAATTTTTAAGTCAGAGTGAAGAATTGACAAAGTGCCTGCATTATATTAAACACTGCATGGAGTAGATATTTTGGAAGTGAAGGGAAGCATGAATTCCTCCCACAGCTGTAAGCGTCATTAGTTTAATATACTAATGCAAGGACTCTTGTGTACTGCAGTAAGTTAAAATAGATTTCCTCTCTTAAAATAAGTAAAGGGGTATATTAAAAGAACCTTAAATACTTTGACAACAGTTGAGTTTCTTAAATACTTTTCTGTTTTGTTGATGTTATTTTGTAAAAGTGAAATGGTGTTTGGATGAAGGGCATGTGATTTTAACTGGATACATAGTCACTTTGTGCCTGACTATGCTTTTTGCTGGTTTTGGATGACTTCTCCATTACATGGATGCTGGCTTTGGAGATGGATGTTGTCGGCTCCTAGTGGATATTTTTTTTTTTTTTTTAAATCTGGTGAAACTTTGTCGTGCTAAATTCTTTCCAAAAACTAAAAAAAGAAGCTTAAACTTTAACATGCATTCTCTTGGTACCTTGTTATTTTATTGCCTAAAGATAAATCCGAGAAGAAAAAAGAAATACAAACAAACTAAAACCATAGTGCTAAAACAAGGTCACAAGTTTTATGATAGTCTTTGAAATTGCATAAAAGTGGATGCTCATCAAAATTGCCAAGTTTTTTAAGAAGAATTTTAAGTATGTAATTTTCTGACAGAGTTTTGTGTTGCCCTCTTCCATGTATGTAGATTCAGAGAGCATACTGTAGTATGGGTAGAACCGTCTTCACTAGACAGTGAGATGTGAGCAGTCATGACTGTCTCGATTTTTACTATAGTATGTGTAGATTTTTATATGTACAATTATGAGTTGTGGTTAAAAAAAGCTGTCCAGAACATAGAGCTAGTCAGATATTGTAAATGAGTATTATGTGTCTGCATCCTTCCAGGGACTCCATTTTACATGTGCTGCCAGCATTTACCTCATCTCGGCCTGATTTTGTTGGCAGCTGTGACTACTGTCGTAATTTCCTTTAATGATGCTGCTTTTTCCAGGCTAGGATAAAACTTTTTTGACTTTTCTTTTACATTTTCAATATCTGAATGAACATCTATTTTTTTCCAGTTCATGTTTATGTAACATGTTAAGGGTGGCTGCTCCTGTATATTAGATAGAGCTGGATCTGAACCACAGTTCTCCTTTGAATGGCTGAATTGACTTGATAATAGGCTGTTGCAACCATTCTGTTAATGGCCTTGAGTTTCTGCTCTTGGCTGTTCTGAAAATTCAAAAATAATAGCTCGAACAGGAAGGGTATTAAAAGTAAAATTTACGTGTACAATTTAGATCCTCTATAACTTTCTGAAATAGTCCCAAATATAAGTCAGGTATATTCCCAGTCAGGTTTTGTAAACTTGTAAAATCCTGTATTAGTAATTGAAATAAATCTTTGTATTTTCAAAGTACTTCTTGCCAGGTATGTTTTGACAATGACTAATAGTCTGGTTTATGACTGTGGCTTCATGTCAACAATGACGTGAAGCTGTTCCCCATTATGATTAGAGAATTGCGTTGCTTCAGGTGTTCTGACACTTAGCTTTTGTGAAATTCTGCATTCTTGCCATATTTCTTTAGTAAAAACTGGACTCCCTTTACAAGCGTTTTTCCTCCCTCCCACTGATGACGGTGGATGGATGGTTGGCTGTTTGTCGGTTTCTGTCATCTTAATTGTTTCCTTTCCTTTCCCTATTCTGATCCTTACATTACTAGAAATTTGAAGAATAATTTCTTTGTTGTTGTTGCGTTTTTCTTAGAAAGAAACCCCTCCAAGACAAATGCTTCTTCCCCCCTCACCCTCCAACCTGCCCCCCACCTATTTTCTCCAACCCGTCTTTAGTATAATTACCCCTCATAACAACAGATGGACTGTCTCCTCTTTTGATTAGAGCTGAGAAGCTATATATATATGCTTTAATGGTTGCTGGTGCTGTGTTGTTAACAATGAAGAGGGTAAGGTCTGTTCAGTTCCTGGTTTCTACAAACTCTCCTTCTGTGATGGCACCTATCTTAAATGAATAGATCTTTTCATTCAAATAGTTCTAATCCTAATCGTTCTAAGGCAGGTTTTTGCACATACTTGTTTCCAGTGCATTGGTTGCCTTTCTTTTGTTGTTGGCTGCCTTCCCAGGTTGTCTCAGAGTGAATGTAATGGTGTACTTCTACTAAAAATGTTTTGCTTGTACACATCATAGCTGATGTACAAACTAACAGTATTGCTAAGAGGACAGAATAGTAAATGTATAATGAAAGAATAATTAAAGTAAGTAACTTTAGTGCCAGTTACTGAAGTAGAAAAGCGTTATTCCTTATTTTTGCGAGCAAATTTCTTTTGTAAACCAAATTTTGTGACATAAAGGAATTATACCAGCCCCAGTGTTTGATGCGGTTTAATGCAAAATCATTATTGTAGAGTGAAAACAAATAACAGTGCTGCTGTTGCCTGAAATACACTACCTCTCAATCCCAGTTAGTGCGTATTTGTCAGTGTCAGTCTGATGTTTTGCTATTCTATTCAATAGGAGTAATCATCTCTGCATATCAAGAGCAGCTTTTGCTTTCAAAACTGTGCATTTTTCCCCATCTGCAAGAATAGATAGTCAGCCATGTAGCTTTCCTTGATTCTGTACTTTATGCAGTGTTTGGAACTTCTTTGGAAATTACTTCAGCAGTAATTTTGTCTGTGTTTTTCAAGACGTTTGTTGTTTCTTTGGGAGTGGAAGCTTCTGTTTGATTCTTTAGATAATGTGAATATTTAAATTTGAAATTATACTGAAGCTTAAATGATGTCACTTTTGTGTGTGTGAAAGCAGTCCATGCAGGAAATAAACTTCCTTATGTTTGTATTTCTTATTGGTGTTGCTTGTATTTTTAACTTAACTTTAGCACCAAAGTCCTGGAATTGTAATCTCTTAGGTTTAGCTGGCACTGTGTATTGTTGCCTCTGTTTGTTAACTATTGTCAGTGGAAGTGCAAAAAATGTTACTGTAGTAAGCATGGAATCATTGCACATAAACATTTTCACTTGATGCTGTTCAATTGCTCTGAAACTGGCAAAACCAAAACTATAGGAACTTCCCTTTTTTTCTCTTATGCTTTGTCTCTTGTGTTGCAAACGTCTCAGAAATGCCGGGAAGTAAAATGACTACTGCAGAGCTTTCTGCTTTCAGAGGTGCTATGGACGAAAACCCGATATTTGCAATAACATCGCAACTGAATGATTTCCTTGCCAGAATAGCACTGATACTAGGCTCATGAGATGGGCTGTGGGCTCGACGGAACCCATACTGGCCAAGTACAAGGCCAGCAGAGGTGTCTCTGCACTGCTCTTTGTGGGACATCAGGTTGCAAGACAATTTATTAGTGCAAGTGTAGGATCGTTTGTATGAATGAAGCCATAAATGTATCCATGTGTAGCTGAACTGCTAAATCATGAGGGAGCCCCAAACTGCAGAAATGCTGAGGGACATTTTGCAAGAATCAGCTCTGCCCCATCCGGGCTGATTAATTTCTGCTTACAATGGGCTTGGCATCAAGATGTCTGCACTCCGCTTCTCAGTTACAGGTTTATCAGCAACCCTTCTCTGTCCTGCCCCACTCCCCAATTATTGAAAATCCTAGAATAGTTTGGGTTGGAAGGGGCCTTAAGAGGCCATGTAGTCCAACCCCCCTGCAATGGGCAGGGACATCTTTAGCTACATCAGGTTGCTCAGAGGCCCGTCCAAAATATCACCATCTTCCTTAATAGCAGATAAATCAAGATTTAACTGTGTATCAAAAGTTTTGTTTTAGATGCCATGTATGATCTAATGAACAGGCCTTCTTGCCTACTGAAGTTTCAAAAGCTTTCTGAAAAGCAGAATGTCTGTGGACAGAGGCAGGTAACATGTCATGCAAAGATTTAGCTGAGTAGGACAAAGATCTCGGGAATATTCAAAGTTTAGATATGCAATTTGGTAAATCTTACCAATTTTGTGGGTTAAAGTTTTACTATGCAACATCTCGGAATTTATTTAGAAAACGGCAAGCATGAAGTCAAACTAACGTTTTACAGGCAATAAACTAGTCAAGTTATCACATTTTACATATAAGGCTAACTTTATCGCTGCATAGCTTTCTGAGGAGTTGAAAACACTGGTTTAGAAATGAATTCTTCAATCTTTTTTTCAGTATCTACACTACAGCTTTTTTTTTTTCTGTCATGATAATTTTTGTGTGATTTCTGGCTTCAAATTTTGATGGTGCTCATCACAAATTCTTTAAGGAAAAACTGCAAATTTTAGGCTATAGAATTGGTACATCTAACTAGTACTGTTTAGGTTAAACAATATATTTTTCTTTTGTAGCACTGAAGAACACAGGAATCTTTTAACGTTTTTCAGAAGCCTTTCATCTTATGCTGAGTGGTGTGAACACCGTAGATGCACCTTCCTACATTTCAAGGTAATGTCTATTAAGCCTTTTTCTATTAGTGCTGTATTTAGTTCATCAAGACAGAGCAATAGAGGTGAAATTAACACTCTTTAGTGGAGTAGGGGAATCTTAATTTTGTATGTTGTGGAGAAGAGAATATTAGCTAAAGACCTTTGTGTTGTGTTCAAGGGGCAGAGCCCTTGCTTAGTATTTGTCCTGATTTTTACCGTGCTATTGCTGTGTTCCTCATATGTGGGGGGAAATAAGAATATTTATGCCTTTCTGTGGGGGAGTAAGACAGATTTTTGTTGGTATTACATTTCATTTTGAACAACAACAACAAAAAAACAGGCAAAAGAAGAAATTAAAAGAAAATAACATTTGTACTCTTTGGCATTTAAATGTTAGTGCCAAAGGACCGGATCTGTCTCTTGTGTTTGGGTGATGGCACTTCCTGTTCTAAAATGTTTTAGCTGAATGGGAAATAAGGTGTTCCTCACTCTTAACTGGATCAGAGTATTTGAACTTAGTTTTAAATTGCCATTATTTGGCCTGTTTCAAGATAAACAGCTATTCCTTGCAGTAAAAATACTGCAGTCTTACAGACATGGCACATCTTAGGTGATGCTTAATGTTAGAGGAGGACGTTTAGCTGCTTAATTGTGTGTGGGTTTTGTAGTTCAGTTTTATTTAGCTCAAGCATTTACTGTTATTAAACAGTAATATTTATCAGCACCATCTTTGCATTTCAGCTGTAGTATGAAGAGGGAACTACTTTGTTTCCTATTTTTGAATCTTTTAGGCCTGAGTTCTGTGTAAGATTAATCAATTTCTATTGTCAATTAATCAACCAAATTAAAGAAAAAAAAGCAGTAATTTTTGATAATGTAAAAAAAAAAATTCTGTCCTCAGCTAAGTAATAAATTGATGTTGTCTAATCCTGGTGGTGGTTGTATAAGGACTTTTCTTTAACCCCTCCATAGAGAAGGTGTAGCACCAAGAACTTTATGGCTTTGTGGTGTGGGTGGGTTTGGGTTGGTTTGGTTTTTTTTTTGATTGTTTTATCCAACTTCACTTGATGCTTTCTGATCCTTAGATCAGCTTCATGACAGCAGTCACTGGTTTCTGGGAAAATGATTCAGTGAACTGTTGCAAATATTTCTCATTTTAAAATTCAGTCCAAAAATGAAAGGAGAAAGGTCTGGAGATTATTTTTAAGTTGTCATTTGTATCTTAAGCAGTTTTACGAAGTATCTGTTCAGTGAGTGTAAGTAGTGTAGAGATATATTAATTGCTAAAAGCTGCATGAAGATGAATTCTCTGAAGACATATATTACAAGTCTGTCAATATTACAAATATTCTTTCTAAAGGTATTTTTCTTTCCATGGACAAAGATGCTGTTGAGAAAGGCACACCAATCTGGGAGAATATTTATCGAATATGATTGACTATGAACTTGGAAGAGTTTTTTAGGCCTTCTTATTTCTTGCTTGCATTAGTAATGATTTAATTTAGAAATATAAGACTTTCTCAGGTGAGAGAATTAATAAAGGATTCAAAGATCAAATCTGACAATTCAAATAACCAGGTTGTTAAGGAGAATGTGTATTTGTAACTTAATATTCTGCAGTAGTTTGTGTGAAAGCATCTAGAAGTATGGTTTTAACATTTGCTTAGAAACAAGTGAAGAGTCTTACCCCATTAATATTCACACATAATATGGACAACATTGAAAATGAGTCTGTAATCTTGGCTGTATTTTTTTTTTTTTCCTACCTGCTTGCTAGACTTCAAGTATATAGGCAGGTAACTGTGCACAGTATTGGAGAGAAGACTATGAGGAGTGGGGTTCTGCATTTATACCTTTTCTATTATTTTGTTATTTAAAAGGAAATTGGCCAGGCTGTTAACTAGAAATAGACGATGAGTCTAATAGTTTTCTCACAGTGTAGTGTAAAAGCAGGAAAGGTAGATTATTTTTTCTTTTCCATTAGTTTTGTTACTTGAGAAGTGATCGAATATTTCAAATAATAATGAATGTTTGAGACAAATGACAGTTGCAAGTTTGCAGCAAAGTTAGCCAGCACTGTGTTTCTAAAAAGTTGGCTGTCACAAATGGCAGTTTTGTAGTGAGAGTTTTCCCAGTTAACAAGAGTGATGGTGGGATGGATAACTCGATTAAGCAAAAAAGCAATGTAAAATGTACATTGATTTGACTGCCAGCAGGCTTTCCTAGGAAGCAGGGGCAGGTTTAGGTTGGTGTGAGTAGTGTTCAGCTTATAAGCATTTTGTCCTCGGTGTTATGTACTCCCTGATGCTGTGCTTTAGCAGTTAAAATAGGTTAGTCTACAACTTGTGTGCTACCCACATCACCCACCCCCCCCCCCCCACCCCCCCCCAAGCATACAGTCAGTAGCCTCTGCTGCTGCTCCTCTGTTCTACTGGAAAATTCTATGTGGTAATGCTTTAAATACATTTTGAAGGAACGAGTGAAGTGTCCCACAAGTCTTTTGTATGGTGTAACTTGTATGGCAGGTCTTACTACATTGCCACAATAAATATTGTGTCTGCAAAATGGATTTATCTGCAAAGAATTTTCTGACCTAGACACACCCTTAGTCTGCTATGCGGCTGATCAACTGAAGCATGTTGGCAATGCTGGATGAGCAGACTGTTGAAGCTCACATTGAGAAACAAGAAAAAAAAATATTTGAGTTTTATTGGAAATACAGAACAGAAATGAGTGATAGGAGAAAATAGAATGATGTACATTCAGCTTGATATTAGTACCAGTCACGCAAATAGAAGGCTAAAAGTCCTTCTCACTTAATGGTTTGATGAGTGAACTTGCTATGAATGGGGAAAGTAAATTAAACTATATCAGATAAATTATTTGCCTGCATGAGGCATTTGGAAGTGCCAGTTGTCTGCTCTGGTTTGCTCACAAAATATAAAAAGTATTAATTAGTGTTACTGTTGATATTTAGTACTTTTTCAAAAATACAGACAACATTTTAATGTAAAATTAATAGTGTGGTCGTGGTTAGGTCTTAGAATGTTTATGTGTGTGTATATATTATATAAATGTGCATATATTTGTGTATACACATATAATTGTTTTCATAGGTGGAGTTTTGGTGATATTTACTGATGCTGTTAATACTGGAAAGAGCTTTATTGAGTAATAATGATTTGTGATGAGAATGAGATCAGAGGCCACAGCTTAACGCAATGTTATTATACTTACACTTCTAGCTGTGTCCATCTTAGGCATTTATCAAAAGAGGGAGGAGAGAATTGGTGCTTTTATTTTTTTCTAGTATAAATTTAGCTTGGGATTGGAGTGTTTTTTGAGGTTATTTTTACCTTTTGCTAAAAAGCTGGAAACATCAAAGTTTTATGACTTATATGGGAAAACGAAAAACAAGTATTGATCTCACTGTCAGACTTGGTTTTGTTCTCAGTTGTTTTAAGACAATGGAATTTCTTTCTTGTTGCTCCACTTAAAATGGAAAATATTTGGGATTGCTATGTCTGTCTTGGGTAATGCGTTCAGGGCAAATATATTTTTGTCCTGCATTTCGTAATTTCATCCTCTTTCCAGAAAGATGAGCCTACAATTGATGCTTGATATTTACTTTAAAAGTGACTGAAATACACTTGTGTGTCAACACTCCTTGTGGCGGAGCATCACTATGTTCATGTTCAGAATTAAGTGTGCATTTAATTGCCCATAGCACAAGCACTAACAAATCGAGGCCTAGCTAAATAAGATAAAATAAAACTAATACAAAATATCATGTAAAGTCAGTATTCTAGATGTGGTGATACATCATCATGCATTTGATACTTAACTATGTCTACAAATTAGGAATCTATACTAGCTTCAAGATTAGTATGAAATCGATCTGGTAATAGTAACTAGGACACTTTTGGCATTCATTTATCTGAAGAGTTTACACCTGTGGTAGGTGTTTGGGGGGGGGGGAACTGAAAATGAAATATCAGAAATGTATAGTTGTGTGATTAAAAACATTGCATCCTGTATCAATTGTGTCTAGTTTTACGTGAGCTGACTGTTGAGGCCTGCAGACTTCAATTTATCTTTTTAATATGCTAACTGGTTTAAAGTAGTTGAGTGAAATGATGCTAGTTGAATTTGTTTGCTGTTAACACTTTTTTGGTTTTTTTAGATTAATGGTATAATCAATTTTTCTTCGTAATTTAAAGATCTGATTTGATTTTTCCCTAATGAGTGACAGTATTGTTGTACAATGGTACTTCTGTTTGTTTGCACTGACATCTAGCTGAAATCTTACTTTTTTACAGGTAAAAACTTTAATTCAGCTTTGCTGTTAATTCTAGTGTCACATTTGTCAAAAAACCAAAGCAGTGGAACAAGGCTCAGTCTACATCATCTGTTAATAACAAAGATACTTGGAGCCATACTATGCTGTACTTTGACCACTGTATTAAAATGGGAAGCTGGTGTTGCAAATATGACTCTTCTGAGTACAACTGAGCAGAAGTTATATATTTCAATTAAAAATACCTTGTGTAAAAATAAAATATGTATACTATATATACACACACACTCAGCGTATTTTGAAAGTAAAATAGTAGAAGGAGATTTAACACATCTTTGAAAAGTTCCACTTGCTATGTGTCTTGGTACACTAAGCCTAAACAGGAATTACCCTCACTTTTAACCAACCAAGTTTTTAAGGAGGATTTAATGAAGTTAAGCTTTGAGAAGTTCTATTTTGAACATAACTGTCTTTTGTAAGCAGCTTCGTCCAATGCTTGTTTGAAGGTCAACTGAAAAAGTTTAATTTCAGATTAAAAAAGGAGATTTGGAATGAAGATGTATTTTTCTGCTGTAGCTTGCTCAAGGAATGTTTTGTGTTTATTTGAAAGTAAAATGTAGTGATTGTTCTGGGTACTGGCAAAGAATGTGAATAAGCAGTTACTTGTGTGATTTTACCTACTTGTAAGGAATATGTGGTGAAATAGAAGTTGAGAAGATACATGTGTGCATATATGTATTTTTACACTTACATTAACAGAAAAGATTCTGAAATCATGGGTGACCTTGTAACTATTAAGTGAAGTACCTGTTTTGAAAGGAGAACCACATTTCAACATAGTAAAAGGTTCTGGATATGCAGGGCAGTGGCGTTAGTAAGGGAGAGGGTATAAACGTGTAAACAGAGGAAAAAGAATGATTTTCTGTTATCTTAATTTCTGTTAAGTTTTGGCATGTCTAATTACGTAAGTAGTGGCTAGTAGTATGTTCCTACAGGCAATGTTCTCAAGCAGGAAAAAGCACTAACATGCTTTGCCAAGAGGATTGGATTGCCTTCCATCCTTATCTCATCCATACGTGTGCGGATGTACCGTGTGTTGTTAGACTTGCAGAATGTGTCATCGGTGATTGTAGTAATGTTGTTGTACTGCAAAACAAAACATTTTTGTATTAATAAATACACACACATATATACACACCCCCATATATGTTGAAGAATTTTCAAACTTTAATTTTAATCCTCTTACCCTCCCATTTTGTTGTCATTGGCCTTGATTAGTGTGTACTATAGATATGTAGGAATCAAGTCTCTTCAAACCAGTCAATGAGCTGATAAGCAGTTCGGGGTGGTTGTTGATAAGAGATTATTGCTTATTTTTCACATTTCCTGTGCTTGATATACCGAAACTAATGAGAAATTCTTGCATGGTAATTGCTAGCAAGCAACTTCTGAACACGGAGTAGTTTTGGCCATCCAGACTAGCGGTAAATTTTTTTATTTGGAGGAGCATTAGACAACTGTAGCACAACTGCAGTGTGAGCTGTTTTAAAAGACAGTGGGTTTGGTTTGAAGTATGTCACTAATGAGGCTCTTGGTAATAGAATGTTAAGGAAATACTTCAAAAATACCTGAAGGTGAAGAATACGCAGGCTTTCCGGTAAGTTAAGGGGAACAGATTCCAGTGCGTTATGTCCTAAGTAGAGGTAGGCCAAATTTGTCAGCTTCTATTAGAGAGAGAGATTGTTAATGCTGATACTGCTTACTTGAGGTTGAGTAACTTGTGCCTGTCACAAGACATCAGTATTTTTTTCTGATCGCACAGAAAGTGTGTAAAGTGATCTAACATGAAACCTTCTTTTGCTGTGAATGTTTAATTCTATTGTATCAAGAAACTCGTAGAACAGGCCTTCTATGTTTTGGAAATTTCAGGGTCAGCTTACTGGTTATAAGACTTGAGACCACTCTAAAGCCGTTTCCTTGTTTCTCAGAACTGTATTTGAGACACTGATCTTGAATTGAGTTTTTCTTTGCATGTGAGAGAGAAAAGAAGTAGGTAAGATATTTCGTAGAAGATTTTTTTGTATGAATGAAATGAGAGAGTGAGTTTGCAAGGGACTGTTGTTCCAGAGTGCCTTAAAAGCAACCCAAAAGCTGGAAAGCATCTTTGTCATAGATTGTTTCTTAGATTACAAAAATACAGAAAATTCGTTTGGTGGTATACTGGATAGTCTGGCTACTAAGTTTATTTACTTTGGTTACTTAAAGTATTGTCTTTTACTTACCTTGAAAGCATTTGCTTTGATTCCTCTGCTCTTGATTCTGTTTTGATTTGCATTAAATGTTGTTAGTTTGGGAGGTAGAACAGGAAGTTTTATAAGTCGATTTTCAGCAAGAGAAAGTTCTTCCAATAACAGAAGCTTTGAAAAGGCTCCATCTTCTATTTCTTCTATCCTATTTCCACTAAAATCAATTCTTCTCAAGGTAGCTTTACACAAAAGAAATGAAAATCTAAATGTTGAGTTTATAATTAGGTGGCATGTGAAATGGGTATAGTTTTATATGTTAAATGTTACACTGTTGGCTGCACCATCCTAATTGTGATCTACAAAAGTAAATACTATTAAAATATGAATAAAATCCACATTTGGATTTCCTCATGGTCTTAAATTTTTTAAAAAACTATTAATAAGGAAAATACTCTGGATTTTTTTTTTTTTTTTTTCTTATGGGCAACATGGTTTCAGATATTCATGGAGTTTGTCATGTTGTAGAGCATGATAGCTGGGAGAGATGTCCCTGGAGCATTTGAAGGAAAAATGATACCTGTTCACTTAAGACTGGATAGGATGCAGAGTTAAATTTTATTTTTAGTGATCTGCTCTTTCCCCAATTATGTGGGAATATTAAGATGGATACATGAGCCAAAACGGGTTTCCCTATTACCTTCATAGTTCCTGTTCTAATAGCAACATTGAATTAAGTAACACACATAATGAAATCTAACTAAATATAAAATATGTCTTGTTTTGGTAATCTTGGCCTACTATTAAGGGGCAACAAGTTCAAATACGCTATCAGGTAAACCAAAATGAAAATTTGAACATTACTTACTAATGTCAGCAAAATCTGAGACTGCTATCCTTTTTATTTTGTTAAATCGTGCATAAAGGTACGCTGTTTCCTTTGGCAGTGGAGGTACAGCTTCGATGTCTATTTCCTCGCAGTACACTGATCCGCTTAAACACACACAGAGCAGACAAGTAGGTAAATCTGAAAGCAAATTATTTTGAGTAGACAGTTAAAAGTTATTCAACTAACTGAAGCTTGAATATTCAAAATAGATTTTTCTGTAGTGTCTTTTAAGATTTCCCATCCTTAGATTGTTTTTAAAATTCTATTGACATCAAGTTCTGAAAAGACTTAATATTCTGAATGTTTTTGAGTTTTGTATTCTTTTTATTATACATGATTTCCTTATGTATATTTTCTTTTCTTGTCTGAGCATACCTTGAAGTGCTGTTACTCGATCTTCATTCAGTGTCACTTTTTAATTGGCTTGGAGCGTTGTGAATATGACATCTACAACTCTCTGGCCATGTTAAATGTCACCTTTAGAACCATTCTTTTGAAAAGAGAAATCTGTGCAGGAGAAACGTCTGGCAGTGCACACATTGCATTGGAGCATCTTTGGCGGGGTTGTGTATACTCTGGATTACTCTTAGCTATGATTTTGTCTAATCCTTTTTATAAAAACTCCAGCAATTATGATTATGTAAGTACTTTAGGCAATCTGTTCCAGTTTTTCACTGAGTTTCTTACAGCTGTCTTTTTAAGTCGTGAGAGAAGCTCTGTATCTTTTTTATTCAGTTTAAGCCCATTATGGCTTATCCCGTTCCTCATAGACATTAGTAGAGTATTCAGCCTTTCTGCTTTTCATTAATCCTGTATGAGGGCAGTATTAAAATACATAAAATGAATAAGGCTTTCAATCCAGTTTCATGACCACTGTTATCTGATCTACCGAGTTTTCTATATTGTGAGATTTTTGGTTAGCATCCAAACTGCTCTGTCTGTAGTATGGAGAGTAGCATCATACTGCTAGGTAGTTTGTCACTGTGTAGTTGAATAGGATCTTCTGCAACCAGTGAAGAGCTCTAGAAGTAGCCAGTCAATACTGTAGAATAGAGTAATTCTTTTTTTCTTACGGAGGTACTGCATGGACTGGAACGGAGATTTTGAGCTTTAGCTTTGTGAATATTGCCATTTGTTAGACTTTAGAGTTGAGCCCCATTTCCCTTTTTTGATTTAGTGGTTTGCTTGTCATATGCTAGAGCGTAGGAAATGGAAAAGGATTGTGAAACAATATTGTCACTATTTAAAAGCAACAGTTTTTATGCTTGTCTGTGACTAGAAGCTCTGGTGTTCTTACAGATTTGTTCTGCTTTTGGTGGGTGCTTGTTGACAGATGCTGTTTGGCAACAACTAACCTTGATTAAAACTTCGGTGGAGATCGACCCTCCAGTGGTGTTTCTGAATCATCAGTTATTTTTGGAAGTTTAGATCACAGATACACCCAAAATATGTTTGTGTATCTTTGAATGCTCTATTCAGCAGACAAAAACTTTGTTCAAGTTTAGAAATCATTGTGGCCCATTAGGAGAAATCTGGGTGATATACTCAGAGGCTGTAGGGAACTTAGGCTAGTGAAGGATGTTCCTGAGATATTTTAACCATTGACATCCCTGATCATCAGATGTAAACTGTGAGAATATCCAGTTCTTTGAAGAAATCTATTTAAGTAATTTAAGCACATCATGTTTCATCATTACTTGGTTAAACTGGGGAACTTACTGGGGTGTGTATTTTGTTTTTCTTGATTGTTGTCTTTAACTTAGGTACATCTCTACAGCAAATATGGCTGGGTAAGTGTAGAGATTCTTACAAGCTGTGCTTTGTGTATTCGAAGTTTACCTGAGGATCCTTTAAATTTTTTTCAGCCTGTTCCATGAGAAGTTAAAAGGCTCCATCAGAAGTTAAAAGGCTTTCCACAGGAGACATGAAAGATTCATAAAGAAGAGATTAATTCTATATCCATTGTATATTAAATTTGCATGTTAAAACATGTTCTTTTTGGAAAGCTTAAGTATTACAGTATTCATATCAATTAACTTACTTGTATCCTTTGTTGGCGGTACATTGCGTTCGCTCTCATCCCCTTGCAGTCTTAGGGAAGTGTCAAGAGAAACATTTGTTCCGTCCTTTGTGTGAGAGCAAAAGTTATTTTAAAAAACAAACAGCAGGTAAAAATCCGCAAGGATCTGAAATAGAACTTCTTTTAAAAATGACCTTCCTATGACATTCTTCCTTATCATGTTTAATTTTTAAAACTACCTTAGTCATCTAGTGTATAAGAGTATATTATCCTTTTTGTACGTGAGTTATTCACTTTGAAAGCCAAGAAGGGAAGGTGGTGCTGCTAGTGTTCATTAGAAAAGTGAAGGTCTTTAGGAAAGAGCAGTAGACACAAAATAAAAATAGAGACAAAATATAGACTATGTGGTGGGGAAAGAATATGTAAGCAATGGGTGTCTACAAAAAAATGGAGTTCTGAAGATAGATTTTGCACATCATGCAAAATTTGATAGGATTCTTGTGAAGATAAGTTGCATTTTCTGTTTTACCCAAATAATCTCAGTAAAATAACATTTCCTTGCATTTGAAGTTATTCAGAATTCCCTGTTGAGATAGTCATTGCATCTTTTCAATTGCAGGATAACTTAGTTTATAACGTGTTCCTTTCAAGTGTTGGCTGAAATGTAGCGATTCATTTCCATTAACTGCACTTAAGTCTTGTTTAAGACCTGGGCTGCTAACAGATAGGGCCTTTTGTGATGCAGGAAATGATAGTCAGCTTTTCATTCAATACAGTAGGAATTTTTGAGAATTACACACTATTTCTAGAATTATAATATACATGCAGTGGTTATACTATGATTTGCATGTATTAAAGTTAAGGGTTTTTTTAGGTTGACTGTGGCAATTGTTCTTGGCTAGCATAATTTGTTGTCTTTTTTGAAGGGGAATATTCGTAGGACAGAATAAGACATGCATTTTGGTCTGTGTGACTATTGAAAACACACAGAAAAGTACATATTGGGTGTGGGAGATCTTTTTCTTTAAAGATGCTTAAGGATCAGGCTGTGGCGGGAGTACAGTCAGCTGTTGAAGAGAGATGCACTGCCAATGCTCAGAAGTGGACCGATTTTTAATTTTTTTTTTTTTTTTTTAAATTCCCCACACCCCTTCTTCAGGCATGTAGCACACAGGTAGTTCATCTACAAGAGCAATGTGAAAATAACACTATCTGTCAAGTTACTTTTGATACTAACTTTGCTGTATTTGGTTGCTTGCATGTACTTTACTGTGTGAATTTTTGTATACTGTAAAATAAAATGTTCAAGCTTGACATAAAGCCCAAGAAACAAATATCTTGGCCAGCCACTGTCACTTTGACCCTTTTTTAGCCTGTGAATCGTCAGTCCCTTGGCTCTTCCCTGCATCTGTCTATGCAGGCTATGGCTCTTTTTTGCCTCTAGTTTGGGATAGGTTGGTTTGCTCTAGTGAGACTTTTATACCCAAGTTAGAATGCTGCCAACGGTTTAGCAGTTGTAGCATGAAACTTCTGTGTAGGGTGAGAGCTTTTGCAGTGTTTGGTGCAGAGAAGCTGGGGGGGGGGGGGGGGGAGCAGGGGGAGGACCTGAACAGTTAGACTCCAACAGGCTGCAAATCTTACAGAAGATTTCTGCAAGAATGTTTAGCTTGCATAGGTATGTTGATTAGGCATATGAAGACATGGTCCTTGACTGAGGTATCCATGCCAGTAGAGACTTCTGTGTAGGTGAACTTACAATAGAACAACTGCACTTCTGTTGTTGTAGTTTGTTTGGCTTGTAAGGGACGTTTTTATTATGCTTGTAGGAAAAACATGTTTGCTGACATAGCATTATCTACCAGGTGTAGTTTTCTAGTACAGTATCCTATTTGAGGTGTGATCTATGAAAGAGCATGCATGCGAGTTCTTTGCAGAATACAGCTTATAAATAATTTCTGCAAGTGGTAAATGTCAACAAAATTAAAACTGATTGTTTGCAGAATACTGTTAAATCTACAAAATTAATCAACAGATTCCTCCCCCTGCCCTCCCAAAAAAAGGTAGTATAAATAACCAATATATTGGAAGTATTTCCTGGTCAGCTATAAAAAATCCTAGCTGTGGAATATCAGCGCAGAAGGTTGGATTACAACCACAGGAAGTTAATTACTTGCATATGTAGGGAATGCACTGAAGGAATATTGGCTTGCTTACATACTTAAATGCCACCTGCCTCTTGCACTTTACAGACATGAATTACCCTTACAAAACCACATTAATATTTTGCATCTAAATACTTTAACCATCTTAAAACTTATGCAAAGTAATTGATTCATCTTTATAACACACAAAGGTCTATAAAGCTGATAGCATGTATTCAATGGAATTAATTAGTCCAGATATGAGACAGCATCTAACTGGATGGTTCTGTTCTGTTGTGGAAATTAAGATTTCATGTTTTTAAAGTTCTAATATTTTATTCAAGACTAGGGTGGCTGTGGTTTCAAATAATAATCGTTGTAATAAATTTTGTTTGGCTGACCTTTTCCTTAGTAGTAAAGTTCACTTCATTTTGTTGATCTCTAACACAAACAGATTTCTTCTGATATTTTCACTAAAAATCTTTTTTCTAACTGTGTTCAAGCACACAGTAAGGAGTTAAATTTGTTGTGTTGTGCAAGATAGATTTCTGACTGGGCATGTTTGAGGAAGTTGTTGGCATGTATTTCAGTTAAAGTTAACACTTGAAATATTCTGGGAGATAGAATTTGTGCAATAAATGAATAGAAGATTTGTTCGTGCATCCCATGATTTAAACTGGGAACACTGGAACTTGTATAGCTGTATTTGTTGCACATAAGGAACTAATTTATTATTTTGCAATGAAAACGTTGTTGGAGAACTGACCCAATGGAAATAATGACCAACTGCATTCCTAGAACTATCCTAAGCAGAACTGTTTGCCTTCTGAAGACCTCTAGATTATAGCGCTGCCAGTACAGACTTTGATTAGTCTGTGGCACATCTGTTGGCACCATTTCCGTGTAGGTATACTCTTTATTGTTGTTTTTACTGAAACAGTAGTGTATTCTTATTAGAATGATTTAGTAATGATTGTAATCTGATGCTGTGCCTAACTAGTTAAAGTTAACATTTTTAGTATTTTTTTTTTTTTTTTTAATTAAAACCTTGCTCAATTTGTGAGCGGATAGCCATCTATTAGTTGAGTCATTTAAATGGTCTCTTTTTCATAGGTTTATGAAAACATGTTACTTCATCACTGTGGCAGATGTCAGATTTAAAAATTCCTTAGACTTTTTTTAATATAAATATGTAGCTGCTGGTTTTAGTCAAATTGTGGAAAGTTGTAATTTAAGTAGGATTGGAAAAATATTAAAAAGCTATACAGAAGTGATTTTTCTAGGTATATGCTGCCATTTTTTACTTATACTAATTATCTTTTGCTGTTGTCTTGTTTATCAGACTTAGGCTATTTTAAGAAGTACAGTTAATATTAATGAAAACTTCCTTGAATTTATTAGTACTTGGTTGTTACCGCTTTGTTTGGATATGCGGTATTTTCCCTGGCAAGCAGCCTTGGAGCAATCGTTGCTTTTCTTCCTGATCAATGTTGTATATCATCCTCTTGATGTGTATCGTTTAGGTCCTGTCAGAGGCAGTCTGAACAGCAGTATGAGGCTTTTGACAGGCCCTGTCAGCTGAAGGTGTTGCACTTCATTTAACTCTCCCCTGGTTTTGCATCTTCTGCTTACATGCCTGGTAATTTAAGCATTTATGTGGAGCACACAGCAAAAACAGTTCAGAATTGACCGTTTGGGGGTGCTGGTGAGTGCCCTGAGCTATAATCTTTATTTCTACCTTTACGACTCTCAAAGCATTAATAATGTAGTTATTAACTAACGCAGGACTGGATGCTCTACAGTAGTTCAGGACTGCTAAAACTGTTGAGTTGCAAAAAAACCCCAAACAACCCACCACTGAAAACCCAAGGCAAAAAACTTGATAGTTTGATAAGTCAAAAGAGAAACTGTAGATTATGCTGGCAGGTTATGTACTCTAAAAAGTACTGTTTTAAGTATTACTTTGATTTTTATATATATATATATATATATATATATATATATATATTCCTAAATAAAACCACCCTCCTTGTTTTTAAACAAATTTACTGTGTTAATACAATGTTACTCGAATTGTTGAGCAAGTGTATCCTGTTCTTGAAACTCATACAATGGTAGGCACATAACTACAGCAGAGGTGAAAATGATGTTTTAGTCTTATTTGTGAAAGCCTGTCTTTTCTGGGTTTCTCAAACTGTAGCAAGTGTAGTATTTTTGTGGTTTTAATTTGAGTGGCTTTCCCTGTAACTGAAACCATTGTATGTTTTGCTATTATTGTAAGACTTTTCCATTAAACTTGCATACATGCATGTAACACCTTATTCATAAAATGCTTAGCAGTTAAAAATATTGAACTGATAATATAAATAAAATACCTTTCTTATATCCTTGGGTTGCATTTCATAATCTTGTTGGATCAGGCTTCCCACGGTAACATCTGTATCATACTCGTAAAACTGGAGTGATTCTTGCTGTATAGGTGGTGCTGAATTTACCAAAGGTGCAAACATGAACAAAAAAAAAGTGGTCTGCAAAGTCTTCATTCTTGCACAAAACAGCGTATCTGGCTTTCACTGAGCTGGTGAAGGTCTGCTTGTGCATTGACTATGGAGAATACTTTCTTTGTGACTGGAAGTGAAAATGCAATCCGTCAAAACAATATTTAAAGCCTAGAGGACTAGTTGGCAGGGGTTTCTAACGCATAAGGAACATGGAACAAATTTTAACTCTTGATATCCTTTAATTAGGCTCTAGCACTGTAAAACTGTTCTTAACGTGAAAAGAAACTGAAAAATAATAAACATTTTCCAACTAAGAAGGAAAACATTATCTTAATTGCATTTGCTTCTTTCCCAATGTGTTGTTTTTATTACTAGCAAGAGGATTGTGTAAAGCATTTTATGAAATGTTTGGCATGTGTGTAGCTGAACTAATTAAAATGAGAGGTTCAAATGCATTTTTCTTGGTTGTCAAAATAATGATTTTCAAACCTAAATGCTCTATAGCAATAATCTCTCGTTGTCTTTGTCTTTACATTTGAAAATAAATGAGAAGATAACTCCCCCTGAATATTTTACAGGTTGTATACTTTTTGGGAAGGGGGAGTAGGCTACAAACATAATCTTTAAAACATTTTAAATGCACACACAATACTTAGAATAGATCTTCACACAGCATTTTTTTTAATGTTTACTGTAAGCGTTTTATTCAAGCTTTAGGTTAATACTTTTAGGAAGAAAGTCCACCTACCGTTTTAGCAGATTCAAAGTTCTTCTGTGATTGTCATGAAACCAGATATCCTTATCTATAGGTTAATCTAAAGTGAATTGATAAATGAGTAAAGTTATGAATGACATCCACATTGTTGAAATGAATACTCTCTCAAAGTTTGACAGTCTTAAAAGGGCTTTCCATGGGGTAAAAAATGCTTTGCCAGCTTTTTTTCCGTAGAGTAAGAGGTAATATCCTGGAGCAGGGGGGTTGTACTTTGAATAATATTTGTAAATGTTAAGTCTGTCTAGCTCATCCCACTTCTGATATTACTTGTAAAAATGCTAGCCTTCTGCTTTCTGGGGATTTACTCTTTATAATTGCTGAGGCTTTTTCTGTAACACAAACTAGATGTCTATAACAAGGCATGTGTTATCCATTTTGTTAAATAGTTTAGCTAAGAGATAAAGCAGCTGTTTTCTGACTGAGACAGCGGTAAAGCCAAAACATACATATACCATATTAGTCACATTTTATAAGTAATAACATGTTTCGTTACAGGTTGTATAGAGAAGTTTCACCTAGCTATGAAATGGAAACTTTTCAGTCTGAAGAGTTCTGGAAACAAACAATACTTTTTAGAAGTACGTGTGTTGAGATTTTCAGACAATTAATTAATGTCTAAATGCTTAATTGAATTACTTGTTAGACAATTTATTGAAAAAATGGTTTCACAATAACTACTTGTTTTGAGTAAAGTTCTGTGTCAGTTCTATAGATAACTTATAAACGCTGTCCAGGTGTAGCATTTTTATCTGAACTACAAGCAGCAGTTTCCTGTATTTCTGATGCATTTCTTCCTCCCCCATCCTTTTCCTTAGTATGTATTTCTGTTAGTACAAATGGGAGCCAGATGACCAACTTGAAAGTTTACAAAGTAGCTTTTTTGAGTCTTTGTGTAGGAATAAGATCTATTTGAATATATTCAGTTTTACCTTTCTCTTTCATTTTCATGTTTCCATACAATTTTGTAAGGATGTGAAATGTAGCTGAAGGTGTAAATGAAGTATAACACCTCTTTATTTCTAGTAGAGGAAATCCAAGTCTGTCAAACAAGGGACACCTGCGCTCTGGATTCTGCTTTTTGAAAAATTTAACTTTAGGGGAAAAGGGTTGCATGCAGATTAGGTGTAAATTTTGTTCCCCAATGTTGCCTTCTGTCAGGTTAGACAATGAAGAATAAAGCTGTTAGGAGAGAAAAAGAGAGATGATGTATGAATGGCAGAGGTAGGAAAGGTATGGGAGGGTGAGACAAAGATTAAGGTAACTCTCTAAACTATAGATGTTACTGATTAAATCCTTTTCCGAATCTGGGAAGGGATCTATTATTTAGTACTGTTTCTAAGTCAAGAGCAGGAAAGCAAAAGATCAAGCTGAAAATATCCTAGAGGAACTGAGGAAAGATTTTGGTTCGCAGGGAGATAAGTGAGTTTTGAGAATTATTTGAACTGGATGATGTCCAGCTCAGTCTATTTATCTTGTACTTGAAGTGGCCTCATATATTCTGCCCTGCTCAGAGCTTTAGTATGACTAGTTCACTTCTGTTCTCACCTTTCTGCTAATACTTAAAAGGTAGATCAAAAAAGAAACAGAAGTTTTCCTTAAAAACTAATCATGCAGCTGCATACTGCAAAAGCTGCCATGAGCAGTTCTTATCCATTGTTTGTTGCCAGAGAAAATGACACCAATTTAAAAGGGAGGGCAATTGTCTCTATTTTCTGTGAGTTTCAGCAAAACCCAGTTCTCATAGGTTAATTCCCTTTTTACCATGTTGGTGTTTAGCACTTTTAACTTAATCCTTACTAGCTTAGTACAAAAATGATAGAGAGCTTTTCTGTACTTTTTAGCCTTGTATGAAATGCTGTAACATGTTTTACAATGGAACTGAGGCTGGTTGCTGATAATTCTCAGTGTCAGACACTTATGTCTTGTTCCTGCTAAATCCCTGCAAGGCACTGAAGAACTGATTGACCTAAAAAGAGCCAGATTACCAGAGGGGTGTAGCCTTTCCTCTCTGTAAGGCTGGTTGGAAATTACTTCTTCAGGGTGCCTGTAGGAATTACATGGAAGCAGGGACTGGCACTGCATATAAAGATTTGTGATTGTGTGATGGGAGGCAGAACACTAGAAAGAAGAGGGAAGAGGAAGGGGAAAAAAAAAAAACAACCAACCTGTGAGGCAGCACTAGGGAGAGTGTTGTAAGGTTGCTATCAATGCGTATTCATTATGAAATAAACCAAAGCTGAGATTTTTTTTTATTATTATTATTTTTTAAATACTGAGGTGTGTTCTATATCTAGGCAAAGAAAGTGTATTTTTGCAGCTGCTTAAAGATTTGGCTCTCATCATGTATCGTGGTCTCTAAAGTACAATATTGGCAAGTTCTCTAGTTTCTGGGTTTTATTGTTTTTAAGTGTTCTTGGAAGAAAGTATGGATTATTGCTTAGCTTACTTATGCCTGATGAACGTTGGGAATCACTTGCACAGAATGTTAGTGTCTTCTCTTGGGGAGAAATAGGTCTGTGACAGAACAAGATGGGGACAAATTAGGAAAGCTTTTAAAGACTTCTGGGCATTTAATAGACCTAGACACAATGCTGGATTTTTTTTGTATGTGATTTTTTTTCTCCATGTGGAAGGTAACATGTTCAATATTCCTTAGCATGTCCTTTGCATGAAGTGTGATTACACGCTATACAATGTTGACCAGCTGCTCTGCATTGGAATAATTATAATAGAAAAGGTTTTATAGAGTAAAAGGTAGTTATTGAACCAGCCTGTTAAAGAGAACAAAGACATGAAGTCATGTTAAAATTGAAGTCAATGTTTGTCTTTTATTTTCTTCTTTTTTAACCTAAAATAAATAACTTAAGCATTCTGGGTTATTCTCTACATAATTTTCTTTTTCTAAAATGCCTGCCTTTTCTGCTTGATTGTTTGTGTGGCTTGATTAATTTTACCTTCTGAAACAGTTTTTGTCTCTTCGATGATGCTGCTGCATGTATGTGTGATGTGGAATGTCTCTGTGACTCCTGCATTCTCCTGTGCTTTTTGTTGAGGTCCTGATACAGGGATGTAAAAATAGTTTTAAGGCAGTTTAATGTCTGTGCTTATGCCAGGGCTGCCTTCATTCTGCGAACAAAAAGCCAGAGTACTCAAAAGGGAGGAAGCAGTCTCCTGGTTTGTTCTTGAGCAATGAATAGATATTGGACTGGAGGTGATGCTATAGAAGAGTGGTTGTGTAATATTAAGCAAAGTGCATTCTAATTCAGCATCCTTGAGGGATGGAGGAGGGTTTGGAGGTAGTATTAAATGTAAAATAAGCTGTTGTTACATCTTACAGAGAAAACTTAGAACATTCCTAAAGATTCAGAATGACCAAAAAAGTACTGGAGAAGAAATAGTTATGTGCAAACATGTCCAGTATTTTTATGAAAAGCTGCAACTATTTCCAAGGCTGAGTTAAATTGTTTAGGTCACTGTTAGGGCCACCAGCTGCAAAATAGAGACAGCTGAGAAATGACCTAGTGATTGTGTGAGCATCCTTCCATATGTTTCTGATTTATAATCAGAATTTTTTAAAGCTAAAGACATTACCTTTATTCCTTGCATTTCTGGAAAAGAAACAGACTCCTTGTATCAGTTGCAGTGTTATAAATGAATAAAGCACATTTTAAAAATCATGCACAATAGTAAACAGAAATCAAACTAGAGTTAGCAAATACAAATGGTTACTAGAGTGATAGTACTGTCTGCTATTTACCCAGACCTCTCTGCTGAACATGTGTTCTCTTGAACTTTGCCTATATGTCATGTTATATCCTGAATCAAAAGCCAACCTACATAAATTTATTAAATTTTCTTAGAATTCATTCCTGAATTGACATTACTTCTTTCTAATAATACCGTTGTTTGAGAGCCATTGCTATGTCTACTAGAGTCAGGGCTCCAAGATTCATTGACCTTGTATGTATTTTACTTCTATGTTCCTGTCATCTGTTCCTTACATTATTCATTGTGTCTACTTTACTGTCTGTGTTTATGGATGATCTTCATATTTATCTATTTAGTGTTGTGCTTTATAGTAGGGGAAGGTTGATTTTTTTTAAAAAAAAAATTATTTATTTATTTTTCTGTAAATGACAAACTTGTGCAATGAATTATGAGATTAAGGTGGGTTTTTTCCTTTTAAATTAGGTTGTTAGAAGTGTAAATTTTGGACAAAATAAAAACATTTATATTTTTGACAAAATTTTAAAATGTTATGTGATAAATATGTGTGTTTGTGGAGTTCCATAAATTCCAATAGTGTATACTCAATTTGGTTTTTAGCTGAAAAGTTCGTACTCTTGCAGTAGTATTGGCAAATGATTGTGAAATTTTTTTCAGTGTGTAGGTTTCCTTGTTTAAAAAAATAGTATGTTCTCCTGTTGTGTTTTTCAGATAGGAAATTCCTATGTTTATTGCTTGCAATGATCAGTTTGGGAAACAAAGAAGGAAATTGATTCATCTTGTAACAGTGGAATGTGAATACGTTAAAAGGAGTCAGAGAACTTGAAATGTAAACCATCTGTTTTCTATAAAGGAGTTTCTTTCCGAACCCATGTAACTTTTATTATCAGAATACTGAAGTAAATATCACAAAAATTAAGCCTTGTAAGTATTGAATACCATCAACAACAAAAAAATTGAAAAAGGCAAAATATATTCCCACTGTTTTGAGGCTAAAGAAAGAAATGTAGACAGTTGGATTAAACTACTGTTATTTCTCTTTGTTTTGATTTTTACTATAACTGCTTGTGGTATAGATTTTGTGGAATAAAAAAAATCCATTTGTCAGTTTTGTAATTTTGAGAGCTTTAATTTTATGGATTAAATTTTAGTCATCACTGAATGATTTCCAGAAATCTGTGAGGCTTTTCCCCTGTAGGTTTACATGGGTATCAAAATGTTCTACAGTGTGCTAATACAACCTTGCCAATTATTATGCACTCTGGATAACGCTGATAATATTTAGCTTAGAGTTCAAGAAGGTTCCATCGTTATTTACACAGATAAACCATGTTTTCCAAGCCTTTCCAGAATGGTTTGTCCAAAGCTGAAAGTAGAACTGAGATTTCCTTTTTCTCAGTTGCTGCGTTTCTGGTTATGTTTCTGTTAGTGTTTTAATTAGGATCAGAAGTGCATTTTTGAAACAAATCTGCTAATAACCCCAGCTTCACGTTGATACACATCACAGCGCTCTTTGAAGTATGTGGACTATTCTCTTTGGCTGTAACAAACCAGAAGATGGATGTATGTAGGGGTGCACCTGATGTGCTGCAGCTGCTCATGCATTTTAATTGGTGGCTACGGCTAGTCTGGCTCCTCTCCCTCAAAAAACATAGGGTCTTACGGCCTTGTCACAAGTGTTTTGCTCTACTGATCCACCCTGGTGCTTCACCTTAATTGCTAATGCAGAAACAATGTTGCAAACCAGATCAGGCTTTGTTTCTGTATTTACTGACTGCTGTAAATAAACTAATGAAGCTGTTTGATCCTTGCTCAGTGTTGCTGTTACTGATAAAATAGGTAGCATTTTAATGCGTGTTTAGTTCTTAGTTTGTGAATGTATTTCCTGCTTAAAAAAGCTATATAATATTCTGAAAATAAATACCAGAGCAAACATGAAGCAAATATGTTAACAAAATCTATGTGGTTATGTAGTGGTATAATTTGATTTATACAAAGTTCCACACTTACATGTCTAGGCTGCTTTGTGAACCTGAGTCAGTATAGGTGTCTGTCTGCTACAGAACACTGCAGAGCATTGTAGACATGCTGTTCCCACATTTAATGAGCTACAATATGCCTTGGCATATAACCATAGTTGGTAGTGCATAAAGAAAAAGTTTTAAATTCAAATATATCAAGGCAATAAGCATATACTAGTACTGAAGAGCAATACCAGCATGTTACCACAGTCAAGGATAGTGAGAACATAGAACTGTGTGTGGAATTCAAATTAAAGGTTAGGGTACAATATCCTGTCTCCAACAATGGCCATAAGCAGATGCGTTGGGAAGACTGAGAATAGGACAAACATGTATGATTCCTGTCTCTAAATATTCTTCCATTCTCCATTATTTTCAGCTCAGCACTTTTCTACCTACTGTGCTTTATCTGTTTAACAGCCTATAATGGATCTCTTTTTCAAGAAATACAGTTACTTACCCAATCTTCCTTTGAAACCATATATGAAATTGCTGCTGCATCCACTGTGTTCTTGAGCATGCAGTTTAATGAGCTGACTACTCATTGCTTACAAACTTTTGTTGTTTGTCTAGCTTGTACCTGGTACATACTAGCTTCTTTTGATGGCTCCTTGCTCTTCTGCTGGAGCAGTTGATTCCTGGACCAGTGCTGTTTATGCAACTCATAATTATGTGGGTATCTGCTATATGTCCCCTTAGCAATCTCTTTTTCTGAACTGGTGAGTTCTAGACTACTCAGTGGTGCTGTTATAGAAGCCTTTCCTTACCTTTGGTGACCTTATTACCTTTCTTCGATCCTTTTCTAATTATGGCATATGTAGAGATTATAGCTACCTGAAGGGCTCGGAAATCAATAGTGTGTTTAATGTCTGGGTAAGCCACAGGTTTATAGAGGCATAACTATGTCTTCTGTTTTCTGTTTCTCTCTAGTTACTCTGTACATTTCCTTTTTACTGCGACTGGGTATTAAGCCACTCTTTTCATTGAACTGCCTATTTTCACATTAGAGCCTTGCTCCTGAGTGGTGGTGAGGTTGTGCTTTGTTAGTTTTTATGTGAAGCTAGTATCATCTTTTCCATGGCTATCACTTTTCATTTAACAGTGTTGAATTTCATTGGCTATTTTAGCACACTGAGATCCTTTTGAAGTCATTCTTCAGTGGCTCTTAGCAATTCTTATTGTCATCTCACTTCTCAGTCCGATTTGTATATCTTTTGCAAGTGTATTAAATTGAATAAATTCCAGCACAGACCCTTTGCAAAACTCCCACCAGTGGGCTCCCTCCACAGCAAGAACTGACCATTTATTCTTATGCTGTTTCTTATATTTTATTTTACTTTGTCCATGCTGTCACCTCTGTGGCAGCTTAATTTCCTCAAAAATCTTTCAGAAATTTTTATGGGCTGTTTGGACAAAGATCTCCTTTTTCCACATCTTTCATGATTCCTTCAAAAAACTACAAGAGATTTGCAAGGTAAAAACATCATGGCTTTTGCAGAAGCCATGCCCAGTCTTACCAGAGCAAATTGTATTTATCTAGCTATCCATTAATTCTGTACTTTATTATAACTTCTCATTTCTCCAATACAGACATAAGGTTGGCAAGTCTTTATTTCCTGATCACCATAAAATATTTTTTAAAGAATAGCATTGTAGTTGCCACAGAGGAGGTACAATAATGGTAACTCAATGAAAAGTAAGTTATGATGGTTCTGCTTGTAATAAAATTCTCATGTTCTATCTGAATGGGTTTAATGTAATAAGACAGCTCTAAAGTTTTCAATAATTATCAGTTTGATTTGTATATAAAATTTAAGAGGTGTATATAACTAGTTGATAGAGTCAATGTCTTTATGCTTTAAAGCTAAGCTTTGCTTCATATATGTTTTTAAAAAACAAATTTTGTGATTATATAATACTTGTACTATATTTGGATAGTGTTCTTTGAAAGCTGAGAAGCCTTTCAAAAAAGCCCATATTTAGATTTGCATTTTGTGCACTATTCACTTACACTTAAAATTTGAAATAGATGAAAAGTAATAAGGGTGCCCTAAGGTTAATATCCTACATGTTTCTATTGATAAAACTATAAAGCTATATTTGTATTGAAATGTATATGTATATAATTACATAAGTTTTTGATAAGAGTATTTAAATAAAGCAATGAATACATACATAGTATTCCTCCGTCGTGAAGCCAGATATTTGTTATAAATGTTGATGGTTGATAAATGTTAATAAACATTTTTTTAAAAAAGAGGATAAATTCTGCAGAGCTGTAAATTTGTGGGGCAACCATAAAATACTTTGCCATGAATATTATATGTGTTCAGAAAGTAGATAAGAAAAAGGGGAAGGAGAGAAAGAATAGATTTCTTGAGTTAGTTGACCTGAGACCCACAACTTATAATGATATAATAAATTTTGTATCCACAGATTTTTACAACCAGTTGTTCTTAAAGACTATATATGTTCTTGAAGGTTATATTCATGGGCTTATAAGGAATTTCTTTCCATTAAAAAAAAAGAAGTTTCATGAAGTATTTTAATTTTATTAATATTTTAGTTGTTGCATAAGAAACCAAAATATAGTAAGGTGGGTGTCAAAAAATAAGTGAAATTATAAGAGAAAAAACAAGTCTGTCTGAAACTTTTAAGAAATTCTAATATGAACTTGCTTGCTTAATATTATATAGCCTTTTCAGTTTTCCTACACTTAAAGTATAATGTAAAAATGGTAGCGTGGTGTATGGCTTCATTTCTTGCATTCATTTGTTTTTCTTGTTGAAGGTGATTCTTCCTCATTGCTGACAACGATTTTTCAGGAAAGAAAGTCCTGAGAATTAAAGAAATTAAGTAAAACAAAAGCAGTAAAATGCCCTATAGTATTATCTAACACTGTAGTTATTTAAATATGTTTCTAGGCATAAGACATAATAAAAAACTGCATAGCTCAAATAGCATATTGCTTAAAGCAAATTTTTTTCTACTTTGAAGCAGAATATAGCTGATTGGTATTAATTTTGCAGAAGGATGGTCTATATTAAAAATTTAAAACCCCTGGAATGCTACTATTTATACTTGTTCTACTTGATGAACAATTCTAATGAAACGATTACATACGTTTTTAGGTGCCTCCTAAAATAATATGGAATAAAGCATAGGTAAAATGTAAATACTGAGCTTCAGTTGTATTAATGCACAACCTTTTCCCTAGATCCTAAGAACTTTGACAAAAGGTTGTTTATTGCCTATATTACTAATCAGCTAATATCACCTTTGAAAGAATTGTGATGCTAGAGGTACAAGCTGAGAAGTAAATATTGTAGTGTACCTTGGCAGGACACTGCAAAAATAATATGAGGAAGATTTGAAACTCAAGGTTTGATTTTTCCTGTCCAATTAGAAATTGGAAGAAGGAACTATCTGTATTTCTGGAAGATGTGGAGGAACCTTGTGGAAGTATTTTTGTGATCTTACCCTCCTATTGTTTTCTCTAGTGTGTCTGTTTTCTACTGTTGTCAGTAGGATGCATAGCTGGATGGATTTTTGACCTTATCCACTTGTCCCTATTGAGCATGACATTGATTTGTATTATTTTCATTTTGCAAGCTGGATCACTTGAGAACATAGAAGCTTTTTCAGGTCAATTTTGTTCAGTTTAGGCTGCCCACCCAAGGATGAGTCCATCATCAAGCCAGATTATATATCAGACTGCTCTGTAATGCTGAGGTGAGAGTGCTCTTTGCTCCTAGTATTATGTTTTTTACTACAGCAATAATAGGACATTTACATACACTAAAATCCTATCTCTACTTTATAAACATATCTTAAATATTCTGAACTATCCAGCCATTCTACAATGGATGTGAATACCCAACAATGAGGGAAAAGTTTCCATGTATACTCGTTAACAATTACTACTTCACTGAAAGTAAGGATGAAAGTAATTGTCTTCTGCTTCATGATCTTCTTCAGTTTCATGATCATGTGTTTCATGATTATCTTCTGCTTCATCATATTCTTCTGGTGTTAAAAATCGTCGAAACACTGATATTCTTAGCTGAGTTGACTTGTTGACTTTAACTTTTTGTTCACCGTAATAAATGGCTCGAATGTGAGGGAAGCAAAAGAATGCATATGTGCTTATTGGAACTGTGAGCTTATTTTGATCCACCCGTATATAGGTTAATTGATTGGTGTTCATTGGATCAATAGATGGACACATCAAAGTAACATTTATGACTGTAAGAGAGAAAAAAATATTAATTAAAATACAGAAAAAAATTATATCTAAGACCTATTGCAAAAGGGAAGCATGTTTTGAAACTTAAAACGGAAAATATTTTGCAGTGCACAGTATTAATATAATCCATCCCTCTGTTTTAAATTGGTTTTGTAAATTACAGAGATAATAATTTTGGTGTTTGCAAAATATAAGGGAAAGAAAAAAATAAATTACTACCACTACAATTTGTAATTACTATTCTGTGTTTTCATAATTCCTTTCCTTTGTATGTTTTTATCAATTGCTGAACTAGAAGCAATTTTCATAAAGGTTTTAGCTTGTTATATAAAAAATTGGTATTAACTTTTGCCAGAAATTGCAAATTAGGGGTAAGGTGCAAAATTAAAATCCTTCCTAATTTCACCGGTTTGGTCCCAACTAAGGGGATGAATATGATGAGAGGCCAGATCATCAACATCCATATTATTTTAATCCAAACACCCAATGTGTTTGCACTACATCTTGAAGAAGACGGATATGATATTCTTCCTGCACTGTAAGCTGGTCAAAACCTACATATATAGCTGCATTTGCTCCTGAGAAGTACGGTGTGTATGACCTCTGGGCTAGTGCCATGTTAACGAGTTAGTTCAGAATACCAGTAGCTCAAGCTCACCTCTCTGCAAAGAACATCAGAGTACCTCTTGGACAACATGCAAATTTGAATGACTACTGAATTCTGTGCTTGGTTTATATATGACCTAACCAAGAAGCTGTAAGGTGACAGGTCCTCAAAACCAAGGACACAGCAAACAAGATGTTTCTGATAGTTTTTTGATGTGGGCTGAAAGTTCTTAGTTTTGGACAGTGAGGAAAATATGCTGAACTTGCCCCCCTCCCACAACCAATGCAAAAATCCACTGATTTGCTTTTAAAGAATTGCAACCATCAACATACTTTCAATGTCATTGTCTTCAATATACAAATGCTGCAAACTTCTTGGAATGTAGAACACTTGTTTCAATTTGTTATGACCAAGATTAAGTTCTAGAAGGTTGGGTAGGTTAAAGGTGTTGCGTGGAATGTTCTGCAGGTTATTGTGGGACATTCTTAGAGCAATGATTTTTGGAAGTCTGTTGAAATAGTTTTCTGGAATATAAGAAATTGAGTTATTTTCGAGAGAGAGATACATAAGTGATGATGGTAGATCAGGAGGCATAGTCTGTAATTTGTTGTTGCATAAGTTGATCTGCATTAAGTTTTTAATATTTGAAAGGGGTTTTCCTTTAAGTACTGAGTCATCAAGAAAGTTATTGCAAAGGTCGAGCATGGTTATGTTGGTTAATCTTTCCAGTGCATTTCCAGATAACTGAGAAATCTTATTGAAACCAAGGAGGAGTCTCTCTAGAGAGCTAGGGAGCGGGAATGGAAATTCTTCTAATTCGTTATGTTGTAAATGGAGTTGCACTAAGTTTGAAAGTGTGGCAAAAACACCATGGCCAATCAGGTGAAATTTAATTTTGTTGTGGCTGAGGTTAATTTCTCTTAAGAAAGTAGCGTTAGTGAATGATCCTTCAGGCACAGCTTCAATATCATTGTTTTGCAGATAAAGTTGTTGGATGTGACTAGGGATATTTGGTATTGTCTTAAGATTACGGTGATCACAGTACATTGATAACGGAAAAGCTGGTGGACAAAAGCATTCTCTGGCGCACTCAACTGGAAAAGGAAAGCGAAGATCTTCAGCTTGTGTGTTTGGATTAAAATAATATGGATGTTGATGATCTGGCCTCTCATCATATTCATCCTCAAAGTCATAGTCTTCATACTGACAAAAGACCATAGCAGTCCAGAGGAAGGGAATGATTGATAGTTGGTTCATAATCCCCATATTTAAATTTGTATGTTGTATCCTGTTGATGAGAAGGAAAAATAAGTAACAAAGTAAATCACATAAGTTTCAGTTTTAAGAAGAAGGATTATAAATTAATTAGAATAATACATTTTTGGCAACACTGTCAGTGACGTTTTTAGCAAAACCAAGTTTTAATCTGTGTCTTCCAAGAAAACAGCTGTGAACGAATACCATTCCTGAAGAAAATGTGAGTTTTCATGTGTGACTTCAGACAAGAAACAGCTTTTTACCGTGCTGTGCCTGTTATTGAAGGATACCATAACAGTTGGGAGGGTATGTGGAAAACCCAGTCTTCATTTCTTTCTCACTTTAATTTATTACAGAGAAGTTGCAAAAGGACTACATATGTATGTATATATGTTTTTTTAATATATATATATATATATTTATATATAGTGATACCATCTGGGGTTTGTATTGGACATTTGAAGTGTTGCATTCTTTCCAGTGTAATAGGTTAAGCATCAGCCTTACAAGTCAGTTTTACATGGGTGCAAATGGAATTCCTGAGAAACGTTTCTTCCTCAGACCTTTGGAAACACATAGATAGCCTTATTAAAATCTGTCAAGATGAAAACATTTTTTGCAAATGTATTGGGTATTTTCACTATGAACTTGCACTGCACAAAGGGTGTGAGACCAATATCATGGAATCACAGAAGTGTTGTTTGGAAGGGACTTTTGACAATTGTGTAGTCTAGCCTGGTACTCCCAAGTGTTTCAGTCTCCAACAGTATGTTAGATCCTACTAAGCCTAGGCTTTGTCTGGGTAAGCCTTGAAAATCTTCAAGGGGAGAATTCCAGCATCTCTCTAGATAACCCAAGTCAGCACTGTACTACATTCCTTGTGAAGAAATTTTATAGTCTTAGTAAGCATCCAAGCCATGGCTTGTGTCTATTGTTCTTGTTTTTAAACAAAGTTATTGTTTTTAAAAATGTATACCCTCAACTAAGGTGGTAATTGCAGGATTTTTTCTATAACTAGAACAGTGAAGTAGATTACTTTAAAATACTGTATTTTATGTAAAATAGAAATTTAGATTGCGTTGGTGATTAAATGTTCTGTGGCATTTGATGGTGGTGTTCTGTTTTCTGCAAAACATGGCTGACTTAGTACAATGCATTAATGATGATAAAAATTTAATTTTTCTGTTCCCATCATTTAATTAAATCAAATACAATTGAACCATTGTGTACTGCACATCGTGTAAAATCTTCATTGATAAAAGGTTTCCTTTATAGTCTTCCTATGCTTCTGTAATCATATGTTCTTTATAGATGTGAACTAATTTGCCTTCAAAATACCCTTCTGAGGTGAAATACTGATATTGTGAAAGACAAATAATTTTGCATGTCAAATTTCTGATGCTGAAAGCCAGAGTAACATTTTAGAGTGCTTTATGCAGTCAGAGGAACCCTATTATTTGGCAGAATTAGAGCTGTGATTCACATCAAGCTATTCAACTTAAACAACAGATGAGTCAAAATGTAACATTGCAAGTCAAAGCACATAAATCACGGAAAATTTTAAGAGACTTTACTCGGTATCCTATGGGAACCCTGAGACAGAGGAAAGCAGATATTCTCAGGGTTTTTTTGTAATGATATTCATGTTTCTTAATCAGGGGACTCTCTTCTTTGTTTTCTAGATGCTCTTAATATTTATTTTTTTTTGTCAAACACAATTAATCAGTAACAAAGGAGATGACTTACAAATGCTAATTTCTTGTGCTTCATAGTGGTGATTGTTGCCTAACGCATGGGGTATTCTACAAATTAAGTGAGAGAGAGAGAGGATCTCAAGGAAAAAAGTAGTAAAAAAATGGAATGTAATACATCCTTGTAATTATCCTGCACCTGTGTGTAACAATGGCTGGGTGAAATCATTTGTGGTATTGTCTAACTTGCATTTCTAACTTTGTATCATTTGTATTTGAATGCTCCTTTAATGAAGTTTCATAGCTGAGTAAAATCTTAAAAACAGGTTTGAATGGAGTTAGTTGTTTGGAACCCTGCTGTAGGCAGGTCCTCAGCAGAGCCAGGGTCTCCTTATCGCTACAGCTACATCAGATTCTGAGCTCACAATTAAGTAAATAGCAGAAATACATCTACACAAAGAGCAGCTTTTCACTACAAGCATTGTGTAAATGCACTACGCTGATAAACGTTGCAGACATTTGCTGGGTTGAGAAGCGATATTGTGCTTCACGAGGAATTAATTTGTTTTCAGATTTCAGTCAGTGTACATTGGGAGAATACCTTATTACCATATTTCTAACTTCTAGTCAGACCTAGTGGTGTTTACCTATACAAAATCTGTCTCTAAATCCTGTGACTTCATTCTGTTGTTTGTAAACAGATCCTTATATAATCTATCCCTGATGCCTATTGTATATTCTTGGTTTCATTTTGATTCCTGTTACTTCCTCTAAGATTCAGTCTAGAATTTTAGCTTCACCTTCTGGTTCTATTTTCTTAGCACTCCTACCAGATGTCCCAAAATTTCCAATTAATAATTTTCTGTTCTTCCAATTAATAGTTCAGTGCCACAAGTCCTTAGAAAACAGGAGGAACAACTCAGGAAAGTCCTGCTCAGTTTGAGGAATAAGGTTGCTTAGGCCTTCATGCAATTGATCCACTTGCCATGTAGACAATGTGAAGAGAACTGTCATCACTTCAGATGGAACGATAAGTAATAGGTACCAAAGTCTTGCTGATTTTATGGAGAAAGAGGAGCTGGTATTGGGGGGGATATTTTTTTATACCTTGGCTGTAGCTGAGTGCATTTTTAGTAGGATAATGACTATCCTGCCAGGCTTGCAGGTCATGTCTCAAAGCACTGGGATACTAACACTTCTCCACGAAATATTTCTAAGAACGTAACTAGCTTTAAAACAAAGTCTCATGTCAGGTGAAACTTGATAATGGGACATACAAGTCAGATGCACACAATATGATAAACTGCATACTTACAAAGTTGAAAGAAAACAGAAAATCTTAAAAGCATGATTCTCTACCATCTGTAATAAACTCAAAGCTTAGTAACTGTAAGCAGTTTACTAGCTGAAAGTTGAAAATTATGTAACATACGTGAATCACTCTTAACTGCAAAAATAACACAATCGGTTTTATTCCTGCTTACCAAGGAAACTTACTCTTTGGAAGTCTGTGAAGTTCCAAGTTGTAGAGGACAGCAAGTTACTGTGCTGGTGAAATCATCTGAGAAATAGCCTAACACAGCTGGAGGAACAAAATATCTCTCTCTAAGCCATATTTTGTGGTGAGAAGCCTTGTGGGAAGGCAAAGCAAAATAATAGCCTTAGCCCCTCTTCTGATTTGCCGGTGGAAAAAAAAAAAAAGTTGTGCCACATCATCAGTTACTGTAGATGCTGTGTTGTAAGTCTGAAGCGATTTCTTCTTTTGTTAAAATCACTTCAAAATTATTTGCAACATTTTTTCAGTTACCAGTTCCCATTAAAAAAAATTGAGAGGGTAAGACTTAAAAAAAAATTTCAGAGGTCATTGGTTCATAGTGCGATTTCAACTACAACGATTTAGTTATGCAAAAGATTTTTCCTCTGAGGATGAAGTTAAGAAACAGTAAAAAATTAACCTTATCAAGATTTTGGGAAAGCATGTGTGATAGAAATGCACTTGTGAACATCTTCCATTTTATACTTTTTTCCCTCCACAATCCATATTTCCTGTTTCCTTTCTGCAAAGCAGTTGTGCTATAGAGTGCTGTTGGTATGGTGGCGTACTTCTCGGTGTTGTTTTAAAATTGTCATTCAGGATTCACAGTAAGTTTCCAACATATTTTTGTGAAGTTGAATAGAAAGAGCATAAGTCTTCCTATGAAAGAGTCAAGTATGACATGAGATACAAAATGTTTTTCTGAAGAAAAATATTTTTCGTAGCTTTTAAGAGGAACGAAAAAAGGCATGGTTATCTGCTTTTGCTGCTATATGGTACTTAAATAACTGTGATATATGCAATAAATGGAGAAAAAGGACTTTGTTTTTGTTGAAGTGTGATGCTGTTCTGGATTAACTGTGGATTTATCAAAAGCATTTAATTATGCTTTTGGTTTGGTAAAAGAATTGCATTATTTCAAGATCTATTCACAAGTAATAATCCCTTTCTTAAAAAAGCATGAGCGCCTTTGAGGTATCTATCATATTTGACAAAACAATGTAATAATAAGTTTTACTTCTTTTTTTGTCTTTGAGCTTCCTGAAGCTGATGATTTGGTTAACCTTTTTAAGTTTCCTCTGTAACATTGAGGACATTGCTTAAGAAGATAAATTATGCATGATGATGAAAAAACCCCACCAAGTTTGTTATGCCAGTTAGTAAAATGTTATTTGCTGCTATAAAGTTTGGGATTTTTTTTAAGCACAAGAAAAAAAAAACATGTGGCAGGTTTTTTGGAAGCTTAATTATATTAATGGTTCTAAATAAAACATATGCAAAAAATAAAACTGTTTTCTCTAAAGATAAAAATTGGACCAAATTGGAATTTTAATTTCATACCTGATATTTTTCTATCTTTTTCTACTATTGATTGTGTCTCACATCCTCTTAAGCTATCAGGAGACTTAAAATATCATGATGCATTGAAAAATTCATGGTGGCAGAGCAGAAGAGTCTGTCCTTTTGAAAAACTGTAGCAAAGCTCTTAATTTAAAACGTATTTAGCTGTAGAAGATGATGCAGATCTAGCCATGGGATATATGAGGACTCAGTCCCTTTTTTTTATTGCATGAGCTATCTTGGATATAAACAAGTCTGTACTTTGTGATCTTGGTCAAGTTGTGTGGTTTGATCTCTTAGTCTTGGTTTGAGGTCTGGTATGAATTTCCTTACAAGGAGATTAATGAGAGGCTTAAATTTAACATCACTCATGTAAGACTTCTTGTTTCAAAGGCTGTTACCAATCTAAGTTTTCAACATGTTTTTGTTTTCAGTTTTAAAAAACATGCTTTATACGGACTTGTTGAATTTGTACATTTTTTAAATCATTTTATTTATGCAGATGTAATGAAAAGCAAGATGTGTATCAATGTAGAAGTCAGGGTTGACTTGAAGCTGATTTATTTTCTTAAGCCAAACTTGGATGGATCCTTTTTGTAAATTAAAATGTTTGAAATTTTACTACCTTCATTAACTGGGTTCCACTTAAGAGACTCGTTACCTTTTTCAACTTTGGTTCTGAACTGAAAGCTTAAAAAAGGAGACTGTTCTTAAGTTTTGCGATTTTAAGTTTGTTTAGCTAACTGAGTAAAGGTAAACTTAAAGTTGAAATTTCCAAATTTTAGCCAAAATATTAATAGAATAAATAGAGAAGATAACCAGTGGCACTGAGGTGATTGCGACTGACCCTAATATAAGAAGGAATAAATTATACTGCTTGGACTTTTCATGATAGTCACCATTTTATTATAAAAGATTCTGAGATTTCTTTGGATGGCCCTCCACACTTACAATGGTCCATATGAAGCCTAGAGAAAGGAAAAAAGAAGTTCATGGTGTTCATAGAGAATTAAAGGAATTCAAGTGAAGCTAAGCTGTGCAAGTTAGAACTGAGAACTGTCTTGGAAGCATGATCTCGCTAGTATCTATTTCTTCAGCTAAAGTCTGTCCCTCTTATCAGACCTCTGAAGAAAAGCCTCAAGCTCAAAATTTTAAGATCCTTAGTTGACAACTTTGAAGGAGTTCTGTGTTTTAGATAAGAATTGGTCATGTTTGTTTCTTTAGGTGATTGCACAGTAGAAAAGTGAATGCGTGGTCAAATATAATGAGGAAGTTTGAATGTTGTCATTTGGTTCCCCATAAAGCCTGTGGGTTCCTGAAGTAAGAAACAGTCTTAGGCATGTGTCATCTAGACTGGGCTGCACTTCAAAGTCAGATTGTAGCCACTAAAGCCGTTTGCATCCTAATTTTTAGGTCTTAACTGGCAGTCTGCAAACACTGTCAGCATACCACCTGCAGCCTGTATGACTCTGATATGTGATCTGTAAAGACACTTCTTATTTGTGCTTGCCATCGACAGAAGTAACTAATTATCAAGCCTGTAGTGACTGCTGAATTTATTTATCCTGTGCCAGAACTAGTCTGAAAATTCACTTACTGATCTGTAGAGCTCTTAGCAAATCAAGATACCAAATTGCTTGATCTCGCAGAGCCTACAGCCCAGCCGGAGCCCAGAGCACCCAGTTAACAATAGCTTTTATGGACTTCTTGTTGTTCTGCTCTTCAGTGGAAAGTCATGCTAGGAGCATGTCCCTCTGCAATATGCATTTTTAAAGGTTCTGGAAAAAGAGCTATCAAATCATATCAGCAATCCAACACAGCTGAGACAAGTTCCAATCTGTTTTAAAAAGGAAAGGAAGACAGGGCTGTGCCATGTGCGGGCCTACAGTTGCCTCTGACCTGAACCTTGTTGTGTGGTCTCTACTTACTCTGGATTTAGTAGGCGGTATTATAAGATCAAAACTCCAGCAACCCTCATCTTATGCAGCCTGTTTTATATGGATTGCTTTGTTTTGCTTGGACCTACTAGGAAGAAGATGTTGAGCAACTGTAAGAGGTGGAGTTTACGAAAAGTATATTTGAAAAATAATTACTAAGATTTGCCAGACTGTAGATTTGCGTATATTGATCTAATGGTTCTCTGAACTTTCTTCATTGACTCTTCTAAACAAAGGCAGGTTGTGGTTGCTGGTTGATTTTTATCAGTCTGTTATAACTTGAGTATGCATGCTGCAGCCATGAATTTGAAGAGGAAATTAAAGATGTTTTTATGTGGGTTTTACGACTGCATTCCAAGAACATGCTTTTCAGGTGACCAAGCAGTCCTAAAGAATGAAAAAAACAAAAATTGTCCTAAATTTTTACTAGAAAACACTCTAGGTTAGTGGGTGTCCTAAGCCCTGTGATGGGTTCACTGGGTGCTTGTTATCATTCTGAAATATAAACATGTCTTTTTCTCTCATCAGTGTTGTGGGATATGGAGAATTTTTTCTTTCTATATCTTCTCTACCTCATCCACTTATGTGGATTGCTGATTCTGAGTTAAGTAACATTCCCTCTCTTATTGTTCTCCCTTCTTCCTAAGCATTCCTTTGCTTACTGAAATTGTTGAATTTTTCTCACATTCTACTTTTTGTTTATTTCTGTGTTTTTCTTATTTTGTATTTTTAAACTATATATTTTTTGTGGTTTGTTTTGTCAAAAAAATCCTGTGAAGCATATTACTAGTTAACAAATGCAACTACATTTGGATCTCACAGAATGATCCTGGTATAGAACAAATGACAGAAGGAGGAAGACCTTATTGACCTTAATTAATATATCCCATAGGCAATTGTGGAGTAACTTCTACTAATAAACAGTAATACACTGAATTTTTAGAGTGGAATTCGTTAGAAGTGTCAGGCATCTAGAAGTAATACATAAGGAAGCCCTGGTCTCATTAGATGATTTGTTAAACATGTGCATGAACATGTGCAATGAACAACTTGTATTGCAATTTGTTTTGCTTCGTAAGCAAAAGCTAAGTATTAAGCTTCCTGGCATGTTCAGATTTGTAATACAGAAGCTTTTTGAATGGAAGAGTGGGTGTGAGATTTTGTGCTATGACAATATGGATTTATAGTGATGGATAACTGCCTTTGAAAGAATAATAGAAGAGGAGGGTTGTAACTTTTTTTTTCTGAATGTATTGCTGTGTTAGAAGCCTTAGAAGACTGTAATGCTATATGGGGGGGATTACTGTTTTTTGATATATGAGGTTTACTTTCTACAGCAGAGGCATTTAAATATTTCTACTACTACAGTAACAAGTAATCATAAACAATTGATACTGACATAATAAAATGAGTTTAAAAATTCATGTAAGCAAATAGTTTCTGGTTACTCTAAAATACCCTAGACTATTGTATGAAATTATAAATCTTATGAGGAGAGTCACAGTTGTCAACTGACACTTATACTTTTAGTAATTGAATAATTTGTTTAACAAATATACATTGTATTTTTAAACAACCTACTTTGATCCAAGATGTATGACTTTGGGCTGTATTTTCCTTCCCCATGGAGTTCTGGGATATTGCCTGCTTAATTAGAGATTGTATATCTGTGATTACACTGCTATAAAATGGGAGTGTCTGCCTGTTTTTGCAACCCCTGTTTACTGGTGCAGGTGTATTAATTTTCTTGAAACAGGATTAACAATTGGACCACAAACTTTAACATAGCCTTTATTTTGCCTGATTTGTGTCCTATATAATATTATATAGATGATTATGGTATATGACAGGTGTCTTACACTCATTAGTAAACAAAAATAATAAACATTGTAAATAAAACTTAAAGAATATACAGTGTTTTGTAACGGAGGAAAGTGAGAAAGCTAATACAGCTGAATGTAGAGTGCAGAGATCCCTGAGCCGTACCAATCCAAGCTGGTAAGTCTAAATAGAGTAGTACCCTTTGTACTTGTCCTTACTGCTTCTGTGACAGTTTATTCAGTGTTATTTATCTGAGATAACATAAAATAACGCTCCTTTTATAATTACCATTTTTAAAAAATATTAGTGTGCCTTTCAGTCCTGTAGCAGCTCAGGCATGACCCTCATGACTTTCAAAAAAAAAATCGTCAGAATCTGAGCTCTGTCATCTTAATATGTGAAGTTGACTAGAAACTTGCTCCTCAGCGGGAGGGTATTCTTAGCATCCATTTTAACTAACTTAGTTCTTTGAGCTTATTCTAAAGCAGGCACTTAGTTATTTCAAACAGAACTGCTAACTTCAACGCCCTAAGCTCATAGATACCTCAAAGAGATACTGTGGATGCTACTCTATCTTAATAATTTATATTAGTACTTTATTGGTTAGCTTATTTTGTTCATTCATAGCTAGGAACTTCATGCATTTTTATTAAAAGAACTAGAAAATGTTCCTGCGACTTCAGATTGTTCCCATGTTTGCATCCAATCTGCAGATCATATATTTACAGACCAAAAATTAAACTGCTTTTTTTGAGGCGCTTTCAGGCAAGGATAAAGTGTAGTTGTCCAAGTTACCTGCCAAAGAATTCCTGAATGGTCATGCATAGGAAAATATTTTGCATTAGTAGAAATTTTCCCCTTATGTGTGACAGAAAGTGCTTCCCATTTACTTTTTTGAGTGTGTTTAGGAATGAAGGTCCTTACTTGTTTTTATAATGACTATAGAATGTGTTTCTTTTCATGACAGATATATCTGAACAGTTCCAGAGCAAGAGATACGTACAACTGTCTTGCTTTGTGGTGCAGATGATTCTGCCAGGCAGCCTTTCAGCTCTCTCCAATAGTCTGGAAATTGAAGACCATCCTTAAAGTTGTTCTTAATTTTTATTATGCCACTTTGTTTCCTATTTTATCAAAAGACCTTGTAATGCTGGTATTACAGCCAGCATTAAATATATGGCCTGCAGTCCATTTTTTCTGCAATCAGAATCTGACTTGGAAACTTTCATAGAAACGCCAAGTATTATTACACATCATTCATCTGTACCCTGGCATATTCTCTTATAAGGAGAAAAATATGGTCTCCCTACCCTTTATTTCCTTCAGCCACTCTCTGTTTTTATCTCCATTTTGTTTGGATTTTCTTTAAATAATATTAACACTGTTTTGACAAAGATGCTTGTCCATGTACCTGTATTCTGCCTGACATATAAAGTAAATTTTGTAATCAAGTTGAAGTCTTTCTCTACTGCTTGAATAATTTGTGAGTCCCAGCTGCTTCTTGGCAGAGCTGAAACAGGGTCTCATTTTGTGCAAGCACTCTGGCAGGAAGACTTCTGTTTCTTCTATCATTAGCCGTTCTGAGATTCTTGAGAGGCCTTATGGCTGCTTCTGGTGAGAACTTGAACATGGTTCACGCTTAAAACAGCATTCATGTTAGTGGCCGTTTCATTAGGGAGGATGAGTTGATCTAGGCATTAGTTGCAGATCTTCCATGGTAATCAAGCAAGTGTCCTTATTACCTTATGTCTTGCTTCTGACACCTGACTTGCCTTGTCCTATCACTTTTTGAGAGTGGAGGTAATGCCTGCAACTGTTTGTAGCCAAAATAGAAACATCCATAATGCTTTCTTTTTTTAAAAAAAAAAAAAAAAAAAAATCTAACTGGATCTTAGTCAGGGGATGGCATGAAACCAGTGCTTTGAGTGATTAGGTAGAACTCTATCAGAATTGAGCCAACAGTAATAGCTGCCATTCAAATTGTTAATGTTCTGTATGAATGCAAGACAGCTGTCCACTCCCTTCACGTCTTTGCCAAACACTGGGCTTATTGCTGAAACTCTAAGTAAGTCTGTGTGTTATGAAAGCAGTCACAGCGAGATGACTGGTGTAACTGTTTAGAACTGCTGATGGGGGAACTAGATACTAGGTTTACCCACAATGGAATGTTTGAGTGGAAAGGTACTCTTTGGAAAGACAAAAAAAGTTACTTTATGAAGCAATTGCATATCTAACATGTATTTTCCATGCTCACATTTTCTCCTCAGGTTCCTAGGCATTTTGATTTTGGGAGGGAACTGTTAAAGTGGGAAGCATGTGTTACTCTTTCTGTTTGTGGTGGTTTGGCCCTAGCCAGATGTCAGGTACCCACCAAAGCCACTCTATCACTCTCACCCTCTCAGCTGGACAGGAGAGAGAAAATATAACAACAGGCACGGGGGTCAGATAAAGAGAATTTAATGAAGCAAACAGCTGCACATGGAAGCAAAAGGAAAACAAAAGATCTTATTCTCTACTTCCCATCAGCAGGCGATGTCCAGCCACTTCCTGGGAAGCAGGGCTCTGGTACGCTTAGCGGTTGCTCCGGACGACAAACACGAAACGAATGTCCCCCCCTTCTTCCTGTTTTCCCCAGCCTGTGTTGCTGAGCAGACATCATGTGGTATGGGATATTCCTTTGGTCAGTTTGGGTCATCTGTCCTGGCTATATCCCCTCTCAAGTTTTTACCCACCCCCAGCCTACTGGGGAAATGTTGGGGAAACAGCCTTGATGCTGTGTGAGCCCTGCTCAGCAGTAGTCAAAACCCTGGTGTGTTATCTAGCTGCCAATGCACAGCACGGTGAGGGCTGCATCTCAGACCCATTACACTGTTCTAAGGGCAAAGCACAAGAAGCAACAGTATGCATCTATAATACACAGGTACTGCTGAGGCTAAGCACTCCTGAAACAGGAGTAATGAAATATTGCCTTACGTATATATGCTCCAATGGAATGTGCTCAAGGAAAATATCTCAAAGGTTTTGGTAGTATGGTAAGAAACTTCTTTTTTTAATGTTCACTGTGTTTATGCTTCATCATAAATAATGGTACAGGGTTGTTATAAAGAGTAACTATTTTTTTTCCTTCTGTCTTATTAGATGGAAGCAGTAAGGAGAATGTTGAAGATTGGTTTTAGATCAGACAGTTTCTACTTTTCTGAGAGAAAAGATTGTGGTTTTGACTTTTAGAAATTCAGTCTGAATGTACTTTGTTTAGCTTTGAACAGCAATATTAATTGCTTCAGGAAGACCATTTGGTGAAGAAATTTTCTTTTCAGTAAAAGCCAAAATGCCAAGGGATTATAGTACTGATGCATAATTTCCTACAAATTTCACCTTGATTGTGGTCTCAAGGTGAAGAGGCAGTGACCTGTCAGCCTCATACTAGCCTAATATGTTCTGTGTTCTGAAAAGTTTATTGCTATATTGTGTAAGTAAATGCTAATTGTTAATTGATCCTGATGTGACAACGAATCTCTTGCCTTGTTGCTTAGGGACTCTGGCTATGATAGCGGTAGATGGGGTTTTTAAGTATGTTTTCTTCTACATAGTATCACACACCACAGACTGTATCTTTGTATCAAATGTGCCAAATTTACAGGCCACTATATAGGAGCATAGTTTGTCAGGCAGAACATAAAACCATTAACTTTACTACCTAATTTAGGAAGATACTTGCATGGAACATAGCTTCTAAAAGTACTCTGGTTATCTCATCTCAAAATTTATAATATTACACGAAGATTCTGCTGGTTGTTATTATAGGACAGTATTATGCAATTAGTGAATATGGGGGGGGCAAAGTATTATACTGTTGTACTGATGTTTACTTACTACTTCTGTATTTCTGAAAGTTATTTGACTTTCTTTTTCTATGTTAGTCATTTTATAAATGGAGCTTAATAAAAGTTCCTTGTCCTGTGAAGTCTAGTATTTGGAGAAATGGAAAATATTGGAAATAATTTACAAGAAGGTAACATCTAAATGGAAATTGTATGTATTAGCTTAAAATATAAATGAAAATATGCATTCCAAAAAGCTAAGTAAGCTTTCAAGAAATTATTAGTTTCTAGCTATTAAACACTAACTTTTTCTTCAGCAAGTAATAATTACACTGCCTCACAGTTTGCTGCTGGAGAAATGAGTAGACGGCTACTTTTGTTATTGTTGCAGAACACTGGGTGGTTATATCACTTCCTGAATCTCAGCATCTGTTCGTCAGGTTAATACATAAGCAGCTTCTTCACTTTCTTCATGCTAAAAAATTAGGCCCTACTACTGACTCATGAATCACTTGTTCAGTCTGTTGTTTGTTTCATCCTGTAGTATAGAAAGAAGGTAGAAGAAGGCAGAAGTGGCGGAAGAAGAATAGTATGGTGTCTGGATGTTCTTCTTGGTGGCCTAAATAGGATATAAATTTAGGTAAAACTGTATCTTTTAGAATGGCAGGCCAATTTGCTTTTCAACAAGAAAGGAGTGAAGGTATTCTGTGAAGAGCATTTCTGTAAGGAAAATATTTTCTCTGGTCTTTATAGCTAAAAAGCACTTGGTAATAACACAGGCTGAACAATCAAGAGGCAAGCGCATGCTTATGTTGGTGACTTGCTCCCTCTCTGTCTCTCAGGAAATTTTTACATCCTTTGGCAACCAGTCAACTAGAGTTTTTTTCTGTGCTTAACTTTCTTCTGAATATATTGAGAGAATAGAACTCCTTAACAGTTACTGCAAATGTAATAGTGAAGAGAGCATACTAATTTCAATATTGCTCCCCTTGGCCCTGATAGGAGCTTTGTATAGGTGATGGGTAGCGTAGCAAATCTGGTGCATGAAACGTACTGCTTGAGATGCATAGATGGTCTGTGTATATACGGCTAGTCTAATGCATCCAGGCTTGTTAAATTTACTGCTTATGCACGAGGAGTTTGTGGCAAGACTTAGCTCTGTGTGGAAGTGTGTGGGATTTTCATCAAAACTGCATCTGCAGTGCTGCGGTTCCAAAAATCTCATAGTCTTCAGGTTTCTCCTGGACAAGAACTTGAGACAGAAAAAGTGTTCGTGCATAGGAAAACCTGTCTGTATGGTATTCCCACTGCAATCACAGCAGCATAATGGTTAAATCCAGAATTGCATTGTTCAATTGAGAAGGACTGTTAATATTTTATGTGAAGAACTGCAACGTCTGTTGGCAGCATGTTATGTTGTTTATTGGCTAACACAAACTTAGAGAAACATCCCAACTTGTTTCAAAATATTGATTAGTTTTGGAAATATCTTAAATATCATGAAAGCCGTTCTGTCTATTTTATGCTTAGCGCTGTCTTCCATATCAGAAGATTCATTGAGTATGCAGGGTAAATCTTACATTTATCTTACCAGATAATTTTAGACAGTGGTATGTGATACGTGGCATTTGGAATTCAAGTCAGATTTTAATTTACTCCAGGGCTTTTACATATGTTTCCTATTAGCAGCTTTGTTCTCAAATGTCTAGTGTCGCCAGAAAGGAGGAAAAAAAAACCCCGAAGAAACAATCTTAAATTCTAAACATAGAGAGGGAGAAAAAAAATAGACTTCAGATAATGATTTCAGTATTTTTAGGTTACCATTGCTTTTACAGTCATCCTGGTGTTAACTTCTGATCAAAATACGATGGAAATATTAACATTCCTTTTGTCTATGGTGTTACACATTAGTTTTTCTGGATGAATAGTGCAATATTTTAACCAGGAATCTGCTCTTAAAACCGAAATAGTGAGCAGTGATGTTTGATGGCATTCCTAATACTTTCATTTGAATTTTCTTCTTTTCTTTGGAATTATTGAAAAAAAAAACAAAAACAAACCAACCCAGAAACTTAAGTTACTAGTTTCTTGCTAATCTGTCATTAAAAAACCAAACACTTGTGAAGTAGAGTTGGTTGGTTGGTTGGTTTGTTGGGTTTTTTTAAATCAAGGCAACATGGGAAAATATCCAGAAATTTTGAGGAATGGAGAACAGAGAGAACAAATTGATGTAGTTCAAACTTTTACAGTTGAGACCTCTTATTTTTGTTCAACTTTACTGGGCAATCTTCTCTGAGACGTTTGAAGTTGCTTCAACAGATTTCAGTGAATGCAACTACTTGTAGCATTATTAGTGGTACATATCAACATATTAGCTAGATACCTAAGCTCTGAAAGATATAACTCTAGATTTGACTTAAACTTGAAAAGAAACATCATAAGATTAGTAAATGGCCAACTATGGCTGGACGAGTATGGTACATATTTTAACGTTGGTAATTGCTGGTTTTGAGAGCAGAAATCGCTTCTTAGGACATAGGTAAATGCTTTTTTAAATTAAGTGATTTGGAAGTTTCATAACAGTGAAGTTGTATCAGATTTCATAAGCTTAATATGGTTTAGGTAGCTAAACTATTTTGCTACTTTACCAAACCTATATGAATGGTTAAAAACCTGCGTATCTTAATTTATATGACTTTTTTTTTTTCCTGGTCTAGTCTAGGGCATTTGCCTCACTTTTTGGAAATACTAGTGCAGGAATTCTGAGGTACTTGCTGATGGAAACTTTCTGGAAGTTTCTACTATGGTTAGAACAGCCAAACTTTCATCTCTTGATTTCCTAAGGAAAGGAGATTTTTTTTTTTTGTCTGTGTCACTTATTTCACCCAGTATCTTTTGAATCCTCATTGCCAATTACAGCCAAATTTGACACAGGATGGATAGAGGGAAATGTATAGGTACTTTCTACAAGCTTTTGAAAAATAGCAGCTGGGTAGAGGAAAGTGCTCCAAAGAGATACTTCAACTGAGAAAAAAGACAGTTATAAATTCTCCTTCTTCGGGTAAGCATCCAGATGGCAAGGCAAAACAAATGTTCACTAACCTCTTGGCATACTCTTAGCTCTGTTACTTGGCAGCCAAACAGGCAGTAGGTGTGGAAGGCAGCTGTAGGAGAATATGGTGAGATATTGGTGTGAGGCAGAAACAAGGAAGGAACTTGAGAGTTATAAGGCTCAAATCCATAGGAATTCAGGCTTCTGTAGCTTCTGTGTTCATTGAGTAATTTAGTGACAGCAACACTGGGAATGAAGAGATTGTCCTTACCCTTCTAAGTGCGGCCCAGGATACTGTTAGCCTTCTTGCCACGAGGGCACGTTGCTGGCTCATGTTCAGCTTGTCCACCAGGACCCTCAGGTCCTTTCTTGCAAAGCGGCTTTCCAGCTAGTCTGGTGTTTACCGGTGCGTGGGGTTATTCCTCCCCAGCTACAGGACTTTGCACTTCCCCTGGTTGAAATGCATGAGGTTTCTGTTGGCCCGTTTCTCCAGCCTGTCAAGGTCATGCTGGATGGCAGTTCAACTCTGGCGTGTCAGCCACTCCTCCTGCTTTTGTGTCATTAGCGAACTTGCTGAGGGTAATTGCCCTGTCATCCAGGCCATTAATGAAGATGTTGAAGAGAATTGGAGTCAGTATTGACCTTGGGGTACACCACTAGTTACTGGCCTCCAGCTAGAATTCACTAGATCACCACCCTCTGCTCCCTGCTGTTCAGCCATCCAGCCCATACTTTGTTGTGCTTTTATGATTTTACAACTCATTTTTTTCCTAAGGTCGTGCAGTGATATCCAAGTAGCTGTGCACTTTCTCTGTCCACTTGTCCTTTTCTCTTTCCTGGTGCTTCTGAGCACAGTGGACACTTCTAGCCAGTTTGCCAGTCACACTGAATTACCGCAGGATTTATGTAAATTGACAGCTGGGCAGAGGAGGAAGACACAACTGATACTGAAAAAAGGAAGAAAAATCAACACTTCTTCACCTTCTTTAACTTATTTAGCATCAAGAGAAAGTAACTGGGTGATCTGTGAGTTTCATACACTAGTCTGCAGATGACCAAGTAGTTGATTCTGGACCCATACTTCTAACCTATATTCATATTGCTGCGAAGGAAATACAGGAAATAAAGATGATACTGCATTGGGACTAATATAATTACGGATATGAGATGGAATGGGATTTTGGGATGGGAGATTGAGGGTTGTGTGGCATAGGCATCTTTACAAAACTATTCTTTATTAGGTGTCTTGCAGAACAAACCTAACTCAAACTGAAGTGGTTTGATGCTTCACAATTTTGTATTTGTTTGTTTGGCTTTTCAATATGGATATGAAAGAAATCCTGTTTTATTGAACATACCATGTAAATCAAAACATGCACTTGACATAGCTGATAGTGCAAATTAAAATCGTGATATGATAGTATTTTGTATTCTTTAAACTTTAAGTATCTTACTAAGTTTGTTATTTGTCTGTTAATGTTGTGTAACTTCTATATTATTATTTGTATTGCTGTGTTTTAAAATGCTGCATTAAGTAGGTTGATGTTGGGGAAAGAGGCAGGGAGAAGGCTCGGAGAGATGAGGCTATTTCATCCTTTGGCGAGTTAATGGTGTAGAGCAGGACATATTACTCGTCCTTTAAAAGTATACTCAAATGATACTTTAGTGCTTAAATAGGCTATTCTTTGTAATTAGTATTTCTAAAGTTTACTGGTCTGTTACTGTGCAGTTAACAGTCTTTGTTATTTATTCTTTAGAATTACTTTTCCTTCTATTGGTAACAACAGACTGCCATCCTCTGGTGAAATTTGTTAACTGTCTTGTAGGGACCTGACACATTTTCAGAAAATGTGTTAAAGTTTGGAAAGCTTAGATGGAATAGATGGAATAATTTACTTTTTTTTTTTTTTTTTTTAATTAGAGGAATGTAGTTACTCGTACAAGGAGTAAGTAATAAGACTCTTAGAAGGGTTTCTATGAAATCTCTCTTTCTCCCAACTTCCTTTTTCCATGGTATCTGTGGAGAATGTAAAGGTGGACTTGATTTCTTGGCAGTTTTTCTCCCCATCTACTCATACTAAACTGCCTTGTTCTGTGGAAAGACCATTGAACATTAGTGTATTATCATTAATTAGCTATTATTCTGTTAATTTCATTGCTGTCCATATTCAGACGTCATTGCTGAAACGGTTTAAGGCACATTCTGTATTGTAATGATCTGCGAAAGAACTCCACTATCCAATTTGATTGTGAAGCAGGTATGTTTATTACAGCTCTGCAGCACTCGGTGCAGCAAGGGTCACGTACCCTAAGGATGCTTGCACCCCGAGCCGCGGTAATTGCCTCCTATTTAAAGCAGCAAAACTTACATATTTACATATTTATCACTCTGTCCCACTTCGGATGTAAATTAGATCTCCTCCCGCTTGCGCAGGCGCAGTCTTCCCCTTCGGGGGTCTTTTGGTGGTCTTGGGGAGGAAGTAAGAGTTCCTCGATAGTCTTCATCGTGATTGTCCTTTTGAACCCATCCTCCAGAGTGCACAGTTCAGGCACAGCTGGGCTGTGTCTTCCCCCGCGACCACAGCTCAAGGCAACATCCCCCTCCGTGGTCACGGTCTGTTGCACAAATACAATTCCTCCCCCATCCCCATCTTACCTAAAACAATGAAGCAGGCCTTCAAGTGATAAAGACCCTACTTAAGCCCTGCCAAGGGCAGGGGGTTACACTCTTTTTTACCAAAGACAAGGCTAGCTAGCTAATATTGAAGAGACTAAAGCATATCACATATCTGAAAATATTCTTTTTGAAATATTTTCTACTTTCCCATATCAGTAATGTCTGTATGTCATTGTGACATCTGCTTGGGTTTATGTTAAAAGTATGCCAAAGGTACAAGATGTGTAAATTATTAGTTATTATTATCCATAAATGCTAGCTGAAGAATGATAGCTGAAAAGTGGAAGGTTGTTGAACGTATTTTTTTCTTGTAAGTGACAGACATCCTATGAACTTGTGATGTGATACAGATAATTACTGTCTCTTCTCTAAAAACTTACAGGAGACAGAATGAGCTATTTGATACCTGCCTGTCTTAATGCAAAATTGCCAATGTAGTTTAAGTCACAGATAAAGTTTATGAAACTTCAAAGCTAGCTCTGACGTGCGGGAAAAAAAAAAACTTTACAACCTGCAAGGTTATAAAGTTAGGTATGTTTATTGCGTGCAGATGCACGGGGGATCGCTCCACCACAAACGTGCATGCCCATCGTGGCCGCTTGTCCAGTATTTATACAATTAAAACACTACATATTCCAGAGACACCTATACATATTAATGATCTATCCCCGAAAAGGCGGTTCCTTCCAGTCACTCCATTTCCATAATCTCCGCCTTGGGCCCCTCCTTGGTGCGCTTGCGCAGTCCCTCCGGGTGGTCGTGAACAGGGATCTTCAGGGATGAAGGCCGTAGGTCTTCCTCGCTGTGTACTTTTCACCTCTCCCCTGAAATCTCTAATTTGGCTGAGCGTGCAGTCCCAGACCAGTTTCGACCTGGTCTGTCCTTGAATGCACATCTGGCTACCTCCCTTTTGTTATTGTTTGAAGATGGATGTTAGCTAGCCCTCGTTAGCCCTTATCTCCTCCCGCCTTTGACACCTTTGAACCATGAATTACATCCTTGGTTTCGTCTTTTCTGTTTCCCTTATCAGCTTCTTTCTCCAGCATTCCGGGCCTCCTCAGGCCGTTTGCAGGGGTTAGTAATTAATTACCCACTTGCATGCATGTTAGTTCTGGGAAAGCAAGTTTTAATAGTTTTAGCATTTTCTATGTAGCTCTCTATTAATATTTTCGATATATCTTTGGTTAGAAAGTATATTTTCTATATGGCCCCTTATCAGCTGAATTTGCCTTGAAGATGATGAAAAGCTAAGCAATTGATAAAAGCATTTAGAGATTATTTATGAAGTGTGAGTGGAGGTAGTAGCTTCAAAATAGTGTTGCAGTTTCTTCTATGAATGTTAATGTATCCATGGATACTGACTGTAGAAAGAGTTTCTCAGTCTGAATGCATGGCAAAGAGGAAAGGGTGAGAAGGCAAGAGAGTTTTTTAAGGCTTTGGAAGGATGAGATAAAGACTATATAGTCTTCTACCTCTTAGGACTTCGCAACATTTTTACAAAGTTTTCACATTGTATTGACTTCAACAGTGGACCTAAAATTTGATTAAATTCTTACAAGAGGTCCTGTAAAGAATTCTTGGTTTTAGAAAGTACTAACCGTGCTTTCTAGGGCCTAGGACCACTCTGCTAAAACCATGTCCCAAGGAAGGTTTCAGATGATGTCCAAGACTGAGGGATGCTTTAGGGAGGCTGTGTTAGGATTGTTAACTAGCCTCAGCCAAAACTCCTTGCGTTCGGAGACCAAAAAGCCCAGTGGCCATTTTTTCTTACATGAGCGTGGCAGTTAGTCATGGGAAGACAGGCGGTTTGAACAAAAGCAAGAGGGATTTTATTTTTTCATGTGACAACCTACTCACCTGTAGGCATTTGTTATGTTTGTAAATCGTATGCAAAATGCAGTTATTAAGATTTACTGGGAATATAGGTAATTGCTTCCAGGAGCTCCTTGCTGCTGAGTGGGTTTATTAGCAGTGGGTTGGTTGAGCTGGCCTGCTTTGGGCTAGAGAGGTGTAGGCTAACAAAAGGAAGCAGAAGTTGTTCTACATGCATTCAGACCTTATTCCACCTTCTTAAATGTCTTAAGTCTTGGCAGATGCAGTGTTCCTGTTGTCCATTGCATAAACTTCAACTAAATAAAGAATTATTTGCTTTCTCTGCTATGTTTCCTTTTAATCCTTACCAGTAAATTAGTGTAGAATAATGTACTATGTTACATTGTGAGTTTATTATTTTAGTTAAGCTGTAGAATTTGAATCAGCTTTTCTATTTATATTGTCATCGCTGAAATGGGTAATTTAGTATAGCATGAGTGTTTAAGAATACATTTAAACTAGCGATTCATATGAATAATGATTTTTCTGTTATCGATTCTGTTCCTTTTACTAGCGTTGTACTTACTCTTTGTTGTGCTTTCAACTGAAGATTTGATTGAAGTCCACCTCTATCCCACTTACTTGAGGTGAAAACTTATGAACTTAGTGTTCTACACAGTAGATAAAAGATGGGGAAATTTTCCTTCCATTTTTCATTCTTAGCCTTCTTTAGGATTGAGCTTCTTTTTACTGTTAGGTAGCTACTTGACTACTCTTTTCTGCTGGAAGTCCCTCAAATATTTTTTGGCTTTTCATTACCTTCTGGTAATCTACAAATTTTCCTGCCTCATTCTTTATTTGCCTTTCCTCTGTCTTTTTGATAGTAAACTTTGTAAGTAGTGAACTTTTTGTGGAACATTAAGGACTTCAGCTTTTTAGCTGTTAGTAGATAAGAATGGGAATTTATTTCAAATCTTCACTCTTTTTCTTGACAGTTGTTATTGACAATGCTTTGTCTCTCTGGTACGGGCTTATGAGCTGTTTATGGTAGTATAAGGCAGAGTAGCCAATCATTAAGGGAAGGTTGGCATTTCCCAGAGGGTTTGAATGTGCACTTGGGCTGTTACCATGAAGTAGCAGGTGCTCCTGCTCAAGTGTGAATGTAGAGATTTTGTGTGATGATTATTTAGTCTAGGGTAAATGGCCAGTCTGTGTGGTGTGTTATTTTTTATGTAACTAGGCTGTTTCATGCTCAGTTAGTTATTTCTGCCCTTGCTTTTTTTCATTATTCTTCCATGCTCTGAGTAAATCTTGTAGAGGTGGCTTAAAGAGCTGGCAGTTGCCCTCTGTAGCCTTGTCAGATTTGATACGGTTGCATTTATTTAAAATACAACATATAAGAGAGAACTTCAGACTGTGTCTTTGCTGGGAATGCAGACTTGCAGTAAAAGCTGCTATGCATTCCCTGTATGAACTGTACATCACAGTTCTGTGTTTCCTATAAGTGTATTAACTAATTCCCTAGTGGAAGAATCCTCAGAATCTATTGGCTTTTTTTCTCTATATGCATCAGGCTTCTCTTCTAACGCTGGTTTGTGTTTAGAGATCATAGCTCTTTATGCATGATGACATAGCTATGGCTGAAGAAGTCCATGATATAAACTAGACCAATTGATGGGGAATATACTCATTAACTACTATTTTCAGTACTAATCACTGTTTTCCCCATGTTATTTCCTAGGAAATACACTCCTTAGCAACGTCTTCAGAAGCTGGGAATAGTAAGATGCTTGGTGATCTGCAGATTTGTTTTGGGTTTTGTGTTTTGTTTAGTGCTTTGGTTTGTTTTTATTCCGCCTTTGCAAAAACTGTTCTTCAGTGAAATCCTCCCCTGGCCTGCTCTGTCCTTTCCCCATGTGGTTTTGGATCTTAACAGCATAGTGGTACTAATGAAAGAGACAAAGCAGATGAAGAAAATCAGATAGTAAACTCGATGCTTATTGCAGAGTGTACTTAGGGAGGTGGTAGAAAGGCTGAGAGATTGGGAATGCTTGAATTCTATGTAGTAATTTCTACTTCTATGTCTCTGTCGTTTCCTGTAGCTGCTTTGAATAAGTGTTGAATTTTTAACTTTGTGAGGAACAGCAGTGATAAATGATCTGCAAGGTATGTAGATTTGGAAAAAGGAAGAATAGAGAAAATATCTAGAGAAGGGTCAGCAAGGTGTTTGGTTATAATCTCTGAATGTTTTGACATGACAGCACATAATTGAGTATACAAATGCAGGCATTCTTTAAGTTTATTTAATTTATTTTGAATCCAAATAGCAAATATACACTAAATAGATACATAAAATATCCATTTTATACAGTACTGTCAGTATTGAGAATTCTATGTGCTGACCTACGTAAGAAAGCTGGAACTCAACTGCCCTGACATCTGCTTGCATTCAGCAATTTTAAGGTACTTGCATTAATGAGGGATTCTTAACCCGTGTGATGTCAAAATGTAAAAGAGGAGAACAGTAAATGGAAAATATTATTATAATTGTTATAGATAAGAGAAAATATTTGTGCTGGCCTACAGGGATTTTAATAATTCCTATTAAGCTTGAAGCATATGATAAATCTTCAATCCTACTTTTTAATGTTCAGAGTGCATCAAATTATACTGATAGCAAAATATTGAAGGACATTTCCCTCTTTAAAGTTGCAAGAAAAAATACCAGAAACTTTTAAAGGTTTTGTGCATGTTAGTTCTTGATATGAAACCCCCCTTTATCTCACTTAATAATTATAAAAATGCGTTCTAGTTTAGAGACAAAAGACCTCACAATACCGTACCCTTTTATTGCACCTTTGCTGATTACCAAAAATGGCACAAGAAGTGGTCCTTGAAGTCTGATAATTTTTTTTGGTAATTTTTCTTACAACACTTTTTGTCAGAGGAGAAAGTCTTTACTGTGGAAAAACTCACTTCCACTTGATTTTTAGAATTTATTTGAAAGAAAGAATATGTCAAATCGATGTGATTCAAGTAAAGAATTTAACATCTATAATAGGAAGCATCAGATACATTTTCCAGTTCCACTTCCAAGAGTTCTTCCGTAAGGTATAGACTTCTGTTTAAATTATTCAAATAGGTTGTACATTGTCAAATAATACAATAGATACTACTAACATCTTGTTCGTAATTATTTATCTCTGAAATAGTAAATACTTTGTAAGCTGGTTAAATAGTGTAGAATTGGCATTTTCCTGCAAATTTCAAGTATTGTAGAACTGATTTGGACAAGTTGAGCTTTGAAATGACCAACTCTGATATCACTCGAGGAAATTTCCAAGTTGAACGCTGTTTCTGGCTAAAATGCAACGGAAAGTTGAAGGCTCAACCTCCCAGTACTTTACAGGGTTATTGAAGAGGCTTATGCCACTGTATAATGCTTTCTTCTTTCTTCTTCCTGTTGGACAGAAATCATTCACTCCCAGTTTAGCAATATGGTTAGAATGAAGGAAGACTACCTGCAGGAATAAGAAACAGTAAAATGTAATAGTCAGTATGTAAATGGGAAAAAAATGTAAACATTCATTGACATATAGGGATTTGTTACAAGATCAGTTGGATGCAGACCTTAATAGCAACAGGAATTAAAAATTTGTGTTAAATCTTTAAAAAAATATCTCCCTCCTGCCACACTTTCACCCACCAAAAAAGTTATATGGTGTTTTATCGGTGTGTTGTCAGAATAATTGGACTCCATTCTTAAGGAACATTCTCTTGAAATGCAATTTTATATTCTTTTATAGTAAGAATTAAAGTGATACAATATTATATTCTCCCATAGTGCAAATTTTCAGTGATTTAATAAATTTTAAAAAGTAGTCTCTAGAAAAGTTGATATTGGGAGAGATTTGTTGGTATGATTACATATCAATCTAATGCTGATGTAGCTTAAATTAATTAAAAAAGGGCTTGTGGTAGTAGAGTTTAGAATTTGATAAGTAAAATAATATGCATTGACAAAAGAATTCTTTTGTTTGTGGATCTAATTTTACGTTATATTTTAAGCTGATGTTTGGGGTTTTATGGTTTTGTTTTGTGTTGTTGTTGTTGTTGTTGTTGTTGTTTTTTAATATATCTCAAAAGATTTTCCTTTAATTGGAAGTGAAATGAGAAGTGGAAAGAAATTAAATTAAGAGGTAAAAGCTTTTACCAAGTAGCTCATCGTGTACTCTGCATTCCTCCATGTTTCCCCAAGCTTTATTCTGCTCAGTATATGTCATCTTATAAAACATATATGATTTTAATTGCTGTTCCAGAATTTGGGAAATAAATGTGTTTTGAAAGCATTTTATTGCAGAATTTATCTAATTCTAAATACAAATTTTAAAATCTTATCTCATCATTTCAGCCTCATAAAAAATTTACTTTGGATTTAGTACTTTTCAGTGTGGGCACGGAAAAATTTCCCCTCTGGCTTGCTAGTATGGAAACTATAATAAAACCGTAACAAACTTTCTGGAACATTTTCTGGATATAGCATGTTTTCTTTTTTTTTTTTTCCTCCCTTCTCTCCGCTAGCAAGAGTTCCTGCTGTTTGATCTTGTTTATTTATTGAAATACATATATGATTTCGGATTTTCCTAGTATGAGAGTCATGTCAAAATAAATGTGACAGTTAATTATACTTTTTAGTTATGTCCTAATGAGTATAGCAGCGTGTAATTCAAACAACTCATAACCACCAGAGCTTTCTGTTAAGTTTAGTATGTGACCTGCAGATATTTCAGTTCAGGTAATCCAGGCGGAACTTTCTTCAGCTTATTTTTTTCCAGATGGATTTCACGTATACTTGGTATGTTGGCAAAACTTCCGTTTTCCACATCTTTGATTTTATTATTTCCAAGGCCTAGCCTAGAAATAGTACAAGGAACATTTAATTAAAAGACTAATTGACATTCACAACAGCATTGAAGGGCATACTTTTTTTTTTAAAATTGAAGTACACAGGAGTAGACATAGAGAAGAAAAGAACTGGGGAAAGATGATGAAATCTTACCTCTGATAGGAAAAAGAAAAAAACCCAACAAACCACTGTTGATCCAACAAATATTTTTCCTCCTTAATTTAATCTCCACTTAAAGGACAACTGTTAGCATGATGGGAGCAATTGTCCAGTTTTGCATGCAGTTTTTCTGCTTTTAGTGGCAAGAGTTAAATCAACCAATCTGCTTGTAAAAGAAATCATGCACTTTTATCAAGTAGTATAGCTACAAAATATACTCACAATAATAAAAAGTATTGTCCTAATAAATAGCCAAAGAAGAGCAAGTCTTGCAAAGAAAGTTATATATATTGTTTAGTCAAAACCTGTGTATTTTAAAAATGAGCAGGACTACCTTCTTCCCTACTTCCACATTTTCTTTAATTTAGGCCTTAGTTAGGTTTTGTGCTGTAAGACTTCAGCCTGCGTTGCTAGTAACATGATTCAGAAGGTGGAGGCACAGGTGGGTTTGGAATTGCTCTTTTCATGCATCCTGCAATCCCCTTTTTCTCCTTTCTTTCTTAATTTCTTCAGAAACTGAAGTTGGTATCTAAATGCAGTTCAGTACTTCCTCTTTGATAGTAGTTTGTATCACCACATCCAAAATTGAGTGCTGCTCAACCGTATTTTCAGAGTACTTAACTGAACTTCACAGAAAGAACTTCCTTATTTTGTCCTACATTTGCGATCCATTCCTCAGAAACATGCAAATATTCTTTTTCTTAAACCCCATCACATTTAGAAACAGTTATCAAGTTGTTTCCTTTACCAGCTACCGTATTTCTCTCAGGCTGGCTTTCAGGAGGTCAATTTACCTTCTCTTACAATTTACCAGTTTTCCCATGTTTTTTATACACAAGTCTCAAATTTCCTTTTTCATGCCATCCTTTCATATTTTTCTTTGGGATGTGTATGGAGTGTCTCCTTCCAGTACACATAGGCCTTCTCTGGAATTAAAAAGCTATTATGACTCTTAAATCCTATAAAGAGTTGCAAGAAAGGCATTCTGTTCTTAAAACAAAAATCGGTTGGTGTTACTGTATACCTCATTTTGGTCGGCGATTTGTGAAATGAGTGACCAAGGAGTTGAAATGCCTGGGCCTGATAGGGGACAGGCTAGAGAAAAATACTGACTATTGTTGATAAATAATGTGACTTTTTAAAAAGTTTGGTCTTATTTACAGCAGTTCTTACTGAAACACTTAAAATCTTTGTCTTTTCTCCCATCAACAAGAGAATTATCAAATAAAAAAATCCTGCCAGGTCAGACCTTTTATCAAATAAAAGCGTTCTCCATGGGAATTTACCTTTGAAGATCTTTATACCGGTTAAAATCTTCAAGTTCAATTGCTGTGATCTTGTTGTCATCTAAGTGAAGTTCTAGTAGACTGGAGGGGAATTCTGATGAAAAACAAATGCACAGGATGAACAAAAGAAGTCGACTTGTTTTTGTTGGAATATTAGTTATGTTCTAAACATCTGCTTTCCTTTGTGTTTAGGATTGAGTGAAGAACTTTGCAGGGGCTGGGGGGGGTAGGTCTGCATCAAAGAAATGGGTGTTAGGTACAAGCATGTTACTTTTTTTTTTTTTTAAATCATCAATGTAATTTGATTTAAAATAGTAACTTTAAAAAAAATAAGAAGTGCATATACTAATGTTAAGATTTCAGAGTTCCAAAATTTGGTATAATTTTGCTAGCTTTCTTTATAATGGCTTTCATATACTTTTCATATACTTACTATCACAGACGTAAATTGTATGTTATGTGCAGTTATCTAACAGTTGGTAGTCAAAATCCTACTCCTGTGGAACCTGTGACAGTTTTTTGTAGATATATATTTCCTTCCAAATGATGTAGTAACTGTGGTGTTACATCTCCTAAGGGATGATCTGGGAGGAAAGCTTTCAGAATTCTCTAAGCAAAATGAGGTATTTGGTATGCTCTTTCCCTGCTGGCATGCAGAATGTTTTCTCATGTGGTACCAGATAGTCCTGATTCAGAACTGTCAGTGAATGGACCAGGAGGTGGAGAATCTTTTTTTACAATATCCTTTTAGAGAGGGCAGAGAAGCATGGTGACCAGTTTGAATTTCTATTTGCCGATCTTGTGTTCAGTTTTACTAGCATCTGTCTAGATGGCACACTGACACCAAACAAGACAAAACACATATTTCTGTTACTAATATGGCTTAGGAGAGCACTGCTCCCATTCCCATTGCTATTTGTTGTAGCACTCCAATACTGGAGAAAAGCGGTGTGCTTTACAGTCTGTCTGTATGCCACTTGAATGCTTTGATGTTTGTTTGTTTGGGCCTTTTTCCAGTTTACATTCCAGTATATGGTTCCACCAGGTGCTGCTTGTGTCTGAGTTACAGTATTCAGAGAGAAGGCTAAGCACCTGTCCATTTTAGAGTTTAAGTGCCTTTTGTAAGTTACTTTTTAAAAATCTTTTTGTGTCATTATAACATTTGCAGATAGAAATCTACAAACTCAATTTCCATTTGTGTAGAATGTGTTCACCATGAAATCCTGTTTGTTTATGATTTGTACATATTTGACATCACGTGTTGGACCTCATGCTGTGTTTCCTTGTAGGAGATTTCTCTACAATAAAGAGAAAATCTGAATCATTTTATGTATGGTTTTTGTGATAAGTGATAGGAGATGGTATTATGATGATACTAGAAGAATGTCTTTTTTATGTGTATGTTGGGGGATGTTACCATAGGCAGACAGACAGTACCTTAACAATTGGGGTGAGTAGGTTTTGTTTGTTGTTGGGGGTTTTCTTTAATGTCCTTTTCTACAGGGATGCTTTTGCATGTGTATCTGTCTACAAGAAGAGATTAAATTTAGTAAGAAAAAAATTCTTTGAGTGATCCAGAAATATCTTAGGGGCCAACATTTAGTTTCCCTGTAAGTTAATGAATGATAAAACATTATTATGCTTTGTTTCCTCCTTTTTTCTCTTAGCTAGTAGTTTTGAGAAGCTGAATATCACGAGAATTTGATTAACTACAATGACCTACAGAAAATGCAGGTATAGAGTTGTACTGAGTTCCTTCATGCTACTTTTTTGTGTGTGGAGGTCAGTAATTTGTAAAGTTAATATTTTAATTTATTACTAACTCCAAATCACAAGTTAATTGTTTTATATGAAGGAGTGATTTAATTTTGTAATATATTGTGTCGAATTTAATTAAAATATTAATATTAAATTTCACTTAGCAAAACACCATCAAAAGATGTATAAACTGCTGTACTGGGTTTTGTGTGAAGGTGGTTCTTTTGCAGAACATATTTGAGCTACAGAGTAGCTTGAAACATTCAAAGTTAGAAATTTGAGGGTTTCATTTTAAATGCATAAAGGAAGTGGGAATTCTGTATCCCTTATGACCCAGTTCAAGTATCAGGGGAGTCTTTGTAAGAATTTTTGAGAGGTTGATGTGAAACATGTGAAGTTACATCTTATTATGACTTTCTCCACATTGTTTCTCCTGAGAAGAGTCTCTGGATGATTTTGAGAAGAGCAGCAGACCTCCTGACAGGGGGAAGGCAGGAGAGCGGGCTGGAGAGCAAGCGTGTGTGCACACACATTGCACACTTTTGAGATGTAGAATTGGATACTAAGTACAAAGAGAAAAATAATGTAGGAGATGGTTTGGTAGTAATAAACAATACAAAACAGAATTTGTGGACATTTTAATAATATTTAGATGTTAAAGCATTTTATTTAGGAGTATACTGGTATAGGTAAAATAGAAAAGGTAAAACAAAGCGTACCTTTAGGAACTGAAGTTAATTTAGCTTCTGCAATTCTTATATGGTAGATATTTACCCCTTCAAAAGCCCCTGGCTCTATTCCATCATTGTTAAGAGGATTCCCGCTCATTTCTGTCCAAGGGGGAAAAAAAAAAGGTATTTATGGCATAGGAATTTTGTGCATGCTAGACTAAGTTATGAACAGATGTTTTCATTTTATTTATGGCTTCTGATGTTCTAAGCATTGATTAACGTTAAGTTTTGATTACATATTCTGAGCAATGGAAGTCACAGCTTTCAGTGAATAAAGGCTGTCTAGCTTGGCTTGCAGGGTTACCAGAAACTTGAGCTTTGTAGCCACATAGAAACTAAATTGTGAAAGATAGTTTCCACAGTGTGGTTATCTCTTTAAGAGGAAATTGTACATTGAGAAAATGTTTGAATGAAAATTATATATAGTATGTTATATTTTTGATTAAGAAATTTTCTTTTCTGCTTAATTGGACTTACCTAAAACATGTAGAGACTTCATTCCTTTAAATATGTCCTTGGGGATTTTCTTAACTTTATTAGCATGAATTCTGAGCTCTGCTAAGGTTTTTGGTAGGTTTGTTGGAATCTCGGTTAGCTGGTTATGGGACAAATACAGCCGTCGTAGCTTCTTTGTTGGTTGAAAGGCTTTTGGATGGATCTTGGATATTTTATTGTTGTTCAAAGCCAATGCCTAGGAGGTATGGGAAGAGCAATACAAAGAAAATTTCTTTATACTGGAGTGTTATGATTATGAATTTTAAGTCATGCATTTGATATATAAGTTAAAAATTAAGTATTTTAAATATTGGGGTTTTCCATCATACTAAACTTTTGCACTTTGTATATACCTCGGGCATTTCAGTTGACTGTGAAAACCAAAAAAGAACCTAGAAGCTGAAGCATCACCTAGAAGGTAGAGAAAAACTAGTCAGAGCTGACAAGGTGCCAATGGATAATGAGAATTGACAACTTCATATATTTTGTGGCCTTGTATTCGTTGTTGCTCCTTAATGCAGACAAATTCTCAAAACTTAGAATTTGGTCTTTTGTTTCAGCATGATGCCACAAAATAGAAGTCAGGTTTAATCTGAACTTCTTAAAAGTTAATGTCTGTATATGACTGATATACACACATGAATTTATATCTTATTTGCCTTAATTTTTCAGCTCCTGTGAATTTAAGTCTCTCTCTTCTGTACAATACGCTAGTCCTTTTTGGGGACAGTTTTTTGTTCTTGGTTGCTATGTGTTATCAGAGAACTTGTAATGAGTTACTACAGACCACAAAATATGAGTTATCTGAAATTATTTTGTGCGTCAAATCACATCTCTGCATTTCTGCACCTAGACTGTTAGTTTTTGTTCCTTTATTACTTCTTTGAGCTGTTGGTAAGGCATCTGCTCTCTGGAATTGTGAGGGAAAAAAGGTAGAGCAAAACAGAATTAATCTCTTTTCCCAGAAAGAATGAGGGTAGCTTAAGGAAATAAACAGGAAATTCTCCTTCCTAATCCAAGTTGCCATCTGTGCCTTTGCTAAGTAGACTAATACTCAGACAAGTTGTACAAAATAAAGTTTGTTTTCAGTAAAAATTTTATTAGGCCTTGACACAAATTAACTGATGAGAAAAATCAAAACAGCTCAGAGTTTTCAGTTATCACATAATTAAGTGGTGACTGATACATAGTGTGGTGGTTGCTGATGTATACCAGTGACTTTCTCAGTCATTGGGGATTAGTTTCTATAAGATCTTCTATACTGAATATAAACCACAGCTAGTGTGTTTACCCCTAACTTGCTGGTAAGACCATTCTGTACCCAGACATGAGACACTTAAGGAGACTTGGAAACACTTTGTTGCAAAGAATGAAGTTATATGGTTCCTATTTTTTCTATCCAGCTTAACCCATAATAATTAACAGGCTCATTCATGAACACTTAGACCCGGTAAATTTTCAGTTCTTGCTCAGAAACCAGATATGACTGAAAAGGGTTTGGTTTATGTTAGTTTAATGTGTGTTTCATGTCTTTCTAATGTGGAATAGAATGTGGTTAATTTGCTATAACCTGTGGAACAGATTTGTCATTTTTACAATGAAAATTTTAACAGTATTTGTTGTACTAGATCTAGAGTGACATTTTATGGAAGTAAGTATTCCAAAACAATCTACCTTTCCAGACCTCTGAGACTCTCCTATTTTCTTTCATTATAAAAAGGGATTCTTATGTGCTGTGAATCTCTAGATTTATCAGTTGCCAGTGATGCTTATTTTAAAGCCTGTGTCTATGTGCATACTTGAGCGTGTTAAAAAATATTCATAAGCATCTGACTTTTTTCAGTAATGCAGCATTAGGCTGTTTTTGTTTAGGTCAATTGGATTTGTAACATTTGTTTCAGTGGTGTATGTGTTAGTTGTGTGCTGTGTGCTTTTGAAAATACCCTCAGAAAACAGTGTTCTAGTTCAACTGTGAGATTAAATTCTGCTGTTTTACAGCTAAGCAGACAAAAAAAGGAGCAGTTGTCTTGCAGCCTTCAAATGTAAGGAATGTTTCTGTGCATGCTAAGGACTGAAGAAATCGTGATATTTTTGGTGACATTCATATGGTACATTTTCTGGATGTTGTAGAATGTAACATAGTTCTTACAGCTCAAAGAAATTTGCTTCTTACAATGTGGGAGCAAAGATGCAGGCATTAGGGTGTAATTTTATGGATACTATTGGAGAAGAAAAATACCATTTGTATTAAAAGTATCAAAATATTTCACATTGCTAAATAAAGTTTCAACTTGGAAAATAGCAAGCTTACATAAAGTGATGCGAGTCCTTGGAGATCGTTTTCTTTGACCTCTTTAATTTTGTTGTTTTGAAGGTCAATCATACGAGTATCTGGTGGAATGTTGCGAGGTATTGATGTCAAACCTATTTAAGTATGTGACATAAAAAGAAACATTATGTGCCTGTATGTAAGTCCAAAGAAATTAACTGCTAAACATAAAAACACAGTAAGGTTGTTGATGTTTATGATGGGAAAGAAAATACGAACAGCCATAAAGCAATAGATGGAAGGGAATATTCAATAATGAGAGGAAATAATTATGTAAGAATGTATGACAAAAATGTGTGGGTAGCTTCAGGAGGAACCGCTTCTGCCCTGACCATGAAAAGCTTGAATGGGGTGATCATTGCAGGTTCTTTACATCTGTGAAATAAGCAGCTTCAGAGCACTGGTTGTTCTACAGGGAAACTGCCCAAGTCCCTGGAGCAAGCAGCCCTCAGGATCTGGGGCTGTGGCTCTGTATGGGGGAACAGGGCTGTTGCAGTGGCTTTAAGGGATTTCTGCTCAGTCCTTGAATGCTCCTTTCTACCTCTGCGCTGCCCTATCTGTTGTACAGGCACGGTTGCTTATATAGCCATACAGTTAATGTCAGGGCTGAGCCATGTGTTCTTGGTAAAAGTGGACAAAGGACAGTCTTCCAGCTGCCAGCATTTAATTACCAGTTGTATAAATTTCTCAATCCAGTTAATTGTTCAGTTACAAAAATCACTTCAGTTCATGTCATCTGAGATCCTGAATCAGCAGAGGAGACTAGCAAGGTGTAGTAACTTTTTTTTGGTGGTAATGCTGATGCATCAAATGCTAAATGCTGGTCCAGTTTATTACAATTATTCCATAATTAATAGGTTACTATTATTTAAAGATGAAGCCTCTTAGCAGGGTTTTTTCCTATGTGTGAACTCAAGTAAAGGTGTTTGCAGTCTCTAAACCAGATGCAATGACCACAGTTTATTGCTGTCAGCAAGAGTTTGTTTTGATTCCTTAATAATGACAGATAACTTAAAAAGCGCAGCAATTTATGTATTGACTCAATGTTTCTAAGCCATGAAGAGTCTAGGATTAAGTTTAGGGTGGTGGCAGAGCTGTGATGAGAATGAATGTCATTGTCATTGTGCTAGTGGTAGGAGCATAGTCCTTTGATTGCCTTGAATCATGGGAGAACTTCAATTAACACTACTTCAAATTGGTGCCATTAATAGTGAATTCTTATTTAGGACAAGCATATATCTGCAACAGTGACAGCAGCAAATTTGCCTTTGGTTAAAATGTTACCAGTGATGCACACTTTAAAGGAGGTGAAGATGAGCAGACAGTTTTTGTCCCATTTACGCACTGGTGTTACACTTTCTTGTGGCTTATTTATGGCCTCTTCTTTCTTTGTTATCTTTTCCTGTCATTTGACCTGTTGCTTTGTAGTTGTGAACAAAGTACTTTTTTAGCCATAGTCTTGTTTGAGAGGGGGAGACTAACAGCTTGTCTAAAGCATAGAGAAGATATAGCAAACTTTTCTGCTCCTCTGTTCGGATATAACTTCATGCAAATAAAAGAAACAGGAGAAAGTAATCTAAACTGTTCATAGAAGCATTTTCACATTCTGTGATCGTTCTCTTAGTGGATAAAAAGCTGTGTAGATTATTATGTACTTACTAACCCAGATCATTAAATAGTTTTACAGTTATTTGTTACATATTCTAAATGCCTTTCCATTCTATGTTATCGATAGAAGTCATTGCAAGTGGAAGGTGGCTATAGCAGCTTGTTAATTTTCTGAACTGATGTGCATGAACTGGAAAAACATTTATGTTGTAAGAAGTGCTGGATACAAATTAGTTGCTGGACACAAATTAGATATGGTTCGAAGCCTAATTGAAAAAAATTAAGCTTTTTTGAAAATGACTAGTACAGGAATTAGGTGAATGTGTGCAATTTATGGAGCTGTAGAATTTGTCTTTTAAAAGGCAAATCATCCAAAGGAGAATCCAATGGAGAACAGAAACACAAACTCATTCTTACCTAAGTCAGAGCAATGGACAACTCTCACATAGCACTGGCATCCAAATGGGCATATTGGGAATAGATCAAAAGGAATGAGTGGTATAATTGGTTCAGTGGTTGGAAACAGAGAATTGTCATCATAGTCGTCATCATCATCTTCTTCCATATCTTGAAGCATCATATTCTTTAGTGTAAAATATGAAGGACCAGTGGTAGGTTTGGCAGAGCACAAAGCCAGTAAGAGGAGTAGTGTGTATTCTTTCATATCTTTTTAATCAGGATGGCCAATCCTGAAGAGGAAAATAATATACAAACAAGAAAACCCAAACACAAGAATCAATGAATGTGAAACAGAAAGTAAAGTTCAATACTTTGAACTATTTACTTCACTCACTGCTACAGTCTCTGGTCCTGAAAAATGACCTGTTAAGAATATTAAGGTTTAGTTAGCATATGCAGGTTGAAGAATATTTTAAAAATAGTCTTTAAAATATAAATTCTTATAATAAAATTATATATTATAGTATTATTAAAATATTTTTCAGTGAAATTCATTAGACATTGATCTCATATCAAAGTTTTTTAGTTGAGTTTAAAAACTAATATCATCATTTGCTTCAAGCTTTGAAGTGTAATTGTTGTAGTAAATTTTAGCAGAACTTGGAATTGGATTTATTTTATTCATTCTTGATGAAAAAAGGGTTTTTAATGGGGTACATCAGCATATGTGCATTGCTTGTGTCTAGAAAATTGAGAAATATTTGATTAGCAATGCATAAAATGCACTTATTGGGATACTCCCTAGACACTTCTAATTATACTCTTCTTATTCTAATCTGGAAAAATAGAGTTTTCAGTCCTGTCAACAGCTTTTCCCGTATTCCAGTCACTCGTTTATTACTGCTATTGATAGAAGTTTACCTCTGTATGCAAGCACATTTGGATTGACTTCTATTTGATGAGGGCTCTTTTCTCTGACAAGGGCCTGCAGGTTATTAATCCATGTCATTTGAAATCAGTAACTTAAATTACATCCAGAAAAAAGCTGGAAGCCAGTGTGTGGCTATTTTTTCTATAAACATGAGTGTTTTTTTCAACCTAGCTTTATCGTCATAGGGCCTATATGTGATAGCTAGGCTGCCAGCTGATAGGAGATGAAAATGTGCCATGCTTGAATTTAATGCCATAAACCCCATCATCCTTCCAGATTACCATGACTTGAAAGTATCTTTCCTGTGTAATTGAAGGTCCTTCAGTCTGGAAGACAGAAGATGTTGGATCAGTCATGGCACCTTCAAAGCAGAAAACCCCATGTCAGATAGCAAATTTTTTTTCCTAATGTTACTGAGAAGAATACACAAGTTACGAAGGACTTTAAAAGTTGATTTGTCTTTAGAAAAATATGGCAGACTCTGTCTCATTACAGCTGTTCATTCAATTTCATTCTGCTTCTCTGAGTTCTAATTTTATCAGATTTTTTTAGCCATACCTGACTAGGAAAACCAGGAGCCCAGTCTTTAACTACAGTATAGTGTGTTACCTGAGTAATGATGAACAGTAGTTCAAAACCCTTAGATATTTTCTACATACTCTGGTTTTATTCTCAAGATTATTTTATTGACCAAATAATCCTGTAAAACTAAACACAAGGGAAAACAGATAGTAAGAATTGTCACAGGATGCTTTGTGACAGCTCTGTGAGAAACAACTGTGAACTCAACCCTCAGCTGCCCATTGTTTCCCTGCAAAGCCCAGTTCTGGAAGCCATTTGGATCCTACAGCACTCCATGCAAACCAGGAGGGGCTGCTGTAAATTTTATTGTGCATATCCTGTTTATAAAAGTGTTTCCATTTAGACTGTTGACATCCTCTTTAGGGAAATACTAAATGGTTGTCAGTTCTTCTTTGATCACCTAATTAAATGCATGTTGATCTGTTTATAGCTGAAAAATGTCTTTATGCAGGCATTTTGTCATTGGTCCTCAGTTGCAGGAGGAAGAGTGCACTGGTTTGTAAAAGCGTGTTGACTTATTAAAAATGCTGAGGTTTTGTTTGTATTGTTTTTTTCTGTAAAAAGTAATTTTGGTGTTTCTTGTATACACTTCTTAACAGCATTAAAATGCTGTGCATTGCATGCATTGCTACTGCTGTAACAGTATATGTTTCAGGGTGTATAGAAAGAAAACCACTAACACTATTTAGATTACATAAAACTCACATTTTCGAAAAGAATGCATTGACTTCTTCCCCCCCAATATGTGTCTGAAAACAGAAGCACAATATACTTTGTATCTTGCAGGTATGCAGTGTGTTACTGTAAGTTTGATATTTATTGTAACCTTCCAGTTGCATGCTCATTTGAATAGCGTGTACCTTTCACTGATTTAACAATCTCTTAAAAGAATCTTCACATATATTTTTCCTATATCTTTTCCTTTGTGTTTGCAGTAATGTTCTCTTTCAATGCTCCTAGAAAGAATTTTATAGTTGTACTTGCAGTCCTATACAATGCATTTTCTTGAAAGAGCCTTCGAATATAAACACTGCTGGGAACAAGGTGTGGAACCTACTTTTATTTGTTTGGAAAGAATTGCGGTCGTGTCTGACTGTACACCTTTGGAATACTTGGCCCTTTCAATCTTGTATTTCAGCTTCAGCAAAACAGTCAAAATGTGCAATACTTCAGTCATACCATTTATTAGGAGATAAGGAGTTTGAAGCCTTTCAGACTTCAGAGTTCTCCTTATTCTTGGACGAGTGGTTTAATGGCTGGGTTTTCGCAGATGGCCACTCAGACTGGTGGTCTTCCCCTGGCTGCTTATGTATTAAGTGACAAAACACTCTGTACTTTATTCAGTGGTGTCCTACAGTTTCTGCATGTAGGATATCAAACGTCAAAGCTTGGGACATCTGGTTTCTAAGTGCCTGCTGACTTCTATTTGTGATAGGCACTGGGTGTGTAGTTTTACTGGTATCTGAAAAATAATCTTTCACAGATGTTCCTGAAATGCTCTTCTGGATCTGGTGCTAGGAAGTTGTCTTATGATACAATTTAAAAATCTATTTCCATGCTTGCACCTGTAGCACATGGATTGCATATTTCCTTTCAGATATTATCATAGACTCATATAATATATTGGGTTGGAAGGGACCTCTAAAGATCATCTAGTTCAACCCCCTGTGTTGGGAGGGACATCTAGCAGGGAAATCTCTAACTAGGTCAGGTTGCTCAGAGCTCCATCAAGCCCGACCGTGCATGTCTCCAGGGATGGGACTTCCACTACCTCTCTGGGCAACCTGTTCCAGTGACCCACCACCCTCATATTAAAGAACTTTTTCTTAATGTCCAACCTAAATCTACCCTTTTCTAGCTTAAAACCATTACACCTCATCCTATTACTACAAACCCTTGTGAATAGTTCTTCCCCTGCCTTCCTATAGGCCCCTTTCAGGCTGCTATAAGGTCCCCCTGGAGCCTTCTCTTCTCCAGGCTGAACAACCCCAACTCTCTCAGCCTGTCTTCATAGGAGAGGTGCTCTAGCTCCTCTGATCATTTTCATGACCTTCCTCTGGACACACTGCAACAGGTCCATGTCCTTCTTGCGTTGGGGGCTCCAGAGCTGGACACATTACTCCAGGTGAGATCTCACCAGGGCAGAGTAGAGGGGCAGAATCACCTTTCTTGATCTGCTGGCCACGTTTCTTTTGATGCAGCCCAGGATGCAATTGGCCTTCTGGGCTGCAATTGTGTGTTGGTGGCTCATGTCCAGCTTTTCATCCACCAGTACCCCCAAGTCTTTTTCCACAGGGCTGCTCTCTAGTGTGTCTTCTCCCAGTCTGTATGGATACTGGCAGTTGCCCCAGCCCAGGTGCAGGACCCTGCACTTGGCCTTGTTGAACCTCATGAGGTTCACCTGGGCCCACATCTCTAGCCTGTCCAGGTCCCTCTGGATGACTTCCTGTCCCACTCAGCTTGGTGTCATCAGCAAACTTGCTGAGGGTGCACTCAACACCACTGTCAAAATCATTAATAAGGATATTAAACATTAGTGAAGATATTAAAAAAAGCTAATCATGATTTCAAACTATGGAAAGGTTGAGGCTGTGATTGGAATAGTGGCCAACTTGAACCCTTGAAAAACATGTGTTGTTCACAAACAGTTCCAGAAAAGTAGTGTTGAAATATGTTATTGGTGACATATGAGTCCTATGAGTTAAATCTCTTGAAAACAAGTCCCTTTACAGAAGGAAGGCTGAGTTGTGATACTTTTTTTTTTTTTTTTTTTTTTTTGTGGAAAGAGAAAAAGCTCTTGCCTTATCTTCCTATTTTGCCATTAGGAAATCCTTATTGCTAGTTGGCTTTATATTTAGGGGTAGTAATAAATTTTGACTCCAGGTTTGCATTGGCCAAAGAACTGCCAAACAATGGATTCTAAAGAACTGGATTTTAAGAAGGTTTTAAAATATTTTTCCTGGCTGAGTTTTGTGTTTCCCAATAAGCAGATGTTGATATGTCTCTCTAGAAATGCTATGACTCTGCAGCTCATCTCGAAGAACTTAAACAAACTATGCATACTTAAACTTCAAGAGTAAGAGCATTAGAAGAAAATGAAAGCCTAAATCCAAGAGATCTTCCTGGAAATACTTTATTATTTTATCATGAGAATTTTATGAAATACTTAATTAGTTGTTTCAGGAAGTACAGTTCATGAATACAGCTGTACTAGTGGTCCACTGCTGCCACTTGAGGCTGGTCCTGCTCTGAGGTACATACTTTTGGTTCTCTCATCAGCGTTTCCACTTAGGTTGTTCACTGAGCTGATTGAACTCACTAAACCAGCATAAAACTGATGTGAGCAAGGAAAAAACCCGACACATTCTTTCTGGGTGAACAAGCTGAATCAGTCTGAATAACAGAGCCAGGCACAAAGGAATGGGTGGAACAGCCTGGTTTACGGGGACGGACCATTAAATGGAAAGAGAGGGAAAGAGAAGAGATGGGACAGCCGTTCTTGACATATGCAAGCTGTTAGACAGGTTCAGGTGTTCTGTTGAATAATATGCTCAACAGACAATTGTTGCTTGGACAAAGTCTGGCCTTGTCCGTTTTCATTTTTACAGCCCAGAGCATTGAAGATGAGTTTGAGAAAGAGCGTGATGAATTAAAGGAGGGCTCACATCCTTCTTCATAACACCTTCTTTATAGCAGTCCTACTTATCCTTCAATACAAAAAGCTTTTGAGTAGCACCTTTTCACTGGAACACTAGCCACCCCAAAGTGAGGTAATTGAATGTGGAGAGTACACTTTACATGTAGAGATGCTTTCTGTGAGGATGGAAATTATATATATCCTGTGGCATGTGTTCTTTGCTGTCGTACCAGTTATGGCACTGAATGAATTAACAGCTAAAGTTTTAAGACTTAAAAAGACTCTAAATTATATTTAGAAATCACTTCTGTTACTGGTGTATGGAGGTGAATTTCCTATGGCATTATTTCTGAAAAGGAAATGTTTAAATGAAACAGTGGGGTTCTTGACAGAGGCAAAGAAAAATCCCCGTGTTCATTAATAACACAAATCATTGCATTGTGCACAGATTTTGTCCAAAGAAAGTCAAGACTATAGCTGTTTTGAAAGCTGTATTTAAAAACAGTTCTGGTTCTATTAGTCATTGTCCCATTCCAGAAATAAAAGGAATTTATGTTTAACTCCTTGTCTGCTTTATTGATTTATTTAAATTGCTTAAGAAAAACAGAGGGAAATTTTTTGGTAGGTAAGATTACTGAAGAAATTATTCTGTCTTGAGAAATAGTGCAATATCAAAGTTATGTAGTATAATAATGAATAGCATGTTTACAAAATAAGTTGTTTAGAGAGTGTTTACTTTTATGGAAAACTGCTTGACTTGTGTGTTACTGAATATGATCTGTGAGCATTTTTAGGTTGTAGCTCGTCTGCAGTTCACTCTTTCATGTGTTGTTTTCTATTGCTGATATCTACTTTAAAAAAAACCAACTCGAATACTAAATTACAGAACATTAACACTGAGCTGTAACTGTAAGAACTGCTCTAATTGTAGGACAGATTTTCATAGATTGTAATAACTGAGGAAAAAAATTTTATTGTCAGTTAAGTCTTTCTGACAAGTCATTCTTTAATAGTTAAATAATTCACTGTAGCTTTTTTTCTGCTTTGCAGCTCAGATGTAGTAGATACAGAATTATTTCAGCTGCAAAGTAGATATTCAAATGTTCCATGCTTCTAACTCTAAATTACCTGACAGTATTAATCTGCACATAGTGACTGACAACCTATTGCTTAATTCTTTATTGCTATTTATATAGACTAGGTATTCAAACTGGACATACCTTGCAAGTTTGGTAGTTCTTCTGGAAGCACTGTGATAATCCACCTAAGATCTTTATGCCCAGTTATTTCATATTAAAAAAAAAAAGGAAAAATTAGAGAAAAAGGAAGGTAGGCTGAGTTCTGTGAAATGGAAAGTTAAATATAAAGAAAAATTCCACTTCCAAACTTCGTGATCCTCCTGGCACCGTGGGTGATACCAGAGTAAAGTGCTGCTTCAGATTAGCCCATCTTAGTACTGAATGATATTAAGATGACTTGTTACCACTCATATGTTTTTCATCACTGTCTGTCTTACAGCCAAAACTTCTGGCTTAACTCTAAACGTCTAGTGGAAGACTTTATAAAACCTGTAGTTTAATAATAGTTGACATCAGGCCATTGGAAGTACAGTGAGGTCCATTTCAGGTCATTCCTGCTATGGAATCACGCCTATTTATTATTTCATTAGCCATTATGCTTTAAGAAGTGTGACAAATAAAAGTATAGAACCTTATTCAGTGGCAGAGTAAACTGATAGCCTATAGTGATCAGCATGTTGCCAAACCTTTCTAAAGTTATAAAATTAGGATTTTGTTATGTATAAACTTTATCTCTTGCTTTCAGCAAACAACTATCTGGTTGCGGAAGATGGTTCAAGAATATAAGATGTAGTTCAAGTTTTATTACTCAGTATAGTTAATTTATTTCTCTTGTGTATGAGAAATAAAGCATATCTTTTATTTAAAACAGAGACAGTATTTGCAATATTCTGTGATAAGGATTGAAGTTGTGAGCTTAAAACAAAGTCTTTGAGAATTTGCCCTGTTACATAGTTTGTACTGACATGCATATCACAATATTTAGAAACTGGGTTATTCTTTGTTTACCTTTCATAGCCTGCCTGTCTATGTGTACTTCAGAAATGTATGCTAATGGAGCTTACCTAGAGCAAGTTTCATAGGCAATGTAACAGTTTGTGTCTCTAAATTTACAATGTGCTATATCTATGCAATTCCATGCACATCTGAGTTCAACCGTTTCTTTAATTAGCTCCTTTCTGTGTTAAGAGTCTGGTCTTGCTGTGGAAAAATAGCCTGGAAATTTTATTTGATTTTAGTTTTTTAATATACATATAATGTGGTGCTGTTTGCAAATTGACAGTTTAAGTTGCATATTAGTTGTTTTATCTACTGTTACTTTCTTGAGGAAGAAAAAGATACTATGCCAAAAATTGAAACTTTAGTGCTATTATATCAAACAAGATAAGGCTTGTGTTACCTGCTGCATTGGTTTGGGATGTGTTCCAGTAGCACAGATGAATGATGATAAAGATTCTCCCTATCACTTTTTCCAGGGAATGAAATTACAGTTTCAAAAGCAATCACATTCCCACATAAAAATCTGCAGGATGATCTTAAACTTTTTGAAACCTGAAATTGTGTATATCAGCATTCTCTTGCCTGCATGTAGAAACCAAAGCTTCCTAGGCAAACACGCCCTTGTGTTTTGAATAGCTTGGTTTGGATGCATTTACTTGAGCAAATTTTTTGAAACAGCAATTTAATAGTAACCTCCAACACTTTCTTGGCTCTTTAATAGAGGAGAACAGGGCCTGAGTGTTGTACTATAAATGTACTAGTTTCTTCTTTTTCACTTCTTTCAGTAATAAAGTGTTGAATCAGCAATTTCAGCTGATCTTAGTTTTGTAGCAGTGCTCCCTCTTCCTGACGTTTAGCAACATCTCAAGTTTGGATAAATACTTTTTATTAATTATTATTTTCTCTTTTTAGTTGATTCTGGTGGTAGGAACATGTTCCTATGTGTATGAAGTTTTTCATAGCCATACTACATAATGAAGCTGATACAGAGTGGTTTTATCTGGAAAAAATGTGACCATCTTACCTTATAGGGGATTATCCATATATTTTGTACAATGTATAGTATCAATATGGTATAAATAGATACTGTTTACATTGATATGCTGTTGTTCTTATTATCTGTCTTATTATCTCAAGACATTGATTTAGTATTTTGATTGTGAATATAATTGCATTCTAAAATAAAATACCCAGAAGTTACCTTTTCAGGTCTCTTGACTACCAGATTCTGAACTTTAGATGTTAACTGTTGATGGCAATACTAAAAACTGAAGTAGGCAAGTGGTTCTCAATCTAGTTTATGAACGTGTTCTTTAAACATTTGCAACATATTTCCAGTTTATTAGAAGCTAGCTACTATTGCAGAATTCCTCCCTAGGATCACTGTTTCCAGTATACTTTAATTTTTGGACCCAAAGTCATTATGTGAGCCAGCCCAGTAGGGCAGCTGTGGAGTTTGGAATGAAAGTTGGAGTGTACAAATGAATGAATTGGTGCTAGGTACTTGGGTCGATGTTCCGTTCACTTCCTAGAGTAAGACTAGAGTGTACTTATGTAGAATGGGTAGCATCCATCCAATGGCTGTAGCTGCAGCTTTCTGAGGTATGATCAAACACTGCTTTCTAGGCTATGTTGTAAGGCAGTTGATTTGAGGTGATATCGTTGAAGATGCTATTAAAAGAAAAAGTGGTGATACCTTATTGCATCTGCTGTTTCTTTAATAGTGAGATTTTTGTTTTTAAATAGGCTGATGGAAAAATGTGTCTGTCACAATTGTTTAATCTATGATGTTGGGGTCTTAATGAAGAGACAGACTCTCTAACAGAAAGTAGTCTGAGGGTGTTTTCCTTGCAAGCAAATGTATGTCTATTTTCCTACAAAATATCATGTTTAAATAACTAAAAGATTATATGAGGTCAAACTGTTTGCTCAGACCTTTTCAGTGATTTATATTTTCAGCAGTGAAAGAATTTGTTGAAAATTAGAATTCTATCTTGCCTTAAGATACGTATGTAACTTTCATGAGTAGTGGAGGTTGATTTCTGAGGCAGAAGATAGGAGTGTATCCAGCATGCTGTGGTTCAGAATACTGTCTTTCACTATGGTGAAACATGCAAATGAAAAAGAATTTGGATGGTGTTTTATATCTAATATTATCATATCAATGATATAAAATGCTATCTTGATTTCTTTGTTGAAAATTACTGTGTTTGTTTTAGTTTATATGTCTGAGCATAAGCTCATATGCTGCCGTATGTGGCTAATGCTTACATTGCAATCTTTTTTAAGCTGACCTTGTATACATTTGTTATTGTAAGGCAAACTAAGTACTTTTTCATTTTCTAGCACTGTTTGTAAATGTGGTTTACATAAGTGATGAGTCTAACATCAACTGCATAAATCTGTCTTGGAGACTGTCCATCACATTTTGATAACATGACGTATTCCTTTCGTGCTCACAACCAGTCCATGTGGAGTGCAGTCACGTATTTTGGTTTTAGCTGAGTATTGGCTCTTCTCAAGATGAACTATGCCATTTAAGCTAGCTGAGTGTAGAAAAACTATTCTTCAGCTTCTGTAGTTCATGTTGATTCTTCAGTATTTATATGTAAATATATAAAATAATCATTGTCTTGCATGAATCATCTTTCACTTGTTAATGGATGCATACTTTTTTGCATATTTTTGGCAGCTGACTTACAAACTGCAACAAAATATACTGTTTCATTTTGCAATCAATGTCTTTAGTCCATGGTCCTTATTAGCAAGATACCAATATTGAAGGGCAATTCATAGCTTGCAGTATTAAGAGGTCATAGAATCATTTAGGTTGGAAAAGACCCTTAAGATCATAGAGTCCAACCAATACCTAACACTGCCAAGTCCACCACTAAATTGTGACCCTAAGTGCCAGATCTACAGGGACGGTGACTCAAACTCCTTCCCTGGGTAAGCATACAGCATATTATACAAAAAGAGCTGTAAAGTCAAGTGTGCATGTACATGCACCCATGTGATTGTCAGACTTACCATGTGCTTTATGCATGCAAGAATGTGATGGTCTGGAATAACCGGAGAGGTAAAACAGTAACCTGAAGAGACAGATTTTATTTTTCACCCTTGCAGATAGTTTATGTTGCCTTAGGGGAGAGTAAATTAACTTTGTTCTGCCTTAGGCTACAGACTAATACAAATTTCTCTCTGTGGGAATGCTAATTTAAGAAATCCCCATGTAGTTTATTCCCACTTTGATGCTCATCTCCTTGATACTGTAAAAAGGTTTGTGCACTTAACTGGATCAGGAAACTACTCTGGCTGAAAAATAACCTGCTTGATGAATGAAGCCTTGAAGTAGTATTGGTTTCTGTACATGTCAATTGTTAGTCTTTCTTTTGATGCTACTTACAAATTTGGATAATGTGACACGGCATTTTTATGGAATACAGGCACTTATCTGCTGTATAGACACTGGAAACACTAGACATTCTTTCATGGAAAATCAAACAGTAGTTAAAATTAAAAGCTCTGCAATCAGTGCCAAACTACTGAATCACTCTGACAATCATTTCTAAAGGAAAATTTTCTGGTTTGGAATACAAGCTGGACTGAGCACAACATTTCCTCATAGAGTATCAAGCATTTACTCTGCCAAAGTTTTAACAATAAAAAAAAAATAAAACCCTATCACCTGAAAATGCTGATTTTTTTCATTTTCCCCTTTGTTTTAAGAAATAGTATCCATAGTATGGAAGTGTAAATGAATAATTTTTGTAATACACAACCTTTTGCTAGATTCATATTGTTCAGAATATAAAGGCAACATTTATAGTGATAGCTGTCATCAATTTCTATTGAGCTGATAGTTTTAAGAAACCAAAAACATGGCCGTCCAGTCCTTTGTATTCCAGAAAAAGTGAAATAAAGTATTCAAAGTGTGTTAGACTGCAAAGATAATTTAATTTAATTTGGTATTATGCTTTTTCTAACTTATCAAGAAAATTAATTTATATTACATTAGAAATTCAAAGATCCGAAAGAGAATGACTTTGACTCAGTTTGTGATAGATTGTTAGAAATGGAAGCAGTAATTATCACCTTTATATCATAGTAATTGACTACAGTTTGCATTTCCATGTCTAATGAAGACCATGGATCTGTAAATGTTTGCATGTACTTTGAGCACATGCTGTTTTGTAGGTGGAAAAAGTAACAATATTTCTAGTAAGATCTCCAAATTACATTCGTTTGCAAGTTTTGAGGCACACAATTTGTTACTTTGGAATAGTCAAAATGAAAGCTTTCAGAAACATTACTTTTCCCATTTCACCTGTAGGTGAAAACCACAATTAACAATAAGAAGAAAAGGAACAAATATGGAAATTAAATATAAATTAGGGAAAACCTGCAGTATTTTGTGTACCGTAACAGATCTAATAACCATGCTGTTACATCTATTTTTTCACCTGTGAAAAAACGTTGAGGTTCTGCAGCTGTTCATGCTACTTGTGCTTAAATATTAAAAACTGAAACCTGTGTGTATAGAGTAACAAACACAATCTTGGCATTATTCCCTCTGGGTATGCGGTATTCAAGAAGTTGAGTCTGCTACAGCCAGAACAAATATGGTTTCTTTGATAGCGAAGGCCTATGGCTGGTTGGATCTGGGTATGAGCTCTGCCTTGCTTGGCATTGAACATGCAGCAATGTGGTGTGGTAGGTGTTATAGCAGAGTGGACAAAAAATGAAAGAAGTCAGGAGATTAAAAACTTCTAAACTAATCTAAAAGACCATGAGAAACTAGCAGAGAAGTTAGAGTTGTCTGACAGTTATCCTATTTTCAGTACTATTGAATAGTATTTCAATACTAGATATACTATTTTCAAAGGTATTTGTTTGGAAATATGGAAATGTATTAGTTAAGATGTTTGGTTCCCTGGATGGTTTTGCGCTGCTTGTTATCATAAATAGAAATTCACTAGATGATAGAAGTTACTTTTACCATTCAGTGGAAATAGTCATGTAAATTGAAAGACAGCATATGTCATCATTGCATATTAACTTGCGGTATGGAAAATTAGATTTTTTTTTTTTTTTTTTTTTTTTTGCCTTGAATACTTATATTCCACAAAGGGTAATTTCCATTTGGCTTGCCTGCAGCAGTACAAAGTAGATGTGACTTTAGGAAGTGAGATTACTTACCAATGTAAAACTTTTATTTTGTTAAATAAGCAAACTACATCTTTGGTAATTTGTCATCATGTGATGCATACTGCAACGATACTTTTATTTCATTAATATTATAATTTCTGTATGTTTTACAATTAATGTAAAAGATGCATGTCTCCTCACATAAAACCATGGGCTATTCTTTGCTCAGAAGTTTGCAAGGAAATTTAATTCAAAATGGAGAATCAATGTTTCTTTCATTTAAGGTTTTACCAGAGACTATCAAAATAGCCTTCAAAATAAATACAGAATATAGGTGATACAGTTGTATATCTGACCAAGACAGAAAGAGAATAACTAGTTTGCCTTTTCCAGTGCAAAAACTAGGTTGACACAAAAGAAATGAGTGGGTGGCAGGTTCAAACCAGAACGAAATACTTTGTGAAACATTTATAGTTCACCTGTGGAAGTGTGCGAGAAAGTATAGTAGATTTTAATGTTTTATGTAGACCCAAAAAGTAATTAGTCTAATTGAAAGAGGAAAAGTCCTGCTTTCTGAGGTCTTTGTTATAAGAGTCAAACTGTGCTGGAAAAAAATGGAAAAAAGAGTTTCCCCTGGAAGACTGGTGGTACATAAGTTTTACTGAAGAAGTTCAGAACCATCTTCAGTTAGAAGAAAGTGAGCTGTATATATTTATAAAGAACGGTCATTTAAAAGGGGATCTGAACCATGAAATATTCATGAAGGCAGTTGTTGCCTAACTACAAAGTTGGTTTTGGTTTTTGTTTGGATTTTTTTTTTTTTAAGTAACAGAATGTGTGAGGCTAGGGGATAAAATGTAATGGCACAGCCAGCTTTCAGGATTTTGGAGAAATCACTGTGAAAAAAAAATGAAGTAAATTTTAATCCTTTTTCCTAATTTTAATCCCTTAAAAATACCATTACGTGATTCACTTAGAAGATTCTTGTCTTGGTTGATAGTGTTGTTGAATATCTAATATTTCCACAGCTGTGTTCAGTATTACTCCTTTGAGAAAAATGTCTGTCTCATGGAAAAAATAAGTCAGCTTTTATATATTTTCCCTAGGAATTGCTATCATATGAAAAGTTCCCATAGAGAAACATAGATTTAGTAATACTGCATGCAAACCTACAGCTTTCTGTATATATACTCAAAATGCTGCACACTTGGAATGAAAGTTCTTTTCTTCAAATTAACAGAACTGCTTTAAAGTACTTTGTAGAAAACAGTACATTAGCTGGTCTTAATAACTCAGTTTATCAAAGCTATGTTAATATAAATAACAGCCTAAATCGGAAGCTTTGAATTACACAAATGTCTGCATTCAATAACTGTGTGGAGATATGCATCCTATACAAGGAATTAAACACAAAGGAAGGAAATTCTACCAAACTACAGTAATTGTTTACTCAGTGGCTGTAGGAAATTCCTTGCATAACAGACTGTTAAAGAAGAAATAATAAGGTAAATGGTTTTTGAGATGAACATTTAAAATAATGGAACTGTTAATGCTTCAATTTTCTTTAATTCTTAAACCCTTTGAAAAAATCTGTTTAATGAATGGAGTCAGGATGGCTCAAGCAGACTGGAAGAATGTTGTTTTGGGGAATTAACTCAGCTCACTTATAGCGACTACAGAGAATGTTTGTGGACTACAGAGAATATTTGTATGGCTTCCATTGTAGTAAGAAGCAATAGAATGAGGGGAAATGGCCTTAAGATGCACCAGGGGAGGTTCAGGCTGGATATTAGGAAGAATTTCTTTACTGAAAGGGTTGTCAGGCATTGGAACAGCCTGCCCAGGGAGGTGGTGGAGTCACCATCCCTGGAGGTTTTTGAGGTGGGTAGGTGTTGTACTTAGGGACATGGTTTAGTGGTGTTGATAGAGCTAGGACAAAGGTTGGACTCGATGATCTTGAAGGTCTCTTCCAACCGAAACTGTTCCATGATTCTATGATGGCACTCATCTGTAGGTGGGACTGGATTTGAAGCACAAGGCAAGAACATCACTGGCTTTTAGCATTAGTGAGAAAAGCAAATAGCTAAACCTTTGCAACTCCCAAACACCAGGTAATTTTTTGAGCCCAGTACTCACTACAGTTATTGGACCTTATGATAAATACACAATGTTCAAGCGTTTCCCCTAACTGTCTTTCTCCTAATACCCAGCATAGTTTTGCATATTTTTGTCCTCCCATAGAAAAGAAATTAGGAAGGAAGCAAACTGCAATCTGGGGAAGAGAGATCTTTCTCTTTTCTTGAGATTAATATGGTCTTCCAATTAGTTGTAGTATACAACATTTCCCCAAGCTGAAAAACTTACAATTTCTGAATACAAAGCTTTGAAGTCAATGCCCCAAGTAAACCTTGTTACCCGTAGAACTAGAACTTCCAGATGAAAATGTGAAAAAAAGTAAAAATTACTACTTCTAGTCAGCAGGACAGGGATTCCAACATATAGGCATCAGTGAAAGACAGACTTGTATGAAATACAGATGAAACTTTACTTCTACTTTTAGTGAGTGGCTGAAATAGAATGATTCATGTAAGCTGTGTGGGCTCATATAACAGTATTGAGCTCCTGGGCAATGAAAGATGTAAAGTTGTCATTGGCTCTAGCCCACCTCAGTGTTCAAATGGGATTCCCCTTCATTTGTATCTTGTAGTATCCTGGGAAACTCGATTCATTGGTGTGAATTTTTAATAGACCTGATGGCAGAGAAGAGGCAGTTGTGTGTTGTGCCAAGAAACTTCGTGGCAATGACCAGATTGTGTATTGAGAAACTTTATTAACTTTGTTCCCAGGCTGATAAAGTCAGTAAGTACTTAACAGAAATCTGCAAAATTATGCTTGGCAGCAATTAGGCAGGGCTGTGTGTAAAGTACATACAAGCATAAGAACAGCTGTGCTGGACCAGAAGAGAGCCTGTCTAGTCCAGTCCCCTGTCTCTGACAGTGACCAAAAATAGTTCCACAGAGAAAGGGTATTGCTGTTTATGGCGTTCCTTTGCTTTTAGTTTCCTTGGAGCAAAATAAAGCTGTGGTTTTAAGACAGCTGTTTCGTTTAGTTTTGAGATTCTCCTTGAAGTAGTTTGGCTTTTTTTATGCTATTCCTTTTAAGACTGATTAAACATTATCCAGTTTAGATAAGGACGTTTATTGTGTGAAAAAGTATCATGAATTGGTTTATGGTGTGATCAAAAATGTTTTATGCAGTACTCGACTATCTAAGTTCTTTCAGGGTTGCACCATGATACGTGAACGTGTTCCCAGAGGTAATTTAATGATGTAGTAACTGTTGCAACGTGCTCATTGTGCATCATATATAATGGAAGATGTTTATGAAAAGTTCTGTTTGATATTCTCCATTCACTTCTTAAACTGAAAAGGGAAAGACAGTGCTAAGTCTTTATGGGTCTATCCTGTTGGAATTTTAATATGGAACAGGGTGTCAGCAAGGAACATTACATGTGTAATGAGACTTTGTAACCTGGATGTTGGGAACATTAAAGCAATGTACTTCTATCGAATTTCATCATAGCAGTTGTTACAAAATTGTTAAAATTGTGCTTGCTAGCATTTCAGTATAGCTGCTTGGTGCCTGAATTGATATACATTTTTTGAGTAAATATGTTAATTTATTAGGAATATAAAGCTAAAGTAATTTTGATTGTATAATCATTTCTTAATGTGGAAAAGGACATCTGTTTAATACATTTTAGAGTTTTGTAAGTGACATCTTCACTACTTTTAGATGGAAAAAGTGTCCCAACATTTTTCCACAGTATTTTGAGACTGTGCAGAAACTGTTGACATCATTAAATCAGAGCTCTTATTTCACGTTTCCGCTGTTTTTTCCCCATTTAAAATGGTTTTCAGTGTGCTAAGAGAAGTAAAATTAAAGCTTTTCCCCTCAGAATAGAGAGTTTGGGATTTAATGGTAACTAGCTATAATAGAAGGGTAATGTTACTAAATAAGCAACAGCAGCAGGAGTCTCTCTTTTGTTCATTAGAAAACAGGAATGTATGTCTACTGAATGTCAAACTTACTTATCTCTTTGCATGGATGTTTACACCTTTTTAACTTTTCAAGGAGACAGTAACACTTGTTATGCAGGGTTTCCTCCAAATGAGTGTAGGTTACATGGTTGACTGCTCTTTCTCGTCCACTAAATCTTTAAACGTTTCCTGCATGCAAAACCAGCTTTAAAAGTAAGTCTTTTTAAAACCATTCACTCTTTCCCAACTAGGCTTCACCTCTGTGGTTGGGACATTCTACAAGATGATCATAGTATGATTCTGACCCCCTTTAAGCAGTGATTTGACCTGAATTTTGGTCTTCCGAAACTTGATAGATAACTTTAGCAAGGAGTGGTTGTACAAAAGTTGTAACACATGTTGATACTGCATGTTCACTGTTGCATTTTAACAAGAGTGACCCTTCGTGGGTTGTTTTGGGCTGTAAATCCAAAGAGGATATAGGCAGGTCCCTGTGGTTATGTTTTTAAGTGCTTATACTTCCAGATTAGTAGAGATTTTATTGTGTAAAATTATTTTGGTAGTATTTTCTTCTATTTCTAGTATTTTTCTGTCTCTAGTCTTGTGTTCTCTGAAAGTTGTGTATATTGGAATATAAACATAGTACTTAAATGTTTTCTCATGAGAGTTTCAACTATTTAACATTTGTGTTACTGTACAACAGAAATGATAAACTATTTATTTTGTTGCTGTGACATATCTGTTTATAAAGTTGTGACTTGAGAGATCTTAAAAGTTCATTGATGTCTTTCAGTAAAAGAGTAACCAAATTTTTGGTGGAGAAATGATAAAATCATGCTTCCCGGTTCAGATTTTATTTTTATTGAATGCTGAGGGTGTTTTGCAGTAAGTGTAATCATGATGCATGTTTCAGAATTGAAATTCAGAAATGGTATCAACCACTCTATAGTGTTATGTAAAAGAGAATTCATTGGGTGAAATTCACTTTGTTGTCTTGGGCCACTAGAAGGCTATTGGTCACATCTCAAACTCCTTTTTGGGGTGATGATTTGTAGCTTTGGCATGAGGGCATCTCTATTCTTTATAAATTGAAATGAAAAATGGAGAAGGGTGTATTATGTGAGCTCTACACTTTTGGGGTCTAACAGCCTCGACCCATGGCAATTAAGAGTAATCTTACTTTGGGGGGCATTTGATGCCTTTATTTTTCTGAGTTTCTTTTTAGTAAAGAAAGATCTTTTACCTTATCTTAGAGGAAACATTGCTTCTAATCATTGCTTCAAATTCAGAAAGCTACCCAGGCTTCCATGGTAACAACCTTATTTTATTGGACAACTTTGCAGTTTTTATCTTACCAGAAGTGTACGTGCACAAAACAACAGTTCAGGCAGATCCTCGAAGTTCTGTCGTCATTTAACCGGTAGAAAGATCCTACTCAATAAAAGTGTCAGAGTCAATACCTTCTCTGTTAATATGGTGATAACCACAGGAAGTCTTCCATTATGTTTTAATTTATGATGGGACCTACCTGAAGGATTTAGTACGTCTTGTCCAAATTCTGATGTATGATGCTTGAGCCAACAATGCAAATCAGAACTTAGAAATATAAGAGATAGAGAGTGTAAAGCTCCCAAATTCCTCTTAGGCCACAAAACATTTTGCTTCTGGAATTGCTATGGCTATTGAATCCTAACCTTTGGTATTATGGGTCTCTTACTGACTTTAAAATATCTTACTCTCTCATAGTTTCAATGTTTACATTACATCCTTGTATTCAGATATATTTACCTTACATTTGTCTCTGGCTGGGTTACTAAAAAAATTTTATTCAGGTTTTTGCCCTACTTTAAGTAGTGTCCTTTCTTGAACAGGTTAAAAAAATTCTGATGGGACATCTCTGCAGTGTTAGCAACTTGCAGCTTGTTCTTTCTTGAATTTCTCTGTGGATAGAGATTGCAGCTACATCCGCATCTGGAGAACAGGAGAAGTGAGAGTACTTCTGTGCATCTACCCAAACCCGATTGTTTGTCGAAATTGTTACTTGATTGGCTTAACAGTTTTATTCCTCGAACCACATTTTCATCAGAGACTTGCTGATTTGCATAGAGTGACTTTCTGCAGGCAGTCATTATTTCACCTGTCTAGGAATAATGTGAAGGATCTCCCAGTATATCTCAATTGAGCTTCTTGTCAGACTAAAAGATCAAATTGTGCCTAGTTCTGTAAGACTTAAGAAATTTTCAAAGGACTGGTATGACTGAGGTTCAGACAAGTTATTTCAATACCACAAGAATATCTAATGGCTGTTGCAGGATTTGGTCCATACTATTTTATAAGTCTTCTGAGTCTGATAATACTTTAGCAGAACTATATGCTGTTCTCTAATTGCCCTCTTGAAGTGTATTGATTTCCAATGTAAAAATTAATTATTTGCTCGAATGTGTTTTAGAGAATAAACAGTAACTGTAGGGCTTTTGTGTTGAGCTGTCTTTGCATATTTTTTTCCTACTGGTGGCCAAAGATTCTGAATTTGTTCCATATTTTTCTTGATCAAGAATGGCGAGGTCGCTCTTCTATGTGTTACTGTCACAAGCTGTAAAATGGTGATAATCCCATTTACTTTGTTTACAAAATCCTTTGAGACTCACTGTTAAAAAGTAGTGGGATTTTTTTATAATAAAGCCGATTTCACTTCTAATATAGTTGGTAATTTTGAAGATTGAACAGATTTAAACTGCTTACATTTGACATATGGAAATGTTATCCAAGTTTAATTGCCTGTGTGTTTCTTGAGTGAGTAAGCATCCATTTGTTACATGGCCTTCATCCCTTGGCTTCTTTCTCCTTCTTGGTCTTTGCCTCTGTTACTGTTGTGTTACAATTTGAAAATGTTTTTCCTCCAGTCTCTCTCTTTCACTACTGTGGTATTATATTTACACCATAATTTTACTTTAGGTCATGTTATGTTATTGCATGCTTCTTGTAGGAATGACTTATCACAAGGTGCTTTCAGGCAAGCTGGATATTCATTGTATTAAATGACCAAAGGAAAAATCTTAGAAAAATGACTTGCACAAAATTCACTTTTATGATATCTTAAAAGTGAAAAAGCACGTATTGGAGAAAAAAATGTGTTAATGGTCGCAATAACTCTTTAGTCATCTGTATTTTAGCAGTGTTATGCCATGCAAATCCAGTGGAGATTTTCTAGTGGGTTTTATAAGCCTGAATGTTTTGATAAGAAAAGTATTCCATTTGAGTAAAAATAATTGCAGCAACACATGGTGTTTTGCTTAAATTTATTATAAGAATGCATAAAATTGTGTAATACAGCAGGTTGTTTACCTGGAAATCCCTCCCTGGGTCAGTCTGTGTATTCAAAATTGCTTACTAAAGCTTCCGTAAGCACTGCTCAGCAGTGTTGCAAAGTAAGTCTGAAGTTATTTAGCAATAGACTATAAGTATTCATTTTAATAAATTTGGTTTTTTAGTCTCTCAGAACAGCAGTTTGGGAACTTAATGGTGTTTGACAAATACAAAGGAATATTAGCCAAAGCATAAGCCAAAGTGGAAAGGAAGGAAGGAATTGAATGTTGAAAGTGCGCAAGCAATGAAATCGAATCATTCAAAACAGAATGTCATATATAAAAACTCAGCCTGTTGATTTCACCATTCTTTGCCAAAGTTAGCAAACCACTAAGGTATGACTTCTGACCATACTTTACCAAACAAAATATCAAAAGCAATCTTTTTACAGAAATCCACGTATTTTAGGATTGTTTCTTACAAGAAATTATTTTGTGATCCACTGCATCTGAAGTACCATTGTGCCCTGCAGATACTAGTTTAAGTCAGAGAGAACGTTGCGATGGAACAATGTGATTTTGTTTTTATCATGATCATACAGCTTCAGAGAAAATATAACTCAAATGTTCATATATGCTGTCTGTAATATGCTAAAAATAATGCCTGGAGATTCTTCACTGTTAAACGTTGTGTGAACAGTACGCTTAGGCTGATTATATGACATGTCTGTTGGCAATAGATTGGGATATGTGGGAAACGCACAGTGAAACCTTCACCTCCAGAGTGAGGGCAATGAAGTTGCAGTTCAGTAGTTAACATGTGTCCTTAGAAGGTTTTGTGATGGGCAGTTGCTTATAGCTTTTATACGCCTTTAAAGAAGTCAATCCCTGCATTAAGCCATTTAATCCTTTGTTCTGGTCTGTTCGGAAGAAGAAATTATTAGACAGCATACTTGTAGTACTGAAGAAAACAGAGTACATGTTTTTTTTATGCTTCACAGAGTAGCCCAGGAGAAAGGGGAAAGTATTTGCATGAATAATAGTCATCTGTGTAATGATTTCCTACCACCAAACTACTCTTACAAGAAAGGACTGTAGAATTCAAGAAACATGAAAGATGTTAGAATTACTTTCAATTTTTATTAAAATTACTCTTTTAAATAAAACTATTAACTACTTTTAATTGAATTTTTGGCCACTGTAGAGAAAGAATACAATATTAAAATGTGAAGCAGAATATTAAAAAGGCTTATTTTCTTTGAAGTAAGACATAAATAAGACATTAATGGAACAGAGTGCGTTTTATGGAACATGGTTATGCCTAATTACTCTGGGAATAGAAAGAATTGAAGTCATTAATTATCAATCAAGCACAGTGATTCAAGAGATTTGAACTCCTTTCTAGGGAAACAGAGATCTATTTGTAAACACTGGATACCTAAGCAGACATTCCTATAAAATGTATTACTGAAACTGCTTTATCAACATCATCTCTGAAGTGCTGATTTATGACTATCTAGAAGCTTTCAAATAACTACTAACTGAATATTTTAAAGTTCTAAGAAAGTCTAATTAGTCCCCTAAGTGGGCAACATGATCCTGATCCTATACACCATAAAAATCTAGCAAACTAAATATGGTACAAATGAATGGGACATACCACTCTGAGTTTAAAAAAAAAAAAAAAAAAAAAAAAAATTCAAATACACTTTGCTTAAAAAAGCATCCACACAGAAATGAATGGTTCATTCCTCAAACTCATCAGAATCTGTGTTTGAATACAGGAAGTTTTCAGGGTCATCTGAAACAAACAGTTTAACATTTTTTTTCCTTGAAATTTCTGTTAGAAGAGAATTTATCACTGTAAAATGTTTTGTAGACAGTCAAGTACCATGTATGTTTTAAGAAATTTGATTCTTGCATTGCTGGAATGTTCATAGCTCAAGGACTTTTATATGTATCATTTTTAAAGCTGATGGTACCATTTAAAATGTTTTAAATTCAGTTAATCAAAAAGACAGGATCAAGTTGAGGGTTTAGTTGCATTCTTCTTTTCTAAAGTCTGATCTTGTGGCGGTATATCCGGGAGCATGGTTTGATCTATTGTGTTTAAGCATAATTTGTGTCAATAGAAATAAAAATGTGTGACATAATCTTGAGCTTCTATTTTTTACATTTAATGTTCTTATAATGAAACAATATTAAGAAATACACTACTACCTTACTTCAGTATATAATATAGTGTATCTTGTTTATAGTAGTAAGAAAGTTTTAAATCAGAAATAAGCAGACCTGTTAGTAGCAAAGAATAAATAAAACTGTGTTTCTAGAGCTAGGGATTGCAATGCAGAAGTTGGGTGTTTATTTGATCTTCTGTGGTTTAAGAACAACACTGCAATAGGATCTTATGCATGAAAATGCATGTGGTGATAGCTGTCTTGTATTGATATAGTTGTTTTCAAGATGAACATGTTCCAAACGTGAGTCTTCATTCTCCTTCTCTTCGCTGTTGTCATGAACATCATCGTCATTGATATGAGTCCTGCAGATGCATTCTGGAGGGACTGCCCTGTGACATTGTGGGCGGAATGGTACTTTAATTATTCAAGATAACTCATAACTTCATAATTTATTTTAGACATGCTGTTTATTTAGAGATTTAAAAATGTTCACTGAATCAGTACATTAAATTTTCTCAATAATATATTCATTGAGAACTTTTTCGAGTCATTCTTTTTAAACTTCTCTCCTTGCATTGTTTTTTCATTTGTATCACACACCTAGTTTTCGTGAGAAAAGCATGTTGCTCAGTGAAAACTTTCTGTGTAGCACACATAAGATCCTCTGTCTGTCATTCCTTTGCTTTGTAAACAGCACAGAGGAACTAGAGAGCATGCCTAACTTGCCAGCCAGGGCTGGCTGAAACCTGCGGAGAGGCCACTTTCTGTAGTCCTCAGCAGCTGATGACTCTTTGCAGTTATTTTGTAATCAGTTCGGGCTCCGGTCCAAGAGCAGAAAAAGCTGGTACTTTGCTGTGCCTGTCAAATTCTAGCTGCCCAGGCTGACATGTGGCCCAAGCAGTATTACACATTAATTTTCTGGAGAGACTGGTGCTCGGCATCTTTGAGCATTTTCAAGAAAGTGAAATCTCACTATTCTCTTATCATGTGCAGAAATACTGAAGTAGAAAACTCAGGATTTAGCTGCTCCTTCAGAATATTTTTTTTTTTAAGATTTGTTTAAAAATAAGAAGTTCTTAAAGCATGCCTTGTGACATTTGTTTTAATGCCATTAATGTTACAAAGAGCTTGGAAATTACCTTATTTTATTGTTGTTCAGTCTTAGAAAACGTAATTTTCTCATTTCACCAATTCCAAATGGTACAGACTTTAATTCATTGTGATCCAAAAACAACTCTCTCAGAGAATGATATGCTCCAAAAAACGAGACTGGATCTATTCCATCATCAGTAAGTTTGTTGAAGGACAGGTAGAGATACTCCAGCCCTGGCTTCATGTGACCAAAGACATATCCTGGAATTCTTTCAATCTGATTTCCTATAAGTATCAGATGTAGTAAGGATTTTGGCAGATAGGAAGGAACATGATATAACTTATTATAAGAGAGGTCAATTGATTCCAAGTTCCTGCATTAAAGGAGAAAGGGGAAAAAAAAAAGGGGGGGGGGGGGGTTGAAAACATTGTAGCATACTGTAATCGCATTTTTAATGCTACATTCTGTACAAAGCAGTGCTTAACATGATTACAAGGAAACTAAATTGCAAAGGGAAATTTGTTTCCATTAATGGAACAGAGTGCGTTTTATGGAACATGGTTATGCCTAATTACTCTGGGAATAGAAAGAATTGAAGTCATTAATTATCAATCAAGCACAGTGATTCTAATGATGGGAAGAAATCTACAGTAATGAGTATAGAGAGGAGGCTGAATAGGGGAAACCCAAGGGACTAATTTGTGATTGAGAAGCATTGTGGAACTGCAATAACGAGTTACACTGGAAGACACATAGTAAGTTTGGGACTTTAGTGATTATCCCATTGACGTGGATTTTAAAATTTTGTTCTAAAGCCCATTTGAAATTGAATTGTTTTGTGAACGGCTCCTCTGGAATCATTCCAATATGCTTCTCTTCCAGAGATGAGAGAAGCTGTTAGTAACAGTATGGTTGTTTCCAGATAAAGCAGTTTACGAATCCAGAAATCAACTGATAGGACTGTGGCTGACAGGTTATGGCAAGGTACCCTGCTTAGCACATCATTTACCAGAAGAATCAAAAGCAGTATTTTGCTGCTTTGATTCTCATTGCTTGCTCTTCTTACATTCTACTTTTACACAATGTGGCTACACAGTCTTCCCTTCATCTTGTTTACTTTTGTAATTCTTAATCTAATGGGAAACAAGGCTAGGGCAATATTAAATTAATTTTAAATGACCTGTGAGATAATTGTATATTAGTATCACATTACTGTATGAAGTATTATTGATAATTTTCATTTTTTTGATTGAATGGTCAGAAAAAAATGTTTAGACTTTTATGTTAATATGGTACAGATTTGAGATATAAGATCTTTGTTTGAAAGCTGACTGAATACTTGATTATACAATTTAAGCAAAGGAAATGAAGACAAATTACCTAAGGAAAACAAGCAAATCAAAAGATATAAAATTTCAGGTTAAAGGTAATGAAGTGCAAATTTTTATTTCACTAACTTACTACTAACAGAAAAATAAAATAATTGTGTTTTAGATTATTTATACTTACTCTTGGTTTATCCAAGCCAAGGGTGCTATTCTGTGCTCTTCTAATTTGTTGTGCTTTAGCACAATGACATTTATGTTTCTTGTATGGTTAAAGCAAATTTCTGACACTTCTTCAATTTGATTATTTTCAAGGTATAACTCCTGTAAGTGCATTTGGAAAGAAAACTTGTGAAAGCAAAACATGCTGTTCTTTCCCATTGCAATTCAAAATGTAGCTATTACCTGACCTCTGTATTATCAGAGTCAGTTTGTAGCTGTACTGTGGACTTTCAGAAATACAATTTTTCAAAGCAATTCTTTTGTTTTCTCATTTGTGAATACAGATTGCTTTGAAAGATCAGACAGAAAAATAGTTGTATCCTTTGTCATGAAGTTGTACACTCTAAGAGTATATAATGTGAGAGTGAGGAAGTTGACAGAAAGTTGTTGCTTTTTTTTTTTTGTCTTGGAAAACTATTAGTGACAAAAATATTAAGAGTCTTGCTTTCTTAATATGTTTGCTGGGCAGTTTTGAGCTTTGAAACTTTCAAATTTGTAGGAATATAAAATGATAGTGTTTTACAAAACTTAATGTAATGAGTCTGCATCATATCAAAACTGCTTGTTTTATGTAGATTAAGTTCCTGTAGAGGAAGGCTTTGGGAAATGAGAAAAGCAACTTTATAGCCTGAAAATCATTGTTTGCAGATTTGTTAGGTGTTGGTTTAAAATTAAATGTTCCCAAAGAACAAGTGTAGGAAAACATGCCAGGTGCTCACTGTTTCGTCAAGGAGGGATGAAGTGAAAAAAAAAAGAAGAGTGTAATGTGTGAGTGAGTGGGTAATGGAGAACATTAGGCTGAAGTAAAGTTGATTATGGAAGATCCCAAGGATAAAAGGAAATAAAGACAAGGACACTGAAATGAGAAAGAGCAAAAGGAAAGATAGAATCAAGAGAGATGGTGATATTAATAGGTAGCAAAAATTATCTTTGAAATAAAGACTGAGGTAAGCAGAGAATGAAACTAGACAGAGATTGAAAAGGAGGAAGAAAATACCCTCCAGATAGCATCCCTAAAATACCAAACCAAACCACCGCATCCAATCACATTCAAATTCTGAGCAGAGGAATGAGATGGGAGACTACTAAAAGAAGAAATTTCTTGATTAAAAATCAAGGAATTGAGGAAACTGTTCAGGGAAGAGAAATAAACCTCCTGTTGAAAACCCCTTCCTCCATCCCAAATGAGATGGTATTCAGCTAAGGTTTGGAAAACCAGGGAAATTGAGATTTAGACCACCAGCCAAAAAAGGAAGAGGGTGGTTGGATATAGGCATCTCTCTTTCAGAGTAGACCATCTGGGTACCTTTAGTCTTTCCTTACGAAGCAGGTTTTCTAGATCTCTCCTTATCCTTGTTGCTATCTTGTGAACTTTACTCTGTGTGGTAACTCAAAGTTCACAATGTTTTTGCACTAAGACGTGATCTGTATTAGGAGTGTTATGTGAATGGTGTGTAACTGAAGAGACAGACGTTTCAGGCTACACTACTTCATGAGACAGTCCTAGGTAAATGCAGACTTAAAAGATACCTTTTGGCATGGAGTTGGTATATAAGTAAATTTCTAGAAATAGTTGGTATACCTAGAAACAAATTTATTAAATTTAAGTTTAAATCTACCTGATGATAGTAAGGCAGTAAGTAGAAAAAAAAGGTGAAGCTTTCTTGTTTTGTTTCATGGGTTTTTTGCTTTTTGGTTGTTTTGTTTTGTTTTTACCTCAAGAGTGGCAGGAAGACCTTGTGGGATAATTCTAAATTTATTTCTTCCCAGTCGCAAATAAGAGAGACTTTTCAAAGGATAAAAGGCCAAAGGACTGACATTCGCTTCACTAAGTTTATTTCCTTCTAATTCCAGGGTGACCAAGTTCTTTAAATCTGGGGAGAAAAAGTTGGAATTTCTGTTAGTTAATGCCCTGTCATATCTTGTTAAAATGCGTGTTTAAAATTTAACCATCTTAAACATTACTCAGATTGATTCACCACAATTAAGAAATATAGTGAAAGAATTTTCATTTGTTATTTCAGTCATAGAATTATATTGCTTATTAGTTTGTAGAACTTTAGAGATTGACTAGAGCTTTATTTACAGCTTTCTTTCCCGTTCAGCAATGAATGGAAGGCAGCTGTAAGCCTTGTGGATAGTGCTACCATTTAGGCCTTATTACTTGATGGTTCTGTGCGGATGATGTTTGGAACACTGTGGGTGCTGCCCTTTGTGCAGTGCCCAATGACCTCCATGGGTCTCCAGTTACTTAGGCGATAATGGGTGTGTTACTCTTTCTTTGGGCTCATATCTTCCCCTCCCTGCTTTACTCATTTCAACCACCTGCTGTCCTGTGTGGAGAACCCTTCATGGCTTATACTGTTCCTCCTCCTCAGCCGTCCAAGCACAGGTCACCGAAGAAACCAGTGTTGATCAGTGTATGTAAGCAGGAAATGTTATTTCATGATAATAAATTCCTCATTCACAAATAATCCAAAGAACCTTTTTTTTTTATTTACAGAAGCTTTTTATAGCTCCTCCTAACAATGCACTTTTATTTTTAACTTGTAGCCATTGGCCTAATTTTCCTTTATCTTAGCTCAAGCATTTCTCTTGCTCCATAGTGAGCTGAATCACTAAACTGATCCAGGTTCAATGAGGACCGTTTTGCCAGGAGAGGAAAGGGAACAAAAAAGTCAGTCAAATTATTACATGGATGGTACCCTTTTTTTTTCTTTTTTTTTTTAATATCAGCCCACATTTAGCTTGGCTTAGAATGATCATGATTAACTCCTATTATATTTTGCCTTACTTTTCATGCACACCAAATTCTGTTTGATTTCATGCAATTTAAAAAATAATTAATACAGTTTTACCACACAAAGCAATCAGGTTATGGGTTAGGAGACTAGGTATCTTCAATGTACTTCAGTCCATCTCTATTTAAGCTGCTTTTGGAGAGTAGCAGTTGCATAAGAAGGGAAAATGTAATTTTAAAAAACTGTGTCATGCAAATGTTTCAGCTTTTCTTGCCTTTTGAAAACATGGCACTTAAAAGGTAGCAATTTTTTTCTGGTTATATCAAATCAGATGCATTTGGTTGAACATTCTGCTTTTCAAATGTATTTTAATCTTATCATATGATAGATACTAGTTTTCTAAATACCTTGTAAGCCGTCTTCATCAATGGCATGAAGGTGGTTGTCATTTATTTTTATTTCTTCCAGGGTTGATGGCAATTCAGATGGAATATGCGCTAGCATATTTCCGTCCAAATACAAGCGTTTTAGCTTTTTCAGGATCTTAATCATGGGGATGAGGAAGAGAACTTAGATTATCAAGGTGTAAAATAATGGTTAAACATATAGTGTAATTATAGTTCATGTTTTCTTAAACACATCTTATTTGAAGATTTTCGGCAGCAGTGCGCTAGTACCCAGTGTTTTGAATTTAAAAAAAAAAAAAAAAAGTTTTTCTCCTTTCAGTCTAATTGGTGTCTTTATGCTAAATATTGACAAAGGTGCCAGTTAACTTAATGTGTAACCAGAAGAGCTTGATTGAGCACATCAACTTACCATGTGGCCATCCTGCAGCTATCCAGTCATAACTATTTGTATTACTGCTACTGTCTTTGAGTCATGTAGGTATTACCTTGCTACACTACTGGAGTATTTTGGAGTTCAAACTACATACATTTATACATTATGCGTTTGTACTCTTTAATTTGTGAGCAAATTGGTGGCTTTCTGTAGGTCAGCAAATCTACTTTACTCAAAAATGACGACAGCAGCTTTGTTAGTGACCTAGGATTTTTATGACTTCAGCCAGCTTAAAAAATTGGTATGAAAAATTATCGTAGCTGAATTTTGATAAATGCACATCAGTAATCATGCAGTAGTGAGCATTTCTGAAAAAGGTGGAGTTGTTTTAGTAGTGGATCCACTGAAGCCTGCTTTCCTCCAGTTGTTGTCGTACTTGCCTGGTGTGACATAAGCCTCACTAAAATTTATTTCATGATTGAGACACTTTCCTGGTTTGTCTTTTCCATCCACTTTGATTTTATAGGAGTTGTAGGAACTGAAGTCCTTTGAAATCAACCAAAACTGTTCATGGTGGTACACAGAGGGTCCTACAAGAAGACTGCATATGGCAGGAAACAAAATGAAAAACATACTGTGATAATTCGATTTGTTCATATGCTTCGAAAAGCGTATTCATCTTGCCTGAATAAGCAAGGCCTTGATGCCTTACTTCCACACGGGAATCACTACCTGAACGTACCTGCTTGCATGAGAAATTAATATGGGAGTATTCTGTCTTCAAGTGAGGAATATGTAGATGCACTTAAATAGTCTGTTACCATGTAAATTCCCCTTGCAAGAAAAAGACTGAATATGAAAAGATTCTTGGACTGTGGCCAAGAAGGCCAATGGCATCCTGGCCTGTATCAGGTTAGTGCTGTCAGCAGGTGCAGGGAGGTGATCAATCCTCTGTACTCAGCTTTGGTGAGGCTGCATCTCGAGTACTGTGTCCAGTTTTGGGCCCCTCTCTACAAGAAGGACAGTGAGGTGCTGGAGAGGGTACAGAGGCGGGCTACCAAGCTAGTAAAGGATTTGGAGCTTGTCTCGTATGCAGAACGGCTGAGGGATCTGGGGCTGTTTATCCTGGAGAAGAGAAGGCTGAGGGGAGATCTGTTCACTCTCTACAACTAGCTGAAAGAAGGTTGTAGCGAGGCGGGGGTTGGTCTGTTCTCCCTAGTAACAAGAGATGGAACAAGGGGAAATGGCCTTAAGGTGCACCAGGGGGGAGGTTCAGGCTGGATATTAGGAAGAATTTCTTTGCTGAAAGGGTTGTCAGGCATTGGAACAGCCTGCCCAGGGAGGTGGTGGAGTCACCGTCCCTGGAGGTGTTTGAGATGGGTAGGTGTTGTACTTAGGGACATGGTTTAGTGGTGTTGATAGAGCTAGGACAAAGGTTGGACTCGATGATCTTGAAAGTCTCTTCCAACTGAAACTGTTCCATGATTCTAAAGATAGTAAGCAATAAGCATACAGCTGATTACGTGAACTGCTATTGAGTGGATTTTTATGGCAAGTTCTGGCATAGGCAGATCTTTCTGGGAATCCAAGAGCATGAACTTTACAGAGCTGTAGTGAGAAAGAATTTATTAATGTTGAGCCTGAGTATCCCTGGTGTTGATAATGGAATATGAGCTCTTCAATTCTGAAATCTCTCAACTGTGAGTGATAAAATATCAGAAAATTGTCTGTCATTGTTAATCATTTACTACTTGGTGAATGTCATTCAAAAATCTCTAAATATTCTTGATTATGAAGATGGTAGCATTGTAGTTATACAATAGGTGCGAACTGTTTTAGATCTGTAGGCTGAAAAGCAGGAAAAACTTTCCTTTAGGCAACAATTAATCATAGCATAGTAGAAAAGTTAGGCTTTCTTACTTTGAATGCTTGTGGACCTATGCCAGGAGAGGTAATATTATTTTTACTCAGATCAATCCATTCCAAATTAGGTATCCCATTGAAAGCTTCATCTGAGACAGTAGTGATACTATTTCCTAGGACAGAATTCAAGAAAATAGTTTGAGTTATGAGTTACAGTATGCATCTGAGTTATCTAGAATTGTACATGAAAATTATATTATGAAAATAGTTGTATTATGTACAGTATTGGTGTGTAGATATATTCATATTAGTATTTAAGCAGTAAATCTAGAAGCAAATCTTAACATTTTTTAAATTTTTTTTTTTTTTTGGAGGCTTAGCTATAAAATTCATTCTAATACATTTCTCTGATAAGCAGTGACGAAGTATTAACACTACTGCTGACTGCATTTGAGAATGCTGCTTCATGAGAAATATCATGCAAAGTAGACCCATTATTTACCTGTAAGGTCTAGACTTGTTAGATGTGGATCTGAGATTGGTGGTATTTGTGTAAGTTTGGCATTAATGCAGCTTACTGTAGTGTCCGAGGTGGAGCATCCAGATGGCAAAGGAGGAGCTTCTATGGGTGGAACAGGAATTGGGAAATGCAATGGCATTCTGAAAGTACCATCATCTTCATCACTTTCATGTTGTAATTCTTCTTCTACAGCCCCATTTCGTGTGCTAGGATCCTTTTCTCTGTGATAGGCTTTATACCTCCGTCCATTTTTTTTGCCCTTCCTTTTTCTTTTCTTTCCATCTTTTTTACGACCCTCTTTCTCTTTAAACTCTGCCACTTCTGTTCTAAGCAGTTCATTTTTTTCAGTTTGAGTACGTGCTGATGACAATACATTGGTGTTGTCAAGGTCATTGGGTTCTGGAGAATCACCAGACAACTCACTTATGTCATCCAGTGAGATCATACTTGAATCCAAAGAGGAGGCTAACCAGGGGCAATGAGAACAAAAAAAAAAAAAAAAAAAGTTGTCTGATAAGCAGATATATAACTAAACTTTTAGTAAATATTGTTCCCCTCATATAGTGAAAATATGGTAACTATAGAAGAGTAGCATTCTGTTTAGAATATGATTTGAAAGAATGAAAATATGGTCTTACATTACTGCTTGACAGAAGAGGCATACTTGGACTGAGAAATGATTAAATCAACCATCAGAACAGTTTGTAGACAGGTATGATTCATTGCAACTCCAGAAAAAAGGAGGAGAAATTAATATGACCTTCATTATCTTCCTTTTTGAACTAATATATTAATTAGTTTTTTGTATTGATGGAAGGGTCTGAAGAGGAAAAAGAACAGGTCTAAAGAGGAAAAAGAACATGTCTGGATGTGGGAGGAAGGTAATTTGAATAAAATTCACAAAGGTTAAGACTTGTTCTCCTGTGCAAGCGACTATCAAGTGTAGAGATGGCTGCAGGTGGGGAGCTCACCGGAGAAATGTGTTAGCTCCATTACCAAAATGCAGTTTTTGCTTGCATAACACGGCAATTCAAATAAAAGTTCGGTTGTTTCAATCAACATCACTTCTAGTTCTACAGTTAATTTCTGTGATGTCTTTCCTGAGCACATTTCAGTGTGTCACATATGCACGCACACACACATTAGGCTGAATATTTTATAATTTTTGATAAGAGTAGGTTAAGTTCAGTACTTTGCAGACTCAGGGAACTGGAAGTGGGGGAAGAAAATCACATTTCAACTTTATCTCCTCCATTCCTTTTCTTTTTAAAGATACTGATTTTGTTTAAATTTTTATGAAGAAAAAGCAAGATTGTAGTGTAATACGTTAATAATAACCAGTAGTGATTGATTGATCTTTCGCAAATGGAACTGGGATGTAAAATGTAATGAAATGTCCTTTCTTTGTACATTTACCAAAATTTTGTAAAGGTAAGAGGGAAGAAGCAGAAAGGGGAAAAGAAATAGAATTATCTTTGCTATTGCATACTTAACATCTTTTCTTTAAATATTATATCAGACTCATCTAACTTAGTGTACTCCAAGAAACTGAAGTCACCTTCAGTAGAAATTACGATGACCTGGTCTTACTATGTCATGCGGGAGTTGTTTATCCTTCTAATCATTGATATCATTAAATGTAGCATTTATGTTAGGTTTTTCATGACGTATTTTTAAAATAGTAAAAATATTATGGTGTACTGTACCAGTGTCAGAGCAAACTGGGCAGCATTCTCCTGCAGGTATAATAGTTGTGGAACATTTCAGAGGGTGGCACATGGTTGTATCACATATCACTTCTCCTTTTGAACAGAGACACGTAATGCAGGGCTTGGGAGACCAAACGGCTTTATCATACATGATTGTCCCGTTAGCTGTGCAATACCCCTTCTTTCCTAAGAAAAGAAAATAGAAAATTGGAGTTAAATAGCTTAAACTGAACTAAATCTGACAGTGTTTATTTAAATCTTTGGAAAGAAACACTACTATTTTGTTCTCATTTTGAAAATATGTAAAATACACCCTATTCTTAGTATCTTAACCTTATTCCTTATTTTTATAGCTGTATTCTGTAGAATCATAGCATCATAGAACAGTTTCGATTGCAAGAGACCTTGAAGATCGAGTCCAACCTTTGTACTAGTCTCCAGTCCCTGTTTGGTTCTTGGCCTCTCAGCTGTGACAGCAATTGAGGAGGAGGCACACAATTAATGTGTATGTAGCTGTTACCTGCTTACAACCTCACAGTGAAAACTGAGTGTAGGTTCTTTGTCCTTCGAATTGCCTGCTCCCTCTATTTCAGGCAGTCATCATAACAGTTCATTTTCCCCTCTTCCTAGCCATATGATGAGGACCCTTACCTGCTTTGTCTTCTAGAAAAACTCTTGGATTATTTGAGTTAAGAGATATTCCGAAAATGGGAAAATTAAATCTAGATGGTGAGTTTCTGGAGGTCTTTTGCATGGCAGCTCCTCTTTCCTCTCTGTCCTTAGAAATGGAAAGCAGAAAACTCAGATCTCAATGAAAGCTGTGCATAGGTACAGTTGAGAAAGAAGCAGATGTTTTCTTCATCACAATGGAGTTAAAATAAATCATGCAGAACTTGAGATTTTTTTTTCCAGACCCCCTTCTGTTTCTCTCTTGTGCACTAGACATCTTTCTAATGTCTTGCACAGTCAATGAGAAAGTTTTGTTAAGACTCTGTGGAACCGGGAGGGTATAATATTCACTTTATAGTAACTGTTCATAGGCTTAATCACTGTGAAGTCCATTCTGTAATGACTGGTAAGATAGCAAACATCTCCTCTTCCCTGTAACTTGCCTTATCTGAAAAAAAACTTCTCTTGCTACTAGGAAAGTACCAAGCTTGAACAACTTGTGCTAATAAATACTTAGTCTCCAAAGTTTCCAGACAAGAATCTACAAAAAATTGATATTTCTTCAGGGTACCAGTCAAAATTTTCAGAAAGTAATGTAAAAGAGATTTATTTTGTAAGCTATACTCAGTAGGCAAGTTGTTTGGACAGCATAAAGACTTGGGAAGGAAAGTATTCCAAGGTTTTCTTTCCTTCCAGTGGTGGAGTTTACCTCAGTGAAAGTTTCCCTGGGCAGTTCTCATCCAGACTCCAGGATAAACATTGCACTTTAGCATGATGCTTTTCTTTTGTCTTTTGAGAGAAGGAAAGCCAAGGTTTAGATTCTTCATTCCTTGCAAATCTTTTCCTAATTTTGAGTGTACCTCTGAATCTGGAGAGAATCTGTGCACACCTTCCTCTTCCTCTTTCTAATTAATGTAAGAATGCATTGCTGAAGTGTTAGTTTCAAGCTGAAACCCCATTTCGAAGTTACTTTGTACTTTCCTGTGTATAAATAAAAAATTTTTGTCTTTTCCCATTTGGTTTGACTTCCTCCTTCAGATGAAGATTGACTAATACAGTGGAAAAATCTTATCCCAACTGAACTTATATGCAAGAGACTTTCATTTGTGATAGTCAAATTGTCTTTGGAGGGATTGTTTGCGGGATTTGTTTTCCAACACTCCACCCTGGTTCATGCTTTGTTGTTCAGTTTTAAAGGGAAGACTATTCAGAATAGTCTCTAAATATCATGACAACACTATTGTGAATATTTGGTTTGAAATGTCTCTGGAATTAATATTTGACTCAAAATCAAGCATTTTGCAAAGTCCTTCAAGGCAGTCCTACTCTCAGCTTCATAACAAGGGCATTCCTTTGCCCCTCTATTTTAAGACAATTGGATATGAACCTGTTTTCTCAAATAAAAACTCATTATCAGAATCATCCTGTTTGGATGCTCCTCTATATTCCTTCTACTTTTAAAAAATGCTCTTTTGATTTAAGTTAGTCTCAGAATGGAAAGGGGGAGAAATTTTCTGGACAGTTGCATCTTGTTTTTCAAAGGTGCGGGATATGTATGCATAGTTTCAGCCACATAAAGTTGTGCCCTAATCAACTCAAGCCATGTTAACTGAAAGAGGAGGAAAGGAGTGAGCCCAGGCCAAATGTTAGTTGGCTGTTGGTCATTCTACCCAGGTATCTGTAATCCAGCTGTTTGCTGGATCCTGACTTCTGGTTTTTATGTGCTTGCCAGGAAGCCACAATATTTCTTTTAAATAATCTCCAAAGGAAACACAAAAATAACACTACACTTTTTCACGTTAAACAATAAAATGTCAGCTGTTCCAGAGGAACATATCTGGCTTGAGATGGAAATTCTTCTGTGCCTCCTTAAATTCTTTATTTTATTTTAGCTACTGGACTGTATCTGAAGTTGGTGCAAATCTTGTCTGAATAAGCATAAAGATATGGGTTATCAGGCCTTGGCCTCTGCAGACTTATTTAACAAATTGTCTTGTTTTCTGTGTGCATGGGAGTTACTTAAAAAGCCAGGACAAGAGTGTGTGTTCAAAGGAAAAGAGGTACCCTTTCATTGCCTTGCAGAACTACTACTGGGCTCTCTGTTGGAATTCACATGACCCCTATAAGACAGAGTAAAGACTGTGTTGAGATGCTCCTTGAACTCCCTATCCACTGAATAACTTAAGTATGATGGTACGAGCAGGGAGAAGTGGGGTTTGAGAGATATTAGAAATAGTGCAACAGTGTACATCCTATTCTGCACTGCTTAATGGGCAGACTGTAGTCTGTAAAGGACAAACAACTGCAAATTATCCTATGTCATGCTGAACTGTTTGATTTAATTTAAATGGTTCACATGATTTTTATATGGAGGAAGGAGGTATGTCTGGTTACTGTTAAACCTCTAGTTAACTGTTAATTTTCATCCTGCGTATCACATCTGTAAATTGTTTTTTAGGCTACTAGGAGCAAAATAAGTAGCTAAGAGAATGAAAATTAAGTTTTGGATTATATTTTCTTCTGTCCTGAAGCATGATTAATAATAGCATTTTGTTATTTAATAGGCTCTGTTTTTTCCAAATCTGACATTAACTTGAAAAAATTTTGAACTTTAAAAGCTAGACTGAAAAATACCTTATGGTTGAAGTCTTTGGCAGATGAGCACAGGACTTTTAACCTTTGGAAATATGGTGTAAATTCAGCATGAAATTCCAAATAAAATGAGTTCAGTGGTTTTAGCTCAGTTTTTGGATGCAAATCCAGATAGAAAGAAACAAATGGGGAGGGGAGGGAGGAAGAACCATGCATTATTTCAACATGACCGATGGTCTGTGACAGAGAGACTGGAATATCTTACATGAAGTCTATGCTATTTATGTGGTGTTTTCCTCTGTTTAATTTTTAAAAATATTTTTAAGTTAAAGGTTTGACATTAGTAGTATGTATTATAAGAGTAATATTGTAGTACACAGTAAAAATGCTATAGTCAAGAGTTTTGCTAGTTTTCCCATTAAAACCCCTTACTTAAAAATAATCGAAATGGTTCAGCCTTTCTGAAAGTAAGGACTCACAACAAATAGTAATTGTTAGGAAAATGTGACTAAAATATGTTTTGCCATTTAAGCTGAGACCTGTTAACCTACTGGTCGTGTCTCTTGTGTGACACACTGAAAGACTTAACTTTTGCTTAGAGGGGATTAAAAAATAGATTATTATCATTTTATGTGGAACAGTAGTAATCAGGCCTTTCTTACTTTTTTTCCATAAAATTCATAAAGTTGCGTATGATGATTTTACTCAGTGTGCAATCTCTTGGTGCTGGAATGGAAGTATCTATGTCTTTATATTTATTAACTAGAGTGGACAGAACCCTGTATTGGTTCTTACAACATCCCAGTGTCTTTTCTTCAACCTTTGAACCTCTTTCCATGAAAAGAAATGAAGTGTTATAACATCTCAGTAATTTTCAATTGATTAGTAACTGGGGCTTCAAAACTGAAAAATACTGATAGTAGGTATTCAGAAGTTTTTATCTTCAGAATGGATGTCTGATTTTTAGACTCAGGAATTTTAATTTGCGGTTTTGTGAGTCGTAATTTCACATTTGTGATATTGAACATAAAATCACAAGCATCCTAGAGCAAGAGTTCTCTCTTCCTTTACTGCACTAAGGATCAATAAGTAACTTAACATGATCAGTTCTCAAATCCCTGTCTAGTCTTGTATTCTTTGAGGAGACTGCGCAGAGGCCTGTTACAATTACCAAGGCAGGGTTTAGTAAAGATCAATGAAATTGTGCTTTTTGTTTGTTTGTTTCTTAAGACATCAAATCCTTTTCCCTCCATCTCCTTCAGAAAACATAAAATACATATTAGTGCAGCAATGTGAAAACCTCTAGATGACCAAAAAGGCAAGTTTTATATAAATGATACTATTGAATGTCTTTTAAATAAATCCAGATTCTCGATATAGGTGGAGCGTAAGAGTGATCTTGTGTTGATTGAGTGGAGTTTCTTCTCTCTTAGCTTAGTTTTCTGTCCTAAGCGTCTTGTTTGTGAGTTTCATATTGCAACTATTACCATGTGTTGTTGTTATTCCTGAAATGTTGTGTGTAGACATAGTTTGAATGCTGCTTTTCAAAAATACAACCAAAAAAAAGAACTTAAATCAATTTTAAATAACACTGGTGTTACTGGTGTTAGTGAAATGTTAATTGACCTGAGAGATATTGAGCAAGAAATTCTCCAAAACAGCCTTCAAACTTGCTACACATTTGAAGTTCTGAAAATTTCTCGAAGAAATTTTTAGTAGTTAAGATGAAATTGCAGAAAATATTACTGTTACCCGGCCAAGCAGGATTCTCTGTAAGGCTTAAGCATAGACAATAAAAAAACTTCATATGCTAACCACAAAGTTATTACAAAAGACAACAAAAGTAGGTTAGCAAAAAAGTAATTGAGTTTTATTCCATTGTGTTGCAAGCAGACCTAAAATAAAGCTTTCATGAGTTTATACACTTCATTTGAAAGCAAGAAAAATTGGCCCACTCTAAGTAGCTTTATTCTTACCTGGTAAGACACTGTAACTAGATTCATGTCCACCCAAACCTATGAGAGAGTCAAATACTCCCATAACACCGTCATCAATATTAATAAGATGTATGCTGGGTACTACAGCCACGGGAGCTGGAAGCTTCATCCTTGGCTGTCTTGGGGACCTGTGCCCTGCTGAGGAACTCCTTCCCAGTCCTCTGTAGTGTGTTCTCCTTTGCCTCCTGAGAAGTGCGCTGGTTTCATTTTGAGAAAAATCAATGCACTGTGACACAAGCAGGAAATAATAGACTAATGATGTAGCCTGCATGGTTTTGTGTGTCTCAGAGTGTCCTGGAATGGGAAGAAAGAGGAAAATTAGATAACTAGGGAGCTTTTAGGATTGTGTCAGTTGTATGGTGCACTTTTCAAAGCAGGTGGGCCAATACATGGTAGGTCAATATAACCAAGCTTCCTCTTGGAAAGAAAATGCCCTGTGAGAGCTGAAGTAAGCAATTTTAGTTTAGTTGTTCTCTGCCTTTAGGGGCAATAGTCAAATTCAGGTAGGTGCTAGCTTTGTATTTGGGGTTGCATTTAAAGAAGTAGTTTAGATTTGCAGTGCCACCGGGCATTTGTAGTTTAGTAGTTGTTATTGCTTCAGTCAAGGGAGTTCTTGAGAGCTGTAAAGTGTTTCTTCACTTTTTTTGATTGCTAATATTTCTTCCCATTTGTTGTATGTTCTGAATGTAGGAATGGCAAAATAACAGAAAAAAGCCCAATTCGTTTCTGATAAGCTGTCCCAAATGCTTTTGGTTTGTCATTTCTGTGCAAGGTATTTTTCACCACAGATGAAAAGAGATGTTGCTTTTGCTTTCATTTCTGACCATCCTCTTCTTTAACAGAATCTTTTTTGTTCTGCTGTAGAGAAGACCTTTTGGAAATTTGATCACAATAACACTATTTGTGACCTCTCACATCTACTTTTCTAGTGGAAGTTTTTATTAAGCGTAGGTAGTCTAAAAAGGTTGCTCTATAATGTATTGTGTTCTGTATTTACTTTCTAAGAAATTCAAAATGGCTATATCTTGAGCCTTCTTAGGCTTCTGACAGAACTACTGTCACCAATAGGTGGCATTCCAAAACAGAGCAGTCAAGATTCAGGAGTATGCATAGAAAGCCTATCCAGCAATGGCTATACCAGTGTGGAAATAAGGCCATGCATGTCCAAAGTTATTACTGATTGTCATAGCTCTGTTGACATAATTCTTTCAAAAAAGAAATGCTCTTGTCCTGTGGCCTGTTTTAAGTGGGATGGTAGAGTCTGAAGACACTAGTAATCTTGCGATGTTGAGAATTAGTGAAGAACTTGAGAATTGGTCTTTGTTTCCAAGACAAGGCTTAGAGAATGTCCATGGTCTTTCTCTAAGGAAGTCTCGAGGGGATTAAAAAATGCTTTTTCTTAATGTTCATCAGTCTGGCTTCATATGTAGTCTTTCACTTTGGAGTTAGTCTTATAGTTTTCTATTCTTATGTAGTCTTATAGTCTTATATTGCATAAATACAGGATAATATTATTTCAGGAACTTGAACCGTGTTTTTTGCCTGAATCAGATTTGTTTAAAAAGTTTGTACATCTTGGTATTTTCTGATTTATATAATAGGTCAACTTTTTATTACAAGTTGCTTAACTTTTATTTAACAGGCATGTGATTGATTGTGTGTTTTTCATGCTTTCCACAGCATAATTCTCATATTTTTTTTATTCTCATGTTTTCAAATGGGAAGTTGGCAGTAAATAAGCTTAAACTAGTATGCCTTTATTTCTTTCTAGTATTGTAGTTTCTGCGTTCAACTATTTTAATTTTAAAATATTTTAGCAAATATATATATATTAATTTGCAGGGTTGTTAAGCTAAGCTAATGTTTTCGTTTCCATATAAAGGGAATTTGAGATGCATCTCACACAAATCCAAGTAACATCTCATGTCATAAGGGTTCTGAAACTAATCCAGACTTTAGTTTACTGCTTTTTACCCATGAGAAATCAGTTATTCCAAAATGCCGTAGAGACTTTATACTGGCCTTTTATTTACAGAAATTACTGTTAGTTAACCTATCAAATAGATGCAGAAGCTTGTACTCTGCATTGATGGTGTCTGTTCTTTTTCAGAAAGTGCTTGTTTCTAGTACCTCAGCTTGCAGGATGAATGACCTAATGGTTTTGGTTTCCAACTTGCACAGTAATGGCTGGCTATAAAATTACACGGTAAACTTCTGTTCCACAAGTTTGAATGAAACATGAAAAGAGCCCTTAGGGAAAACTGAATATACAAAGAAAAGTCTTGATCATGTGTATTCATTCTGTTTTGTTAGTGACATCTTAATTATGGTCACATTTTTATAGTATACTTTATAATAACACCATAGCTATGTAGTTACAATGCTGCTACGTTACATTTGGGCTTTTTTAACGTTTAACCATTTCTTCCTGTGACCAGAGGCATATAATGGCATGATAAAATACTTTTCCATTCTTGTGCGTGTATTTTTAAAAGTCAGGACATTTACTGTACCAACGATGTCTCAGGGTTTTGCTGTTAACTTCAATATAGAGTAAAACTCTATAGTAAATCCAATTATTTTAAGTGAAACTTGTTTTCATTAAGTACATTATAATACAAATTAAAAAAACCCAACCCAGAAGAAAACAACCCCCCAGTAATATTTCTTTATAAACGAATCCTGTTCATATATGCAAGTTTATATGCTATATTTTCACACCACCTTAGCTCTTCAGCACTGAAAGCTGAATACTGCTGCTTACAACCAAATGCTGTTCCTTGCATGTGGAATGCTGACCTACATTTTGAAGTTTCTTTCCTTGCCTTATTTATTAAGTGCTGTCTCACATTTTAAGGACCAAATTGTGAATGTCATATAAGAAAAAGGCCTTAAATACACTGGGCCTTTACTGCCCATGACTGGAATCCTCAGATTATCTATCAGGAAGTTATATTTAGTATAGTGCCAGCCAGCTATTGATTTGGGGAAAATTCAACCTATTCAACTTATATGATTTTTGCAATAAATGAAAACATATCAAAATAAAATTATAGATAGCTAATATAATGAAATTGTTATATCTTTGTGTTGCCAGACACTCTTAACATGGCTGCATTGCTATACCTTCTTTAATTTTACCCATAAATGTTTTTGATCATGCATAGTATGTGTAAGCATCTTTGTTACCTTCAGTTTTATCATGTAATGGGTTCAGCAGTTTGTAGCTTTCAAAATGTTTATCTTCAGTAAGCTCAGTATTTGTCATTTTGCTATTATGTTAATTTTTAAAGCAGTGACCCTTTAGAAATACCAGAGTATCAGAATTTATTAAATAATCTATCTTTATATATTCAGTCTAAATTCAAACATGTTTCTAAGATGTCACGGTTATTTCTCATGATACACAGGGGTTAAAGTGATTTACCAAGATTTTTTGCATACTCTTTTCTAAATTTATTGCGTAGAAATGCGTTATATTTAGCCATACCAGCAAAACTGATTACACTTTCAGTTAGTTTAAGCTTGAAGTGCGTGGCAAACATTCATACCAAACAAAAAGCAGATCAACTGATATTGCATACTTTATCTAGAAAAGCATTTATGTTCAGTATTGCTAAATACAGCTAATATTATTTCATACATAGTGCAAAGTTAACATTTAGTTTAAGCCATTCAACACCATGCTTTAAGCAGTAATTTAAAATTTAAAACATTTTACCTTGTAATCTAACCTAACAGCAGGTTCTGCTTGGTGTCATTTAGTCTCCAGTTGCAAATGAAACAAAATCACAGTGATATCTTTAAAACAAACAGAGAAACAGTAGGGATTGTTGAAACATGTTAGACGATTCCTTAGTTAAGTCTGAAATAGCTTCTTTCCCTGGGGACAAAGTGCTGTTCTGTTTTGTGTGCAGAGAATCAGCTAATACTGTTACTGGGAGAACTAAAAAGCTCGCTTACAGAAAATGAAAAGCAGCACAATACGTTCGGTCCAAGGGATGACAAGGCACAGCTGGAAATTCTCTTTCAGTACTTAGTTACATAAGGAACAAGAAAATGGAGTGTTTTCAAAAGACGTGAAAAAATGTGTATTTTATTCAGTTCTGGTTTATGTATTTAGTTTCCAGGTGACATGATTTTAATGTAGATTTATTATTTTACAGAGATAATGCATTTTGGCAAGTGTAACATTAACATAAAAACATTTATTAAAATTAAACTTTTTTGTTCAAGTCACATTTTCTTCATCTGCTCCTGCCCTTATAGCCTATAATCTATAAGCAGCAAACCTTTTTGTTGAAGTTTTGGCATGGAAAATTTTTTTTTAGTCCATTTACAGCAATGATTTCACCGTAAGTTGTAGCTTATGCATGGAAAATAAAATGACTGAAGCATTTTCCCTTCATTTTTTGTAAGGCTAATTGCATCCTGAAACATGATCCTGAAGCACAGCTATGCAGAAGCTGCAGTGAAGTTAGTAATCCAAACATGAAAACTGAGGGGAGGAAGGGAGGCAATAATTGTACGTTACCACAAGTCCTTTGTGTGCCAGCAGAGCCTTTTCCTTCATCCCCAGATAGAGCTTGTGCGGAGTGTCAGTGTTTGATGAGACCGTGAGTCTGCTCAGCTTCAGAAATGACAAATTTACCTGGTAGATGGAGTTGTCTGAGTTCTTCTGACATTAAAAATTTGTTGTTTGCTTGAATTCATGCTCTGAGGAATGTTTAGACAAATAGTCGTGGAATGGTATAACCATTGAGTTAACCATAATTGTTAGCCCATATGTGGTCGAAAGATACAGGGAAAACACATTGTCTCTTAAAATAGTCATAAAGTTTCTACTGCGCTTTGCTTCGCAAAGTCAAAAGAAGAAATATTAAACTTTTGTAGTTTGTCTGGAGCTGTTTAAAAGGAATGGAGATAGTGATACTTAACGAATGGAGCTAACATCTGAAATGGGATAGCACGGTTCAGTACCTGTGCTAAAAGCATTGATTTGTAAAGGGCAAGTTGAACAATAGGACAACAGTTCTTCTAGCACAAGTGGGGAAAAGAATAGCAAATTGTGCATGTCAGGTAAAAGGCGTTATGTATTTAAATGATACTGTCTTTATTGGAGACAAAAGTGACAGAGTTCACTTCATTATATATTTAAATGTGGCTTCTTACACTTCTGATCGCTCTCTCACGATTATCTTCTGACAATGTTGAGGCACACATCTCCAGAAAGCCTGCCTGGCTGGGAGACAAGATTGCCTGCTAGTAGGCCTACAAGGTGAATCTGGCCAGCCTTTGCTCATGTGAAGCTCTGGTTTAATGCATCTGCTTTGGATGTGGTATTTCTGATCACTGAATTCCTATATCTTCTAAGCAGACTGAAGGATCTCTTAAGGTGTTATTGATCAGTATATAGGCTTCTCTAAAACAGATGCTATGGCATGAGCAGTGAAGCACAAAGTCTTGCTAATTTTAAGGATCCATTCATCTGTTACGTGTGTATTCCATGGTCTGGGTTTCGCACAGAAAGCAATTGCTGGTAAGCAAACACTTCCTCTGATAATGTTACTGGTTCTAATATGTGAGTAAAAGTCCCAGAGGCATTATAGTTCTGGTGGTATCCATGTTTAGCTTCCTTGTGGCCACCTTTGAACCACTCTTCTACCTTAATATGCACGCCAAAATGGAGTTTCTCCTATTATGTATCTGGTGCCATCTGGCATTTCTGTTACACACACTGAAGTTAAAATATCCAAACAAAAGCCTACTGCGCTAAACATAAATAATCTAGTTTGTTGTTCTCCTTCACCCCTCTGGTTACTTGGCATAAGAGTATGGCTTTGCAATCTTAGTAGTACCTGCCATTAGTATGAAACAGAATGCCTCTGAGGCCCTTGCTTAGCTTTCTCTCAACTTTTGTTAAGGAGCTCTGCAAAGACATAGCTCTCTTTTCATGAAAATGGCATTACACTTTCCTACAATGAACAATAACGTTTGAAAATTGTAGGAGCTGTTAAAAGAGAGTGTCCCATGGTTACCTGATATCTGGAGGGTTTGGAGTTGTTTTTAATTTGTAAAAAGTAGTGTCTGAAAATGGATATCATCTGCCTTCCAATAAGATTTAAATGTATGCAAGATTAATAATATTGTTTTAATATCGTTATTTACATTAAAATCTTCCATGCAAACTTGCATGTCATATAACTAACAAAAAAATACTGTATATTCAGCAAAAACCTTGGACTGGGATGGCCTTGCAAATGATTTCAGACATATGCAGTTCAGGTAATTTCTGTTTTAGTGAAAAACATTGCAGTATCCTCAGGGATCTAATATTTACTGTGTTTATGTGAATAATTCACTCTGAGAGCAGAGCAAGTTGCCAGCATCTGCTTCGTTTGTAAGCACTGGTATGCCTATCCATCCCATATGCAGGTTAGTCAGTTGAGTTGAGTTGTGCAATATGAATGTTATTGTCTATTAAGATGCCTTAATACGGAATGGTCTCCTCTGAGAAGAGACAGAGGGTAAACAGTAGTGACTAATAATTAAAATGACTTTATTAATTTCTATCTTACTGTAAACTGCCACCAGAGCACTGTTGCTTAGTGTCTTGAGCGAGAGCCATAGGATGTGTGAAATGAATGTGGAAGTCTGGAGCCTCTGGCACGGATTCTTTGTAAAATCTAGGCTGATCTCTTTTCCTTACAACTTGTTATTTGTAGAGGGACAAGGCTTTCCCTCTTACATTGCTGAAATTGTCCGGTGGAAATTATTCAAGGAAATCTTCAGTGAAAAAGAGGGCTTAGAATTGAGGTTGGCATCAGGCTTCTTCATAGTGGTTATGACAGATTTTTGTAACTTCTCTAGCTGTACCTATTAGATGACAACCAATAGTGGAAACAGGCTTTTAAGCAATTGATACAGTTGAAATAAGTTTGTTTTCTGTTTCACTCTCAAAAGACCTTCTTTTCAAACACTAATCTAAATCTCACTCCTGTGAACATAAAGGATCCCGTGAGTTAAGGCAGCAACACTCCTGGATCCCTATACTGCTGCAAAGCATTGTTTGAAATTTCAGGTATTTCTGGTAGTTGTAATTGGTAATTGTAATTTCTGCTTCAGTTTTCTGATCTGCTCCCACATTAGATAGAAATGAAACAAAGAATTAGAATCTTTTAAAAACTATACTAGGGAAGTGTGTAAGAGCAAGTATGCTTATTAAGCTAAAAAGGCGTACCTTATCTCCATATAGCAAAGTGGCTAGTTATGGCAATATGGAGCAACAGTGGGATATTTTCTTCTACTATCCCAACAGAACTTGTTGACCACAGTGGGTAGTGTAACTATAGCCTCTTGTACCAAAAAGTTTGGTTCCTAAAGTATCCATGTCCTTGGCACAGGATGAATTGAAGCACAAACTTTAGGTGATGTATGTATTCAACAGGTTCCCACAGAGATTTAGTTTTGGAACTACATATAACATCAATAACATTTTGCTCTCCTCTGCGTCTGTATGTTCACAGTCAGTTCCTCAGACAGTAATAATAGATAAAACTTACCTACTTATGATATCTACTCCTATACCATGAAGGAATACAAGAATATTTATGAATTAGAGAATAGTATTTTGTGATCTTATGGAGTTACTTCTAAAGTGGCAAAAGGAATCTTTTTCACCACTGCTTTTTCTTTATCCTGTCTGCATAGATTTCTACATTGCTTCTCCACAACATCATATTCTAATTTTTCTGAATTTCCTGAGGGCATCAGTAGCCTCTCTTCTTTTCAGCAAGGACAAGTATTAGTCAGCATATGATAGTACTACTGTTATTTTTTTTTTTAATCTATTTTGCTTCTTCCTGCAGGAATGAATGGTGAGAGGAAAAACTTATGTTCACTACTGTGGCTCTGTTCTAAATCTCAGAAGAGGGAGTAAAATTAGTGTGTAAGTTTAATATAAAAGAATTTGTGCTGTTGAAAATGGCTTATAGATTTTAAAATTCTGTTTGAAAGGCTACTGAAATACATGGAGTATGCTGAAACAGAGAAGGAACAACATCTGTGTCTTAATCATCTTGAAAATGCCTGAAGTGTAATGCCTTAGTCTTCAAAGAAAGCCAGCAGGCTGAAAGAATATAAGGACAATATGTTAAAAAAAAAAATTAAAACTTCTGATGCAGAGTTATGAAGTCAAGCATCTGGGGTTGGTCAGTTTAAGATTGAGAATTTGAGAGATGGTGTATCAGAATAGAAGGCAGAGTTGAAGTAACTTTATGATCATAGCTTAAGACAAATGAAACCTCAGTTCTGCATCATACCTTTTAAAAATGTGATGTTTTATCTGCATAATGGCCAAACAAAACACGTGAATAGAACAGGAATAGCCTTCATTAAGCTAATTTAAGATATATTGGTTTAGGTATAGCCTAGCTTATCAGAGGAGAGGAAAGAATGCATTTATTTTAGATGGCCACTGATAACTCACAGTATTGCTTAAATCACCTTCTTAAATTACTGTATGAGTGTACTGAGGTCATGTAGGTCATCTAGTCCAACCTGCTGCTCAAAGCAGGGTGAAGGTTGTACTCAGAACAGGTTTTTGTTCAGTTGATTTTGAAAGGCATCAAGGACAGAGTTTACACTTCTTGGCTGCCAGTTCCAGTGCCTGACTGCCATTGAGAAGAATTTTTTCTTTATCTCTCATCCTTCTGAGCATGCACATCCATAAAGAACTGTGCTTTGTATTCTCTTTGATACTGCAAAGCTACTCTTAGAATTCCCCTAAGCCAACTTTTCTCCAGACAGAACCAGTCTCTTATTTCTATTAATAGTTAGCAAACCCTAAGGAATTTGGAAGCACTTCAGAAGGGTATATAGCATGCTTGATTATAAAATGTGATTGAAGGTGACTTTCAAATAGGCTTTAAAAAAAAATAAAGTCAATGCTGCTTCAAATGGATGTATATAATTTTTTTCTTCTCTTATTCCATGTATTCTAAAAAAAATTGGAGAAAAGCCAGTGTGTTTTCATGCTGGCGTTGTTGGCTCTTTAGCTTTGAGATCTAAGTAGAACTTAAGAGTCAGGAGTATTTGTAGAGCTGACTCCTAGTGATAAGTTGCCAAGTTATGATGGTTCGGACAATGTATGCAGCAGCCATGCAGTACAAAAGTGGAGTAAAAGAGGGAAAACCAACGTTGATTAAAAAGATGAAAATTATGTAAGTGGACAGACAGCATCAGTCTCGTCTTTTTTTTGAAGCAAGTCATGACAGACTGTTCTGTAATTTATACAAAAAAGCCCAAAATGATAAGCCTGTAGTGTTATGGATTCTGAGTACTTGAGCTTTTGTGGAACTTGTGCATATGGAGTACAATTACAGATTTTTAATTTTGTTGACATTAATTCTATCCCTGCTGCACCCACTCCCACCCCCCTACCCCCCAAAAAAAGTTATCTGGATATCTTCCTATCCTACCCCAAAACATTAAAAATAGACATGTTTTTGTGACTTTAAAATAAAAAAGGAGACTCATGTTATTTCAGAATTATATGAGAGTATTTTACATATGTCTGTATTTAGGTAATGATTTATGTGTAACATGCTACATGTTGATATTGTCTTGTTGAACAGTATTAAAGGAACAACATGATGTTCCTTGCAAGACATCAAGCTGTGAAATGTTCTGCTTTCTGCAATTATAAATTGATTGTGAGAAATATCATATACAAGTGTTGGAAAGTCCACATCTTCTGCATGACTGTGCATATCCGTTACTGGATGAAAGTGAAGTTTTTTCCTTACAGTATCTACACAGTGTGACCCATCCTTTCTTGCTCAGTGTGTCATGCTATAGGTAGTATATCTGTCACCTGTTCGGTTCCTCTTAATCTCCTTATTTTGTTAGGACATTTTGCTTCTTTGTGTTTCTTCTTACAGACGTAGTTTTTTCATGTCTTCCAGATTGCAGCACCTTTACTGAAGGCATCCTTTATTTACCTGTTAGTCATATCTTAAGCTCCTGAGAGTTTTTCTTCAAATCATAATTGAGGTGCCAGTCATCATACATACCTGCAGTAGACCCAGTGAGGTTTTATCTTGTAGGGCATGCGCTCCAAGATATCCTGACAAGGCAAATGGCACTGGCCCCTTCAATCTTAGGAAATCCACTCCTTACTGACTGGCTAAACCTTAGGTGAAGCACCTCCAAAGGTGACTTGACTGCTTCATTGTTATTTTCTTCCACACAGGTCTTTAAACAGGGCTTGCAATGAAAATACCAGCTCAATGCTTGATACCAGCCAAAGCAGCCTATACAACATTAGTCATTATTAGGTAAAGATTAGAAAACAAAACTGAAAGCATTATTACAGCACTGTTAGACACTTGAATCTAGAATGGTGCTCGTGCCACATTTCATATCTCAGTCCTTCACCTTTACATAGTTTTAGGATTTCAGGATACCTAGTCCCACCCATTCTGGTAGTTCTTCATCAATGCCAGAAAGCGCACCCCAAGTCCTCCTGACCACAGGAGGCAGTCAGACACAAGTGTGATCAGAACATAAACAGATTTACTCTTCTCCAGGCTTTATGATCAGGTGCAGGGCTACGTCCTAGGGTGCCCCTGAGCAGCCCTGATCACATTATTTGCTTTACCTTATCTTCCTTTTTTCCTTTTCCTCCCCTTTTCCCCTCACAAGTTCTTTTCTCAGCCAATTCAAAATATATAGCCTGCCAAGGTCTGTATCTTCCCTATTGACCCAGTTTTGAAGACTTTTACCTTTATTTAATAATTATAATCTGGTTATCCTGTCATTTTTCCCTTGAGCATCAAGGGAAAACTTGATACTACTCCTCCCCCCTTTTTAATTCTGCAGATATTCTGCCTTTTCATGTTGCAGTCTAATTAGTAGCACAACAGGTCAGGGTGGGCCAGGTGCATATACAGTACTGTCCTTCTGTTATCTCTAGTGTCTTGAAATCCTTCATGGGATCTTTCTAGTGCTGCCACAGGTGAGCAGCAGCCACATGTATGCATACCTTAGCACACAAGTTATCAATGTCCTTATCTGGGGGCAAAAAGAACCGCCTCTGTACACTATGACCTGTTACCATGGCTCACCTGGTACCAAGAGTACATTCTGTAGCTTGAAACATTCCACAGTCATCCGTATTTTTGATAGCTTTCTCTCACATTATCATTAGTGCACATTTCCTTATGCCTCCTGTTTTACTATGTTATTTAGAGAAGGGCTATGTTGAAGTTGGATCCATTATTTAATTTATTCCTAAAACACTGATGAAAATATTGTTTCTGCGAGTCAAAAAACACATCCGCATTCAGGAATTTAAAGCTATTTCTGTTCTGTTCAGGAATTTGAAAGAAAAAAAGACAGTGCTGAAAATTATAGCAGCATTTTTTTTAGCCTTTCAATGAATGAATTGAAAGTAATGAATGTAATGAATTTTTTGTATTTGCTTTACTCTTAGTTGTTGTGCTGCATCTTTGCAGTTGCTGGCTGGTTTTGATCAGAGACAAAGATGGAATCCTGAAGTTTGAAATTACTGATTTGTTTTTTTTTTAAATATAACACATGAGTTTATAGTTGGAAAAAAAATAGCAATGGGGGAAAAAAAATAAATTTATAACTGTTACAGTCAGCAGAAAACATGAGATGGGAAATTTGGAATTGGCAGTACACTGCATTTCTAAAACCTATAGCAGTTACTGCATTCCTTTTTGTAATCAGTGGTCACCAATATCCTTAAGGAAAAAAACATAAGAGAAGGAAAAAATGTTGCTGGGAAACCTTGAGAGATATTACAAACAGATTTTCCTCACATATTTAAAATATTAATAATACATTGCAAAAAGCATTGAGTATTTCTTTAGGTGGGAATGAACCTAAAATTCCAGTATGAAGTGCATGTAGCTAGGACCTATGTACATAAAAAAAGCTTGCTTTTCGGCTGTAACTGCATCCCAATTCCATTTCTTCACTGAATTGAACAGTATATAGAATATATTAATAGTCATTAGCATTCACTTTCTCAAGACACTAATTATTGCCACAACCCAATGTCTCTTGGTTATGTTTCCATTCAATACCACAGCACCATTTTCAGTTTGAGATATCTTTTTCTCACTTTATAGCTAAAATGCCAATGAACAGACAGATGAAAGTAATCTGTGAAGCCTTCCTTCAGCAACTACCTGAAATGTGAGGCCGGTGCCTCTATGTGCATCAGTGAAGAAATGTAGTAGGATTTTCAGTATTTCATTGTCTAGAGCCTGTTCTCTGTGGTGTTCCAAAGCAAGTTGTCTACCTAGCTTGAATATATCCGATTTTAAAACCCTGGCTGTTGTAAGCAAACGTGTAAGATTTTCACTGTCCTTCTGTCTTTCCTTTCAAATAGTATCACTTCTTTTTTCAGGTTCAAATGTTGACACTTCCCTGTATGTTGGGCAATTATATTTCAGCTATTTGCTGACTTGTATTTTTCCAAAATGTTCATCTTTGCAACTGAGTATGTCTTTTGTGTGTCTAAAATAGCACAATGAGCTTCGTTTGGAGTTTGGTTTTTCTCATGTGTCAGTATTGAGTATTGTTACTCATCAATATAATTTTGAGGTTTCTAACTTTTTTCCTAAGATAATCACATTTTGCAGCATAAATACAAAGGATGGAATAATTTTTTTTTTTTTGTCCTTGCCATAGTTCATATAATAGCTCTAATTTCTGCTGTACTCAAACTTTGTATAAAACGAAGACTATCTATACAAATATTTTTTCATTCCTGTAAGTTTGTAGTCTTGGATCTTAATTTCAGCAAATGCCCATTTAATTATGGGTATATAAATCTGTATCAAAGACATTGCTCTAATATTTTCAGACATTGTAAGTTTTCTGTTCTGCAGAAATCCCATCACATTACTAGTATCATTCTGATAAATTTAAAGTTCTATTTTCAGTTCTTTGTTGCTCAGAAATACCCATGTAATGGGTCTGCCTGAGATGCAGCCCTCACCGTGCTGTGCATTGGTAGCTAGATAACACACCAGGGTTTTGACTACTGCTGAGCAGGGCTCACACAGCATCAAGGCTGTTTCCCCAACATTTCCCCAGTAGGCTGGGGGTGGATAAAAACTTGGGAGGGGATATAGCCAGGACAGCTGACCCAAACTGACCAAAGGGATATTCCATACCACATGTCGTCTGCTCAGCAACACAGGCTGGGGAAAACAGGAAGAAGGGGGGGACATTAGTTTCGCGTTTGTCGTCCGGAGCAACTGCTAAGCGTACCAGAGCCCTGCTTCCCAGGAAGTGGCTGGACATTGCCTGCTGATGGGAAGTAGAGAATAAGATCCTTTGTTTTGCTTTTGCTTCTGCGTGCGGCTGTTTGCTTCATTAAACTGTCTTTATCTGACCCACGTGCCTGTTGTTATATTTTCTTTCCCCTGTCCAGCTGAGAGGGTGAGTATAATAGAGTGGCTTTAGTGGGCATCTGGCCAGGGCCAAACCACCACAACCCACTAAGAGATTTCCTGTTTCATTCTTTCATAAAGGTAATTTTCTCCTGTAAACTATGCAGAATTCAAATGGCTCAGAAGAGGGGTTTGAAAGTCATAGCCACCTAAACAGTTGCTAAGTTTCTAGCAGACAGACATAAGCCTCCTATAGGCTTTCACTCATGTCCTGCCATTGCCTTTTATATACAGCTCCATTTTCTTCAGTAGGCATGCACATCATACCGAGACCAAAGAGGCAGTGTCTCTCTTAAACCGTTTAAATAAAGAGTGGACTAAAATGAACATATAGAAAAAGTCTGTATTTTAAATAAAGAAAATTAGAATTACTTTAACTGGGTGTAGATACTGAAAATAGATTGTTTAGAATTCATTAAAAATAAGAGTATATAATTACTCTAATGGTCACTCCTTATTTGTTTGCCCTTTTCAAAGCAACGATTTGCTTTCCATTTGTGTGGTTGTGCTTGGTTGCCCTTTCCATTTGTAGGCAAAATGGCAAAAGAAAGTATCCATCTAGAACACTGTATACTTCTCTAAAATTGAATGCAATTTTTTATAAACCTCTTCTGTTTGTCATATTAAATTGTATCAGAAGTGAAATAAGGAAATTATACTTGATCTTACAGATAAAAATATTGGTTTGAGATTTCATCTGGTAGACATTGTTGGGTTCCTGTGGCTTGCTTCTTACTTAACGTCCCTTCTGTTTGTTGCCTGAGACGTTTTCACATTGGTTTTAATATTAAGCAGGAATTAGTAACAGGATGCCTCTCCACTGAGAGACTGTCTCAGGAAGGAGATGTAAACTGAAGACACAAATGTTTTGACGCTTTTTGAATATTTTGAAGGATTTGTTGGCAGCTGCCACAAGAAGACACTTCGAGGACAATAACAAAGTTTGCTTGGGGTTTCCTTTTAAATCTAATAATTGGTTGTCTTTGCCTGTTGATTCATGATTTCCCCATTACAAACAGTGGCACCAAATGGTTTGTTTGGCTGAATTAGTGGACAATGGCAAAAGTTACTTGTACAGCAATTCTGCAGTGTGCTACTATTGAGAACTTGAAGGGGGGAAATGGCAGGGATATATATGTATGTGTGTGTATGTACAGGTATCTAATTTTAAAATTTAATTTTTAATACCTTATTGGTATTTTCATGATTATCACATTTCTAGAGATTTATAATTCCACAATGCATGAAATTCAGGATTGAGTGCAAGTTGAAAACACCTCATGAAGTGATTACTTATGTTTGTTTTATGATCTCACTAGCATTTGTGGCCAAATTTGTGCAAAATGGGAGTTTCGTGTTTCCTGAAACTCAGCACAATTCCCCTCGTGTCTCCTTGATGAGGGAAATGCTAAAAAAAAAAAATTTAAAAAATAATCAGTTTCAAGAGGATATGTTATTCTGAATGATTGTTTGTCTCATGTATAAAATATCTTGTTGAAGGAGAACATTACCATTGTTTGTTTTTTCCCAGACCTCAGAAAGACTTTTCCAGTTTAGCTCTTTATTGTTAATTTCTACCTGTTTGCAGTAAATCCTTTGCATTCCCTTGCCTTTGTTAACTGGAGGACTCATCAAATGACTGAAGGACAAGTAGAGTTCTTTCTAAAACACCTAGTTTTCTTTTCATGGTACAAGATAATGAGGAGAAGCTTGCAGCTGAAGAGGGGACTGGTGAGACAGCGTGCGGGGGTTCCCTCATAATCGATAATTACTGTGGTGTCAACATATTCTATCTACTGAGTCTCCAAACCTAGTTTAGGTCTTCCACTATGCTGTATCCACAGCATGGGGCTTTTCGTTTCAACGCCAACAATTATTTCTTTTGGAAAATACCAATCTGGCTAAAAATCAGCCACTTCAGAACTGAAATATTGTTTAATTGCAGTAGCAGGAACATCAAATGTTTTCTATTAATGTTTCCAAAAACTCACTGTGCCTGGATGGCTGCTCGAACGAGATTAAATTTCATAGGGGTTTTGCTCACTGTTCTACCCAGAGCTCCTTTCTTCGTAACGGTATTTTGTCTTTTGGCACTATTGCTTAGAGAGCAGTTCTGTATGGATGTTGAGCAGAATTTTTGACCCAAGAATATTTGCCTTTAGCCAGTTTCAATGCTCAAATGTTTTGAGAAGCACTTAAGCTATTTTTTCATCCTGCTGACTCACTGTACAGCAGCTGTTTGAGGGAAAACGCCATGTGAGGAGATGAAATCTTTGGTGGCAGTATTATGCATTCCTGTCTGAGTGCTGGGGTGTGCTGTCTCCAGATTGTTATCCTGCTACTGGTTTTGTGGCTGTGCTATTAGTCATATTGAGAGAACAAATGCTGGTTTTTTCATACGTTTTGCTTTCTGGTCTGACACATGTCATAGCCACCCAAGAAGTTGTGCTGGCGGAGATGAGGGGGCAGTAGCTAGCTGATGGAGAGAAAATGGAGGAAAGCAGGGAGGATGGGAGTAGCTTAAGCTGTCCCTGGATACTTGTTTTATGAAACTGTACTTTAAAACAGTGCATCTCCATACTGAAATAACCTGAGATAACTATCTGTTCTGCCAGAAACTGACTGAAACAAGCTACTTCTTTTTACCCTAAACAAGAAATAAGATGCCATCTCCCAGTGAGTTGAAGGGAGTTTGGTTTGAAGCATGCCTATGCTCTTAAGTAGCTTTTAATGATTCAGCAGTTTTGTTTTATTATATTTATCTTCACTTCTTTCTTGGAATGATCTGTGCTCTATACAGAACTGTGCCTCTAGTCCAGCTTCATCCCAGACCTTGGATGATTGGGTGACCTGTAATGGTTTGCATTTGGGTACCATTAAAGGTCCCCATTGACACAGGGCCACAATGTACTGATCCTATACTGAAACGTGACTTGTTCAAGAGCTTTTCGGAGTTTTCTTGGTACATGATAGCCACAACCTGTCTAACCAGTTAGTTCCAATCTATGTTACTGTGATGAATAAGTATTTTTTTGCTTTTTCAAAAATTGTTAAATTTTATAAAAATCTTTGAGGTTTGTTTGCTTAAGTTTTGCTTCAAGTAGAGTGCTTTTTATTGATACAGTTTTTCTCTTCCATGTGTGGAATTTAACTTTTCCTCAGCTTCTGTAGTCTAAAGACTTTTGAAAACCATGGAAACACATGCCACACATAGCAGACCAAACTGATGTTACCCTGCCTTGTTATTTTACTAGTTGTAATTTTAAGATGGCACAGTTGTCCATATGTCATGAATATGAGAGCAAGAGAGATTTGCAAATAATTTGTCTCAAAGAATAATGATTGCCAGATTATGATATACCACATGTGGAACAAAGGTACATTTTCTACCATATTTACTGAGATGAAGTGAGATTTTACTCCATCACCTACAGGTTTAGATTATAAGTAATTCTGTTTGTATTAATACAATTACTGTAGAGTAAAACTAAGGAGTGGGGAAGGAACCAGTTAATGGATATTCTATATTTGAAAAGCCCTTTATTTCAGCTGAAAGAGTGGAGTATCAAAATATGTACAATAATTTTAAGAGATCGGTTCAGAGTAATTGTATGTGATTTTTTTTTTTTTTTTTTTCCCCAGTGAAATTAAAGATCTTTTTGGTACCCCTTTGTTTACATGTGTGTTAACCTGGCAAATATGTTTTCAGAATGGGTTTGGGTTTTGGTAGTTTGGTTTTTAAATAAAAAATTATGTATAGATACAGATATAGAGAGTGTGTGGCATTCTTACCTTTCAGCATTCTTACCTTTTGGATATTTGAATGAAAGGAAAAAATCACAGAATCATAGAATAGCTTGGGTTGGAAGGGGCCTTTAGAGGCCATCTAGTCCAACCCCCCAGCAGTAAGCGGGGACACCTTTAGCTAGATCAGGTTGCTCAGAGCCCCATCCAAGCTGACCTTGAATGTTTCCAGGGATGGGGCATCTACCACCACTCTGGGCAGCCTGTGCCAGTGTTTCACCACCTTCATCATAAAAAATTTCTTACATATATCTAGTCTAAATCTACCCTCTTCTGGTTTAAAACCATTACTCCTTGTCCTATCACAACAAGCCCTGCTAAAAAGATTGCTCCCATCTTATAGGCCCCCTGTAAGTACCGAAAGGCCACAATGAGGTCTTCTCGGTGCCTTCTCTTTTCCAGGCTGAACAACTCTCTCAGCCTGCCCTCATAGGAGAGGTGCTTCAGCCCCCTCATCATTTTTGTGGCCCTCCTCTGGACTCGCTCCAACAGGTCCACATCTTTCTTGTGATGAGGATTCGAGCAGGACACAGCACTGCAGGTGGGATCTTACTGGAGCAGAGGGGCAGAATCACCTCTCTCGACCTGCTGGCCACGCTGCTTTTGATGCAGCCCAGGATGTGATTGTATTTCTGGGCTGCGAGCGCACAGTGCTAGTTTGTGTCCAGCTTTTCGTCCACCAGCACCCCCGAGTCCTTCTCGACAGGGCTGCTCTCAAGCCCTTCATCCTGCAGCCTGTATGGATACCAGGGATTGCCCCAACCCAGGTGCAGGACCTTGCCCTTGGCCTTGTTGAACCTCATAAGGTTCACATGGGCCCACTTCTTGAGCTTGTCCAGGCCCTTCTGGATGGCTAATAGTTTCTTATGAAAATATTTTTGTTGTATGAGCTTCACGTAAATGATAACAGTTTACAGCATCGTGGCTCTGCATAACTTGCAGAGATGTCATTGAAGGGTGTCTGAAATATCAGTAGTGACAGCACAGGCACTTTCAACCTGCCTGAGCTACTCAAGTAGGCAGGCCATCAAAGAAGGATGTGCTGTTGTGGCATCTCTATTACTGGTCCTTGATTTAGCTGTGCTAAGTCTCATATAGTATCATTCAGGTTGGAAAAGACCTTTGAAATCATCAAATCTAACTGTCAGCACTACTCTACCAAGTACACCCTAAACCATATCTCCAAGCACTACATCTAAACGACTTTAAACACATTGCGGTATGGTGACTCCACCACCTCCCTGGGCAATTCCAATGTCTCACAACCCTTTCAGTGAAAAAATTTTTCCTAATGTCTAGCCTAAACCTACCGTGGTGCAGCTTGAGTCTGTTCCCTCTTGTTCTATCATTGATTACCTGTGAGAAGAGACCAGCACCCACCTCTCTATAATGTTCTCTCAGGTAGTTGTGGGGAGCAATAAAGTCTCCCCTCAGCCTTCTTTTCTTAAGACTAAATAGCCCCAGTTCCCTCAGCTGCTCTTCATAAGACTTATTCTCCAGGCCTTTCACCAGCTTTGTTGCCCTTCTCTGCACTTTCTCCAGCACCCCGATGTCTTTCTTTGTATTGAGGTGCCCAAAACTGAACACAGTACTTGAAGTGTGGCCCCACCCAATGCTGAGTACAAGGGGATGGTCACCTCCCTACTCCTGCTGGCTGCACTATTCCTAATACAAGCCAGGATGCCATTGGCTTTTTTGGCCACCTGGGCACACTGCTGACTCAGTCGACCAGCACCCCCGGGTCCTTTTCTGCCAGGCAGCTTTCCAGCCACTCTTCCCCAGGCCTGTAGTGCTGCATGGGGTTGTTGTGGCCCAAGTGCAGGACCTGGCACTTTGCTTTACTTTGTTCTTATGGGATGAAAAACAATTCATAAATGGAGTAAGTATTCAGCTGCATCAAAGAACTGGTGCTTTTAACACTAATTTAATGCATCCATCTACGGTAATGCTTCAGCATGTTCCCTGTGATCATGCACTGTAAGCTTGTTCCCAGCATACAGCTCTACGAAGTAAAGGGTAGCAGTTGGTTTGTTCTGCAAGCTTGCATTAACTTAAATTTTCAAAAATCCAGAAAGACAAATAGGAAGAAGTGGCAACTATTGCCACCGAAGTATATCTATGTAACAAAATGAAGATGTAATTGCATCCAGTACTGAATTTTTACAAAGCTTAAAGGAGGTTAGCGTGCTAACAGTAGTGGTGAAAATAAATTAAAAGGACCAGTATTTCAACTGTGTAACTGACTCATTGGAAAAGGCTTTTTTTTTCCCCTATGTACTGCTCTGGTTATTAAAGCAGTTGGGAAGACAGAAGGACTGTTTGTGTGTGACTTTTATGCTGCATTTTAGAGCAAGCATTGATATCTAATTCTTTATTTGCTACTTTTTCTATATTTTGTGGCCTTTACTGGTATTACACAATGTGTGTTGTACAAGGTGGAATAAACTGATTTTGTCAGAAGCATTTGCTGGTTTTGTTTTGGACAGTTGGGAGATTTTATAAGGTACATTTGCAGCAAGTACTTTGGTAATTGAATGTTGCAACATCTTTGTCTCATAGAAATTAGCAGGAAAGATCCTGTGAGTTAATAAGGATTCAATTATTAGAGAGACAGTAATTCTGAATTCATAGACCACAGGTGAAGTTAGAAATGATAATTGTGATTTTGGAATTATAAGAGCTGTGGAGCTATCATCTGAGTTATTTTTAAGAGGCACAAATATGTACGTAGTCTAGACAGTGCTACTTTTGTACTGGCAGGGGCAGCTGCAAGTAAATGCTAATAAAGAGCTGACTCCAAAACAGAGAGGGGAAAAACTAGAAAAAGCCAAAGATGAAGAATATGTTGGAGGCCTCAAATGTTAGTTCACAGTGTGTTTTGGAAGAGTCATCCAGAGGTCTTTCTACAGGGGAAAAAATGAATATTGAGGTAATCCAGAGCTACTTTTAAAATAAGATTATAGTCTCTGCCTTTCTTCTCAAATTTTTGCTACCTAACAGTCAGATTATCTGTGTATGCCTTACAGTTCCTGCTATGAGACTCAGCCTGGGTTTGGAAACGTAGCCTGTCTTTGAGTGTTACACCTTCATCTTTTCATACGTGCTGGGGATAATGGCATGTTTAAATTCTGGGAATGCAAGATCTTCCTTTTGTTGCTTTAATTTCCTTTTTCCTGAACTATTTTTAGTCATCTGTTCATTATTATCAAACTTTTTGATCTTACCCTGCTCACTTGTACTTGCCCCTTTTCCTCTCTTTTCCTTTTTTAATCCTCTCTCTTTTTTTTTTTTTTCCTCTTTGTTACTGTTACTTCTTTACCTCTTTTTCTCTGGGTACATGCAGTAGAATCAAACATTGGATTTTTGGTGCTTCTCATATGACTTTGTTGTTTGTCCCATTAATATACCTCAAATAATTACAGATTCATTAATTGCTTCTTGAATTAAAATGCTGGAAATGTCTACACTGTTGCTTATATTAAAATGATATGATAAAATATTTTAAAATACTTTCTCGCTTTGTGTGGAGACTTGAAATTCTGAGTACCTAGTTAGTCTATGGCATTTATTAATAGAATTAATAATCAATCACATGCTTATGCAATTAGGACCTCACCTGTGTAGGCTATCAGGTCAAAAAAAAGAGAAATACCCCTGACATCAGTTGTACCTTCCTAAACGGGCTTTCCTAATAACCCAGTGCTTGTGGAATGGCTGAGCATACCATTTGAATCAAAGCAATGCGTTGCTATATGCCATGCATTACTAAATTGGTCCTTTTGCAAAGCACACTGAATTCCAGCGGCCTGAAGTCATTCTGCAATCTAAATCAAATCTAATCCATCTGGAGTCACCAGTAGCTCAGGCTAAATGGTGGCGTTTTGCCATTGGTTTGTGTGGAAAACAGTCGGTAGCTGTGGGGAGAGTTTGCGGAGGAATTTGGGGTGAGCACAGACAGAGACTAGAGGGCTTGAAGGCTTCTTGTGCTTCCTCAAACCCTACAGTGTAAAAGCACATTGGTGCCCCAGTATCTACACTGCAAGCATGCGTTATTCTGCAGCTTTAAGTTGTTAGGAATAATCTTCCTGGTAGTATACAACTGTGAAAAGGAAAGCTTTAAACATACCCTAGGTTTATAAGCATGAATGTTTGTGTTACTTTACTTCCTTAGAGCTTTAAAAACACAAGAGAATTAAACTCATTGTTTGAAAAACTGAAGAACAAAAAAGAGAAAGTTAAGCAGTGATATTAGCTAATTTTCTTTCAACTGGACTTCTACAAGAACAGTTGTTATTTATTTTCACATAAGCAGAATATTGAGGCAACTGATAAATTTTAATAACCAGACAAATGAAAGGTACTAGGTGGAAAATTTTTGTTGGGAATGTCCTGAATGTAATGCTTTGTAGAACCATTAAAAGAGGATGTTTTGTGGCAAAGATTTTAACATATCTACAGCATATGTTTTTATGGAAAGCTTCGCTTTTCACCTAATGCAGATGTTAAACTTCTTTCTGATGCTCAGGAATAATAAGAATAATGATGATGATAATAATGATAATAATAATACCACAATGCTATTTGTGAAAATAAGCACTGATTTACATGATAATGCATTTTACATACATATATGCATACGTTTAAGGAGAAATCTGGTCCTCATAGTAGCTAAATGAATGAATATTATTGTACTACATGCAGTAGGGAATTATGCTGTGGACTTTGTCATTCGTCCACTGATTTCAAATTTGGGTGGAACTAAAAGGGAGCGTATCTTTATTCTTGAGTGCAAGTCATGCAGGAAGTTGTTGAGTGCAAACACAGATTGCACCGTTGTCACGGGTGTCCAGTAAAGATTACAGTATAGCTACTACTTTCTTAAGATACCAAGGTGATAAAACAAGCAGATTTGACAGCTACTAATTGACCAAAACCCTCTCTGCCGTTGGACAGTTTGCTCTAAGTGCCAAGATATTGATGTCTTAAACAGATTATATCTCTTGGTGAAAAATGAAAACTGGCATTCTAGATGTTCCAGGTGGGTCTATGGACATATCTTTACCAAGCAAGATAAATGTTTGTCCACATAAAAGCGAGTAACTCTTAAGACACTTTGAGAAAGGCAGTTCTCTAAGCTTTATTTGAACAAGACTGCCAATACCTTTCCTATACCTGATCTATTTTTTTTTTTTAAATATATATATGCTGAGGTGAGTTCTCTTCTGTGTGAACAGTCACAGGAAGACACTTTATAGGCATGTTTGTTGGTTCAAGGTCTGCACCAGGACATGGAGATCAGTGCCAAGAAAGTTTGTGCCGGATGATTCTTGAGGTCCCTTCCAACCTGGTATTATATGATTCTATTAATTGTCTGTCAGTGTTAATAAAAACAACAGCTGAAGTTTATTAGATTATTTTATTCTGTCCTCTACTATGTGCCATCCTTCTTGCTTTGCCTTTTTCTCTGCAGAGTCTGTAGTACAAAAAAACTTGGGGGGAGGGATGAAAGTGTTGATGCCACACAGTAATCGGTAACACATACTTTGAGTATATTGTATTTATAGAAATTACTGGCTGGTTACATGAACTGACTTGCTGTTTAGTGAAGTTAAGGGAAAAATTCTCTCATCCAAGGCAGGTACATTATCTTTATAGGGATAATATATCTCAAAGAACTCCAATTACTACACCAATGGGCAGCTGTTCTTCTTAATGTGGAAATTAGTGGAGTTTTATTGATTAACAGGAGTTGACTAACTTTTGCCCTTAACTGTGCACTTTTATCTTCTACCTGATCACAGTAAAGATGAAATAACCACAACAGTAAATGATCAACATAAGCTGAATAACTTGTCTAAAATCCTTTTTTAATCATGCTTTTAAAAAAGTAAATTCTTAACGTTGAGCTTATTTAGATGAACTAGATGTTCTTCATTGTGTCCTATGGTGTTTTTTTTAAAATTAATCATGGTACTTGGAAAAAAACTAACACAGCTTCAGAGCCAAGTCATTAACTAAATTCAGATGCTTTTATTTGTATTATGTTTAAAATCTGCTGTCTGGACAAGCTTGATAAAATAAACTGTACAAAAGCAAATTAGGTCATGCTTGATAATCAACTTTTCTGTGGTATTTCAAATCCTTATGCAACCCTGGACCCTTTTACTAAGCCATCGAAAAGGCTTAGAGAGAATCTTGCAGCATCTTCTATGCAGAAAAATATTTAAAGATCTATAAAATGTCTTGCTTCTGTTGTAATGGAAGAAAACACAAACTTAGCTTAATTTCTCTCCTGAAAACACCTTTCCTGCAGTCTGCTTCCTTCAGATTGTTGAAAAATTGGCTTACAAGTATTTCTTCCCAAACTGTTGATTCCTTATGCTGTTGTGTAACATGGCATTTTTTTCCTTTCATATTTTTTGTTGTGTTTGTACTGTCCTTGACTGCTTAGTCTCTCTTTTGCTAAATTAGACATATCTGCTGATTTCCACACAATGCCTTATATTAAGTTTATCATCAAGAAGTGTTTAATTATACTTGACTGCAGAGGTGGGGTAGGGATTTCAGAATAGAATATGATGAAAACTAGTTTGTCCGTAGACTTGCAGAGGAAGAACAGAACTACTGAGCTCTACTGGTTTACTTTGGATTTGCACCAAAAGAAATACCCAGGGGCAGCGTTAATGCTCTCATACAAAAAAAACAACTCAATTAGTATGTCCTGGACTTGGAACTGTGCAGGTACCTATGCTGAGGATGGCTCTACAGCCATCTTAGTGTTAAGACAGTTTATTTTAATAGTTAAATAACATAACAAATAAACCTTAAAATTTTAATCTAGAAAAGTTGTGTTGTTTTAACTTAAAGGATATGATTTATGTTTTAACTCAGAGGATATGATTCTTCAGTTTAAGTGGATAGTCAATAATATCTGATACAGGAGAAAATGATGGGGAATGTGCTGTCTCTGTGTAGCAGATGGCAAGCTTGTGCTGTGTATATTCTTACACGGACCAGTAGGTCTGGTAGACTTGTTTCCAGGAGGACAGGCTTTTGTGAGCATCCAGGCAGTTCCAGATGATGTATGGGACTGGACTGCACCGAAGTTGATCTGGTAGCAGCAGAAGCGTTTTTCATTTCTGGACTCCTTTTCTAGCCTCTTGTCCACAGCCCACTATAATCTTCAGGTTTCAAGAGAACGGCATTAATAGGTGAAGATCATTTTGGAACCTAGTCCATAGGGTGTCCATAGGGAAATACGAAGTCTCTGAAGGCAGAGGAAGTGAGCCTGCAAGTCTTTTCAGCTGTTCCAGAGAAGTGTCTTCTGGTTTCCAATATGCCTATTTACTATAGAAACAAATGTGGAATAAAGTACCTTGGTGTTGTTGCTTTTAGAAACATTGGTTTATAAATGTGCACACATCATTGGTCAGAAGTATAATTTTTCATAAACTAGTGGAAATCTTTTGCCTTGACAATTTTAATGGAGAGAAGGGTTGTGTCTTCCCCAGCAAGAAAAAAAAGTAAAGAAAAAACATCTGCAGGTTCTGTATTCACTAAGTGTTTATGTACCTTTGCCTGTTCTTTCTAAGGTTTTGTTCTCATTTCATTCTACTTTTCCTCACATTTTAAAAATAAATCTCTAGTATGTTTTTCATTTATTCCCAGTGGGCTGTAATGAAGTTGCAGATAAACATATGGTTACCATATGACAGAGTGATACTGAAAGGAAATGCTTTATAAGAGGCACAACAGTATGTGTACTTGGGCCTAGGGACTGCTGGTTTCTGTCTTCTGTAGACGTACAGCCTTGATCCAGTTATGAAAATACAAATAGTCTGGTAAATTAATAGCCACATAGCAAATGGTGACAAACTGAATCATGTACTGTAGAATCATGGTTGAATCAAACATGAAAAAAAATGTAATGGAAATGTGAAAGAAGGAAAATAAATGGCAATGGAAACAGAGTAGAAACCAAAAAAGAGAAGCTGTAATCAACTGAAGAGAAAAAGAAAAATAGAACAAAGCAAAGAAACCTCATTGGCAGTTGGCTAATGCTACACGGGTTTTGGGCTGGCGATGTGTAAGACTTCCTCCCAGTTTGTTTCAGGTAGTAGCGAAGAGCATTGACTTAACCTTAAGAGGTATTTGTAAGATTGAATCTTAGCGAAGTGATCTATAACTCTTAGTTACAGATCTGGTCTGCTGAAAAATACAGGTCTGAAACTAGGCGGATGCAGAGCATCATTCAAGTAACCAGCTGTACTTATGCTACTGGAGGAAAGCAGGTGTGTCCTGAGCTTGTAAGGAAATTTTGGTAGGCGTTTTCTGCAAAGATTTCCCCTGTCCAGGTTGGCATTCGTTCTGTTATTCCTCAAGTCTGCCTCCAAAATTCTCCTTTTGTCTACTAAAAAAGGAAACATGCATGTTGGTAGCATAGCTTGTGCTTTTAGTTTTGAAAAAAGGGAACTGAGCAGCGTGTGAGATGTAACACGACTGCCATGTAGGCAAAACTACTTTTTCGTTATGCGCTTCTTTTTGTAAACTTGTTCTTTGCTTCTAATCACACTTGTAGTTTTGTGTAATTTGCATAAGACGGATCACCAGCAGGACTGTTTTATTTGAGTAAAATGTTTACTTAGATGGGAAAATGGAAGATGTGTTTATTCTGAGATATAATTACGAGTGGTGAAGTTTCGTAAATCGATTCTGCAAATACAGTGTTTTTATAGCGTGTAATTTAGTTGAAGGGAAAAAACGCATTATCTTTTCTTGGTTTCAGTTCCTTTAATTGCACAAAATGAGAAACTTCATGATGACTTTTGAGATCCTTTGTGTTTTGAACTGTCAACGTGCCATCCTTTGAATACTTGCAGATACTATAATTCTAGCCCTTGCAAAGCATTTTAGGCAGTTTTCAGTGTAGCCATTAAAAAAAAAATAGCATGCAAGAACACATTTATAAAATGTTTCTTTTTTATAATTCTCTAATTCATATTCTATTATTTAAAAACAGGTTTTGTCAAAGTTTTTCTCCTGCAGTAGTAGATATAACAGCTTATTTTCATAGCTAGAATTTACTACGTATCCCAGTTGCTTCAAATTGATATTTATGCTTATCCAAAAATAAAAACATGCTGCTGTCTTCCTAAGCATATGATGATGATCTGATGAAAGTTGACCTCTGATGTGCTAATAATGTTTGTAGTTTTACACTTTAAGTGAGATTTAGTTAACCACACTGTCTGTTTCCTCAAAAGATTGTCATATTTTGCTCTAATTTAAATCATTGACCTTAGGTTACAAATTGTTATCTTTCAGGCACAGACCAAGCTGTTGTTGTCTTCACCAAGCCATATGAAGTGGTGATACAGAAGCTAATAATGCAGCCCAGTTGAGCATCTTGCTCTTAGAACATGTTGGTTTTGACACAGAACTGCGTTTGGTGCTGAGGCTTCAGCAATACCTGTTTCCTAGCATGGATATTTGGGTTTAGTCCTGAAAAAAAAATAAATCTGGTAGTAGGGGTGCATTGATGCTAGGTTGCCTCATGTTTTGATGTGTGTTTGCTCAAGCCTGAATCTCATTAGGGCTAAATGGCCAATAGGAAAATATTATTTAGGCACATACAGCCCTCCCCAAAAGATCAGTGTTGTTAATCCAACAGATATGGGACTCAGCCATACTTTTTCTTTAAAGCCAAGTATAAAAGCCAGTAGAATTTATACAGCATTATTCGTTTTTTAAACATATTTAACATTTAATTATGAATAGATTTCTGCATGAAAAGAGGCAATAAATGGAGATTCGCATCTTGTGGAATTGCTGTAAAATTATACTGGGGCACAGAAGGTGGAGTTGATCAAGTGGGATTTGTGCAGCGCTAGCCACCATTTGAGAAATACAGAAATATGGAACATCAGAAACACTTAATGTAACACAAAATCTGTTTTAGTATAGAGGGAGGTTAGAATGAGAGATTTCTTTTGAACCTAGGTAATAAAATTATTTGTAGAATGCTACCTCAGCAATTATGTATTGTATTTCTTACCTCTGCTGCACAATTTTGTGGCACTTGGTTTAGTGGTGGACTTGGCAGTGTTAGGTTTACGTTTGGACTTGATGATCTTCAGGGTCTTTTCCAACCTAAATGATTGTATGAAGATTATCACAAACTTGTATGATAGACAGAGGCAGATCAAGTAAAGAGTGGGACACTGATTCCCAAAGTATGCTATTATGGCACACTACCATAACTGGGATGCTGATAGACTATCTTGCTCTGGAAACTAAAATTAAAAAAATACTGATTTTTAGTGAGATCTGGGTTCTGCATTGCTCTGAGTTAGGGAATAGCTACAACATTGCTCCAAAGATCAGTAGACAATAGTGGTTTAACTCTGGATAAATCGCTTTCTAAATGTTCCTCTATTGCTGTAGTAGAATTCATTTAAAACCTTACAAAAATAGTTTAAAACTGTGAATCATACATGTACATACACACAGTAAATGGCTGTACAAGGGAAAAAGAGCAGATTGAGGATTCACTGCACCTTCTACTCTTGTCCCATTGGCTCATTACATGACTTAAAGCAAAAGTCCATGTGTAAAAATAAAGTGTAATGTAGTCAATACTATATATCAAATACAGATTTTAGATAATAATTTGTTTCCACAGAAAGATAACAAAGAGAATATTAAATGGCACATAAAGAATACTTTCTTTTTCAACCAAAAAACATGTGGCATGGGATAAAGTGGGTTTTTTCCTTCAAAACATAAATGTTTAAGCTTTACAAATACCCTAGTTGTTCCTGAAGACCTTTGTTTCCAGCATTACACTGCTGAAGAAACAGACTTAAAGGTGTCAGCCTGTAAGGTAAACATACTCAGTTGGATTCTGAGTTATGTCACATGAAAGTAAATGCTGAGTAGTTCTTTCAAAGTAAGTTATATACTGTTCTGTATTCGTTGTTTTTTTGATATTTTACGAGTCTGTATTTTACCTGTGCAACTGATACTTCTGAAAAGTAAGAGGAAATTTGCATCAGTTTTACATATACAAGAACGAATCTTGGCACACAGAGCTAGTCAATTTAACAATAATTTAATAATTTATGTTATTTAGCGGACTGGTGTTTGTTTGTTTATTTGGCCAGATTTAAAGCAGAGGAGGGTGCTCGGTTTCCCCATAGTTGACATTGTCTTTATATACACTGCAATCATTTAAGTAAATGTGGCAGTCAGAACACCCATTTGTGTATCTTCTATTTGTCTGACGCTTTGTTTGGTGGATACTATGGATACTAAACAAATCCCTAAGGGGACATAGTATAGATTCACTGATTATGCTCATACGTTTAAATTGTAATGACTGTGTTTGTTTCTTTATATTGTTTTTAAAAGCTTCTCGAAATGAAACTTGAGGTGAAATTAATCTAACGTGTAGCACATTAAAACCAAAAGGTGTTTCTGTAGGGATTTTCCCTTTGTGAACTGTTTGTCTTTCTGACTCAGCAATTCCAGTTCACCAGATAGGAAGTCTTTTATGAATGTTGTGATATGGCGCTTTCCTTAGTCAAATTTCAGACCATTCAGGCTTTGAGCATAGTATATAATGACACTGGTAGTGTTTACAGTATTCTATTAAAAACATGCAAAAGTACATAAAGAACATCAACTTAACCATGTGGCAAACCCGCAGCATCTGCAGGCAATGGGTTCCTCTTCTCCTTGTGCCTAAAGGTTCTGGAGTTTTCGTGTTGATTTTTGGTTCAGAAGAAGTCTCAAAAAAATGCAACTTTGGGACAAAAACTCTCTCAAAACCATGGCTATCTGACACAGCTTCATCTGCCTACGTGACAGGTTTATCTTTCATCCTTGTATTCAGGTTTTGAGCATACATCAATTTATACAGTGCTGCTCTTGCCCAATCAAGCAGCAGAGAGAAAGGAAAGGACAAAAAATAGGATGCATTTCTTTTTAGATAGCGTTACTCAATTCTCGATTACATTGCATTGGCAGACAGTTTTGTCTTATCTGTTGAAGCCTGAGAGGTGCATGTTGGTACCAGAAAAGTTAAATTTCTTGAAGAAATTTTTCATTGACTTAAGGCTTGCCACCATGCTTTAAAAATACAGGAAAGTATAAATCCTTGTTATATTTTCATGTTGGTGACACTTGTCTTACAGGGTAAAATATTTTAGTTAATTGAAATGCATTAACAAATATATTGTCCAATATATAAAAATGAAACTCATCAAAGCAACTTAAATTACTTTTCTAGAATGATAATTGATTGAAAATGTGTATGCGACATTCAGTTTATGACAGATTAACATGGTTTGTGACTTGAGGGTAAGAGTGCTTGGTGAAGTTAGCAGCAAACATTTTAGCAATGTGCGTAAGAACAGATAAACTGTAAGACCAGATCTCATAAATAGAACTGTAGTTATCTGGGCTAGCAGAAGGCTTAGTAGAAGAGAAATACAAACTAATTTCCAAAAATGTAATTGCTGCACTTAATTTCATTTTGTAGCCTTGTGATTGCTGGTTTTAAGTATCTGTAGGACTTGATCATGGTAATAGTAAAATTATTCTAAAACCAGAGAATGAGGCTGTTGGAAAACACAGCTACTCTGAATTCAGACTCTCTCAGCAGGGGCGTGTGGGGCCACTTAAGGGATTGACCTAAATTTTTGCAGTGGCTAGCAGACTTGTGGCAGTGGGTTTGATTGTTTAATACTTCTGGAATTTAATCATGTCAGTATTGGTAATCCACAGTATCTAGAATTTTCATAAGTTTTGCAAATAATCTGTGTTTGAATTCCTGAAGTTACATTGATGTTATTTATGGCCTTGATGCTACCACCATGTTTATGACTTCAGTGGATGATACTGTGGCCTGAGCTCAGCAAACCATACATGTAAATCACCCCGAATCAGAGCCTAAATGGAGCATCTTTGATAAATTTAGAAGTAGCTTACACCTGTGGAGGGACTCATAGGAACCTGGCTTGCTTAGCATTCTTTATGTACAGTCCTTCTTACAGAACGCCAAGTTCAAAATCAGTAGTGTGTGAACTGTTGTTCCACCTAAGAGCAGAGTAGCATATTTTCTTTGTAAGTGCAATAGAAGCAAATTATCTGTTTTTAGTAGCTTCTGCCTTGCCAGTTTACTTTGTCATGGCTCTTAAGCTGAATAACTTAAAACATTTTCCTTAGAAGAGTTTTTAGTATGCAGAAAATTGCAACACAGACTTAATCAGCTGAAGAATAATAAATTTTGCTTAAAAATAGACACTCCCAAGTGTATTCACTCAGATGGCTCTGTGTGTGTGTGCATGTGTCTGTGTGTAAAACCTGTCATGGGAGAAGAGGAAGACTGTATTCCATCACAATGGTCGTTCCTTTGTGATTTGAGACTGTTTTAGACAAAAGTTCCGATAAGATTCCCTGCTTTGACTCCTGAAGGAGCTGGAAAAACTATTTCCGTCCAGAAGTAATAATAACATGGGCTTTTGGCTTTGATCATAAACTGACATTTAAAAGTCATCTGAGGAAGGATATTTCTTGATTAAAGTCAGGTTTAGTTTAATGCAGTTGTAGCTGATCTTTCCCATCTAGTATCTCACTACTTGATGGGCTATCTTTCAGTCGCCCAGCTGCCCACTTTACAAGACCCCATAGGACTTTTCCAAGAGACCTTCCAGTGGATCATGTCATTCTGTTACCCTGCTTATCACTCGGCTTTTTTCCCCAGGGAAAACTTGAAAAGGTTGCACAGCAGAGAATATGAGGTGATAATCTGGTACCCACAGAGTGTGTTTGGAATTGTAGTTCTGTCAGGACTATTGCAGCTGGTGCATACTGTGTGCCTGGCTTTTCATTTACGTGTCAGATCCCCGCGTTTCACCTGTGGGATACAGACATTACATTTTATATGTGGAATATGAAAGGTAGATCGTGTGACTGCGTTTCCTGGGGTTTATTCCCTAAATTGTCAGTGTTTAACATTGCTGGCTTAATCCTGAGTGTTGTAGTTTTTGTTCCTGCTTCTGCCGCATGGTCACTGAGTCACCCATAGGTGAGATGGGCAGAAACCTCTCTGCGTGGGTCTAGGCGAGGTACTGCTTCATGCCACTGCTACAGCTTCCATTTTAGCACGTAATGCGCCTGAAGAGAGATGTAGGTGTTTGTGGTTTGGCTTTTTCTGTGTTTTGTGGATTGCTAAGATACGATCTTTCCTGCTAAGAAGCTGGATTTTATCCCAAATCCTGCACATTTCACAGAAGATCAGATTCTCACAACATTCAGATGGATTGCCAAAACCCTGGCTTTTATCTAAGGCACAGAATAACTGCTCCCTGTGTGCAGAACTCACCAGCACACTCTCTCCCAGGTACAAGGAAGCTTTTAGACAACGGAAAATTGTACACTTTGAGATTTCCTTGGGATACCTCTGGTTTCTGTACAACATGAAATACCACAACTACATGAGGGTAAATGCATCGATTATGGCAGCTACACAGGAACTGCCAAACAGGTCATGGGTGCATTTTACAGTGGTTTGAAAATGGAACTCTTACCTAGCTCCTCTGGTCTGTTTTCTCTTGTGATTCCCAAAGGTCTCAGTGTGGTTGGATGAAGATAAAACATGGCTCAGTGTTCAGCTATGGTATACTTGAGATCTCTTGTAAATGAGGAATGTAAACAAGTTGAGTTCACCAGATACAAGCTAATCCTAAATTTCTAGTATTTGCCACCTGGAGATAAAGAGATTGGCTAGATTCTCTGAGCCCAATGATACCAGAGAAATGAAGGCACGCAGTGACTATTAAAGACATGAGTTATTGAGAAAAAGCCTGAAAAACTTGTTTTATTTTGTCATCAGAGGAACATAATTCCACACGGAATAAAGCTAAAAAAAGATCAATGTTCTGCTGGGTTAAGTGACCTTAGGTCAGCCACGTTTCCATGCTGTAACTACTGTGCACTTTGCTGCCCCTTATGTCTCTCTGTTCCAAGGACAGATCATGGCCTTTATCCCCATGGTAAATACAGTACTAGATACTTTGTAGAAATTAAAACTGGCAAATTCCATGTGTTTTATGTCATTTGGCATTCTGTACAAACCCCTTTCAGTTTGTCATAAATTCCTACACCACCAGAGCAAGGTCACATCTGTTAGCAATTTCAGTCTGCCAGATGAGGTGTAATCCTATAAAATCTAACCCATTCTCTCCAGTGCTTGTCAAAGCCGAGCTCTCCTGCTCCTTTTCCATAAGACATACCATTTGCCCTGCAAGCACTGTAGAATGATTTAGGCTGACAAACTTTTCACACTTTAGAAACTGCAATTTTTGGAACACAGCTTTGTATCCAGTACGGTACAAGCAAGAACAGTGTTGGAAACTGTTCGTGATAACAGACTGCGTCTAGATTGTTTTCTTTTGCAAGAGCATGTCCCTGCAGGATGTGCCAATTGTGTTCTTTCCCAGTATTTTGATGTATATGCATCTCATACTCTGAGTAACCTGTCACCTTAGATACTGCGTAACTTCCAAAGAATCCATACGTAGCTACTATTCTGCTTTTCTTTTTAAAATAGTTGTAGCAAAAGTTGCGAGTCTTGGGTAATTTGATATTCACATTGAAGACTGTAAAATATTAGATGCACTAACAAAGTAACAGAACGATGATTAATCTTTGCACACTGTAGTAACTGAAAATAGTTCTAATTCCCAGTAACATGGAGGTTTAATAGTGGTCAGTAGTTTTATATGTTGTTTCATTTTCCATTGTCCCACTGTATCTTGATAACAGTGGTTATGTTGCTGTCTCACCCCCTTTCTTACTTTATGCCTTCAAAGCACTGTATGGAGCTTGGTGATCCCGCCTCTCAAAAGGAGTAGCAAAACAGCATGCTAGTAAGAAGTTTAGGGTTTTTTTGTGAAACTGTGATCTATTATAATGTGTTATTAAATCAAATTAACAGAACTTAGTTAAAAAAATATTATTTCAAGGTTTCCTGCATCTTGCATAAGGATTTCTAGGGCCTGTCTGTACAGGTACATGATGCTGTTTTTTTTCTCTGAGGTGACCAAATTTAAGTATCTCTTGGTATCACATGAATGATACTAAAAAAAACCAAACAGTCAAAACTTAAAAAGCATGTCAGAATTTTAAACAACTAATATTGTTACTCTTAACTATTAAAAATGCAAGCTAAAAGTGGCAGCATGTGAAAATCCACTGCAACTGGAAAGCACTAGCTAGAAATCTCCTTGTCTCCTCTGATTTTTCTCACCTGACTTACACCCTTTTGAACCTCTTTATTCCCAGGGCAAATACCCTGACGTTGTAACACTTCCAGAAGGACTGCAGGGTGATTACATGATCCTTAGGAACCCCAGCGTTTCTGGGTAAGCCAATAAATACGTTTCTTGATTTACACACATAAAGGATTATGAAATGCATATTGACAATCTGCACATAACCGTCTGCTTGAACATTAAGTCGCTCTCTGCTTTATAATGCCTCTAAACAGAGATTAGATGATGTGTGTTGCATTTTAGGGCTATAACCACACATTAAAAACACTAGAAGAAAAAATTAAAAAACCCAGAAATATATGTACAGGCCATGGGCATGTGGCCTTGTTAGGTGGTCAGTCAATTGTATTGCTACTGTGGCTACCCACTCTTTTAAAGCTAAGTGGAAAAAAATGCAGGGCTCTAGCAGGCTTTTCATTTGCATTTGAAGAAAAAAACCAAACCTGTCACTATCTTAGCTCATGCTACAATGAAGAGTCTGAATTCAAAGTTTAGGAACATGGGATGCATCTTCCTTCTCACACATCACAAAACATGTCAGGTTCAGCTTGATTTGTTCCATCTTTGTTTTCTTTTTGCCTTACATGACCAGAGCAATGGGCAGAACAGATGCTGAGGCCAACATCCCTCTTGCTGTGACAGGGTACTGGCAGCTGTCCCCGATGAGATAAAGCAGTATTTTTCCACCCCTGGGCTGGACTTGCAGGCGAAGGCCAGTGTGGCAGCCTGTCAATTCCAGCTCATACTTTCTTCTGTGGTGGGAGGTGCAATGATCACAAATCTCTGAAGCCCAGTTCTTTGGTCTCCTTGCCATTAAAGAATGGAAAGAAAATTGCAGTTACCATGTTACCAAGAGCAACTGTAGCTGTATTTTTCCATTGTTTTAGAAGGCAATCAGTTAGCTGAGGGGATCATTTCTCTGCCATTTAGTAGTAGTAGTATTATTCTGCTGTACATGCTGGGGTTGTTTGGGCTCCCTGGTAGACATGTTCTGGCAGGTTTGGATTTTTTTAAATTGAGTAAAAAAAAAAAAAAAAAATCATTGAAGTTTCATGTAAGACAATATAATTATCACTGTCAGGAATTCTATAAGGGCCAGGAAAAGTAACTATTTTGTGAAGGGCTCAGAGCATTCCCTTCTATTACATCTTCGCTCTAACATCCATTAATTTATATGTAAACAACTGGAAATAAAGCACAGCTCCTCCATCATATTTGGTTGTGGAACTAGCAAACAAACCATAATAGGTAGTGCTGTCTCGGCACCACAGTGCCAAATCTGCCATTTAAAACTGAATGCTTTAACTCTGGGTTGCTGAAACGAATTGTTGTTAGACCATCACTGTGAGAAAATAAGCCGCTTTATTTTACAGTTTCTCTTTGTGTTTATGGGTGCCAAGTTCCATTCCATGTTTTCTCTCACCCACAATCATGAAATACGGTAATTTAGAAATCACTTCAGCGGGCTGATAGAAAATACCCTTGCATATTAATTTGTTTGCAAAATCCCAGAACAAGCTGTGCACAAATTCTCAAAGGATGTTTAACAATTGAGTGGCAACAGGCTGACAAGTTCTATTTAAAGGAAACTTTTACCATCATGGTTGGTCAAACAACGCTGAGAAAGGGAACTCCCTCCTTGCAGTGACTTGTTACTGTGCAGATCAGCTTTGAATTAGGAAAGCCTTCCTTTTGATAAGGAATACTCCTAAAAGCAGGGATTGGAGGGAAATACAAAATTTAGTAAAGCAGATGGGATGTTATAAAGCAGCAAAACTACTATGAATAGTCTAGAGTAATCCCTGTGCACTTGTGTATTTCACTAGAAGAACTGTTCCCCTGCAGAAACCAATTTCCTAATTCTTCCCTTAGTGTGGTGCAGTCATCTTGCCCCACTGCCGGAAATAATAATCAGCCTTGCAAAAAAAAAAAAAAAAAAAAAAAAAGAAAACCACCAAAAACACTCTTGATGGAGTAATGATGGTTAAGATTTTTTTTTTTTTTTTTAATTAAAAGGAAAGAAATGCAGGAATCTATGCCTTGGGTATATTTATCCCTACATGTTATTCTAAAACAGCTATGAACAGTTTCTTCTGAAACGATTTTCCTGGTTTTATCCTGTATCTAAGTACAATACCTGCCCACAGGGTGCAGGTGTTACATAAGGGCCAGGGCAGGGGGATGCTCTCTTTTTCTTTTCTATCTTACTTTTTACCACTGCACTATTCAAGAGAGACAAAGACAAAAGAATCAGGGGAAGAGTCCTTGAGGTTGAAAATTTGAATATACTTGGAAACGAAGCAGTAACCTTTCCTTGCCACTTGACAACCAGTTCCCCTCAGTTCAAAACATAAGTATTTCTGATTCTCAGAGATGAGCAAGTTGCAGTACTTGAGATTAATTTTATTTAAGAGCATAACGAGCGTGAACCTCCTCAATACTGTACTTTCTGCTTTGAGGAAACCTTAAAGACAGTTGCCTAGTTACACCTGAATAACTTTTCTGTGCACGTGATACAGGTTTGAGTTGATGATTGTTTGGAAGATACATATTGATGAAGAAGGGAGAACTACACCTCTTCTGGACCTTCTGACTAAAGTACCAGAGCAAGGTAATGTCATTCACTCCAGAGACTGTTTCTGAGCTTTCAAGCAGAATGCCTGTCCCCTTCTTTGCCCAACATCTCGTCAGATAAAACAGAAATACATCTTCCAGAGCCCAACCACGCAAACAAATCCCAATTTAACAAACAGCTAAGCTGCACCTCCCCTGTAGTTTACAAGGGCTTACAAAACAAGTATGTCTTCCTCTTCTAGACAGCAGGTAACCAGTTTTACCCAAAAATGCAACACCGACAGCTGCCTTCAGGAATAGTGCAACTGTCTGAAAATAATGTTCATTGTGACATTTTTCTTGCAGTCTTGGAGCAGAAGATGGCAACTCCTGACACTGCACCCGCCTGCTTCCGAAGCATGCTGCGGCTGTTTGGGATCGAGACAGCTATCGAGAACCTGATCAAAGTGGTTGGCTTGGAAAAATGAGTACCAACATGACTTACGACAGGTAGCAATTTCAAAAGTAGTTTTAATTAAGATAATTATGTTACACAGTCTATAATTTTATTGAATATAAACATTAAGTTATTTTCCATTTAGAAACCATACTCGTAAAACATGCTATCTGTACAATTATGGCACGTTATATATAAATTGTCATAACATGAAAATAAATACAGCTATTTAAATACAAAAATGCCAAATAAAATAGTTACATGTACAGAGTGATTTCATTATAAATTTATCTTTCTGAATCATTAATGTACCAGAGTGGTTTATCTTCTTAACATTTTCTAGATACCTGGAAAGTGTTAAAAGATCATGCACTGTCAAAATGAAGTCCAGAAAAATCCATTTCATTTCACAGCTCTGTAAAAGTACAGTGGTTTTAAAATTACAAGAGAACAGTAAGAGACTTCTCTAACAAAGAGTTAAATAGCTTTCTCATTAAATTAGGGTGGAAGTAGACAATCTGAAGATTTCAAAGACATACTATGCTAAAAAAAAGGGTAACTGTATGCAGTAACTTTCTTCCACATGGTACGTGTTGAATAGAGACAGCATTAAACTAAACAAGAAAGGACCACTACACTTCTGTAAAGAGATGGACTAGTTAACTACTGCTCACTGCAGTACTTTGTTTTGATTTCCTACTTCTAGGGGGAAATTCTAGGAGGCAACACATAAAAGCATCACATTTCTTACATTCATCCCTGCAGAAACAAAACAGATTAGACAGATGTCTTGTAATCTTCCTTCACTCCATTGGATGTACCATTAGCTCACTTGTGAACTCTCATCACTTTTCGAGTTCCTGCTCTGCACTAGCTATCGCAACCAACCTCATCCAAGCCAAACTGATACGACTGTAAGTCATGTCCTTCTCAAGTAGGCAGCAGGGGTTGTCGTTCCTGGAATCAAGGGGCCAAAATCAGGAACTGTGGACTCCTCAGTAATACCAAGAGATTTTCTTTTCACGTCCACAGCTGCTCTAACCATGCAAGCAGGCCGCTGCCTGCTCCATTTATAAGTTACAACAACATATTTTATAGCAATGGTGAAATAGGTGAACTACATCAAGAACTAAAGCAACAGTATGTTTATAATACCACAATTTTAATAATCCACAATTTGACCACTGAAATAGTCTCCTACTGTTCTGGTAGGTCAGGAAAAACTGATAATTAAATTAGTTTCTGTCCAAATCTGCAGCCGAGCAACACCAGAGATTAAGTTTTGATGAACAGCAACTCTATAATAAAATATGTTGTTAGATATAAGGCAGACTAATTTCAAGTTTGGAATCCAGGAGACAGGCAAAATTCATTGCTGCTTTATCCACTGACATGATACTGGTTTAGCTAGTTTTGTTTAACCTTTAGTTTATTTCATCTTTAGCTCCTTCTTGCATGAAAATGAAACTTCCGCACTTCTACACACATACACCTCTATTTGCATATGAAATGTGTGTAAAGTTACAGCGTAAGAACCTGAAAACCTTCCAGCCATGGATAGTCCTTGTCCAACAGCTGGATGATTTCTGGAATTAAAAATAACTCTCTCTCAAAAACCCCCGGGTTTTCTTTGGAAAGAAGGGGTTATTGCCACTGTCAGCTGCCAGCTTACTGCACTGTTGCAGTATCACACTTAAGTAAGAGTAGCCCCTGACCCTGGCCCAGAAAGGCATGCTGTCACCTGGAAGTGGAATGCAAGAGACCAATGCAGGTCACTGCCCACAGCGAAGCTCTGTCACTGTGTGAGCGGTGCTACTCTGTATTTCATATTTCTTCCTTGAGTTGTGCCAATATTCACAGGGTTTTCTGGTTTTGCTTTTTGAATTTCAGGTAAAATGGAACAATTCAAACGTTACACACATCCCAATATAAATATACTTTTTAGATGTTAACATTATTTTGAAAAACATTACCAGTAAGCACACCTTGTACCCAGGTAACAGCAGTTCACTGTAGCGTTAATAGCATCTCCTCTGCACGTGTCAGGGTGTGTAAACCCCAAGCACATAGGAAAAGTGGCTGTAGATTTTATACTACCCTCCGTTGCGAATATATCCTCAGTCTCCAACTCAGGACCCTCCTTGAGGATGGCTTTTACTGCAACATCGCACCAGACTTCAGCTGCACGTACCAATGGTACAAAGTAAAGCCATCATTAAATTGCTGAAGTAGTGATACAAGCTTAGCTCCAGTACTGGCCATGAGAAAGTGATCCCCTGCAGCTTCAGAAGAGAAAATCAGATACTGTCACCTTTTTTCTGCATCACTTAAACAGAAGGAGCCTGAAAGCAGCTGCTCATGTTACGCAGTGTGTGGGATATCAGCGAAATAACGCCAATGTTTGACACAATCTGAAAGACCTGAAATAACCTGTAAAACTCAGAATATATTATTCTTACAGCTCAATTTAAATTAGGTAAGATCAAGCTGGGGTTTCACCTTCAACAGCAGCATATAATGTACAGAAAATAAAAGACTGGTATGTCAGATGAGTTAAGCCCAGCTATCACACAGAACTCAAAAGATGCTTACCTTTAACCCTTTTCACTTAGTTTCAGAAGCTTTAGGTAGATACAAGGTGATCACAAAACTTCTGGAGGCAGTCTGGTGTTCCTAATCTCATGCATTAGTACTTACAAGTGTTCTGCAGTAAGACGGTAGTTCCATAGATCAGACTTGAGCAGCCACGTCAGTTGTATTTTCAGTGGACTTAATGCTAAAGTTCTATACTCGGTTCTGTCAAAGCATTCCCTTTTCCTAGTAGGCATGAGTGAGACTCAAAGCACAAGCTCCAAGGCAATTCTCTTGTTAGTAATTAGGCTTTCTATGTTTGTGCAATACTTCAGGAAACCTTTAATTCTGTGCTCTTTTGATTCTAAGGAAGTAGACTTTTAGGATTAATTTCATCTGTCCTCTAGTTCCAAGGTATGGCACATTTATCTGTTCTGTCACATTAGATACATTCATCAAGGTTATACAGCAAATGAATGTTTTAGTGCTAATCCATGTCTTTGAAAAGGCATACCAATTAGAGTTCATTTCTTAGAGCAAAAACATTCACAGCTGAAAAATGCACTGAACACAATAGAAAAAAAATCACCATAATTGTACTCCATTAATCTTTCACTTTCTAATGTGTTTGAATAGAAATAACATTAAGGAAATGGTTACACTTTATGGAGAACTAATGTGCAGTCATCATTCTCCTTGAAGAGATTGGACATAACTGGGTCATCTTTGGCCTGTACATTCTTCAAGTAATAGTTTACTATCTTGCCATCAAGTTTGTACTGATGAGGAATGCTTTCATATGCTTTTAGATCGAGGTCCAGGACAGAAACAGAAAAGGTGAATCTTGATTTGGATGTTAGTACCACAGGTCTTTGCTCAGAGCTGGGGGGGTGAAACAAACCATATTGCAGATCCGTCACTGAAGCTAACATTTTTAATTTGTGTATCCCCAGTCCCCTTGCAAAAGTGATGCTAAAGTTTATCTTAGGACTTGCATGGGAGCCTGCCTAAGAAAATAAATTTCTGCTACAGCAGCATTTAAGAAACCATAGCTCCAGCTTAACCAGTCTTAACCTGAACCAGCTGGCACCTCTTCCAGTCATTTTCCTTTCAGCTTCCACATAGCTTAAGTCAAAACATTACTCTCAACTACTGTGTCTTTGTATTTAGTAAATCTAATCTGTTCCTAGGTGGTCTGCACACAAGCAACAGCCTTACTAACTAGAAGGTGCAGAAAGAATCACTGCAGCTCCTACTTAGGTTCAAGATAATGCAAATTCAGTATCGGAACTAATGTCCAAGCATACTGAAGGATGGAGGACTGAGTTATTATTAAGTCAATCACTGCACAAGTCACCTCCATTATAAAAATTTTATTCAAGAACTGCAAGGCAAATGGAGAAAACATTGTTCACCAAGATCAACAAGGCTTTGGTAAAGCAAACTTCACTACATAAGGGCAGGCTATTACTGCTGACAAGTCAAAATGGATAATATTGTGGCAAAGCCTCCTGCCTTACAGTGAAAGGTGTCACCTCTTGATTATTGCCTTGATTTTATTCTAATTAGGCAATTAAAGGCAACTCATCTTGGAAAATCTCTCATATGAGGACACCAAGGCAGAAAAATTGTACCTCGTTAAAACCATGTACACCTACTAAGAACAGTCAATTCAGATTTCAAGAAGGGAGTAAATATAAAACCTTAACCCTTTTTATCAACTTTTGTCTTCAGAAACAGACATTTGTCCTAAATGTCTTAAATCAGAACTCTACCTTACTAATATGCTCACAGCCAAATATTTGGACACACCCCCTCACCCCCCAAAACACACACACACACACTTTTTAGAAGTTGCTTGAATTGACTGAACCGTGCAAACTCATCTTCAATTTCTACGTGAGTAGGAGTCATTCAAAAGCAGGTCTCTTACCATTCGTCTTGTAGACAGGGTGACAGGGCAATCATGATGGAGCAGTCTTTGGCAGTCATTGCTATTCTGTACTGCTGCACCTGTGCAACATAGAAATAACAAATTTATATTGGTATTTGCCTCTAGTGAAGCATACTGTTCTTTCTAAAAGGCATTACTATACTCAGTGTATTAGCACTTTAAGAGCTGGGAATTCTCTCTGCAACAGAGGGTTTGCAGGAGCAAGTGGTTTTACAGCATCCTGTACAAAGAATCATGTTTATTTCCTACAGATAACTTTTCTTGAAGGCCAAAACAGCAACAGTCCATGCAAATGCTTCCTCAGTCTAGAAAGGCAATAACAAGCTTTATTTTTCTCTCAAGAACTGGTGCTTGGTTTTGACTGCTTCTGCTAGAAAGATACACCCTGGCACAACTAAGAACTTCAACTGCACAGGCCTCTGACAACCCAGTGGTGATGCTAACACACCTTCCATCCGTTCCAGTGAGACAAGTGTTTATTAGAATTGACAGACTAAATAAGCTTCAACAACATGCACAGGAAAAGTACCTTTGTTAACGCAAATGCTACCGTCCCATCATCTTCAGTTGAAAGATCTAGCAGCTTCTCATAAAATGCTTCATTGTACGGTCCATCTATCTGTAATGTACTTCTAAATAAATTTTAAAAGAAGATTTATAGAGAGCAAGATGATTTACTGGTTTTCAGCGAGATCTTTCTTCAGCAGCCCAGATACTCAGATTAGAACAAACCAGCAATAACACCGATAAACATGGCAACAGGGTGATACTCAGAGATCTAATACCATGACCAGTCCCCGTTATCCTCATATCCCTCAAGACTTGCTGCTGCTTAGGATTTGAGTTGTGTTTTTTATAGATTAATTGTTCTTAATCCACCAGAACCTGTGTATCACTACAAGTACAGCATTTTTTTGCAAAAATGAGAGTTTCAAAATTTGTTACAGTTTGCAGGAACTCCCAGTAGCCTTGCTGAAAACATTAGGGGTATAAACTTACCTGACAAGGCCCTGCTCCATCCCCAGCTTCATAATATGTGCTAACAAGGCGGTGGTCTATTTGGCCTCTTTCCTTCCCATGTTAAATACCTGAACTCCTGAAAAGCTGAACCAGTAAAAGTGGGGTTTGCAGCACACAAACACTCCACAGATGAAAGAATATGTTTTCAAGTATTTGTTTAATGTATAAACATACAAGTAAGGCACACTGCGAGCGATTTAAACAGCTGCCCAGAAGATAACCCTTCAACTCCAAGGGGAGCCCAAAGCTGAAGGAGCACAAGCAGCAACGTCTTGCAAGTGAAGCCAGAGTGCCCTCGCGTGAGCAACGGCAGAATCACAGGCAAGCTGCAGCCCGAGAATGTAAGCGGCATCCAAGGGTTTTTACCGCAACTACTGTTACAACTAATGAGCTTTATTTGAGAACAAATGTAGCAGCTTGCAATGCCCAGTATTTCTTCATCAGGCAGGATATACCATAAGATAAAGATTCTTGTGCCTCAAGTGTGATCAGATCCCTTGTGATGTGGGTTACAGCCTGGCATTCGGAGCTATTCTCATCACGCAACAAGGGCAGGCTGGACAACAGCACATTCACACCTTCTGTAAGATCTTGCAGGCACAGGCTGGATTGCTGCTGAATATCAAATTCAGGCTTTTAAGGGGCAGGTTGTAGGAAGGCCAATGCAGACCTGACAATGACTGTAAAAACATCATTATTACCACAGACATAGCTGTAGCTCTGCAGCTGCTGAAGGCAGGAGAAACCAACCATCCCTTTTAGTGTATCTTTCCTCAAGTGTACAATCTCCACTGCTAAGGGACAGGGCATTTTTCTCTGTGGCCCTGTTGTGAACTTCCCATAATCATTATTTAAAAATCTAGGTCAGAGTGACGACATCAAAACTTTTAACAATAAAACTCAGCTTTTATTTTATTTGGCATTTCAAGTCAGAAATGAAGAATATGCAGTACCACAAAGGAAGGTTGTATACAACATAACACAAGAGAGTGTTTGCATAGAGCCAATCATGTCTGCCTACCTCCTTAATCAGAACGGAAAAGAAAAGCCATCAAGCCTTACCTCTCTTCAGGAAATTCCTCTAAGTACTGTTCAACTCTGCTGTACAAAGGATAGAGTCCTTCAATGTCCAGCATGTCAAGCATCTGAGCCTGAAGGATTTTATAAAGGAGACAACCCCGCGGTAAGCCAGAACTTTCCATTTTATGTTTACCTAGAAGAAAAGGTATTTTCAAATGAGGCAGACATGAGCATCGTCTTTGCTTCACTTTGCCATTACATGGGCTTGTTCACAAAACAAATCCAGACACTTCAGACCAGTCACGGGGTGGGGGTGGCAGGGAACAAACCAAAACACCTCAGTTTCCAAACACTCACGTGCCAAGTGCATGTACTTACCTGCACATTTAAACAGCACGTATTTGACCGCAGAATAAAACACTTGGTATACAATGCTGCCACTCTACTCAAAAAAAACCCACCCCAGCCACCCAAAAGCACACTTCCATTGCCATCTACTTGTTTGAGTCTACAAGAGAAATTTTTCATCTGAGTTTGAAGCCACCACAAATCCACTTTCAACAGTATGAACTGTTGGCAGAAAGTAATTTAGCATTTCAGAAATCTTGCCTTTTTAATATAGTATAAACAGATTTGTATTTGCTATCATTTCTGTACGACAGCTCTTTCTCCACACAATACAACAAAACCAACCAACAATGAAAAAGATCTTCCTCAAAAGCAGAGTAAGAAACTAGCAGCATCTTGAATAATTAGAGCTTTACAAAACTTATGCACTGAAGAATTAACATTATTTACAGTTTCCCAGCTCTCACTTCCCATTCCTTTTCCCTCCAGTATTGATACCTTTCTCTGTACCAAGAGAAGAGTAGTAGAAAAAAAATAAATAAGTAAATAAGTTAGTTAATTAATAAAAAAAGAGCTACACCCTAGCTGGCGAGTGCTGGCAGGAGGAGCAGGGAAAGGCAAGAAACAGGTGCCATGTAACAAACCAACCAAAGCAGCTTCATACAACATAAAAATTCCCCACTCATTTGAAATACCTATGATGGTTATCAGCTCAAACCAGTATTTTCTCCTATTTTCCCTTTACCACCTTCTGGATTTATTTTTACCTGTCAGTAGGTACAGTGCCAAAGTGCTCACTATAAGGTCATATTAAAAACAACTAGCTAGCAGTTATGCAGCTTAGAATTTTTAAATGTCACTAAAACTCCACTGTTTCCATTCTCACAGCAGTATTAAACAGCAAACTAGAGGCAAAGATCTGAATAGTTACGTGATAACAGTTAATTATTGACAGTGCTCACAAAATTATTTCTTACCATTTCTTACCAGCTCCTTATTAAAAGCACTTGCTTCACAGTAGCTTCTGCCTTGTGAAACAGGAATTGTCTTCATATCACCTGCCCTGCAGGCATCAGTGCTACTTAGTAGCGTCATAGTTATAACATGGATTAGTTCTTTAACAATTGTCCTTGTACAGCGTGGTCCACTGACCAACCCATTGGAAGGAAAAAAGAAAGGTTTTAAGTGACGAGCAAGTTCGTTCCAGTCAGAGACACAGTCCTGGTCATCTTTACATCCATAAATTAGTTCCCCATTCTGCAAATGAGAAAAAAGAAAAAGGGATTTAGGCACTTCATGAAATCCAGTTAATCATACTTATCAAAGCATCAGATTTAATATTTTTAGGCACAGAAAAGTGTTATTAGTTTAACAGTCTGCATACAAATACACACATTCCCCACCTCTGACAAACTTGCCCTCTTAAGTCAGATACCACAGGTAACAACCACCTGTGAATGAGGACCAAACAGCCCATTTAAATCAAATGCTACTTTACCAACTTAATCAACTGTAAGTAATCAGAACAACAGAAGTGAACAGATACTTAGCACATTTTCCTGTCCCTTCATTCTGATTAATATCAATAGTGAAAAAGCACCATGGGAAACAACCTTCTTTTAAAAGCCAGGCTGGAAAACAGAAGGCTAAAAAAGGGACAGAAAAGGTGTGATAGTTACCTGTACTAATAGAAAAAACAGGGCAGTTCGTACACATTTAAGTAATTCAAAAACTTGGTTTAATACTGGAAATAAGCTGTAAAGAATATTATTTCCTAGAATTAATATGAAAGTCAGCATAAGCCACCAGTTACTGCTTTATCTTTTTCCTACAGTAATGCCACAGAAAAGGTAACTTTTCACTTGCTCAGTGAGGCACTCTGTGCATTTGGCCTGCGTGAATGCTGTTAACAGTAATTCAGAAAATATTGGGAGCAACATGCAACGTTCTCGATCTTCTTCCTCCTGAAGAAGCACATAAAGTTTTAAAACCCTGGTCATCTTTAAAAGTCCTTTTCTTTTGTTGTTCATTGGTGGTTCTTTCAGACTAATTAGATCTGGGAAATTACTATTTACCTGTCCCAACTTGAAATCTAACTAAGAATCACAGAACTTTTGCATTTTCTTCTTTTAGTGGGGTCAGATAGTGCTGGTGCTGATCAGGTAGGTTTGAAGTAGGGTCTTGACTGTTCGGGTGCTGAAGTCAAATTGTTTAAAAGCCAAGGCAAAAAAAAGCAAGCAGAGATATGTGATCGTTTACCTTAAATATTTTCAAGTTGTTCTGTGCCTCCTGTAATAAGCTCTTCAAAGCAAAATGCATTCTCTGTTTATTTCTAGGGGAGGAAAAAAAAAAACTAAGAATGTTTTATCACAGCCTTTAGATGTTTCCACCCATGCCTCCATGCCTGCAGGGATCTATGGAATCAGAACTGGCACCTGAAGTGAACACAGCTATTAAGCATGTTACTCACGCCAAAGTCACTGTGAAGACAAAGTAACTACTGGCAATTAGAACTTCAAACTCGAGTAAAGTAAACAGCTCTTAGGTTTAATGTTGCCTTAGCAAAAGGCACTGGTACATTAATGAGCAACTGATTCCTGAAATAGGTGTGAAGAGGTATATAGCACCAGAAATACTCCCTGTAGAAGTTAGACAAGCAGGCATTGATCATCCTTAATACTACAGTGAAAGTCACAGTAATCTGAGAAAGAAATGTGCAACAAATTTTCTGGCAAAAACACAGAATCAAGTTACACACTTCCTTACCCTGAGAAGAGATCCAATGGGCAATATTTACTTGGTCGCTTCCATTTTCCATTCGCTACCTGTTGAAAAGCCACACCACTGCTGTTAATCACTCCTTCCGGAATAACTACTCCCAGTTATCTTAATAGTCAGGTGTGTGGCACTAACATCAAAGTCCCACAACATTTAAAACCTCTTGAACATGAAATTCATGATTACTATGGGTCTTCCTAATCATATTTAGCTCAAGTCACTCAAACTGCATTCATAAATGGAAAGCATGGAGAAAGGTCATGTTAAATTACAGTTATACACACAGTTACGTGGTTTCAGACACACAATGGACACCAGTCAAATGAACTCGTGTGTGTTACATGATGTCCTAAGTTACAAAATGCCACCACGCATTTGGTGAACTGTACTTGAAAGGAAATTTGACACAAGAGTTTACCCAATCATCAGCATTAATAGTCTAAAAGACCAATACTGTGTTTGTTTGCTTCCAGCTTCTCACAGAACTTGTTCCATCTCTCACTAAACAGATTCACACCCAGCAACTCAGACATGTATCCACCTACTATCTTTAGTCACATCAGAGATTTAAGCAAGTTTCAACAGGAAAACCGAGACTGGAATAGCAAATACAGCACAGTACACAGGAAAGCAGGATGACTTAAAAAAAATTACCTTTAGATGCTGATGCATACAGAAACGACACACCTTGTGCTTTATCTCCTGTGACACATGGCTGGAAAAAGGAATGAAGCCACACTTTGGCTGAAACAAACAAACAAACAAAAGATTATAAATTTATTTCTTTATAGAAATATAAGGGCATACAATGTGCAAATCTTTCCAGTTAAAAGAAAATTAAAAAAAAACCAAAAACAAAAACAGTCAACATAAAATGCTTAAAAGCTGTATATTCCCAATTACTTAGAGGCCTTGCTTAAGAAATAAGGACACACGAAACTGCTGTGGCCTACAAAAAGGCCTGGTAATACCTGGGAATTTCCCATATTTTGAAAGATCAGGAAGTGGAAGAGGGAGGAGGGTATTTCATCCTGTAGGTCCCAGTGAAAGCAGTGAGCTCTGTCTTATCCCACTGCCACACTCCTTTGACACTGCTCTGGTCCGTACGTACTTAAAAGGTGCGAACAAAACCCCCAGAAGGATTTTCTCCTGTTCGGTACCTTAATCTCTATGCAGAGGATTGGCCGGTGTTCCATGAAACGGTAAGTCTGCAGCCTGGTAATATTAGGAAGGCACATTGCATAACCACTAAGAGTGTCCATGTCTTTATCACAGCGAGACTCTGTGGAAAACAAAAAAAACACCAACACAAACAAGAAAATGAGGAAATGAGGCCTGTGGATGTTTATTTTACTCCGTACACAGTTATCTTGTTCACCAGGTGGGGGGGGGAGCAAACTCAGGAAGACAGAACAGGGTTTAGCAGGCTTTAGCCAATTATGCACTGGCACAAATTTGCCCTCCCCATTACCAACACCTGTTTTCAGTTTCCTCAAAACTGCCAGAGGCACAGAGTGCCTCAAGAGCTGCTCTGACCAACCAGCTCCAGCTCCTCCCAAGAAAGGTGTCAGTGAGAGGCCTGAAACAGCAAGGAGTGCATTCAAATGGCCAGCAACAGGTAAAGAGGCTTCCTACTGCGTTCAAAGACGTGATCTCGTGTTTGCTTACTGAAACTGCATGAACTACCATCCCTCAGTCTAGTCAAGAGGAATCTGTGAAAACTGGCAGAAATATCAAACTGTCCAGAAGTTCAGGAGAAAGTACAAATCTAAAAAGAACCTGCAAGTGGCTTCACTGAACTCCTTACTCTGTACGTAATCCCTTCCTAGCCATTCCAGTGTTTACGTCAGAATAATAAGCAGGTGAAAAGGAACACTGAAGGAGCAAAAGTTAGCTTCCCCCTCTTCACAAGCTCACAATTTAGAACAATTCTAAATCGTCTGCTAAGACCACCCTTTTAAAAAGAGCAGGTTTTAATATAATCCTGAGAAGAAACAAAGTAGCAAAATGGTTTCAGACTAAGAGGCATTATATAGAGAAAGCCCTTAAATAACTTCCCTCCACATGCATCCTTTGGGACAGAGAAAGGTCTGCGAGATTTTAATTCAAATTTTACAAGACATACACTCCTAGATTTTGAAATATCTGTGTTACTAACGAGACATACAGAATATATGTGTTCTGTTATAGCTTCCCTTGCTAAGAAAAATGTCCATTCTGAAAAATGAATTGCAATATGGAAAAAAAACAACTCAGAAACTGAAACCTCATTAGGCATCAGCCTGCAATTACAGGCTATACTTCACTAGGATAAGCAAGAAGAAACTTTTTTCTCCAACAAAATGCTGGGGTTTGTTTCCTTTTTCTAAACTTAAGCAAAAGTGCATCCACATTCAGCTGAAAGCCATGTGCCAAATCAGACAGACCCAGAAATCCGAAGTATTACCGAAGTCCCTTCATACATCAGCCGGGCGTACATAAAAGGCAATATTAAAGGAAATTCTTTCCTTGCGGTTTAACAAAAATTCCAGTTAAAAATGAACAGTGAGATTTGCTGTTGTAAAGCACTTGGACAGCTCCTGACCACCAGATTTCTTCCTCTAAAGAAATCCCCAGGAGCAATGGACACACAAAATTTAACTTTGAGAAACAGAACTAAATTCTGTCATTCACTTCTACCAGAGTATCATCGATTTTGTAACTTTTACTAGACGCTATTTACTTTCCTTGCTGATTCTGACACTGTGGAACTGTTTCTCAAAATGGTGAGGACAAGTCAGCAATACAGAGTGTCCTGTGCTCACTATATGCAAATTAATTCCATTTTTTCCTGGATCGAAGGCATCAAAGTACTGGCTACAGTACTTTGATTTAGTACCACATTTTTCTTCAAGAAACTTTGCTAGAGCGGGAGTTTCTGGCTGTTCTCAAGAACACTTGAGAACATAAGATGAACACACCGTGAGCGACATCTTCTCTTTGCCTACCTTAGAGTTTACCCCTTACTGCACTTTTAGCCATATATGAAGAACGATGCACCCGAGTGTTGCTGACTAAGAGTGACGACACCAAATTCTGTAACGCTTCACATCACGCTGAATGCATCAGAGATTGCCAAACATCAAGTCTCGCAGCACGTTCCAAAAGGTTTCACAAAGTCAGTGCACCCTTGGCCCCTTCAATCCCCACCCCGTCCAAGGGGGCTAGAAAAACGTACTTGCACTTCACCTCGGACAGGGACCCCAGAGCGCCATGTCAGAGCTGGGAGAAATCAAGCACAGCCTCATATCCCAGAGACAGTCACTAAACTTTCGATGCAGCACAGTCTGTAACACCACAACCCCTTGCAGCGAGACATGCCAGCAATCAGGAGAGAGACATGAAAAGCTGGAAAGTTGCTGTGGCTCATAAGGTGCAACATGCTTAACCCCAAGTGAAACACTGACACTGAAAACAAGATAGTTTAGTGTGGAGTTTCTGAAACTATCTTCCTTCCAATGCTCTGCTGCACAGTCAAGGAGAAGAAACTGATGGAATTGAAACAATTATTTCAGGACATATCCTCCTCACTGACTTTGTAAAGGACTTCACAGCAAGGTGAAAGCTTGTTCAAAAATGATCAAACACAGGCTTAAGAGGATCCCTTTCCCCAATTTGATGCAACTAATATCAGATGCAACTTTTAGTTCTAGAACACACCCATTTTTTCACAACAAATTTTCAACTTGTCATTGTCTAAATATTAAAAAAAAAACCAAACTTGCCTCATATTCTGAGGTATGATGCTTTTTTACTTTATAATAAGGCAAAATGTGTTACAGCTTGAGGAAGGCTCCCTTTTTAATGCAATCCCTGGCACTTACCTGGCCTCTCTGGCTGAATCTTTAAACAGAGCTGTCTTACGAAATCTAAAGGCAGTTGAATAATTTCCTAGTAAAAAAAAAAAAAAAAAAAAAAGAAAAGAAAAAAATTTCATACATTTTAACACAAAAATTAATACCCATTTGGGGGGGGGTCTTAAATGGAATTCCAAAGTTCAGTGAACGTTAACAGTATATACTATACAGTCAGCAGCTTCTCCCTCTGGTTAACCACCTATATGAAGGCTGTACCTGCAATCACATGCAAGACTTACTCCACTATGAAAACCAAGAACTAATTTAAATAAATGCAAGAGAAAGAGCATTTTCAGTGAAAATTTAACGTGCAGGAAGAAACCTGTATCATTTTGTCCTTTTCACAAATGAGAAAGCCCCATTTCATCCTGCCCCATGTCTCACAGAATGTGTAACAAGGTCCAGGAGAAGGTGTCACTTTCCCATTCGGGTATCTGATGTTTGGGTAACTAGATCTGGCTGCCCTGAAGAACAGAGTGATTGGCAAGGAAAAAGGTTCCTTCTGACTGCATGGAAACCTAGACAAGTCACTGAACCAGATTTCTCCCCTTGTTTTGCAGTTAGTCTAAAAATACCCCTCTCTCACACCTCTCCCCTTATGCAGGGCAAAGAAATGACCACTCTTCATTAGCAGCTTGAAATAGCTCCAGCCACAGAGTACAATCCAACCACCTCATCAGCACAGAGGAAGAGCTTTGTTCTGACCCAAATGCTTCTTGGGCATGTGCATCTTGCTCAGGAGTATCTGCAAACCCTATTAATTCCTTTTACTGGCACTCAGTGTTCCCCAAAACACTCCAGTGTTTACCATGCATAAGCCATTTATTTTAAGAATAAAACATTTACCCCATGGTGAACATAGTTCTCCCCGAAGAACTGCTTCATGACATGTTTTCCAAAGTCTACAATGTTTTGCAGATGGTGTAGTATCTCCTCTGAAGTCTGAAAGACAGATACATGGTAATTTTACAATGAAATAATGATAAACAACACTCAAGAACACAAACACACACTAGTCAATGAGTTAGCAAAGTAACTTAATTTCTGCACTGAGTTTGGTAGGTCAGTGCACCTTGAAATTAGACACATGAAATGTGTGCTCTATTTGTTTCCCTGCTGCTGCCTGAGAGGCTGGGACAACCATGAAAATGGTCAGAAGATACAATTCATCTTAGTAAATTTCAGGGGAAAAAGGACAGAGAAAATGAAAAAGGTAGAAGTCGGGGAGATTACTCAAAATCTACTCTGTCTTTGACCACTATTCTTAAAACAGCTCAAAGAACTGTAATAGTCAAGAGGTGCACAGCATGCCTTCTGACCAACGGGTGAAAAGCAGGAGAGGCTTCGAGCGTTACAAAATACATCACTTGGAGATTTGGAAGAGAGTGGCTTCAAAGACTGAGCCACATCACAAACCTTTGCATGAACAGGTACAGAATTTGCTGTCTGTCCCAAATCCTGCCCCAGACAATGAAAATTTTAATAATAAATTTAATGATTTCATGTTATGTGTCTACAAGGAAACACCAAAGTTATTCCACAAGACAAAAATGCCAAGCTAGACAGAAACAAAGCTAAACAAGTACTGGAAGCACGCAGCGACATTTGCATGGTCTGAATTACAGGCTTCTGCTCATTGAAGAGGTGGCAGAGCAGCTTCACAACGATATTGTCCCATTCTCAGCACTCCTGCATACTCTGGTTCCCTGCATGGTATTTTACTGCAACAACAGACAATCTCCAAGCTCCCATGTCCTTTCGTATCACAAAGCTTTTCTGGAAAAACACTACCTTGCCTACCATTGTACACTATAAAGCACTGAACCATACAGATTTACTCTTGAGATTAAGTAACAGTGGAGGAAGAGAAAGTGCAACACTCATATCCAAGTTAGAAAATCAGAGAGGAAAAACAACACAAGCAGGAGAGAAAAAAAAAAATAGAGCAGAGTAAGAGAAAACAAAATGCTCAGAGGACAACACTCAGAGAAAGGAGGAAAGACATCCAACAGGAATTAAAAATCATTATAGGTAAAAGGAGATGATTGTCACTAACCAAGCAGTCTTACTAACTTTGTTTTAGAATACCATCATAATATGTAGATTCTTTTTCTACCTGGAAGGCTTTGTTACATAACAAACTTACAAAAGTTGTGGAAGACTAAGAAAGCTTAGTTTGTTCCTGTAACACAGGTCTGCCAAGACTGTGTTTAATATTCCTCCTCTAGCAGGATTCATTTTCCAGACTGAAGCAGTAATACACAATACTGCAATAATGCTTTACAGAAAGAAAAGTCACTTCAGTAACATACATTACTACACGCTTGTTCCCGTAACATACAGTACGGCATACGGTTAGTTCAGTATGTAAAACACCCAATGCTTTGGAGCAAGTAGGAACAGTACAGTCTCTCCAAAGCACTTACACAGCATTTCCATCACTCTGTAAAGGCCAGGACAGTGCTTATTCTTTAAAATGCTTGGCATATTGTACATGGAGATGTTTCTCAGAACAGCTCTCCCTGAATCCTTTTGAGAGCACCAAAATAAGCTTGGAGTCTCTTCACAACAGGCAATCTTCCCCTGCTTGAGTCTTAGAACAAAAAACACACTATGATGCCTGAATAAATTTCTCAGTTGCAGTGATTTGGTCTAAAGGAGTGCATTTAAGAAAAAATAACTAATAGGCAACAAGATGTGTGAGCAGGCCACCAACGTGGGTACACAAAAGGACATTTTACAGCAGTGCTGCTCGATCTGTGCTCCCCAGGAAGGCCAGTGCCCCCCTGCTAGGGCTGAACGCACCAAGATCAGTCAGAGGACCCTGCCCAGCCCAGGCCCCTGCACTCCTCGACCAGAGGGCAGAGGAGATCACCCCTGGGGAAATCCCTGCTCCCGCCCTGACAGGCTGCAAACACACTGTATCCACCTTCATTTCATTTGTCCCAGGCTGAGGAAGAAGTTGTCGCTTTGCAGAGGGGATACAAGAAACAACTAACAGGCTACAGAGCATCACCTTGCAGCATGAAAAAACGCTAAGACAAAAAGCTTTTGAAGGACTCGTCATTACTGCCAGTTCATTTAGCAAAACACTAAAACTCAAATAGGTTCTATACAATAAAAAGGCAAAAAACTCATTCATGCAGAAGACTCATATACTAAAGTCAGCAATACACAATTAAAATCATTCCATGAATCCTGACACTTGACTTTCTACTCAAGAAATGCAAGGCCCAGAGTTACACTATTGATTAGGAGTATTTTTCATTAAAACACTTAATTGTAACAATAACATTACAATCTGCAATAACACCACCTTGTTTAACTACTAGAGTATCTAGTCCTAAATTTGTAATCAAACAGTATAAATACAAAGTGACGACTCTACCTTTTCCAAAAGAGTTAAGCAGAAGAGACTGAGGTGCATTTGTCCACATCTGCATTTCAGCATGTGTCTTGCTGGAAAATAATTTGCTTCAACTGCTTCTTTCAGAGCTGTTTACATCAGATGAGCTACAACGTCATGCTCAGATATGTAACACTTTATATCCTAACTCATTGCACTAGTCAGGAATACAGATTACACCTAAAAAACATTTTCTCTTTTACAGCTGTCATGTTGCTACAGCCAAGTTTGTCCCCAAAACTCTGATTCTCCAGGACTTGTTTACAGATCTGAAGATAAAATATTTAGTTTTCCATTCTGCTCCAAGAAAAACTGATTCTTTAAAAAAAAAAAAATATCAATCACTGGAATAATTAAATATTTCAAATTACAAAATCTTCTATTTAGAGGGCAAGGCCAGAAGGAACTGCACATCACAAAGTCCGCACAATCACAATGCAAGGCAAAGGCAGTGCTGGAGATGGCCACAAGCCAGCTCTCCTCAAAAACGTAACACTTCCACATGTAACAGAGCGTTTGCTCTGGTAGTGCACATTTATCAGTCTGGAGCATGAACTCAGAGACACTGTTTGAAGCACTTTCAGAGGTGCACCCCGCACTGCGTGCATCCCCAAATGGCCTTTTTGCTGTTACAGTGGTAAGAGCAGCAGCGTGCCTGCCTAGGGCAACTCTGAAGGGAAGTTTTGCTAACCGTTGCGAAAAAGCAAACTCTTGGTGCTCCATCGGCCACAGCCCACAGGAACACCTACTGCCACCTACCTCTATGCTTGGTAGGATTCTGAGCACTTTTACTATTCTGATTACGCAGGGAAATAAACATTCAAGAACCTGACCAGCATTCAAATACTAACAGAACACCACGGCCAGGAGATTTTTCCTCTTTTGTTTTACTATCCCAATCCAAAAACGGATACGTGTGCCTACGCAGTCCACAGAAGTATTATCAACTTCAACGCTGTGGTGGGTAACTGTGCAAAGTCACTTCCTGGCTCCCTTTGCAACTTCATCATACTTTGTAATTTTTTTTAAAAACAAGTACTAAGCAACAATTTCTTTGGACTTAAAAAGAAAAAAAAAAAAAAGGAAAAAAAAAGGAAAAAAGCTGGTACTTAGTGTTTTGTTTTCTTAAACAAATGGCAATAGACTGACTTTTTACTTGTGGTCTAACTCTCCCTTGCTAAATTAAAAATCGAGATAGGCACTGTCTTCCAATCCACTGGGTTCTTCCCTATTCTTGCAGCAACTCCAAAAATTATCTTGGACTACTACAGATGTGCAGGATACATTTTTGAAATCCTGCCACTATAAGCAGACCAAAAACTTACCTGAATCACACTTTAGTTTTACCAGTCTTTTTTTTCAAGAAAAACAGTAGCAGAAAGGTCATCAAGTAACTTTTACGTGCACTATGTTCATGGGTTTTACCTTCCTCTGCTTTCCTCTGATCTTCTTTAGAAACTTCTCTTTTTTGTCCTTTGTTAAACTGAACACATTACACATTCATCTTCCTGATTTAAAGCAAAACACCCTTCCTATACATTCACCTTTGTTTCTTTTTTCTTAATTTAAGCACTCACTCCAGCTCTCAGAAACATAAAAAGTGTTATGGCTACGCTTTCGCATCAGGACAGCCTGCTGCTGAACCTTACAAAGCTGTGGTGCAGAAGCTGCCGTAACTCAAGCCATTCCCTGTACCTCTCAGGTCACACACCCTAAAGACTACTCATGAGGTTGAGGAAGTAGCAGAATTTGAACCTCCTGCTTCTTGGGCTCTGTTTTTTTGGCACACTGTTGACACGTCATTTTTACCCTCCACCTTTGATTCTCAATAATTTTTTATCCCTGTTAAAGAAAATCCAAGGTAAATTGCTTCTGTTCCTTCTTGAGCAGAGAAACCTTCTGCCACAGCCCAAGAAACTGGTAGACTGTGTCCTGCCATGTTCTTTTTCCAACAGACAGGACACTAAAAATCACTCACTGACAAAGGCTATTCTGTGAACATTTCATATCTTTGTCCAAATTCCATGGCTTTTTAGGTATTGAACAGCTGGTCAACAGCAGACCTTTATCATGACACCATTCCTGTGCTGTTCCTCTTCCGAACCATAGCCAATGAAACTGTCATTTCTTCCTTGGCATCACCACACCCTCGTACATTGATATGCAACATTAACACTGTCTCCGTTGCCACAGCTACCCTTACAGAAAGCCGTACCTTCTATGCACTGCAGCCTTACAATCTGTCCTGCACAAAGGTCTCAATACCAGCAGTCACATAATCTTAGTTACGCAAGAGGATCTCAAATTTCCTCTTGTTGCCAAAACTCCTGAAACACAGGCACATTTCATAACATCCCCTTATTCTTACTTCTGTCAGTCACAGTTCTTTCACGGGTTTCCTGTTTCTCCTCAGACTGGTTATTAGCTTACCTGGGGGTTTTTATCAACAGTACAGGTTGAATCTTACCTTATTCTGGTTTGGGGGGGACTTCAAAAACCGCAGCACCACACAGCGCTAAAGACAGACAGGAAAGAATATGGTTTCATTAGCATTTAAGTACATCATAATTTCTCAACAGCACAATTGTCTGATTCCCCAATCTACCTCATCACTTCAACAAGCAGCCACGCTGCACTTCCAGTCACCAAGTGCAACAGGGGAAATACTCCCGCAGCTCATAGCACTGCTCTGAAAGTCTGGTAAAACAGTATCAAACAAACAAACAGAAAAACGCCTTATCATTTTTGCGCCCTATCATTTTTTGGGGGAAAAAATGCAAGACCCACTTATATATCATCTGCTTACAATATGAGCACAGCACTACAAAATATTAAGGAGACATTTATCAGTTACCAGCAGTAGCTACACAGCTCTACTTATAAACATTGAAACTGGCTACTTAAACTACCATAAAGTAAACACATAACATGGGGACAAATGCAGCAGGTTTCAAAATATTTTACCTAAAAAAAAAAAAAAATTTAAAAATCACTAATTTTTGTCATTTTTACAATTCCTATCAGATTTTCTAACAATTTTAAATGCTTCATATTTTCAAAGTACACAAATTCTAAAAACATCCTCAGCCTTTATTTTTAAGAGCTCAAATAAAAATATTCTGTAGATGTCCTAAGTAAATTAAGCCTTTCTCCTTAAGCCTGTAAAGAGAGTGTCTTTCATCACAGAAGTCATCTTAAGTATCTTTCTCTCACTAAAATCTTGCTGAAATTAACCATTACACTTGGTAAATAGACTTTTCCTATTAAAATCAAATTTTGACATAGTATTAACGAACCTGCAGCCTTACTAGGCAAGGCAACACATAGCCCTGCCTCAGATCAGCCAGGCTAAATACCTGATCCTCAAGACATTTACTCCCACTGATGTACTTCAGCCTGTTCAGATATGATGTGGCTAAAAACAACCAGGCACGCCACAGGAGGCAGAGACGAACAGCTGTTTTCTGGAGTTCTCTCTTAGTCACTCAGTGTCTCCTTTTGGACCTTTCCTAGACACACCAGAAGGATTACATTCTATTGAAACCACTACCAAAACAGTACTAACACTCAGACTCCCTGACACAGATAATGCAGACAAAAAGTCGTAGTTACACTTCAGGTTTGTGGAATCTAAGCTTTTTCCCTGCCAAACAACTTGCCATTAAAAAACCTCCCACAGCATGACAGCACCAGATGTATTCCGTATTTCAGAGCTGAAAGCTGTCTCTGGACAGTGCTGAGTGGGAGAAAGCTGCAGTTATCTTTAATTGCTAACACGTAGAGAAAGAGCAGGAGGAGAAAAGAAAAGATGACAATGTGTAATCCAAAGCACTAACAAAACAAGACTGGGATTCAGACATTGCTAGTGAAACCCAGAAACAGCCCTTCAATATATAACAAGGGTCAAGCCTGCAGAAATCTTATAGTTCACCATATCTGGAAAACCTCTCAAGTAAAAGGATACTTTGCTGAATTTTGGTTCAACTTGTCCTGCAAGGTCTAAACAGCATGAGTGTCACAACAACTAGATAAATTCAACACTAACTACAATCACCTGGATTTGACAAGGCTGCTGGGTGACACCTACTCTTTTTTTTCCCCATTATGACCTAAGCACAGATAACAGAGCTTGGGTCTGATAAGCCTGTGTGCTGTGCGTATGCAGTACGTTATTTTTACAGTGTTTCAGCTGTTTGGATCCCTCGCTTTAAATTTTCATAAGCAAGTGCATCAGTGATGGAGTGACCTGATCATCACTTTAATCAGTTCAGAAACTTGACTCTGTAGCATTTCAGGGGTATTGTAGATACTCATCTATTAATCAGTTCCCAGCCAACAAGCTTCCAACCACCTCTCTGGAAAATCCGATTGCTCTCACAGGACTCAACTACAGTATTTGTTCATTACCAAATTGTTTCTGAAGAGGCATGCTAGGATAAAATGACCTGAAGTATATATAGCAAGAGAAGAACACACTGCTTGTCTAAAGATGTCAAAAGGAAACAGAGCCAAGTTCAAACACGACTTTTCAGTCACAGACACACTTCAACCACTCAGCCCGCACTGTGCCTTAGTAAGGCTATTAGATGACTAGAGAAAAAAAAAAAAAAAAGACCCACACTTTTTTCTGGTTTTGGGGGCAAGTTTTCAGCTAGACCCATCCCTTTGTGTAATTGAATACAAAGTTACACAAATACACTGCCACAGTACAAAGGTTAACCCCATCAGATGTCAAAGACACCAACTGCTTCAGAATTATTACCACTGAAAATATTGGCCCACATTTTTCATGCTATCGCATTACTGATTCACTTGACTGACTCTTTACTTGGAAATATTGTGGGTGGTTGTTGCCATGAGGTTTTTTGCCAGTTATCTTAAACGCCTTAGATTTTTCTGTATTTACAAACTGAACAAAGATACAACACGTTTATCTGCATGCAAAAGAATGGCCCAAATCTAGAAGAGAAGAGATTTCTTAAGACGTTGCCACTACTCCTTAGCACTCTGAGAATCAGATCAACTAGATCCTATTGCTCCCTAAATTTAATCTCTTCATGCACCTCTGTAAGCACTTCCACTGCTTAACATCACTTCCATTAATGCACTATTACCATCAAAGCGTTTAGTTAATTGGATAATAGTCCCATACATACAAAGAGATGAAAAAAACGAGGCTGCAAAATCAAGCAGAGAAAAAAAAAAAAAAAACCACAATGCATGCAGGTAGGCAAAAGTAACACATGATACATTATAAGGCTTCACTACTTCTGAAGAAGCCAGACAAGCTAGAAAAAGGGTGAAGAAGTGGTGTGAAGAAAAAAATTCTTCAAAGGAAGAATTCTGTCTACAAATTTTTTTTTTTAAATTCTGCAGCCCTTTCTCTGCAAGTACGTTCAGTATCCAGTTAGTGACAAAAGACTAAAGGAAAAAAAAAAACAAAACCCAAGAGAGCATAGCAGTCTGGTAACAGATAACAAACCACATTCTTACTGGCATCCAGGACCATACTAGGACTACAACAAAAACCATTTCCAATTGTTATGGAAAACTCAAAAGAAATGATAGCAACAAGGATACTTGTGTGTCTCCAAAAAATTGTGTCTCTCAAAACACACTCACTGTCTCTCGGCTGCCGAGATGATGTCATCAGGAGCCTATTCTCTGGAGAAGCGCTATCTCTAGCCACAGTGTTTTGAGACTCCAGCCTTAAGCTTATGGTCCCACCAAGAAAGGCAAATACTCCCTTAGAACCCTATCATGAAACAATTACTTGGGTTAAATAATAACTGAAAGTTAATGGTTGCCAATAAGGAGACAAGGAGCAGTAGGAGGGGCTGCGAAAATGCACTCAAAGAAGTCACTGGCATCACAGAAGCACACGGATGCATACACACACAACTCTTGTCCCAGCGTACCTTGGGGAAAAATAATTTGCTGGTCTTGGTCCCCAGGGAGGTTATTGGCAAGAATTTTTCTTCTCCAAAGCAGTTACCACAGCTATTATTTTAATCTTACTTAGAGAAATCCAAAACCAAAGTAAACCTTAGTAGCTAGCCAGACTATGGCTAGCATCACTCCAGGTACCTTGGATTAGACAGTAGCATTATGAAACCAAGATAAAAGCTCATATTTATTTCTTTACAGCTTGATGTTTGATATTGGCCTTAAATTTTCCCAAAACATCTTCTAAATTTCACTACCATAAGATAAAGCTACCCTGCAGGCCTCCTGAACTGGACAATTTTCACAAGTTAAACACAATTGGGTCAAATCTATAATCTTCATAGTCCACTCAGAGAAACACCTCATTTGCATCACAGTTTTTTTTCAAGTTCCCACCTCTTGCTACATTATTAACGAAATCTATGTAACAGCTAGTGCCAGTGAAAGAAATAGGAAAATCTGTACAAAAACAAGCTCAAATGCTAGCGAAATTGCTTAGAAGTACAGAAAGACGTGCATTTTCCTTCTGCTGTTACCACCTCAGCTCACGTGGTTTTAAAATAAGCTTCTGTACAAAAAGATGAAGAATTAGCCTGTCCAAACACAAAGCCTGGGAAACATCACTTCAGCTTCTGCTTTTCCAAATAAGCTGGTTCGGGTCATTTGTTATTACTCTATTGTTAATCTAAACAGCATGCATTGACTGGTTTTGTCTAGAGGGAAAGGGTTACTCTAACAGCTAGTTCTGCAACTGCCCAGTATAACTAGAAAAGATTCTTAACTAGTTGATTACAACTTGTGTTCACGTATGCAAGATGTACTAGTAGAAAGAAACCAAGGCACTTTGGGAAGCAACTTTTTAAATCCCAAAAGGAAATCCACCCCTCTTCCCACACCCATCATCTCCCTCACTCCACACAGTCTCATAAATTGTGGTATCTAAACACTCACCAGTATTTTTGTAAGCACCATACGCAATTTTTACATCACGAAGTTACCTACCTGCCTCCTATACTCTGTTGTCAATACATTTATTTTGAAAAGGCACACGATATACAAGCAGAACAAGAAAACCCACATTTGTTTTAAAGTTCTCCATATAAAAGTCACAAGCTTCCAGTCATAAACAACATGGGGGAAAAGACTCCCAAAGACTGGTAACTAATCTTTCTCTACAATTATTACTATACTATTTGCTGCAACCAATTACACACACCACGACCGACTACTACCTAAGGAGATGAAGATATGAAGTCAATCAACTACTTTTAGAGAGAATGGTGCCTGTAAAGGCAATTGATTTTCTTTACACAGTAAAAACAGTTTGTTTCATTCATTGGCTTTTGCTGAACCTAAAGAGCTATCAAGAACTTAGCAAACACAGCTCTAAGCACGGCAAACCTTCTACTGACACTGTAGTTATTCAACACAACCTAATCATCATCGCAGATTTATGACAGCAATGACACCTACAAAAACCACATTCTATCTAAATTTAAATCAAAGGGAGGGAGAGGGGTTAAACTACACTGAACTGCTGTTCAAGCCCTGCTTGAACACAGTGATATGCAAATACTAATCAATGACAGTTTCAGTGGTACTAAATATCAACTAAGGAACTACTTTGCTGATATTAAACTATTTCTGCAACAGCATGTTGGAGCTGCATGTGGTATATGCCAACTAAAAAAAAATTCTGACTTTTTTTATTCCAAATTTACACTCTGCAATCCCTTTAATTTCAACTCTAGTTTGAGGGATTTAAACAGCAAACAATGGTTTTCTATTCAGAAAATGCAATTTCTGGGAAGGAGGCAAATGGACAAAGAGGTGTCATTCTCACATCTCAGAACAGACAGCTGCATAGAAGTGAGTTCCTTCTTCTGAGAACTAATAAAACTCAGTAAAAACACACCCACCATGCTGCCCAGGCACTTCAATCAAAGCTTACCTTTATGACACAACACAAGGCATTTTTAAAAGGTCTCCTCATCCAGGGTGTCAGTGTGCTGTGCAACGTGGAGGGATGTGGGAGACGAAAACACACTAAGCACTGGAAAATTTTGCAGCTTTTGATTGAAGCACACATCGTAGTATTGTATACAAGTGTTGTTTTCCAACCCAGTTTTGTTCTGTACAAGGTGGGTAAGATCACACAAAAAGTGAGGAAAGCTATGCTTCCCGCCAGCATGGAGGAAATTTAGCAATCACTCACACAAATTGCAAGGAAGCATTCAAAAGTCAGAACAATACTCTTATTTAGCATAGGAGTCCCTTAAGAACAATCTTTTTACTTCTTCAGATAAATAAAGAATTTCTAGCATAGCACCTGCCTTAACACCATTCAGTATGCTAAACCATTATTTAGAAGCAAACACCACCAAGACACTCGTTTTCTTTAGCACAGAGCTCACTGCTTGCATCAGGCTCCAGGTACTCATTCTGCTTTTTTCCCTGCTTGGTTATGATCTAGATTCCCATGATAGTTAAGCACTAACTCAGGTTTTGCTTTATAGTTAAGCTTTGTATAACCTTGCAATATACAGATGGTACCAATTCCACAAGAATGTTATAACTGCACTAGCCACAGGCGAGAAGGAAATGTTTACCCTTCAGCTAGCCACCTAATCACAGTACCTGAAGTGATATCAAGTGATACACCCACAGGTACTAGGTGGAAATGCATACCAGAGAGAGCAGAATGAATAAACCTTCTGATGCCTGGCCCTCAGCATACATTAGTACAGCCTGGGTCACACAGTCGGTGTCCCTGACATCCCAGCTGTTACAAACAAGCAAGAAAACCCCAGTCTTTAACATTTAACAGTGTATCAAATACCTCATCCACCTGTCAAACAGGTGGGTTATACCAACAAGAACGTAAAGACACGTACTAAACTTCCTTCCTTCAAACTGCTCTAAACCCCCACCCACCAGCAACATGCACTTCCCAGCATTACCCTGCCTAGTCAGCTGCTTTTATGTTGGGGAAACAAGGCATTTCAGGAAAATATTAATAGGGAGAGGAGGAAATAATAAGTCAGAGCAGTAAGAGGGATTAGAACAAAGCTAAGTAATAAAACAGAGAGTTAGAACAAGTTAATAATTCCAAGCATCCTAAACACCTCAGCTAGAAGAAACGTAAGCAAGTCTTGGGCAACTGTTCAATCGAATGCAGTGTCTTTGTTCCTTCCCCAGCATAACCAGGAGGTCAGGACATGGTTATTGTATGTCTCAGAAATAATACACTGAGACAAAGAAAACACCCACTGAAAGGTTGGAAGGGAGGAAAGAACTGAAGGAGTAACTAAAACAGGCCATTAGACTGACCACTCCTATAGAGCTTATGGCCAGCCAAGTCACTTTCACCAAAGCAACCAACCCACTGCTGCTGTGGACTGAGGGAAGATACGCATGCAGCACAGAAAAGGCAAAGCATAGCCTTACGAACTCCACCATCACTGCATTACCAAACACTTATAACAGACACAAAAATGCTTTTTAGATATTGACTTGATCTCATCAACTGCAAAAAGAAACTCATTCGAGTCTGAGCTAGCACAGAACCCAAACAGAAAACACAAGACCATTTTTAATCAAGGCTAATTACCTGTCCGCAAAACTGGGATTCATTTTACATTTTCATTGCATAGAGCCTTCAGCATTCTCTAAAGTCACTCAAAAAAAAAAGAAAAAATTTCCAAAGAAAGTCACCACGACAAATCTGCTCCAACACTCTATTATCAGCAAAGTAAGACGACATCTCTGAAAAAAGGTATTCTGGGAGGAAGAAGAAGAGAGTGATGTTGCTGCTGCTACAGTTGAAGTATCAGTCATATTCCATTACAGTATCAGACTGAAGATTCACAATGTTTCTGTCTCCTTCCACACACAAGCTACGTTTCCCCATCTGCATCTACAGAACCTAGGCACTAGTATGGTAAGAAAAGTTTTAATTGCTGCCTTCTGGTGTTTCTCCTCTCTACATTCAGCCCTGCTACACAGTGCCATCTTCCCGTTCACTTTATGGAAGATGCTACTAAACTGCACTGCATTCAGAGCATCCTTTCAGTGCAGAAACCTGGTAAAGCCAAGGAACAAGTAAATTTAACTACACTAGTGCAATATGTAATTGAAATCCCAATATGGAATTAAAATTCTATATAGTTGTTGACTCAAGCTGTTGACTTTTTCGCGGTCAAAAAAAGCTTTACAGCTAATCCACAGAACTGGAAGTGCTTCCAACTTTTAATTCTTCAATTACAGTAAAAGCTTTGTAGATTGTACTCAAGTAGTTAGTCCAGGTAGGTATGACATCTGCAATCGCAGTTGTACCAGTTTAGCCACAGAACCAGACACAAACAAATACAAAACTGTCTTCCTTTTTTTCCAGTGACCATAGATGTATATTTAAATACCAGTTAACCAAGGTTAACACAAGGAAACGTAGTTTCATACAGGTGCCACAGAGGGTCCTGAATTCCAACTCAAACTGGTGATTGCCTCCTGTTTCTAAAAACTTAATTGCTGTTTACAGCAAGGCAGACATCTTTTCCTTTCTTTTCCACTGATGACACACCCTGATTGCATACTTGGCTTTTCAACTTTATAGCTGCTTGCTAGAATTTGGGCAGAAGCTCCTCTACTGGCTTACAATAAATAAATATTTTTTTTAAAAAAAGAAAAAAGGCAATTACAACTAGGAAAGAAGGATCAAAGCAATATATCATATTTAGTCATCAATCTGTTTTCTTGCCCTTTTTCTAGGCTGACAAAGGGTGTGCAGGTGTGGGGTTTTTGCTAGACGGCGTTTAGATATGCATACCCCCAGAAGAACACAATGCTAGAGAAACCAGGTCAAAGAAATGCCCTACAAACCAGCAAAAAAGCAGAAGAGGTTTTAATGGCCCTTAATCTCCATTAAAGTTCATGCTGGAATCTCAGTCCAACTCACATGTAAGTTTCGCTTCCTCCAGAAAATTCTACAGAACCATGCACAAAACTCCTCCCTATATTACAGCACATAGCCTTGGAGTATCTTTTGGGTACATCCAGAGCATGAAATCCATCATAAATAAGAATTAGCATAGGTTTGGAATTTAAATAGAAGAATCTCCTCAAGGATACAAAAACGTTTAAGTTCAAGTCTTACCAAAACTATGCCTTTCCATTAGTCAAAATAAAATTCAGCAAGAATTGCATCTCACCTTTTCTGGTAACTTCTTACTGTGAAAGAACCAAGACACCATAACTTGGCCATATTTTAAATAACTTGGCCATATTTCAAATCAGAGCAATATTCAGAGAAGGCCGTTGTTAATAAGAGACTGATAATACCCACAAGGAACAGCGACTACTTTTTCAGTATTTTTTCCCTACCTGAAGACTCTTTAATATAGGAATCAACAGTCTGTTCTCTATTTCCTTGAAATCAAGACATTCATAGATGTTAATTCACTATTCCCCAGATGTTAAGGAAAAAAACCAAACAGAACACAACTGAACAAAATGTGCTTTATAGCCAGGGGTCTGGAATTCCTCAAGAACAACTCGGAAGTTTGGAGGGCAATAATTTACTCTCACTCATTTGAATAAAACAGATTCAGCCAGTTCCACATAGTAAAACAAAGGAAGAAGAAACAGGACACGCAGGTTTTTGAACTTGTACAAAATGACATCATCAGAAAAAGTGCCTTAAGAAGATTCTCTCAAAAAGACAGCAATTAATAATCGGCATCGCTCCCTTTCTGCCAAACAAGACCAAATAGGAAAGCTGCAGTTAGCTAGTAATTCTGATCATAAGCTTTTCACTCTTTCAGCAAAACTCCCTGTGTCTAAACATACAATCTTGTTAATGGTCCTCTCTCAAATTAAGTTTATTATGACAAAATTTTCCAGTAAGAATAATTTGTCATGATTCTTAAAACCAAATAAACCAACCAACCACAAGAAAACTATTTCATATCACAAAAGCACTATTAGGAACAATTATCTAGCCTGATTTGACACAAAGCACCCCCTCACAAGTAGAATTATTTTATTTCAAAACCAAAACCAAATCCATCTCCCCGATAAGCAGAAGGCATCTTTCTGCACACACTTTGCAGCCATCACAACGCAGCTGCCAGCAGAAGCAGCTATAGTGAAATCAAAGACTACTGTTAGAATGCAAGATAACCCTCCCTCCCAGCAAGCTCTGCTCTCTACAGTCCCCTACAAAATCAGAACAAGGTCCAAGAAGGATGCCTGCCAAAGCAGCACTGTGATATCCTCCATCTTTACCCACACAACTCAAAGGGAAAAAAAATAAAATAAAAATCACACAGAAGACACAGATGTTATTCACTTATTACAGGTACCACCTTTGGGAATCTTCTACAAGTTTGATTATCTGACTTGACTCCCTCACCCAGTCTCCTTAGCTTCACTTCATTTACCTTCTCCATCTACCATCCCTCCCCCTCAATTCTATTCCATAAGCTTACATATGCTTGGAGATGGTTTACATATTTACTAATTAAGCCCCATACCAAAACACAAGGATATCTGTCAGAGCTGCAAGTGCTCCAAGACAAGAAGTAGATTATTACTAACAATCAAGGTATCTGAACATACAAACCACAACCTTTTGCAAGCAACACCAAGGTTCCTCTAGACCTCCTCACTGAATAAAAAACAAGCTGGGGAAAAAAACTCGTATTTTCTTGTACCACCTCCCAGGTAGTCACCCTGAAACACAAGCTTAATGTTCAAATATATTTTAAGATGAAGCATTTGGTTACCGTAATATCCCAACATGTAAAAAATAAAAATTAGTAGAAATCAACTGCAGTGATGCACAGGAGGAATGTACATACTTTACCTCATAAAGCAAAAACTGGAGATTGCAAGCATAAGTTTCAACAGTGAAAGGAAACACAAGTCTTCATTTCTAGAGTTGCTTGCGCTACTTTCTACAAACATCTCCTGAAGCCTTTTGAAATGAAGCGTTAAGTGTCTCTGAGAAAAGAGAAAACTGATTAAAGCACAGAACTACAGATGAGGATTTCCAGCTCACTTCTGAAAAAATAGGTGTCTCCACCTTCGAAAGAGTCAACAGCTTACAAGAAAGTAACTGTTCTATAGCAGCTCCTCTGAACCCTCTCTACTGCTCAAGAGTAGAGAACAGGAGGGAAAGCGTGGTTTGGCTCTCTTTTTAAATCAGAAGCCACATTTGATGCGGAAGGAGCAACACTCCAACAGAAACGCAGGTAACATGAAGCATCCTTTCTAAACTGCCTGGCTGTCTGTGACGGTGCTTGGTTGGGCTTTCGTAGAGCTGTACCTGCATTGCAGCACTTTGTACATCTCCGAGACAGCAACTAGAACAAGTAGCCAAACAATACACTGTATGGTGTGAAGGGTGGCAAATAAGTTATTGGAAGAGGATACTATGATTCAATCAAATACTCGAAATTGTCACCAATATACAAGGATCATACAGACAGTGCCTGAATGAACTTGCAGTTTTTCTGTACTTCAGAGTGATCTTTCCAAACATCTCAAGCACTGTCTTCAGGAACCAAAAGGAGTTGCCAGGTGTATTTCTCACTAAAATCATGAGGTAGGAAATCTGTCTTTGTTTGTTTCCTACTAGAAGCATTTCAGCAGGCTGCAAGACTATACAAAGGCTTTTTGACCAGAATTCGGTTTCAATTTGGATTAACTTAATCACAGCTGCAATAAAAAACAACAGGAAAAGCTTTATCAACAGAGAAATTTATACCATACTACTGTACGTCTTCTAGAATTTCAGATTCATCAGAACTGAAACTTTAGAAATCCATGAAAGCAGAAGTTTGAGCATGCATCAAGCAAGCAAGCAAGCATGCAGCTCCAGAGATAACAATGGTAACCGGAAATGCTCGGCAGGCATTCCATCTTCATTCATCAGATCACTTTCTAAATGCTGGAGAGCTAATTAAAGTAATTCTGTAAAACTATCACTGTAAGAAGAGACACATTGACTAGACCATGCCCTGCCTAAGTCCTCTCTTCTTAACTGCACGAACAGGTAACAGAGATGCGCTCGCAGTGATTTCAGCCACTCATTTCAGCAGGGCATTCCTCAGGCTGTAGGAGCGCAGGCACACAGGGAGACTCGTCGCTGTTGCCTTCTGCAGGATTAATAACCAGGGAGGAAAGAGCACATCAAGCAGTACTTTACACCACTTTCATTGAACAGAGCATGTTCCACAGAACGCCAGCACCTGGCTGTCAGACAAACCTTTGTCTATATGCCACCACTCAAAGGCACTGGCAAAAAACGGCTGCATGTTGCCTGCATCTACAGCTTATCAGCTCATCGCTAGCAGAGCTGTTTTCTACGACCAAGTTTTTAATTTTGGTACCATACTAACTCTGGATTAACAATGCATTACATTCACATCTTAAAGGGAATGATACATGGAACAGAGCAAACTAAAGAAATAAACACATCCTTAAACAGGCAAGAGCACCATGAACTGATGATGTGGGCCTTGTTCCCCTTACTCTTCACCCCCAATCCAGCCACGTTCCACACAACTGAGACCAAGAGAATCCATCCAGGCTGCTTGCTCCCCCCAGCCCAAACACCCCAAGTACTTGATATATGACCTCACACAGCACCTGTTACAAGTGCTTCAAACAGCTATCCAGTGGGCAGGAGTTGAAACAAAACACCTTGGATCTTCATTCAATAAAAGGCAAAGAAGTTTGTGCCCCCTTCTCCAGAAAGACAGGGACTAATTTTTTGTTGCTGTTTTGTTTTTTAAAACTTCGATCTTCCAGAAGCAGAAAGGAAGAGAGGCTCAGACCTACAGTGGTAGGGACCAGCTTCCTCTCCACATTCCAAAACACCACTACACATCAAAAGGGAGAACATGGAAACAACAAGCACACACACAGTTCCACCCTCCCCTCTCACTTACAACCCCAGCACTTACATCTGAGCATCCATTCACACCTCCCTTGCCACAACCAAATCATGATCCCCTTCACTAGCATTGTGAACAACAACAAACATGAACTGAAAAGATACAGAATGAAGCAAGAGCAGTTAAAATGAAATTCAATGTCTTAGTTATGCTGCTGTTGTGTTCACACAAACCTGAGAATGACTTGCCATCAGATCAAAAGAACGATGATTAACCATGCAAGTATGTCCTGTTTGCAAGAGGCACAAAGTAACAATGAGCATCTAAGACAGTATTTTGTATGCTCCAATTTTATAAGAGTTTGCCGTCAGTAGACACAAAGCTCCAAGACATAAGCTCTACTGGTTCAAAGCTGTCTATAAAGGAAAAATCATATCCATTTCACTTTCACTCTATCTTAAAAGTTTTAGCACCTTGTTAAAGAGAGAACTGACACACTCAGCAACTGTTCTGAATCTCTGGCAGACTTCCTCACTTTCCATGTCTTTAAAGATATCACAATTACATCACTATTATTCCATTATGTATTCTGATCCCTGTAATCCAGTGACTGAGTATTTTTTCAACTGCCTTTTTCAAAGCTAAAATTTGGACAGGGAACAAAATCATGCACATTCTTCTTGTCACAAGAATATCTTTTAAGAAGTATTTTATATAGAGAAAGAGAAGAAAGAAACAAGAGCCACAGAAATGCCCCTCCTAAAATTTGGAGAGCAGCCTAAGATTTCCAGCATTTTCTCAGACTTAATTTTTACATCTAGTTTATGCTTATAACCCAGAACACAGACATCAAAAGAACCCAGTATTTTCAGTCATTCATTCAGTCATTTTAAAAAAACTGTTCTCAGGATTCAACTCTTATTACAGATTTTTTTTTTTCTACATAAAGTCTACATTGTATCATTTTGGCTTTACTGGTTTTAGATCTATGAAGTATCAAGAACATTCTGTGGCAAATCCATTCCAGAATTTAAAATGAAACACAAATAATTTTTTTAAGGCAAAAAATAGCCACGAGTACTTTTTAGAAACAGAGTAAACTCCTTCAAGGGATACATATCCTGATATATTAAGTAAATAATAGACATACAAGTGGGGCAAGAATACAGTGACAGCAGTCAAACGAACACATCGTTTATAACCTGACATAGAATCTGTTCGATTGGATTTAACTTCGTTTAATCGTTACTGCTGACCAAAATGCTGAATCTATTTTACTTTTTTTCTTTTATTTAAAACAAAACAAACAAAAAACAACCCCCACAACCAAACAAAGACCAAAGGGTAAGTCGAGGCAGAGAGGTTAAACAACAGGCCCATTCACACGGAGGTCCACGGCAAAGCCAGAAACCAGAATTACATTCTGGAGTCCCGGTCCAGCACTGCAGCAAGTGTCCAAACTCGCATAGAAAGAGTCTGTGATAAAAGGAAAAACGTTCCTTCTGCAGCTTTCTCCCTTCCGTCACACTTTCAAAGTAGAAAAGGGGCATGTCTGGTACTTTTCTTCCCCACTCCGTTTCCAGACGACAGCTATCCAGCCATCAGCTGCTTCCCCTTCCACCCTTTCTGCTGCCAAGCCCGCGCAAGTCCGCCGTGAGAACCAAGGAAAACGCCTGCTCATCTCTCCCGAAGGACGGGCACCATTTCCCCGCACGCCTCCGCCAGTGCCCGGCAACCGGAACGGAAAAACACCCCGGGAGACAGAGAAGGGAGGGGAGGGCGGCGGGGCCGGGCGGCCGCTCCCGCCGAGGGAGAGGCCCGAGCACCTGGCGGCATCCGCCCAGGGAAGCTCCGCACCCGGCAGGGGCGCCGGCATCCCCCGTGGCCTGCGGAGACACCTGCGTGGCCCCGGCCCGGCGGGACGCGGCGCCCCCTCACTCGGGCCCGGCGGGGGAGGGGCGCCCGCGCGCCGCCGGCCGTTACGCGCCGCGGAACCCCTCACCTGGCAGTGGGAAACGACGAGGCTCTGGTTGCCTTCCCCGTGGTACTGCCATTCATTCTCATCCATCTTCTCCACTTCCATGCCCGGCTCGGGCCGCCGCCGCGCCCCGTAGGTACGGTGCCTGCCGCCGGCCCGCCGCGCTCACGCCTCCACCATCGCGGCTGCGCACCGCCCCGCCGCAGGAAGTCCCGCCCTCCGCCGGAGAAGCGGACGGAGGTGCGCCGGGCCGCCATATTAGCGCCGGGCAGATCCGCCGTCCTTGAGCAGGGCCGAAAACTACGGCTGCGGGAGGCCGCTCGGAACGCCCGGCAGCTGCTGTTCTCCTCGGTCAGCCCCAGGAGAGGCCCTCCAGGCGCCGCGTCCGCAGCGAGAGCGACCGGCCCCGGCCTGGGCACCGGCGCGGGGCGGAGAGCCCAGCCCGGCGCCCGGCCTGCCGCCGCCCCGGGTACTGTTTGCAGAGGCCACTGGGCAGAACGTGGGGGAAGAAAAACACCTTCCTCCAGAAACGGCAACCCAGAGCCCGGGGGGCCCAGCTGGTGGTAGCCCAGATAACTAGGCCAGATACCGCACCGTAGAAAACAGGTTTGCACCTGCACCAGAGGCTATCCAGGTGATCGAACAAACGAGCCGAGTTACACTTGGGATTTCGGTTCCTGCCAGGGCTGTTTTTAAGGTTACAGACTTTTTATGTCCAGAAGAGTAGCAACTTTGGTGTTGCTTGTGTAGTCAGCACGGCTCTGAATACCTTTATGTGCTTGAATACACCAGGTCTTTCGACTACTAAACATAAATATGAAAATATATGTAGCATTCTTTGGGAAAAAAAAAAACACTAAGCTGTTTTCCTGACAGTTACCAACACGGTTCAATGTAGTTTCACAAAGTGCCTCAACACACACATACCTATATAGGAATATACACATCAATAATGTGCAGTGCTTCTAAGATAAATTATCTAAATATCCAAATTCACTATCACAAACACAGGGTTAAATTCTAGATCACTTAATCCAGTCAATTTTATCCTGTGAGTTTTGACTACAAACAGCAAAAATTACCCTTGAATTGCCGTTCTAAAAATCGCTAAGGACTTTCTGTAATTCCCCCTTTTCTCCCCCTTCCTCACGAGGCACTCCATGACAGCAGCCAAACTGACACATCAGAAGGTAACAAACACAAGTTTTCCTCTGTATAATGAACATTTGTATAATTTGGATAGTAGCCAAATTTAACTCTGTATTTCAGTATTTTAAAAGTCAAAGCAAATGATGCCTTTTTACTTTTAAAGTAGAGAGAAGATGCACCTAGAAGGCTGAAATTAAACTTGCAATGAGTCATTGATCCTTTTTTAAATGTGTGGTGCTGTAACTGAAATAATATATAATCTAATTTCACTAGAACTTGTAAAAAACAGGTGTTAAACAATTTATACTTTCTTTTCCCCAAAATACTGATTGATAAGCACTTAACTTTTCCTTTTTATTTAACATTATCCTATATGTGCCCACGTGAAAAAGGAAATAGGAATCCCTGCTCCTTTGGCCATTTAATGAAGATGAAAATAATGCAGAGGGATGTTCAAAGTATGTTTTTGTCACCTGTGGTTGCAAAGTTTCTTTATGTTGTGTAACAACGAATGGATATATAAAACATACAAGAATTTACTATACTATCCTGACTTACCAAAAGTGTGATAAAGAAGTTTCATTCAGGACTGTGGGTAAGATTGTGGTATTTATGATATTTACATGAAAAATTAAGTGTACTTCAGAGAAAACAGTATGTGGACACACTAGGGCTGACATGGAGAAATACAAAGGCAAATAACGTATTGTCTTGTAATGGCAAAACTGATTTGTCTCAAAAGGAACTCCAGTAAGCAAGTTGATTCATTTGCTCTTCTTTTACATTTCTGAAAAACAAACATCTACAGAGGAAAAGACTTAAAGTAGGGGTTCTGAGTGCAAGGGTAAAGACACCAAAAACACCTGAGTTTTAACAAAGTACCTCTCTTTAGCGGGTCACTTCCCCTCTTTGCCCTTTCCTCCTGCATTCCAAGGTGCAGGACTACCACTTGGGCACACTGCGGCGGTGTTCTGAAAACACTGGTAAAACTTGGAAACTGGAGGGACAAAAGCCTGCTAATGTATTATTTCTCTCTGCATTATCATTACTCATTGCAGGTATTATCTACCACGTACTTGAACTGATGTATCTTAAGTTTTTGTGCCATTAATAACATTGAAATAGTGCTCAACTGGAATTCCACCAACATGGCTATGTCTTGTAGTGTAACTACAGCTTGCGCAGACATACCTGGGTTGGTTTTAATTAGCTACCTCAAGGACTGCTAGCAGAGCTCAGCGACCTTCAGAATCCATTGAGGATCTACAATGACGACCAGGTGTTCTATGGTGTTTTACTATGTAAATAACCTAGTTTGAAACTGCATCAAGGAATGCCTGAGGTAATTATACCTTCAGTGCTACAGCTCCCACAATCCCCTCACCATTTCTTTTTTGATGTAACGTGAAGGAGCCAGGAGAGCACCACAGGCCTGAAATACATTTCTTTTTCTCTGGGTCCTGTAACTGCACTGGGTGGCTATGCTTTGTCACAGTTCCTGGTTTTTGTGACTCCTCAGTGTTGGAGATAAAAAAAAACAAAACCAAAAAAACCCCACACAACTAAGGTGAAGAATCTATAGATTGTAAATCGGTGGGTATACTATTCTGAACTGTGCAGATACTCTCAAATAAAAGATAAAAGTGGCCCAAGTTCACTAGATCACATGATATTAAGAATAAGCTAGGAAAATACTGGCACGTAAGGCTGTTGTCAAACAGGTTTGCCACTGAAAATGGGAAAATAGCCATCCTGTCTCTTTTCATGAAGATGACGGACAGCAATACATTAACTAATACAAAATTTCTTCCCACCCTATCTTTTATCATCCCACTTCTGTAGTTTTTGCTTGTTTTTAAATGGCATCTAAACCCTACACTGACTTCACATCTTTGTTTGTCTCAGCTCCCCTAGGTCACGCCTACTGTGCTGATCATTGCTCTGCCAAAGCCCACCGAAACACAATTCCCCTCCCAGCTTCAGCTCCACCCCTTGGCATTGTCCTTTCCCCAGGCATGCCCCAGAGCTATCAGCTCTGGACTTTCACATATGCCATCTTTTACAACTTGTAAGTTTACCAGGGAGTGGGAATGAAATGGTAAAAACATTTTACTTACTTTGAGGAGGAAAAAAAAAAAGCATCAGGCAAGTATTTCTTGTTAATATTCTGGTGGCTATGAAAAGTTAATTAAATTCAGATCTGAGGAAAAAAAATAGCATTGTTTGAGATTCACACTAAAATTGGGTGCCAGTAATACAAAGGTCTTGTAAGCTCACGAGTGTTTGTGACAACAGCTACATCTTAGTGCTTCAGGTTCCTAAAATGAAAGGCTGCTATAAAAGAGAGGATATTTTATTCTTGATTAAAAGAGTAAGCATGACACAAAAGATCTATCCTGTGACCTAGAAATGTCTGCCGAGAGAAATTAGGTTTAACAAATTCAAGGCAGTGAGTCCAAGAATACTGAATGCACGTGAAAATACAACAATTAAGTTGTGCTACAAAATACTATTACTATTTTTTTCAAAAACTACTGTGCCATTTTCACTTCTCAAAAGATACAATTATCATGTTTAAATAAGCCTGACAGTTTTATATTTTTATGATACTCAGACCCTCAAAAATGGAGCATGCTTATGTAACACACACCTCATTAAAATTTTAAAGCTTTGGGGTTTTTTTCTATCATCAGGATGATACCATTGCTCCATACCATAGTTTTTCTTGACTCCATGGTTTATCTATGTAATTCCATACACATACTAGAAATGCAGGAAATCTCACATTGCAACTGTCATTTCACCATCCCAGACTGAGAAACAGCAACCCAACAAAGGAAAAAAGATTAGAATAGGACTGGAGTGTGTCACTTGGTGGCTTTTTTGGAAAACATGTTTGGTTCTTCAAACCACGCCAAAATATTTTAGAAACTAAGCACATCAATGTCTTCAGGAATAGGACTGTAATTAGCAAGAAAAGTGACTTAAGGTCAACAAAGATAAAGCCATATATATGTTGTTAACAGACAAGAGCTTGCACAAACTTACCCAGCTGTCAATAACTGCAGATGTGAATAAACAGACATTATAACTATTAAGAGGTTTAATTGCTACATACAGTCTGAGGGAGGAAATCAAGTTACAGACACAGTATAGACAACAACAGCTCTGTATAGTATATATGACTCCAAAGAATTGCCAAGACAGGCAATTTTTTTTTTTTTTTTTTTTTTTTTGTTCACATAGACAAGATATTAAATACTGTTTTCCATGCACAGGAGTCCTGAACTGAACACGTTGGAAAAAAAAAAAAAACCAACTAATTACCAGGGCGGGGGGGGCAGGCAGGGAGGGAGACAACTTGAAAAAAACAAACAAATGAAAAAACAGTGTTGTGGTGAATTTTTGGGACCGATAAGAGAAAATATGTGGAAAAGAAGATCTAGTTAGAAGCTGCTGGAGGTCTTTAAAGCAGAACGTTAAGGTGAAATCCTAGTAGGTTTGACAGGGTATTAAAGCAGACTGGAACAAGACCAACCCCATCTAAGCACCTCCTTAAAGTCTGGTGTTAGAGCCTTTAATCCTGTGGGCAAGGAAGGAGAGATGAAGGTATAAAGAGCTTTTAGATCTTGCCCGGTATTAAGTGACATACCAGCAACCGGAAAACAAAATGCTCTTTAAGTAAAGAGGTGATAGCAAACTACCAGAGCAGACTTGGTAGCCTGGTCCGAAGCCACACAGAAGCAGTATTTTTGCTGCTTTCAGGCCAGGCTAACTGCTTCTTATTGCGGATACTCTGCTGTTAATGTTACACTGTTCGCTCAAGATCAAACACCCTCTTGCAACATACAGCTGCCCCTGGGAAAACACCTTATTGTCTCATCACAAACATAGTGTAACCTTGTGTTTTGTCCTTGGGCCTGTTAATTAGGAGAGCACATCTTAAGCTTTCTGACACAAGCCCTGTATGACCATCTTTAAATAGGGAAGAGAATGTGTACTAACCTGGTTTTCAGCTAAACTGCCATCATCTGCCAATGTACTTCTGTGGAAAAACCTTGAAACCTTCCCCATTAAAACTTTTAGTTCACCGAGTACTAGGTCTTCAGAAGATAAATTACAAATTGACATAAACTGGTCATGCTTTATGTTTCAGTTTATACCCAGAAACATCAAACTGCTTAAGAATATCTGGGGATGGTACAGAAGGACTGAGCAGCAGTTTCTTTTGTACACTCACTGATAAATTCAGATTTATGTTCCCTGACTCAGCTATTAAATACATTAAAAGACATAATTCCTTGAATTCATACACACCACATTTTATTGACTGCAGTGCTAATAATTCTGGAGTGATTGCTGTATTCAAATGGCAGCATACAAAATGAATTCTTCCCACACGACCAACTCCCTTGAAAAACCCAGTTTATTGGAATCATCATGGTCGAAATCAATAAACAGAGCCTATCTTTTCAAGAGACATTTTCTCAAATTTTCAACCTCAGATTATCTGTCATTTCCAATACATAAACACAGATATAATGCAGCTTCACAAGCAGAGATACTACGCTATCTCAAAAGGGTGATCTTTTTATCTTTTTCAAATCCAGTCACATATTCCTGAGCCCTCTTTTTGTATTGCCTTTAGCACATTTATACCGACGTGGCATGTTAGAGCAGATTATTCACCAAATAAATGGGGTCAGGTTTTCTTGGGTGGGATTTTTTTTTTTTTTTTTTTTTTTAAATCTTTAGATGACTCAGCAATCCAGTGTGACACATTGCACGGCCATGCAAGTCCTCCAGCCATCATTAAAGAAGGAACGGGAACACAACCAACACCGGTGGGGAGTGCAGGAATAGCGATTCTGTTGCTAGCTCATTCTCAGGCCAGATTATGAAACTGCACTTTTAGCAGCACTGCAGAACCTCCTAGCAGGATGAACATGTGGGGGCCCTTTCACAGAAAGAAGAAAACTCACAGAATGAACAGGTATTTCTGGATGTGCTCTGAAAAAGTAGTAGACAGCACATCACCAAAGAAATATTTTGGGAGAGAGAACTGTATCGTTCATGAACTGTCACTTACAGGTTTTTTGGGTTGGTTTTGTCAGTTTGTTTTGTTGATGGTGTTTTCTTCTTCCCCAGAAAAAAAAAACCCACATGTATTAGATTTCTGCCATCCATTTACTGCTAGATCTACCCTTGTTAAAAGAGAGTTGAAATGATCTGCATTACCAGAGTATCAGCGATAAAGCATGCCACTAAACTATGCGCTCTTGATTTAGAACAGCTATTTCAAAGGTAACAATGTACAATTCTCTTTATTAAGGTGGAATGAAGTAGATATTTAACAAGTGATTATGAGATCTTCTTGATCGAATGTTTGCCAAAACCAAGTGTAAAACAATATCCATTGCAATAAGTCTTTATGAAAGCACCTCACTTGGAAGAAAAGCATAACTACAAGTAACGAGTATACACCTCAAACCTTTCTAAAAGAAGTCTAGGAAAAAAAAGTTGCTTGGAAAAGTATTCCTACCAGTGACAGGAAAATAAATATACCAAAATATATAGAGATGTTCTAGATCTCAAATCAAGCTTTTTGAGGAATTAAAGATGACTGAGCAAGCATAAATTCTACACTTCTTAAACAGAATCAGGTCCAAAGAGCAGTGAAGCCCCTTCTCACACAAAGCTTGGCACCTTGGAAGGTACAAATCCACATGGCACGAATGTGTAGATTAAAAAAAATATATATATACCCTGATGTTCTAACTTGATGGCTAGTCTTGAACCTATCTACGAATCTGTGATAATAAGAGTGCAAAAAAAAAAGACATTTACAAAATCATACCTGGAGGCAGACATTTAATTAAAGGTCAGTGACAAAAGATATACTTTCAGCTACTAGAAACATAGTTGCAAAACCCATCGGAGCAATCCTGCTACCTAACACAAAACAAAGACAGCAGACAGACCAAAAATAATTTAAATGATACTGTTTGTCCCCCAGCTAGAAACAAGTATCTGGAAAGATGAGATAATCTGACAAAAGCAGGAGAAGTAATGGACACAAACATTTGTTGGTTTTGGTGTTTTTTTTTTTTTAAATATGATTTGGTCCATGAGGCTTCAGGAGCAGTATGTTTTACCAAGAAAATCCATCAATATCAGACAGAGAGCAAGAGAGACAGAAAGAGATTTGTAAACCTCAAAACTATTTATTACAAGGTAGGTATATTTTTGTATAAACAAAACAGGCTGGTTTTCCAGTTTCCCTCTGCACTGCAAAAAAAATGATGTTCACATAATTGCCTCATCCACTTTACTTCTGGATGTGTCCAAAAAGCAGCATTGATGATAAAAATAAAAACTCTAAATTGCTCTTCTGTAAGAATCCACTTGATCAATATTAATACTGTCACACGGTTACTGGTTTCCAGGGGTTTACAGTGTTGCAAACTAGATGAAATGGGAAACAGCCTCATCTGCTGAATTGAGGAAATACTATCGGGTGACTAGGCATAGTTTAATACTGGCTTTTTGTTTGTTTTCCTCTCCACTTACATCTCCCATACCTCATATAACAAAATCTAAAGGATTGGGGTTTGGTTGGTTTTTTTTGGTTTTGGGTTTTTTTTTGCTGTTGCACTATATAGTATAGCAGCAGCAAAAACAACTGCACACACTCCTCAGATGACTGGAGATCATAGATAATCCATCAGAAGAAGCTCTAAACCTACTTTCTAACTCCTATTCATTTAATGGACAGACACGTCCAAAGAGATTGCTCAAAGACTTCCCACTATTTAGCTGTAAGTTTCTTGTAATTTTACTGAAACGTCATAGTGTTCCTGACCAGCTATTCCATGGGACTATTTGTTTCAAACAGAAGTGTTTGATGGAGATTTTCGCTGGGTTTTTGTTTGTTTGTTTGTTTAAAAACTTAATTTAAAAAAACTTCTGAAAGAAGACTATTGAAAAATACGCAGGTTTATCTCATTAAAAATTAAACTTTTTATTAAGAAGCATTATCATTGAAACAATCACAGAGAATTTAGTGGGAAACGGTATGGGATAAAAAGTCCCCCTGTAGTTAAGGATGTACCTTTTGCTGTCTTTTTAGTCTCAATGAGATTAAAATCTACACTTCTGCTAATGTACACATGTAATATCAATGTGGACACGAGCTAACTGCTGAGCAACTGACTTTGCTGTCTCAGTATTCTTACAACATTCATTTAAAAAACAACAGCAGCAAACCCCAGATCATTACATATATTCTCAAAGCGTCCCCTCCTCCTCATCTGCTCTTACAGATAAACTGCACTCAGGACCTGGAGCACATCAACAGGCTGTAATAGCTCTGACCAGCCTCCACCCATCTCTCTCTGTAATCCTCCTCTGCAAGCTCTCCCCAGCCCCCCAGAAGTTCGGGTGCCGCTCTGAGCGGATGCGAGGTGTGGGAACTGGTGTGTAAACCTAAGCTGTGAGAAGCCACACTTGGACCTGTGCTGCTGGCTCAGGAGCTGCACATCAGCTGCACTGTAGCAGTCAAGGAGCAAGCAAGAGTGGCTGCTCAGGAAGGGAAGGCTAGCCAGGAGCCAGGGTGACAGCAAGGCATGGCATTAAGGGGTGCAGTCCCACAGTACCTGAGCAAGTGCAGCAGAGAGGGTCTGGTGACAGTGACCTGGGATGGCCCAGGCTGGTGACTGCCAGGCCATCTGTAGTGACAAGGCAGTCCAAAGTCAAGCCAGGGAGAGCTGTCACCACTGCAAGGTACGAGGCCAGGCACAAGTATACCTACAACCGAATCCACCGTGTCTCTTCCCTCCTGCGGACTGTCCCTCTTTTACCTTTCCAAACGACTGGTCATTACCTTTATTGCTGTTACGCGTCTTACACGCAGGTTTCCTTACTTGCCAAGGCCAGGAGATCCTACATGTAAGTATTATCCATATCCCTGTGTGGTCTGTTAGCCTCATGTTCCCTCAGAATACTGATCTAAAGTTAATATAATTTGATTTTGCCAAAGTTAAAGCTGTAACAACTCTGTTGTTATTCCATTTTCTTGATTGCAGAAAGTATTTAAAGAACATGGATAACACTGGTCACTTAAATCACTTCGGCTTCACAATTCCATACTTCCTTCAGACAAGGCTGATCTTGGGTTTTTTTCCAAGGGGTGATCAGTTCCAGCTCCCATTCAAATCAGAAGGCTCTGCATTCACTTAACACTTGTGAAAGTCAGGCCACTATTTCAATGCCTATGCTCAGATGGGAGACCTTAGGTGCACAGGAAGAGGTTAAAAGTCGATGGAAACAAACAAAAAGAAAAACTTAAAATAGGAATAAGCATACAGATGGCAGTTAAAGGTGTACTTAAAAAGTGGAAGAAAGGAAAACAGAAGCAAATAAAACAAGAAACATGCAGAGTACCAAAGGCCATAAGCCTGAACAGTTGTTTTTGCATGCAAATTGTGTTTCAGAGATTAGTCCTAGAATGTAATATATTGTGATGTGAAAAATCATACCATGACTAATTCTTTATCAAGCACACAACATTATTAAATGCAATTGTGTAAAGAGGCTTTACAGTAGACTCGATCCACATTGAATCAAAGGGGAAAATGCCATTTCACGAATAACCTACAATATCTGCCAAAATCTGACTCAGCAGAAGTTGCTCACAGCAATTACTCCAAAAGAACACAGCCTGAACAGTACTTACCTGTACTCTGTATAGCTGTACAAGCTATACGTATATTAACCTTCTTGGACAACTCAGAATCCTTGAAAAGTGTAAAAATGATTTATTAGAAGATCCTTGTATAAGGATCACTCTACGATCACTCAGAGTAAAAGGACAAACATATGGATCTTATCCTCTAAGCTTTTAGCCTTCCCTAAAATGCATTCCTTCCACTTCCTGAACATTTCCCAAGGGCCCTTCTGAGTTTCGAGAAGAGTCTGAATTTCCTGGTCACTTTTATTCCCCATCACCTCCATCCCCCCCCCCCCTCCCCTCATCTGCCTACAAGAGCCATTTTACCACATTGGGCTCTTTCTTCAGGGGATACTTTGCAAGATCAACATCACCATGTTTCAGTTGAATGCCAAGTAATCCCGCTGATGCATTATGACTTTACAGAAACAAGCAACCATTGGAACACAATAACAGAGCAAAGAGCTAACTGAAAAAAAAATATATTGATCTATCAATAATTTTCTCTTACTAACAGTAGATTTTTGCAGTGATTTCATAATCAAAGATGCTGTACTTAAGGAGATTATTTTCCTTTCTGCTGGAGCATTCTTGCTATATCATATTCTAGAAGGACAGTATGGTGCAGCTTTGTTATTTTTTGTTACCTATGCACACAAATAAGCTTTACAAGATGTTGAGGATACGCACAAGATCTTCAGAAGAGAGGCATGTCCACTTACATACTAGGAGTAAAGCGAAATGACAGCAAATTTTCACAAGCATCATACTATTCTTTTAGACCATGATGCCTGATATAAAGCTAATTGTCCTTTCTTGCTATCAAATTTTCAGGCCCACTCCTTCATATTACTGCCAACTTATAATACGCATTTGATTTCACAGATATTTTAACTCTAGCAGAAATGAAGAACTGGAATCTTTCATTCTAACAAATATTACCTTTACCAAAAGTAGCCATTCTTCTGCCACCAATTTCCTAACACAATCATTCCAAACATGATGTCTAAAGTAAAAGAAGTGTTACTGGCCAGTCATTTACATTAACACAAATACAAGGAACCCTTTTATATGAATGGGGAGTTTTATATAATACATGAGAGAAAGAACATTGATCTACTACTTTATTTGGTTTTATATGGAGATGTTCACAAAGGCACCAAGTGGATTACATAAAAGTATTAAAAATAGTCCCTATTCAAAAAGTATAAACAAAAATGCAAACAATAGCTTCATAAATAAAGCATGAAGGTAGGAAAAAAAAAATCCCCCGAGACTGTTAATCATTAAAAAGTAAGCTCAGCTTTGTCTTCTTATAAAAGGGGTAACTATCTTTAGATTTTGCATACAAGTTTTTCAGTTTCTCCATTTTTCTGCAGCGTGGTGAAATGTTTGTCAGAACACAGGACTACAGCCTGTAAATGGTAACCCTTTACACATTCTATACGACTAACATGGTCCCTTTAGGTGATAGGCCTCCCATTCCTCTGAAACAGGGAAAACATTCAACAATTACTGAAAAATGATGGTGGGACAAGGTGAAAGCCATCACTGATGTGACACACATAGGAAAAAAGAACACTGGAAAACCCAGAAAACAGTTTGATTACAACCATATGAATTCAGATATGAAAACAGTACTTACAAATTTTGGGGGGATATAGGAAGAGACAAGAGAAAAATCAATGAATTTCAAACAAAAAGATAATGAAATGCCAATTAAAGACTTCAGCATATACTTGTGGGAAAAAAGGTTACAAAGTGGAAACTAAGCGTGAAACGGGAGACAACTCTATTAGAAATGAGAGAGAAAGACTTAGGGAAAAAGACCAAATAATGTATTTTATGGCTTCTAATTCACTGGCAATTTAAAGTAAGAATAAAACTAGCTGTAGATACAGCCATAAAGCTTAGATGCTGTTGCTGAAAATGGAATTCCAACTTAAATTTGTTCAGTTAGGTGTCTGAAGCAGTGGAAATAATACGCAGTTTATCATAGCAACATGTTAAGTAATTAGTTTATAGCCAATGAACTGCACCGGGAGATGTATTACTAGAAGAACAATAACCCAGCACTGCTACCCCAAAAAATCCAATCTTCAGAAATACTGATGTAATCACCAAGGGAAACCACTGCTATAAAAAATGAAAATATTCTAAAACGTATTAGCAGAAGGTACAGAAAAAAAAATGTACATGGCATTTTAGGATCCTGTCTGATATGCTAAGTATGTCACAGGTAACTTTTTTCAAAAGCGTAATTGTTTGCCCCCCATACTTAGTTAACAAAGCTCATACCAAATCTCAATATTCTCAACTATGGATCCTTGTGAAGTGATACTGGAACAGACAATTCTCTTTGCAAAAGTAACTTCCAGATCATTTAAAACACTATTGCCACCAAGAACAGAACTCAAAAGGTACAATAGCAGTAGAGTGTTGCACTCACTAACCTAGAATGAAAACAACAGGGCTGTAATAAGGCTGGAAAGAAATGTCTCATAAAAGCTCTGGATTAATCTTCCCTTTTTAATCCAGTGCTAGTTCCTATTCCAAGTCTTATGTTCATTGTCATGACATGGTGTCTGCCAACAAACCACCATTAATCTCTTTTCATTTCATGTCGATGCAAAGGTTTAGCAAATTTAACATGAAAATATTATTTGAAGGACAGAGAATGCACTGAACAGTAAGAAGGGAGGAGCAGAGTGCAACAAGAAGTTGTCTTGTTATTTGTTTTTCCTCTGATTTCTAGTCACATAAACAGAGATAGATGCATAGCCTACTCTGGATCACAGCTAAAAAGCAGCCCTTTAACTTCAGCAAACTTTTGCACTCGGACTTCTTATTCCAGTTTTCATTCCATGGAGTGTTCAATGTTCAGTGTTTTAGAACACATTTAGAAAAAGAATCAATGTTAAAGGCTCATGAGGGTGGGGGGTGGGGGGGGTGTGTGTGGAAGACGACAAGTATCTGTTTATTCTAGAAAATACACACAGCTTTCCCTGAATGTACCACCAAGACATATGGCACACACACAGAGCTATGACACTCAACACAAATTATTTATTATTTTCTTTTCTGGTGAAGTGACTCACAAACAGAACAGCTAAGGGTTCAGCTAGTTGAATCTTCATTTGATACATCAGAAACTAAAAGTTGCTCCATGAAGCTAATACACAGGGCTCAGTTACACAGTGCAAGTCCTTGAAAGGTTCATCCAGCCTGAACCAAAAGGCCTTTAATGTTAAACACAGGAGTAATTATTCTGACTTCTATAGAAGCAACAACTTTCTCTTACTTAAAATGTGTAGCACTGAGTCATTGAAAAAAAAAATCTGAAGATTGTCAGAGATATTTGCTAAACATCATTTAGTGAAAAGACTAATGACAAAATCAAGTCTCTCCTAAATACTGCAGTTCATGACTGAATTAATTTTCTTCAGCAAAAGCTCTGTCCATCAAAATACCCAATTCCATATTAAATGTTAAGCACTACAACTAAATTCAAGTATATATTTAATTACTCTTGTCTAATGTCTTCACATGCATACTTCAACCACTTGAAAAAATAGCTCACTATCCACATCAAAATATTCAACACCTTCAGTTTCAGTATCAGCCCATCACACTGCAGGGCAAAAAGACCAAGACAACCCTCTGCCAGCACTTTTGTACGTCTTTTTCCTCCCCCAGAGGAAAAACCCTTTGACAAAACCCTCGTATCAACTTTTAACATGCAGTCAAGTGAGATGTGCATTTGATGACCTCTGGTATATCCAGAAAAAAAAAATAGCATATGTCTCAGAAGAAAGGATTTGTATGAGTAACACATTATTTTGAGCATAAATGAAATGTTCTCTCACACACATTAGAATAATTCTCTTTTCATTTATACTTCTGCAACCTTAGGAATACAGTCTTCAGAACTACACACGATAATCCAAGTTCACAGAGTAAGAGAAGGCAAGTAAAACTCCTTTTGTTGTAATCTATTCCAAGAATAAAAGCATAAACCACTATAGTTTATATTCTTTTCCATCACTCCTACCTGTGCCTTTAAGCGAATCTAACCCTCAGGTTGCACATTTGCAACAGAAACATTCATGTAACACTGTTTGATGCTAACAATGCTGCATAAATAATATGTAGGAGACTAGTGCAAAGTGCCAATTGCATATTCATATCATACACATGTATGGTTATTAAAACAGAATTGCATATGAAGATGTTCTACACTAGGAACACTCATCAGCATTTTACTCACTTATATGCAGCATGCAAAATAAAGCTTAGGTCTTCCAAATAATGTTATTCCTAAGTATTTGTAAATATTTATAATGGGCAAGTTCCTTTCCTCCTCAGAGCCGCCATGGAAGAAAGCAAGTTCCATGTTGGCACTTAGCATAAAAGTAAGTTCAGTAGTTTGATGATACAATGACCTCACTTCTGTGCTGCATGCTCTTCTGACTGCCTAGAACGACTGGAACAACCAGGGCTCAGCATTCAGGCATTTTAAGAAGAATTTTCTGGTATAACTTACCTTTTTTTCCCCTCAGTTTTCTTGCATGTTTGTTCATTCTTCATTCATGTAACAGACAGTCCAGGGAACAGTCCACAGAAGTAATAGCAGTCATCTGAGGCAGAAGTCAGTAATGCCAGCTGCGCAAGATGATCAATTCAACAAGTTTGCACGACTGGGCTCTACACTGCACTGTCCCAAACATCATACTGCAGTTACAGAAACTCTACAGTAAAAATTGCTTATCAAGTTGATTGTACTTGCTACTATTGAATTACAAATAAAGTTTGTAAGAGTTTATGCCCTAGAATGTTCATATTCAAAGCTGCTACACCGCAACATCTACAAAGACAGCATTTGTACTTTTATACATGCATTTTTCTTTTAAAAATGTGTTCCATTTCAAAGATGAACTTTTATACTTGGCATATCTCCAGGATTACAAACTAATTTTTCTAAGCTGGGTATTTATTTAGCACTAGAGGTTTGCTTGAAACATTATGGAACCATTTTGTGATACAATTTTTCTTCTTCCTACTGAAGCCCAACAGCTTTATTTTATCAGAAGAGATATTTGCACCTCTGCCTTTCAGTGATTCAAGACTGATTTGCAGTTTAACCTAACAGACATTTATCTTCTTTTACAGCTTCCGTTTCTCTGGATTTTTAAGAACCACTGATGACAATAACTGATACTATACAGCTGCCCCTGCTAACAAGGCCATACAAATATTACAATCAATAATCTGGGGGCCAATAGCTTAAAATAATGATAAACCCAAGTTTGTCACAAATCACAACTTAATTTGCATTCTTATTACTTCCTGACAATTTTTAGAGATCTATTAGTCATACTGATCACAAGGGGCAGCTGAATCTCACAGTGCAAAGTGAATCTCCCAAGCAGATGAAAGATTCTTTCATGCAATTCCATTTCAATTAAAATATATTGTCCCCCCAAGAAGTTACCCAAATTACAAGCTAAAATCAGCCATTTACTTCTCAATGAAAATTTTACATAGCCTTATAATGGAAAGCAAAAATCACTTGTTATTACTGGAATAAATTCAGTCCCCAGCAAGAAAACAATGAAAACAAAAGGGCCTGGTACTCTTCGCACAAAAATTTTCAAGAGTGATTCTGGCACCACAAGAAAAAATAGTTTATAAAAAGTAAGTGTGGTGACCGTAAAAAGTATCAACCTTACTACTCAAGAAGCAGAATGCCCCTATAATAACTAACCCAACAATACAAGTCTTCCCACTCTGCCACGGCAACACGCATCAGCCTGGAGGAATCGCACAAAGACAAGCTGATGACTGTAGTGATGCCACACTGATACGATGTAAGGCAGAAATTAAGAGGAGATCAAAGTTCCGAGTCACATACCGTACTGTACCAGTAAGAAGAGGGGAAAAATAAGAGGTGAGACAGAAAAAAGCCAATATACACGGATTATTGTGAAGTAAAAAGAAAAAAAAAACCTGAAGGAAGCTAAAAATGTGAAAGGAAAATCTCTGGTTAAAATAGCTAGAAAAACAGCTATGCAAAGGCAATGACCTTTTCAGATACAGCAGCACATAAATGAATTCCAGTACTGAAAAGATGAAGACAGTAAAATCGCTAGTGAGGCAAAAAGCTGCAAGTGTTCAATAATATTGACTACCTGTATTTGATAATGCAGGTAACTGTCTACTACATGAGGATAATGAAATACTTCCAATATAACTATGCTAAACCAGATGATACCAAGACAGTAATTTTTAGGATTTCATAATGAAAAACATAACCACAAGGTCTACAAAAATGCCCAAGAAAACTGCCCTAGGACATCAGCAGGACCCTGATGCCTATTTCCAATGCAGGTGAGAGTAACTAGAAAATTTCTCCAGAGAAATATTTATCCCAATATAAAAAGGAACAACTAATAATTGCAGGAGAGTTGGAGTACTTACATTTTAAAAGGAGGTTAATTAATGAAATATTAATTCACTTCATAATATGAAGTATAATTAGAAGGATAACAATATAATTAATGCCAGTCAACATGGTTTTACAGAAAAAGCTACCTTGTTAAACTATCTTGGGGTTTGTCCTTTGTGTGAACAACTGCAATAACACCAACTATTTAAGCTTTTATAAGGCACTCCACCTAAACCACATGGCATTCTAGACAAAATATCCATTACATGAATAAAAAATTATTTAAGCGAAAGTCCTCATATTTAGCAATCATGTCAGTACTGGATCTGAAGTAATTTCACATTGTTCTCAGTGAAGTGAAAATCACAGTACTGTCAGTGCTGGTGGAACGGCAAATAGTGGTGGGAACGGTGTGACTTGGATCAGTGGGTTCACTGCACTCATTTCTTGAGAGCACATTCTCGTGCACATATTAAAAAATGGAATGCGTGTTCGCAGAAAGCATGTATGTAAATCCCAGTTAAAAGAAAATTATTTATGCTCTAACTTAAAAAGCTTAATCTTTTTAATCCTTTAAATAAAAAACAGATTTAATTTGATTGTAGCACAAAGTGCATACAAGAAGCCACACTGAAAGACCTTTCAACTTGAGGATAAAGAAATAAGGACACCAATGTTTAGAAATTAAATTTAAAAAACATAACAAATTTCATATTTGAACGTACTTAACATTAAAGGTAATAAAATCTGAAACAAATACAGACAATACCATTAACTCTTGAAGTTTTCAGACCAGAACTGTATATCTCTGTATTCTTGGGTGCAAATGAGTCAGGGGTGCAATATATATGAATTGCAGTACATCAGTGGTCAGGCTATGTAAACTGACTGGACCTTCCTTCTCATTTGGATTTTACAACTCATGAAGACAAACATTATCAAACTGTCTTTGCAGCAAGGCAACATTTTGGAGAAACAGGCAAAAGTACGGGGTTTTTTTCCCTCTATAAATGTTTCTTCCTTCAGCTTTACTTACCCAACCCACCCCCACACAAACAGGCCAGAGAACAAACAAATATATCTTTCCTGCATCAAGGAGGCTAGCATGCAATAATTCTTCCTATGGAATCCAAACCATTCTGTTCTAAATCACAACTGATCAGATGTGGTCAAGTTTTGCGGTACATCACCTTAAATACTTTAAGGTTTTGGCTTGTTTCTTGCCATGGCAGAATACAAAACTTACCACCTTTTAGGGAAAACATAAAGTTAATTATATTTACCTCCTCCAAATAATGGCCCCCTTGGCTTACTACCAAAAGTTCTGTTTCCTCAGAACAGCCTTTGTACTGTTACTACGTCTTCAACATTTTTTTTAAAGCAACAGAATGTAGTTCTAGATGTCACAGATATTACAGCGTATTTACTTCCAGCTCAAGTATTTTATTTGCTTTGCTTTGGTGGGTTTTCTTCAAGTTCCCCAGTCTCCTCCACCTGCTTGCCTGCCGAGTAACTTCAACTCTATACATGTAGCTTAAGTATATTAAACTGAACATGAACTACACTAACAAAAATGTGCTGTTCAACGATAAATATCAAACTTGCAGAGAGCATAGGATAGTTGAGACAGGGCATTATATAAGACGTGAAATATCCCATTGGATATGGTAGGATTAGCAAATAAGAAGCAATGGAATTCACCATGGCTAGAACTAACCCAGGCTCTTCCCCACTCTCACAACGAGACACGTCAGGCAAGATGAGAATATCTGAAAAACCTCCTGTACCCTACTTCACATCAAACCACACCCAGCAGCTGGAAATAATACCCTGTGTCCCAAGTCATCTTTAATTTCACTTCAAGTGTTTACCACTATGTAAAACCCACTGTAAGCTAAAAAGAATTCATACCACATCTTTTCAGACAGGCTGTATGATGTACAGCAACACCAACTATCTTTCAAATGATATTTAATCAAAGAGGGCATCTCACCCTCAGCAGATTTAAAGTTACTCTGCTCAATTACTGACAAATGTATCAAATATGTCCCTTAGATTTCCCAAGGAAATAAATATTCAGTGCAGGTAATTCTATCATAGGAAAAAAAAACGTGTTCTATGTGCCCAAGAGAATAGAACAATGTCATGAGAACTGCTTTTCAATCTTACATAATAAAAAGGCAATTTGTCACAAGACCTTTAACACCTGTTTGTTAAAGTAACCCAGAAACCTATTTCTTGAAGTGACAGACTAGAATCACACAATCATTTTTTACGAATTTTTAATTACTAAGAAAATGGCACTATGCATTTTATAAAGATTAAACAAATACTACTACACAAGCCTGACTCCAAGACAACAAGGCAAAAAGCAAGAAGTAAGCCACGGCTTTTTCTAACACAAACAAAGAAAAAAATAAACAAATCAAAACACCTCTTTGTGAGAGCAGAAGTTCTACCCTTTCCAGTTTGGCCAGACTTGCCCCTGCCTTTGCTGTATATTTTACCATGTTATTGACATAGCGCAAGGTTTATTTGTTTTTCCTGACATACTAACACTAAACAAAGCTCTCTTTCATCAAGTACGCAACTGTGCTACCAAAACATCAAGCTACCAAAATAACAGCAATGCTAGACGCTACGCAGTCTTCTGTAGCTAGATGACAAACCACTGCTGCTTAGAATAGGAGTCACAGTATCTCTACATCGGATCCTTTACTGGCATATCAATACTAAGAGCCTCCATGTAAACCAGCAACATGAAGTTTTGTTACTACATCAAATCTACTGTATTTGATACTTCTACTGAATTTGTACCCAGCCAGTATTAGAGACACTGACAAAACAGGAAGGAATTCAACACAACACCAGAAACAGCAGGTTTTTACCTTCTCGAAAAGTCAAGGTGGTTACACGGTTATTGATCAGAGTTTCACTGTAGCTTCCTCAGTGGTTTTAAGTTGCAATTTTAAACACAAACTCCATTTCCCAATAAACTCAAGCATTTTTTGCAATAGATCAAATGTCAGAAAAGTATTTCTGCTTCTATTTAGTCTGTTTAGTCCAATAGAGCACACACAGGAAAAAAAAACATGCAGCTCTACACAGACTATTCAGCTTTACTCAGATACACAGCTAGCAAGCTTTACTGAAACCAAGCATTTTGTTGTGACCTGAAAAAGAGATTAGTGTTCAGAGGTACACCTTTCTACCTGTGAAGCTATCTGTGACGGTGAGAAATAGCTAAAGCTTTGAGAGCAATGCAAAAAGCCGGGGGAAGGTGGGGACAGGACAGGGATGTACGACACCAAAATCCAAACAACAAGTCAAAAGCAGTTTGAGCAAACCTTTATTGTTCTACTACAATAACTACAAGTAACAGGACAAACTAATTCCCCAATTCTTTTTGTCAAAACACTGGGGCATGATGGAATCCAGTCCTCAAACAAATGCATGCTTTGAAAAAGGAAAAATAAAGAGGGTTTTTTTGTAATGTGCCTCACAGTTAAACTTGAATGACCCTGAGAGAAGTCTGTGCAGACAAATCACTGGCAAGTTTTATGTGCAGCTTGTTAGACCTGTTTCCCACCCCCCCTTCATGTTATTGCTCTGCAAATTGAGGAATGTTTTAGCAAGTGTTAATCTTGACTAAAATTCATTAGAGTCTACAATATTGCTTTTTACTACAAATAGCCAAAGCTTCTTTGAAAATATAAATGTGTAAAACAATCAACTGACTGTACAGTGCATTTACAGCACACAATCCAGAAAGTAACATGCAGTGTAAAGAACCACTTTATACACTAGCCCTTGGCCACAGAGAATTTGGCAGTACTACTATAACTTTAATGACTATAGGGTGAAGAAGATAATTAAGAAACCCAAAAACCTCAGTTACATCTAAGTTTACCACAGGATTGGGATACACACATCATTGTACAAGGAATAGCAATTTTTAACTAGAAACTGTCATCATATTGTAACTCTTGGAAGGGCTGGACCTGCCAATTCTCCACTCCTCCTTACAGCTGGTCTTGCTCTCCAGCGGTTTGGTCGTCTTCCCACCAAGCTGGGAACTTTCATAAAGGACACAGATAGACCCATCTTCACCTATGCGATAGGACACTTCAAAAGGGTCAACCCAAAGAGTGAGTTCGCTGGGTAAGAGCTGGAAGAGTCTCTCGTGGCTCAGTCCGATCATCCCCGCTGCCTTTCCTATCAAGGGGTCCATCTTATGGTTGATCCTAATGCACCGGTACCCAGAGCCCTTGGAGGGCACCCGGGGGAACCAGTGGTGCTTGTAGTGCTCTGCGGGAGGGAACAAAGAGGGGCTTTACCGCGGCCCCAGGACTCCACTGGCCTCCGCCCCGCCGAGGCTGCGCTCCGCCGGGCCTCCCGCGGGGCAGAGACGGCGATAGCGCCGACCGGCCGGGCCGGGGAGAGCCCCGGGCTCCCGCCGCCCCCGGGCTCCCGCCGCCCCCGCTCACCGCGCAGCGCCTCCTGCAAGCACTCCCGGAAACACCGCAGCTGCTCCTCGCCGACCCCGCCGGCGGCGCGCAGGAGGCGGGTGACGAACGCCGCCGCCGTGGATATCTCGGTCCTCATGGCCGCCATGCGCCTCCTCGCCGCCGCCGCCGCCACCTCCACCCCAGCCAGGTGCCAGCGCCGCCGCGCCCGGCCCGGCCCCCGCGCCTCCGGCCAATAGCGGCGCTGCCGCGCCCCGCCCCGGCCCCTATGCGTAGACGACCAGGCCGAGGCCCCAATGGCGGCGGCGGGCACGGGCGGGGCAGCCTCGGCGACTCCCCGCAGCCATTGGGCCGCCGCACGGGCGGGGCCGTGTTTGTTTTGTTAGCGAAAGAAGCGGCGGGGCGGGGCTCCGAGCGGCAAGGGGGAAGATAGGGTAGAGCGCTACAGCGCCGCAGCCGGGCGTGGGCTTCGCTCCGCCGGGCCACCGGCCGGCCCCGCCCCGGTTCCGCAACACGCTGCGGGCCTGCCGACCGCGAGCACGCCCTGACCGCCCGAAACTCCGGCGCTGCTCCCGCCTCGCCTCGCCTGGCCACGCCCCGCCTCACGCCACCTCCCCTCTCGCCCCGCCTCGCCTCCGTCGGCCTCGCCTGGCCCCGCCTCGCCTCGCCCGGTCCCGCCCCGCCTCGCCTCGCCCGGTCCCGCCTCGCCTCGCTCGGTCCCGCCCCGCCTCGCCTCGCCCGGTCCCGCCTCGCCTCGCTCGGTCCCGCCCCGCCTCGCCCGGTCCCGCCCCGCCTCGCCTCGCCCGGTCCCGCCTCGCCTCCGCCTCGCCTCGCCCGGTCCCGCCTCGCCTCGCCCGGCCCCGCCTCGCCTCGCCTCGCTCGGCCCCGCCTCGCCTCGCTTCGCTCGGTCCCGCCTCGCCCCGCCTCGCTCGGCACCGGCTCGCCCCGCCTCGCTCGGCACCGGCTCGCCCCGCCTCGCTCGGTCCCGCCTCGCCTCGCCCCGCCTCGCTCGGCCCCGCCTCGCCCCGCCTCGCTCGGTCCCGCCCCGCCTCGCTCGGTCCCGCCTCGCCTCCCCTCCCCTTGCCTCGCCCCGCTCCGTCCCGTCTCGCCTCGCCCCGCCTCGCCTCGCCCCGTCCCGCCTCGCCTCGTCCCGCCTCGCCTAGCCCCGTCCCGCCTCGCCTCGCCTCGCCCGGTCCCGCCTCGCTCGCTCCCGCCCCGCCTCGCTCGGTCCCGCCTCGCCTCGCCTCGCCTCGCTCGGTCCCGCCTCGCCTCGCCCCGTCACGCCTCGCCTCGCCCCGTCCCGCCTCGCCTCGCCTCGCTCGGTCCCGCCACCCCTCACCTCGCCCGGTCCCGCCTCGCCTCGCCTCACCTCCCCTCGCTCGGTCTCGCCTCGCCCCGCCCGGTCCCGCCTCGGCCTCACCTCGCCTCGCCCCGTCCCGCCTCGCCTCGCCCCACTCCTTCCCGCCTCGCCTCGCCCCGTCCCGCCTCGCCTCGCCCGGTCCCTCCTCGCCTCGCCTCGCCCGGTCCCGCCCCGCCCCGCCTCGCCTCGCCTCGCCCGGCCCCGCCTGGCTTCGCTCAGCCCCGCCTCGCCTCGCCTCGCCTCGCCTCGCTCGGCCCCGCCTCGCCTCGCCTCGCCCGGTCCCGCCTCGCCCCGCCTCGCTCGGTCCCGCTTCGCCTCCCCTCACCTTGCCTCGCCCCGCTCCGTCCCGCCTCGCCTCGCCCCGTCCCGCCTCGCCTCGCCCGGTCCCGCCCCGCCTCGCCTCGCCCGGTCCCGCCTCGCTCGGTCCCGCCCCGCCTCGCCTCGCTCGGTCCCACCTCGCCTCGCCTCGCCCCGTCACGCCTCGCCCCGTCCCGTCCCGCCTCGCCTCGCCTCGCCCCCGCCTCGCCCGGTCCCGCCTCGCTCTCGCCTCGCTCGGCCCCGCCTTGCCTCCGCCTCGCCCTGTCCCGCCCTGTCCCGCCCCGCCCTGTCCGGTCCCGCCTCCCCTCACCTCGCCTCGCTCGGCCCCGCCTCGCTCGGCCCCGCCTCGCCTCGCCTCGCCCCGCCCCGCCCCGCCTCGCCTCGCCCGGTCCCGCCCCGCCCCGCCCGGTCCCGCCTCCCCTCCCCTCGTCCGGTCCCGCCTCCCCTCCCCTCGCCCGGTCCCGCCCCGTCCCGTCCCGCCCCCCCTCGCCTCGCCTCGCCCGGTCCCGCCTCCCCTCGCCCGGTCCCGCCTCCCCTCGCCCGGTCCCGCCTCCCCTCGCCTCCCCTCGCCTCCCCTCGCCCGGTCCCGCCTCCCCTCGCCCGGTCCCGCCTCCCCTCGCCTCCCCTCCGTACCCGTCTCAAGTCCTTACAGTCAACAGAAGTGATGGGTGACATGCACGCTCCTGCGCAGTATTCACAGCTCTGATCGCACACACCCCTCCGGACTTCTCCACCCGCCACGGGCTTCCTACCCCGGGCTACTGGCCGTTCCCTCACCCCCTGATCGTCCCAACAGCCACTGGACACCTGCGCCATCACCACCCCACCCCAGGCAGGCACAGCAGTTATCTTGCTTGTCCCCTTTTCACTCTCACTGAACACACGTCACCATCTCTTTCCAGACACATAACCCCAAGGCCACACTGCTCTTAGACCTGAATTAAATACATCCTCTCCCTTCACTGGTTTTGCGTCTTAAACCTAATTTGGAAAAAAAAAAAAAAAAAAAAAAAAAAAGTACATTGATTTCTTTACACTGTTGGTTAGGCTCTAAGACTTTGTATTTTCCTTTTTAAGGGAGAGCTAACTGCCCCTTTATTCTCCTCCGAGGCCTGCCCTATGCCAGCAAGAGCCAGAGGACCCCTTCTTCAGATGGATCTCACCTTTAAGAAACCAAGTAATATCTTGTTTTTCCATCTGCACATCTTAATCCTTTTCCCCTTTCTTGCCTGTCACCTTTAAGAGCTTGACATGACCTCTAGTTCATCAGCTGCAAAAGCCATGCCCAGGGAGTTAAGAGGAGTAAAACACCTTGTCTGCAGACCTTTAAAAATTAGACCCAGTTTTACTGCTGTTTAAAGATTACCAGATAATATTCATCCATCAATAGATGTATGAAGAAAAAAAACCTCAGTCAGGCTAATGTTTTAGTTGTTACTAGCAACCAGTTTAACACAGGTTGAGAATTTACAGGAACTTCCCCCAAATCTCTGTCCCTTTAATGATCAGAAATCACTAAGGCTGCAATTACAGGGGTACAAGAGCCCCTCATCACAGAGCAAATCCTCCTCCCACACAGGAAGAGCTCCCAGGGGAATGCCCAGTTACCTGCAACAGCAGGACAGGTAGTTGGTTCACTCAACTCTTAGTGAATTACAGTCCAGTCCCAACAGCTTATTTTTGCTAGATTCTGCCACCTGATACATTGAAACATTCAAATAAAGTTCCCCCTATATTTAAGAATTAAAACTTCCTTGGATTAATTCTGTTTAAATCTTTCAAGAAAGCAAGTTCCTATCCAATTTGGACAAAATTATTTGTAATGGTATGACATTAGAACTCACGTAGTGCCTCCTTACTTGATGATACTCAATTAAGATGATTAAGTCTCTTGCCCTCTCTAACAGCAAGCAACAGCACCAAGACAAAAGGGCCAAGAACCTCAAATGACAAAACTATAGACACTTGTCCAAAACTCACATGGTATCGCCTAGTTTGAAAGTCCCACTTCACAGCTGAGCTAGAGTATAATTCTGTATGCCGTTTCATAGCCTAACCAAAGGAATTTTTATCAAAGAAAAAAATAATCTTCTTTCACCTGCTCTCCAAGACAAGACAGTGGATTTGTGCTTCCTTTTCCTCTCACTCACAGCTGTGAGCTCTAGACTATCTCCTCTCCCAATCAACTCTCAGATCCAAGTCAAGATATTCTTTTAGTAGAATAAATCTTCACTGAAGTCCAGTTTGCAGTTCAGTACCCCAAACTTTAGAAATTAAGCTAAAAAAAGTAATCTCTGCTGGTACTTGGACATACCAGTCATCCAATTACTTCAGTCTTACTTTATTCAGTCTTTTGAAAATCAGTGTTTTGAAAATCAGAACAGAAAACTCAACTCTCCAGCTTTGGAGGCTTCACTAGTAAAGCCATCCAGGTACACGTGGACTGTATCATCCCACATTTCAGCCGACTCCACCATCACCTGCTAATTAAGTTATGCAAAGGCAATAAAAAAATAAAAAGAGTGAGCCGGCATGATTTGTTACTTGTTCTAGATTGTTATTCCTGCACAAAAAAAAATATTTTACCATTGCTTTAAGACAAGCTCTGGGTTTATTCTGCATGTTCTTTCAGGTATTTAACTCAAGTGCTTCCCCAGCTTATTCACATCCTCACACCCCTTCCCTTTCATTTGTCAATTACAGACTTCCCCAAGCACATCTACACTGCATGACTTCAAAGCTTCCAATGCCCCAATAGCACAATCACAAGCGCAGTAAGACAGCTACTCATTTCCAGAGACATTAAAATAATGGACAAAGAAACAATGCTTGCATTGAAGTTAAATTCTTACTAGTATTCAGAATAAGCATAACACTACTGTTAACAGCACTAAGAACTGTACAAATCCAGACATAAGTTATTAAACAATGCTAAAGAGCTTCCCCCTTCCCGGCTGCATGTGCCCATAGGAACATACACACAAATTCCCAACTATATACAGTCTGATTCTATCGTCAGTCAGACAGACAAGGTTCTGCTAATGCCAGGACAGACATTAAGGGATCTGGTTTTAATTCACTTGTGAGAAACTTTCGTAAAGTTCAGAGTAGAAATGCTTTCTAAGCAAGCAAATGAAAGGTAGTTAAAAATACTGCAAGAGTAAGAAGTTAATGTTATAACATTGCTAGCACATATTAATGCTGGATTGAGCTCTGGCACCTGGATCCACTAGTCCCAAGTAGAACATTCAATTCAGATAAGAAGGTCTGGCTATAAAAATAAAAAGATGCCACAGCTGTCAGATAACATTAACGTCACACTTTGATTCCTTGTATTCTCTTCAGCAAGTTTCATATTTAAGGCTCAAAGTAAGCAAACCACAGAAAGACAAAAACAAACCAATAGGTAGTTACTACTTGACTTTCATCTCCCTGACAGAAGATGGTGCCACAGGCAGCAGTACTGAAAACCAAATGGGAAGGGTTCATCAAGAAACTAGTTATTTGCTAATTATTAAGCTAACCATTTATATACATAAGCTGTTTCAGAGAGTACTGGGGGTTCCAGTAACAGAGCACTGGATATGGTAATTAAACAACAATTTGGAAACACTGTACCAGCACAATTTAGTAGTAGCCACTGAAATATGTTATTTTTCGTTAGAAACTGATTTTAAGTACTCACGCACACATTAAAAAGCCACAAGCTTCTAGGTTTTTTGGGTTTTGTGGTTGTTGGGTTTCCTCCCTCATTTGCTGTAATATTTCTATGGCTTTGAGAGTTGAGAAGCCTCGTCACATAGACAGAAGCAGCAGGTAAGCTACCGCTGCTGTTGAGAGCTATTAGGATTAATAGCCTTGCTTCGCACTAGAAACTAAAGTAGTCAAAGCCTTCCGCTGCGAGAGCTGACCAAGAATAAACTTTCTGATAAAACTAATGTTACAAATACAAAGATAGGCAAAATCAGAAGATGCAAGCAGAATGAAAAATAAAGGACAAAGGAAACAATTCCAAGGGACTGAGGTAACTTCAGAAGGCGGCCAGCCCAGCACCCAAGAAAACCAATAAGAAATCAAGAGACTGCTGACCAGAATTAAGTGACTGGATGTGGGTATCAGGTAATGTGTGGTATGTTCCAGGAAATCTGTCTGTAAGGGTGTAATTGGGGCACGCAATCTGCAGTAGGGTCCCTCTGCAGAGGCACCCAGCTCAAGCTGCTCTGCATGTTGGCCAAATAAACCACTTATTTACTCAGCAGATTGGCAACTCCTCTTCAAGCAGGGACTTAGGGACAAGCCCTGTTGAGACAGCATCCACATAATTCCTAACATGGACTAGGAGGTGATAGCTGCATAATTCCTGCAACAACTACCATACATAAAACCTTCTTTCACAAAGGATTTTTTAGCTCAAACTCAGACTTACTTTGTTGTTATTCTGTTCTTCTGCAGGTCATTCCTTGCGGGAGCTGCATGAGGACACTGACACAATCAATGTGATCTAATAAGTGAACCTTTATTTCCGTGTTTCCAGGGCAATTTATAACCCTCGACCACACCAAATAAATACTGATTGGCTTCATCGCAAATAACAGCCCAAAGTCCAACCTGATTGGCCACATTACGAGTCATGTTCGAGTCATGTTCAAGTCATGTTCACAAATGTTCACACCCATCTTCTTCAAGAAATTAAAACTACGTCATTAATGGCGGCTGTCTCTTCTCCTGCACCTGTAAGATGTTCATGCTCCCTGCACCGGAAGTTGTTTATGCTTTCAGCAGTTCCGGTACGTCCCAGCTCGGATTCTCTGGAAAGGCTGGATTGTTCACATGTCCCTTATTTCATAAATGTCCTCCCACACAGCCCCCTTCTTTTTTTTTTGAACAATCCAGACTTGTTTTACAGCCCACTCGATCATTGAGCTTATGTACCGTAGGATACAAGGTAGCATCAGCAGTACAATTAATATCATGATAACAATAAGGATACCATACTTTACCCAGTGTAGTAACCATTCACTTATACCCCAAGAACTCAACCACACGTCCAGCGGAGAACGATCAATGCCAATCTTTTTAATATTCTTTTGCAGATTTTGTATATGCTTGTGAAATGATCAGAAAGATTCATGCAACACAATCCCTCAAAATCTTCACACCCATGACCTAATACCAATAACAAAAAATCTATAGCAGCTCTATTCTGTAATACTGCATGTCTAACACTATCTACATCTTCCAGCAATTCTGTTAGTATGCTTGAGGTCAGATTAATTTTCTTAGCAGTCCAGCATGCTAAATGCGATAGTTCACGCAAAGCATTGCCCCCAACAGCTCCTGGCAAAAATAATGATAAAGCAATTCTAGAAGCCCTTCCCAGAATGAACCTATTCCTTTGCTGTGTATTAACATTGGTGGCTCCTCACTGTTACCTGCTAGACTTAAAAAATTCAAAACATACAATGCTTTCATCAGTTGATCATTAGGCAACCAACCCTGGGTTCCCCCTTTTTGTTTTAACAATGTTGCTTTTAGTGTCTGGTGAGAGTGCTCAACAATTGCCTGACAGGTAGGAGAGTGAGGTATACCTGTACAATGGTTAATACCCCAAAGATTGCAAAAACGTGCAAAGCGAAGCATAAGCAGGTGCGTTGTTTGTCTTAATTTCAAGTGGAATGCCTAAAACAGCAAAGCATGCATAAAGCTGTCGCTCAACATGTCGTGTAGTTTCACCAGTCTGTGCGGTACCTGCCCCACGTGTCTTTTTTTTTTTTTTGTGAAAAGCGGCAAAGTGCGGTTAACAAAATATCTTCTATATAATGATAACAATAACACTGTGTCTCACTCACTCACACATTCGAATATTGATAACCAGTTTTACACTATCACACAAGGAGCTCCTTTACACCATTCACACAAAAGACATCAGAAGACGCTTGCAAATATGATTACTACAATAGCAACTATAGCATTAAGCAGACTAACCCCATTCACGTAGTTAAATATCAGTGCGAGTGGTGAAAATACACGTTGACATCAATGCCGATCAGTGCACAGTGTGAACATTTAGCAAATTACAGAAACAGACCAGAAAGAATAACTTTTTCCATAGACGGACCGTGTCTGCCCCTGCAGCGAGCCAGATGAGTCAGGGAGCCCCTCCGAGAAAGGGTCCCGGGGCGCGCCTAGGGAGTCCCGGTCCTCATTGGCTCCTGCAGTCGGACAGATTGTCGCATCTGGGTTGTCAACTGAATCTGAGAAAACTCAATAACAACTACGAGTTATCAAGCAGGTATTTTCCATTCTCCATTGCACTTCAAGAAATCTGTCAAAGACTTTTATATGTTTTATGCAGATCCCCCTTTTTCCATCATCTTTTTTAATTAGATTATCTTTACAAGCAACTTGAGCTCTTTCATAATGAACACTGCTTTTCAAATTACACAACTTTATAGGCAACCTGTAAATGAATCCTGAATTTCTTTGCCTGCTTTAGATAAAATGTGTCATATTTTACAGCCAGTTAACATCATGAATAAAAATAGCATTTTGAAGCTTTATCTTTGACCAGACACATACAGGTCATAAGACAGTTAAAAAAAAAAAAAAATAGTTTTAGAACAAGGACCTGCTTTGACCCTATCGCAATGACTGAAAAATTAAGCACTTTTTAAACCTGCCTGGCAAGCACAAACCTACAGTGCGATTAGAATTTGGTACACCGTGTAACTGCGAAAGTTTGATTTACAGAGGGATTGAAATGAGTTTACATTGGCTCATAAGGTGACCCATTGTGCTGCAACTGAAGCATCTCTTTTGCTTGCCTCCCTCCTTTCTATCTATGAGGGGTCGAACAGCACTGTATATAGCAGCAGCAAGTAAGGACGTGGTACCATTGGTGCATTCTATAACTTCAAGCATATCAGCTACTTGTGCATCTCTGGGTAGGGTACTTAAAGCTCTTTTTGTTGTATCATTAGCATTCTCAAAGGCAAACATTTTAAAAACCTTTTCCTTCATTCCCTCATCCAAATCTGGATGACTTCTAATAACCTGATCTAAACGATCAATAAAAGAAGGAAAACTTTCTTGTGGACCCTGCTTAATGTTGGCAAAGGAATATACCTTTCCTGGTTCCCTGATTGAAATTATTGCTTGGTAAGCTAACTGCTGTGACAATTGTAATACCTCTCCTATAAAACCGTGTTGTAAGCCCGTATTTGCAAAAGGACCTTGGCCCATTAACATTTGGGCTTGTATACCATACAATGGATCTCCCTGCTGCCGAGGTCGTGCAGCTTCGCGGTCGCAGAGTTGCTGCCATGCCTTGGTAAACATAAGCTGTTGAGAAGGGGACAAAAGAATGTTAGCAACCTGTTGTGAATCATATGGTAACAGAACATCTGCTGTAAAAATAAATTGTAATAATTGTTGAGTATAACTAGATTGAAGCCCATATTGTGATACTGCTGAATGTGCTTTTTCAAGGATTTTCCAATCAAACAGTTCCCATTTTCTACCTCCTACCTGATCTGTAACAATAGGAAAGGCAGAAGGAAGAAAATTTCCTTCAATTAGGGCATCACAAATAACTCCTTTCCATCTTCGTCCTGCTTCTTGTTCATTTAATAGTGTATTTGACAATGAAGTAGTTGGCACAGGCATTTGCGACAAAGGCACTGGTAGTGATGACGGTACAGCAAAAGAATTATGAGTCGCAGCGTTTTCTGGATTCTTCTTGTTGCTGTCCGCTGCCGTATTGAGTGCCGATAGTTTGTTTATGAGTTGCTGTAGGACTTCATCAAGCAGTTCCTTTTCCTGCTTTTGTTTCGACATGATCCCCGGAGAGAGTCTCCCTATAGGCGGGCTGTTGTGACGGTGTGATAAGGGCGGGATTCTGGGCGGGTCGTTGTGACGTCGGGATAAGGGCGGGTCGTTGTGACGTCGGGATAAGGGCGGGATTTTGGGTGGGTCACTGTGATGTTGCCATAAGGGCGGGATTCGGGGTGGGTCGTTGTGACATCGCGATAAGGGCGGGATGTTGGGTGGGTCGCTGTGTCGTCAGGATAGGGGTGGGATTTGGGTGGGTCTGCTGGTTCTCGTACTTCCCCCTTTTCTTTGCCCACGCCCCCTTGTAGTTTTTCCGCGTTCTCTTCTGAGTCCCTTCTTACTGCGATCGGGTCGGCGCCATTATGGCGCACCTCCTCCTCCGAGGGTGCGGTCCCCGCGGAGGCCCCACTAGCCCCCGAACTCGCGGTCTGTGTCTGATTAGCAGGGGTCAAGGGAGGTGGAACAGGAACAGAAATTCACGTAGAAAAGGTAGAAGTAGTAGTTGTTGGCGAAGAATCGCCTGAGGAGGGGGTAAAGGCAGCAAAGGCAGAAGCTGCAGCAGCCCTTTCAGCTTTCATACTATGCAACATCTCCATAAGCAATTTCCATAACGTGGCGTACTTACCTGCTTCTTTTGCTCTCGCTCCCCTCGAGCTTATATCTTCCCATAACTCTTTATCTATGGCCTCCCACGTAGCGAGTTCAAAAGCAACTCCCACAGAAGGGATTAAACTTCTATTCCATGCCCATAATAACAGTCCTTTAAGAGCCGAGGATTCATACTTAAGTCCTCTCACTGAGAGTATGTGTTGGAGCAGATTTAGGACAGCCTCCTGTTGCTTGTCCAACCCCATCTGTCTCCCCGACTGCTCACCTGATCAGGATGAGATTCCGTAATCATTTCATGATGAGGTGCGCACCTTCCTTTTCTCTCCTCCTTCCTGGTAACTATGTGAGTCACCGCTTAGCGACTGGGCGGATCGCTGTTACTCTTTTTATCTTTTTTTTTCTTTATTACTCCGCCGGGGCAGCGGATCTCTTTCGGTCGGCCTTCCACCCTCTTCCTCTCCAAGTCTTGCAACTTCGTTCTGAGGAATCTGAGGGTCCCTGTTCGGGCACCACTTGCAGGAGCTGCGTGAGGACACTGACACAATCAATGTGATCTAACAAGTGAACCTTTATTTCTGTGTTTCCAGTGCAATTTATAACCCTCGACCACACCAAATAAATACTGATTGGCTTCATTGCAAATAACAGCCCATAGTCCAACCTGATTGGCCACATTACGAGTCATGTTCAAGTCACGTTCACAAATGTTCACACCCATCTTCAAGAAATTAAACCTGCGTCATTAATGGCGGCTGTCTCTTCTCCTGCACCTGTAAGATGTTCATGCCCCCTGCACCGGAAGTTGTTTATGCTTTCAGCAGTTCCGATACGTCCCAGCTCGGATTCTCAGGAAAGGCTGGATTGTTCACATGTCCCTTATTTCATAAATGTCCTCCCACAATTCCTCTTTAGCAGGAACACCTGAGGTAGAGGAAAACAGAGTCAGCATCCTGTTTATCTTGTTAAAAAGTAAGTGTGTGCAAGTATTCTATCATTCCATTTTTACTCAGCTTCAGCTAGAGGAAAAGGACAAAGCAAAACTGAAGTTAAATAACAATATAAGTGATATAAAAGTAGTAATAATAAAAAACCAGTAATAATAATGATAGCACAAGCCTACTAATTTATTAAAAAAAAGGCAGCATTAAGACCAAGTCAAGTCTAAATCAAGTTCCTTTTAGATTACTTAATTTAAGCTCATGTCCCTACAAACACAGGTAATTGAAACAGAGCACTAGAACCTGCAAGAGGAAGTTTTAGACAAAACAAGCATCTAGTAAAATCATCTCTCTAAAAATAATCAAATAAAACCATTCTTAAAATAAAGAGCTAACTTCTCTTTACTACTAGACTACAAAGACAAGTACTATGTCACCATTCCCACTACAGAAAAAAAAAAAAATCCCAAACACAAATAGTGGTATTTTCAATGACCTAAGGATCAAATATCTCCATAATTTCCCTACCCATTAATAAAACACAACTCCTCAGACAAACAAAATCTTAAGACAGCACCTCAGAACGGAAGTGTTACAAGCACTTAGTCCCTCTGAGGCTGCCCCTTTTATGGGCACTATGCAGACTAGATGCAGCTGCCCTGTCTGCTGAGGTTCAGAGGGATCAGCTACCGTCCCTGTAGTGGAGAAGCTGGGGTGAGATAGCACAGCTGAGAACACTCACCCTCGGGGCTTTCTTTTGACCTCACTGGCTGATCACAGTCTACTGCTGCTTAGGCCAGAGCAGTACATAGATAAAGCAAGTGACAATCTAGTAATAATTTAGGTTTGCTGCACATAAAGGGAAATGGAGAAAGGAACAAGAGAAATCAGAATTCTCTGACAGAATTGGAAATACATCATACTAACAGCACAGCGTTTTTCACTTGAAGACCACCAAGTGATTTGTAAACTGATTTACAGCACTGAAAATTGTTACTAGCCTTGCTTTAAAAATATGCTGCAAGACTATCTACTCTACACTTTAAAAGTTTATCAACATAACTGCCACCTCACACTCACCTCACTAAGTTATACAGAGCTCACATCAGCTGGGAAGTATATTTTTCAATCCACTTTATACAGCTTTTAAAAACAGACTAAGATATGATTACAAAAGCAACAATGCCAGTAAATTAACGGCAGGTTTTTAGTACAGAACTTTTGCAAATATTGCACTTTCCTGACACTATTATCTCTTAATGGTCCCACTTCATTGGAAAAAACCCCACATGAAAACAACCCATTTTCTTTGCTAAAGCAACTAAACATTTAACCAGTAAACAACGCGGTTGCCAATGATTTAGCGGAGGAAGTGAAAAATTACTCTGATTACTACTTTCGCAGCACTATTAATGAGGGCAAATATTACAGGGCAAAGTGTTTTTTTTGTAATGGGCTGTTCTATAGTCTCAAGTATTAGATTAAGACTGGTCTATCAGACTAATTAATGCAATTAAAGGAAGAAAAAAAAAAGACAACTTTGAGGATCTAACACCCCTTTGAGTCTGCAACAGAAAATCAGGGTAGGTGCTTTCCAGTCTTCACAAGCATTGAGTTGGTTGAGTAAAAAAAAAAAGACACAGTCTCACATCTCATATTGCCATAGGGTACAAGCAAAACCACTATGGCATATCTGGAGTCTCGTGTTCCTCTGGATGTCCTCACAAAGAAAGGATTGAGAATACCAACGGCCTGCCAGGACAGCAGCCAGGATCCACGTTTGTCTAAGTATCTGGAAGGTTCCCCCGTCAGCCGGTGCCAGAGGCCAGAGCACTGTCCGTGAGTCTGCAGGGAAGGCGAAGGCAGCAGAGAGGGCCCTGTCTGACAGCTGGCAGCGCCAAGCCCCTGCACTGGCACGCACCAGCAGCATGTGGCACTACCACCCTCCCAGCACCTGGCCTGGCACCATCCTGCCGCCCAAAAGCTCAGGACACCAGCATGGCCGTGCCATGGGACAGGCCAGCACCCGGGCTGGTTCCCAGCAGCCCACCAACCCTGCCCTGCAGGGTCTGTACACCGTGACATCACCAGGTGCTGCTCATGACGTTGCTACCCGGGCACAGCAGCCCCGCTGGGGGCTGCCCCTGCCATCACCACGGGAAGCCCGGGTACCACCGCTACCACAGCGCAGCCTAGCGCCTGCTGCCGCACCGGCAGGCCAACCCGCACCACGACGTGCGGCGACATCACCTGCTAGCAGTCTGACGTCGACAGCCTTTCCCTCACGCCGCTGACAGGACGAGCCTTCCTGCCCTTCCCCGGCCGCCCCGCTCGCTCCTGCCCTCGCGCCGCCCTCCGACCAATCAGCGAGGCGCTTGCAGCGCGGGTCACCGCGGCCAATCGCCAGGACGCTTACAACCCGCCTCTGCGCGCGGGCTCTGGGTTGGACCCTCGGGGACGGCCGTAGGCCCGCCGGCTGCCCCATTGGTCTGAGGGAAGCTCTACCCGCCGGTGATTGGTGGACGGCGCGGCGCGGAGCAGACCGTGAGGGGGCGTGGCGGAGCTGAAGCCGGCGGCGCGTGGGCCCGGTCGGGGTCCGCCCGCGGGGCCGTCAGTGGTTCCGGTGCGTCCCCCGAGCCCGCCGGGCAGGCCGCCATGGCGGCGCATCCCACGCTTGAGCCGCGGAAGCGGAGCGGCCCGGCGCTGTGCGGGCCGGGCCGAGGTGGGGCCGCCCCTCCGGCCCGCGGTGCTCCGCTGGAGAACGGCTTCCCGCCCCACAAGCGCCCCAAGAGCTCGGGGGCGGCTGGGCCCGGCGAGGGGTCGGGAGACCCCTTCGGGGACAACGACGACTTCACGGCGGACGACTTGGAGGAGATCGACGATATCCTGGCGTCGCAGGCGCTGTCGCAGGAGGCTGCTGTCGCCGCCGCGCCGCGGGCGGGCCCTCCGAAACACGCGTGGGGCGCCTTCGGACCGGGCAGCGCCGAGCGGCCGGCGGCGACAGGGCTATCCTGGGGCAGCGCCCCGGCTGCGGGGAGGAAGCTGAAAGGTCAGTGTGCCTGCGCGGCGCTCGGGGCGCGCCGGGGAGGGAAACGCGGCTCGGCCTCACCGGGGTCTGGCGGTGTAGCGGGGGTGACGTCGGCGGCTCTCCTCCGCCGTGCAAGGTTCGTGTTTGCCTGGGCGGTCCGGTCTCGGGTCATGGGCGATGCAGTTGTTGCTGTCACCTGGGTCCCTGAGGCCGCCCTGCGCTGTTAAACTACGGGGGAAAATGCTTGTGACTGCTCTAGGAGTTTGTTCCGATTGTGCCGCCTGGCTAGCAGAGCCCGGGGGGCTACGCCGAGTGTTCAAAGAGCTAGCTACGGTTCGAAGAAGTCACGTCCAAGCAGTCACGTAGCATTGACTAACAGAGCTGGGAACCTGTTCTCTGGTAGTGCGTGTGGTGACGCTTACCAGTTACGTTGGTACTGCATGTTACCCCTGTTGCATAAAATAAACGCGTTTCATAAACTTGTAACGTGCTTTAAGTATCATTTATAGGGTCCTGCACGTTGGCTACCAGATTTTTTTTTCCCCCCTAACCATTAACTTTCACTTGTAAACGTGTAATATGTCTCATATTAACAGTTGATTTTCAGATTTACTTTGAAAAAGCATACAGGGATTTGTTCATGATTAAGTACAGGGGGCTTAAATCCTGTAAGTATGTTTTAGCAATGCTAACAGTTGTAATCTCTCCAGGTCAAAAAGTTTTCAGTTAACCCTTATTTGTGCAGGGTGTATCAACTAAAATTATCTTGGAGGCAATGCTTGCATTTACTGCGGGTCATAGAATCATTAGGTTGGAAAAGACCTCTAAGGTCATCAAGTCCAACCGTCAACCCAACACGACCATTCCCGGAGTGCCACATCTACATGTTTTGTGAACATCTCCAGGGACAGTGACTCCAAAAATGTGACTCTTAAAACAATCATCTTACTGTTTTAAGATATTAGAAATGTTTGGGGGAGGCTTTCTTCCCCATTTTAAGGATTGATGCACCAGCTCTAAAAAAGTTACTGTGGTGATCAAGTGTGTGCAATTTACCTGTTTGTAGTATAATTATTAATGTATTCAGATGTATGTAATGGCAAATAGCAAAATCTCAATGTTAAGTCATCAGTGATGTACCTACATTATCTGTGCTTCATAACAGATCTCATCTTTTTTCTGTAACAGGAAGCAGTACAGAAGATAGTCTGATGAGAGATGCATTCCAGTTTGAAGTACTGCAAACACAGCATGAAGAAATTAAACAGAAGGTTAGCAGTATCTTCCCCTCCCCTCTAAGTATCATGGGTTTTGATAGGGCTAACTGAAAGGTGGGGTAAGTTCAGTTCCAAGTATTTAGTTTTAATCAAGTTGATTAACAGTCTTTGAAATCCATGGATCTATTAAAAGCATCATACTAGAAACAGCTCTAGTAATATTAAGAGTGAGAGCAATATTTTATTTCTTGGTCATGTCAGATTAGCAAATCCTAATTTGTCAGTAGAAGGTACAAATGCCTGTGCCAAGTCTGTCGTTTTTTGGCAGACAGCTTAGGAAGAATACAAGACCTGAGCAAGTTTATGACAATAATTTACCAGAATAGTCTTTTAGCCTTTGTTGGAATTTCATGTAGGTACTTCCTGATCCAGAAATATCATACATGTATTTAATACCCTGTAGTGTATTTTTTAAAATGATTGTGTATTTGGGTTTGGATACCTTCTAGTGTGAAAGAGGTCTGTAGCTTAACAACACACTGTGTCAAGAAATCTCTCCTTTGATTTCATTTTGAACTTTGCACCTAGTGATTTTCAGTCGACGAGTCTTGGCAGTAAACAAGGAATAACTTGCGCACAGCACTCACACCTCGATACGCCTTTGTTTCCTCGCAGTTGTGCTTTCTCCTAGATGGGAGGTTCCTACTCTATTCACCTTGCTTTCATCACCTTTACCTCTGCTCCCTGAATCTTTCCCAGCTCTATTATATCCTCCTTTATTGGAAGGTCTGGTACCTACCTGTACACCATGTTCAACATGGGGGCAAGCCACAGTTTTACCTAGTGGTATAGAGGTGTCTTTCTGCTTTTTTCTCCATGCTTTTCTGAGCAACTCATTTATTATCTCTCCAAAGTCTTGTCTCTGAGGGTGATGGCTATTCAGAAAGTATTAGAGACTACAGATGTCCTGAAGATACTGTTCTGGGTGTGGTAGCTTGTCTTAGGACAGTGTGCTTGTTGGCTGCCATGCTAGATGAAATATTATAATTAAATTATCATTGTTATCACCTAAACAATGAATAAATGATTGATGTGTGTGACTAGAATACTTTTTCACAGAGAAGGGGAAAGACAATGGTCTCTGACAGACACCAGGATGGTATATGAAGATGTGCCTTTGCTGTCATTTCATGATTCTGTTAGAAAAAAACAGTAACTGAGCCTTATTTAATCAGAAAAAGATTAGAAGCAATATTGCAGAATTTCTGAACTGGGTTACAGCATTTTTCACCCTAGACTATAAATATACCTAATTTTCAACCACATAATGATATAAGTACATACTTTTGGTTATATACATCCTTTAATGGAATTCATCTCTTTGCAGCTGAAAGCAATGCAGGATGAAATTCTTACTAAAAATGGAGAAATAAAAATTTTGCGTGACTCAATGCAGCAGATGGAGCATGCTATGGAGGAACAGAGAAGATCATACATGATATTGGAACAGCAAAAATCTCAGACCTTGAGTGAAAAAGAAAAAGAGTTCTCCAAAAAGGTTTGTAAATATGTCAGTTACCTGCACGTCAGATGCAGAAGCTAATTTTATGACTCACAGACCATCTAGTCAAAGAACAATTCTGTGAAATTTCCAAACGATGTATGCTTTGATTTTCTTGTCTAGAACTTGCTGAGGGTTTTCTTCTGCCAAAATGAAAGAGTAAAATTCAAGTGGTAGAGGTTTTCATTTACTTGTTGCTTTTTTTTTTTTTGAGCAATCCCAAGAGCATTAAAATTGGAATGTATTTTAAAATGGAAAAAAGCGACAGAATATGCTTTATGACTCTGATCAGATTGCTATTCCTGTTGCAGTCATCTTTCTGAAAGCCCTGAAGAGGACAGTGGCTGCTTTTGTCCTGTTTACTCTGCTGTTAACAACCTCGCTGTAGTCATGCTCTGCGTGGCACTTGGTCTGTCTTAACGAGTCATATGCTTCTTGCCTGAACTTCTGGCACTTCGTTCTAAGATAGTACTAATTGGACTAGCATACATAAAAATGGAGATCTTATGCAGAGTTCACAATAAGTAAGTAGATGGTAACCTTGAAATCTTATGGTAATTCTAGTTGCTCTGCAGTTATAACACCTCTAAATTATTCAGTAACAGTAAAACTGTCTTCATAATTCCTCTTTCAGTTACTGTCACTACAGTCAGAGTTGCAGTTCAAAGATGCAGAAATTAATGAATTAAGAACACGACTTCAGAACTGTGAAAGAAATAAACAAGTTACTCAGTCAGTTTTAACACCAAGGTAGGAGTTTTGGGAAATGAGTTTGTATTCCTTTTTACAATAGACATGCTTGAACTATCAAAGGGGTTTTCTTTCTTCATGTAACTCTTAGCTCCATTGTCTTTAAAAAATACAACCAAAAAAGTCTGTTGACCTCTATGGAGCTTACTCAGAAGGAGCCTTCCCTGTATCTGTGACAGAAGATCAAAGAGTGTATAATGAAGTACCTTTAAAACATCAATGTAAATAGATTAAAGAATTACTGATTCATCTAAGTGTTTGATTTTTATTTTAGCCCTAAAAAGAATTTTGCAGTACAAGTGAAATCAGAAGGATGTTCTCCACAGCCTGGAAAAAGATCTTTTCCTACAAAGGAATCCTTCAATGCTGCAACGTCCACTAGACCATCACATTCTTCAGGAAATTTGATTGTCCTGACTGCTTCGATCAAAGAAGGTAAACCCATATACAACTTGCAACATTTAAGCTGTATATGAACATTCTGCCTTAGATAAGGATTTTTGTACTACGTGACTGTAAGTTCACCATAGAGAAAAACAAGTATTTGTTTTATTTTGTTTTTGCTTAAGTCTTTCCATTTTATACCAATTGGCATTATGACTGAAATTTGCATCAAGATCATTTTAATTCATACCTTGGTAATGCCTGTATACCAGATGCCAAGGTGTTAATGATGAGGTGGCTATTTGCCATAATGGAAACTTTCACTTTATGATGTGATGAACTAAAGTATCCAAATTGTTCATCTGCCTTTCTCACTGAATAAAGAACAGGAAATAATTTGCCTATCTCTTGAATTGGTCTGCTTGTCAGCTAATGCATTTTTTGGGTCCTTGTGGCTTTGGCTTTAAAGCTGGCCTTTTTGGGGATTTTATTTTAAAGTGTACATATTTAGCTATATTGAAAGAAGCAACTGAAATAGTGTGCTCGTTTACGCTTTTATTTGTAGGGCAGTAATTCTCACAAGATTGTATCTTGAAACTATTGAGTAAAGTTTAGGAAATTAATATATGCATGTATTTGAAGACTGCTATAATATCAAACAAAAATGGTGGGTTTTTATAGCAGTCAACTGCCATGTTTCCAGTAGGAAATAAGAAATGGAAGAAATTTAGATATCCTCAACTAATCCTTACAGGAAGAGACATGAAAAACCTGAGATGTTACTGTCAGTTACAGTATTCAGTCTGAAACTGTATGGGCAATATGAACTCCATCAAAAAGAGAAATACAGTAGCCTTAAAGCATTAGTATTGCTATTTTTCAGCCTCCTGACCGTTAGTTATGGTAACAACACTCAATATGCCTATTTGAGAAACACACTTGATTATTTGTCTTCTGAACCCTGCAAGGCTTTTGGCTTCAGTTAGGCTAGTAATTGTGACATGTACGGATGACTGAAAGATAATGAAATGCTCAATTTTAATTTTTTATTTTTTTAAAGAATTTCATGTTGATTTTTAACTAACAATAATGTAAATCTCTGCTAGTAGTGGGAGTTCAACTTAAAGTATTGTTTTTTTCTAAAAAAAGTTGAGAGCAATAGCACTGAACAACCTGGAACATCTGACAATAAAGGTAAAATTTTACTCACTTTATAGTTTATTCTGGGGAGAATTCTACTTGCATCAGAGCTCTTACCTATTGTTTAACATACCTGAGTTATGCAAGACAAATGTTTTTTACTGGTCTACTGTCTGTTTACTTACTATGTAATAGCTGTGGCTGACAATGTGTGTAAAGGGTGGGTACAGACATATAAGCAACGTAGTTCTCATTAGACTCATAATTACTGTTTGTTTTAGACAGTAAAATAACTCATTCTGAAGTTTTATCCATGAAGCATGAAGGAATGGGAAAAAACGGTTCCTACAACTCTGTACCTAAACAAAATGTACAAGGTAACTTGATTTTGTTAATACAGAAATAGTGAGCATTTCTGAGGAACAGCTCAATGCCTTTGCTAAACAGCATCGTGCTGAGGAGCCCACTACGTACAATGCCACTGCACAGAATAGCGCTTTTCAGCTAGTCGCTTTTTGCTTTGAATATTGTGATTCTTGCAGCAAAACATTTCCAATTATATTACTGTCTGGTATCCTAACAATGTTCCTACATTATTATTCTGTTCAAGAAAAAAGTTTGCCTGAGTTTTGCTTTATGGAAGGATATGGATCAAAAGGTGTCTTATTACAAAGCCAGCTCTTTCAGTATTAATATATTGTGCTTTTCATTGTAAACTGATAAAAGAACAGGAAAAATATACTGTTTTGTGGGGTTTTTTGAATGAAGGTAAAAACAATAAAGCAACGTTTATAACAGTTAGCACCAGGAAGCCTTCAGGGTACTATTTTGTTTCCAATTCAGAATAGAATTATATCACATAATTTTCATGTCTGGACTGGAGCGTGGAGGGCAAGTCATCTGGATAGTTGGGATGTACGATCATTTGGCTTAAGCTATTTTGCTAATATGGGATTGTAATTAAAATATCTCTAAATATAATTTGGTTAATATTTAAATAATACCTTAATTTAATATTTCTGAAAATCATTCACTTGTGGAGAAAGAAGATTTGTAATGAAAAAAGTATTTTGATGTTGAGAGCACTATAAATAGGGCTAATCTTTTGAAATATTAATTCTTTGTTGTTATTGATGTTGCAGTTTATATGGTAAAGCTACTCCAAAGACAATTATGTGTCCTTTCAGGTTCTATCTTACTAAATGCACTGATGAAGCAGCCCATTGTCCCTGGGTCATTACTAGGACTCTGCCATCTTCTTAGCAGTAACTCTGAGCCTCTACCTGGAGCTGTATTGCAGCCTAACTGTTTGGATATGTAAGTTTGTGTGGGTTTTTTTGTTGAACTGTATCTGACATAGTCCCGGTATAGCAGCATTCTCTATACTAAGAAATGTTTATTCATGTAGGATAGCTCATTCCTTGTGTTAAATGCTGTTTTGTTTAGGCAATTTAATGCAAAATTGGAACATCATTCTGCATCCTTGGTTTTTAATCTTTGGCTATCATCGATACTAAACAGTGGAATAACACTTAAGAGATAAACTCGGTTAATTATATATTAGGATATTAAGGGAAGGCACAGAAACATGTTTTATAAAACCTGGGAGTGACTGTTGTTAGCAGCTGCTGTTGTTAACCACTTCAGGACATAAATGAGGGAAGCATATAAACATGATCATGAGTTAAGAGGGAAGGAAATGATGAAAATGTGATCAAAAGAACAGCAGGCTTTATATCTTCAAAGTCTACACTGTTCAATTTGTAATGTACGATTTATGTGCAATTTTCCAAGATACATTTATAGTGACCAGTAAAGCATTTTAAATATGAATATTGGAAATAAATTATAATAGTTTTTCACTTTAAAGAACTGGACGGTAGCTCCTGAAAAACCCCTGCTTTTCTCATACGTTATTATGTGGGTTCCCAGCAAGGCTTATGTCTCTTTGCACTTGCCATTTATGCAAGTAGAGGTGGTGCATTTGGCCTTTGTAGCTGCAGTTTGACTAGTTAATAGCTGAACTCCTCTCTCATCTCTGTCCAAGACAATAATTTTTTATTGTTCTTGTAGTCCTTTAAAGGCCTCTGCAGATCAGTAATGTACAGATACTTGTTCTTCCCAGAAGCTGCCAAGTAACATCAGGGGAAGATAATATATGACAGGTTATCAAAAGCATGAAATGTAGTTTCAGACAATGGCTTATGGTGAGCTGCTGAAGTTACTCAGTTGTAAGCTCTGTCTACTTTCACAAGACCTAGGAGTGCTTTGAAATTGCTCTTCCATGCAGGTGTCAAGGAGTAGGATTTTTTCCCCCCAATTTACGTTTTTGTTTGGGAACAGACATCTCTTATTATTCTAGCCTTTCTATTATTTGATTCAGAATATGGATACCTCAGATTTCAACTATGTTCTCTGCCTTTTCTTCTGAAGCATTTTCTGTCTTCTCATTTTATTTGGATAGGAAGTCCACACAAGTACCCAGCAGCAAGACAACTCAAGAAGAAATTGCTGCTCTTGTATCCCTGCGAGAAGCTCAAAAACTTGCAATAACAGGATTGAATTTGATTGCTATGGACGAAGGATTATCTGAAGCAAGCCCAAGAGAAAGCCAGAGAGAGTTCTTGTACCTCACACGCTGCAAGATCCGAGGCGCTGTGCATCTCTTGCCATTGGTAGAACACCATATTGGTGCATACTGTCAAGCGGTACAACTGGCGGACAAGCCAGTAAATGGTTCTTGTGGAAACCATTCGGCTGTTTCTTCCAGAACCAACACTAGTATAGTGTCAAGTAAGGAGGACTTCAGGTTGTCTCTTGAAGAAACTACAGTTATATCACTGGGTATTCTTTATTATTTGGCATTTTATAGCTGGGATGTTGTCCACACATTGCTGTCTGCTGAAGTGGAAAAAAGTTCTGCTGCCGGAGATAAACGGGTTTCCAAGATGGACAAAAATGTGTTGTGTGATAATAAGGAAGATACCAGGACACAAGCAGGGCTGCCTGTAGCTCCACAGGATGCTCCCAGTAACAATGAAGCTCAACATTCTTTGTTTAAAAAGCTACTTCAGGTTTTAGCTTTTTCTGCTGCAAGAGGCTCCCAGACGGATAGTATACTGAACCAAAGCCTCAAAGTTTTGGTGAAATTAGCTGAAAATTCAACAATGGACTTGCTAACAAAGTAAGTTAGTAATAGCTTTAAAATTATTTCACACTGTTGTTTAGCAGTTTTGTCTGTTGAAACCAATTTGTGCAGATGACAGTAGAAGTTTTGACATGTATGAGAGTATCACATTTGCCAGATCACTTTTGAGAAGGAGCTGAGGATCTTGCTACTGCCTTTGCCGCTAATGAATGTGATAACTGCCCCCAATCAGTAACAAGATTTGCTTATGATGTTTATATGAAGCAGATGCTGTTGCCTCATTGGCTATGCAGTTGATCAGAGTATCTATAACCTTCATTTGGGGCTTTTTGCAATTGCTGGGAGATACGTAAGGAATGAAAGCCCAGGGTCTCATTCTAGTAGGTAAAATGCCACTTTCAAAAATGAGGCATTTCATCTGCTAATGGTACACGACCACAGTATGAATTGCAGACTGACTGCCAAATGTATTGAGTATGTTTTTCAGTATACTTTGTACTTATGACACAAAGTTGAGATCACGTATGTTTTGAATGGCTAAAAAGGCACAAATTACGATGCTCTGTACAAGAAATAGTGTATTTTCAACTTGCTGGTGCATTTCACATTTCTAACCGGGTTTGGTTTGTTTTTTTTTTTTAAGTTTTCAGCACTTACTAAGTAGACAGATACTGCTCCATTGTCTGTGTCCAGAGACCCCTTTGCCTGCTGTCCTTTTGACCGTGAGACTGTTGACTATTCTTTCTCAACACCACATGTTGGTTGCTCAGCTTTGTTCTCATTCAGGTAACAGACTGCACAACAGAGAGAACTGATACCAGCTGAATGTTTGTGAGCATAACTAAATGTAATGCAAACAGGCCTTGCTCCAAGGTGTTAAAACCCCAAAAGGCAAAAAGCCTGCTATGTTACCTGAAAACTTGTTTTCAGGTGCAGTGTTTCAGTTATTGTTTGAAGAGTATTTTGTCTTGTCTTTCTACGTACAGTGCTTTTGATACCCATGTGGATTTTTAAAACTACTTTCCAGATTAATGTTTATTATAATGGTTGATGAGGAAAAAAGGGCTTTTGAGAATTCTTGAAGTTAAATTTCTCTGTGCTCATGACACTGTTGAGTTTAGGGATTCCAGTACTCTGTGTGACAAATAGTCTTTGTCCAGTTCCTTATGAATGAAGTAGGACAGTATTGCCACAAATGCACATATAAAGTTCAGGGAAACTAGTTTCTTCAGCACTGCTTAGAGGTCTGAAGTAAAGGAAGAAGCCAAGCCTGGATCATGAGTCCCAGGATAGCACTCTATGTGTTTTCTGAAATGTTTCCTTGTGCAACAAAACTAATTTTTGTCCTAAACAATTGACTAGTTGGGAAAAGAACAATGTTATCTCCGTTTCAGACACCTGCCTTCTTCTTGCACTGTACATGTATATTACATCAAGACCAGATAAATCGGCATCTGAAATGCTTTGGCTTCAGCTGGAAGAAGAGGTAACCACAGCTGTTTCTGTGCTTTTTCTTGCTATTTCCAGTTGGGGGAGTGGGAGGAGCAGGGCAATGCACACATTGTCCAAAACCAAGTTCTTTCTCCATCTGAAATAGAACACTGAAAGTATTTGCTTGCAGTAAGGATTACATTGATTTTTAAGCGTAGGTGCTTGAGACTGAATCAGTAACTATTCTTAGAAAGAACATCAGTGATAATAGTCATAGTTAAGTTACTGAAAAGGCAAGAAAGATCCTAGGATGGCTGTGAATGTTCAACAGTAAGCTTCATTTTGCTTTTAGATTGATAGAGGAGTAAAAGGAAGCAAGATCCAATTTGATTGTATTCATTAATTCTGAACTGTATCTTAGGAGTTATTACATATAAAAGTAGTGACTTAGGGTTCTATTCATTGTATTCAGTGGAAATGCTGTCTTGCTGTATAGTAGTCATGATTATAGATAGGAAGAATAGCATTTGAACTTAACTTGCATTGTTTGTACTGACAGGGGTGAATTGTTTGACGTTCTACTATTAGCTCTGCTTCTGCTCTCATTTGAAAGAATTTTGAACCATTTTCTTTATCACCCTACCTACACTGTTATATTAAGTGTAAACATATTATTTGTATGCAGTGAATTAAGCCCACATCACCTCATTAGCCTTTCTCATCGGAAAGCTGAAAGGATTTCTGTGCAAGGCAAATTCTATATCTGTAAAGTTTTACAGGGAAGAAACTTTAACGATTTTTTGGGGTAAAAAAGATCAACTGTTCAGAGAAAAAAAAAAACAAGAACATTTGAAACCAGTAGTGAAATATCATTCTGCCTTCCTTTATTTGCAGCTTAATTGTTTGATAATTCTGCAGAACCCTAGTACTCACTATAATGCAATCTGTGTGGTTTTGTAATAGACAGTGAGACTCCTGACAAGGTGTATGCAGTGTTCCAGTCCAACAGTTTTATTACCTGGTACTGACTGCCAATGCAATCTTGAGGTACGTCACTACAATGGCTGAGTTTAATCTACTGAGAACTTAAAGGTACTCAATGCTGAAATAGCTTTTTGCCCTTTTTTTAGCTACAATGAATCAGAAGCATACTACTGTACTTAAGGGATGCCACTTTCTAGGAGCTTGCTTTTGCTTGCTAGAAAATAGTCTGAAATTTGGAAGTTTGAAGAGATTAATCAGTAAAGTTCATAATGAAATAAGTTTTCTGCTACTACAATTTTACTTTTTTTCTTCTTCCAGGTGGTTAAGGCACTAATCATAATGTTACATAGACAGTGGATGAAGATTAGAAGATCTGAGAACAGCTCATGTGCATATAAGGAACAAATTATTCAGTTTTTACGGGATGCTGTTTTACTCTTACACAGCCTATCTCAGAAAGATAAACTGTTTCACGAACACTGTTTGGAAGTTCTCCATCAATATGACCAAGCCATGCCAGGCATAAGAGCCATTCTCAAAAAGACTCAAAAATTGAGTGCCTGTGAAGGTAAAAACAAGTCAGATTATAATGTTGGCTTTTTTCCATGCTGTAGAAATAGAAATTCCACTTCTGTCCCTTTCTTCATTTAACAAGTACCATGTACCAAATACCATGGATGTTTGTTGCTCAGACCCCTGAAGGCAGTCCCTAGTCTAGTGCTTCTCAGTATTCTTTATACTCAATCACTACTACTCTTCTTGAATAGTTTTATCTTGTTCTCTCCATAGAAATAGGGCCCTATTATCTGATCAAACAAAATCCTATACTCCAGCACAATCTGCATTATATGGTAGCTTATTTAAAAAAAAAAAAAAAAATTCACTGTTCAAAGTCTCCAACTAGCATTACACCTTCTTTCTGCATTGGTTGGTTTGTTTTTTTCCCTGCATTCTTAACATCTTTCTTCTTCCTCTTCTATCCCCAACCTTCCTTTATTACTCCAAAAGCTTCTCTAGCCCATGTCCATCAGGACTTGCCCCTTGCTTTGCACACTTCTGATGTCTGTTTCCTAGAGAGAGTTAATCTCATGAAATTGCCTCTCCTCCTTGTAGCATGATGCCATTTCTTTGTTCAGTCATGGCATTGTTTACGTGCCTGTTGTAGACTGTGCTCTTATGTCAGTATGGGGTTTGCTACAAGATATCAGACAAGGCATCTGGTCTTATTCAGAGCCAGAGCGATAAAGCCTTCATTGTTGGTGTAGGTATTGCATCAGTAAGGCAGGTCATGCAAGCATGCTGCTATTAGTTACAGTGACTTTTCAGGAGATGCTAAACAGTGTGCCATGTATTTATTCTACTCTGATTGCTTAGAGTGTCTCAAGGTTTTCTAGAGCTTTGCCTAACACTTTGTCTAGTTAGGCCTGGGAGTGGACCAATACAGTGTAACAGCTTGCGATGTTGGGGATGGTTGTGCACATGTGTGCTTGTAAACCTGTAGTTAGCATTCAGGCTCTCCCTTTAAAACACAAAAATACTATGCTTTTGTCCTAGTGCCTTTTTAAAATCAGTTAACAAAAAAGAGGTTTTAAACTTAATAAGTAGTCAGAACTAGTTGTGCCACTTACTGTTTTTCCATTAATTGCTAAATTTAACTGACTGCCCAAGATAGTTCTCTCTAATGCCTACAAAGGCATTAAAGAAAAAGGGGAGAAGTTTGTGTGACAAAACACATGTATTTAAAGACCTGTTTGCATGGAACCTTGAAAAAGGATATTTGCTGTAGCTTTCTACACTCAGTATGTTTTAAAATGCAAACAGGTCCCAGCTATAATTATACTATATCAAGTAGAAAAATGACTCTCTGAAACATGATTTTTTGTTGTTGCAGAGCTGACTTTGGATGAATTGTATCCTCCTGAGCCAGAAGCAGAAGACTAAGGAATGGACTCCAGCTAGATAACATCTAGCAAAGATCTCTGTCCTTCCTCAACTAAATCATCATAATCATTGCCAGTGTAAATCTGAAATTTAAATAATCTGTTTTAGTAAATGATAATCTAAAGGTTGAACTTAAATGCAGCACAACTAAGACACATTGTTGTGATTATGTTATTTAAGTGCCATCTAAATGTAGTTGAAAGCAAAGACGTTTTGATGTAAAAACTATACTGCAATGTATTGTTTTGCTGTGCAGAACCATTCAATGGCTTATGACTGGTTTTGTTTATGAATTTCATCCTTTACGAAACTGCAGTGAATGGAATGTAAGCTCACTCTGTGTTATTAATTTTACTGTGACTGCAGCTGAATATGATGCTGAATGTGCCAAGATGTTTGTGATCACTGCGTTGATATGAAAGTCTTCTGAACACATTTGTTTCTTTTGCAGCTGTGACACTTTCTTGTCTTCCAAAATTTTCATGTTGATATTAGTAAACAGTTTACTGTGATTTTAAAAACTGTTCTAGAAATAATAGTTGGCAGTTCAGTTCTGAGCAAGAAATTCAAAGGCCTGGAATGATCATCTGAGTTTCACTAATTTTTCTCAATTTCATGAATGTGCTGAAAGTGCACCTATTGAGATGCCAAAATAAAAAAAAATACTAGAACTTACTTTTTTAAAAGGTTACCTTAGAAGAGTTAAGATGGTAACGATGAGGAGAGCATTCTATCTTCCTGTGTGAGAGAAGGATATTTAAATGTGTGCAGAATGATGGGTTTTTTTGGTTGTAGTATCTGGATAGGTGCTGCAGTAAAGAAGAAGGAGCATCTCATTGCTAGGATACAGCACTGAAGATGGGAGGAAGAACTATTGCTGTACCCTTTCAAGTGTGTATGATTATCAGCTGTCATACTCAGCTGCAGGTATCAGCTGAACCTTAGACTCTAAAAAGGGATGTGTGAATGGTACTAAAGTGAGCCTCACAGGTTTGTATTTTTAAATAATGTGGAAAGCTTTTTTCATATTTTCTTTGACAGATACTTGATTCAGAACAAGCTTGGCTCCAGGGACCAGGAGGAAGAAGAGAGACAGTACTACAGTGGGAAGGAAGCTTGTGGAAAATTGGGAAACATCCAGTTTTCTGGTCATAACCCAGAGAGGTCGAGTCCCACCCTGGTGTGCCTGGGCAAAGAGCCCCACTCCAGTGTGCTGAACAAGCTCTTGGCTTGGCTTTTGCTTTTGAAGAGAACTTTCCCAGTAACTGCTATACAGGAATAACTAGTGTAATAATGCAGTATCTCCCTAGGGCCAAAGCTTCACTCCTTCCCCCCATAATACAGCCTAAGGCTAAGCGTCCTCCTTTGAGCAACAGCTGGCAGAGCTCCACCAGATATGGCCTGTTTGCTTCTGTAAAACACAAGCTGCCAACTGCGCCTCTCAGTAACAGGTTTGAGGTTCCTTGTAGCAGCTGGAGAACTGCCATTTTCCTGCTTAAATGGAGCAAGGAAGGATGCACAGGCACATAACAGCAAAGCCACCTGAGTCAGTGTATGCTTGCATGGTAAGCCTAGAACTGCCACCAGGCACTGGACAAAACACACTACAGAAGTTTCAGCATGACATAAAACCATTTGGCTTGTCCACGTAAAACCAAAAACAACAAAAAACCCCACAAACCACACACACAAAACACAGCACTTCCTGGCCTTTAGGATTAGAGAGAAGAGGCTGAGAATGGTAAAAGCCTCTTCCTTACTCAAAACCAAACTAAACATTAAGATAACTCTAAAAATAGCCCTATGAGCATGAGCAGTGGTAAAGCAGTATCTGGCAGTTAGTCTGCTGTGAGTAGCAAACTTAGAGCTGTGCTAACAAAGATATCATAGTCACAATATCCCAAAATGCACTGACCTGCCATCACTTTTCAACTGGTCTGTGCTGTTCTTGCCAGCTAATTTCTCCAAATATGATTTGAGTTTATAGAGGTAAGATGCATTTAAACCCCTTTGGATGAATAGACCAAATGAACTGTTAAGAGGAGTTTGGACAAAAAACAGTTAAGGAATTCCAAATTGTTGAAGCAATTCAGTTATACAAACTTGTTAAAAAAATTCCTTGCCTCATTTAAAGGGCATGTGTACAGCTACTTAGTGAAAGGGAGAAGTTTATTACCGCCAAACTATATAAACAGAAGTGTTATCTGTGGAAAAGAATGCTAGGAAAATAGCCCTAACCAGTCTCTCCTGGCACTGCATCCCCTCCTGTGCATGCACACAGTCTAACAGACAACACCCAAACATGTACATTACATCTTCCCACTTATAAGTGGTATAGCCTAGGCTATATGCAAATAAACAAACTCAAAACCCTACAACTTCACCAGTGGAAATGATAGTAACATCACAGTATTATGAAATTAAACTGTAGCTTTTTAAAAAGAAAGGCATTTTCTGCAACTGAAGAGTTTACGCTCCCAAGGAAAAATGAGTCTGCACTCCTAAAGAGAAAAGGCAGACATAGGTATACTTACAGAAGGGTGGTAATTCATTATTTGCCAAGTCATTTACAGTGACCATCTTTTGTCAGGATTATTGCAAGGTTATACTGACCGTCAGTAATTCCCTTTTTACACTATTTTGGGATTAGAGATCCAATCCTGTATGCAACAGCTGATCATCCCCTGAAAAAAACTGAAGCAGTTTTTACAGATTAAGGGGCTACTGGTTTACTGTCTTCATTACCTAAAAATAACAGCACTCAGGCTGTTCTCATCAGACCTCCCTGAAGAATTCACAGAATAGCAGCCTTTTTTTTAAGGCCAGTTAAGGTTTTCCCAACATGTTATAGATAAGCTGTGCCTCTCTATTAACTGAAAAAAGGAACTTACTCTGGCATCAAGCACAATCACAGAACTGAATAATGAAGTATTGAGCAACAACAAAAAACACTAGTCATGTTCTATGCATGATTATCACATTCCTCAGTCAGCAGCCAAGTACAGGGGCACGATCACTCCCCTACTGCTGGCCCCACTGTTTCTGATACAGGCCAGGATGCTGTTGGCCTCCTTGGCCACCTGGGCACACTGCTGGCTCATGTTCAGACAGCTGTCGACCAGCACCCCCGGGTCCTTCTCCGCTGGGCAGCTTTCCAGATGCTCTTCCCCAAGCCTGTAGCACTGTATGGGGTTGTCGTGACCCAAGTGCAGGACTGGGCACTTGGCCTTGTTGAACCTCATAGCATTGGCCTCAGCCCATCAATCCAGCCTGTCCAGATCCCTCTGCAGAGCCTCTCTACCGTCGAGCAGATCAACACTCCCACCCAATTTAGTGTCATCTGCAAACTTACTGAAGATGCACTCGATCCCCTCATCCAGATCATTGATAAAGATGTTAAACAACACTGGTCCCAATACTGAGCCCTGGGGAACATCTGCTTGTGACCGGCTGCCAGCTGGATTGAACTCCATTCACCACCACTCCCTGTGCTCAGCCATCCAGCCAGTTTTTAACCTAGCTCAGCGTACACCTGTCTAGGCCATGAGCCACCAGCTTTCTTAGGAGAATGCTGTGGGAGACAGTGTGAAAGGCTTTAGTAAAGTCCAGGTGGATGACATCCACAGCCTTCCCATCATCGACTAGGCGAGTCACCTGGTCATAAGCAGGACCTGCCCTTCATGAACCCATGCTGGCTGGGCCTGAGTCCCTGGTTGTCCTGCACATTCCCTCAAGATGAACCGTTCCATAACCTTCCCCAGCACCAAGGTCAGGCTGACTGGCCTGTGGTTCCTCAGATCCTCCTTCCAGCCCTTCTTGTAGATGGGTGTCACATTGGCAGGACTCCAGTCGTCTGGGACCTCCCCTGTTGACCAGGACTTCTGATAAATTATGGAAAGTGGTTTGGCTAGCTCCCTCAGTACTCTCAGGTGGATCCCATCTGGCCCCATAGACTTGTGGATGTCCAGGTGGCAAAGCAGGTCTTTAACTGATTCCTCCTGAATTACAGGGGGTTTATTCTGCTCTCAGTCCCCATCTTCCAGCTCAGGGGGCTGATTACCTTGCGGATTGCTTGTCTGACTATTAAAGACTGAGGCAAAGAAGGCATTAAGTGCCTCAGCCTTTTCCTCATCCTTGGTGAAAATATTCCCCTCAGATCCAATAGAGGATAGAGATTCTCCTTGGCTCTCTTTTTGTTGTTAACGTATTTGTAGAAACATTTTTTGTCGTCTCTCATGGGAGTGACCAGCCTCAGTTCTAGTTGGGCTTTTGCCTCTCTAATTTTCCCTCTCCATGACCTAACAAGCTCCCTATACTCTTCTTGAGTTACCTGCCCCTTCTTCCAAAAGTGGTAAACTCTCCTTTTTTCCCCGAGTTCAAGGAAAAGCTCCCTGTTCAGCCAGGCCGGTCATCTTCCCCACCAGTTTGTCTTCTGGCACACAGGGACAGCCTGTTCCTGCGCCCTTAAGACTTCCTTCTTGAAGAACGTCCAGCTTTCCTGGACCCCCTTGCCTTTCAGGACTGCCTCCCAAGGAATTCTCTTGACCAGTGTCCTAAACAGCCCAAAGTTGGCCCTCCAGAAGTCTATGGTTGTGGTTTGGATGACTCTCCTCCTAACTTGACCAAGAACAGAGAAGTCTATCATTTCATGGTTGCTAAGCCCAAGGCAGCCTCCAACCACCACATTTCCCACTAGTCCTTCTCTGTTCGTAAACAGCAGGTCAAGTGAGGCACCTCCCCTGGGAGCCTCCCTTACCAGCTGTGTCAGGAAGTTATCTTCCACACACTCCAGGAACCTCCTGGACTGTTTCCTCTCTGCTGTGTTGTATTTCCAGCAGACATCTTGTAAGTTGAAATCCCCCATGAGGACAAGGGCTAAGAGTGCGAGACTTCTGCCAGCTGCTTATAGAATGCCTCATCTGCCTCTTCCTCCTGGTTGGGTGGTTCTATAACAGACTCCCAGCAGGATATCTGCCTTGTTGGCCTTCCCCCTCATCCTTACCCATAAGTATTCAGACTTGTCCTCATTTATTAGCCAATGCATTCAAACTTCAGGCATTTCATTTACTCCTTAGGCTAGACAAGGCTTAGAAGCAATTCTTTTAGATTAGCTTTGAAGCATACTGTCAGAGTACCATTCAGGAGTTTATATTGTCCTTGGTTTATGTTGTGACCTGCAATTTTGATTAGGCTTCAGTCTCCACTACCAAAAGTGATATTCATGATACAAGGTGACTTAAGGTACACTTGGTACACTAGCTGTCAAACACAATAAAGTAAAATGTAGCTTTGCAGATACACTCCTAAGTAATACTCAAATTGAGGCTAAGAAAACAAAAAATTGAGATAATATACTTCAAACACTGCATTTATTAAAGGTGCATAGAGTTTATCCCATTTCTTTTGAATACTTACATTTAAACCACAAACAATATACAAAGCTAGGTTACAGTATGTAATAAAATCAACAACGATTACCTAGTAAATTCAGTAAAACAGAATATTCTACTGTATTTAATTCCACAAAACATTTCTGAAACAAAGGCACTTACAGAATGAAAAAAAATAACATATACTCTTTCAACATTTAAAATTTTAATTCCATTCCCCCTCCCCTACGGCACTGCGGATAACTACTTTGACATGAAGGCAATAGCTACTTGGACTGACACATCAGCAGTGCTTAAACTAAAAGTTTATGGATCAACTTCTCCATCTTTTCTGTAACAATTCCATTCCTTTAACTATATGAAACCAAGTTTCAACAGGTTGCATAGCAACAACTAAATAAAATTTAGTCCTACACCTTACTATTACTGATGATTAATACACCGACAATAAGAAAATATCTGATTAACTGCTCCAATTATGAAGTAAGTGGACCACTTTCTCTTCTTTCAGAAAGTTTTGTAACTGAAGTAGTACTATTACTACTAAAGAGTTCCTTGTATATAAATGATTCATCTCTTCACTTGTATATAGTTATCATTAGCATATGTTCACTGAAGGAAAGGTGTAAATTTTCAGGTTCCTTAACCCCATCCCTCATCCTCTTCTACTGGCTCCACAGACAGTTGTGTTCAGGGCAATGTGTTCTGTCTGTACAACATCTACTCCAAAACTTCAGATTTGGGGACCTCTGTTATTGTTGCCACTTTACTTTCCTACTATCTTTTCCTTAGTGATGATGGCAGATGACTGAGCCAACTTCACATGAAATTGCAGGTTTTACTTTCATAATCAAAACATAACCCTACTAATGCTGCCATGAAATGTACGCTTTATGACATCTGATGGAGGAAAGGAAGAGCAGTGCCAAGTAACAACCTCATCAAGCCCAACACTAGAACACTGTACCTATGCTCTGCGAGCTGCACAGAAGCCGTGCTTGCTGGCTGCATCTCACTGGCCAGGCTCCATCCAGGCAGCTGGCTAACAAGGTGCTGGAACAGTCTCTGCCCTCCTTCTATATGAATAACACACAGGGTTAGCATCTATAGCAAGGGAATTGTTTCTGCAGTTATTCAGTGGCCTCCCATACATAAAAAATCCAGATTTCTAAGGAAACACTTCATCCTCCAGACAGGAGACGCTGTCCATTTTTGGTTGTTCTCACATAACTCCTAATGTGTAATGAAGCATTGCCCAATTTCTTGGCAGGAAAGAGGAACACACAGATACAGGGTGTGCAAACTCTGTGAGTGCCTCTGGGCACCGTTTCAAGCTATTACCTTCAACACTTCTAGCGAGGTGGATGAGTGGCATAGGTTTTCATAGTATAGAAAGTTTTTAGCATTGGGATGCTAAAAGTTTCTTCTGAAATGCCCTGATGACTTTCTTGAAAAAAAAAAAAAGAACTGGAATAACCCAGAAATAGACTCAAAAATCAGGAAGAGAAATAAGGCTGCCATTGAGAGCAGCAGGTTCCATCCATCATATGAGGTAAACCAATGCCACCATCAATGTTTTTCAAACAGCAATATACCCCAAATGTAGAATTGGAGAACAAATGGCTTAATGGCCTCTAAAAAAGTAAAATCAATGTATGAGATATGTCAAAATTATTTCACAAAATTAATATTTCAAAATTATGTCAGTGATACACATACAACACACTAGATAGCTCTACTGACGAATAACAAATTGTACTTCAGTGTTAGAAAAGACATAATTGTAGAGGACACTAAAAAAATAATGACTTGTTTGATCAATACAAGGTGCATACAAGCCAAAAGCCTTGGAAACACTGGTAACGGTCACGAGGGTGTCTCAAGACGTTTCATGACTGCAAGCACTACCTTCTTGAAAATACATTACCTCGTTGTGACCAAATCCTACCAACACTTCCTTTCCCTGACTTCTCGTTCTCTGCTGAGCTTTATGGGAATGTTGAAGACAAAAGGGAGGTTTAATCTCTACTGTGTGGGGGGCTGGGATTTCTTATCCCCCTTGCATATTATTAGTCAAATGCAGACTGAGTTTATAAAGATCTATCATTCCTAGGTTCCTGCTGTCTGTAGTTCCCACTAGAGACAGACAGTGACAAACACTAAGCATTTAAAAACCCCAATCTATTGCCGACATTCCATCCCTCCTGTAAAATAAATTCCTTCCCTATCATGAGGCAGGACTGAACACTGGCAGGTACTTCTGCTTAACATATGATTAAGCTGCTAATTTTTCTTCCAAACTCATAAACAACTTACGACTTAAGTAAATTTGTCCAATAACACATGGACAACAAATGTCCAATAATTTTTATGAAGAATTCTCAGGTTTTCAGCTTTTGATCTATTTGTTCTACTAAGTGGCAGACAGTTTGGTTTTGTTGTCAAATTCTAGCTATAAATTAAAATGGCCTGAGGAAACTCCCAATGAAGGCACAGTTTTTAAGCCTTAAAATTGGAAAGAAACAAGGAAATTATCCACTCATGCTATTTAGCACAGAAAAATGCAACTAGTCCAAAGACAATTAAGTGTTGTTCGCTACCCCTTACCGAAGGCAAATGTGTTTCAAAAAAGGAAAACTCCCTTTTGAATGGTAAATGAAATGTATTGTATTGCAGCTTACCTAACAATAGTAGCTTCAAAACAGGCAGAACATACAGAACATATATCAGGTAGTTTCTCAGAGATTAAGTTTTTATGTTTTAATACTGTGCAAAAGATTGCTACAGCTTTGGGTGTTTGATAATGCTCATATTAGACCATTCCTTTCAAAATTATTGCACAGCGAATGTTATTGTGGTTCTTACATCTGAAGTACTCCTTCTTCATGCTTTTCTCATTGCATATAGAATGAAATCTCTTTTTGTAATTGCCTGAGGTATAAGTTAACAACTTCTGCAAGAAAAACACTTCTTCCTCATACTCAAAGCATTTAAAAAAAAAAAAAGACACTGAATTAACTTTCACTTTACTAAGACAAAAGATTGCTGTCTTCCAGAAAAATGTATTACAGTTACATGGAGTAAACAGCACAAACTATACTTTAAAAAGTTCTGTATGCAGAAGTATAGTAGAAGATCTTTTCAATAAGTGGGTTTCTGAGGATCCACATAAGCAGGGTTGTAAGGGGGTTGGCTGATTGGGTAAGGTGCTCCAGCACCAGCTGCAAAAGCAAAACACAAGAAAAAACAGATTTGTGAAATTTACATTCTGAATTCCACATCTATAATGGCAATTTCTGTTTTGAATACACGGTTAACAGCTTCAACTTATCTAACTGAATTGGACTTGAGAACAGTTTGTGCTAACTCATAAAGCATCCCCATTTCAAAAGTAAGATCACAAAAACCTTTGGTTCTTGTGGTTTGTTGGGGGTTTTTTTATGCTTAAGTGTATATGTGTATTTGGCAGCCACAAGGACATGGTTAGCCTGCAGGGGAGAACGTAGTCTAAAAGAAAGGAACAGATCTGGTCCAAAAAAACAGCCAGTGGAAGTCACAGATGCACAAACAACAGGATATACCTGATAGTATGCTGAGAAGTGAAAACAACTGGGCAAAAGAAAAAGGACTAGAGAAAGCATCTGAAGATTCCTTCAGGGAAGATGCTTTCTTGGTAAGTGTCATGGAGTTAATTAAAAAACTAAAATAAAAGGGAAAAAAGTATCCCACCACTACTGAGCACATTAAAGAGTTTGATTTATATACTAGATGCCTATTCATTCAGACGATATCCTTATTTTCTTGTATTCTGAGACAAGCTGCTCAAGTGGCATCTTCATTTTCAGGTCTGTCAAATAGCACAGGTTAGTTCAAATAACGCAGCACCTGATCAGATCCGTGGAACATACAGGTGCGGTTATCTTTTGCTGATCTTGTAAAGCGAGTAGGTTTGACTCCTGTGTGACAGAGCAGGTATTCTCTCCTTTGCATGTGACCTAATTAAGAGACTGCCCCTTGGTTAATAGACATGAAAAATAAAGGAAAGAGCTCTGACATTGAGGCATTCTCAATGGGCAACATGGAAAGTGCTTCAATATTTTCCCAGAAAAAAAAAAAAAAAAAAAAAAAAAAGAACTCACCAACCAGCAACAGTTTGAGAAACTAGAGGGTAGGAGAAGCAAAATGACTAGATTATTTGCTATCTCACATGATAAAGATTAAGCCAAAGCACTTTGGGGTAGTCCCGTAAAACCCAGAGCTTCTTTAGAGTTTAGAACAGAAAAATAAAAGTCAACAGGTCTGCCAAGTCAGTGTCTTTACATGCAGGACTCATTTCAACATTGTTAATGTGCAATTTCTAACTGGTTTACAAATGCTTAAGACCATGAACAGCCATTTTATATTTGAGTTGTCACAAAAGACTTAGTTTCTAAGGGCATTATCTACTGTTCAGGACTATACTTTGCTTGTTACTTAGAAGGATGGACAGTAGTTTGTAAGAGGGCTTGAAGATCCTAGGACAGCTAACAGCCTAGTTTTGGCCTCTCTCAACAGCTAGGAGCCAATTGTTCAGCGAACAGCTATTACCAGCAGAAGTGAGAATTAGTAATAGCAACAATCAAGCTGCATGAAAACAATGCTGTGAAAGAAGGAAAGCAGAAGAAAAAAAGATTCTGACAATTCTAACTGCTAGTCATCAGCAAACTTGTGTGAAGTTGATCAGAGACTCGGTATTCTACAAACATAGTGATGAAGTACTAGAAGATGCCATCTGTGTATAGACTGAAACATCTAGCAAATATTAGATTAGAAAGGGCATGTAGAAACACCTAAATACTATACATAGGTTAATTGGACTTTGATCTTAATATGAAATTTCAACTGAATTAGTAAAACAGTCTACCAGATCCACTGACATTCCACTGGTCCCACATCCCACCAAACTTTGCCAATACAGCTCCAGATCCCTCTCCTCTTGCAATGCTTAACATAGAAATGGTAATGGGGAAATTTCAGCATGGGTGAACTACAGCATCCATCCTGAGTTTTACATAATTTGTTTATAATTACATTAATATAGTAATGGAAAATAATAAATGTAAAAAAATAAAAGATTGACTTCAAAGCAACTGTGTCTGTAGCTATTTAAGAGATGAAGAAACACTTGGTGCTGCCTTACCTGTCACTGTTTCACGATAAGCTGGGGGTCCTGACGGCTGCATGGGGTAAGGGGGAGGATACTGTGCAGGGTACGGTGCTACCGGCATTCCTGGTTGTGGCTGGACAGCCACAGGCTGATATCCTTGATAGGGGGCTACTGGGTAGCTGGGTGGCACTCCTTGTTGTTGGGGATAGGGAGCATGAACCACTGTAGTGGAAGTAGTGGTGGCCACAACAGCTACAAGCAAACAAAAGGAACATGGTTAGTGCTGGTGATTCTCGGAGATCACCTGGGACAGCCCACAACAGTAATGTAAAAAACATTCTCTCTTAAGATCAATTTCTCACTTCAAAATCTGCATAATTTCATTTTCAAAGTTCCACTGAAGATTTAGAAATATATGCCTCTAAATATTCTTCCATTGATCTCAGTGGTAACGACAGCCTTCACATACTGGGATAGCAGCCAACTTATCTCCTTGTTTCTCAACCACAAAGAACAAAGAATTTTTTTTCTTGGACTCTTCGAAAACCAGGAACTCAACCCTGCAAGCAGGTTATCTATCATTTGGTATGAGACTGCAAAACCTGCTCATTTTTAAATGACAGCTACTCTCAAGGACTAAGGTGATAAAGGTCTCCTTTACTAAGTAAGGAGCTTCCTACCATGACTGCCCAAATGATTTTCCTTTTGTATGTTGTCTACACACTAATACATCCATGTGTTAGTATGTCTTTCACTAAACAAGTCAGAAAGGCAAATACACATTGAGCCATCAATTTCTGTAGGAGATGATGTTGGATCACTGGTTGATACCTCTTATTGGAATAAGCAAGTATCAACACTTTCTAATAAACTGCAATAATTTCTTTCAAAGATCTCCTTTCTCTTTATGCTACAATTATAGACTTTGCTCAAGATTGCACTGCTACAGTCCTGGGCCTTTGGTGTATTTTTCAGGTATATTTTTAAGAGACTGGGAAAAAATTTAAAATTTCATCCTATCCCCTGCTTACCTAAACAAACACCATCACCCCGCCCCCAACCCACATATTGCAGGGGAGGGGAAAGAGAACTTCAAAATGCTTAGAAAATATTCCAAAACATCTCTCTGCAACTTCACATTCTGAACTAGCTGAAATGCTTATTTTTAATGTTTAGGTATTGCAACTTCTGTAGCAGAAGTAAGGCAAGATTATTTTCACCTTTTATAGGAACACAATTTTCTGGGGGTGGGGGAGAAAGTCTTGTTCAAAGATGTGAAAAAGAAAATAAATAGACGCGTACTTACGCTGTGGTCTTCGACATGCTTTATACAAACAGCAACATGAACAGGTGAGGCACAGAATAATAGTAATTATAATCACTGCACAAACAGTAACTCCAATCGCAACAAGGGTTCCAAAACTGCAAAAAAGATACCACCAGGAGCAGTAAGAGTATTTTCACATTGGTTTTCCTCCAATTTGTTACTCTTACTACTTCATGCATTTGAATAATAAACAACTGTCAAACGCGGTGCTACCTGAGGTCAGGTTTGCTAAATCAGTGGAAGCTGACCAGCCCCTATCAAGGAACGTGTTCCCCTCTACATTAAAAGGGCCCAGCGCGAGTCTTTGGTCCCTCTCATTTTAGTGTGACTCCGATTCCTGTTCTTTTAGTGCAACTGTGTATCCCTTTATGTATTCCAAAAGGTTACAGGGATAAGGTTTCATAATCACTACAGTTTGATGACTTAATTTTCCAAGCATTACTTGACTGCTCTGAACACACAGGTATGCATGCCTGAAATGAAACACCCCAGACTTTGGGGTGAAAGCGAGTTCTTTGTACATCTGTAAGACCTCCCAGGCCCAATCCCGGGACAATCTTTGTACTTGGTACTGAACAGACCTCTTCACGCTGTAGATTCTTGGCAGGTTCCTTGGCATTTGTAAACAGTTGTTTGAGAAGGCAAGTTTCATACGGTTTTTGAAAGATCTGAAATTCTGCCACCTTTACTGCAACAATGAGTATGTTATGCTACATTATAGGAGACAGAAACATTGCCTAAACCACCAAAACCTAGGGCCGATAGGCCAAAGATTACATCATTTTAAAACTCTGTAATGAGTATCAAATAATGAAGGCAGATGTAAAGTTTCCAAAGACAACTGTTTATGAGTTCTGTTTACCACATAGGAAAGAATAAGAACTCTGCAAAGCATTAAATGCCCAATGACAATTCCCTTTTAGGTGTTAATTTACATTACTTGTTTCCTACAATCTGAAATCAATAAAGCCCTTCTTCCCTAGAAGCCAAAGTCTCCAGCATTTTTGTTTCTTATAAAACGCACTACACGTCAGTTTTGGAACAATAGCAGGAAGTCAGTTTTAATGAACAACAAGCTCTAAAATAACGAGTACAGAGATGTTTTTATATCCATCCTGGTTTTGCTTCCTTGTAGAGATTTTGGCTACAGTACTTTCTAGTTTTTTTCCTGCTCAGCTCCTGTTAACAGCTTTAAACAAAATTACACATCTCCAGAACCTCCAGCAATTTTCACTTAGCTACCAAACAGCCATCAACTGTGAAAATTGGTTTTCAGTATCAACGACACTGGAAGGTTAAATCAATGACATCAGAAAACGCAAAGTGCTCTATCACTAGCCCGAATTTGGAAGACTTCACCTCAGTCTTCTAGAGCAACTTAACCCTCAGTAAGATGGACATTGAATATAAGCATTGATAAATAAAACAGGTTCAATTTAAAATGCATTTTTCCCCCCCTAAGAAAGGTTCTATCAATTTTATTCTGCAACAGCTAGAAGAAAAAGCTTGGGTCAAATCTCTTTCAAGAATCTGAGCAACTATTTTATGTAACTGTATCTAAATTCTGCACTGACTTCGTGAATATAACACTACAGATTTACCCCTCAAGTACTAAATCTAATACTAATGGTCACAGCATTTACATGTTAAAAAAAGAAGCAGGAACTGCTCTGCCTCCTGAAGTCACAGAAGCCACGTCAGAAGCACAGCCAGGAAAGCACACAGATGATTGCAACACAGCTGCAAAATGTAAAGATGTGTGCATGCTTTGTCACATTTATTTGCATCTTTACAGAATGTTTTTCATATGCTGACTTGCATATGCAAATGTATTCCTAACCATGCCACTTTGAAGTCCTCCCCCCATCCTCACAAGCATTAGCTTCACTTCAACACAGTAAGTTCACAGCCAGCTCATCTCCATCCAAAAATCCCACTTCTTTCAAGCCTGATATAAAAAGGAAGACATAAATGCAATTTCAAGGGGGGTGGGGGGTGGAAGAGAGATAAACGTGCACAATGATACCTCATCCTGAAACACAGGCTGCCTCCTGTCCATGAGCCCAACAGCAATCATAGTCTGAAAACACAAGCTGAATACTCGTGTATGTGGAAATGGTTTAGATCTATGAGTGACCTGTGGAATTTAGATTAATTATACAGAGTCCTTACTAGATACTCATTATACAAATTCATATAATCATTTGGAGAAGAATAAGTGAAGTGTGAACAATGGATCATTCCTTAGATTTAATTATCTCAATCAAAATATTCACAAGAAACAGCATTGGACACCTGTACAAACCGCATAACAACACATGTTGACTACAATTACTACTACTTGTGGAGTGTCAACAGCATTTTCCTCGCTCTTGTTACCACTTTTGTACCAACCCTGAGAAAGCTCTCTCACTAGGGAACTTAACATTTCCATTACACACAATTATTACCAAGCAACGTCAGCAGAGACAACAAAGGAAAAGAGTCTTCTAGGTCCTTCCCCAGCTTTTTCCCCAGTAAAGATGGAAAAAATTTTTTTGCAACTGAGCTACACCAAGGAAAGAAATTCTTGTCTCAAGGAAAGAGAATAGGTCTGATGAAGAAAACTAAAATTCTTCACTTCTACAGACAATCTCTTTGATCTTTAGCATGGCTGGGCAAAATTGAACAAACCTAAGAAATGGAGAAAACGGACAATGTGCAGAAATGTCCACTCATCATAAACAAACGAGCACAGCAGGAAACTGGCAGAGTCCTCATCTTTCACAACCAAATTCAGTTCTGATATGACAAGAGAAAAAATAGCACATGCCCATCTGCAGCCAAGCTGGCCACCAACAGATGAACATTGGTCAGTTTGAAGCACAGGCTCCATTTGCTTATTCGTAATAAAGTTTTCTGCTCACTGAAGCACATACCTCATTGAATATTTACTATCTCTAATAAGGAAAATGACAAAAGCAAAGCTCAGGGAAAATAACCTATCATAACCTTATTTTCACCAAGTTGTTAGAGACATCCTGTGCATTTTCATCATTTGCCTGTGTCTTTGCTAAAATGACACGACCATGGCACAACGACTTTTTGCATATATCTTTTAAAGAGCTAAATGGAGACACATATTTAAAGTACAGGTGCGTCAGGTGTACAGACTTTAGAGTGCAGTTCTGTGTCTGTGTGTGCGAACACTGTGATTCAGTTCTACTCACTGAAATACTGTGTAATTACTACAAACCAAAGTCATAAGCCTTCAAAAACAGCCCAGCAAATGAAACAGACTGGAGCTAGTTCTTCCCAGAGTTTTGCAAGGAGTATACACAACTGGATTACTGTAGACATTTTTATCACCTACTTTACAGCAGAAGCATAATTTTCCTGCCAGTGCTTGGGCTCATGCAGAGTAATGTCCTGAAACAGCAAAAGGCAGCGTGACACTTAGGGAAAACAAAACAGTATGTGCTATCAGCTTGCAACTTGCTGTATCAACACTCCCTTTCAACAGCGGAGCTCTTAAAAAATTTTTTTTTCCTAACAATTTCTATTGATAATTAAAACTAGCAATACTCTTTCGGAATAATTGAATGGTTAAGCACTATGTTACTGTAATAATGTCTGTCCTCTTACTGCCCAAAGAGTAATACCCGAGCACTTCTTCCTGAACATTTAGTAATATCCCACTAGCAAAACTACTGGAAGGCTACCAGTAATAGAAGACGTTACTCAAGTGAGGCCAGAGGGTGCTCAGCATACTCAGTGAATCGTCTAAGCTAGATATCTCTAACCAAGATAAGATATTCCAGATACTGCATAAAGACTCTCTTGCAGTATGCTAATTCCAGAAAGCCTATACTCCTTTCTTAAACGAAACTATTGCTTCATTTAATTGCCTTTCCTTGATGAATCTGTCTAAAGGGACTCTGAAAATACTTGGAAAAAAATACAGTCACATTAAATGATAATTTAATTACCAACTGTTAGCATTATACCTAAAGGAAAAGAACAGACATGAGGGATTGTAGCTTAAAGATTCTTCCACTGAATGGTTAATCAAGCAGAAAAAAATAATAAGCAAACATTAACCCAAAAAAGACACTTTACACCCTGCATTCTGCAAACAAACATTAGAGTGCAGACATCAGGGTGGCCACAGAATATTCTGCGGGCATCACAGTTTGAACATGGGTTTCCAGACTCACACATTATATATATCATAGTCTCTAAATAAAGCACATACTGTTATAAACAGCTTGAGCTCATTCACTGCCATTTCCTGCTTCTTTCTCTTCACGTAAAAAGCTAACTTTTGCCAATAATTTAACAGAAAACAAAACCAAACGTAACAGCCGTTTTACTGTAGCAACGACAAACTGCAACTTCTCATAAAATCCATGGGAAAGTAAATATGAAGAGACAACTTCCTGCTCCTTCCTACCACCACCTCCCTCCTTCCTTGCCCTAATCCACTTCTACCCCTATTCTCTCACCTTTGGAAAGCACTAAATTGTATGTGCAATGAGCATACCTTGCAGATTCACCTCACCTTTAAAGTTGTCTAATTATTCAGAATACGTACCAGTTCACAGAAAGGGAGTTACATGATTAGTGCGTTTCACCCCTTTTGGTACTGAATGAGATGCAATGGGCATATTAAAACGGGAGACTCAAACCCAGGATCTAAATAGTACTATTTGTAGAAGTTAATTCTCAAGGCAGTTTTTGTTCATATCAGAGATCTCAATCTTAAACACTGTCAAGTGGAAAAAAAAAAAAAAGTTAAATGCTTTGATGTATATAAGGCCTTTTAAAATATCCAAGTTTCAATTCCAGCAACGTATTTTTAAACCTCCTTAATAGTTTGAATTGCTTGACTTGGTGACAATTTTTAAGCCCAGCTGTAAAGAAAATTTTTGCAGATCTGTGCATTCATGACAATTGGACACACTACAAATTTTGTCTTTGAAAAGAAAAAAAAATCCAAATGAACATCAACAAGACCACATAGTTCTGAAGAATTAGTTTGAGCAGCCTATTTATTTTGCAAGTTTTAATCTATTTCAAGATTTCTTCCATGCTATAAGACACATGTTCACAGGGTCCTTTTTCAAAAGTATGGCTGCTTTTAAAAACAAACATTTACAAATACTGAGTTACGGCTGTAACACAGGGTGATCTGGAAAGACTTCAAAAGATAATTTAGGCCATTCCTAAAAGTCTAAAAAAATTGAGTATACACACATCATCCTTTACTGCTCCAGAAGAGGATACAGTTCCCAGAAATATGGCAGAATGGCAAATGTCCAGACTTGCCTTGACTCAGGTATACAGCATGACCAAACAACTCCCCAGACTGAGGTGCTTTCTTAAGTCCAACATTTTAGTCACAGACATACAATGCCACATACCGCCTCTAAAGCTTAGCTGGAAAATAAAGGATAAACTTAAAAAAAAAAAACAACACAAAAAAACCCCAAAAGCAGTATGACTTCCCAAGAGTCTTTCAGAGAGATCAGTTTTTACAACTTCACAAACAACACAGTTCCTCAGTTTAATATTTTAGGATGAAGACTGAAAACGTAAGAACCACTTTGCTAGAGACTCAAAAAAGACATGTACTATTACACAGAAAGCAAACTCCTGTGAGGTTAATACAGAAACACATTAGCATGACTTTAACCCTCGACAGACCAACCAGCCTATTTTAGCACAGCTGGGTTTTGGGCTACAGGAGCTTCAGCATATGTGGACAACCAAAATATTCACCATAGAATTAACCCTCATAGTCCAGGTACAATCACACTAATTTCTGCTGCCAGCCATGGACTGCTCCAGCCATTTTACTCAGGGGCCACCTCCCTGAAACATGATCTCTACATGCTCAAGAAACAAGGGCCCAGTGATTCCTGCGGTGGGCAACAGGCAGCTTAAGACTCAGACTGAATAGCATGGTTTCAAAATTATGAAATCTTGATAGTTTCATCAGACTGGCAGGTTTGAGTAACTGCTAAGTCATTTTATAAGCTACACAACGAAGTGTGGACTGGAACTGTGATGCCTGCCTGTCTCTTTCAGACAAATGTTAACTCAAGTTAGCACTTGAGAGCGTCCCTCCTAGAGTCCTGCCTACGTACCGTTCCTTAACATGAAGAAAATGGTTTAATCTAATTTTGGCTAACTTATTGGTGTGGTACCAGCTCAAATCATCACTCAACTGCTCTAGCACGGACACAGATTAACTGCCACTAAAACTTGTCACTACTTTCCATAGTTCTTTCTGGATACCCCCAAAAAGATGTAAAGTTCAAAGCAGGAGCCCCCTGAAACAACCCCTGCGACACCTCTGCTTGCCTGCAGCCTAAACAACCCCGAGCTACATCCCCTAGAGTCAGCAGCTGAGCAGAGCCCAGTGACCCTTAGCATCAGCCAAGCCAGATCTGGCATGAGAACCAACACTAAAGCAAAAACAATGCCATGGTAAGCCAAGAAGTCCTGCAACTGCAAAAGTGCTATAGAAAAAGAGAATGCAAGGGCCTTTTGAGAAAAAGTTCGCTAAGTACATACTAAATGGGTCTTTTTTCTATTTGTTGAAATAGGAAGCTGATGTGGGTTACTTTAAGTGCAAAATAATAAACTTTGATTTCATACACAAAGACCCAGTAGAAGTAAAGCTAATTACTACTTTTTTAAAAGACACTAACTTCTCAATTTTTTCAAGTAACATGTAACAGGTTTAGCACAAGAAGTTCTTAAACAGTCTATATGAGAAAGCCGCAGGGAGGGAACTTCTGGAGTTTGTGGTTTTACTCAGCCATCCGGATCCAACAGGTTATTATAGATGTGTACAAGCATCTATTCCTGGTCTATAAACAGTTCACTTATACTAAATATGTCTATCTACATAAATCCCTTTGTAATGCATACTAAAAATAATTTTTTCCAGCAAATCTACTATTGTACGCTTTGTAGACAGTTGAGAATAATTGCTATAGGTAACTAGTACATTAAAAATATGCACATAACAAGGGGAAAAGTCAGAGCTGCATTCAGAGGGACTGAAGTCTTGCATCAACAGTGCGAGAATTAACACTGCAGCTTCATGCAGGTCACAAGACAATTTCAGACAAGTCCATTGGATCCTCAGCATAAAAACGTCCTTAAACACAATGTAAGGCATTTGCTTCCACAGACGATAAATAAATTGAAAATGCTACTTTAGTGGCAAAACGAGAATGTAGATTGATTACAGGCACAGATATTTAAGGCAAACAAAGCGAGTCAGTTCCCCTCCTACTGTTACGATCTCAGTTCAACAACACAGTGATGTTAGCCCACACCCTAATTAAAATTTGGGACCAACATAAAGGCATTTTTCTGAAATGGTTAACTGAATTAATAGGACAACTTTAACTGGAAAAAAATAATTAAGTACCATGGAAAATTTTCCCCACATAAACAACAACTGCAATACTATGAATTTGCTACTGCCAATACCATACTAATTCTAGAAAGCAGATTTAAGCAACTGATTACAAACTAACTTGGCTAAAGAATTAAAGTTTTAAACAAAATTAAAAAAAAAAAAAAAAAGATTTCTGGCAAATTGCAACCCAGGGCTAGACTTATCAAACCCACTGAAATTGCAATCAAAGGAAGTTTAGACTAGCTTATACCCACCAGCTTTGATTACCATATATATATAACCAAACTCTTGTATGAAACACACCTTTTTCTTTACTCACATTACTATATGTCATCACATATATCCATATAAAAGTTAGAAACACTGTGTTCAGGCAGGAGCAAAGTTTAAATTAGGTAAATTATCTTATACTCCAATGAACCAACATGCTGCCTCCCTCACTCTCCCTCTCTTCGGGAGAAGTATTACCCATCCAGCACACTGAGGATCATCAAGGAAAATCTAACACTGCACAAATCAGAACAGGCCTTTGCACCAGAGGTCACATCTGGCTGACCACTACGTCTGCTTTTGTAAGTATTCATCATTAACAAGACCTTCATGAAAAAAAGTCACAAAAGTGACTTTGATGACTGGTTCCTTCCACAACCTAAAAACCCCAAAGTTTTTCAGTTTACCTCTCAGTGGAATGGGGAAGCAGAGATCATGCTAGTAAACACAGGGAGGAACATCACATTAAAAATAAATGGTATAAAATGTTTTTAATAAAAATAGGCTTTGTCAAAAGACCAATCTTTGCACAATTGCTAATTTCCTGAAATCCAGCTAATTTGTTCATTTCACAGAAGACCCTACAACTGCAATTTTAAAAGGCTAGCCAGTTTAAGGACATTCTCCTCCTCCTGTAACAGTACGTATGTTCTCCTCCTACCATAATACATCTGCAACATAAATCTATTGCATCTGGCTACACCTCAGGCCATGGCTATTTTATTGAAGCACATGAAAAGGCAGAGTTGGAGGTAGCTTTAGAACACACATGCTCCAACTTTCATAGACACTACTAAATAACAATCATGGCCTTTTAACCATCTTTTCAAGGAAAGATCCTGTTTCTTGGGCTATAGGACCCTTCTCTGAGGGTTACCCTGCCTGTGGCTGCTTTGACAAAACGCTCTCCAGAGTCAACATGTATGTTAAGAATTCACTGTTTTCAGAGTTACACTGTGCAGAAGCACAGCAAAGCCCACAGAGTTAGAAGAGGGAATGCTCTACCCTAGTAAGTACATACATTCAATGAAGTACACACTGACAGAAAAATAACTTCTGAACGTAATCCAAGTGGTTAATCTTACTGTGTCTTTGCATGTTTAGGCCAGATTGTCTCATTTTTTTGAGGTGAAAAAGCCTTCCATAGTTAGAAGAGCACGTTAACCCAACCATGCACATCTGCCTCTTGAGCCAAGACAGCATTTTTCAATCTCTCCTTCCATCTTGGTTTCAGATTAAATGAACCTGCACAAGCATTAAGCCCACTGCCTGAAGCAGGCAGCTGAGAAATCATTAATGGCAACTCACAACTGCTTGGTCAGCTTTAAGTAGCTTCTTCACCAAGAATACAGCAAACACAAAACCAAAGGCTCTATAATGCAAGTTGCAATTACAAATTGTGCAAGCTTATATCTACTTTTCAGGCTAGTAAAAGGTATAGAACAATTTTTTAAGTAGCTCCAAATCTCAATTGTTTCTAGACAAGAAGCTTACATTCCTTGGTGAGATTAGCCTGGATCTGAATGCAAGCCTTACAGAACAGGCTCTGTACACAGTTTAACTCATTTATTAAAGAACATATTAAGGACCGGTACTGGAAAAGAATGAGACTGCTCACATTTCCAGAAGTTCCTTTCCAATGAATAATCTTCATAATTTATTTTCTTGTAAGTGGCAACCTATTAGGTGCTGGAGCATACAAACACACTGTAAAGTGTAAACTGAAGTCCCTGATAGTAATAGGGGAGGAGGAGGAGAAATGGGCTATAGTTCAATACCACAGTATTTTTTAACTTGTCTATAGAGAAAAAACATGCTTAAAAACACCTAAATTGAGAGACAGCAAATTAGGATAATCACATCTTCCACAGTTAGAAATTTACTGGTTTTGTCAACTTATGTGCATTGCAACTATTGCAGATGCTGCATTTCAATCAAAGGCAGGCAGAATGACATAGATTTTCTCCATTTCACAGAAGCAGAATGAAATCACAAGACAACACATTGATCAGCCCATGACAAAACCCAAATGAGCACATCCCCAGTCTTGTTAACAAGGCTGTTCTGCTCTGCCAGCTGAGGCTTCCCAGTGAGACTGTCAATTCTGCCTCTCTTTTCTCATCATATAAGGATGAACAGCCTTTTCTCAAGCATTACTGTAGCTGTTACACAATCTGCTGTAACTTCAAGGCAGGAATTAATTCAGAAACAGAGTCAAATTAGCTGTGTATAAAGACAATTTGAGGTTTTTGTGTCCATTTAGAAAGACTGGTATCAGCGGCCCCAACTACATTATTTTCTTCTATAACTCTGATACAGATGTTCTGACTTGCTCCACCTCCTTAAATGCTCAAATACTTCACAATTGGTTGAATTGTGAACGTGAATCATCTAACTTCCTTTTCCAGTAAGGGTCACTATTGGCAAACTGGCATACCAAGGTTAAATAACCACCTTACCAATGCAAATTACAACAACTGCAGTTCCAGTAAATTAGTGCTCCACTTTTGGCACAGCTTCTTAAAGCAAGAATACTTCATACTGCAGAATGAAAGAGGAAAACCAACTAAATTAACCTTACTGCTAGGACAAAGGTTGGACTCGATGATCTTGAAGGTCTCTTCCAACCGAAACTGTTCTATGATTCTACTACTCACATTCCACCTTCGAAACCAGAGCACAGCAGAGGAAAATTCAGTAATCAAATTAAAAGGAAAAAACAGTGAAACAGCTTCCAGTAGTAAATCCTTGCCACAATGCATTCACATTAGCAGCAGAAATTGTAGAAATTGTGTATGGTCATCTCACATGTAAGGAATAAAAAATAGTAGCAGATTTAACAAGTTTAGTCATATGAAACCAATGCCTACGCTCTGACCTAAAAGCTTCAAATCATCTTTAAGGATTGATCAACAATGGAAAAAGCCCAAATTTGAGTTAAGCCTGACTTTTATACTTCTCCTAAAATGCTTACTTTTGCTTCCAAATGCAGTCTTCTGGGAAGAAAAATGCTCTCAAGTACTTGAAAGTACATTATTAAGACACTCCAAAAGAATGTAATTTGTTACAAATTGTTAAAATGTCCAAAAGACGTTTATAGGACATGAACTGCTTGCACTGTGAACTGCACTTAACAAGGTCACCCAAATTGCCTTGCACTCCTGACTCAAAACCACTTGATACTCAATATTAAATACTGAAAGATATCAACATTAAAGGATACCAATATAAAGAAACCTGCTGAAAAACTGGTTCTTTGCTTGCACTTCTGCAGAAGACCTCAGAATAAACATGGGGGTGGGGGGGTAGGCAAAAGCACAAGCAAACTAAAAACTCCTGAGCTAGACAAGACAAGGAAGAACATCATACTACCACAAACCCTCCCCTAACACTGTCCCATAGAATTAGAACGTAATTGTGGCAGGTTTTCCAAGCAGGGAGAAGAGACAGCTCAGCTCACTCAGCCTAGCGGCAAGTCCACATGCAGTTTGTGACAAGCCCTCAGAGATGTGAAATTCTCTTTAAAAAGCTAGGATTTATAAGCAATGTGCCAGAAGAGTAACTTGATCTAGGAATAAGCCCGATGCAACGAGGAACTAAATGCCTTCTGACCCTTAACACCAGGAAACCATCACTTCCTTCTTTTGAAAGACAGTGTCAATGGTAGTATTTGCAAATCATGAGAAAGAACAGGGCACCGCAGGAACTTGCCCTTTGTTGCCTCTCCTGTTACAAACTATTCAAAGTCTATGCTCATCTTGTTGGGAGATAAAGAAATATCTCAACTGACATCAGCCCTCCTCTCCACACAGTAAAGCATTAAATAAACATAGACACCAAGAAACAATGTAAAACTTGTCTTCTAAAAGAAATTGGCATGGAGCAAGGGGGTGGAGTTATATCTTGCAGGGAAAAACCAGGGACAGCTGGCTTTAAGGTTAATATTCCTGTGAATAATCACCACCTTTCTATTAAAACTGCTTAACGAGAAAGTAAGTTTGATGTTAAGTCTAGGCCTTTGCACAACGCATTAGTTTTTCAAAGCTGTAATGTAACTGAACAGAAAAAAGAGAAATCACCAATGACCATTTTCTCAAGGTGAGACATCAATGATTCTCTTTTTAGACATTCTATAGTTGAAAACAAAGACAATTAAAGCAACTTGGCTGCTACTTCCTAAACATTTCCTGTCATTTACAGATGCATCTTTGTGGACTGTAGGCCTTGGTTACAATTCCTTTAGCAATTGCACAGGGGTTTTCTGTTTTGTTTGTTTTTTAAAAGACTGTGCTCATTTGTTTTCTGTGCTTTTTAATAACTATGCTTGCTGGCATGGAAAAAATACATTCATTACATTCTTTACATTTAACCTTTATTACCCCAGGAGATTCAGTAGCTCGGCAGCCCCAAGGATGTGTCAGAGTTTCTTTCTACCTTTCAACTAAAAATACACCGAGAATGAACGCTGACTGCAAGATGAGGCTCACGCCTGCTGCACTCGAACCATCTGAAGATAGGTAAAACAGCTCCATCAGCCTAGCAGGGACGAAGGGGCATCCCTCCTCCAAACTCTTTGTTACATCAACGCTTTCCTTGCGGAAGACGATGGGGGGAAAAGAGACCGAGGACCCCAGACACCCATCTACCCTCTTCACATCGATGGCCCGGTGTACAGCACGGCAGCGCCACCGCTAGCTGCCTCCAGGGAGGCTGCCTTCCTGCCGCGTACAGAACGCGGGAAGGTAGCCCGGGGGGTGACATAACGCGGACGTCGGAGAAGGAGAGCGGCCCCGAGCACCCGCCGCACTTCTCCGTTCCCAGGCGGCGCCGCTCGCTGAAGGCGGCCGAGGCCGCGCACAAGGGCTGCTCCGGCGCGGGAAACACTCCCCGGGCGGGGCCTGCCGCAGCAGCCCGACGAGCCCGCCCTGCCGGCGGCCCGAGCCCCCCACCCCGCCGCGCCCGCTTACCCCATGCTCGCCGCCGCTCGCCCCGCGCCAGCCGCCCGGCCCCGCCCCCGTCACGCCGCTCGCCCCGCCCCCTTAAGGCGCGCCGCAGCGACGGCTGGAGGCTGCCACGCACCTTCCGCGGGGGCGGGCGGTGGCCTCGCTGTGCGCAGAGCGGCCCGCGGCAGCCCTGGGAGGGCAAGCCCTGGAGGTGGCGCTAGCCAAACCCGTGTAGCTCTGCCGAGCATTCGTAGCCCAGAACGAAGCCTCTCGCTGTAGTCTCCCACCCTATGGCAAACCGAAACGTTTTACAGCAGGACGCCTGCAGTCACCCATATGATGCATAGGCTTAAAAGAATTTATTCTGCCCGAGATTGAAACAGCACAAGAAATACCGATAAAAAACAAGTGAAAAAGATCCTAAAAGGCAGGGAGATACTTCAAACAAAAGCAGCTTCTCTGACTAAGCCACCATGGACTTAATCTGTCAGTACCTAAAAGCATAGAACAAGTGCACTAATTCCCAGTCAGTAAGAAGAACATGGACTACCTCAGACAGCGATCGCTACAGTCTAAAACAGCACGATCTCACCTGAGAAGAAGGTGAGAAGAAATACTTCTTCAGATATTTCAACATGTACATGAGTTTGAGTGCTCCACATTCTTAAGACACAAATAAGTATTTCTATTTTTGTATTTTATTGGTGTGTATTGATTACACAACGAAGAATCTCTAAAAGGTGAGACTTTGCATGGCTTACCTGGGGCCAGTGATGTGCAGAAAACAGACTCCACAATCTGTGAGATTGTAAAGTAGGTATGTTTAATCAGCACTGGGCAGCACGGGGGGTAGCCCCACCAAAGTCATGCGCGCCCGAATGCGGCAACTTGTCTCAAATTTATACAGTCAAGCATTACATAATACATAAGATTTCCCAATACGCCTATACATATGTATGATCTGTCCCCGCTTCGTATTAAAATTAGTCCCAAAAGTAATTTCCATAAACTTCTCCCATCTGCGCTTGCACAGTGCCTCCTTGTGGTGGTCGTCGAGGGTCGAAAAGATGAAGGCTGATAGCGCCTCTTTGTCACCGCTGGTAACCCCTTGTCCTTGCGCAGACTCAGTTGCTCCTCGGCTCTTGCCCGAACTTCAGAGTCGGTTTCAGCCGGTTCTTAAGACAGGTTCATAATTCTTATTGGGGACTGTCTATTGTAGGGGGGCACAGGACTTCTTGCTTCAACTAATTTGTGCAATGACTAACAGAAACATTAAGCAACATCTATTAATTCGATCCCCTGGACTATACAGCAATCTAGGTAATCATTAAGCAAGGCCTTATCTACTAAGATTCCCTTAACTCCTTCTCTCACCAGAAGAAATGTAATCATCAGGGTCCAAAAAAAACTGCATGTAATTTCTGTCACTTCAGTCTGAGGTCCTGTATTAAGAGAATTCATCTCAAAAATGGAATTAACAACGTATTCAAGTACCTGGCTAAGTTCCAAATGCTTAACAAAGGTAATGTACACCAAAGAGATTAATTTTGTCATCCTCAAAGAAAAATCAAACAGGGTAAAGGTATTTGCAAATGCTCAAGAAAACACACACCACTTCATGCATCAATTCCTCCACCTCATTGTTCCCATTTTACAGGTAAGTTACTTGCATTAACACAGATCCCTGATAGAGTCAGATATAGAGCTGAAAGGTCCCTTTGTAAGTTTTTAACCATTAAACAGTGTATTTTTTTCATTCGAGGATAGAATTGTAACCTGCTGTACACATTCAAGTTGCCTCATACATTCCATCAAGCAGATTACACCGAAATTGTTGTTCTTTGTCAAATTTTAAGACTGCATTAGAGTAACAGTATTGCAGCATGCAATTTCCACAGCTGAAGTTGGGACAGGATTTTGCAGGTTGTGCCTTGCCATGATGACCAATATATGCCTGAAAATCCTCACCCAAAACTGAAAAAGAAGTTAAAACCCAATAGTTAGTAACTAAATGTCTTGGTTTTGAAAGACATGTATCTGCTGAGGAAGGCAGGAGCCTCCCTTGAAATGGAAAATGCAACCCCTTTCCCTCCTAATTATTATAATTTTGAAATTAAGGGGCCTTCAGGCAAAGATATGGGGAATAGGAATAACAGTTCTTTACTAAAATATATAAAACAAGGCAGAAAAACCCCCCACCGGTTTAAACTGACAGAGTCAGAAATACAACCTGACGCCCTGTTAGGGTGGCAGTAGCAGCCCGATAAAATGGTGGCTGCAGTCCTCCTGAAGTGATGGATGTAGTGCTTGTGATAGGTGGAGACACGGACAATTGAAAGTGTCAAAATCCAATGCGAATTTTATTATGTTAGCAAGCGAACAAGAGCAAAGGCAGCGCTGGGCGGCCGGGGAGTCTGCGCTCCGCCAACGGCTCGCAACTTCCCGCCTCGTGTAAGCGCATTATATACAGTCTCATTTCCTGCATTCGTGATGTCGCAATCAGGTCGATACTCTGCGCATGTTCCTTCTGTTGCTGGGGGGTCTTTCTCTGCCTCCTGGTGATCGTAAGGATGAAGGCTGAAGGTCTTCCTCGTTGTCCTGTGGGTGGACTTATGCAAGAATGTGACTACTCAACCCCCTCAGCTACGGGTCCTGTTGACTTATGCAAGAATGTCCTTCGGTTGGGCTATCAAGCCTTGCGGGCACATAAATTTTCCATCCATACCTTCCCATACAGGTTTAATGAACAAAGCACAATATGTTACTTATTACAGTGCTGTTGAAGCAGCGATCTTGTAAAAGGGTCTGGTCTTCCTCCGAAGGTCCAGTGGTAGGTATGTGTTATGTGTTAGCTTGTCCGAATAATTGACTGGACAGAGTTAGCTAAAATCCAATTCAAGTTTTATTAAATTCAAGCAAGCGATAGCAAGCAAACAGCGCTGGGCGGCCGGGGAGTCTTCGCTCCACCAACGGCTCGTGCCTTCCCCCCCTGGAGTCCTTGGTTTTTATACTCTTCTACTTCCTTGTACCACTTATACTTCTGCTGCTTTCTGCGCCTGTGCATTGTGTTGCTAGGGAGTCTTTCTCTGCCTCCTGGTAGTAGTAAGGATGAAGGCTGAAGGTCTTCCTCATTGCCCTGTGGGTGAACTTTTGCAAAAATGTGATTACTCAACTCCCCTCAGCTACGGGTCTTGTTTATTTTGCCGAATGTCCTTCGGTTAAGCTATCAAGCCTCACGAGCACATAAATCTTCCATACATAAATTTTCCATACATAAATCGTCCATACCCTCCCATACAGGTTTAATGAACAAAGCACAATATGTTACCTATTACAGTATGTAGCTCTTGTCCTCTGGAACTCCAGTGGGGGGAAAAAACTCCTCTGGAAATCCAGTGGAAGAATGCTGCTAGGGTGTTTGAGATCTCAGTTTTTATTTAGCATGGACTGCTTGGCTCCTTCCCCCTGGGCAGAGCATCTCACAATCAGATGGGAAGTCGTGAGGCAGTTCCTTGATGGGCCATTAACAGGAGATAGTCCAGGAGGGAGTTATCTATGGGTCATGCGGATAAGTCATTGTTGTGCCCAGTAACAGAAGATAGTCCAGAGGGGGCAGGCAGGGAGCACCGCCCCACCTGGTCTCAACAGCTCCTGAAGATGGTAATAGAATACTTCTTGGGCACATCTTACATGTAACCTAGGACACTAAAGAATCAATCACATAAAGTCTCTTTCTCATACTGACCAGCTCACCTAGGTTAACACTTAAATACATTTCAAGTATTTTGGTTAGGTCTTACAAATCAATTATTTCCTTTAGAGCATTGCAAAGGCAAATACTTAACTTCTTGCACACAAAGTATCTCATCTTCGTCATGTAGCTCTTCCCCATCATTCACACATACATAAAGGACTAAATTGCATGCAAATATACTTAGGAGGTGCTCTGTCTGTTGGTAACTCTCTTCACCACAGCTGCTAGTAGCAACCAAATGACTGTAAAGACTCAAAGAGACATGTGACTAGTCAGATATGTCAAAAATCCCACACAAGCCCTAAGATCAGTTAAAAGAAAGTGCTACATTTTCCTAAGTATTTGGCTTGATGCAAAACGTGCAACACAACCGCATTCACTGTTGGTTTGGATTTCTGTGGAGTGGCTGAAAAGAAAATGGACATATTATGAGCGATCCAGACCGAGGGGCCTCACTGTAACAACAGGCTGCAGCTGTTGCAGACATAAGCAAGGTCAGGGAGATTAAGAAACTGCATACCTCACGAAGAGATAAGGAAGTTGGACTGCAAAGACAAGAAAACAGAGCAAGGTGGGTGGACACCACACCAGGACCAATCATAAGAAGGCAGAAGGTGAATGGACAAGCAGCATTAACCTATTAGCAATCAGGACGTAGCGCGTGTGCCTTGTGCTAGTGTATAAATTGCTGTGTATCCCTTAATAAAGTGGCATTAACTTGATGACATTGGTTGTACATGTTATGTCTGTGACTTCCGCGTCAGATTTCCATGTGAATTGCTGTTTCCACCTGCTGCTTTGTTTACTTCATGGAAAATCCTCATCCTGTTAATCCATGGCGTGAAACAGAGATGTCCTAAGACAGATTCCTAGGACTAAACTTGGGCGTCTTCTCACTGCAAGCATCAACCGGTGCAGCTACAACAGTAAGGAAATGGAGATGTTCGTGAACTAGGGTAGATTTCTTAGGGGACATCCCATGCTTCTCAGCATCCACTGGGCTGATACATTCCTTGACATATGGGCTGTTTTTTCTCTCTTGTTGCCCTCTCAAGCCTGAATGACTGCAATGTAAGAACGACACATTAAAAGCTGCCAGCTGTCACATAAAAACCCTTCTCAAAGCTTAAGCAAAAAAGCATTTCCCAAGAAGACTCTTTAGCAAGAATATCATCACAGTTTTCAGCAATAGGTGCTGTGATAGGTAGAGACACGGACAATTTAAAATGTCAAAATCCAATGCGAATTTTATTATGTTAGCAAGCGAACAAGAGCAAAGGCAGCGCTGGGTGGCCGGGGAGTCTGCGCTCCGCCAACGGCTCGCAACTTCCCGCCTCGTGTAAGCACATTATATACAGTCTCATTTCCTGCATTCGTGATGTCGCAATCAGGTCGATACTCTGCGCATGTTCCTTCTGTTGCTGGGGGGTCTTTCTCTGCCTCCTGGTGATCGTAAGGATGAAGGCTGAAGGTCTTCCTCGTTGTCCTGTGGGTGGTCTTATGCAAGAATGTGACTACTCAACCCCCTCAGCTACGGGTCCTGTTGACTTATGCAAGAATGTCCTTCGGTTGGGCTATCAAGCCTTGCGGGCACATAAATCTTCCATCCATACCTTCCCATACAGGTTTAATGAACAAAGCACAATATGTTACTCATTACAATCCCCCCTTTTTCTTTTGTCCATTATTTTGTTCATTGAACTGTTGTAGCTCTTGAGCACTCAAGACAAGGGTTTCTGCTAAATCGGGCTCATCGGGTACCAATTCGTACTTCGCTCGAACAAGCATCAGGTGAGCGGCTTCTAAACGGCTCTTAACTATCGCGATAACTTTATTAAAAATACAAGGTCCGAATGCAAGCGCTAAAGTGAGCGGTATTAATGGTCCCGCCAATGTTGACAATAAAGTAGTAAGCCAAGGAGAATGGTTAAATCATGTTTCGGGGTTCGTCCCATTTACATGCTTGGCCTTAGATGTAATTCCCACAGCCTCGTAAAAGGGCGGTCTAATGCCATAACACAGCCAACAGGAGCTGGTCATTTGTGGGTTAGTTTTATTCAATATTTGGTAGCTCGCTTGCATCACTTTCCATAAGGTATTCCCTCCTAAATCTTCTTCCGGGATAGTTATACTAGAGTGAGTATTCTTACTAGTAAACTGGGTATCATTGCTAATTTCAGCATTATTTGTAGGTCCCAGAGTTTGTTCGTGTGCGAGTATGGAATTTGGTCCAATTGGTTCAGGATCATTTGGAATGGCCTCCTTTTTATCAGTCCCCCTCTATCCGTTCCTGACTCCCAATAACGAATTCCCCAAGTCTTTCCAGTTACCCACCCCGAGTCGTTGGGCTGCGTGATATTTATAAAGATAACATGGGGACTCCAATCGTAAACTTACAATTTCCTCCGGACGCGGAGGGAGATCCCCGGTAAACAGGGTTGTATCGGTACCAGTTGGCACAATGTGGGGGTGAAACTGGGAGACCCAGGAGCAGTTACTGTTTGCACTATGGCTTGATGTTCCCATCTGGATAATGTCCATTTAAAAGGTTGGTGTGCATATGGCTCACAGACAGGGACGCATAATACTATCCAGATTGCCCCTATAAATACGTATCGGGAAAAGTGGTGGTTTTTGTAATATACCAACTGCTTATTCCTACCCCAATTTGATACCCGTACCCGATTTTTGTCATTTGCACTCCAGGGCTTCGCCTTTTTGCTACCATCCTTGAGGCAGGATCTCAAGCACTGCTTTGCAGTCCCAATCGTTGGGTTTGTTCCTCCACAGTTTTTTTTACTCCTCTGCCTCGCTCGTCGACTCGGTTGCTTCGAGCCATGAGGGGTGCCATCTTCTCGGCAGCAGGGGTATTCTTCAGGAGGGCTAGTGCTTACTTTAGCAGCTTGCCTCAGGATGTACGAATTCCAGTTGGTATCTTTAACTTGGAGTGTGTTGCACTTCACCCCTTTCAGGAACTTCCGGCACTGCCCTCTTACTATTTCAGCAACAAAAGGAATCAGTTTGTTCGAATGGCAACAATAATTTTCGGGCTGGATTCCCTTAGCAAATATCTCCCACCATTCCCTTGATTCTGGAATAATCTCTCCCTGTGATTCTTTTAATTTTAGTGCCAATTCTGTAAGTTCTCTTTCTCACTCCCAGCAGATTTGGCAGACGCCCCTTGGGGCTCTTCCGTTTCGGCAATGGGCCCACTGCCGTTCCTGACACACCTTACACACAAAGCACACGAATGGGTAACAATTAATATACCACACTTGATTTCAGCATCTACATGCCCATCTTCAGTCAGAATTGGATTCTCACTATATTCAATTTTAAAGGTGTTCATTCAGGTCCTTTGAAATTTTATTTTTAGGTCCCCGGGTACACTGGTCACTTGCCACTGTTGATTCTTTACGGGTCCTTTGATTCGGCTGGCGCGAGTTCACCCTCTCTTAGCTGTTCGTATGGAGGTTTCTGTAGTAAGTAAAACAGGACAAGGCCCTTCCCACTATGGGGTTAGTAAGGTCTCTTTACTTTTAGGTCCCAGCTGGCTGAGTATTTGCCACAACTGGGAACCTTGCAAGTGTTCTTTTGTTAATTTCCCGTAGGTCATGGACTAATCTATAGGACCCATCAGTTTTCTTTACAGGTAAGATGGGTGTATTGAAGGGAGACATGCATGGTTCCAGTAGCCTTCGTTTAATTAATCTTTCAATCTCTGGTTTCAACCCCATCCTGCCTTCTCGTGAGATTGGGTATTGTTTTATTTTTATTGGAATTTCCGGATCCTTGATAGTTACAGTGAAGGGTGGGATATTTAATTTGCCCACTGTCTCCGGAGTGTACCAAACCTCGGGGTTAATTTTTACTTCATCCTCACTTCTAAGGGGACATAATTTTACTTGTAACTCATTATTTTTAACTTCCAAATTAATGTCCAGTGTGATGATTATATTTTGTCCCAGTAGGTTATAATCTGCTTCTGGGACCAACAATAGGGATCCCACCCCAAATTTAGATTTTGTTTCAAAAAGAATGTCTTTTAATACTGGAAACCCCAAAAGGCTCTCCTTTTGCTCCAATTACTTGCATTGTCTCTGGGGACAAGTGACATCCCCGGGGTAACTCTTGTACTGTGGACCTCTTGGCCCCGGAGTCCACAAGGAACTCGATTTCCTGTTGCTGGGGACCTATTTTAATTTTTATCAAGGGCTCAGTTTTATGTCTAGCCCCCAGCAAATAGAGTCCCTGACACCCCTAATCCTCCTTGAATATTTTCTCATCTTGCAGCCGCTTTCTGCATTCCCTTCTCATATGACCCTTCTTCCTACAATAATAACACTCCACGTCCTTTCTCCTTGTTCCTTCCACCCCAGGACTTGGGTCCGTCTTGTAATCCCACCCCCACGCTGTCCTTCCCGAGCCACTGCTACCATCAACCTTGCCTGCTTCTTAAACCTCTCGTCTTCCCTTCTGACAAACACCTTCTGTGCCTCCCTCAATAACTCATCCAAACCTCTGTTCTGCCAATCATCTATCTTCTCAATTTTTCTTCTAATATCTTCCCATGCATTTGCTACAAATTGCATTTTCAGCAGGGCCTGCCCCTCCTGAGTGTCTACATTCAGACTGGAATACATTTGGAGACTCTTTCGTAGTCTCTCTAACCATTTAGTGGGCGACTCATCTGCTTCTTGATATTCCTTGAAAGCTTTATTAATTCTTCCTCTCTATTCTTCCTCCCTCGGTAGCCACCCCCCTTTTCTTTTAAAGGGTATAAATTTACCCTAGTGTCGGCCACCATCCACAGACTGGCATATTCACTTTCTTCCAAATTAAATGGTTCCTTTGAGTTAACATAAATGTTTAGCGCCTGACATATTCAGTCCTTAAATGATCCAAAACCAGGCCAATACAGATGGTCTCCTCGAATCTGTTTTCCGCCCCAGACCTCTATGCAATAACGGATCATTTTTACCTTATCCTTTCCCTGCCTAGAGGGAAAGTTATCCCAGTGTTTCAACATCAGCCTTAGGGGACTATCGGGCGGTATTTGGGGCAATTTCACATGGGGCCCCTCTCCCATGGGCTCAAAGGGCTTGCTTTTCCTTTGTCCCATCTTCTGAGGCACTCACATACACACCAACTGCTCCCCTCGTTTGTGGCTCGCTCCCTCGTGGGCTACAAGAAACGCACTACTAGAGGGTCCGCACTCACTTCGCCCTGGCAGGACGTCTCATACACCGTGCCCCAGGATACCCAACCCAAACCGAACGGATTCCCGGCCTATACTCACGCGTCCTGCGTTTTCGTTCGGAGCTTCGTGCACAAAGATTACAGGGTTACCGGTTCTCCTTTGCTCAGTGTTCAATTTAGGTTCGTCGGTCGAGACAGAAGCGACCTGAGGGCTGCAGGGGCCGCCAGATGGCGGGGCGCCTCCCCAATGCAGCTGCAGGCCACAATCTAGTCGCGATCCGAGTCACAGCACCAAATTGTGATAGGTAGAGACACGGACAATTTAAAGTGTCAAAATCCAATGCGAATTTTATTATGTTAGCAAGCGAACAAGAGCAAAGGCAGCGCTGGGCGGCCGGGGAGTCTGCGCTCCGCCAACGGCTCGCAACTTCCCGCCTCATGTAAGCACATTATATACAGTCTCATTTCCTGCATTCGTGATGTCGCAATCAGGTCGATACTCTGCGCATGTTCCTTCTGTTGCTGGGGGGTCTTTCTCTGCCTCCTGGTGATCGTAAGGATGAAGGCTGAAGGTCTTCCTCGTTGTCCTGTGGGTGGACTTATGCAAGAATGTGACTACTCAACCCCCTCAGCTACGGGTCCTGTTGACTTATGCAAGAATGTCCTTCGGTTGGGCTATCAAGCCTTGCAGGCACATAAATCTTCCATCCATACCTTCCCATACAGGTTTAATGAACAAAGCACAATATGTTACTTATTACAGGTGCTGCAGTCAGCTGGTTTCTACTCATTTTCCTTCCTGTCACACGATCACATATCCTATTAACAAGACATACCCTGATATTTTGCTCCTAAACCACACTCCACCCCAGAAGCGAAAGTACTTCACGTGTAGTTGTTCAGAGAAAGCAAACAAGATGAGCCAAAGACAACAAATCATGTTCCTTCCAAGTGGTATTTCCTGGAGTATTTAAACTGATTTTGCCATTTGAAAACTCCGTCTTGACTCTCTGTCATCAAGACATACTTGACTATTTCAGCTAACATTAAAAATACAATTTAAAAAAAAACCCCCATGTTCTACAGGGTTAAATGTGGAGCTTCATTAAACACAAGCAAAGAGGAACTTTCCTGTATCGATACCACAGAACTTCTACTAATGTGTTTACGCATGCTTATGCCTGGTTCACCATATTTCTCCTCTGCAGACATGTAACATCCCGGCCCCTTTATTTTGTTCCTCTCTTCTTCCATCAGCTGTGGCACCCATGAGACTCTTCCTCAACTGATTCAATTCACCAGAAGATCAGCTAGAGGCTTGTGGGGCCTTTTTTCCCCAGTTGGTTTTCTGCCATGTCAATGATTTGAATCACCTCAGAAGAAGTCCAGTGGACATCCAGCCCACCACAATGCAAGGGCTACGGCTAAGAGAGGCAGAAATGACCTTCTGTTTTGGTATCCCTGCTACTGAGGGTTTAATCCTATCCTGCAAAACAGCAGCCTAATGATTTCACACAATCGGTACCACAAAAACCCTTTAACAAACTGATTGAGTGCCACTGCAAGAGAAGAGCTGCTGCTTTCCCACTGAAAGTTCCCAGCCACTCCAATAAAGAAAACTCCTAACTTCCAACCCCATTTATTCAAGGCCAGCTCGCAAACAGTTACTGCTGTAGCATTGTCACTGTGAGCCACCTTTTCCTGGTGCTCCCTCTTCAAAGTAAAACTGACCATTTCAGCCATGCTTTAGCTCAGCCCTCAGACAAACTGTGACCCTCTACTACTCTGACAAAGTTCGATGTCCTCTTGCATATCCACTAAGGGTCACATTCACCTTCCCTGAACGTGTCTGTGCAGAATGATCCACCGGTGCATACAATGCCAAGAGCGCTTCTCCTTTTCTGAGACTTCACCCGAGAAGTCCTGTGATCGCATCTACTTTTTCTCATCACATGACACAGTTGCGGAAGACCACACGCTCCATCCTTCAAGCACAGTAACAAGACCAGTACATACAGGGCTGCTAAAAAACCCCAGTTATCAATGTTAGCATCTGATGGCTACAGATTAACTCAATTATCAAATGAGTTTCTGTAAGCAGTGCTGCTTGCACAGTACCATCACTTAACACCTAGGTATTTCTGTCATCTTGCTTTGAAAGGCTACAATTTAGTGTTAGGGGTGAAAAGGTGAAAGTTTTAATGCAATGCATCAAAGGTGGCCAGCAGCCCCTTTGTGGTACATCGTTCCTCCCCCAACGGCCTTGCGTTACGTTTACCTGGAGACATTACTCATTAGGCGGCTCCACATAGTCCCTACTGGGGCACCAACTGATGCTGTCTAACCACGCACACCACTATCAACACAAACCTCCCTCACTTCTAGTGCAAACTTTTCCTTCAGTGAACCTAACTCACACCAAAATTGCTGTTCAACTGTGGCTATCACCTGCCCACACTGGGGCAAGTGCGAGGTTTTGGGGGGCCACGTGGCCCCAGCGCTTCCCCAAAACCATGCAGCCCGGCCCTGGTGTAGGCAGGACGTGTCCAGTGCCACTTGAGCAGCTGAGCTGAGGGGTCTCTGCTCAAAGTGGGGGGCTCCCCTGCGCTGGGGGCTCTGGCAGGGCATCCCCGGGGGACACAACCCCGGCCATGGAGAAGGCTGACAGGAACCCCCAGAGTGGCCTCAGAAAGGGACGCCGCAGTCTGCCAACCCTCCTTGAGGGCTGGGGTCCCCCTGGGGTCCCCCTGCTAGCAGCACACAGCACCACCTGCCACTCTGCCGCTGCCCCGCGCTCACCGGCCCCTGGCAGCAGGCAGAGAAGGCCGAGGCCGAAGGTGCCCAGCCACGTCACCATGAGCACCGCCGCTTCTCCCCCGGCCGGCCGGGGGAGGGCCGGGCGATCTGCTGGGACTCCAGCACCCCCGAGGCGCTGCCGCATGGCTGCAAGAGGAGAAGGGGGCAGGGCGGCTGCCAGAGGGGTGGCGAAGGAAAGGGAGCACACGGAGCGGGAAACAGCTGAGGCGGGTTGTGCTTTCTCCCGGCGAGGCGGCAGGCTGCCGAACGGTACCGCGGGCAGTGGCAGCCAAGCGTGGGCCCAACCATGAGGCCTGCAGCCTGCCCTCGCCTTGCACCCTGTGCGCGTCCTTACGCACCTCTCCACGGCCAGGCCAGTGCCTCTCTGCTGGAGGCCCTGCATGCTGTTTCTCAAGTAGCCAAAGGGCATTCCCCATTGCCCAGTTCAGGTAGTGTTGCCCAACATTGTTACTCCCATACCAATTGAAGGCTTCTTTCCAGCAGTAATGGTAATTAGAATCATAGAATCGTTTGTGTTGGAAAAGACCCTTAAGATCATTGAGTCCAACCATTAACCTAACACTGCCAAGTCCACCACTAAAACGTGTCCCTATGCGCCACGTCTACGTGTCTTTTAAAAGCCTCCAGGGACGGTGACAACCCCTTGGCTGGACAGCCTGTTCCAATGCTCAACAACCCTGGGCCCATCGATCCAGCCTACCCAGGTCCCTCGGCAGAGCCCTTCTACCCTCAAACAGATCGGCACCCACCCACTGCCTCCCAAGCTGCTGCACAGCCACTTGCACTTTCCTACCCCACCAAGGAAAGGCTCACACTGACTTGGAAAGGCCGTTTAGTGCCATGGAAAAAGGCCACTTCCGCTGTGACTGCCCAGCTTGCGGCCCCACTGCTCTGTGTTGTGGAGGCAGCACATCAGCCAAGTGCTGAGGGGTTCAGGAGAAAGATATCGGGCCACCTGCGCCACTTAGGTGCTGTCCTGAGGTCCTGTGCTGTGCCCTGGCGACCCACCGCGTCCAGCCGAGCAGATGGGAATGTGTGAGCTCAGGCCAGGCTCAAAGGTGGCTGCTGTGCCCTGTGCCGGGGAGCCCAGAACCGGAGGGAGCACTGCAGATGCAGCCTTACCTGTGCGGTGCAGAGGGGAAGGATCGCCTTCCCCAACCTGCTGGCAGCGCTCTCTGTGCCGGGGGCAGGAGCAGAGATTTCCCTTGGCCAGGCCTGGAGCCCTGGAGTTGCGCTGCCTCAACAGCACCTTTCGGCCACAGCGCCACCCAGGGCGCTGGCTGCCCCAGGGGGGGACCTGGCAATTGACTCTGTACTTGCTGCAGGAGCAACCGCCCCGCTTAGGTGGGTGCCGAGGGCTGGGGCCTCTGCCTTGGCACTTCACATGTGCCCTTGTGAGGTGGTGGCCGTGTCATAATGGGTGGCAGGTGGCTGACGACGTCCCTGCCCTGATTTAAGATGCACGCAGGCTGGCAGCGCTGATGTTACTGTGGCCATTGTGACACGCAAGGCCAAGCCCCTGTAAAGGAGCTCTCGGCTCAGGCCGTGGGTCAGTGCGACATGGGGAGGTGAGGAGAGAGCAGGGGAGAGATGGGGCTTGTGTGAGGCTGCTGAGAGAGGAGGATGTCCCACACCGTGGGGCTCTGGGCCTGTGCTGCAAGATCTCCTGCGTCCACCTTCTCCTTCATCCATGTCTGCTTCTCCCTCACTCATGTCTGCTTCTCTCTCAGCGTCAGCAGAGGAGAGTTTGGAGGAGACACCTCGGTGCTGCTACTGGGACAGAGACTCTCCAAATGCTTGCCGTTGACTTGCTCCATGTCTACAAGGAAGCAGAAGGCCCCTGACTCAAGGGAGCAGGGTGAGAGCAAAGTATCCCTCCCATAGCCTGGCACAGGCACAGCACTGCTGTGGCCTATCCTGCCCCAGGCCTGGGGACCATGCCCTTGACTGTCCCGCATTCCCTTATAGCCTCCAGTGCCATCTCGCAGCATGACGGCCCCAGCACCAGCACCTGGTCAGGATCAGGCCCTAACCACAGCTCCCCACACCTGGGACCAGCAGTACCAGTACTGCCAGCTAGCCGCCATTGGGGACCTCCGGCAGACCCCCAGCACTCAAGCGCTGCAGATGCTCCAGCTGCTTTAGCACTGTACGGACGCGAGGGCGCTTCCGCTTACAATGATGGGAGCAATGTCATCCCTACAGCTGGGCCAGAAGATGCCGTGACAGGACCCACACACCAGCACCAAGGCCTGAGAGTGGCACATCCAGCCAGGCAGTGCCGAGGCCATCCCACAGCATGCTGGTGCCCAAGACCAGCAGCCCAGGCACCACCACCCAGCCGCCATTGGGGACCTCCTGCAGACCCCCAGCACTCAAGCTCTGCAGATGCTCCAGCTCCCCTGGGCCTGTGTGGAAATACAAATGAATGGAAATACAAAGCCCAAGCATGGCACTTCTTTAGCACGTAACTAGTCACACCTGTATACGTCCCCAGTCCCCATCTTTTGATTTCTTTTGTTTTTTTTTTCCTTAAATAAATGTGCACCGAGCTGTTTCACAGTGCACAATGGAAAACGTGGCCTTTGTGGTCAACACCTTTGCAGGGCCCACACAGTAACACACCTGGAATAATGCTCTGACCACTAGGATTGCCTTTAAAAAAACAGAGAAACAAAAAACCCAAAACCCTAAAAACCCACCAACAACCACCAGAAGGCAGCAAAAAGAGATCAACTATTTATTATCTATAATGTTGTACCATATATAGCCCACGTCCTGAACAAGATGAGCACTGTAGAAATAACATAAAGAAAGTCCCAACATAGAGGCAAAAGCTTATCCTAAGCAATTTTGACAAAGAAACACCACTAATCCCACACGTGGAAAAAGGTGTACATGGACATCAGTATCTCCTTGTCAGAAAAAAAAGCGGATTCTTGTTGGCTATTGCAAGACACCAAAAGGAAAAATCAATATACCTGTGTATGCCTCCACATTGGTGACAGCCCCTTCTAACGGCAAGACTTCACTACCACAGCAACAGGTCCCTCCCTGCCCCAAGAAGAACAGACCACAACAGGTGCACACCATGCCTGACCCCAAGCACATAGTCCACGACCCACTGAGCATGCCCCAGACCCAGGATCAGAGGCTTAGACCCTCTGGAAAATTCCAGGACAGTACTGGGCACGCTCCCCACCAGCAGCTGCGAGGCATGGACATATAAACTGATTGCAAAGATGGAGCACGACACCACTATAAAAGGGCAGAAGCTGTGAAGCACAGGGGCTGGCCCTCTCTCTCATCTTTTTCTGCGGATGGGCCCCTTTGTTGTTGGACATCAAAGACACGAAGACCCCAAAGACGCATCGGATCGATGGGACGCCGAAGATCCATGGTAGCTATGTGGCGACTGTCTCTTTCTCTCTCTCTCTCTCCTCTCCCTTTCTTTTTCTTTCTCTTTCTCTCTTCTTCATGTGAACATTGGCAGTTCGATAAATCAAGTTAGCACTTGACTCCGTTTGAGTCTTTGTTCTGTTTCTGAGAATCACGAACCTGATTCACAATAAAACGTCTAATCGAGCATCACTCAGGAGTTAGGCTCAGCTGCCCCTAGCCACCCAGGATTACCTGAGGTTGGTTAGAAAGCAAGGGGGTTTAACTTCTGCCAAATTGTTCCACCGTTAGATCAGATCGCGACATTTTAAAATGGGCATCACGGACAGGATTCTCGGAAAACAGAATGTGTGCAATTAAGGTGTGACCTCCTGAGAGTGTAAAGGGGAGAAGCAGATATTAGAGTGTGTCCCTCTCAGGACGATATATCCCCTTTGTGTTAGAAAACACAGAAAATGTATTGATAATGTGTGGCCTTCTGCGAGAGAATAGCAGAAATTTGGTAAAATATTAAGGTGTGACCCTCTCAGAAAGAAATAACCCCCTTGAGTGTGCTAGGCAAAATGAGTAACCAAAAAGCAACCGATACACATAATCCCGTCTCTTTGCCAGCCGAAGAGATAGATAAACTCCATGATTTTTTGGAACTTTACCGATCTCGCCCCTTGCCTCAGTGACGAGTGCGGGTTAAAATCATTAGTTTCAGTCACAGAGCATAATAGATCGCACAAAAGTGCTGCTAAAAGAGGCCAGAGTAAGATGGGGGAAAGGGAAAGCCGTAATTTGTGCCGTGTTAGGTGCTAGCCTGGCAGTGGCGATAGAAGATAAATAACAACAACTTAGCCATACTGATACCATAATAAGCTCTTTGCAAATGGCGCTAAAGTCACTGCAACAACAATTAGATGAAAAGAGATGATTATTGGAAGAGGAAAAATACCAAAATGCTGTATTAAAAGGGGAATTACAAAGTCAGTTAGTAGAAGAAACAGCAGAGGCAGAGGAAGGACCTTTGAAAACAGGGATAAGACAAATCTACCCTCAGGAGGATTTGTGAAAGGCAAAAGAAAATACAGAAAGCCTTCTCTACACACACCCTTTGGTTAAAACTGAATACCTGTATGAGGGTAGTAATGACGACTTCCTCCAAGTAATTACTAAAGAAATTCCATTCACGGCAACCGAGCTAGCTAAACTCAAAAGGGAATTTTCAAGAACCCCAAAGGAGTCCAAAACAGAATATGTATGGAAGGTATCTCTATCAGGGGAAGATGGAATTTCGCTATCAGAAAAATCAGAAGAAGGTTATTGGGGACTGGGTGTATTTTTAACTACTGGCAATCACTGGGCCCGATGGTCGTTAACACAGAGGGCTGCATATTGGGCTGGAAGGCTCAATCCCATCGAAAGAAGAGATCCCCTTGCTACACCAACAATGGCAGATCGACTGGCAGAAAGTGTGCAAAGGCAGCTTGTCTCCAGGTGTTATATGACAGAGAACTTAAGCCCAGTCACAGTTCTCCAATGTTAATGCCTGTGGATCCAGAAAGAATGACCCCCCCTAATTCGGGGAATCCCCAGTTCCTTAAAACCTATTGGAATCCAGATCCAGGGAAAAATCCAAAATGCTTCAGAGGATAGAGACTCTGCTGCTTTGGAAGGAATGATCACCCCCAATCGCCAGGGATCAGGGAGAAAAATGCGGACTTGGGGAGAAGTAGCCCAAGAATCGATTAATTTTGGTGGGAAATACGGCCCCATAGGAGGAATGACACAAAGAACTGAAACTAAAGCCGTACGGGCTGCGGAATTAACCACTAAGCTGCAGCGGTCAGCAGAAAAGAAAGATTTGAGACTATTTTGGAACATTAACCCTGAAAGAGAAAAGCCATTGACTAGACAGGGACTTTGGCAGCTGGGAATACAGAAAGGTGTCCCCTGTGACTCGATGGATGGGCTCCCCACCCATAAATTAGAAAAACTTGTGTTAAAATGGTCAGGGCAAAAAGCCACCTTTGATTCTAATCCCTCCGCCTCACTCCTAATAGACCTTGGGGAGGGATTGGCCAAAGGGAAGATGACAGTGGGAAACTGAAACCTCCGTTTCCCGAAGGTGAGGGGGGAAATGGAGGGTGGATGTTTATTAGACAACTCACCTTAAATGAAAAAGGAGATTTGTTAATTACAATTGCAGCGGCACCTAGAAGACAACCAGTAGCTTTTCTTATTGACACAGGGGCACAAATTACTGCATTAACGTGAACAGTAGCAGAACAATGTGGGATCCCAATCCCGTCTAAAAGCTTAATCATTCTAAATGCTTTGGGGGAAACACAGACAATGCCTGTGGCCTCAGTAACCTTATGGTTACCGGGAGAGGAAAACCCTATGAAAACCATGGTAGCCATAGGACCCTTTCAAACCAATTTTTTGGGAATAGACATATTAAAAGAGAGACAGTGGCGTGACACCCAAGGGACTTGGTGGTCTTCTGGCATTCCCCAGATCAGCTAGTTAATTAAAATACCTTGGGCAGAGATGCGCCTATTGCAGACAGCACCTCTCCTTCCCCCCTCCCATATTACCTGTGTAAAACCTTACCCGTTGCCATCAGGGGCCCAAGAAGGGATGGCCCCAGTAACTGAGGAATTAAACAATTACCCATTCCCTGTACAACTTACCAGCATGGCCGGTACACAAACCTAATGGAAAATAGCAACTAACCATTGACTATCGGTGCTTAAAGGCAAATACTGGTCCCCTGACTGCGGCTGTACCCAACATAGCAGAATTAATTGCAACCATCCAGGAACAGGCCCACCCCATCTTAGCAATCATTGATGTGTAGGACGTGTTTCTTATGGTTCCACTTCAGGAGGGCAATACCCCCCCCTCCTTGTGTCATTAAAACTGCCCCTCCATTTTCTGAGGAATTACAAAACGTGTGGTTCACAGATGCCTCCGCCAGGTGAGAGGGCAAACAGTGGAAGTATCGAGTGGTAACTATTAATGTGGGTACTAACAGGGAAATAATGACTGTGGGTGAGGGTAGCGCCCAGGTGGGAGAATTAGTGGCAGTATGGAGGGTACTCAATAGCGAGGGAAAGACAGGAGCTCCAGTATGTATCTATACTGATTCATTTGCAGTATTCAAAGGGTGCACGGAATGGCTCCCTTTTTGGGAACAAAATAATTGGGAGATAAATCAAGTACCAATACGGCCGGGATGGGGTGGCGGTTCGCGGGGGCTCCTTGGGGACTCTTGGCAGGGGCCTCGGCCTGTCCTGGGCGGCAGGGGCAGGGGCCAGGGGTGGAGGCGGCTCGCCCCCCTGGCAGGTTGTTTTGCCAAGAGCCGCTCACCCTTGACACGCACCCCGCCGTGTGCTTCGGGGTCGAGGAGAGGCCCCGGCACCTCGGCTGCGGTTGCCACCGGCCGCGCAGCACTGCCAGCCCTGGGGCGCTGGGCTGGAGCAGAGCCCACGGCCCGGTGCGGGGCGAGGGCGCGCTCTGCTCGCCAGGCTCTTGGCGGAGGCTTCCTGCGGCGTGATCCACTCCGTCCCGCGGCGTTAGGGTTGCGTGAATGCCTGCAGGGCCAGTGGTGGTGAGCTGTGCCTGCCTTCTCGCAGGATGACCACTTGACTCTTCGACGTGGAGAAGAAACGAGTGTCGAGACGCTTGTCTGTTGGAGGGCTTGGCCACGTAGTTTCTAAGGCTGAACTGCGGGAAAGATTTAGCAAGTTTGGGCACGTTTTGGATGCAGAGATTATTACCAGAAAAAATGATCAGGGCAACAGTTTTGCATCATCCTTTAAAAGCAACTTAGTTTTCGATTTGTAGTGTGAAATGACAGTTTTGTGTCAGAGCCGCTGTGTTTTCAGGAAATAGCTTGATTGTCAGTTTTAAAGGAAAGACTGAAATTATACAGAAATTAACTGCGTGTTCATCATTGATCAGGGAACGCTATGAAAGCTTTTGCTTACATCACTGTCAGCATTTCCGATGCAGATCTTAGAAAGTGTAAGTACTTTAAAAAGTACTTTTTAAAAATTTTTTCTTTTTAAAGTAATTTATGTTTTTGAGCCAAGTGGCGTTGCTGATAATGCGTCTAATGTTGTCAAATCAGGGTGTGGTCAAGGTAGACTGTCCTAGGTTACAGTGTAAAATGTGCCAAAAGAAAAAAGTATTCTATTACCATCTTCAGGAGCTGTTGAGAGCAGGTGGGGCGGTGCTCCCTGCCTGCCCCCTCTGGACTATCTTCTGTTAATGGGCACAACAATGCCTTATCGTGTGACCCATCGATAACTCCCTCCTGGACTATCTCCTGGTACTGGCCCATCAAGGAACTGCCTCACGACTCCCCATCCCATTGTGAGATGCTCCGCCCGGGGGGGAAGGAGCCAAGCAGTCCATGCTAAATAAAAACTGAGATCTCGAACACCCTAGCAGCCTTCTTCCACTGGATTCCCAGAGGAGTTTTCCCCCCACTGGAGTTCCAGAGGACAAGAGCTACCTATCTACCACTGGACCTTCGGAGGAAGACCAGACCCTTTTACAAGATCACTGCTTCAACAGAACTACATCCATCGCTTCAGGAGGACTGCAGCCATCGTCTTATCAGACTGCTACTGCCACCCTAACAGAGTGTCACTTTGTATTTCTGACTCTGTCAGTGTAAACCAGTGGGTTGGTTTTTTTTCCCCTGCCTTGTGTTATATATATATATATATATATATATATATATATATATATATATATATATATTAGTAAAGAACTGTTATTCCTATTCCCCATATCTTTGCCTGAAGGCCCATTAATTTCAAAATTATAATAATTTGGAGGGAAAGGGGGTTGCATTTTCCATTTCAAGGGAGGCTCCTGCCTTCCTCCGCAGACACCTGTCTTTCAAACCAGGACATAGACCCTGTTTCATTCTGCTGTCTGTTCATTCCATGTTCTTTAAGCTGCCATTCAGTGGAAGTTGCTTTACTGGACTTTTCAGTAAGTGAGTGTAAGCAGATTGACAAGATGCCTTGTCACTGAGATGGGTGACTTATGAGTTTGTTCTAACCCTTTTCTGGAAAGGTATGGGAAGCGTGCTCCAAACGTTTTCATCAGGTCCATAAAACATTAGCAGTGACTTGATGTGAGAGGAAACCCAGAAGGAGAGTCTACAGAAAGCGTGCTTCTGTTGGAGCAGTTTTACAAATCCCCACATGGTTGTATTGCAAAACTCCTGGCAGGGTTATAGAACCACCCGTGTAACATGTGGCAGCGAAGTGGCAGATGAAGATACCTGTGCCCGACGAGAGGGGTTGGTAGTATGCCCTTGTACCTAGGGAATGCTGCCATTAGGAACAGGAAAGCTGTTTGAGAGCGAGTAAAAGCTCACTCAGCCCTTGACACTTGTCTTCCTTAAAGTCTGCGTACCACACTTTTCTCTTTGGTTTTCAGTACTCCTTAACTATGATTTTCAAAGTACAGAACACGTTAAGCAGAGAAGAGCCTGTCTGAGAGTAGTACAGAAACTTCAGGGTACCAGTATCTGAAATTTCAGGTTTGTGTTTGAACTGAAGTGTAGAAACTTGAATAACTCTTGAAGGCAGAACTTTAATTTTGCATGTGGTAATTTTGTGTAAGATTAGGGTGTTAGGCCTTTCATGTACGAACTTCAGTCAAGTGAATAGTGAGGTATAAGGTCGTGCTAGAGAAACTTCAAACTATCAGAGGAGGAAGTATATTTAAGTGTAAGGTCTATTTTTTTTAACGTAGAAGATAATCCTTTCCCGTCTCCTTGTTTTACAGGCATGTCAATTTTAAATAAAAAAAAACGGAAAGGGGGGACGCTGCAGATTGAGTTGGCCAAAGAAAGCTTTTTGCACAGGTGAAAATCAGTTTCAAAAAACGCACGTTGTTGCTCAAGTCACCCTTTTTCTGTTTATCTGATAATATTCTGGCTGTGCTTTCATGTGCTGTGCTCTTCTTCTTTCTGGCTTTTATTGACGTTGGTGGACTGTTGCTGCATATTAGATTCTGCAACATCTAGTTTTGCATCATTATTCCCTTGAAGGTGGCAGCTCTGTTAATGCCTTGAGTTGTGAATGGTTACTGTTCGGTGAGAGAGGATCACTGCCAGCTATAATTTGGCATGCAGGCAGACCTTTTTTCGTATGTGATGTATGTTTTGTTACAGGCTCACCATGGAGAGGGAGGAAGCAAAGCTGCAGGGAGAAAAGCCACAGAGAAACGACAAAGCATCTCTGTCAGAGTCACTGAAAAAGGCTGGAGTTGTAGACTTTCACATGAAAGCAGTACCGGGTGCAGAGGTGCCAGACCGTAAGGTGCGGTGGGGTAGATGTATAGGGAATTAAACCAAAACAAAAGCCAGGGTCGGGCACAAGCCTATTACATCTAAATGTACGTGCAATCTCTCTGCTTGATGTAAAGAAAGGTTTAAGTGCGACTGTCCAACTTGTGATGAGTGGCCTAAAGGACTACCTTATGCGTAGCCATGTAGGATGCTCCTGTCATTCTTTGTAATGGCGGGGAATAGTCTTGATCACAGTGTCCTCTCTTGTCGTGTTAAATCAGTAAATGCTTTATTACCTGTGCGTGTTGGGAATACCTTCGTGTCACCCTTGAAAGCATGTGAAGAGAATGTGTGTCTTGTTTTTATACAGCGTATATATTTTTGATGGCTGGGTTGTCAGGATGTGATCTCTGTGCTTCAGCACGTTCAAGATCAGGGTCTACCCGGGCTTACAGAAGTAGGGTTTAGAATAAAACCCTTGAACGTGCAAATCTAGGCAACAAAAATTCTGTTTACGACAAAGTTTTCAAAATTGTTTGCTAAGCGCAGAGTGTTTTTGGAGAGCGCTGGGGGGATTTTTAATTTTTTAGCGGGAAAGGGGAAAAGGGCAAGATAATACTGATCCTGTCTGTATAGTTACCACCATTCATTCATAAACCAGAAGCCTTCTGTTAAAAATAGTACTTGTAAAGTAAAAAATTTAGTTCTTTATTGTCAGTCCTTCTTTGCAGGTTGTAGAAATTTGGTTGGCTGGTTGGTTTTGGTGTGTTCTTTTTCTGAGAGGGAAGCTGCCTAAGTCGCACAGTACAAATATATCTCACTTAAGAGAGTAAGCAAAAAAAGAATTGGGCACAGGTGATTCTTTACTAGTGCTTCTGTTATCCAAGAATATGCATCTTGTTTTATTCCAGGGTTACTGCCATTCCTTTTTTGTTTGACACTGATTATTTTTGTTCTCTTTTAGAAGTGGGTTGTTGGTAAATTTGGCAGAGTCTTGCCTATCCTTCACCTTAGGAGTCAACAAAAAAATAAAATATCCTTTTCCTATTGGTTGGGCATAGGCACAATTCCCTTCTTTCTTTCGTCGTATGGCGAAGCATTTGCTTAACGGTCTTAATATCGACTGCTATGTCAGACTTGATTTATTCAATCCCCTGGGCAAATCTTGTGGTAAATTTGTGCGACGCGAATAATTTTTTTCAGCTGCAAGGGAGTGGCTTAAATGCTTGTGGCGGTAACATTGAAAAGGACTCTTTGTTACCTTTCACGCAGAATTTAGCCTGTTCGTAAAGACTGGAAGTCTGCTTGTTGAAAGAGCCGTGTTCTTTTAATTCCTTAACTCAGACCAACATTGTGAAATATGACCCTTCGAAATACTGCCATAACCTGAGAAAGCTGGAGCCAGACTTGGCAGATGTAGTTCCTGTATCCGGGCTGACCTGGCACTTGGAAGGGAGAGATGACAGCATAAACAAGAAGCGGCAAGGAGAGTTCCCTGCTACTAAGAAGCCACCTAAAAAGCTGAGGCAACTGGGCAGTGAGGCTCTGAATGGAGCAGTAGTTCTCTCCTCAGGGTGCCAGTCACATTCAAAAAACACAAGCTCACCACAGCTAGCTCAAAGATCAAAATCCAAACCCAATGAGAAGTCTAAATTGCCTCCAGCAAGGAGTCCTAATAGTAAAAAAACAGAGAGAGGTTTACTATCAGATAAAAGCACTGTTTCTGGAGTTACAGCTCAAAATAATAGGAGTGTTTCTGGTGGTGACATTGATTCTGAAGAGGAAATCAGGGCAATGGTAAAGAACGAGAGAGAAATACAGAAAGCTGAACATGTTGAGACTGAAAGTGGCCGCTTGGAAATTGTTGGGGCTAATTTTGAATTAAAAGACAATAGCCACTGGTCCTTAAGCAATCTAGATGCCATGAAGAAAGCTACCCAAGGAGGTTATAGAGAGAAGGAGATTATGGAATGCGAGAATGGTTACAATTCAGCAGATACAGATGAAATTATTGCTGAAAGTAAAACTCCAGATCGAAGTAGCAGGGAAACTGCAATTTTAGAAGATTTTAAACAGGTGAAGGTGGAAAATAAAGAACTATTAACTAACAGAAGACATGGTTTGGGAAGTGACTCCTCACTGAAAACTCACAATTTAAAAGAAGAATGCATTGGAAAAAAAGGGAAAATGAAAAAATCCAAAAGTTCTGCCTTGCGGAGTACGGCAGTTAACAGTGCAACAAAGACAAGGGATAGCGAAAGCTCTTCTTCAGAGCCTGATAAAGGGGAGTCTGAAATCACTTCTGGTTATGAATCCACGATGCAAAACTGTCACCACTTAGCCCTTACATTGGATGACTTAAAAGCATTAGCTACTGAGAAGCTGGGGACTCTAGTAGAAGAATCGGGCAGTACACAGAGTTCTAGTCAGCACAGTGCTGAAGAAGATCCTATGGGTAATGTTGTGAATAAAACAAAACTTTCAAAATTTCCCCCTGCAGTTAAAAGGAAACATGTCTGTCCTGAGAGAGCCGTCCTTTGTATTCGCTTGAAGGCAGCAGTAAAAAGAGACAAAACATGGGTTGTGAACAGCACAAGGAATTGTCGGGTGCTGCCTCCTTAGCAGATGAGAGAGATCAGCCTGTTTCCAGGCAGTGTCTACGAGGAAAGAGCAAAGATGTGAGTTCTTTACAAGACAACCAAAATTCAGAGCGTGGGGGTGCTGCTGCTGATACTGAAGAGGAGCACAGCGATGTGGACAGTAAGGCTGCAGTGTCACAGAAACATGTTAAACGACCGTTTTAAAGCCCAAAACTGCTTTCACAAAAACTGAAGAGGGATGTAAGCAATAAAAATCGAGACTGTGAAGCTAATAAATGTGAGAATGGGAAGAGAAGCCTTCTGGAAAATAAGGAGCTTTGTCTTCATGCCACTGCTTCCAAGGAACCTCGTACAAAAGAGAAGGATAACCAGAGGAGGCTGGCAGCTCTAGAAGAGAGACAAAGAGAGAGAACTGGAGAAGCAGCTCATTCAAGGAGCTTTTTCAAATCTGGTAACTACACTCGCAACTTATATCTGAATCGTACGCAGTAAAATAGAGAAAAAGGGAAATTAATAGGTGTCGCTTAAGGTATTTTAAAATCATATTCTGGAATTTCTGACCACATTGCCAGTTTTCTTTTGAGTGTGTGCAGAACGATGCGTACCTAATGGTTGAAGTGTCTCTAGAATTGCAAGAGGAGTGGTAGTTTGCTCCTTTTGTGTTGTGGAAATGTCTTTTAGATGTTGATGTGTGACTGTAGCAAGTATTTGACATGTTTGACCTGACAGTTTCACTCTTACATAGGATAGCCAGCCAGCAGGCAAGCATGAACATGTCCTATTCAATTCAGATGTGGAAAGTGAAGCTGAAGTAAGGAGTTTGGGAAATGCGCACGAAGAAGTAAGTGTTACTGGGGAAAAAGTCCAGTATGCTGTAAGGTAACTCCGTATCCTCGTGACTGTTCCTTTTATTCTGAAGACTGTTTTTCGTAGTGAAGTTACAGAAAAGAGTAGACAAGGTGTGAATGAATATAAATGATTCTTCTTTTTTTGCTAACTTGAAACAGGTTCCAAAGAACTTAACCATGCACCTGGTGAAGCTGGAGAACTCAGAGAATTTGTAAGGAGACTTGTGTAAAAGATGTTCTAACTTGGATTAAAAGGGAAGGCGTTTAAGTTACAGGGCTTACGCATTGTTAGTTTTGAAATTTCGCTGCTTTTGGTCGAAGGAAGGGGAGGAGATTTGGCTTGAGTAGCATAGAAGGACGCATTGCTCTTTCCAGCGCCGTGGACAAAGCATCTGTACTAATGGGGTGTCGTGTTTTTTAAGTGATATTAGGGTCCAGAGGAGTTGTGTGGGACTTCTTCCTCTTTGCACTTAGCTAACTGAGACCTTACTTGGCAGACTCCTTAGGATTTTACCACCGTGCTTTCAGGACAATTAAGTATTTTTTGGGGACTAGAACTTCCTGTATCGTCCTGTTCGCAGTCACCTCTCTGCTAAAGCCTTCAACCGTTCATTTTGCTTTGTTGGATATTTTCTTCATGAACGTAGTACGATTAGGACCATTGTCACTATTTAAGGAAAACCTTCTTTTCTCTTTTTTCCTTATGTTTTGCACTTTTTTTTATATACATCTCTCAGGCTGTATTTAGAATCCCTGCCCTGTATTTTTCCTTTTTTTTTTTTTTTCAAAAGAACCCCTGATTCTTTGGAAAATTGTTTTAAAGCCATGGAGTGCTTGCCTTTTGTTGTCACTGATACTTAGCAACCGACTGAAACTATGTCCTAGAGGTTATACCATAAATGGGGCATGTTCAGAAAGGGTTTAATTAGACATTGATATTTTTAAGTTAATCTCCCTTGACATAATCAGAAAGTTGAATTTTTATACCCAAGTCTCTTGTATTGTAAACCCTGACTTCCCCTTTACATGGATATTTTGCCTATGCTAAAAGTTAACGGTCATGTTAAACAGAATTGTGCAAGGTGTCTATACAGTGTAAGATTTGAAGTGCATGGGTCAGTGAGTGAGCTGGTTGTTATGGAAGTCCGCTTTTTCAGATACACTGCAAAGCACATGAACAAAGTTGATACTGACTTACTTATTTTCTCCAACTTATGTAAACAACTGTTTTTCTGTATTTTGTTTCTGTTTAACAAAGGAGGAACCTGCTTCTAAAATTTTGGGCAGACTGTTTGAAATTAACGAGGATAAGCAAGATGATAGAGACAATGAGAGGTTCAAAATCAAGCCCCACTTTGAAGGCAAAGCTGGTGAAAAAGTGAGTGAACCCATGTCTGTAGTTCAGTTTTCTTCTAAGTCTCCACAACGCCGCTTCAGAAGACCGTAATATGTTCAGCATACTGTCTGAATATGATTCTGACAAACTTGCAAGAGAATTCTCTTAAAAAGAGGTGACAGTAGCCACCAAGCAAGTAGTGTGTGTTGGGGAGCGAGAGGAGTTTCTCTGATGCCATCTTTGAACGCAGGGAAATTTCTGGAAAAGGCATCGAGAGCTAAAGGTTATTAGTGTGTGGCCATCATTATAGTAAAAAAAAAAAAAAGTTACTGCATGTTGATGATTTTCTTCTTCAGTGCTTCATAGGGTCTATTTCATGTTGTCCAGCTCTTGGAATTGCAGTCGCGATTTGGCACCGATGAAAGGTTTCGCGTGGACGCTCGTTTCCTTGAAAGTGACAGTGAAGAAGAAGAAGGTAAACCTGGTCTTACCTGCTGGTACATGATGGTGCTGGAGCTGTGTCATGGAGCCTTCATCTTGGATGCATGGAGCAGCTCGTGGGCTGCTTTTGCTTCTTTGGTTATTCCTTAAAGCAAGTAACCCAGCTCTGTTGCGGCTGTACGTAGTACATGTTAGTAGCTGTACTTTCTTGCAAAAAGTGTTTGTCATAGCTGAATGAGACATCCTAGGTTGATCGATGGACATTTGAAGATATTTTTTTGATACAGGATGATACCAGAATGTGTTTATTCATGTGTTTTGCAGGGTAGCTGGTGACTTACTAAAATGAACTTCTTGACCATGACGTTCATTTGAACTGCTTGCGTTGCCGTCATCCTGCAGCCCGTGGCTAATTTGGCAGCCTTAGAAAGAAAGAGTTTTATTATTTGGTTTTTTTAAACAGCAGAAGGCAGAAAAGCTGAAAAAGGCCAAAAGTTTTAAATATTTATTTTTTCCACCCCTTACCAAAACCGGAATTGTTAACCTGGTTTTCAGGGTTCAGAATTTGCTTCTGAAAATTACATTTTTGCCTAGTTCTGCTACTCCCTTTGTTGCTTTAATGTGATTTTCTGTACAGCGTCTGTCAGTGGCAAAGCAGTTGCACAGTTATTTGATGTAAGCAGGGAAGGGGTTAAGTAACTGATCTGATTTTCACGTGAAAGAGATGCCTGTGACATTTCTAATTAAAAACTTTCTGCAGTGCAGGGGAGAAAGCTTCTGAGTAGTTTTACAATACAGTGACATGTTGATATGTGCAAACTCTTGTAGTACTATAGTAATGTTAGATATCAAATATCGTAGGCTTACTTGGGTCATAGCAGGGGGGAAAAATGCGTTTATTTTTCTCTTGGCAGAGACAAACATCTTGAAGGCAGGTGATGAGGAAGAAGTGCTTGCTGTGGAGAAAAGAAAAAATCTGCAAATACTGGGAAGCCTCTTGGATATCAACCTGGAACACCCAAAGTCAACTAAAGCAGCCACAAGTGCTAAGAGATTCAAGTATGAATCATCCATTGTTAGAAAAGAAGTGATTTTAGGAAGGCTTCATTTTTGCCAGTGTTTCACAACTGAAATTTCTGCCTAGCTGACTGAGAAAAGCATTTCCTTCTCTGTTGTGTGCATTTGAAGTCAGTCTTTAATGCAGCGTCCCAATAGATTACCCAACTGGCGATTACCATTATTTTAGGTGAAAAAAGTATCAGTTGCCTGCTTGAGTTTCTTCTAGCTGGTTTTGAATGATTGGATTGTTGCTTATGGAAATCAGTATTTTAGTAAGTCCTTGCCTCTGTAAGATACAGTTCTGTTCTGTGGAGACAAGCTTAGGTGGCCAAAGATGATGTGAGTTGCGCAGTAGGTCAGTAAGTTAGAGTCTAACTTCCGCAGCGGGCAGTAAGGTGGTTGTTTCCTCTGGCCTACAGGTGATTAGCCTCAAGCTTCTTTTTCAGTGGAGAATTTTAATTTTTTTAATTTCTCTTATTTCTGATTTTGAGAAATTTCTTCATTAGATGAGGAATTTGTTACATGTTGCTGTGGGGCATCTGTCTGGGATGAAATGTTTTCATACTGTTAGGATTTAGCAACAATTTGAGGTTTATTAATGGTTTGAGGTAGGTCAAAAGGTTGAATTTTAGCAGCTCTTAATCATCAATCGATGCAAGGTTTAACAAGGTAATTTAGTAGAATATATTCTGATTAAAACAGTGACTTAGTTACAGATTTGAGAATGACAAGATTCACACCAACTTATTACAAGGAATCCCGAATTAAAGCATATATATGTACGCAGCACAAACGCCCACGGACAGACCGACTGACACGTGGATAGGTAGAAAGGTGAAGATAAATTCTAACGAAGCCAGCCTCTTCCCTCTTTGAGTTTTGGAGTAAATACAGTGCATCGGCATTCCTCAATGGATGATGACGGGGTCTCAAGAAGGGTGATTCTCGCCCCAACCAGTTGTCAGCAGTACCTGAGAGGCGTCCCAGCTCGGGGGAGGTGCTGGTCACAACCCACTGCGATCCAGGAAAACTCAGAGGGCCTCACTTGGGATTGCTATTTATAGGGTCTGAGATAATTGACTTTGGTCGGGTACTTTCCCGTTTCGGCCCCACTCAGATGATGTAATGTTGTGGTAATTCCCACCAGTTGCGCCAGCCCAGAACTCACTAGATCTTGGAGTTCTGGTATCACTCCCTTTGGGCCACAACCCCGGTACAGATGCACTAGGCCTGTCTGTCACTGCTGTTCTTCAAACACGGGGGAAAAGCGGGAGCCGGGTACGTGAAGGGGGTGCCTTAACGCTTTGGTCACTGTGCACAGCCTGGGTACAGACATGCTGGGCTGGCAGGCATTACTGCTTCCCAGACAACAGGAGGGGCAGGACAAGCCCTAGCGCTCCGGTCCGCTGCCTTTTGCAGTCTATGCCTGACTTGCCCTGGGTTGGTGTGCGGCCCAGGGAGAGGGGATCACATCAAGTGCTGAATGGCCCGGGAGCCAGGGGAGAGTCCGCCACAGCATGCTCTAGCCTTCGTTAGAGGAGGATGAGGTAGGTCTGGAAATGTGCTGTTGGAAGTACGGTGACATCTAAGCATGTGCTTCAACAGAAATTGGTCTGTGGACTGACTCGGCGGAGGTTAGTGGTGTTAAGGGTAACGCAGTAGTGTGCAATTAGTGAATTTTTACTGGCAGCCACTATTGGAGGTGCCTCAACTGACTGCTGACTGCTAAATACCGTTGAGACTGCTGCGCAATCGTCTTTCGTTCTATGACATCTGTACACTTTTTCGTGTGTTTTCTAAAGACTGAGCAGAGGGGGAAATAACCTCTGCAACCCCAAAGGTCATGTTAGGAAAGTCTGGGGAATGACTGTGTTCTCTAATGCCCGGTTAATGATACTGTATGTAACCATTTAGTAGCAGTTAATTTTCGCTGCAAGCATTAATTTAGGGGGAGGAGGGGAAAGAAGTGATCACCTTCTTGCATTGCCATAAGGCAGCATTGGCCTTGCTACGCTAGTATTGCGGTCAGTCTAAACCTTAGACTGCTGTAGCTGAAAGTCCCCAAAATGTTTACATTTTGAAAGGTGGGCACAACGGGGTTTTGTTTGTTTTTCTTGGGTTTGTGTTTTTTTTTTTTTTCCGTGGACTATTTGGATTCATGCAATGTTTGGGACTCGAAGAAAGAGCTAGAGATACTGCTGTGGATAGCTATATTGTTAGAGCTCCTCAAAAGATAAACAGGTGCAGGTGTAAACTTACTACATAAGACACATGACTTGAGGTCTGTGTTTTACATGAAATCCTACAATTTGATTAAAGCCGCTTCTGCTTGTAATTTTTCCTGACTCAGACACTGACTAGCAGGTATTTTCTAAATGCCAGTTAGGTTTTGGCTTAGTTTGGAGCTTTTTTGGTAAAGAAGCCAATGTTGAATTTGAATCTGACTATAAAGGTTTAGGGTAGCTTTCAGATGAGCGTTTGGAACGTCCCGTGGTTTTTTCTTTTGCTTTCTATTTCTGTAGAGATATTAATGCCCTCCGCTATGATCCCACACAACAGGACCATGCAGTTTTTGAAAGGAAACGAGGTGCTACAGAAAAAGAGAGGTAATATTGCGGCTTGGTAACTATATTGTGATGTTTCTTCCTGTGGAAAGATGGCTATAGCAGAGGGCTGAGTTTGAAACTATACAGACTGCTCTGGTTTTTTCTTTAGTTTTCTCTGTTAGTGCTAAAATCAAGATATAACAAGAATTGTGACCACTAAGACCACCATGTAATGTCATCTTTTTCTTTCTGTCCAGCTGCTCTCTGCACACTATTTTCTGTCTTACTTTCTCACCTTCCGTCTACGCCTTTTGCTTCAAGATTTGCAAATCTGTGAGGAAAAAAAATATTAGCTCTTAACATTTGTTTTGCCAGAAAAGAAACCTGTCCTAGGTTTAACAAGTCCAAGTGCCAGGTCCTGCACTTGGGTCACAACAACCCCATGCAGCGCTACAGGCTTGGGGAAGAGCGGCTGGAAAGCTGCCCGGCGGAAAAGGATCCGGGGGTGCTGGTCGACAGCTGTCTGAACACGAGCCGGCAGCGTGCCCAGGTGGCCAAGGAGGCAAACAGCATCCTGGCCTGTATCGGAAACAGTGGGGCCAGCAGAAATAGGGAAGAGATCATGCCCCTACGCTGGGCACTGGTGAGGCTGCACCTCGAATGATGTGTGCAGTGTTGGGCGCCTCACTACAAGAAGGACATTGAGGTGCTGGAGTGTGTCTAGAGAAGGACAATGAAGCTGGTGAGGGGTCTGGAGAACAGGTCTTATGAGGAGTGGCTGAGGGAACTTGGGTTGTTCAGTCTGGAGAAGAGGAGGCTGAGGGGGGACCTTATTGCTCTCTGCAACTACCTGAAAGGTAGCAAGGTGGTGTTGGTCTCTTCTCCCAAGTAACTAGCAGTAGGACGAGAGGAAATGGCCTCGAGCTGTGCCAGGAGAGATTTAGATTGGACATTAGGAAAAAGTTCTTCACTGAAAGAGTGGCCAAGCTTTGGAACAGGCTGCCCGGGGAGATGGTGGAGTCACCATCACTGGAGGTGTTCGAAAAACCTGTAGTTGTAGTGCTTCAGGACATGGTTTAGAGGGCATGGTGGTGTTGGGTTGATGGTTGGTCTTGATGATCTTTGATGGTCTTGATGGTCTTTTCCAACCTTAATGATTCTATGATTCTAAATAGCTGAATTTACATGCTATCCCGTATTAAGTGAAAAGTCGAGATGTGGTTAATTATGAAGTAGACTTGTTCCTGCCTTTAGAGTCAAACCTCAGATGTTTCCCCACCTCTTACCCTCAAAGGGTGGATAAATTGCAGGAGATGAAAAGAAACGGGTTGGAAGTCTAAACCAAAAGGCTACTCACACTGCCCTATAAACCTGTTTCTGGCAATGGGAAATATCCTAGTGCCAGAATCTGGAATTGCTAAGAAAGAAGGGGAAAAACAAACAAAACCCCAACAAAATAAAACCACAACCCCACCAAAAGCCACCCAAACCTTAAAAGTGAACTCTTCATTAATGTGCGCAGCTAAGTTTAGGAGGACATTAATAGCAAGGTGGTGTCTTAGGGAACCTTTCTTTTAAAAATCTACGTACTGTGTTACTGTCCTCTAACAATCTCATTTCAGCAAAGGTAAAAGGAAGAAGAAGAGGGAAGAGAGTGAGAAACTGCCTGAAGTGTCCGAAGAAATGAATTACGATGTTGCTGTTGATTTGTTGTTCAGATCTTCAAAGAGCAGATCAGAAAAAAATTAATACTGTGGGACAAAGACGATGCAGAGGACTCTACGCCACCTGACCATTTGGGACCCAACGTTGGGAGTAACGTAGCTCAGGAGTCCAGTGGTTTCACGTTTTCCTTCTTTGGAGACATGGAGGAGTCGGGTGTAAAAGAAGGTAACAGCAGCACATCTGTAATAGTACAGTTTCTACTGAGCAGCTTCTGTCAGGCACTGTAGGGTAATACAGTGTGTAGAAATTCAGAACGCAGGTGATTTTCAGAGGCAAAAGTCAGTAATTATGCAAAATCATTATGATCTTTTCTTAAACTTGCCGAGATTGTTGTAATTAAATCACACTTAATTCGTCCTTGCTTGCTTGCCAGGAGTTTTGAAAGGGATGTTTTGAGAAGCAACTATTATTTAATTGGTTTTTGAACAGTGATGGAAAAACTTGTTGTCATTCACTAGATTTCTCAAATAAACAGGGAAGAAGATGATGTACAAGTCATGTTTCATATGAAGATCCGACAACATTTTATTATGTGCTTCATTTTATTATTGTACCTCTGGAATTGAAACTCAATGACACATGATTATTGGGCTGTCCTAAGCCAAGATAAAATCACATGTTATGAAACCATGTTTAAAAAATCTGAAATCAAGTCACTTAATAAGCAGTAATGTAGGAAATAAAAGAAACTGTGTGAAGTTAACTAAAATAGCAAAAAAAAAAAAAAAAGGCTGACACACCTGGGTCTCTTAGCCTGGAGGAACACTGAGAGGGGATGTTATCAGCGCTTATAAATACCTAAAGGGCGGGTGTCAAGAGGGCAGGGCCAGACTCTTCTCAGTGGTGCCCAGCGACAAGACAAGGGGCAGCGCGCTGGCACAAACTGGAGCACAGGAAGTTCCATCTCAATGTGAGGAAAGCCTTCTTTACTCTGAGGGTGACAGAGCCCTGGAACAGGCTGCCCAGGGAGGCTGTGGAGTCTTCTTCCCTGGAGATACTCAAAACCTGCCTGGATGCAGTCCCGAGCGACCTGCTTTAGCAGGGGGGTTGGACTAGAGAGATGATCTCCAGAGGTCCCTTCCAACCCCTGCCACTCTGTGATTCTTTGAAAAGAACCACTCACCCCCCACATTTCTGCTGACTTCAGGAAGTATTCAGTGTCTTCTAAATGCAGTAATACAAGTTTCAGAATGTGTAAGAGATCTCTAGTACAAAGTGGAAAGTATCTGAGCGGAGATGTAGTTCAGAGTTCACAAAGTTCTTAGCTCTGAGAGAACCATGCTTGAGCACTGTGTCTTATATTTGGTGTTATGAATAATTACTGGTTTATATTGTGTAAGAGTCCTGTTTGGTGTCAACAGGGCCACTGTGCTAGCTGCCATATTGCCACAAGCAGAAACAGCGGTCTCTCTTCATTGCACATACCTCAGTTCCTTAGGTGACGTTTGTGATTATTTTTTGTTGTTTTTTTTGTTTAACCTGACTTTAGATTGTGTGTGTCATGTGGAAACCATGAAGGGAGAACATGTGGATAATTTCTTTTTTCTGAGCACAAACCATGGGTGTTCTGTGGACAATTTAAACTTGAAACGCTCGCTTTTTCCAAAGTAGAATTATCCCATCTTTCTCTTGAATAAAATACTGTTTATGTTTCATAGTCTACTTACTGTTGGATTTATAGAACGGTTTATATTACCAGAGGCAGTATAGGAGCTGTCTTCTCTGTTCTGGTCATCAAGACAAGTACTGTGCTTATGTACTATAAGAAAAGGGTACCATAGGTTTGTAATCTCAGTCCTTTTGGCGAGGTGAAGTAGTAAGGGCTCAGGTGAATGTTTAAGTTACCATGTGTAAACTGGCCTTCTGGCAACTGGCTGTGTATACTATAGGCAGTAATACATACATGAAAATAACATTGCTTAAACACACAGACAGAATAAGCTACAGCATTATGAGTTTCTTTGCAAAGGAACTTATTAAGATAGTTCATGGTGAAGGAAAGCTTTTATGCCAACTTCTGAAGCTAAAATTAGGAAGAGGCACAATTCCTCCCAACTCGGTTGATAGCGATTGTTAGGTTGGAGTGACTTGATAGAACCCTGAACCCTAACAACAAGCTTCAGAAGGACTCCTGCACTTTTTCCCTGTGCTGTGATGAGACTAGTCGTGAATTTTGAGGTTGAATTTGTGGCAACCGAGAAAGCCTTTATGAGAAAGCAAACTAAATTCATACCTGCCCAGAGGGTGCTAGAAAACCTGGGAGGGGAGGTTTCTGTCCTTCTTAAACCTGTCTTCTGCAATTTAAGTATTTCACCATGAAGTAGAAATTTTTACTGGCAAGTAGGGGAATAATCTGATTTGGTTTTGGTTTTGTCTTTTTTTTCCCTAATTGTCATATTCTTGCAGAGCCCTACATACTTGAAACAATAAAACCTGTAAAAGTCACATGGCAAGAAGATCCACATTTTCAAGACAGCAGTTCTGAGGGTGATGATGAACCAGAGGCATCAGAAAGTGAAAGGGACAAAGAAGTGCAAGTTATATTTGTATTTGTTGTCTGCTTGGTTGTAGTAGTGTGATGCTGTGAGGATATTAATAGCAGCACTCAGGTCACGGGAAACTAACCTCTTCATTCCACGTCTCTGAACAATGGAAGTTGTCTTAGGAAACCGTTCCTTGCTGCACAGAATGTAATACTCAAAAATCCCAATACCACACTTGATTTGGAGTTGGATATAAACCCTGAGTTTCTAGATGAGTGCATGAGAACTTAACTGGGGAGTGGGTTTGCCCGAAAGTCAAATAAATATTAAGTTTTCTTAAGAAACTACCTTTTATGGAAGGCTGTATTTGGTTACTACGCAGCAATGTTCTTCAATGCATAGTGTTTCTCTGAAGCATTAAAGCTTTAACTTGGGTTAATGGAATTTGACAGTAAGTTGTATGACGTTGAATTTCCTTTGTGTTTGTCTAGGTTTTTCTCTTTACTACGGACAGAAAGAGCTAGATTTTTCTTCTTTTGCAATGATGATGAACAACTAAGAGGTACAACAGAACTTATTCGCCTCCTGTTTTGAACTCTTACTGAAGTTCAATGAGAAAAAAACACCGCATAGAGATTAATTTTTTGTCCTTTAAACATAGATGAGACGTTTAAGAAAAAAAAATAAAATTGCAAATTTCCATCATTACTTGTGGTATAAATTGTGGTAGCACATCCCACAAGAAAGTCCTGGTAAAATAAGTGCTGGACAGCTATCTTGCTTTCCTGCTTTCAGATAATTGCCTAATACGTGGCTGCTCTTTCAGGGCATACCAAAAAAAAAATAATCTCTTGACAAGTTATCTAGCCATTTTGGATCCTTTCAGGCATATATATGATCTGTAAATTTTTTCTGTGTTTCTGGTGTTATTGTTAAGAATATTGACTATTCTTATTGGCCACGTATGCCCACATGGTTCTTGATCCTAAATGATGTGGTTTTTTTTTCTTGTGAATATAGCAAATTTCATAGTTTAAAACCAAACAAAACATACACACACACACAAAAAAACCCCAAACCCCAAGGAAAAAAGAAACAGACTAAAAAATCGCCAAGCAGCCCACAGGCCACCAAAAGAATTGCTTTTGATATTTTACAAAATAAATTATCAAGACAGCCTTAAATAATGTTTGTTTCCTGAGACATGTTAGATAACTGTCATTAAATGTATGTGTAAAAGTTACTGTGTTAATGCAGTTATTGTACCGTAATCTTCCAGCCTATCTGATTTACAGTGCCTGTTAACATTGAGCTCCGAATCCTTAGTAGGCGTAAGTTTTCTTGGGAGACGTGGGATAACGGTGCTGAGCTTGTAACGAAACAGATGCTGTTTGACTGCAATTTGTATTTCAGCATATTAAGGAAAACTGCTGCTGCCTTTCATTTTTCTTAGTATGCAAGGCTGTAACAGATAACATTTCTGTCAGAGGCAACTACATTGTCGGGGCAAGAGAGGAATATGAGGAATAGGCCTTCTGACTTCATTGCTCTGTTGCTCATGAGATTTACAAATAGGAGCGTATTCAGAAGTGTTTAACCATATTAATTTGTTCTTTGTTTTGTGCAGAGGGCTCCAAGTTATTTTGTGGATCACTAGATCTCGGTGAAAAAAAGATGGTTGGGAACACAGACGTAGATTATTGCTTGAGGTGGATATTTTAACGTCGGTTACTTGGTGAGTGCAGCTGAAAGCTCAGCATGAGGCGGGAACATGGCTGCTTATTTGCTTAATCTGCATTAAAAAATACTTCAGGACCTTTAGAAGTGCTTAAAACTTTAAAATTACTAGGGAACTAAAAATCTGTAGTATAGAAGTGTGTGTAACATTGTGTTGTGATGTCCACTTAGGGAAATTACCGAATCTGAGCAGTGTACAGGACCAGTTACTTTACTACAGGTAAAAAAAAAACGTTTGAGACAAACCAGTGAATGTAGGAACTTGTCATAATATTATGTTGAAATTTAAATATTTTCAGGAATGCTGGAAGAAGCATAAGGATGCAAGAAGGAAAGTGAAAGCAAAACAAATCTTTCTTCTCTTACTGGTCTGAAAGATTTGGTGTTTCTTCTTTGGAGAAATTAGAGAAAAATGCTCCTTTCAAAATTCTAGTCTTTCAAAGATCTAATAGGGAACAATATTGGAGAAGACTGTTAAATTTGGAATGCATTATTTCCAGAGTAGAAGTTTGTGAAAATACATCTATAACAGGGAAGATGTATGAAATGGGTAATTTCTGTTTCTTCACTGAGCTGATTTTTCTACTTTTTAAGGGAGTGTGTATGTTAATAAATGCTAAGGACAACTGCTGTATGCTTGTTGTTGAATGAATGATATTTTTACATATAAGGTCTTGTCCTTATGTCCCTTGGGTCTATATGCTGCAGAGAGTCTCCTGGAGCAGAGAGGCTCGGCCAGCCCCCACGGTGTGGGACCCCCTCCTCCCTCGGCAGCCCCACACAAGCCCTGTCCCTCTCACCTCCCCACGTTGCACTGACCCACGGCCTGAGCCCAGCGCTCCTTTATAGGGGCTTGGCCCCATGTGTCACAATGGCCACTGTGACATCAGTGACATGGGCTTGCATGCGCCCCAAATATGTGCAGGGATGTCCTCAGCCACCTGCCATGACACAGCCATCTGGGAGGGTGGCCCAGCACAGTCCAGGCGGTGCCACCGCCCATCTCCCAATAATGGGGGCTGCGCCTGCCCAGCCAGCATGGCCCTCGTGGTTTGTCCCCAACGTCACGTGCTCTGGCCCCAGCCACTTCCAACAGGCTTCAGCTCTGTTTCGTTCTGGACAAGGCTACAACCAATTTCCCATCCTCCTTGCCTAGGTTAGTGAGAACTGGGGCAAAGGGGCAAAGCTGCTTCTCTTGAAAAGCTCAGTTCAGTGTCACGCCTCTACTTGTCACATGAAAAGTTCTGCAGATGGTGTCCCTCCTCTAGCCAAAGGGCATTCCCCGTTGCCCAATTCGGGTCCTGTTCCCCAACACGGTTGCTCCTGCATCAACTGAAGGCTTCCTTCTTGCAGCAGAAGCCAAGACACCCTTTGTGACAGAGGCTGCAAACAGATGGAGAGGAATTTACTCCACAGAGTTCAGGGGAGTCAGAGCAGTACCTCTGACCGAGGGCTCCAGTCGTGCCATATACCTTGGAGAGCGAAAACCCACCTCTGCTCCACGGGAGGGTTACAAGGGACCTGGGAAATGTCAGTCACCCAAAAGGATTTCCCTCCAGTGGAGAGCAGCAAGTACCTTTCTAGCGCAGGAAGGAGAAAAGATTGGGTTGCAGGGTGACAGCTGAGCAGCTCTGTGGAAGCTGGCGGAGAGCTACAAGGCTGAATCAAAGAACAAGGGGGACCAAAGGGCAAAGGAAATCCCACAGGGTGGCTGTACGGATTGGAACAACCCTCTGCTCTGTGGGCAAAGTACCGCTGGTCTGCTGGTGTGTGCATCAGGTGCCTTCCTGAGAGGCCTCGACGCAGCATGAAAGCTGATTCATGAGTGCCGGGAGCAGCTGTCCTCTCTGAGGCAGGCAGGGGAACCTGGGAGGCCCGATGGGCTTTTCTGCCAACAAAGGGGCCAAGCGGAAGGAAAGGGGGTACAGAGGGTCCACAAGAGAACTCAGTGGCAGCATGCTGTCCTTCCGCTCTTGACTGCTGTGATTGGGAAGACGTGAGGTCCAGACGTGGCCGGAACAGGATGTGCTCTTCAGGGGGATTGCAATGGGAGCCCTGAGGCACTCCCGAGCAATGGAGCTCAAAGGGAGCTGGCCAAAGAGCCGTAGTTCTGCACAGCCTCGCTCTGAGCCGAGGTGCTTGTTCCCTGGCCCCACTCACCGCTGTCGGCATCCAGCCAACGGAGCTCTGGAATGCCATGGTGTCAGAAGGCCGAGCAAAACCTTGGGAAGCCTGCCGAGAAGGAAACCCTGAGCACCAGAGCTTGGCTTGGAGAAGAGGATGGCTGAGGCCACTCTAACAGCAGGAGCTGATCAGGAGGCAGCCTGGGAAGCCTCTCGTCACTCTCAGCACGGTCAGCCAGCAGTACTGTAGGAGGGCTTCTGGGGTTTTGGGTTTCTACCTTGGTCCTGAGTTGCATTTCAGACCTGGATGCTCCAACGTGGGATTTCGCACTGCTTTTTTCCTATTCTGGTTCTGCCTGAGGCAACACCTGGTTTTTGTCCTTGCAGGTTCTGTAGTGGACTCAGTGGTGCTTTGTGAGGAAATGTCCCTGCTCACCTGAGCACTCAGCCTGGACTGCCTTCCCCTGGGGACTCCTTTTCCTCTGGATTGAAGCTTGCAGTGCAGCATCATTGCCAGAGCACCCCACGGATGGATTAAACAGCTGCCATGTAGGTAGCCCAGGCACAATAAGTTTCTGAGGGTAAATTGCCTCTGCTCTATAGTTTGCTCACATTGCTCTTTTAATCCACAAGATATTCTCGTGTGCCTTTAGGTTTCAGTCTTCCCTACCCTCCCTGCTTCTTTCTAGACTTTTTCAGAATCTTTCCCTCACGGAAGGATGGGAAGCTCTGGTGTGTTAGGAGATGACTCTTATTTTCTCCTAAGAATTTCTGTAGAATTGAAGTTCTAATGTGCTGCTTTTCTGTGACACAGAATTTCACAACAATTAATTGCTAGACATAGTGCATCATAGTATGAAGAGACCTAATGACATACTATTTACAGCAGCACAGGTTTTCAATCAAGATTAATCTTTTCAGGCAACTTTTATGGCATTAAACTGAGAAACAGGTATATCAAAGCCCCAAATTAGTGAAGGAATAGAAGTGCTGGGCACCTGCTATCAGCCCTTCTGACTTTGCTGGAGTTTGTACAGCTGCACATTTCAACCTGCATGGATTTTCATGTAGGATAGCTGGAGAAACTGAAGGAGCACTGAGTTAAATACTCTTTGACTTTTACCATAACAAGGAACCTGCTTGTATCAGTTTGCCAGGACAGAATGTTAAGCGCAGTAGCACATTACTAGAAAATCCTCTTTCTAGTAAATCTGCACTTATGTATGGATCAGCAGCGATGCTTACACAAAATGGCTGACTTGTTTTGCTAACAATCAGTCCTTTCCTGGAATCTAATCACTCAGATTAGGTCCTTCGAATATTTTAAGAATAAAGACTGCTCTATCAAATCACTTTTTCAAATTGATATGACTAATGAAAGGCATGCCTGACTGCTTTTTGAAAGATTTTTATGTAATTGCAAAATTATGAAGGTGGCACATTTTGAGGTCTTAAAAATTAGACAGTTCGGGTTTTTTTTTTTCATAATAAAGTGTCATCTGCCTTATTTGAGGATATTTGCAAACATGAATGTTTAGTATCTTTGTTCAGTCTTCCCTTTCACCCCATTTGTCTTTTGACACACCTTTTCTTTCTTTACAATTCTGTGTTTTCCCCTGTGGTGTTTCAAGTGAGATGTTTGGAATATCATCTCTAGTTATACTACTGGCTTGATATCTTGAATATAAGAAACGTTTCACTGAAAACATCTGGTCTGTCAGCAGTAGCAACCTGTCGATACTGCACCCACCGTAAATCGCACACACGCCGCTCTGCCAGAGCTGCTGCCGTGTCCGCTCCTGCCGGAGGGGGGCACCAGCTGCACAGCTCTGCGGCGTCGCGGGCAGCGCACGGGCGGAGCCCCGGCCTGCTGCACAGCCCCAGGAAAGATGGCGGGGCGGGATGGGCGTAGCAAACGCCATGTGGTACGTGCCCACGTGATACGTCACCACGTTAGCTGTGTCGTTGGCGTGCGCTTTTATTTTTAGACAGGGATGTGTTAGGTGATGTTTTAATTTCTGCTTAGCTCTGTATTGTCTTGTTTGAAGCACGGAGCCTGCGTCACCTAGTGGCTCTGCTGCATGTATGTCAGGGCAGCCAGTTCCACGCGGCGCAGCCTGCTTACACCGCGGTGTCGGTAAAACGGCGTGCCTGCCCTCAAGCAAGCTGTGTACTTGCCAGGTCTGCACGCACACAAGGTAAGGAACTAACTTGTTCAGGCTGACGGTTGTGTTTTTCTGAACCAGAGGCAGTACGTATCAGCTGACTGACACTAAATACCTCAGAACCTCCAAGACAGACCTGCGCCTTCCCGGCTGTTTGCTGGTTCCAGCCGTTCCACCCATCACAAGCTGTGTGTGCTTCCAGCCCTTGCAGCGGAGGGTGTGAAAGGTGATGACAAAACAAGGTGGAAAAAGGAGAGGCCAGTTGCTTTCAGAAGCAAAACCCAGCTCTTTGTTACCTGGTAGCTGTTTTCTTCCGTTCCCCCACCTAATGTCAGTCTTCCATGTGCGTGCTCTCTCCTTCTCTGCCCCAGACAGCTTGATGCTTGAAGCACTTTGGAAAAATTATTTGAGCAGCATGGCATTTTAGGAACAAAGCTGTGGAATCCATCACTACCCATCTTTCTGCTGAAGGCAGGTGCTGTTTTAAACCAGCATTTTTTTACTGCAGGTCTATTAACATTCATTTTACATAATCGCAAACTAGCTTGTTCGGCTTTTGAGTGAGGACTACAGTCCTCTAAAGGTCCTAGGATCCTGAGGCTATGGCTGCACGATGTTCAGAAGGTGTGTCACTGGTTAGCTTTAATCCAGCCGGACTGAGTACAACAGTACTCAAATAGTAACACAGTGTGAGCTAGCTAGCTGAACAAGTGACCAGGCTTCCCAAGAGACTTCTAAAACTTGAAGCAGTGAAAGCTGGCCCTAGTCTGGCTGGTACCATCATTTTACTGCACCGTAGCATAGTAATAATAACTTTTTGATGTGACTGATGGGTGGGAATGCCGTTCAAATCATTAGGGGTTGGTCATGCTACTGAGCTACCTAAATTTTTGTGTATTCAGCACAGTAGTTGAATGTAGTTACTGAATGAAACAGCACGTAGTTTTGTTTCCTTGGAAAGAGCAAGGTAAAATGCATTAGCATAAGACACCAGTGAAAACTTGGTTTTACCCCATGTTTGCTGCTGACCACTGGCCCACTTGCTGTTGGTTAATACAGAGCAGCTGTTAAGTAGCTGTACTTTATGGTAGCGATGTTGTCCTGTGTCCAAGCCCTAGATATGTACATTACCTCTGAAAAGACAACAGTATTATCCAGCTGCTTATGATGTTAGTGTATTTAAAAGAACAGATGGTTGTCAGAAGAGGTGATAGTGAGCACATGCATGTTGTTACCCTCTGTCCAATGCAAGGTAGTGTAATTGTTAACCAGAAAAGTGGTTTAAGGTAATTTATTTTACATTGGACCATCAGTTTCCATGATTCATCTGAGAAGTGGTGATTCTGTATAAATTGCTTACTTGTTTTTGTCCAAGGCAGGTTAAGTGTTGAAGCAGTGCCTTAAAAAAGAATAAGTAAACCACAGACACTCACTCACTCACTCACTCTTGTTGTGATGGTGTTAACAGTCTGCTCTCTGCAAAACCTGTTGGTGCTGCAGATTGCACTAAAAAGAAGACTGCAGTTGTCTTACAAGCATTATGTTTTCATGTTTTACTTCAGATATTGCTGAGCAAAAATGAAGAATCATTCTTGTAAAGGAATGAGGTGATGCTTTGAGAAGTTTCTCAGTATTTGTCAGTGTCTTCCCCATTGAAGTTTAATTTTCCCCATGTTTTTAGGAGCAGTGTTTGAAATGGCTCTGTTGGGAATTACAACTTTTTTCAACATCAGTTATATGTGTGATCAGAGTATTTCTACTTTTCAGCTCTTGAGCGCTCATTTCAAATACATGTATCTTGGTGTCATTTGCTTTTGCGAAATGGTGTTCTTTAAGAAAACTTGGACACATGCCCCCCCCAATCTGTATTTTTCTACCTCCAGAACACACTGTATTTAACTTTCAGAATTTTGAAAACAAGTCAGACTTTTGCTCTCTCCTTTCATTTTTTCTGCTTTGCTATGTTAAATACAAACATCATATAGCTAACTGAATGATACAGCTGCTCTCCACAATGATATTGTATAGTATTCCTCTTGTATAGAAGATAATCTGTTCCTTCATTGTATAAAACATAATGAAGATGATAATTCTTTAAAAGGAGAAAGTGGGGCTTTGTACCTTGCAAGTATTCTTGAAGAATATTGTCAGTTAAAAAAAGCAGGAGAAGGTAAGGGATGACCGAATATACTGGACTGTGTGGATCTGATGGCCTGGCACATCAGACCCACAGAAGTATAAAGCTTTAGTAGATACTGATGCACAGTGTACATTGGTGCCATCAGGGTACAGGGGCACAGATCCCATCTGGATCTCAGGAGTGACAGGGGGATGCCAAGAATTATCTGTATTGGAGGCTGAGGTGAGCCTAACAGGGGACAAATGGGAAAAGCACCCCATTGTGACCGGCCCAGAGGCCCCTTGTATCCTTGGTATAGACTGCCTCAAGAGAGGGTATTTCAAGGACCCAAAGGGATATCGATGGGCTTTTGGTGTAGCCACTGTGAACACCGAGATCAAACAGCTATCTACCCTGCCTGGCCTCTTGGAGGAACCATTTGTTGTGGGATTGCTGCAAGTTGAAGAACAGCAGGTGCCAGTTGCTACCGGGACAGTGCACCGACAGCAGTATCGCACCAACCGAGACTCCTTGGCTCCCATCCGTGAGTTGATTCATCAACTGGAGAGATGAGGAGTCATGAGCAAGACTCATTCACCTTTTAATAACCCCATATGGCCAGTGCAAAAGTCTGACGGAGGGTGGAGGTTAGCAGTAGACTGTCGTGGCCTGAACGAAGTGATGCCACCATTGAATGCTGCTGTACCAGATATACTAGAGCTCCAATATGAACTGGAGTCAAAGGCAGCCAAGTGGTATGCTATGATTGATATTGCCAATGCATTTTTCTCAATTCCTTTGGCAGCAGAGTGCAGGCCACAGTTTGTTTTCACGTGGAGGGGTATCCAATATACCTGGAATCGACTGCCCCAGGGGTGGAAGTACAGCCCTACCATTTGTCATGGACTAATACAAACTGCACTGGAGAAGGGTGATGCCTCTGAATATTTACACTACATTGATGACATCATCATGTGGGGCAATAAGGCAGAAGAAGTGTTTGAGAAGGGAAAAAAAGTAGTTCAAATTCTTCTGAAAGCTGGCTTCACCATAAAGAAAAACAAAGTTAAGCGACCTGCACAGGAGATTCAGTTCTTAGGAATAAAATGGCAGGACGGACGTCGTCATGCGCCTATGGGCGTGGTCAACAAGATAGCAACTATGTCTCCACCAGCTAACAAAAAAGGAAACACAAGCTTTCCTAGGCCTTCTGGGGTTCTGGAGAACGCATATTCCAGGTTATAGTCAGCTTGTGAGTCCTCTCTATCGAGTAACACGAAAGAAGAACTGTTTTGAGTGGGGCTCTGAGCAACAACAAGCCTTTGAGCATATCAAACAGGAAATAGCTCATGCAGTAGCTCTTGGGCCTGTCTGGACAGGACCAGCTGTGCAAAATGTACTCTACACTGCAGCTGGGGAGCATGGTCTCACCTGGAGCCTCTGGCAGAAAACATCAGGAGAAACCCGAGGTCAACCATTAGGGTTTTGGAGCCGAGGATATTGAGGATCAGAAGCCCACTACACGCCAACAGAAAAGGAGATACTAGCAGCATATGAGGGGGTTCGAGTTGCTTCAGAAGTTGTTGGTACAGAAGCATCTCTCCTCATGGCACCACGACTGCCTGTGTTACACTGGATGTTCAAAGAAGATATGCCTTCTACGCATCATGAAACCAGCGCTGCATGGGGTAAGTGGGTAGCATTGATCACTGTCACGGTTTGAGGCTGGGCCGGCCACTAACGAATGACAGACGCTCTCTACTAACCCCTCTCCCCTCCCAAAAGGGAAAAGGAGAGAGAACAAGAGAGAGAGACTTTACGGTTTGGAAAAGAAAACTAAAACAGCTTTAATGGAACAATACCAATAAAAGAAAAGATAATAATAAGAATAAGGAAAAAAAATGAAATATATACAGTATGTACAAATATATACAAAACCAATACCGAACCCAATTCCCCCCCACCCTGATGACAATACGTCACCACCACACCGCAGGGCTGGCACTGGGGCAGTCCCAGGCTGGACTCGGCAGCAGACAGGGACGGGATGCAGGAGCTGGACTCAGGCACTGGATTCAGGGATGCACGGATCAGTCCTCCTCAGATGTCGGCCATCGAAGAAGAGCGAAGGGGCGAGACCCTTGTGATCTCTCAGCTTTATACTGAATATGACGTCTATGGGATGGAATACTCTGTTGGTCAGGTTTGGGTCACCTGTCCAGTTCGCTCCTCCCTGTAGGTGCGACCCTTTTCACTCCTGGCACCCCAACACGGAGTACAAGATTTAGCAGTGACCTTGGTCGCCATAAGAACAACTATAAGCAAGGGCCTCTCTGCATACCATTCCTTGGTACGAACTATAAACATCAGGCCTTATCACTGCTAGGAGCAGTCACTGTCTGGAAAAACATGCTGCTGTTTCAGAAGGTGCTGGTAGTTAGAGGAGACTTAACTGAAAAGTTAAAGCACTAAAACAGAATTAGTTCTGATTTAGCCCAAACCAGGACAATCACCCAATGAGCTCAACTGGGAAAACCCAACCGTCCAGGAATCCTGGAAGAAATAATGGGCTGGCCAGAAGGCAGAGATTTTGGAGCATTGCCTGAGGAGATGGCTCATGCCCAAGAGGCACCACCATATAATGAGTTATCAGAAGATGAAAGGCGTTATGCTTTGTTTACGGATGGATCCTGTCGTGTGGTAGGAAAGCGTCGAAAGTGGAAAGCTGTTGCGTGGAATCCCACACGACAAGTCATTGAGGCTGCTGAAGGAGAAGGTGAGTCAAGTCAGTTTGCAGAAGTAAAAGCTATCCAACTAGCCCTGGAGATTGCGGAGAGAGAAAAGTGGCCAGTACACCTATCTCTATACTGATTCCTGGATGGTGGCTAATGCCCTGTGGGGTTGGCTACAGCAGTGGAAGAAGACTAATTGGCAGCACAGGGGTAAACCCACCTGGGCTGCTGCACTATGGCAGGATATTGCTGCCTGGGTAGAAAACATGACTCTAAAGGTGCATCATGTAGATGCTCACAAGCCCAAAAGCCATGCCACAGAAGAACATCAAAACAATGAACAGGTAGTCAAAGCTGCCAAAATTGAAGTAGCTCAGGTGGACCTGGACTGGGAGCGTCAGGTGAGCTATTTGTAGCTCAATGGCCCCTTGAAACATCCAGACATCTAGGAAGAGATGCAACATACAGATGGGCTCGTGATCGAGGAGTGGACCTGACCATGGAGGCCATTATGCAGGTTACTCATGAATGCGAAACATGTGCTGCAATCGGGCAAGCCACAAGAGTAAAATCTCCCTGGAATAGAGGGTGGTGGCTGGGATTTCGATATGGTGTGGCCTGGCAAATTGACTATACTGGACCACTGCCACGAACGCATCAAGGCACGCGCTACATACTCACCATGGTGGAAGCAACTACCAGTTGGCTAGAAACATACCCTGTAAACTGTGCCACTGCCCAAAACACCATCTTAGGCCTCGAAAGGCAAATTTTGTGGCAACATGACACCCCAGAAAGAATTAAATCAGACAATGGGACACATTTCTGAAATAACCTAATAAACACCTGGGCAAAGAAACATGGCATTGAGTGGGTGTATCACATCCCCTATCACCCACAAGCTTCTGGAAAGATTGAACGATATAATGGACTGTTAAAGGCGATGTTGAAAGCATTGGGCCATGGGGCATGGAAGCACTGGGATGTAAATTTAGCAGAAGCCACTTGGCTAGTTAATACCAGAGGATCTGCTAACCCTCCTGGTTCTGCCCAAACAAAACCTCTGCATACTGTGGAAGGAGATAAAGTCCCTGTAGTGCATTCAAGAAAGTGGCTGCGAAAGGCGGTGTGGGTTGCTCCTTCCATGGGGAAAGGCAAACCCATTTGTGGGATTGTCTTTGCTCAAGGCCCTGGGTGTACTTTGTGGGTAATGTGGAAGGATGGGGAGATCCGATGTGTGCCCCAAGGAGACTTAACCTTTGCCAAGAAGTAATTTGTATGTTGCAGGAAAGTAATGTAGCAGGAGTGACCTGGAGTGATGAAGAGAGAGTTTTGCAAGGAACCAGAAGAGTGCAGCAGTGACCAAAACCAAGCCAGCGCTGGTGCCCAGCGATCGAACATACTGCTTCTCCTGTCCTGAACACTCATCTTGACAGATGGGACACAAGTTGTAGACCTGGAGAAAAAAGACTATCTGTCTGCTAAAGGACAAGGGATAGTAGTTAATGAGAATGTTAAATCTCTATGTTGGGGATAAAGATGGTTTAAGTATGTAGCATCAGTTGTGAGTATTGGTAAGAAGGATGTGCATTAAATTATGTGGTACCTGAGCATGACACAAATGGTATGGAATAAGGGGTGGAAATTGTAATGGGTCTGCCTGAGATGCAGCCCTCACCGTGCTGTGCATTGGTAGCTAGATAACACACCAGGGTTTTGACTACTGCTGAGCAGGGCTCACACAGCATCAAGGCTGTTTCCCCAACATTTCCCCAGTAGGCTGGGGGTGGGTAAAAACTTGGGAGGGGATATAGCCGGGACAGCTGACCCAAACTGACCAAAGGAATATTCCATACCACGAGATGTCTGCTCAGCAATATAACCTGGGGAAAACAGGAAGAAGGGGGGGACATTCATTTCACGTCTGTTGTCTGGAGCAACCGCTACGCATACCAGAGCCCTGCTTCCCAGGAAGTGGCTGGACATCGCCTGCTGATGGGAAGTAGAGAATCAGATCTTTTGTTTTCCTTTTGCTTCTGCGTGCGGCTGTTTGCTTCATTAAACTGTCTTTATATGATCCACGTGCCTGTTATATTTTCTCTCCCCTGTCCAGCTGAGAGGGCGAGAGTGATAGAGTGGCTTTGGTGGGCATCTGGCCAGGGCCAAACCACCACGTAGGTGAACTTAAGTTAGGTTCCCATTCCCCAGAGGAGATATTCCTTCCTTCTTACATTTCATCCTACTTACCCCTGCCCCAAACCACAGAGCTCTTAACCACAACTTAAATGAGAGGCTGTGACCGTGCTGTTTAATTAAATGGTAGCATTGACATGAAAACAGTTGTCACTACATTCCTGGTGCTCCTTACGGAAGCAAACACTGGGCTCAGATCTTACAGCCCCTTTTATAAAGAAATTGAGGTAAAGTTACTTGTTCAAAAGAGTAGGAAAATAATTGTTCATACATCTGTCAAAACCGGTAACTGCTATATACAATTCTTATCCAAAACTAATAATTTGAAGAAATACCCATGTGTTTAAATATAATATTAAAAGTGCTGTCATCACAGAGTTGAATTTTAGGCGATGGACAAACAATTCTATATTATTGTCGAAATAAGATGTCATTGGCCTCTTCTTCAGTTCCATGTTTATAACTGGATTCTGTCTTCAGAAGTGCATGAATTTCTTGGGTCATAAGGGCGTTTGCTGCAATTGCCTGCCTCAGCACAGCTGAGGCATGTGCTGGCATCCCTTCTCTGTCAGTCTGTCCTGTGGGTGCAGTACGGAAGCAGAAGGTTAGATGTAACTGCCTCACTGATTTGGTGTTTGTGTATGTCGCCACCTTCTGATATTTTTGTTTTTGTTTTCAGTGGTGGACTTCAAACCACACTTTATGTACAAGCACAAATTACAAAGAAATAAAATCTATTGGCAGTTTTGCATTAGACAGAACTGCAGAATTCAGTTTACTGGTAACGTGTTTGCACGTGCAATAATTTATTTTAATTGTTGCAAAATGCAGAAATTGCGTATCTTATAATGTCCATGTGTGATTGACTCCTGTGTTGAAGGGCTTGTGACTTCTTAGCTAATTACTTTTTATAATTGCAGAAGAATTCTCCCATTTACCACAACTAAATCAGGTTTTAGTGTTGGAGATTTAAGTCCCACTTATTGCTGAAATCTGCATGCAAGGTCTTTCACATTAATGCTCTTTTTGAAGATGATACCTAAAGCTGTAACAATTATACTATTCATGGACCTGAATTAATCAGACATCCTTATTAACTTATTCATTTTAATTATATGTGGAGGATTTTCTCAGTAGCTTGGCCCGTTACTTGGGATCATTCACTTACTACTACTTTTTTATGATCAGAATGAACTACTGAATCCCCTGGCCTGCTCAGGGCTTGCTCAAGCATATCAGTTCTCAGAACATTGAAGTTAATTTTATTAAGTTTTAGGAGTTTGTTCCAAATTCGACATAGCTTTGTGTTAGAATAGGAGCTGGATAGTATGTTTGCTTTTCCATTTAATATCTTAAGCAGCGGGGTTTTTTGCATCACTTTTCCCTGGGCTAGGGCACACCCTTAATTTCCAACAAGAAGAGTTAATGCTGGAACAGGTGAGATTTTTAGACCCTCAGGTATGGTCTTGTCAGTGCTGATTTTAATACACAGGTCACACAAAAAGGGAAACATTTTTATTTTAGTAAAAAAACCAACCAACCAACCAAAAAAAACCCACAACAAAACCACAAACCAAAAACCTTCAAGGGTATTTTAATTCTAAATTCATGGCTTGTTGTCTTTTAGGAGGGGGTTTAATTTACTTTCTGCTTTTAGTTTAGTACCTTTTGAAATTGCCTCACCTTGGTCCCTCTGCTTTCCTTCTTACGATGATCATGCACTTTTAAAAGATTTCTATCGGACAGCACACCAGCAGGAATTTGAACCATGTTCTGTTGCTCTGGAAACGAGAACTAATTTAACAGCAGTTTGCATGGCTTTGCGCCAACCATCTATAGACTAAAGTTTTCTGCCCATACACAGCTTAATTTCAGGGAATTGTACGTCCTCAGGCAAACTTGTTACTTTTCCTTCTAGCTTGAAGGGGAACTGGGTATTTGAACTTGGTAAAGCTTTCCGTGCCACTGTGCTAGTCTGTTGGAACAGAGAGCAAGGCTATTACATGTGGTAGGAGGAGGCAGAGTTTGTGTAGCAACAGCTCGCCCAGCCAATCGGCAGACATGCTAGTACAGTGGGAGCATTTGTAGCACTTCCTCTGCTTTTATTTTTAATATGCTCTTTCCTCATCCCACTCCTCCACTGCAGGCGCGAGGTGACGTCCTGAAGCTTTCACTCAGGTTTGTGAAATAGAACTCGGTTAAACCTAGCGGTTTTTTTCATCATTTAGTTGTGACCTGTATCTGCCAGGAAAAGGTTCTGTATTTTGTTTTCCTCTGCCTTTCTGTAAACTACTCTGCAGTGCCAGATGTACAGTGTAGCTAAGTAAAATGTCTGAATTTTTGTGTATATAGTTTTCAAGAGGACTTAGAAGACAGTGAACACATTTTATTAGCACTTAATGCAGTTTTCCAACATCCATTTTGATTAACAAGGCTCCGGCAAAGGGAGTACTGGAAAGCTACTGCATACAGCACAGTGTAACTCATACCTTGTTGTGGACTGAGGTTAATGCTGGTAGTAGTGAGTTTCCCCTACTGAGATAGAGGATTGGGCAGCTAATGCAGATGATGCTGACAAGTAGCCTTGTACTGTAAGGAAAGGGGAAAGGTTGAGAGTTAATGCAAGTTAGAAAAGCTGGTACTGAGGAACTGAACTCTGGTCCCACCTTCCAGATACTTAAGCCAGGTGGAGGCACTGGAGAGTAGAAATATAGAAGAAAGGGATCTGTGAATCTCCTGCCTACTACTCTGTGTTTTGGAACAGAGGAAAAGCAGTCTTTTACTTAAATGAAATTATCATTTGCTAGGCAAACTGGTAATTGTTCACCCCTCTTTCCATCTCCAGCCCAATTATGAGATTTGTTTGACAGCCTGGTAGGAAGCAGTGTCTTTGCTTTGGTACCAAAGTCCAACCTACAGTAACAGCAGTTGAGCTGCAGGGAAGATACACATGGTAAGTCTTTAAAAGACGAGTTCTTAAACACAGAGCCACTTTGTGCTGCTGAGTAACCTGACCTGTTTCTGACAATTCCCTGAATTTAGCTTTATGGTATTTAATATCCCATAGTCTTGTTTGTATTTATTTTTAAAAAGGCAAAAACCAATACCCTGTTGCTCAGCTGTCAGGCTTGGAGGTAGTTGAGGACACTGAGCTGCGGTCAAACAACAGAATGTGGTACATTTGGGAAACAAGCAGTCCCCTTTCCCAAGAATAAGCTCACTGAAAGATTAGAGGTGGTGTTGCTAATGCTTATTTGGAGAAAGGTAGAACCTTTACTTTCTTCGAATGGTCAGTATTAAATTTGTCCTTCAGTAACTTTTTTTGCTTAAGAATGTGGCATATCATCAGTTGAAAGTTAGTCTTTCACCCTTTTGATTTTGTAAAAACAAGTGTGCAAATGTTGACTTACCTTTCATTTTCATTAGTAGAATATTTGTGAGGGGTTTTTTTCCCCCGAATGTCCATGCACATTGCTTTACTAAGGCTACAGTTTTATTTGTATTGTTGCAGTTCTCATAAAGGCAAGTTAGGAAATGGGCTATATGCTGAGCACTTATTGAATGACGCTTGTAAGGAATGCTCTGCATTTTCCTTCTGTGGAAATAGACAGCATAGTCCATTTTAAAATTCATCAAGTGGGGAGATGTAAGCATATGTGATACATGCGTGCTGCATAGTGTACAAGGCCACAGAACATGGCTAGCAAGGAAGCTGTTACACATGCAGGTGCTATGATCTAGTCAGCAGTCTATTAATTAAAAGTGACATTGATATGAAATAGTTACCACTTTTGGGTGCCATATAATGACAACTGTACATAAGGAGTTACGGAAATTTGCTGTGGTGTGTTTTCAATAACATACAGGGAAACTAGCCTCTAAAACTAGCTTTTTAGCCTAGCATCAATATGGAATGCTGTAATATTTCAGTAGTGTTTAATTATAGTTTTTCTTTCTGTTAGATGTAGTAGGTTCTTGGGTCTGCTCTTCTAACTGGTGTGTATTTCATTGACTTACATATGTATTACGAAGACATGTATATGATTGAAGATGAGACATTTTGCTTTTTAGCGAGTGCAGTATGTAGTTGGATGTTCAGAAAAGGTCATTGGCCAATTAGTCACTCCTACCTATTTATTCTTAGCAAGAGAAGAACTTCTGTCAAGAAACTCAAAAACTGTCAAACTCAAAAATTGAGGGAGAGGGGAAATATGACATTGACTCTGTTGCTGTCATTACTGAAAGCAAATAACTATTCTGCAAATAGCCAAAACAAAATTCTGAAAATTAAGCTGTCATTTTGTAGGTAGACCATAGTCCGTGAGATGTGTGGAGTTAGTGCTCTCCCTCTCTAGTTCCTACCTTCAGCTCTTGTGAGGAGATACTAGATGACTCCACAGTACCCCCAGAGAATAAAGCTGTAGAGTTGCTATACCCACTTGTTTACTATTCCTGATCTTCTAGTGATCTGAAAAGCTTTGCAAGCTAGTGGAGTAAGTCCTTTGAGGCCTAGACGGTAGTTGCACAAGAAAGTAAGTAGCACATGAACCTGTGCTGATTCCTCCCAACAGAGAGGATCAGGAAGGTCAGGATATATTCTGTACATCCTACTCTGGATGTCAGTATGAAATAATTCTAGCCTGGTAAGAACAGTGTCTCGGATGTGTTGGAAAACTGACATTGACTGAGGTAGTCTTACAGGCATCATGGGAATACAAGTTGGTAATCTCTCAGTGGTATCAGAGGGTGGAGACTGGTAAATTAAACCATTGTACAGCAGTTTTGATATAGGCTTTGATAGATCAAGCTTGTAACCCATTTGTTCCTGTTAACTTCTTTCTTTCTCTTACAGTTCAGCAGAATCTGTTTAATTTTTAATTACTTAATTTCTGCCTTTAATCTGTATTTGAATCACTGTAATGAATTTTCACTGTTCCGTTGTTTACCTCAATTAAAGGATGTGAATTCTACTACTACAGAGCCAAGACAGATTTTGACAAGCTGCAGCAACTGGATAAGTGGAGGTTTGTTAGCTTTCCAGAAATGTCTTAACTGTGTTTCAGTGTCAGCCTTAGCTATGGTGTGTGTTGTTGCTGTATGCCATTTTGCTGACAGACAAAAATTAGATCATCATGTAACCTTGCCTACTTTGTGTCAAGATTTTATGTCTTTCTATAGTTCCATAGGACATCTTGTAGGAGGTTCTTTATACCACATTTTAATTATAATAATTAAGAATTATTTTGCCTTCCAATAATATAACTTCTCTTTCCCTTCAATACTGACAAACCTAAGTAGTGGGCAACTACTTAATCAGACCTTAATGCAATGGGCTTGCAGACTTTTAAAGCTCAGACAAGATTTTTTGGCTTTCAGATTTGAGTTGTTTTGGAGTTTGTTTGTTTGTTTGTTTTCTTGCAATTGAAAGAATAACATTTTAGTATTCTTACTTCAGCTGAAAGCTGGAGATCTCTCTGTAATCATGATTTCAAGACCTGGTTCTTTAGAGAGAATGCCACATCTTGAATCACCAATAACTTTTCTTATTCCAAATAAAATAAATTTTTAATTGATAAGACAATTAGTGTGGTCTAATAATGTAAAGTGCTTGCCACTGGAATTTCCCTATACATCTTAAAGCCCCCCCAAAACCGTAAAAGGCGTAATTTTGTTTTATTTCTGAGCATACATTGAGAACACTTGACCCCCACTGCAAACTGCTGAACACTGAGTTCTTTAGCAAATCAGACCATGTTTACATGCTTAGATGTTCCAAAGTATATGCAGGTCTTTAAGCACTTGCTTTTGAGCACTTTATCTTATCTGTTAAGAAAAGAAATAGAATATTGCTCAAAATAGTCTTTTCTTTATGAAGCAAGCTCATAGCATATACTTTTACATTTATGGTTTCTGATTTCATGGTTACAGAGCTGGCTGACTAGCAGTTAATGAGTGTAGGGTGTCACCGTGTTTTGCTTTTCCTGGCAGCACAGCTGAAAGCTGCAGAGAAACAAATTCGGTCAGGTTCTGTTCACCACTCAGCCCCTTCACGCTCACAGTCACTAGCTTCACAAAACGTGTCAAAATACAGCTAAAGGAGTGCAGAGCTAATCAGTACCTAGCAGCAGCTAAAGATTTGGGTAATAAGCCCTTTTTTTTTTTTTTTTACCATTCCAGAAACATAAGCAGACAAGACAAACAGCTGTACAGCTTTAGATGTTCTCTGGCTGTTAAGCATTTTATTCAAGAAATACAGTTATCTAGTTTAGGTACCCATGTGTCTGGAGCTAAATGACTGCTTCCTTGTGTTTGGCACATACAAGATTTTCTGTGTTTTATGTGGGGCTCCTCTTCTGCTTGCCTGTGGGGGCTACTCATAGAACCATAGAACCATTCCCTCAGTTCAGATGCCCACATGTTTCAGTACCTGAAAACCTAATACAACTTTCTGCAGTCTTCTCCTTGCTGGATTCTCCTCTTGAAGGAATTTCTGCCACTCATGATGTTTTACAGTAGTTTTCACAAATACAATCACTCATGCTAGACATCCAATACGCAAAATCTTATTTTAGGTCCCCTGCATGTAGTAGAGGGTTATTTTGGTTTTGCATGTAACAGATTAATGGGATATAAAACATTACAGCCTTTTCAATTCCTTCTCTTAGGTTGGCCCCCATCTGCGCCGTTAATACAAGTAACAAACTGCAGTCACAGTGGGGAGAAAGAGCATACGTAGCAGAGAAGCCATTGATTTGAATATCTTCCTCGCAAGCTTCTCAGATTAAGTTATTTTCTCTATGAAATACTAGTCAAAGATGTGCATGTGCAGTCTTAGTTCTTTTCTTAAATGGGAAGAAAAAAAATAGCTATGGCCCTTCCAAGAAAGGTCTTCTAAGCATAAGTGAAGCTGAATTTGACATGCTGTAGTTTCTTGAAGACAGCTGTGGGTTTTTTTTTTTTTTTTTCTTTCTTCTAGGTTAAAAGCCTGTTTTCTGGTTTAGATTCACATAGCTTTTATCTCCTAGATACCTTCTGCACACACTCCTCTCTTATAATGTGTGTGATTTGTAATACCTACTTTGCATAAGCAAACTGACTGATAAATTATGATCCATTTATGTCTCAATGCAGATAATTGTGGATGCTTGGATGCTGCCTTATTTTACAGTTTAATTGGGACTAAATATACCAGTATGCATGATATGTGTTTTGTACTGTCAAGAAGAGCAGAGATAGCAAAGCGTAAGAAACAAGATTATATGGTGCAGTGTTTTTAATTCTAAATAAATAAAAATTTTTGGGGTTGACTGACAATTAACTTTTTTTTTTTTTTTTTTTGTTATCAGATTACAGCTGTGGGAGGCAGTGGGAAAAATGTGTTGTCAAATGGAGTAGCCTCATTTATCTTTGACAAACGGCAGTCTTGATACTGTGAAGGTAATGGTAGGTAGTGAAAAGAGAGCTGAACTGTTAGGTTGCTTAACCGGTTGGTATCTACCAAATGTGTGTCAGCATTTTACAAAAAGAAAAAAAGCACCTAGACAAAAGACTTCCTAGTTTCTGTAGGCTAACAAATGCATGCTTGTTTACATAACCTTATTAGAGCTCTGGGGGATAAAGTACTTTTTTAAAAAAATAGTTTCTTCTATATTGGAGTAGTGCTTTAAACTTAATTTTAAAGGCAAGAGCTTTTATATTGTAGAAGAGATGTAATAAAAATAGCTTGTAATGAAACAATATCTAAAGCTCCTAAATTAATTAGAGCTGTAATTTAACAACAACAACTTACATATGATTGTTTCCAACCTCCCAGACTACAGTCTGGAAAAGAGAAACTGTATGACCCACTATGTACAGCAGCAGTGGAAACAGCAGCTCACCTTCCTGGCAGGCTGGCACCACCATCTGTGTTTGTGCTGCTAGGCTCAGGCAGAAAGTGGGTGGGATCCTCTGTTTAGGTCCAGTCCCATACAGGAGGTGAAATGACTCGTTCCTGAAAACTCCAGTGTTTGTTTCATGGGCTGTTTTAAAGCTCTATTTTATTTTCTTGTTCTAGTCCATAATAAACTGAAACTGTAACACAGTTTTTAAGGAGTTGGTTTCTTTATCTGATTCCTGAAATGATAATCACTGTATTTGCTCATGTCCTGCTAAACTTCTCAGCTGTGATGAATCTATTCAAGGAACCTTTCACACATGCCATTCTTGTTTGTAAACCTTTGTAACCTGGGAGAGCAACTGAACTGATGCTGTGAGGTAGCATTTTATGTATCTTGCAGTTGCATTGACAGGTACTTGGGAATTTTTTTTTTTTTTAGATTTTTAATTTTTTTCTTTTGGAAAATAATAAATTTTTAATTTTATAGATATAAAAATAATTTTGTTGTGATAGAGTCACAATACAAGATCTTTGCCTTCAGTATTGAGAGAGAAGCAAAGAAAATGGCAAAGTATACTGTTTTTTAAAAGGTTTTCCTTTTTATTCTTGAGAAGCAATTTGACTGCGTTCCTCGTCCACTCCCCCCCTTCCCCACCCCGAACTTCCTGCTCTTCATAAATAACCTTCCAACATATAATTAACAGTTATTGTCCTTACGGTATTTTGAAATCTCTCTGTATCTAACACAGGCATGAGTCTGGAATTCTTTTGTTCTGACCTAAGATAAAAGTCTTAGTGCACACAGTGGGAAATTAATTAAACAATTGTTAGAGGGCTATTTTTAGGTTCAATAACCGCACCAGGCACTGTTATTTTAGCTTCTGATTTTTAAAAAAAACAAAAAACATTCAAGGGAAGAACTGTCAAATGTGGTTGTTGGGCACAGAGGTGTTTCAGGTCTGTACTGAGGATGAGTGTGAGGGTGGTTAATGTCTGTCTCCTTTGCGCACTTCAGCTGGTCATTTGAATGAGCTTTGTGTTTATTCAAAGTGAGTTGCATGGGAATGCTACTAATAAAGCAGTGCCAGGTACTTTGCAGTACTGCAATTGTATTCGTCCCTGGTGTCTAGTGGCTGTAAATAGGGCAGATCAACACTGTAGCCTTGGCAGCAGGAGTGATTTTTAAGGATACAAATAAAAACATGGTGTCCATCTCCTGCAGCCTGTCAGTGGACTTTCGTGCTTAGCTGCCCCTCTTGGTCTGTAATCTCACTGTTAAGAAAAAAAAAGTTTCTATTAATAGCATTTCATATTGTATAGTTCTAGAAATAACTATTAGGATTATCTGATCCATCCTCTGCAATGTTAGGTCCCTGATTTCTATCTTATTCTGCTGCCTTTTTTTTTATTATTATCAGATCAGAAAGTGTAAATTTTCTTGTACAGGCAGAGAAGGCACAAGCCTTGGCCTCTTAAAAGGTAGTGTGGTTTGGCATTTCATTCATTTGTTGTATGTACTGTAACTATTTCACACCAGACCTCCCCCCATTTATGTTTGTCTTGGTATGAGCATATTATAAACATAGGACCCAGAGTCAATTTACTGATTGTCCTACCATCCTAGGTCAGGGTGACAAGCCACTGACAATAGCCTCAGTGACTGACAACAAAATGAGCAAATACTGAAAATTAGCAGATTTTTTTTTTTTAAATGAGCAGGTTGTCAGCTTTCATATTGAAGTAACAAACTGAAACAAGAAGGGTTATTTTAGCTGTTGATTTCACAAATAAATGGACTAAAATTTGATCAGCTGAACCTGATGACTGCTGGCATTTCAGAGGCATTGACATTCAGAACTCATTGAAAATACTTAGAGAAAGTAATCCCTCCTACACATCTATATACAAATACTGTCATAGTCTGTTTCAGAGTCCAACTTCTCTTCTGCGGTATGTGAAAGCTTTACATGTCCTATAAGACCTTCAGCTGAAATGTTCATTAGCCACTTATTCTGGATGCTTTCAAGGATTCTGTGGAATACCAGTTGTTCTAAATCTGGTTCTCTAACAACAGCGACCAACTATTATTCCTCTGAAATTGTATCTAAAGCCATATTTCAGACTGTAAAACTCTTGTTCTACTTTTACTTTGCCATAATAGCAATTTTTCTTGATATGAAAATTTAGAATTATCAAATCCATTATATAACTGAATGACAGTCATAACCAGGCATCTCAAGACACTGTGTAACTCAGGATGTAATTTAAAGGAGCTACAAGTTGCAAATTTGTCCACAAATTTTGGATTGTCATTTCATAAAAGCTAATTCTGCCTGTGGTGCTAAAGTATTTGCCTGCTGGCATATAACTGTGGCCTTGAAAGGCAATTTTTTGTGTAAATTACCAGTCGTGAGCCAAACCAAACAAGGTTGTTGGGCACACATTGGAAAGTACGGAAACTGGTGATGTGGAGTTACTGAAGACATTCATCTATATTGTTTATAATTGTTCAAAAAAAGGTGCAAGTCTGAAGCATGCGCTGAACGTAATACATTACATGGAATGGGTAGTCTGGGGAGGAGTGCTTGGGATGATAAATGATCTGTCAGTACAGAAGCTTGAATAGTCAGTTAACTCTTACTGGAAGTGTGCCATGTGGTCAGTTGCAGAGAGTTTGTCCTTTTGCAGAATAAAGTTCTTTTTCCTGCTGGGAGAAATCAGTTTTTCTGTGGATCTGCTAAAAGTGGATTTTGGCCAGATTTCATGAGACAAATCTGACATTGGCAGTGCTACCTCTAAAGAGTTCGGTAAAAGTATTACCTGTCTCTCCACTGGAATGGAAGCCATAAAGACAAAATACGTATGTTCATACACAAGTACTTTTGTTGTCATTCATAGCTATATGTGTAAATGCTGAATAATGTAGCAGAGTGCTGAACTCTTTTATTCCCTAAACCTGTAAAGACTTTAATGGTGTCATTCAGTGTAGTAAAGTTGTATTAAAGCGCCTTGTCATGTACTATGCAAAGAGATACTATTTTGTACTCACTGGTACTCTGATACCTTTTACGAGCTCTGAAAGATGGAAAAAAGAATTGTAATAGACTTTTGAAAATTATAAGGTATTACTTGTATTGGGGGAAAAAATAGAGGTCTGAGGAGCTTTGATACTCTTTTCCTTTAGAGAACTCTAATATTTTCTGTATTGGGTGGAGGTTATGCAGCTGTTTTTATCCTAATGGTAACATATTAGGTTACAGGAATCTTTCCACTTAATTGAGCAAACACAGGAGAGTATTTATGTAACTGAGATCTGCAACTGCTAGTAGAATTAATTAGGAGAGGAATAATTAGGCAAATAGTAATGTCCAAATGGTCCCAATAGAAAAAAGTATTGCAATCCCAATAGAAATCTCATTAATGTTGTTTGTGATGAGCTGTGCCTTTTGCAGTACCGTAAAGGGAGGCAAATATGGAAGGATCTCAGTGAGGTGTCAGCTTCGGTATGAAGCAGAAACAATATCAAGGTCTTAAGCTGTCTAGTCTCGTTATTTTCACTTAGTCATGGCTGCAGCTCTGCAATCTGCTTAAAATGCATGGAATGAGCCACTTTATGGTGAAATAGGAACAAAAGAGAAAATTTCAGGTTAGTACTTGTTATAGAATTGTTGCTTCATGTATCAGAAAGAGGTTTTCTCTTATGCTGAGCAGATAACTGAGTAAAAAATAAGACAAATTAAGCTTATTTCAAATACTTTTGCTCAAATTCAACAGCTTACTAGTTCAAAGAATGGAAAAGTTAATGAGCATGTTATCTAGACTTTCCATTGTAATATTACTCATACAGTGGAATAAAAGAAAGGTTAATTAATGTGATGTCATATTTAAAGTGGCTGTTCTAGGAAGTAGTCTCTTTGGTTCCTGGTCTGTAGTAGCAAGGTCTGCCCTGCGGTCAGTGAGGCAAAATGCTGTAGACATAATTCTCTGTGGAATGCTGAGGGTAGGTGCTATAACAGAGAAGTTGAGTTTTCCCTATTTTCCCCTTGTTTTGTCATCTGATAATCTTTTTTAGCTCTGTTACAAGTTAAGCATTTCTCTCTACAATACTGTACAATACAGAGTACATTTTTCAGGCTGGTTTCATAGGTGCATTGGAATGGTATATATGACTAAAAAAATATTGTACTGTGAGAATATCTTTTATCAAAACCTATCAGTAAACCCAAAGCATTTCACAGATAAACATTCAGAGATTCCGGCTTGGGAAAGAGGTGAGTGTTACTTCCTCTGAAAGAACCTCCTCCATGCCTTCTGTCTGAGGCATGGAGAGATTAAGGGAGCTGTTAAGGGTCACAAATATCATCTGAAACAACCCTGGTAATATAAATTGTCTCATACAACTCTAGTTTCTAACCAAATTGGAATAATGGCCTTCATTCCTCTACCAGTGAGCTACAGTGCTGTCCCAATTTGAACTGTTAGCAGGATTTTGTTTTGGCTTTTAATCAAAATAAGCTAACAACTGAGCAGTGCATGATGTAGAAAATTCATTTTATTCTTAGTGATGGGTAAATTAATCCACATCAAAATGTTTTAGACTGACAACTCTGGAAACCTTGTGCCTCTCTGCCACAGTGAAAGTTGGCAGTAACAGTTTTGTGCGTTTTGTATTTATTTACTCCACTAACCCCTATTAGCTATAGTTGCTGATGTCTTTAACTTGGTTTCCTGTTATGATAGCAGCTGTGGATAAATATTGCAGTTAAGCAGGCCTCTTATTTATGTGCATTTTTTTTAAAATGTGACTATAAAAAATTCTAGATTCCTGAGCCTATGTTCAGACACACATATCTCTTCCTTGGTGAAGAGAGACAGACATCCAAGTGAGATCTTTGTGACTCTTACTGTAGACAGTGTGTATGAAAACAGAATGCAGAGAAGAGGTGGAAATAGTTGTTTGACTGTGGGTCTTTGAACACAGTCTAGATGAGAGGCAATGCTCTGTGCTCCACTGGTCAGGCCAGAATACCTGAAAATGCGAGATTCTGATTTCTTCTAATACATTGAATTTGGTGTCATTGGTTTATTATCTAACTATTTGTAGTGTCAGTGGCAAAATCTTTCTTTTGATGCTTTCTAAACACAGCCCTTTTGTACTCTTGCCCAGAATTTCTAGAAGGGTGTACAAAAGAGCTGTGCATTGAATGAGTAGCAAGGCTAGTGTCTCCGAAAGGAACTGGCTGCATGTACATCCCAGAGCAGTAGTTCAACACATGCAACACGTGCAGCAGTTACACCCAATACATCTGGAGAGCACTGAACAACCACATTAGGGACACAGCAATGGTGACAGATGTGCAGCAACTCTGATGCATATAAAAAATACCAGTTGCTGCGCAAACAGTGTGCAGTTAAAGAAGGGTTGCTTCTCTCTAGTGTTCTTGCAGAAAACATGTGAATGAGTTGTGCTGTGCAAGCACAACTAAGGCCAGTACTTTCAGAACTGAAGAGATTTACTGGCATGAAGGATCTTTTCACAGCCAGCATATGCTGAACATGGACTTTGCAAGTGCAAGTGAGACAGAGCTAGACAAAGCTGTACTGCTGAACCCCTCAGGGCTATTGGAATCCTAGAAATTTGGGAGAAATAGAAAATAAACTTTTCAGACCATCCAGAGAAGCAAGGAGAAAGCCTTTTCTTTTGTGTGCTTTTCTCTCACCAGAAAGAAAGATTTTCCTGAAGCATTAAAACGTTAGCCCAACTTAAATCTTAATACTTTCTTCCAGGTAGTTTCTTTTTTTTTTGATATCCAGAAGTGTTTTTATCAAAGTAGAATCCAGGCTAATGCACCGACAGGAACTGTGGATTTTGAATAATTGGGAAATTGAAATAATCTAGGACACAATGGACGTCTGATTCAGAAATAAATAGGCAATAGAAAGCTGGTGCTGGAAGCCATTTCCCAGTGCTTCAGGAATTAATCCGCTCAAGTGAAGCATAGGTTTGAGTAAGTGTAACTCTTCTCTGTTGTGTCTCAGCTGATGAAGACCTTCCTTCTAGCCCTCTTAGCTCTGTGTCCTGCCTTGCCTTTTTCACCACTAAATCAGGAAAGAAAAATCAGGTCCAATCCATTAAACTGTTTCTAATGTAAAATTCTCATACATTGGCTGTCATTCTCTCATAAAATCACATAGGGAACAACAACCAAAAAAAAAAAAACCACCAAAAAAACCAACCCAAGATGAAAAAAACAAACAAACTGGTGAAGAGGCTAATGGATGAAAAATCAAAAAGGGAAAAGGCGTGAAGATGAGAAAATGAAAAAACGTGGAAGTTACTTCAGGAGGAGACTGAAGGAGAAGGTGTTCAAAGGGCAATGCTGGTCAGCAGTAATAGAAGTTGTTTAGAAAAAAAAACCCTACCAAACATTAACAAATCTAGTCATATTCACGTGAGGGCAGAGGCAGTGACTCAGGAGGTTAACTGGTGTGTACCACTTAGCTCCTCTTACGTTTTGTATGTAAAACAGTTCATCTTGGCATGAATTCCTACTGTTACGATTTTAATTCAACAGTAGCAGCAAGAGCAGCTGTTTCTGACCCCTTGTGCTGTCCCAGTTTCAAGGCTTATGACCCTACTTCCATAACTGGACTTCATTGGGTTCATGTCTCCAGTGGTTAAATGCTGAGGCCCTGCTTCTTGGGGAATTGGTGTACTGAAGGGACTCTTCAAAAAGTGTTATCTTCACAAAATGGAATTTTGGGAGAGTGGTTTTAGCAAGCTCAGGGCTGCTATGCTGTATGCTGGCCCCCATCCATCTTTTACAGCACAGACACTTCATTCACGATTTACACAAGTCAAATTAGTAATCAAAACCATAATGACTTAAAAATGTAACTCTGCCTGAGGTAGTTGGAGGACTGCTGGCTCCCTGGGGCTCAGTGCTTCCACCCTGAAGTGAAAAGAAAGGGTGCTGGCTGTTAGAGAGGGACTGCTGGGAGGGGATCTCCAAGGCAGCCAGGCTAGGGCAGGGCACTTCCACTATAGCTTGTATTAACGTCTAATTCAAAAACTATTGAAGGCCAAACCTCCTCCCAGTTCTGGTTAGAAGCTAATTTTTTTTTCTGTGGGAACTTGATTTTTTCTTGCTCGTGTTTAACTAGATTAACTTAAACTTGTACTTTAACATAAGTTAAAGTACTATTGATACTTTTTTCCCCCTTTTCCCCAGTAGTAAAAGCTGGAGGACGTTGGGCAGTGTGGGGACAGAGCTGCAGGTGGGTGGGGAAGCAAATGGCTCACCCTGTCCACACTGCAGCTGTGCTGGCTCCTCGTGCCCCCCCTGCTTCCCATCTTTTCTCATCCCAGTTTAGTGTGTCTTAACACTCTTCAAAATAACATCCAACAGGTTAGGAAACACTGATTCAGTAAATAAAAAGCAGGTCACCTCTCCGAATCACGTGCAAATCCCATGCAAGCCATTTTCTAAAATTAGAGGCTGTGTTAGTCTTTTATTTGTGTTACAGAGGTGTTGTTTCCCTAAGTAAGAACAGATTCTAACCTGAAATTGAGTTATAATACATGTAGTCGCTACTGTGACTAGGCAAGTATTTGCTCTGTATGGCTGGCGTTTACAGATGAACAAAACCTGCACCAGGCAAATGTTGCCATCAGAGTCCTAAAGCTTTACCTCTCTGCATTCAGCAACGGGTATCATACAGACCTAAAGTTGGAGAAGTGCTTGTAGCAGTTTTTGTTCCACTCTCTCCTTCTCTTTCCCAGATAATACAAACTGTTATTCATTTAAGGTATGTTGTGGAGAGATTATATTTTGATGTGTAAAACCTTTAGCTTGTCTTGGGTTTGGCCACTTTATTTATGAAGGCAAAGCAGAGCAGTTGTTTAAAGATAAATAGGATTAGAGGTTGTCTCTAACCCAAAAATTGATTTGCAGAAATCTCCTCTGTAATTCTAGATAGTATTACTATGTACTAGATAGGCCATCATAAACCAATATGAATACAAATTTGCTAATCTACTAGTTTTATTACAAATGAAGAAACTGGTTTATGCAAGGATTTTCATTTAAAGAAGTTTTTCAGAGGATCATAGTGTTAATTCAGCAGGTTTGCTTAGCCACTGAAAGTAGTTAAGTGTAGATATCTTAACTCTCCTTTCCCATTATACTACTTCACAATTAAGCTCTTACTTTTGTCAGTTTTTATATTTCCTGAATACAGGAGCAATAACGTTACATGATGAAAAATATGTTGAAGTAGAAACTGAGGGGCTGGGAATGCAATGTAAGTATGGATTTATTTTTTAAAAGGGAAAAAAAAATTGCCAGAAGTTAGTTGTATATTCTTTGAGAAACTAGTGCTCTGCACTTCTGTCTGTTTCCATGGCCTTGGAGACCTTACTTTCCAAGGTATCAGGCTGTGACTGACAGACCCAATGACAGGGCAGACACAGGCTGTGCAAGGTCTCACCTAGTCAATACGTCCTTCCTGATCCCTTTCAAAAACCCAGAGAATTTTGGAGGACTAAATGCAGAAGATGGAAAGATGTAGGCGTACAGGGACAAACTCAGTCCTGACAAGTGCAGACACAGCTCCTGCTGGCTTTGCTAGGAGCTGTGTTCAAGTCAAAGCTGAATTAGGTCCAAAGTGCATAAAGATAGGCTGCAAGACAGTGCTAAAGCTTTTCTGTCCTAAATAATTGTCAGAAAATGGATAATAATTCAGTGGCCTTAGAATAGTTCCGTATTTTTGACAATTGTTAAATGTTTATAGTGTTTCCTGTATGAGATACCTGGTGTGTTAAATCAGAAAATAGTAGAACAAAGAGGGGACATAAATTTAAACTAGTTAAAAGAAAGTACTTTATACACAGACTCTGTTCCTTGCCCCAGGAAGAGTGTGGGGGCAGATTGTATCATTTGGTCAGAGCAGGGATCAGACAAATTTGTGGTAACAGATCTATAAACTAATGGGAATGGTTAGGATAACAATAGTAGGTGTTGGGGGAATGAATAGGAGGAAGCAAGCAGATGTGTGCTTTCCACTGGACAACTTCTCCTGTTGGTGCTCTTGGAGGTCAAATACTGAGCTGGATGGATCATTGGTCTGACCAATAATGTGTTCCTAGTGTTCTTAAACTTTACTATCTTGTGATTTATTTTTTTTTTAATTGAAAATGGCACATTCCTGTTACTGCTGAATTTATCATATCCAAACAATGTGAAAGTGGAACAGTTTCTTGTTATGATGACCACCATCTCTTAATAGTCCTAGTGAGACCCAGTTTTGGTGTGTAGGAACTGTAAGAAGAACAAGACAATGAAAGATGTGGAGGAAAGGGGAGAAACAGGTGATTTTTAGGAACAGAGGGGGAAGCTGGAGGTGGGGAGGAGAAAGAAGATGCTAAAGCAAATGGAGTAATAATGACCACAAGAAATGATTTCCAGAAAATAGAGGTATGAGGAGTGCCTTCTAATCACTAGTGAGAAGGCTTGCTTGCACTTTTTAAGGCTGGATGTGTACCCCTAAAGTGCCACACATTTAGAAGCCTGGCAGATTTCCCTCGAAAGCTATAAACTCTTGGGGTGGGGGGGGGGTGGGGGGCGCGAGGGAGAGATTCTCCTCCTAAGCTTCCTCTTCAAATTAAATGCAAAATAATCAATGAGTATGAAATCTGTAATGAAAGCAAATCTTATGATTTTGGAAGAGTCCAACACAAGATTTTTTAAATTAATAGAATTTTGTGTTGTTATACTGGCCTATAAAAGAATCATCATACACACCAACACTTGCTTTGTTTGACTGGCAAGGGTAGAGTAAATCTGTGGCCTTACTTTTCCTAGCCTTTTAGGAGCAACTTTCCTCAAGAAAGTTTTAGCAAAGAAATAAGCTGTGCATGCTTATTGCTTCTTTCATGCTTGTATGCTTTTTAATGGTAATTAAACAGTACATGTCTTAGATCCAAAGGCAGATCAGATTCTAGTGTGCCTGACTCATTTCTTCTCTCTGAAGAAAAAGGGGAAGCATCAAACCTTTATGTGAGGCAGTCTAATGTTGTGGAAGGCTAATACCTTTACTGCTGCATCTCTTATCTACATAACCTTAGACACATATCAATACTTTCCAATTTTTGCAGTAATTAGTTACAGGAGGGGGGAAAAAAGTGTTCTTTTGTGCATAGAGAGAATTTCTTGATGGTCTGAAATGTGTACCAGGGCTTTTCTGATCTGTAAGATTGATTGAGGCAGGTCTTGAAACATGAGATTTGCCTTTTCTTGTAACATGGATTAGTTAAATAGGGATGCAGAAAAACTGAACGAAGGAGCAATCAGAATAAAAGGACCTCTTTCAATACAGTATTTCCTTGGTATTTGTGAGACCTACTAAAATTTTTCTTTACTCATGCATGTGTGCGTGCACACGTGTGCAGCTTCTGTGGTACTGAGTGCTGGTACAGATGGATCAGAACTAAACAATGATATAAGCGAGGTAGTAAGCAGATGAGCAGTCAGATAACTCACACTGATGCAATGTGTATATATATTTTATACTAAGAGGACAGTGAGAAACTTCCTACCTCTGAAACTTAGTAGCTTGTAGCAGTCAATGTTAATGTCAATTTTTAAGAATAAACAGTTTGCCGGAATGTGTGTGTGTTTGGGGTTTTTTCCCCTTTGGAAAACATTTGTGGGAGCAACATAAACTCAGGTAGGACTGACTCAATGTCAACTCAAATTGTCACAGTGCTGTTTATAATCGTCACAATAATCACCATCATGCTTTACTTAATTGTATATGTAATCAGATGGTAACATTTTCTGTTTAAATATTAAAGCTACTCAAATATCTTTTAATATCAGTCATAGATGCATACCAACCTACTTTTCTGGAAGGAGTGAATAAGCGAAATTCTTCCATAATCTATTTACAAAATTGCATGAATACTAACATTGTATTAACATGCAGTTTTCAGTAAGGATAGCACCTTTTTGTGTGTGCCTGTAAAGCTTCACACTGGAAGTCCTTTAATACAAGCTACAGAATAATAACTTTTGTTCAAATGTTTTGAAACATATATTATTGATTATTTTTCTTTTATTTTCTATCTTTGTCTCTTAAGGATTGTGTTGTTGCACGTGTCCTGTTATCTGTCCCTTATAATAATTTCTGGAGCCAAGAGGATGTAGAGATCTCAAAGGTAGGGCACATCAATCATTTCTGTTCTAAAGAGGGAAAAATACGCAGACAGACTGATGCTGTATTGAAGAATGCAATATGAACTCAACCTGTGGATCAAAGAATCCACAAAAGAAAGCTCCAGATTTAGCTCTCAGCTGAAGTTTCTCTTTATGTCAGTTTTCAGACAGTCATCAGAAAGGGATGAACTCATAATGCAGAACTGTGATAAAAATGTTGAAAATAATTCAGCCAACAACCAGGCATAAGCCTACTGGAAAACAGGCTTCAATAGCCTTGCTGTTTAAAATGATGAATTGTAGCTGGAACTATGGTATGCACTGCATTTCTTCCAGAAGATGAGATTGCAGTGATATGCCTCTAATATGACAAGAAAATGTCACTCTCTCCCTTTTTTTTTTTCCCCCCTCTCCCTTAAGGCTTGTCAAATCATTATAAAACAGTTTTTTCTGTCTATAGTATGTGTTAATAAGGAGTACCAGAGAGTAGTGGTGATCTTAATTTTCTTTCTGCCTTTTTTTCACATTTGGAAGCAAGTACTTTTTGTCTGTTTACAAATTGCTGAATTTAGTTTTACTTTGTTACATAAAAATTGGTAAATCTAACTTGACACCTACATTCAGTTAACCACAAGAAGTTTTTCACCTGGCAAATATTGCAACATTTGAAATATTCCTTCCTGATACTGAACAAAATTTTTCTCTATTTAAAATTACATTTGGTTGCATTTTCTTTAGACACCTTGTTGGCAGGTGTTACATTAAAAAGGGGAGACATTGAATTCGTTGCAATTGATCTATGGTAAAATTAATTTACAAACCAAATAAATATTGGTTACAATGAAGTAATCTCAGTTATAAAAGATGACCTTTCTAGGTGCAAGACATTTTCAAATATATGTCACCTGTACTTTTACAAGACAAAATGCAAAGACTAAATGTTTAGGTAATAAATTTTTAGATAGTATCAGTGTCTCATATAGAGAAACTGATTAGAAAGTCTGCAAGAGGAGATGCAACCCTTGCTATAATTCTGTGTGGAATGTAGTGTTGATCAGTGAGGGAAGAGATGATTAGGCTAGAAGTCTTCAGCTCAGAAAAGAGACAACTTGTGATGTGGCAGAGGTTACAAAACCATTAGTGAGATTAGATGAAGACTAGCTGTTCAGCACCTCTTCTAATACAGGATCTTTGGAGACATTGCATCAGCCTAACAGAGTCAGGACGTGTACTTGATGCAGTACCTCGTACACTTGTGAAGCTTATTTCCAAAGGATATTAAAGGTGTACTTGTGTTGACAGAGTGAAGTGGTGCATGGAATAGAAATATGCTGAGGACTGCTAAATGTAGGGAGCCACATCTAACTTGGAAGGTTCCCTGAGATTAAAATAGTCACAGTTTGGAAAAGCATTTGGAGAAACTGTTGTATATTTGTAAATTGTGCCTTGCCCTTCCTCTTTCTTACAGTCTTAAATGACAATGTTTGAAATAGTATGCTAGTCCAGCTTTTGGTCTGACTTGATTGAACTGATCTCAATTTTGTATGTTATGTCCTTATTTGGTAAATAAGAAAGGATGTGACTCTGAAGTAGATTTGGAATATGATTTTGTTGGTTTTGCCATGCAGAAAGACTGCTGTACATTTGAACCACAGTAAGACTTAAAATAGGTGTCACATAGTTGGGTTGTAACCATCTGTCTTCATGCTTCTACTGACAGATTCCATGATCAAGAATGTGGGCACTGTGGATAGGCAGAGGGTAACTTCATTGTGCCTGGCAGGTACATGGCAGAATCTTTCACTGATCTGATAAACGGACCTAAGTAATGGGCTGAAGTCACTTCTTTGTCGAAGTGACCCTGCTCCATCCAAGTCTGTATTGAGCATCCTGTGGAAGCAAATTATATAAATGCAGGAGGCAAAGAATTTTCTCTCCAGTGTTTCCCCAAATGGGAAGTGGGCATACTACTCTAGAAATGGCACAAGAGGTATTCAGAAAGGGCATGGAAGCAGGTCTAGATCTGGAATCAGCACAGCTTTGTCTGCATGGTTGCTGCTTTTTGAGCTAAGTACAGACAGGAACTGAATGATAAAGTTCATTTGTGGAGAGAAAAGGGGTTGAGCAAGATAATTAGGAAATACTGGCCTAGGCAGGTCTCTGTGGTAGTAACAAAGGGGAAAAACTCTACTTTGCCCTGAACTTGGCAGCAGACTGCTGCACTGACTCAGTTGCTAAGGATAGATGACTTAATTTTTTTACCACTGACTTGACTCTTGCAAGAACCCTTGAAATAGCAAAATTAGCATATTACCATGATGTTTTGGGGCCTCCTACTTTTATTGAAGCAAAGATCGTTGACTCAGTTTCTGGCTGGACTCAGCTCTCAAGTAAAGTGCATAGGAATACTCCTGTAGTACTTTCCTGTTTGAAACTTCTTAACCTGACTGAGATGCTTGGGCATGCCAGAAGAAGGCTTTTTTTTTTTTTTCTTGGCAGAAGTTGCTGGCTTATGTTAGAAAGAACTATTCCGGAGCTTGGAATTTTAATTATTTTGAATCAGCTATTGGTTAAATTGTTGCTATTAAAGTATTCATCTTCTGGAAAAGACATTTAACTGGCTGGGAATAATCCTGCTAGACAGTATTTATTTATTTCAGTTTAAATCTGTTGCTGCTAGGCTTTGGGTTTCTTTTCCTGAAGAAACACTAGGAGGAGGGGTACATAAATAAAAATTTTATTCTGAACTAATTGCCTTGTTCTGAATTGCATATAAAGTTTGATCTTTTTCACTGCAAAATTTTATGATAGAAGTATCATTAATATTAAAGATAATATGACATGCAAAAGTATTTGTTGCAATTTAGATGGAAGCTTCTCTTTGCATGATATTTTACTTTTCTTGTTTCACAGCTAGAACTACCATGTTGTAGCTGGGTATGATATATAAGCGATACGGCTGTAAGTCATGGTAAGTTGCACCCCAGTTTGATTGAAAAAATAAAGATAGCTTCAGTCCCACCATCTCAAATAAATGTCACTCATATCTGCTCTTTACTTTACTTTGAATTTCCACCTCACGCCAGCTCTGTTTGCTTCTCAGGATGGAAAGCCTGTATGTAGGCTTGGAAGAAACCATCTGAATTAGGTGCAGTCCCTTGAAACCTCAGGCTTCAAGGAGAAACTGTCAAGGAGGATTCCCCAGGACTTGCACGTTGTATTTAATTTCCTACAAGCCACAAAACTCTCCATTCCCTTAAAACAGTGTATGACCATTTGTACAAAAGAACTAGGTTACTAAAGTCTGCAGTGTGTGACAGGAAGGGCACTGCCATATCTCCACTTCCTTCAAGAGCTAGGAATGTGCTTATGGTGCAATACATCATGATTTTTTTCACTAAAGAAACACTACAGTCTGTAGTATTATTTCTAGGCCTACCCAGAATGTGAAGTAAGTGTAGTTCCCAAACAGCCTATTAGAATCTGTGTCTAAGTTCTGGATTTCTCTCCCTATTTTTTCTGAAAGTATATCTTAATTCCTTAAACATTATATTCTTACTTGAGTTGAGAACATTATTCAGTATAATCCTTTTCTTATGGTCTTTGAGACACTAGAGATCTCTCCTGAAAGTGACTGTCTTTAGGGCTGGATGACTGGTGAGTCTAAGTGTCGTTTGCAGTTGGGATTGTTTCTTTTGTATTTTCCTTCTTGAGAATCTGCTTAGTTTTCTTATGCTTCTTATTCTTGATCTTATGCTTCTTATTCTTGAGAATCTTCTTAGGTTTCTTACTTATTTTATTGTAGATATTGAGTCTAAGTAAAAAAAATATTTTCAGAGGCTGTGTAGAAAGGTAGAATACAGTGTAATCATCTCACACACACTCGTGTAACTATATGCATGTGGAAGGTGATGGGGAAGAGAGAGGAGCTGACTTGAAGATAAAGATGGTAGGAATTGATAAGTATGTCAGAGTAGCACGTTGTCTTGGTTTGAAAAAGACAGGTGTCTGTGGAGGAAGGCAGGAGCCTCCCTTGAAATGGAGAGTGCAACCCCCTTCCCTCCAAACTATTATAATTTTGAAATTAACGGGCCTTCAGGCAAAGATATGGGGAATAGGAATAACAGTTCTTTACTAATACATATATATATATAACACAAGGCAGGGAAAAAACAAACAACCCACTGGTTTACACTGACAGAGTCAGGAATACAACCTGACACCCTGTTAGGGTGGCAGTAGCAGTCCGATAAGATGCTGGCTGCAGTCCTCCTGAAGTGATGGGTGTAGTTCTGTGGAAGCAGCAATCAGGTAAAAGAGTCTGGTCTTCCTCCGAAGGTCCAGTGGTCGGCAGGTAGCTCTCGTCCTCTGGAACTCAGGTGGGGGGAAAAGCTCCTCTGGGAATCCAGTGGAAGAAAGGCTGCTAGGGTGTTCAAAATCTCCGTTTTTATTTGGCATGGACTGCTTGGCTCCTTCCCCCCCCCTCCCCGGGCGGAGCATCTCACAATGGGATGGGGAGTCGTGAGGCAGTTCCTTGATGGGCCATTAACAGGAGATAGCCCAGGAGCGAGTTACCGATGGGTCAGGCGATAAGGCATTGTTGTGCCCAGTAACAGGAGATAGTCCAGAGGGGGGGGGGGGGGGAGGCAGGGAGCACCGCCCCACCTGGTCTCAACAGCTCCTGAAGATGGTAATAGAATATATTTTTTTCTTTTGGCACATTTTACACTGTAACCCAGGACATAATCCACCCCTTATTCTATTACCATCTGCACCATACCCAACCCAATGCCCCCTTACAGATACATATATACATATATACACAATGAAACCTTACACAGAGTTCTCACTTAAAATTAGGTCTCCTTGTGGTACACAACGGGTTTCCCCATTTTTCTGCATTACCCACCAAGTGTAACCAGGTCCTTGAGCAAAAACAACCCCACGGAGGGGTGTGCCTTTGCCTGATGTGGGATTAATCCAAACAGTCTTTCCTAACATACCTCTCGTGTGTACCACAGGGACTTTATCTCCGTCCACTGTGTGCAAGGGTCCAGACTGGGCGGGACCAGCTCGATTGATGGACCCTCGGGTATTGACCATCCAGGTGGCCTTTGCTAAGTTCAGTTCCCAATTTTTGAAAGTCCCCCCTCCAAGTGCTTTTAGGGTAGTCTTAAGTAGCCCATTGCACCGTTCAACTTTCCCGGCAGCTGGTGCATGATAAGGGATATGATATATCCATTCGATTCCATGTTCTCTGGCCCAAGTGCTTATGAGGCTGTTCTTGAAATGTGTCCCGTTGTCTGACTCGATTCTCTCAGGGGTGCCATGTCTCCAAAGAACTTGCTTTTCCAGGCCCAAGATGGTGTTCCGGGCAGTAGCATGAGGCACAGGGTAGGTCTCCAGCCACCCAGTGGTTGCTTCCACCATGGTCAGCACGTAGCGCTTGCCTTGACGGGTTTGGGGAAGAGTGATGTAGTCAATTTGCCAGGCTTCCCCATACCTGTACTTTGACCATCGTCCACCGTACCACAGAGGCTTTACCCGCTTGGCCTGCTTGATCGCAGCGCAGGTCTCACAGTCTTGGATAACCTGGGAGATACTGTTCATGGTTAGATCCACCCCTCGGTCCCGTGCCCATTTATAAGTGGCCTCTCTGCCTTGATGGCCTGAGGCATCATGGGCCCATCGAGCTAAGAACAACTCTCCTTTATGTTGCCAATCTAAGTCTATCTGGGACACCTCTATTTTTGCAGCCTGATCTACCTGTTCATTGTTACGATGTTCTTCATTAGCCCGACTCCTGGGGACATGAGCATCTACATGACGGACCCTCACAGGTAGCTTCTTTACCCGAGTGGCAATATCTTTCCACTCATCAGCAGCCCAAATTGGTTTTCCCCTACGCTGCCAGTTGGCCTTATTCCACCTTTCCAGCCAGCCCCACAGAGCATTGGCTACCATCCACGAATCAGTATAAAGGTAGAGCTTTGGCCACTTCTCTCTTTCAGCAATGTCCAGGGCTAGTTGAACGGCTTTGAGTTCAGCAAGTTGACTTGATCCACCTTCTCCTTCAGTAGCTTGTGCGACCTGTCGTGTGGGGCTCCATACGGCTGCTTTCCACTTCCGGTTCATCCCTACGATGCGACAGGAACCGTCAGTGAAAAGAGCATATCGTGTTTCCTCTGCTGGTAGTTGGTTGTACGGTGGAGCTTCTTCAGCCCGCGTCACTTGTTCCTGCTCCTCTTCGTCAGTGAGGCCAAAGTCTTCACCTTCTGGCCAGTTCGTAATTATCTCCAAAATCCCAGGGCGATTTGGGTTTCCAATACGGGCGCGTTGTGTGATGAGGGCAATCCATTTGCTCCATGTGGCGTCAGTGGCGTGGTGGGTGGAAGGAACCTTTCCTTTAAACATCCACCCCAGCACCGGTAGTCGGGGTGCCAGGAGGAGTTGTGCTTCGGTGCCAATCACTTCCGAGGCGGCTTGGACTCCTTCATAGGCTGCTAGGATTTCCTTCTCTGTGGGAGTGTAGTTGGCCTCAGACCCTCTATAACTTCGACTCCAGAATCCCAGTGGTCGGCCACGAGTCTCTCCAGGCACCTTCTGCCAAAGGCTCCAGGACAAACCATTGTTCCCGGCCGCAGAGTAGAGCACGTTCCTCACCTCTGGTCCCGTCCTGACTGGGCCAAGGGCTAGCGCATGAGCGATCTCCCGCTTGATTTGGGCAAAAGCTTGTTGCTGTTCAGGGCCTCAGTGGAAATCGTTCTTCTTGCGGGTAACCAGGTACAGAGGGCTCACAATCTGGCTGTACTCAGGAATGTGCATTCTCCAAAAACCTATGGCGCCTAGGAAAGCCTGTGTTTCCTTCTTGCTGGTTGGTGGAGACATCGCAGTGATCTTATTGATGACCTCGGTGGGGATCTGACGCCGTCCGTCTTGCCACTTTACCCCCAGGAACTGGATCTCTCGGGCAGGTCCCTTGACTTTGCTCTTCTTGATGGCAAAACCAGCTTCCAGGAGAATCTGGATGATCTTCTCTCCTTTCCCAAATACTTCCTTTGCTGTGTTCCCCCACACAATGATGTCATCGATGTACTGCAGATGTTCCGGAGCTTCACCCTTTTCCAGTGCAGCCTGGATCAGTCCATGGCAGATGGTGGGACTGTGCTTCCACCCCTGGGGCAGTCGGTTCCAGGTGTACTGTACGCCCCTCCAGGTGAAGGCAAACTGAGGCCTACATTCTGCTGCCAGAGGAATGGAGAAAAAAGCATTTGCAATGTCAATAGTGGCATACCACTTTGCTGCCTTGGACTCCAGCTCGTACTGGAGTTCCAGCATGTCCGGCACGGCAGCGCTCAACGGTGGAGTCACTTCATTCAAGCCACGATAGTCCACAGTCAATCTCCATTCTCCGTCAGACTTGCGCACAGGCCAAATGGGGCTGTTGAAGGGTGAGTGGGTCTTGCTGACCACCCCTTGACTCTCCAGCTCGCGGATCATTTTGTGGATGGGCATCACGGCATCTCGATTCGTCCGATACTGCCGGCGGTGCACTGTCGAGGTGGCAATTGGCACTTGTTGCTCTTCCACCTTCAAGAGTCCTACTGCAAATGGGTTTTCTGATAGTCCGGGCAAGGTGTTCAATTGCCTAATGCTCTCTGCCTCCACAGCAGCTATCCCAAATGCCCACCTGAGACCTTTTGGGTCCTTGTAATAGCCGTTCCGGAGGAAGTCTATGCCCAGAATGCACGGGGCCTCTGGGCCAGTCACAATCGGATGTTTCTGCCACTCCTTCCCAGTAAGGCTCACCTCGGCTTCCAACAGAGTCAATTGCTGCGATCCCCCCGTTACCCCGGCAATGGAAACAGGTTCTGCCCCCACATGTCCCGATGGCATTAGGGTACACTGCGCACCAGTATCAACTAACGCTTTGTATTTTTGTGGCTCTGACGTGCCAGGCCATCGGATCCACACTGTCCAAAATATCCGGTTTTCCCGTGCCTCTCCCTGGCTAGAGGCAGGGCCCCTCTAGCACTGGTTACCATTCCCTTCCTGGACATACATACTAGAGGTTCCTTCAAGGGGATCTGTCAGATCATCCTCCCTTCTGTAATATCTGGCAGCTCGGTCCTGGGAGGTTGAGGCTACCTTCACTTTAGTGTTACTCCCCCGGTTAGTGTTTCCCTCCTTGAGTTGACGCACCCGTGCTGCCAGGACAGAAGTGGGTTTCCCATCCCACCTTCCCATGTCTTCCCCATGGTCGCGCAGGAAGTACCATAGCTCAGCTCGTGGGGTGTACCCTCTCCCTCTAGCTGGGGGACGTTGGGCTCCGACTTTGGGGCCTGTGACTTGTACCGGTGCCAAATGGGAACTGCTCCTCCTCACCTCCTGCTTTATTTCCCTCATCTCCTCTTGTAGGCTCTTAATCACAGCAGAAACATTAGCCTGCATTGGGCCATTGATCATGCTTTCAAAATTTCTAAGCTTGCTCGTGACAGAACCCACTGTCTCTCGGTCGTTATCTGCATTAATCATTGCAATGAAGGTGGAGTATTCGGGTGGCCCTAGATTTGCCAGATTCCACAACATTTGCCCTGTGCACCTGACTTTGTCAGGGTCATTACCATGCTGTCCATCCCTCCCAAAGAGTACCTCCAATACTGCCACTTCTCTCAGCTGCTGGATCCCTTCCTCAAGGGTCTTCCAGCGCATTCTATGATGGTGCTCCTGCATTCTCTCTCTGTGGACAAACCTCTCTCTCACACTCATTAAAAGCCGCTCCCAGAGGGAAAGGGTCCCTGGCTCCCTTACAAATACCAGATTGACACCTGAGTCCTGAGTCAAGGGTCCCAAATTCCTTGCCTCACTGCCATCCAGTTGCACACCCGTACCCATAAGATCCCAGACCCGAAGTAACCAGGTTGTAAAAGCCTCACGCCCCCGCCGTACGATGTCTTTGTGCAGATTACGGAGACTGTCGTACGTCAGGGACTCTGTGATTATCTCAACCACTGGCTCGCCTGCAGGTTCTGAGGGCCCTCCTTTCTTAACTGAGTGGTCTGATTTCATCTTAGATTTCCTCGTTTCCACAGGGGCGACTGCTGCTGGCTCTGACTGCCCTTGCGTTTCAGCTGGAACCTGGACGGTTGTAACGTCTGTGGGTTCTACTGCTGCACCATTAGACTCTCCCTCTTCAAGGCAGGAGGAGGGATTCCCAGCAGCTGAGAGAATGCACTCCTTCAGCATCTGGCCCATCTCACGTATCTCCTTCACCCAATCCGAGTGGTTCATTTCTGATGTGAGCTGTGAGGCAGGGTCAGATTCTGGAGCAGCATTCCTAGTCAGGGTAGTTATCCAAGCCAATCTCCCCTGATCTCTGAATACTGAATAAAACAGGATTATCAGCAACACCAGCCACTGTATGATATCATTAGCACTTAGGAAAGCTCTGAATCCTTCGAAAACTGGTGGAGTAGACCCAAAGAGCTGGGTTAGGGGTTGGGAGAAAGTTTCTCCCGGTGTCATTTCCTCACAGTAGGTACCATTATTAAAGTAACCCCAAAAGCATACATTTAGTGTTTGATAGCTCCGAATCCATGTGCCCGCCTTCCAGAGGAAGTTAATAAGCCATGAATTCCTCACCTTATTAATCCATAAAACAAACTGGATAACAGTCACGGTAGCCTTAGTTATAGGACCCATGTTTAGATAAGGGCCTGCAAATGGGAGAAATACAGCCACCACCACATGCCACACGAACTGGGATAAGCTAGCCCACATGATGCCACTTAACAAGGAATCTATATCCAACGCACAAGAACCGTTATTCCTTTTATCTCTCGATGCCCTCGGGCCCCATGTTGGGCGCCAAAATCTGTCTTGGTTTGAAAAAGACAGGTGTCTGTGGAGGAAGGCAGGAGCCTCCCTTGAAATGGAGAGTGCAACCCCCTTCCCTCCAAACTATTATAATTTTGAAATTAACGGGCCTTCAGGCAAAGATATGGGGAATAGGAATAACAGTTCTTTACTAATATATATATATATATAACACAAGGCAGGGAAAAAACAAACAACCCACTGGTTTACACTGACAGAGTCAGGAATACAACCTGACACCCTGTTAGGGTGGCAGTAGCAGTCCGATAAGATGCTGGCTGCAGTCCTCCTGAAGTGATGGGTGTAGTTCTGTGGAAGCAGCAATCAGGTAAAAGAGTCTGGTCTTCCTCCGAAGGTCCAGTGGTCGGCAGGTAGCTCTCGTCCTCTGGAACTCAGGTGGGGGGAAAAGCTCCTCTGGGAATCCAGTGGAAGAAAGGCTGCTAGGGTGTTCAAAATCTCCGTTTTTATTTGGCATGGACTGCTTGGCTCCTTCCCCCCCCCTCCCCGGGCGGAGCATCTCACAATGGGATGGGGAGTCGTGAGGCAGTTCCTTGATGGGCCATTAACAGGAGATAGCCCAGGAGCGAGTTACCGATGGGTCAGGCGATAAGGCATTGTTGTGCCCAGTAACAGGAGATAGTCCAGAGGGGGGGGGGGGGGAGGCAGGGAGCACCGCCCCACCTGGTCTCAACAGCTCCTGAAGATGGTAATAGAATATATTTTTTTCTTTTGGCACATTTTACACTGTAACCCAGGACACACGTATACGTTTTGCTTATAAATTAATGCTTCTCCAACTTGTATTTATTTTGGTATGTGTGTGAAAATAACTCAAAGATCAGAAAGTCACAGAAATAGTCAATAAATGACTAAGATACTGTATTGGATATTGAAGGAAAATTGCCTCCTCTCCTTCAAAAATGTTGTCTGTAGGGTGATGTGAAATTACTGCAGGCTTTATGAAGCTGTGTATATGTCTTCAAGACAAGTTTGTGGGGGTTTTTTGTCTGCATGGTGAAAAAGGACCTCTCAATCCAGCAAAAATAAAATAGACCAAATGTGAATTTTATTAGCTATCTGTTTTTGTCTTGAAAAGAATACAAGAGCTAAGAAAGATTAACCAGAGACATTTGAATGTAATTGAAACAGCAAAAGGGTCACTCATATTACAGCAGGTAGTTAAGAATAAATTCCTTTTTGTCACCTCATGTTTGAACTGAACGTCCTGAGATCCGTTACAAATGCATTGTTGGGAGATGAGGGGTGTCTGGGTGACAGTTTTCTTCCAATCATGGTTAATTTTTTCTAGTGAACGTGACTGAAAGCCTTCCAGGTATTGTGCAGCATCACCTGTTCCTCAACAAAAAGTAGCGCTTCTGCCTTGCTGGAGATTTCAAACAATTAGGCAGCCATACAAACTGCTTATCTACATGCTGAAATTTTAATAATGCGTAATGAAAGGGAAATTCTGCCTCCTCTATAATGTTACCAAGACCTTTTTCTCCAGGTAAGTTTACCAAATCCTAAGTCACCCTGTGCACAGTCTGACCATAAAAATAAATTACACAAGTTACAACAGAACCCTTTGTGTTGCGTCAGAGTAGCCTCTCTATAGCTTAGGCCTTAGTCTTTCCCCTCCCATTTGGACTTCCTAGTAGTAGTACATATTTTATAAGTGACTTCCAACTGTACTCCTAGCAAAAATTCAGTGATTTAATGACTTGGTCTGAAAGTTTCTGTTAATAAAATTTGTTCAGATTTCTAAAGCTCACCTGTATGAGAAGTGTGGCTATAAAAGAAAAAATCCTATTCTGGTGAAGTTATTTGAAAATGCAAATTCTAAAAATGTTGCTGTTTTTACAAGTCTATACTTAATGTTTTATCATGGCCATAAAACAGTTATGGTGTGACTCATAGCACAGGCATGTTTCCTGACTGGTAGTACTTCTCATCTACCTCTCGTTCTACAAATGCTACTGTTCAATGTGTCGTTGTAACACAGTCTGATAGATTACAATGACAATCAAACCAGTAACTTATCAAAGCAAAATGTAGGCTCTAAGAATTAAAAATATGAAATAGATTTGGTCCAAGAATATCCTTGATCGGTCTGAGAACTGTTCCTGTGTTTTTATGATCTGCTTCAACACCTGTGTGCATGCAACAGATCTGGGATGGCGGTACAAGAAACACTTAGAAGCATATGATGCACATATAAAACTTGCCATTGTAAAATTTGAGAAGATGAGCAAGGTTGTTGGCCACTGGGTTGATCAGTATTCTTCTGAATTAAGAGCTTTTGGTTTCTTTTCCCAGCTTTGATGTTGACTATCGGTTATGTTTTGAATTTCAGCTTTGTAAAGTGCTTTCAAACTTAATAGTAAGGTATTACTTGTGGTTGCATCTATTACAAGGCAAGTACTTTCCAAACACTTAAGAAATTCATAATCAAAGTGATAAGGGAAGGAAACAGGAAAAAAATTACGATTAAGCCAGATCTAAGCAATACAAGTAACACACCACAAAAAGGTCTTTAAGAGAATGTGGGCTTGCTGATGAGACAAGGGTAACTATGTAGGTGTGCAGTGAGAAAGTGAATATGAGAGCCTGGAAACGAAGGGTAATACATGAGGCTTTCTCACTGAAAGTGTTGGTATCAGCTTTGCTTGGTGCATGGCCAAACGCATCTACGTTTTGGCTCTATACTGACTCAAAGGAGAAAGGGTGAATCCCATTTGTGTCATCTTTCTTTCCCTCCCTCTGTGACTAATGAACAGACTGAAGTGGTGTCTGATGCCCTTGTCCAGGACAGGGCACTGCAGTCTGAATTGGCGGTGGGTGCTGCAGGAAGTCAATGGGGAAGGACCCTGTGGGAGGAGGTGGAAGGCTAGGTGCCATAATGTACATCTAGGGATTCAACACGAAGGTATCTCTGTAATTGTCAGGCAGTATGTGACCTGTAATTATGTCCCCATCCTGTTCTATTAATTTACACTCTTGCTTTGCTTTGCTTGTGTTCAAGCAGATCCACATTATGATGCAAATTTACCAGCAGTACTACAGAACAAAGGCCAAGTAAGTGTTCATAAGTGAGTTTTTGTCATACATGTTTGAATAGCAAGTCAGGGGAGAAAAAAGAAAACATGCATTCAAACCATTAATTTAACGTGTTACTACAGATCTAGATTCATTAATAAAATACAAGATTGCTAAAGACCAAATCTTTGCAGTTTTTCTGGGTGCAAACTTAGGTTTCATTTACCTGCATGAGAGGTTTATCCCTGCACCTTTCTTCTAGAATGGCTTCCCATTGAGTAAAATTCCCAATATAGTCATGGTTCTAATATAAACCTGCTGTTGCCAGTAAGAGTGATGTTTTGCATCTAACCAGTTGACTGTATTGCCTGAAGTTTATATATATAGACCATATGGCTAGTTCCAAATAAAATAAACATGATGCTAGTCTTAATGTATTCAGCAGCTTTGTTTTTTAGGAGAGGTGAAGAAAATGGTGTCTTTGGACATTGTATTTCACAGGATTGCAACTGAGGTACTAGAAATCTCAGATATTTTGTCTTAAAATATGGTTTCCTTTGTAAGAATAATTATTAACTCCTGTCTCTGTAATTGCAAAGGGCATTATCTGCAAATCAACATCACCCCTTACATTTGTTTTTCTGACAGATGAGTGCAGTTGTACTATGATTTCGCAGGCATGCACTAGAGGAGGGGTAGCAACTTTCCCAACTCTACAAACTTCATACACCCTATGTTGTGGAAAGCACAAGGCATGTGACAGCCCTCAGGGAGCCAAAGGGAAAAAGAGGCACATTGAAAAATGGTTCAAAGACAACCCTCATCTCCAAGAGTGACACAGTTATGCTGTAATTGGGGTTAAGAGGGTGAGAAAGGCCTTGGATGAAGCCTGTGACTCACCCGGCCTGTGGTCTGTCCCCAGCAGTGCTGGCAGGCACAGGCTGGGCTGTGTGGGGACGACACTCTATATTCTGGCTCCCCCAGCACAGACCATTGGTGCTCTGTCTTTTGTAGACATGTCATCAATGATTTCTCTAATCCTGTTTCAGACCAGTTGGTACAATTTGCCCCTACCTTCTCCTGTGGCAACAAGTTCCAGGAATGTGTTACCTGTTGTGTAAAGTACTTTAACTGTTTCAAGCCAATCTCCTACTAGCTTGAATTTATGCCTCCTAGTTCTGCTCTTTTGGGATTTGGGGAGTTTCATGTTTACCTTATCTGCCCTCCTCGTGGCAGGTATAAAACAGAAAAAACCCCTTAATCCTCACTATCTCTGGAGAACTTGATTCAGCTGGTAGGCATCTGCATTTTTCAGTGTGCAGAGGCCCTTTAAATCTCTTTCTAGACGTTTCTCCCTGCTGTAGTTGATAAAACAGGAATAAACCCCTGCCGTCATAAATACAAGGCAGCCCTGAAAACGCTATAGTTACAGTAGAAAAACGGCACAGTGGTGCAATCAGTAGCTCACGGTCCAAGTGCCACTCAGCTTCGATTGCGTGCTTTAAGGGGAGGGGCACGGTAACCAGCTGCAAAACCAGTGCCGCGGTGTTCGCCTCCACCGTCGAGCCCCCCGCCCCGCGGCCAGCCAGGGCTTCCCCCCCGCCGGAGCCCGCACCGCCTGGGGCCGTCTTTGTCCTGCCGTTTCTCTCGTTTCTTCTCGCCCGAACACTGGCGGCCGCCACTCTCCTCCGTGGGGGTGTCCGAAGGGCCATTTTCCCTTCGCTGGCTTTCCTCCTTGGCTGTTCGCAGCGATCATTAAAGGACTTTTCCGTAGCAAACTAGGGCAGGGGCGAGAGCCAGGAACGCGTGAAACTTTTCCGCGACGATTTTGGACAGGAACACCCCTAGAACAGTCATGACAAGCCGCCCCTCTCCCGGGGCGCTCTGGTCCGGCCCCTCCCTCCCTCCCGTCCCCACCAGCGCCCCCGAGGTGGGGCAGCGGTTGCTACGGTAGTCCTCCGCCCTCCACCCAACAAAGCGCGGTCCGCTCCCAGCTCGCCTTCAGAAAAGCTCGCTTTATTTACAAGGGGGGTGCGGGGGGTTCCCCCCCGTTTACACACACACACACACAGACACACATTTATAAAATCAGCTAACCCCCCCGACAAAAACGCAAAGGGGTGGCTGAGAAATAAATAAGCCTCTCCCATGCCCCCGAGGCGGAAAGGCTTGGCGGCCAGCAGACTTTTTCTCTGCCCCCGGCTAAAACCGGCCAGGGGAAGCCAGAGCAGCGCCCGTCCGCGGGGGCTCAGGCGATCCTGCTGCAGAACTCGTCAAAGTCCCTCTCCATGAAGAGCTCGCTCTCAATCACATCGTCCTCGGACGGGAAGTACTGCTGGCTCTCCTCCTGCGTGGGCCCCACGGTCCCACCGCCCCCGGCACCGCGCGGGGCGGGCGGGTGGCGGGCGGCGGGGCCGGCCTCCCCGGCGCACTCCATCAGCGCCCCGCGGGCGTTCTCCAGCACCCCCAAGTACGAGTCCATGTCCAGCGGGTCCATCTCGCAGTCCGACCCGCCGCTCTCGGTGCCCACCGAGTCCGAGCGCAGGTGCATGAGCTGGTACTTCTCCCGCATCAGGAACTGGTTGGTGTTGCGGGGCGCCCGCATGCCCGGCGCCCGCCGGCCCAGGATATTGACGGGCCTCAGTGAGAGTAGCACCCGCGGCCGCCCAGGCCGGTGGCACCGGTGGAAGGCATGGCAGTGCTGCTGCTGCTGGGAATACTGGTAGTGGCTGTGCGTGCGGCTGCCCAGCAACTTCCGCGACACTCCGGGGTGTCTCCCGCGCCGCCCGGGGGGCCAGCGCGACCGGCTGCCGCCCCGCCGGGGCTCGCCGTCCTTCAGCGGCGGCGGGAAGGCTCCTCCCGGCACCTCTTCGCCGCGGGCGGGCTCCCAGGGTGAGCACCGCGCTCCGCCGCCGCACACGATCAGCTCCGCGCGTCGCAGCATCGCGCCCCGTTCGCTCTCACATGCTCCTCGCCGCCGGGAGAGCTGCCGGGACAACCCCGCCCAGCGAGTCCAGCGCCGTCGCCTCCCCGGTGCGCCTTCTCCCTCTTTACCCTGGGCTGAGCTGCCGGTTCTCAAGAGCCCTGCGGCGTCCCCGCTCGCGGGGGCCTCCCCGGGTGCCTCTACCTTTTCACGATTCGCTCCGTTTTTTTCTTGAGCGGAGCCCGTTTACAGCGCATAGCCTGACTGAAGGGCTGCGGGCTGGGGGGCAGCTTGATCGGCTCCAAGCCGCCGCCTCGGAAAGATGGTCTCGCCTACTCCCCAGCTGGTCGCTACCGGGCGGTCAGCCCTCCACCGGGGCGAGTCGAGGCCCAGAAGGCGAGGGAACGCGGGGATAGCGCGGAGAAGCGCTGCGCTACGCCTCAAAACCAGCACACTGTAGCCTCCAAAGCCCCACGCCGACTGGCCGTGCGCACTCCCGCACCCCGTAGTTATACCGCCCGGCGCGGTCCAACTGCCGCCGCGCCGCGGGGGGGTTTGGAGCACAGCCTCTCCTGAGGAAGGCTGTCCCCGCCAAAGCTCGCCCTCCCTGCCCGGTGAGCGCGGGCGCTCTGCGCCACGACCAACACCGCCGGGCCTCGCCCTCGTGTCTCCCGGGCTAATCCTGGGATCGTTCCCCCCGTTCGACGCGTTTTGGTTTGGCTCAGCGCTCGGACAGCGTTATTTTGTTTGTCCCCTATTCACGAACACCGTTTGCGCTCAGTTCCCCGCGCAAGCGCGGTTTCCCTCTTCTCCGTTGCAGTGGCAGTACGTAAACTGCTTAAGCGTCCCGTGAAGTACGGAGCGGCGCTGGAGGCGGGAGGGCGTAATGGTTGCGGGGAGAGGTGGGGCTGAGCGAGAGTGCGGGGAGAAATGGGCGCCCCGAGCCGTCAGCGTTCTGGGGCCCGTGACCAAGCGCTGGAAAGCTCCGGCGCTCCGTGCCAGCGTCTCCTGTCCCGCTTTCCCCGTAACTGCTCACTGGGGCGGCGCTGCCCCCGGGGAACGGTGATCTTCCCGCTCGTAGCCCACAAAATGGCTGCCTGCGCCTAAGCGAGGGCTGACCGCGCCTTCCCCCTTCAACGCGCGGGGAGGGGAGGCTTCCACCGCCGTGATGGCGAGGACGGGCCCGGCGGGCGGCCTAACGCCTCGGGGCGGAGAAGGAGCCACGCTCCGGTGGGGTTTCTCTCCGGTCTGCCCCGTCCCGGCGGCGGAGGCGCGGGCGAACTGCTCGTCGCTTCACCGGCGGCGATAACCGGCACAACCCATACGGGGTGACAGCGAAGGGGGGCGGGGGGCGGGGCGGGCGGCACTGAGGCCTGGCCGACGCCCGGCCCGGCCAGTACCGGAGAGGGGGCGGCGTGCGAGGGGTTTTGAGCCGGCATTTAGCTAGAGGGCAGGGTAGTCCCCTCCTGAGGCTCCCTGGGGTTTTGTTCCTTCCCTTTAACCTTTCCAGATGAATCGGTGCTTTTCAAACAGTATTTTGGGAAAAAAATTAGAGCGGAGACATTAATTTTTCAGTTATTCATGCTGGGCCTTGATCCCTCTGCTACAAATTTCCCCTGGTTTTCAAATCCCTTTTTTTTCAGCTCCGTGTGTAACTACTGCACTACTAAATCGGACAGTGACTTCCCTCTTCACTCCTTTATGGTCAATTTGTTTATGAAAAATGAGCTCAGTGTTGTGCCCAAATGCTTTCAATTAAAGGCCGTGCATGAATAAGGACAGCAGACCTCCATGTAGATAACAATTTACTATTATTTACTAGTGAAGGACAAAGAAGTACAAAATATACAGGGGGGAACAAGGTGAAAATCTGGCTGTGTGGTAACTGCAGAGTCAGCATTGCCAACAGCAAATTGTCAATGTTTGTCTGTATTTCATTGCTAAAGAGTAAATATTTTTAAGCAGTGTTTGTTTCAAATTCCATTCAGAAATGATACGGTATTCCATTTTAAAGTCGGCTGGCCTTATCACCTGTATGTTCTACAAGTGAAAGTCCAAAATTGAAGGAGCTGGCACTGGAGCCAGCCCAAGTTGCAGTTGTCTGAAATATGCGCAACCTCTGTAATCTGAAGGAATGTGAAAGCAGGGGGAGGCTGCGGTGCTTTCAGATTTGATAAAGTGTATGTTTATAAAAAAATAGCTCATGAAGTGGTCTGAACTGGTTCGGGATTTTTTTCAAGTACGCTTACACTACTTGGGGAAAAAAGCTCAAACTACATTAATGGAAGCCACTGTTAAATTAAATTCAAGGCTTCCTGAAAGTAATATCCATCTGCATAGGAAAGAAAGCTTTCTGGGTATAGAAAGGGTCCACAGTGGTAAGACGAATAAAATCTCTGAATTAGTTATTCTTTCCTGCATTTTATTCCTCTCTCACCTACCCGTCTTCAATCTTGATTCACCCTTGTTAGATTTTCTTTTAAAAAATAAGCTCCAAAATATGACAAAATAAAATGCTCACTTGAAGGAACGCTACATCAGGTGGTAGAATCCAAAATCCAAGTCCTCTTCCTTGTAGTTCTGAGTCGCTTTGGGCATTTTCATAGCTTTTAGATCCGTTAGAAACCAGTAGAGGTTAAACAGATTTCTGTCACTTCGAACTTCCCTCCCAGATACAGAACATCCCATTTCTACTCAGGCAAGCATCTCTTAGTCCAGCCTCAGTTCACAGTTTCTGCGTAGTTCCTCTGAGCTGGACGCAGAGCTAGTTCCCCTTTTAGCTATTCTAGAGTGACGTACGAAATTCTGTGTAGAAACTAGCCTTGTGCTTCCTTGTGCAGGTGAGAGGTGTTCCATTTAACGTGATGCCCTTCGCATCTAGATGTGTCCGTCCTCCGCCAACTGAGACACTGCCCGTACAGACCAGTGAGTCTTGTACCTGGTCCTGAAAATCAAAGGCTAGCTTTTATTGATTACCTGCGTTGGTATTCGTATACAAGTTTTAAGAGCAATTGAAAATCATTACATGGATGTCGCGGTAGGGACCGACACCGACAAAAATATATGTAAAAAAGGCAGCCTTTATTAAGTTACAAAAGGCCAAGATGGCCGAGATGGCGCAGCAGAAAAAACATACCCTTTTATAACCTTTCTTATCTGTCCACCGGTTCATGCACTAAGGCTGCTAAAATTATTCGCTCAATACCTCTGTCCATTCACCTCTATTCACATACTGATTGGCTGGAGCTCCTACTGTATTTCCCACTTCATTCTCTTGCCAAATTTCTGCTCTGTGGTATTCACTTGTTTAGTCTCTTCTTGCTCAGTCTCTTATCACCTCCTCAAACCTGTTTACAATATTCTTCATCCACTTCTTTCATCTTCTCACGGGTATACTGGGATGCTGTCGAGGCCAATTTCATCTTCTTCAGTCAGGCTATCCCCGACACATGGAGGCAGCTGAACCATTCGGGCCGTTATTGATCTGAATTTCATTCCCCATGATCTGTTTCGGTGAGTGGTTCAGGTGTGCAGATATGCACATTAGAAAGCGTATCTGTCTCCATCCCCTTCCTGGACTCTTGGGTTTTTCACTGTCTAGGGCCTTTCCGTGTCTGTTTCAGCGCTTTCTATAGGTGGAAGGAAGTGTTTTGTGGTATCACAATGCTATGGTTCGCAGCCAGTAATAATACTTCTTCAAATTCCTAAGTTTCCTTTGACATGTGGGAACCCATCTACAAGTTTATTTTTTCCTATCTGGAGCGGAGGAGGACAGTTCTGTTGTATTTACAGTCTTAAGAATCGCTGTCTCGACATGTTTATGAGTACTCCTTTAATGGAGGTGAGGCCCAGCTGCCGAGATGCGTGTTTGGTATCCAGCTCCAGACAAGAGCCCAGAGAGCTCCTGCCTGCGGTTGGGGGCTAGGCAAGGGGCTTAGGCTCCGGCGTGCTGCCAGAGGTCTTTCCTGAACGCCAAGTTCAACTTTCTTTCACTCTTAGGATTTTAGAGGTTTTCCTTTTGTGCGTTTGTGAGGGGAAATCCTGCGGCCGACTTTTGCCCGTCTGGGTCCCAGGCCCAGGAGTCCCGCAGCGGGTCCGTGCCTGCCGGTCTCCCGCGCACAAACGCAGCAACACCCGCGCCGGACACCTCAGGGAACCGCGTGCTTTGCGAAGGGACCGTCAGCCGTTAACTCCACGGCGGGACCAAGCCCCCCCTGCTGAGCGCGGCCGCCGCCTCTCAGGACTGGACCATCGGCCCCTCCGCCGCACTTCCCGCGGGGAGGCCCCGCCCTCTCCTGGCCAATGAGGAGGCGGAGGGCAGGAAAGGCTTCCCGGCTTACCCCGCGCCGCTGTGACCCGGCGTTCCCGGGAGAGCGGCTTGTCCAATGGCGGGCCGTCTTATTGCGCCCTCCGCCTGCCGCGTGCTGACTGGCCGCCGCTGCCGCGTGTGCTTCCTGCCATGCTTTCCCGGGCGCGGTTGCATCATTGCGGGACCGACGGCGCTGAGGTGAGCGGCGGCGGGACGTGGCCCGGCCCCCCGCATCCACCTTCCGTCCCCCGCCGGCCGGGGGCAGCGCCAGCGAGCGAGGGGCGGCCTAGAGGCCTGAGGGAGGGGCGCCGCCGGGCCCTACGGGGCGCCGCGGTGTTTCCATGGGGGTCTTTTGGTGTGGCACACAAAACGGGCGGCTTGCACGCTGGGTGCAGGTCCCGCTGGATGCCGGTCCCGCTGCCTGCCCCGCTCTCGGCCGGTGCCTCCTGTTCCTGCCCGGAGCGCTGGAGCACGGTGACGGGGAAGCGGCTGGGCTGGCAGCTCCACGGCTGGGTTCTGACGTTAATAGGCCCTTTTCAGCCGTTAATGTGTTTTGTAACGTTATGTTTACGTATAAGATATTTTACTTCCCTGGGTACTATACAGATTCTTTGCTTTTTCTGGAATTAAGTGATTACCTAAAATAAGTACTTAGTAAAGGTTAATCCATTTCCTTCTTGCAGTGTTCGGTAGCTTAAGTCTTAATTTTATTAATTAGTTGAACGAAGAGCCCAAAATGCATTGCAATGTGTAACATGTCTGAAGCATTCCACTTCAATTCCACTTCAGTATCCTTTTAACGGAGGGAAAATTATAGAGGAAGGCACACTTTTGGTTACTGTGGGTGTGATGGATTTGATATTTCTATTTTCAGCAAATGTTGGCTCCCCCACCCCCTGGGAGCCTTCTGGAAACTGAGGAAAGCATTTTTTTATTCAGTTTGTTGCTGACATGCTTAGGAAGTGACTGTCAGGTAATAGCAGAATTTAGCTGGCACATAAGAGCAGTGTTTGCTGACTCAACTGACACTTATTTCTGATTTTTTTTTTTTTTTAAATACATAGTTTAAAGTTATTTCAAAATAGCCTAGTTTTTTTTTTTTGCACAGTGACAAATTTTACACTTTCAGTTAAGGTAGCATGAAGACAACAGAAAAAAATGTGCTTAAGACATCACAAGATACCGTGTAAAACTGAGTTCTTGCGTAGTATGAAATATATTTGTGTCTAAACAGAGTATTAATTTATGAGTCTGCTCACTCTTTCAGCAGTCTTTTAATTGGTTTTTTTTTAGTATAAAAAGAAACAGTACTTGTCGAGGGACAGCTGGGCTATAATCCATCTTGAGTAGTGTTTCATCTTGAGTGATACGTTGAGATGAATTAATCTTGATATGCTTTCACTATCCCATCCTCAAGTATCAGGCTCGGCTTGAGTAGATGTCATTTACCTGTTTGGGAATTAGAAACTGTCACGTCCTAGTCTCCCAGTTTAGTCTTCTGATCTGCTCACTTTGGGACATATTTTTCAGGAAGAAGAGTCTGTGACTCCTCAATTTCATGACCCATCAAATAGAACAGTGGAATAATGAGGCCATTATCAGTCTGCTGTGAATAAAGTGTAAATACAAATTCTCTGTGTTACCATCAAACACAAAACTTTTTGTGAAGGAAACCACGTTTTTAATTCTTTATTGAAGTAATTATACTTTTAAATTGCAGTATTAGGGAGACTGGCCATGAGGGTGGCAGCTTTATGTCCTCTTGGAGTAGAAAACTGATTGCAAAGTTTTTGCAATTTTTTTATTAACTAAGTTTGTTCTTGTATTTCCAACTATTTTGTGGTTTATATAAAGTGCTAGTTAGGGTAGGATGAGATTATTTGTTTCAAAAAGAGGTTTTAAAGATGAGTGTGCATGACTGGTTTGGTTTTTTCTCACCTATTCTCAGGTCTTTGGTTAGTGTTGCAGTTTGATTCCCTGTATAAGGTATTAGTGCAAGATTTTTCAGAAGCAACGTTTGTTTTGTAGCTTAGCATTCTGTTCCCCTCCCTCCTTCCTTTTATTTTAAACTCGATTGTTTCCATCTGTTCTAGAAACGGGTGCTTTGGATTATCGAATGAACAGTTTAGAATGTTGCTACCCCAGAAATTGCCTTGCCTCAAAACTCAGTACCTAAAAAGGCAGGAATGGGGAGCCTGTTGTGTGTGTATGTAAACTAGTGCATTGGTAACTTTGGGGATGGCACCTGTAGACAGAGAAGGGAGGCTCCTCATCGTCTCTGGGGGAAAGTTTGTGCATAGGTCTCTTATACGGAATAATTTGTGGAGAAGGTGACTGGAACAAGGTTAAGAGACTGATCGTAAACCCCTTGAAATTAGGAGACCTTTTGTACACTTTTAGTTCTTACTGGTTCTTTATCTTTTTAGTTTCTCTGTCAACAAAATGAGTAGTATCTTGAAATCCACTTTATTTTATTCATCTGTCTGTATGGGATGTATTATGTTAAGTCCAGCGAATCTCTGAAATATTGATTCACTTCATTCATAGTGACATTTTTATTTCGTTTTTGTTGAAAGATTAAATACTGATTTTAAAAAATAATTTTAATATTGAAAAAACCCACATTCTAATTTGCTTTTATGGTTTTAATGCTTGTTTGTTTTTTCTTCTAGTTAAGAAGCTCAGCATAAGTTTGAGACTACCATAGCACAATCTACAAACTTCAACACTTTTCCTATTGAATGTTACTATCTTTTAAAAAAAAGTGAGTGTACTTCAAAAAAAAATGTTTCCCAGTGGTCCATTGTCTTAAACTATAACACTTTTTGGCAGCAGAAAATGAATAGAGGCAAAACTCCCTTATGTTTACTAATCTGTATGTAAATTTGGAGTGTTGTTCAAAAGTGTTGTTTTATTAGATGCATTTTAAAAATAATTTCTCTAATGTCATTTGTGATGTTTTCACTCAGTCTGTGTTCAAAGTAATGAGTTGTTCTTGATTTTTTTTTCTGATTTAAAATACCTAGATTTCTTATAGTAACTTTTTTTGCTACCTTCTGTAGGTATACAGAATTATTCATATCTCTGTCTATAAACTGAGTATGCTTTTCCTGAACACAGAGGTCTTTGCTTTTTCACTCAGCTGAAATTGAGCCATAGATAGATTTTAAATGTGGTTTGTCTTTTAAGTCAATCTTTTAAATTGTTTTGTAACTTGAAAAAACCCACCTGTAGTGGCTGTTACGTGTTGGTTCTCATAAGTAATTTTTTTTCAGAATTCTGACATAATAAACGTCTCTTGTGAAGAGAGTGTATGAATTTGTGCCCTGTGGTTCCTGGATGCTGGTCTGTGCGTACAGTGCTTCAGTTGGTAGAAATGGGCCAACAGTGATACTGTGATTTACGCATGGAGTCTGTGATATGTGAGCAGCTTCCATAGCCTGGTCACAGTTACAGACCAAACCTTCAACCGATGTTTAACTTATGAGATTATAGGAACTTGACAGCTGGGCCAGCTGCCAGTTTGTAGTTATCACTAAATTGTGAAGGCTGAGCTTGATCTAAGTAAAATGTGGAGATCCTTAGTCCTCAAGTCAACTGGCTTGTAGGAAACAAGCTTTAAGGCTGAATTCTTTTATCTCCATTGTCTCACTGATCTTGGAGCTGTAATCATATTACTGAGAAATGGCATGGCCCAATTCGTGCTGCTTTGAGGGCTTTGAGATATGATGAAAACTTTTGTCCAAGTTGTATATACTGTAGCTTACTGTGCTAAGACTGGGTGTTACCTGTTTAAGAATACATCCAGGCCATGTCCATCTGTTCCTTGTCAGCTTATGATTTTCCCCTCCAACTGCTGTGTCATGGGTGTACCAGGTTGTGGTTTCTCAATGAATTTCTTGTCTTATTTGATAATTTGGGTTTATTAATGGGGAGAGCAATCTGTTGTTAATACAAAAAGTATGAATCATAGAATTTGTCTGTAGGTTGCTTTTTGAGGCACATTTTTTCATATGGATTCAAGCATTGGGCTAGCAATTTCTATGGTGTTCTGGGTTTCATTTGAGTAAATGTTTTGGAACTTTAGCGCTACCAAGCAGCATGTCAGCTGTAACTTGAAGTATTATCTTCGTATGTTTGCATTTGATGCTGCTTATGGTTACTATTTGATAAACCTGAGTAAATCAGAAGACTCAGTCCTTGTGCCATTACTTGTAATTCTATGACGCTGAGTGGAACTCGAGACTGTCGTAGTGCTCAGCTTATTCTGGTCTCAGTGCTAAGGAGCAGCAGCACTAAAGTTAGATGTGGGAGAGCTTGTTTCTTCTCTGTGGTCATCTGTTACAACTTTCATAACCTTTTTTTTCTGTTATGGAACTCCTGTCTTAAATATCCTTATTACACAGAGCTTTTGCTTTGTGCTTGCTGTAGCATCTTCTTGAAATTTGACCCCTTTGAATCTTGTAGCAGATCTGGAACACCAGGCAGCTCTATTGTGTGTTTGTAATGATGCTGAGAATTCTCTTCCCTGTGTTGCTTATACATAATTTTGCTTGTAGTGATTTTCATTGACTTACACAGAATTGAAGAATGGCTTTGGGCTCTGGTGGCCAAAACCCAGCAAATAAAAAAAGACCTTCAGGAAGCGGCCATCAAGAAGTAGCCCTTGTGGCTTAGTTCTGATGTACTTGTCAAACTGAAGGAAAAAAAAAAAAGGGGGGGGACACACTAGAAAGAGACTTGTAATTTTGCCAGTACTGTGAAAGTTAGGTCTTTTCAAGATTCACAGCTGAGGTCTTTAAACTTTTTCCTTGTCTGTTTGTTCAGATTCTTCCCATGTTTCCACCTTTTGTTGCAATGTGTTTCAGCTGTGCTATCTGAAGTCTATCTGCTTTTAGGAGCATCTAAGAGTGATGGCTTGGGTAGATGGAAAAATGTGGTTTTAAACCTTTAAATGGTGGGAATAGATGTACAGTGAAAAGGAGCCTCTGCTTCACTAGTTCTGTTTCCTGCACTTAAAGTAAGTCTCACTAGTTCACAGATTGGTGTTGAAAGGTCAGTTTGAACTTGAAAACTTGTAACCAAAAAACAATTTATCCTTTGACTGTTTCCTATAGGAAACAAAAATAAAAGCTGCGCTTTTTTTTTTTTTAAGAATATAGTGCATGCTTCCATGTCTACACTGAATCAAGCTCTTTGAAAAACTGAGATGCGGTTTGGTCATATGGATTTGTAAGACGACAAATTGTATTTGAGAAGTCGGGTTTTTTTCTCACTTCTGTTCAATATTTATTTTCTTTTCTCTGTGTGGTCGTTGCTGAGAGAGAATGGTTCAGCAAGTTCCAGAAAACATAACTTTTCCACATGAGGAAGAGAAGATATTGGAGCTCTGGAAAAATCTTAATTGTTTCCAGGAATGCCTAAAGCAATCAAAGAATAGACCGAGGTAAGAATCTGCTAAAAGTTGTAGCAACTGTGTGTGGCAGTACAAGGTTGGCTTAACTGTAATTAGTCTTTCTTTTTTTACTTTTTTTTTTTCTGGGTTCTGTTAACAATAGCTGCTTCCTTTGGAGATAGCAAAGTCTTGGCTAATGTTGCTGTCATTTTAGTTACCATTTATATTTCACTTTGTGAAGAATCAGCAGTGTTCAAACAGTAGTAACAGACCTGTAATTTCCTGCTTGGGGGGTTTATGAAAGAAAAGTGGAGGTAAGAAAGGACAACTCTTTGCTATGTCTGCCAGCTGTGGAGCAGCTTGCTGGTATTTTCAGTAGTAATCTTGGCAGAACTGGTGATCGGTGGGAACTGGATGAGTTGAAATGTTCCCTTTAGTCCCACTACCATCATGATGCCTGTGCTGACTGATAATGGAAGAGGAAGAAATTGATGTTGTCCTAGTAAGACAAAAGAAGCGTAAGCATACAGATATACTTACCCTGTTTGACAATTTGATGCTCAGTTTTTGATTTAATTAAGAATATTGTGTTGTAGGTTTAACTTCTATGATGGCCCTCCGTTTGCTACTGGGCTTCCACACTATGGCCATATTCTTGCAGGAACCATTAAAGACATAGTAACCAGATTTGCTCATCAGAGTGGGTTTCATGTTGACAGAAGATTTGGCTGGGATTGCCATGGCTTACCTGTGGTATGTATAATAAATCTGCCTACAGATATATCTGTTGGTTCCTCTTTCCATGTTGTTACCTGCTTGTCAATCACGTTTCTATTGCTCTTATGCCTGGTTTTGTGCTGAAAGAGAGATGGAAGTTCTTTGTTCAGTGTGTAGCTCTGGCTTTTGTGTGTGTGATGATTTCAGGTGCTTCCTACTGATCATCTGCCCTTCTCCAGGCACTCTGTTCATTACTATAAACATGTGTTTATTTGGTATGTATTTCATAAAATACATTCTTTTTCTAAAGATAATAAAGAAACAATCGCACCAGGGTTATCCTTTGAAATATCTGCTTAGTTCAGGTGCAATACTCATGAAATATCAAAAGGATAAAGGAGGCCCTTTAGCCTCATTAGAATGCGTAGAACATAAATAATCTATCCAGAGAAATCCTGAAAGCTTTTGATGACAGTGTGTTTTTTTCATCTGGTTGTTTTCAATGCTCCCAGGAATATGAGATTGACAAGACCTTAGGCATTAAAGGGCCAGAGGATGTGGCGAAGATGGGGATTGAAGAATACAACAACCAGTGCAGAGGAATTGTGATGAGATACTCGAAGGAATGGGAGGTAAATAAAGACTCAGTGCATAGTCTGCTGCATGTTTCTAACGGTGTGTGTGCAGAAGTTTTTCAGCTGAGGTGGACTTCATCCTTCTGTCCATTTGATTACGTGCATAAATCTTATGTCTTTAGCTACCGTGTTTCTCACTGGTGATCCTGAAAAGGCAACAGAAAGAGCAACACTGTGGCTCAGAACAGGGAGACTGCTGTGATGGCAAGAGAAGGTTACTTTAACCTGGAGCTCAATGGGTCTATTGAACATCTAATAGATACCTTCAACAAGGTATCTCTTTGTTTGTATCTTCTCTTTTATAGAAAACTAAAAGATCTGACTTTGGTTTTCAAATGGAACCAGTAAAGGAAGTGCACACTAACATCCCTGCTTTTCTACCCCCTGCTTTTCAGTCTTCATTGCCAGAGTGTAAGACTATAGTTTGTATTTCTGGAACAGCAGAAGTTCTGTCATCTGATTTTTGTGTCAGAATAGCTGTGGGTAAATCCCCAGTTTTCCAAGAGAATATTGATCTAAACTTTGCATCCTGTGGATATAGTGATAGGGAGAACATTGGTCTGTGCAGACGCTTAAGGCTGGAGAATTGTTCCAAGTAGATGAGTTAGAAAGTTTTTTAAGAGAGAGACAGGTTTTTTTCGAACTCTAATTAATATTCATCCTATGCATAAATCAGTTGCTCCTTGGTTTTGTCCTTAGCAGCATGGCCAGAATAAAGTACATTCAGCCCAGTACTTTGTGTTTGCTGTCAGTCTGTTAGGTCTGTGAAGTAATGACTCTTTCCTATGGCTTTGTGGAGCTGCGGAGAGGCCCGGGTGCTTTCCTAGCTATGCCACTGTGTTGCAATAGCAACTGCCAAAGGAAGAATAGAAAAACAGGCCTTTTTTTTTTTTTTTTTTTCCCCTTCAGCCTTTGGGGCAGAACACCTTCCTAGGCCACAGGATTTTTTTTTTTTTTTTTTTTTTCCCTCAAGTTCATAATCCCTAACAGATTTTCTCCCTCATGAATTTATTTAGCTACGTTTTGAATCTGGGTGTACTGATGGCCTCTAAACAGTCTGTATCACAGCGTTCCTGTACGCAGTTCAAACTGTAGTTCTTCTGTAATATGCTTTCCAGTAAACCTTTATCTTTACTGTCAGTTGTTTTTTGTTGTGGTTTTTTTTTTTTTTTTTTAGTAGGAAGAATAGTCCTAATTCTTTAGTTTTTCTGGATGCAGAAGCTGTTCTACCTCATCACAGTCCTCTGTATGTTCTGTAGTCCTGCTATGCTCCTTTTAATTGAAATAGTAATTTCTTATTTGAGTATCACTTGCCTTTTGCCCTTGGGAGCATTTTGAAGTTAGTGCCAGTATCTGAAGAAACTACAGCTGCCTTTGTTAGAATAGCTGCAGCCTAAATCTAAGCAAGTGGCTGGATGAAAAGCTCAGTTTGTTTTTTCAAATATACAATCATTCATCTATACTCTGAAATCCTGTATTTCAAAAACATCTTCAATGATTCTTTATTGCTTTTAGAAATAAAAATAAGGTTTCTTCTAGTTCGTGTTTTGTTTTCCATAGCTGTTCCTTTTAACTTGCTGTGTCTTCAGCAACTGGTATTTTTGCAGTGCCGATTAGTCCAAATACTTAGTCTTTTGGATGGTAAATGTATTTTTGCATTTTGTTTTGTGCAGACTTGTGCATGTATATGTGTGTATTTCCACACACAGACATATATTTTAGATTATTAATAAAAATAATGAAATTAATTTAGTTATCTTGTTTGTGATTTGGCTGGTAATAAAGTCAAATATTTTGGATTAATGTTAGGAGAGGAATTCCCGACATTTCTATTGGAGATAGTGTTTATTTTCTGTCTGGAGTGGCTAGCAAATGTTTAAACCTTATGAAAAAATATAAAAGGTTTCTTGGACGGGCAAGATTTTCCAGTGCTGAGACCAAACATAATATTCCAACTTTGTGGGTCCTTGTACTAAGCAGTCCTAGGCTTTGGATCTTAATAGTGGAATGTCAGAGTGGCCTAAAGGTCAGAATCAAAACTGATATATTTCAGGAGCTTGTGTGTTACGTGAAAATATAGAGATAAGAGAATTCATTTGCTTTTTTTTGACTTTACTAGTTTGACGTTCAGGATGGTCTGTGTCTAACCGTGTCAGGACAAGTGTCTCTGAGCTTGGTTATTTGCAGAGCTAGGGGTTCTGATAGCTGTGAAATTGGTGAGAGAGTACCACTTGTCCAAGTGCATCCCATAGCTAGCTTATTACTCATTAGTTTTCATATTCTGTGCCAATGGACGTGACCACAGTCTGTCCTGAGATAGGGACACACCTGTCAGTTTTGTGGTCTTTGACAGCCCTGTCATAGCTTTGGGAAGTCAAAGAAGGCAGTTGGCCCTGAAATAGTTTTGATATCTTCTGACATAGCAGTTTCTTTCAGCATTTCTTTGTCTTTAAATTGCATCATGTTTTCATATAACTGAAAACTGATAGACTGTGTATTCTAGATTTTAACTGTCTCTGCAATGAGTATTTTTAAAAATAGAAGCAAGACCACTGTAAGCAAAAGCAATTTTCAGGCATTTGAACCTCGGCTGAACCTTGAATGATCCACCACTTCTATTTGATGAATGATCCCCTGTTTCTCCTTAGTAGTGTTGAACACATTTGCCTGTTGTGTGACCTTGGTTCTTAACAATTATGTTCATGGTTTCATGCTTTGCTTATTTTTGCCTGTTTAAATACACTGCTTGGAACTGTTGTCAGGCTAAAATATTTTGCAGATGTGTTTCATTGGTATGGGACAAACGCTATACTTAAAAATCAAGCTGTTTTAAGGAATAAGTATTGGAAATGTATCATGATCTTTAACATTAAGATGCCTTTCAATCTGTGTGTTTGTTTCTTAACAGTTCAGTGTTACCAGATTAGGACGCTGGATTGACTTTGAAAATGACTATAAAACCCTTTATCCGGAGTTCATGGAGTCTGTCTGGTAAGTGAACTTGTATACATTGCACATATGCTTTATGAATTTGAAATGTTAAGAAAGCTTCAATTATTGTAAACATGTGTTGGTCTGTCTGTCGCTAGAACTGTTTTGAAACATGCCACATTCAGATAAACAGTGGGCAAAGTAATTAAGGTGATGTGAAATCTCTTGGTGTTGCAGTGAGGGAATTAATTGGCCTGCTTTTTTTCTTCTTCAGGATAGTAGGGTTTCAAAATGGAGTACAACAGTACTGCTTTTAGTGAGCACTGAAATGTTACTGCTCCATGTCAGTTTAAAAGCAATTCTGAAGATCTACTAGTATGTTCCTTGCTTAGTTTAGGAAATTACATTATACTTCTACATTCTTGGTGTTCTTCAAACTGTCAGCCGCAAATGGGCAAACTATCCAAACTCAGTTTAGCTCTAAACCTCTTCTTCAAGCCTGAATTTAGAGGCTGGGAATCCACTGTTACCTTTTTCTTGGCAGCATAGTTTGACAACTGTGGATTGCTGGTGCAGAGCTAAGTAAAGTTCGGGTATTTTGGCAATGTATTCAGGGTGACTTGGAATTCCAAAAGACGGGAGGACCTTATAGGTTAAGGATAATCAAATTGGCCTAACACAGTTAAAAAATGGCAACGTTGATTCCTTCATGTGATAGAATTACAAGGTGAACTGCAGAGAGAAGTTTAGCAGAGTACATGCTGACAAAAAGCCATTCAAAAGTGAATTCTATGCATATTACAGTATTACTGATGTTTTTTAGTATTAGTCTTACTAATAACATTTACTTGTATGGTTACTTACATCTAGTTATGATTAAAGGATTGACAAAACTTCTAGATGTCTCTGAAGCAATTGTAGAGGGCTGAAGTGCCAGGGAGTTTTAAATAAGCATTGAAAAGATGGCGCGAAGGGAGCAGATGTTTAACTTAGCTGAAGAAACCCTGCATAATGATAAAGCTAAGACTGACAAGAAGCCTTCCTTTTATAAGCTATAAAAATACTTAGTGGCACTCTAAATCCTATTTAACTAACATCTTCCAAGGACCATTTAAAAAACAAACTGGACTTGAACTAGGTGCAGGGTCTCTCTCAACAGCCCAAGCCTTTTCTTGTGTGTTGGGGTTTTTTTTTTGAATTTTTTTTTTTCCCCCCTTTTTGTAGTTTGTAGTCTTTCACCTGGCTCACAGAGGTTACCTCCTCTAGCTTTTGCTTTGGATACAGACTAAAATAGAAACTTTGGATCTGAAATCTCTGGTACGAGATTTCAGGAAGTATGTAAGCAGGCACCCTCTTAATTTTGTACTTTCTTGCTTCCTGATGTTATTAATTTTTCTGTGTAATTATTTAATGAAATACATTTTTTAAAAGTCTGGTTTTAAAAGTTGTTTTTTCTGGTGGAAAGTCTTCTAGGTCTTGGAGGTGCATGTTACAATGCCATTGCCAGACTGCACTCCATCAGAACAAGAGGTGGAACCACCGGTGTTTGCATAGAGTGGAGGGAGAAGGGGAATGGGAAAGGAGTGTGTGGTGCTTGTTTCAAGGCAAAGGGAAATAATGATTAAAGAGAGCTCTGTAACTGTAGTTACAGTAGTGCTTTTGACAGGGTGGTACTGTCCAAACCCCCCCCCCCCCCCCAAATCAGACCTTTACCTAGGCAATCATCAAACTGAAAATCTGTGTTACTAAAGTTACATTTTAAGTCTGTTGGGAGTGTTTATTTGAACAGTAGATTCTAGTGTGCTTCTCTTACAATTGATTTGGGTTTTTTAATACGAGTTCCTTTTTGAATTAAAAAAAAAGTTCTAAAACTTTAGTGTCCAGCTAAGTACGAAAGAGAAACTGCAGATTAATTTCTGCATGGACTGTAACCTGGTGACCATATTGGCCTGTTCTGTGTTTTGATGGGTTCTTTTGGTGTGTTTGTTTTTGTTCAGCCTGTGGGAGTAGAATGCTGCTCTTAAGCCCAGAACCCCATTAATAATAATAATAATGATAGTGAGCATGGCAACCCTGGATTTTGTGGTTAAAATATAGTAAGGATTGTGTCCTTAGTCTTTTTAATCAGCTAAGCCTTTCTGTTTGGGTTGTTGTGTGGTGGCTGTGGTGGGTGTGTTGGGCGTGGGTTTTTTGTGTGTGCATGTGGTGTCTTTTTAATCTCTAGCTCTTCCTGAGGCTTGCAGTTCTGGAATAGCCTCAACTGGAATTGCTACCTTTGTATCAAATGTAGTGTTTTCATCCATGATGGTTTTTGTTGAGTTCTGTGAGCTGATGTAATACTTCCGATAAACATTTCCAGTGGTGGCTGATTTTATCCAAATTACTTAGACTTGACACCAGATATATCTTTTGTTAGTATTACTTTGTTTTGTAGCAATACTGTACAAGCTTAGGATGCTAGAGAGCATTATTTTCATATTTTATAATGGGTTTGTTGGAAATGGCTGCTTTGTAAGTATTTTGATGCCATTCCATATGGTAGCTTAGCCGATAGAGTAGAATGAATTCTCAGCCTGCTAAATTTTGACTTAGACCAAAAATTCATCCAGTGATAAAATTGTGGCATCTTGGCCGAATTTTTCAGGGGAATATTGAAGGTTGGTGTCATTAAGAGGTGATACTGCAGTGGTTTCTCATATGAAGATATAGTTAACTCTTCATATCTTAAATAACTTAAATAGAACTCTTAAATTCTAATTCTGTAGAACTTGTCTGTCCATCCTGCAGCCAGCTTGAATCTCAATGAAAATGTGTCCTTCACTGAAAGCATTGTAATGAGAATGATGTTCTTGAGCTAGTATGGAACAAATGTGCAATATATTCTTGCTTTTTTTTTTTTTGTACAGCTTGTGTGACAGATACAGTGAAATTGAGAAGTTTGATATGATCTTAAACTTTCTACTGATCTACAGCTGGTCTGAAAGGAGCATAATGAGCTTTGGGGAAAAAAAACAACTAGTAAATTATTGTCTTCACTACTGGCTTACTACGTGGTTCTCAGGCTGGCTGTGAGTTTGCACCTCAAGAACAGTTCTCCCTGGCCACTGAGGAAACAGCCTGTGAAGTGCTGAGGAGGGGAGGGGAATAGCTCTGCTGTCAGGGCCCTGGCATGTTTCTGGGTCTGATGACTAGGGGTTTTAATTTCCTCCTTTGCACAACTGCAGGGTTAGTTAAAGAGCTTTCTATCTCCATACGGTGGCTACGTTTAGCAATTGCAGTCTGAGGTAATTGCATTGTAAAAAGAGTTGAGAGCTCCGTGTGTGTTTTGAAAGGCTTGTATGGTGTGAAACCCCAGGTGGTGCAAATATTTCTTAGCTACTTCTATACCCTAAGAAAATACTCGAGTCCTTTTGTGATAACAGTAAATAGTGTCTGGGAGGAGAAAGCAAGCTATTCCTAGTTAGAGTAGAAAATTGGTACTCTGCATGTTTGAGGTCATGGCTGTACACTGAAAACTCTGCTCTGTTTACTGTGGAAACGCAGTATGGAGCTCATCTTGGGGATGGGGCTTTATGTCCATTTCTGCCTTCCTTCCACTGGACCCATCTCAGTTGTTCCAGCTTCAGTTTTCATTTTAGGATTGTTATTAGAGGGGACCTCTCTTTCCTTCTTTACCAGATGTGGTCTTTGGCCTCACAGCGCTGCCCTTTGATATTCTGTAGTAGCGTCGGGGTGCCACTGGACTCCTAAGCTGCAGCTGAAGAGGTTGTAGGTAGCTCCTGAAACTGGTACATTTGGCTTGGGTTGCCTGACTCCCCATGGATAGCTTTGTTTTAGTTTTGGCATGATGTTTTTTTTGTGTGTCATATTCTCAAGATGAGCTCTGTCACTGATGTCAGTGTCTAGCTGCCCTAGCCCTTCTCAGTGAGAAGGTGAATGGGGACTCCCCAGTGAGAGGAGGACTAGTTTGTTGTAAAGATCAAAGCAACTGGATTGTTATGTTGGATTTTTTCTTCTCTGTGTAAGCAGTAAGAGTTGTTTTCTGACTTCATTTTTTCCTGCCTTCATTTTTTCCTGCATGTGGAGTTTATCCAGCACTAAACCAGAATGACTTCAGAACAGGAGATCTCTGGGTCCTAACAGGAATCACTATTGCGTTTTATGTATTCAATGACTGTAATGATTCTCTAAAGAGATACTGTTCATAAGAAATCTGTTTTGTCCATTTTTCTACTAGCTATCTGCATTTTTTTGCCTCATACTTGTATTTCTTTTGTGCATTTAGTGCTCTAGTCCCTTTGTTGTTATCTTCTTACATGTATTACCTTGTTTATTCTAAAGACAGGCTGTGTTTGTTATTCAACTTAATGTTCTTTTTACGTTTATGCTTTTTTGACTCATGCCCAGTGTTGTTCGAGTACTTTTTTGGTTTTCATCCCGATGCATCTGGTTTTGGTTGTTTCTTTCTCTTTGATTTCATCTTGTCTTTAAAGTGTTGCTTGTGAGTCATGGAAGAACCTTTTCATCAGAATCTCTGCTGCTTATGGTGCTGTTTGGATGCAGTCTGCTTGCTGAACTGTGTAGCTGACAGGGCTTCTTACATAGTGTGGTGTTTGTGGTGTGGGCTTTTTTTTTTTTGTAAGTCTACAGAAGCTATTAAATTATCGCTTTATCTTGACATGAACTGGTGCTAGGTCACACAGCACTAATTTTTTCCATTTATCTATACTACCATGGATATGTTGAAATCATCCACTTCTAGATTCTGCTGTCATAATGTTTTGCCCACCTTCCTTTTAGTCTTTGTCAGTAACTGAGTTTACAATTCCTGTGTTGTTTTTTCTTCTAAAAGGAAATAAAAAGGGGGGAAAGCACTTTATATGGACTTGAAAATAGTTTCTCAATGTTATTAAGGAGTACTTTAATTTTCTGGAAAGCTAGGAGTTTTCAAACCTTTAGAAAACCTGTAGATACTGCGTTATTGCAAACAGAACCGCTTGATCACTTGAAGTCGCTTGATACCCAAAGGAATGGCATTAAGAACTTGAAAAGCTCTGAGATCAAATCGTTCTCTTCAATATGAAGTGAGTGTATGTGTTTGAAGGGGGGAAACTTGCTTTTGCATCTGCTGGAGGATACTGTGGAATGTTGGGTTTTGTGTAGGATGCCAAGGGTGTTTTGAGTATTGCGTTGACTGATTCATTATCTTTTGGAAGCAAAGTCTCCCTTTGTAGGAGTTTTATTATATCCATGTGGTGTTAGTGTGGTGTGTACATGACTTGGATCAGTGAACATTGTAGCAAAGTTCTGATTTCTTGGAAGTTACACTTATGCTGAGGGTAACTCAGTCTTGGTTACTGACTGGGCTCGAAGCAGTTGTATCATCCCCTCATGACACTTTAGGAACAGCAAACTGTTTTCAGTTTGTGTCATGCTTTTTAGATGCTGAAGATACCTTGCATCTTTAGGGACCAGATTCTCTGTTAGCATGCGGCTGAAATATGCATCTTGAGTTCAGCTTTTCCCTAACCTCATTTTTCTTAAGTGAAGGAGTATGTAAGTGCTGCTCCCACAGCCAAGAGGATGCAACTAAATTTATTTACATTTGAGGAGATATCTTGCAGAATTGGAGGAACAGGGTTTGATTTCTAACTTCTATGAGTAAACATTTTCTGTTTGTCAGTAGAAAGGAACTTTGTGGTTTTGTTAGCTTATTTTTTTCAGAAAGGACTGCAGTTTCAATTTTGGCTTACAAACCTAGAGCCTCTTTCTTGCAAATTGTCAACATTTTGCAAACATAAGGGTCAAAACATGTTTTGATAGTTTGTCTAAAACGTCATGTGTTGAATTTTAAAGCAAAACATGATATACAGCTATAACTGACTTTTACTGTGTTCACCTTTAGCAGCTATTTTGTTTCAGGTGGGCGGTGCTGCTAGCAGGAAGCTCTTCAGAAGTCATCTCCTGTGCACTTCTGATGGTCACACAAGAACTGTTCTCAGAAGCTTTTTTTGTTAGGGAAACCAATCAGGTGTTTTTCAAGATGAGGGAACAGTTTTTTGTAGTGCTAATGAGGGCTGCTGCATCAAGCAGCAGGCTTGACTCAGTCGTAATTCTACTTATGTTGGAATGGTTGTCTGAGAGTAGAGGTTATGATAAACTACAAATGAGTGGTCGTTATGAACGGAAGTGAGAGCTCTGAAGAGTGATGAGGTTTGAAAGCCCTTCTTTTTGTGCAGCAGTGGAACAACTGGAGAGGACTTGGTTTCCAATAGGGCAGAATTACCACAAGAGGGAGGTGCTGGCTTGGCTTTTTAACTTGGCAGCTCCACCTAGTGTTCACCTTTCCTGAACAGTTTCCTGAGTTTACAGTTATATTTACAGCTGAATTAAATATTCAGTGTTTCTCTGAGTAGTTTTAATCTATGCTGTTAGTAGGCAGAGTTCTTTAGAAAGTAGAGATAAAGTGGAGCTTTTTTCTGTAGATATTTTAGTTAAACTGTTTTTTAAAGACAAATAGAACACCTTCAGTATAAATGCTGTTATTTGTCACAGTGTGTGTTAATTATCCTCTAAGGTGCTAAGCATGCATTTAAATTTTTAACTTGCACGAAAACTTCTGCAGTTAGCCAGCTCAAATGTGTGTGCTGAAAGCTGATGAAGCTATATTCACAAACAGTTTTTACAAAAAACTGATTTATGTTTATGCAAGTTTAAGTTGATACAGTCTCTGTAGAAGAGATGCACTCCCTGCTATGTTTCAAATTTGGGTGAGGGGTCAGGCAGCCACAACTGGCCTGTGGGTGACACTTATTTCTTTAACAAGGTTACTTTTGGGTGGTATGTGTAAGGTAAGGCACCTGCGTTGGAGTGCACAGCTCTGAAAGACCTCTGGGTTTGGCTTCTTTGGCAGAATGTGATGCTGCTGAGAGTCACTTAGGGTTTATCCATCTTAGAGTTCAGATTATTTAATTTTTCTGATGTTAGCGGCCTCATAGGAAATGTTGGACTTTTACTGGAGGCTCATGGATGAATCTGAGTGGACTGCATGTCTTCTCGTTTGACAGTCTGTATTTTCTCCAGCAGTGTAATAATTATTCTGATTAAGATACCATATGACTTCCATGACAGAAAGTCAGTGCATATCTTCTGATGTTCTTGTTTTGGGCTGCAGACAGAAATCAGTGCAGTAGTCTACTTGTGTTTTGCGTTGAAGATTATGGTTTCAAACATAGAAGGCAAGTCACTGACTTAAATACAGGTCCAGATTCTCAAGCACAAAATGTCAGCCTGCAGAAAAAAGTGCTGCTTGCCTGGAGCTCTTTGTCTGGAAAGAGACCAAAAAAAGTGATCAGGATGGTTTGAAAATGTAGTTTGAGTAAAGGAGTTTTTAAAGTCAGGAGTGTTTAACAATTTGGATGTGGAATTTGAAATGACTAGACTCTGCAGAAACTCTGATTTTTTTTTTTGAATTGAAATTAACATGATTATTTAAGGACTGCCCTCTACTGCCTCTACATTTAAGGTAGCCAACCTGCAGACTGTACCACTAAGTGTGCCAAGTCAGTGAGACCTGATAAGCTGATAAATGTTGATGATCCTTTAGTAAACCCTGCAGTGTTCAGATAGGGAAACATAGGGTTTTGTCCATCATGTGGACACTTGATGAGTTGCTGTGTAACTCAGAAGTTTCCAGCTTCTGTTCATCTTGAGCATTGATTCTGTTTGTCATTTGTAATATTATGTGCAGTCTTGATTGTTTCAAGAAGACTTAAGGATCCAAATATGCTACAGGCTGTATTGAAGATTCATAAACTGAGTTAAAGCTTAATGTGAGACTCTGATCTTAGACAGGAACTGGGTCCAAAGTGAGATGAGCTAATAAAGGAGAACATTAGTGTAAATTGTGGGACTATAAAACTGAGTTCATTACTTTGCATGGTTAGCTGTGCCCTCTTCTGAAAAGTGCTCTTCAGATTGTGAGGATTTAAGCAGGGTGGGTTGCAGATATCTCTAACCTGTATCTGTCTCTCTTCTATAGCACTGGTTGCTGTAGCAGGTGGTTAAGATCATATGATAAGTGACCAGCTATGTCAGTACACATCTTCTCTCTGAATTATGACTGATTTCAGCCTTGTTAATAGTTCAAATTTCAGGTCATCTTTGTATTCAAGATGTTTGAGAAAGGTTTATCAGCAATATGGATTTGTGTTTCATCTAAATACTATGTGCTATGTAGTCAGTGCATGGAAAACCAAGCTGGTAGAATGAGCTAAAGCTAAAAATCAGGTAGAAATACAGTTGCAATCAATTTATCTCTTTCCTTTTTGACTTGCAAATACTGTCTTCAGCTGATGATTGATTGTTTAAAAAAGGTGTCGTTCAGAATGGCACACCAGCAGAAGCAGAGCCCCATTTTGCAGTTGATTTACTAAATTTGAAAAGCTAAGTGCTGTTTCATGTTCCTTGTTTACTTCCAGGTGGGTTTTCAAGCAACTGTATGACAAGGGACTAGTGTACAGAGGTGTTAAGGTCATGCCTTTTTCAACTGCATGCAACACCCCGCTGTCAAACTTTGAGTCCCATCAGAATTACAAGGTAAGTCAGTATATGTGTACATCATATGGTGCAATCAGATTTCTCTATTGTCTTCAGTTTAGATTTGGAAAGCTTTATTAATTTTTGCTTGGTGGTATGTATGCGTATTATTAGAGTCCAAACTGATAGTAAGAAATAGGTAGATGGGTTAGTTTTTGTTATATTTTGCTGTATTTGTTTGGGTCGCTTGATCTCAACTTCTTCCCAGTTTTTCTTGGTTACTACTTACAGATATATAAAGTACATACTTGCTCTATTCTGGTAAATTACTCTCACTTTCTCTCAGGGCTTTCAAGATGAGTATTGCACTGTGTAGGGTTTTTATGGCAAATACTTAGAGGAAAGCTGCAGCTGTCCCTCTGCAGATTAGAAAAGAGGAAGGTCCTTGACAGAGTTGAAATCTGTGATGGGATTAATAAGAATTGTCAAACACTGTGTGGTTGTAGAGCAATAGGGTAACAGCTTCTCTAAGAGTTGTTAGTTTAGATTGAGGAATCCCAGGAAAATGTTTTACCAAATATAATGCATGTTTTATAAGACACTTTAAAAATTAATGACTAGATCTAGTAGGTGCAGCTTCTCAGTTGCAACAAACTTATGTTCACACATATGAAGGCTGAACTTGTATCCCAGTTTTCCAAATTTCGTGTTAGTTTGTGGATGGAGGTGTTGTACCCTTTTCAATCCCCACCAGGCCTCCATATCCTTATATCGTAAATCTTTCACTTAACAAGCACAAATTGTACATCCAGTCTCTTTTACATCTTGCCTAAAAAGGTCAGTTTGCTGGCCAGAAATAGTGTTTTTAAAACAAATGTTTAAATAGACTTGTAGTACGATGCAGTCCACAGATACTAGAGCTTTCAGCATTGCCAAGAGGTGTTTGACCATACTGAAGAATAAAGGTTTTGTGATTTAAGAAAGTGAGACCTGTGAAGATATTTCAATATTTGTGACCGACAACTGAAATAATTACTTTACTCATACTTATTAACTGACATTTTATACAGGCTCGGATTAGTGAGCTTTCTTTAGAACAAAGACTAGTTTGGTTTTTTGTGTGTGTGTGCTCTTTTCCATAGAGCAAAGCTCTTTTCTCTTCTTGGCTCTTAATTAAATATTTAGATGATATTTCTTACTCTAGAATCAGTAGAGTGTGTGCATGCGGGGGGTGTGTGCTGCTCAGCCACTTCATGCAAAAGTTATCTTTTTTGTCTGCTAGGGGTGGTATTTTTGAAGACTGAAATGTTGAGGGTCTAAGCTGATGATTTATTCTTGGCAAGATGAGTCATTTCTGGGTGTAAGGCAGCTGTTATCTTTCTCACTGTGGAAAGCAGGCCTTGGCTTCTGTTTATTGATCCTGTGAGAATCAAGACACAAATAATGAGAAACAGGACACAAGAAGCATGTTTAGAAACAGAGTTAGGTGTCTGATGTACACTTGAGTAAACCATGTCAGCAGCTTGTATTATGTTTAACTGAAGAAGTGTTGTCTTCAGATGAAAGCAGGCATAATTTTGTGAACAGATAAAACATTATACAATGGCATTACTTGGCAGCCTGGATGTTGTTTTTTATGTCTTGCCAGTTGTTTTTAATCTACCTGATCAACTTAGTGCTTCAGAAAATGAAGTGTTTAACAATTGGTAGAGACAGAACTGTAGCAATAGCTTGATCTTTGCTTGGTATTGAGCGTGGCTGGAGAGTTATGTAATATTTATGTTTTACTTTCTACTGCACTAGATGTTCACAGAAAATTCCCTCTGGAGCAGCCCTTAGCTCAAACATTAAATAGCTGCCTGTCCCATGATGCCATTAACTGTTCCATGATGTTGGATGGAAACCAGAGAGCCTTGCATAGATACGATGAGGGGATAGGACCTATTTGGGTGTTTAGGGTCTGTGTGCATGGCACCCATTTTTGTTTGGCATTTAAAATTAATAGTGAAACTTCACATTTGCAAGATTAGACTTGCGTTTTCAATGTGTTTTTCATAGTATGTGAAGTGACTGAATAGGATTGTACTTGTCTGAAATAAAAACTTGTTTTCAGGGGATTTTGTTTTTCAGGGGATTTTCACATTTGAAGGTGAAGTTTTATAGAGTAGCTGAGAAAGGTCTCCTCCTATGAGATTTTTTTTTTTTTGTACTCTTGTTGTTGAGTTCCCCCCACCCTTGTTAACAGCTTCTTAATAAGAGATTTGATCTTCTTAAGTGATGGCTATTCTTCCTGCTCCCTGACTTTAGAGGAAAAGGTGGGAAAAGCCTTTGTGTAGCAGTATTTGAGAAACTGCTGATTTTCTTGACAGTTGAGAATAATTCCAATTTAAAAGTTTATAATCATAAGAGGTACCCAAGGGAACTGGCACTCAGCTCTTTGGTGTGTTGACAGCTAATTTGCAAAATCTTATTGCTAATCTGAATCTTTAACTTGTGGCCTTGTTGGACTGATAGTTTGCACTGGTATAGTGGAGGAACATTGTGACTGGCGTTCTCTTCAAACTTTCTTATCCTGCCATTTAACCTTCTACCACTACAATGATGAACTAGGCAAGTTGCAAGATTGGCTTTGGTGGATGGCAGTAATGCTTGCTGCTACTTAGATTTGTATTTTCTCCCTAATATGCACAGCAAACTTTTTTTTTGCTTTTATCTTGTTTCTAAGGATGTTCAAGATCCTTCAGTGACTGTGAGCTTCCCACTGGATGAAGATGCAAGTGTTTCTCTTGTTGCTTGGACTACTACTCCTTGGACCTTGCCTAGTAATTTGGCCCTTTGTGTGAATCCAGAATTGCAATATGTAAAATTGAGAGGCAAGTGTTAACTGAAGGTGACATATAATGAACACTTCTTTCTTTAGCGCGTGTGAATATGTACTTATATTTTGTATGATAGATTGTTTTATGCTAAATTTATAGCACTTTGCTGGGGTCGGATCAGTGTTATTTGGGAAGATGGGATTTACTTCCTATGAGGCTGCTGGTTTCCAACTGCTGCGCTCTTTTTATTTTACATGTATTGTGAGGACTGTTCCCTAAAAAATATTGATAGATGAAATAAAGAACAAGAGCAAATGTTTTACCTGTCTTCTTAAAGTCACACTATGTTTGAGAGAGAGGCAGATGTGTCAGGGTGTCCCCAGCTTTTTTCTTCCCTCCTTTCTTGGGGCTCAGACTCATGAACAAGTTACTACTACATAACAGCTAAGTTGCAGTAACTGAACGTATCTGTACTCTTAACCTGTTACACACCGAAGATGTCACATGCTAGTATCCACCTGGCTGAAGTGTGATTTTCAGCACAAATGTAGGACAAGGTATATACCGTGGTTTCCAACGTAAGAGTACATTTGACCAAGTGCCTTGGCTTACTCATGGGCCAGATGGTTGTGCCTAGCTGAACAAGTTGTACTATAAGGTGATCTCTTTCATAAGAGCACCCAGCATTTCAGGAATTCTATGCAACAGAGTGTGTAGGGTGCCTAGACAATACAGGCTCTTGCTGTTCTCATTACTGCTTTGAGTAATGTTCCAAGGTTTGCAGTTCCATATTTTTTTCTTTTTCATTTGGCAATGGAGTATTTTTATGATGTGTCGTCTTAGGAAAGGAATTTATTTTATCCTTGAAGTGCTGCTGTCTTTAATTATATCTTCATCTACTAAACCCTTTTTTTAAAAAAAAATTTAAGTGGTAAGCAGGAATTTGGATGAAAGTACTACTTGCATTGCTGTTTTCAGGTTCCCCTAAACTGCTCACCTTTTCTGACTTTTCAGTGTACTTGAAAGAAAAAAAAAAAAGGGGGGGATAGGGAGGAAAGAGAGATATTCAAGTTAAGGATGGCACTTAATCTGGAGAAAAAAAAATGGCAAAGGTATAATTTCCAGCTGCAATGTAACTACTTGAATCTAATGTGTGCCTAAGGTGATGTTAAGCATGAAAATTTGCAGAGGCCTTTGCAGTGAACTCCATGTATTTGGATTTTCTTTGTTTTAAGAGGGAACTAAATACGTTTCGGTTGTCAAAGGTTTTAACATAAATTGGGTCATCTCAAAAAGTTATTGAGTACTTCCAGAAGTAACACCTACACCTGCCTGAGGTGCTGAGATGTTGGGTTTGGATGTCTTTGGCTTACAGTCTGCTGGTGGAATAGTGACCCTGACTAAGTTGGTAGGGTAGTGGTCTGAGTAAAATTTGTCATTGAAGTTAAGAGTTTGAGTTGTTTGGGGGTAGAAAATAGGTTTCCTTCATAATGTTTCACTCTTGTATTTACTTTCTTTAAAAAGAAATTGAAGTATAAAAAGTGATGGGAATAATAAATCTGAGAGACAGCATAAAGTGCAATCATTACCCCTAATGCCAACTTAATATAGATTTTTATGTAGTAATTGCTCATCTTCCAATTGTTTCGCTCTGTTTCAGTTACATATACAGAAACTTTTCAGTTGCATTTCTTTGACACAATGATAATAGACAAAACAGGGTATTTCTCTATCTCAAACAAAAAACCCTGGGTTTCATCCTGTGATTTCTCTTTAAACTTAACTTCTGAAAATTGTTCATTAAGTGGCTGTCTGGGGAAGAAGTAGCTGGAAACTAACGATCCATCTGCAGGATTATTCTGAGCGGTTTTACAGCTAATATGAGACCATCTTGTGTAAATTGAAAGGTTTTATAATGATACAAATGAGGGTATTAAATTGAGATTTATATAACTTTTTTATTTTATATTCTAGATAATGCCACAGGAAAGATTTATGTTTTGATGGAATCCAGGCTGATATCACTGTACAAATCTGACGGTGAATATGAGATACTTGACAGGCAAGTACATAATTTATTACACACTTGTTAACTTCCAGTGGTTTTATAGATCAGAAGTTAAATGTTTCAAAAGTTGGGTTTTGCAGTTAGTTAAAGCTGGGTTTCCCTGCATCTGTGTATATCTCACAAAAATCTGTAGAAGAGCTTGAAATTTACTAGGACAAATCTGTCCTGTACATGGAGCTATAAAGTTTCACTGGATCATCGTATTGTGGTGGGAAAGAAAGGTTCCTTAGTCCTCCTTTTTTTGTGTGTTTTCTTAGAAAGATGCTTCTTTAATTAAAAAAATCTCAAAAAACCCTGGAGATTGTTGAAATGCTGAACACTTTCTGAACATTATGCAAATATTTAAAGGGAAATGGGCAAAAGCAAACCCATTGTCTTTAGCAAGCAAATACTGCTTCCGTAGGATGGTTACCTGAGTTATGTAGTTAGTGGCAGTTAACACTGTCTGAAGACTGCTTATTCATCTTGGTTTAGTGGAAAAATATGAATTATTAAATAAGTCAGACTGGATAGGAAAGGCAGGTATTAAATTCTGTAGCTGTCAAGATATGTAGCTTGTCTTCTCTTAAATCTTTTGTATAAAACATCAACTTGTTAAAGAGGTAAAATACAACAAATACTTATTTGCTCACTTTGTTCAGCCCTCTGCAGTGGGTAAAAAAAACCAAACAAACCCAGCACACAGACAAAACCAAACCAAAAACCGCACAACACACAACCACAATAAAACAAAACAAAGCAAAGGCTAGAAATTTTTTTGAGAACAACCACCCTTCTTCAGTGGCATCAGTTACTTTTATTTTTATCTTTTTTTTTTTTTTTTTACTGAGCAGTTGAAAGCTTTACATGTGAAAAACATTTTAAAAAAGGAGGATACATCTTATTTCAGCTAAGCCGTGACATGTAGTCATTGAATTAGGGGAATATAGAGCTGGAACGTTCGCTTAAGAAGTTGTCTACTCTGATGCCTCATCCTGTGACAGCTGAGTAATTCTTACGTTGTATTTGTGCATTGACTTCCATCCCCCAACTGAATTCTCTTCATCTGTCAGTTTGTAGCAATTTAAGCTGTTACTCAATTTATAAAGATGATTTTCAGCGCACTCATTCTTCAGGGTTGACAGAGTTTTTGATCTCCAGATTTTTTTCCTTCCTTCAGTGTCATCAATAAAACCATTGAATAGTGTCAGTGTTGTAATAGTCGCTGCCAGGATGCCACTGGAAACTTGCTTTCAGTCCGATACTGAATTAACAGTCTTTTTTTTTTTTTTTTTTTTTTGTGAAGTGGTTGCCTGTCCATCTAACCATATAGTCACCCAGTTAAAATATGTGTGTCTGAATGATACGTTAAAAGTGTCAAGGCTCTAAGACTTAAATCTGTCTGCTTGCTTGTTATCTAAGCTAGTTAGTCCGCGTAAAAAAGATAATTTGGCTTGGTGTGACTTACTCTTAACAAATTCATACTGTATGTTCTTTAGGACCTCACTTTTTAAAACCTTTTCAAATACTTACAGTTGAATCAGGTAGTTACGCTAGTCTGACTGGTCTTTAGGTCCATCAGTACTCCATTTCTCTCTTGAACTATAGGTACTGTGTTCTTTTCCAGTCTCTTGAAACCTCTTCAGAGTGTCTGAAAAAAACCTAAGCATTCTACTAAACCCACTCTTATTTTCTTAAATATTTTTAAGTGTATTTCCTTTAGACTCAAAAAAAAAAAAAAAAAAGCAAGGTATATGTGTTAAACTTGTCAATCTATTGTCTTTTGGTTCTAAATTCTTTTAATGGAATACTATAAATTTAATTGCAGTAGTTCTGTATCCAGGAATGCACTAAACATTTTGGCCTTTTTTTTTGGTGTGGTGTTTTCATCAGAACTGTGAAGTACCCACTCTTTAAGACAAGCATACATACATTTCAGTTGTCGTTGCTTATGTCCCTGGCTAGTTGTATTTCTAATCCATCCCATCATCCCCCCCCGCTGTTTTTGATTATTTTTCTTTTTTTTTAACCTCTCTGTGCCTATACGTAAGGCTGCTAGCAATTTTTATTCTCCTTGCAGAGCAATATATTTTTTTCTTTCCATATTAGTGCTACAGTCTTCTCAAGCTGATATTTTTTTTGATCATGCTTCAATATTTGTTATGTAAGAAATCCGTTCTCTCAAATGTGAAATGTGATATAATTCAGAGGTAGCTGGTAGTTGAATTGATCTTTTGAAGATTTAGATCTGTGAGTATATAAGTTCATGGAAATGAACTTCCCTATTTCTACTTTTAACTTCTTTTTTTTACTTTAGCTCACTTAAATTCTCAATCTGTTAGGCCCTTGAGGGAGAAGTTCATGACACTTGCTCTATACCAGGTGGCAGGCTGAGGTCAAGGAATGACTATTGAAAATTTTCTGTATCTGAAGTCATCTGAACTTCCTGAGTACTCTCAGCCTTCCCACCCTCCCTCAAACCTGACTTTTCTTTTCTTCCCAGAGGCATATGGTAGGTTTTTGCGTGAGAGCGAAAGGGAATACTTCTTTGTTTCACTGATGAGACGGCTACCTTTATCAGAATACTTGCGGCTGCTTTGCACAAATGGATTGGTCTTGGTATATTACTTTTGGCTGTTGACTGGCTTGTTGTTTTATTTAGCAGTGGTAGATGTGAAATGATTGAGTATTTTCTTCCCTTTGTGTTACATGTCAGTCTATTTATGTATTAAACACTTAATTTGTTTACACTCTTTTCTACTGTTGTCTCTCTTTGGATTCTAGAGAATCCAGAAAATATATTTCAGATCTCTTGAGAGTGAAGGGTTACTATAGTGATTTAAGTGAGTCTGTTATTACTATAACTTAGGTCACAAGAAGGCAGCACTGTATGAATTTTTCAGCTTGAAGTTCAGGTCTCTGATAAATTAAGTATTTCAGATCTTAAAAGGGAAAAATCGGGAATGTTATCCACAACCCTTACCTTTCACTGGCTTGCGTTAAATAAGAATTCAACTACTTAGTTTTTTAAGCCAGTTTTAGTGCTTCATGTTCTGTCGTGAGCATTCCTACATCTGTGTGGCTGAGCACTGGGATGCTTTTCTCTCATCTGATCCTGACTGAACACCCCAAACATTCCTAAGGCTGTTTGTAATATAAAATATATAAACTATCTGTGAAGCTGTGGCTTAAAATAGAAATCTCCCCTTTTCCTAGTGGGTATGTTCTGTATGCTGAGCTGAAGAGTCATGCTCTTTAACTTGGCATTAAATACTGCTTGAGCTCCTTTCTGTGCAATGAACCAGTTTCGAAGAGTTCCCTGCTTTGGAGTAGTCAAGTGTTTGGTGGTTTGACCATTATTTTGGAAGATGTCAATCAAGAACAGTTTGAAGAAAGCCCACAGCTGTGACACATTCAGAGAACTCTCATCTATTAGGTAAAGTTGTGTTTTAACTAGACTTCCCTGAAATGAACATTCAAGTACTGTCAGGAGAGTTCTGAGCAGTGAATGCCAGCCTAATCCCAGTCTTTGTCAACTGTTGTCAGAAGTCTGAAGAAAGCCAGATCTACAGGCCCTATCTCTGTCTTACATTTCTTGTCTGACTCAGTTGGTTCCTCAGTCAGTTCTGTCTGTGTTGGATCTTTCTCTGAGATGCCCATGGAGAGTGCGGGTGTCTAGCTTTAGAATAAGGAATGAGGCATTCAAGCTTTACATGCTGCAATACCCTGTATCACAATCTTCTGTGTTGTAAGTTTTAGGTGGTTTGGGTCAGTGCTTATTTAGTTCTGTTGAACATGCTGAGCTATAGGGCTTTGTTGTTATGAATGTTAAATTGAAGTTGCGTTTTATCCTTGCACAGCTTTAACAGAAAGAGATTGGTTTTAATGCTTAATTCCTACATTAATTTACAATGATTGCTTGAGCATCAGGTACAAGCATACTTGGTGACTACTGGCAGAGATGCATTAAGACATGTTACGGGTTTTGTCCAAGTCTGAATTGCCAAAGAGGTGTAGAAATCTCAAGCAAACTACTGAGAAAATATTTTTTTCTTCACTTTATGAAGTCAAATTCTGTTAGGGATGGGGAAAAATGAAATAGGCAAAAAAAGCATTCCTACCAGCTGACTAAGCAATTTTCAAGTTGTTAATTTGTGTTTATGTAAATCCTTCTCCTCAGGTTTCCTGGCATTGCTCTTAAGGGCAAGAAATACAAACCACTCTTTGAATATTTTATTCAGGTAAGACGGACAAGTTTGCTGTTTGATAAAGCATACAAAGACAAAAATGCAAACTATTCTCAGTATTCCTTGCTTATAAAAATCTTATGTCCTAATAACAAACCCAAGATTGTATTAAAGAAATTAAAAATCCTAGTGAGAGAATGAAAACCAGAAAGTTGACTTTTTTCTATATTTTTCCCTTTAAGTTTTAATTACACCCAGAGAAAGAATTCAGTGATAAACAGTAGTTCAGTTTCAGATTGCAGAGAAACTTCCAATACATGTTAATAAATAGGCAGTATTCTCACAACTTTTCATCTGGTGAGCTTCTGTTTTCTGCCTATTAAGTCCGCAAATTTTGTATTCACAAGAGAATGACTTTGTGGATAACAGTCACAGACATGTAGTGTTTTTCATTGAAGAGCTAAAAGCCTTTGCTAAAATAACTACTGGTACATCTGGTTTTCAGGAATGTCCTCCTGTGCACCATTTAAGCACTGTGTAAGTGTAGCTTAGTTAATAGCACCACAGATGATAATAGAATAGGTAGCAATAAGAGAGGGGGTAGAGAATTTATATACTTTAAAAAAATTCTGATTAGAAAAGGATTACACTTTTCAAAGAGTTGAAGTGGATTACAGTTCTGCTGGAGAAGCAGCTGTTAACTCGCATAAGGGATCTGGTCATTTGTGACTACCATTTGCTCTGAAGCTTGTGCTGAAGTCAGGAAAGATGAGAAAACATCTGTAGGGAGCAGGACCTGTTATTTCTAGAGAAATGTCAAACGCATAGCTGAATCTGAAAAATGGGGCTGCAGGTGTAAAGGTTTGGAATGGATAAATTTTTGGAGTCCTGCTGTACTTCTGAGCAACAGATGAGCATCTACTGTGTTGTAGTTTGATTTTGTTTGGTTTTTTTTTTTTTAATGGATATCTTATCTCAAAATATTGCTCTTCAGGACAAGCCAAACCTAATACTTTGTAACATACTTGGTTCAGCTGTGACTGCAGTATTTTGCTACTTTCTTATTAGGGAATAGAAAACTTTATTTTCATCATCAACACATTGAAAATGGTCAGATCATTTCTTGGCAATTTTTTCTGTGTGGTGTTTTTTGTTTTTACTTGATACCACCTTCATTCTGTGGAGGAAATAAAGAAAATACATGACTATAAAAGCAAACTTCTTTTTTTTTAAATTAGAAGGTGCAGTGGACATACAAAAATGCAAGGAGACTTCTGTGTATAGAATCCCTGTAGCTTTCTTGGTTGTATCCTCACTTACAGGAGTGTATTGATTTGTAGTCTGTTAACCACGGAACTGTATGAAGATCTGTGGCTTGAAGAGTAATTGACTGAGGCCTTCTGGAGAGGTCTTAGATTTAATCACATTTGACACTGTTTAAATGAAGTATATGCCCTGGGCATCTTAGTTATGGGAAATGATGAAATAATGTTGGGAATGCCACATTTTTACAGTGTCACTTATTTTTGGTGCAGTTCTTTACTCTTGCTGCTGGCTAGTGGCTCTTCCGTGTTCTTAAGAATTCTGTTTTGCTGTATATATATATGTATGAAAAATACATTTTTGTGTTACAGTGCAAAGACAAAGGTGCCTTTACTGTGGTAGTAGACAGTTATGTGAAGGAGGAGGAAGGCACAGGTGTTGTACATCAGGCCCCCTATTTTGGTGCTGTGAGTATGAACTACATATCTGTAATGTTAATTTTGTTCCAGCGCATGTTACTTGGCTTTCCAGCTCCTGGGGACTGTCTGTCAAGGTGACTGTGATACTAAACAATCCTCCCACTTGCTACTTAAAAATGTAAGAATGCAGTGTACCATTGTAGTCTGAGTTCCTGCACTCGCTAGAGTCTAGTGCCCTTTCTGTGCTAGACTGCAGATTTTAGGTGTCCCTTGATTTGGTTATTGTAGTATATGGAGTGAACTCACCGCTGTATCTCCTGAGTGTTGTTGATCTTAGCTTTTCTCAAAGTCTAAATTTACAGCTTCAAGAAGAAAAGATCTGTTGCACTGATAGTCAAAACTGGCTTTGCTAAGTGATAATTTTGGATGGTAACAGCAGTTCTGCTCAGCACACTGCCCCTCTTCAGCATTTCAGTTTCATTATTGTTGGGCTTTTAGAAAACAAAGTAATGCTTTGACTGCTTTTGTACTGAGACTTTATCTCTTGGAGTGGAAGGATTTTGTTGCACTCCATTCTTTTTTCTGTCTTTATTGTCCTTTCCCTCAGTCTATTCTTCTGAAGGATGATTTTTCATGGATTTAATCATTTCAGTTTTTAGACACATGAATTAAACGCACTTGTTCAGACTCATTATCCTTTTTGTGTACTGTCCTGTCCTCAGCCATTATAGAAAGATGCCCTCAAAAAACTTGTGATAGAGCTGCCAATGCCCAGCAATTAGCAATCCCTGGACCATGAGCTCTAGTATCATTTCCAGACACTGTTGGCATTAGTAACACGCCTCTTTGTATTCAGGTGAAATACCCCATCGTTTTCTGCCTTTTTTTTTCCCCCCTGCATTTTCCTGAAGTGTGCCTTCATTATGATGGTGTTTCCCTTGTCAAGATGAACATCGATATGAAAAGATGTCCCAGCTTAATATAGCTGTGAATAAAGAAAATTAGACTGGGCTGTATGTTGTTAGTTAATAAAGAAATTCATAGTGACTGGTAAAGTGTCTTAAGGAGTCTAAAGCCTGTCACACTACTTGCACCTCAGACACTCCCCTATAGCTAAATCTTGCAGCAACTTGACTGAGAGGTGAGGGAGCAGATTGGTTTTGAGTCAGGAGCTGTTGCTGCAGGAGATGGAGTAAAGGAAGGGAATAGGCTGCTAATAGAGAAGGAGCTCTGGAAGAAACTTTCCTTGGCTGCTGTATTGTTGTGTTGTGTATTTGCACAATACAGTTTAGTTGTTGGAAACAGCTTGTTGCAAAGCTGGACTGGCCAGTTAGAGCAAGGATTATCTGCTCTCATTTATTTTTGTTATAAGCCTACAGAGATTTGTGGAAACACAGAGTGAAAAGAAAAAAATCTTCTGTCTCCTGGGAAGTCAGCAATTATCTTTAAACCCATGAGAGTATCAGTTAAATGCATTGTAAAGAAAAAAATGCATAAAATATATTTTTGTGAGGAAGAAGTACACTAACATCACAAAACTCTGCACTCATTAGCTAAGGAGCAGCTTGACTTCATAATGCATGATGCATAGACCTGAGTTAACTGGCTATGCTACCTTTAGAAGGAAATTGCATAGTACATGTTGCACTTAATGCTCCTACCTTTCTCTTCTGGGATGCGCGTTGTTCAGTTTTGACAGATCAGTGATTATTTTTGTTCAGAAAGGCTCACAAAGGGTTCTGGTTTAGATTCAGGAGTTCATCATTGTACAGTAGGCTCTGTATGGAATACTGAGTGTTACATGTATTGGCTTTAAATGTTTGCCTTCAGACACGCTCAGATGAAAGAAGGAGGATAGCTCATGATTGTAGGCAGGACTGTCTTCCTAATTAATTGGCTTCTCTGTGACTTCCTTTACTGTTGTGTTGAAGGTAAGTAGGAAAGGAGTAAGTGGAGCAGGAGGCAAGGGTCAGACGAGTAGAAATAAAGCACAGTGCTTCACAGGAAGCATTGTATCTTGTCTGTATCCCTTCCCCTCAATATAAGGAATTCCCTTTGATAAATAAGGATAGAAAGTAAGGGGGTTTTAACCCTGCTCACTGATACATATTCTGTATTGCTGATGTCTTAGAAATGTATCCTTCTCCAACAAAATTTAAAGTAAAAGTTCACCTTAATTTCATTCCAGGATATGTAGTTTCATTGTCTTGTGTGATGCTTTTGCCAAATACAAGCTGCCACACAGTATCAGAGTACTCCATTGTTTCAATTCAAAAGACATCAAAATTAAAGTTCACAGAACAAGACAAACCTCTGTTAAAAACTCTGTGAACTCATTGTATCTCCAGATTAACATGATACTAAATTCAGCTGCTCAGGCGTTTAATCATATGTAGGTGTCTCTACAGTCAACTTAAAAAGCTTTAGTAATGTTTTAATTTGGATAAAAGCCCTATTCTTCTAGTGCCTGCTGCTAGACTGAGTCACAGAAATTTCATAGCTGTGTTACTGTGGCACTTTCTTTTCAGTAAATTGTGAAAGTATACTTGATTTTTAAGAGATGCTGAAGGTGAACCTTTAGACTTTACATTTTTGTTGGGTTAGGTTTTTTTTTTTTTAGATTTCAGATAGAAAAGTTTTGAGTTCTCACAATGAGCTGTTTAATAGCTTCTCTTAATTAATTTTGTGCGTTACAACTTCTATTTGTAATCTTTTGAGAGATGTAATCATGACAGGGGTACAGAAGTGAACACCATAACTTCTATCCTGGAAAGAACTGAAATTTGTCTTAGTTTTTCAGTGGAGCTTAGCATTTGGATTTCTGTATGTGCCTGAATATATTCTTGGGTTGTGGTTACTGAATCAAATCTTCATTAAATCAAATGGCAGGTCAGTCTGGAAAGCTTTTATATTCAAGTTTGAGTTCTTCAAAAGAAAGGAACTAACTGTAGAAAACCAAAATAGCAAAGCCCTTTGTATATCACTGGCTGCATCAGTGATGCAAATCGAACTGGACCACCTCTTGGCCTAGGCCCTGCGAAGTGGAAGGTTTGTTAGTATGTTTTAGCTAGGTTGTGAACATGCCAAGCTTTGTAGTCTTTGCTGGCTGCTTCTTCAAAGCCTTTTACATTTCACTGCCAAATCAGAGTTGACGTTAGTTCTGTCATCTGGCCTACTTTTTAAACGCTATAGTCTGCTTGCTGTATCTCAGCAATAATAGCTGATGAAAGGTCAACGGAGAATGGGCTTACCTCAGTTAATCGATTGACTGAAGAAGCTTGTTGACCAAGTGGAGGCTAAATATTCATGATGGCTGTTCACAGATGCTGGAGAATGGAAAGAGACTATGGTCTGGAGTAAATGAGTGCTGTAGCTGAAGTGGGTTTTGGTTTCTGTGTAATGCGTTGGTACATGAAGTAGCCAACTTCACTATTGCTGTGGGTGAGTTTCATCATTGTAAAATATACTGTGAATCGACAGGCAATATCTGCCAGATCTGGCTCAAGGGAGCTGGTAACTACAGGGGCTAGTGGGTGGGGTTAGAGGTACAGGGTGAGGACCCCAGAAGGGATCTGGAAACCCTGCTCTGTCACTCCAAAGTTGACTTGTCTGTGTTAGTTCTATCTAGGAGAATGCAGCTAGCGGTGGAGCACTGGCTTGTTTAGTGCTTATTTACACACTTGCTTTTGGTGTGGTCTCATTGATACAATAAGGTGGACAAATTGCTTTAGAGTGTAACTTCTATGAAATAGCTGCTGTGTTTTACAAATGTAAATGAGCTCTAAGCAGTCAGCAGGGTAACAGTTCAACTACTGCCAGTTTTGGCAGGCAGGGTCACTGCGGGTTCTGTTTCATGCTACACAAAGCTTCAGATTTTGTCTCTAAAGTCTGTGGTTTCCCTTGTTTTGTCACAGCAGCAATAGGGGTACCTCTAAGACTTAAAGCAACCTGACTTGATGCAGGCTTTGACAGGGCCTTTTTATTTCAGGAAAATTAAGTGATTCTGTGAACGTGCTGAGTGACTGATCTGTAACTGTCCCCTTCTCCCTTCCCCTCCCATGCCCAATAATGTTTTCTTGTCTTAATCATCATGTAGAGTGGTGATTGGTTAAGGTATGGACTGACTTTGACTTCAGACTTGAAATTAAATTCTGAATTTTTCTATCTTAATAATTTTTAGTCTTTTCTAAGATACCATTGTAGTTTACTTCTGTTCAGAAAAGTCTGAAGTGACCCTTTTTTTTCTCAATATTTTTTTTTTCTTACTGCTGCACAAAATTAAAAGTTTAAACAGATAGTGGCCAGGAAAATGAACTGTGATGTTGTCTATGCGTGATTCTTGGTCAGTAGTGTTGGTGTGGGCCAAAAAAGATTGAGAAATATGGATTTAAAGGCTTTGGATCATTAAAACATTCAGAAAATTTGATTTCTTATGTGGAGTTCTAGAATTGGATTGATCAAAACAGTCTGCCTTCTGAAAAATGCCATGCAGGCTTGTGTGCTAAACAGACCCAAGCCTCTGGCCATTATAAGAGCATGACACAGTGGTTGTCAGTTCCTTTACTATGCAATAGTAGCCTGAAGCTGTTAACTGAATGTGTGTATGTGTGTACAGATATGCATGTATATGCACAGAAGAACATATACCCTCTACTAGGTGAGAGAAAACATGTATATTCTGAAGAAATGATCATTCCTCTGAGAAGTAAAACTATGATCCTATAAAATAGATCTTTTCCCATGCATATTTGGGATTAGTGAAGGCTGAGTATTTTGCTGTTCTTGTCCAGTCATCACATTTTCTATATAATATCTAATTTCTTTTTTTTGGGGATGGATATTTTATCCAGTATTTTGTGTTTCTATAACGTGGCACTTATCTTTTTTTGTAGGATGATTACAGAGTCTGCATGGATTTTAATATCATTCAGAAAGATTCTATGCCTGTTTGTCCTGTTGATGCGTCAGGCTGCTTCACAGCAGAAGTGACTGACTTTGCTGGACAGTATGTGAAGGTTAGTGGTACTGGTGAAAGTAAATTACTACTTTATTCCAATACAAATTTTATAGATGGTGGAAGTGTTCTTTTCTTTCCCTAAGTGGAGTTGTCTTTAATGTGTCTTTGGCATCTGGAAAAATCAAAATTTATTTTATCATTTGCAATGATGTTGCAATTGTTTATTACAATATCTGAAAAATAAAGAATTTGAAATACAAGTAATACTGTGTATCTAGTAGTGAGAGGGCAGAGAGTATCTCCTGTTTGCATCTACTGCAGAGTCTGTCTCACTTTTTTTCATGTTTCTCTTGGAAACGTTGTGCATGCAGTCTCTAGGCAAGTGTGCAGAGGCCTCCTTTACCTCTGGATGACTTCTGAATTCACAGATGTCATCATTAAGTTCATACCAGCCAGTTAGTCTAATGTGACTTGTTAGAAGATAGAAATCCAGTCATTTTCCACAGTTGTGGGATGTGTTGCAATGTGAATTTATTTGCCAATAGACGCAAGAGAATGTATGTAAAAGGAGCACACAGGAACTCCAGTTTGCTTCAGGCACAAATCCATAGAAAGGAGTGCTTCTTTAACTCTGTGTACTAAGACGGCAAATTAGTTTTAGTCAATCTCCTGTTGCTGCAGTTTGATAGAAAAGCATGTTCCTGTAAACACGATGTATTTGAAAAAGACTTAAAATTTTTGTACTGCATTTGAGCTCAAATAGCTATCAGTCCTTCCTGCTTTGTGTTAAATAAAAGAACACTGGAGACTACATGTTTAGCTGTTTGCTGGTGGGAATCTGAACTTAAGGCTCTTGGAAAATGCTCTTATGATGCTGAATTCTTAGTTTATGAATATTGTTGTATCATAAATCTTTATTTTTTTTCTTAATGTCATGTTGACACTTGTTTGTTTAGTAGATTGTCTTTGTTTATTAATATATAACTTTCACTTCCAGTTTAGAATGTAAATTCTGTTTAGTTAGTAAGGTATTATGAAAGAGGCTTCAACTCTTGTAATTGTAGTCACATTAGAAGAATGCGTTGTAGTGAAGTCTAAATATTATGTAAGAAGCACTATGTGACTTCCTGCCACAAAATTGGAAAGCTCAATAGAAATTTTAAGTTATTAAATAATATGAGCTCTGGCTTGTATTGGTGCTACAGAAAACTTTGAAGTTTGAACACAGTTGTGTATATGTGGAAACAGAGTTAAGGGCAAAAAAGGACTGATGCTGTATACCAGGATTTGGAGAGCAAATAACTTCCCAAATGTAGTATTTTACAGTGCCTCTGCAGTAAATGCATAAAATGTATAGAAGCTTTCTGGATTTTTTTGTGTGTGTAAATACTGGATTATTTCTAGGGGTTTTCTTAATCTGGGTGTTGGAGACAAATCCTGTAGTAGCTTACTGAAATAGTGAAATTTGTGTTCCAAGGAAAATTTTTTGTTCTGTCTTTTTAGGATGCAGATAAGAACATCATTAAATTACTGAAAGAGAAAGGCAGACTGGTTCAAAGCAGTAGTTTTAAGCACAGCTATCCTTTCTGCTGGAGGTAAGGAGAGAAGTGCATATGGCTTTAAGATTGAGGGTTCTAACTGAGTAGTTCTTCAGGTTTGTCTCATTTTTTCCCCTCCCTTGACCTACTTCATTTTTTTTAACAAGACTAAAAGTAACAGGAGTCAAGATCATTGAATTAGGAGAGCTTAAATTTTGGTTTAGTAGTCAAGTAAATTAATTTTTTTTTTTGCCATAAATCTGTTGGATTTAAGTGTAGTGCTGAAAATTTTTTTTCTATTGTGATTTTACATGTGTGTGTCTGTAGTTTGAATTTCTCATTCTTCAGTGTTGCTTGCAGTACTGCTAAGTACTTTTTGAAGATGCCTATAATAAGTCAAAAAAAGCTTATTTTCTAAGCAGCTGAGTACTGAGTGGTGAAAAAGGATATTTTGGTACCCTTTGAGTTGTATTCAAATAAGTGTATCACAGAATGTCTTTAAACGCTTGTGCTCAAACTTTCCATGTGTTGGGTGAAATGGCTATATTATAGCTGTTATTTCTTTTTAGCTCTGTAAAATTACTTCTTTGGAGTCTGGTAGAGCCCAGTTGCTTGTAATGTGGAAATGTCTGTATTGTTGATTAAAATCAAAGTTAACATTTATCCACTGCAGTGGGTGCTAAGTGTAATACATAAATATGCTTTTCTGCTCGGTCATTCTTGAATGGAGTTCCCAAGCACTGGATGCCTCTGATCAGAAGTAGCAGTTGGCATGTTTATGTCGTCTGTGGGGACTTGTTAGAAATGTTTGGTTTTGTCAACCAGAAGTTAGAGATTAGCTCTGGAGTGTCAGGTGGGAGTTCAGCACAGTGGTCTGTCACAAGTCTCCCTTGTCAGACTGGGAATTCAGCAGAGGTTGCAGGAGGACTCGCATCTGCAAGTCTCCTTGGGTCTTCAGTATAGTAAACAAACGTAAGAAGTTTGTTACAAGAAGTACAGGCTAGACAAATTTAATCTAGAAATGAAGCATGTTCTTATTAGTGTTCTCTCTGGTTTTAAATGTATAAAATTGCTACTGCAAAATTGAGGGGGAAAAATAGTCACTGAACAATATCAGATTTAAAAAAGAAGCTTCAGTAATCTTTTAGTAGGAATATTGTATTAAATTGTTTTATTACAAGTAAAGACACAATTAAAAAAACCCCCATTATCTGATTTTGTATCTGAAATGACTTGAACATTTTAAGTCGTATCTGATGTGTACAGCACCTGTACTGAAATAACTGTAATAAAAGCTTTTCTCTGTGTGTGGCTTTAATGCTTAACACTAGGTAAAGTGTTTTAGCAGTGTGCATTTATCTTTGATCTATGGCAAGAATAACTTCTACTTACTCTTGAATAGCATGATTTGTTTGTTTCTAACAGCTACCTAGAGGAAGAAGGGGAGTTATTCTTCAGGTGTTACATCCTTGATGATTTGGGATGGTTTTTGAAAAATGGCAGCTCAAAACCAAGCAACGCTTGTGTTTTTCTTATGTAACAATTGGAATGTACAGTCAAGTCCTTCTGAGACAAACCAGTAATATAGAAATGCTGATTCTGTGGAACATAGCTAATCCTGCCACTCTGTTGACATTTTTTGTTGATTGCTAAGTTGCAGGCAGCACCTAGCAGCAAATTACCTGGTGGGAAGAACAGAATAATGGATCCTACTTGACAAGCTCATTTCACTGCCATCACAAATCAGACCATAATTGGAATACACTAAAAGTAGAAGAGTAGTTCTTAACTTTGAACATAGTTATAAATTATTTTGATTAATGTAAGAAACCTTTGAAATTAGACTCTTCTACTTAAGGTACTGTTGTTCATGTTTTCCTCTGAAACCAGGCAGTTGTTGAGTCCTCCTTATGTTGAGCTATTTTCCCCCTTTTTATGTATCATCAAATTAGGATCCTTCCCTACATTTTCTTGTTGTGATATGTAGTAATTTTCTGTAAGCTAAAGTTCAAAAACTGAGAGGGGAGAACAGTAACAACTTGGTAAGTACATAGTGGATGGTTTTGAGTTAGAATTCCCCTTCACTGGAATTGCTGAAGATGGTGATCGTTGGTTAAAACTGCTGTATGCACATGTGAGATTGAGAGCTGGTATGGTCTAGGTAGCACTTTAGCAACTGGAATGGAAAAGGTAACTAGCATGGCAGCTGAAGTGTCCATCACAGCTACTGCGTGCCATTCTATTGGGAAGCTCTGTCATTGACGGTTATGGAGCTTTGTCTTTTTCAAGCCAGTGAAAGCAAAGCCAAGAAGGATCTTTCATAGCACGTGGTCAGTTATCTGTCATTTATTTCCTAAATTACAAGAAAATGGAATGGGAATAAGATCACATTTTTTTTAAACATCTGTGCAGTCCAAAGTAGGTACAAGAGAATTATTGGGAGTGTGTAGTGTCCACAGAGAATGATCTTTCCAATCTTTATCTTTTGAAGTATAAAGAAGCTAATTTTGTGACACTGCTAGGGAACGAGCAGTTTGCTTAGGGACTTTGATTCCTCTGATACAATTCTAAAGGATGTATTAGGGAGGGGAATAAAACAGTTGAGAGAGAGGAATGTTTAGGCAAGAATTTTGTAAGCACGAGTCTCTGATTTAAGGTCTGTTTGGGTGGTGTTTTCCTTGTTTTGTATCAATGGAAAGCACAACCCAGTAATAAGTATTTCTCATTTGATTCTACAGCAGGTCTGGAGCTACTTTTGCACTAAAGCTTGTCTTCAGTGAGCCCCATCTGTCAGCTTCTTACTCCTGACAGAGCTTGGATGCTAGTTTATTGTCCCAGCAGTCTTTTTGCAATATGTTAAGACTATGTGGGAAACTGTTATTATCAGATTTTATTCTTGTTGTTTCAAGTAACTCAAGATCTTATATGTGATGGCAATTCATCATTCTTTGTCACATCTGAAACAAGATGCTCAGTGAAACTAAAATACTTCTGGAGTACCTTGTGGCTTGCAAAATACTTTCTCTTTTATTGTGATCTTTCTGCAGTGTGAGGAGTTAACTGAACTGTTTCCTTTTTTAGGGACTTGTTAGGACAAGGAGAAGCAGAACATCCTAGCTTATTATGTGTGCATTTAATAGTTAGAACACTGCTACATTATTACTTTGAGCTCATATAGTTTGCCTTAAATTATACTCTTAAAAGATACAGATTGAAATGTATAGCTTTGAGTTAAAAGGAAATATCTTCTGAAATGTAGTATTAATAGAAGTGATGTGGTTTTTGTTACTGGGCTTTATGCAATGCGAGTGCAGTTTTTAAGGTCGAACAGCCTTTGCTGTGGGTTTTCTTTTCTTCTGTTGGTCAGGCAGGTGTGCCTTTAGGAAGTGCTTCCACAGTAGCAATTTTGATTTACGTCATAATCTCCAATAGTTTGTGCATTTCAAATTAGTCCTTGCTATGGATAGAAGTAAAATTAATTAAACTCTTAAGATGGGTTGTTCACCATAATGACTAGATGTAGGAGGTAACAGTAGTTTCTCAGGGTCTTTGCTTGTGAATTGTTGTTGAGCAAGTGTATTTCCAAGTTCTGAGGCAAAGTAACTTAAACAAAAGTAGTATTTTAAGAAACATTTTGTGGGGTGGATGGATACTAAGGGAGAATGAGCTTCTTGTCCCAGTGTTGTTGAAGCTGCTCTGTACTGATAGGTTCTATCCCTAGGGGCTCAGTCTCCCTTTTCAGGCTGGAATGATGGGATGGATGAACTGTCCTTAATGGATTTTACCCACTATTTGATCACGGTGTCCTTTAGAAGGATGTATGCTGCTTGAACAATCTATGAAGACCTTAAGCAGTTGTGTTATGGAACTGATAAATAAGAGACCAGGTTGAGATACAATGCAGTCAGATTCTTAGCAATAACTAATTTTCCTACGTAATTTAGGGAATTTATCAGTCTGTACACTCTGCTGTATAGTGTTACCATTTCTAAGCAATCCCGAATTCTGAAACTGCTCCTATCCCATGTTTCACTGAATGTTGAAGTAAGGAATATATTAAGATGGCTTTAGAACTTCTTACTTCTATGTGCTTATCTGGATCTCTCTCTTTCATTCTCCTCCTGGAACGGGACATTCTTCTGGTTAACCCTGGGGACTGTTACTTCATTTTTATGATTTATTATATTTGTTTTAAATGCAAATAGTGAAAAAAATAGCATAATGTTTTCTGGATCTTCAGGTTGATAGGCACATACAAAAAGGTACAGAATGAGCTCACATGGAAGACTTAAATGTGACTCATTTTAATAGTTACTGAAGTTCATATTGTACTATGTAGGAACATAAATTTCGAATTCAACTAATGTTCAGATGCTCTCATAATTTCTTCTGCTATACAGATTCCTTAAATTTCTGGATTTGAAGGCTTTAAAAAAATTTTTTAGGATTTGATTTTAAAATAGTAGCTCACATAAGTGTAACAGTCTGTAATTTAAAAAAAAACCAAAACAAAACCCAACCTTTCTAACTGATAATATTTCAGGAACAATGCATTCAGTCTGTGGGAAGGGGACTGTTGTGTGCAAAAATACGTTTTAAAGAGTACTTTATAAATAATGTAGCACTGAAAATGTGTTTGTTTGTTTGTTTTTTTTTTCTTCCCTCCCCATCACCTTACCTCTACAGGTCAGATACTCCGTTGATATACAAAGCTGTGCCAAGCTGGTTTGTAAGAGTGGAGAACATGGTGGAGAAGCTACTGGAGAATAATGCCCAATGCTACTGGTAATGTCTTGTACAGGGTTTCTTTTTCTCTTTGCCCAGAACTGGGTGTGTAGGGGTGCGTGTGTGTGTGCTGGAACTCTGCTAAGCTCTGTTTCACTGTTAGTATGCTAACTGAACTTTGTATTTTCATTCTGTCTTTCTGAGCTGGAATGGGGCTGGTAACCATTTTTAAATAATGTTTTATCTCAGGTTTTGTAAATGTGCCTCAAACTGGTAGAGCAAAGGGATAGTCTTCCTGGTATAAACAGAAATAACTTGCTTAGTTGCCTATCAGCCCAGTGCTTCAACATGTTCATGCACTATTCCTTTCTTGTGTCGAGAAAGCATTCTTTGCTTGTGTAAAATTCCAGTGAGAAATGTATTTTGGGGTGTAAGTAAAGTTGAATATTTACTAATAACTTACAGTGAAATATATTACAGGATCATTAAAAGCATCCTCAAATCATGTTGTACAATCCTAAGCAATTTAGCATGAGAGAAACTGCAAGGGAAAATCACCCTGTAGAAGCATGGAAGTGCACAGTTAAGCCTCACAAAAAGGTCCGTTAGAGAGAAGAATTTAGGCAGCTAAATTCTGGGTATATATTGTTCTAAATTGAACTAATTTTTAGATAAGTTTTTTTTTTTTCTTCTCATCTATTTATTGCAGATAAGGTTGATTTTGTCATATGTGCATTTGAAGAAAAAAAAAAAAACACCAACAACCAGAAATAAAAAACCCAACACCCTCCTACTGACCCAGCCTCCTCCCAAAATGCCCAGAAAAAACCCCAACCCTGCTGCTGTAGCTTGGGTAATAGTTTTAAGTAAACTGAGTTTCAGAGGTTTAAATAAAAATTTTCTACTAATGGCAAAAATTAAATCTTTATATGTATATAGGAATGTGAAAAATATTGGTGTGAAATTTATGTAGAAAACAACAGATAAGTTTTAGATAATTAAAATGTACTGTTGAATTAGCGTAAGAGGGAACTATTGGTGACTGTAGCCATTTTGAGTCAGCCATGGGTTTATGGTGTGATAGTAACAAAAGGACCCTATCTTCTCCACCTCCATAACCTTAATTTTTATTTCTCCACCTCTCATAATTAACTTGTGCCTGGAAAGTTGAGCCCAGATGGGGAAAATGTGGAGGTTACATCCTCATTCAGTTCTACGATGTGCCATTTCAGTTGTTCTGTCTTTCTGTGTGAGGACTTGTAGGAGAGTTGGGGTTCCACCAGTGCATGCCTCTGCTCAGTAACTGAAGTGACGTGAAAGAAGGTGACTCAACTTTCAGTGGACAATTACAGCTTACACTGCATTTTTTCATAGACAGTAGTTAGCAATTAAATTCTCCATGAGCAGCTTTTGCATAACTGCTTATGTGGTACAGGCACTGGAAATATTGAAATATGTGGGAAAAGTTAATGATCCATGATACAAACTGTCCAAAATTGCTGCAGTGTTGGCTTGTTAATAAGCACATGCCTAGTCTGGGTATGTAAGAAGATTTTATAGATTAGTAAGTGTTGCTTTCTGTTTTCCATAACAGAACATACTGTGATCGTTCTTTTGGGGAAAAATAAGCTGGAGAGGGGGTGAAAGTGTTTGTTCTTGGCTTTAATTAGCTTTCTCAAGATCTGTTTACTGTTTTGATGACTGACAGTAGACCTGCATACTTAACTTCCACATGAATAGAAGGCAGATGTAATGATCCTGTTAAGGAAATGAATGTTTGTATGGTTGAGAGAGCAGTTTCTTCCTCAAGCTTTGCTTCTGGAAGATCAAAACTAAGTGACCTCCACTCATCAGGAGACATTAGTAAGAGTTAGTAAACAGTTTGAAACTTACCTCGTCTACATATATGGATTTTAAGTGGTGCTTTTTGTAAGCTTTGAGTAGTGGAGGTACGAGCGGAACCACATGTGAGAGCTGCCATTGCAAAGTCTGAGTGGGAAGACCAGGTGATTGTATTAATTGGCAATATTCAGCATGCTTGGAATTAAAGTAACTTTATTCTTTAGGCAGTTATTGAGTCTCAACATAATTCTGTAATTGATGAGAAAACTCATTCCTCGGGAATTCCCTCAAGACAATATGGTCTTAGAGATTTTGAGAATCTTTGTCACGAATATGGCTACAAGTAGAGTTGTTTTGTCACTAAATGATTGATAAAATAATATTAATACATATTTCCAGTATGTGATTTCATAATTACCAGTTTGAATACTCAATGGCTTTTGTTACGTAAAGGTGGCTTTTAAACTAGCTTTTTAAAAGAAAAAGGCATTACTTTAAAGGTTTTCTTCTGATGTCCGCCACCAATGTCAGTTTTGTTTGGAGTGTAACTTCTTAATTTGGCATTGAGAATGCTAGCCTTCAGTATGCATTTACTTAAATTTTGGGAACTCCATCCTTTCCAAAAACCTACTTTTTTTGCTTTTGAAGAGATTTGATCTCTGAAAATATCACAGGAATAATACCTAGCTTTTTAAAAAATTATTTTTGGACTCCCTGGGGCTTCAGCATGTCCTGAAAATGAGAAAATTTGGGATAAAAGCTTTTCAGACTGTATTAACCTTTGCAAAATGAGTTTGATTGCATTGCTTTTTTTATTCTTATTAATGACTGATAGGTGTATTGTCCCTTAAGAATAGCTGCACTCTTTATAAATATCCCTTCTGATAAAATAGATTAAACATAGTTGGACAAACTTTGCAACCTGGTTGCATTTCTCGTTAGCTTCATCAGTAGGCTAATTAATTATAAAACTATACTTATTCGAGACTTATTGAAGGCAGCAACTATATCTTCATTTTGCAAAATGAACTTAACTATGGCTTTGAAGAATGATTACATTAGTAATGTGCCAGCACTTTTGTAAAATCAGAAACCAAAAAGCCTCTCTTCTTTCTCTCAGCTTTATTCTGATCAGAGTGGAAAGTGACTTGTACTGGATGTTGCTGAAAATGCAGAATTGGAACAGTATTTAAGAGGCTGTGTTTCAGTCTTTAATCCAAGATCCCTTACTGAATGTTCCTTTTACCACACCACTGGTAGAAGAGATTATTTAAAAAAAAAATAATTAAATTAAAACCAAAGAGTATCTCATATTTTGTATTCAAACAACCTGCTACTGTGGTGCTTGAGATGGAGGGGCAAATTCGGCTGCTGTACCATTGAGGGCTGTCAGACCTTGGTTACCTGTTACATCGATAAGGAGAGTTAGATGCAGCACCAAAGCTGGGTCCCTGGTGTAAGTGGTCTGGATTTCAGCCTTAGTTGTAACTATAGTCTTATAGAATGATTTGTTGAAAGAGCGTTTCTACATAACCGCAGACAAGCAACTAAACCATGCCACCTTAGATTCTGTTGTATAATGTAAGACTAATTCAAACTAGTTCAAAGTTGCTATAAATTACAAATTTATAAGTTGTTATAATGAGTAAACTAATGCAACTTATACTTATGTTTCTAAACTGTTGTAGTTCACACTTCTGGCAGTCTATATCTTATTTTTATACTTGCAGGCTAATGGAAAAGGTTCTGTAGACTGTGTAGTTTGTATTTAAATATAAACTTTGAACTCCTTTTAAATTTTTTTTTTTTCCAAACCCCCCCTCACTTTTAAAGTTCTGTTTGGTAACTCCTGAAAGATTTAACTCTAACTGTTGTCAAGTTTCTAGTGTTAGAAACTATTGCGCAGTTCTGACATTGTTTACATAAGGTATACAGCGCTTGGTAGAGTGGAAAACAAGCATCAGTGGAAGGAGAGCAGTGATGAAAGACAGTAAGGGACTTCAAAGAAGCTAAGCCTTTTGTTCTTGCATCTTCTTGGCCTTGAAAAATTCAAGCATTGTAATAAAGGGCTTGATGTATAGGTCCTTAGCTGAAGGTATCCTTTTTCTGACTTTTCATCACTCAAACTGTTAGTTCTGATTGACAATACCACACAGAACACATCTGATAGGCCTTTTTGCTAGAAGTGAATTTCCTGGTTTATGAAGTGTGAATTTGGCACATGTTTCCTGCTGTTCCTGTATGAGCACTCTAAGACCAAGCATTTTCACATGCGTCAGTCAAACACACTAATCTTTTGAGAAGCTTTTGATCTTGGTCTCTCTAATCTTTGGCCAGCTGCCACCTTTACTGAACAGCAAACTCTCTCCACCTTTTGAAAGGTGTGATTTGATCACAAATGATGCCTATCTTGTGTCACAAAGCCTAAGGCTGGTAGGATGTGCAGAAGATGGGCTGTAGAGCCCATCTGCAATAGAAAGCTAACATTTGTTCTACTAAACTTGTAATTTTTGTGCAGATGAGAAATCTGAGTCTGTAGCAGGGCAACAGAATTCTACATCGTTACAGAATTGTAGCATAATGGAGGAAAATCAGTTGCTGAGTCCCTTGTTTTCCTAATTTTATTTTTTTTAGGATTTCTCATATGATATTTTATTTTCTAGGTTGTTAGCATTAATAAATACATTTTATCTGAACAGTTTTAAACACATTCTGTGTGTCTGTGAAGGGGATTTCATCCTTTTTTTGTTTTTCTTTGATATGACCATACAATTGTAACTTTTCTTTTTGAACCATCGATCATGCTTTTCTTACCCAGGAATTACCTAGTGAATGCAAATTAGGTCGTGTCTCTAGTAGCGATTGTGACGTGTGTAGCAACGTGCAGTCACTAGATGGCAACATTTCCCGAGGAAAAATTCAAACTCGTGTCATTTGCCTACAGTGGGAGGTGAAAAAAAATTGCTGCAGGGTAGCCTTGTGTTTGTCTAATTTAGAGCACTGTAAGTCAGAAGATTTTATTAATGGCTGTTATCAGACATAGTTGAGGATTAGAAGTGAATATTGAGGCTTGTTCCAGTTGATTTTGATGGCTTGTATTCAGCTTTGCCCTAATTTTGCTGTTTCCTCTCAAAGTCTCTTGAGCAGAGGTTGCCAGTTATTTCATGAATACAGCAGGTATCTCTTCATTCCCAGTGAATGGTCGTTAAAAGCTTGTTGTTTGGTTCAAGTAATACCTTACTAAATAAACACTCCAAATGTCAGTTCCCTGAGCAATTACAGTACCATATTCTTTGGCAGCTGGTAAATGTAGCTGCATGTGCACTAAGTTGAATGTCTGCCACTGTTATAGGAATGCATATGTATTTTTATATATTTATATATAAAAAAAATTGAAGTGAATCCTAAGTGCCAATGCTGTATAAAAGTATTTTGTAACTATAAATGTTAGAGTTTCCAAAGGAAACTACACAGAAAGAAGAAAAGTGAAAGCTTCATTTCTCCCTGGCTTCAGGAGGTAGGGGTTTGCTGTCATTGGTAAGATTAAGAATTTTACTAGCAATTAGCGTGGTGTCTGGGTCATATAATAAAATATACCTGTTTTTTACTATGAGTGTGTCAAAAAATTGGAGGTTATGGCTTTGCTTAATCTTGACTTGTCAAGCAGCTGTCGCTGCTGATGACGGGGTTATGATGCAGTCTGCAGCAGCATTGCAGTCTCATGCTAGTGTTCGTTGCTATGGGAACCAGGGTAAAAGAGTGAAGAAAAACATTCCTATATCAAAATGATTGAAAGCACTATTCATTTAGTAAATGTAAGCTGCATATTAGCAGAAAATTCTCTTGCAGTTCTGGAGGCACCTCACACAAGTTCGGGTTATGCAGTTGTGCACCATTCTAATAAGCTCTTGTGAGTTGAGGAGGAGAGAGTCTGCTGCAGTGGAAATTCTGCATGCTTTGCAAACAGCTGACCTTTCCTTTCTCTTCCCCTTTCCTCCCTCCCACCTCCCTCATGTTTAATTAGGTCCATGAAATAGATTGACGCTAATTAAAGTGTCAAAAGGGCATGAATAGTTGCTTATTTTATCTCCTTGAATTAAACACCATTAAAAATCAATTTGAGGGCATGTTGAAGGAGGCTTGTTATTAGAGTAAATTAACATAATGGAATTTAAGACTTTGTCTTCTAATGGTAGGTTAATGTTTAAAAAGAAAAGCAAATTCTACACCTAAACTAAAAACACAGCTGTTATACTATGAATTTAAGTAAATCCATACATACATGGTTAAATGACATAGCATAGCTACTTAATTAGTGTTGGGTTTGCTGTTACAACTCAGCTATCTTCTGGAAGGATGAATTCCTGCTTTCCAGACAGATAAGTGATTCTTGATTTCAGGTGTTGCTTAAAAAGTTACCAGCTTATCAAATGAAAGGATAGATCTGGGACCATCTTCTCAGAACCAAACCTATCAGGTGCTGTGTGCTCATCTGGTATCAGATTTCCCAATTCACACTATTCCAAGGTAGTGTTTTGTTTATCAGCTTTATAGTCTTAACTCTTCTGGGACCATTTTTTTCAAATAATTCATGAGCAAAGAGCGTCCTTCAGTTAGTAATTATGAAGTAAATCTTACTCAATACATAAAGTTCCTGTGGTTTTTCGAAGAATATAATGAATAAAATAACTGATGAGAAGAATGATGAAGCATGAGAAAGGTGTAGAGTATATTTACATAATATCTTCAATAGCTTTTGATAGTAAATTGATGATGAAACATATGAGGCCTCTGCTGTGGCAGTATTTGGCAGCTGTTTGTTTCAACAGTGATATTTGCGTTTACAGAAAAAGGGACAGTACTGCTTTGGGTCCCTGTATCCTGTGGCTAGGGCAAGGTGAGCCAGCTCATGGGGTCATGCAGAGCACATCTGAGCTTTGAAATGGAATAATAAATTGAATTCATTATTTGCAATTGTGTTATGAGCACGAGAGAAATACTTCAAAATATACGTACAGAAAAGGAATAGATGTATTAATCCTTTTAATAGGTTTTCTTCTGGATTATGTAATAATTTAGGTCATTTTTTTTAACATCCTGCACATTTCTTTTCTGAAGACGAGTCAGAAAGCAAATACACTAATTTTAACTGATGCAGTTCCTTGGGTATTAATTGGTGATGAGAAGTCACTGGATCAGCAGCCACAGTAACTTACTGTTAGCGCACCCATTCATGCTCTGGGATTAAAGATGGTCACTAATTTGCAATTTTCAAATCTGTGCCCACTTTGCTTGTGTGACTTGGTTGCTGAGTAGTACACAGGTTTTGAAGGCAAAGAAAACAGTTTCTGTTGTTAAAGGACTGGATTTTGTTTTGCTCTTCATGGAGTTTTTTTCCTTGTCAAATGGAATTCTTATTTTAGACACTCAGAAGATGAGTAGCTACCAAGAAAGGATGTGGGAGTTGACTGTGCGGAGGATTTAGCAATGCATGAATATAGCAAAACCCCAAATCTGCTTCAAAAATGGGAACGGTCAAAAGCGGACATACAAATTTGGAGCAAATTAATAATTTTCATCATTTCTAACTTATGATAGAGTTTTGATGTTGGGAGAGTAAGATAGAAATTAGCATTCCAACAGATTGAAACTGATGTAATTTCACTCAAAATCTTTCTAATTTATGATTTGACAAATCAGTATTTATTCCTTTGTGTTGTGCAGCTCAGCTGAACTTTTCTGTTGCTGAAATGTGTGCATCCTGAAGTTTTAGTGCACTGTCCTGGGTGCCAAGGAAGTAGAAATAGCTATTAGCCCACACTATTCTGCATGTGTGAATTGAGTTTCATGACCTGCTGAGGCAGCAGTCTCTTTAACCCTGCTAAGTATTTGAGAAAGAAGTATGAAATCCTATCTGTGTCATTTTGCAGAGAAATTTGAAGGTCAAAACCAACACAAATTGTAGGCCAGTTGGGAAATAGTCTTTCTAACAGCACAGTTTTAGGAGCTGCAGCAGGATTGTGTTAGGAGAGAAGTTGCTGCTTTGATTTCACTTGCAACTTTGTGGAACTATTTGATGGTGGAGCTTGACCTTTTCTGAGATCTGAGCCTGTTCAGTGCCATTTGTATTGGGTTGCTCTAAATGGGCTGTAGTGCTAGCCACCTAGCTTGTCAAACCCAGCTGCGAAATCAGTGGTCACCAGCATAAAACTGAAATTTGTGCTTTCAAGCTGAAGGGGATTTGTGATAGATACCTGATTAAAAATGAAAAACGTGTATTGGTATACGGGAAAGGGCTTTTTTTTTTTTTCATCTATCTGTGTTGTAAAATAGGAATATTTATGTAGGTGGCCTTTTGTTTTTGTCCTTTCTTTTTAAAGCTTCTAAATATCCATGCTGTGAGAACAGTTTTGGTGCACAGAGGTCAGTGTTTGGCAAATTGTGCAGCCATTCACTTTCAGGGCACTGACAGCTTTTGGGTTTAGGCAAGTGGTGTTTTTAACAAAGCCCAAAATTTCCTGAAAGGTAATCAGTAGTGATCCATGGTTTTATCATGGTCTTATCTAAGTCACAATTCTGTTTGCAATGTACTTGGGAGTACAGACGGAAAAAATTACCTGGGAATTATGAGGAAGACTGTGGGCTGATAGATGAAACACAGTATAGCATAGTCTCAGGGTGAGGCCAAGATTCTTCAGTTACTGCACAGGAGAAAAGGGAGCAGAATTCACTGGAGGGTGGCGTTTCTCAGGCTGCCCTTGCTCTCCTTATTTGCGTAAAACAAACAATCTTTCTGCAAATTTAAGAAAGCATGGCTTTGTGTAGATGGAAGAGTAAAAAATGCTTCCTTAACTAATAATATATACCTGTGGCAGGATGTTATCTTTATTAAAATTTAACAAGACAATTATACAAAGAAAATATCTAAAAGGGGATTAAAAAGAAATGGAAAAAAACCCTATAAAAACAGTAACCTGGAGTTGATGTAATGTAATGATCAAGTGTTAGGAACAACATTGTTGAGAAAACTGCTCGCTTTTCCCAGCCTAGTGAAATATTTAAATAGAAGGTGCCTCTGCTTTTTTTTACTTTTTTTTTTCAATTTTATTTTATTCTCATGATATGTAGGTAAGTCAGAAGTGTCAGACTGAGATGTCTGTAGCTAAGTGTAGTAAGAATAAATAAAAGAAACAGGCTCCAGTCCTGAATTGTGTGACTGGCAAGGCTGTTGACTGCTGCAGATAAGTCCTCTAGCTTGTTCCCAGTTGGAGGCTGTATCTGCTGTTTGATATCTGGATGGTGTCTATGGGCAGCATCTGTGTGCTGGCAAGAACCACTTGTTTTAAGTAAGACGTTCTTTGAGTGATGGGCTCAAAACAAGTTTGAGATACAGGCTCTTTTTTCTTTTATTTGATGGCTGTGTCAGTGTTATTTCTGTATAGTACCTCTAAAGAGCCATAAATCATTGTTGCAGATGTGGTTCATAGTAGATGAAGTGGTCTGTGTTTTATGTTTCACCAAAAGCTGGACGCAGGGTCAGACAATTTTACCAGAAGAGGTAAATTAATACTTTCATAGCTCAGAGAGAGAGGGAGATCACACCACATACATTTTTGTGGTTAATGTCCACTTTGGAGATAAAATTAATTTTTCATGCATGTTTTGAGGAGGCAGAGTTGAAACTCTTAGCATTTTAATGTCATTGGGGGATTGTTTCAGCCTCTAGCTGTGTTAAATGGGACTAATAATTTCAGCTAATCAGTGTCTAACAACTTCTGAAAAATGGAAACTAGTTTGAGTGATGTAAAGAGAAGTTTTCCACATTAGTGGGAATGTTAGGCAAATGCTAATGATCTTTGTACAGTTTCCACTTGTGTTTGGAGAGAGGGTCTCTTAAGGTCACCAAAGTTAATAGTAATGAGTCCCACTGTAAAACAAATTGCGAAAGCCTGGATACGTTTCTAAATTTCAAAGCAGGGATATGGATGTTATGTGGAACGTTAATCACTGCATTTGTTTAAAAATTTTTTTACTATGTTTTTGTGTAAGAAATGTTACAAAAGGTAACTTTGCAGCTGAAAGTAAATCTAGAAATAACTAGTGAAGCTGTGGAACTTCAGGCTCATTTAGTGAGTCTTTCAATGGTAGTTTTTATTGATCTAAGACAACACTGGCATCAAGAAGCCTTCGGATCTCCACATGGCATTGTCATGGGTAAAACTTTTAAAAGTCTGTAGCTTTCATTTTTATCGCTAGATTTTTGAGGGACGTGTTCACACTTATTTAATAAATCTCCTGCTGCTAGGCCAAGTCCTACTTTAGTGTGTCATGTAAATACATTCTTTTAATTTTTCCTCTAAAGGATTCTTTCATTTTCCATTACTCCTGGTGATGAAAAATCATTCTTCTTAAAAAATAAAAAAACACTATAAGGGACCAAGAGCTTCAAAACAAAAAGGTAGAAGAGACCATATATTTTCTGTAGTTTGGCTGCTCTTCCTTTAGAAACTTTGGGTTATAAATCCAGCTCAAACTTTGGGAAGGGCCCTTCTAGTTACTTTGGAAAACAAACTCAGAAAAGCTTGCCATGGTTTGCTCAATAACTTGATTCTAGAGTTACCTGTATTATTGTTAGCTGTTTATTCTCGGTTTCCGTGCATCTATGAACTGTCTTAAGGTTATTCCTCCTGCGACTTTCATGGGAGGTTGGTCTCTTTAAATGCGTCTTTAGGCATGAAGGGAGTATAATGCTCATCGCAAAACCCATTGCTTCTCATCTGCCAAATCATCATCGTATAAATAATTATTTGTTTACATCATAAGAGAAAACAGTGGGTTCCTAATCAAACCATCAGGCCTTTAGCATATCCGGGAAACTTGCTAGGCATCAGGTTCTGGTGTTAACGTTTCAGCTCCAAGGTACTTTCATATGATTAAAATTTGTCATTAACACCACTCAGCCCATTTGTGCTCAGAGTGAGTTTTTAGTAAGCATTGATATGGTTTTGTGTTTTGGGTGTATATGTGTGTGTTTTGTGTTTTAATTGGAGAATTGACAGTGGAGATGATAGTATGAAAAGGCTTTTTTGTAGGCTATATCAAGCTGAGATTTCTTTATTCTCAAAGTCTAGAAGAAATGTGCAGGTACCTGCATGCCCATGCATAATGCAAGGTGCCTTTTGATCATGTTACTCCAGGTTTTTGAAACTTTGTCATTTCATTTGGCATCTAAATCAGTAACTGGTATTTTTTCCTCTATGTAAAATAAAGCAGTAGTATTGTTGTCCACCCTTTGCCATAATCCTCAGCGTTGGACTGTCCTGAGGACTTTTGTCCATTGTTTCATCCTTACTGAATCTATTGTATGTAGCATGTATTTGTGCTGAGTTATTTTTAGATTGACATAAACATGATATCTTTCACTGCTATAGCTTACCTGAGGATCAAAGAAAGGTCAAAGAAATTGTGTTAGAGCTTTGTTAACAGGTCTATAGGCCCTGCGGTAGCCAGTGCTGTCATGTGGATGTGCTCCAATTCATGCAATATGCTGCAATTAACTTGTTCTGTGGATGAAATAAAGCATAACTATTCTTTACTGGCTTTCTTTAAACTGGAACGTAGTGATAAAAGAATACTTTTCTCATTTTTGGAACAGGGTTCCAGATTTTGTGAGGGAGAAGCGTTTTGGGAACTGGCTTAAAGATGCACGAGATTGGGCTATATCTAGAAACCGGTACTGGGGAACACCCATCCCGTTGTGGGTTAGTGACGATTTTGAAGAGGTGAGTAAGAAAACAAGTTTCCAGGTGACAGAAAAGACTTTGTTTTTCGCTTACTTTGGTAGACTGTTATGTCTTTGCTGCAGTCTTAAGTTCTATTAATGTGTCTTAACAATATATGTGTATCTATAATAGGTGATACACGTATGCATATGTTTGCATGCATTTTTGTGCCCTTACACCTTTCCTTTCCTTTTCCTTGAAAACTGCAAGCAATTTTGCTTTTTTTATGTTAGAATTCATCTTATCTTTCCTGGAAGAATTTACAGTGATGGTAAATCTAATGGAAATAACAAATGCAGTGAGAAAATTGCAAGGAAGAGATTTTTTTTTTTTTGTTACTTTCAGTCTGCTTTTGAAATCCTGATGGTCAGTTACTTCAAGCCACATGAATTGCTGAAGGCATAAAAGCAAGTCCACCGTAGAAGAACAGTGAAAATATATATTTGTAGTGCTACAAATGTGGATGTAACAGACTGTAAAAATGTGAATCCAGTGGAATGATGATAGTATATAATGGCAATGCTAGCAATGAGGATTTTTTGAAGTTGTAAGGTACCCTGCAGTTGGTAGCATAAAACTGCACAAATGAGTGCTTTACACAGTTTTGATGACTGCTGTTTTCTAAGTGTCAAAACACCAAGTTTTATAACTGTTTCTGAAGATCAAATGGTTTGGGTTTGGTTTTGTTTTGTGTGGTTTTGTGCAGGGGTTTTTTGTTTGTTTCTCTGTGGGTTAGTTCCATTAGATATGTATGATGAGTCTTCCTCATGCTGGAAACAGGAAATGGTAGTCAATGTCAGGATGTCCATGGAAGGTAAATACTGATGGCAGCATCCTAAGCCTTCATTTTTATCTCCCTTGATTTGAAGAAGTTTTGCTTTTCATTTTAAGTGTAGAAGATATCAACTAGGAAAGTTGATGCTAGAAAAGTATTTCATTGTCTGAAGCTGCACTTAGATGTGCACCATAAAGCATTTTTTTATCTCCTCTTCATTGAAAATCTTGCTGATAGGCAGGGAGGTACTGGGGGAGGGAGATACTTAAATCATAATAGCAAGGAGTATCTAAGAAAGCCTTGGCATTTGAATTCTATTTATGCTATGAGTGTGTTTGTAAATTACTGGCAAATCAAGTGCTTCTGTCTCTTGTATAACAGTCAAAGTTCGAAGACTGGTAGTTTCTATTGAAAAATTTTGAAAAAATGTTAAAATTTAAGTCCCTTGTTTGGTATAACAGTTTGGGGTTTTTTAGATAGAGAAAAGACGTACAGTTTTGCTCCAGTATTTCAAGACTTCATTCTACAGCTGAAAAAGAATATATAAAGGTTACATTACTCCCACACTTTGCCTCTGATAATATTTAAGTTTCTGTCCTGTCTCCCACGTCTGTACTCCTGTGTGTACAGATTTTTTTTTTTGAGGGGAGTGGGGTGTGTTAGGTTTGATTTGTTGGCTTTTAATAGCAATATGATGTCTAGCTTGGAGGATTGACCTTTTCTTTGAGATTAGCTGCAAATATTCCTCAGGGATTGGTGTTCTGAATAATGATAGAAATACCAACAGATCTATTATTTTTATCCATAGATGTTATACTTCTCTGTTTACCCTAGAGTGTGAATGTCATGCTTCAATATTTGAGCATGATTTCTGGACCATGCTAAATTTCAAGTTACGGTTTATTAATATTCACTTTCTTTTTATGCATGTGGGATATAGATTAAAAACTAAATACCATTAAACAGATGTGGAACTTAAGGCCTAAGTGACATTTGCTCTCATGTAGAAAGAATATTCACTCAAAATTTCCTGACTTCAGTTTTAGTGCCACGTGAGCTTGCAGAGCCCTCCTCTTTATGTCTTGTTCTCAAAAGAACGCTTTGTCACATGCAATTATGCTGTGCATATTAAATCCTGGAGAAGTAGTAATAGTTCCTTATTTAATATATAGTAAGGTGAATTAATTGGTATTAAAGTGAATTTTATTACATATCAATATCTGGTTTCCCACAGTTTTATTTTGGCTTTTATTTTATTTTTATTTTAGTATAGTTATCAGCTAGAGACACATAATGGAAGTTAAATTTTGAAGTTTGTGTTTATTACCACGTTTTTGCAGACAGTTTAACACTTTACGCTCTCAAATTTCAATGATTTCCTTAGTGGAGGAGCACATCTCATTTGGATTAGGTAATAAAAGTTTTTAATATAGCACCCAAGTTGATAAAGCAGACGTGGACTAATTTTAGATAACTTGCATACAAGTTGTAGTATTAAATACTCAGTAATGTTACAGCAATTCTCTGATTATTTTTTTTTGTTGCATGTCACTCAGATAAACTGTTGACCTTCCAATAGTTTTGGTGCACTCAGTCTTGCATAACGGGTTTGGAATGAGAAGAGTCTGGCTGTGCTCTCCTGAAGGTCTGTTTCTGGTCTGCTTTGAGGCTGCATTGAGAATACCACTTCAGCTGACCTTGACAGTAATTTCGTTTACTAACTGCTATTCAGAAGATGCTTTCTAAAGATCCCGCAATGTCTTGGTGATATACTGATACACTACGTGGACTTGTTTCTTTTTATCAACACTCCTTATCCTTTGATTATAGGTACTTAACAGAGCTAAAATGACAAGCCAGTAAAAGCAAATGTTTTTATTTAATAGGGACTGCAGAGCTATGTCACAGGAACATTGAGGTCCATGAATGCTGCTGATGGCTTTATTCTTCCTATTTATAATATGGATAATCTGAGATATAATACTGATGTTAATTTTCTTAGACGGATTTAGCCTTGGCTTATGATTTCACGTTAGGTCTTGGTGATGCTGAAACAGGGTTGAACAACCCCCAGTCCCAGCCTATTTATCTCAGCCTTTGCTGTCTGCTGTTAAATGTTGATATAGCTGGTTTTGTGGTTGATGTGGTTGAAAAATAAAATGGAGGAGGAACAAGTGACTGGTAGGGAAAGGGGCCAGGCAAGTAGACATTGCTGTTGAAGAAATGCATCCAAAGCAATACCTTTAATTTGAGAGCATAAACCTGTTTGTTCCTTGCAGAAATGAGTGGGTGTGGCCTAATGAGGAATTGGATTTGATTAGCCTCTACTTGCATATTGTTCTCTGGCCTTCAGGTATCTAATGAGCTACCCTTGGGACAGGGTAGCTTTGTCCTTCTGACTTGGACAGAGGCAGTCTTATTCAGTACAGCAATATCTGTGTTCCTCTGGTAGTTGTTGGATTTTTCGTGTGGACTTGGGGTTATTTCTTCTATCAATATGTTCTGCTGGGTGCAGTTCTGCAGATGCATCCAATATTCAGGAATTTATTGAAGTATTGACATGCTTTGTTCATCAAGCAACAGCTAATGGGCAGCTTTTAACCCAGAGCATAGTGTGAAAGTCTGTTCAGATATTAAGGTTAGCAAAGATGAAGTAGTCCGTGTATCCAGGGGTATTTTTTACCCATGCTTCTATTGAACACCTTTTCTTCTGCCAGCACTGCTGAACTAGGCACCTGCTGCCTGTGCATTTGAGCTTGTACGATTGCTGATGGGGCCACATGGTGACTGAAGAACAGATCTGGGTTAAAAATAACTTGTTAATAAAGGTGTATTTTTGACTGGGATCAATCCCCTGGCATGGTTTGCTATGCAAACTGCAAACTGTGGTACTTGACTATTGTAGTCATTGTACTGCTTCATTACCTATAGAAAAATAAGACAAGTAGATAAATAATGAAAAAATTACATTTCAAAAATACTTTAGTAATAAAAGATGGTGATTAGTAATGCAGATCAGCAGTTGAATCAGACTAGGAAAATCATGGCTTAAAAAACAAATCCGACTGAGTTTCTGTCTGTAATTCATGACAGTTTTTCGAGATTAAATACACCAAACACTTCTTGTTAGTCATCATTTCTGTGTGTATACATATGCACATATTTAAGACTAGCTATAGGAATTGAGCAGTACTCCTGACTTACTGTATCCTAAGAGCAACTTAGAAAGTTATCCTATGTGAAAAACATGTAACTGCCTTACAGCTTCTTGATGTTGATAAATTTAACTCTTTCCCTGTCAGATCTGTCAAAACCCAGTTTTTTCCATGGCAATTGTACATTGGACTGGTAGCATGTGGGACTGGATCTCCAAAATCCAGACCTGTACTGCAGCTTGTGGTTTGTGAATCCTGGCAGATGAGAGAGGGCCACAGGGCTCTGGGGGGGTTATACTTGGTTAAAATGTAAAGTAAATAAAGCTTTGCTTTTCTTCTCTCCTACATACAGTTTTTTGGAATAATTTGTTTCATCAGCGTTTCATGACGTCAATGCAAGTCTGTTGCTGAAACTTTTTGCTTTATTCTTAGGCAATGTGTTCATGCAATAAAACCAAGAAAAGTCTGTACCTTTCTTAACAGCCCCTTTGTTAGCTGTGATGTTTACTTTCACTTTAAATAAGATGCTATTAATGTGAACAGTTTAGTGTACCTGGGATGTAGCAGTTTTACTCAATTATGAGCAATTTAACTACTTACCTTAGCTTCAGAAAAAGAACCTGGGTTCTCAAACTCCTATCTGTATGAAAGTCAGGAACATGACTTTTCAGAGGTGATGGTGTTGTGGGTTGTTTGAGAATAAAAAAAAGAAAACAAACAAAACCAACCAAACAAAAAAAAACCCAAAACCAACCAAAACCCAGACAACAAAACCCCACATTTTTTGTATCTGAGAACATGCTTGTTGTTCGAAGTCTCCAATTATTCTGACATGAATTGTATTGAATCAGGGCAGTGGTCTCCGATATAATTTGCTGCTTTGTTAGATTGAAGAAGGGGACATAGTGCAAAGTTTTTGTGGGCTTTTCAGCTATATTGGCTATTTTAGAAGACACTGACTGACCAACAAATCTCCTGTCTAATGGTAAAAGTTGCTGCTGTGTGCAAATAACTGACTAAATTTCTTGAGTATGTCTTACAGGTAGTTTGTATTGGTTCAGTGGCAGAATTGGAAGAGCTGTGTGGATTGAAAGTCACTGATCTCCATCGAGAAAGGTTGGTCACAGAGACTGTTAACTAGTGATTAAAAATAGTTAAGCAGACAAAAATACTGGTTTTCTTTGCCCAAACCCTGGGAAACAGATTTAGGGAAAATAGAAAAGTAGGAAGAGGACTTGTGATTGACATGTATAAATTTTCCTTTCTTCTATCTTGGACACTATTAATGAAAAAAACTCTAAAATGGCTTTGAATTATAAAAATTGTCAAAGGAAATGCTGACCTTTGTGAAGAATCATTAAAATTAAAAGCAAAGCACCTATCATACCTAATGTGCAAGCATAATGTTGACTTTTTGTGCTAATTCTTGTTTTTGTTTAGATTTTGTCAATCTTTTTGTTTCCCATAGTATTGATCACCTAACTATCCTTTCACGCTGTGGCAAGGGCTTACTGCACCGGGTCCCTGAAGTTTTTGATTGCTGGTTTGAGAGTGGAAGCATGCCTTATGCTCAAGTCCATTATCCATTTGAAAACAAAAAAGAGCTTGAAGATGCATTCCCTGCTGACTTCATTGCTGAAGGCATTGACCAAACCAGAGGATGGTAATTTTCTGCCACTTTATTATGTAGTATTATTGCACTGCAACTAACACTGTTACTTCTGGGTGATCCTTTAATGCAAAGTATTCTAAAGCTTGGTGACAAAAATATTGACATGTTAGCAAGCAATCTTCCTGGCTCTTGTGAAAAACATAATTAGATAATAGGGCAGATATTATCTTAAAATATCTGATAATAATCTTTATATAAGATCTTATAATAATCTTTGGCCTGATAAGGAAGAATCTCAGCAGCTGAATTACCATAGAACTTGAGTTATCTACTAAAAAAGGAACAGCTGTTGGGTCAGCTGAAATGGAAGTCAGTGTTTTGAGGATTTCAAGCCAATGTATAGACTATTAACTTTTGCCCCATAGATTAAATTTGAATGTTGGGTTTATATGACTGGGGAAAAAACAAATTAAGTCAAACCTTATGTTGTTGAGATCTTATAGTTTACAAAAACCGAATTTTTCAGCTGTGAACTTCATCTGGTTATTTGATTCCTCTTTGGATAAATGCTTTTCAATAATTGATAACAATTTTTCTCTAATCTCAGATTTTCTCAAATTACTCAGATAATCTCTGAGTAATGTTCTCATACATGCATGTGTGCATAGAGTTTTAGTTTTGTCATTTTAAAGTGTTAATTCTATTTCTGAAGCTTGAGGTTGGTGGTGGAAACTGACAGAAGTTTAAGACAAATTTTTGTGTTTTCTAGTTTAGTTCATTTGACTATGTGCAACTCTTTCATCCAGTAACTTGAGTTATTAAGCTAACTAAATTGCTCTGGAGCATAGTTGGCATCTCCATTTGCCCACTCCCGTACTCCCCTGGCCAACCCACCCAAAGGAAGTAGTAAGAGGTGGGCTTTTGCTTGTTTATGAGTTTGAGAGCAAGGTTTATACATACACTCAAAGCCAGGAGGCTTGAGCAAGGAAACATATGAGGCGTGATGCTAAATAAAAATAAGTTTCATGAATATAGTGAAAGATGTCTTCACTTTGCAACCCCTTACTTGTGATGCAAAGAATTATCTTGGTCCTCAAAATGGAAGTTACATCATTTTAAGTTTGGTAGTTAGCGAGGGACCACTTCAGTCTCTCTCAGTGAAGCATGGACTCCTCACGGCATCTTAAATACTTAAAATATAAAATGTAGCTGCACCTCACCTAGTCAGTGCTGTGTGCTGTTTGTAATGGGTCCTCAGAGCAGTGTTTGACATGTCAGAGTTGGGGCAACCTGATGAACTGTGTTAAAGCTGACCTCTTACATGTACAGTGATTCCTTCCCCGCTGCCAAGCAGTCTTTGTTAGGCTGTCTGTCTGTGTTGATCTTTAACTTTGTGCTCTCCATAATTGTGTGTCACGCTTTATTAATCATGGTGCTTTTCAGTGTTAGTATACAACTTGGGCACTGTTGAGTAGTGCGCAGCCCAGCAGTAGCGGGACGTACTGATCTCGGCTGCAGGTCGCGATTTTGTGCTTGCTGCTCTCCAAACAGTGTTGGATACAGTGCATACGGTGGCCCCTGCATTTCTTAATTTACTTTTTCTTTACTGTTGCATACAGCATGTGGATAATTTGACAAATGCTAATTTGGGAAATATTTAATATAAAATGTAATGTTATATACTATATTATATCTAAATACTACCTGTTGCATCTTGAAGAAAAGTGATAGGTTTTGTTTATCTGGAACAAAACCTGCTTACTCTGCAGCAGCTGTGCTTTGGGGACTGGGGGAGGCTAGTAGAGGAATGGAGAAAAATAGTTGTAATACTAGTGATTCCATGTATTAGTCTTTCTGCAACAATGTTCATTTTGCCCACAAAAGGAGGATTAAAAACTTAATTTTTCCCTCTTTTATTTATTCTTTATTGCTATCTGAAAAAAATTAGAAAATTGTGCGCTTTTTTTCCTTTTTTTTTTTAGGAAAGGAGACAAAGTTCAAGTTCAGGAAGGACAGGGAGGTGCTTGAAAGAGTCCAGCACAGAGCCACAAAGATGATTAAGGGGGTGGAACATCGCCCTTATGATGAAAGGCTGAGGGAGCTGGGTCTCTTTAGCTTGGAGGAGACTGAGGGGTGACCTCATTAATGGTTATAAATACATAAAGGGCGAGTGTCAGGAGGATGGAGCCAGGCTCTTCTCAGTGATGGCCAATGACAGGACAAGGGGCAACGGGTGCAAGCTGGAGCATGGGAGGTTCCACATTAACATAAGGAAAAACTTTCTCACTGTGAGAGTGGCAGAGCCTTGGAACAGGCTGCCCAGAGAGGTTGTGGAGTCTCCTTCTCTGGAGACATTCAAAACCTGCTGGGACGCATTCCTGTGAGACCTACCCTAGGTGGTCCTGCTGTGGCAAGGGGTTTGGACTAGATGAGCTTTTGAGGTCACTTCCAACCCCTCACATTCTGTGATTCTGTGAAAGTAACACATGACAAAGACATAGAAAATGCACACAAAAGGCACAGTCAGAAATTGATTTTTTGCTCTGCTATGTTTTATAAAGATAAAAGGGCATTTATTGTAATTTAGATATCAAAAAATGGAAACAAGTTAAAAAAAAAAAAATTTGACAACGTGTAATCGTTCTTACAGTGTCCAAGGCAGCTACTGAATTGTAGAAGTTCAACAGAATTAAAAATGTTTTGGGATTTTTATGTGGATACGAAATTTATTCCTGGTAGTTACAATTACAGTAAAAATATAGGAAGAATGATAAATTTTAGATTTAGGGGTTTAGCTAGTGGAGATTGGGCTGTCACCGTGGATTAGTATGTCACACACACTGACTGCAGTGTTTCTTTTGGAGCTATCCTTTGAAGCATGTGTGGGAGACATGACAGATAAAAAGATGATTCTGATCTCATATGCATCCCATGAAGCTCTCTAGTGCCATTAAAGAATTCATTTGTAATTTTTGTACAAGTTGGCCTTTTTGTAGTATGATATTGGTCTAAACTTGACTGCAGTGCGACATCCAGATACGCTATTGTGTTTCCCATTTATAAGGTTCTTTTCTTTTTTTAAATGGTAAATGTAACCTGTGGATAAGCAGCAGCTTTCCCTTTCCTTAGTAGGCTGAACTGAATCATCTCACAAGTTCAAGTGAAGATTGACACTGGAAAAAGACCAAGAGAAGTCCAAGCTGATGCTAATGCCAGCGTTGCCTCTGTGGTTGCAGACACACACCCACTGTGCTTTGGTTTGAGCCCCCACACTTGTGTTGTGTACTGTAGGCCGTGTGCAAATGGAGACTTGCACATTACAATCTGGAGTAGGTTGCTTTTTGTTTTTAACATCAGCTTCAGAGTTACTGTAAGTCTTCACTGTACCCAAGACTGTCTCATCTGTTTGTGGGTGGAATATCAAAACGCTTGCCTTGATATACAATGCTAATACCTTTCCCACAGTGTTCATGTCTATCAATAAGCTGGTGCTTTGATAACAGCTGGTGTTCCGTGATTTGCTAAGGAGCACTTCTGTGAAAGAAAGAAGGAATTCAGATGTGAGGTGCTGGGGGTTTTTTGGTAAAAGGTAAAGCTCTCTCAAGCTGTTCTTAAGAAGGGTTCTCATTCCAAAACTTAGGCTTTTAGTTACCTTTTCCTAAGTCTTGTTAAAAATAAGGGTGTTTTGAAGACAAGACACGTGTATCTTTGCTAGTATGACAGTACTATATCATAATAGGCCTAAGTGAACAACAAGCTGATCAGTTCTGAAATGTTAAGAGCATAGTATGTGATTTTTTTATTTTTTTTTTTTTTAAGCATTCTATATAAAGTATTAAGACTCAGAATGAAGTTTGGTTTTGTGTCAGGTCAGTGACTGCAGCTGATGTGAAGTGAGGACTGGTAGGTGGTGACAGGCTTAGGAGGTGGAGGTCTGGTGGCTTCTGTTTGACTCAACAGAGAAGGGGAGAAAATCAAGGGAAACAAGGGGAAAGTGAATGTGACCAAGGTGATGAGCTAGGAGAGCGATCTTTTTGATGACTTTTTGCATGGATAGGAGAAAGAGCTGAGTTGTATTTGTTAAAGCTAGAGGAAAAAAAATCTTACAATAGTTGGGCTGCAAGACTGGTAGTCCGTACAGATTGGTAGGAAAAGCTCTGTGCCTCATTGTACGTAGGGAGATGCAACAAGATTTAGAGTCATGGTCAGAATGTGGTGGCCTACAAGGAATTCACAGCTGAAAGTTTTTTGGCAAGAAAGGAGAAAACAGGGAAGGGAATGCCTTCTCCCTCTTAGGGGGAGTAGAAGAGGAGGGAGGAAGAACAAAGAAGTGTTCTGTGTCCATGATGTTAAGGTTGGTTTTTTACTATTGTTTTGGCTGACAGCTATGTATCTGCAAGGATATAACTAGAAGTAGACTGAGATTTGGTGAATGGAAGATGGAGCAGCAGAGATAAGTTGAGGAAGTTGTCAGAAACAAATGTGTCTGTGGACAAGATACTTCAAAAACAAGGTGCAGAGAGACACACTTTTAAAGTATTCAGAGCAGATAAGGTAAACTTTTTTTTAAAAAGGGTGATCTGAAAAAGAATGAGAAGTTGTCAGAATGGTGTGTAAACCAGTGGATCACAGGATCTCAAAGACAGTCTTTGAGATCAGGTTTGACAATGCAAAAAACCATAAAAATCTGAGAAACGTTCTTGGATGTCTCCTTTTCAGTGCCTGTGGTCCATCTGTACATTTTTCCTAATGCAAACAGTATTGAAATCTCTTCTAGTTGGTTCTGCTTTGTTCTTTAATTGCAAGTGCACTCGCTCTGAGGATTTGTGACTAGTTTGCAGAAAGTGATGGGAGTTTGTCAATGAGGTACCTTAAATACTAAAGAAATACTGCTGTGTTTGTAATGAACTGTCAGTCTTGTAGGCTTGCAGTGTCGATCGTCTGAGTAAATGCTCAGATGTTTGTGTTTAGGGGTTTTCTTAAGGTAAACAAAGATGGGGATTTTGGGTGTGTGTGCAGCTGGAGGAGTATTGGTTAAAATTCATGAAATTACAATGCAATTTAATAAAGTGAAATTGTGTTCTGCAGTGTGAATTGAGGTTTTTTTGAGAGTTAAAAGCCTGTCTGAGAGAAGGCTCAGAGTTGTCATGTAAGGCACTTAATAAATGCAGTAATGCACACAGCAGCCTTTACAGAGCTTTGAATTCCCATGTGTCAGAATAATGATTTTGCAATTATAGGCAGCTTTTTGATAAAAACTACTTTGGAATGTACAGATGGACTCGTGTTTCCCCACTAAATCTTCATGCAGATACATAGTTCTGAGGCATAACCTTCTGTGCCTTATTCTAAATCAGTTAGCTTTTTTATAATCATCTACTGTTTTAAGGTTGCTAAGCAATTGTCAGCGTGATACTTGTTTTTCACCAGGAAAGCTGTAGCCCACCCTCCAGTTATTTTCTTAAAGGTAATTACTGGCAGTGCAGTTACAGAAGCTCAGATACCTCCTTTGAAGGTTCTGACTCCCGAGTATGAAATTAGCACATCATCTTGCACCTCCACTTAATTTCTCAAATATAATCATATATCAATATATTGAACTATTGAATAGTTGGTGCCTCAGCTCCAACACTGATTTCTTAAGTGTCCTAGGTAGTTTATAAAGTTATTGTAAAAAATACCATGGGGAGGGGGAACAACAACCCTCTACTGCCCTTTGAGGGAGCAAATAGGGAGCTTCTTCAGGGACAGAATTCTCTTTTCTGTATTAAAGGGGAAAATGCTACAATTTTCTTCTTCGTGACTTTCCTAATGCTTACTATTACAGTTTGTCAGCCTTCTTGGACTAGTAGATCACAGCTGAGCAAACAGCACGATACGCTCCAAAGGGGAAAAAGGTCTACTTATGATAAGCTCCTCTTCTGAGTCTTTGTCACATAAATGTTTCACATACTTAAATTTTAACTTTGCTAGAGTAAAACAACACAATGAAAAATGTCTTTTTTAGTGAAGGAGATGCAGCCTTTAGCTTGGCATATTTAAAGTCACTTTTACGTTCTCTCTTGTTTCAGGTTCTACACTTTGCTGGTGCTGTCCACTGCTCTTTTTGGAAGGCCTCCTTTCAAGAATGTAATTGTGAATGGTCTTGTTCTTGCCAGGTCGGTATGTCAGTTCTTTCCTGAACAGATTTTTAGTCAAAGAATATTTCAGTGCAAGTCCCTGTGAATTGTAAATTAAATCTGAAATGGACTTTGGAGCTGTTAAGACTTGCCAGGGAGATATCAGTGCTACAGGAGGTAAGAGGTTTACACATCCCAGCTATCTGTTGCACTAGGTCCTTTGCAGCAGGCTTAGTCCTTCCTAGAGAGAGAGAAAATAAGTCAGAATAGGAAAGAATAGGAAATAAATGATACCTGTTAGGCAGAGTAAAAGGGATTATAAATGTAGTTTTAGATGTAATTTTAAAGAAGTTAATTATATTTGTTTCCCTTTATTTTTGAAATAAAGCTTTGCCAGTGGGCTGGAGGGATTGATTAAAAATTTTTGCAATTGCTCTCATGGATTCAACAGTCATACTGAAATGATGTACTTAAGATATATAATTATGTCTGTGCTACCAAGAGCGTAATAGGAGAGAAAAAACAAGATGGAGTTGAAGATCTTTTTTCTTCATACATATATTACAAGAATTCTGGGAATTTATGCCTGCATTCTGATATTTTCTAGTGATGGCCAAAAAATGAGCAAAAGGAAGAAGAATTATCCTGATCCGATGAGTATTGTAAATAGTTATGGAGCTGATGCACTAAGGTAGGATTTCTTTAATTAATGTACAATCTGATACGTTAGCTTTCTGTTCATACCAGATGTGTACAAAGAGGGCTGCTGGTGGGGTTTTGACAATTAGCAGTAGGAAGAAAGTTAATTTTAGAAACTTCTAGACCACTATGGCAGCCAGGTAGCTGAAAGAATGGGTAATTCAGAAGAACTGCCAATAGTTACAGTGCCTGGACTTTCTTTATCTTTGCTTTATCTCCCTCAAGGCTGGTAACAACCAAAGCTGATGTGCTATGGAGGCCTTTTGTCAGAAAATGTATGTCCAATTTGTACAGAATGTTTCCACTGGAGCCAGCATTGTCTGCTATTGCAGCTAATGGTCTGAGTTGACCCAGTGAAAACTCGAATAAAATCTTTGAGAACAGTACTATTAGTTTACTGCTAAATCTGTATAATGCACAGAAATGTTTGTTTGCTGCTTATACTATAGATTTTCTGAAGAGAAAGCGCTTCTTTTGTCCATGTAAGTACACAGGATGTACCTAATGGTAGTGAAACCAGAAAACCAGAAGTGGAGCAGCCTAATGTGTGTGTGTGTGTGTGTGTGTGTGTATGTATATATGTGTATATATATATATAACATGTCCTGATCAAATGGAGATTAAACACAGTTCAAGTGTTTCATTAAAATTATACTAACGCGTAAACGTAATTATGCAGTCTCCTGGTGCTTTGGCTAGATGTGCTAACTACATGTTTGAAGTGGTACCTTGAGGTAAGGGTACAATAAAGACATTTTAATAACTGCAGGAGTATACTACTTAGGCATTTCTCAAGAGCCCTGTAATTCTTACTATAGATAAGAAAACCTGAAACTATTACACACTGAATTTTATGTTACCACTGTAAATGGTAATGATTGGGCTGAATGGAAGCTTAGTGTACTGTATTTTTTTCTTTATTTGCAAAAGATGGTTGATGTAGGTAATTTTAAAAAACAGATGTGAAGTTGACACTGTCTCCCACAGCATCCTCGCAGCTAAACTGAGGAAGTGTGGTCTGGACGATCAGATAGTGAGGTGGATTGTGAATTGGTTGAAGGAAAGAAGTCAGAGAGTTGTGGTCAATGGGACAGAGTCTAGTTGGAGGCCTGTACCTAGTGGAGGCCCTCAGGGGTCAGTACTGGGACCAGTACTAGTCAGTATATTCATCAGTGACCTAGATGAGGGAGTAAAGTGCACTGTCAGCAGGTTTGCTGATGACACAAAACTGGGAGGAGTGTCTGACACAGCAGAAGGCTGTACTGCCATTCAGCAAGACCTAGACAGGCTGGAGAGCTGGACGGGGAGAAATTTAATGAAATACGACAAGGGCAAGCATAGAGTCTTGCATCTGGGAAAGAACAACCCCATGTACCTGTATAGGTTGGGGACTGAACTGTTAGAGAGTAACATAGGGGAAAGGGACCTGGGGGTCCTGGTGGACAGCAGGATGGCCATGAGCCAGCAATGTGCCCTTGTGTCCAAGAAGGCCAATGACATCCTGAGGTGTATTAGAAGGCGTGCGGTCAGTAGGTTGAGAGAGGTTCTCCTCCCCCTCTACTCTGCCCTGGTGAGACTACGTCTGGAATAGTGTGTCCAGTTCTGGGCCCCTCAGTTCAGGAAGGACAGGGAAGTGCTTGAAAGAGTCCAGTGCAGAGCCACAAAGATGATTAAGGGGGTGGAACATCTCCCTTATGATGAAAGGCTGAGGGAGCTGGGTCTCTTTAGCTTGGAGGAGACTGAGGGGTGACCTCATTAATGGTTATAAATACGTAAAGGGCGAGTGTCAGGAGGATGGAGCTGGGCTCTTCTGCGTGATGGCCAATGATAGAACAAGGGGCAACGGGTGCAAGCTGGAGCATGGGAGGTTCCACATTAACATAAGGAAAAACTTTTTCACTGTGAGGGTGACAGAGCCCTGGAACAGGCTGCCCAGAGAGGTTGTGGAGTCTCCTTCTCTGGAGACATTCAAAACCTGCTGGGACGCATTCCTGTGAGACCTACTCTAGGTGGTCCTGCTGTGGCAGGGGGTTTGGACTGGATGATCTTTTGAGGTTCCTTCCAACCCCTCACATTCTGTGATTCTGTGATTCCTTATTGTTCCAAGTTTTAGCATTTAAAAGACCTAGTAAGTTATTTTTTAATATATGTTTACAGTGGAGAGTTGGGTGAATTTCTTAAATTTGATCAAGATTGTTCTTTACAAGTAATCAGGTGTGTTAGCAGTATATCAGTGAATTGGTAACTGGAACAATATGAGTGAAAAGGGTTGGTGTTACTCATACTGGAGATTTTTAAATTGCAGGTGTTGTTTCTGTTGAAAAATCTGCCTTTTTTATAAAACAAAAGAAAAAATTCAAACACTTCCATTATTCAGTTTTTTGATTTCTAAAAAGCTAATTTATTTTTCTGCCTGTGTCCTCATTCTTTAATGTTACATTTACTTAACATACACCCACATACCCATAGAGAGTAAAAAGCATTGCAGACGAGATTCATTTATGGAAGGAGCTCTGCGATTCAGTTGTGTCTGCTTATTCATGGAAGCGCTTGATGTGTTCTGTTTATAGGAAAAGCTACAACTGAAGTTTTTTCCTTGGCACTGTTTCCCTGCAGTTACTTCAGCTTTTGCGGTGTATATATATGTGTGTATATACTTATTATTTTTTTTTAAACTACAGCTTTGAAGTATTCTCAGCAGTAGCTTGATAAGTAGATCAGCAGAAAATGTAGATGTAAGTTGTTTAAATGAACATGGAATTGAATGGAAAGGCAAACAGAAGAAATAACAGCACAGTACATTTAATAACCCAACTTCAGGCCTCTTGAAACTTGAATCCTGCGTTAACTGTAAGAATTGTCAAAACCAGTTATATTTCAATATTCCTAAGACCTATGACTTGGGTTGGATAGCTGGAAAGTTGGAAGTATGTCAGAAAGAGAATTTGTTGGTCATAGTATTTACAAGCCCTTTGCTTCCATGTATCTTGAGGTAACTTGCTGTTAGAAGGAATTCTAAGAGCCGAGTCTCTCAATCTGTTCTTAAAATGCAGAAGAAATAACATAATGCCACAGACCACTGTTTTAAAGAGATGAAAAGGAGGTTACTTTGTTTCTCATACATTATTAGAAAACTTGGTAATACTGGCTTGATTTGAGAGAGGTTTTATTTTCTGCCCAACAGGTAATATTACTAGGTGTAACTAAATTGATTGAACTCTTCCTTTATTAGGTGCCTTATTTCTCTTTCCATATAATAGATGTAAATATCTTTGCATTGGAATAATTCAGGAAATTTCGGTTCTTTTAACATTTACATACTGTAAGGCAGTGCAGTGCTGCTATGTTAAAAAAAAAAAGGCGCAAAAGCAAACCAAAACAGTAGCCTTAGTGTGCTACGTTTTTTTTAATTTCTAAATTCTGTTTTAAGAAGGCTTCTGATAGATTCTGCAGCAAGTGCTGCTGAGGTGGGTGCAAAGGTTCAATTTAGCTGATCTTTCATAGTTCATAGATCATAGTTCGTAGATCCTTCATAGTTCATAGTTCGCGTTGCTGCCGACTCAGGGGGAAAGCAGTGGAGGCAATTTGAAGTGGTCATTATTCTAGGTAAGTCCCAAACTAGTCAAAGGCCTGAAGTATCCTGGTGTACCCTAGAGCCAGAGTAGCCAGAGTCATATTAGAAGCAAAGTTATGTTTGAATTCTGAAGTAAAGAATGGCTAATAAGCACATAAATAACTGTGATGGGAGGTATAGTTTAAATATGTACTTAAATTCTAGTTTCATTTAAAGACTTACTGGTTCATTATTATGCCTAATTGTTCTGTACTTTGGCAAATTTATAACTTGAGTTCAGATACGTGTTTAAAAATGCCTTTTTTCAATACAGTACTGAAAATGCTCATTTCTGTGCTGCATTACTGTCTCTTTACTCTAGCAGCTCTCTTTTTTTTCTATTCATTTCTATGCAAGAAGCCCTCTCCTGACGAATTTAAGGTCTGGTATTCTAGAATGTGCTTTGTCAAACCCCGTTAAGATTTTAAAGCTGCCTAAAGGAAGTGCTTGGAAAGATACATTGGTTTAGAATCGTGATTTTACAAGTTGATGAAATATAAGAAAATGAGTTAATAAATTTCTATTGAGAAATGCCACAATCTTTAAAATAAAATGTTTGGTTTGGCTTTAATATTTGGAAAATTAAATGGAATGTATCTAAATGAAGTTTTTTTGATAACCTGAGTAAGACCTGGTTTCTTTTTGGGTTAATTTCATAGATACCGGTTCATCTCTGTAGACAGAATATTTGTTTAGGGCGGAAGTTTAAACAGTTTTGGGCACCTCAATACAAGACAGACATTGAGGTGCTGGAGAGAGTGCAGAGAAGGGCAACAAAGCTGGTGAAAGGCCTGGAGAATAAGTCTTATGAAGAGCAGCTGAGGGAACTGGGGCTATTTAGTCTTCAGAAAAGGTGGCTGAGGGGAGACTTTATTGCTCTCTACAACTACCCGAGAGGACATTATAGAGAGGTGGGTGCTGGTCTCTTCTCACAGGTAATCAATGATAGAACAAGAAGGAACAGACTCAAGCTGCACCACGGTAGGTTTAGGCTAGACATTAGGAAAAATTTTTTCACTGAAAGGGTTGTGAGACATTGGGATTGCCCAGGGAGGTGGTGGAGTCACCATCCCACAATGTGTTTAAAGGTTGTTTAGATGTAGTGTTTGGAGATATGTTTTAGGGTGTACTTGGTAGAGTAGGGTTGACGGTTGGACTGGGTGATCTCAAAGGTCTTTTCCAACCTGAATAATTCTGTGATTCCATGAAGATGGGATAAAATATAAAGATGATTTTTTGTGAACTCGCAGCCAGCGAGGAAGCTGGGGGACATGTCTGTGCCTCTGAAATGAGGAACTGTTAGCTTGAGAGAGACTGGCCCAAGTAGGATCTCCCTAGTCAGGGTGGGTTTCACGTATAGATGAACCCCCTTGGCTGAGATGGGCGTGATTCTGTGAAGGGACTGCTTCTGAAATAAGTAATCAGTGTCACCTGGATCCTCTGCTTTGCTCTTCCAGAGCTATTTCTGGAGCTGAGACACTTTTGTATTGGCGGGAGGTAGATCCTTTGTCCTCTCTTGGGGCTGTTTTTCTTGAAAATGTGAATTTCTGCTCTTTGATTTGCCTGTTTTGTCTTGCTCCTTAGTTGTGTGTTTGCAGAGGGGCCAAAGCTTCTTATAATTGATCAAGTGAACTAGATTAAGTAGAAGGGAACTGTGTCATTGTTAAGGAGTTCAAAATATTACAGAAACAATAGGTGCCATTCTAAAGACTAACACTAATTCCATGCATCCACTGCCTGTTTTATACTGTGATAGCAGCTGAGCGTGTGTTATCACTTTCATTAACTTCCAGAGGAAGAAAGAAAATTTGCTTTCCAATTCCATATGCAGTATAATAAAAATAATCCGGTAGCACTAGGAAGTAAATTGTCCTATGTTCAATGTGTTACATGCTTACAATGCTGTCTTAGAGTTCTTGGTGTGAAACTGCTCCTGTAGGTATCTTTCTCTTGCTCTGCAGCTCTAGGGTTTGCTGTACATTTAAGTGCATTTCTATTGCTATATGCAGTTTTCAGCTTTTAAGTATTGTGTTCTTATTTTGCAGGTTATACCTGATCAATTCTCCTGTGGTAAGAGCAGAAAATCTGAGATTTAAGGAGGAAGGAGTAAGGGATATACTGAAGGATGTCTTCCTGCCTTGGTACAATGCATATCGCTTTCTTGTTCAGAATGTTCAGATCCTGGAACATAAGGTACAAACACCCTGAGCATGGATAGGAAAAGTGGAAGGGGCTTTGTGCTTTTTCAGCTGAGAGTGGTGGATTTCACTAGAGGGGATTAACACTGTAGAGAAATTTAGATTGGAAGGAACTCAGGGCTCTGGAGGTTAGCTGATCTTTACCTCCTTGTTCGAAGTGAGGCTGACTTCAAAGTTAGATCAGGTTGTCTGTACTTGCTGTTAGTTGCGGGTTTTTTTGTTGTTGTTGTTCCTACCCTGTTTTATAAAGCTGTAATCATCCTGTATCTTTCTCTTGTTGACCAAGCTTATTCTTATATAGAAAGGAGGAGTGGAAAATAGGGAACTGTCAAGACATAACAGCAATCATTTCTCTGATTGGGGTGCTCTTGATTCCCGTTTATTTGAGATAAATGTGATGCTATTGCATTTGTACTCTTGAAATTAGAGCACAAGACAAGGACTTGGAATTTGTGGGGTTAATACATACTTAGCAATTATCTACTACTAGTCACCTTGCTGCGAACACCAGTTAAAAGCCAGGTACCACATATGCTTGGGGGAATCCTTCTGACATGTCCATACTAAGCCTTTTTGGTTTTTAAGTAATTGTCTTATCAGTGTTTGTGTAGCAGCTTGGAGGCAGTAGGTACCGCTAATACTGCCTCGAGTGCTGCTGCTGCTTTTTCTTGCCCATTACCCCACGTCGTGTAGTCAGGCATGGCTACATCGCAGGAAGGATGCCGTTGGAGGATGGCACCTGAACTGCACGTTTCTCTGCACTGAGAACATTGCTTAATAGCGTACAGATTAACACAAATACAACTGCAAATAAGTACTGAAAAGAAAGTTATTTTCAGTAGTGGCTGCTGTGACAATTTCTTGAGCTAACTTGTTTACTGTAACTGTAATTATGAATCTGCATAAAAATGTTTAACTGGGGAATACTCGATACTGAATACATTAGCCATAGCAAGAAGATGGCCTTCTGTAACATGACAGTTAATTTTTTTAAAAGTTAATTTTAAATTTAAATACAACTTTAAAAAAAAAAAAAGGGAGAAGTGAAATGTAAGGAAGGTAAATTGTCATAAAAGCAATAATGTGTTAGACTTGTAGATTACATTTGAAGTCTACTAAAAAATGCTGGAGGAGTGACATGAGTTTCTATACTTTCAGAACAAAAGCAAGATGAAAATTTCTTTAGAGTAATTTTTCATTTAAATTGAAGATTTTATGTGTATATTGTATAGCTTCTGTCAACCGATTTTAATCTTTCAGCTGAGATTAATGATAGAAGGTTACCGCTTGTTAGTGCAGACTTCTATGGGAGAGTAGGAACTAAGCGAAAAAGTTCAAGCCTTGCACTACATGTGAAGCAATAGTAGCAGCCTAATCTCTGTGGAGAGCTGCTGTATGAAGCAATAGAGCAGCTGACTAAAATAAATAGCACAGTAAATAGCTGACAAATAAATGGTTTTAACTTTTTAACAACCCCTTTTGGGAAGAAAGTCTGGTAACTTCAGATCCTAGTATTAAACAAATATTTTCTTAGGATCCCTGGACAGCATTTGTCAAACTTACGCATTGCCTCCAAAATACACTTCAGTTTTTCCTGCTTGACCTTTGTATTATTTAAAATCTGCTTTGCAGCTTTTTGCTGTGATGCCATTAAATCTTAAAGGATGGGCCAAATGGGGGATGGAAAACCCAGATGCTTAAGCAGATAATTTTGGTAATTCAGCAGATGTAATTTTTCTTTCTAAATAGATAGTGAAACCATTTCTGTGTACCATATTAGGCAGCAGAATGTGCTATTGGAGGTGATAGTGCTTAAATTAGATTTCTTGCACAGGCTTAAAGAACTTTTTCGTTGTATTCTGCCTCCTGCAAGAGAGAAACTACAATCCCATTGTTTTGGGTGAAGTCTAATAATAATTCTGTGCTTACTGTAATTACCACAGTAATTGTAGTTGGTTAAATGATTGCTGACCTCACATTGGGGTTGCTGCACTTTTGGGTGTGCAGATGCATTTATTTCCTAAGAATCTTCTCCTTTATACTGTGTAAGTGGATGCATAATTACTGGCTTGAGTAATCCAAACAGATTTTTTCATTTGGACTCGTGAGAGAAGAAGTCCGAAGACTCTTAAAACAAGATGTTAAATACTATTTGTGAATCTGAAAAAAAAAAATAAACAAACCCCCTGTTTTCAACCAGTCATAAGGATGTTCACATGGAAAAGAGTCAGACTGTAGGCACCAATGAGCATGGTTACTTGTGGGTTTGCTTGCAATGCCCTACGAGATCAGCAAAGTGTTACAAATGGTGCCAACATCAGTATTCTGGAAAGCAACAAAATGCACTATATGCATGTTGGATGCTTAAAAATTCCACCTGTTTTTTCAGGTTGTTATGTTCTACTGTGTTTTATTCTGTTGAAATTGTCGCATGCTCTTAAAAACTTATTATATTGTTTATATGCCCTTTTGCCAAATAGAATTCATCTTCATAGTATGTTTCTTGTAAATGCTTCGGATCAGGCTAGATGGAGTTATGTATATTCAAGAGTCCTACCCTGTGCCTGAAAGCTATGATTTGCATTGCAAACAGGGAAAGGAGGACCATGTACTGTTGTGTGCTGTGCTACTTTTTATCTGGTTTAACAGATCCAAATGCTGGCCTCCTTTGTAGTTTCAGGTATGGTGTGGTGAAATCAGCAGTAGTGGGATCAAGGTTTTTCTGTAGCTATTTCTCTTGCATACATGTTTCTGAAATTTAATGCTCTCTTAGGAAAGCAGTGTAACACAGTGAAGGTGACTGACAGGTGGCTCAATATAGAGGTTTGCATATAAACCCTTATGACTTCAAAATGTGTTTTCTGTTTTTATATTGATGATAGGATGATGGAAGAGAATTTCTTTACAATGAGAACACAGTTAAGGAGAGCAATAACATCATGGATAAATGGATTCTTTCTTTCACTCATTCACTCATTCAGTTCTTCAAAGCTGAAATGGCAGGTATGCACATGTTTGGTCGGATGTGTGTATGGGTGTTTAATTTTTGATTAGAGAACTAGCCATTTCATCCAGAGATTTCCAGATTCCACATGAGACTTACAGTTCAGATAAAAGGAAGGAAATCTTTACCAACTACTATAATACATGGAATGCTGCTTTCATCCATGTTAATACAGATTTTGCTATGCTTGTTCATGAGATTTCAAAAGTGGTGAAGCTTTTTCTGTCACAGCTTATCCTCTGAGCTCAGTGGTGTAGCTTGTTGCTGTAACAACATCTTCTGTAGTGCTTGGAACAATTAATAATATTATAATAGTACCTGAAAGACAGTGGTGAAAAGGAAGCCAAATATAATTTGAGGAAGCTGTAAAAAAAGGATAAAATGGGCAGTGCTCAAGTCAGCTAAGTAAAATAATTTTGAGGGGTACATAAGCATGGGGAATAAATTTTCCCCTGCATAGTTCCATGGAAAAGGTTTCTTTGTCATCATATTGGGAGTGTGTGCAGCAGGATGGAATACCATTAGGATATTGCATAGCTGTAAGAAGATAATCGCCTGTTTTTTCTCTCTGCATGTTGTCTTTTTCATCATCCCATATCTCTCAATGCTCACATTATATTAAGACAGTATTAACTACAAAGAGAGGGTGCTGCAAGAGCCACCTTGAAGTAGCTGGTCTGATCCAGTAAGTTTACAAACTTGCAGATAAAGTCACAATGGGATTTGAAGAGGTTTTGGTGTGTTTAAGGGTGCTAGAAACCTAGATATTGGAAAGAAGGTGGCTTTTGCCACTGTAGTTCCAGTTTATTCATAAACACCACCCCCTATGCCTGTGATCTTAAGTTGCCCTCGGAAGAATTTTTAGAAATCTTCCTCAGGTGTGCTTGTGTTTGGGGAAGAAAGGTATTAGTGGGATAATAGATAATGAAGAAATGGCTAAATGCTAGATCCGAGTTTGAGGACACGGGAAAGTCCTCTGCTTCAGTCATCTCTTTGTGTTCCCCCCTCTTAGACTGGCATGATGTTCACTCTCACTAAGACCAGTAAAATGAGTTTAATCTTGCTACAGTAGATAAAGCAGGTCATTTTGGTAAGAATAAAATTCAGGTGAGGTCATCTAAGAACATTTCATTAAAGGAAGAAAGAATCCTCAAGCTGTCAAAACCAGGAATATGATAAGAGCTGTCTGTTGCTGATGAAAACGTGGCTTCTTCCTAGAAGTTTTGTCCTTGAAATTTGGTAGTGTTGTGTGTTGAGTTTAATGTGTTGCCAAATGGGAATATGCAGAGCCTGTGCCAGTACCTGCTGCGTGTAAAGAGCAAATACTTTGAGTGACAGGGGAGAACTCATTTGTGAGTGTTGTACCTAGGTTCTTGGATTACTGCAAGGTTTAAACAGAAATAGTATTTGTGGGAAGATGAGCATGGGGGTAGCAACTTGAATTCTCTGCTCTGGATTTCTGAGAGGAAGATGAAGCTGATAAAAAGCGATGTGTCATCTGACATCTTTACAAAGCAAGGAGATCCTTGCAAGCAGGAGAAGAAAATTCCTGTTGGAAAATGACAATGTAAAGACTTCCAAGACTGTAGTGTTGGTATTAAATGCTATCGTCTCGTCTTAGATGAGGATAGCATGATGTGCTCATCAAATGAGTGACACCTTGTTTGGAAGTGATTAATAAACACGATTTTTCAATTTATTTTTCTGCATAAACTCTGAATTCTGGCAGATATTAATGAGATGCAGTGAATTTGTGTACTGTAACATGGTACTTGTGCTAATCTTTTTTAAAAAACTAGTTTGTGGGGGTTTTTTTGTCGTTTAAAGATTTTTCTACTGCATATGATTTGAAGTAGGAAAAATGTCAGGAAGAGGCAAGGGAGGATTATAATGGTGACTGATAACCTCAAGTACTAGCTAAAGGAGATAAATACATTAACTTCATTTTAGAACCCAAGATTTTCAAAATAATAATTAAAAAAAAGACATGCAGAAGCTGTTGTAGGTGTGGCATGATGGGAGCAAAAATAAATTATTCCATTGGTCAATTAATGCCATACCACTCTGTTACCTGCAAGATGTGTTTAAAAAAAAAAAAAAAATCTCTTCTCTGCCATGTCTAAAAACATAGCTGAGGCAGTGGTGATGAGGTGATGTTTGGGCACTGTCTGTCAAAGAAATGGCACATTCTGCACTGTAACGTGCTGCTCTGCAACTGTGTGTGTGGTCGTGTGTAAGAACATATAGGCTCGAAATTCTAAATGTCAGGGAGACACCACTAATGAACAAAGTGTTGCAGTTGAACATAGCTTCTTCCATTAACCAAGTGTATTTTGTAGTAGAGCTAAACTTCACACCGTCTGCCTCTGGAAAAATGTTTCCATTAAATAAAACTTGGGATAATTTTGCCCCAGTTTCTACTAGCAGCTTGAATAGCCAGCAGTATTTCAGCCTAAATGGAGTCCTGTCAGTTTAGTATTGACCTCACTTGAATGGGCTGAGGGTGGGAAGGGGAGCACACTCCAACTTTGGGATGCTTTAGAGAGCCTAGAAAAACCTCAGAATGGTACAACAACCCTCTGCTAACCTGGGTTTGGGGAGAGTTTTTGACTTTCCTAGAACATATGGAAATGGAGAAAAGGAGACAACATTTAGCAGAAAGCAGCATTATTTCAATTACTCATGGAAAATTGGCAAGTGTTGAAACTGTACACATGTGTGTTTGTAAGAGGGTTTTTGCTGTTGCTTGTTATCTCTTGTTTAATAGGTGTCCAAAACTGGAGCTGTAGACATGCTCTCTTCAGAAGTGCTGCAGGTTTGGAAGATGTGTGCCAGTAACCTCTTCAGTAGCAGCTGGTGTAGCTCTTTGATAATAACACAGTTATCCAAAGGAATTATTAGCTAGTGAATAGTAGTACAGTTTCTCCACTAAACCTCATCTTTTATGATGGAAACTTCTGGAATTGGGGTCCTTTGAATAGGACAAGTAGTAAGATATTGGGAAGGTATTACGGAAAGCAATAGGGCAAACAATCCTTTCTAGTTTGAGGAGGGGTTAAAATTCTGTGTTTAAGAACAGTAAGCCTTATTATGCTTTTTTTTTCTACTTAAGTGCCCAATACAAGAAATTATTTTACAAAACAACTTTTTGCCTGATGTCTGAAATTGAAAGAAGTGTGTGTGTGTGTCTGTGCATGTGTGTGCGCATGTGTTCCCATGTACTGGCATGCCTTTTTCTTGAGCCACGAAAAAGATTTCACAATTTGGTTTATGAAATGAGATTACAGCTATTGAGGGGAGAAATGCATGTTTCTAGGCCAGCTTGAATCTCTTGTTAAAGATATACTATCCCTGAAGGGTGGGGGATTTTGAGTGTTTTTGTTTGTTTTTAACCAGTCTCCTAACTAGATAACACATAGCTAGAAGAGGGTTGGGAATTTTTTAGGAATACAAATTGCCACATAAATAATGTCTTCTCCCACCATGGCATGAATCTTCTGAGCGTTTCCTTTTTAGGTTTAAATACCAGTACTCTGCCTTTAAAAACACTTCTATCTTAAAAAATGCAATGAAAAGCGTGGTGGAGCTTTTAAAGCAAAGATCCGTTTTATTCGGTAGCTGCCTGATTTAATGGAAGTAATTCAGAATAGAGACCAAAAGGCTCTTTGCTTTTAGAGAAGATATATACAAGTTTTTCCTTCGAAAATGGAGTGCTATTTAAGGTCCATCCCCACCCCCCCTAGTTCTCTTGCGAACAACTGAAATTTGTTTTCCCAGTTGCATAGTAATGCTTGGGCTGACCTTCTTTTTCACGTTGGCAGTCCTCCATGCTTTTAACTTACACAGAACTTGAAAATACCGCTATGTTTATCTTCTTACCCTGTCAGGCTTGCTGTTATTTTACATTCTTTTAGCCTACTGTGTTACGTAGAAAAAATAATAAATTGCAATTAATTCAGGGAGAATTGATTGAAATAGGTGTCTCATTTTAAGTCTGGCAAACAAAACAGAAGGTGTTGGCAGTAGTTAATAAAATTTTATTGTATGATTCTATAATAATTTCTGTTAAACTTCTAGTGACTTGGCTGTATTTACAGCATGTGCAAATCTAGGATTTGCCAAATCCTTTGCGATTAATAGTCTCTTATCCACTATCCTCTTTACGAGTCAGATAAAAGCATAAGGCTTCCATAATGCGTGTTTGTGTAGGATTAGGGAAGCAATTTGGTGGTCGATGTGTTTGTCTTCGAGCATGAGAATTGATGATGTGCAATTTCAAAATATGGCTTTAACATAATAGTATGTCTAATCACTTTTTCGATCTTAACATATGTGGTTCTGCTCAATTTTTGTGTTTAACACCAGAGCTCCAAATGCTAATGTGTTTCTTTAAGTGAGGAGCTTGATGCAGGGGGCAAATATTAATGACAGTAAACATTCTTCCTTCTAGCTTACAGGCTGTACACTGTAGTCCCTCGATTAGTGAAGTTTGTTGATATTCTGACCAACTGGTATGTTAGAATGAATCGCAGAAGACTGAAGGTAGGTATCTACTTCTGCAGTCTTGCACTGTAAACAAAATCCTAATGGTCTGTGTCAGTTTAATGAACAGCAGTTTCATGGTGTTACACAAAATCTTTCTGCTGCATTTTAAATTATATCCGTTTGTACCTGATAGTGGGAATGAGAAGTTAACATTTTTTTCCCTCCTCTTTGCTCTGTGAGGAAAACCAGCCAACCAAAGTGCCCAGTAATTCTGTTTCACTTCCTGGATGGGAGTGAACAAAATGAATACAGTTTGGAAAACCAGTTTATTGCATCAACATTTTTGAAGTTTATTAAAGTGCACTCACTGATCCTAACTAACATTGCAGTTGTTTTTTTCTTGGTGAATTTTCAAATAGGGTGAGAATGGGACTGAAGACTGCATTTCAGCCTTGGAAACCTTGTTCAGTGTTTTGTTCTCCATGTGCAGACTCATGGTAAGGGAATTACAGCCCACTGTAACTATTTGGTGTTTTAATGTAGTTAGTCTAAAAGCATGCATTAGAAACAGCGACTGAACACGTGGGGAAAAGGAACACGTTGCTACTGGTGTGTGTAGCACAGTTCATTTTCCACCTCCTCCTCTTATTTGCTTATCTGCCGTGTGGTACTATAAAGAAGGCAAATACTACCTGACTGATAAAGAGACGTTATGATTCCTTATCTGATGCCCAAAAGTAACATGTAAGTATCAGGAAGGAGGTGAATAAGTAGCAGCGATTTCATCATTTATTTCAGTCTGCATTTTGAATAACATCAGTTCTGCATTGAAGACACTGTATAAGCATTGTTTTTGCTGAACTGCCCTTATGTAATTTGTAAGTATTACTGATTCATGATTTACGAACAATAAAGAAAAGATGATGATTGAATGCAACATTACAGGCACCATATACTCCATTTATCACTGAGCTAATGTACCAGAATCTGAAGACACTTATTGATCCAGCCTCAGTTCAGGAAAAGATCACTGAAAGCATCCACTACCTCATGCTTCCCCAAGTGAGGTAAGAGACAGCTGTTAGGTGGCAAAGTGGGAGTTTGGTTTGGTTGGGTTTTGGGGGTTTTTGGTGTGTTGTTTTTGCCTTTCACAGAACACTGCTCCATCACTTTTCCTGTGGTTAAAACTGTTTTGCATAACATGAAAACAAGCTGTTTTAATATTATATTATATTAATATTTATGTGAATATTCCTTTGCCTCGGGAAGAATTTTAGGATGATCATTAACTCATTCTTTTCTATAAGCAAAAAATGCTTTAAGTTTTGATGAAGCTCTGATTTATGTTAGTCTCTTTGCTGTAGAACATTTCACTAGCAGTACACTTTGCACCCCACTCTAAATGTTAGCTGGGAATTTTCTTTTCCCTCCACATTTGGGCAGTAGACTTGTGCTAGGTGAAAGGATTGTGGGTAGGAAGGAGAACAGTTAGGAGGAATGCATGTTCCCAACACATAATGTTTTCTGGTGGGCGAGGAATATCCTATTTACACTTCAGAATGTTCACTGCCTAGAAGCTGTAATGCCTAACTATGAAGGGACCAAAAGGATTGTAAAACTTTCTTGTGGGTGCTGTATTTGCAAGGATGTGTGCATCCCCCATGTCTAGGCCTTTCTTAGTGAATACTGATGCCAGATCCCATGTGGATTGGAATTATTGTTCTGTGTGGACTGCATTCAGAGCCAGCGGAGTGAGTTCTTTTGGCATCAGATCAAGAATTTAGACCATTGTCCAGAGATTGCTACTTCCTTGTAAGAGCATAGATCATATGAGAGAGCTTCCCAGACAGATTGTTTCTTCAGATGCCGAAGGGGGAGGTTTTTTGTAAGTGCCAGTATGTCTCATAAAGGTTTGGGTCAGTGACATTTGTACTGGACATATGCTCTGCATTATCCGTAGTGTCAACTCAACCCAAATAAAACTTGACAAATTGAGTTGTTTTGGGTTGTTTGTTGGTTTTGGTGGGTTTTTGTTTCTGTTATCCAGCGGAGGGAGACACTAGTATTACAGTGAGTTGCTCGTTAGTGCCTTGGTGCTATGTTAGTGGATTAAGTTAGTGCCTGCATTGCAGTCTGCTGTTAGTCACGGAATGTGAGGCGCAAACCTTCCTTTTTCATTGCAGCTCAGTTTGAAAACCCTCAAGGACAAGGGAGCTGGCCTTGATACTTTAAGTGACAGTTTAAAAATTAAAATTAAACCTTCTAATAATGGTGGTGTTTCTATAGATAGTATATCCTTTGAGGAAGGTGAATGTTCCTTCTGGTGGCTTTAATCTGATAGTAACTGCAACAAGGAGTTTGACATAATGATGGTCCTAATTTTCTATTCCCTGGAAAAATGCAGTAAAGAATATGCAATCAAAGAATGCAGAGCTTGTCAGTGAGCTATCAGAAATGGTTCTGAGCTCCTGTAAAATGGAGTAATGGAAGGATAGTGAGCTATTTGCAGGAACTCAGTTCAGCCATGGGCTTAGCATGCGCGTTTAGAAGTGGCTTAGTCGCTTTTTATTCCTGTTAGTGCTAACTGACTTGCTGCTGCATCATGCAAACATATAATGTATTTGTGTGGTTTGAATGGCTTTCCCCTTTGTCTTGTACTTTGGATTTTTGTCTGCTATTAGTTTGTGTAATTTACTGGATCCCTGATATATCAGTTGTTCTCTTTGCCAGATAAAAAGACATTTTCAGAACTGAATTATTGTTGAAGTTTTAGAGTTTCACCTCGAGTTGCTAAGCACATTCATTGCATTCTTCTTTGAATATTTTTCTGATGACTGCATAAGGACAGTATTGTCAGTTAAGAAGAGATGGTTTTTTGAAGTGATTACAGAAAATACTAGTTTAACAGTATGATGGGTATGTACAGATAGAGCTAGGAGACTTGGCCGCTTTCACAGCTGAATGTGACCTGTGTAACAAACCTCACTGAGGTATTACTTGGTTGCTGAGTGTCTGAACAGATTGGTTGCGGTAAATTTTGTGGATGCACGTGCAATCTATGAAGACTGTTCTCATTTTGTGGCTTCATAATGTTGAGTAATGGCAAGTAATATTGAAATACTGCCGCATTATAATATGTGAACCTTTCTGGGAGCAAAATTTTCTGTCTTGCAATTTACACGTTTCAAAGTTTTTGGAGGACCATCCTGAAAGACTGGGTTTTGGAAGAACAAAAGCTTCAAAATGGGTAGTAACATCTTAAAGCCCCAGTGCAGAAGATGGTGATATTTGCTTTGAAAGTTTTTCTTTACCAGTTCTGTTTTTCTGGACAATCCTTATTGGATGCATGGTTTTCATCCCAGTTCTGCTACTTATATTACAGTAAGCGACTTTGTTCGCTTTATTCACAACTGTCTTTTGAACCAGCATCTCTAGTCTTGTTATGACACTTGTGTGGTTTTAAAGGAGCTGCTCAATTTATGCAGTTACTCAAGAAATCAAGAAAACCACATTTATAGAACTGTTGGCTGCTAGTACATTTGCAACAAGATGTGAACGTCAGCTTACTCAAAGAAAACACCCCAAACAATCCAATCCCACCCCCCCCACCCCCCCACCCCCGCCTCAAAGGCAAAAAAATCTCCCAATCCTGCTTTGCCTCGAAATGGAAGGGTGTTAAAATAATGAAGCCAGGAAAGATGACAAGACTGTCTAAAACTTCAAGCTAAAATATCTAGGATTTCTGGAAAAGGTTATAAATTGAGATCCAGTGAGCTGTTTGCATTATAGGTGTTTCATTGTCATTATAAGTATCCTATTTATACTACCTTTTTGCATCTTCTTATGATGTTAATAATGTATATCTTTTTATTTGATATTAATACAATAGGTAGTATGAATCAATCCATCATCTCCATCTTGTGAGGGGTGCTAACAAAAGATGATTTAAAAATAGCTCAGTTTTTTTTTATAATCAGCAATTTATATCTTCTTCTCCACAAAGGGAGAAGAAAAACTTGTTTTTTCATTTTTCAAATTGCCCCAAACAGGGCATAATTGAATTTCTTGTAGGAAATTTCAGGGAAGGGGGCAAAATGTTTCTGATCTGCTCAGATATAATGAAAATGAAGCAAAATATAATGTTTCCTTTTTAATCTAGGGAGGATCTCATCGACAAAAAAATTGAAAGTGCCGTTTCTTGTTTGCAGTCTGTTATTGAGCTTGGACGTGTAATCAGAGACAGAAAAACCATTCCTGTAAAGGTTAGAACTTTTAATATCTCTCATCAATACCTTGGGAATGTCTGATAGCTTTGTAACTTTGGGACAAGCCTGGGAAAATTGAATAATTAAGTTTGGAATAGCAAATGGAGTTCAACAATAAAATACTTCAATAATAATTTCTGAAGTTCTTTATTTTCAGTTGGAAGGATAAAAGTTTCTGGGTTTTGTTTTTGTTTTCCCTTCTCCCCAGTATCCTTTGAAAGAAGTAGTCATTATCCATCGGGATCCAGAGGCTCTGGAAAACATCAGATCTTTGGAGAAGTACATACTCGAGGTAAGAACATCATGAACATGATGATGCTTCAGTGGGCTGTGTATGCCGGTTACCTAAACAAAACCCCAACCTTCCCTGTTGACAGTATTAAGAACTGATCAGGTAAAATTAATTTAAATGAGAGTTATAATGAAAGGGGCTATCAATGGGTACTGTGTACAGAAATGAAGGTAAATGGGTGATGATCCTTAGTCAGGCGTAGTATTGAGAAATACTTAATTGCTCAAACTGACCACGTAGGACTAAGAGCCTGTTAGAAAAACTCTTTTTCTTCATCAGTGAAAGGAAAAAACATTTTCTGAATGAAAATAAGACAATAGTCAACTATGTGTTGTCAAAGAGATGGATTGCAAAATTTAAAGGGCATTAAAAACAGTTTGACAGTAAGTTAAAGAGTTGATGGAGAGGAGGAGTTCCATGTAAGGGAGAACAGGGGACCAGTCAAGATTTTTGGAGGATGTTGTTTAGGAAATAAAATGTCAAACGAAGTAAGATGTTAGTCTGTACAATTTCTTACACTCATCTGCTCCTGTATGCCACTGCAATACTCCTTTAGTGTGTGTCCGTTAGAGAAGTGCAGCTTGCCCTACTTGTAAATCTTTGTTTGGATGAAAGCCCTGTCATTCAAAAGAAAGTAACCCATCTTGGCTTTTTGAGCTTAACTTCCTGAAATTGGCTGCACTTTCTGCTTTTAGCCAGTCATGCAAAAATCCATAGTATTTTAAGAAGTGAATTTAAAAAGTCTGTTTATAAATAAACTTAATTTATTTATATGTTTGTACTATAAATAAATCTTTTAAACTTCAGTACTGTGTTTCAGAAGTGAGGTGGAGGCACAAAGCCTGTTACTTTTTGATTGCTTAAAAGACTGTTTGTAGAGTAGGCTCTTTTTAGTCTTTATGTTCAGTTAAACTTTGTTACAAATAGACTTTTTGCATCTATAATGTACAAGAGAAATCAAACAGTAAGAGGGAATAGTGAGAAGGAAAAGTATTTCAGCTACAGTGATTTTTGAGCCATGATGTTTTTATTCAAAAAGAAAAGGCAAGGGAATACTATGCCAGAATGCCTTTGAACTTTTTCTAGGTGTTGGGGCCTTCAAAACATCTTGCAAACCAGTGGTTCTTAGTACTTAAATTTGTCATGATAATGCATTTGATATCATGAGCTATGCTATGTGTAATTTCTCAGTGTTAACAGCCATGGGGCTTTATAATTGCTTCGCTGAACAGGGAGTTAGAGGTAATACCATCTCCACTGCAAGACTGGCGGCCTTTCAAAACCACTCTGGGAGGCAGTGAGGGAAGAAGGAAAACTGGTTAAGCAATGCTGTTCTTTCTGCAAAGTCTTAATTTCCTCTTGCTGCAGTAGTGTCTTCTTGAGATAGATGGTCACTTTTCACCCAGATGTTTCACTGTGTTCCTTGGGGAGATAAGCAGTGGCTTCATCTTTGTAACTGTATGTGTTTTGGGGAGGAAAAATATGCGTTTTGAATTGCAGTGCTCTGCTAAGAAAGCAGATTCTAAGGGAACTGATTTGCTGTTGATGTTTGGCAGAATGCATGTATTAGATGTGAATATAAATTGGGAATTACTTCATGATGATAACTTCTGTGTCTTAATGTGTCTGGATTTTCACTTGAATCCTTCCCGTATGCAATCTTGTATTCGTGTGTGGCTCTTAATACTGTGAGGCAGAATGCACGCCACATTTTCTCTCAGATGAGAACTGAAGGAGTAGTCTTATGAAACAAAATCATCTGGGTGGTTGTTCAGACAATCTTCCCCATTCAAGACCTGATAACAGCATTTCTGAGGAAAGGATACTAGCATCAGTGCAAGGCCTTTGTTAGAGAAGTTAAGTACAATGTAATACAAAAACTAACAACCCCCAAAATACCGACTTCCTTAACTGTTACAAGAGAGTTCATGTAGAAGTCTTACTACTTCTGAATGCCTGTGAACTGCAAACTTAGCCTTCTCATGTCTTGCCCTCTCCAATCTACTTGTTTGAAACAATCTCTGTTTAAATGAGCAAAAACTAGAAGAGAAAAAAAAATTTGAACACCAATGTAGTTGTGTGTCTGAACAGTTGATGAAAGACTTCCTTCCCTTCCCTCACATCTGGAGAGGTGTGCCACAGAGTGTACTTTTCATTAACCTCTGAAGTTGGCCCTTTTCCTGTATTTTAAGTGCTTGTAACACAAATACTAAAACCAGTTACTGTTACAACTTAATTCTTTGTCCTATTTTACCTCCAGGTACTTCCCACCTACTGTTATATTAGTGTATGGCTTCTATGTGTCCAAGGACAGTAATCAGGTGGGAAATGTAGAGACACTCAGCAGATCGGAGTGGTTGCTATCCTTCAGCTCCAGCCACAGCACTGACGCTGTGACTCTGGCACTGCAGAGGAACTTACTGTCTCACTTCCCTCTTCAGGAAATTCTTTCCATGTGGGATCACCTTAGGCCCTCTGTGCTTCTTCAGAGCTGGTATAATATAGGACTGGTGGGTTCAGCAATATGTCTTTAGTTTGTGTTTCTGATTAATAGTCTCTGGATTATGAAATAAAATAAAATGCATTTCTACTAACAATTGACCTTTAACCTTTCTGTCATCTTTCATTTGTCAGAATCTGTCACCTTCTAGATCAGGTTATGTATGTTCATGACCTCCCTTCAATAAGGTATCTTCAGAGGGTTTTGTAACAGAAGATCTAGTCACATGCTTAAAATTAGTTGGGACTTTTTCAGGTCGAGTAGTCATTGTCAAGATCAGCTGCTTTGGCTTGACAGAGAGAACAAAAAACTGTGTTTACCCAAGCCAGATCAACTCACTGTGCTGGTCTTGATGAGGGCAACCATGTCAGTCAAAGAATTCAAGAGATGACTGAAGCGGAGGACCTCTTGAACTTCTAATTACATATTACTCCAGCAATACCATCTTTCCATGAGCCTAAATACACATCTAAGGAAGGTTTCTAAAAATTCTGCTGGGGTCAGCTTAAGAGCACTGGCTAGGGGAGTCATGGCTCAATGCACAAGACTTCTAGGTCAGTGTTGTGTGCTTCGTGCTTTTAGTTACTGTGGGCCTTCAATTCTTAAGAATTGTGCACTAAGGGAATTTTAATTAAAAATCTTAATGGATTTGCAAGTGGGATTGTAAGGCTTTGCTGTCACTCACATTATCTTATTGATTATTTCTCTTAGACCTGGCAGTTAGGATGCTTCGCTTCAGAATTGCTATTATTATTATTAATCATTTAAATACCTGGATCTTTTTAGTAGCAGGATGTTGTTGTGAAATTTAGGTTCATGTCTATGACATTTTCTTGATCTGAAAACTGGATTTGTGGATTTTGCAGAATCCAGTTTTAAGGGAGATGAGGTTTGCGTACTCAAATTACTTCCAAAAAGGTAGCTAACAAAATTTGCTGTCAGCTTCTACAGCTAGTGAAAGGTAACAAAGGAACATAAACTTGATAATTTATAACATAATTGGATTGTACAAAAGTGTGTTTTAATTTATTTGCTCCTGCAAACAAAGTTAAGGTATGTCTTATAGGGAGATGAGTTAAGAAACTCAAATACCTTTGTGAAAGCACAAATACACAATACTGTCTATTGTCCTATTTTTATTACGTGTCTTAAAATTCAACAAGCTGAAGCTTAGTATATGTTTTACTGTATTGCACAGCAATCAATCTAGTTGTTTACTAAGATGCTTCAGAGCTAAAGAGGTTGATGAATATAGTCAGACTGGGTAATATTATTTGGGCTGTATTTGCAGCTTTGTTTATCAGCCTCCTACATATTCACAGCTTTAGAACCTTTAGTTATTGCCAGAAGGGTGTTTCTAGTAAATTTGCAGGTGCCAGAGGTAATCTGTAAGAAAAATTACACCATTTAATTTCATGAAGTTGCTGACAAAAGAATTTGAAAAACATACTTATCAATTCTTCAGAAATTTCATTTGGAGACTGAGTCCATGAATGGGCTGAATTAACTGACTCGAACTGTGGCAGCATGTGGTCCTTCAGTGTTTTGTTTCTCACAGTATTACATAAACAACATTTATTTTCCTTTTTGGGCTGTTCACATAGAGAGCCCAGCCCAGCTGAAGCACAGTACTTTCTCTTCTGTTCTGAGAATCGGGCGTAGTTGTGTTACCGGTCGAGCTGATCGTGTCTGCCACGTGGCACCAAGGAAAGGCCCTTGTACATAGGAATGCCTGACTGGCGATGGGAAGGACTGGTTGCCTCAGTTTGTGTGTGTGAGATTTGAAAGGTGTTAAGGAGCTAATTTTGATTTATTGGGAAGATAAAATTAAGAACTAGTTTAAGTCAAAGCACTACATTGAGGCAGATATAAACAGACCTAAGATACAGATTGTTGATTTTTTTTTTTTTTTTGAAGAGTCACTCTAGTTTCTTAATTCATAGAATCGTAGAATTTGTTGGGTTGGAAGGGACCTCTAAAGGTCATTTGGTCGAGCCCCCCACAATGAGCAGGGACATCTCTAACCAGGTCAGGTTGTTCAGAGCCTGACTGTGCATGTCTCCAGGGGTGGGGCTTCCACTACCTCTCTGGGCAACCTGTTCCAGTGATCCACTACCCTCATATTAAAGAGCTTTTTCCTAATGTCCAACCTAAGTCTGCCCTTTTCTAGCTTAAAACCATTACCCCTCGTCCTATCACTACAAATTGATAAGGTACACAGAAGAATGGTTTCCTGATCTAATTAGTACAGAAAATTTGTCCTGATGGACTTGGCTTGTATATAATTTATCTCATCAGGCCCAAAGTCATCTTTCAGTTTGTGCTGGTTTTTTGATTATTATTTCTTTTTCCCCACAGGTTGTCATTTACCACTTGTAGGCTTATTTCCAACAGCTTAGCTCCCCATTAAAACTGAATTTCTGAAAATGATGTAATTTTCATTAGATTTACTAAAAGATGTATTAAATAAAATTAGATTACGTTGTATTCTTGGCTCCTCATGTCAGTAGGACTTCCTAGGGAATTAGACTTGGCTCAGAGGTTCTATTTAAGCATTATTTCTCAGTCCAAATGTTGGGCTACTTGCTAGTCCTGTCATGCTGACGCTACCATTTACTACTTCTGCTTCCTAAATGACGTGGAGTAACTTGCTTGACAAATGCACTTGGTTATTCTGGATTACATTGATTTGAACTCTAACCACCTTCTAGTGGAGATTTGAACACCAAATACTTCAAGTATTGGGCAGCCTGACAGACAAAGCCTGCCAAATTACAGTGAAATGTGCTCCAGGTATGTGCGGGTTTGTACCTGTAGAAGAGTTGCATGTTGACAATTAAAACTGTCCAAGATCTGTCCCTGGTACAATATACCAAGAATAGAGAGTGAGACTTCAAGAAACTTCAAATTTAGGTATCAAGTTCTGCCTCATGTGTGTTTCTTCCTTGGCTTTACAAAGCGGGGAAAAAACAGGCTTTTCTGGAGGCACAAAATAACACTGGGATACAGTGCTCTTATTTTCAGGAGGTATAGCAAGATGTTATTTCTTGGTGCTATTAATAGTGTATGTGATGCATTTTGTTCATTGGACAGAATTGACTGCAGAGGGGAGAGGTTTGCTGTGTAATTGCAAATTTGGCATTGTGTCATGGCCTGGGTGTGTAGAAGGTTTGTGGAGTTTTTTTTAATGGTGTTTTTTATTATGCTTACGTGATGAGGAAAATATTTGTAATTAAGAATGTAAGAAATTACTTGGAGGGTTAGACTTGTGGCTCATCTAGCACGTGGTGCTGTCTGCTGCAATAGTAGAGGCCATGTAGAGAAAGCACAAGTGTCTGGCCACTTGTTGCACTGGCTCCTATTGTAGTCACCATCTGCAGCTGTTGTATTAAAGATACTCGAGGCACATGCTTGCTTGTTCCTCTTAACATCTTTTAATGCATCTACTGTTAGGAGCTCAATTCCTTTTTGAACTTGGATGTACACTCCTGCTTTCCTCCTCTTGTGGCATTAAGTTCCAAGGGTTAACTACTTGCATATCTCTTTTAAACCAATCTCCTACCGTTTCCATTGTATGCTCCCTTACTTGAGGGGTTGTTTGGGGATTTGGTGAATAAGTTTTACATTCCTTACCTGCCTCCTTCATATTTTTTTTTAAACCTCAATCGTGTCCTCCTTCAGCATTCTTCCCTCCAAAGAGTTCTACCCTTGGTCTTTCCTCATATGGTAGCAACACTGTCCTCTTAATCAGTTATTCTGTAAAACTTGACACAGCACCCCTACATTCCCCTTCAGATATGGGGACAAAATCTGGATGCGTTACTTACAAAACATGGACACGCCCAAGTTTCTGTAGTGGCAAAATAACATCCTTGGTCTGGGGCCCCTCCTGAAATTCATGCAAGTTTTACAAGGTTTTTTGGCTGCTCTGGCACGCTGACCTTGGGCTGCAGAGCACAGACAGAAGGTTTTTATGAGCAAGGTGATGTTCTGTACAGTAAGGACCAAGAATAAACAAATAAGGAAAGAGACGAATCGAGGCAGTAGCATTTGTACAACCTTAAACGTGAAATTGTCAGTTACAGTTTTCTGGCTAAAAGCATACTGAAAGGACTATTTCAGCAACACTTTTCTTCCTGAATTTTGCCAGGCCATTTTCTTGTCATTGTGAACAAAAGTGATAGTTTTATCTCTTCAGGCAGTTGTAATGGTAAAATAAAAGAGGCTGTTGAATAGGGATCTGATTTGAGTCGAGCACTGACTGATGTCTATTAGTAACATTAAAGTCTACCTAAAGGCTGAAGAGGAGGTTAGGATCTTCTGCTGAAGGATAGTTTCCGTATTGGTTGGGCTTATTTGCTCTTGCAGCGTTGGCAAATTACTTAATTCATAGAGACAACCATATAAAAAAATTGCAGCTTGAGACTCCCCTAGTACTGTGGCCCTGGTTTTGTACCCTTTCCACAGCTGTCAGAGATGGCTGTTCTTTAGCTTCATTTCTATTTCTCTTGGTGTATTTATATAGGAACTTAATGTACGTCAAGTGACGCTATCTACTAATAAAGATAAATATGGAGTCCGGCTGAGAGCAGAACCAGATCACATGGTGCTTGGGAAGCGTTTGAAAGGTGCATTTAAGCTTGTAATGGGTGCAATTAAAGAGCTGAAGAGTGAGCAGCTGGAGGAATTCCAGGAGACAGGTACTTAGTGGTACAAAGCACTAAATGATGGCAAAGTTGACCAGAAAAAGATCCAAAATCCTTTGGCTCATCAGAAAAAAATATCAAGCAGTTGCACTTGATTTGTGTGTATAAATCAAGCATTTGCAAGAACAGATGCAAAGTATCCCACTGTGGGCTTAAGGAAACTTAAGTCCTACTTCCCTGTTGTTATCCCTATTAAAATTTATGTTAATGAAGAGAAAAGTTGTTTTTATTATTTTGCTGATAGGAGATGAGAAGTGGCCTTTTATATTATTTTACTTACACTGTTCTCCTGTTTAAGTGCTATTGTAAGGCCAAAATGAAGTAGAGAGTAAGCTGGTCTGTAAGACTGAATCAGATTTGAACTGAGTGTGTGTGCAATAGTTTTTATTCAATTCCAGATTACAAGTGGGTGTGAGTTTTCCAGCTCTGTTTAGTTAAGTGCTTAAATGCAAATTTTGATTTAGTTGAGTATGCAGGTTATTTTTAAGTTTCATTCTGTTTCATTTGAATGGTGCACAGTTGCTGAAGCGTCTGCATTTGAGTGAGTTCTGCTGTCTGTAGAAGTGTTTGTATGAAAAATCTGCATGTGGGGTAGTTCAGTGTTTCTTACTGGTGCTTGACTGCTGTTTACCTGTGTTGGAAATATACTGCAGTTTGTGTGTTTGAAGTGTGATACTTGTTTAAAGCTTTTTGACTTTAAAAAAATTTTTTTTACTCTGGTGGTAAGAGATGCTCTTCATCTGCCAATTCTGCAGGCACCATTGTTGTAGAAGGACATGAACTCCATGAGGAAGATCTTCGTCTCATGTATACTTTTGATCAGGTTGCAGGAGAATCTTCCCAGTTTGAGGCACATTCCGATGCTCAGGTATTTTACTAGTTGTTTTTTTTTGATTAGGGGAAGAGTTACTTTAGAAGTAATATGAAAATGGTGAGGTGAAAGCTAGGGTGGTTTTGTTTGTTCAGATAGGCTCCTGGAGTTTGTTGAACTATCTTCTGAGTTTTGGAGATGTTGAAATACTCCGTGCAATGTGGTATTTTGTAAGTGAAGAGCTCTATAAAAATGTCCCTGGGTTTCTGAGTGAGTTAATACTAGCCTGTTTCAAGTTTGTCACCTGTCACTCAACTGTCTTCTGTGCGTTACCTCAGGTTTTAGTTCTGCTAGATGTTACCCCAGACCAGTCCATGGTGGATGAAGGAGTTGCCCGGGAAGTGATTAATCGCATCCAGAAGCTTCGCAAAAAGGTTAGGAAGCAATTGTTTGGGATGAAATGTTTTAATGTACTTCTAAGCAATCTTGGGGCAATATGCAGCTGAAACTGACCTTTTCAATTAAACATGAAGTCCTGTATCATTTATGTCCACTCAGAAAGCTATATGTGACACAAATGATTACTAAGTAGCTCAAGTTGAAAAATGAGCTTGCTATGCATCATCCGTAGTGAATTAACTAATGTCTTTATTTTACTGAGCCCCTATTGGTTTGTATCTTCAGCTGCACAGCAGTGGTTCAGTCCCAGTTAAGCAGCTCTTGGGCATGCCTGCCTCCTGCCAAGAATTGCATTCTGTTCACTCTTGGTTCCAGTGTGTTACGTCAGCTGGGCTGGTGAGAGCCAAGACATCTGAGCCTAGGGCTGCTCAAAGAAACAATCTTGTGTCTTAGCAGATTGCAGGAGGCATTTCTGGCACCGATTTGTATACCTGCATTAAAGATTCTGCTGAATTGTTCTCATCGTACATACCAATGCTGCTGTCTGACCTTGATGTTAAAGCACTTTGAAGCAACAAAACTTCCTTCTTTCTACAATGCTAATCCTGAAAGAGCTACACTCACTATCTCCATTTTGTGCCAAGACAGCATGGTCACTGTGGAGGTGATGACGAGTCTAAAAAGCCTTTCCTCTGGAGAGGCCATTAAGTAATATTTAACATGGTACAAAGAATTCTAAATGTTTCTGAACCTGCAAGTTTAAAAAAAGTTCCATTGCAGATGTGGAATGTGGTGTTCTATGATACATGTAGGGTTTTCCTACTCTACTGACTTGGTGGCCATGTGTTGGAATTTGTATCTCTTTCAGACTTATGCCTGAAGAAATCTTGCAAGAGCTCTAAGTGTTGTGTGGAGAAAATTTTCATGGGGCATGTTTTTGGAAAAAGATACCTGTACAGTTGAGACTGCATGGATCTTCAGTACAAGCCTGAAAAATGACAAAGTTTTACCAAAATAGGGGGTTTTTTAATTAAAAAAAATATATATTTATGTATATATAAAACCTATGTAGGTTTATTACTGTATAAAATAAAACAGGAAGGAATGTGGCCATGAAAAGAAAATGCTCATAAGTTACTGGATGATTTAAATTTACTTCTCCAATGACATAAGACCATAACTTATTATCACTTAAATGAATATCAAATTACTTAATCTTGCCTAATAATTAACGTGATGCTAACATGCATTCATTCCCACTCCTGTTAACAAAACTGTACATGTAATAAAAAACACACTTTCCAGATCCACAGTAACTATGACTGGTATTAGGGCAGTCATTATTTTTAATAGATTTTAGAACTAAAGTTGTCTTGGTGCTGCTATTTTTTTCCTTGAAACCGTTTTCTTACTGAAGCAGAGTTTTGCTCTAATACGCATCCATTCAAATTAATTGCTCTTTTCCTGAAGTATATGTTAGTATGCGAGATGGGACAGAGCTAGTGTGAAAACTTAAGTCTGCTCACCACCTTCCAAAACAGTACCAGAGTGTCTTGGAGGCTGTTCGGTGTTAAGAAAATGTCACTGATCGAGCAATTGTTCAATAAAGAGCCAAGGGTTTACCTTCAGGCTAAGAGGACATGTAAATGCTAGTACAATTCTCATGCATTAGGAAAAGCTTTTTAATGAATTTGGTAGGCTTTCAGCTCACTAAGGGGGTGAGTTGGTAAATGAATTTGGAATGGAGTCCTTTTGAGTAGGGTCATTATCTTTTGAAGAAAAACTCACCATGTTTCAAGCCTCTTTCTTGCCCTTCTGACAAAATAATTTTTTTATTCAAAATCTTTTGTGGAAATTTTTAACAGATGTCTGGAAACTATCTTTCTAAAATATGTTTTTCTTTAACTTAGCAGGTATTGTTCTTTTAGTTTGTATGTGTAAAAGTCATCTTGCTGTCACTAACAGTATATTTGGTGTATTCTACAGCGAAATCTGGTTCCTACAGATGAGATTACAGTGTACTACAGATCACATCCAGAAGGTGACTACCTGGATACTGTTATTAAGGAACATATGGATTTCATTTTTGCAACAATAAAGGTTGCCCTGAAGCCTTACCCGGTGCCTACCTCACAAGAAGTTCTCATCCAGGAAACAACCCAAGTAAGAAGGAAAAAGCATTGACTGCCTCGTTAATTGTGTTATCTGCCTTTAACCGAACAAAGCGCTTCAGTTACAGAAAAATTGTATGTCAATATTTATGGTATATAGTAGATGTTGTTTCATATTTATAAATTTCCATATTAGTGGTTTTGGTTTTAAAAAACCCAAATAGTTGAGTTCTGTATGTGTAGTAATTTTGAAAATGAAGCTGCTTGGGTACCAAAATAAATATCTTAGGCAGGTGTTTGTGTAAGTATAATGCACATAGTTATTTGTACTGGGATTAGTGCAGTGTTTAAACAGCAAAACTATTGCTGATGTGCTTTCTTTAATTTAATATGCTTTTGTATTAGAAACGTTCTCCTTTGAGGCTAAATTTTGCCTTTTGGTTTAAGACCAACTTCAGTTCTTAATGTTTGAGAGTGCTTTTTTTTTTTTTTTCTCCCTTGTGTTGCTGAAGCTCAGTCTTTTGTAACAATGCAGTTTCGCAGATTGCTTGTTCTTTCAGCAGCAGATTTAAACTATTTCCTTTGTTTCTTTAGTTGTTTCTTCTGACATGTTTTGAGAGTGCTTTTGCCATGTTTTTTTTTTCAAACTTACTATATTCAAAAGGCATTCCTGGCAGAATTGAGGATGAAGTACTCTTCAATCTAAATATCATGCCAGACCAGAAAGACAAGAACTTAGGATATATCTAACTTAAAATTTGATTTACAGAATAGCTTGGGGATCTGAGAACAGCTGAAAGGAAAGTGCATATTTTCTCCATCTTAATAACAGTATGTGTAAAGGAAATTATTTAATATTTATTAATTACACTTCTCAAGTTGTACAGCTCTGAAACAAAGCTCTGTTTGGCCTTTCAAAACTGTTAGTTTAATCTGGTGACAAACATAGGGAAAAACACTACATAAAAATGGAGAATATTGGGGTTGAGAAATCAGTGAAAGTGTTTTGCTATTTCTTTTAAATCCTTATTTGCTTGGGATACTGCTGATGGACAGCTTGATGTTAAGGCAACATCAAAGCTGAATTAAAATGTAAAAGCAGATGGAAAAAATGTATAGTGCTGGGAAACACTTGTCTGAATGCCTGCCTCTGAAATTGCTGAGTTTCATAACCTTTAATGTTGATTGGTCTTTTCATGAGAGCTTTCATGCATGTGCAAGTGTGGTTGCCCCCTCTATTATTTTTGTGTTTTCTAAATCTAAATTTAGCAGATTCTGTTGAAGAAAAACGTTGTGGAAAAGCTGAAAGATTACTCTATTGGATTAGTTCTAAATAATGCTGTCTACGTAGGGATGAAATCTTGCCCTGACAAGGTGCTGGTTAGTATGGGTATAACTGATAACTTCGGTTTTTGCTTATATCCAGACAAGACATCTGTTCAGTTTTGGAAATGATGAGCTAAACTGGAAGCAGGAGGTTTGTGGGTCAGGCTATGCATTTGCACAAATGTTGGACTTTAGACTGGGAAAACCTAAAAAATTTTGACTGACGCAACACTGTATACAACAGACAGCTCTGTGTGGCTGTTACCATTAATGACTAAGTTTACAGAAATGTAATAATCTTGTAACGGTCATACAGCTGAGAGTGCCTACCTGTTGGCTTAAAATCTTGGGCATGGAGGATTTTTTTCAAACAAAACCATTAGCAGGGAGTTACTGCAAGTTCTGTGTACTGAAGCTATACCGTTTATGTATGGTAAATGGAGGCAATGAAAAACTTTGTAAGTAAATGCAGAGTTGTTTGTTGTTATTTTAGTTCAAGGAGTCTCAGTCACTACAAAATACCTCCCTACAGAGTCAATCGGTGGCCTTCGCTGCATGGGTTGCCTTCTGCACATTTAGATGGTTACTGTGCTTACAGACTTGCTGTGCCTCTGAATTGTTAGTCACAGACTTTAAAATAGAGGTTGCAGAGAAGAACAGATCACTGAGATTTTAGTGCAACTGTAAAGTCTTCCTTGGAAGTCTCGCTTCCTGGGACTGCAGAGATGGATTGCTCAGGGCAGATGTTTGATTCAGTTCTGCTGCAACTAGCTTATCATGAAGAGCAGCAAATAAAAATATGTGAAATGAAATAGCCCTTCTTTAGAAATCCGTTCAGTGTAGAGGTTTGGCCTTTTGGGGAGAGTTGAGGATAGCTGCAGCTGCGTGCAGTGAATCTGTAGTTTGGTGCATCAAACATGGCTATATGGTTAGTTGTCTCTATTACTCATAATGGCATTACATTTTGTACTAGCAGTTTCAGGCATAACGGCTGAAGATGTGAATTCAAATGCAATTGTGCATCAACTGACTTCTGTTGGGGGGAGCTGATAAGAGCATTGACTTGGAAAATGCTTTAGTGACTTTCGGATATGAAAGCACTTTCGGATATGAAAGCACTTTCGGATATGAAAGCACTTTCGGATATGAAAGCACGTGCAAGTTAAAAGAATGAAGTGTGTAATTCCTCACGTGAGTGCGTAAGTTAACTGCCACTGGATCATTGCACCAGATTTATGGAGGTTGCTAAAAGGACTAGAAGTCTGCAAGATGTTGAATATATGTGAAGACCAAGACAGAAAATGAAATGCAAGTCTGTCTTTTCTACAAGTATTTTGATTACATTCAGGATCATTATTTCTGTGAAATTATCCTGGATCAATTTTTGATAGAAGGCCTTAATTGTGAACTCCTCTCCTGAAGACTTGCTTTGAGAGACATCAAAAAGGATCAGCAGTTGCTCAGAAAATACTGGGGTGGAAAAGCAGTTGAAAAGTTAATTTTTATTTGCTGGTGGAATGGATAAACACAAAATGAGATTTGCTGCTCTGTAAGTGTTGTCCTCTACTTCGTAACAGGAGCTCAGTGAAGAGTGGCACTTCCAAGTTGGTCTGTTCACACTTTAGACTGTGACTGTTACCAAAGACAGTCTCTAAATTTACAGGGAAAAAAAAGGCTTAAATGGACACTTAGTACCAGTTGTTCATATAAGTGGTTTCTGGATGATATTTGTTTAATGAAAAATTTTTATTAAGAGATCTTTTTAAAGTGTGAACCTCATGAAAATTGAGGTAGGTGCAGAGTAATTCCAGCCTGTACCTAGTTCAGGAAAATACCTGTGCTTGGAGAAAGCATGGTCTTAAAGCTGTGGTTTAAGGCCTTTAGGAAAAAAGTCTGTTTCTGTAGTATTGCTACAGATTCTCAAGTCTCTTCATCCTGTCTCTCATTTGCACAGGAAGGTACACGTTTCATTTCTTGACAGTGTTTCAAGTTTTAACTGTTTCACTAATAGCTGAAGGGGAGATGTGCATCCAGGCTGACTTGGTATAGAAACAGCTGCTACCCCTGATACTTCTCAGTGACTGAGGGCAGGGTCTGGTCTGCAGATGCTCCGAATTACCTCTGGAGGAGTGTTCCTCTCAAGTATATTCACTTGTGGATTATATTTTGGGAGGCTATCATCACTGCTCATCACTTGTGAAAATTAGGCTGTTTATTCCACTGTGGTTTTCTTATATGTTAAGTACTGCTATATCTTTAACATATATGAAAGACAAATTCATATTTGGAACATTCTTTCTCTGAGGAAGATGTGACAAAAGTTGCTGTTTTATTGTAAGTCATCTTTAGTATAAGACGAGCAGATCTTAATGGTGCTGTGTTTGTATAATAAGACAATGTTCAAATAATAATAATATTCCTCTTTCTTCAGCTGAAGGGATCAGAACTAGAAATTACACTTGTCAGAGGTGGTTTGTGTCAGCCTGTTGGTCCAGCCTGTGCCTACGTCAACCTCAAAGTTTGTGTTAATGGGACAGAGCAAGGTAGGAATGTACTGGATTTGATTAGTCAGTGGTGGTGTTAAAAGATTGTTTGGAAAATGGCATGCTGAATTTTGGAGTCACGAATTTGCTTGAAATATGGTGCAAAGTCCCTTCTAATAGTAGCTTTAAATAATTCTTGAAAATAAGTTTAATAACAGCAAAACCACGTGTGGTCTGTGATGTCTTCTGATGTGGACCTGAAGTAAATACTCAGGTATGCACAGAATTATTGATATTCTGCTGACGACTTTGTATGTGAATATCTATATGGAGGTGAATATGCTCGATATTTGTGCGTGTACATGCACCCACGCTTAGAGAATTTTTAATTCCTGATGTAGTACTGTAAATGTAGGTGACACCTTTCTCTGGAGGAGATACTGGTTTTGAAAAACTTAGATATTAAGTATAGAGCTGAAAAGAGTACTTAAGACTAGAGAATATAATAACAGCAATATTGTTAAAAGTGTTACAAGGTTGAGTTATATTAAAAGAAGAGAAAACTAAATGCACTCTCTGTAATTTTTTTTTCCTACATGTGTTTGCAGTTTATATGTTAAAGTCAGTGTTCCTTGTTTAATGTGGTTACAGAGCTGCTTACTGAACAATATGAACGTAACTGTAGAAGCTGGTGAACATCTCACGGGGCACACAGCCTGTCAGTTTTTAATCAATATAATACTGGATTATAATTCAGTGACATAACATCTTGACTGCCTTGTTAATAAAAACAAATATAACTTCTATACTCTAAATCTGAAGTACGCTTGAGTCCCTTTTACTGTTTTCTTTCTAAAAAAATTTCTGGAAGATGCAGTGTTGCCAGTTTTAAGTTCGCTTAGAAACTCACTGTAAGTAATTAGAAAAAGTCATTAGAAAATCATTGAAACTTGGATGTTGCTTCTAAACTGCATTTTAATTTCTTAATTTTGGTTTTAGATGGTGTGGTGCTGCTGGAAAATCCAAAAGGAGATAATACCTTGAACTTCACTGGACTTGTAGATGCTGTCTCCTGCATTTTTGGTCTTAAAAATTCAAAACTGACAGTTTTTAATGGAAAAACAGGTAAACGGAGTATGGCAAGGAAAATTGAAAGACACTCTAGCAGCAGCTAGGAGTGAGTTACTGTACAATTATTTAGTGTATAATTTTTATATATATATATATATATATATACACAAAATTGACAAGAAAATGCATCAGGGAATATTCCATTTTATAGTACTTAGCTTATCAGACTGGGTTTATAGTCACATCAAAATATTTTCAAAAGCTGTTGCTAAATGATGCTCATCTTTTCTGTTATCTTATTTCCATTGCAGTTCTCATCACAATAAAATCTGATTTATTTCAGAAAGTATTTCCATCGGGTCCAGGCTATGCTATACATTGATGGCGACCTGCCATCAGCTTTTGCATGCTTTTTTTTTTTTTCTTTCTCCTAATGCTGCAGTAGGCAGGGTGAGAACTTATCTTGAATGCAGACTGCTATCTGTAGAAGACAAAATGGTGCTTTTTCACCCAACAGAAACTTGAGGATCTCTGCATTTCTTTTTTAGAAAAATCTATCCAATTTTTTTGCAGCTTGAACTTCATCTTCATTAAGGCATAAGAATGTAAAAGCATCTTCTATGGATTATACATAGACTTACAGGCTATATAGTAGTTTGGCTCATTACATAGCTGAGAGAGAGAGAAAAATGTTATGAAAGATGTTGCAATTAGTGACTTTGAGACCCTACCAGCAAACTGGCATTCTCTCCCCTGAGATGAAGATGCTGGGTTTTTATTATAGTCCATATAATATTTCAATACGTCACAGAAAGTTACAACTTAAAAATCAGCACACTGAGAACAAGATTATGCTAATCGCCAAATGCTTTAGTGAAGAAGTACCGGAGGTAGAGATCTTAACAGCGGCCATGCTGTGATATGACTTCAGAGATGTTTCAACGGTAATAGTAAACTCTTTTTATGTTCTTAGTGTTATTTACAGGCGCATCTTGAAGTTCCGACTTTGTCTCTTTCCACACCATTCATCTTAGGTCTAAAATGAGTGACAAAAGAAACAATAAATACTGCAAAAATGGTAATTGGATGGCTACAGAAACTTTTGCTGGTGTCTTTAACAGACCTACTGCTGAAGCAACATCTAAGGGGGAGATACTTTAACTGGCTGTTGTGAAAGGCTGTTGTTGGGTGCCTGTAGCACAGCGAAGGATCACCAGTTCATATCTACATATGACGTCAGTAGGGAAATAGTCTTACTTGTGTCTGTCCTGTCACTGTTACCATCTCTATCTTTAGTTTTCTTACTTGTCTTTCCCTGAAAGTATTTCCAGAAGAATGTTTTGGGGGTTTTCATATCTGATGTAATCCACTACCTTACTGTGATTAAAACCTCTTTCCAAGTTGTGCTTAGCTGAACTGAATAGTTCTGTCATACAAAATGATTATTCTTTGCTTTCAGTTGTAGGTGCTTTATAGGAAATTTTGGATCCCTCAGTACCTTCCTCAAGTTTCAGTTATGTTTTAAAGGAGGAAATAGTTTTCCTTGAAATTCTTTTCCAAATAGTAGTGATATACTTCCTAGCAGTGTGGTATGTGCCTACAGAGGTGGGTGCTGTACTAGTACAATCCAGTACCATCGCAGATAAAGGCCAAGGAGAGTGGGGACACTAGTCTCGTTAAGATTATAAGCAGTTTGGATCCTTATTTGGTTTGTTTTCTGCTGCTAACAGGACAAAAGGATGCTGCATAAATCTGTTAATGCTGAATTCCTGAAGGAAGTGGTGAAGAAAATCTAAACCTTCCCTCTTCCTCAAAGATTCCTTTCTGCTAAAGTGACAAAGGCTTTTCTTTCCTTTCCATGTCACTTTTGCTGTGTAGGTATCATTTTGGGACTTTCTCATCTTGGCATGCTGATTTTTAAACTTTCACTCGTAAGTGGTGTGGGCAGAGCAGGTTGTTGGTTTGGTTTTTTTTTTCCCCTGACCACTTATTAACAACATGAAAATTCCCTTGGAAAGATTAGATTATCAAATTCACTTGTGTTGCAGCTTGGCAGGGATCTCAGGTAAGTATTGATCAGCAGAAGATAGGGCTGCCTGAGGAGTCCGGGTTGAAGGCATGTACAAAGAAAATAGCTCTTAAAGATGTTAGAGAATAGAACCAGAATTCCCGATGTTGGTTTGGATACAATCCCTTTGCTTTATCTGCCCAGCCTTCTCATGGGTAAGGTTAGGTGAGGCCTAATGGTGATTCCAGGGTCTCTTTACATAAGGCAGGGGACTGGTATCAGCCACTTTATCTGAGAGGAACTGCAAAGAAAGGTCACACACTCCAGACAAATTGTTGCTGAATTGTTCCCATGTGTGTTAATAAAATTGTGACTCAGTAAAACCGTATTTCCAGCTCCTTATTTTCCTTCCTGTGGTTTTTAGGGCTGTTTGCTTTACTTGCAGTAATTTATTATCTTGTTTTCTAATAGTAATGAAGATTTACTTAGGGTTGCGTAATGGCACAAAATCAGGCAGTTCTTGTAAGCCAGCAGGCTGAAATACGTCACGTCCCTGTTTTTTCAGTGCAACGCTGAAATAATGGGATAAATGTTTGCTCCCCAACAGTGTATTGATGTATTTTGAGTAACTGCACAAACAGTAAGTCAGGCTCTGGGGTTTGTACTGACCTTCAGAAACTGAGAATAGAATTTGTCTGGTTTTACATTAAAAAAAAATTTAATCATTTCGAGGAAGGTGGCTGGGCTCAAATCAGATGGTAAAAACAGTTGCCTGTGATTCTTTTTGCTCTAGATTGCTGAAAAGCTGAAAACTTTCTAAATTTCTTATTGGGAATGCTTTTTGACTTCTGCTCAGCTTTCATGGAAGTAGCCCATATTGAAAAAGACCTATTTAAAAAAAAAAAAATCAATTAGTTTATGGGAATAATGAAGTCGTAAATAATGTAGGGCTTAACGGGGGGGAAGGGAAGGTGAAGCAAAAATCGCCGTACAAACTTCTTACTCCATGTTTTATTTCATATTTATGATTTACAGATTGCTATTTTTTTTTAAATTATATTCTTAGCACTGTTTTCTGAACGAGAGTACAAAAAGATTCCCCACCCCCTAATTTTTAAAAGGCCATGAGTCTGTAAGGCACCTTAGGAGAGCATTACGACTTAAACCTCAGCTGCAGGGAGAACTGACTTTAAAAGTGATGTTAATATTGATGAGCACTTGTAATACCTGTGTGTTTTCAAGTGTCCTGTTTTATATGAAAAAATGATCCACTTTTGTCTTGCTCTCATTAGAGGGTTGTATGAGCTGTCCCTGTTGACAGCACTGTACATGAGGTCTTTGTGAAAATGTTAGTGGGCCTGTAATGCAAAATGCTAGGTTTCTTAAATAAGCAAATCACCGTTGCTGTAGCTTGTGCCCTGTTGCTCTGCATAGATCTGCATGGATCCCAGCAACTGGGTAATGTGAGACTTGAAGCTACTTGATGAGCTGTGTGTTTCTTGCTCTGTAAAGCACCCTGCTCACTAGTGCCGTCTCCCATCCGTGACCCAGGAATGGCAAGCAGTGCTGCTTTAGGGTTACACTCGGAAAAACCTGCTGTTGACTCCCTTTTCATATCATGAAATCCTGTTAATTCCTCTTCAATTGTTAATTTAGTTATTTTCTTGCTTTCCTGTAAGTAAACCCAAAAGCAAAGCTCCTTCCTGTGCTTGAGCTGTGTGCATTGCACCTGAAACATACCAAAGAAGTGTTTGAGTAGCCAGGGGATGGCCACAGTCATTGTAAAATCTTCATTCTTGAAAACTGAATTTTAGAAGCAGCAATGAAGTTTTGCCTTTTTCTTTAAAGCTTTTTATATCTATGTCTATGTATATATATCTAAAGTTGATTTTTTTTTTTTTTTTAAAGATAGCACTTTAGAACTTAGATGCTATCTGAGGACTTCACCCTTGCTTAAGGCAGTCTCATAAGCCTTCCACAGTCCGTCGCGCTTTGATGTTCTGCGGCATTTGCCAAAGTCTTGAGAGCTTGTAGCCTGTGATTACTTTTCACCTTTTGGGGGGGTTGGTTTTGTTTTGATTTTTGGTTGCTTTGGTTGTGTTTTTTTTTCTAATTATTTTATTTTTAAGTGTATAAACATCCCTGGAAAAAGGAGTGCTGCTTCTGTCCCTTTGAAATTCGTTCAGATGAACTGATGGAAAATCAGCTTTGCAAAGCTTAGACTCTGTCACATGCAAATGGGGCTGATCCAGAATGAAAACCTGTTGGAAAGAGATGACAGATGTGCCTGTTCTGTATGTACAGGCAACGCACAATTCTTACGAGAAATTAAATTTATTAATTCTTCCTGGATTTGGTCTTGGGAATTCTTTTGTAGCTGCAAAATCTTTGTAGCAGAGAGTGATGCTGCCTCTCTGTATCTTCAATGTTGTGGCTATCAGCAGCGGTTTTTTCCCTCTGATACAGGCTCATGTAGGTAGTACAGAATGCAGTCCTACATATTTCATTTGTCTTACAAAAACCTCGTTAGCTTTTTGTCTGAGTGCTTCCAGGGTGCTGGTATTACTTCAAAAATCCTTTGAGACATGGGTCCTATTTTGGGTCTGATTTTCCACCATTTTCTAAATATGCATGGCCAGAGTAATCTGCTGAATCGTCAGCTGTTGTTGACATTAAACACAAATATTAATGTAGAGGGCATTATTCATGAAATAACCAGCCACTTATTTTACATTTATTGTCATCTGGAGTTTAATGAGGGAAGTGTCCTGATGTTACACAGTAACACATATCCAGTGCTGCTGCAGCGCGAGAAGTCAGGGTACAGGCAAAGATCATAGGTCTTAATTTAATGAGATAGAAATGGTTGGCTTAAGTGAATAACTTCTCGCTTGTTTTAAGTTATTTAACTGTTTTTATTGCACAAGTAATCGTTATGTGTTGTATGTGCCTAAGAAATGTTGCATAGGAGCTGATGCCTACAGCAGCTGAAGTACTCTGCTAAGAAAACGAAATATTTCTGCACAAATTCCATTTTTCAAAATGGAGAAATGCTCGTTCTTGAGGAAGGAATTGCAAAGGGCGAAGTGCTTCCACAGTGGAATCAGTAATTAGAGTCATTGTCAGCTACATGAGTGAGAACTGGACCTCGGTTTCTCTGTAATGGCCTGACTGGTCTTGTTTTCTTTTTCAGAACTGATAAACAGAACTGACTTGCTTAGTCTCAGCGGAAAGACTCTACATGTGACAACAGGGTCGGCACCTGCTCTGATCAACTCTCCTGATGCTCTGCTCTGCCAGTATATCAACTTGCAGTTAATGAATGCAAAACCACAAGGTATGTAGGATGCTGATCTCTCCTCTTTACAGGCTGAGCTTTTTGTGACAGGAGTTCTGGATACCATACTTTACTGATGAAGATAAGTACCTGTGTTTTCATTGGTAGATGGTGATTTTGTTTATTTTATTTCTAGTATTTGCTTTTTAATAATCGCAATGTTTATATTTAGCTTTTCTCCCTCTTTTCATAAAAGAAAAATGAGAGACAGTTTGAGATAAGGGACAGCATTTAAACATGAGCCCTTCAGCATTGATTTCCTATTTCTGACTTTCAGCTCACGTGTGCAGCTTAGTTTAAAAGTCTGAGTCTAAAACTGCCCAAAAATGAAGGAGGAGCTAGTTCTTTACCAAGACATTGTAAAGAGCCTATGAAACATTTCCTAGTGCTGCTTAAAAGCCAAATGAATTGTATTATTAACCTGATCTGGAGTATAGATACATGTATGTGATGCTGTTTCACGGCTGCTAATCTTGGGGCTTCTACTCTGAAACCTCATGTTGGAACAGCTGTGGTATTAGTAATTTGCTCTTAATCTCTGCCCTGGTATGAATCCTTTCTGGACTGTCCATGTAGAATCTTACTGACACTACTGGGAACCTACCTGGGCCAAAAACGTGGTTTTAGCTGGGGATTTGATCATCAGAAGGACCTTTGTGAGCTTCTGTAGTTCTTAGTGGTTTGTGTGTCCAGCTGAAATATTTCAGGTTTCCTAGTCTGTAGGTTATCCTGTTGGCCCATGTAAAGCATTCTGCAGTTTTCTTTTGTTTGTCAAGCTGTTAATAATTACTTATGCTTCTGATGCTGTAATTCATGAACTTATTTAGTCAATATCTGTAAGTAGGTTGGTATTGGTAATTACTCCACACTGTGAAGAAATAGAGATGGAATGGAAGAAGAAATTCTAAATTTCAGCTTACCAAGATAAGTGAAACAATATAATTCCTCACCAATAACAATTCAACTGTTTGTCTTGTTCAGAATGTCAGAAGGGAACAGTGGGAACTCTTCTAATGGAAAACCCTGTTGGTCAGAATGGATTAACATACCAAGGTCTTCTGCATGAAACGGCAAAAGTTTTTGGGCTCAGAAGCAGGAGGCTAAAATTGTTCTTGGATGAAGCGCAAACTCAGGGTAAGCATAAATTTTGCTTGTCCAAAGATACATGGAAGTTTTTGTTGAGGAGCAGCTTATGTAGCCTGAGATCTAGTTTAATTACTAAATGCACACTATTTACACACTGGTTTCTAATTTTGTCCAGTAATTCAATAATTCTTTAATAAAATCCTTTAAGCACACATACACATTTAGAAATTCAAAGCTCTTATGCATTCCGTTCGTGAACTGGCGAGGACAAGTGCTAGAAAGGTTTCTTCCATTTGAAACAGAAGGGTCAGTCAGCCATGTAAATGGTGGTTACATGCTGCTGTGACTAAGCAGAAAGAGTGAATCTCCTCCTATAAGTGAGTGAGCCTGAAGTGTGAATATTTTAACCTGTTCAAATTGTTCCTGTAACATTCATATTGTTGCAGATATTACTTTTTCCCTTCCTTTTGGAGAATGGGAGTGGGTGTAAAAGAGTAGTGGATCTACTTTAGAGTTGTGTGAGTAAGTCAGACTTGGTAGGGTATGGCAGCTGCAATTCATTCAGAAGACCTGGGAAGTAAGAAGCTCTTTATTACATAGTCACATATCTGAAATATTAAAGAATCTTCCAAAACCACAGGCAGATGGTGAGGCTTAGAAACAAAAATCTCTGATTCATGAGAGAGATAAGACTAAACACGTAGCCACCTGTAGTGCTAAAAAATTGGGCCTGAAAAAGATTTGGGACTTTATTTGACAGGAAGAATGGATTGGAAACCACATGGAAAAATAACCCCAGTATTTCTGCGCAGTCAGGAAAATTCAGCTCTTCAAATGAAATGATGGAAAGGATTCTGTCTCCAGTTTATCATAGTGGTGAAATTTACAAGCTGTTTGGGAGGGATACATGACACTTAACCTTGACTTACCACGTTAGGTTACCTGTCCAGAAGTTAGACATCTTGTTTAAACTAGTTTGTTGGGGATAGCTTGACTGAGGAAAATGAAATTGGCCTTGACAGCATCCCAGTATACCCATGAGAAGATGAAAGAAGTGGATGAAGAATGTTGTAAACAGTCTTGAGAAGGTGATAAGAGACTGAGCAAGGAGAGACTAAACAAGTGAATACCGCAGAGCAGAAATTTGGCAAGAGAATTAAGTGGGAAATACAGTAGGAGCTCCAGCCAATCAGTATGTGAATAGAGGTGAATGGACAGAGGTATTGAGCGAATCATTTTAGCAGCCTTAGTGCATGAACCGGTGGACAGATAAGAAAGGTTATAAAAGGGTATGTTTTTTCTGCTGCGCCATCTTGGCCATCTTGGCCTTTTGTAACTTAATAAAGGCTGCCTTTTTTACATATATTTTTGTCGGTGTTGGTCCCTACCACGACACTAGTTGTCTAATCCTAGGATGGGATGAATTTCCTCAGGAGGTGCCTGTCAGCTGAGGAGGGGAGAAGTGTAGCGCTCTAGTGTAGCTGGCAAAAACTGGGGCCACATAGCTTCCCACCTGAGTTGAAGGGATTCAAGTAGGATAGATTAGAATCAGATCAAGTAAAGTGTGGGGCTTTTTGTTGTGGATTTTTGGTTGGTTTGGGGTTTTTGTTTTGTTTTTGTGACCTGTGCTCTGTTTAATTCAGAATCCTTTTTTGTAAGTAAAATGCATCTCCAATGTTGATGAGACTTTCTAGTGGTGCTTTGAGCTAATGCTAAAAATAATGTGCTGCATGATGTTAACAAACTTAATGTGCTGCATGCTGCGTGGAGAGAACTAGAGGCTGGAGTGTTTAGAAACAGCACAAGGCATAAGAACCAAGGATATCAACCACACTTCATAAACAAAAAATGTATTTATGGGCGAAACCTTGCCGACTAGGAATTTGGCCATTCAGGAGCAATTGATGTTAAACATGCTTCTTTTTGGTTTCTGTCCTTTGTTACAGGGCAGAAGGGGATCACAGCAGCGTATGATTTAGTTAAGATACTAAAATAACTATTGTAGAAAACTTCTGAGCTTTGAAAGAAGTAACTGACAAAACAGGAAAATGTGTAGCCTTCAAGTCTCAGTTTAAGTAAGGATTTTTAAAATGCCTTTACCTAAAAGGGTAATCAGTTGAATCACTGCAACATATTTGTAGTATAAATTCTCCAGAACTATTTAAATATTAAATAAAGTGTATAAAGTGACATGATGTGAAAGATCTGATGTGATAACTCTTCAAAGGCTAAAAGAACTGATTTTGTCTTTTTTAGACTCAATGTAGAGAGCTTGGTCCTGGAGATTTGTGTAGCTAACAGATTTTTATGCCATATAGCTATGCTTCTCAAATTTGCTATCTCAAATTTTATTCTTGCTGTGCAGCTCTCTTAACACTTTTTTATCATATAAACACTGAAATGGTTGTACTTTATCTTCAGATCTCCTTATATGATAAGTGCTGCATATGAAAAGTAGATCGGCGCCTTTGGAAAAGATTAGGTCAATTAATGTTTATGTGTATTGTTGGAATTTGAATCCCCTATTCATGTTTTTATCAATATATTTCAAGGTCCTATCTTCAAACCAAAAAAAGTTGAGTCTCTTGAGTACTGTTTTTATGGTTTATTCTAAAAATAAAAATTATTTGCTGTTAACCGTTTGAAACATTGGATGAAATTAACCTGTGAATTAGAAGGTTGATGCCCATTTTATAAAAAGAAAAAAAAAATCACTTGATGGAAAAGGAGTTATCTGTTTTGAAAACATTATTATAAATGTCATCAGGCAGAGGCAGTTGGGCATCTGCTGTCTATTGCACACAAGTTTGCCAACTTTTCAGAAACAAATGTGGTCTTCACCCCCCTTTGTAATATTGGAAAAACGTTCTATAAATAAATGTCAAAGTGGTGAGCATTGCTTATTCATGCGATTGAAACACAAGTTACAGGTGGCTGGTTCAGAGACACATTCAGGATGAAGGCAGTACTTTCTAATGTGCTAACAACTTCAAAGCCTTCCTTTGGAGGAATTGGCACAGAAAAGAGGATTTCCTTACATTTTCTTGGTAAATCAAATTTCCAATTTCTAAAAGTAATTATTGTGTTAAATACTGTTGAAAATAGGAGCTTTGTGTAGTTCCTCATTTTTCAGGATTTTAAAAATAAATTATTAAAAAAAGACACTGAGACCAACTTCACCATTTGTTTGGCTGCCTCTGCAGACTAGAATAACTTTTTTACATACTGATGTAACATTTCATGGGGACAGAAGGAAGGTTAATGAAGGAATAAAGCCCTAATTGCTGAATTAGATTATACCTCCACTCTTAGCTCTGTAGATGAGCATTCAGCTGCTTTAAGCAGAGTATTACACTAGAAGAGAACTCCTTAAAAACAGTACCATCGTGACCCATAAGGGCTGCTTAATTCTTCAATTGATAGATGGCTTTTAAACTTCGATGCAGACTGTATCTGCTCAGTCTAAAAATGAGATATTTTTCAAAGATGAGGGTCCTAATGTTAGAAGGAGCGTGCATACTGTCACATCGAAACAAAACTCCTTGCTGCCATTTCTAGGATCAGTTTTCACTTGGACATCATATTACTGAAAACTAAACTGCTTTTACATTGTCTCCATGGATGCACTTGCCTCCCCCCACCGCACACACTCTGCCTTGGTCTCTCAGCTGGAGGTGAGCCCAAGTTAGAGCAGCGTGAATATCGGGCATCAGTTCTGTGATACACTGCAGTGCACTACAAAATTGTTTCTACTGAAAAAACACCCAGCCGTTCTGAATGTTATTAATCTGTCATTTGTGCTAACACTAGTGCCAAAATTTAAAATTATCTTTTATTTACTTGTGTTGTCTGTAGGGAGTCCAGTGTGGAGAGTAAAATCGTAACCCTGATATTCTTTTGCTTTGGTTTCAGTGTATGTATTTGTGGTTACCACTTTGAAGTTTCTTAGTAGAGAGACCTCTGGTGTGTTTGTTATTCAGATTACTCTGGTTCAAACGCTGTACCTCCCAATATTCAAAACAAACTGCTCTGTTATTGGGGTAGTTTGCTACAGCTGATAGGTGCTGGGAAGCATTGGGCTAGCAAACTTCTTACGAGAAATGCTCTGTAAGGTGGCAAGAATAGTGAAAGAGATTTCCAGTTCCTGCTAACTTTGCAGGTGACTTTTTCTGTAGCCACAAAGTGCAATTACTGTGTTTCAGTTTCAGTTACAAACCCTGAATCACCCTGTTGGAAATACACTATATCCTCAAAAGAGGTTTGTTGGTGAGACATTACCCTATTACTGTTCCAAACTCTGTGGATATAGGTATGAAAAGACTTCAGGAACTGGTCTGGTATGGTGTGAAATTCTTTAGGCATACCTGACAAGATTTTAGCATTAGCTACTACAACAATCCTTGCTTTACATATAAAACTCAAGTTAATGTATGCACGTTCTTATTCATGTACTCCTTCGCACATATGTTGTTTTACATGCTGTCAAAGATGGGATACTAGAGGAGATGGATCTCTGTATGGCCAGTCTTACCCAATGTTTATAAGGGTCTCTGGTTTTCAGTGCATTGTGGTGTATTGTTAATATTGACTTCATATCATTGTGTTGTAAAATAATTCTCTGAACTAGCTATTATTCTGTGTGGATGTGAAGCTGGGAGCTGTGGGCTGACATAGGCTTTCAAAAAGTCCTACTTCATAATCTTGAACAGTATCCCCAGCTCTTGCAGCGGCAATACTGACATGGTAACCCTTCCTTTAATGCACCATGCTTTAACAGGAGGGAGTTTTGAGCTGAGCAGTTTCTGTCCTAGTCGCATTTTGATTGAACCAGCAGAACTGTCTGAATAAAGAAAAAAGTGTTCATAGTGTTACCTGTAAGCAAGAGCACTAACTATGTTGTTTCTCTTGTTTTCTTGGTTCAGAGATCACAAAGGACATCTCCATGAAGAGCCTGAACACAAAGACTCTGTATGTTCACGTTATATCCACCACAGCCGAATGTTGAGAATTACATTTTTATGAATAAGACCATGTAGACTTTTTTCCACAAAAAATCAAGTCAAGTTAAATTAGTATGCTTTTAGATGAACATCCAAGTTGTGTATGGTACTTCTAATATCTCAGATTGCACATGGGATGTTTCCTACCAGTGCATGTCTAATATGCTGCTCTTTGGTTTCAAATACAATGTATTTTCATTATGTTGTCCTATGATACTGTAAAAGCTGTCCAGAAAAATGTCAGAACTCCTTAACCTTAGATATCTATGCAGTAATTTGCCTGAAAGAAATGGGACTAGTACCTCAGTGATGCTGTTCTCTGCCTGTCCTTTATGCAGAGGGCATCTTTGATTTTCTAAACCATGGGTTACCTACAAGGCTCTATGATGGAGAGAGAGAGAGAGAGGGGGAGAGAGAGAGAGAAAGAGAGATACACATACACACACCATGTTGCCATAGCTTTGAAACTTTTTTAAGGGTTACCTGGATTTATTCATTCATATTAGCTGGATTTTTGTGAAGTGTGTGGCTGTTGCTTTAAAATACTCCCTGATTTCAACACTTGGAACAATAAATTTGCTTCATCTCCAAACTTGTTTCCCTGAGTTCAGAGTATTTTGCTTCCTTATATTTGCTGAAGAAGATAACACATGGCACACTGCATAGATCAGGAAAACCTAAAGAAACTTGAAATCTGAAGATGTCCATACTGCATGCCAGTGACTGGCATTTGGGTTCTGATACTGACAGGTTTCAGGGATTTTGTTCGGTTAGGGTTGTTGGGGAGGGTTGTTCACTTTGGCTTCAGATTTAAAAGCAGTACTAGATTGAAATTAGCGTTGGATTTTAGTTTTATAATAGTCAATATAACTTGCCAAATGTGTTTTAGTGTCAACTTGTGTATCTGTAGGCAAGTGAAATAACACTTAGGCAACGTTTTTTCAGTTTGAAGATGGTTTTTGACTAGTTAACTTAAACTAGAAACTTAAGCACGCTTAAGTTTCACTGCATTTCAATAATGTTGTTAATCAGTGTTGAAACTTGCTATTGTACAGTGTACTGGACCTGAGAAGGTACACGTGTGTCCAGCTGCTTTTGCTGCTGTGCCTTTAGTGGCTTCCTGAGAACAAGATTATGTACACTGCAAGCAAGAGTATTAGTAGAGTAACCTTTTGTAAGAATAACAAAGTCTAGCTTGGCATGTTTTTCGACTGCTCTGTTTTTCATCTTTACACTATGAATATAAACCAAAGCTTTTTTGTGATAACACTATGTTAGTGGGAATAACTATAAATAAATGTTCTGTGTAACTACTGTGCTCTAGTGGACCATACCAAAATTGTTAGTACTCATTTGAAGTAAATCAAGTCTGGCATTCAACTTACTTAAAATTATTTTTATCAGTCTTAAAAATATCAGTGCCTGAACCTTCTGAATCACTGGCCTTTTCAGTTTAATGAATGTTGGACATCACCCTCTACCTTTTCCTGTAAGTCAGCTTGCTTATCTTCTTGGTGACGTAGTGACATGGAAATCAAATTTGTGGGTTTTTTTTGGTTTGGGTGTTTTTTTGTCACATTAAAAATATCTAGGTTATGTCTTCTGCAAAGGTGAGATTGCTGTTCCTAAGCTGATAATTTCACTTTATTATTTATGAAGCATAAATGAAAATGGCAAGTGATTGCAATCACATTCTTAATGAGACAGTCTTAAGGGGACAAACATGACTTGTGTTTTTAAAGAGTTAGTTGGGATTGAACATTTTGTTTATGTGTGGGGTTTTTTATTTCTAAGGATGTTGTCTGGCCAAGTTCCATGTAAGGGCTGGATTAGATTTTATATATGTGTGTGTGTGTGTGTGTGTGTGTGTGTGTGTGTAGATATATATATATACACACACACATATATATGCTTTCCAGTGAATTAAAAGTCCAGCCAAGATTAAGGAATTCACTCTGAGTTACAAACAGAAAAAGATAATCTTCAATAGAACCTTTTTTCTTTCTCAAATATATTTATAACTGCTTAATGTAAAAAATAATCTGCCCTTAAGAGAAGAAATACTTCTTGTGACCTTAGTCCAATAATGTCATACTTCACATGAGGTATAGTTGAATTGGGTAAATGGCAGCTTTATACTGAAAATGAAAACTGCCCTTTCCCTTGACTTTACACATGAGCTTTCGCTGTGAAGAAGTTCTGCAGAATAGCACTGCCTGTGATGCGCTGTTAAAATAGATGAAGGTATGCTGATAAAACTTACAGCCAGAGGTAAAGGATTTAAATTATTCACTCACAGGAAAGGGGTGAAGGAAAAATACCGATGGTATTTCTGTATGTCTCCCTTAGTTCTTCAAGACCTATGCAAAAGACAAAGTTAGAAAAGACAGCACTTTATTTTTGGATTAGTCTGGTTAGTTCATGCATGAGGCTGCATGAAGGTTGCTGTATTAGCGTAACTACCCATTACCTGCTTTTCAGAGAGTGCTTATGGAATAACAGAGTTTATACTGTACTCTGAAGAGCAACCTGAAAACCAGAGGGAGGCAAGCCATTACTTCAAGCAAAGGAGATTATGATAGACTACAAACTAGACATGAAGCATAGCTGTTGTTTTTTTCCATCCTGTTTCACCACCACTTCATGTGCAAATGGGAAGTTGGAAGAATGCTTTCATGTGAATTTCTAGTCTTACTACAAAAAAAAGAGACAAAATATGGCCAAAAAGATAGTGAAATGTTAAATTGCTTTTACAGAGTCTCCACAGTGTAGGTACACAGTGCACCTGTAATGTACCCCTTCTATTCAGACACTGCCCTAATGGAGGAATGCTGCCTCCCTGGTGCTTCATATTTTAATAGATATGACTGTCTCCTAGATTTGTCTTGACGTCATCTACCTGCATTTCTTCCATTTTAGTAAAATACAGATAGATATATTCATCTTGCTTGAGCTGGAAGTAAATGGTACCACACTTTGAGCAGTGTAAGAAAGTACTTGCTCTCAGTGTGCGAGCAGGGAATGGTGGAAGTCTCATTCCAAGTGGCAGTGTGGCACAAAGGATTATCTCTCAAAGAAATGCAAAACTCTGTTCCTTGTCAAGGAGTATGTTCAGCTAGCCCTAAGTCTGTTTTTAGAGAAGTTAACCCAAGGGGTTTTTGTTGGTTTGGTTTGGGGTTTTTTTTACCTTGTTGCTTTTTAGTTTCTTAGCTGTGGCTTTCTGTCCACATCCGCGTACTCCTCATGGGTTGTGATGACCGGAACAGAAACCGAAGTGTGCCCTTTCACTCTTCAGTCTGATCATATCACAAGGCTGGAAATGCCCATAAATGCTATTGCTGTCTTTGGTAGGATCAGTAAAAGCTGGCAGAGGGGAAAATTCAATATGCGTAGGACAGATAATGGAAGAATGAGACCAGAGTTTATCAGAGCACACTGCTGAAAATGCTTCAGGGTCAGTTATCTCTACATCAACCTTTTACATAAGTAGCATGTCATTAAATAATTTTGTTTCAGAATTATAGTTTAATTTTACTTTCACCTGCTGCTTTCTCAGTTGGCTATGATGTGTTATCTCTAAAATGTACTGACAGTGAACATTAAGAACAAGCTGTGACCCATTTGGGTGAACTTGGGCTTTTTCTACCTTCCTTCTTGACATCCATTTTTAATACTTTTTTTTTTTTTTTTTGTTATTCTGGATAATATCATTACTTGAGAGAATTTGTCTCATGGGGTCTTGAAGTGGGGAATGTTTCCTACTAATTTTTTTATTGAGGCTTTTAATGCACTTCTGTAACCTCATCTAGGTTGGGCTAATAATAGTATCTTGACTTGATATGATACTCTTCAGGATTTATATACTTCAATTAGCTTCCCTCTTAAATAGCTTGTTATAAAAATTAGGTCCCAGACCACTATTGTGTCTCTCTGCATAGAGAAAAACACCCCCTAGGCACTCACGGGACTGTTACGCCATTTATTGTACTCTGTGGGAGTTTATATCCTTGAATTCTGATGCAGTCTGACCTTCCATTGTTGCCTTTCACCTGATAGCAATACAGCACTTGGACTCATTGAAATGTGTGCAGCATCCAGTGATCTGCAAGAGTTGGACTCTGCTGAACGAGCTTTTTACTGTTGGGGAGCTGTAGGCACTGGTACAAAATAGATCTGTTGTTACAGCTGTATCCAGAAATTATGGTGCTGTGGCTTAAAAAAATGGAGGTATCTTCCCCCCCCGCCCCCTAGTGCTCTCCCCCCCTGGCCTATTTCCCTTCCTTGTCTCAAACAACACCCCCTTGATTCTGTGGAGGCTGGTTTGGGCTCAAAGTGATTTGCTATCAGTCCCATTTCCAGCAGCTAGGAATTCAGTAGCTGATCGTAATTGGCACCCTTGACAGCATATTTAGCAGAAGGGCTTGGCATTGACCGAGACTAGTGGCAGGATGACATCCTCGTCAGGCTTAGCTGAGATACACCAGTGAAGCTGTACAGGCAGTATAGCAACAGGGCTGGCTCTTCCCTGTCAGTCCAGTTTCCATCTTTCCTCAGAACAAATCAATGTAATGGTGGGTCAGGCTAGCTATATACCATAGTAATTGTATTTCTTTTTTCAGGTGAATGTAAAGCAGTCAAAAACTTGCACTTCTGTTTTGCTTTCATATAGTGAAAAAGTAGTGACTATTGGTATCCTTCTGCAAGTGACATCTTTCCAGAGAGAAGAATGGTTTTAAGGAGAGAAAAAATAAAAGTTTCTCCTCATCCTGTTGTAAGTTGAATAGCAGCTAATCAGCTGTATGGCCCTTTTGCAACTCCGAATCTCTACGTTTTTCTGTCAGCAAAGGTGGAGTCTAGGTATCCTTGTCATTACTGGTTAAGCAGAAAACAATTATTCAGTATGTAAAGTAATCTTTTTGCTCTTTATCTGTAATTTCTTATGGGATAGACTCTTGATACTGGTTAAACAGATTGAAAAAAAATAAGGCATGCTACTGCATAACAAAAGGTGAACTTCCAGATAGTCTCAAATTGTCTCCTTTAACATCTTTCTTTCGAAGATGGAATGAAAGAGTGGCAGCACAGTGCCATCCATCCAGAGAAGCAGCTTTACTGTATGAACACTATTTGCTGAGTTAATTTTACTCTTGCTGTGCTGTGAGTGGTGGTTAACAGGGATTGGGGGAGGGTGTGCCTTCAATTATCTAATGTTTTCCCCAGTTAAAATGTTTATGTAACAAATATAATTATAGATTTTATGTAATTGGGGGGGGGGGGGGGGGAAGGGTCCTATTTCAGTATGTCTGGGTATTTCAGTTAATTGCCAGTCACTCTCTGTACAAAGTTCTAATCAGGGGTCACAAAGCTCTTCAGAAGACTTCTGAAGTTTCTCATAGATGCAGTTAGAATAAAATTGCCTCTTAAGATACTTATTTTTTTTCCTTGGATCAGAGATAAGGGAGTTCTGTATACAGTGTCCTAATTTCACAGTTTGTTGCAGTTCTCTCTAGTGTTCAAAACAGTGCAGTTGAAATCCCCCAAATAAGCAAAATGCACCCTGGCACTTAATATTTGCTGTATTTGATCAAGTATGACAGCTGGACAGCTGTGCTAAGGTACTTCCATAGAATGTCATCTGTAGTATACCTGAAGGTCAAATTTCCTTTACTTTTCAAGTCAGCAATTTTGCGAAGGTGAAGACTACAAAATTTAGAGACGTGTTCTGTCATTAACAGTGCTGGCAAACCCCAAAATCATGGGATCTTTGGAACTTCATTGCTCATGGCTATCATATGCCAGGCATTGCAAGTGGGAAGAGGGGAAGAGATAGAAGCAGCATGGCAAATTTAATTTAGGAGATCTTATACTGCAGATCTCTGTTATGGACATGATACAATGTAAACAAGGATGAAGGATCCTCAATATTCCTGAAGATGTTTGTAAGATGGAAAAGTTGCTTACTGTGTCAACTGAACAAGCCAAAGAGGAGGCTTATGCTCTTAGAAACAAAGAACTTTACAGCAAAGGGAGTTGCAAAGGATGAGTAATTAAACAAGAACTCATAATTTCGTACTCTTGCTAAACAACACAAGTACCAAAAAAAGCAAGTATTGGGCTGTATAAACAAGACTATCTGTAGGCTGAAGAATTAATCTTTTCACTGAAGTACTGATAAGGTTTCTACTGCAGCACTGTGTCCAAGTTTGGGAAGCATGCTGGGAAGAAGTTGTTGACTATTTGGAGGTAAGCCAGTGAGGAGAAGCAGGAATAAGGTCTGGGAAACATGACCTGTGGGGAAAGCTTGGAAGAATTGGCACGTTTAGCCTAGAGCAGATAAGACTGAGGGTGAGATGTGATAAGTCTTCCAATAAATAAATAGTAATTGCAAAGAGAATAGTAATGAACTAGTTTTCAAGAGGCTTGCAGTTACGTTAAATGGGAATTTAGGCCACACATCAGGAAGAGCCTTCTGATGCTAAGAATAATCTGCCCCTAGAATGGGTGGCCAAGGAAGGTGACAGGATTTTCATCAAGGGCAGGTTTAAGAAGGGGTTATGAGAGGGTTTCCAAGGAACAGCTAGGATATAGATTGTTCTTCCTGGAGCTGGGGGTAGACTGGAAAATGTCTCAAAGCCTTTTTTGACTCATTTAAATTTATTTTGTCACCTAGGGAAAAGATAAGTTTTCAAAAAAAATTATTGACAAATTTCAGCCTGTCATTAGCTAATAATGAAAATTACTGTGGAAAGAAGAAAATAAACAGTTCATTAGTTCTAAAGTATGTTTTCTATTCAGATAATCTAGTATAATGTGTCTATTGTTCTGATGTTTGAACACCTCTACGGCACCTTGAATGCTTTTACTGTGCTCTATTTGATTTTATATTTAACTATATTCTAAGGTCAACTGAAAGAAGCATGCCAGCACAAATGCTGCTGAGATGAGTCAGACCTGCGTTGGAATATACATAGTAGGCTATTCTGTGTGTGGTTTATCAGCTATCCTCTGTACAAGCCAGATGCACTAGCAGACTTCGCTAGCAATATTTGGGTACCTTCAAGAATATATCATTCACCTGAAGTTAAACAACTAGCATCTAACTTAAATGATCAACTCTGTCAGAGGAATTAAAGTGACTGTAATAAAGGCACAGAAAGGGGATTAAAAAGACCCAACAGAGGTTACATTTGTCTATGTGCATGATGGCTACTTGCCCCGAAGGGCAACGGAGAGGACACACTCAAACCGGAACATTTAGGTTATACTGCAAACCATTGGATTATACAAATAGCCTTGTGGACTTGGAAGGAGCTTACTCCTGATCTTAATTCTCCAAATGAATTAGCACAGAAAAGTGGCTTGGATTCCCCTTTACCTTTTGTTTTTACTTGTCTCTTTTTTAAAATGTCTTTCTCCACTGCTTTGCTCTCTTTTCAGTGGCATAAACTTACAGTTCAAAACTAACAAAGCAGATCAACTGGTAAACAGCCAGTTTCCCTTCCCTAAAAATAAATTAAGGAAAAATTTAGTATCTCTCTGAAGAAAAAAAAAAAAAAGTCCAAAGGCAGCCACGTACTGTCTCTTAATCACAGTGATTATGTGAGGATGTAATCACTGATGATGCCATGGTATCAGAACATCTGTATTTGTGATGTTTCAAGTGGACTGATGGTCAGCATTTCAGGATCAATATTCTTTTCTAACGTATGTCTGGTGCTAGACTTTCTGCATTTTGTAATACAGAGTTCTGAATCTCAGCTTTTACAGAAGGCCTTACATCTCTTCCACTCCATGACCACTGAGTACAGCCACTGCCCTGTGAATCTGTGCTTTCATTATTATCACTTCTGTACATTAGCCAGAAACTACTGATTATTTCAGGCTATACATAATCCAAATAGATGTCTTCCTTCCCTCAAAGAAAATAGCAAAGAACCAGTAACATGCATTGTTAAAAAGTGGAAAAATCTATGAAAAGGTAATACAAATATAGACTTAATTGTCTGTGTCCAAATTACATTTTTCTGACTGTATCATCAAATACAAAATACAAACACAGAAGGCATACTATGAAGAAGGACAGCAATCTTATCAAAACTGAGTTTGACAAAATTGTCGCTGACCTCTACTACAGTGTAAGATGCTGTTTTCAGCTGGTCTCTCAGTGGATCCACAGGCCTATAATTAGGGTAGATTTCTTAGGAGATGGACTAACCTGAAGTTGCTCAGCGAAACACTAAGGATCTCAAAGCACTGCTTTCTTTTTCCGTACTTGCCTGTGATGGTACAACATTGCAACATTGTTCTTTGGCTGTGAGCTGCTTGCGGGAACTGGCTGTACAGCGGTTTCTCATTCCTGACCCTCTATTTGAGTTTCTTGTTTATGGACTCAAGAGATTATTAGACTCAAAGCTGTGTTTCTGAAGCAGGACTTTGTGCTGAACCTGAAAGGCAGGAACATGGTGACTGCTGCCAGGGGGTCCAGTCTAACTTTTTATTTTTCCCCCATCACTGACACACTTTGAACTTCTTAAGAATGGTAGTCCTGTTACTTTGTTGTTTTCCAAAAGGGCATTTTGCAGCTGACAGTTCAATAATGTGTATTTATATTTTTAAACATTAAGGGTCTATTTGAAGACTTGGTTCTTGGTCTGTCCTGAGTTAATTCCTGCTCTCAGATGTTTTTTGTGATGTGCCTGAGTTGCTAAATGAAACTGTGACTGTACTCATTAATTACATCATGTATGTGACATGAACAGTGAAGTCACTGAGAGGGGGAAAAATCCAAACCCATGATTTCTGTTAAGGCAAAGAAATATGCTGATTATTTTGTAGGGTTGCATTTTTAGAAGTTAATACATTAACTTGAAGCCTATGAGTCCTGTCGTGCTTTCGACTTGGCTCGGTAGCAAAGTATCAGCTGTCTGCTATATTCCTCCCAAAGCTGCCATTCAGAGCCTGAATCCAAATTAATCTTTGTTGTATGATGTCAAAACAAAAATAGAGAAACTGACCCAGGAGTCACCAGCAGCATGTTAATTCTTAAACAGTTTTCATTATAATAGAGGGGGGAAGAGAAAAGAAATGAAGTCGGAACAAAGTGAAAGATTCTAATGCAATTTTATATAATAAAAAGAAAGAGAAGACAAGGGAACAAACACAGAGTGCATGTAGTCTTTATTGCAAGATTGTCTCCTCAAGCAGATGGGTTTAGGGAGTTAAGAGTTGCAAGGGGCCAAATTAATTTACGTGGGGCAATAATATCAAACAGTGTTTATACACCTTTGTAATTACAGGCCTAAAATATTGCCAATTTAAGACTTTTTTTTTACATGGAATAAGAATAACTTTGAAAAAATGTATCATTCCCTTCAAAACAGTTATTAAAATATTTTATAGTTGTAGCTAGCAGGTTTGTGTTATGTGGGGGTGTCAGCATTTTGCTGTATTACTGATAATATATATAACATTATCAGTAGAAGACAGTTACAGTGGGGCTTCTCTTTTTTGAGGGTCATGGAGGTTGGTAATATGATAGTCTTAATCTTATGGTCATTTTAACAAAAGAAAGCAAATTAATTTCATTTTGGGGCTCTAAAGCAAGTGTGGAGCTGTAAGGTTAACAGATTTTTCTACCTGCTCATGTCTCTTATTACAATGCTCCAGAACCAGTTCAGAAATTTTACTAGCCTTGTTGAATGTACCCCTTAAACTGGAAAGACTTTCTCAGAGCAGTACCTTTGTCTCCTCACGTAAACATGTTAGTGCCATTTATAAAAGGCAGGTGTTGTGCATGTATGTCAGCAATGAAAGGCTGTCTACGATGCTGGTTGTTTCAGAAAGGAGTTGCTCCCCAGTGCCAGAATTTAGAACACAATGAAATCACCAGGTGAAGGTGGTGGTACCAGTTAGTGTCAGTAATAGCTGAAGTAGTCATCTGAGCACAATTCTATTGCATAGAGTTGTTCTTATTTAATTTTGCTTTCAGCATCATAAAACTTGCAACCTGCTGACCATTGAAGGTATGAATCGTAACAATGAAACTAGAGAGAAACTGAGAGATCTCAACCTTTTTTTGCTTCTAAAGTAAAGATCCTAGTTCCTGTCTTCAAAAATAAAGCTGCACCCATGTTCTCTGAAAACCAGCTAGTCTGAATAACTGTTGCATTTAAGGAAGTCAAGGGATGTTACATAGAAAAGCTTCTTGCAGGATGGGCTGCCAGAGCACTGGTGAGCGATCACAACTCCGCAGTATTATGCTGAGGAAAAAGAGGCAGTTTCTGAAGGAGACTTCATCTGCTAGTGGTTTTGCAAAGAAATTTAAAAGTGGCACTTTGGTTTTTTGAGCTTAGTAGAACGCCCATGTACATCTGGAAGAATTGCTGCCTGCCTTCAGTAAGATGCTTCACTTAATCAGCAGAGTGTTGAATTTTGTGTTACATCCAGCTTTCAGATAGACTTAATGTAGTGATTAAATGGCTAATACTAAAACCATAGACAAGCTGCAATGTGTTATATTAATTCAGAGGTGGCAAAAGTAGAGAACATGATACAAATGGGTGCATTTGGGAGAATAATTTTTTGTAGCAGTTGGTCAGACATACATAACTTGACCAGGAGTTTATACTATTATTATCCATAATAATGCAATACAATACAATAATGAGTTCAAACAAAGGGGGTGTACAAGTGGAGACATAGATTTAATCAAGGAAAGTGAATATTTACACCAAAATTTAAATATTTTTGAGTTTAATTAGTGAAGGTCTTAGGGATTTAAGGTCAATAGTAAGTTAGTAAGAATTTGCGATGAGAATGGTGGTTGCTGGTACGTGTAATTTCTGGCTTTCTATTGGATAGCCTATTTTTTCTAATATAAGAATGATATTAGAAATTACTTCCCACAGCTCATCTATATTTACCGTTTTGAGAGATGACAGTGTAATGTCCTTCATCCTCCCATTCTTTGGAAAAAGCTTGTAGTAAAGAAAACCTAGACCTGATATGCTTCTAACAGCTGAGGCTGAAACTTAGTCCAGTTCTCAGCAGTTGAGAGTTGATTCAGAGTTGAATTAATAACTTTTTTACATCTCAAGTACATATCTAAAGTACGTATCTAAATCACTGACCTTGAAACTTCTTAGAAATATTAAACTAAATATGATTTTCTTTTCAACTCCTTGAACTATTGTTTCTTTCACAAATGGAAGCAACTCTTACCATTGTCTTCCTTGTCAGGATGGCCAGTTGGTACAGTGTGGTACATAAGATCTTGAGCTGCTGTGTTCCTCATTGCTACACAAGAACAGGAAATAAAGCACAAAATAAAACAGATTCTATTTTTGTGTTGCTTATCTATTGCTGGAAGTAGGGGAGTTCGTTCTGTCCTTAGTATCTCTATTAATTTTCGTGTAATTTGCTTTCCCCTGTGGCTAATAAGAGGATCAAGGCCTAACATTAAAATGAGATGTAACAAATGATGGAAAAGTGAAAGTGAGCTGGAGGATGAAAGCGTTATCATGGGCTTTCTGGGGCTCTCAAATTTGTATGCAAACCTTGAAACTGAAAGGGATTGGAAGGGCTGGGTTTTTCCTTCCCCTTCTTCACCTCTTTCTGTCCCTTCCCTCCCATTTGCTCCACTAGAAAACACTGCAGTTTCACAATCACTTTGACAAAAACTGGTATGTGGAAACATTTGCATGGTCTTTGTTCATTCCTATGCAAAACATGATTTATTGAAGGTTGTAGCATGACAAGGTAGCATCTGAATATACAAGCACACTTTTCCCCAAGAAAGGAGGCTTCACTTGTCTTTACCCACTTTAAAGTTGAGTCATTTCCTATAAATACACTGAACAGAATGAGGATTTAGGCATGAAACAGTCTGTACTAGCATTTTAAGAACCAATTTTGTATTTTTTGTACAGTTGAAATACATGCCAGGCTAATCTTAGAATGCCTTTTAAAGCTTAGCAAGGTCAAGTAAGTGCTTTGTGCAATCACACACATAAGTTGTGTTTAACTTTTCATTAACTTTTCAGTGTGCTAAGAAATATGCATAATTCATTTCCCTGCTGTTTTTATGTAACCATATGATAAATGAATAGGAGAGGGGAAAAAAGATGAGAGATTGGTGAACGACTACGACTGCCAACTCAAAAGAGCATGCCACTGTATAGCTTGATTTTTATTCAGATCCCAGTAAGTTATATAATTAAAAGAATATTAATCTGTACTAAGTACATCTACTGGAACACCCCCTTATAATTGTAGAACTTTGCAGTAATTACTGCTTTAGTATAGACTTTCTGATTAATATATGCCATTGCAGTTCATTAAAAGTAAGTAATGGGTGTACATAGTCTGTAAAAAGTTTTAAGAAAGGGATGAAGACTTGCTTGTATCTCTTTGCTGTGCTATGAAAGGCAGTTGCTTTTCCTTTACTCTTGTAAAGGGTTTACTCTTGTCTTGTATAATAAAATACCCTTTTTTCAGATACTCAGTCTTCATACGTAGGCTTGCTTTCTTTGGTCCTACACAACTGAACACACACTTAAGACTGTCCTCTGTGCTTATATTCAGATTACAAGATGATCGCAGTATCTGGGCAGATACTACTCCCACCATGTATGAGTTAATTTGGTGCCTCATCTAAACCTTTGATGTTTGCCCTAGTGCAGAAATTGTTGAAACTCTCAGAGCATTGAATCAAATGTGTATTTTCAGTTTTGCCAATTGTTGGAGACTAAATGTAGGAACAACTAATGGTCTGGTTTAACCAAGAAATAAACCAGAGACAGTAGAAAACTTAACAAAGAAACAGTGATAGCTTACTTTTCAAGACCTAGCCCTGCCTGCCTCCTTCAGCTGTTTAACAGAATGGTTCATCTTTGGTATCTCCATTCTGTGCAAATACTTCATTCCTTTCTTCATCAACAGAAAATGTAAGGGAGCAGTTTGGAGTAAGCAGAGGTAGTGGGGAGAAAGCCTTGATGCTCATCCCAACCTCTTAATTCCTGGACAAAACAAGTCATTGAACTGCAAACTGGAGGATTTCTGAAGGAGTCAAGGACTTCCTTGTTTCACCAGTCATCCCAGAACTGTTTCAGCAAGCCATCATGGAAGGACTGGCAGATCACCCCCCATGATCTTTTCAAACGTTATTCTAGCTTTTGTTTTCCAGCACATCCCAGTTCATTCCTGCTGCTGAGATCCAAGCTTTCTAGGCATAATGAGGACAGCTAGCTGTGTGTAGTAACGTTTTTTAGTTGCCATGCTCAGAAAATGTGGTACGTTATATTTTTTTTTCTTCCACTGTTCAGTCAGAAAATTATTTTGGTGAGATATATAAATTGTAGAATAATATATAAAAATATTTGCCTCATTAGGTAGTGTTTGTAAATGAGATAGCAGACTAGTAGCAAAATACCATTTGCATAGGCATTGCAGAGAAACCTAAAACATGCGAGTTCCATCTTAAGAAAATAATACTTTTCCCAATGACTTGTTTGTGTTTAGGGTATCACAGATATATAAGAAAAAGTTTAAACCATCTCTAAATCTTAAAACTTCAGGGGTGGGTGTCTGAAGTTTGAACTGCTCAAAGCATCTTCAACTACAGCAGCTTACCCAGGACTTTGTCCAGCTGGGTTTTGAATATCTCCAAGGATGGAGAGTCCACAACCTCTCTGGGCAATCTCTGCCACTGTCTGACCACCCTTACAGTGAAAAAAGGTGGGGTTTGGGTTTTTTTATGTTCAGATGGAATTTCCTGGAATTCAGTTTGTGCCCATTGCCCTGCCACTGGCACCACTGAAAAGAGTCTGGCTCCGTCATCTTTGTTCCCTGCCATTAGGAATTTAGCCACATGAATAAAACCCCTCTCAGCCTTTTCTTCTCCAGCTGTACAGTCCCGGCGCTCTCAACCTCTCCTAATATGACAGATGCTCCAGTCCTCTAAACCTCTCCCTAGCCCTTTACTGAACTTGCTGCAGTACATCCATGCCTCTCTTGTACTCGGAGCCCACCAGCACTGGACCATGCACTCTTGATGTGTCTCACCATTGCTGAGCAGCGGGCATGGATCACTTCGCTCAACCTGCTGGCAGTGCTCTGCCTAATGCAGCGCAGGAGGCTATTTGTCTTTTTTGCCATTAATGCAGAACCTTTTTAGATGTTTTCCCCTCTCTTATCTGGGGCAATCTATTGACACTATAAATGTATGCTGATGCAAATAAAATCAGAATTTATTGTCTGAGAAAAAACTATAAGCAGTTTTAAACTGTGGGTAATTTTTTACCTAAAAGTTTCAGATCAATATAAATCAATGTGTTGCTGAAATGCTACAAGAAAACAAAAAGCTGAATGAAAAATAAAGAGAAAAGGCTTGTACTTTTTCCATCCATAATGCATGCCACATCCACATTTTTTCCTTCCTGCTGTTTGCACTCATCACTAGCATACGTGTCCAAGATCATTAGACAGATGCACAGATTTAATTATAAAACAATATGAGAGATAATACTATTAAAGTGCCTAATTTAGATGTATAGTCTCCTTAAATTCCTTTCCAGAAAGAAGCAAACGGTGATACTGCAGAGATCTTAGAAGACCTGGAATGCCACCTGGATGTACTTACTTCTCATTGTTTTCTATATGTGTGTATGTATATATATATATGTATGTGAGCACATACACACTGGAGTCTAAGAAGAATGCTCCGAACTTCAGCATCGTGGTTCAGTATAACGAATATAAGCCTCCGTACTCATGGTGATCTATTAAATGTACAGGTACAATTCTGGTAAGAACCCACTCTTTTAAGAATTAAAGCCTGCAGGCGAGATCACACGCAAACGTTAGGGCCGTACACACTAAGAATGTGAACTGTCTCACTGCTGCCATTTCCATTCGCGGTTGACCACATAAACTGCTGAGACAGCACATTGTATCAGGCATGCTGGTAATTGTGGGATTAATTTGCAAATACTTTGCTTGGAGGTACTGGAGTCTATCCGTGTCTGACATTCAGAATGCTTGTGTTCATCTCACCTCAGAGCTCATTTGTAGTAATTGCTAAGAGATCCAAAGTGACTATTTATAGAGTGCATTGGAGAAATCAGTACTATATTCATTAGCAGAAGCTTTGGCCAGAAGATGAAAAAGGGAAAAAGCAGACTTCAATGTTGATAAATTGCAGAGCAGTCTAACAGCATTGTTAACTTCCTTTTGCAGTGACAGGGGTCTCCTGAGTGGATCCAAAGGCTTCGTGATTGTTTTTCCTGGCATCTATAACTTAAAGCAATCACTTGCTTAAAATGCATGTTGGCAGATTTGCCTTGCCCTTGTGCTGTTTTTCATTGAGAGTTTAAGTATGAAAGGTAAGTGGGCTTCCCAACAAAACAGCACAAATGTAATTTACAACCTTCAGTCCAAAGAACATATTTTAAAGTGTTGTTTTTCTCAAAGCAGATGAATTATTACCTAAACAGCAGCAAGCTAAATCTGGTGTTGATAAAATGACCACTGGAACCATGTTGAGATTCTGTTTGCTTTGCTAAATCCACTTTTATTCACACCATGAATTCTGTGTAATTGATAAATATTTTCTTCTAGGAATTTCATGTGGTATTTTTTCTGGAAATTTCTACTGAAACCATTGATGACATCTAGTATTTAAATCAATTATTCTGTTTCCCTTTGGGAAACTGCTGTAGAAAGCAAGGACCGACTTTTAAATTCATAGGAATGTTGAGACAAGTTTGCCAGTACTCAGCTTGTTTTACAGTACTGACCTTTAGGTGCTGTTTTGTTTTCACTGCTTTTTTGGATTTTACTTCTGCTTCTGAAATGACCCACATCCCATGTCCAAGGATTTAATTATCTTCCACATTCAAAATCTTTGTTACCAGCGCTAAGGATTACGCAAACTGGTGCCTATTTCTCTCTATCACTATTTTTTCTCGGAAAACAAAGTCAAACAAATAGTTGAAAAATCAAAAGAAAATAACCATGTTTAAGGAGATTATTTGTGATTATGACTACTGATCTCAAAATACAGCTAGAAGTTGTCTTTTTTTTCTGAACTGTAAAATAACTGCGCTGTGATTTAACGCTCAGTAGTTCAGTGTCTTTTCTTTCTCATATCTACAGTGTTTTCAGGGTTTTTAATTCAACACTGTGTCCACTTGAGCATTTTCCCTTGTGTATGTTCTTGTAAATAAATAAATTCAACAAAATATGTACGTGGTAGTTAAAATGATGCTATTCTTACTACAACTTTTAATTTTGCCAGCTGATTTCTCACAGTAATCTGTGGAATCGGTGTTTTATAGGATTTGGGATTTTTTTAAAGCAGACTTGCTGTATAACTTAAGAGGATTGTTTCAATGTGTTGCAAAAAGGTCTGATTGTTGCAAAAAACTCTTTCTCACAATTTATGCATATAGAAGAACTTTGTGACTGCTAATGAGTTCAGGGGTAAAAGTTATTCTACCCCCATTTATATACACTTATTCAGTAGATTATGACAAACCAAGCCAGAATATGCATCTGGGAAACTAACTTGTGATCCTTTCAAAACATATACAGTCATAATATTACATTCTCTCCATTCGCCACATTCTTCTGACTCCTTTGTTATGGTGGCTTTTATATCCTCTTTTTACAGGCTGCTTGTTGTTTGGTGGTGGTGTTTGTTTGTTTTTTAGAATAAAGGTGTCGTGGACAACTCCTTCAAGTTGTACAATTGTTTCTAACATCAGATGGGTGTTGGGAGTCCCTCTCCTTTTTGCATAGCTAGGCTGTATCAAGGTCATTGCATGTAAGTACAAATATAATGCACACTTTGCACTTGACTATTTTTGCTTTGATACTGAATTAGAACTGTGAAATGATGGTTACTGAGTATCCCAATATATCTAATAATCCTCTGGCCAATTTTTTTTTTTTTTTTTTTAAAGAAAGCAGAAGGCAGATTTTTGTCATCTTCTCCTAGTTGTCTCCTGTAGTGCATATAACTTTCAAATGTTAAATGCAAAAAGCAACTTCCCCATGCTGACTGCTATAAAACTTCATGGCAATGTCACAGACTGTGTTACTGTCGCAGCCTTTATCTGTCATTACTTTTGCTCTTAAAAACAATAGATATTTAGGACGGGTTGGCTTTTCACTGGGAGACGGTGATGTGAGGGTGTGAAATTACTGCAGGAGATTATACTGGCGATTCACAGAGGTATGCTTTCTACTGTATCAGAAGCTGGACTTAGGCCATAGTTTGGTGGCATATGATACCATGGGAGTCTTTTCTTAATAGCAACTAAGGCTGGTTCTGAACATTCTGGTAATTAAATGTCCAAATTCATTATATAAGAGTAGGACTTAATGGCTGTGAGTCAAATATGGGTACTCCAAACACCCTTCCTGATTCTCATGTTTCACAAAGCTCTGTACTGTTGTATAACAGCTCCTCGTACATTTCTGTCTGCTTCGTAAAGAATGATGACAGGTTTTACAACTGCACTTTGCTCTGTTAATCTGCGTACTACTACATTTTTGGCAGATCAAATATTCTTCACTTTCATTCGTAGTGTTGCTATTTGGCACCAACAACACTTCAAAGGTAAACTGTGTAAGTGCATAAGGAGTCCCTGGGATGGAAGATGTTATGTATATATGATACGAAAACATCATAGTTATATGCTTTAATACATACATCTATTTTTAGTTTCATAAAGGATGCTGAAATATTAATAGCTATTTCATTCTAACATAATACCGCCAAACTATAAGTTGTTGAATTGGCATCCATTATCTCCTCCTTTTTGAAATTTCCTTGAAATTCCTCCTCCATTTTGTTAGTGTGGAAATTAAGCTCTATGTTGTAAAAATTATGTGAAGCTGAAACCTGAGAAGAATTGTCTGACAAGTATAATTCACTATTAGATTATTCAAACTTGAGGCAAGCATAGTGCTAAAGTGTTTGGTGATTACATGATCTCTGCTCCTTTACATTCTTTTGACAAAGCAGATTACCTCCACTATGCATGTATTCCCCCATTAACCAGGAAAATGAGGAAGAATTTAAAGGAACATCTAAACCTCAGCTTAGGTGAGAGAATGTGCAATGAATTTAGGGAAAAACGTAACACGAATGGTCCTAATCTCCAAATCATACTGAGAAGTGTTAAATTATAGTAGATTAGTTGCTGCTGTTGTTAATATCATGCTTTATCTTGTTGTATTATTAAAGCCTGTACATCAGAGGTTGAGTTCCTGGAATATTGTAGTAAAAGAATGAAGTCTCCAAAGGAAAAGAGACGCTGAGACCTCTGTTATGTACTCTCTATAAAAATATGAGGATAGCTTCTAAAGCTGTCAGAAACTTAAGAAATTCTACATGACTATTTTCATGGGAAAAGATTTGCATAGGCAGAAGACATTAAAATGAAGAAAGCTGCCCTGAGCATGATAAACAGACATGCACTTCTGCTGTGTCACCATGATTTAAAAGATCAGTCGTCAGGGCTAAATATCTTAAGATGGAGAGGAGGCAAGGGAAGGAATAATTTCTTTGTACTGTTCTGGTGTTATTAGTCTCAGCTGCAGTAGCTGCTCAGCTGTGGATGTTACTACGAATCATATGCTTGGAGACTATCCTTCTGTGTAATATTTAAATCCTGAGCTCTGCACTGTGATCCTTAGTGTTTAACAGGTGTGGCTGTGTGCAGAATTCAATAGTTTGGTGAGAACAGTCTGTAGGATGTAATATTTTTATGCAATGCAGAATTATCAGCAAAAAGCGTTTGCATGCAGCTAGTAAGAATGCACACCTAATTCTCTTCAAATGGTACTCCCATCAACTGCTTTAAATGATTAATAAGGACAAGCTGAAAATAGCACCACATTTACCTAAAATTTGTGTGATTATTTTTGTAAACATTTCATTCAGGCTTTCTCTGCCATCTTTCTAAGCATTGTCAAAACAGAAATGTTGCTATTCTGGATCAGTTTTTCTCAGTTTGTTCTGAGAAAACATCTTCATCATGACCCAGAGAGACGTAGCAGGGGAAAGCACCAGCAATGTTGATTCTCAGTAAGCATGTGGTTTAAGATCAAATGAGAAAACTAATCCAGATATTTACAAAATAGTTACAGGTTTCTAATTTTTTTCCAAAGCTAGTAACTCAATTTGGTGAGCACAAGTCTGTATTTTCTGATGAGCTTGTCTGAAAGCACAACAAAAATATGGTCGCAGCTTATCCTGGTTTCAAATAAGTTAGAAATAGTTTTAAAAGATGCAGAGGGATTTGTGCTTTTGTTATGTTGGCTGTCCTACTTTTTCATTAAGTCCTTGCTGAGATAAGGTTAAGACTGGAATTTAAATGGTGTTAAGGAAGAAGCCAAGATAGTAATCAGAATATAATTAACAGTGTATCATCTCTCAAACAACCAGGGCTGGCCAGTGCTGCTATTTACTAATAAGAAGTGGTGGAAGATTTCCAGTTTTCCAAGTAATATGCTCACAATTTTCACTGTAGCAGTATATAGATATTGTGTGATGCGTACAATTCCTTTACACCAAAGAAAAATCCATCCTATCTACCAAATACTTTTGTCCGCTCTTCAAAATTCACTCTGTTTCAGTTCAGCTTTGGAGACATTCAGTAACTGGTGTTAACCCTTATGGTGAAAAGATTATATGGCACAACAGAACTGTTACAAAGCCTCTGTGTAAAACCAGGGAGGTTTGGTTAAATACCCAACATTATCTGCTCTAGCAATGTTTCAAAGATGCCATCATCTATTTGGCAATGCTGTGAGGAAAAGTAGTACCTTCACTACTTTTCCTCACAACTTTGAGGAAAAATGAGGGGGGGTGTTCTTTTGACTGATTTTCTAATACTGGCATGTTAGTTCCTCAGTCTATGTAATGTACATCATCTGTACACTGTGCTTCCTTCATAAATTGAAAATATACATACATTTTTCCACAGGTCCTGTGTCCCAGAGCAGGGACTCCCCATCTCTCAGAATCACTATCAGGCCTTCTCCTTGCGAATTTTGGAGAATTCTGACTGATAACTGTGAGTATTAAATAAAAAAATAGTAACAAAAAAAGGTTGGTGGTAAACCTTTGCTATAGAAAGCCGCGGTTACATCCCCTCTGGCTGAGGTGGGGTCAAAGCCGTCCTCACGTGTACGGCCTCTCCGCGCCGTTCCCGCCAATGCCCCGCCATCTTGCGAAGGCGAGAGGCAAATTTTAACGTAAAAACTGGAACACTATTACACCGGGGTGGGGGTCCCCACACCCCCTCAGGACGCCCCTTCTCCGGCCCTCTAACCCCTGCTGAGGCCCGGCCCCCCTCCGCGGGGCTCTCGGCCCTGAGGGGTGCCCCAGGCGGGAAGCCAGGGCCGAGGCGTGGAGGGGTGTCCCCACCTCCGTGCCGCTGCGCGCTACCTGGAGCCCCAGCGGAGCTGGGCGCGGCGCCGGCCTCTCCCCGCTGAGGGGAGCACCAGCCCTGCCGGGGGAGGCGACGCTCCGCTGGGGCCGGTACCTCGGCGGGGAGGGGTGAGGCGCTGCCCGCCTCCCCACCCTCCCTAGGGCTTTCCCACTCGCCGCGGCCCCGCTAAGTCTGACGGAGCGCCGCCGCCGCCCACCGCAGCATAGCGGCCCGGCGCAGGAGGGAGGCGCCGTGCGCGGCCCGACTCCCCGGGCGCCGCCGCTGAGGGCAGCGGCCGTTTCCGCGCTCCCGGCGGTTCTGCTCTGCTCCGCTCGGCTCGGCGGCTCAGGTAGGAGCGGGAGCCTGGCGCGGCCCAGCTCCGCCGGCGCGGAGGGGGGGGGCGATGGAGGGACCTTGGGGAGCGGCGACCCCCGGGGCTGCCCTGCGCTGAGGTGACCTTGAGGTGCGAGGAGGCGGCAGGGGAGCGCTGCCTGGGGCAGCGGCGCCGGGAGCCCGCCGGGCCAAGCCCGCCCCGGGGGGTGCCGGGGGCAGCGGGATGCGGCTGAAGGATTTTTCCGGGCGGTGAATGGAGACGGCTCGGTCTGCGGGTCGGGAGAGCTGTGTGGCAGCCGGCTCCGCTGCCGTGGGGTAAGACCGCCTCACACAACGCTTCGGTCTCGGTCCGTTTCGAGCCCGGGGGCTTTAGTGACAGGACAGGAGCGCGCAGGAGGCGGCGGGCAGAGGTGACAGCGCTCTCCCGTGCCCTCTCGGGAAGGCCGAGGGCTGGGAGCTGGGTGGCGGCGGCGGCGGAGCCCCGCGCTGGCCCGCCCGAGGCGCAGCGGTCCCCGGGGCAGCGCTGCCGCCCGCAGCACCGCGCCCGGCGGGAGCTTGAGCAACCCCGGGGCCGCGCTCTCGGCGCCAAGTTTCAGAAGGTGACGCTTTTCTTAGAAGTATTTATTTGAGAGAGTTAGGAGGAGGTTTATGCCCCTCAGCCCCGCTCCTTCAGCTAGGTTGTGTGAGGTGATGAGCTGACGGAAGGAGAAGCCCCGCGGGCGCGCCCTCGCCGCCGTGTCCACGGGCGGGGAACTCGCCCAGCTCCCGCGACTTCAACTGAGCTCAAGTACGGCGGGGTTGGGGCGCTTTTTTTTTTTTTTTTTTTTTTTTTTTCCCCTGAGGGGTTTAAATACGTTTTACAAGCAGTGGTTTTCAAAGCCTCGCAGTGCTCCAGTGAAGCGTTCAGAGCGCCTCAGAGCCCGACAAAACCTGCGGCGGGAGGTAACTTCCCCTGGGTCACCCCGTAAAGCACCCGCCGAGGTGCCCTTGGTTCCCGGCTGAGGTGTCGGCTGGAGTCCCCGTCGCCACCACCTTTCCACGGATGTCGTCAAGATGTGCTTTCCTGTCGTCACTGAACATAATGAATTCTTTTTCTAAAATTTTGACTTAGAGGTTGTACTAGAAATGTGAAAGAAGGAACAGTGTCTTCTGTTCTGTATCTTTGAAAGGCCTATTGTAGGTGGAGGAAACCTGTCTTTTATTTAATTAAACTGTCAAAAAGTTTACTTCAGTGTATCTCTTGCTGATCGTTTTTGCTTGTATTTTTTTTCCTTCTTGTGCAGTTTTTATCACGTTACACCAACACAACCTAAGTACTTTTTTAACTTTCTTTTTATTTAAAGCGTATTTTGTAGTAAAGTGATACTTGAGAAGCATGGATGCCAAGCTAAGCAATGGTGTAGAGTAGGACTTCACTGCTGCTGAAGTAAACTAAAATGTAACTTTATAAAAGTTGACGCTGCCATAACTCAACGCCCAAAGACTAAAGAGGAATCATTTAAAGAATACTGCTATGTTGCTGGTAGATACTGCAAGCCCTTAGTTACATAAGCAGTTCTTTGAGTGGGACTGTATGTGTACGGTCATGTCTGCAAGTAGCACTTCATTTCTGATCCTGTCCACTCATCTACACGTGACTAATTTTCATGTGGTGACTCAAATAGAATTCAGCATTTTCATGACTTTTATGTGAAGAAATGGTTGCTTGTCTATGTGTATCTTGCTAATAAACTAGTTCAGTATTCTTTTTAATGACTTTATGATCTAATGTTGAGCTCCATTTTCAAAGTGAGCGTTCCTGTAAGTTATTCGTAAAGCAAAAGAATATGTATTAAATGTTCAGTATCAATAGTAGCATTTTTCACTTTAACATTTAGTGGAATGAATGCAGGGTATTACTACATTACCTTTAAGTCACATTTGATATCATTACCAGTATTGTCTTTTGCTCACATGCTATAAATCCAGGACACAACCTCTTGATTGTCTAGCCTATTGAATGGGATATTGATCCAAATTTCTGGCATGTCTCTATTCAAACCGTATCTTTTAACCATTCAATTGCATATTTCCTGATTATGTTAAGTATTTTGACAGGTTTTCCATGAGGAGATAGCGGGTGTACTTTCATGGTGTTCTGTAATGCTGTCACCTCAATAGGATTCATTTTGGAGGAGTGCAGTGGGGAGAGCAAATGGACTTTTACAATAGCCAATGGGTTTGCTTTGGTTTTCCTCAAATAGGAGTTTGGTATCATTTGAGATGCCTCAGGGTAACTTGCACTGTAACTTCAGAACAGGTGCAGGATGATGAATGAGGTTGGGGAAAAATAATAATGTGTGTTGACCGTGAGAATAAAGCAGATTAATTATACAAGAGTTAAGTGTTTGTTTTAGTGACAGTCTGATGGGATATGATAGTGGAGGTGATCATTGGAGTGGGATGAATGTTTACATTTAAGCAAAATTGTGTGGCTGCTGAAGTCTTGTAAAATAAACATTTTAATGAAGTTCAAGCTTCTGATGAAGCTTACCATTGGAATGTGTGTGTTAGATATACTTAAGAATTCTGTTTAAAAACTAAGCTTTACATATAATGCATACTGTGCAGTAAATGCTTGCAATTCACAAAGTTCAAAGTGGAACTTAAGTTATATTTTGAAATAAAAAATATGTAAAAACTAAGTAAGTAAAGGTAAGTATAAATGCAGACTGTTTTAAGAATAGAAGTGGCAAATGCAAAAGGATGAAATAGTTTTAATTATTAGAAAAGAAAAAATCTAAAATCATGGAGAAAGGAAAAGTGAGCATGGACAAATGATATTTACATGTAATAGGACATTAATACCTGTCATAGTGGCTGAGATGCATGCTGGTCTCAGTGTATTCATGCTACAGAATTATCAGTTAAATCAGAAAGGCTTATTTTTTGCCAAAGGCTACTCTGAAAAAAGTTTCATCTTCCACAGAGTTGTTTAGTAGTGAAATATTTCAGACTTCCATTTTATAGGTGTGACCAACTCTTTCACATTTATTTAATCTAATACAGCATATCCTAAGTGATAGCATTTTCTTGGGTCACCCCATGCGCATCAGTGTGGATTTGTCATTGTGTAAAAGATCATTATGTAAAAGGCCTTGTTTTCACATATTTTGAACCTTATGTTCAGAATTTGTGACTATTTTGTAACATATGAAGAAAATAGCTGGTGTGCTGGCAGGGAGGCCCTCCACACACTGGAATGTAAATCAAAAAGGCTTTAAATGTTTCTTGAAGGCACAAGTTGCTATGTATTTAACACGTACAATAGGAAGTGTATTTTGGAGGGTTCATTGCATACCTTTAAATGCACAGAAAAAGACATCATTTCTGAAGAGCCTGAGTTTCTTCAGCCTGAGTGCTGAAATTGGTGCCCTCATAGTCTCAATAGCAATTGTGGAAGCTTATTTAACTGCTTTCAGCTGTTTCTGTCCTAGATCTAAAGGCCTCTCATTATTGGCAGATTTTAACGACTTCCATCACTCCTATTTCAAGGCCTTACATCCCAAAAACTGCTCAGCTTCCAGAAGTTGCCATATTTGGAGTGCCAATTACTTGTGAAAGCAACATTGTGGTGCAATTCCTGAATGTCTGTGGAAGAGCAGCAACAGTGATACTGTCTACTAGGTAGTACAGTTGTCATAGTACAAGAATCTTTGTGTGCAATTAATCTATTCACTGTATAGTGGAACACCTTTAAAAAGTAATAGCACTGGGCCTTTCAGAACCAAACCTGCTTTCTTTCATTGGTGCTTCTTGTGAAGGAGGTACTTTTGTCCTCCCTGCATGTAGCAGTCTGATTATGTATGTGTGGTATGTAGTATGGAAACCATCACATGGGTTTGCAAATTCATCAAGGAAGGGTTAATTTTAATTGTTGAAGGGACAGGACTTGGAGCTGCAAGACTGAATCACTTTTCCCTCTCACACCCACCAAGCTTTGTGGCAGTTTGACCTTGCGTTTCAAGTTTTGCAAAACTTCGAGTGATATGAAGCCCAGAATACTGAAGCTGACTCTATTCAGCATTTTTTTTTTCTAAGATTACTAAGTACTTAATTCTGTAGTGTTTGGGAATTACCTTTAGCCTAATTTATTTATTAACAGGCCTAAAATAACTTACATTGAACTTCATGAAAAGTATGTCTTAATATAAAATCATCCAGCAGGGATGAAGATTGCTTAAAAATACTGCAGCTGCTGCTGTCCACTCCATATTACGTGCATCTTTTCTAAAAATGCTTTAGGATCCAGGAGTTTTCTGATAAATAGGAGCTTTTTCTTGGTGGTTAACAGTGAGACCAACACCTAGTGGTATTCCTTTTGATATCTCATTATGAGCAGGAGGTACTTTCCGAGCCTCTGGATGGCTTTACTATGTGCAAGTCACAGTGTCACCTTGAATGTATTTGCTGATCATATATGTTCTATCCTGCTTATTGAATAGCGGTTCTTCCTCAGTGGAAGTTATTCCCACTAATGGGAAGTCTTCTATCATGGAAGGTGTAAATGCATTCGGAGAACATACGAAAGAGGCCCATGTATTAGACTATCCAGCATTTCAGTTTTTGTGATGCCGGTATTTTCTTGGCATTTTAAACCTTTTTGTAATATTGTTATTATTTAAACAGGCTAGTAAAGTTTAAGGGAATTGAAATAATAGGAGTTTTGTTTTCAGGGAATGTTCTCTATAACCAAAACTGGAGACTCCCAGTGGGTTGGTAGGTTCCTAGAAAGTATTCTAATAGGCATCTCGAAACATTTTTAAGCATCAGTTTTAAATGAGGGTGTTTATGACCATCAAAAGCAGAAAAATGTTTTTTTGCTATCACCATATTTCCTAGAAGATCTGTTGATAGCCCTTGCTGAAGCTTAAAGGAAATTCAGTTTATTCCAAAAAAATTAAGATTTTTATTCTTTGTCATCTGAGGAAATTGATCTGTGTGCTTCTAGGTTCTGGCCTACAGTCACAGTAAAAGCGAAATGATGGTTTTGAGAATAAACTTACACAACAAAAACTAATTTGGGCTATATTAGGTGTATATGCAACTGCTTTGCCGCATTGAACTTGTAGTCATAGGTTCAAATGCAGTTTTAATGCATTGCTTTATTCTACAAAATCTAAATGTTCACCAGCATGTTTCTAATGTGTGAAGTATTTTACTAGCTTTAAATCAGTTTTTGTGGACTGAAAATAGAAGACTGGCATGAGGTTTTGCTTGTAACTGGTAGAAAGTAATTACATGAAGGCAAAATGTCAAAATTTTATCTGGAAAAGATCTATACCATGTTACTGGGTTTTTCTTAGTTGCAGTAAGTACTAATTGTCCAAAAGCCCCAACAAAAACTAGGCCTGTTTTTGGTTAAACATGCAAATGACACAAGAATCGTTCTGAAAGAGGTAGAATGATTCTTTTTGAAAGGTTATATACTCTGAAAAATTGATGCGTCACACACAGTAGCACTGCTGATTCTGTCAAGTGCTAAAGAATGTGAGAGCAATAGGAACAAGAAAATGCCATTATGGTCTGTGAGGGTTGGTGTTAATAGGTTTGTTTCCTCCAGAAGAGACAATATTATGTTGCTTTTTGTGTGACCCAACAGCGTTCCCATCATATTTATTCTTGGAGCTGGTAACATTTATTGCTCCCTAGCTAAATAAGATGACATGACAGAGTTGCATTTACTGTGAATTTTCTTGTGTGGGTTTTTTTTTTCTTCCTTTTTTTTGACTCAGGATTTGCAGGTTTCTGGACAGTAGAGAAAAATGGAAAGGTTACTTTATGTGCAGCACTCCTGTTATACATCCTGGCATGACATATGCCTTTTTTAAAAATACCATTGTACTATTTGTTAGTTACAGTCTACGGTGGCTTCCAGATCCCTTCCAGCAGAACTGAGCTTAGCTCTATTTTATGTTTTTGCATGATTTCTAGATTTGCACTTGCTCTGCTTACAGTTTACTTTTCAACCAGTTCTTCAATATATTAAGTTTTATGTTGAAAGTTGATCTTGTCCCCTTGTGGACTGAAGGTGATACGAACCCTACCTGCCTACTTGACAAACATTCTTCTCTGCTGAAATTTGTTAATGTATACAGCCAGCTGTGAGATATACTCTTGCAGTGTGCCACGTGAAATTGCATTCGGTTGACAGGGAATTTTAATAATAATTTTTGTGTGGTGGTTTGCTTGTTTGTTTTTTAAGAAACTGTGCACCCACTTAGCTGCAGTTTCGTATCAGTTCCTTGCTATGCTGTGATTTTATATCAGTTCTTACTCTCCCAGGAAAATACCATGTTGGACAGTTACTGAAAGCCTTACTGTAGCCCGTATAAATTGCCTGTTACTGAGTTTTCCTTCTTTAGTAGGCCAGTTACCATATCAAAAAGGAAACTTAATTGGTTAGACATTTTAATTATTTTCAGGCACTTAATCCTGTAGGTGCTTATGTGATGATTTAACTTGTTTCAGCATCTTCCTTGGTATAAAAGGGAGGTGGACTGGTTTGCAGTTTCTCAAGTCAGATTTGCTTCTCCTTTTGAAGTTGCATACTATTTTTGCCTCTCCACAAAAGTCCTTTGGGAACTTTACCCTTCCTTCGTGCATTATTGAATATAATAGCTAGTGTTTGGGGGTGGCTTTAGGTAATTCCTTAAGTACTCTGCAGTGAACTTCATCATTCTCTATCAAACTGAGTATGTCTGGCTTCTTTTGGTGTTTTTCTGCCTGTTCTTTTTTCTTCAGGCCTGTAGTCCTGTCTTCTTGGCAAAAATCACTTCAGAAAATTTTTTGCTTTTCATTATCCTTTAGATGGAGACATTAAAAGAATATGAAGGAAGTACTGAATACTCTTCACCATCTGCTATTTTCTTTCCTTTCCCATTAAATCCTAGAACCTCTGCTTATCTTTGTCTCCCGCTTACTTCTGCTGTATTTATGTATCCTTTTCCTATTGCCTTTTTATGTCCCTCATTAGTTGTTGATCCTTTTGTGTGTTAGCTCATCTGGATTATACCTGAGACATTTGTGCCATTTTTTTTTCTACTTGTCCTTTGTTAAATGCTCTTGTTTCACTTTTTGTACAGTCTCTTCAGATTGTCAAAGCCTTTGAAGACCCTGGGTGTAACAGTAATAGTGTTTCACAATGCTTCCTATGTTCCCTGTGCACTGAGATAATCTGTTGCACTATTTTATATAGGTAACTATAAGTTTTCCTGAACTCCTTGATCATCTCTTCAAGAGATGTTACAAATCATTTGGCTGAGTTTGCTGAACTTGCTGACCTGATTTCCACTTCTTTTTTTGTGCATCTTTCACATCTTCCTTTCAATGTGCTCGTGAATTCTCTTGACTTGTGGTGATGCTTACTTGAAATGTATTGCTGCCCTTAAAATCTCAGCCAATGCTTTCCTATTAATCAGAACAAAATACAACTGCAGCGTTAGTAATGTCTTCCACATTCATACCTTTATCTTATTAGCACAGCTCCACCTTGATAATAAATATCGTATTTCCTCCTCAAGGGAGCAGCACGAAAAAATTAAAAAGAGCATTTATGTGATGGCTAGGGCATCAGTTGGGGGAACTAAGATTGTGTGTGCTTTTACTTGCTTTGTTAGGGGACATTTTCTGCCTTCATATAGCTTGCTTGCCTTTGCTGGGCTGCTGTTTCAGATTAATAATTAAACTGCTACAGTATGCACCTAACCTGCATGTTTCAAGGATTAATTCATCACTTCTTGTAAAGCTACTGAGAATTTTGGATAGAAAATGCTGTTGTAAGTGTAAAGCATTGTTTGTATCTGCAAGATATTTCTAATGTTATTTAAAAAGAGTATTAAAGCCCCTTAAATAAAAGTGAAGTGTGGTAGGTTCTTCGTATACACAAACAGCCAAGGCTTTTCTCTCTGTGAAAACATTCTCCTTTTTTTGGGTGTTGTTCTTGCAGGCACTGTTCTGAGAACCAGTGCATTTCAAGCAGAAGAACCTGCCTAGAACAGGATATGTTTTCAGTTAAAATTTCATCCTGCTCTAGGGAGGGAATATCACATTTGTAAACTTAGCACTAAGTGTTGCACTCTTGTCAAGAGGCCATTTCCAAGTAACATGTACGGCTTGATTGTCAAATAAGTTACAGATAACGGAGTAGAAATATTTATTGTATTAGGGATAGGATTTTTAAAAAGGGGAGGAATGGAAGCCAAATGGAATTTTAAGTCCTGTTGGCTTGTCAATGGGATTTGTGCAGCTGTAAGTTGGATGTTTTTGAAAATTGCATGCTAAATTGGTGACTAATAGAGATCTTCCCATGATAATCGCTTACAAGTTACTATTAATAATTCAACCAAAGATTATTGGAGTCTGATTCAGTAACTCCTGAAAATGATGAAAAGTTTCTGTCATTGATTTTAGTGGCTTTGGGTTATGTTGTTAGGGTGCTCTGATGGAATAATGTACTTTTGGGGGATAGTCTTGCTCCTTCCAATGCATCTAGATAGCCAAAATTGAAAGTCATAAGTTACAGGAGAAACAGATGATGGAATCTTCTTTGATGCTGTTTATGTACAAGTATTTACAAGGATGTGTAAGATCCTGTTCCCTTGAGCGCGTGAAGAATCGGACAAAGTGAGTTTCTGTCTGCCAGCTTTCCACAGCAAAAGCTCAGTGGTGGATTTCCTTGGGAAGGGAGGTGGGCTATGCAGTAGCTATTGCTGCTGTGCAGCATGGGCTCTGCATCAAACGAAACAGCAGCAGTGCCCTGCCTTCCCTCCCAGCCTCCCTCCATCAGCACGCAGACATGTCCAACGCCGCAGCCTTTGCTGTTACGCACCACTGAGGAGCTGGCTGTTGTCATCATTCCTTCTCTTTGTCCTTTACTCTCTACCTCTCCTCTTTCATTTTAGCTCAGTCTTTTCCATTCTCAAAAAATACCTAGGTGAATCCTTTCCCCTTAAACCATTTGAATTCCTAAACAGTCTTATTTTCATACTGCTTTGGTTGGAAACATGCCTTTTACAGATGTTTTAATAGAGGGATGTCAATTAAACCTACCGGTTCTATCCACCAGATTTTCAAGCATCCCAGAAGCACAGCACTGTCTTTGGATAATCTGTGTATAAATATAAAAAATAGAAGCCCCATGCATATATTTGTGAGGACATGAAATCTATAAAAGAACAACAGTGGATTACTGGTATTGTTATTAAAGCAGATATAATATTAAGGGATTTTTAGGGAGATGTGGAATTTTTGTTATCATATCAATGTCTGTGAAAAGAGATTGGTTAATCAAAGCAAAGACTTGTGGAAATATATTCAGTAATGCTGAAAGATTAGCTGATTAGTTCCAGATCTCTCTGCAAAGGAGACAGTTATTTTATTTTTCTAATTGAAAATACAGCGGTAGTGGTGTTGAACTGGAAGTCATTTGGAAGTATTTTTGTCTTCATACAACGCCACTTGGTGCCTGTTAGCAGTCTGCCTCTTTGCAGCAGCAAAGACTGTACTGCACTGATGTCTTTTCAAATTGAATAAAATTCTGCTTCAGACTGACCCTGCCTGAATTTCTGTGTCCGTGGAACTGAGTATTGCACACTGAAAGGTGCTTGAAGAAGCTGAAAGGAACACTTACGAGTGCATACGTTAGTGTTTAGTTCCTACGTGAATGCTTTCCTTGGTGCAGGGGGAGAAAGGCTGTTATTATATATGACTTCTGGCTTTGTAACTTTCCTGTGATTCAGCCTAATTTTTTTTTTTCACTTTTCTCTGTGAACATGGTGAAAGAAATATGAGATTGGAGGAGCTTATGATATCCATCCTGATTTTAAACATATGACTTCTGGAAGATTGTAGCCCAAAAAGCTTTGCTATGTGAGGGGAAGGTATGCCGAAGGAAAAGCCATAGGATGACTGTAAGTGTTGAACAATAAAACTGGAACAAAAAGCTTTCTATAAATAGTAGCACGGTCCCAGTTCAGTGAAGTACTTAAGCATATGCCTAAATCCCTCCTTGTTCAACAAAGCACTTACACGTACATTTGAATTTTTCTGAAATAAAGCAGTAAACATCAGGCGTAAGTGTTTTGTTGAATTAGGGGCTGTATCAGTGCAGACAGACCTGGAGGGAATGATGGTTTTCTTCATGGGGAAAATGGTATGCTGTAAGTCTTTGGGGCATAATATTTTCTATGAAATTTCTGACATTGTGCACTGACCAATTAACTTCGAGAACTATTGGACATTAAAGTATTAAAGAATAATTGTGTTCAAATATTCCAAAAAATGGTGTTCCTTTGTTGTTTGCAAATTGATCAGACTTAATGATAACTGCTGCATTTGTAGCAGTAGGACCTGTATTATCTACTAAAGTGAATTTCCAATTTCTTAGTAAAACTAGTACAATGAGGATTTTCCTCATGACATCAGTGAAGCAGTCTGCACTCAGGAATTCAAAGCATGGGCTTCTCGATCCAGGTACCCCAGTTAGCATTCTTTCAAGAAGTTTTCAAATACATGTAAAGACCATTTTGGTTCTCAGTTTCTGAGTTACCTACGTAAGACCTCTTATAAAGGCTTATTTTTAGCACCTGTTTTCTTAAAATGAAATCTAGTTATCCATTTCAGTTTTTCAAAATATTAGTCACTTTTGAAACCATTCTACAGGGATCCTAACTATTGACAGCTATTTTTATTCATCTTTTCTCTGAAAAGGCTCCACATAATGTTACCGGTGTTGTGATGGCTGTTTGGATCGATCAGAAGGTGATCTGTCTTTATCAGGCTAAAATAATGAAACTAGAATGCATCCCGCTCTTTTATAACATGGATATATATAGCTAACCAGACAATTTTTTCATTTGTAGGGGTATGGAGGTTATAAAACTTACATTTCCGTTGGGATGGATACTTCAATGTGTCACTCACTTGTCAGGGATTCTGAGGTACAGACTTGGCTTTTGAGAAACCTGCTCCAAGTCCCTGCTTTGATTGACAGCACAGCTTTCACACCTCAGATCACTCAAAATGAATCAGATGCAGGATTTCTCAAATGCATTTCAGTATATTAGTTATGAGAGTCACCTTCACAGCTAGGATATTTTCTTTTATTTTTCTTTCTAATGGAAATCTGGGTGAAGTAGGTTAAGTACTAAGTAGTTGGACTTCTGATAAAGTGAAGTTTTGACCAAAACATGTTCTGATGTTTTAATGAAACAGAATTACCATGGTGATTTGACAGCCATATTATGTGGCAAGTGGACCTAGAAGACCACTTTCAAAAATAGTCTTTGAAATACTGGGACTCTGTACAGCCCAAGTCATACCTGGTGCTAATTGCCTATCAATCACAGTGCCAGTGCATATCGCCTTTGCTTTGTTTACTTCACTGGTTTTCTGTTGAGCAAATGTGTATACTTATTTTGTGTGTGTGTACATTAAGTTCCTGTCAGGAAAAGCGCACTGTAAGAATGGTTAATTCAATGTTATACGTTTGAGCTGATTAAAGAAATTCTAATCTGGATCTTTACATAGGAAGTTATAAATGAGTTTCATAATTTAAACCAGATCAAGTCTATAAAGTCATAATAAGCTCATGTAAATCTCCCCAGTGTAATGAAGTTGAAATAGTTCAATTGTATAATTAAAAACACCCCTCTGTAAATATTTGAGTGAAAATCCTTGTTGCTTTACATTATATTTGATTACAGCAGATACAGTTTTGAAGAAGTGCCATTTTGATCTGGTTCAAAGGTCAACTGTTATGAATTGTGGTTAATGTCATCATGTTCTCTTTGTGTGCTGCATTTGGCACTTCAAGTTACACAAAACGAGCTTTATCTTTTCTGAACTTCATACTGTGTGAACGGCAGTTTCTGTAGCAAGGATCAAAATATCTATTAGAAACAGGATCAAAATAAGAAAATCAGTCTGTAGAATGACATATAACTTCTGTTAAAATTAATGAAGTTATACTATGTGATATAATTAAACAGGTAGATAGATAAGAAACTAATGAGCTAGCTGGTCTTTTTGAAATAATGCAGACTGAGTAACTTCCAGTAGGTTATTGCTGTGGAAATGACAGATTACGTTGGAAGTAAACTGACGAAGTGTTTGATGATCTAATGTTGAAATGTACCCGTAATGAAGCAAATGGGTTTTGCAAAATATAAGTCTCTGTCAAGCTTCCTCTTCAAAACACTGAAAAAAAGTTCAGTGTTTGTAATGAAACGTTCAGGAGCTGTTTTGTTAAGGTGGCATCACAAATAAATTCTAGTCCAGTGACGGTGTCAGAGGCATTTAAATCTTGCCTTTAGGAGAAGGAAAAATATGTTTAAGCTATATATCAAGTAGCACTACTTAATTACCAAAATCTTAAGATTTTTGATTAAGAAAAAAATTCCAAGAAAACGAATCACCTTCTATTCCTGTTAGGAAAAAAAAAAAAAATCCATTGTTCTGAGATAGGATTTTGGTACACGTTAGAGGGTATTGTGAGTAAAGTTGAACAAAATGATAGTGAGTAATAAATATTTTTGTTAGTAAGGGAAAAGGTCAGGGGGAAAACATGAACAGTCATTATTTCCTTTGCAGTCCCTTCTGTGCATTTCTCTGCAGAGAGTTTTCAACAGATTTTAGCCTAAGCAGAGCTTCATCAGCTGGGTACTTTCACCTCTCTCCCTTCCTCCACCTCCGTGGGAAATTGAAATCGAATTGCATTGTGCAGCAGATTAGTAGTGAGTTGAGTAATCAACTTGCAGAGGCAATGATGACCTGGAAGCTTGGTTATGAGTTCCCGTCCTCCCCCCCCAGTCCCGTACTGTGTCTTTTTTCTAGATGCTTCCTTTCTGTTGGTCGTGACCAACAAGTGAATATGGAAGCGCATGTAGAAGCCTATGTGTAGCAATATGAGAGTAAGATTGATAAGGGAGGAAAAAATGTATCCATCAACTCAGAGCAATTTATACTCTTGTTCCAAATCCTTGCTGAAGGTGGAAGGCAGATTTCCTTCAGCTACTTTCATGTATCAGCTACTGTGTGTCTGTGATGGTCTCGTACTTTAACAGGATGGGATTGATGGCATCTTTTCATATCCACTTTTCCCATTCTTAAACAGCAGGATTATAGGTGTTCAAAGGCATGGTAGCAGTGGTCAACATGTCTTTGGTGTGAGAAACTCAGAATATTTTAAAGTTGCGGGTTTTTTTTATCTTTTTTTTTTGTTTTCAAGTCTGTTATCCAAGATGCTTTTTAGCACCATGAGGGTTGGTAGGAATTGAAATTCTTTGCAAAGTAGTCCAGCTGTGGTAATCTTTGCTGTATTCATGGAAATAACAAAGCATTATGCTATTTATAGCTGTTTGAGATCATTATAAGGTAAATTATAGTTTATGAACATTCTCACACATTTCAGCCATCATTTAAATACAACATACATTAAAAATATACTTCAAAGGATACTTATTAATATACGTAATAATATCTCAGCTTTCTGAGGGACAAATAACTTTTCATGTCTGTAGAACTAGGAATTACAAGGAACTTCAGTAAATGCTTTCTATCGATATTTGTGAAACCCTGCTCAACTATAAATAGTAAGAAGGTGCAGGCTGAAGGTTTGATCTTAGAAGACACCAGTGTCAGTAAGGATAGTGCTAGAATTCTGTAGCAAGTGGGGCACCAAAGGGGTATGTTTTTATAGATGAGTATTTGGCTGTGATGATAGGGACAGATTATTTAATTAATTAATTTAATTTTCTGTTTCTGCCACAAGTTTTTCTGTGCATCATCTCCATGATATTTGATAGCTTCCTTACAAGTTGTGATTCCTGGAGTTAGATAATACTGCCCTTTTGAGCTGTTTTTTTTTTAACTCTCCATTTAAAAAAACCCAGAAGCCTTCATAATTGTGCAGAAAAGAAAAATTAAAAATGCCCCTAATGTTACTTTAAAAACAAACCCCTAATTTTTCTTTTGCCTACTTCCTCATTTTTGGAAGGAGTGACCTAATTAGGATTTTTGTCATTTTGTGGTAATAGTATCTACAAGATAATGCTGGGGCTGCTTTGGAAGCCAGTTGTCTGCTACAGTAGTCAGCGTTAATACAGATGCATGAAATTCCTAGTGTGTAACATTGCCCTTTTAATGTTCAATTGCGTGTGTAAAATAGCATTTAAACTCACTGGGGCAGGAAGTGCATATGAAGTGGAGTATCCAGTTGCCAGCAGGTTTACAGACACAGAATCAATTAATGAACTTGAGAAAAGTGGCTGAAAATGAAGAAAGTGAATGTTAAGTTTAAGCCTTGACATGCTCTGTGCTGCCATTTTACTAGAAGAGATTACAGAAATCAAGTAGTAGCATTGAGCATTTTTCTGTATTCTTTTTAAAAGAGCCCTTTCCTCTAGGAATTAAATCCAAGTTCTGTTAGGTAAGCTCAAACTTCATATCAAAGCACCATGAATAAGGCATTCTTGTCAGCTATGTTGTATTGCATTCCAGTGTAGTTACAGTGAGTAGAAACTGGGGTTAGAATAAATCCTCCAAACAGAAATTATAATTGTAGACTTAAGCTTGAGAAGATTCACCTTTGCTGGTAGGCTAATTTTAAAAAATACTTGACATATGCAAAATACTTTTTAAGGAATAGTAAGGTTATGAAATCAGGTGGTCCCAGATTAGGATATTTTATAATCTCTATTCTCTGGGTAGCCTCAAGAGTGGAGGGGATGCCGTCTGAAGTAGTTACTTAGTACAATGTGGCTGACTGTTGTGTGATCTTGTGCTACAAATATGACATGTGTCTCTACAGACAGCAGAGTTCAGTGTATTGTGTGTATTTTCACTGTGAAAATTTTCAGATCTAATGACTGTGTGAAGTGGGTGAAGGCATAAGAAATTAATTATATTGCCAGGGCTCTTTCAAAAGAGCATGCAGGGAAGTTCTTGACTGAATATGAAGTTAGACTCTCAGGTGCCTGGACGCGTTCCTGTGCAACATACTCTTGGTGGTCCTGCAGTGGCAGGGGGGTTGGACTAGATGATCTTTTGAGGTCTCTCCCAACCCCTCACATTCTGTGATTCTGTGTGAAAGAGTGTATAGTGATTGCATTGCTCAAAATCTAGCTTTACCTCCCCTGTCTTGCAATACTGGAAACTGGAAGAAAATTAGCATTTAGAAAGTTAGGATTGAATAGGCCACAGGAGCTGACAGTATTGTTACCTAAGGCAACCGGGCCAGGGTAAGCAAAGGAAATGCCTTGACCAAGAGAAAATTTGTGGTATGAGTGAAAAGGTTCTTTTTTAATCTTAACTCACACAGAAATTAGCCTGTTTACTTCAAGGATCAGATAAAAACAAAAATAAGGCCACGGAAAAACTTTTGAAAATGTTTTTATTGAATTGTTAACATGAGTAAGTTCTGAGGAGGGTAAGAGGAAGAGGCAGCTGATGATGCAAAACCTTCACCAGCCATTGTGCCTAGAACTCCACAAAAAACCTGCACAGAAGCAGAGTGTGGTAGTCGTTTATCTACAGGTTTTGTGTGTTGGGTTTTTTTCATATGGAACTCCAGATGGGCAGCTGCATAAGAGTCCAGGCCTGAAATCTGTGTATGTACCCACTATCCTGTCTGCATGCCTAGACTGACTTCAGGTGTGGTTTTCCATTTCTATAGTGTTCTGTAGACTGTAGGCAAAAGGCAGCTAAAGGCAAATTTGTAACTGCATTTGAATCAGGTGGGCATGCTCACTCTTGGGATAGTCCTGCTTTTGTATTTCTGATAATTTAGTGGTTTATTTCAGTGGAAGTGTTTTGCTAATCTGATAGTTTATGAACATTCTCACATATTTCTCACACATTTCAGCCATCAACGTGTCAACAAAAAGTGAATATGCAGCATAAATGAAAAATCTACTGGCATGCTATTACATTAGAGTAGTAGGGTAGAAGCACAGCCATTAAGGCTGAATGCAATTCTATGCTATTGAATATATTTTGAAAAATGTCCATACATCTTAGTTCTAATGGTAATCTAATCTCTGAGTCCATTCAAATGGACAGCCTGTTTCTCCTTCCTTAACAGCTCTTACAAAAAATAAACATTCCTTTCAATTTCTGCTTTTCAGTGTGCATTAAGTACCTTTATTTTTCAGTTAAATTCCTTTTTGTTTAGCAGTTTTGAAAGATGAGCTATAAGCATTTATAAAATGTAATTATAGAGACGTTTCTGTGCTGGATAAATAAATGCTTTTGAACATAGACTCAAGAATTCTCCATGGAGTCACTTGGTTGTGTTTGTTAACTATAAAATTCATTTTCTGCTGAGTAAGTGTAACTGGCTTGGAAGTGCAACAAGTACAAACTTAGCGTAGCTTTAGAGATTGTTTATAAATATGGCGATGACTTTTAGCAAAGATTGTGACCTTAGTTTTGTTTAGTACCACTCTAGGCACATTGTTAACCCCATGTCAATGGTTTAAAATGTTTCACATCATCATGGTAAAATTTAGAAATGCCAAGTTTTCAAGTAAATGGTATGAATGAGAAGAATAATTACTTGTATGTGCAGAGAAGAGAAACCTTTATGAATGTATTCAAACAAGTCAAAAGCCTTATGAATTGTAGTTGCCAGGACAGGGCTGTGCTTTTTGAAGAGTTACCATGTATTAATTACTAACATGTCATACCTGAAAGAATTAGGGAAGCCTAAAATCTGATGCATTTTGTCTCTCTCTTAGCTGATTTTTCTGTACTTTTTGATCTATTTTTCTGTGCTTTTTGATTTGGCAAAGATAAGCATGTGTGCATACAAACACAACGTCATTTAATTACAACGCAGAGTGCATGGTGGATGTGTGCATGTACATAAACACACACATCGTGTCCTCAGTATCATTAATTACCACCCAGAGCAAACAGTCTTTCTGTTTTCTATATCCTAGGGCACAAAAGGAATGTTTTCTTCTTCTTTTTTTTTTTTTTCTTTTTTTGGGGGGGGGAGTAGGCTAAGTATTTCTCTGAAACATGTCATTTCATATCTGACTACTGACTAGAACACAAATATAATAGAAGTGACTCTGAAAATTAGAAATACATTACACTTTCTTGACATTTAAATGTTTTATATTATGTGAGATTGTTTTGTGTGTCTTCCATGTATCTTGCTAATATGTTTGACATTTACATATACAGCATGATAATTAAAAATTTGATCTAGCCTGGATGCTATAGAAATATAGTGCATATTCTTTGCATGTGGACACATACATTTGTACATGAATGTATGTAGCTTTGTGGTTTTTTAATTTGTTTTAGGTTTTTATATTTTACAAGGATATTAACAGTAAGAATAAGTACAATCTAGCTCTTATGAACTGAAATTATCAGAGTGTCTTGGCTGCATAAAATAATGGTTACAATTTTTAAAAACTTTTTTTTCCCTAATGGCTTTCTTTTGTTTTCAGTATGCTTATACTGACTGCCTTTAAGAATTAATACAAATTAAGCTGGTATAAAGTGGTACAAAGTCTGAATTTCACTCTAATTCATAAAAGAAGTTTATAGCAGGCCTGTCTGTTTCCCAGTTCCTAAGGTGTTAGTTTTGTAAATGGTTTAAGTTACTTAAGCTTAAGCTTAATTGGACAATGCATCTTAACAAGTGGTTGTAGGAAATGAGGCTTGAACATATTTGATAAAATAGTCTATCATCAGAAAAGTTATAATTGACCTCAGAATTGAGTATTTTTCCATCTTTGATATCAAATCCCTAGGAAGGAGAGAAAAACAAGCTGACAGCTCAATAGCTTACTAACAAGGCATCATTATTTTGTTTGTATCTATCTGTTTATCTGTTCACAATCAGGCTGCTGATTCAGCGTTGGACCATTCAAGTGGGTGAAGAGACCTCAGTCAGTTTACCAGTAAATAGATGTTTAAAGTAGAGAACTAAAAATAAGATTAGAAAGTGATTGCTAATTGGCATCCCATTGGTTGACTTAGCAGGAGACTACTGAGACAGAAATAATATTTTTGCCGTGCCTGGGTAATAAAAATGAATAATGACCGAGCTGCTTTCTTCTCTTTGGAAGTGGTCCTTCCACTTCTGGGTTGGAGGCATGTTTGTGTAACAGCTGCCCTTTGGGGTATACCTCTTCTGTTCAGCAAGTAATAGACTTCAAGCAGCATAACCTTTTATCCTTGCTGAAATGTTGCTTTCAACACTCCAAACTGTGCACAAAGGAGTCAAAGTACACATGTTAATTGTTGAGGAACGGAGAAGACTAGGAGAAGACCTCAGAAGTTACTATACAAAGCAAACTTACTGCGATTTTGGTTATTCGTCTGTCTCTTAACTATTTCCTTGGCCCATGTTTTTTCTGTATGCCTAGGTAAGAGCTTAGAGGCAGTTTCCTGTTGTTGGCATCAAAGACAGGGAATCAATTGCCCAGATTTTCCCAGAGGAAGTGGCAAAGTCTTACTCTGTTGCCCTTTCAGTACTATCAGCGTTTAGGAACAGCAGAACTTAAAAATGAAAGTCCTTTGCCTTACTTATCCCTGCTGAAGTTTTGTTTTTAGCTTAGAGAAGGTGAACACACCTGAGTCCTGAAAGATAGCTTTTAGCTATGCCTGTCAGTGTAAGTGCCAAGTAATGGCCGTGTTCTTACATTAAGCATATGGTCACCTATACCGTAAGAGTCTTAACTGATGATTTTGTGCTACAAGGAGCACACTTGCATTCCACACTGGACTAAAATCACTGTGAACTATTGCCAAGCTAAAGTTGGCAAATTTTGTTCGCTTTCGTATTCTTAGTGGCTGAACCAAATATTTTGCAAGAAACAAAACCAGAATTGAACTGAAAGAACAATTATAGAATTGTTGGCAAAGCAGTCTATAAGGCTTTGCTTTTCAGCCTAAATATTTGCCAACCTGAAAATACTAAATGTTTTCCAGATTTTCTTAAAATTAGGTGAATTTTGAAATGAAAATGTAGCATTGTAAAAATATTTTAACATTAAATGTTAAATTGTCCAAAAAGAAATATTTCACTTTGATTTCAAAATGAGGTGTTTTATATTCTGAAACTTTTGCTGTCATATTTTTTCCAGCTTAGCCTCTTGATCAAATATGACTTCAAATAATAATTAGTTTTTGTCATGAATTCTTTCTCCTACTCCTATACCTCCCCAGCTATCCCCAAGACACACTTAATTTTTCCTGCAGCTTGCTGGCTGTATTATTACCGATCTCATTGACTTTTGCAGAATGTTCCTCTGCTAACTGAATGTCATTTGGAGGAATGACATGCTCTTTACTGAGGTTTTCAATCAAGTGCGGTTTGACTGACCTCTCAAGAAAACTCAGTCCATTTACTTCCAGAATGACTTCATGATAAGTGATATGGACAGTCCCCTCCCTAAGTACTGAAAGTAGGAAAATTTAAGATATCTGTATTCATTTGTTCATCGTCTAATTCTCAGTATGGATTAAAAATCTAAAGCATGTATTATTTTTAGGCTCACATACATAATTCAAAGTAGAGTAGAAACATGCTCCATGCCAGTGGCTTTCATGTAAAATAAATGTAGCTATTTCTTCATCCAAGGCATTTCCCACCATCTGATTATTACAGTAGCTGTATGTGCTATTATATGATGTGTCTAGCAAAAGCAACATATGCTTTTATCTGATAAGTAGTCTAAAACCTGTATTTGTTTGCTTTGCTATAGTTGTTAGAAATTCTGCTGTTGCAGACTTGGATTACAATTGTTTAACTTTGGCAGAAATACTTAATGAAGAGTTGCTGAAATTAAATTTCAGGCAGGGAGTTATCAGTGTAGAGGATGAGAAAAGGTGCAATATAAAGCTGTTAACCATACCTCATATACAGCAGTGACTGTGTTGCTCAGTGGCATTTCACGTCATTCGCTCTGAAGACTTCTGTGTATCTGTTAGTCATCATTCCTGGTTTTAAATGCGAAGTCTTTCTGCTTTGATCTCCTAGCTCTCCCGTAGCCCTGCCTAATGTAGCTGTTAGGCAGGCTTTTCACAGGCCAAATATTATTTGTCAAAAAATCCAGAGAAAATGTCTGCCCACAAATTTCTTATTTGCATATTCCTGGCTCAGACTTGGCTTTTCTTTCTTTTCCTTCCATTAAAATCTTCTGCTGAGCAATGAGCTCATTGCAGCACTTTTCCTCTCTCCATTTCTTCTGGAGAAGAATCGCCTCTGTAAATCACTGAAATGGCATTCTTGATTGCCACAGTCTGGTAATGTAGCTGGAACTCTAACAGTGATTCATCTTCGGATCTGCTCAAGGACTCCAAATATGAAAGAAAGGAGAAATAGTTTGAATTATATAGAGGAAGTTTTGCTGTGAATTCTCAACACTACTTGAAGTCCACTAACTATTGTAGGTGATTGATATTGCCTATCATGTTTTTTTAATCCAGCTATCCAATTAACTTTGTCTCCCGTTGATTCATGGGAAAAATAAGACCAAAGCTGTGCTGGTACATTCAAACCCTGCAGATATGTTTTAGCAATATCCAAAAGAAAAAAGATATTTTTTTTTTTCAAATTTAAACTCTCACAAGAACAGCAAGGGATAAATGACTCTTCTAGAAGACTGAATTAGAATTTTCTCCAGTAAATGTTTTCCAAACACCTCTAAGCCTAACAGAGAGGAGGAACAAACGCCAGCTTCCTCTATCAGATAATCCACAAAATATGGTGGTAAAATGCCCGTATGTTTACCTCTATGTTGGAAGGCAATAACAAACTAAGAGGATGGGGCAACTGAATTGCCTTGAGGGCAGCATAGCAAGGATTGTGTGATTTTCACAAACCTCATAGTCAAACAGTGAAAATGGTAGCTGTCAGAAAAAATTACTGACACAACTGTGTGGTGGGTAGTGTCTGCTGGAACGACAGCTGCATTAGCTCTAGGAAATGCTAATACACTTCCAGTTTTACAAGCATTTGAAGTAACCCTGTAATGTGGTAAATGTTTGCAAGTAAGTCATGTCCAAAACAGAACACCTACGAGACATATTTAAAGAGCTAAAATTCCCCTAAGAGCTATAACCAATGTCCTTTACTTATTCTCCAAAAGTTTTTAAAAAATGTGAATATATTCCCCCATATTCCTCTGCCTGCTGACTGAAAAGAATACAAACTTCCGCTGCCAATAAAGGAGAGAGGGGGGAACTGGATCTGAGGCAAATAAAAATGTTTTGGTGAAATAGGATTAGTTCGTAAATCTCAAAAAAGCTTGTGGAGTCATGCAAAACAGAAAAGAGAGGTTTAGCCTGCATAGAAACAGAATCACATGAGTGCGATATCATTCAGACTTTCACTCATGTGACGTTTGGTTGTTGTTGGAGACAAATCTTTGAGAAAAGTAGTACAGTAGTTTTTATAGATAAGGAGCTCAATTTCCTTAGCTTTTTGCAGTACATGAAATACAATTATTGCAAGGGGGGATGAAGTGGGAATATGGCAAATACTCTTCTAATTTGGCCACATGTTTGTTTACTTTAAACAGTGAGTTATTATTTATTTATTTATTTAGGGTAATGTGTTTTGATTTGTGGGCTCTAACACCAGCATGCTGCTAGAGTTTCAGAAGTAGTTGTAAGAGACTGACAAGGTATAGGGAAAATTGTTAAGATCTCCCATAGCAAAGATGCAATTAAAGAAGTCAGGTCCTGGGGGTAGTGACTAGAGAGAATGAGATTTGTTTGTTTGTGTATAAGCACTGTGCAGTCCCTTCCTCATTTTCTTGCAGACCTCTTTGAATAATTGTACACATCCACGGTGCATATTGAAGGTTAGAGTCTTCATGGCTATCAGCACTTGCAGAGCGCTTTGTGTTTGTTGTGCCCTACACAAGAAAGCATGAAGGATGTGGTATACTTCCTGGGGCTTAGTTCCTCTCAATTATTGCAATCCCTGAATGAGTGCTGTTTGCATTTGGACTGCAGGAATGTTTTGTGTTAGCAGGTTGCTTGTTAGTTTTCTTTGTGTTTTTAAAAACCTGGGCCTGCCTGGAATAAAGTTTACTGCTTCAGCTCATTCAAAGTGTGCATGAAAAACTTAACGTTCTGTTTCCTGGGCTAACGCTGCATCTCGAAATTCCTCAACACAAGACAGATTGTCAGTTGTGTTGGAACTGGATGAGAAAATGCATTCAAATATGGTAGAACTCTGAGGGACTTCAAGTGGCGTATCCTCCCACAAAAAGGGTCCTTCAGAAGGAAAATTCTGGTGCTGCTTACACTGCCTCTTTGCTGAGTCTTGTGGCAGGTCTTGAAGGCACTCACATTATGTGCAGGGTCAAAGATCAGATAAAATATGGGGTCAGTGTCACAGGTGTTGGAACAAGCATTTTGTTCCCTTAGCACTTCTTTGCACTTGAACTTTTTCTAGCATAACTTGGTCATCTACACTGCTTGAGTGGGATTTGTGTGCTGTGACTCATTCACCTCTTGAGCACCATTCTGAAAAGATCCCTTCACAGGAATTGATCTCAGTGCTTTGAGTTCTTTCAGATGTGGTAGTTCTAGGTATGTTCTGCAGTGCACACTCATCTCTTCTTCGGTCTCTCGTCTCTGTAATTTAGAGAGATGAGCTATGGTAGGTATATTTTGCTTTTTTATGATCCTGGTTCAGAGTGTGGCTAAAGAGCTTTCTGGTCAAAACATGTCTCAGACTGGGTTCTTGGTATTAGTATATAGGAAACCACCCTTCTTGGCAACAGTTTTTCAATCCAGGAAGAAAGTAAATGTCCCTAAATCGCACTCTCCCATAAGCCAAATTATGTATTAACCCTGAGACAAAAAATGGTAATACTTAACTCTTCCATAAGAGTTTTATCATCCTTCTGGCAAGTGGGAAGATGGGTCATAATGATTCCTTTCCTTTGCCTAATAGGTTGTGCTTGGCTTTTCAATCCACTTTCTATTTCAAGTCCGCATTACAAAAAATACACCCAGATACAATTTTCACTTGCACAACAAGGATTCAGCATGGGTACTTTTAATCCACACTTATTAATATAAAGGAAATAATATTCTGATGGGAATGTGATTTTTTTTTTTTAATTTTTTTTGCCCTAGTGGATTGTACCATGTTCTCCTAAACTATGTGAAGCTCCTGTGCACAGCTTCTTGTAGTTTGCTAGTTATTCTTAATAATCTTTGTTGCCTTGCCTTTGTCTTTGATGCTAAGGTAACATCTGGCCCATAGTGGATAGAAGGCAATGTCTTCTGAAACGTACTCTCAGCAGGTTTTCTACCAGAGGCAATGAAAGTTAACAGTCTTCTCTTCTGAAACCCAAGGTAGCTTCTGGGTGATTTTCAGTGCAGTCCAGGGAATGGACTTGTCATTGCCTGATAGCTTGTGTGTCACCGATATATTTTTTTGTCAAATCTGCTTTTTAGAGGAGATATTTTTGGTTATCTTTTTCAGTAGAAACAAAGTACAAATACAAAATAGGTTGAATACAAAGTGGATTGAGGCAGTACAGTTGAAGGGGAAAAAATATGCTTTCTCTGGTTAATAATTCTTACAGAAAAGTAAGTCAGCTTAAAGGAAATCAGTGTTGCATTGCTAAATGAATGTTTTATTTAAATGAAGTAATGTCACCAGCTATAAATCACTTGGTGACTCTGCCTTGAACTTTTTTCTCTGTGGGTAGACATGAGTGACTTCTAACGGCAGGAAAGGTTTATTTGCATTGATCCCATAGTACTGACCTCAGGCTAAGTGCCATCAGCTTCGAGTTTAATAACATTTATTTAGATGGATTTCGCATGATTGATGTGGAACTTCTTCATACCTTACAAATATTGAAGCTTTTCGTACTCTTCATATGACAAACAAATGGGACTGTAATCTTTTTTATGAGCTCCAGCCAGAAGCTCCAGTCAAAATGCCAATTATTTTTTTTTCCTTTTTTTTTGTAGTGAAGAAGTAGCCTCATATTTCAAGCATGAGTTGCCCAGTCTTGCAAACTCTGGAGAACAGCTCTGTCTCTGGCGTCCTCCAACACAGCCTGTGGGGTGGTGTACAAGGCAGTGGCACCAGTATTTTCAGTTCATCTTGAGCTGTGCATGTATGCTGAAGGAGGAGGACATGTCTGTCCCCTTCCCTGTTTTTTTCCTTGTCCCTCTCTGCCTCCCCTGCCTGCACCAGTGGCCGCAGTTGGGTGCTGAGCTTCAGAGGCACAGGTGGAGGTGTTTGGCTGTGCAAGAGTTCAAGCCTGAGCAGTTGCTTCCTCGCTGCTCTGGAGGGAAGGCATGAATCAAAATACGTTTAATCTGGCTCTCAGACCAACAGCAGGACTATGCTGTGCACTCAATTGATCCTATTATTTGAAAACAGAGAATGCAAAAAAAAAAAAAAAGAACAGTAATTAAGACATTGTAAATTAACAGTTTTTGTACTCAGCCAATTAAAAATCATGGCCAGCAATACGAGCAGAGGGGAAGAAAGCTGCAAGCAGAGATGCAACAATGAAGTTGCATGTACGTCTCTGAAATTGCTGCCATAGTAGCCTGGACTTAGGGGATGCTCTCTGGCTGGTATGTCCTTTCAGAGAGGAAACAGGATGTGGTTAGAGAGCAATAAATTTTTTCAGCCCCACAGGGATGTCAGACAGGGCTCTCAGAGCCTGGAGGAGCCTGATGCCAAAGCAGAGAGTATCCATGTCTGTTGAAGATTTGCCTGTAGTTCTCCAGAATAGTAGTTTTAGCCTTGTGAGGAGAAACTAACCTGGTGAGAATATTGAGTCCTGTCAGATGAGTAATTGGTCAGAACATAGAAAGAAATAACTTCTCAAAAAAGAGCAGAAAAACATTGAGATAGCATTTGTCAGGACATGTATTTCATGACTAGAGCTGACTTCACTAATACATGAAAAAGCAAGTTATTACCAGTTGTTTGTAGCTAGCTTCTGAGGCAAGGAAGTGTCATGGAAAATGAAAATAGTCCAAAATTACTCAAATCAAAATGGTAAAAGAAGATTTTATTTCACTGAATGATCTAGAACATGAAAGGAGGCTTGTTGTTTTTTGCTCGTTAGTCATCTAAGTCAATCGCAGCTGACTTGAATTGGGTCAGAATTTTACTCAGGCTGCTCTTCCCTCTCCCATTTGTTCCCTTGTTTCTCCAGTTTCCAGTGGTTCTCAGTAAGTGCTGGTATTAAAAAGGTACTGACATTCAGCAAGGACCTAAACTGATCTGGTGTAAAACCCGGTGTTATGGCTGCAGGAGTCTGTGTGCTGAGCTTACCAGAGTATAGTTTGAAATGAAAAGAAGCTAGAATTTTTAGGCAGTTGTCTGCATTTGAAAAGAACTTGTGAAACTTTGAGCCATTTCAATATTCTGATTCCAAGCTGTGAAGAGAATGTAAGAATGATGGGCAGAAAATGGCATCTTCTATTTCTCAAGGGAACGGGAAGACCAACGGTGAGGAGGCAGGCCCAGTGAAAGTGCTACAAATCTTGAGACTTACCTTTTTTTGTTCTTGTTTTGGTCTAACCTCAACGTTTTGTGTCCAGCTCTCCCTCTTCTCTGCTTACAGAATGTTTCATGGGACTTTCATTGCCTTTCTCTGGCAGTTTACCTTGTAGTTTCAAGCCATTCACACAGTATATTCAATGTGTTTCCAGTCAGTGGATTTCTGCTAAGGAGATTAGTTGCTCTTAAAGAATGCTAGTGGACAACATTAATACTTGAGAATTATTGTGTAAAATAAGGTTTAGGCTCCCCGGGTCGAAGGTGGTAAGCCGTAATTTTTTTTTTTTTCCTCATGTGCTTAATTTTCTCTTTTGCTCCAGATTGATGATTTCACTTGGTTTGAGGCAAAGGTATTTCTACTGAACATACCTAATGCAGAAACTTTGGCCTTTTTTTTTTTTTTTTAAAGTAAATATTTTTCATTTTGAATGGTTACAGATTTCTCAAAAACCTCTAATCTAGGATCCTTGCAGGTATTATCTGGCACTTTTATTTATGTAAAAATTATGATTTAAATAGATACCGTAGGTGACAAAAGTGATGCATTGTTATTTTATAGTGTCTTTTAGTGCTTTGTTGTAAACCAGTTTAACCAAATATTTGCTTGAAAACCCTAAAATAGCACATTGTATTTCACTTTTGGTGTAAACGGGTATAATTTCATTTGAGTTAACAGCATGTCATTCATCCTAAAATTAGCCCCCATTTTGCGATAACTCAAAGTTGCCTGTTGGTGTCGTTTCTGGAAAGCAGGATTAATACTTCAGGAGGCTTGCTTGCAATGAGCAAGAACACAGACAGCAATACAAATAAAAGCCTTTTTCCCTCTTGCTTCCTTCTCCCTCCTTTTACATACTTTTTTTCCACTTACCTCACTCCAGCATGAGGGACACGGGGTTTCAGCCTGTGCTTGCATTGTGCGCAAGCTGCCTTACAGTCCTTCAAGAAAAGATGCTTTCACTGTGGGGGAATATTGCTGTGTTAGAAAAGGCTGGTTTTGAATCGCTTTTATACTGAAAAGCGATCTTAATTAATACATTATTTTAACCCCTCAGCTTACTGTATAATTCCCTTAAAAACTTTGTCAAAAGCGCACTTAATTTTCTGACTGAACATCTGTGTGCTAGTTACAACAGTCTTTTCTGGGACATTCTGGTAGCTGGAAAAGCTGATGGTTCAAAAATGTCTTAGTGAGTCTTGAAATCTGTTTCATGGAGCTGTGATTAGACACGTGCATGGGCAAAGCTTCCCTTTGGAGGAGTTACATCACCTCCTGCTTTTTGTTTTGCTGATTGTAGGATTTAAATCAACTTTTCTGTTCACTGTTCTGGACTTCAATGTGTGTGTGAAACCTGATAGTAGTAGCTTTATGGTAACTGCAACAGCTGAAGGTTATAGAGAAGCAAGATTTGTTGGGAGAGGGAAGAAATTTTATCAAAGCGGTTGATAGCGCTGTAACTTGTAAATTTTAAAGTGTCACGTGAGTGTGGGAAGACAGAACTAAATAGAGCATACGGTTGGCCTTAAAAAAAAAAAAGGCAGAGCAAAATTTAACTCTCAGAGGAGTGTAGACTGTAAAACAGTTCTTGCTTAGAATATTTTTTCTTACAGGACTAAGAAAGGAGATTAAAAACTCATTTGCGTACCTTTGAAATCTCTTCAAATGCTTCTTGTTCTTTTAAACTTTTAGCTATAATCTATCTTTATAAGTTTATATTTTGGACAAAAAAGTTCTAGTTATGTTGCAGTTTTGCTTCTTTTAGAATTCAAAATGAAAAATTAGAAAGTGGCAGCTAAGAGTGTTAAGAGTGGCTCTTAAAAAGATTCTTTTGTATGAGGTTCCAGTTCTTTGGTGCTAGACTTATACACGTGACTAGAATTTTTGTTGAAGTTTGTGAATTTTGCTGGCTAGTGATGAAGTAACAATTTTGCAGACTTAATGTGTAATTAGAGACATTTTTCCCCAGTGGTCTTGCCAACATGGGAAATTCTAATGCTAATGCAAGACCCTGAATTTACTGCTTTTTCAGTATATTTTTATGGTGCCCATAGTAGGTATAGGGTGAGCAGGAGAGAGTGAACAAGCATGTTTACACATACACTAAACACTTCCTAGGATATAAATTGTATTTAGCTCTTTCTGTGAATAGTTGCTGTGATATTGTTGTTATATTTGCAAGTTAGTACTTTTATCAACCATCGCTGCCTGTGTCTTAGTGAACATAAACCAAAATGTATTTGAAGAGCTAAAACATTTGTCTTGATCTCTAACCCTTCAGCTCTGCTGGTGGTTTATACAGTAACCAAACCACTGTAAATCGAGTTCATTGCCAATGAGGGAGGTTGATTTCCATGCAGTTGTTAGTACAAAATATTCATAGGTGGTAGTTACGCTCACAGAGTGAGATCTAACAGCAGAACAAGTTGGTATTGTGGCCTGTATCAAAGAAATTTTTTACGCTCACATGCACAGAACTATGTCACCAATCTTGTTTTTGTACTTGAGATTGACAGATACCCTGGACATTCGTCTAGTAACTGGAGAGGTGATGTGTTCAGCTGTCACTTCCCTCATGCCTAGGAGTTGGCAGCGTTGCTTGTAATGTTGCTACTTGCTCTCTGGTGGGAGTACTGGGCTAGCTCTGCTCTTTTGCTGCTAGCCTCTTGTGCCTGAGATAGCGCCCAAAAGTACGTTGATGCATCTCTAGGCAAACATAAGCTTATTCTGCTCACGCTGAAGCAGGACAGAAAGCAGTGTGGCACCAAGAGCGAGGCGAACTTATTAGCTCTGTGTTGGACTATGCAATTGTGCAGGTTTAATTTTTGTTATAGCACAGGCAGTAAAAATGCGTGTTTGACTATGAATTGTTGTTTAGAGATGCTTGAAGTTGTTTGAAAAATTCTTTCTTTACAACAAAAAAACCCCGAAGTGAGAGACTGGTGCCACCCAACCCAGTGCTTGCGTTGGCTCAGTCACTTAACATGTCTGTTTTGCTTTCATCTTTTCTGTTTGTTTGCTCAGAGACGAAAGACATCCTCTTTCTACAGTGAGAAACTAATAAATAAAACTTGTACTGCCTTTTTCTTTTTTTTTTTTTTTTTTTTTTTTTGAGGTTTCAAGAAATTTGGATGTCTTACTGAAATACTGGTTCAAAATCCCTGTTAGTGATATTCCAGTCTTGGCATTTCTCTGCTAACCATCGCTTGTCAATGGCAAAACTAGTATGTAACACCACACTATCACACTCTTGACTATGTATGGTTGCCAAGTGCATGTTTTTCATCCCTTTAACCTATGAATAGAAAATACGGGCTTCAGGTGCTTAACAGGTTTGTCCCTGAGCTTAAGTAGCCAGATTTTTCTGAGTTGTTAAGCTCTTCTTCAGCCGAGTATCCTCTTTTTATATATACGTGTGTGTATGTGTGTGCACTAACACATCTATCTCATTCCCTCTTCTCCCCTTCATGGCACTTTCTCAAGTGCATACTGTAGAAAGCCCTTAGGTTGTGATAGGACACAAAGAACGAGAGGGGGCAAACATTTCCTTCATCCTGTGCCTCGTGTTTGGTTCTGAATTATCTTCTGTTGAAGGTTGTATTCAAACTTCCAATATGGAGTTGACATCTGTTTAAGATAGAAAGAATATGTTTTTTGAGCTGTTACTGTTAAAAAGGGTCTAAAGATCCAGGACAAAAAGACTGGACGTTAAACCTCCCTCTCTGCAGAGAATTCATTCAGCAGCTGGTAATGCGATCTGCTCAGGATAAATGAAGATAAGACGTCCAGGCTCTGTCAGCAGCCTCTGATGCTGTTGACTGCCCAGATGTTTTTTTTTCAGATGGTGCCTGGGCTCGCAGCACTTAGCTGCTGTGGCTACTCTCAGGTTTGCAGCAGACAAAGCCTTACTACTCACACCCGGATGGTTGTGTTTGACTCAGCAGCGTTTGATTTATTAAATGCGGGTCAAATGCCCAGTGTTGTTGGTCCTGAAGTGCCACTGGATCTGGTGGAGTCTGAGGGGGAACGGAGAACCCGGGTGTGTTCTGCCTCAGCAGTTGGCCTGTTTGTTGCTGCTCGTGGTTAGATGGGGGAGCAGTTAGTCTTGGTGAGGGGATCTCCCCATTGCCTCCCGTGGTGGTGGGTGCGTTAGGACCCCTGTGGGGGTTGGTGGCCAGAGCCCCGACCTCCATCTGAAGGCAGCAGGGCTGCTCCATGTGGGTGGGAGAGCCGACGCTGAGAGACTGGCAAAACTCGTGTCCCAGGGTGCCGCGTGCCGCCTTTTCCGTGCGGTGCGGGCTGTGGCTGGCCACCATGTTGTTGCTACCACCACTGTGATTATTTCGGTCGTGTTCTCAGGTCGCTCCCGGGGCGTGGGCTGCGGCCGGGGGAGCCCGCACGGCGCGGCGGGTGCCTCCCCCCGGCGCGGCCGGCAGGGGGCGCCGGCGGTGCGGTACTGCCCCCGGCGTGGCGCGCCCCGCCCGGTCCGGAGGCTGCTCCTGAGAGGGACTGCCGACGGGCTGGGGGCTGCTGCTGCCGCCGCCTCGGGCACCCCGCGCTGCGTACCGCGGCGTGGCGGCCGGGTCTCCCCCTCCTCCCCGTGCTGCGGGGACGTTACAGACCTAAAATACCAATAACTTCCCCACAGGGCACTGCGTGTTCCCTGTGTTTATTGTCCGTACATAGATGTGCAAAGTATCTGTCTACATATTTTTGCGCCGCAGCATGCCTGCGGGTTCTTTCCCACGTTACAGCTGCATGTTGACTGTGATGACTTTTGTTTCAGATCCTTCGCGGAAGCGGGTCCATCCGCAGCACCAGCGTAATGCGGAGCAAGGTGGCAGGGATGGGTTCGCTGCTAATCTCATGAGGCGAGCGTAGGTTTGGGTGGCTGGAGAAAGGAAAGCTTTGAAAAGAAGCAAGAATCAAAGTAGACATTTCAAGGTCCTTCCTGCCCTGTTTATAAATCTTGTTGGCACCATCTTAATAGTGTTTTGTGTTGGTAATCTCTAAGTTCCCAGATACCCTGTTTTCATGGCATGTAGTAAAGCACTTAGTGCTGAGGAAAGAGCTGCTTATTCTTTTTTTTAGAATGCAAAACCCAGCATGCTGTACCGTTTAAAAACAAAATTTGCACTGCTCTGTGTTGCCATTTATTTAACACCATATGGAAGGAAGAAATTTGACCTTTCTGATTGTTACATGGTCTCCTTGAAGCGATTCAAGTAACTGAGCAAGCACACAAGGTTTCTTTTCTGTAGTCTTGGTTTTCTAGCATAGAACTGCAACTGAAAGCAGCTGATTATATTAAACCCAATTACAACTTAATAGCTTCATGGAATCTTCTTTGCATTTCTTAAGATATTATGCATTCAGGGCACATACTGAGAGGAGATGACTGTAGTCTAGCACCTGTACCCTTTGTACTGTTATTCCTGTTGTCAAATTTAAAGCCAATGTTTTAAATACATTTTTGTTTCTGAATGGTTTTCATAAAGGTACATCATTATATTATTAATTCCTAACTAAAATGGGGGAAAATAACCACAACTAATGTTTTAATTTTTTAAATCTAAAATAACTTATTCTTTAGCAAACTGTAGTGCTGAAACTAAACATCCTGCTGATGAGATAAAATAGTGAAAGTGTTTTGTATGGTGAGCAAGATTAAAATATATTAGCACTCAGCATGGTCTGTTTCTGTAACCACTGCTGCTGTTCTCTCTGGAAACATCAGGCTCTCTGCTACACATAATTTCTGCCATCCACTGCTGGTGACCTGATTGTATATTGAGGAGCATAAACAGTTTTTATAATCTAGGCACGTTCCTGTTATATCCAGCATTATAACTCCTGTGGTGGGTTTACTCTGTGTAAACAAACAGGCGGGTGGCCAGAGAAATGTGGAATTTTTTTTAAAATTTTAACAAGCTATAGACAGAGCTAAAGAAACAGCTTTTGAACAGATATTGTGGGCCAAAATTTGAAAAGTTCATCTGAGGTTTTTGTGAGCTCTGTTCAGAGCACTTCTTAGAGGAGGCTGTTCCGAATCTTTCTGGCTCTGGGAAGCATCTGAAACTGGGCATCTAGAGCACATACACGTATCCTGGCCTGTTTCAGCGTTAGAATATGACTGTTCTTTCCAGTTTAGCTGTGATGCATCTGCTTGGCATGCTTAAATTGCTCCCTTATTATGTGACAATTAATAGTTTTGTTGATGTTTATATAAATATGTTAATATTTTCCTCAATATTGTCAACCCCATATACATATCGATGAAATGAAATTTCATACCATTTACCATTTTTAATGTAGAATAAATATAGCTGTTTGAATTTAGGCACACTCTTCTTTTGCTTCCATCAGTACAGCTTCTGGTTTCACTGAAGGCTCTATCAGTAAAAATAAGATGGGAAGCTGCCCCCAAAAATGTGAGTTACATAACAGATAGAAATCTTCTTTGGCTATAAAATATTTATTCAGTATTATGTAAGAAAATGGAAAAGCTTGGAGATGGAGAAAGAAAAAAGGAGAAAAAAAAAGTGATACAAGATTTGAGTGGGAAACTGAAGCAGATAAATCTGAGAAAGTGTCTTGGTTTGAAAGACAGGTGTCTGCGGAGGAAGGCAGGAGCCTCCCTTGAAATGGAAAGTGCAACCCCCTTCCCTCCAAATTATTATAATTTTGAATTAAAGGGCCTTCAGGCAAAGATATGGGGAATAGGAATAACAATTCTTTACTAATATATATATATATAAAACACAAGGCAGGGAAAAACAAACAACCCACTGGTTTACACTGACAGAGTCAGAAATACAACCTGCCACCCTGTTAGGGTGGCAGTAGCAGTCCGATAAGATGATGGCTGCAGTCCTCCTGAAGCGATGGATGTAGTTCTGTTGAAGCAGCGATCAGGTAAAAGAGTGTGGTCTTCCTCCGAAGGTCCAGTGGTAGGTAGGTAGCTCTTGTCCTCTGGAACTCCAGTGGGGGGAAAAGCTCCTCTGGGAATCCAGTGGAAGAAGGCTGCTAGGGTGTTCGAAATCTCAGTTTTTATTTAGCATGGACTGCTTGGCTCCTTCCCCCCCCCTCCCCGGGCGGAGCATCTCACAATGGGATGGGGAGTCGTGAGGCAGTTCCTTGATGGGCCATTAACAGGAGATAGTCCAGGAGCGAGTTATCGATGGGTCACGCGATAAGGCATTGTTGTGTCCATTAACAGAAGATAGTCCAGAGGGGGCAGGCAGGGAGCACCGCCTCACCTGGTCTCAACAGCTCCTGAAGATGGTAATAGAATCCTTTTTTTTTTTTTCCTTTTGGCACATTTTACACTGTAACCTAGGACAGAAAGTAAGTCTGGTGATGGTGGAAGCAGTCTATTTAAGGTTTCCTGCATGACTTCATCATTAATTCCCAAAGTTTTTAGGCTGCGGAGAGAAAACAAGTCTACAGGTTATGAGCTTCCCCATGCACAGCTCTCACTTGTTCTCAGACTTCAGATACAGTAAGAAACGTCTTTTATTTCCACCACAAAGCTGTTGTCACGTCATGTGAAGATCTAGTGACTTTTTTTTTCAGGGAAGCGTGACTGAAAGCTCCCTGCCCTCCATGTCACCATCCACCTGCCTGGCCTTGAGACTTCAGAGGCATGTAGTGATGTTTGAGTACCTGAAGAAGAGTGCCTTCTCCCATGCCAATTACCACTTCCAAAAAAGCATTGTGTATGCTGTAAAGTGGACATCTTTAAAGTTGCGGTTACAAAGTGAAAGTTTTTCAGCCTGTGATTGAAGTCACACTGCTGTCTGATTTCTGTGACTGGGTCAAGGCTTTCCTGATGGATGTAATGTTTTCTGGATGTCTCAGAGGAGAAAGTAACTCCTAAGTTTGCTTTCTCTCAAGATGGAAGAGTTCATACATAGGTCTCTCTCTCAGTGGATATACCTAGCTTTCTCTGTGATGTGTAGGCAGCTGAAGAATATTGGCTCCAGTATTTGCAAAGCAGATATGGGTTGTGTTTTTTTTTTTTTTTTTTTTTAATTAGATGCTTTTTTTCTCCAGTTTTAAAGCCCTGATGGTTTATGAACTCTTTAATTTAAATCTATAACGTAGGGGGAGGAAACCTTACCTTATCAACACTTATAAATATTTAAAGGGTGGGTGTCAAGAGGGCAGGGCCAGGTGCATTTCAGTGGTGCCCAGCGACAGGACAAGGGGCAATGGGTACATGCTGGAACACAGGAAGTTCCGTCTCAACATGAGGAAAAACTTCTTTACTCTGAGGGTGACAGAGCCCTGGAACAGGCTGCCCAGGGAGTTTGTGGAGTCTTCTTCTCTGGAGATACTCAAAACCCATCTGGGCATGTTCCTGCATGACCTGCTTTAGGTGTACCTGCTTTAGCAGGGGGGTTGGACTAGACGATCTCCAGAGGCCCCTTCTAACCCTTGCCATGCTGTGATTCTGTGAAAAGCTTAGTGGCTTTATTATTATTTTTCATTAATAGTTGCATTTGCTCCTGTGAGAGTTACAATGGAAAGCATGGGCACTATAGGTACTACCTGTTAGTTTTATAAATGGTTGCTTCCAAGTGTTTGGCCGAGAAAGTAGGAATGGATACAACTGGATGGTATTCCTTTGTTTGAATTAACATATGAGCAAAGGATTTGCACTGGGGAAAAAGCTACAATTCTCTTATCTTGCTGTCAAAACACACGATGATGAAGAGGAAATGAACTTGTTACAAGCAAAGTTTGGTGAGAACTCATCTGCGTGCAGAATAATTCCTGTAAGCATGACATCTTCATTTAAAGATGTTTCTGACACTGCACAGAGAATTTGTCATGCAAATGAGATCCTCATTAGGAAATAATATTTTTAGAGTACTTTTAAGCAAAAGGAAGCATGTTTTTCTAAAGGCTTTCTATACACACACAGAACAACTTTATAAAAAGGAAGATCAGGCTGGACATGGTTTTATTAATGCAAGACAAATGTTTTCCCAGATCATCTCATTAGGAAATCTAAATTTGGAGTTCCTACAAGATCCACCTCTCACAAAATGTTATGCTTTAAAGACCTAGATTTTAACATCTAAAATTTAACCTACCTATGCAAGGTAATAAGAGGCTGTTGCTTTGCTGCAGTGCACCACTTGATATCCTTCCTAATAATTTTGTCAAAGAAGAAATGTGGCTCTTTTGAGTAGGGTGAAATACAGGAACTCACAGTATGAATATATAGGTGAGAGAACAGTGGTATTTCTTGGAGGGAGAAGTGACAACATTGACACTGTGTAATATTTAAGCGTCCAGTCTTAAAAGCATGTGATGAAGTTATGCATCTGTGCAGCTGAAGTGGATATGTGTGTCTTGGTAGGTGAGGCTGGGAATGCATGCTGCTGAACAGGCCTGGGTGGAAGAACTGCCTGCTTCTGAACTGTGGCCAACGAGGGCAGTTTTTCTCAGCCCCGATTTTGCAGTCTTGCAGGGCAAAGTGATGATGCTGTACAAGGCAACTCCAGCCTCCTACCCCTCTACTGTATTCATGTGGGAGGGTGTGGAGCACCACACAGCCCAAGCACCCTGTCTTGATTCTCTGAAGCGTAGGTGTTGGGCTGGTGGGAATTTGCCACAGATTCTTCACCGGCTTTGTGCTTGCCTAAAAGGTTGACTAGGTTGAGTGGGGCTTTGCATTTGTCTTAACTGTGTGTGTTTGTCTTGTTTTGTAATGCAGGTACTTCTGTGGGTAATTTCTGGTCAGTTCCAGAAGTCAAAGTTTTCTGTGTGTCAGCAGGAGGAGCTTTGATTTTTCTGACGGTAGAAACACACCGTCTCTATGCAATCCCCCGTGGTGTGAGAGGCAGGAGCTGATAAGAAGTTGCTCGGTGAACTATCCTACTCTGTTGCAAGAGGTAGGGAAGTCTTTTGCTTTGTATACCTCTCAAGCTGTGTTAAAGACAGAAATTATTAAGGTGGATAGGAAAGGTGGTGATAGAAATTAGTTCAGGTCACTAGATTGCAGGAGTGATGAGGAGCAAATTAATTAGTATGCCAATTGCAACCTTTGCTACTCTGGCTCCTGTACCATAAGACCAAGTAGGTATTGTTGAGGAGAAGCAGTTTGTGTGAACTTCTGAAACTGTGAAGAGGAGCAACTGATTAATGTTAATGTTTAGGGTTGGGGTCAGTCTCCTGTGAAACGGATAAAGTTTCAGGAACTGCAGGAACCAAATGATCTCTGGTAACTGTCAGGCTGACTATTGAAGCAGCGAAGTGTGTGAGCCCTTCTGCTCTGTGTGCTTAGAAAATGTATAATTGATTAATGTGGCCACTTCTCCTGAAGTGAAGTAATCGGAACTTTTGTCACCTTAGGTGGGTTTAGGTTCTATTGTTCAGGTAGTTGAGGAGTTACCTGGAAGGCTTTTGAGGCAAAACTTGGAAAGTACTATTCCTGGCCAGAATGCCAGGTGAACATGGATTGTACCAATTCCACTATTCATCCATATCCACGTTGAGATGTGGTACATTTATTTTCTTTTAATACAGTTCCTGAAAGTACTGAAGATCCGTAAGTCATTGTTTTTTATTGGAGTCATCTGAAAAAGCCAACTGTGAAACTTCTAGCTTGGGTAATGTAATCATTTTTAATACTTTTATATTCAGTTTTGTAAGGTTTTAGGTCTGCTATAATATATGTTATAAAAAGATGAGTTTTGGTTTTGTGTGTGCTTTTACTAAGCAAAGCAACACTTCTTACAGCTACTTAGATGGCAAGGAAACAAATGCAGTTACTGTTCAAGAGCTTTGAAATATGAGGTGGAATCTGTGGTCCTTTTGTAATTTGCACTCCCTCTGCTCATCTGAGGAGGACTGCTAACGTTAAAGGCTGGGTATTGCACTTTGGTGGACCTCTGCATGCAGGAAGGGAAACATCAAGTGGAGAATCTGGTGACCCAGAGAAATAGGCAATGGAAATGGGCAGAGAATTGCATGAAATTGGCTTTGTGCTATATGCAGAATAGTTTTCACCTGGTGTGGTTTTTGTTTTATTCAGGGAAATGGAACTTACCTACATGCTTTAAATAACCACATTTTTTCAAACATATACCAGATTCCATCATTGCATCTCCCCCTCAACTAAAAAAATAAAAAACCCAACAAACTAAAGCCAACCTCTCTAGCAACAACCAACCAACCAGCCCCCCAGACAAAGAGAAAAAGAGCAATGCCATGCCCCCTGAATCTGGCTTACTCCAGGCAAAATGAAGTAGTAGTGATTTGTAGTTGGTGGCAAATGGAAGTGGAAATTTTATCATCATGCTAACTCTTTTCCAGTGGAAGAAAATACTGGATAGCACGTCTTACAGGTCAAATTTAGTGCTGTTGAATTAAGTATACATACAATATATGTGTGTTTGAGAATCTACAGGTAAATAGCATATACGTGATCTGAGTAGCAATGCACATTCAGTCAGATGAAGGCATTAACACAAAGCTGTATTCTTAATGAAGGTGGGGATATTGGAGGTGGGAACAGAAATGGGATATAAAGGGTAGAGAGAAACCTTAATAATAAAGGAAATAAGACATACCGGCAGGTATTTGTGTATGTCTGTGAGAAAGAATACATCTCAGTGTAGTGCTATAAGACCATGTGTTACCTGAGTGCTGCTGTAGATGATTGTAAGGATAAATGAATGCACTTTACTAAAAAAGTTAATGACTTTTGTAGTGGCCAAGCTTGTGTCTTTGAGAATGTGATGGAAGAGATACAGAACAGTTGGGAGCATAGGTGCTGCATTCCAGGCTGCATTCCAGCTGGCAGGCTCCTGACTCCAACACTTTATCTACCTGCAGTGTTGACAAAGATAATGACAGCATTTCTGAAGAGAAAAAAACAGTCCTGTGGTAGTCAGCACAAAGGGGATTGCTTCCTGAGGCACCTCAGTGCAGGTGGGCACCTGTTTTTTGTGACACAGAGCTTGTCTTGTATAGCTTAGTGTTGCCACCTAGGGTCTATTCAGTTCCTGAAGGGCGTAGCAAGAAGAGAGTGAATTATTGAATGTGCCGCAGAGAATGTAACAATTCTGCTTTACAGAATTAACAAAGGTATCCTTATTCCTCTTGCTTGTGGTCTAGGACATGAGGGCCTGCTAGAACATCTGCTTATGTCGCCACTGTTACTTTAAATAAATATCTTATGTTCAAGGCTCTGGTCACCGTCTGCCAGATTCTGCAAGGGCTAGCAGAAAGCTGCCTCCTGAAATGATAAGCCTGTAGCTGACATGCCTTGGAGAATATGACAGTATGTGTATTTACTGTTAAGATTCAGCTTCTGTGGTTCATTTTCCTGAAAGGATAAAACCAAAAGCATAACTTTATCAAAGGAAAATTAAGAATGAATATGATTCTTCAGTAAGGTGCTATTTTTGTGAGGGTAATCAAATGTTCCAAGGCATAGATGACTCAAGTCTGGTAGCATTTCTGTAAAGATTGTCTGAAGTCACAAACTGTGGCTGTCCAGATGGAAGTGTATTAATAACAAAGATCTTATCCTTCCGGTTATGATACCATAGGGGACAGAACTGCTTCACTTACACAAGTGTAGCAGCAGGGTAAGTGACTGGACGTGTAAGAGTACAAACTGATTTGAGGCAAAGTAATTTTTTCAAGGTCAAGGACTATCTTGGGGTTCAGGCTTAGTTCCATACTGCTTTGTTTGTGATGATGTACTTTGTGGATGCAGTACTCTGAATAAACAGCTTTTTAAACTGTGAAGCAGAAGTGACAGAAGATTAATTTTGTTATGCAAGCACTTAACACAGCAATAAGTACACAAGAAAGGCATCTTTTGCCATCAGCTTTTTTTTAGGGATAAGAATTGCTGCTGGATACAACTGATACAATAGCATGTGCAGCAGACTTCTATATATGGGATATTTAATAGAAGGTCAGTGATTGCTTATATTAATTTAATAATTTGATTGATTTTCCCCAATTTAATTATTCAAATAATATCTTAATCATGCCATAATTAAGCATGATCACAAACTCTAATCTGTAAACATTGCAGATGCACGTACTCTTAGGAAACACTACACAAAAATTTGTCCTGGGTGCACTAGCATTTACAATTTTCTTTGTACTTGATGCTAATTGGGTGACAGAAAATACAAACTGTTTTAAACAAGGACATTCAGGTGTATTTGAGAGTTTAAACTTTCCCTAGCCATTCGTTCTTTGAATTCCCTTACCAAAACTGGTCTGGGAAGCTGTATTTTCTTTTATATGTCAGGACAAATTTCCCATGACCCTGACTATAAATAAAATTATTATTTCTACAGGCTGATTCTTTTAATACTCAGTAGTTTTCATGGATGCTTTCTTAAAATTAAAACAAACAAACAAACAAGGTTAATTCAGGCAGGTTTTTTCTTCTTTTTTCACCCCTTCATTGTGTTTCTGTTTAACTAAATATTAACCCTCCAACCGAGGCTGTGCTGGCACAGCATAGCATTTTGGTTTTGATTGTTTGCTCTTTGGAAAAATTGATGGTAAATTAGAGGAAGGTTGAGAACTTGCAAAGTCATACATGAAGAAGTATGCAACTACTTTGCACTATGCGTTTAAAATCCAAGGTTGGCTACGTGCTGTAAGTACTCAATTCCTATTTCTCAGAAAGTGAAAAAGCTAAACTGTGGCCCATGTGTTAATGGCTAGACACTCTGCTAAGTTGGCCACAGTTAAATTTGGACAAGGTTAAATGTCCAAGGTAAAATACAGTCTTAGGGAGATATGTTTTATGTCATTTATCTTTGATGTATTTTCAGCGAAAACGTTAGATTCTTATTTCCAGCAAGATAGTAGAAAAAGAAAGAACTTCCTGGTCTTGCTCAAAAATTATTTATACTTATGATCTGTTAGTCTGTAGATGTAAACCTACAAGGTAGATCTGTATGAGATGTCTTTCTGTCCCTGCTAGTTACAGGAGAAGGAAAAAGATCTTGTGCTCTGAATATACTGATTTCTTAAGGGAAAAAGGTAACCTAGTGTGATTAGAATATTGCATAGACTTGTAAGTAATCCAAAATCTCTGAAGAAAATTAAAACTAGAGAATACTAACAGCAGCAATATTATTTATGGATGCTGTGATCCCCTTGAGCGAAAGACTTGGCTATATTTTTTGTTGGTCTTCAAAGGTAAATAAGGCAGCCAAGTGGGGCGATTTGATGACAATTTGCAAAATGTGGTGACCTTGCTTGAAAGCTTTGAGCTGGAGATATTAAAGGCAAAAGTTTTAGATCCTCTGAGTAAGAGTCATTGTTATGGATCAAGATAGACAAGACCTGAAGTATGTTGGGAAAGTCAGTGGCATGTGCATTTGGACAAAAAGTTTCAAAACAGTACAGAATTATGTAAAGTAGTTTGAGAATGGGGTTCATCCTGTCTAAACAGTTGTTATTTCTGTAAGCAAAGCAAAACATAGCTCTAATGTGAAGTAAATACACGTGCACATTCCACTAGTGCATGCTACAGCTGCGGGTGAGTATAGGATAGAGTCCAGGAGTGTCATTCTCCCTCAGCAGCTTGTTCACTAGGGCAAAGATGCTAGTACTGGACCTTTGTTGCTCTGTCAGCAGAAGCTAAGACCTGTGTGTTGGTGTGAATTGGGATGTGGGACTGGAAGAGACTACTTCTGCATGCAAGGCCAACCCCTGTGGTTGCAGGTAACCATATTACAGATTTCTGTCTGTAGAAATGTCTACAGAATGTTTTGTACCTTGTAGGGTACAAACACCTTTTGACACCTGGCCTGAAACTTGAGGTCTGTAGCAATTAACCAAAAAGTGGTTCACTGGAAGAAAGGGGGGAGGACCGAGGGCTTTGTTCATGTCCTTGGTGCCTTCCAAGCTAGGACCTGTAATTACAATTCCGCTCCCTTAATGATGGAGATTGTGCATGCTACTATAGAATAGGGCAGATGAAGTGACCACGTAGTCCTTGACCATCTGCCCTGGTGTGATGGGTTGGCCCCAGCTAGGAGCAAAGCACTCCCATAGTTTCTTGCTTGCTCCTTCCCCGCAGAGGGATGGGGGGAGAAAATAGGAAGAAGAGGACTTGGAAATCTTGTGGATCAAAATAAACACAGGGAGATCACTCACCAAGTAGCGGTATGGGCAAAACGGACTGAACTCAGGGAATCTAACAATTTGAAACGTTTGATTCATGATTGGGAAACAAAAATGACAAGCATTGAAACACTTGAGAACACCTTTCCTCCCCTTTGCCAAGCTCAACTTCACCACAGACACCTCTCCCTGTCCCTCATGGTTGCTGGGGTTGCATACTCTCCTAGGGGAAAGTGAGGGGTGGCGCAAGAGGTTGGGGTTGCGGCGCGGCAGTTCTGCTACTGCTCTTTGTTCCTCACTCTTCCACTGCTGCGTCCTTCTTAATAATTTCCTCAGCTCTGGTGGCCATCCACAGGCTGCAGTCGCTTCAGGCATGTCACCAGCTCCACCGTGGTGTCGTTTTTCCTTTCTCTGGTGTTTACTGCCATTTCTTAAACATGTTCTTGCAGAGGTGCCGCAAACTCCTCTGATAGGAGGCCCCTCTTGGCTCAGCTTTGGCCCACAGTGGGTCAGTTGTGGAAGCTGCTGCGACTGGTACAGGGCAGCCCTAGCTTTCTCCCGCAGAAACACCCCCCCCCCACGTGCAGCCCCCTTGCTATCAAAACCTGGGAAAGTTCACCCAATATACCTGGAAGAAGAAAATTTCTGAGCTCCAGACTTGTTGCTGGGTTGTCTCTGACCCTGTGAGCAGGGCCACTGAGCATGGGTGACACACAAAGCCAGGGCATCGAGTTCTCAGGGTGCTGCTAGGCTGTCTTTGGCAAGTAAACAAATGGCTTCTTAAATTGGTTGCAGCTTCTGGTGATACCTTTTGCTTGGCACCAGTAATGTAATCTGTTCAGCCTGAAGGCTAAGCGTTATATTCCAGCAAGGTCAGTAAGTCACAGCTATTACTTGAGGAAGTCACCCTATTTGCATTGTATTGTTCTGCTGGAGAGATTAATTTTGAAACTGCTGGCAGTTCCCTTTGCAAATACTTCTTTGCAGAGGTTGGTTGTATGGAAGGAATAGAAATAATGTAACTAGATCCTTGGTTCCTTCTTGGCAACATCTGCAACAAGATGTTGCAGGAGGATGAGGAAGCAACTATATGGTTGGGATCTGCTTATTTACAGCAGAGATGGGAAACCAGTCAGCTTAGAACAAACAGGAGCAGTGCCAGAGCTCGTTCAGCCTGTGTTAACACAAGAACCAGCAAAGCAGTTTGCTTTCTCCCCACCAACTAGCCTGCTATCATGTTGATGCCCAAGCAGCTATGAAGAGGAAGAGCTAAAGGATTCCTTCCTCTCCCTCAGCTCCCTGCAGTGTGGCAAGTGGGATGCAGTCAGAGCAGCCAGAGCTTCTGGCTGTCTTGCCCTGCTGGCATCTCAAGCAAGCAAGGAGAGCTGCTGCAGACACTGTGGCTTGCCTTAGCCTGTTCCTGGGGCTGCAAAAAGTACCAGAAGTAGCTGTGAGGCAGGTGGTGCGCAGTTTGCAGAGCAATGTTTGTATTTCAAAATTTGCTAAGAAGAGTTTCAGTGTGAGAACCCCAAGTTGTCTACTGAACACGATTTGGACATCCTTATCATGCAGTGATGAGCTGTTTGGGGTTTGTTACGTTTGCTAGCAAAGCATTTTTCATGTTGGTTTCCTAGTCTGTGAGCTGCTTAGTTTTGTGTTTGATAGCAATAATTGCTTTCAATTTGCATAATTTGTCAGTCATTGTGTATCAGGTGCATAGTCAGCTCTACGAGGTAAGAATATGTGGGAAAGTGATGCTCCTTTGTTTGGCTTTGCCTTTTCTTTTTAGCTCTTCGTGTTAAAATTACAGGAGGAAATTATTTTGAAATTTGTTTCTCTTCATAGGTTTGATGTGCTAGGTGGTGACCAGAAATATTTTCAACTCTGCATCTGAAGGAATAATTGTAACTATTTGCTTTATTAAACTGATTCCTGGTTACATTTTTGTGCTTGGACTTAAAGCTAGAACTGCTTTGGTAATGTAAACTGTGGGACAAATACCTTGCTGTTTTTTGACATGGTTGGTTATAAAGACAATGATGATTATACTGTATCTCCGGTGCCTTAATTCATAGAAAATGTTGGATCCTTTATGCCACTGAAATTCTGAGGCTCGGAGGGGAAGCCTCGTGGGAAGGGAGAGGTGTTCTTTCCTACTTTCCTGAGAACCTTGAAGCTTTTGTAGAAACACCTTGCCAGAGGGAAGGGGTGTCCTCTGTTGCCCTACAGATGTTAAAAGAGATGGTTTTCCTCAGACCCAGTGGGTGTGATAATGTGGTGAAGCCAGCTTTGCACATCTGCCTCATATTGGAGCTCTACCTACTGAGAATGGCAGATTCATTAGTGGTAGCTGTCAGTGTTTCCAACACTGTGAATCTGAACACAGTAATGCAATAGGAATTGTAAGAGAAATTAAAGTTTTTCTCTTTAAAAAGAAAGTAAGGGCTATAAAAAGAGAACCAGAAAAAAAAAGAGCAAACTTGGGAGTAGTCAGGGGATTTAAAAGAAAGCAAAATGGAAAGTTTAATTTGTTACCTTGGCACAGAGACAGTATGGTTACTGTATGTAGATAAAGCACAAAAGGAAAAACTTTAGAAAGTCCTATTTATCTAAATTTCTGTAATTTGACTAGATATCTTCTGATCCCCACTGGAATAAGATTTTCTATGTTTGAATGCAGATATTTGTATTTTAAGGTCAGAAAGTTTGAGGTGCTACAGCCTTATAGGTTCTTAAGTACGGTAACTCGCAGCAAAACTGTACATGACCTCAGATGTAGACATAAAATAAAATAATACCCAGGATCATAGAATCACAAAATGGTTGGGGTTGGAAGGGACCTTAAAGATCATCTAGTCCAACGCCCTGCCATGGACAGGGACACCTTCCACTAGACCAGGTTGCTCCAAGCCCCATCCAACCTGGTCTTGGAATCACTTCCAGGGAGAGGGCAGCCACAGCTTCTCTGGGCAACCTGTGCCAGTGTCTCACCACCCTCACAGTGAAGAGTTTCTTCCTAATATCTAATTCAAACTCTTGCAGTTTGGAACCTTTACCCCTCGTCCTATCATTACCCTCCCTGATAGAGTCCCTCCCCACCTTTTGTGTAGGCCCCCTTTAAGTAGTGGAAAGCTGCTGTACGGTCTTCCCGGACCCTTCTCTTCTCCAGGCTGAACAACCCCAACTCTCTCAGCCTGTCTTCACAGGGGAAGTGCTCCAGCCCCTGATCATTTTTGTGTCCCTCGACTTTTGCTCCAGCAGGTCCATGTCCTTCTTAGATTAGGTGCCTCAGAGCTGAACGCCATACTTCAGGGGGATCTTGCAAGAGTGGAGTAGAAGGGGAGAGTAATTTTCTGGGCACGCTTCTTTTGATGCAGCCCAGGATACGATTGGCTTTCTGAGCTGCGAGTGCAGATTGCCTGGTCACATTGAGCTTCTCGTCAATCAACACTTCCCAGTCCTTCTCTGCAGGGCTGCTCTCAATCCCCTCACTGACCAGCCTGTATTTGTGCTTGGGTTTGCCCTGACCCAGGTGCAGGGCCTTGCACTTGGCCCACTTCTCCAGCCTGTCTAGGTCCCTCTGGATGTCCTCTCTTCCCTCCTGTGTGTCAACTGCAGCACACAGCTTGGTGTTGTTGACAAACTTGCTGAGGGTGCACTAGATCCCGCTCTCCATGCTGCTGACAACAGTGCTAAACAGCACTGGTCCCAATACTGACCCCTGAGGAATGCGACTTGTCACTGGTCTCCACTCGGACATCAAGCCATTGATTGTGACTCTGAGTGCAACCATCCAATTCCTTATCTACCAAGTGGTCCATCCATCAAATCCATGTCTTTCCAGTTTAGAGACAAGCATGTCATGTGGGACAGTGTTGAATGCTTTGCACAAGTCCAGGTAGATGATGTCACTTGCTCTTTCCTTATCCACCAGTGCTGTAGCCCCATTGTAGAAGGCCACCAAATTTGTCAGGCGTGATGTGCTCTTAGTGAAGCCATGTTGATTGTCACCAATCATCTTATTTTTCACATGCTTTAGCATAGTTTCTGGGAGGATCTACTCCATGATCGTGCTAGGCACAGAGGTGCTGTAGTTCCCCAGGTCTTCCTTTTTTCCCTTTTTAAAAATGGGGGTTATAGTTTCCTCTTTTCTGGTCAGTGGGAACTTTGCTGGACTGCCATGACTTCTCAGATACGATGGATAGTGGCTTAGCAACTTCATCTGCCAGTTCTCTCAGGACCTGTGGATGTGGATCTGAATTAAGTCTACTTAATTTAGAATACGTAAGATTTCCCAAGGAGTATTTTACTGTTTTGCTAAAATGATAGAGCGTATTGTTTGTGTCTTTTAATTTTTAAGAGGATTTGTATATTTATTTTTGTAACAATTATTCTGCTTTGTTATTCGGAGATTTGGTTGAGTTCCAGTTTTATGACTGTCATTGTTGTTTTTTAATTCATTAATGGGTCACAGGTGCACGATAGACATCTTGCTAGGTTGTTTTTGATTCAGCTGGTTATTTTAAAATGATATTTTCTGTGATGTCCACTTGCAACAAAGATAACAAATAACTAGTTAATGGAAATGTTTAGTATTTCAATTATGTCACCTCTTTTCTATCATATTGGTGGTTTTATTTTCTTCTGTTCATTGTTAGCTTTACTCCAAAAGAAAGTAATTCACAGGGTAATTATAAAACGCAATTTTCTCATGAAAATATACAGCTTGTTAAATATTAGTATATAGGATCTTATGAAACTCTGAAAGCAGTGTTGTGTAGCAATTTTATGATTTTTTTTTTTTCTGAAGAGCTCTTTCTGTTAGTAGAAATGTATTTTCTCACTTGATTTTTCCGATTGCCGTATTCATTTTCATTTATTACAGATATGTTCATTTGGAAAAAATATTAATTATTAAAACATTATAACAGAAGCTGATTTGGGCAGTTAACTTGCTTTTTTTAGAGATCTGTTTTCTCATGTAGTTCGTTTTCCTTTGCCTTAGGCTAGAGAATTAATATTGTTATGGTGGAGTGAGGAGTCATTTGCTTAGGCTGTCGTTCTGTTGAAAGAGGTTATGAAGCAGTGAAAGATAGTCCATTTGGAGCAAGAGGAAAATAAAAAATTGTGCTATATCTCGAAGCTTTTCTTCCTTGTAAAGCCCAGTAGTGTATAGTATCTATAACATGGTATTAAAAATTGGGAGTTTGAGATGAGTCCCTGGCTTTAATGGAAGAAGCCACCATGCTTTGATGAAGGGAATGGAGAGACTCATGGTCTCTTGTGATTATTCGATAATGTTGAATTGGCTACATGATCAGGGATAATAACATGCCTTTGTCTGAAAGGCAGAGGTTTTTATAGGTAAAACATTCAGTGACGTGTCTGGTGCTTTCTTCATCATCTTAATGTTGCTGTTCAGGTGCTTGTGTCTTAACGTTGTGTTCTGCTTTGCATTATGAAGCCCTTTATTTAATTTTTAGTGCTGAGAGTGACTGATTAAAACCAAATTTCTTTCAATGAGGCCTATCCTTGTAGACAAATAGTACTTCTGTTGTTTCTGCAGTAGGAACTAACACCAGTGCTCTGTGCGTGCAGTAGTTCTTCTTTTGCTATGTTATAGTAGGTGTGATTTTTATTTCTTGTTGTTATAAGTCACAACGGTAGATGTACATCAGTTCGCAGTTCTTTTGTAATGCTCACTTTTCTTTGAGGCTCTTGATTTTTATCCACCATTTTCTGAATAAGCCTTTTTTCCAAATAATTTCATTATGCTTTTTTCCCCCCGTTTAATCTCAGTGTTTAAAAGAGAATTTTCAGACATCATCAAAGTCTCTGCATGAAATTTTAACAGATGTGATACTTGAGAGGCCCTGTAGCGGGCAGCGATCGTTTCTGAGGCAATACTTTTTAAGACTTGCGTTATTATTCAGTAATTAAAAATTCACAGGAGTAAAGAGATACCTGTGTAGATATTTTATTCTCTCTCTTTTTTTTTTTTTTTTTTTTTTTTTTGGTGTTGGTTTGTTTGTTTTTCTTTTCCTTTTTTTTTTTTTTTTTTTTTTTTTCTGTACAAGAATTTTTAAGACCATAATACCTTCTATGTAAGACTGCTAGCAACTATGGGATAATTCGCTGTGGACAATAGTTGTGGCAAGGTAGGCAGTTGGTGACAAGAGTATTTAAGGAAATAGCTTAGCATGTTGGATTGTTTCACAGAGCACACATGGTCATATTTTTTGAGGATAAGGAAAGAAAGGAGTACTTGTAGTAATATGCATATTTTTCTTGTGATATTTTGATGAGATACTGGGAAAGCTTTAGCATTAAGTGGAGTTAGGAACTACTGGAAGAAAATGCGTAATATTAACAAAATAATTGATTAACGTACTGCAAACTCTTTTCCGAGATGTAAATGGCTGAAGTCCTGTGTGTCATTTGCCTAATTTCCACTTTACTTCTTTGACTTCTGTTTCTGCCACAGAATATTGAATATGTGTGGTTTTTGGACATTTGAATAATAAAAATCTTCATCTTTTCCTTATATTCCACTGCTAAGGTTTCCATATTTTGTGTGTATAGTTAAAAAGCTATTTTTTTGGAGGGTAAAGCTAGTGTATTAAGAAAATAAATTTGTTTGTTTAGATGTAATACCCATGTTGTCAAATACTAAATGTTTTCTTCCAGGACATCTTGCATCCTTGAGTAAACAAGTGGCAGAAGAATGCAAAATAAAATTGAAATGTTTATAATGTTCTTGTGAATTTTGGCCTGGTATTTATTTCCCTGTTAATTCCTCAAAGACTTCTAATAAACAGATTTAATGGTGCCAGTGCTGTAGGGTTTTTTAAATTGAGAGGATTTTTTTACTGCTTTTGTTGGATCTACCTCAACCAGAAAAGATAATGCTAGATATTTTATGGGATTATGGGATTGTTTTTTGAAACTGTATATGTTAGCAGAATAAATTTTCAGGAGGCAATGTAATTTTTTATATATATATATATATAGGCAAATTATTCAGATGTCTTAACTCAAATCGTGAAGTGTTTTGTTGTTTTGGGTTTTTTTTGAAGTGATTTCTTCTTGGTAAAATAATTCTCGTTTCTGCTGTGGGATGTGGATATGCTTTATGGTAAGGACTTCCTATTAGACCTTGGTATTGGCGAATGTAGAAAGCTGTGTTTGCACTGACAGTGGACTTATGTCTGTATGAAAGATGTACTGAATTGTCCTTATTGTGCTTCTCTTTCTCTGAACCTATTCATGTTTCAGATAATAAAAAAGGCATTGTGAGAGCCAAACACTTTCATGCCAACATAACAATATTTGAAGAAGATAATCAAAGCTGTTTGTTCTGCTTTACTGCTTTCACTTTGTCTGCAATTCAGGTCTTCATTATGAAGCAAGATGGTGTCTGAAACATTTGTCTGTAAAAGAGGTAAAAAAAAAACAAACCCAGAATAGATCCTGGGACTAAAGCACCCACAGAATTTATTTCGACTAGCTGGAACGTTCTTGGATGTGCAGTGTATTCTATGTGTGTTCATAGACTGTTGTGTGCCGTTGCTAGTCTCCTACAGACTATGGCTGTCGTCTTTAGAAAAAAAACATACTGAAACCTTGACATGTGAATGTGTCTTTACATTTTATACAGATTTTGCATTGTTTGGACTTAACACTTCATAGAAAAACGGATTTTTATCTTTCGTGTTATAGTACTTGCATGTAAAATAATATCTCTGCTCTGTCTGTAGTCCCAGAATTATTACTTAAACAGCGCTAAAATAGTGATTGGTGAAACCTTCTGCAGAGCAGACCCAGAAAAATTGTTTATGTGGCAAAAAAAGTGGAAGTGACAGTGAAGTACTTTGTTAACAATGTAACTGTTTCTGGCTTCTTCTTGGGGTTTTGGTTTTGGTGGTGTTTTTTTTTTTTTTGTGGGTTTGGTTGTTGTTGTTGTTGGTCCTCCAGCCTTTCATTTAGCCCTCAAAATAATGTGTCAGATGATAATTAAAGATATTAATGAAGAATGGCCAGAGCATTTCCATGAACAAGAAAGCAGATAAAGCACAAGACACCCTTCTCTGTCCTAACTTGAAAGTCATCTTTAATTCTGATGGGCTATGGAAAGATATAGAGAGAGTGCAAGCAGGATTGTTGTTTTTTTGTGGGTTTTTTTTTTTGCAGGCTTAAGATGCTAATTTCTCCATGAAATTTAATGCAGTATGAGCGCTTTCACAGTAAGAAGTACTTGTAGCCACTGACACTTGGAATAAAATTGTATTGAAATTAATTTAGTTTTTTATATTTGAGTTGAAAGAGGGCCTCTTCCTAGCTAGCTGTACAAAAGTAGGGACTATTTTGTGGGAAGGGAAAAAAAAGCCCACAACAAAAACAGCCAGACTGAACAACCTAATACCCAACTGTAACCTGCCTTTGGAGCACATAGCTTTGCAATTCCTGAACAGTGTTTGGAAGGAGTAATGACAATAATAGTATCAAATTACTGATTTTTTTTTTTTTTTTTGAAGTCAACTCTTTAATTATTCTTGGAAATTAGAAATATTGTTTTAGCACTGACTTTTTACAGAAGTGCCCTGAAGGATTCGCTATGTTAACCATAGCCTGAAAAAGCAGCTAAAGACATGCATAGCATTAGCTTGTCTCATATAATTAAATGCTATGTTGGATTATAGCCAAACGGTTCACCATGGTATAGAACTGACCTTTTGCATGGCACAAATATGAGTATTTTGTACTCATTTGCATTTTCTATATTTTTATGCTAACAGTCTTCTGATGCTCATGTCTTTGGAGGGTTTTGTGGAAGATTATAGTAGATCTCTGGAAAGATAATTTATGATGTCTTGGTAAATGCCAGTTAATATTTGTGCTGTTAACACCTTTTAGATTAATTTTAATTTCTAAGCTCCCACTATCTTGGAAAGGACTCAATATTGGTAGCTGAAACTTGATTCTTACACTTAACATTGGATGAGGTTGATGTTCATGCATAAATGGCCTAAGGCCACAAAATAGTCTGGCTTTAGAGGCTAAAGAGTATTGGACACTTACTCAAGAAAAAAACCCAGTCTGTTACAGGGACATTTTAAAACTTATAGTAATTACTTTGATCCAAACTATAACAGTGCTTTAGTGAAATGAAACTGGAGACTAGGGATGGGGAGGGATTTCTTTGTTTACTGCAGATGCTCCTTAATGTAGTCAAACTTGTCGTAGTATCAAGATGAGACATTAGGCAGCGTAGAAGCATTGGAGATTCAAAGAGGCAGTTTGATGGTACTGGAATATCTGTTGGACATTAACCAAAGGTCATATACAGCTATTCCTGAATGTGATAATAAATTCCAATATAGTAATTTCTTTTCAATATTTAATTGTTTCAGATTTCACAAAACTAAATGGCAGTTTAAATATATTGTTTAAAGCATGTCACATAATGTCTGTTGAAAAGCCTGAGATGGCAGGTGAAAAAGGGAAAATAAAAATTAAAGGGGTGGTAATGATTTTTTTACTGTGAAAATAACTGTGCATATTACCAATAAAAAGCACTTAGGCATTTTAAATACAGTATCAAATATTTCATTTTTTTGGTGTTTTCATTACAATCATAATGTATCAAAACATTTTAGTTTGATGTAGAATTTTTACTTGGGGGTAGTTCCATATCAATTGTTTACTCTCTTGAGAGTAAACTTTTTCATAGCTTACTACAAAAAGCCAAGAGGGCATGCTGTGATGTGCCTGCAGCCCACTCCCTTACGTTGCACAGGGCAGTGCTTGCCACAGCAACTGGACTCCAATGATTTTCATGCCCTCTCATGTTCTTGTTTTGTGTGTGTGTGTGTGTATTTCCTGGGACATTATGATGGATATTGAAAAGTAGAATGAAATCTAAAAGCTGTAACTTCTAGTTGGCATTTTAGTTCTTAGTGAATACAGTAACTGGGAGTTTAACGTAGTTGTTTGAATGGAATATTTACTCAGCTTACTAGGAGATGAATGATGATTTGAACTGAACCTTGTTCTATGCTTCAAAGTTTCATAAAGCACTTAATGATTACTGATGCGGCATTAAATCAAGATGATTTAAGTAGTCGAAAGGGTATGTTTTTCAATGACTTTATTTAGAGTGCTTTCAGCCGAGAAGGTATAATGTTGCTGAATGTGTAGCTTGTAGTATACCCTTTTTTTAGATTTTAAGATTTCAGTTAATACATCTTCATTTTAATTCTATGATCAGTATTTGATAAGTGTTCTTGAAGCAGGTTCGCCAACTAGTGCATTAGTCGCACTGACAGGGACTTGATAATTCCTTTGGTTTTAGAGTGCAGATGTGTTGACTTCAATCCTTTTACAGTATGTAGCAGTGCAGATGCCTAGTGTGTTCAATATGTATACGAGTCCAGTCAATTTTTTTAACTTTGACTCTGTGTGAAATCGGAGTGCACTGCAGCTGTGCCACAGCAGTTGTGTTGCAGTGGTGTGAATCATGCACCGAAGCCTGGATTGTGAGAGAACTATATGTAGGACAGGGAAGGAAGGACCAGAGGTGTGAGGTAAAACCATGTGTTTTAGTGTATCATGAGGATGAAGTGGGGAATAAAAATTGTATGCAATATTGCATACTGCTTGATCTAATCACACTGCAAACAGGAGGAACTATGTGAGGATGGTTTGAAGTTCCTTTCCAGAACTCATGCTTATATAGGTCAGAAATAAATTTTCTTTCTAACCTCTAACCAATTTGATAGTGTCAAGATCTAGACTTAACATTATGTTTTACTTAAGATTTTTTCCTCTCTTCTAATTACTTCTAAAAAGAAAGAAAAAGTAGGTGTAATTTGGAATTTAATGTGCTAAAACATTCACTGGAAGAACAGTAAGATTTGAACATGTGGTTATGGTGTACTGCAAGAATAAATGTTAGACTACACTTTGATTTTTAGCTGTGTGATGCTAAATTACTTATCTGCTACTGAAAGATATTAGAAACAATAGGTTTAATGAAACTATCAACTGCATCTTAAGAAAATGAAGACGTTTTCTCCCATGCTTCAGAGATAAGACTGAGAAACAAAATGTGTAGTCCAAAAGTTTCATATACAATAGGGGATCAGAGATAATAAGGTAAATTAAAAGGATTACTTTTGTGTGTTTGGAATGAGCAATAATGTATTGCTGTCACTTCTTTTCTGTTTGCTTTCTGTTTGTTTTCTTCCAGAATTTAACCTGTAGTATGGACTAAGTGCTGAAGAACACCCCCTCGCCCCATTATGCTTTCTTTCAAAATTTTTGTGATACTCTCAGTCATTTCTGGCTTTCAGAATTGTGTAAACTGAGGACTTGACCTTTCCTAAGTTAACACTTGCTTACATCAGTTAGTTTATGTGTCTGTTTACTTTTCCATATAAGTCTTTAAGTCACCATATTTCTGACAAACCAGTAGGACTAGATTCTTCTTAAGAGCTTTTTGTTGGTGGTGCTAGTTCGAAATAATGAGCTTATCAACATCACGTGATTCTCAGTGGTAATACAGGTTATTTTTTGTGATGAACTTCTGTCACACTCTCCCCTTGCTCCTTGTTCTCTTTTAAAGGGAAAACTATGTGGTGATTTGGAAAAGAGATCAGCGCTGTTTAACTTCCTGTGAAAATCTACGCTACTTATATTAATGTTTATTAAGCTAATTGCTACTCTTCTGATTGGGTTCCAGGCGACTTGTACAGTGACTTTAATAAGCTGAATTATACCTTCCTCCATGGAAGGAGGTCTCTAGTCTGCTACAGAAACGAATTACTTTCAAGGTGTTTTAATTTTTCTTGAAATGATGGGAAACCTGTGAATTCCTGTGTGTTCTCAAAGGTTGTTAACTTGCATGTGATTTTGAGCGATGCCATATGATTTTATTTTTTTAATACAACATTATTTGATAATACCTTCTTCTGTCTTCATCTCTTTCTGTCAGAGAATCAGACACACAAAGTGGGAGTTTTGAGGTTGTTCTGGTCTGACAGAATTATTTAAAATTTTTAATCTGAAGTTATGAAGCGTTAGGGAAAAAATAGAAATAGTCACTGTTAGTTTGTTCCAGAAAAAGAAAATGTTATTAACTTTATGCAGAAAATAGTTGTTTGTGGAAGTATTGAGAATTAGATTTCTTAATTGACCAATCACAGAGGTGTTTGTATAGACTTTGGGGCTATAGAGGATGTGAAAAGGTTAAAGGTTTTAATCACACTATTACCTGTCTGCAGTAATGAATTAACTTTCATCTCTCATACACTGAAAACAAGGTTTGTGTTGCAGGAGCTGCTCAACTGTAGATTAGATAATGAACTGAGCAATTGTAAAATAAATAACTATAAAAACCCACTTGCATTCTGATAAACCTGCAGTTTACGTGTTGTCAGGCCAGTGATTGTACACTTACTGTAACTATATAATATGTGAACAAAAAAAGTCCTTGATTTAGAGATGCACTTGCCAGAAAGGAACAAGTAGTGCCTTTATTGCTTCTGGATGGAGTCTGAGGTTTTGCTTATTGTAATGAAAACAGGGACCCCCTTGTCGTCGCATGTTGTGTCCCATCTGTTGCCCCCTGCCCCCCCCCCCCCCACCTTCGATTCTAGTTCATAAAAGAAAGAACATTATCGTTGGCAACCTTACCAGCATTTCAAATACCTAGAGTTGTGTTAGTTTGAGCGGTAGAAACTGATAAGCAGCTCTGGAGGCATGCCAGTAAAAGATTCCCCCCTGCCCCCCTTCTTTTTTTCTTTTCTTACCTCCCACTCTGCTGTAGCTGTGCTATCTCTGTGCTAGATAAAGGCCTTCCCCCACAGATTGATTATCTTCATCCCTGGAGAGAAGCAGCTGAATCCATTAATTATTCCCATTTCCTTTGCCAGGGAAAGCAAGTGCAGTAGTCAGAAAAGCAGTCTATTTTAAAATTTCTTTTCAATAAATTCATCCATCATATTATTTTAAGAGGTTATTTACTTAATGTTCCATTTATTTCTGACTGACCACTTTAACGTTACCGCCTTTAAAAATATTCATCAAAATATACCTAGCACTATCAAGTGGTTTTCAATCTTTCTTTACCAGTGCACTTACAACCATTTTTGTTCTCATAGACCTGTGTTTGACATTACTGAACGTTGCTGTGATCATGCTACCACACTGGTAGGGATATACTGAGAGAATTTGGCATTAGTAGGTAAGTCTTTTTAGAGGAAGGTCAGGAAATCTTATTTTCTTTATTCTTTTTTAATTTTTTTTTTTCTGAAACAATAATCATTCATCAAGGTGAAGTATTATAGAGAGAGAAATGTGGTTGTTTGCTTTGTTTTATTGCTTTAAATAAAGAAGAAATAAACTAGAACCCATTTTCTTTAAGGCTTTATAGACATCTTACGATATTTTCCGTAGAAAACCCTGTTCATTTAGTATTGCGTTTTGATATAGTCAGTTTTCCTGATATGCCTTTGCATTTGGTGGATGAAAATATAAAATGCACTACATTATAACTTACCATAGCTAAATGGCCGAAATGTTCACTAGTGAAGCAAGGTTTACGTTTATTTCTGTCAGGAGGGAAATATGTGGCTGTAGTTGTTGTAATATGGTAATGTTGATCTTTTTACTGACCGCTGTATCAAATTTCTTTTCATGATCAAATTCAAAGCAAGCTTTGCAGCAACAGAATCTGCTACTTACGCAGAGATCCTTTAGCCTGCTGCCAACACTGCTGTCTAGGTGGAGGAGGTTGCAGAGCTATGCAGTTTATATATCCATCTATTTACAATATGTATGTGTGTACGTATGCATGCCATTCTCTCAGCTGGAAAAAATAACTTTTTTTGATACAATTTTTTTCCTTGAACAGACACGTTTGATTTATTCTGTCATAAACTTATCTTTTGGTGAACCACGTTAAGCCAAAAGATTGTCTGTGCTATAAGACTTGACAGGTGGCTGTGTGCAAACAATGGCAGTATATCGTAATAAGAAAGTAGGAGTAGCGGAATTCATCCCCAGTATTTCAACTTGTTTTGCTTATTTAATTTAATAGCGCTTTTAATACTTAGTTTTAAATGAGACAAATACAAAATCAGTTTGGCCAACAAAAATTGCTGAGTGAGATTTTCTGCTTCTTGCTAAATTTTAAGAGTTTGTCAGCTCATCCCTGTGAAACACAATGCATTTCTATCCCTTCTCCTACAAAAGATACTTCAGAGATTTCTGAGAGCAACAGCTGGTAGCCCTCCACAAAATATAGCGAAAGCTGAATGCTAAATCCCAAATGGCAGTACGGAGCTCCCAGAAACAAGGTTAGTGACTAGTAATAATGTTGCCACTTTCCATCTCATCTGTGAGGACTAATCTGACCCATCCCTAGAGCTTGTGACGAAGCTGCCAAGAAGTTATGGCTTGAGCAAAAGTAGATGTGGAACATTACCTTGGCTCTAGGTGGTGTCCTGCAGCACTTTTGATTGATTTCTCACCATTGAGTTTTAGGGAGATGGTGATGTTCATAAAAATACATGAGAAACTGGTCTATGTCAGCACTACAACAGCTGCTAAGGTGTGGTAAGCTTTTTTCCTCCTATCTAGAGGTTGCATAGATTTTGTAATTTGCATTAATTCTGCATCCTTCTTTTTAAAAGTTGCCATCATACAGCAGTTTTCACACTTTGCCTTGCAAGCTATAGTCAGAAATTATTCAAGGCCATGCTTACTCCTGTTATAGAGAAGGCTGTACTTGAACACTTCAGCCTCACAGTGTTCAAATTTGCTGAGGTGGTTTTGTGTAGTTTTATAGCTTCATATTGTTCTGGTAGCTTTTGTAGAATTAGAGGCCAAGAGAGGCATGTGTATAATGTATATATGTCCTTTTTCTGATATTTAGTGAAGAGTCGTTTACGATATCATACAGAGGTTATATAGTCTAACTGAACTGAGCAGGAACTTGAATATAGTGTGATGTGGTATTTAGTGAGCGTTTTCTGAAGGTTGAATAAAACTAAAGATTGTTTTCCTTGCTGCTGTCTTGAGGGAATATTTTGAACATGTTCCTGCTTCTTTTGTTTGAATGGATTGTACATACTGTACTGCCTTCTGTGTTCAGCAAAACAGGTGATGAGAAGTGGCTCAGCTTGTCCTGCCTGCACAGCCATTCATTTTAATTAAAATTCAGCTGACTCTTTCTGCTTTCTGTATGATTTGTATAAATGACTGACCTTAATTTGACCTCCTGGAGTGTGAAGGGATTTCAGACTTCAGTTAAACGTTGTAAGTTGCTGTCTTTCCTGGAGTGTATGGAGTGTGGGAACTGGTGAACCATTCCTGTTGGAGAAACACCTGTTTGAGCTCAAACATAGAGCTGGGTGTGACAGGTCTCGGCTTCTTCTCAGTTAGGTGTAAAAAGAAAATAATGGCCGATTTATAATAGTTTTAAGAAGCTATGTGGCATAAAGACAGCCATTTATTATATCTATTATAATGACGTGCGGGAAAAAAACTTTACAACCTGAAAGATTATAAAGTATGTATGTTTATTGCGCGCAGATGCACGGGGGATCGCTCCACCACAAACGTGCATGCCCATCGTGGCCGCTTGTCCAGTATTTATACAATTAAAACACTACATATTCCAGAGACACCTATACATATTCATGATCTACCCCCGAAAAGGCAGTTCCTTCTGGTCACTCCATTTCCATAATCTCCGCCTTGGGCCCCTCCTTGGTGCGCTTGCGCAGTCCCTCCGGGTGGTCGTGAACAGGGATCTTCAGGGATGAAGGCCGTAGGTCTCCCTCGCTGTGTACTTTTCACCTCTCCCCTGAAATCTCTAATTTGGCTGAGCTTGCAGTCCCAGTCCAGTTTCGGCCTGGTCTGTCCTTGAGTGCGCATCTGGCTACCTCCCTTTTGTTATTGTTTGAAGATGGATGTTAGCTAGCCCTCGTTAGCCCTTATCTCCTCCCGCCTTTGACACCTTTGAACCATGAATTACATCCTTGGTTTCATCTCTTCTGTTTCCCCTTATCAGCTTCTTTCTCCAGCATTCCGGGACTCCTTCTCAGGCCGTTTGCAGGGGTTAGTAATTAATTGCCTACTTGCATGCATGTTAGTTCTGGGAAAGCAGATTTTAATAGTTTTAGCATTTTCTATGTAGCTCTCTATTAATATTTTCCATATATCTTCGGTTAGAAAGTATATTTTCTATATGGCCCCCTGTCAATAATTATAAGCCTTAACTTTGATGTGATTTTAGCAAAATAGTCTCCTACTTAGATTCTCTGGAGACTTGAAACGTAATTTCTTAATACTTTTTCAGCTACTGCTTCCAGTGTGCAGCCCTCATGAAGACATTTTACTGAATGATATCGTGTAGATTGTAGTGACCTTGAGGATAGGAGAAGAGGGCTGAAGTGCAGTGCCAGTTCTGCAAAGGCCAAGGGAGGGACTTCAGTTTAACTGAGACATTGTGGAGAGCGTGACAGGAGAGGAATGCCCTAAGCGATAGTCAAAGGTAGGGTAAGTAGGATAACTTTGTTTATTAAGGACTTTACAGAGGTGATTCAATGAGCCAGGTCACCTAAACGTTTTCAAGTGAAGGTGCAGAGGTCAGAAGGAGTTCACAGGAGTGAAGCCTGCGAGTTACAAACAGACATACTCAGAAAGAGGTGGAAGTGGAGAAAAGACCTTCACTGATGTTTGTTGAAAGGAGAAGGACACTGAGATAAAAACATAGTTTCTTCCTTCTGGTAAAATATTGAATAGCTCATAAAGCTCATAAAATGAGAGTTAAAGGGTGCATCCCTATGTGAAAAGACAGTGTCTTCTGTTTGTTAATGATTTCATTTGCATGTTGAGATGGTCCTGCCTTTGTCAGAAGGAAGACTAAAATTAGAAGCTGATTTCCATTTTAAAGGGAGAGATAGAGGGCAGAGAAACAAAGTGAAACTCTTCGGAGCTTACTGAAGGCAAAGAATTGAAAAGCTGATTCCGTAAAGAGTAAGAAGTTGTGACCTTAGTTACCTAAAACCCAAGCTGGTAGAAAAATGGCAAATCTGGAAGGAATTTTTTTTTTTCCAAGGAAGATGTAAGTTTCAAAAAAAAAAAAAAAAAAAGTGAATGCCTTTTGATTTTTTACTAGCTATAAAGGTTGTAATTTTAAATTTTTTTAAATTAATTTTATTACTTTAAAAAATTATTTATTTCCTATCCAACTTTTGGAGAGAGGATAAAAGGTGGCTGTCTTAAGAAATAAGCAAGTAGACTTCACCGTCTTTAATCAGAAAACAATAGGACTTATTGGTTGCTATCAACATATGTAGCACATTATAATAAAGGTGAAAAGTACAGGGAAGAGGCAAATGCTGCGTTCAATTACCTCTATAGAGTCAGCTGAACAGAGTTACGTTCAACAGTGAAACATGCTGAAGTTTATCTAGGTGACGTTTTGAGAAATATTTCTCATACTGAAAGGAAACATGAAATTGTTTTTACCAATGTAAAGATGTGCAAATACCGTAGAAACAAAAGAGTTCTAGGACACCTTGTAGATGTTTGGGCACTTCAGCATTAAGAAAACCAATCTGTAGAAGAACATAGGTTCAAACATACATGCTGTGTAATGCAACCATCCATAAATACTTGATGTGGTCAGAGGTGAGAATAGGAGAGGCCTTGTTAAGATGATAGCAGGGAACCATAGGCTGAATGGCTGTAATGGCAGCTAGGAGAGAATGCCGCATGTAATGTTTCCAAAGTTAATTGGCAGATATAGCCTTGAATTAGTTCTTTAACATAAGAAAGATCAAAACAAAGATTTGAAAATTTTCTCCCCTCACCTTTTCTGGCACCTGCTTACAAGAAATTTGCTGTGAGACATGCTAAATCTGAGCCAATATGAGAAAACAGATTATGTAGGTAAATGTGTGACACTAGAGAACAGAGAACTTCTGGGACTGTCTCAGCAAAATAATGAGTCGTGATTAGTGAAATTCATCAGGTAACATCAGTCTTCTGCCATCTTTGAATTCTATCTAACATTATCATCAAATCCTGTGAACATGTGTGAGCAAAAATTGTGAGGGTGACAAAGGTTGTCTTGAGATAGCTCTGTAACCTATTGACCACAAGAAACTAAGCTCACTGTACTTGATCTGACTTCTAGTTCCTGCTGGGCTGTGATGACACTGTATATACAGTTGCTTTGGAGAGAACTGTCATGATGAAAGGAGGTTCCAGGTTTCTTAGTATGTGAAACAGTGGCTGCTTGTTATCATCAAGGAAATAGGGAAAACTTTTGAGAGCAACTGGTTCAAACAGATTGTGTTTGTTTGCCCATATGTACTACTGCCATGTGCTGGAAAGAAGTTTAATTGTGTAGTAATCTCTGCTTTTTCAGTTAGGTATGTTTGGTTTATACTTTTGTGTTCAAATAATCTACTTAAAGATAATCAGACACTTAGAAAAAATATGATAAATAGTTGTTCTTTCTGCTTTCTGAACTGTACAGGAACATGTATAGGAACATGAACCCCTGTTAAGCATTAAATACGGCTGCACCTGTGCCATCACTACTAATTTCTAAGTGGCCAAAAGGCAGAGTATGTTGATGAACTTGAAGTCACCTAGTGTTTTTAATTTAAGTGTTACAGAATGTTCTTACCTGACTTCCTATTAGGTTGTGAATGATGGTGAATTGAAAAGGAACCTGTGGTGGTTGTACAACAGTGCCTCTGGTACACTTTGCAGTATTTCTTTTTAGTATTCACTGTGGTAGATGTACATGGAGAATATTTTGGTGAAATATTATGAGGAGTTATATGGAATCTGAAAGCATTTTTCAAATATAGTTTGAGTCTTTAATTTCAAAGCAGTCAGAAACAGATGCAGCATATTTTTCAACATCCCTCTGATATTTGTTCTCTCATTTACTCAGGTAGAACTTTTCAAGTCCTAGGGATATCTAATATGATGGATTGCTTTGTTTTGACTTTCTTAGCTGTAACTCCTCTCTGAGATTGCTTCACATTCAATGAGATGTAAATAATGTTTAGAACAGTATAGAGGAATGTCACTTTTGTGAACATTTTGATTTTCCTCTGGCTTTGTCCTTTGCACCTGGAATCTGATTGACCACCTCCAGTCTGCGGAATTTGCCTTGTTAAGAGTTCTTCAGTTTATCTTCCTGGACTGCTTAAGACCTAATTGCATAAATAATTCAATATTAATTAAAAGCATGTAAAACAAATAGCTGCAAAACATGATATGTCGGGGAAATTTATTTTCACCAATCTTTTTTTTAAAGGATTGTAAAATAGTATTTTTTAAAAATTATTTTCCGTCTCTGTTTTTTCCCCTCAAGTTCTTACATTGGGAGATGTTTTTAAGACCTGGCAAATTTCCCAGATATTTAAAATCAAGAAAAGAGGTTTAAATTCCTTTCCATAGAATGTGTAACTTTTGTGTTATAATTCAGATGACTTTTTTTAGATACAGAGAATGCTGAAATCTATTCATCAATATGAAAGAAAGTTTTCCCCTTTTACAGATAAAAAATTATTTTGTATATGGGCTTTACTTAGGTATGAAGTATCAATTGGAGGTTATAATTTGGTCTACATATTTATGATACACATTTAGATACAGTGATGATGAATGCTAAATAGTAAGCACACACATAGCTGCTGCTGTGAAGGCCTTTGATGCTGTTTTCTGTTACATTTTCTTTCCATTAATTTTTGAAATTATTTTTTTTCTGTAGAGCATCAGTGAAGGCTGACTTGCCATTACTGTGTATGAGTTGGAAGAAGCTCGGTGTTACTGGAACACTGGGGGAAGCATTACGCGACATCTTGACAGAATGAGCAATGACAGGGCTACAGGTGTTGGTGGTGATTTTTCTTCTGTGAACGACGGAGAGTAGAGAGATGCATCTGACCAGAGAGATGCAGACAAGCACATAATTTGTATATTTTTGCTTCTATTTCCAGTCGCATTGAAGAAAAAAAGTCTTTTCACCTGGAGTATGCTGTAGGGTTTAATTTGTTTAGTGTGCACATAGTTCAGTAGTTCTAAAAAAACCTCATCTTGTGATGTGGAAGATTTCTACCATTTTAGTCCTCTAAACTGAGATGGTGCTGAAGATAATATGTATGGAATTATTTTACTGATGTTCATTAAAATAACCTATTTTGGGAGGTTTTTTCCTGAGGTTATGAAAAATCATCTATCATTTAACTAACTTTGGTGCTTGGCACTGTATTTTGCTCAGATTTCTTTTCTTCTTGTTGTCTTTCTCTTATTGTTCACTGACACATTCTCTTAACAAAATGTGGGGAAAGTGCCTGTAATCTTCCTTATGTTTTCCAGAAATACATACTAGTACTTAGACTATTTGGGATTTTATAACCTAAACTCAACCATCAGTATCATCATCTGTGAATGTTACAAATGGTCTTACCTGAACAAACAAAAGATAATAGGAAATTTTTGTACTTTGAGATTCACTTGGTTCAATATTTATTTTCAAGTAATGAATTCATGTAGAGTCACCATGTGCACCTTTGAAGAAGAAAATGCAAAATCCTTAATTTGGATAAAATTATCCAAAACCTGTCTACTGAAACGATAACTAACTTGGAGGGTAATTGGAATTATGACTGTCTCTTAAAAGTGAAATATATTTCACCTGTCAAGCATTGTAATAAAACTGTAACAGTGAGGATTATGGGGTAACAAGTTCAGTTAAATATGTGCTATGTTGCTGTACTGACCAACTATAGTGATTTAATCTGTTGGGTTAAATCAGAAGCTGCCAGATGCAATTACAGATTTACCAGCACTGGTGGAAAACTGGGTTGAAGTGCAGTAATTTCTATATATTTTGTCCCACAGGTTAAATTTATGTGCATGATATCATGCTGTAGGCCTATCCATACTAATAAACTTCTTTGTACATTCTGTAAAGCATCAAGTTACCTGCAGATGCACAACAGAGGCGTAAGTTCTGTAAATTGAACAGATTGTGACAGTTCCTACCCTCTTATGTATGGAGTGTCTATAATATTGCTTTGTTTTACATGAGATTGCAAGCCTTTGTTGTTTTTAAGGCATCACTATGTCAGTCTACTCTGTTACAAACTTTGATAAGATGACTCTTCTCCCTTTTATTCTAAGATCTTTTTCTTCCTGGACAAAGACTGTAGAGGCCAACAAAAGATGCTCATCAGGAAAAAGAAGCTATAAGAATATTTTCATATGTGCGTTATTACTACAGCTATTAAAAGTTTAATTTCCAGAGTTAGCATAAAATTAAAGGAGTTGTTAGTCAATAGGCTACTGTGCATTTTTGTCATCTCTTATTGCTTGGTACGGCCTCAACAAAGTTAATGCTGTGGATTAAGGCAGTCAGTCATTTGTATGACAAGTCTTATCAAAAAGCAGAAAGACTTGTCTAGATATTCTTGTTACTCTTTTTGTTTTATAAAGCTGATAAATTACGCATTTAAAACTAGCTTATTCTTGGAAGTTAGAACTTTGCTTGCCTTTCATATGCTTTAGGAAACCAGTGCTTGATCTACCGAGCATTTTCCTGTTTAAATTTCCTAACATGTTTTGTGTTTTTCTTTAATCATACATTACAGTAATGTCTAAATCATCTTAGAAAATCAGTACTGTAACTACTACAGTTGATTAATTTGTCATCTCAAACTTACTTCTAAAAATGTAGGCATTGTGTTTACCCTGGATACCACAGCGCTGTTCGCATATGCTTGAAAGAGATTGGCCCTTTTTGTGGTATGCACAAAGCATCACTCAGTCGTTCCCCAGTTGGAACTAATTTACTTATAGGCTTATCCCCTCACTGAGTCTAAACATGCTTGCTCCAAAACCTGTGTGAAGAAATGTGTTTGTACGCTTTTTTTCTCCTGGATATAGAAAGGGGAAAACTTTCTTGTCTTTTCTTGCCACTATCTTGTCAGATTCACCTTTCCTCTCTTGCTTTTACTGGAACCTGTTTACCTTCACAAGCTCAAGTCACATCTGGTGCATGCTGAGACACACAGACTGTGGTTTTTGATGAAAATTTTTGGAATTAGATGGTGTTTGAACTGAAATATTTCAGGGTAAAGGGCCAGCAATTTTATCAGGAAAATCACAAATGTAGAGTTTTTTTCCCAGCCTTCTGACAAGGATTAGTTACAGGGTGTAAATTGTGACAACCTTTTTTTTTTTGCCTACATTAATTTTAATTGTACCTTTCCTTCCTTCATTATCAATGAAATTATAGGGGCTTTGCTGCATTTCATTTAGATACTTATTTCTGTTTCACAGCTTGTCATTTCAAAGTGTTAAATATTTACTTGTGCCGTGTTTGACTGTAGTGCAAGGCTTTGTGTGTAATTTGTATTTGTGTATAATTTGCACCCGATTCTTTGATGCTGTCAGAATGCATGTAATCTGATCTGTGACTTTCCCCCACTCTTGCTTTACCCTTTAGACTGCAGATCACTTGCTGTTATTCACTTTGCTTCACTGGGATCTGAAGAAATGTGCAGGGTTACTGCTGAAGACTGGGGTATTTGTGCTCTGTGTATGTAGTACTTTAAACAAGAAAACTGGAATCTAGTCTGAACTTAGCCACTTCATGAGAAGAAAATGTTTACTTTGTAAGAAAAGAAGAATTTTTAGCTTTATATTCATCAGGTTTGTAAGATTCTACTTGCTTATGATTGCCATTTTTTAATCTTTGATTTTTGCAATGTTATGGTGAAGTGAGAGGTGGTCTGTGAAGTCAGTTTTCACCTTCATTGACTAAAAGAGCAAGTTTAAACATCTGAGCTATTAATGCAACTGGGACTGCATAACTTAGTTTCTCTGAGACATATATGTCTGGATTTTTGGGAGCAGGATTTGGGAAAGTTTCAAGTGCTTATATATGTCAAAATTAGGTTTTGAGCCTTCCATTTTTCTCCATCCTGTAGGTTCAAATCTCTTGCTGATGCACAGATTTCATTTACTTCTTAAATAAGTAAAGGTGTAAATATTTGGATGCCTATCCTTGGGCATAAAATCTTGTATTTAGGCACTGGAGGGGTAGCCCATTTTTCTGAAGTATTCTGCATCAGATTTGATCTGTTCATTTGGATATAATGGTGAAAATTGTGACTTGCAATGACTGTATATTCATAAGTATTTGAACAACAATAAAATATAGACGGAGGTTGTAAAGAAACTTATGACTTCAGTCCTAAACAAGTTAATGATTCAGTATTCAGCATGATATTGGTTTTCTTCAGAGATAGTTCTATATCTGAAAGTTTATTACTTTTTGTTGTGAATTTTGGATGACTTTCAGTCTTCATCATAAGGTTTATTAATTCTTTTTTGGGGGGAGTGGGGAGACCTTCTAACTTGGTTTTCTGTGTCCGTGTTTATTTCAATACAACTCTTAAATTTTTAAAGTTTTCGTGCATGTTAGGGTTATACTTAAGTTAGATGTGCTAGAGTTTGTTTCTAGGTCCTGAGTCCACTTGGCATGGTTGTAGGAAAACTGCTTATAGGGAACAGTCCAGGGTCTCTCACTAGATCTCCCCCTGCCACTTGCTCCCCACACCTCTCTTGTATGTGACTCTTTTTTTATGTCCAGATTAGATTTCGTAAGAGTGTTTTCAGTGGGGTTGTTTTTTTAGCGTCTTGCAATGGATGCAATCAGTAGAATCAGAGTCCTACACATCTTCACCAAAGACAATGTGAGGCTTTGCTGTCAGACTCGGTCTTCCTGATGTCAGCTTAATTTATTTTGTTCCGTATGTTGAAACATTTCTCTCACGTGTTTTGTTGTTACTAGGGGATGACTGTTAAAAGTGAATGTCCGTTTGTTAAAACTACCATTGTAGCTGTAAGACCCATTGTCTGTTTGCTATATATTTCCTTTTTGCCCAGTTTGGACAGTCTATCTCATGATTCAGGACATGCATTTTAACCTATATTTTATGTATGAACTGTATACAAAACCATGCTCATGTACTAGCATAACCATACAAAAATAGAACATTGCAGACAGCATGGGAGTGTCACATTTACTTAACTTTCAAGGCCAGAAGAAAGCATTTCTGTCACCACCAAGACTTAGCTACTGAATAATGCAGGTGAAGCATTCACTGGCCTCGGAGGAGTGGTGGAAGGATGGCATATTCTTGATTTGTATTTCCAACCCTTCTAACTGTATTCACTGTGAAGTTCCAAGGCCTGTGATGTTGAAAAAGGAAACAGTATTATCACAGTTCCTGCTGTGAAGCCGTGGGGAAAGATCATAAAATATTATAGTTTGTAGTCTATCATGTATTAGATGATTGCTATCCTGAAAATCTGTTTAGAGGCATTTCTTTCTTTTCCTTTTGTTTCTGACAGTCTTGAAGAGAAAGTCCTAAAATATTTTCTATGCTTCTAGGAATTTCATGCAGCTGAAAATAATGATTGATGGAAAGGAACAAAGTTGTGAAAAAAACAATGTAATTGTGCCTTACATTGAGTTATGTGCTTACCTAATACACGTTTACCCTGTGGTCTTTAGGCTTGCTAGACTAATCCCTGTTCTTAGATTTTCATATGGTGACAATTGCTTGGGTTTCCATTTTCAGTATTTGTAGTGTCACAAAATCGAACTGTGGCTTTTTCCACTGAATTTTCACTTATGACCCCAGCCAGAATCCAGAAATTCTCACCTTTTGGGCAGAATGGACCACAGGTCTTTTAGAGCACCTCTGCTCAGCACCAGCTGCCAGGACATCTGTATATAATTTATGGATAGGTATATGTATAACTTTTTTTTTTTTTTTTATGAGTTAGAACAAAGAACTCTTGATTTGCTCCATACCAGCACTTTTACCAGTATGCTGCTTTTGAAACTCCAAGTTTCAGAATATGAAGCTTAAGCAAACTGATTTTTCTCAGTAACAGTCTTGTCGGCTATTGGCTTAAAATCAGCTCCTGTATCCACACAGAAGGAACCAGAAAAGGCGTATCTTTCTAGAGATTGTTTAGTAGCTGCCACAATGATATAGAATGTTAATTAATCCACAGATTTTTTTTTTTAATATATATTCTAGAGAAATACTGCATCTTTTTAAACATTTTTGCATCAGGAGGAATTTCATTTCATTCTAATTATTTATATTATAAACTCATTGTTGGTAATAAGTTACGACTTTCCTTCTCCATAGAAATCCAACTGCACAGACTGAAATACTCTAACATATTTATAATGCTTTTGAAAAGAGATTTTCTTGTCCTACTAACTGCTGAATGGTACTCTGATTCCGAATTTGCAGTTGTCCTCTTAAAGTCTGCTGAAGTTGGCGATCACATTTTACTGTGCAAGGAATGCATTATTAGTGCACAGAAGTTTGAACGCATTCTAGTAGATTTAACTTTTAAAGAAAACACTGGCAAGGTATGATTTTTTTTTTTTTTTTTTTCTTAATTGCACATTTTAAAAAGCCCTGCATTTGTGATGATGTGTTACATTCACTGTAGGTAAACTGAAAATAGTTAATGTGTAGCTAATTTTCATTCCTTATCAAAGAAGCTAGCAAAAAATAGCTTAGTGGATATTCAAAATCTCTGAAGACTGTGAGGGTCCAAAACTTGACATAAATCATAAATACCTTTTCTTTTTAATAAATTTTCAATAATTGAAATTTTAACTGTTACACAGCATGGAAAGTCCACTTAGACACTGCAACTGAGTTCCAGTCCTTTGGAACCAAATGGATTCCTAAGTGGAGATTGCTATCTGAGATAGGCGGTGGTTTGTATGTAATAGGATTTGAGTAGGTGACGTTGCATCACCGTTGATAGAAATGTTTGCCTTAACGTTAACTGATAATTTAAAAATAATGGTTTGAACTGTCGGGGTTTTTTGAATCCAGATGGAATTCCAGCTTCATTCATAGCAACAGTTATGCAGTCTCTTTGTTCCTGAGAATGAGGCTGCAGTCTTTCTTACACTGGGGAGGATCTGAGAGAGTAAAGAAATCTTAGCATAATTTAAAAATATTCTGTAGTATTTAGTAAATGATTTGTAAGTAACATACAAGTGATAGAGGGCTCTAGGCTGTAGTTCAGAAGTCAGATGCATGCATGCAAAATGTTGGCAGGAAACAGATATCTCTGATTTTTGTCTCTGATAAAAAAAAAATTGTTTGAAGTGCCAAACATTGCTTAAATAGCTACAGCTATATCCCACTGCTGGGGAAGTTTAGATGGTGGATCTGTAGCATCTTGACAGATCCACTTATAGACGCTTTTATAAATTAATTAACTGTGTTGCAATGCTGCCCTTTCCTGAATTTCCTGTCTTATCTGAGCAAAGAATAAGGTCTGTGGTGTTAAAAGGTCTATAAATACTATCTGTGCTAAGTTAAGGGTTTTTGTATGTTTGTGTGTGTGTTTTTAATAGAGAATAGGGATGTGAGCAGGTGAAGAGAGACTGTGGATTGTTGTGGGCCATCACTCTAAGGAATTACAAACCTTCCTGAGCTTTGACAGTACTAACTTTATTAGTTTGAATATTTAGGTCCTTGTATTTTCAGCTTGTAATTAAGCTTGTGTTAATCATGAAATTTCTGTCTGGGTTTTATAAATTCAAGATACTTCTAGAAAAACCTAAGTAAGTGTGTGTTTTTCACATAGGTTGCTGGGTACCTTTTGCTGTAGAGCCTAATAGGGAATTACTGCAGGATAGTATCTTCAACGAAAGAAACTGGAGGGAGGGTGTGTCAGCTTGCCAAAAGAAGAAACTGGAATTTCATATAGTCAACATAGTGTAAATAGCTGTGGACTTCTTAATGTTTGCCAAATGGCGAAGTTATTAGAGTCACTTAACTGACAGTGTGTTGTTCTGCGTTAAATAGTGATTTGCTTCAAAATTAGGTTCAACAGTTTTGGTTTTTGACAAGCTGTTAATTGATTTTAGAAAAAACTTTTCCAATTAGAGTGGATGGAGATGGTAATTATTCTCCATGATCACTGTCTGGTCAAACCAGAATGATTTCTATCTTTAGGTCTATAAAGAAGGAGGTGTCTCTTTCTCCTAGTGAGTGAGAGAGAATGAATGGATGATTTGGAGAAAGCTGAAGCATGTAATTTTTTAATTTTTTATTTTTTTTTCTTTCTTGGCCTATCCAAAAGAGATTATGTAATCAGATGCTTTATGTAGTTTTGAAATAGTAGTACATGCCTGAAGATAAGAACATGCTAGAAAATATTTAGGTAATTTAGGTGAATTCAACTTGATTAGGCCCAATGAACATACTTTCTTTGCTATTTAAGGAATTCTTTGAAGTAATGTATGGTTTACTGCCATTTGACATAGAGAATTTGTTAAAAGGAAAAATTCCCAGAGATGGCGTGTGTGGGTGAGAAGCAATATTGCTTTTCTTTGTAGGAGAGTAAAGAGGGCCTAACTGGGTGTTTGGAAAGATGTCACAATGGATTTTTTGAAAAATGAGTTTGACAGTACATAGAGGGCAGATTTCATTCAATAGTTGACAGGTTTTACTGAGAACTGACCTACTTTGCAGGTTTGAAAGGCTCCTGGAATACCAAAAGAGGGGGAACACACAAATGTGGCTTCAGTAGGGCATTTGATGTCTAATATGACATTTTCATAAGAAAAATCTGATCTAGGTGAAATGACTGCAAAACAATTAAGCATTTTCAGGGGAACAGCCAGTTTAGAAGACTATTCAGAGTTATCAGTTCGCTATCTAATTGGAATGTATCACTCAAGAATATGTTCTGAACCCGATTCTTCTGTGTAATTTTTTTTATTAACAGGTTGATGCTAGAATAGAAAAACACGTATAACTTTAGTGCTTCCAGGATAGATGGGGATGCAAGCATTTTGCAGGACAGTACCAGAATGAAAATAGATTTTTATATATAGGTGAAATTATTCAAAAGCATTGAAGAACAAATAAAAAGGGAAATGTATGAATTACTAATAAAAATTTAAAGTCAAAAGTACAAACCTAAAATAATAGATCGTTTGATTAGTAGGCGGCGAGGGGATTAGGGTTTGGGTAGGGTGCAGGATTAAAGCAGACTACGAACACGACAGCGTGGTGTTTTGTGAAATATTCAACCTGGGATGTTTGGAATTACCCTTTGTAATATGCACCAGCTCTGAGCTCAGAGCTTGTGAAGGCCCACTTAGCTAGCTTCTAATTTTGGGCACTACCCTTTAAAAAAGTGGAAGAGAAGAGAAGGCAAAGGACAAATTGTGGACAGTGCAGTGGATAAGGGAAGAATAAAATGTTTGGGGAAGGTGGTCTATGGGGAAAAAAACCCCGAAGGAACTGGAAGAGAAAACTATCAGCTGGCAACATGATGAGGATGGTGATCAGTTGTTCCCTGTGATCCAGGAAGCATAGCACAAAATATCATCATCAGATGTGTTTGCAACAAAGATTTAAATGGGGTAGTGGTGGGGAGAGAGTTGAACTACACTTGAAGAGCTGAAGCAGTGGAGTGGGTGGTCTGTGGAGGCTGTGTGAAGGATTGTAAATGGGACTGGAGGCATGTTGTCAGGCACACTCTTTAGGTCTGCTATATTCTGCCCAAGCTGTGGGAGAGGACTCTGAGGTTCCTTCCAGCCTGTTATTTTTTTCAGGTAAGCAAGCCTCACTTCACACTTCGTGTGTGGCCCCTTTAGCTCACACTGTTTTAGTAGAGGGATTTCGGTGAAATGGAAGGGAATATTCCCCAATGAAGAGCATCCATCTGTTTCCCTGGTGTGAAAAGACTGGTCTCAAGAAACATGGTCATCATGTTCCTTCTTGCAATGTCTTTGCATGGGCATAATTGGAAAATCTCAGGCATACTCTGGATTTTACCTGTTGGTATCTAGAATATTCCTTGAAGCTTTGTGAAATGCTATTGCATCAAATAATTACTTCTATTGTTTTATTTTCAAAACTCAAAATGAGCTGACATAATGAGGCAGTGTATCTAGATGATGTTTTTTTGACTAAGTTCATAATGCTTCATCTCTGCTGCTGTACTCCCTTTGTGTGCACTGGAAGGTCAGAGGGTTGAGTGCTGATATACTCTTAGATGTGAATGGGTTGTTTCCAGATATTGAAATGACCAAAGGCAGCTCTGCCACTTCCCTCAGATCTCTGGAGTTAAGCGCTAAATAACACTCAGACGCCTTCTGTCATCTAAAAGCTTAACAATGGCACATAACCTATATGCCTCAACTGTGTATTTTTGAATTCTAATTGTCTGAAGCTGTCAAAAGATGAAGAATTTATGATACCTGTTAGGGGAAGGGGAAGAGTATAATTATGTACCACTTAAGAGAACCAAGAATTATTGCACAGCATCAAAGCAAACTGCAGTGCCTTTTGGTTATGAAAATTAGTCTGTGTAATAAAAAAGGTTATATACTTTTTCAAAGAAAAGCAAGCTGAGGAATTACTTTTAATGTAAGTCATTTCAAATAACGTCTGATAACAGCTTATAACAACTTCAAAATCTTTGTTGAACTCATGACTTTTTATTTGACGCTCTCCCTCATGCAAACTAGCAAAGCAAGTTTTTTCTGCTGCTTATATCAGAAAGCTGCACAGTTCTGCTTGTGAGCTGAGCATTTTTTATTTAATTTATTCGGGAATGTTTAGTCTAAATAAATATGCCATTCTTTCCATTAGCCTATGCTCATATGTTTGTATGATCTGTGTTTAAGCAGCTGCTTAAGTCGCTGCTTGCTGCCATATACTAATAATGTCAAACAAAAATTAACTAGCCTAACAACCCAAAGTAAACTATTTATTTCAAGTTACCCTTATGCTTACTACTTTCACATTTAAAATTTCCCATGTGACTGTGACTTGGCCTTTTGCCTTTGCATGTTGTGCTTTAGGACAAAGTGAAAAAAATCTGTTTTCAGAGATCTTGTTAAGCATAATCCTGATTGTGTGCTTAATCTAAAGCCAAGGAATTTATGAAGGAAAAGTAGCAAAGGAAGGTCGAGATAGTGAATGTGTCACCACTATTTTGAGTTCTTCTTTAGGATTTCAGTTTGGAGTGGTTGACAAAGGCAGCGATTGGTAAAATGTTCTCAAATAGCAAATTCTTATTTTGCGCTCAGCAAATTATATTAAAGACATGTTTACGAATTTGAAGAAAATATAGTAACTCTTTGGAAATGTACCCCTAACGATAACAGGATTGACAGGTATTTTGTCTGAGTTTTGCTATAATTCTGTCGATATCTTTGCATTCCTGACAGCTTCTAAGATGGAACAGCAATGGGAGAACTGCCTACTGGCCTTTTGCTCCTAATGCTTTTGTAATACCTGAAATAGTTCACAAAAGATTCTTGTAGCAAATCCTGTCTGACAGTGGTTTCTCAGGTTGTTTGCTTGACCTTAACCCATGGAGAAGATTCAAGAATGAGAAGACAAATGCTTGAAATGTGGAGCACTCAATTTCAGCTATATTTAATCTTTTTAGGTGGCGCAATGCTGAGTTAAGGGTTCAACCTACATAAATAAAATGAACTACTTTTGCTTTACAATAGTTGAAAATATATTAAAAAAAAATACGGTTCTGTTTGTGGATTCCTCTTGTCCTATGGAATTTTCTGAAGCAGAAATCCTGAAACATTTTACATTTAGAAGTTGTTTTTTTTTCTCCATTTGGAATTATCAGTGCTTCCCAAAGGAGGGAGCTAAGAGAGACCTTCAGTGTTTGGCTAGGGTGGAAGGTAATAGTTTAAAAAAAACCCCAAACAAAAATTTAAAAAATCATGTTCTCGGTTTGCTGTGGACACAAATGGGAATTGCAGACAGTCTCAGAGCTATTTAAATGTACATAAAGTGAATCTGTGTTGGATTCAGAACAGGAAAGAAACAGGCAAAGGCAGCAGTTCTTAACTTGGGAAGCAGTATTGTAGAATGCAGTTAGGTGCTGTCTCTGTCTCTGGCCTCTCCCTTCTGGTAGAATTCTTCAGTGAAGCATATGTTGCAGCTTCATGGGACTGTGCATTAAACAAAATACTATGAAGTGCTGTAAAATCAGATGTAGATCATAGCGTGTTTTTAATACACTTTGTATGTTTGGGTGCTTTTCTTCACTCAAGTAGTGGTAGTTTAAAATATATGTGAAGTATTTATTCCCTGAACTCACCATACATTTGATGTACATCATTCCTGTTAGGCAAAAATATTTTCATGTGTCCATATGACTTTGGAGATACACATGACAAAGTGTATCTTCCTTAGTAGCAATAAAGGTTGCCTATGGGATCTTTCAGGCTAAATTAGCTATTGTGATATGTTCACCATACAGGTTAATGCCTTTTTCTGTTAGTGTCACATTCCTCCTAAAACAATTGTCAGAAATAAATTGCCAAGAATCTTGAGGGAGGAGGGAAATAACAATCTATAAACAGTCCTAGGTCATGTATCTAGTAAGCTAATTTATAGCTGGTTTTAAGTTATTATTTATCTAAAATTATTTATCTAAAATTATCATTATAGGTAAAAAGCCACTGGTCTTTGTCATCTATGTTCTTCTGAGGGAAGAAGGAAGCTTTTATAAGGTACTTCTCATGCAAGTCAGACTTGGGCAGTGTGTCTTTGCTTTACATCATCTTTCATTCCTTTCTGTGAAAAAGGTTAATATTCTGATGCTCAAATAAAGGGGATTTGAATTTTATGGTTCCTTTGGTTTTCACCTCACTGGAATGTCACTTTAAGAATGGTAAAAATTATCTGTTTTGTCAAAATCTTTCTCAGATGTGTGGGTCGTATTTACTCCTGGTTAACAATGTTACTATTTCTTAACTGTAATATTTATTAGGGACGGTATGTATTGAACAAACATACATAGGGCTGGATGTCTACCGTTAGCGTTATTCAGAATTAATGTTCTGTAGTGTACACTGTCCTGTAACATTCGCCATTTTAACTTGTCCTAATTGGTCTACAAATCACATAATCTTAAAACCTCTCTGTTTCAATGAAAACAAGTAAGAGGAGAAACAGTTATTCTTGGTATTTGTTCTCAAAATTTTCTCACCTTTTTTTTTGAATCATGAAAAACTTTACTATTCGCCCTAGAAGTTACCTGAAGGCAATTGCAACTGTTACCTTAGTGCTGTATTGCATTTTCTTTCATTCAGCAGAGGACTAACTTCTGTGTGACATCCCCAGCTAGAATAGGAAGCTAAGAAAAGGTTTTTTGAAATGGTTTCATAAAATATGCAGATGAATGGCTATTGGGGTTGGGGACACCTTATATTTTGATTTATTTTTAAAATTCTCCTTTCTGAGAAGGTGCCAGATTGTGTGCAGAAATCTCTTTCCAAAGTGAGAAATCTCAAAACATTATTTGCTTTGTTTGTGAAGAAGCCAGTATTGGCCTCAAAAAATTGCTCATACTTCTGCTGTGCCAGTGACTGAGAGAAATATTTTTGAACCAGAGACCTACAACTTTTAATCAGCATTACTGCTAGGAATGAGCCTGCTGATCGCTTGTAGGTAACTAACGTGGGGTTTGTATCTCTAAGACTTAGAGATAAGTGTTTGATTTCGGTGGTTTTCCATAAACTGTACATTTTGAGAATAAGGATGAACACGGAACTTGCACAGAGTTCAGTTAGAAGTTGGTATTAAGACATTGTTAATTTTCTTTTGTTTAAATTATTTTATGAGCAACAGATGGAGTAGAAAGCATTGTTGCTGCTTTTGCATTATCTGCTTTCCCCACTCTCTTCTGTATGTTCTGCATGTTAACACAGTTCCTCATCTCAGTGCTTCAGGACTCGAACTAGGGTAGAGGGAGATGTAAACATAGTCTGGCCCAACTAAATGCTCTGTAGAATTACAGAATTGTTTTATGTGAGGTAAGAAAAAACTGGTCTGACTGTTGAATTCTGAAGTACCTTATTCAGAAGTCATTACTGAAATATTTTCACTTCTAGTGAATGTGTGAAAGAGAATGGGAAGGGGAAAGAATTTTTGGGGAGGGGAAGGGTTTATGGATAAAATATGGAATTGTATTGGCTTTACTTGACAGGCTGAGTGGGTTGAGTAAGGAAATTAAAATGTGCCCCCTGCTTCTTTTTACTTTTTCTGGTCTCTAGAGATCTTCCTGTGAGATGAGGCAAGAGAAAAAAAGGCAGGCATGCAGGTTGACCTAAAGGAATATGCTAACCTTGATATGATCAGCTATGATACATAGTTTTGTACCTATGTATGAGACATAGCAGAATTAGTTTACTATCTGCGCTGGGTTTAAAAATAAAACAAATGTGTTCTTCTAGCTTGGATGGTGGTAGGAAACAATTTCACCTCTGCTGTGCATTAAATATTGTCCTTTAATATGGTACTAATAGTGATTTTCTTTTTTTTCTGAACATAGATTTGCAAGGATGGGGTAGAAGTATTGAATCGTGTTCTTTTCCTCTTTTAGCTGCTGCTCTGCGAGTAGGATGGGAAATGCTGAAGGACCTTCATTGCTTTATATGTTTTCATTGCTTACTACTAGCATTTTTTTATTCACTTTAGAGCAGAAATATCTCCATTATAAGCTACATTTTGGAGCACCAGTAGGATTATGGTCTCATCTTCTCAAGTGTTGTTTTCATGTGTGATACTATTTAAAAGTGTTATGTTGAGTATTGCTTAAAATTATTCTTGATTAAATATACTTTCTATTCTGCATTTGTTATAGAATTCCTCAAATCTAGCCAGCAGGACTTGAGAATATAAGGAATAGCTGCTGCTACTTTTGATTTGTTTTTCTTCTTCTTATCTTGAAAAAAAAATGGTTGCATGAAGAAACTAAAGCTATTTGTTCAGTGACGGTTGTGGGAATATTAACCTGAACTTATTGCTTATGTTTTGAGTAGTTCTTCAAGTGACTTTTCTTTTAAGTTGATTTGTTCCTCATCATTATGATTTTATATTTTAGCCAAATTCCAGCCCGCACTGTCCATTGAAGAGGGTTTTTTGGAGGAATTGTACTTGACTGCATTTAGTTGTGTAAGCATCTCCACTGGAAGGTATGCAGCACTGAAATAGTGAGACAGTTGTAGCCGTATTGAGAAACAGTTAACTGAAGGGCTTCTAGAGGTGAAACTTTTGCCTTGTTTCATTAACACAGGGTATGCATCCTTACTTCTTTGCAAGATGTGTGAAGTCAAAAGGGAAGGAGTTAGTTTTCATTTTATTCTAGTAATAACCAGTGTTAATGTGGTTGAAAAATTTTGCAGATAGAATTCAAGTTTCATATTTAAAAATGAGTAACAACATCCTGGAAAAGAGGGTGTACAGTGGAAAGGAATTTTTGTGGGGGAATGTACTTGGTATCCTTGGAAGGAAGAAAATAAATATTGATAGTAAATACTAATTCTCTCTATTCCGTGACAAAATAGAGAACTTGTTATCCCAAATGAGAAGTAGAATTGTAGCAGGAATTGTTCTCCAAAGATTGGGGTTTTGTGTGTGTGCTTGGGCTTTTTCTCAGCCATAGCTAAGGTAGCAGGCATGTTTTGTCTGATAGTTACTGATTTTCAACATAGTGGGAAAGTTATGGGGAGAGGGGAGTGAGTAGAAAGTTTCTTTTCTTGTTTTGAGAACGTTGGTTCAAGACTTTAAATCGCAAATGGATTCTTTCTCTGTATGATACAATATTCCTCAGAAATTTTAGAGAGAATGTAGGTTAATGAATTAATGAGTGCAAGATAACTTAGTGAAGGGTATGCCCTCAGCAAGAAGAGGGGAAGTGGTACTTGCATATGTTGTGAAAAACATATGCAACTAAATGTAGCTTATACTAGCAGATTCTACTTTATTGAAGACTGTTTGTGGGATACTTCCAACCTTGTATGAAAAAGGGTATGGGAAGGATTTTTTTTTTTTTTTTTTTTTTTTAAATTTCTGTTTGGGCCCTTGCATGCCCTCCTATCCTTTCTCCCTCCCCCAAAGAAAAAAGACTCTGAAAAGAAGACAAATTATTTCTCTGCCTGCATTTGTATCTTAGTAGCCTGATTTTAGCACCATGTCGTCATGCTGCAAGATTAATTGGCATATGCTGGGTTTTGTTTTTAGCCTTCTCTGGTTTTGTACAGTAGCTAATGCTTCTCCTGTAAACCTTTGATTTAACTGTGAAAGCTTAGCGTATTATCCAAAACCAAAGTCTTTCCTGTTCTTTTGACCTGCAGCCATATTAGAAACTGCTGTTTATTGTGTGCAGTATGTATTTTGTGTATTTGATACTAATGCTGCTGGAAAAAAAAACAAAAGGACTGGATGGCTTAATTTTTATCTGCTAGCACTGTAGAGTCTTTATTAACCCTTTTTAGTGGGTGTGCTGAGCTGCAAGTGCTCTGTAGTTCATAGAAACACAGCATTGAATTGACCTCTTCAGCTATTATTTTCAGAAATTATTCTTTTTTCCCCCCTCTATTATCGGGGAAGTTGAACACTTATGTAGGGTGTATCATGAACCTTGGTTTGATTTAGTTGGAAAAGTATTGATTGCTTTTGCTTTCAAGAAGAAAGACCACTGATATTATAATTGCATGTCACATCTGTAGCTGGAAAGAAAAAATACTTGTACCCTGATGCTTTTCTGTATTTCAAAGTATAGCATTTCTTCTCATAAAAGATACTTTCTCTCCCTGCAGATTTCGCTTTGCACGTGGTGTACTCCTGCCTTTCTATCTCAAGCTAAACAAATACTAGTTAGTTGAAATAGATTTTAAGGATTCTAATTATTTATAATCTTCTTATGGAGTCAGTGACTATAATATATTCAAATTCAGGAATTGTACCTTGGATTTCCAAGCAGTAAAATAAGGTTGTTTACTCACTGTTCTGAAGCTTTTCAAGATATTCAGAGAATTACCTTTTAACACTGCATTTCATAAAGCTGTTGGTATTTCTTCCTTGACAGCATGTACCTTTAGGTGTTAAATGCAAAGAGTTTTGGCACGTAGATGGTAAAGGGATTTATAAGACACCTTTTTTAAGAAGGTCACTAATGAATGCTGAGTTGCCAGTTTTAGAGGTGACCATCCCAGCTGCTTTTAAAGCTGCTTGTCCTTGGTCTTTGGAGTGCCTTATTTTACAACAGAACTGCTGAAGGTTGAGTCAAGTTTGTTCAGAGCTGTATCCCCTGAAACATATTGGCAAGCATGATTTACGGCTGCTTGTCTTAATCCTGTACATTCCTGACCATGGCAAGGCTACGCATTCACTAAGCTTTATTCCACGCTGTACTTTCAGCATTTAAAGTTCATAAAGCCAAAGGCATTAAGAAGATGGTTTAAGAAATGAGCTTTTTTCCTATTTCTGTTTTGTAGATACAAACTTTAAAAAGTCTCGAAAATGTACTATTACATTATATGAAACTAGTTTCTGAAGTATCTGAAGAATCAATCTGAAATGTGAAAAATTACAAAGCGACACAACTGTTTTTGGATTCTAGAAGTATTTGGGGCAGTTCGTGCCAACGGCATAGAACTGGTGTGCAGATAAGCTTGTTTTAACTTGTTCCAATGACTGCTTTGTTTAGGCAAAGGACCTCTTTATGGCCAATGTTTTCTCATAGGGCCAAGCTCCTAGGACAGATTTAAAAAGCTTCCAAAAGGATGGCAAGTTATTCAGTAGATCTGTAGAGATGAAGAGGACACTTTTGTTTTAAAATCCATACAAAGAGTAATGGCTTCAGGCACTCTTGCTAGCAGGAGGCACTCAAATTATTATAATGACTTCTGTCAATGTAAAATGGGTAGTCTCATTATTGCTTTTAAAACAAGACCTAGATTTCATTTAAGTTAGGCCTGTCCCACACTGGGACGTAATTATGTCTCCAGCTAAAACCTTGCCTTTTTTTTTTTTCAGGAAGGTGGACTATGTATTTCAGTAATTTAGATATAATTTCCTGCAGTAGGGCTCTGCAGAGCACTGAAACTAATTCCAATCCTTAGGGAATTCTCCAACACAGAGCTGGATGCTTTTGGGAGATACCAGAGTGTAAGTGAGTGTTATCACTGTTGTATTTTATGGTACTTAGACTAGTATTTATGATGGTATTACCATAATATTATGACATATTGTCTCAATAGCTCTGAGAAGTAGGGAAATCACTCCTGTCTACAAAGAGAAAATGAGTTAGGCAATACCTTGAGAAACTGCTTATGATCTATTGTAGATTTTGTGGAGCAGGATAGTCATTACATAGTGTCTGAGGGTTGTGGGCCAGGACTACTGCAGCACTGAGGATAGATACAACATAAGCAACACATTATGTGACTGAATGTGGCTGTCCTACTTCTTATATGTCTTAACCCATAAGGTACTTTTATTTTCCATCAAATAAAAAATATCTGATTAATAAAATGATTGTTTTATTGTTTAAAATTTTGAGTTGGAGAAAGGAAACATTATGCTAGCCAGAATCAAGCCTAATCTTTCAAAATCCTTGTTCCACCAAACTATTGTGTGTTGTAAGTGTTTATATTCCACTTGATGTCCCCTCCCTAATGGAAAAGCTGTTAGAGATTAAAGTAAATAGTTTGGGATAGGGTGGTTTATGTTTTTCTTCAAACAACTATTCACTCTGTTTCCCTGTGCTCCCGGTTGGGTTATACATTAGAGGAGGCTGAGGAGGAGCAGTGAGAACACATTTGTTCTCTGTTTGGAGGTCATTCCATGAAGCTTGATTTATATGAAATGCACAATGTGGAAACAGCTTGCTATCCTAAGCTTAGAAAATAGTCGGGCTTTGGAGAGTGAATCAGTAGCTGAACTATTTCCATGGCTGCAAGTCTGTTAAATGATCGGTCACCAGTGACAGCTTGACAGCAGTACCTGCATTGATTGCTCCTGCAAGAATGTTATCAATAGTATTAATGAAAGTAAATTTTGTCCCTGAAATTACTTAATTTCTTGCAGCAGCAAGGGGTAATTATTGGAAGTAATTTCTTTGCAGTAACACTTTCTCTAGCAGGACCTGGAGTGGGGAAATCTGAGCTTGTAATTTTTGTTTTAGAAGTAACATATTTTGACACTGCTCTGTTGTATGGGTGTTGTGCAACATCAAAGCAAGAGAATCGGTGCTGAGATGTCAGTAGGTCAGTGATAGTACATTTCTCTTAATCTTTTAATCATGAGGGTAGCTAAAAAAGAGAATCTGTTTTTATGACTTGGAATACTGAATAGTGTCACCTTGTCAAGAGCATTAGCTTGCAATATTGTCAGTAATTTTAAAACTTTTTATGTATTAACAGTATGTTTTTTGTTCCAGTCTCCAGCACCCATTAACTTGCAGTTGTAGCTGTGAGGGTTCAGCATATCTGGCAGTTTCAGGCTGGATACAGAAAATGCACAGCACATGAACAGCGAGCATGGGTGAAAAATTTTATTGGCTCTGGGTCATGTAAGAATTCTGCAATAGCTGCAAGAGAAAGAATCCAGCTGGCCAGAACTGCATAACAAATTCATTCTTTTTATGGTTTTTAATTTGGTGGCAGGAATGGTGGAGACTTGTGACAAAACCATTTTTGGCTGAAAAATTGAAATTCATTGTAACTCGAAATGTTTGTGTAAATGTATCCCTTTGAAAGTCTAATGAAACAGACCATTGGAAACTGCTTGTTTCCTGCTAGCTCAGCTGTGGCTTGCCAGTTTTAGACAGCTTCTGTGACGATTGCTGTGATCCACCAACCCAGGAGGCTCGTTGCCCTTCGTTTTCAGATTTTAGACCAGGGCCAGGGCTCCTTGTTTCACAATAGGACGTCACAGAGTCTGGGCTCTCGGCTCCTCTGGTTTGTCCTGGCCTGCTCAGTGCTTGCAGAAAGCCAGGTGTGTCCAGAAGCCCCATGAACCACTGCTGACTCTTAGAAATCAAGCCTTGATTGTCATATTTTTCAAAAGTTATTTTGGTTTCTTCTCCTATGTGAAGAATTTTTGCAGTATCTATTGTGTGGCTGGTTTTTTTGTTTGTTTTGGGTTGTTTTTTTGTTTTGTTTTGTTTTTAATTTCTTGCTAAATAAAATTCTTTGTTCCTACTTTCACAAGTCCTGTCATAAATGAGGCAGGGAGCCCACAGGTGCTGCAGAACACTCGCTCTCAGAGCTGACTTAGAGTTTTAAGTTGAAAGTGATGTATTGTTCAGTCATATATGCGGCTTTGGTTTTGGTAGAAGGATGGGTGAAGCAAGAGTGAGGCTATGTGTCCAGGTGACTCTGATGGGTGAAATGAAGTGCATGTGTGTTACACAGGGCAGTGTCAGTGGGCAGGTGACCACTCTGTTCTTGGCAGTGAATCACAGTGACGTTACCTTAATATTTGCAGAATGCATGACTGAAGTGTATAAAAGTAGTATTAATCCCGGTTATTCTAAATTAATTATTTTGCAAGTGGTTTAACTTCATGAATAGCTTCCAAAGCTATAGTTTAGTATAATCTTATGAACTAGAGTTCTGATGTGCCTAGCAAACAAGATTTGACCATGTATAAATTTGGTTCAAAGAAAGTAAAAGCATTAGTATTTGTGCAGAGGCACTCTTTTATCCTAGAGTGACATGTTTCTGTAATTTTTTTTTTTATGTTTGTAGGCTATCCAAACACTCATCTGCTTAGGGCATCCAGGACCTTCTGCTATTTTAACTTTGTTTTGCATCAGGCTCAGTGTAGCGGGATAACCATCGCTGCTCTGAATATTTTATATTGTCACTGGAAAAGTCCCAGCTGGAAAGTGCTTATTTAATGGTTTTCATTTGGACTTTTTTAAATAGAGACAAAGGGTGAAAGTGACCTGCTTTGACTAAAGCAAGCAGCTGACAAAAATGATGTGGTTTATGAACATTTTAAAGTTTCTAGACTTTTCAGTACTTTAGATATAAATGTTTCGGGTTTTTTTAGCGTGTGAAATAGTATTTTTACCTAATGTGTAGCTTCATTTACATAAAAATATTGTATAGTCTTGTTTCATTCAGGTTTTTACGTATGGAAACAGGTACACAAATGCGTAACAGCGCAGGAACCAAATTATGTATGCCTGACTGTAGAATTCAGGTAGCAAAACTTGTACCTTTAGTGCAATTATTGTTGATTTGAATAGAAATTGCAAAGCATCCTGAGGTGTGTGGAGGTAAAGAGTTTAATATGTAGTCTTGAATTGCTTTTTTAAATTATGTAGTGTGGTCAGTCTGTTACTTTCCTTCATTACTATGTGTTCTAGAGGTTGTAATTCTGTTGGTAACTGTGGGTTTTTTCAATGTTTTACTAGAGTATTTTTTTAAATTTTATTTTGGCAAATTAGAGTTTACCCGTTTCTCCAAAGTGATCATAGAAATGCTCGAATATTAGATCTAGTTATGCATTGTGAAGAAGAGCAAAGAGTCTGATGAAAGTTAAAATTAATGTGAGTGTCCTGAACATAATTCACTGGAGGTTACTTTGGAATACCTTTCCTGGTAAATCAGCCTTGTTGTTGGTTTTGTTTGGGTTGGGTTTTTTTGTTGTTGTTTAAAAGCCTTGCAGACTTCAGTTAAGTCAGTTTGGGAAGAGTTTTGAAAATTAATTGATCTGTTTTGTAAAGAAAGGAATATGTTTTTTCTTGAAATGACTGTGGATCTATTTTGTTTGTCTAGTAATTCCACATCAGTTTTCACTTCCAATTGAAAAATTGAAAGTGTTATACATCTGTGCTACGGATGTAACACAGGGGTTTTAACCCAGGAAGAAAATGTAATCAGAGATTATAAATCTGTGAAGAGCATCATAAACCAGGTAGTTTCTCTAGGAACTTTTGGTATGTACTCTGTCTTAGACCTGCTTTTACATCTACAGTGTAGAGTGTCTCTATACTTAGCAGGTAGGTCTGCAATTTCACAGATACGTGTGGCTTCCAAGTGTCTTATAAGAAAAGCAATAATTATATAATCAGTGGAAACATTAAGGGCTTTTTCCTTTGAATTTTATTATACTTTCTACATGATCTGATACCCTACATCAGTGGAACAGTGATGCTTATTTAGAAAAATGTTTTTTTGTGGCACTAGTTCTTTAGAGTTTAATAATACTTCAAGATGTATCTGATCGATAAAGTCAACCTCAACCCTTATGCACTATTATTTTAAGTACATCTCAAAGAACCTTGAGATGAAGCAAAAGTGTTGAATGCCATTGCCTTTTTAAAAAATAGTATAATAGAGCCTTCCTTTTGCTTTAGAACTACTTAACTTTTCTGCTTTACTATTTGCATAGCATATTGATTAAAAGAAAAAACAACAAAAAAACCCCACAACGAAGCAAACCCACTGCTTTTTATGGCAAAGTAACCTTCATCAGAAGTCCAAACAAGAACTTGTTATTTTTGCTGAGGAGGGTGGATGCAGTTCTGTTCTTCTGAAGTAGGCTTCCGTCAGACTTTTAAGGATGAAAGCAAAAAAACCAATTTAATTTCCACAGTATGTTTGTACTGTCCTGTACCATTTTTTCTGTGGCATTACTGACCATCTACAGCCATGGAATAGGAACAGACATCATAGTGTTTCTAATATAGAAACACAGAATCTTTTGCCCTTTGACAGTTTCTGTCTCTAAAACAGTGGGGATGCGTTTTTATGGACACATGGCATTTTTTTTGTGTTTTCGGTCTCTGTATTCCTTTGCTTGTCAGTGGCTTGAACTTGGTAACTCAGTATGTTGATGTTTTAGATGTTTAATTTTTGCAGTAGTATTTATTACAAATGCACATGGGTTGCCAAACTCATCAGAATCAGAAATTCTCTGAAGGATCTAGCAGTATTTTCTACTACAATTTAACTGAATGTGCTTACAGCCCTTGTAATTTGCTCCTTGTGAAGATGCCCCAGAAAAACACATCATTTCCATTATGCAGGACCAAGTAATTTCAAATTGCACTGTTCTTACCTTTTTTTTTTTTAAAGGTAAAAATCTTTTGAGCTCACTAGGATTTCACAGCTTGTTAATTATTGTAACCATTTATTTTTTCTAAGTTAGTTTATTGAAAGGGGATAACTTTTACTTACTGTCTTCCTCTGTTTTGCAGAGAAAAAAATGTTTTTCCATCTATTAAAAGCTTCAAAAAGATTGTAGTGCTATTATACTCTTCTGAAACAGACTGTGGTTATCTTTTACTTGTGCTGGATTACCATGTGGTTATATTGCTACGATTACTGTACTCAGCACTGGTAAGGCCGCACCTTGAATCCTGTGTGCAGTTTTGGGCTCTTCGCTACAAGAAGGATGTTGAGGTGCTGGAGCATGTCCAGAGAAGGCCAACAAAGCTGGTGAAGGGCCTGGAGAACATGTCTTATGAGGAGCAGCTGAGGGAACTGGGGTTGTATAGTCTGGAGAAGAGGAGGCTGAGGGGGGACCTTATCGCTTTCTGCAACTACCCGAAAGGAGGCTGTAGCGTGGTGGGTGCTGGTCTCTTCTCATCCGGTGATAGGATGAGAGGAAATGGCCTCGAATTGTGCCGAGGAGGTTTAGATTGGATATTAGGAAAAATTTCTTCACTGAAGGGGTTCTCAAGCACTGGAACAGGCTGCCCAGGGAAGTGGTGGAGTCACCGTCCCTGAAAGCTTTTAAAAGATTTGTAGATGTGGCACTTAGGGAAACAGTTTAGTTGTGGATTTGGCAGTGTTAGGTTTACAGTTGGACTTGATGATCTTAAGGGTCTTTTCCAGCCTAAATGATTCCATGATTACATTGGTATTGTCTTGTGTTGCTTCCTTGTACGGATAAGTGACACAAGCAAGTAAAAGAGAATACAGTTAAGCGCAATGCTGTTGTCCATTAATTAAAGTTTTATATGGTTTGTAAGTAAAAGACCTTGATTTAGATTTACTGTCTGTACAGTATAAGCTATATTAGGTATGTTACTTTTTGGGGGATGGGATCTTTTGAGTAAATTCATCTTTCTATATTAGAGGAGTTCCTGGAAGGTGAGGTCCTCCACTTTGTTGCAAAATTGCAGAATTGTTTTTCTTCCTTCTCTGTCCAGTCTAGTACAGGGCAGGTTTCCATTAAAGAAAGCAAGTGTTCAGTTTGCATTGTTCATGTGACATACATAATTTAGTAATTTACTGCTAAAGTGTAAATTAGAAACAATCTGCAGGTTAGTTGTCCCTGGGAATTGAGATTTGCTTCACATAATCTGTCAAATATGCTGGTGGGCAATCATACAATTTATTTATAATGTGTTTTAACTAGATAGATAGATATGAAAAGCTTTATATGCCATCAGCCTCTTGAGCCATGTGGCTCTTTTTGAAGGACTATCTTTAGTAAGCCTACCCAGATGAAGTCTAGCCAGGTAAGTTGGTGTGTACCGTCAGCTAGATATAAACAATGGAATCCATTAAAATCACCCTAATAGGATAAAATATTGTTAGCAGTGTCTCTTCCCCTTTATTTCTGGGTCAGATCAATTCTATGCTAACAGCAAATGAAAGACTGATTTTAAAAATAATTTTGTTGTGGCAATTTCAGCAGTGCTAGAGGTTTGCTTGGCTTTCTGTGCATTAGTGAAATCAGCCTGCCTTCTAGCAGATGGGCACTAGAGCAGTTTCGGTTAGTGGTGCCTCTGTGCTTTGTAGAGATACAGGAAATAGCTAGTGGAAAAAGGTAAAAATAAAAATACTTAATTTTAGTGACTCTGCACTATTACTATTAGAATGGAATGAAAGTATTTTGAATGCAAATTGTTCCTTTACAAACTAGCTTACCTGTCTCGGACTGAAATCTGGTAAGAGGAAAGCCTAATTGATATATAAGCAAATCTGAACCAAAGAGTCAAATCCACAAAAATACTCTCCTCTAACAGGGTCTTTTCAACTCCTGCTACACTATTTTCTCAAAACACTTCAATTTTTAATTAACGCAGAACTAAGTTTGATATTTTCCCTGAAATAGCATGGGTTGGTTGTTCTGTGCTAATAATCCCATAGCATTTCCATTTAATTTTCCTAGCAGTTGTGTAACATGGCAGCCAAGGTATTCTTGTGACATTTATAATCAGCCAGAATTCAGATATGCTTTAAGGCACTGTCATGTGTCATTGTCATTGGCCTCCCTGCCCTGCGCCTCCCCCAAGTAAAGTGGTTTTTTTCTTCGCTACATTTTCCATGATTTTTGGAAGAGAAGAGACAGCGCTGTGCAGTGTTTGAGAAACAGCACTGTACTTAATTTCTCAGTGGGAGGCACTGTTTGAAAAAAAATGAAATAGGTTACAGGAATGACAGTTGTTATCTTATTCATGGATGAGAAGCTGTTCTTCCACAGATCACTTCTATCTGTGTAGAAAATCATGTAAGGCCTTTGTAATGTTCAGCACAGCATATCTTTATCCAACAAGTGAAGTATTTCTTCCTACTGTCAAATTATTTTGGGTTGGGTGTAGTTGATCAGACTTCACTGGGACTACAGCTGCATGACAGTTGCTGTGGTTAGATGTATGTTGCTTACAGAAAGGAAGCTTCTGTCAAACTTGGGAGAGAGAAGATTCTGGCAGTAATGGTACTATACAGTTCAGGAACAATGGTACTGGAGTAACAGAAAGATAATTTTCAAAAATTTCATTTTGGCCTTTATCACCAAGAAGAGTGTGAAGGAAAAAATTTTCTTTCCACTCATCAAGTGTTGCATCATGGTAGCACAGTTTGTCAGCACAGCAACAATGTCTTCATGTAATACTAATGGAACTACTGTTGTTGTCACGTCAAGAAATGCAAATAATACAACACTTGTGCATCACCTTATGAAGCTATTACAGGATGGTAGTAATGAAGTCCAAAGCAGATGTTTGTGTATATACGCTTGCCTTTTTGTTTTAATTAACCTATTCATTAAAGTTAAGGATAAATAGAAGTAGTCATCCCATTGGTAAGTTAAAAACAAACTTTTAAACTGGTTTTTTTTTTTTTTGAGTTCCCATTATAATTTTTTGTTGGCAGTATGGTGGATTATAGTATGAATTCGTGTGTTCTGGAAGGCAAGGTTTCTAATTAGGGTCGCTAAATGTTGGGGCTTTTAAATTTCTTAATTTTTTTTAAAAAAATTGCTTTAGCTGATATTAGTTCTTTCAGGGCCATTCATGGGTTTAAGGCAAAAACTTGGCTTATTTCCTCAACCACTGTATTTCTTGGGATTGGTCGTTGCACCTCTGTTCTCTTGCGATAGATTTTGTGCTTCCCAGGTCTGGTTAGAGAGTGGCTAATATAAGTAATTGGCTAATAAAGCCACTTGCACTGCCTTTAGGTAAATTCTTAACAGTATAGGTGTTTATGATTTGAATCTCCTATTTGTCCTCCTTTTGAGGGTGCAACTTTTCAATCCTTTCCTTTCCCCCTTCTGCTGCCCCCTTTCTTCTTCTCTCCTTTCTTCTTCTCACTAGTAGGATTTTGCCAGAGCATTGTTAGAGCTTCATAAGATTCAGCTTGCTGGGATTTGAGTTACAGATCAAATGTATGAATCCGATAATTAAAACCAGGCATGATGCACTCCAGGGTGATGCCTAGAGTATCCCAAGAAGACATGACAAGTCTGAGAGGGGCATGTTTGCGAGTGGAGGATCGTTAGGTGCTGTTCGCTAGCCATTGGACTGTCTCCTTGCTAGTTGTCTTCTGCCCTGTAGTGCAGGTTTGTCTTCTTTTCTCACCAGGAACACCAGCGGGGATATGGTGTTACTTCACAAAATCATTTCAGACATCGTTTCATCTAACCCCAACTTCCTCTCTGTGCCCCAAGATGGTGCTATGACAACTGCTAACTGGATGAAGGTGGAAAGGGGAACAACTTTCCAGAACAGATCTTGCCTAACTAGAGAGAAAAAAATCTGATGGATGTTTTTAATTCCCAGTGTTTCATACACTTTAATATTTGTTTCTTCTTTTCTATGCATTTTATGGGGAAGAAGATGAGAGCTAAGTTAGTGGTGGATGCTAAAACTAGAGGAAAAACTAGCAGTAGCTTGATGAAAAACTCCCAAACCATTATGATAGAAGCAGTTTGAGTGAAAATTTAATATGTAGTCTGGGGGGAATACATATTGTTGTCAGCAACGAAGAACCCAAAAGAGACAATGGCTAAAAAGAAGGAATGCCAACACTGAACAGGTTCCAGTATTTTAAGTACACCTATCTATATCACAGCTACCCGTGCAAGTATTGATCAATAATGTACGAATTTCAGCTTGGTTTATCTCAGGTTCAATGCCAAACGAGCAAAGAACTATCTGGAACAATGTTGTTCTCTCTCCTCTTTTTCGCTTCTCACTTCATTGCAAATGTTGACCAAAGTGAAGATGTTGCTTGCCCAACAGGCTGTACCTGCAGCATGTTGCTCTACAGCAACCACATGTTTTGGGTAGGAGGCTGGAAACAGTTTTGGAAACAAATGACACCAGTACCGCGCCCCCCCCCCCCCCCGGCCTTAATCCTACATTGAAATAAACAACTAAACTGTGGTACTTAGACAATAATTCTAATGAAGTTAGAATTTTGGGTCATTTCCATAAGTTAAATAAAGCATATACTTATTCAATTTACATAATTAATACTTATATGAAATTCTCCTTTTTTTAGCTCGAGTCTGTGGAATATTAATGGAGTTGCATTTACAGTGTGCTTAGTGAGATAGAACTGGGTCCTGCATTTTTGCTTTAATACATTGTGGAGCAAAATTTTCTAGCAAAAGCGTTTGACTTCTATGGGTGGCAGTGTTGAAACTTTGCAGGAAAAATGCATTTTTGGTATGTTAGCAAAAGCTTTATCCCTAGAGCTTGTACTGCTGGTATGTTTGTGAAGTCACACAAAAGGAGCTAGGCACTACGTATCATTAAGTGTTATGGAGGAAAGTTTAATTGATACTGTATTAAAGTCTTAGCTGCTAAAACCCTTCAAGAAATTATGCTGGTCTAAAACATTTCCTGAAATATCTAAAGACTTTGAGAAGTACTTGAATTTCCTTTGTCTGTTGTAAGACCTGAAGGTGGGAAACTGGCTATTAGCTTTTAAGTAGTCATTGTGTAGTATACTCCTAATGAAGCATGGAAGTGTTTTATATTTTTGTAAGATGATGTCTGGTGATTTTTAAAAAAGAAAAGAAAAGAAAAATTTTTAAATAGAAGTATAATTTTTCTTCATTACACGTCAAAAAGTGTCTCCCACCAAGGACATTTTTGGTATAATCTCTGAAGTAATTTGTGTGTCCGTCTCTGTGTAACGCAGCCAACCAATTACAGTGCCAGCAGAATTTTAAAATTATGTTAAATGGGTGTCTTAGAGGGGTAAATATTTTGGTCTAATGCTTTCCTCTGTAATATTTTATAAAATAAATAATAAACAATGTTTACTAAATGTGTGTCATTGGTGGGCAAAGCAGTAAGTTTCACTTTGCTACAAAACATTGCTTCGTGATCTGCTGGCATCCTTCAGAGATCTCTGGTACAAAAGTTACTTAGTGAGACATGAAAGAATGTAAAAGGGATGAAAGCAGAAGAAACAGTTATACTTTCTATTAGTGAAATATGGGTACATACCCTCCATCAGGTGGATGGCATGTAAACATCATTGCAACAGTTCTCTGCATTGTCTTTTACATATTAGCCATGCTTCAATAAGAAGAATATCATTTAGCTTCCAGAGTGGCACTATACAAAGCTGTTGTGGCTACAGTAGGAGTGGCTGAAGGCAATAATGATTCCTTGCTCCTTTTGTATGACAAATGAATCTCAGGAGCATTCCCTCAGGTGTGGAAGACCTTACAAATCCCTAGTATCTCCTAATAGGAAGTTCCTAAGATCTGAGAAGCAACTCCAGATACACACTTGTGTGTTTTCTTGGTGGATCTTGTCACTGGATGTATCTTGATCTGTGCCAATAGGGAGTCTGTGCCTCTAAACCTGGGCTTGGGCTGTTGCTGTGGGGGCCAGAGACCTGTAAATGAAATAAGACATTGCTCAGGTTTGTACACTGAGCACACTGGGGCTTTAGTTCCTTTTTGGATCCAGTCTCCAGCTCTTTCTTTTCATAGCTTTAGTGGCTTTTCCCTTGGATGGACAAAGACTTTGAGGGTTAGAAGGAGGTTAACTTTCTGAGGAAGTATTATAGACATATGCCCTAATTGTAGGTGCTGTTATGAGAGTAAGGCTGAACTGTGATGAATTAGGTAATTCCCTCTCACACGAGAAGAGGAATGAATTCTTAATACCTGAGAACTGGAAGGCAACCTGATTTAACAGGCAGTGGGAAAACAGTCTCCTGAAAAGGCCCTGTCATAGAGTCCCTTGGCTTGTCAGACTGGTTTTCTGGAGATGGGAAGCAGGTTTGAGTCTGACTGAGAAGCCTTTTATGAACTGCTAGTTCCATCTTGTGACTCTAGTTCCCTGGCCTTTACTTGCTTTTAAAGACAAATCATATTGATCAATCGGAATGCTTCTTAGAAATAGTTTCATGTACTTCTAATAAGGAACTTCTCATGAGCAGATATTTTGCATTGATTAATAAACAGTTGCAGAGAACATGAACCTGCACACATCCGATCTGCTCAATTAGCAGTGGAGAAGACTGTTGAAAGTGTGCTTGCAGGTGCTGGATCTAGGGAGAAATACTGTTGTGTTTCTTCTCAGGAAAGTAGTCTGCAAAGAAAATTTACTTTGTAAATGTTTTGATGTTGTTGGAATGGGCTATCGCATTTGTCCTGGGAGGTAACACAGATGTAGAAAAGCAGGAGGGGAAAGGAGAGAAAAAATTTTTATAAGCTGATTGTGAGCCTTGTTTTTGTATTACTTGGAGTGACAAGCAAGCCTTTATCATCTTTTTTTAGGGAGAAATTAGTCTGGAGAGAGTGGCGAGTAAGGGTAGGTATTGGGAAGAGTCTCTTGTCTTTCTTGGCTTTTGCAGTTCTCTTTTGCCTTACGACTTTCTGTCCTAGTCCTTCAAAAATTTATGTTTGTTTTTATCTGTATCTGGGACTCCCTATACAAAGTAAAGCTGGTGTCTTCTGTCTAATGGGACCTTGCTCTTGTATTCCTTCTTTTGAAAACTCTATAGCCTCTGTAGGAAATGCATCTTCTTTGTCTTGTGCATGGTTTTACATTTTTAGGTGCTGGCACAGTATAATTAAAATTGAGGAAAGTACAGAAGGCATTTAGAAACAGTAATTACTGGTATGTCAGTAACAAAATTAGTAGGAAGTGAGTATGAAAAGATAAATTGTCCTTCTGTGAACAGCTTTAGTAGATCTATCCCTGCCTATGGACTTAAAATGTTATATTTGAGTTGCAGGACCACAGATGTACCTGCAGCTGCCGCTAATGATAAACATGCTCTTAATCTTAGTGAGGGAATTAGCCGTCCTTTCCTTCTGCATAGTAAGTACTCATTAATTAATTGATCACACAGTAATGTGCTGGTGCTTGTTGTACAAGTCCACAGTGTGGGTGGTTGCATCGCAAGAGGTGCCGGCCATGAAAGCATCTGCGGAAGGTCTGCTTCTAGGCTACCAGAAGAATAGCCCTTTAGCTTCGGTGAATATGTATGAGCCTCACTTGCTTTTTAGCCTTAAGCCTGAAGGGCTGTTTGAACATTTTGACAGAACTTGGTTTTCCAGGATCAAAGAAATATGAGCCAAAGCTTAGCTCTGCTCTACATGCTGGTCCTGCAGGGTTTCAAAGGAAAACAAATAATACTCAGTTTACTTTCAGGGTCTATATACCTGTTTATAGTAGACTAACTTCAAAACCAGTTTACAGTCAAGTAGTATAGGAGAAACAGTGAAGGGAGGGGTATTTTTTGTGGCTTTTTTTGTGCCTTCCTTTTTTTTAAATGGAAGATGTGTATTGTCTAAGTGGTTTTCTTTCTTTTTTGTTTTTTTTTTTTGTTTGTTTATGTTGAGCTGGTTTCATCTCTGCCAAGTTAAGATAAGCTTCTGTTAAGATAAGTACCTGAAGCTAGTTACTGTGCTTAACAATTTACCAAAGCTAGTACTTTAATACCTTGAAATAAGCATTTACTTTTAATACAGGTGGGTGTGAGTTGCAGAAGGATCTCATAATGCTAACTGCATATGGAGCACATATTTTGGTTTGATCTAATGCAAAGACTAGAGTGTGCTGTAACCTTTGAGTCCTGGTCCAGGCTTTGATCACATTCTTCTACCCTCAGGGTAATTTGGATACTTTTTCCCTTACCCTGTTCATTCAGTTTTTAGTGGTGTCCCTTTGGACAATCAAATCTTCATTCTATTCTGATTTAAAAAAACCCTTTGAGACTACAATCCCATCGTTGAAGGTTGTTATGAGCAGTTCCACACCAGTGCAGTTCAGACTTTTAAAGGGGTCTCACTCGTTGGCTCCAGCACGAAGACTTGAGAAAGAACAGAATTGCTGCGTTGCTGCTTTATAAGCTCTCATCCATGCCTGAAACTAGATTCTTTTTTTCTGTTGTACAATAGGATAATGTAAGATCACTTTTGAGCTACTGATTAAAATTTTGTCTTGCAGCTGTTAACCACCTTCCTGCCTATTTTACACATTTATTTATTTCTTAGTAAGGTTTTGTCTAGAGGTGTGCTTTTCAGTATTTTGGTGTTTTTACTATTTTGAAGGCACGCAAATTTTGAAAATTGTGTCTTGTGACTGTGGCAAACTTCAACAGATAGTAGCAATGATCATATTCATAATCAATCTTTTCTGACAGAAGTAGTAAAAAATAGTTTTACTAGTTTCACACTGAGCCTCTACCTCCAGCAAAAGGGACAGTGGTACTGGAGGTGGTCTGATGTGTGGGTTCTTTGGTGCAAATACACTGGTATGTTTTGAAGGAGCCCAGCTTTCCGACTAGCATTAGGGGTCTGATGTTTAAAAATACATTTAGGTTTAAAAAAGCTTTATAAAGACAGAAGATAAAATGCTCTACAAAAACTATGTGCTTTGATTTTAGAAGTCTACACAGGCCTTGACTGCCAAAAATCTCATACTGCAGTGGGTCAAATGTGTGTGTCTTGGGAGCAGCTTGCCAAATAGGTTAGCAGCGCACTGAAAAAACAAGTGTCGCTATGTATAAATAAATTCCAATTCAAATTCTGATTGTGAGAAGTGAACACTGAAAAGGTTTGAAAACCTGAGAAATATCTGATTGGCGTAGTAAAATCTTGGGCACCGCAGTTCATTTTGCCTGTTTCTGCTGTTGGAACCCGAGACATTAACTTTGTTTGCACTGAATGATCCAAAGGGAAATAATTGAGTTCTAACCCTGCAATGAGTTTTGCATGGACTCATTACCATTTAGACAGATGGGATATGTTAGAGTTGCCATTTCTTGTTTCATGGTAGTAATAAATTGGAGCTTTTTTAATAGTTTGTATTCATGAAACACAATAATTTTTATTATGCTTCGGTGAGATTTCCAAGCTGCAATTCGAAAACACGCAAATGATTGTAGAGCTGAAAGAAGATTTTAACAATATTCAGTTGGGATTATTTAAGATAGTGTTCAGTTTTGCCGTTTCCTTTCTGCTGTTCGGCTCCTTTTCCCATAAGCTTGCACTACGACTTTTTCTTTTGGGTGTGTGCAAAACCTAGGCTTTGCGTGTGTCTGTGTGTGAGGGCAGGGAATACTTAAGCATTAGGGAAGCAGTAGGGTGGTTTTGTTCTGTTTTTTTTTGTTTTGCTTTTTTTTTTGCTTTTTTTAAAAGCTGGCTGTCCAGTGATACGTGTCAATGTTAGTATTCCAATAGGAATTCTACCCTCAGACATGGCTGTGAAATTTTCAGTTGTCTCTTCTTCCCTTAGCCTTCTCCCCCACTACCTAAGAAATTCATCTTACACAGTTCTTGCGTTTGGTGCTGATTATCTGGCAGCTCCTGTTACTGGCAATGGGACTTGAAAATTTGATTGCTTCATTGTGGTGCTGAGCACTTCGGAGTATCTGACTCACAGGGGGTTGCAAAGCATACAGGAGAACTTGCGTCTGATCTAGACCTCCCCACTGGCACATCATCTCTTCTTTGTTCTGTGCTTTTGATTTAAACCTCTTTTCTGTGAAGTAAAGGTGTGGCAGGAACAATAACTTGAGTGAAATAGTTAGTAAAGCTTAAGGGTGTTGATGTGCGTCCTATGGAATAATAAATTATTGGCCTTGAGAGCAGTTTGCTGCTTTGTGAATCACCTGCTTTGTCTTCATGTACAGTGTTCAAGTTTTGATGTCTTAACATGATAAATGCTGTTATTTCCCTTAGTTTCTTATCTCAAATCTGTATGTCTAGGACAGTCAGACTATTCATTTCTATACTCTCTGTTAGTGGAACAGTTCCTGTCATAAATACCAGGTGCTGAGGAAGATGCTTCCCACAGATGTGATGTACTGCTGTTTGACTGAAAGACACTCACATTCTGTTCACCTGTCATATCCTGTGTGTTAAGCTGGGGGTAAAAACCTGTTTTGTTTGGGTTTGCTATCTTATGTTTACATTGATTTAAAAAATGCAACATATAGTAATGAAAGATGAAATGCATGTTCAGATGCTACAGAAAAGCTCTTTGAGAAGAAAACCTTTATTATTACATTGCACAAATTAGATACAGGGAGTGTAATGGAGCAATTTTTATTTTTTTTTAAAAAAAAGGAATCTTTTTTTTTTACTTATAAGGGAAAATGTCTGTTTCATAGAGTATTCCGTTGCAACAGGATCCTAATTATAGGATATTACGATGAAATATCTATTTTTCCATTTGGCATCAATGGGTATGGGCCACTTTGAAAACCCCTGACAGCTTTTTATTTTGTTAGTTTATGGGGAATAAAGGCAAGTAAATGAAAAGATGAAGACCAAGGCTACTGTAAAGCTTGTTACTGATTTGAGATGGTCAACCTGAGTCAGTTGAAAATGGGCTTACTTAAAAAACCAAAGAAACCTTCTTCTCCCCTGCTCCTTCAAAAATTGGCTTTTTGTGACTCAAGTGGAAGCTGGAATCTCAAGTGAGAGTAGAGAGTGTAGTAAGAGAAAAATGTCCACTATTTGGGTAAGTATATAAGTATGTAAAATGGGAGTAGAGAAATTTTAAGTAAAATTAATGCATCCTTGCTTTGAAAAGTGGAATATCTTGTTACGTATGACCCTGGTGGAAAGTTTTGTATGCTCTCTTGGTTTGTGGAAATAAGACTATTGAAGATATATGCCTTTTTGTGTCAGATTATCTGGCTTCTGGTAACTGACTCCATAAACTCATGTTGGAGATTTATCTAGATACAACACACATCATTCCTCAGTAGGCAAGTAAGCAAACTGTCTTAAATTAATGTTTAGAGTATGACGGTTCAATGGACCATGATTAGCTTGGTCCCCTATGGTTCGAAAGCTTTATGGCTTTTTATTTGCTGGAAATAAATACAGACTTTTTCATATATATGTATATTTAGTGTACCAGTGGTAGAACTGATAAATGTATCAAATAGTAAATATAATGTGCTATTCATATGAGAAATACTCAGGGGAATGCATTTCTTTGAGTCTTTGGCACTTAACACAATATAGGGGATACTGTTTGGAGGTGAGATTTTACTGCTGAGAGAAAATGTCATTACAAAAGTCTGCTAAGACTGAAAATATTACAAATTTTTTTGCCTAAGCTCAGCTGTTGAAATCAGTCTGTTCTGTTCCTAAGAAGAAAAATGGATAGCAATGGGAGAGATGTGGGGAAAAAACCCAAACCCCAAAACAGGCAAAAGCTGTTTCTGTGGTACCTGCAGCTCGGCTGCTGAAGGGCTGTGGGCAAGGCACATGGCACACGACCTAAGTGCTGAACCTTGATTTGCCCTCGCCCCGCGTCCCACTGTCTTGTCTAAAGACAAATCATGGTTCTTGAATGTTGTCCTTGGCCTGTCTGTGGAAGCTAAATTCACCAGCAGCATGCTGCTCGTGGGCAAGTTTTATTCTGAGGAGCTGGTCATAGCTAAGTATTGTGAATAGAGATGATTCCCAGTTACCACATGTAGATTATGGTGGAGTTACAGAAAAGTAGAAGGAATGATACAACAGTGGAAACTTTAGGAAAGAGAAAAAGCGGTGGGTTTAATCTCTTAATCTTTAAACTATGTAAAAAGAACTTGTTTTTCTCGAGGGGAGACCTCATTGCTCTGTATAGCTACTTGAAAGGAGGTTGTAGCACTGGGTGCTGGTCTCTTTTCCCAGGTAACAAGTGATAGGATGAGAGGAAATGGCCTCAGGTTGCACCAGGGGAGGCTTAGATTGGATAGTACCGTTGGACTTGATGATCTTAAGGGTCCTTTCCAACCTAAGTGACTCTCTGATTCTATCTTTCTGTATTAGGTAATACAGTGGGCGTGGCAAATCACTGTGATATCAACTGGGTAATCATACTGGCTTGTTTCAGACAATGTAATTCAATTTCTTTTAGTGAATTTTAAATCTTACTCATCTAAAACACTTGCAGGTCCAAAGGGAACATATTACACCATGAAGTATTCAGTCTTGTTTCTCGTTCTCTGATGGTCTGTGAAGAATTGTGTTCCTGCGTGTGTACTGTGGATTGATTTCCGCCCCCCCCCCCCCCCCCCAATATTTGCAAAGCAAGAAATATTGACTTTTGGTAGAAGTAAAGAAAGACTTTGCATTGCTTTTCAGTTGTAGTGTTAGAGCTATTTGCTGCTTGACAAAGCAGCTATTCAGATTTATTTTTTTTGTAACCCTATTATAAGCTGGAGAAATGGCTTTTGTGGTACTGTTATAGATGTCTGAAGAGTTTTCTTTGGTTCGAGGAGTAAATAAACCTGAATTGCAAAAAAAAAAAAAAAAAAAAGATCCCTATTGCTTATGTTGCATATTGTATGAACCAGAAGTAGCTGTCAGTAGAGCTTTTTTCATGGCTCATTAACTGAAGAAATGGTGGCAGCAATGGGTAAAGGCTTTGAATTGTTATTTGGAGGGATCCATATGGGGAAATCTGGAATAATAATGATGCTAGTACCTATAAGTAATAGGTAATACCAAGTAATACCAACATAAGCAGTGTTTGTATTGGTTCTGGTCTGTTTTGTGGACAACTATTGGTTACAGGTTTTTTACTTGCTGAAAGCCTGATACACTTCTACCTTTGCAGTTACTGAAAAGTAGTGCTAACATTTTGCCAGTTTTTATTTCTTGGTTCACTCCTCTTTATTGAAAGGACTAGTAATGATGATTTATGTTGCTTTCCAGGTTCATTAGTTTGGCATGTGAGTGCTTGTTGTGTAAATTAAATATTTCTCATCAATTGGAATTTACAAAATCTTCATACATTTTCATCATATAATCATCACTGATGTGGTAAACATTTCTGAGCATTCTGTGCAAGATTTTGTAAGATTCTCATGTACTTGGCTTGGCCATATTTGTGCAAATTGAAGCCACTGAGGATCTAGATGTTGATGATCTCAAATGAGGGTCAAAAATCACACAAAAATTTAATACATCACATCTCACACAATTTAATATGTCTGCATTTATTCTGTGAATGACACATTTTACAAAAAAAGTTAAGACCTCCAAAACATTTAATATGTCTAATCTCTGGTACAACTGAAATCATGTTAGATTTTCCTTAGTTGATGGCAGTAGTTTTATTCACTTGCATTCCACTTCCATTTTTTCTTGTCAAAAGGCACAACTTATCAGAAAAGGAAGATAAATACAGTACAGAGTTCTAATCTTTAAAACAGTCATGTCTGTGTTTTCTCAAGTATTTGTTCATACGCTTAGAAACTATCTTGAACGGTCCATCTTTTCTATGAACTCTAAACTAGTGGTTTCCCCTGGACAGAAACAGTCAGTAAAAACAATCTCTAATTCATAATGGGGGATCTTTTTTTTAAACCTAGAACCTGTCACAAGCAAACTTGTCAGAAAATTTCAGCTGAAATGTATTCTAATAGTTGTGAAAGCACTGGTGACTATTTGGTATCTTCAGATAGGTGATTATCAGGAAACTAAGCTAGCATGATCATCCTTTATGCTATGACCCTGAGGAATAAACTTGATTTTGCCTCTGTTTGGCTGTCCTTTTGTGATACAGTAACTTCTATCAGACGACATTTTCTATTTGCACGTGCTCCTTGATCCTGCCCATAGAACTTCCTACCGCTGAGGCAGCAGTACAGTCAGCCCAGTTTTGGCCTCTCGGAACACATGGGGAATGCATTTTCGGAGCCCATAATGTGTTTCGAGGGCAGGGTAGACAGGAGGTGGAAAGGGAGACTTCATAAAAGGCACTGTAGCCTGCTCTGCTCCTGGATCCTGTAGATAAGTGGGCTGGAAGCAGTGCCATTGGTTGCAAAGTGCTTTCAGTGGCAGCTGATGAGTCCCCAGAGGGAGATCCTGCCAGCGCTGTGTTGCTGTAGGAAGAGGTGCGATGTCACATCGAGGCCTGGCCAGGAGAAGCCAGTTTATCAAGGCAGAATTTTTCTGGATCTGTGTGTGGGTGGCTTCCTGCTGGAGTCTGAAGAGCTGTCAGTGTTGCCTTTTTGTCACAATAGTGTGGGGGAAAGCTATGTAGAATTCTTGAAGAGCTAAGAAAGTTTTAAAATACTTTTCCTTCATGCTTCACTGAAAGATCACTGTTTTGCCTTTTAATAGAAAAGAGATTATAATCACTTGGTGTTTAAAAAGAGTATTTGGTGGTGTGCTGCAGTGAATTCTTTTATGAAGAACTTACAGGGAATAGTCCTAGGCACCTTAAAATGCTGCTAACAAAACAATATCTGTGCAAACAGCTCTTGTAATAGTTCTTCCTAAAGTCTAGCAACAGATGGTAAAAGGAATAGTTTAGGTATAGAGTTAACTGTCAACCACAAGAAAAATTTTCACTGGCATCTCATCATTACATTTTAATAGATAAAATGGCCCGTTGTCCACTTTGTAATCAAAAGAATTCATCTTGAACCACTTCTATATGTGCTATGACAATAATTTCTGTATTTTAGTTTGTCAAAGAAAATTTAATTGATTTTGAGTCATAGGCGTTAACAAACAGGCAAAGCATAACATGTCTTGCATAAACAGCCAACAGATTAATTTACAGAGAAATCTGTGTCAGATGCTTCTTGCCGTACATAATGTCTTAGGATGAGAAAGTACAAAATTTTTGCAAATTGTCATTATGGTCTCCTCATTATTCACATACTGCAAAACTACTTTTTTATTATTATTGTTGTTGTTCTTGAGAAATAGCTGCTGTAAAGAAATTGTAAAAGTTGCAAGTTTCTGATTCCTTCCTCTGATCTTCTGCAAATTTTTGTATCTTTCTACAACAACAAATACCACTTATCAGGATTATAATCCTGTTCCTTGTAAGAATTGTTGCTTTAAATTAGACCAGAAATAATTTGAGATTAATTCTGCCTATACTGCTTTGGAACTTCATTAGGCAGTTTTCAGTCTGCCCTGACCAAAATTTTCTGTTAGTGACATGATGACAGCAAAAGAAGGGAAGGAAAGAAAAAAGAAAAGGAAAGATGATGACATCTGCTTCTGATTGGGGATAAAGATGATTCATTAGGGTTATTTCCTTTTATCTGCACTGTTTGTTCTGATCTGTATCAAGAAATCTCTGTAACTCTTTCTTTAGAAACAGAGAAAACAACAACCATAAACAACAAATGTTAAGGGAGGCAGTCAAATTCTAGTAACTCCAGGAACTTTGATTGAGATTCTTGTTAAAGACAAGACAGTTCGACAGCCTTTTTCTTTGCCTCGTAGGCTTTGCTGGTAATATTTGTCTACTTTCCTGATAAATATATGTCCACTTATAAACTCTATGCCAGAATTCTTGTTAATAATCGACTGCATATGCTGCAGAAGTGATGCTTGTTCCCTTTTAGAGAGGGAAATTCTTTTTTTTCGCTTGAACTAGGGGGTCAAAATCAGGCAGCAGACAATTGAAAGTTATATTGGAGCTGCATTTGTGTATGACAATTACTATATTTATAACGGTGAACAGAATAATACTCCTTTGGCCATCAGAATGCATTATCTACAGATCACTGTGATGAAATTGGGATATATCTGTGTTTCATTTCTCTGTCCTTTCATTTCTGGAAGAGTTCTAACATATTGGCAGTCTTTAATGTTCAGTGTTTCACAATGCCTCTGACAGCAGTTCAGTTGGTGCAAATCCTCTGGTAGCCTATACTTCTTTTTACCTTTTTAATTTAAATTTTTGTAGGAGTGTTGTGTGGTGTGGGACTACAGTGGTAAGATATCTTGCAATAGTTTAAGCTGTAGCACATGTAACTAATAACAATTTGTAATGAATAATTATGTGTACGGTTACTATAAGCAATGGGAAAACCAGGTATGACAACTCCATTGAACTTAGTTTAAGAAAATGCTGGAAGGCATCTTTGCATAAATAATCTTTGTTGGAAATGTCACCATACTTTTCTGGTGCTTTGGAAGACCTTAACAGAGAAAATAAATTAATTTCCAGGTAAAACTGTCAGATAAACAGTTTAACCAGAGTTGTGTGAACAGGGAGGTGTAAATCCTTTCTCAAATCTAGAATGTTTGGATGTTCAGATTATTTCTAAGAACTCTTTCTATCACTCCTATCAGTGATCCTAAACTTTTCATCCAGGCAGGCATCTTAATTTGATGAATAAACCTACTGTGAAAATCCCCCATTATGTCTACAGTGCAAGTCGGATGCTAAGTAGAGATAGCTGAGCTACCTCCAGATCCAGCAAGAGAACAGTTTTGTTACTGAGTATAAATTACTCTGAAACAGCACTACAGAGCGTGTCTGTGCTTTTACTGGGACACCAGCTCAGATGTTCGTATAGTGCTGCACTGTTGCCCTATCTCTCAAACAAAGTGTATGAGTAACATGCAAAGAAGGTGTGTAAAAGCATTGTGTGAAATGGTGGGGGATGCTTCTAGTTTTGTAAATTCACAGTAAGGTGTTTAAGGTTATGATCTGCCTGCCTGGCAAACTGCTGTAATTTTAGTGTTTTATAGCTCTTTCCTCTGAGAAGATCTTTAGCTAAGCTGCAGGTTATCCCTTGGCAGGCCTTGACTGTGGATATGACCTTTATACAGCAGGATGCACGCTCCACTAGCCAGCAAAATTCAGTGAGAAAAGAACTATAGCCCTTTTGAGGGTTTACTTAAAGTGTATGCACGGTTTTCTCTAGTGGTTGAGAGAGATACTCTCAAATGGGATGAAGTTATTTTTCTATGCACAGCAACTGAGAATCTTCCCAGTGATATTCAGGTAAAAAAGAAGCAGAAGGAAGCACAAAAAAGGAAATTCTTTTTATCTATTAATATTGAAAAAATAGTAGCATGATAAAAATTCACTGATACTGTAGCCCATCCCATGATGCAGTCAGAATCACAGATGTCCTTGTGAGCATCTGCTGTTAACAGCAAGCAGAGCAGTAGATTAAACGTATTTTCTTTCCATTGTGAAAGAGGTTAACAGTCTTGCTACACAGTTTGGTGGGTTTAATATTAAGATTGATTCATCTTTCTTACATGAAGGCTTGTGGTACTATGAGCTTCTGAGAGATGTCAAAGTTCAGCATTTAAGCACATACTGAACTGCTGTATTAAACTTATTGCAGTTCCTTATACTGAAAGAAGGTTGCAGAAATTAGTCCTTTCTGTGTACCTGCTGGAGCCTTCCAGCAGCATTGCTTTGTTGGAAGTGTTGTAAATGTATTTACAGTAAATGTAGCAAGCATAAATTCTAAATGCATATTTTTCTTGAGAGCAGACAGACTGATGTCTTGCTAAGCAAATATTTGAAGCTTGAAGAAATGTACTTTAATCAGCATTATTTGGGGAGGGTAACTTCTTTCCCCCTTGTATTATTTCTATCTCAAGTGTGGATTTTAATGAAAAACTTTGCTTTCAACTAGATTATTATGAAAATACATCTTAATTCTCCTTTTTTTTTTTTTCTTTTTCCTTCAGTCAGTCATTTATATTCTGCACAGACTAGAATAGCACTGTGGGGGGAGCACGTAAATAGGAAGAAGATATTTGTCATCTGTCACACTGAAATTAAACTTTTGATACCGAGTTATTGCCTTAAAAATAACTTCAAAAAAAATTACATGCAGAGAAAAGTATGTGGTGGGGGAAGCGTTGAACTAGTTATTACATAACACTGTGTTAAATCCTCTGTCACTGAACAGAGTCTTTGAAAATATTTCTTCATGAATAAATTTAAAAGTACATCCATACAATAAAAATTTCGATGATTTCTTGACCACTTACGTGGATTTTTTTTCTTTTAACAAAATCACAGATAGGAGGCTGAGGTTCCCAGAGCTGCTGCAGAGATTTCTAGTGAGAAATTGATATCCGGTTTTGTTAGATGCTTTGAAAATTCTTGTTGTACATTTATATATATTAAAGTAGAAAGGGGAGAAAGAGGTGATGTCTAAGGAGAACTGTTCATTATTCAGTTAGGAAGTAAAGCTCAGAAGTACCAATGGTAAGTTGTACAAAAAGTATGTTGGGAGGAACAGATACTATTTAATAATAGCTTCAGTGGAAAGAGTATTTGGACTTTGGCATGAGACTTCTGTTTTGTGGAGAGATGTTGCAGAATTCTAAGTGAGATGAAACAAAGGAGTGGCTTATCCACAGGGCTGGAGAATTGTTCCTAGCTGATGAGTTTAAGACTACTGAGGGAAAATGATGGACTCCCGTTTCCCACAACTGGTTTTGTTTCAAAATGCTTGCTAAAAGAAAATATCTGTTGGATGGCTGTGTTCATTAAACCTGTCATTTATTGAGATAAGTGAGCAACTTGTGGTTTCTTTTTTTTTTTTTGTAAATCAGGTTGTTTGCTTTGTGGTTTTGCTTGTCCCCTGTTGACAGCTTCTGCTGAAGGCTTGGAGGCATTGCTGTTGTGTAATACAGTGCACAACAAATGCATTTTCCTGTGCTCTGCATGGATGTATTTGGGGTTTTTTTGCCTGCTGCAAGTATGTATGTCTTATTTGTAGACGTCGTAGCCTATGGTCATGGCATTTCTCCCCCCAAAATGTTTACAAATTCCTTTTTTTTTTTTTTCTTCTTTTGGCACATAGTTGATAGCAGGTTTGACTTAGCATAATGAGACGTGTGGTGTAAATGTGCCCGTGCTGTCGCAGTGTAGGGACGCCTTACAGCAGAGGTAGATGGCAGTAGCTGGCAACATGCAGATCTTCCATCTGATTCCCTTTCTGCGTGCAGTTAGCCATGCGGGAGCTGGCTACTGTGCTGTTTGCTGGCTGAACGCCCTCTCGACACACGGGCAGTGCTGGAAGTAGCCAGGAAGCCTTCTACGCCTAAGAACTTGTGCTTTCAGAAATAAGGAAATACCGCCCCCCCCCCCCCCCGCGGAAAAAAAGTTTCAAACATGGATTACATTTTTGAGACTTTATAAGAGGTGAATCTCATTCCTTTTTGAAATAGTTTTTATAGGGTGTTTATCGTACAGCCTTAAACTGTCTAGAAATGTTATTGGATCACTGAACTGATCTTTGGGAGGAAACAATCTAGATTATATGTTGAATACAGCTCTAAAGCTCTGTAATATGTAGTTATTATCTGAGGATTCTTCTATCCCAGATAATCATCTAGAATCAAAGAGATGAATTATTAAAGGAATTGGTAATAACTCTAATTTCTGAAGTCCTGGTAAATATAAACAGTGAAGGAATTGGCACATAAGATGGGTCATAATTGTTTTATTTTCTTTGAAATTGTTCAGCTTCTGCTACAAATCCAGCCGCATTTGTTAGTAATAAAATGAAATATTTAGAAAATATATGTCTAATATGTCTGTGGTAAAGATGGACTTTTGAGCTACTAAATGTTCTTATAACCAAAACCATTTCAGAAGAACAAAAGGTCGACCTCTTGGGATATTAATAATGTTGAGGCAAATGAAGGTTGGACATCACCTTGAATATTTTGAAATATATGGCTTTTGATTCTAGCACTTAAAATCTTAAATACCTATTTAATTATTTATTTTAAAACTGAATACCTTAGGGGAACAAAGCAGCATACTACTTAAGATGCTTGTGTGATTTTATTTATTTTTTTTTTTCCCCCTGTTTTAAATCTGCAATAGATGGCCTCTGGATAAAATAGATAATACAGATTGTCTTAAACCACTAACTGCCAAGTACAATATAGGTCGAAAACTAGATGCACAACTGTACCTAGTGAAATTTTAACATCAGATTCATCTGGATCTATTGCATGATTCTGGTAAAGTTGTCCGTTCATGTTTGTTCCCTTAAATTGACATATAGAATGGTCATTGTATGAAATACTTGCATATATAAACATACTGTGGATTGAAGTCAGTATTTGTTTCTTAGGTGTTGAATGCCTTTTTTTATCACTCTTAACTCTTCATTTTTAAAGTAAAGACGAGGTAAACAAATAAAGAAATAGAGAAAATCCCAACCAACCAACAACCCAACCAAAACCACAACCCAACCCTAAACCTTTTTTCCCCTTCCCTCCACCAGAGTAACATTTCCATTGACAAAACATCCCCAAAGAGGTACTCGGAATATCATGAACTCTCAACCAAGACTCTTCTGTAACACTGAGGCATAGTTGCTTCCAGAAGTGGTTTTGATATTGTACAGTAACACTTTTATGATCAGCTCTGCTGTCTACTCATTCCTAATGGCGTAGGTCACTAATGAAATAAAGCATCTGTGAGGGCATCGGTGATCTCAGGTCTCCAAGTAAAATGAATGGGATTATTTTAATTAATGCACCTCTAACTTTGATGACCAAGAAGAGAGCAGTGTTGTCTGTTTGGTGCCTACAACTCTTTTCTAGCTTCAAGAGCAACTCAAGGTGCCTGGAATTTCACTTTGATTTTAATATCCGTCACTTCAATAAAGGAAGCACTGGGTTTGCATGTTTGAAAATACAGGACTGCTATGGGGCACTGTTTCCAGCTCACATTTCTAGCTAGGTCTTGTCTCAGAGACAGAGCAACCTCTTTAGAAGAAAGCCCTTGTCTCGTATAGTAGAACAAGGAAAGCCCTCACTTGCTGCTTTTTCAGTTCGTCATCTGATGAGAGATGACAGTAGATGTACCACAGCCACTGAGAGGCTTTACTGCCTGTCTTTTTGACATATTGAGCTAACACGCTGGCTGTCAGTTTTGGTTTATAATGCTATAATTACTTATACTGAAATTCCAGGGAATTATAAGAAGGATGAGATGCATTTCACATTGTGAGCTAAACTTGGAATAATGCTACATTTATGGAAGGTGGAAACACCTGAAGGCATACTAGAGGTCTCTACCACTATTGCAGGGTGTTGGTAGTGGAAGACAAAATGCCCCACAATAACCTTTTAATTAAAAAATGAGGTAATTTCTCCTCTTTCCATGGTAATGTATTTGCCAACTATCAGTGTAGTTTGTCTTTCCTGGTGTCTTCCTGGACTTGCAAATGTTGTGATTTCATTTCTCTACCAGCTTGAATTGCAGGTGCACAGTTCATTATGGAATTTTTGTTAATGCCACAGCCCTCATACTGTATATATCGTGCTAGAGCGTCCACTTCAGAAAAATGGCATGTTGCTTTTCCTGATCTAGAGTTTCATTCATTCAACATTCAAACGTTGGTAAACTTTGACCTAGGATGCAACAAAGTGGGTTTTGAAGTCTCTTCCACTGCACAAGATGAAAGCACCGGCTAGCAGGATACCTTTCCTCCCAGAGAGGCAGTCCGAATAACAGCTGACTTTTTTGTCTCTGCTTCATCCAAAGTTCTGCCTCCTTTTAGATTATCAAAAGCATTATGCTTGATTCAAAACCTACATCCATGATAACTTTAACAAATTCAGTTTCTTTTGTGTGTCTTAAAAGATGTTACTGTATAGCAGCAGCATTCTGGGACATTCAGAGAGAAAGTAGAAAGAAATTCAGTGACTCTGCAGTGAACATACCTTACTGAAATTTGTTGTAAATTGAAAAATACAAAGCAACTTTGAACTGTCTAAGCTACAGTATAAATTCTGGCTTTGTTCAGTATCATGCCAAATACTGATTTCATCTTTCTAATTTTGTTAAAGTTTTTGTCTTTGCAAAGTCCATTCTCTGTATTTATATACATATGTAATGGTGGACAACACATTTTTTCAGCCTGATCCTCATGGATTTGCGCATCAGAATAAGAATCTCTCATTGTAGCCTTTGCAAATTACATTTAAGCTGTCTTTTGTGAACTGCTTGTACGTTCTTTTGGCTATTGGCTGTAAAGGAGTAAATCAAATAAAGGAAATAATGGAAAATCTTAACTATCAGGTGGCAAGGGTGCACATACTGAGTAATGGAAAATGTTGCAAGTGGAAAAGCTCTTTCTAGGTGTTGGAATAACTGTGCGTTGCTTGAAGCACAGGACTAAAACAGTTTAAACAGTTACTAAAGAATGTTGCCAGATCTTATCACTGCAGTCATGCATATAGATTGGTGATCCCTGTGCAGCACCACAAAATGTGTGAATGAGGTATACTTACTAAAAATGATCCTATTGAGTGCTATTCCTAAATTGCCATAGAATACTGGATAAATTATACAATTTTAGCAGTAGAAAAATAATCTCCAAGATTGAGTTAAAAGATATGTTTAGCTGCAACATTACAAAGTGAGTTTGAGACGATAAAGTAGTTGCAGGCCTTCTTTGTTTGCCTGAGCATTCGTCAGTGTTAAAAACCAAAACCAAGTAAGACCTCACCAAGCAAAAAAACCATGTGAGCAGTATAGCAGGATGAAAATACTGACCTGAGATGTGGTTAGGGCTGGATATCGTACAGTAGATGAACGAGCATGCATAGCATATGTGCTGAGTCTTATAAGAAGGCACTGTGCAATATTTTGCAGGTTTCACTTGGCATCAGTAAGTCTGCAACTGATATATCTCCGAGTATCCACAACCAATCTTTAATCATCCTCAGATTAGCTCGTTAAACTTGGAGCCATTGTAGTTCTGCTCTTGCATCATTTGCAAGAAGTATCAATGCATTCTGGTTGTGTGGAAACACCTGGTCGGGGTACAATTCTTGGAGTAGATTGTAACAGCTATGACTTATATTGTACAGCCACTTAAACAGCCCAAAATACAAAGAGAAGTATCTGTGGTTTGTTTTGTTTTGTTTTTTTTTAAAATAAAATAATAAGGAAAAAGTCTCAAGACATTTGGCAACACATGAGCGTCCCAGAGCTGATTGAAAGAGGGACAGAAGAACCTTTTCTTTCCCTCCCCTCGCCTTTTAGGAGAATCCTTTAATGCTTAATCAAATTTCTCTTCTGCCCTTGTACCCCAGGCAGAATCTTATTTTCTTTCCGAAGCTAGTTTCTTGATGAAGAGTTGGCTGTTGCCACCTCTGTGACTCTTCCAGATTTTTAGGATATTGAATAAATGGAAACTCATATCAATTTCTTTATAGTTCAATCTTCAGTTTGATTTGGGAAGATGAAATCTTTCCCTCATCAAAAACAGTCTTTTATCAATAAACTACTTTTTCTCTCTAGCAAATTCTTTAATTATCAATTTCTGTATGGTTATTCATATTTTTCAGCCAACTGTAGCAAATGAATTATTGCAGACATACTGAATTTCTGCTCCAGCAAGTGTATAAGCTATTTAAGGAAACAAATGAAGTGCAAAGGTTTTTATTTAACAATAAATTTTATATGAATCTGATTTTTTTTCATGAGTGACTGGGCTTTCTGAGATCAAACTCCTTTACAGGGAATTTTACAGCAATATGCAGTACCTTTAACAAGTATAATTTTTCAAAACTCTGGGAATGCCAGATGAAAGCAGGAAGAAATACTGATCTGATGGAGCCTTAAGTAATCCCTGATCAAAGCAAAAATGCATTTTAAAACTAGCATCGATTACTCTGGGATTTAACAGTTTTATAATCCTGGTCTGTGGTTTTGTTATCTTTCCTGGTCTGAAAATGTTTAGTCTTTACAGAGTCAAGAAATAATATTGAGAACACTGATTAGACATTTATTTGAATTTATCACCTTGATATTTGTGCACTTTTATGTTATCTGCTGAATGTATACTCAAAACCAGTCTCATAGAAGTGGAAGTACTTTACTGATGAGGCAAATGGAGGCAGGAGGATTAGTGACATACCTGTACTGTTAGGCAGAAAGACACTTTTTGCAACCTAAGCCTCAAATAGTGAGCACCTGGGAACTGTGGTGCAGGCAAAACAGAGCTAAGTATCACTGTGACTTCATCGGTGCTGCTTCAAGTCCAGGAGTCTCCCTTCTTATTCATTTAATTTACTTTGCATTGTTATCATCTCTGCTGTTAAGGTTGTTTTGGCTTGGTGTACTGCAATGCTATTGCGTTTTTAGATATTTTCCCCTAATATGTCTCCCTGTTTGCAGTTAGTTTGATTCTTGAGTTACCTGCAAATTGCCTGGAACGGTATCCAACGCACTGATTGCATTGCCAATATATGGACTGCTTTTGCGTAGTTCTAGTATTGTGCATGCAATTCAAACTGATAGAGCTCTAGTTTTCAGCCATTTTCATGTATTTCCGTAATGGGAAATCTCCAGAATAAGTGTGGAAAAGTGACATTGGTAGCCTGGGTAGTGAAGCAAAGTGTTTGAACTACTGCAAGTACTTCTGTTGGCATAGGATGAAAGAAAGCTGTTTTGATCACTTGTAGCAATTGGATTCCATGGCACTTCTATCAAGTCAGTTAGCCTGTTTCTTGGCCAGATTTCAATTTCAGTTATGATGTGTCACCTACCTAAGTTAGCCTTGATGATAAGTTGTATCATCCTATTGATTTCTGACCTGAATAGGTAAGCAGTGTTCATGGCTGAACTCATAGATTCGAATTGCTTTTTGGCTGGTGATAGCATAATGTGCATTCAGTTTGTGAATAGTTTTCTTATGTTCCAGTACTGCTTTGAAAACTTGAAAGAGAAATTGATATTGAATGTATCTGTTCTGAAACTCTTAGAAAGCTGTTATTGCTATGTAACTGCATAAATCTCACAGCCTAGTGCAGCAGTTACCTGACTGGTGGTTAGATGGTACGTTTGACAAGACTGTATGCTTATCAAGGTGTCTTGACAAATCTGATACACACACAGTATTATGTCTCTGCTTACTTAAAATCATTTCCAGAAGGTTTTAAAATAGATTCTTTGTTGAAAATTTAGTTAGATAGATTTGTGAAACAGAGATATCTACATGTTTGTCTGGATTAAGTCTTGGAAGAGATGTTTTCATCTCCTCCAAAAGTAGCTGAGTAAAACTTTCATATACGATGATTCATGCATGTATTTATTGACTAGACATTTTTCCCTTAAAATATTTGATTCTAAGAAAAATTGAGGTTATCAGTTCTATTTAAGGCTTTTAGACCCCAATGCTACTACAGAATAATTATAAATGGCAACAAATGTAATTTTGTGTGTATTATTATCTTGATTTTTTTTTTAAATTAGACAATTTTTAACACCTTAGTTATATTAGAAGCTCTGTTAGATTTTTTTTATTTTTTAAAGACTCACTTTTAAGTTTGCAATTAGGGAGTAATACAGAAGAGATGAGGTTGATTTTATTAATTGTACAATAAAACCATTTGGATCTAAATGTACTGCTTTTTTCTCTGATTTTACATTCATTGTATCTAGTCATAATTTGTATTTCCAAGATTGAAACTATTTATGCTTTATTTTTATTAGGGCTTGCACACTGTGGCACAAAGATTGCATCATGCTGTGCGCTATGTTCATGGTAAGCCATATTTCATATTAAGTAAGTTACACACATTGTCATTGCAGGGGATATTGTGCTATTTTGTCAGTCTGTCACTAGAAATGATCATAAGTGCTTTGACATGACTTTAGTCTTTAGCTTTTCTATCATATTAGTGACAAATTTCCAGTTTTGAGCAACATCCAGTGCAAAATTACTGTTAAAAATCTGTGAAGGATCTGATAATGACCTCAAAGTTTCAACCATTATGTTAAAAATTGCAGACAGTGCAGGACAGGGACATTTTTGTAGTTGAGTAATGCAGTGGTATCCTTATTCATGACTGGTCCTCAAATGTCAAGAAGATGCAAACAGTGACACAAAAGGCCCAGCTTGGGGTCCAGCAAATCCCATTTTGTCCAGGCTCCATCTCTTCAGGCTCTTTATCTGTGCTAAGTAATGCTCTATGGCTGCCAACTCTTTGGCACTTCTTAAAATAACTCAGTTAAAAATATTTCGTAAACTCATTTCGCATAGGCCAAATAAGCCTCTGTGCTCTTCCAATGCAGCACACATTTCTTCTGTTCCTCCTCTTCTCCAAATATTAGCAAATTACCACTTATATGGATATAATATGAAAATAAACCAGCTTTTGGAATTAAGCCTCACATTTAGCAAATGGTTTTCAACTATGTTCTGTTCTGTTTTGAGCTGTTAAGTAGGAAACACTTTCTGTATTTCTGGTTTACTGATGCATATTTTTAAATTAATGATTTTTCCTCTTGCTTTTTACTGGAAGTAGCTTGAATCCCCATGGGGTTCCACCCCTCTTTTTTTTTTTTTTTTTTTTAATGTTTTAATTTTTATTTTCTCCTGTCTCACAAATTCTCCCTTACCTGCCAAAGGATATCTGTGCTACTCAGTGACCTCTACCTCTGAGACCAGAAGTTAATAAATAGCTTTCCCTAGTTGATGGGATTAGAGATGTCAGAGGAGTGGCCAAGGCTTTAAGGGACACAGTCTTTTAATCTTCTTTCCTACTTCACTCAAGTTCAGTCAGCCACTTAAAATTTGCCTTATTAAACTGTCAAGGTAATCAATAGACATGTTCAGTTAAACTGCTTCTTGGTATTTCGGAGAGTCCATTCACATACGTAAATGTACTGCTGCTTTCTGAATAAAAATGTTTAATCCTAACATATTCATTGGCTTCTTAATAAGCAGATTTAGCTGTGGGAATAGTTTGGCTTGCAGAATTTTGAACAGCCAACGGTAAAGGTTTATGTGCATCTTGCAGATTGTGACCAAGGACAAGCCCTTGCTCAATTGCATATTACATTTAATTACTCACCACTCCGGAATAATAGTTAATGCAAGAACAGAAATTTTGACATCTGTCAGGTCTTTTAATGACAAAGGTTCTATATTTCCAGTTTTGGGTTTGTTTTATATGCTTTTCCCTTGTACTAGCAACTTTCACATGTAATGCATGAGTGTCTTCTATAGTCTCCTGTACAACATAGTGATATTTGGAGCAGTTCTACTATTTTGCTGGTAGTTGCTGGAGGTTTGAAAAGGCTGTGAGGATCTTAGCACTGACTCTGCTGATTTAATTAATCTGGGAGCCTCAGAAAGATGGTTAATGGCTCTATTAATAATTTCAGTCTCTTATATTCTCAGTTTTAAAATATTGGACCAAAATTTTCTGCTCTGAGGTGTGATAAAAGTGTCTTACATTTTAGAGTCGGTCTAGCAGTAATCCACTGCAAGCTTTGTAGATGTCTCTGAAGCAGGGGTTCATAATTTTTCTTTACAGAATTACTTCATAAAACCCCCAGCCTGGCATTGCTCAGCTAAAATATTTTTTACAACAAATAAAAGAAACCGTTGTAATTTCAAGGATTTATAGTTAAATTTTACTAATGCCAATTGTTTTTAAGGCAAGTCTGTGACTGTATTATTGTCAGTCTAAATTTTTAAAAGACATTTTAGGAAGGCTAGCACAAAGCCCCAGATAAACTGAATGATAGCTTTTCTGATTTTGATGGTAAAATTCATTTTGTGCTGTCCAGTCTTTCTTTAATATTTTTGAGAGGGAGAAAATGATGATTAAAACAGAGTATTGAAAATTCTGCGGACAAATTACTTTGTGAAAAGGAATTACAAACCTAGTGTCAAAAAATCTGCATAGTCAGATAAGTGTTTGGTGCTTCCTTTTGTTTCTAACTCGTATTCACAAGAAAAAAATATGATGAATAGCAGAGAGATCAATTATCAGTACAACTAGTTTTAAAAAAGAAAATCAGTTTATGTTTCATACTTTCAAAATTACCGCAGTGCAACTATTGTATTTTTACTTTATTTGCAAAGAATTCTGTCCAGTATGAAGGACTGGTGCAAATATAAATGGATTGCTTACCAGTTGTGAATCAAGGGTAAGTCATATATCTAGACTCATAAAAACATTGTGCATCTTTTATTATCTAAGATATGTCAACTATAGATGATGCTGAACTTTTTTTTTCAAAGTAGTTTTATCAGTTTACATGATTCTAATATGGTATAAAAATACTGAGCTTTCTTTGTAAAAGCCCCAGTTTATTTTCAGATATCCATGGTACTGTAAATCGAACCTGGCATTATTATTCACCTCCTGATGTATGGCTTATCTGATTAATGTGGTTTGGGGATTGCAGTTACTCTGAATCATTCATCATCTTTTGTCTTCTGTAATGTAATTTTTATTAGAATTCTCTTGAAGAATGCAATTTATATTCCTGAATATAGCAGGAATGAAATGCTGGAGAATGCAGTGGAGTGGTTCCTCTGTGTACTAATACAACCCTTATTGTATGCCTGCCTTGTATCCCAGAAATGCTTCTTGTGGCAAGATTTTTTTTTTATTGACCTTTTTAAAAATACTGTGTGTAAATAAGTCATATAGCTTCTGCTGAGATGGGGCTTTTGATTGCAGGTGTTCATAATTAGATTAAGTTACAAAGGAGATCAAGCCAACCAAGGAGGAATGGAAAACTGACTGAGAGCTTATCAAATTAGCTAATTAGAGCAATTAATCAGACAGACCTTAACTGTTTGGTTTCTTCTTTTTAATCATCATCGTGAACAATGTGCGGTGTTTTTCAGCTTCCGTTAAAGAAGGTGTTTAATGCGAAGATGCCTTTGGTGAGACAGGTTCCTTGTTGTCTCCTTGTGACATGTGTGTCTTGGAGAGCATCAGCAGTGCTAACGAGCAGTACCACAAACACTGTCCCTCTTTCAGAAATCCACAGACATTCCCAATGCACAGATCTGTCCTGAATTTCTGTATCCGGATAATGCAGTCCTGCCTAATGGCATGTTTGCTCACTTCTGTTAGCACCTCTGTAGTTACATCGGTAGTTCTAAATGGCATAAATTCTCATCAAAGATAGTACTATATACTCAGTAATAAGTATACTATTGGTATAAGCCAGGAAAAAAAAAGTAATTTTTGGTTTTCATTATTCAAAACTTTTTCCACATTGAACTCCAGCAATGGACTAAATTAACTCCCACATAATTTTCTAATTATTATTATGGACTGAGAATAGTGTCTTTTCAATGTGCTGTCCTCTCCAGTACAAACATTGTGCAGGGTGGACATGGTATTTCATCTAAACAATAACTTGTCAGTGAAAGTGTTCAATAGGTAGCTCTTCAGAAACTTCTGGTTGCAGTGTGATAACAATTAGCCTTTGAGGTGTCTTTAAAATACTGCATTTAACAAGTTCTTTTTATTTCTAAGTAAGTTCATTCAATTTGGGGAGTGTTACACATGTTGATACAAATTTCCTTCTTTCTTAATCCGTTTGCAGATGATCTTGTATTTTTAGATGGACTTTTTCTGTCTTTCACTGCAGAAAGAGAGAAGGTTCCATAAGATTGTATGAAGCGTACTTTTTACTTGTGTTATTTCACAATAAACCGCACTGGTAGTTGTCAGGTTTGGCCCTGACAAATTGGACCAAAGCCTCATAACATGGACATTGAATACAGAGAAGTGATCTCTTTCCAGACAAGACCTTCACAGTTACCTTTTCGTTCTCTTCAAGACGTCATTTTCTTTCCCGCATTCACAATGAATTCTAAAGCATGTCAGAGAATGAGAAAGGATGAGAGTTAACACTTCTTACTCCAAAGCTGAAAAAAAGACTTATCCAAATTAATTTGGCAGTGTGTGTTTTCTACTTCCAAAATGTAGAGAAGTGCTACAATGCACTGATCTTTACAGTGATTTTCACAGGGGTGAATAGGTTAATACAGACGCAAAGCTGACAGATTCAAATGGGAGAGAGAGAATGAGGAATGCTTCCTTCAGCATCAGCACTGATGAGAATGAGACGTTCCTTAGGATATTTGTAAATACTGAACTGCCTCTTGTGTAGAGCTCAAATATAGATTTCATGTAAATTTTGAGTTGATAATAATTTCTTGCGCCATCAGTTCAACTCTAATATTAGAGTTAACTTGTACACTATAAGCCTTCCTTTAAAAAATCACAACACCCTGGCACATTAACTTGGGGTATTTATACTTGAGGATTTTATCACAACTTAAAATGCTATCCTTCTCCCTGCTGCAATACTGGTTTCTCCTCTTTATAAGCCCTCAGCCATTTTATCTTAAATATCCAGAAATTAAGATCTTAACCAAGGTTATCAGCTTGGATCAAGCTTTTGAAATCCCTTTTTAAAATTTGGAGTGATGTTTTCGTGCCATTAACACTGAATACTTAAAACCCCCAAATGTCCTGTGTTTAAGAGTTCTACAGTTTTCAAAAGAATCCTTGAACAGCGGAAGATAAAGAGGAGGTATTTAGGTAATTATTTCAGGATTTTTGTACATTGATTGTCATGTTTGCCTTCAGAAGATAAAGAATACCTCTAAAAGATGATGCCTGGGACATGTAAGCTGCATTTTCTTTTATATCTCTGGAAAGGTAGTCTCTCATTTATCTGATTAATTTTTGTTGCTTGCCTTGATTTTTGAATCACTGAAAATAAGGTAGAACTTCAATTTTAACTGATACAGAAAACTGGTAAAAAAAGCCTGTAAATAAGAGTAATTACCTACCCCCATGTTTCTTTTTTGGGCTTGTTTAAATAGAGAATTATTAGGTCTAAAAGAACTGTGAAAATATTTTAGACAACATGCATGTGTTTTCAGATGCTTGAATGTGACCAGTTATCCGAACACTTCTTTTCCCTGGGAGGGCTGGAGGGCTGTATTAAACTTGACCTAAATTACTTTGGTAGTGACATGAGTCCAAGAACCTTTTAAAGTTTTTATTTGGTGTCTCTGAACAAGTGTAAGATACCTGGATGTGACTGATAAATGAATCAATACAGAGGAAGGAATGATAGATGACTTGTAAAGCTAAATATTGTCTCCGAATAGCTTGTACCTGCACAAAAACGTGAAGTATAGAACTCGAGGAGGAGATTTTGCTTTGTGTAGGCTTGAATTAGTTGATTCTTTTATCACTCTGTCAAACATAAGCTGGATGTGTATACTATATTTCACTGGTAAGATACAGTGTTTGTAGCAAAATCTGTGTTTCTTGTGGTGTTGGTGTCAAGGTCTAAAAGTGATAAGACATGCTCTTAGTTCATAAACCGTAAATACTACTGCCAGTTAATTGGAAGCACTGGTTCTGGATTCACAGTCTTAGGGGTTTTCAGTTTATTGCACCACTTTCTGAAAAATAAGTGACATCTCTAAAGTGTGAGGATGCAGCAGCTTCCATGTCTCTGTAAAACACACAGGAATTTAGACAGCACAGTTTAAGTATCTGATAGAAGATGTCACTGAGAAATTAAGATGCAAGATCGAAAATATGTGTCTAGTAATGTGTTTGTGATCATTATACTACTGGTAATGTGAGTATGTGCTTAAAGCTAGTCCAAGACAGTGCCAAAACTGGGTTGTGCTGCTCCAGGAGCAGATCAGAGTCAGAATTAGCTTCCAGCAGGCTTTTGGAACGGGGAATAGGGAGTGCACTGTGGTGGGTGAAGCTGAGTTGTGCTGATGCAGGCTCAGCTATACTGGCAGGTACAACTTGCAGGTGGGAGCATGGCTCTGTCAGCTCTCCTCTGTGCGAGCACCTCGGCCGCAACTCCTCCCTGCCTCTGAGCCTCCAATGAAGATACCAATGTCGGGTAGGTTGTCTCTTAGGTGTGAACTGACCTGTGTGCATGAGACTTACTTGGAGAACAGGTAGCTCTTTCCCACATGGTTAAGTACTCTGAAACTATTAGACTTCTCAAAGTCTTTCCTTGTGGACAGTAAAGGTAGCTCGCTGACCGCTATTACGTAGGGCACTGTAGCTTTCTCTGATGCAGAATGAGCCTGGTTGTGAATTTTAAACTACTGCTTGCCTTTTAAATTTTTTTTCCCGATGATGTAATAAAATGCTAAAAATATCACCTTGAAAAAAAAGACTTGAGAGCCATAGGAATAGGGAGAGAAATCATATTATGCTATAATAACTATATTTATGCCATTCTTTCAATTTCATTGACTCTCTGTCTATATGCCACTGGTGGCAGTGTTTTTCTACCATTCTAAGTGGTAAAGCTGGAAAAGAAGTGATACATTACTGGTAGCCAGGAGTTATAATCCTTCTCTGTCTAGTTTCCTGTAGGGCATATACCATTATTTGCCATTTTGTTTAATACTTACAATATTGTAAGTTTGAGATAACTATTTATTATCCCATGGCTAAGTATTCCTAAACTTGCTTTCACAATAGCTTATGTGTCGCATAAAGGATGTATTTTGTCCAGGATCCTTATTTTTGCTTCGGTAGTTGGGTTTTTTCTCCTCCATGAGATGTATTATTTTTCTTTGAGAGCCTTGATGTCATGGATGAAAAGCTGTATTCAGTAAAAAGAAAGCAGAATAAGATTCCTTTTTTAATGGGCTGAGGTTTATGGCATGAATACCTCTTTCTTTTTTTTTTTTCTTTTTTTTTTTTTTTTGGTTGGGGTTTTTTTTTTTTTTTTTGAATTACTGTTTTCTATCAAGTAAGAATATTTTTACATATGCTTAAACACTGCATCAATATTTCTGGCAAAATACTTCTTTTCCTCAAATTTCCTTTTTAATAAAATACAGCCTCTTTGAACTCTGCAGACCTCACCATCTGTTACTCCATTTTCACTCCATAAAATTTTGCTGACATCTGTTTAATAAAAAATATTTTTATAGTCATGGAGAAATTTCGTTCAAACTTGGTATTATACTGTTCCTATATGCCAAATAGAAAATATGAAAATAATGAGCAGGGACTTATGGGAGAAGAGAGGAAAACATTAGAATCAAGTCTGTTACCGCTTAGGGCACAACTTGAATCTGGAAGCGATACTCCTGTCCTGCAGGCTGTGGAGCTCTGTGTTTCCACAGAGGCTTCCTTGGACACCGTGGGGCAGCTTTGCCAAAGCTGGCTGTTCCCCTGTGGCCAGTTTTGGAGCAGCTGCTAGGCTTGGACTTGAAAAGCCAGAACCAAGTTTACCAGGCTTTAAAAGCCTATCTCCGTTCCTTGCCCTGCTGTCCCCAACTTTGTACTTTCTTCCTTTATTCACTTTATCTGGGTGAGGTAACTCACCCCCCGAGCTTCTCTATGCTGTTGAACTCTCCTCTCCAACTCAGTCAGGACACCTGTAAGACATTAATGAAGTACTCAAAGTAGGAGAGACAGATACTCGTACTTGATTCCTATCCCTTTGGTTTTCCCATGCCCTCTACAGTGATATGCTGTCTGGTTTCATTGTTTTTCTGTCGAATGCATGTCATGTTGCGGTTTGTGGGTGCTATAATAGTCACTGTAATAGTGATAATTATTAGTAAGACCTTGGTTTTAGGCTGTTTTTTTAAAGGAAATGAGACGTGCAATTTCTGTCTATCTATCAGTCTGTTTTTTGGTTATCTGTCAGCCTTGATTAGGAAATTTGCACCAGTGTTGTGGTCTGACAGACCCTTCCCATCTCCCATATAGCATAAGCAAATTAATATAATTTTAAAGCAATAATTTATAACATTTGATAACCAAATAACAATGTATTTTTTCATTGTGCCTCTTGGTTATCATAAATTGTTATCAGTTAAATTGTTTTGTTAAGGCATGATATGTTGTACCACATATTCTTGTTTTGGAGAAGTAGCAAAGTGTTGTGGCTTTTTCTGTTTATTTTCTGTGTTGCTATTGGGGTTGGTGTATAGGCAAACTTTCTCTTCCAGAATGATTTAGCTGTTTACTGCAGATGTATATTATTTTGCATGCAAACTGAATTGATATTTGCAACTGAGTAGTAAATTTAGAATATTGCTTTTTAATTGAATCTTAGCAGAATATGTTGAATATCTTGAATTTGATGAAGAGCAATGCTTTTTAAATTTTTCATACAAATCCCATTATCTGCACATTTAGTATTTATGTATGTATTATTAAACCGAGATTGTTATATCGTATTTTAAAATAATATTTTGTTCTCTTTCCTGAAGAAGAAAGTCAAGCTTTTTTTTTTTTTTTTAGTGATTAGGTAGGAAACAATCAATTGAAATTAAACATGAGTATTATTTTCTGATGCTTAGATCCCTTCCCTAATTCTTTATCCTCAAAGACACTATTTATCTACCTTGAAGTTTTCTTTATTCAGGGAGATTTATTAAGGTCTGCTTGAAAAATGTCTGGAAGGATTCTTTGGTTTGTTTAAAATCTTCAGTTAATTTGGAAGGAACACTTTTCATCTAATCTTTCAAAATCCTTGAGAGCAAAGCAAAAGAAAAGCTGATATGACAATGTTTATTTCTTTGGGGTTTTCTAGTGGTAGATTACAAGGGAGGAGTTTATTTTCTGGACATGTTACAGATTGTTTATGGTAATGATCAGGCAGTGTAAGTTTAAACTTAAATTATAACTAGAAAAGTCTTTGGCTGATGTTGAAAACTGAATATGCTGTTTGTTTTGAGGCAGACAAAATTAGATTGCCATCATATTGCTTATAATGAGATCAGTAAACTAAAGAAAACCAGCATTTCTTTTAGCATGAACAGTGTGTACTGCTCTTTCAAAAAATATGAACTGAAAAAATTGCAATTGATTTCATTTACTTGCACTGATGAGGTTTGGTACAGTTGAAAATGCTAACACTGCAATGAAATGATGCTTCCTAACCTCCCTGGGTCAGAATGAATATCTGAGTGTTTTATCACCTGTCAATCCCATCCGGGCAGTGATGGATGTCATAGAGAAACATTCTTGTAATTTTTTTCTTGTTTGACTGTATCTTTTGCTGACATTTAGAACAAAACAAATTAAACTGAAACATGACAGGAAAATCTACTGGGTATAAGGCGTAAACTGAGACTTCCGTTTGACAAAGAACCAAAAGAATATTTCACTATGTCTTACTCTTCTCCACAGCATAGGCAATTAGGAGGATCCTGAAATGTTTCTCCGATGACAAAATAGCTCTTAAGTTTCCCAAGGTGTAGCTGATCTCTCCTCAGCCAGTTGCTGCTGCTACCAGAATATCAGAGGGAGAGCTAGGAGTGTGCTGCATTGCAGGTGGAGGTGCACTGATAAGGAATTCTGTTCTGCTCCTGTTCTATTCTAACTCTGATTTCACCCTAATTCTACCCTTACTCACATCTACTCCAATTCTTGTTCTACCCTAATTCTGGTTCTTGCTGTATTCTGTTTAAGAGCAAAAGAGTTCTTGGAGGTAGATGTACCAAGCTAGTAACCTTATATCTGGTGCAGTAGAAAATGGAGTAAGAATCATCATGAAAAAGCAGCAGGTCTGTGTGGGGTTTTTTGGGTTTGGTGTGGGGTTTTTTTTGGTTGTTGTTTGTTTGTTTGTTTGTTTGGGGTTTTTTAGCTTGACAATAGAAGAAGCTGTCCTGTAGAAACCTTCAGATTCAAGTACTGCAGCAGTCCATGGCTAGGAGAACTGAAATGAGGACAATGAGCCCCTGTTAACCATACCTTGTCTCTTTAATGATATACAGTGGAATAAGGAGATTATTCAGTGTTCCATGTTGAAACTCTTAAATTAAGACTGTTTTAAGACAAGGTTCCTGGTATAGAAGATCTTTTGATGTGGCTTGAGATAGTAATTTGTGGAATATTACCAACTATTGCTCTAGAGGTGAAACATTTCCAAAATCGAGCTGTTGCCAGCTGAGAAGAGTAAGCGGGTATGGGCAAATCAGAACGTTTCAATAATAAACACTTAGATTATTTTTAGAATTGTTTGAGGGAGATGGTAAACAAGCAGAAAGAACACCATAATCCAGCAATCTTGACTGCAAAAACTTTTACTTTAAGAAGATAAATTCTGATTTCCTTAAGAATACAGGCTATCAGAATGGAAGGTTAAGTTATATTATGTATTAAAACCTAATTAGAAATTAGAGATCAACTGGAGGAATTAAATTAAAATTAAAGCAAAAATGCTTCTAAGATGCCCTGGGGATCAAGACTTTAATGATGATTTGTTAGTGAATTGTTGAAGTTCAGAAAAAACTTGCGGTTTCTTTGGGATTATCTTCCTGGCACTATAGAATTTTCCCTGAAACATTACATTTTCAAGGTTTTAGTTTTCAGATATTCGAAACAGACACTTTAATATTTGTTTTTCTAACTTAACTCATTATTCCTGCTTTGAATCTTGGCCAACTTTTAAATATCACTTTTAATACACAAATGGGTTACATGAATACAAAATGCAGAGGTGATATTTAAACATTGGCCCTTACCTTTTCTTAATTAACAGCCTGTTTCTAGACTTAGTGAGTTTGGGGTAAAAAATGTGTAGTAGTCTGTTTCACTTGGTGATCCATTCATTGAAGGAGTACATTCAGTGCCATACAGTGGTGCAAAGTAGTAAATTGCTGAGAGAAAAGACGTTTACTGTGCACTACTGTCACTACAGTATTTTTTTATTATTAATATTGCTTTACCATGGCATAAATTATCTCATTCTGGTCTTTGGTAGTGATTTGGTTTGAATTTCGTTAGGCAGAGGTAAATTCTACCTTGGTGAAATAGTGAAACTTCGCACCGCATGGAAGTTTCTTTAAATCATGTATGCCCAAAGCGGGCAGTTTGTGGCCTCCTTCAGTAGGCTCTTTGAACTGGTTTCTTTGAAGAAATCAATGGTAATATGCTGCCAAAATTGTTAACTTAAAAAAATGTACTTTTTTCCCTGACTCAAAGTTTAAAAACAAAATAGGCATCTTGGTTTCGATACTCCATGGCTTTGGCAAATCCTAGACATAAGCGTTTTCGAACAGGAGAAGGAGTTGTGTGTATGGGTGTTTCCTGGTCTATCTCCTGATTTCTGGAAGGACTTCCTGGAGATGAGCTTTTAAAAGTTTCCAAGCTTTTACCCCATAGCTGTATGTCACATTTTGTGCATTGTTTGGGTTTTTTTTTAAGGCCGTTTTTCTAATCAAACTCACTTTTACAACCCAGTTCTTTTGATTACAATTGTTTTCCTGACTTCCACCACTCCTCCAGGGCACTGCTATGTTCATAAGCGGGTGAGGGAAAAAACCCCACATTAAAACCAAAAGTAACCTCATTACTTTTGTGACTACTCCTACACGGTTTGCTATGAGTACTAGTGGTTGAGTGATTCACAGTTAAGTTTACAGCCACCTGCAGTTGATGTTTCTGCATTTTCCCCCCCCTGATTCTCTATTTGTTTATTTTTAGAAGTATATGCTCAAGTGTTAGTGGGGTGAACTCCATAGGGTGGCTGAACCATATGTTAATGCAATCTCCTTGTGAAATCAATCAAGCATAACTATTGTGAGAGACTGTAACTTTTGAGTATTAAAGAATTTGGACATTAAAATGGCTTATCTGCATGAAGAAAATGTCTTAGAAGTAGAATTTAGTAGCGACTTTACTTTTCAGTTAGCAAATTCCACGTAAAAATGTCACACTGACTCTATATTGCATTTGCTTTGTTGATCTGTTGGTGTTTGAAGAGCCACACGAGAAACTAGGTAGTAAAAATGTGGAGAGAGGTCAAGGGAGATAACTGAAGAGAAGGAATTAAAGAAATTACTTTTTCTGGCCTTATGTTGGTCTATTTATAAAATACAAATGTTTGCAGAATGTTCTCCATTTATTGTTTACTTTTCCACCCCATCTTTGGCCACATCTTTTTATCAGATTTGACACAAATCGATGGAATTTTGTTTTTCAATTTAAATGCAAAAATTATTTTCAGATGAGTTAACTTTTATTGAAAGATATTTCCCATTTTTATGTTTCATGGCTGATTTTAAAAATTTATGTTAAAAGTGAAGTTAAAAATTATGCAAAAATATTGTGTCCTTTTTCTTTCTAAAGTTAATAGAAGGTAAAGTTAATGGAAGGTATTCACTTTACGCTTAGATATGGAAGAGAATGGGAACAGTTTTATTTTTTTCTATAAGTAGTAACTTCATGGGATTATAATGTCATATTTTTTGATAAAACATAAGTGCTTTTACTCCTACATGTACTTTCACAAAATGTAAATTTAGTGAGTCATATTCAAAGTACAAAGGCACTGGGAGTTTGAAGGATTATTTTGCTTTATGCAGCAGAAACCATTATTTGGTATCAAGTCCCCAAACTTTTAAATCATCAAAGTTACAAAAGTATTGCAATAATTATAGTAAATACTGTGAATAAGCTACTCAGTTGATATCTAAATTTGGTTTATGCAGAGAATTAATAGACACTTTTGTTTTACATTTGTAGAATAATTTTAATTAGAAGCAATTAAAGAAAATTACATTACTCCAACGTAAATTACTGCTTTCCAAATTATTTTTAATCTACGTGCATTCCATTTGTATGTGAAAGCTTACTGTAATTAAAGCTTGGTTTTTCTAATGGAATTGTCACCGCTCTCTTGTCTTCTTGCTCCTTAGACAACAGACAAAATTGAGTGTATGTTCTTCTGAAAATATTCTATGCAAGTACCTGCATGTACCAGTAGTAGTATTAAGATCCAAGTGCTGGTAGCTCTAATACGGAAAACAGAGATTGCAAGTATCATTGAATTTGCTTTAAAATGAGATTTTAAAAATTATGAGAATGGTTTTCTTCTTTTTGTTTAATTTTTTTTTTTCCCTTTTCTTCCATGTGATTCTTGAATATCCAAAGCCAAGAAAGAAAAGAAGAAACAAGTTTGCAGCTTTTTGTGTTCTGTAGAATTTTCTTAAAATGAAGCTGAGATTTTTCGTCTGTTCCCCTTTGCATTCTTATAGCAGGTTACAGTACCTTTGTCTTTTTGGATCCTATCTGTATGATGTTTTTAAAATTAGGATCGGTAAATTCTCAGCTGTCAAGTTTAGAACAGCTTTGAAAGGGTGGACCTCAGTCCACTTTATTTTTGAGACTGGATAACCTGCTTCACCTGGAAGGAGAGTGTATATAATGGTGGTAGATTAACACACCTAGGTCTTGACTCAAAGTTGTCTTTTGCTTGTATGCCTTCCTAAATTTGCCTTAGCTACTTTATGCTGGACATAACTCAGTTTTACACTCCTTCCCATCTGTTTTGCAATGTCATTTACTGTTAAGTACAAGATAACTTGAATTTAGTATATTTGAGTGGAAAAAAATTGTATAAATTATGTTTAGCAGTGCTTTCACTAAAGTATTATGATTTCTGTACCTTAAGTCTAATATGCTCATTTTGCATCTTTTATTAAATGCTGTGCAAGTTTTCATGCTTTGACTAGACCAGCAGAAAAGTACAAATGCAAAATAGTGATGAAAGACATTATGTGTTGGAATTAAATTTTTATTCACTTTATTTGATACTGCATCACAGAATAGCTTTAGTCCTAAGAATATATAACATATGAACATAAGCGTGTAACATTCAGTGTAAGCACATTAGTCTAACAAGATATTGCTTAATGTAAAACCTGCTCTCCATTTTAAAGAAACTATGACTACTTCTGCTCAGGCTGTCTAGACCCTGGAAATTATCTCCTCCATTTATGTGCTGTAATGGATAGAAGGGAATTTTGAATTGTGAAAGGTGCTGATGTCTTCTGGTAAATCATCATCTGGGTATAAATAAAAGAATTTATGGACTAGATGAAAACGTGACAATGAGTTGTTATATTTAGGCTGTGACAGATTAAACAACTATTGTATTGTAGTTTGGTTTTGAAGCTGATAAGTAAGTAAAATGCAGGTATGTTAGTTGACAGTAAATCTATTAAAGTAACTTTAAGTCAATAGACAGACATACATTTAATTGCTATGAACAATGTTGATGTTTATCTAGTGTAGTAATGGTGAGGAGTGGGCAAAAAAACGGCTGTTTGCATCATGTCCTAATTAACATTACTTTTTCCGTGACAAGCCATTTCTCAGGAAGACATAAATGTGGATGATACTGGTACTGAAATACCAGTGTGGAAGCTTGCTGTGATTTCTTTTTAGTATGTCATTGCCAGGTGTAGAACTTGTCTGCTTTCCTGTCAGAAAAGCAGATTTCAAAGTCTAGGGAAAACAGACGAATCTGATGGATCTTTTAACAGTTTTTACTATGATCTTCATAACTGGACATAAAAGGTCAAGAATGGAAAAAAAGTTATTATACCACAGTATTGATTATTCTCATTTATTTAAGAAAAGAAAATTGTAATGAATTTGTATCTGCCTTCTGCTCTGAGGAAGTATTGCTACATTAAAGACAAAGAGGCTTCTTAGAAGAACCATAAATATCGCTTCCTAATAATCCTCTTTTACTCTATTTTTCCTGGCTCTAAGGAATGGCTTCTGTCAAGCTACATAACAGAAAAGTAGTTCCATATATCTAAGTTCTGTATAAAGTACATAAAAAGAAGTTTTATTACTGTGAATATAAATTGAAACATCTTTCTAATGTGACTGTGGATGTCCTTTGTGTCATGTATTTAATGCACCTGAGTGCATTTTTATATTGTAGTGAAATTTACTGTATTTCAGGCTATTACAATATTTAATGCTTATTTTAGTCACTTGACAGCAATATTTTTTTCATCCACTACTAGCTAAAAAGTCTATTGCACAAGATTTTTTTAAATGATTTTTATTTTTCTGCTCTTCATAGAACATTTTCCGTGGAAACTTAGACTTCCTTTCGCATCTTTATTAGGATTAGGACCAAAAAAAAAAAAATTGTAAATTGATGACTTTTATTCTTATTACTTTTCTTCTTATCAAATTAAATTTGTGTTATATATGAAGTATCAAGTAAAATTGAAAATTTCTAGGTATGTTTTATTCCATATCACTTTCTGTTGCATTTGGTATGTGTTATATAACAGGAAATTAAACAGACTTAATATGTTCACTTTCAAAGTGTGAATATTAGCTGCTGAGAAAATGATGGTTAAACACTATGCAAATAAATATTTCATCAGCTTTTCTGTACTGTAATTCAATGCCAACCTAATTACCTCTGTTTTGATAACATTTAAACTAAGCAGTGTAAAATAGGGGATAGCAGACTAGTTAATAAGAGGTTTTTTAGTTTTCATTTAAATCTTCCATATTTTTTGATAAAATTTCCTCAAGCTTTATGTGAAGTCATCTTCTGTTGGTGTATACTGTGCTGTTAACTCAGCTTAACTTTACCTTCCAACTCCCACATTGAGTTCTTAATGGTATTCAATTTTCATTTAATCATAAATGAAACAAAATCTGCATATCAAGCATCTTTTTTGGATCAAATGAAAATACTTCAGGCTTTTCTCATTTCTTGATATGAAATAATTACGTAAACTTAATCTAGTTGCTGCTAGAATTTGATCATGAGTAGCTATCACAGTACTGTAACCCAAGAACTTCAAAGTTACAGTGAATTGAGGGTATTTTTGAAAGAGGAAAAATACGTATACATGACCAGTCCTGTTTAACAGTTGAGCATGGAATACCTTCAATTTTAGGACTTGTTTTTAATGGCCAGCAATGAGAAAATTTACTTTAAAATCCCCACTAAGTAAAAAGGGAAGTCATAAGTCTTTGCTACAAAGTTGCTTAGCTTTGGTAGTGAAGGTCAAAACTGTTTACCCTCCCTTCTAACTGAACGGAGTGTTGAGTTCCTGACTGTGCTGTTCACTGACACTTCCCAGGCCTGACCATTGTGCTGGACTGACCTGGGCACTGGAGATCACAGAAACAGAGAGGTGAAGTTGTTTTTGTGTTTGCAGAAGTTTCTCCTGGCAATTCAGCTAATTCCACTCAGTTCTCCATTAATGATCTCTTTTGTAATCAGCTCATTGTGTGCCAAGTGAACTTGACTGTATTTGGAAACATTTCTGGGAAAATTCCAGCCACTCACAGAATCATTGTAATCAACTTGTGTGATAGTTGCAATTAGAAACCAGAGCCTTCTGAGGGAATTATAGGAAATCTGTGATGAGAGGACAGTCTTTACTAGGAGTGCTCATTCTGAGTCTCATCTTTTATCGTTTTAAGACCAGTCCAGAAATTTTTTACTGTTTTCATTGGTCTGCCACTTCTAGTAGTTTCTGAATGAGGATCCTGTGAACTAGAGGCTCCCCTAATCTATTTCGTGGTCAAGGTTAACCTTGGAAGTTTTCTTTGTATTACTTTCTTTTAGACTTCAGCCAGGAAATGAGCGTTCAAGGAAAATTAATTTCAGAACAGTGGAGGACGGATCTCTAAATAACTACATACTTGATATATAAAGACATATATAAGGCTATTCAAAAGCATTTAGGGAAATGAGATAAGCTCGTTTAAATTTTCTGTGTAGTGATGCTGCAGATCGGTTCATAAGGATGGTACCAAATTTAACTCTGAACAGAATAAATGGTCACAAAACCCACATTATAGACTAGTCTTTGCTTAATTTTCTGTCTGTAACTATTGGTGATTTAATCTGTTACACTGTTTTGTAGATAAATGTCTCTTTGGTTTATTCAGTCAGTGCTTGTCTCAACTGCTGGTCTAATGCAATGACTCCAAGTGAAAATGCTGCTTGAATGCCCATGGCAGAGATCTTTCTGTAGTGCAGTTTCTTTTCCGTTCAAATTACGGGGCAAAAAAGAAATCAAATGTCCTCCTGTGATCCCTTAATACTTATGGAGGCAGCTCGTGTTCTATTTTTCCATATTTCATCCAGATCCATGTAGATTTCTCAAGTCTACCGAGGTTGAAGTTAGCTTCCTGAAAGGAAGATGATGCACTTAATTTTTTTAATATTATAGATGTCAGAATATTGCCAAATAATTACGGTGTACTTCTGGTTTTTGTTTTGCATAACTCTAGGTATATGTGAGTGTGTATATTTGTATTCTATTTTTCTGTTGAGCACCTAGTATTTGTCCAGAAATAATATACAGAAGCACTAATACTTTTATTAAACCTTTATCTTTGATCATTTTGAGATTTTTATTATATATATGTGTGCATGTGTATATATGTCCTGAGAATTCTTAGCCTAAAGAGCTTGATTATCTTCACACTTCCGTTTAAGAATCAGTCTTGCAATTCTATGCCTACCCTGTGAAAGCCAAACCTCCTTAGAAGTGTTCTCACCCTCATTCCCATCCTACTCGGTTGATGATGACCTCTTTTCTTTTCGAGAGAAATGGAGGCTTTTTGCCTGAAGGAGTAGGCATACAATTTTTTTAATCCCTGAATTTTCTCAGCTGGCTCCTGAATTTGAACTAAAGGAAAATAAATGATTTTGTCCTGTTCCATTTCTTGCAATACAACTCCAGTGTAATCTCATTTGCATGAATTAGAAGTCTGGATATTCATAACATTATTATCAGATCTCAAACATCATTGATGTCAGATTCTTTATGAAGAAGCAGAGTTTAATATTTATATTAAAACATGACTGTGATATTTCTCTTTATTGCAATCTTTCCAGTCTGGTTGTAAGTGAGAAGGTGGTAACCACGTGAAGATTCCAAGAATATGTATCTACTAAGGCTAAGGACCCCAAGGTGTTTTTTTACTAAACAAACAAACAAAATGTGAATTATTTCATTTGTAGATGCCACGTATCTGTTATAGGATCAGTGAAACTGCTCAGTCTAGAGAATCTAAAATCAGTAGTGTGCAAGTACCATTCCTTCTTACCTGAAATGCTAACAGCTGGGGTAAGACTTTGTGGTGTTAACCACTGTATGAACATTAGCACTGAGGGAGCAAACTGTCCCATTCCTACTTACTTAATTTATTCAATAAATCACTGACTAAAGAATCACTCTCAAGGTTCTTGGTTTCCGTTTCAATCTGAATTTAAAGTTGGGTATAGATAAGTTGGTGTGAATGCTTTCAGTGTTTTAGAGACAGTAGTTCCAAAATCTTTATGTGCTTATGTGTAATGGCATAAAAAGGGCACATATGCGTACACAAACAAATGCAAATATAAACGTAGTGTGCTTTGTCATCTAGAAAATTACAACAAATGACGCTAAAAATTTTTAGCACATTTTTCTTTCTGGCACTAGGTAAGATTGTTGAATTTTTTCTTTTTTTCTTTTTTTTTCTTTTCTTTTTTTTTAACCCCTTCAGTATTGCAAGTATCATAGTTTAAAGATGTTTAGTTGAACTTGATTTGTTGGGGGTTTTGTCTGTGATTATTTTTTAGTACTGCTGATGATAAATGTTCTCATGTGCCAATAGCACTCATGGCTTGATTTGTGGTGGAAAGAAAAAAAAAAAGTTACATGACTTAAGGCTAGTGATATTTTTACTGTATCATCACAACTTCAAGGAAAGTATGGCTCTCAATGGCAAAATATAAACTTATCTGCAGCAGAGAGCCTACTTTAGTATACATCACAGGGCTCCTTTTGCTTTGCTACTGTATAATTACATACAATTTTGCCATCAGTGCCTCTCTGAGTTAGCGAGATCCTGACCACTTGGTGAAGAAACTAATCCAGATAGGAATTTAGGATTAAGGATTAGTCTAAATGTTCTGGGTCTTGCTGAAAAAAGCATATTTTTCCATTTTTGGAGTATGAGGAAGCTTTTTTGATGATAAAACACCTTACGTTAGACTTCTGAAGAACCTTATTTCTTATTACTACTTTTATGTTACTGGTAGGCAATTGGGAAAATGAGCAAGTAGAAGCAAGTATAACAGAAGGGCAGGGGACAGAAGAGGTGGAGCTCAGCTCAGGTGTTTAGAGTATGGGCAGCACCAGGAAAAGTCTTTGATCCTTTGTCTTCAACACTTCCTCGCCACTGCCTCCCTTCTGAGGGGAAGGACAGTTGCAGAGTTTATTTATTTATTTATTTATTTATTTTAAGAATCGCCTGCTGAGATTTTTTTTTTTCCCCTCCCCTTGGCGTGAGGCATAAACTATTCTTCTTTCTATCTTCAGCTTCCCATCTGTTAGCAGAAAGTGATGAGTCTGAAGAAAACTGCTTTGGAAAGTAGGGTAGGTTCCCTCACGATGAGAAGCTGTGAAGGCTTGTCAAGTTCATTGTGACCATTTGCCTTCGTCCTCATTGTTAATAATCAGAAAATGGCTTGGTTTTAACTTGTGCAAGATACTTGTCTAGCTAGAAAGAATAAATTATTTTAATTCCCTTTTCTGGGCTTATAATATTATTTTTTTTTTGAGATTTCTGTTGCATATGTATGATTTCTTGCTGAGTTTCCAAAGAGAAAAGAATCTCACAAAGAGACATGTTGAGCAGTGATTCATTCCCAAAACCTAGATTCGTTTCCTGACTTACTCTGTGCTTATGAGTGGGGGTAGGAGAGGGGAAAATGCAAAGGGAGAAGATTAAATGACTGAGGAGGAGCTGCAAGGATTTGGCAGGTTTTACCCTCAGAAACATTCAGATCAAATCTGTTAGTGTGTCTTTGCATTCATCCTCTCTTTCCCCACACTTCAATAATTCTTGAATCCTTGGGCCAGTTTTAGCCTATTTGGCAGGCAGGAAGAGACAGAGAGACATTGAATTCCTGCCAGCAGTAAAAGCAGATGACCGGGTTGAGGGGGGAAAAAAAAAAAAAATTAAGAAAAAGGCTGATGATCCCTGTGGAATATCAAAAAGCTGCTTGGGCATAAGTTCTTATGCAATGTCACTAATTTGTGAAGAAAAGTCCATTTTAACATGCGTATTATTAGACAGCAGAGAAGCAAGCAAGGCTTCATTAGCTCAGCTAGTAACAGAGGTTTTTTCTTGATTTCTTCCTGCCCTTAGTTGTATAACCATTCTATGTTCATAATTTATATTTCCTTAGGAATAGTTTCTTCTTGATTGCTTGTCATGACTGGTATTCTTCTCTGCCTGAACTGTTAACTTATTTTTGCTTAATTTAACAATTGTTGCTGTTGTGGTAGAATGGAGTACTTTGTATCCTAAGGAGCAAGAGCCATGAATGGTCTATAGCTGCCCTAACCATTGTATGGTAATCTTGACAATATTGGAAATCAGAATTATACTTATTTTTGCATTGAATTTTGCATTGTCTTGTAATCTCATGTATCTTTTCTTATTCCAGATTTCCTGTTACCTTGTACATGATCTCTAGAGTACACACTGAGCTTAACTGTAAAAGCTTATTTGCTGTACAAGTTTTGATGTCTTTAATAATCCTAACATTACATTTTTCTATTGGCAAGCAACTTTTATAGTGTCCACTTAGTGCTTTTCAATAATAATGAAAAAATGTGAAGCCTTGTTCTTTTTCGTTACTTTAACACAGATATTTAATAATTCTTTTTACAAACCAGATTTGATTTGTTTTGTTGTTTAAAATTGTTTAACACCATTACATGGCTTAATGAAAAACATCTTACACTTTTATTTATGGATTAATTATTTTCTATTTACTTAAACAGAAAGCTATGTTTTTCTATTCACCTTCCTGATGCACTGGCAGTAGCTATATGTAGTTCACGGTTCACATCATTCTTACATAGTTGGTATGTGCTTTTTCTTCTTGGTTTACACCATTTTAGTAGTGACAGAATGCATTTCTTTTATATCCATTAAACAAACCCCCGATTTTCTATATGTTGGTATCTTTCGACATCCCATATGTGTTCCAAATTGCAAGATGTAATGGATTTTGAAAGTTAGCTATTGTATTCAGATGCGTGATATGTCTGTTGCTTGACAAGCTGATGTTTTTCTTTCATGTTGTTCCATCTTCACTTTCCTAAACTGTCCTGATACTTTGTTTTCCTTATTCCAGTTTATTCTTTTGTCATGGTGTTTAATGAACATGTAAAGGGTTGCCTAAAACATTTGAGTTTTCTATTCAGCCTTTTTAGTGAATATACTCCTTTTTGGAATCTGATCTTGCCTGAATTTTAGTTCTAGTTAGCAGTTCACTTATCACAACTGCTAAGATACCATGATAATTTCAAAGAAGCTTTAGACATTTTGCAAGTACTTCTCTTGATTAACTTTCATGTACACTTAAGCATTTGTGCAGTGCAGACCCTGCAGTGTGACAAGGAGAGTAAGGTAGTTCAGCTGGGATGTTAAACCCCTTTGCTGATACCTGGTGGTTAGAATAAGAAATCTAGGAATTCTTTGAAATTGTAATCAGTGCTTATTTGCGCCTAAATACTTTTAGGTATCTGGCAGTTAGCTTCCTGAGTCCTACTGAAAGCCAGTGGTGTTTAAATTCCTAAGTGAAAAGGTGACTACGACTCACTTGAGTGTTTTTAAAAGTATACCCTAGCCTCTGACTCCATTTCACCTCTGCAGTAATCCTTTCCTTGTCGTCTGTTTAGATAATTTAAAACTCTGAGTATTGGGTCTTTCAGAGCTGTGAATGTTGATACCACTATCAGTCTACTAACCAGAAGACCTTCCTAGCAGTACATCAGCCGTTCTCACAGGAGCCACTCAAGGCTTTCCCCTTCCTTCGGTGGATGTCCGTACCACAGTGTGTTCCAGTTACAGCAAGAAGGGAAAAGTAGTGGGTCATTTGTGAGACTCCTGGAATCATTTTGATTCAGGCCTTTAAATACAATTCTTGGGAAAATCCTTGAGTCATGCTAAAATTGAGTTGAGTACTCTGGAAACGAAAACCTCTTTCTGATTTTCACGTTAGCCATAGGTTTCTTCTTGTAATTGCATATCGTTCACACATTCGTTTCAGATGATGACTCTATATACAAAACCTACTTTAGATCAAGTTTGTGCTTGTTTTACATTTTCTTACTTAGCGTTCTGTTTCTCATATTAAGCCCAGTGCAATAGAGTACAAATTATTTGGTTTTAGCAGGCATCAGGACATAAGAAATAATCCAATTTCGTATATTTCGATATACTGTTTAAAATTGTCCTCTTCTGAAAGTGGTATATTCACCTAACATATAGGCTTGGGGTCACGTGAGGTTCTTATTGTCCTTTATTATGTTTTTCGTAATTCAGTTGCAACTTTGTCACCTATGTCCCAAAGCCAACTTACAGCAACCCTGTGTTCCACTTATATAAACTGTATATTTAATGAAACCAGACTTCCTGCCCAGAGATAAGTCTTTGATGCACTCTTACCTGCCTGCATTTCTATTATCTGTGTCTGTATAATCATTGTCTAATAGTAGTAAATAAAAAGAAAATCATTGTTGAGAATATTTGCTCAGTGAGCAGGGAAATCACTTATGACAGCTAGAATATGCATTGAACCTTAAGGCAAACAGAAAAAATATTATGAATATATATAGAAGGGCTTTTCATTTCTTCCCAGTACTGTAAGGGAGGTTGATGGGGGAAAGTACAGTTGAAGAATACAATTAGATGGCAAGATGTTTTATGTTGCTTAAAGCACACTTAAGATTTACTCATAAAAAAATAGTAAATTTAATTATGTTTATAGAAAGCCAGGCATGGGAGAGATAATTAATCTATACAGTGGCAAAAAGGAATTTCTGTGTCCATAATCTGGAGTGGTAATTGCTTTCCTTTTCCTAAATGATCATAGGGTGTTACTATTTTATTTTGTAACTTTCTCTTCCTTACAAGCTTCTGAATTGGGAGGCCTGTAGGCTAAAAATTGCATTTTCAGTGATTGTTTTTTTTTCCTTTGTTCCTTTCCTTCTTCCTGCCTCCTTCTTCTTACCTAACTGCAGCTCCCATCCTAGCCAGGTAGTCTGGCCAAAATAGCTCCTGCCATCTGGAACAGTCACTATGAACCTCTTGGTGACTTCCTCTCATTTGAAATGTCAGCTTGAATCTTTTCTCCCTTGCTTACTGCTCCTTAATTTTCTTTTCATTTTGTTATTCATTATTCAACAAGGTGACTGTGTTGTTTGATTGTGTTGATGTACAGAGTGCATGAAAAATGCTGTGCAGGAGAGAGCTCTATGTTCTTCCTCCTCTGTCTTCCCCATTATCCTAATCCACATCTGGGTCTGGTTGCTACTGATAAGTCATCTCTCCTATGAGAATTATCTAGCATGATGTATTGCAATTATATTTACATTCGATATGAGTGCAGAGCTGTCTACATTTTCTTTTAAAAGACACGAAGACAATAAAATTCAGACAAGCCATTATTTTTCAAATAAGATCAATTTTTTCATATCATTCCCAACACATTTTTGCATTTTCAGATGTTTGGTGAGTTGCTGAATTTTCAGATAAGCAAACTAAGCATTGCTTTTTTTCCCATAAAGGTTATTCCTGTCATTGTGCAATTAGATGGGAATGTCAATTTTGTTCCGTTTTTAAATAAGATGCACTTATATTTGTAGGGTTGTTTGAAATCGTGCTCTAGGACATTGAAAATGAAAAATTAGATGCATATTAAAAATAATTCTTGCATTAAATTAGTTTAACAGTGATTTTAAGACACTTTTCTGAATAATAATATGAATGTTTTAAGATGTTATTCTAGTGAGTATTAGGGTTAGGACCGAGGCCAAGTCATGGTTATAAATGGTCAGAATTGACAATGCAAGGCTATTAGCAATGCATTTGACAAAGCAGAATATAAGCAGTGAAGTCTGTAAGCTTTTCCACACAGCTCTGGTAACAAAACGTGGTCCTTGGTTGCAACAGCAGTGGCATAGAGTGCTAGAATGTTTAATTGCTCTAATTGACTGAAGAGCAAAGTGTTTATACTAGACCTGTTTTCTTGAAGCATTTGAGTAATCTTTAAGTTAGAAATAAATAATACATAGTATTCTCGTTTTGTTGATTGGAGAGTAGCATGTGGTTGTCTAATCTTCCTTTTAGATGTTTGTCTTGTCTTTTTGAGTTATCTATGCGATGGTGGTGTTCACACAATTCATACAATGCCTTGGACTGGAGCTATAGCAGTCTATCATTTCCAAAGAAGGATTTTTAGAGTGTAATGTGTATCTATCATTTACAAAGAGCTATTTCCATTGCTAGCTTTTTCTCTTATATGAAACCAATCTTTTCTGGGTCAGAACTTTGATGTCAGTATGGAATTAGGGGCAATAAAAGATCATGGGAGGAGGTTGCTAGCAAACAAAATTTTGGTTTCGAGGGCCACTTTTGGTATGTTGATGTTCTTGCTTAGGAAGGGAGTTTCCCAGAGATGGCTTCATTTGAGTTTTGTCTGGTATCCAAATGACTGCTTTGTGTCTGTGTACCTTCACCAAAGACGACTTTATTCATGGCCTTCCTGTACTTTCTTCCTGAGTATATATCCTTTCCAAGGAAATGTAGGTCTGACAACTCACAGTCGAAACTTGCTCTGTAAAGAAATGGGGTTGCTTAAAGAATTAGGAGTGAGACCTTGAACTGCGTTTGGAATTGCCTGTGAGAGACTTGATATACACTCTCTGTGTCACAGTGATATAAACCTTAAAGAAAGCAGGTAGCTGCAGTTTGTACCATCTTGAGCTGGTCTGTTGTCTTCAGCCTGTACTTCAGCTATACTGAAAGGATAAACACAGTAATCACAGTGCTGAGAAAGCTGGCTAAGTAGCTGCAATTTCCCAGGAAGCTGGAAGTGAAACGGGGAGGGGGAAATTGCAAACTGTGACTGGTGTGACTTGCTATAGCAAGTGGATGTTTCATGTGCCATCTTGAAATAAACTTAAAAAATCTTAAAAAAAAAATATCATCTGATAGTTAGGTTTGGGTATCCTTGTGTCTACTCCCTGCAAATACAGATACTGCCATGCACAGCACTTGTCTGTGTCTTGTGTTAGGGAATTGAGAAACCTCATGTTGATGCTTTTACTGCCTTAGTGCGTGGGGGCCAGTAGATGGGTCGAGCTGGGTTATGGTTTTTCAGGCTGTGTAAAGTGATTGCCAACGTGACAATCTTTCATGCTGTCGTTGCAAAAATAGTAAGGGCTGTGAGAGATGCTTTGCCTAATTCTGCAACAAGTGAGTGCATTTGGGGTCTCAGAGCAATGAGCTACAGTGGTCACCAAGAAAAACTTTCTGGTTTATGGGCAGTGTTTGGATGTTTCTTTTTTTAATCTTTCCCTCCTGGAACAAGGTCAAGAGGGTTATTTTTTCATTTGCTCCAGTATTAGATTTCTTTGTCCCAGCAAATCCTTGAGGAGTTAAGCAGATAAGGAAATCTGCAGGATATGGAAGCTGCTTTTTTAATTTTAGGTGCTAATTTTAAAGAGACATTTGGCCAAGTATTATTACTTGTGTAGAGACTCTTTCAAATCTGGAAGTCTGGAACAGTCTTTATGTTTCAGAGGCAAATAAAATTTGCCTTTTTTCCCTGTGAGCCAGGTTGAATTAATTGGAAAGAAATGAACCCATTATTTCTGACTGATTCATTTTGGCTTAGGAAAGCTATTTTGAAGATTGATAATTCTGAGTGGGGAATAGGATGGCATTTTGCATGAAATACCTAAATTATTATTGGTGATTACAGTAGCCAAGTCAAGCTGATGAGCTTTATGTAAGGCCATCATTTTGCAATCTGCAGCAGTTTACTGAGTAGTTTTTGTTTTATTGGTGTCTTTGGGTAGTAGTCTGAGGGAAAACACGATTGCAAAGGTGCCTCTTGCAGAGCAGATGGTAATGGTTGTAAAGAAGCAGAAGACTAAGAAATTGTTCTTCATCAGAATGAAGCTTTGCAGAGTACCTTTTAAAATATTTATTCACAGACTACTTCCGCAGTGGTGTCTAGAATGTGCTGCTTTAAATGCTCATGGTAGCAAAAAGTCTGTAGAAGGCACTGCAACTGTGATTACTCGCTTGACTAACGTTGTGAGTATGAGTGAGCGGCTGACTTGGCTTTTTGGGAGTGAGCTCCTCAAGGCTGCTGCAATGCTGTGAAAGTGCTGTGGTTTTCCGGGGAAGCAGTATGAAACGCTTCCTGCAATCCACAGAACAAATCAAGTCAAGTGGGACTCCCTCATGCAAGTGTCTTTTTCAATAAATTTGACTTAAATTGGAGGAAGACTAGCAGTTTTGAACTCTGTGCCTTGTTGTTCTTTTATATATATAAGAGTGTTTCATCTTTGTTTAGCTGCTCTGGTGCTATTAGGGGGTAAATAAGAAGCAGAAAGTTTTGCATTTGTTATTTTCAAATCAGAAAACAAAGAGTGAACATTTAATATTACAAATAAGTATAAATACTGAAAAGAATATTTTTGGGGTTTTTTTACTATGTCAGGACTGCAATTAGCAACACACCCTTATCTTGGAAGGCTGCAGTAGTGATGGTGCTGCCCCTTTACAACTTAGTGCTACATATTTTAATGGGTCGTGGTATTTTTTGAAATGATTATGTATGTATAACTTCTGACTAATTTGCCCCACTTGTTTCCCAGTGTAACAAGTTGTTGCATTAGTTTCATATTTTTGCCTTGATCTCTGAAAATAAGGAAATAATATTCCTGGAATCATATTTACCTGTGGTAGAAGACAGTGCTGAAAGTACTTGTCTTTCTTCCACTGTGCTGTGGGGGTTCATGCGTCTGCTTTTCCTTCTCAAGCATTTTCTATCTTCTACTTTTCTGTAAATGTGCAGGATCCTCACTCGACAAAAGACTAGTGTCAGTCTAACGTGAAGAGTGTAGGTGTGCCATTGTCACACCTTGTGCTTTCTCTGATTCCCAGCTGCAAGAACATACTTGTCTATTGAGCCATTGTCTTATTTTCCCACCCGTTCTTTCCTTGATTGCCATAAATTCCAGAATTACGATAGTGCAAGGTAGGGTTAGCAACCAGGGCAGGTCATTAAAACAGCAGCATATGCACATAGTTTTAACGTTTACCTGTCTATGCAAGGAAGTGCCTTTTAAGTCCTGTGAGCTTCTAAGATGTCTTCCCTCAAGTGACTATGCCTTTGCCATACTTCAGGGTAGCGGAGGATTCAGAAGGAGTTGTAAGCTGCTGCCACTCTCAGAGGCAAGATACGACTGGTCTTCTATGGTATTCATATTCATGGTTTTGTTCCTCCTAAGGAAGTTGCTCCCAGCCTTCACTAGATTAGGAGCTTAGGGATTTACTACAGGCCTCTGTTTGGGAATGAGAAGTGTGTTTTGATATCCTTTCTCTCTCTGTCCTTGGGCTGCAGTGTGTAATGTTAATCTCACATAGTTTTGGTCATTTGTTTGTGTATGTATTTCCTGCAGTGTTTATAGCATTATCACATACCAGTTCCACTTCAGTCACACCAAACATGAAGGCTAATACAGGTTCCAAAAGCAAGTAAATGACAAGAAAAAAAAAAAGCCATTTGCAACAGGTTTCTTTATTAAAATTGTTTTTTTCATCCAAGCATGAATTCGGATTAAAAATTGTGTAAAAATACTGTCGCAGCTGGATACTCAAATAGTGCTTTGTTAATATTGACAGCAACATCGTCGATCAAACAATGCCTTTTGGACATGTGGCCCCTGCTGCGTGATGGGCTTCTTTAAATCACTTCAAATTGCAAGTTTGCATGAAGAATGGAAGATAATTGTAACTGGGTGTAACTTACTTTGCTGTCATAATGCAGATACTTCTGAGAAGGTGTACTGACTAACAGCAATCCCACCCAGCAACCAATTCTACTAAGTGATTAACAATTTATGCACCTGTAAGTGGGTGAAGTTCTGATTTATACCTCTAATAGCAGGTGGAATTTTTGGGGTGTGGGTTTTTTTTGGTTTTGGTTTGTTTTTTTTTAATCCTGTGTTAAGTTTGTCATGCAAGCACATTCGTAGATGATGGACTAGGAAAAAGGCCAAGGTACTCCCTTATAAATGCGTGTGATACATTACGTGAAGCTCAACAAGTGACCCTCCTGTTCATCACAGAAGATTTAGTAACTGCGTGCAATGAAGCAAATTATGAATCTGTCTTACACATCTTGGTATGAGGTGAGGCTGGATCCCAACCTCCCTGCTCTTTCTTTGGGCTTTTGGCATTTGTTAGGAGCTCAGAAACACATCTTTGTGGTCTTTTTAATATTTTTTTTTCTTCTTAAATATATTAAGGGAGTTTTCCTCCAAGATTTTATCTCCATTATTTCCATATGTATTTGAATTTTGTTCTTTCTGGCTTGAACTTTTACAGTGCCTAATCAAAATGGCCCCATTATAAGCTAACAGTCAGTTTGGTAATAGTACAACTTAACAGTATTATATAAACAGGTTTCCTGCAAGAAAATTTGTTTTGAGTGAAACCATATGCACATGTTAATAGGAAATATTTGTCACACTTCTGCTTTTCTGCCATTTTTTTGTATTTGTTTCGGTACTTATTAATCCTTCTGAAACTTCTCTGATGAGAAAATATACAGCAGATTATTTTTTTTTTAGTGTTGTAACTAGAGTGCAGTTTTATATGTCTTGGATGTGATTCCAAACAGAGCTGAATGAGAGCGAAATAAAATGTAGTCCCTGATTAAGTATGTAGCTGTAATTATGCTTAGGGACTTTGCTGAAATTATGTAAACCTCTAGATCAAAAATACATCAATAGGTAAATTATCATTCTCTATTTTCTATGAATCAATCTGTAGGGACTCTTGCCTGTAGAGCTTCTTCTGAGGAACTTGAAACACACTAATCTTTTTTTGAGTTCACATCCTGCTCTTTGGAGAGGTTGTAATACTTGTTTGAACTGCTTCCCACCTTTTTCCTGCAGTAAAACAGGTGCATTAGAAGGGTAGTACATTCTGGGGGGGGTTACAGTTGTGAATTCTAACAAGTTTGAAGTATTCTCCATTACCTTCCAACATGACACTGCATTTTTTTTTTTTTTTCTTTAGCTTGTGAATCATTTCTCCACAGAAGATCTGCTTTGTGAGCAATACTTGCTGGTGCTTGGTGTCTCACACCTCATTCATTTTGCAAATTTGGTGTTGTTTAGGCGTCAGCATTGGCTGTCTGCTTGATTTAAAAAATATTGCTTCACCTTCAAGAGATTTCTATCCAGCTAACAACAATGGTGATTGCTGTGCAAGGGTAGACGTATGGCTATTTTCTTCTATGTGTGGTTGTATCATAGGATTTAGCATGTGAAAATGTAAGGGATGTTGTCCCATGTAAGGTCAACTATCCACTCATTTCTGTATGGAAATGATTAGCTTGGAGATTATCCATTTGAGCAATAACATTATGATTGTTTTTTATATGTGCATTGTGTCATGGGTACCTGTGGTGAAAGTCATCTGACGCTTTAATGTCCAATCTTGTTAGGCCTTTTCATGCTTCTTCATGGTTAGCCCTCATCATTTTAGCATGAATAACTTTGCATCTTCACTTGGCTTTGCCATGGTGCTGCCCACTCCCTTTTCTGGTTAATGTGAGACTACGCAGAGCCTCCAGGTCGTAGCACAGCTCCCCAGAGAGCTCTGCCGGTGACCTGCTGCAGGTGGGAAACCTGAGCACTTACTCCTGCATTGGTTCCTATCTTTTAACCAGATTTTTCCTAAAAGCAAAGGCCTTCTGTATTATCGTGTAGTGTGCTAATTTTCATATGACTCTTTGTGGAAGGCGTTTTCGAAAGCCTGTTGTGGTGGTTTGGTGTCTGGCGGGGTTTTGGTAGCAGGGAAGGGGGCTACAGAGGTGGCTCCTGTAAGAGGCTTCGAGAAGCTCCTCCGGCTCCGATATCCGACGCGCTTCTGGTCAAGGCGCCTCTGTGAATCACCCTATTTAAGAGTAAAAGAGCCTGTTGATTTGGGTTCTTTGTTCGTGGTTCTTTGTTGGTGAGCGGAAGAGGGGCGGGGGAATGTGACGGAAACAGCCCTGAGGACACCCGGGTCAGTGAGGGAGCAGAGGGGGAGCTGTGCCGTAGCAGAGATTCCCCTGTGGCCCGTGGTGAGGCAGCAGGCTGACCCCGTGCAGCCCATGGAGATCAGCGGTGGCCCAGAGGTTGGCCTGCAGTCTGTGGAGGACCCCAGGTCGGAGCAGGGACCGAGCCCGAAGCGGGCCGTGGCTCCGAGGCAGCCCGCGCTGGAGCCGCCCGTCGGTGGAGAGGGACCCGCGCTGGGGCGGTTCGTGGCGAGCTGCGGCTCCGCAGAAAGGACTCACGTTGGAGCAGTTGGTGGAGGGCTGTCTGCCGTGAGCGGGACCCCACAGTGGGTCACGGGAGGGCTGCGAGGGCCTCTCTCCCTGAGGAGGAAGGAGCAGCGGAGACACCTTGTGACGGACTGTGACCCCCCTCTTCCCTGCCCCCTGCACTGCTGGTGGGGAAGAGGGAGCAGAGCTGAGCCCGGGAAGGGGGGAGGGGTGGGGGAAAGGTGTGTTGTTTTTAAGACCTGGTTGTATCTCTCATTATCCTTGGTGGTGGTGATTGTTTGTATTAAATTGATGTTATCCCCAAGTTGAGTCTGTCTTTGCCCGTGCCCATAACTGGTGACAGCCCTCCTTGTATGTTGTCTCGACCCTCAGGCCTTTTGGTTGCGTTTTCTCCTCCCCGTTCCTCAGGGGCTGGGGTAGGAGTGAGCGATCGGCTGCGTGGGGCTTTTGGAGCCATCTGGGAAGGCTCAAACCGTGACAGCTATGAATATCTATTGGATTTTAATATATCCAAATACATAGATCCAACTGGCCCTCCCTCCTGCATGTGCACGCAGCAGATGTGTGAAGCACGACTGCCCTTTACAAACCAGGAAAACTGTCTTTCTGCCTTAGTTTCCAGATTTAATAATTTCTTCTCATTTTTCTGATAAAAGTGCTAGGATTACTAGTCTGTATTACTCCAATATCGGCTATAATCTTAAAAAAATGAAAAGGAACTACCCCACCACCACCCCCACTCTGCTACTCCAGTCTGTCTGCACTGGAAGAACCTTTTCTTTTGCCTATTAATTGACAGTTGCTGCTTGTGTACAGCAGGTTGTTTTACACCAAGTTTGCTAGTTGCATGTTGGACACAAACCTATTTTTGTAAAATCATTACCAAAGCCCCAAAGGTGGTTGCAAGCCTCAAAATATCTTTAGTTTTGCTGGGTTTTAATCTTTTGGATTTTGTGCTCTTGCTACTGAACAGATCCTCCCCCCCTCCCCCCCCCCCGCCCCAGTCCTCCCCCTCTGTTTCTTTTTATCCTGCTTTTACATTCAACACTCCTTTCTATTTTTTTATTTTTTTTTTTTAACCAAGATTCTGCCCAGATGGAGAGTTTTATGTGTTCTTAACTGTCAGATTTTATTATACAGGATTTTTAACAGCAAGGTCAGTCCATGGGAAGTTCTGTTATTCATAATGAAGGATAGGTGGCACTCTTGTTATTTTTGTGTGGTTTCTTGAGATACATCAGGTGTATGTACTCTCTCAGTAAGATTTCTTTTTATAGAGTAAGTGCATTAAGGAGTGCTTTTGAACACTGAAGAGGACTTTTTTTTTTTTTTTAAATATGAACACATACTTAAATTGTCCAAGTATGGGACTGGTTCACAGTACTCTCTAGGAAGAGAAAATATATTATTTTCATGAAGGCCTGAAGAATAAGTGCTCAGCTATATGACATTGGCTCATTTTACATAGATAATTTTGGGGTTTATATATTTTCTTAGTCTTTTATTAGACAAAGAAAGAAGCCAACAAATCCTTTAATGTCTTTTTAACTCCAGTTATTAATACCTTTGTCCTTAGTGCTTTCTTGTTAGTTTTGTATTCGAAGTATAAATTTAAGTTGGCATGTTAATTGTAGTACTATTGAATGGAAGAAAACAGCACATTAGCAAAGTGCTAAACTGTCAGTAGAGCCTTTATTTCTTAATCCTGGGTAGTAAATACTTGTTGCCCGAATTCTATAAATTGATTTTAGAATTGTATAGGTTTGCAAGTTTTCTCTGAAAATCTGAAAATCCTGAAACATGGAAAAAATACATGCTGGTAGAGGTATGACATGGTAGATGTTTTCTGTAACTTTAAAGGAAAAACCCTTTTCAACTCAGCTGAATGATTTCTCCTTCTCTCACTCAGCGTGCAGCTAGACTACAGTTATGTGGAGTTATTTTAACCTTGATACTTGATTACTTCAAATAAATTTCATTATTGCTACTGGCTGGCAGTTTCATACTGAGGCTGAGGCAAAGTGATTTGGTGACCTCGGTCCAGCTTCTCTTGATCCATTTGTCAATGAATAGTTTCTGTTGTTGCTCTTCCCAGAAGAGTGCACCATGGTTGAAAGGAAAGGGGATAAGTAGAGTTGGAGCAAGCAGAGATTAGACAAGTTTCCATTCTGCCTCTGTCCAAAAGTATGATTCTCTTCCATACGAGTATTGAAATACCTTGATATTTTGTGGCATGCTTGCTGCGTAAACTTGTGTGATGGGGTCACAGCTTGTCCAATGCCACAGACTCTTGTCAGAGAATATCTCAGTTGAAGCCTTTCCTAAGTACTGAATGTCCTGTGAGGTTACTTTTGCTTTGCAGTTCAAATAGAAAATTAAATAGATAATATGGAAGGAAACGTGAATAATAAAAGAGAAGCTCATTACAGAGAGGAAAAAAAAAGGCGCGCATTTGTGTGATTTTCATCGAACACATAGTAATAGGTATTCTGCCTCATATTAGCATGATGTGCTTCGTGTTCTTTTATGTATTTCTTTAATGCTTTAATGTTAGTTAACCACAGTTTAGGTGTCTGGACTTGAGACTATGTTTTGCTAGTAAGGTATGAACTTAGCTGAAAGAAAATCCCTTCTTCGGAGAGTTTCCAATCTAATTCAGATTTTAGATATGTTAACTTTAAAACATTTAGTATATATTCACTGGGGAAAGAATGCTTGATTTTAATTTTGATGGTGATTGAATTCTGGAATTAAAAATGGATTGAACAAGCTATCTTGTTTTAATGGGTGAAGAAACTTTATAACTTGGCAGTTTATTTTAAAGGCTATATTTTTTGTGCCCTCCCATGAAATACAGGCTTGTGTATTACTCATCCCTCCCTTTTTCTTCTGCAACGTGGTGCGTTTTTTCTTTTTTTTTTCCTAATTTCAATACCCTGAAGTGTTTGAATTGAAGAGTCCCAAAGAAAAATCTGTTTTGGGGCAGGAATTTTTTGGATAACGTTTACATTTACTTTCTAATGCCAAATCAGCTCTCAAGCTATTAGATGCCATTAAGGCAAAGAATTTTATATGTTTTGTATAGTAATACAAGTCCCAAATGGTGGTGGTTATTGAAGTTAACACTTTTTGCCCAACTGTGGGAGTACTAGCATCTTTGGGAAATTCCAATTTTGGTTCTTATTTATGCTTGACATTTACTGTGCTTGACGTTCTGATTATTTTACACCTACCTAATTTCTTCTAGCTCAAGGGATAATGATAATATTTTAAACAGTTGTGGGGTGTAGCTATATGTTATTAAGCAGGTGCCACATTACAAATGGAAGGAAAAAGTCCCTAAACTATTTCTAGACTCATTGTTTTTGTGTTGTGTATCTCAGGGTCAATTAGAGTTGTTCGTTCAGCTTGTTCAGCTGTGCAACTTGGTTATCTGTTTTGTTGCCAGGAAGATAAAGTCTTACTAATATTTTATGTCCTTTTATTTACCTGTATATGTATCTGTGTGCATATAGATGTATGTAAGTTACATAATGCTGGACTGCGTGCTTACATTGTGTCCTTTGTGATCTAGGGGTGAAGCATTGTAGCGGTAGGTTTCCGAGAAGTTTGAATTAAAAAGACACTGTAAAAGAACTTATTCTATATAAAATTTAGTCCATTAAATTGAGCTCATGTGTCTATAGCACACATTTACTGCTGGTATGGCAGATCTTAGAAGCAGCTGTCCTGTGTCTTGTGTCATAGATAATTGTGGTGTAACATGAGAAATTAAAATATAATGATAAAAAAATTACCTTTGATTGAAAGTATACTTTGTGTAAAGCCTTTTCTCTCCGTTTTTAAAATAATTTTATTGCCATCTTTTGCTGAGTTGTGTTTCCATGTAAATATGTGGTTCCCTGCAGTCTTGTAAGATTTTGGGGTCTTTCAAAAAGGGGAAAACGAGTATCAGAGAAAGAGGAGGCAGAAGGAGAATGGTAGGAAGACCAAGCTCTTTAGAGAAGTACAGCTAATGGTCACAATAGCTGTTTCATCTGCTAGAAATTTGCATTTAACTATTGTAATTGTGAGTAAATTGACTACATAAAGAGTGATGAAGAAATGTTAAAATACTTTATTTTACAGATGCGTGTGGGGACGTTTTAAGTACTTATCCAGGTCCTCAGAACACAGTCATCGTGTCCCAGTAAGGGGTCCTTGAAACAGCACTGACTGACTGTGTTACAGGAATTATTATTTTTTTTTTTTTTTAAGTATCTTTGTTTTACAATCTTGCCACCTGGTGGTATACCGTGGCAATAAAAGTTTGGTTAGAAACCTGACTTCTTTGGTAGGCAAGTTCTTAAGAGCAGATTTTAAGATTGAATTATAAGTAGGTTCTTGGTTTTTAGTGAGCAAGTTCAGTGTATTCTTCCATTATTGTGTCAGTGTCCCGTGTTAGGTGCAGTATAAGGTTGTGCGTGTCTTTGCATTAAATATACGTTTTCCTGCTTACTCTGATTTCTACAGACATAGAAGAAGTAGCCTAGAAATAGTGTGTGGTCCTGGAATACTGAATTGTGGCACATTAACCTCCAAAATAAATTTGAGATATAGTTGAAAAAGGAATGTTGTCCATGTCCTGAAATTCCCAGATAAAAATTATGCAAACTGAATTTACCTGTTATGGTAAGAACATTTAAGAGCTGTTCTTGTCCCTAAAACAAGTACTACAAATCCAAGCAATATGGAACTTAAATGTATTAGGATGGTTTAAACTTTCATTTGGGCATAAGGTGGAGACTGTATAAAGTGGGTGACGTGCAAGACCTGGCATCTTTGAAACTTAGTGGCGGGAGCATTGGGGAAGCTCACTCCTTCCTGTTAGTCCAAGGTGAATCAGATGTGGCCTTACTGATGTCTGTGGGGAAACCCTCTTTTATAATAAGAGATGTTTTCACATAGTGTTCAAAGAGCATTAAACAATCCCAATTTTTTCAAGCTGAATCCAGACGTGATTTACTGAGGGGTATGGTGAACTGATCATTAGCTGGAACTTTTTTAAGTCAGATGTGGATCTTTTCTCTACTGAGATCACCTCCAGCTGTGCCATATACTGTTGTTTGACATGAGTAACTGAGTAAAATTCTGTGACTTGGGTCAAAAATGGCATACTGGAGCACAGTAGTGCCCTTTTAGTACAAAAATGTGAAAATTTTATTTCTTTTTGTCTGTCTGTATGGTATAGTGTTGATGTGTTCGCAAGTGGAACACTTGCATCCAGCAGGACCTCTCTGGCTTGCAGTACTGCCTGTGATTTCAGTACTCCTTCTTGAGTAACAAGTCAGAGTGTAATTTATTCATGATGACATTGTTGTGTTGACCTTAAGAGAATTATTCACTTCCGGGTTCTTATGTCATGCAAGGAAAACCAGACGAATCTCTCTCCCCTCTGCCACCCTCCCTCTCTGTCTGTCTTTCCCTCTCGCACAGACACATGAACACACGCAGACACACACTGCCCCCCTAACCAGCTGTGCGTTGCCCCCCCCGAGCTGTAGTCCCTTGCAGACAGCCTGTTGTCCTCTGTGATGGCTCTCCTGTATGATCCCATACAGCACAAACCAAACATTGTTTTGCGTTTTCTCACCTCCTGCCCTCTCTGATATGAGGCAGAGCAGCAGATACCAAAGCCACCGTGATGAGCACTGTCCATTTTGTTTGCTGTCTGCCTTCTCATTCTTACTCATTTCTTGGCCTCAGACTTCCCCTTTCCACTTTGACCCCTTTGTCCTCCCGTCCTGGTTAATGCTCTGTATTTCTCCTGTTAGTACTGAGCATTAGTAGCATTGAGTAGCTGTTCTGGAGCAGCTTGAAGTGCTGAAGGTTTAGACTTGTCTTCTTCAGGGTGCTAGCTGTTTTTAAAGATAATGGGAATTACAACCAGTTGACAGTCTCGAAAGGACTGTGTGCATTAAAAATACCATTTATTTACATATGAGACACCAGAGGACTATAGTGCTGATAAGTGGATAAGAGTGAGAGACTGTTGGGACCAAGGCTCATAGTTCAGAGCTATTAATACAGATCTTTGGTCCACAGAGTTAGAACTTTTAAATCACGTTATTTTACTGCAAAATGTCTGTAACTGTTTATGACACTGGATGTTTGCTCTTGAATCTGTTTCTCCTGTGAGGTATCCTTTAGATCAATCCTTGTTTGTTCTGTTAATTTGCTAAAGGCTCTGGGGTTTGCCAAGTCTAACTATTTATTTTCTTTCTTCCAGTTTTGAAATCAAGATTGATTAACCAACACGAAAAGACCCAGCTGGTTATGTAACTTGGAACTGTTTATGAAGCACTCATTTGTTTTTACAGGATGACAGCACTGTATGTATTTTTTTTCTTTTTCTCCCCCAAATTAAAAATCAACTGTTGTAACTTAATAGAAATCCTAGAAAACAGAAAATTCCTGGGGAATTCAACACTTACTGATAAATAAAATCTTGATTTTTAGCTTAGTGACACCAGCCAAGGAGACAGAAGTGCTCTATTTGCTTTACCATGCTACTAGTCAGAGATTTCTTCCACATAGCAATGCTACTTATGGTTTCACATCATTTGAGGAGAGCTTCCCTTAGTTTGAGAGATCACTCTGCTTTGTCTTTACATTGTGTTGTATGAAGTGTGGGATTAGTGAATGTGACAAATGTGTCTTTTAGATGACGCTGGTAATGGGTTATGTAAGGGCCAATGCTGAAACTCAGGGCAGAGACTGTGAAGTAAATGCAGGAGGAGATTGCAGTGCCACTTAGTGACACTTGTACAAGCAGGTAGCTCTAGCAGAACTCTGAATTCTCCCCTACCCTCCATGACACCAAGACTTTGGACTAAATAATGCTTCCTCTGTACTTGATTTAGGCAGTATTTTTACACAGTTATAAATTTGTTCTTTTTAAGATATACCCCCGATATTAATTGCAAAATAAGATTGCACAGATAAAGTATCAACCTTGCAGTCTGTAACCCAAGTGTGGGAATGCATAAATGAAAGTTCCAGCAGCAACATTAAATGGCTTAGGGTTTTTTTTTTTATATATGTATTATCAGCTATGTTGTAGAAACTAAAACTTAATTACATTAAACTATTAGATAGAGGTGAAGCTGATACGTACCTCATCATGCTATCTGTGTTACGAATCTTATAATTTCATTTTCCAGCTCTGTGAAAATGTTCTACCTTAACAGTGACGAGGTGTTTTCATTTCTGTAATTAGGTGGTGGGGTTTTTTTTAATTGTTGAATTTTGAAAGCAATAAAGTTACATGATGTTCCACTTAGACTAGCAGGAATCCAAGCAACGCTATCAGGTACAGGGCAGTGCCAATTATTTCAAACATTTCTGTAGTTATAACTGTGCTGCAAGTCAGGCAGTTTGGATTGGCTGAACTTTATAACCATGTTAAAGTGAGGTTGCCCGACTTGCTCTGAATGTATGAACATTCCATTACTTTTAAGTGAAAGAGGAAGAAAAAAGCTGGTATTTATTCTGGATTTTCTCTTGAATATGAAGTGGTTCTAGAGGTTTGTAAGTGGTGATACAATAAATGTACAATCTGTATTTTCATTTGTTACCTCTCTTGTTACTGAAGGTTCATGAATGAAGAAGGGAAAATGGGGTATAATATTCAAACTATTATAGACAAACGGGAAATAGCACTCACTACCTAATAAGTTAAGACTTGGGCTTATGAAATAGTAGAACTAATAAAGAAAAACTAATAAGTATTTTACTCTTAAATAGAGTTTTGTACAGTGAAGTATATGAACACTTGTGGTTTTTATGATTACAAGATGTCTGGGCAAATTTGCTGTGTGACAGCAATAATTACATTCCCAGTATGGTGGCGAGATTGGTTAGCAGGTTATTAGGAAAGAAAAAGAATCACACTTGCTCTTTTTTAACAAGTAAACAGAAGAAACAGAAACATAGCAGGAGTACCCTATCAGTTTGGGTGTCTTTTTCTGTTCATAGAAAACTTCCTCTCCTATGATGTGTGCAGAAGTAAGCAGACTTAAAGCTTGATATATAAAACACAAATAAATGAATAACAACTGCATAAAGATAAAAAGGCTTTATGAGTTTTCTATGAGTAATTAAGGAAGCCTTCCATAGCATTTGTGGGCACAAATTATACATCAGCTCATCCTAAACAGTTGCATGTATGTCAACAAAATTTGTTTTATAGCATTGATGGCAGAGGCAGTCCCATCCACCTATGTCTGTGTAAGTTTTCCTGAGATTGTCCCCTGTGTTTTGAAGGAGAGGAGAAGTATGCTCCATTTTCTTTCACTTGTTAAATGTGAATATGATGTTATTAATTAAGAAAAGTTGTGCAGAAGTAGAGTATATCTGTACCTACAATTACTTCTACAGTAATCTTTTTTTTTTGGCACAACTCAATTAGAAGTATAAATATCTGCATATATCTGAACTCTTCCCCCTTTGAAAAATCAAACTTCCTTTAATTAAATAATCTTTTCTTATTAGCTGAAATTAGTGACATTTTATGGTGATACAATTACTGCTTAATTTCAATTTTATGTTATTTTAAGAGGTCAGTAATGGTAATATTACCACATAACTATATTCAATGAGAGGCTAACAGTAGACAGTATCTAGCTCTTGCATAGGACTTCGCATCAGTAAATCTTGAAGGGCATTAGAAAAAGCATGGATTGTTATTTCTGTTTTATAGGTGATGGAAACTGTGGCCTTGAGAGGTTATCCAGCATGTCTGTGCAAACCTGTTTTCATGTATTCTGTTGACTAAACATCACAGTATAATGACTCTCCTGAGCAATGTGTTAAAATACAATATGAAAAGAAAAGCCAAAAAAGTTAAAAGGTATTTTAGTGGAATAATATTAAGGATTTAAAAAACCCAAACAAACAAAACAGGAAAAAAAAAAGTATATATTCCTGCTGGTATGTGTGCTGTTCAAATTATTCATTGGATTTTAACATATTAAATATGAAGGTAATATAAAATGTCAGTTTATTTTTTTATTATTGACAGGTAACAAACCTGGAGTTAAAAAATTTCTCGTCTGTCTTGGTGTGAACTAGCTGTTGAAAAATCCCAAAACCCATCAGTGCAGGTAGCTGGGTTTCCTTTCTATACTGTGTGCATGTCACTTTTGTCTGGTAAAGAGTACAGTGGGCGTTTGTGCTCTAGAAGGTTTTAAGAAACTGAGTAAGGTTAGGAAGACTGAATAATCAGGTGAGAATTGAGTAAATGCTCAAGTGGCTGGAGAAAATGGGACCGATTGCTCAGTAGCTGTCATTACTGACTTGGAATATAGGCGACAGCCTGGCCCTCGCCTAATGATTTGCCTTCTGTGCGGCTGTGTGAGCTAGGCAGCGTAGTTCCTGGCATGTCATGGAAACTAAGTTTTGATGGAGTTTTTTATAGATTAAGACACAAATGAAAGATTTTAATTCTTTTAATCACATTTTAATACAGTATTACTGATGTAATTGGTTTTTTTGCTTCCTTATTACTCTTGATACACTTTTCTGATTTAATAATATTTTGGAAATGTTGAGTATTATTATAAAGATAAAAACTTTATAGCAATAATTTAAAACATTTTTTATAATATTTATGTTTGTTTTGTAAATAATATGTTTTAGTTTTGCATGTTGGGGACAATTTTGGTTTTGTCTTTCCTGTTTATATAGTAGACTTGCTTCACTGTCACCAAAATAGCTGCTTTGAGGATTAGCATTTGACCAAAATTAAATGGTTAATTGTATGTTCTGAGAGGCCTTCATATAGTGCATTGCTCAGTAATCTCACTGAGAAAAAACATTTGTTCAGAACTTATGCACTGGCTACCTCTGGTGTAACAGGAGCTGCCTACAGGTGCTGTTCAGCACATTTTCCTTCTCTGAGTAAATATTGCGTGCTCTGGAGGGTAGCTCCAAATTTGAGTAGCACTCAAATTTGTGTTCAGTTTGAAACAGTCCTTGATAATACCAATAAATTGCTTGCAGTCAATTAACAGATGCCCTCCATGAATATGAAATTCATGTCTGCTATTTGTTGGTTTAGGTTTTTTTTCTTGGCAGGCTCATTTATGGTACAGATTTTGTAGGTTTGTTACTGGATTTTTACTGGCTTCTGTCTCTTCCTAGAGTTCTCAGAGCCCAGATTAATGCTTTTCTGCTGGTTTCTCCTAATACAAAGCCTACAAATGTGTGCTTTCTTAATGTGACACCACAGAGTGCCGAGTACAATTCCAATGCCGATATGTAGAAACTGTGTCTCACAAAGGAGATATGTTAACATTTGTCTTTATTCACTGTGTTTCAGAAACGTATGTGCCAAATCTTGCTTGACACATACAGCATACTATGTTGTACAGATTTGCCCTTTAAAGGCAGAGAGAAGCATTCCTTTTTTGTGTAGTATGTCTTCTGATCCCATGGAAAAGTGAAGGTTTCCTTTTGTGACCCCATCTGAGCCTGCTTTGTTGATTCCTCCACTTTCTCCCCGTATTGAATTTCCCTTTTTCAGGGAAAAACTGTCAGCTGAATATATCTAGCAGAGACTGGGTTGATTTGTTCCAGCTGATCTTGTTTTACTGCTTTCCTGGATTCTGGAAAGTCTCCTCAGTTACTTTGGTGCTCTTCTCCCCTCTTTTTCAATTTGCCTGCAAGTGTGGCTCCTTGCTGAGATCAGGCTTAGGTCTTTTTAGAGAAAATACTAGTTCCTTTTTTCCTTGCTGAATGTATATTTTGCTTGTGGATCTTGTTTAGCTGCTTTGAATTTTAAGTCTTTGTTTTGCCTGCTGTTATCCATGGCTGTTAGAGTTCCATTGACTTCACTGAATTGTGTACTCTTATATCAAGAAAGTAGGTAAATTCTCTGCTTTCAGCTTGATGGTCCAATCATTTTCTGTGGCAATCCTATCCATTATTCCCCTGGAGAGTTCATCTAAGCCAGTAATATTAAAACCTTTCTTCAGTGGGTATTTGGTGCTTTCCAGCTTTTGCAGAGTTGTAATCCGTCGCACTTCCTACATCTCTTTCCCCAAGCCAGAGAGTCTTTCAGAAAAGCAGATGAAACTGGAGAAAAGTTTGTGACTGATCCAGGATGAGACTTCTGTCGCCATCCTCCCCTAGTCATCCTGGCCATGCTGTGCTGCGAGCTTGGCACTGACTTCGGGCTCCTCATGTCTTTGTTCCTTGTCTCTGTAGTATTCTGAGATACAGGTTTTGATTTTTTTTGAGTCTCAATCATTGACACTGTCTATTTGTATGGACCGAGTGGTTTATTCTTGGGTCTTGTTTTAGATTTCTCAGTAATCTCTGCAGATGTCAGTGCTTCACCACTGAGTGAAGTGATGTTTTGCGGTTTATGTATGCAAGCAGCACGTGGTCTGCAGCCAGCTACTTAAACTCACAAAATATTTAAGAGTATGTTTAAATGCAAGGTGTTACAGAACATGCAAATGTATTACTTATTAATTTTCATTTAATTCTCATGACAGATTACTGGAGAGTGCTCTGAGGCTTTTTTTTTTTGGTGCTATCGCTACTTTGCCTTCATGCTTATGCTAATTGTCTTTCTTTGCCGGAGCCCCGTAGCACTTGATATCAGTAGCTACAATGTCCTGCCACCTCTGGTGGAATATATTTCTTCATTATGAGCTTTTTACTGCTTCCTCAAGTTTTGTTTTTGATTAGCTGCTATGGAATTTTTATGTTTCATTCGCTTCTCCTGCAGGACTTGACCATCTGATAGATAAGAGAATTGCTGCTTCTAGTTTATATTGGCGCGAATCACTTAATGCCAGTTCCTGATACCAGTGCTCAACTGGTACTAAATTTAACGCAAGAGTATGTAATGGAAACCTGGGTTTTGCAGGGTTTGTGGTGGTGGGTTTTTTTCACTTTCCCAGAGCACTGAAAATGCCAAGGCTTAGTTCAGTGTGACTTACCTGAATAGGGTTTGAAATATAGAAGACATCACAACTTTTTATTCTGAACTTGGTGAACATTTTCTTGGTGTTATTTGCAGCAACTTTGCATCTCTATTTTAGAAGATACTGTTTTTTTAGGGACTTCTTTAAAATGAGAATGGAAGCGGAGGTTTACCTCTCCCTATTAAATCTTCATGGAAGTGGTGTACGGTGAATTCTCCTGCCCAGATCAGAACACAACAGAACTATAAATAACCCCAACTACTGGCTTTATAAATGCAAATATATGTCTTGCTGTTGTCCATTAAATGGACTTTTCCATACCCAATTTAAAAAACCAAAAAACCAAAACCCAAAATGTTTTATCACAGGAACAGCTGTCCAACACCCTATCTGTAGTAGGTAGTTTCTTCTCTCCATTAACATCACCTGGAACAAGGATAAAAACCATGGGAATGTTAAGAGTGTGATAGAAAGAAGCATGTGTGTATATGAAGACAAATGTAAATTGCACTGGATCTCCAGCATCAAAAAAGGGACTTGATAACTGCAGATGTATAGCTTAAAAACTGTAGGAGGAAAGAGAAGAAATGTTCTTGTTTCTCTGTGCTGAACTCTGTCAGAGCAGCTGGTGGGAGCTATGTACCAGAGATGAAGTTGTGTCATAGGTAAAATGGCTGCTGTCTGGCATGCAGTAATTAATCTGATGTTTGCCAGCAAGGCTACTGGGAAAAGGACTGCTGACGAGTAATGCCGAACAAAACAAAAGAGCAAGGAATAATTCTGTATAATTTTAATTGATTTTTTTACCTTTACTCTTTAACTAAACCTAGCCCCTGGGATATAAATTACAACTTGAAGGGAGATGAGACCATATTAGTCTTTATAAACTGCTTGTGTTAGGCAGGAGAAACCTATTTATGAAACAGTCCATGGCACTACTGAAAAAGTTCCAAGAATGACCTGGTTGGGTCCCCCCTGCCCCCACCTCTCCTAGGTATTTTTGTCATCTTCTGGGATGTTGATCCTACTCTCATGAGCTGGGTCAGATTTCCTTTTTTTTTTTTTTTTTTTTTTCTTTTCCCCCCAAACCTCACTGCTGAGGAATTCTTCACCTTCCCATCATCCTGCAGGTCCCCAGAGAAATGGCACACAGTCTTGCTGGAGTAGCATGATTCACCACTGTAACTATCTGTCAGTGTTGCTTGAGAACTGCACTGAAATGGAAAGGAAATCTGTGCCCAACAGGCACAGACATAACTTTCAACAACTGAACTCTTGCCTTTTTTCTGCCTTTTCTTTTAAGAGTGCATACATTTCTACTTGTCAGTGTGCTTTATGGACGAGGTGACATGAAAATAAAGCACATACTCCCCCAGGTTGTGAGATTAAGGGTGGTGCTGAATCTTAGTTTTCTCATAAGCTTGTTTCCAAATCCCATGAAGTAGCATTCTTGAAAATCAGGAAAGGCAAATAGTTACATACAGTTTCTGACAAAGACTAGTAGCACATCCTTTTTTTATGGAAAGAGTTTTAGTAACAAGGTAACTTGTTTCTGTAATCATTTCATGAGAGACTTTCTGGGTCAGAAGCTGCGCCTGAACCAGAGTTTATAATGATCAAGAGTGCAGTCACTGAATTTTGAGGAGAGATTTGATAGAGGTTGGTTGGTGGATTTTGCAGGTTAATGGGGTTGCCTTTTGTGAACAGATAAAACCAGCTCATGGTTGTTGAAAAAATCAGGTAAATGGGCAGTCAAGGAGATAGTGGCAGAGCAAAGGCCTGTATAGCTCCAGGTTAACAGCGCATGCAAGACCTGACAGTCAGGTGTCAGTTGATGGGATTATGAAAGAAAGAAAAAAAGAAGGGAGAAAACCCACCTGATACAATCAAATAAAGAGCCAGCACAATTGTTTTAGTATTTTAGAACAGAATTAGGGGATAGCAAGTTGGGATTTGTAAAGGCTAAAGTAGAGGAGATTGCAGTAGTTAAGACATGAGATTATTATGGATGGTAAATTTTCTATCTTGTCTTCCTGGAATTTGAAATAATTTTGATAAAATTTTGGTAAAAATAAAAATTAAAGAAAAGGAGAAAGAAGGAAAAAAGGACACTCTGTAAACCCAAAAAAATAATTTTATTGCAATCTGTCTGTGAAAGAAAAATGGCAGAAACAATGTCTCCTGAAATTATCATAAGCATTTTGAATATTGAGAATATAAAATGAACTTTAAACCACGGGGTTTTTTACACATCCATGCCTATATGGGTGTCTGTGTGCCTATTCATACATACACTATTACAGTTCATCACCAGCCAAGGTGTGGTAAGTTTTAAAAATTGCTAAAAGCTTCAGTTGTTTTCCATCTGAAGTCTCATTTTAATCCTTTGATTTTGCCGTGGAAGTCTTGACCCTTGTAATGGTGTTTCATTTTTTTCATGAACTTTGAATGTAACAAGGTTTTTGTTACCTCTGTAGTCAAATTTGAGTAAACCTAAGTAATTTTCATACTATAAATGAAAAAAGCATAATTTAGATATTTTTTCCCTTATTTCACATTGTCACATTTCATTGTGCTTACCAAATGTGCTCTCTTATTATAAGGCATTTTCAAAGTCTTTGCAATGGTGGTACAATCTTTATCTGTTACAAGAAGTTGGAAATGGGTATGGATGATTCATTTTGAACAGCTATTTTGGTGGTGCACACATCATCTTAGATATGACTTTACATAAAATGGATGGGAAAATGCTAGTTTATATACCTCCTCCACCTATCTATTTAAATGAAAATCCATAAAACTTGAACAGGAGACTTGTCATTTGGATTCATTTGGAAAGAACATACTTTAAAAATAAGGGAAAAACAAGGAAGATGCTCAGGAGTGGTAAATGGTGATCAGCTAACTGTGAAATGGAGGAAATGCTGTGGGCAGTATCAAAACTCACCCTTGGCTTTAAAACACAGGTGTTTGCAGTGCCTGAAGATAAAATGATCCCAACCAGATAAAATAAAATTAAAACTGCAACAAGGCAAAAGAGAAGATCTACATATGTTCTGACACATTGAAGCAGAAACAACTACGCTCATAGGTGGTTTGGGTTTTTTTTTTTTTTAGTAGTTTGGAAGGATGGAGAAGAAAGGGAGAGGATGGGTCTTTCACTAGTGTTTGTGGAGGAGGGCTGGATGGGGTGAGGTTTCTGGGAAAAAGATAATCACAGAAGTTAACCTTTCAATGGGAGAAGTTAGACTTTAACAGATATGATTTTTGAAAAAATGTAAATCTTTTGCATTGATTAACACCTGTGTTATTTTTATTGCTGTGGGTACTGGCTTGAAGTTGCTGCTAGTCTGTTTTGTGATGTGTAAAATACAGCATTATGAGGAAAAGAATGTAATATGAAGAAAAGAATATGATAATAATATGATAGCTATTTTTAAATTGCAGAAACAAAATCTTCAAACTACAATGCACTTTTCCTCATTTATAATGAAAATAGTGTATTGAAAAAAGTTTACTGCAGCTTTGAATGAACAGTGAATTAAAGTGATGAAAGTTCTGTGACACTGGGTTTGGTTCCTTGCTGATTGCTGAGAAATAATACAAATTTCTCAATGCAGGAGGAAGTCATGTATAAAAATACAATTTTAATAATGCTTATCTTTTTGCACTCAGACTGTGAATAATATAGTTTTAAGGGTTTAGTTTAATCTCTCTACAGCACTACTTTTCTTCTTTGTTTATAGGCTGCAGATGTAACTCAGGCCAGACAAAAGTCCTGGTGAAGTAAATGAGATGGTACACCTGCAAAGTTTAACCAGTCACTTTTTTTGTGAGCAAATAGTAGTTCCAAGTCAGTGCAGAACTATTGTCATAAGTATTTCCTTTAGTTCTTATGTTCTAGTTCTTTTCACAGCTCTCCTTCCATTCGGGACATGTTTGTTGTAGGATATATGTGTCCTGACAAAATATTTAAAGGTGAACAAAGAGGGAATGTACTCAGAGAAAGGAACAACTTAGTCTTCTTCATACTGTGAAAATAATTGATATACTTGGTGTGCTCCTGTGTTTTGAATGATAATATATACATGCAGCATAAATGGATGAAAGAAAGTCTGAATTTAAAGGAAATAAGTTCCCACATCTTTCCTGCAATCTCTTCTTCTTACAACATTGATATATTTGACTTCTTAATTTAAATTACCTCTTTAAAAAAATGTCTGATAGATTGTCTTAAAAAGATTAAATCCTCTGTTTAGCAGTGGAGCAGTATGTAAAAGGAAGCTACAAAGACATCTTAACCAAATTTGAAGTCACATGTTGTGAGTTCTTATAGCGCAGGTAGAATTGGAGACACTCTGGTGAACGGTGAGAGAGAGTAGCCTGATCTACAAAGGCTGCTCTTTCAGTTGGTCTTTAAAATTTAGGGTGGACAAGTATTCAGGTTTGCTTATGGAAGTTAGGAACTGGTCTTGTTACTGAAATATCAGATCAATAACTCTCTAAGACCAATTTGTAGTTGTTAGAAGGCAAGGCATTCTTTGTTACAGTGCTGGGCGCGCACGCAAATCAAGTCGCAAATGTCAACATGCTTTTTGGTTGAATGGCTACAGCCTTTATAGACCTTTCTCATTATCTTTCCCCGAAAAGGCGGTGTTATTCTAATGATTTCCCAGAAATGTTTTGCATAGATTCCTTCCCCCTTGCGTGTGCTCTATCAAGCAGAACTAACTGGGTCGGTGGTCTTCTGAGGGTCTCTAGTGGTTGTCTGTAGTCTTCCTCACGATATCCTCTAGTTGAATCCTCCTTCTTGAGCACAAGCCAGGGCCCCTTTTCTGATGCAACCTCTTGTAACAGTCGTGTAGATATTTGCTAGGTATCTCCTTGACATCTGGCATGTGTCGATGGCTTTGTCTCCTTGATGTCTCCTTGATATCTGGGGATCACTTTGAAGGAGCTCCTGCGGTTCCTGCAGTTTCCATACATTCTTCTTTCATCAGCAAACAGGCTATGCAGAGTTTGAGGACCCAAAGTTTCACATAGTTTCACAACCCCTAATTCAAATGTTAGCCAAACCAAAATTCATACAAAAGTAGAAAATTTCGCTTCATAAGTCTCAAGGAGGATCAACTTTGTTCTTATGCATTACAGCAGAGCTTCAGCTCATGGTTATCACCTGCAATGAGTTGCCCGTGCAGCAGTAATGTATTGCTGTAAGAGAGAGATTGTTCTTCTACTAATGCTTTCATGAATTGAAGGCTTACCAGTAATTTTACAATGCCAGTCCCGGTTCTAAGTCAATATTTACAGAATTTCATTATTCACACCTGTTAATTCCCCAGCAAATTGAGGACAGCTAACCAAAGCAGCTTCAATTTGAAGAAAAAGGACACTGCCATGAGATCTCAATGATTTTTTTTTTTTTCCTTGTCTTATATTCACTGGGACTATTCTGCTATTTTTCTGCCTCTAGTTGTTTGTTAAATGAACTTACATAGTCCTGTTGTAAATTAGACTTTAAATTGTTTGGTGCAGGAGTTGTGTTGTCGTGTGAACTTTGATAGACAAGACGTTGGTTGACCAAAATACCATTTGTAGATTTTGATTAATTCTGCAATCCAGGATTTAACAGCTCTTTCTAATAGATCTTTAAAACTTTGTTTTTGTGATTTTTATCTTTTTCTAAAGTAGTCCTTTAACTCATATTCAGAAAGAAAAGAAAATTCTCCTAGAAGAAATACTTGATGCCTTATGCAAACTTTTACAGGGAGAACGCCTGTTGCAAAATGACCTGTATCTTTACTGCAATGGATTTGAAAGAGCAAAAGGTCAAAAATCTCCTAATGTGTTTTTGAAATCTAAATGTCAGCACAGTACATTTCAGAAGGGCTCTTGGCACTCTGTAGAAATTGCATTTGTCTTTCGCTTTTAATTTTATACCTGGAAGGGATTAGGGGATATTCCTTTCAGCTGATGGCTAAAGGGTAAAACAGAAAATATTTTTAGAATGGAAGATGCATGTCAGAAAAGATATGCACTCAGAGGAATGTGGTATGAGGAAGTATTTATAGAGTTTCATTATTTTATGTGAGTGATGTAGAAAAAATTTAGCAAATTTCTATCTACTATGCCAAGTCTCTGTGTTTCATTTGCTATTAGTTGGTTGGTACAGTATTATTCATGACTTATTTCCTGCTGAAAAGGTATCTTACATAGGAGAATATCATCTAAACAAAAATATCATTTCCTAGAAAGCAATGTTTAGACTCTTGATTTATAATTTACTCATTCTATCTTTTCATCACCTGTCATTTTTCTACAGCTGCTCTCTCTTGATAGTGACCTTGCAAGAGGACAGAGGAATTTCAGTTTTTAGGAATTTGAGCAAGCTGCTACTCAGTCTTGTATTTTACAATTTGGGTATACAATACATAGTATTCTTTAATTCAATTTAAAGCAGTTTAACTTGGAACAACCCAAACTGAAGTGCAGGAGAAGCTTTAAAAGCTCATCCATCTTTTTCCTTTTCTCTTATGTTCTTGTTATCATCTGAGAATACTTGTCTCTAATCTCTTCAGTGGCAGGGCAAAGCAAGGATTTTTAAAATAGGATTTGAGGAACGTTTTCAACAGTTTTGCAGCCCTGTTGAAAACCATTGTAGATTTTGCAGCTGACCTGGTTTTGTTGTTGTTATTTGTTTGTTTTAAACTGATCCAAACAGTGCTTTTAAATACATGGTACAAAAGGCGCTGAGAGGAATGTATTAACAGCTGAGAGCACATAACTTCACTAACAGTTGAGACTTTCCCAGTATGTTTTATCTGCTGTTGGAAAAATTAGTAAAAGGCTGTGAGAACTAATGATAAAAAGAGGCTATAACCTCTGAGAGATACGGAAAATTCACTTTTTGGCATCTGTGCAAACCATGTAGTTTACTGAGCAAAAGTGATTTATGTTTGATTTTTGCACAGCAAATATGCACTACATATAGATGTTCTCCACTGGGGCATTACAATTGAGTTTAATAGCTTGAAATTAGAGAAACTCTGTGGTTGCTGAGGAGTAATTATTGATGGAATAATTACTTTCTTGTGGATGTAATTATTTACCTTAGGCAATGTCATGTTTGTAAGGTTTGGTGAGGTTGAGTGGGCTGCTGTTCCATCGCAGCTTCAGCTGATATAAAAACTGGATATTGGCCTTTCTGGTTTCAACTTCTCTTGCAGCCGTGGTCCCAGTCCTGCCTTGCAGTGGCTCTTCTACTCATCTTTGAGCTGATCTGAGTCCAGCTTAGGCTGCAAGGAAGCTATGGCTGCAAGGTGGAAGAAGCCTATGAACCACATAAAGCTGACACTGAAGTTGAAGGAAGAGCATTTAGATAAGATGGGGTGCTTGGGGTTTCATTCCTCAGTAGCTGCCTACCTGAACTTTAAAAAATAGGATGAGTAGCTGATTTTGTTGAAAGAACTACTTATATAGTGGATATGCTCCATTCTTTCCAGGGAGGACAAACTTACCACAAGATTGCATGTAATTTTAGCATTTGGTTTAACACCCTTTGAATGTTCTGTGATTAATGCATTTCCAGCTACATTTGCTTTAAAAGGAAAATCTTCAGTACTTCATAATTCCTCTCGTGTTTTTTCTTTGGTTTGTTGGGTTTTTTGGTGGTTTTTTTTGTTTGTTTGGTTTTGGTTTTGGTTTTGTTTTTTTTGAGGGGTCATTGCAGAAAGCAAAATCAAAACTTCTGTGTCTTTGTGACCTTAAATTTGAATTTGAGATATTGTATCAGTTAGCTTCCATTCAAGATTTTCTTGTTTCCTGTAGCTGCTTGGCTATCAGCATGCTTTCACTTGGGCAGTCATAATGCCCTGTAGTTGAAAGTAAGATCCATGAAGGAATATATGCTGAGAAAAGTAGAAAAAGAATCCCATTTCCTTCTCCCTGCCTATCTGGAGCACATCTCCTGTGAAGATGTGGTTGTTCAGGCTGGAGAAGAGAAAGCTCCTGGGAGACCTTATAGCGGCCTTCCAGTACCTAGAGGTCCTACAGGAAAGCTGGAGAGGGAGTTTTTCAAGGGCATGTAGTGATAGGCAAGGGGTAACAGTTTCAAACTGAAAGAGGGGAGATTTAGATTGGATATTAGGAAGAAATTCTTCGTTGTGAGGGTGGTGAAGCACTGGCACAGGTTACCCAGAGCAGCTATGTCTGGCCTCTTCCTGGAAGGGTTCAAGGCCAGGCTGGATGGGACTTTGGGCAACCTGGTCTAGCGGAAGGTGAATCCTGTCGCGGGGGATTGGGGCTTGGATGATCTTTAAGGTCCCTTCCAACCCAAACAGTTCTGTGATTCTATGATTTAACCCTGCAGTGAAGGCTAGGGAAGGAAAAAAGACCAGAAACATTTTTTTGATGGAGCTTAGGGAGACTGAAATAAATTTTCCGTAGATATTGTTGTCTGCAATGCCTCTTCATGAGTTCAAAACAAGCTTCAGTGATCACGCATGGGAAGCAGGGAGAGCCTGCATCTGAGGAGGAGGATGTGGCACTGCTTGCTCTGGCAGACGACAGTTGATAGATCTGCTTGGGCGTGCTCTATTCTCTGGTACGTTTACTAGCTAAAAGAGCTGCTTGGCTTCAAAATTGAAATGATTTGCATTGTAAACCAGCATTGTGAGGAATCTGTAGAACCTGTACCCAAGCAGAAAAAGTAACAAAAATTCATGCAGTTTTTCTACCATGAGATTGTTCTTGGATAACGGAGCAGTGTGACTCTCACTGCTCTCCGCATTAGTGTGGATGACGAGGTTTATTTGTCACTTATGAACGAGAAATCTGAGTGTACAGAAACTTCACGAGCATGAGCAAATATACAGATCTACATGCAATAGTGGTGCAGAGGTTAATTTTGTGATTCTTACCATGTCTCATGATAATTACTTTCGGCACCTTTGTGTCTAGGCCTAATTCATCTTGCAAAGATAAGGTAATAATTTACCACTTAACCTCATTCTTCATGTGCCAAATAACACAATAGTACAATAAAAAATTAGACGTGCAAGTTGGGAGTAAAGAATGGAGGCCAATATCTTGGGCAAAAGCAATATTTGAATGGTAAAATAGGCAGGATCACAGGGAAATTCTGTCTCAAAACAAGTCATGCTTTAGCCAGGAGTCTTGCATTAGTATTTTCCTTGGTAAACTGAGATTTGCTGTGGTGAAACGTGTAGGATTCTCCAGCAAACATTTGTAGATTTCAAAAGAGGACATGGTTCAGACAGTATTGCTGTGCCATTAGTGGCATTTTATGGTAGGCTGTATAAAATCGTATATGCCTAGTTAATTTTGAGTTTGGTACTATTGCTCAGACACACTGTGTGTAAATATGCCTTGGTTCAGGCTAAAAAACCATCAAACCCCAAACCTGAGATAGTTTTTAGTGTATTTGAGATAAGGATGGCACAAGGTAGTCCGGATAAGGAGGGGGAATATTTAAGAAATCCCAAGGTGAAAGAGGCTGTAATTGCTGCTTGGCATCTGAAGAGATCTAAAGTGTAGCTTTTTCTCCATTAAATCTCCTATGTGTGTGAGTTATGTTTAGAGTTGAATAATTGTTTATGTGTAAATAAAGCTATTGCAGCTTTCTGTCCCTCTGTAAGGACTATTTTAGCTTAATTATGTAGAAGAGATGTGTGGGGAGCTGGGGAATGTTCATCTTGTGATTCATTTTAAATTTGCTTCTTGTATATTTGCCACTTGTAATTGTTTGGGTTTGGGTTTTTTGTTGTGGGGTTGGGTTTTTTTCCCCTGCATCGAAGAATGTGGATTTTTTCTTTCTGTTTTTAATTTAATAGCTGACATTTTCAGTCTTTATGGAGAATTGAAGAAAGCTGAACTGTACCTTCTTTTGTCATCACTGAAGTGGGCTGATATACTACTGTTATTTCTCACCGTGGATGTTTGAACAACTGTAGAATCGTTTTAGAGTTAATAGTGCCTTTCTTACGGTGTGATAGAATAAAACTCATGAATTAATCTCTTCAGTGGACCTTCGCTCCTCTTACAGCGAAGTTTCACTGTACTGTAAATGCTTGGTATTATGTCAGTTCCCTAGAAGTAGTCATTATCGCCTACATACTTGGTGTCAAGTGCTACTTTCTAAAGGGATTAGTACCTTTTCCGCCTCCTCCCCCACGCTTGCTCAGCTAAGTAGAAGAAAATCCAAATTACTGCAACTATACAGGATGGGAGACGGAAAATAATGCCCCTGATTTGGTTGCCATTTCAAGGAGAGAAATGAGATAGAGGATTTTATTCCTCTTCACTAGCACTTTTACAGTGACCTAATTTCACCTGATGTCAGTAGGTTTAGCATGGTAGGTCAGAGCAAAACGGGCCTTAAGTGTTTCAAACCCTCTCTGCATGCTACGGAGTGGTTAATTAAGGAAATGGGTGTTGCAGGCTAGACACTGTGGAAGAAAACACAACTATTTGCTTTCTCTGTAATATGGAAGGAAGCAAAACTTCAATCAAAGTAACAATAAAACCAAATCCAGATCAAAGGGGACCTTGAACCAGAAAACAAATTTTCCCCCCCCCCCTTTTTCTTTGTTACTTCCGTAATATACCTATGCCTATGAGAAGATTTGGCTAATTGGCCTCTTATTGGTTATTTGCCAGTCACCTGGCAACAACCATGCGTAGCTCTTTTATAAGAGCATGAATTTGTTGTCTTTTACCAGGAAGGACTGACAAAAAAAGAACAATGCAGAGATTAGGGGGGGAAAAAAAGGGGAGCAAAAATGCTGTTTACTTTTTTCCACAGTTGATATCCCATTCACTTGGACGCTACCTGTGCACCTAATGAGGAAACCCAGAACAAGAAAGAATGGTGTCACGAAGAAAAAAGTTCATAAAAGCATCCCAGGCAACATGCACCTGTATCAGCAACACCTGTTTTTGTAGAACAGAAAGAAAAGCAGCATGCTTTGATTTAAATTGTGTTTACAAAGGTGAAAGAGAGACAATAGAAGAAGCAGTTAAGAAATAGAAGAAGCTGCCGCATTAGAAAGATTGGCGGGGGGAGCGGCATTTGCTTCCCCGTCTCTTTTTTTTTTTTTTTTTTGAATTTCCAGTCATGCCGACTAAGCACTCAATCTGGATGTTTCTGCTGAAATTTGCACTGAAACAATTCTAAAAACTTTTACGTTTTCTTCTGATTCTTGTTTAGCATTCCTTTGAAATAAAGGACTGAGATTAAAATTCCTTCCTTCTTTTTTTTTTATGCCTTTAAGAAGACTCATGCAGCCAGAAATGTAAGATTGTATGTTTGGATAGTTGTCTTAATAAATAAAAGGCCATGGACTTTAGACTGCAAGATTTAAATTCTGTGGAGAACTACAGTGACGCCAGCACTCTGGGCGATGACATTTTGGTGCATTCCATGGAATTTGCATTTCAGAATGTTTAATAGGTCTGTTCTGCTCAGGTTTTCTGGAGGAGTTTTATGTTTTTGGAGCAGAGGTTTCTAAACTGTGGTACTAACGTCACTAGTGATACACTTCAAAGCGGTGTGCAGAAATGGCAGCTCACAATTCCGTCTGTACAAATTAAATGCCTTTATGCAGGCTATTCCTCTGCTTGGTGGATTGGCCTGGTTTGCTGCTGTTTTCTCTGCAATCTGGTGGCTGTGTTCCACACTACCATCCTGCGCAGGACCTGGCTGGTAAGAAGGCCGACATTTGTTGTTGGTCCTGGGCAGCTCCTCCATGCAGGCAAGTGAGATAAGACAGTGGGCAGAGATAAGGGCAGTGCACTGGGATTCGGGTTTTGTGGAGCAAGATGGGAAACAATTCTGGAGGTGCAGGGGGGTGAGGTCCCTACTGCCAGTGTTCGGGCACACACTAAGCACTCAATCTGGATGTTTCTGCTGAAATTTGCACTGAAACAATTCTAAAAACTTTTACGTTTTCTTCTGATTCTTGTTTAGCATTCCTTTGAAATAAAGGACTGAGATTAAAATTCCTTCCTTCTTTTTTTTTTATGCCTTTAAGAAGACTCATGCAGCCAGAAATGTAAGATTGTATGTTTGGATAGTTGTCTTAATAAATAAAAGGCCATGGACTTTAGACTGCAAGATTTAAATTCTGTGGAGAACTACAGTGACGCCAGCACTCTGGGCGATGACATTTTGGTGCATTCCATGGAATTTGCATTTCAGAATGTTTAATAGGTCTGTTCTGCTCAGTAAGTTTGGAACTCCTTCCCTACAGAAAGGAGCGCTGTTAGTGACACTAACTTTTTTCGTATTTAAATAGTGGCATATAGAGAAAACGAAGTCTTCAGATCAGTACTTGTTACTAGGAGCTCATAGAAGACAGAAACAATTTTACAAAGGTGGTAGTGGAATAAAAAAACCACCAATACTGGAGGTTTTGATGGCATTCCAGAAGCACTGATCTTAAAGGTCTTTTCCAGCCTAAATAATTCGGGGTGGGGTGTGTTTGAAGAGATGCTCTAGGTGTTGCTTGATGCATACAGAAACTTTACATTCGTTATGCAAAAATTGTGTCCATTCTGAAGAGTTTTGTTGTTTTTTTTTTTTTTAAGAGATCCTACTTGAAATCTGAGTAAGCAGTTACAATTCAGTCTTGTATGTGAAGATCTAGAAATAGAATTAAATTAATAGAGGTAATTTTGACACAAGGAGCAAAGAATATGGAATGTGGAAGGTAAGCAAGGAAAGTAGGAGTTGTTTCACAAGGTTGGACAGAAGAACTGGGCTAGCTGGGGCTGGAGTTCCTACAGACCTGAGTCTTGTATTGACTTTTCATGCTTGCTAAGTCTATGTTCTGAGAATTGACTACATAGGTTAAAAATGGGGATAAAGGCCCCTTGAACAGTTTTGAGGTTATTGTATGAAAATAAGTGTTCAGTGTCTTTAAGAACTCACTGAAAAGTAGTCCTCCTTAGCTCTGTGTGATTATGTTCAGTAAAGCATTGGAGTTGAGTTTACACCTCTGAATTTTTGCTGCAATGCAGCAGAGTGCAATAAAATGCCTCAGTGGTTTGGCTATTTAATATTTATTTTATATTTATGCAGTAGATTGTATCTGTTTATGGTAGACTTTCAATACTGAAAGATTATCTGAGTATTTAGCAGACTTCTCTTTGTCCTGACTCTACATTTAGGAGATGATCTGTTGTGTATATACGTAGGAAACAGACATGGTGAAACTAAATCACTTGGTCAAGGTTACAGGGAGAATTTGTGATGGATGTTGAAATTAAATCTGGATCTTCCTAGCTATGAGCTAATACTGTTGCAGCAGAGTCATCCTCTTATCTAGAAATCTTTTATTTCATCATAGGCTTGTTTGTGGCTTTGGCCAAGTTTACAGCAGACACAAACTTGTCTGCAATACCCAACTTGGGAAGCTTCCATTGAAAAGCTATTAAGCAAGCAGCCCCTCCCCTCCCATCCCAAACTATTGAGCAATATGACCCCCTACTTCTTTAAGTGCTGTGAAGAATTTAGTGTTGTTAAGCAAGTGTGAGTTCAGAGTTCAAGAGAGCCTCAATTAATGTTTTAGTTGGATGGAGAGAAAGCACTTTATTTGAGGTAGTACTTTGAAAAAGTATCTTGGAGGTAGTTTCAGTACGGGGAGTAGAACTGAGCTCAGAATTGAAGGTGTTGTCCTGGCCATAGACCTCCGTGGCAGACAGTTGCTACTAAAGGTACAAACAGAGGGATCATTGGATGGATGGGACATGCCTGCATTGCTTTTGGGTAGAACTATCAAACCTAATTTTAAGTATCTGGCTTGAATACTGATAGTATAATTGGGACAGCATGGAGTTCAGCACAAACTAATTGCTCAGTACTTCACTGAAGTATTTTTCAGGATGATGTAACTGAACATAAGCTGTGCTAACTTTCATTCTTTTACAGCTAAATATACATCTCTCTAGTCTTGCTGAGCTTGAGCTGGTTGTGCGGTGATGAAGAGAGAGGCAACATTTTATGTAAGGCGTGTGTAGGAGATCTGAGAGATCTCTGCAGGTATCATATTAGAGCGTATAAATGTGGAAACGGTTATTTACAGATGAAGTGCGGAGTGAGAGAGGAAGGGAGTAAAGGATCTGAATCTCACTGTTATGTTATCTCCAAAGAAGTGCTGAATATCACACTATTTGCTCAGTGTAAACTGAAATTGATGCCTGATTTCATTAGGTGCCAAATATATAAAAGATTGGCTATTGGTTTGAAAATCAAGACTTCTGGCTAATCTCACTCTTGAGGCTTTATTTTCTTAACAACTTGAGGTCTGGAGCCTTTAAAAGAAAAAAAAAATCCAAACAGCTCATTAAAGTTATCACTAAATCTTTGTAAAACTGTATTAATTAAACTTGATGCCATTTTTTGTATGCCCAATGGCAAATTTTTTAGCTCTGCTTGCTGAATGCGGATTGGACAAGTATTGTGCAAGTCACTAGTTGTGTTTTAATATAATTACTTGGATTGGGTCTGTAAGGGATAGAAAAACTTAAGTGCCAGGCCTTCATTTCCTTGTACTAGTTATGCATTTCTTCCATTAAGATTGAAATCACTAACTCTTCTCGTGCTGATTCTGCAAACACACATAGCATGTTTTACTGATGTAACTCCATTGCAATCATGTTCTCTATTTATATTGCCCAAATAAATCATGTGTTTAAATTTTCTCATGAAACAGCAGAAAAGAAATCAGATTTTCTTACAAGTGAGGTAATTTTGCTCTTTACAGACTGTGGTTTCAAGATGTCTGTCCTTTGTGGTAATTGTTATTTCTACCTTCAAGAAAACAAAGAATCCAAAACTTGTATAAGCTAGATATTCTGGCATAGGTTCTTACTTTATTGCTGTTATATCTCTGATTTGTATGAATCATGTTTTTCTACTGGATTGCTTAAATACCATATTGAAGGATTTCAGGTCATCCTTTTATGGCTCTTTCTTCTGCAAGAGGTAGGTAAATGCCTAGCTTCAACTTGGAAATGGGAAAAGCAGAATCATCAGCACTTTGTCTGTAAACAGTAGAAAAAGACAGTAACAATTCCTGTTCCTTAGTATCTGTCTATTTGGGAATGAAAGCTAAATTTTGACATTACTGATGGAATGGAGATCACAGTTTACAGTAGCAGCATGGGTTTGTGTGTTTGGAGTGTTCAGTGGTGTGTGGGGTTTGTTTTGTTTTGATTTTTTAATCAATGTAATTTATTTTAAACTGTTAGAATGTGTTGTTACAAAATTTGGAAAATTTTATAATTGTAAGTTTTAAGACCAGTTTAAGGCTGGTCTCTAGTTTTATTAGTCAGCTCTGTAACTCTAACTAGAAATTATGTTTGACAAAAGGTTTCCACGGTTGTTAAACTTAAATGCAAGCAGGTACTCTTCCTTCCAGTGCACTGAGTTTCTTTCACCAGTTGGTTTACAAATACCTCTCTTCACACCCATTGAAATAATATACTTTGAATGAAATTAACTTATTCTGCTTCTTAGTAATGTGATAGACTTTGAGTTTATTTCTGTGTAATTAATTTATTTTTAGCTTAGACTGTGAGAAAGGAAATTATGTAAAATGAAGTTCTGTTTTCAGAAGTGTCAGGATTTTTTTGTAATCTTATAGGGAGGAAGAGGAGGCTTCAGGAAGATGCTTTCCCAACTGTTTCAGAGGATAGACATGGGAAACAGTTCTTTAATTTCCTTAATAACAAATGTTCATTCTCATATCTGTACATTTTCTCTGAAAACTATTCTGGAGTGCTTTGCTTTCTGCCTGCATCAGTGGCAGGAATTCAGATGACATTATTGAGAATGCAGGTTCAAATCTGATGTGGGATGCGTGTTTTGGCCTTTCACATTGGCATAGAATCATAGAATGGCTCAGGTTGGAAGGGACCCTAGAGATCATCTAATCCAACCTCCCTGCCATGGGCAGGGCCACCTCTCAACTAGACTAGATTGCTCAAGGCCTAATCTAACCTGGCCTTGAACACCTCCAGGAAGGGGGCATCCACAGCCTCTCTGGGCAATCTGTTGCAGAGACTCACCACCCTCATACTGAAGAACTTTTTCCTAACATCTAGTCTAAACCTACTGTCCTTCAGTTTAAAACCATTTCCTCTTGTCCTGTCGCTGGACAGTTTTGTAAATAGTCCCTTGCCAGCCTTCCTGTAGGTTCCCTTCAGGTATTGGAGACCTATTTAGCTATAAAATGATCTTTCTGACAGCCAAGGGATGCCATTTTCTCTTAGGATAAAATCCTTTGGACAACTACAGGATTCTATATGTTAATTAGTTTAAATAATAGATTAAACTCTTGTCTTGTACAGTATCGTGTAAAGTCGCTATGAATTTTTTTCCAATTAAGCCTGTGAACGCACAGTCCATTTTCTTCATAGCAAATTAGATTGCCTTTGGACACTGAAGGTGTTGTTGCTTGCCCTGCTGTGTACACTGAGTGGAAGACCGATCAGGTTGCTGCAGAGCGACATGCAGCTCTAAAAATTAGCGCTCTTGAAGGCTGATTCAGTTGAGTCAGCTAAAACACGGCAAGCAAATGAATGCAAATACTTCAGGTGGCACCATGGACTGCTGCTAGTGTTGACTACACCAAGTGTTGTGTGTGATCATTAATTAACGGGGACCTCAGGATTTTAATAAAACAGGAAAAATCAAAGGCTGACAGGTAGTGTAAAATGTGTCTTCGAGAAATCATTGCTTTTTTTAAAGGATATTTGAGCTTAGCATTTAGGTGATTCATTAGATAATTAATTATTTGACAGTCAGTGCTAGTATTTAGCATCTCAGTGGTTTGGGTCTTTGAGTCTTCTTTCCCCATTCACAGCAGTTGTATTTACAAAAATTCCATTATTTTAAAAGTGGAAAACATAGAATTCTGAATTATGTTTCATTATATATTTTATTATTTTATCTCTTACACATATTATGATCTTCCATTGTTGTTCCTGAGATGGAATTAATGAAATGGCAAGAGGAAAAAAACCTCAGCAGGATTGAATTTTACAAATAATATGATGAGGGTTGTCATCACTACTTTATCTAAATGTAACGCTGTAAGCATCTCTGTTGCTTGTGAATAAGATGATGTTTGAAAGCTACAGCAGCTCTCAGGAAACCTAATTTTCCTCTCCACAAATCGAAGTTAAGAATATTAAATATAATTAATATAGAATATCTGTGTTGAACTGTTGTATGATATGTGAGCAGAGAACATTTAGATGTCTAGTGAACTAAGTTGAGGACACAATGCAGGACTGCAAAATTTATTTTTATCCTCAAGGTCAACTAACATCTTTGAAGACTTACATCAGTGTTCAAGAAATACAGGTCTTAATCCTAACCTTGAATGTAATTGTGTAGTTCTACTCTGTACAATTTATATATATAAATATATGTGTTACTTATTATTTTCTTTTCCTTGAGCTTTTGAAAATAACTCTATAAGCTGTATGTTTTTAGAGACTGGAATATCTGACTCAGACAACAGCACAATGAGGTGTATAACAAAGGTACAAAGCTGTGTTAAAAAAAAAAGACTATTTGTATTAGGAAATTATTATGGAGTCCTTCCAAATATATGAATTTCTAAGAAGTGATGCTATTTCAAGTAGAATTTGAGTAGCAGCTGCTTATCTGATGGTGCTGGACACTTTCAAAATTAAGCTGAAATGGCAGATAAATGCTTAATGGTCTTAAATTATCAGACCATTAACAGCCCATGCATAAACCACCTGTAACAGAGGAGAAAAGAATAATGCTTTTCTTGCTTTGACTGGTTTACAAGTACTTAAAATTTTTTTCCCCTTTGTTCCCTTTTTTTTGGAATGATTTAAGTAAACTTTGCCTATTTCTTTTCCTAACTTTCCAGTGAGACTTTTGCATTTATTTACTAGTTATTTACTTTTATTTTATTTTCACCCATTCGTTATATGTTAATGGAGATTTGGATGTTGGCGTGATCTTCACGTATTCATCAGGTAAGGGCATACGCCAGAGAACGAGTTGTATGGTAGTTTATACCAGTCTCAGATAGGCAGAGGCTGTTGCGATTTTATAACTATGATGTGCAGTTTTATTACTGGATGTTAAGACATCCAACAGATGTATTTGGAGCAAAAGCCTTGCTAAGAGATCATGTCTATGACTTTGCTCTGGAAAAAGGTGATGGTGATGTTAGGCATCCATATGGACAAGTTCTGGATGAGGCCTTGAGTTCTGGGCTCATGAATTTGATGCTGGTCCTAGAACGCTTCACTGTGGTCTCTGTGGTCCTCTGAAGGGGAATTTGCCTGTGTTTGTGGTGTGAGATCATAAATGAAATGTATCATTATGGGGTTTCCTTCTGCCCCTGCAAAGTAACGTGTCCTGTTCTTTGTGCTTAAAAGTAGTCGCATTTTCCTCCATTGCAAACATATTCCTAGTTTGTGAGCATTGCCAGGGTTTTTTTGAGTGAAAAGCGACAACTCTTCCTCTGAGAAAAGGTACTTAAAAACTAGTCAACAAATCATGCCAACTTTCTAGTCTGTGGTCACTGGTAGGTTAAACCAGGGTGTGATCCACCATGACTTACCATGAGTAACAAAAATTTTTTGGATTCTTTCTTGTTGATCTTTTGCTTCTCGTGTTGCCTGGCTTCTTTGCAGCACTGTAGGGGGGCAGAGGAGATACTACCATGCATTGTTTGCCCATAAATCCTTTCTTGACCCTTTTCTGATCAAACACAAGGATAATTTTTTTAACTCTTTCTGAAGAAATAGAACTTTTCCTGTTAGTGAGGAATGTAGTTATCTGCAGCGCATGAATGTTTCTGGTGAAAGATTATTATAATAATGCATAGTTTTAAGGATTATTTTGCTTAGGGGAAATACTAGAAAATATTTCCATTTAGTCACATTGCTGGTTTGACAGGCACCAGTTAAACCCTCCCCCAAGTCCCTGTTCAGTTCTGCTTCTTGTTGCTACCATGTGAATAACATCTTTCACAAAATGTTGAAGATGATGATGTTTATACAGTGCGATGTAGGTATTTGGCAGGTTAGCAGGATCAAAAAGTGATGTATCTAGGGCTTCTCCATACTTGCAGATCATTCTGGAGTAAATTAATGTGAGGATGTGTTTATTCTGGAATGCTCTGTGGCTTTGAAAGCGAGTTAAAGAAAAACAAGAAGAGGCACATGCAAAAGAATTGTGTTTGGATATGGGGTTATTCTAGACTAGATATTGCAGGGTTTTTTTTCTCCAATAACATTTTCGTTCACATGTGGAGTTCTACACTAATTTCCTTTATTCTAGAATAACATTTATGTTTTGGGAAACCCCTAAGCTCAGTTCCTTCAAAAAGTTCTTAAATTCTGGCAGAATTGTCACAATTATTTTTTCATAGTCTTGAATCTGGGATTAAGAAACAGCTAAAGGATCTACATGACATGGTTCAGCCCGGAAACTAAGCATGATGCCCAACTAATCTTCATTTAGAGTGTATTTTTGGTTTGTATACTGTGCGTATTTGTTACAATAAGATTTGAGTCTGATGTTTAGTTTAATATTTATTAATGTGAATAATTGTTTTTGTATAAATTATATGTTATAAGTAAATATTCATGATTACAGTGTCTATACTGATAATTCTTTAAGCTTTCATATTGTAAAGCTCGGAAAAGAAATCCATTTGCTGAAGATTTTTAGCATTTGTTTCAAATGTGTATATAATTGTGAATACAAATTCTAAGTTCTCAGAGTGGTGTATTTATATATAAAAGCGATAAACAGCTCTCAGGATAATTTCAGATCAGGTTTGACTCTGTAGTTGTTTGAACTTCCAGAGTGGCTTATGTGACAGGTGTTCCCAGATGTTCTAGTGGATATGAAAGGACTGATCTGTTGAAGTTAACACCTTTTTTTTTTTTTTTTTTTGCCTTTGTTTTTATTTTTGTGGGATTTTTTTATTGTTGTTTTTGTTTTGGCTGAAGTGCAGCCGTTCTGGCAAATGCTGTCATGGAAGGGAAGGACAGGTCTGCTGTAAAGAGTTTTGGAGCGTACCAGCATATTCCAGCTAATACCAGTGAAACCCTTTGCAGTGTGGGAGCCGGTCTGTGAGTTACCCTAGAAAGTGAGGTGGTGGCTGCCAGCCCCAGTTGGGACTGCTTGTGCTGGTTGAGGAGCACCGGTGATGTCAGCCAACACAAACTGACCAGTTTTCCCAAGGTAGGAGGTTGTGGTGTGGGGAAGGACATCTGAGGTTAATGGTGATTTGTGTGACAGGCAGGCTCCAGCTTCTTTCCGTGCAGAGGAACATCCAGAGCTGCATGGCTATTTACTGGACTTTGTGGCTCTGCAGCAAGGAGAGGCTGGTAGTATTGGGGCTGTAGGGACAGCAACCCAGGGAGGCTAGGGGTGGCTGTGTGGTCCCCTGGGATGGGGCTCCCAGATGTCTGCGTCAACATGCAGGATGATTGCTGGCAGTCACAGAACAGGTCACAGATACCCGCGGCTTAACAAAGCTTAACAGGTCAGATTGCTTTACTCAATAAGCTATACATAGACTTTATCTTATTATATTGGGAAAAAACCCTCAACACAACAGAAGTGGTTCCCTCAAGGTGATTAATTTCTAGGAAATACGTATACTAGTTGTATTATTTGCCGAGCTATTAAAAGTCCTTACTTAATAGCTTGTTAAAATTTTGTTATCCCTTTTTAATTGTTGAGAGTGATTGAACCTTGTCCCACTGTTATTTCCCTTTATGTTAATCATTTGCTTTTACTAAAGTAATATATTAAATAATGCTGATACAGGCTTCAATTCTTAGCCATTTGTAGACTTAAAAAAGACTACAATGATAGCTACTGAGTCAGTCTAATGAGATTTACAGTAAGGATATCAAGGTATGTATGAAGAATCTGTATATTGAAGAATGATAGCTTAAAGAATGTCTTAAAAGGAGGATGCATCTTTTTATTAACATTATTAACAGGCCATATTTGTACTTTAATTCTCTGCTATTATTTATTACTGTCTAATCTGTCTGAGATATGACTATAGCAGTTGAGCAATTTAAATAGAATAATGTTGGGTTTCTTTTTTAAGGTGCAATCCAAGGTCATAGCGTGACCTAGCTATGTAAAGGTGGTACTTAACTTGAGACTCATATCCATATCATAGTTATATGTAGTTTCACAGTAAAGGCTGCTCCTTCAAATGCATCCTGGCTTTGAATATACTTTTCAACTTGAAGATAAGCATTTTCCTGTATGGAGCATTATCCAGTAAGAAGGAAAAACTTCCTCTATAAAATTGTGGTAGTATTTTGCATCAGTGATATCGGAAGAAGGTACCAAACTAAAATTCTTATTCTAAACTTAGTTTTTTTCTGGGAGAGTAGTTTTGGTGAGGTAGTGAGATGGGTCCATGTAACTCATCTCTATATACAAAGTTTTAACCATGTTTCCAAACATCCCTGAAAGTTAGGTGGTTTGAAATCTGTAGTCTGATGCAAACTGATGTGATCCTTTTTAATTGTAGAATCCTGTAATTTGAATTTACATGTCAGTCTCCTACCAGTGCCTCTAAGGACCTATAATCTCCATTAAGAGCAAAAAATGAGTCATGCGAGACTGAAGAGGAAATGTAACAGTCCCTTCCAGCAGAGGACGGGACTCATATGGTGGAAAGCCACAAATGACTTCTGAGTCCCCCTACTACTTCAAACATAGTATGTTACGTACACACAGATTCATGCTAGAAGACTGTTGGCACAAGTCTTGTTTCAAAGACTGTCACATTTATGGGCTTTAAATGCGTACTAAGTGAAAGAGTGATTCCTGTGCATATTGACCGTCTCATTCTTCAGTTCCTAAAAGTTGTGGCAACCTCGGAAAAGTATTCTTTAAAGCTCTTGTTAGGTCAGTTTATTGGTTAAGATTTGTTCAGAGTGTTAGAAAAGTAGTTTCTCTCATCTGCATGTGATATGGAAGATTCTGTCTTTAAACTAAAAAGAAGGTGGAATGCTTGTTTAATGCTGTTTTCATATTCTTAGGATAGTCTTAGACTGTTGAGACCATGAAGCAGCTGATTTCGGCTGTGGATTTAGGTTTAGCTGTATCAGATGTTGCAGATGCTTACTCTGGCAAGTACAGATCGCTTTGGAGGAGACTGTTAAGATACTTTTCTGTCATTGCTGTGGTTAGGCAGTGGCAGTGAGCCAGGTTTACTTAAACTCTATTGGAAAGCTCAGGCTTATTAATACTCTTTCAGTTGGGTCTGCTTTTCTCAGGTTTTGTTCTTGAAAGGGCCTAATGATCTTTCTTCCTGCTTGAGTGATCCTGACAGTCTGGTTTTGTTTTCTGATCACTAATGCTGTGGCAGGGAGGGGGACAGCAATGCCAGCCCAACCTTGTAGACATCTGCTCTTTTTGGGCATGCTGTTAGGGAATGGAAGAAGGAAAAATTTTGTATTCATAGATATCAGATGGTAGAGATTGAAGGATGGGAGGTAACTGCATTGTTGGCTGGCTGGTAGGTTTCCTTTCAGATACTGAGAAGGCTGGGATTCTGATCTAGGAAGTGAGCTGATGGGAACTGCAGTAATTTATCAGTCAGAACAGTTAGTGATTTGTAGAGTAAAATAAATGTGGTAGATATAATAGAACAGTTCAAGGCAACTATGAGCTTATGTGTTTTAAGTGCATACTGCTTCTCTCCTAACCTCCAGTACTTCACTGAGGAGACTCAGGTATGTCAAATACCCTTCCTTCAAAGGTAGGAAAGAGTTAACCAATCAAGCAATTTATAGCTGCTGTAGTTTAAACTAATGATCATACTTATTTTATAGTTAGGGAAACTGAAGCACAGTGGGATCAAGTGACCTACTAACATCTCATAGTCAAGAAACAGCAGGGCAAGTCCTTGAATTTGAGTGCTCTGAGGTCCCTCTCCTCTAGTTCTTTTATTAGGTCATATTGCTTCCTAGGATAACAACATGTTTGTGCAATTTCGAAATGCAAGCTGCTTCATTGCAGAAATATTACTGCAGAATGTTACAAAACTGGAGAAAGACAGAGTCTGAAAACAGATTTTTAAAATGTAGCAAATGAGATTTAAAAATATGAAAGGCTGCCAGTCTGCTGTTCTAGTTTAAGTATCTGGGTTGTGATTAGAAAAATATTAGAAATCTGCTGATGATATCCAGTGCTCTTCCTCTGATTGGACAGCCTTACTGAAAAGGAGGTCTTGGTACCCAAGATCCTTTAAGAGGAACTAAAATTATGTTCCTATATTTCCTGTCATTAATTATCTCATAAAGACCTTGAAATATGCTTATGATGTCTATTACCGGCACATATGGAATTAAATTTTTCTCCAAAGAAATTAGGTAGACTCTTTCTTTTGCTTCTGAATATGTTCTGAGTTGTCCATTGACATTTTACTGGGGAAGCAATTTTGCAAGTTATATTTGAAGCGCAACAGCTAAAGTCTCGTTCCTTTCATAGCCCATAAGCATGGTTGTGTTTTTTAAACTTAGTACCAAGAAGCATCTTTCTAGTTTCCTTTCCATTTTCCTGCTCCTTTTCTGCTCCACTTCCACTCCTTGCCCCCAAGTTAAGGTGTTAAATTGTTCTGCTGTCAGAGCTAAATAACATGCCACTGGATGCTTTAATACGCATGAAGATGCACTGACAAATCTTCGTTTCAGGAGAGAGGCTGTTCAGATGTTAGGTTGTTTTCAAATGCTTTGCTATTAATTTTTATGATGAAATATCTAGAAAAAGTGCCAGCTGACGTTGTAGCCATTTTGAGTTGCACAGGCTGAAAGCCAAGTGAATTGGAAAATCTTACTTTTTTCACAGTTGTGTTTAAAAAAAGTAAAAAAAGACCCAAACAACGTTTAAATTCTGAGGTCGGAATATTACTATTGATATTATTTAATAGGTGGCCCATTTTGGGGCGGGGTGTGTGTGAATTGCTATCTTTAGCTTTGGTTGTAAAATACTAATATAGCTACCTGCTGTGTACAGCAGATATTCCCTGCGTTAAGTGGTTTTGTGACTTTGAGGGTAGCAAGTGCATACTAAGCCTTGCAGCTGTGACCTCATTGCAGGAACCAGACAACTTCCTGGCACTGACCTGTAGTGGTGCTGGTGTTAAGCAGCAGGAGAAAGGATTTGGAGCATTTCTGAAGAGTTTGCACTTAGTAGCTTTAAGTAAGGAGAAGTATAATGTGACTTCATTCATATCTTCTTGATTCAGAAACAGGGCAAGCTCCCAGTGTTGAGCATGGTGGCATGATATAGTAGTTCAGTTTTTACTCCAGAAAGTGCTTCTCCTGCGATTGAGCTCAACATTAGTGGTTGGCCTCCTCTTGCCGAGGTGGCATCAGGATGACAGTGTTTTGATGAAGGTAGCACCAATGCTAGCAGTAAAATACAGCACTGCGAACAGGCTTCAAACTGATGAGCCTAGCAAAAAGGTTAATAGCTTGTTCATTATCTTATGTGGTATGGTACTTTTCAGGCCCTACATTAAATGAGCACTGGGAATATTCATGTGAAAAATTGTTTGGTTGGATTTGGTATATAATAATACCTTCAAACTAGGATTTTTTTTCCCTTTTGAACATTTTTTTATTGTTGTTTTCCTCCTTCTGTTATTCCCTTGCCCATTCTGTTAATCAAAAATAAGAACTGGAGTATGTCCTGATTAAGTAAAATGTAGGCATTATGGTTCTCTGCCTGGGTTGAACTTTCAGTAGTATGACAGACAATCTTTGGGAGCAGCAGTCCTCAAGCTGGCAATAGCCAAATGTATGGAGCAAGTTTTTATAGTGTTTAATTTCTTTAAATATTCATCTCTTCGTGCAGGAAAGACAGTTTAAAAAAAAATCTTCTTTAATGTGTTTTGGGACTGTGTTAATCAACCTTTTATTGCTTTTCGAATTATCTTTCAAATTTATACTGAAAAAATGAATTTTAGTAGCCAAATAATTGCAGATTATCTTAGTATCTTCCTGCTTTTCTGATGGAGCGGTAGAGGTCACCACCATTTATGGGTCTCGGACCTAAGCACAACACATCTTAAATATAACACTTTTTTGTTCTGTTACTGTTTTATTCAATGCTTGAATTCAGTTTTGAGCCTGAACTCTACACTCCTTAAAGCTGCAGCCTGTACTAAAGACTTGCTAAGAAAAAGGGGACACATCTCTCTGCTTAATATAACACAAAGTCAATGCATATAATGTCCTGGCATGCATGTAATTGCCTGTAGCTTCCTAATGATAAATGCAGTTTCACATGAGAAAAATCTGCATTGATCCTAGTCCCGATTTACATTTTACTTCATTAAAAAAAAAAAAAAATTGATCAGCATAGATAAAAGTCCCTGATCAATGATCCTAGCTCTTTTTTGTTTTTTTTTTTTTTTTTTAAATAGCTTCCATTTTGGTGCAGTGCAGTGCAGACTTTTGGTTTAACTGGCTGAATTGATATTCTGAGCAGCGAGTAAGGCAGGATGACAGAGCATCAGCACAGCTACTCCTATTAATGCTCAGGGAGGTACGCTCACTTGCAGTTGCCCACTTCTGTCCAAGACAGAGTGAAGTCATGAAGCACTGCTGTCCTAGGATACTACAGAAAAGATTCCAGCTTTTATGTATACTATTTTATATATCCTTCAAGAAAAAACATGGTATCTTTCTGTGTTTATTCACTGTCAGGATTGAATAGTTTGAGGTACAGAATTTGAAGTTGCAATTTGAACAAGGTGCATGTACTGTTCACAATTTACTTTAAAAAAATAAACTATTACACAGAAAAGGTTATGCTTTTTAAAGGACTGATACCTCTGTCTTATTTTTTGTACTTGGATTTTTTTTTTGTACAGCCATAGCATAGTATTCCATTTAAAACGCCTTTTGCATTTCAGAGTCCTGTATGTGCTAATAATTCAAAATAACAGGTAGATTTTTTTTTTTTAAAGAGATAACACAGACTAGATGGTAAGAAGCTCTAAATAAAATGCAGGGATTCCTCAAAGTGTAAGGCTGTCATTATCATGAGGCAAAGTGCTTTATTTTATATGATTTACAAAAAAAAAAGCGGGAGGGGGGGTCAAAAAGCTACTCTGGCATGCATGTGGTTTCACAGTGTATGCTAATGTGACCAGATCATATTAAACAGGAGGATATTTTGTATGCTTCTCCTGTATAGGTCTTAGATTTCTGGAAGGTATGACAGAAACACAAATACAACAAAAACATCATGGCCTTGCAATAATTTTTTGGTATTTTCGTTATAATCAAGATTGTTCTTACGTAAACAGAAAGAGAGAGAGCGAGGGAGAGCAAGCTGTATCTTTGCAAAAGGTGATTATGAAGTAATATGTAGGAGAAACATGTTTGTTGCATTTGCTGTCAAATGTATAATCAATTAACAAAGCTGGAGGAGCATTTAGTACTCCAAGGCTCAAACCCCAGCCGATGCAGCCTGCACTCTGCTGTAGGAGTGCAGTGGATTTGTGGCTTCCCACAGTCCCCTTGCCCCCTTTTGTACACAACCTTTTGTTCCCCCTCCTCCCCTTCCTTCTCGAATGATAGTGATAGGACTTGACAGTCCTTGTCCTTGAAGGTTTCTCCCGTTTCTGAGTAAGTGGCATATTCCTGGTAGTTTGCCATCTTCCGTTTTTGTCATTATCCCGAGGGAAGTATTAAAATCACAAACAACAATGTGGTGGTTCAGTCCATTTTTCTTTCAGAGAAACATTTTCTTTCCTTATTGTGTCTGCTGTTTGCTTTCCTTCTTTAGCGATCTCACACTGCAGGCAATAAACAGCCTCTTGCGCCCTGGCAGTGAGATGCTCTGGCAGAAACCTCCGCTACCTCCCCACCTGCCTGCCGGGATGGTACAGTCTGCAGAGGGGCTCCTGTAATGTAGCTCCAGCTTATCAATCCCTTATAGATGCCGAACGGTGATTACTCCGCTGTGTAATTGAAATAATTTTGGATTTGTGATGATATCTTAGCCAAGTAAGTAGCGACATCCACAGCATGAGAATAATAATAATAACAACGAAAGATCCCTTTCTGTTCTGAGCTTGTTTCTTTGGCAATTTGCTTCTTGTGAAGGCTCAAGCTGATGAGAAAATGGTGTGGAGACTGGGTCTGAGTGATGCATTAGATTTTGGTTCATGCCCTGTGAATCTCTGGAAAGGTAATGCTGCAACTCCTGTAGATTATTCTGTAAGGTCAAACAGAAACTGCATAGCTAAAAGGCACTCTTGCATCAGAAATCATTCACTGAGATTTTGTAGGTTGAAAATTTGGTATGATCTTGTTGATTGTTAAACATATGGGCTTGATTTTGGTTAAATCTGTTATTTAGTGATGAGGAAAACACGTGGATGAGATTTTGCTTTTATCGTTGCTGGTAAGAATCGGATGCTTTTTCCTTTCAGAAGTGAAGTGTGTAAAAGACGCTAAAATGTGAGCAGTACAGTTTGACTTTTTTTTTCTAACTTTAACTAACCAATGTTCTCTTATGATAGGAAAAGACATTTCTTGTTAGGAAAATATGTAATCCTCAACTGGGTTTATTTGTAGAGCTGCCTATAGTTTTTCAGTGTGTATGTTTGAAAGTAAAGGGCACACAGATTAAAAAAAAAAACAAACATCGCCTTTCTGCTGAAATGGATTAGAAAATACTGTTGCAGAAACAGGGCATTTTATGTGGTTTCTTTAAAGCATGCATGATGTTTCCTGTGGTAAGGTGGGAAAAGGCTTTCTGTGATGTATGGTACAATAACTAAAAATTCTGACAGATAAATTTTTTTTTTTTGTAATTTTTTTTTTTTTTCTCCCAAAGAAGAATCAGCTCCCGATCCATGAATGCTGCATGGAAAAGCTTTTGGCTGTTCATGAAACATATAATGCTTTAACAGAAAACATGAGATTACAGGAGTCATTTCCTATTATGTAAAGGGAGATTCTGTGCATTTGATCCCTGCCTGCGGCACTGGCAGCTCAGCTGCCCAGTGGTACCAGGCAGCAGACAGCTCTTCCCCAACCTCTGATTTACTGAGTTTAAGTTGTCCTATACATGCTGGGGCAGTTGCTTGTGCATTGCATGTCATTTCCGAGGACTAATGAGGTGATGGCTGTAGGCAGTCCTGGAGCACTTCAGCAGGCAGGAGCAGATGCTTAGTCCGCTACTTCACATACCTTCTGGAAAGTAAGTATTGAAGTTGCTGAAAAGGAATATGTATTTTTTCATGGTAAAACTGTTCGTTTTGCCATTTGCATGCATCCACCAAAGAGCTGCATGCTTATTAGGACTTCTGGTCATTTGACCTCCTAATTACATTCTGTTAGGGAGTCTGGTAAAGGATTGCAGAGATATTACACAAATTAGGATGTTTGAAAGACAGCTGGCACACTTAATATGGAAAAAATTACGCTTTTATTGCTCGAATTTGTGGTTAATATTAGAGAGATGCAGTATGAAATTGATAATAAGAGCTTTTTGTTAGTTTTTGCTTAGTAAAAGGAGATTACAGATCTATTTCACAGTCTACATGTTTTTGTGGTGGTGGTTTTCTTGTTTTTAATGTTGAGATGCATTCCTGATTAACATTTAATTTGTGAGAGGTCATCCGTATGCATGCTCTTGTATCTTGCTCTGAAATAACTGTTTGACTCGGGTATCCAGCAGGTCTTTGATCACATACAGCTTTTACTTTGTTCATGTTCCTCTCATTTTAATCGAAAGTGCTACCTGTGAAGAAATGTTTCGTATTTTCCCTGTGGTGCTGATAAAATGAGTAAGTTTGTGAATAAGGCAGTAAAATAAGGCTTGTAGATAAGTTGTGTATAGTAATGCAGCATGATTTTTTTTTTTCCTTCTTTTCTGTGTGCCCCCTTTTTCATCCTTTTTGTATATCTGTCTTCATTCCTGTGGAAAATTGATTTTGGCCCACATCAGTGGTAAATGTACTTGCATTTTCACAGAAAAGAATTGGTTGGGTTTTTTTTTCTGTTGCAAATTGAAAATGAATGCTATTTCTCGTGCTTCCTGCATATATAAAAAGGTTTCATGCATGTATATTGAAACAGCTTGGAAGAGTTTCATGCTTCTCAGTAGGATTACAGTTTACAGAATACATGGTAATGATGAACTAGGTATATTGTTCTTTTAAGAGCTTCCATGAAGTGACTTTTGTGAGTGCTTTTTTCTTTTAGATTTTATATCATGTATGTAGGAAACAGTTTTGAAGGATTATTTCTTCTCATTTCATCTTCCCCAAGCATTTATAATATACAACATATCTTTTCCAGTGCTGTTGAATTTGGTATGCAAACCTTTTTTCAATTGTACTAAAAAAAGTAAATATTCCTGTCTGAATACTGAAAATGTGAGCGCACATTCTGCTTAGATATAGGAATATTACAAGTGTTTTCACTTTTTAAATTTTCATCCTGCAGTTCATATTGTCTAACATCAGTTGTGTATGTAGTAATTCCTTCTTACGTTTTGAAATAAATGTAGAAGTCGTGACCTTGTAACTCTTTCTCACACTGACTGGAACCCCATTATACTGCAGCAGGACTCCAGCAGCTGATAGTTCTGTAAATTGAACCCACCTCCTTTTAATAGATGTAAATACTTTTGCAGGTCGGACTTAAAATAATGTTCTGAAGGGAAGAAAGCAGTTTATTTGATTTACCCGGCTGTGGAACCTTGTAGAGAATAAGCTTGCCTTTTGCCAGATTTTTCATTATGTTTGCAAGGAGAGACAAAGAAGGATATTACAGTTCACTGGAATTTAACAAGGACTGCTATGCCTTTCTGGCTGATTGTTGAAAGTGAACAAAAATTAATTACATGCATATTATACGTTATCTGATCAACTGAAAACCCCTCCACGATTAAAATTACACAATTCTGACTAATTTTAATATGTAAATTGAAAAAGGGGTTAAAAAAAAACGCTAAGGATGATTGTGATTAAATCATCTGCTCCTAGAGAGGTGTTTTTGTTTGATTGATATATTAAAATGAGTTGCTAAAGCCTAAGACAGTCTCTGTCATGCTTCCATTAAGATTCTTTTCTTGTTGAGCCAAGAAGGTAGCAATGAATCCACTCTGAATGGAGGCTCCCTGTCAGTATGGCCAGTTGCAAATCAAGCAACAGAAATCTGTGTGACCAGGATAGTTCTGCTGCCTCTGCAGCACCCGCAGTCCAGGCGTTGTGCTTGCGATTAGGAAACCTCAGCTTGGATTCAACTTGCCTGGGCTTTATTATGCACAGCAGGGATGCTGACGACTGTTAGACTGTATAGAATTTATCCTTGTATATCACCTATGTGTACATTGTGTTCAGAGATAACACATCCTTAGTGGAACAGTTGCATAATAGAACAGTATTTCTTCCTAGATAGGTTATGTTTTGTGTGCTAGATTTTTTTATTTGCAAGCGTATATAAATAAAGGATATATAGGTTATATAAATGTGTAGGCTTTAATTTCATACATCAAGCAATGAAGGTGATCAATAGCATTTTATTGTAATTTTTATTTTAAAGTTTGGTGCCCTTTGGTACAAAGCATAAATGTATGGTACAATTTTAAGATCTGTGGGGTTTTTGTTTGAAGTTTTACTGGTTTTACTCATGTCTAGGGGAAAAAGCATGCTTTTTATGTAATTCTTCTTGATATAGGGTCTTCTTTTGTATATTAAAACTGGAGATTTGCAGCTGAAGAAAAAGAATCAGTTTGTAATAACAGGGTTGGGAATTAAGCTTATTTTAATATAGCCCAATAATAGGAAAATAGTTCTAAGAGGCTGTCATCGCTGTAAAATGCAGGACATGTTCCTTCATAACACTGCAGATCAGTGAAATATGAAGACTCGGACGTGATGTGGGATGCCTGCTTAAATATCAGACTTTGCATAGGTGAGAAATGGTAACCAAGTTGCAAAATACTTCCCTTCTACCACATCTTATATGAACAAGTTCATCCTGTTGATTATATGTTTTTCATTGTTTTTAAAGTAGCCGTTGCATGTTTAAAGCATATAAGGAATGTGCACCAGGATATCAGAGAAATCCTAGAAGCAGTCCATGTGAAAACCTAGAAGAGGACCAACAGTAAGAACTGTGATTTATTTGAGTTTGTGCATTTTTTACCTCTTGTCTCCTTTCCGAACATGGTGAAGGTGAAATGGGTGGGGAAGCTAGCTGATTTAAAGAGTCACAGAATTATTGAGGTTGGGAGGCACCTCTGGAGATCGTCCAGTACAACCCCTCCTGCCCAAAGTGGAGTCACCTATGGCAAGTTGCTCAGGGCTATGTCCAGTCAGATCTTGAGTGTCTCCAAGGATGGAGACTCCACAACCTGTCAGGGTAACCTGTGCCAATGTTTGACAGCCCTCACAGTTTCCTCACCTTTAAATGGAATTTTCTAATGTTTGTTTGCTCTCATTGCCTTTTTTGCCTTTCACTGGCCACTACTGAGAAGAGCCTGTCTCCATGTTCTTTACTTCCTCCCATCAGGTATTTATACACGTTGACAAGGTCCCTCCTGAGCCTTCTCTTCTCCAGGCTGAACAGTCACAACCTCCAACTTGCATGTCAGGTGCTCCAGTCCTTTTATCATCTTTGTGTCACTTCACTGGACTTGGTCCAGGAAGTCCATGTCTCTCTTGAACTGGGAGCCCAGCACCAGACACAGCACTCCAGGTGTCTCAGCAGTGCTGAGTGGAGGGGAAGGCTCACCTTCCTTGGCGTGCTGGCAGTGCTGTGTCTAATGCAGCTCAGGAGACTGTTTGTCTTCTTTGCTATGAGGACATGTTGCTGCCTCATGGTCAATTTTGGGTCCACCGGGAACCCCAGGGCCTTTTCTGCAGGGCTGCTTTCCAGTCAGTTGGCCCCCAGCCTGTTCTGCCTGGGATTATTCCTCCCCAGCGGCAGAAGTTTGCATTTCCCTTTGCTGGGCATCCTGAGGTTCCTGTCTGCCCATTGCTCCAGCCCACTGAGGTCACTCTGAAAGGCAGCTCAACCATCTGGTACTACCAAACACACCTCCCCATTTTGTATCATCTGCAAACTTGCAGAGGGTGCGCTCAGTTGTACCATCCAGGTCTTTAATAAAGACACTTGGCTATTGCAGTGCAAGAAGTCACTTGGAAGGGGAGGGTTAGACCTGGAACTGCAGTTCACTAACTGATTTAGCTGAGAATTGAAGCACTGTGGCATTGAAAAATGCCAAAATATGTTCAATATCCTCGATATGTTTACGAGTATGGAAGATGCAATGTTGAAGTCAAATACATTGCATCAGCATCCTAGATGCCCTGTACTATATATATAAACTTTTTTGAGGTTGAAAAAAGGAAAATCAGTGATTTAGATTTACTAAAAGCTTATTTTATATATTAAAGAATGAAGACTCACAGCTGATGAAGTAATTTCAATTGATAATTTTGTTCACTGCATTTCAATTAAGTGAGTTAAAAATAAAACTATGAAATGAATTAAAAATAAAATGAGTTTTAGTCCAATATGATTTGAATCTTGTTGAAAAATCTATCACATAAAATGAGGAAACAGAATAGGGAAGATGCCTATCTATTAGATGTTGGGCAAAGAGATATTTCAGTACAGTCATCTCCTGTCCAGTTCATTGGCTTTCCTAGCTCCTGACCTCTGGAAGGCATTTGAAGTAAATGACACTCCTCCTATATGCACTTCATCTGAGAAGATTTTTAATTAACTAAAAGCTCTCTTCAGTATGATAAGTTATTGTCTCTGCTCTTATTTGAATTGTGGTCCACAGTACAATTCAGTGCAAACTTTGTACCTCAGTTTGGGATGAGGTACAGCATTTTAAGTGTCTGCAAGGATTCCTCCTGCTAAAGTCTGATAAGACAATTCTCACCTTGCTAAAGGCAACAGCCATCTTACCACAATTTTAAAGTAGTGGTTAAACTGCCCATTGGGTTGGTTTAACAATTATTTTAGGTGAAAGCTAAGTCCCTCTGCATACTGCCATAGTGCTGTCAATTTATAATAGAATGGGATTTTTATACAGGCCTTTAGTCATAAGTTCAGATACAATCAGTCTTAAGTATTATGGGAAAAGTATAAGTAGAAATCAGTCAAGCTTTTTCCATTAGCCAACAGGCTGATTGAAGCTAATCCAGCAGATGAAGAACCACAAGCGTAGGCTCATGCTGGCCAGGAGTAAGGGCTTGCTGTCAGGACAAACATCCTCTGTCCAGGAGAGCTGAGTCAGCCAGCTGTCACAGGTGAGGCAGGAAGTGACAGCCCATACTGGATTTGGGTACTGGGGTTTATTTGAGATCCAGCAAATTTAGATTTTACCGTGCTTGATTTCACACACAGGCTGTCCTAGGCATCCCCTCCCATTTGTCTCCATGCATCTCTTGGAACTCCAGGATTTCCCCTCACTTCCAGGGTCTTTTGTCCAGTCTTGACTTTTTTATCCCAGGTGCCTTTTTTTTCTTTGTGACCACTTCTTTGGGGAGCACTTTTGTTCAGCCTTCTCTTCCTTCTGGAACTTGAGGACCTCGGTTTTCCAAATCTCAACAGTCTCTGTGCGGAAGCACAACATCTGATCAGCTGTCGCATGTCTCTCCATTAACTGGATGTCCTACTGTTATTTGGTCCAGGTAGTACCAAAATTTGCAACTGGCTCATTGAGGCTGCAGCCAGGAAGAAGCAGGCTTATGCCTGAGAGTTGAAGAGTTTTGGATGTATTTACAGCCTCCCACTCATCCAGTTATCTGCTGCATTCTGCATTTAAGCCCTTTTTCACCTACAACTGTAGCATGCTTCTCAACAAATAGGAAAGGGGAGGACCTCCATTCCTGTTGCCTTGATTACCTCAGGCCATTGCCTTTCAAAAGCAGACATTGCCATCCACAGTCTTTGTTGCAGTAGATTCCTGTGTGTTACTGGACCTTGAGAAGAGTTACAATTTACAGAAGTACGGTGACTGTTTATTTTGGCATGTGCAGTATATATCGTTTGTGTTACAGGATGGATGAATGTAGTGTAATGGTCATACTCAGCATCTGACTAACCTTGACACAAACACCAATGCTGATGAAGCACAATAAAAATACACTGCTACCATTACGACTTGTCTTTCAGAATAGTACACGTTGTGTCACATAGGTAATTAGAAGAGAACAGTGTTCCCAGTAAACTGTTCCAGCCTCCTTGGGAAACATGTTATCTCAAATGTCAGGAGGGAGCATTGATTTGTGTCCTTTGTAAGTCAGTTTAGGAAAAAACTGCTGTCCTGGCTGGGGACAAATATTTAGTTTAACATTGCATGCTTACTACATTCCTTTCCTTTGCTTGAATTATAATGAAGGGTTTGAATGTTGTTCTAAAAAGATATCAAGTGATGTTTGATATTAAGGGACCAGTGAAATGCAATTGCAGTGAAATAATGATAATCATGTTGTTTTTCACAATGAAATGGGATAGTCGTCCTCCCTCCTCCCAGTACTTAAAGGAATACCTGTTTTTGAATAGTGTAGCTAACCTGGAAAATGCGAAGAATTGCATGCAGGTTTTCCGTTGCAATGCAAATTGTTGCACTGCCCAAGGAGGGCATTTGCATTATGGTAGGACAAGTTGCTTCTGTAATGTTGGAGTGGTAAATTGTTGTGCAGAGAACTGCAGGATAAAATGATAGCGCTAAATCAGCATTACTGAATAAGATGGCTGAAAATGCCATGAAAACAAACTGTTGGAAGAGGAGGATTACAGAAGTAATGATATGCCTAATTTCCATGCAATATACCTCCCAGCTTTCCATATAGACTTAGGGGCAAACTCTTAGTTTTGCAGGTTATTTTCTTTGGTTCATACTAAATGTTCGGTGCCTCTCTCATCCCTACACTGCATTATTTTGCATTGGGCAGGACAGAGCTCCTTGTCATGAGGGGCAAGGCAGAGAGGGCTGTCTTGTGTGTCCTGGATTGACCTGAAAGAACATGAAAGGACTGCCCTGATATTTCTATTGCAACATCAAGAATTCCCCTTCAGGGCATAGGGGTTTTGAGCTGATATTTTTTTTGCTAAGCGTATGTGGGGACTGTTGGTCCCCAGGACACTCAGTTTACGGGTATGCAATGCTATTTGCAGAATTCTGTTAATTTGATTTTAAATCTTGTTTCGGTTCATCCAAAATAGTATTGGGTATTTCTATCTGTTCTGTTTGGTGCTTAATTATTAAAGAAGGGTGTAGCATGTGGAGGGGTGGAATTTATTTACATGTTTGGGCTGAAATGTGAAGACAAAAGAGGGGAGTATATCTTTTCCAGGAATATGTGATATAACAATAGGTGACATGTAGATAGAGACCACTGCAGTTTGTCTCAAATGAAGTTCTTTGAATATGCAGGTGGGATCTGGCTCATAGGGAAGCTAGGGTGGAAGCTTAGGTGGGCCAGCTGTTGCCTGGGGCTGGTAACAGACTTCACCTTGGTGAAGGGACCGTGTGTTAATACAGACGAATTTTCCTCAGATTGTTAAAAAAGGGAATTTTTGCTTCAAAAATTGGATTACTGCCTATTTCTTCAGTTAGCTTCTTAAGAATATTAGTATAACTGTTCATTTTAAGAAACTATAGTTACTGTGCAATCTCCTACCTTGATATGGATCCTTTGCCCCTGTGCCCCCAGGCAATGTTTACAAAGTAATAAAAAAAGAACCAACAACCTAGAAAGGGACATATAAAATCTGCAGTGCAGAAATGGGATTATATATTTATCTGACTTCTCATGTAGACAGATGATTAATACAGTATCAACTACAGGGTTTATAGCTTGGTATAAAGCTATATCATTAAGGTTCCCTGTAACTCTAAAGTGAAAATATAATAAATTAAGTGTCTTCTTCCCTGCCCTTGTCCTCCTTTTTCTAGTTTAGAAGTACACTTAGAAGTTTTAATCTGAAAACATGATTCTGATACCAGAACTGAGGATGGAAAGAAATGAAAGAGAAAATAGAAGACATGTGAAGTTTTTTTTCTTGAACCTTTTGAAGCATTAAAATTGAGTGCACAAGTTCTAAACATACAAGCCTCATTTGCATATTTTCTTTTGAATTAAGAGGGTATCTTTAAAAATATTGCTAGGAAAGTATTTTGGGGGATTTTTTTTTTCACTTGTTAGAGAAAACTAGTATATAATTTCTTAATCGGGTCTAGTTTCCTTCTACAGAAATCTTGTGCCCATCCTTTTTCCTATCTGGAGCAGATGGAGGCTGCAGATACAGGACACGTTATTTTAGAAGTTTTTGTTAGCGTTAAGGTAAGAAGCAGTACTTTTGGAGCTTTAATTGCCAAGTCCTGAGAGAAGAATAATTATAATATTTAAAATTAAACTGAATGAGAATGCTACAAAAAGAACAAATGGTAAAGTAACGAGAAATATAACTAGAAGTATGCATACATATTATTCTTTTAAAACAAGGCACTTTGTATTGGGAGACAGTACCACTGATCTCACTCCTGAGATCCTCTTGATTGTGAGATCCTCTTGCTTGTGATCAATGAGAATCAAAGAAGATTAGGGTCTATGATTCTGTGTAAAGCCTCTGTGCTGGATTTATTACGTGCAGTGAAATATAATGCCTAACCCTACTCTTTTTAGGTAGAGGCATGACCCAGGGGTTGCGATACTGGCCTACCAGTTGCTGAAACTGGTAACACAGAAACAGGAAACTCTGCAAAAGGTTTTCTGCTAATTAGAACAGTTTTCATTTTGAAACTTCCTTTAGAAGAGTTCTGACCATTGCTGGATCAGGGAAGGAGTAAGTCCTTCAACACAGAAAAGAAAAAACATATGTGTATATACATATATATGTGTGTATATATATATATATACACACACACATATAAAAGCACCCTAAGTAGAGAGCAGTTGCTATAAAATCCTTTTTGTCATTTAGTTTACTGTGTAGTTTAATTCCATTCAAAGTTATTCTTTCAGTGATTCACTTGAAAACAATAACAATATTGTACTCCCTCCCACACACAAGATCCACTCCCTTCCTCAGCAATTCTTGTTTGACCTTACAACTGGTTCTCTAGAATACCAACTGCCAGATATTTCTGTTCAGGAGTTACCCTCAGGAGTGCTAGCAAGCAAGACATTACCATGTTGATCTGCTTTTTGCATTTGTTCTGTAGTGAACACAGAGCCTCAAAGCTTGAGGTCTTAGTTAATTCAAAATTTGATACGGATTTGACTTTCTCTGCCATGACTCTGCCTTTTTATAGCAACCAAGTCCCACTACAGTAATAAAAAGACAGACACAGGAACACTTGTGATTGCTTGAGATAAAAATTTTTCAGGAGCTATGGAATTCATTTCTGCAAAAGACTAGACAGACCATAGAATGAACCTCTTACTCCATTAAGTGACACAACAGGAGACATCTATGGTGATGCCCATGAGGTCTGGATGAAATTGTTTTTAATTCAGTTTAGGAAGGAAGAGGCAGTGTTGCTACTCCTTTTTTTTAAAATCTGTGATGTGAAAAAAAAAGATAGAATTCTAGAAATAGGGACTCTCCCCGAAGCTTATTACTTTAAGTAAAGATTGTTCAGCTTCTATGGGAAAGGCAGGAGGTGTGATATTCTGTGCTTGCCCAGGAGAAATAGTTTCATAAGGAAAAAGATATGTAGACAAGTGAAAGTGGTTTGGAGGTTTTTTGAGTCACTTAAAGGATGGAAACATTCTTGACGCAATTAAGGTATTTCTGAGGGTCTCTGCTACTCATGGCAAATTCTTGTCTGTCTTGCTGCAAACTAGAGGTTTGACCCTAGAAAGCCCCACAGATGTTTACAGTAAGAGTTTATGACTGCAGCTATATGACTCTCTGATGCTGGTGTTGGAAGAAGGCTTTTATGGCACAGCTCTCTGGTCCCTAGTGTACAGGCATGACAGTAGTTGTGAGGATCTTACTCAAGGAATACAGTAAATACACAAACAACTAGTGAGAGGGAAATAAACCAATCAAAAATCCTGTACGTCTGATTTTAAAATTTCTTACATGCCTTCTCACAATGTGTACAGAGTAGTACAGCTGCTATCAAGCTGTCCTTCATATATCCATACAATCTGCATGTCCCAAAAGCATTCAGCAATGACTTGCCTCCCTTGAGCCTCATCATCAAAGCCCAGCAAGGTTGATTTTAGCTCTTCATCTCTCTTAAATATATACCCATAGGAGAAATGTAATTTGCTGTGTGTCTTTGCAAGACTTTTTGAGATGAATTATTGAGAATTGAGGTCACACCAGTTCAGCCTGGCAGCTGAGTCCCTGTGCTTAGTTTTCTCCGTAACTAATGTCTCCCTGAAATCTTTTACTCAGAGTTCTTGCTTGACTGTGTCACACAGTTTTTTTCCCTTTTTCGGACCGATGGTTGTATTGGTAGTTGCTGCTTTTTGATCTTCTTCAGCATCATCAGCTTTCATTAGTGTTTTTGAACAAAGGAATGAATCGGAATAAATCACAACTAATAGAAATATAGAACAGATTATCATTTTGCAGAGCTGAACTTTCAAAGGAGATTACATATTTAAAATGAACAAATACAACTTCATAAATAAACTAAATTAAACATGATCTAATTTTACTTTTGAAGCCACATAATTTTAATCCATACTCAGCTTCTCATATAAATATTTCCCAACTCAGTTTTATTCTTTAAAGTATTCTTATTCATATTTAAAAATCAAAAATGTGCCGAATTGAACCACAGTTGTGTATGCTGAAGAAATGTAAAAGCTTGGATATATTACATAATAATCTGAGAGCTGGCGAGAGGAAGTGATGGCTTTTGTGAGTGTCCAAATACTAGTGTAAAAATATTTTTGAGAACTTAGTGTTTCTCTCTAAAGCTATCTAACTGATGGCATGCCTGAAAAATCCTTTTCATAAATCCCTTGTGTATGGTTCAAAAGGAAGCAATAGATGATTAGAAATCTATGTATTTCACCACGGAAAATCCAAGCAGAAACTCTGGTGGTGCAAGTATTACACAGATGGTCTGCATTTTGAATAAGTTCTTGTTCATAGATGGAAGAGATGCTTCTACTGTATAACTAATTCTTAGAATTGTGAGCATTTAAACACCCCAAATACATTACTTTGTGATTGGAAATGCACTTCAACACTAATTTTATTAGACAAGAAAGAACCATTTTAAAAAATATGTGGTTATATTCAAGAATTCTTGTTAAATGTTTTTTTAATAGTGTTCACAAAGCTGAAATACAATTTTAGTCTACCCTATGCTCAGTCTAAAAAGCATGATCAAAAGCCATTCTCCACAGACAGATTTAAGTGCAGTTCTTCCACGTTCATTAAATTGTTACGTAGAGGTTATAGAACTGTCCTGTCCAATGACTTCGGTGGCTGAAAGTAGTTGATAGTGGTTTGCAAAAATATTTAATTTCAAAGTAAATCAGTTTTAAGATTACCAAAACCTTTTTTTGTTTCGTATTTTGAAGATAAAAGAAGCAAAGTGAAATTAATTTCTGCATTTTTTTCTGGTTTTAATATTAACACATTTATTTGTGTTGTAACACAGCAATTCCTCTCCAACAGTAGGAAAAAATCTTATATGTAAGATTTATTTTCATATTAAAATCACTAATATTGATAGTTTTAGTAAAATTAGTCTTTTATCACCACATGGGTTTTATGGTAATAGCTGAATGTAACTTTCCCAATATTTGCTATGTGTAGTAACAATGGAGTAAAGCTTGGTAATTCTCTTCAGAAGTGTTTTAGATTAATGAGCATTATGGGAAAAACACAGTTAAATGCTTGATGCACACTAAGGTTTTTAGTTTTGCTAATGAAGATAGCTTTGTTCTGGCGGTAAAGACTAAACTCTGCAGCAACCCTCATGGCAGAGACCCTGTGTCTGAAATGCAGCTGTCAGTCCAAGGTCTTTTTTGCTGTATATTTAAACTACTGTGCCCACTGATGTGAGCAGGAGCATCACAAGGACGCTCTGACTCACACAAGCTATATCTACAGTGAAGGTCTTGCTGACAATAAGGCTGTTCACGATCTGGTTTTGCAAGTACTACTGAAGGGAGGTGGAGGCCCCAGCAGGAGAAGAGAGGCCGTAGACAGGCCTCTGCTAGCTGCCGTCTTGCAAGCCCAGTGGTCCAGAATGTGGGAACTTGAATTACTGAATTTCTTCTTCAACTGAAATGCAAAGCAGCCATCAACAGTGAGAGGAAATGAAGGCTGGTTTTGCTTGTTTGGTCTTCCTTCATAAATGGGAGTTCTGGACATGTCTCCTGGCTAGGAATTTTACCACATGGCAACCAAAAAACACGATCCTGTCGGTTTCAAAATGCATACAGTTTCATCTGCGATCAAAGACAATTGGTAATTCTCAAATTAAATGTGTAGCCAGTATATTTGTTTGCTATAAAGGAAGATTTGTGATGATGGTGTGACCATTGCTGCATTAGTAGTTCTCTACATTTTCGGGATGTCCTTGGGTACATTTGCAGTGATGACGAGATAATAAGTGGGATAGTTTCATTAGCAGAATGCAGCAAGAGGGTCATTCAAGAGCTAGGTGAAGACATTTTGCAAGTGAAATTTTCGGAGTCTTGCATTTTAGAAGTACCACTAATCCATGAGTCCTTCTCCATAAATGATATATCGTTGATAGGCATATGCTCTTTGGGGGGAACAATGGGAGAGGTGAGGTACAATCACATATATTTAAAAATCACTAAATGAAAACTATTAGTCGTTTCTGCAAATAGTAGGTACTAGATTTTGACAACTGTTGCAAAGCCTGATTCAAAAAATTTGGCATAATAGCTTTGGGGATTTTTGGTAGTGCATCCGCCTGCAGAGAAAGAAACATAGAAGTACAGTTTAATGCAATTTTTCAAAACAGTATTTTGACTCTTCTGTGGATTGTAATAGTTCTCATGCCACTGAACTCCTGGATGCATTCCAGCCTTTATGAATATACCTGTTATTTTGGACATGATTAGATTCTGTCCTTCATCTCAACTATCTGTTAGTTGCAACAACTGATTTTTACGTATTTAGATCTTCTAAGCATATTGCTTCTGATTAAAAAAGACTGATAAAAATTTTGCTATTTTTGAATAGACAAAATACAATCTGATCTTTAGTGGTTTAGCCACCATTACTCATAACCAGTATATTAATCTCCTAAAACCTGATACTTCTCAAATAGCATTTTATTTGATAGTTTGATAAGGATTTGATATTTGAATAATCAAGGTGTGGAATGCGTAGTACTGCCTAGCATTCAGACTAAAATCTTATTTGGTCTAAAACTTTAAATATTCTCTTATGCACAAGGTATTAAAACTTTTATTAAAATCTGTATGCATGAATCATTCACAGTACTACAAGGTAATGCACTTGATTGTAACTTAAACAAAATAACCTCATTCCAGCAAATGTTTCTAATCAAGGGTGAGTAGCCTGGTATGATGCTGCAGAATTGTTTGCTAGTGTTGTGAAAAGAATATTTTTAACTGTGTGTTGTTGCGAGTTAGTGGGGGGTTACTGTAGTAAATCTAACAAAATGGAGTTTGACAAAATTCAAGCACAGCAGTTCTTCTGCAAAGGAACTGGTGAGCATGGTGTTGAGTGAGATTTCCTGCTGCCCTTTACTGGGATGCCTGTGCATAAAAACCAGCAGAACTGCGTTTTAGGATTAATGTCAGATCTTGGTTGTGCTAGTAGAAATGCCTGTAACTTCTGATGTTATGACTAAGAATTGTCATCAGTAGATTTCTCTAGAGGAAACTATTTCATAGCAGTCCTTAAGAGGCTATGTAATTTGCCTTGCTTGCTGTCTAGAGAAAATGTTTCCAAAGCTGTGTAAAAGAGGAAGTCCTAAATATAAGCTGAGTCAGTATCTTTTTCTTAAAAGATCCCATTAACCCTGTGACCTCCCCAGAACATCCTCTGGTTATGAGATACATTATATTAGATTTTTGAAAAGTAATATATGCTATGTCTGTGTAGATATCATTGACGTCAGTTGTCAGTGTCATATGTAGTAATTAGGGTCATGACCAGTAAATATTCAGAGGTTAAAGAAAATAAAGGTACCTGAATGAATTAGAATAGCTTCTTTTTACATGAATTTTTAAATTAGGTCTATTTAAAGCATTTCAGCCTTTATTTTCATGTATATACCACTACGTTATTTACTAACTGTTATGGCATTTTTTTTCAATTGCATCTGTTTTACAGAGTTTTAACTTAAATTATTTCTTTCTAGTGGAGCTACACTAGATGAAGCAGCCCACATATATGCATCAGGTGCATCATGGCTAAAATAGCCAAAATAATTCTGAGTGAAAAATTTGCAGATGATCCATAAAAAATCCATATTAAAGAAACTGGACGAAGAGAGAGGGAAGTAACTCTGTATTTTAGGCATATCTCTGGACTAAAGAGAAATAACATTTTTGGTTGACGCAGCTGGATTTTATTTCACGTGCTTCCTAGAAAACTCTGTTGTAATGTCTTTCTCTGTTAACAGATGCAATAGACTTCTCATAGTAATTATTTTATTGAAGCTTGTAAAGTGTCTGGTTTTTGAACGGATGGTGCTTGCATATTTGAATATTGTTAAAAACTCACTATGCTGTTTTTGAGAAGTGTAATTTGAATGTGTGACACATGCAGTCTATATGTTAAATAAATGTTGCACATAAATACATATCAATAAATATGAAGAGGCAGGCTCAGGTGGGGCCAAGAACACAGCAAAGACCATGGTAGTACAGGATGTGAACACATGATAATACAGAGGACCACCAGACTTCAGAGTGTTAAAAAGATGGAATGGCAGGGAAGTGATTGCTACCTCTTGAAATGAACAGAGCTTACATCTTGAGAGGCATTTGGAATTATTAGAAGTTACTGTTTTATTGTACGCTTTGTTTCAGGTACTGAAGGGCTCCTTAGTCTCCCTTTTCCTTTTAAAGCACTTGATTGAAACTTTTCTGTAAAGTAGAACTGTGATAAATAATTCAGACGTGCTTATAGGTATCGTTTCTTTGCATGTGAAGATATTCCGAAGCTCTACATACCATTTGAAATCAATCCAAGCCTTTTCATGTATCTGCTCTTGGCTTTTTCCTTTTTCTGCGTATTTTGTGATATGTAGAAATTTCCTAGTAAATAGAAAATCTCTGATTATTTTTAAAACATACATAAGTTTGCTGTCAGATATCTCTTCTACAATTACTTCTTTTTAATGTTTTCTGCAGAAGACACTGTAACTATCACATGAGTTTCTGCAATGGAAAAAAAACTTGTGGAAAGCAAAGCAAGCAAATTATAATGGACTATTAATCAGATCATTCTCCATATGAGACATTTAATTTCATACAAATTTAGAACTTTAGTCTATAGAAAGTATGTGGCCATAATACATCTGTTGTGTTGTTTATTTTTTAAATGTGCAAACAGCGTGGATATAATCTAAAAGCTTTATGTGGTTTTTTTGAATGCTTTGAAATGGCGTTAGTTTTCTTCTTTTCATTTGAAAGTTCAGCAGCGATGCCTGTCCAGACAGGTATATGCTTTCAGAAGACCATTCTCATTAGTCTTTATCACTTGATCTGTGAAACATAGAAGCTATTTGCAATTTATGATTATGTCTTTTGGTCCCTCTTGGTTTCATGCTAAGAATATAGTCTGTTATAGAAACAGATTAATCTTTTTTCTTTTATTTGACCATAATTTTATTTATGTTCTGTGGAAAAACCCTGGGCTTCTTCAGTTAAATCAGATGAATCTTATCATGAGTTCAAGCAGTGCAGTAATATATGTTCTTCCAATGTTGCATATCATTTCATGTTTTACTTTTTTAGAAGTTCTCACTCCTTGTCCTGTTTGTGAAGATTCAACTAGAAATTTAATGTAAAAATATGGAATAATTGTCAGAGTTGAAGTTAAGGTACTTGTTTTGTATGGCTAGTAGATGACAGAGAAAAGGGAAAACATAGAGTATGTGTTGGAGACAGAACTGGGTATGCTATAAAGGTAATTTAAAAAAATTTTTTTTAGAAGTATGTGTGTAAACAGGGCACTTTTGAAAATGAGGTAGAGAAGGCATGTACAAATAGAGATGATAGCTGATGATGAAACTGAGCACAAGACATCAGATAATTTATAAGGTAATATCAGATATCTGTATTTTGGGAACACCTTGTATGTCTTGGTATGTGTTGCTGAAGCCATACTACTTCTTTTTTGGAAGGTCACAGAATCATGATTCCTCTTGGACTTTAGTCATTCAAGTATAATAGGTTTTGACTCAGCTGTCGGACATGATGAGGATTAAAGCTTAGTATTTGAAAATAAACATCTTGGTCCAGCTAACCTTGAAGTTGTTGAGCTTTCTGTCCACCAGGAGATGTGCTGTTCTGAAACCCTGCGAGACCACGGGGGAGTGCCTTGGGTCAGACCCCGTGAAAGACGCACTAGATTTCACCATCAACTGTACTGGCATTTTTTCTCTCTCAAGCACTCAGTTTTGCACTCTTAACATGCCCAGAACATTTTCATATTTCTGTGTGTATATACACTGTGTGTATGTGTGTGTGTGTGTATATATATATATTTATATTTAGGTATAAAAGATTGGTTTTTAAAGGAATGCTTACTGAATTACCTGACCAGGATTGAATTGTGAATGGTTTAGTGGAGGTTAATTTAAACATTAATTAGATAAAACATAATGAATTATCAAGCAAAAACTTGGGTAGCAACAATGGCAAAGTGGCATTAAGTCACTTTGTTGTGCCTTTGTTTTTTTTTGAGAAAGGAATGAGGTTATAAACAGGAGCATTTCTCCTAAACTGGCTTCAGTGCTGTCATCTGAACATATTTTAAGGACTATGAAGGAGCACTTCAGGCACACGTATTGTGCAGTTGTTTTTATATGTATATTTGTATGCAAGTCTGTATTTATGCAGGAGTGTTTTTTAAGGTAGCGATGGGATTCCTCTGTCTACAAAGGCTGAGATTCTTTTCATGCAAACCTTTAGACAGGTTTTCTAGGGAAGAACATATACATGAAAATATAATAATAAATAGTCATGCAGTTATTTGTAGCAGTTTAAAAGGCTGAAAAAAATGGCTTTGAGAGAAGAGATTAATTTTCTTAGAGGAGGATACTTTAAAAGATGGTGACAGTTTCTTCTGTTTCGATCTTTGTCCTCCCACTCTGTGACAGCTGCTGCTCAACGTTTTTCTTCCTCTGCTTAGTCTTGATGAGCAGTGGTGTGGGTTTTTTGGGGATTTTTTTTTTTTTTCATTTGTTGTGGTGGTGGTGGGGGCGGTGTTTGGGTTTTTGTGTGGGTTTTTTTTGTGGTTTTGGGTTTTTTTAATTCCTGGTGGGCTTGAGCTGAAAATAGTTGGTACTTAAGAGTATCATTAAAACTGGTGGGGGAAGAAGCAGGTAATGCAAGTTAATGCAGTGTATTTTGTTGGAGTTCTGATTTTATTGCAGATTTTTCACTCCTCAGTGAAGGGGTAAAAGGCTAATTAGGCAAATATGTTGTTCATTAGAGATGGGTAAACCCGTCTGAAAAATTTAAACAAGATAACAAAGAGTGCTTCAAACTGAAGCTAAACAGAAGTCTTCTACATTGAAATGAAATCTAAAGGAGTTGTTCTGCTTAAAATAACTTTCTGAAGCTCCATCCAGATTTTACCTATTGACAGTCATATTATCATCTTTCAACTCGTGAGAAGCATTGAGAACATTTTAATAGTAGTTCTGTTAATTTTTTATCTTTTATCTGCGGTTTAGTCCCAGTGTGTTAGATTGTAGCTGACATGACAGAACTTTTATTTCATGTAAACACATGGCTAAACAAGTTGGTTTACAAGCAAAGCAATTTCTGAAATTGGGCCACCTACAAATCTTGTGCTGTGTCCCTGAATTCTTATGCCACAATGTCCCCATTCCATTGCAGATGATACTGTGTGCTTCCCCTATGCTCATGAATTTGATCTCTATCTCTAAGCCACCTTTGTGCTATCCATATCTTACTATGGTATGTGCACAGCTTCCTTTCCCTTCTCCTCTATTGCTATGCAACACCACCATCTGTCCCTTCTCACCTTCCTTGACTTCTGCCAGGGCCAACGGTTGCCTCTGCTATTGAAGATGTGTAAGTACTAGCCATTTGGTAAGCTAAGAAGGACTGCTAAATTACAATTTTTCCATCAGTGTCTGTGTTAATGAGGTTTCTTCCTCCTAATCAAACCCAGAGTGATATTCAGATATTCAGGAAACTTGTAGGTCCTAAGTACTTGTGTGTTATCTCTCCTCCATCAAATGGGTTGTAACTGGCAAATGAATTCAAAATTTGACAGGGGAGATGGGCATAGGCAGTGTTGCAAAAGCCCCCTTTGCTGGGGAGAGCATGCTAAACTGCAAGGAAAAGTGTTTTGATAAGATTATGGAGAAAGAAACTTGTTTTGTGAGCATGGCCTGTAATTTTGGTGGTGTGTTAATAAAACTGGAAGAAACCCAAGCATCTTCTACAATAAAATGTCAGTGCTGTATTTCAGAAGATCTACTTGTATTAATACACTCTGTACTTTATTGTAGTGTGATAAATGCAGAAGTGTACAATGCTTTCAGGTACATGCTCATGCCATGTGTGTTATAATTCACATATTAAAAATGGGAAATATCCCAAATTATGCTAGTTATACTAGGCCAAAAATAATTTAATTTAATTGTACAGTTACTTCTGTTGTTATAGTATCAGTGAATAAAATAATTACTTAGGAAACATTTTTGCAGTAGATGACCAAAATGTTTTATTGCTCGATACCATTCATTGGATTAGGAAAGTGGATTACAACTGTGAGTAATGAGTTCTTAAAGCCCCTGAATGATACGATTTCTGTAAATGTCTGCTTGATGTCGTTAACCTTAAGCATTCTGAGAAATAACTGACTGTAAGATTTGCCTTTACCCAGTATTTTGTACGAATTTACTCTATTTATTTATTAATATACATGTGAGATCTAACTAGAAGTCACTTAAATGAATATACTTGGTTTCAAAAAAGGTGTAGGAACTAAAGTATTGCTATACGTGAGCAGATTGCAAATCTGCTTAGAGCTGTGTTTACACAGTCCTATTCGTCAAGTGAAGAGTGATCTTGTAAAATAAGACATGAAAAATGAAAAAGTTTTGTGTTTAAATGACAGCATTAATGAGAACATTACTTAATATTTAATACAGTCCTTATCTTAAGGTTTTTTGCCAACAATACCACTTTTTAAGGTTCTGCCTACAGTGATCTCTCACTCGGTGGAAGTTTAGCTCAGAAATCAGGGTGTAGCTGCTGTCGTGAAGCCTTTGAGTTTAAATCTCAGTGCTAGTCACTGGAGGGATGTATTCTTTTCCAATATACCTGTGGAGAGTTTACTGCAAAACTAGTACAGGAAAATATGCTAATTCTAGTTTTATCTCTCTAAAATAGCAAATATGCTGGCAATAAATTATAAGTGAGATGTAGTACTCCTCCCCACCTTCCCCCCACCTAGAATGCTGGAAATTTTTTTCTCAGATCTGAAATGATAAATTAAAACTTCAGTATTGGTCCAACTGGAAAACAAATCGTATAGGCATAAGTTCTCTGTCTGGGTGACTTTTTTAGGGCACATGGTGAAAAATATGCCATCTACCAATGGGAAAGAAAAGCCTTAAGAATGGGGTTGGTAATTCAGCTTGTTAACAATGACAGTTTTGGGGAATTGTTTTAAGAGGTAAATGATCTGCAGTACCATCAAGCATGGTATATAATTGTAATTCTCTTTACACATCTTTCTAGTTTGGTGGTTTTTTCCTTTTGAAATATTTTTGCTGAATAGATGAACAGTATAGTACTGAAAATAAGCCCTTAGGGGCTGGCTTGTAACTGCATGTTGACTTCAGTGGCCTAATTCATAAAACTGGTCATGGGAAAGCTTGCCTTATGTGCCCTGCTTTTAGACCAGCCTGGTACTGCCATGTTGATTTGTGGGTGGTTTTGATTCCAGTGTCTCACAGAGTAAGGTCAGACATGGGCAGCTTGGCTTGGAATGAAGACTGCTCTTTTCTGTGTGCTTAATATCTCCCTTGAATCTGTAAATGGAAGGCTGCAAACTTAACTGCCAGATAGCAGAGAACGGAAATGTCAGCATGCTAGCAACTTCCTCTTCTCTGAAACCCGCTGTCTATATCAACTACATTACACCCACAGATACAACAATTATGTAGAGAAAAACAGTATGAATGGCGCTGTGAGGAAGACAAAACCCTGTGTCATCTAGGCTACTTTAACCTTTCAGAAAATTTATTCTGGACCTCTGTGAAGCAGGTCATCAGGTAATTCAAAGCAAAAATGGGCATTTGACAGCAATATAAGAAGCGCGGAAGATGGACAGGCTTGGAGGACCTAAGTTTTTTTTTCCTCTTCCCCCTTTACGGGATAAAGGGGTTCCTGTTGAGATCAGTGCTGCGAGACGGATGCCTCCTATCTACCTTGTCTCATTCCTTGGTTCCTGCCACTTACAGCAGCCATGTAGCAGACATCAAAATTATTATACTTTTTCTTCAGGGTTTACCAAGCTTTTCTCTTGAGGGACCTTGTTCTAAGGGAAAAAACCATCCCCATTTGCAGACTTCTATTTCTGACACCTGAAGTTTGCTTTTAGCCTAGATTAATTTCTAGTCTTTGTTATCCTGCTACTCAGATATCCTTTGTGCAGCTGAGTGGGAAAGAATGGGAAGGAGTCTTTGAATAACTTTCTGGATTTGTGTGAGAAACCTAAATGAAAGGAAATATGCTCTTTCTGATGTTTTGTTTTGTGCAACAGTTGTATTAAAATCAGCAAAGTGTAAGAAATGGATGTCCTACTTCTGGTTATTGATTTCCTCAGTGATGTTGTTCTATTTGTGCCCTTTTTTCATGGTTCCATTTTATGGTGTGTGTTTGAAAGGTTTCAACTCCTGACAAGATGATGTATTATTTTTCTGGCTGGCTTTCTTTCCAAGCATCTTCTCTGGGTTTTACTCTCAAGTCAGATATTGCTACTTCCAAATTTCAGCCAAGATTAGCTGGGGGTAATGGAATTAATAACAACAGAATTTAAAAAATGTTTAGGGTCTTTTTTCTGCTGATTTATTGAAGAGACTAAAAATAATATAGTGAACTCCATGCAGATTTTATGTAAATAAAGGGACTGAGTTGAACAGATAAGATTTTATTTGGATGCCATCAGACTGGATTTAAATTCTGTACTTTTTTGGTTGACGAACAGAAGTCAGCATAGCAGGAAAATAGTGAAAAGTAGTAAAATGGTGACCTGTCTTCTCATCAAAAGCTATTGAATTGCTGTAGTTTACAGCACAATATTTTTAAAGTGTTCAGAAATAGAGCTGTTTGCCAGATCAGCATGATTAGATTTGGAATTACTGACCTTTCCTTGATAAAAACTATCTGTCGTCTTTGCAAGCTTATTGGTGGAGTATTTTTGCAAGGCCTGACACCATTTATGAGGTTTTGTAGAGGTTCCAGTCTTTAGAACTGTTTTCTCCTGAGTGATTTCTGTTCTCTTCTTAAATGACTTCTAAAGATTTTTCAAGTGAGGGATTCCTGACAGAGTAGCAGCAGCTAGTATAACTTTTTAGTGTAGTTACCTTTCTGCACCTATAGATGCATAGTGACACATCTGAGAAAGGTGGTTTAACACTTGTCTTTTGTTGCTTTTGGGTTCTAAATGTAGTAGTCTTGTTTTAGCCATGACTTCACACTTTGATTTTTCCAGAATTAATTTATAATTTTGTTTGGCCTTTTTTTTTTTTCTTTTTTTTTTTCTTTCTGGGCAGTGTGAAAATCTCATCAGAGAGTTTGTGGAGGAGATAGAATCACAGAATGGTTTGGGTTGGAAGGGACCTTTAAAGATATCTAGTCCAGCACCCCTGCAGCGAGCAGGGACATCTTTCACCAGTTCATGTTGCTCCAAGCCCTATCCAACCTGGCATTGAATGCTTCCAGGGAGGGGGCAGCCACAGCTTCTCTGGGCAGCCTGTTCCAGTGCCTCACCATCCTCACCATCAAAAATTTCTTCCATATGTCCAGTCTAAGCCTATCCTCTTTCAGTTTAAAACCACTGCCCCTTGTCCTGTCACTATAGGCCTTGGTAAAAGTCTCTCTTCTCTGTCTTTCTTGTAAGCCCCCCTTTACATATTGAAAGAACACAGTAAGGTTTTCCTGAAGCCAGATTATGATACTTGTTTCAAGTGTAGAATTATTATTCACAGGAAAAAAAAAAACACTTTTAATTTAAAAAGTGGATACAGTCTACATTACAGTACAGGGGAGTACAGGCATCATGATGGTTTTTCGTACTGTACTGATCAGTGTGCTCGATGTGGACATTGCAAATTACCAAAATACTGTGTGAAAGAGAAGTGTATTAAATCTGTTTGCTTATTCTTTCAGTAAATCTGCCTCTGAGTACTGGCAACAATTCTTGGAAACTTAGTGTTTATGGTTACAATTTCCTTGGAACAATAAACAATGGTGACTGAATGGCTTTTCCAGCCAGAAACAAGATATGTTATTGTGCATTCATTTTCTTATTAGTGAGGCTGTTTCAAAGAAAGATTGAAATTCAATACTGTGTTAAAGTTGCAAAAATAGAAAGAAAAGGTATGTTTTATGTTTCTTATAAGAACTATGCTCTCAATGGCAAACATATGTGTCCACTACATATAGCAATTGAAATTATCAATTTCTTAATTGAAAATATAAATAAAGCTCAAATGGGATGTGGGCTGTGAATTGTGGACGACCAGTTTTAGGGCTGTGTGCACTCGGGCATGGTAAGGCGTGCTGTCCCAGCCCTATTACATAAAGAATGTCTAAGCTGGTCTAGATGCTTAGTACAGTCTAAACTGGATGAACAAGTTGTAGTAAACAGGTTGCAGCAATGTTTATTGGTAATTCATTCTGATGTGGGAAGTAAAGGAATCATTAAGTGGTGTATAAATAGGGTAAAATGAAGAGGTGCTGTGCAGTGTTTAGCAGTTTTCACGTTAACTGAGCAATAACTCCAGAGATTTCTTTAAGGAGAAGAAAAAAACAGTGAGCTTTGCTTAAGTAAGATTGAGATAAGTATGCTTTCATTTTGGAAGGTATGTTTTCAGCACAAAGGATTAAGTGGATTTGGCAGTTCCTTTGAGCTTGACACTGATATTGTAATGAGCTTTAAATAGCTGATTCCCAACACCTTCTGCTCCCTATGACCATGAGGTCAGCCCCAGGGTCAAACTGAATACCAGCAAGGTTGACTTCCTCAGGCGGTGAGGGACATGTCCCCAGGTGACACTCAGTCTCTTGAAAATCTGTCAGTTCATCATGACTCACTTGAAGTGCTACTAGCTGAAGAGAAAGCACAGATTACACCATTACCATCTGTTAGAAGCCTCCTGCTCCCTCATGGCTGAGGCTTTGGTGTGTGAAGATGTGGATCAGGTAAGCAGGCAAGATGACATAGCAGAAAAGGATGGTGAGAAGATCTGCTGCTTCTCAATCTGAAAAGCAGCTGACCAGACCTCACAGTCCTTGTGCTTTTTCAGTGACCTCCCATTTCACTGCTTTTATGCAATGGTATTATTTCCTAACAGCAAGTACAACTTTATAGATTTGCACCATTTTCTTCCAGAGCACCCAAAATAATTTTAATTTCTGCAGTAAGAATGTGGTGGGTTGCATTCTTTTTGTTTGAGAAAAGCCAACTGACCGTTTGAACGTAGAAGCAGAACTGGGCTGGTACCTACAATGCCTAAAAAGAGATTAAAAAAAAAAAAATCATCGTGCTTGTTATCCTTCAAGGATGTAGAAGACCTTGTTGTTTCTGCAGTGAGATCGTTGTGCTGACATGTTTGCAGATTTTGATCAAGAAGGGGGGCAGAATCAACCAGAAAAGAGAAATACGATGAAAATACTTAAAACCAAATAAAGTAAGTGGAAAATCATTTGAGCTAATGTAGAGAACAAACCTGAATGAAAATAGCTATTCTCGAAAAACATTGAGTTAGGCACAAACCAGGCATTTTTATTCTGAAACAAATCCACATCATTGCTATTATTGAGGAACAGTAATTCTGGAATAGTAAATTCAGATCATCTCCAATGTGGTGAGAAGAGTAGCTCTGATGGCCTGTGCTCCCAAGTTAAGGATCAGCAATAGCAGGTGGGTGTAACACACAGAGAAGCACAAGAGTACTACAAGAAGATACTACTTCCTGGCATGCCTATTTGTCAAATAAATAATTGTGATCTTATTTCTCATCAGTTGTCGGGGAATAGATTGGTTTTAAAATCTGAATTAATATGTTACTTCTAGTAGCCAAGTGAGCATATGATTAGAATGCTGTAACCCATTCATGTTACAGATGGGAGATGGGGTAATAAAGTCAGGAACATTTTTACTACAGCTTTGGAGTAGCTGGCTCTCAAAATTTCATTTTAAATGTGCCCCTGGAAATACTTTTACAACTATTTCATTGTTTAAGAAGAATCTTGTTCCAGTTCTGCAAAAAACACAAAACAAGCAAACCCTGACTCCCCAAGTCTAGGAATCGGATGGAGCTGGAATACTGAATCTGCTCCTTTATCCTAAGAGGGCAACTTTCCTGGTTGACTGAGGCATTGGAGTAGTTAGCGCCCCTTCTGTAACCAATTAGATCTAGAAACAGAAAAATTTCAATCTTTGTGTCAATCTGTTTTGTACTAATTTCATCCATACATGGCAGCACCCTGTATTTTGTAGTTTTCCTTACACTGGGCGCTGCAGTATTTCATGACCTGTGCTTGCCAGGGCGCCCTGCCCGTCTGAGCACAGAAGCACATGCAGGTGTGCACTGTGCCGCTCATTCTGCTCTGGGAGGTATGAAGCCAAATGATCTGAGGGAGGCAGGGGAACACGTAGGACCTTTTAATTCCTGCTTGGTGGGATGTTTTCCTGTGATTTCCTGCATGTAAGAGGAGGAGCCTGCCCTCCTCCTCTTGTTTTCCCTCTTCTACTGTGAGCAGGTCAGGATGGGTTCAGAAGGGGCTCTGAAGTTACACTGGAACATCTTGAGTTTTACTGTAATTTTGAACTTCTGATATTTGCTGAAACCAGTATAAAAGAAGTCAGTCTTAAAACTGGAACAAAGGAACTTTAAGTCAGTCTCTTTGGCACAACTCTCTGCAGACTGTTCTTGCCAACAATTCCAGTGAGCATCTTCACTGGTTTTTTTTAAGTTCAAGATTTTATGTAATTTACACAGAGGAGAACGTAGTTTATAATGCTGACTGTAAAGGCAGTGTTCCTTACAGTTCTTAATGTAGTATAATAAAAAATAACAAATGATAGTAAATAGTTATTTGAAATCTACAACCACAATTTCTGTGCTTCATCTGTGTATGAAGAGATACAAATGGTGTGACTTTGATATTTGATCTTTCTTTTGATAATTTATCACACTAGGTTTTTTTCAGAGATTACTTTTATTTCCCTGAAAAATACAGGTATGATATAGCATGATAACCAAAGAGCACCCAATGTTTTTTTCAGTGAGAAATTCCAGGTAGTCAAAACCATGATTTTTGATGCTAAGGTAACAATTTCACCTTTGCTGTCTATTTTCTTCCTGGCAGTATAGAATAAGAAGGGCTAAACATGATAGATTTTTAGGTCTATTTTTTTAAACAGTGTAGGCACAAGTTCAGTGTTGGAAAAAAATTGACTGTTAAATTGACATGTATCAATGATGAGCGATCTAGACGCAGTTCTGCATTTCAGTTTTAACATGTAAGCTTATTGTGTGACTATGTTCCGAGTTTGCTGAGGATGCAGCAGAGAACAGTTTTGGTTTGTTTTGTTCTTCTAGATTAAAGGCAAATTACTGAACCAGAGCCTAAGTAAGACATTCTGAATCCTATGACCAGAACCAAAAATTTGTCCCATGACCAATGTAACTAGTTTTCAAGTCATGTGGTTTTTTATGTTACTTTTAGTAGAGAGTATTTTTACCCAGAGAAACTCAGTAGTTTGCAAAATAAAAGTTTTCTGTCATGGAGGAAAATTAGTAGATCTTTTCAGCACATTTTTCATCTTTTTCTCTGTGCTCAGATGTACTTTCAATGAAGAAAAATCCATCCCAATGCGCATTAGAATTGTGAAGAGGGTTCCTTCAGGCTGTTGTAAGAGAATTTGTCAGTTTGCCTATGTGAAAGTGATACAGGCCTGTGCGAATTGTCTTGAACTGCTTCTCATATTGAGCTTGTGATTCAAAGATGAGAATATCATTAGAAATAGATTTTCCTGTGCAACACTGTCTTATTTTTGTCCTTTTTATGCATAAGATTAAATATAAAAAAATATTAATACAGTTCACTGATGCTTGCAAAATCTTTCCCTATTTAAGTCATCCACTTATTTCTAAATAAATTTAAAGATACTTACAAATGTTATATGCTTAAGTGTTCTTGGTAATGGCAAAGCTTTACTTTCCATTGTACATGTTATAAGCTAAATGTATCACTTCAGATTTATGGTGTCTTGAGTTATTCTACAAATAATTTCCACAAATACACAAAAATATAAAATGCTGTAGAAAGAGTGAAGTGAATTTTTGAGAATTGCTAGCTTATATTTTTACAGTGTTTGTAAGTATTATGATTTTTCTCTTTCTACTTTAAACTGATTTATTGGAGATTTTAAAAATTATTGTAAAATAACATTGGTCATCATTTTCTGTTTCTATGTTTTACTAAAATGCTCTTGCGACTAACATGAATGTGGATTAAATTTAATCTGGAGGGATAAATAAGGGCAAAATAAACTATATTATTATTATTAACATCTGAATTTTTGGATGTTAATATGCAGTGGTTGAATTCATGTTAATCTCAAATCTCAGAAAGAAATTATCTTGAGCATTTCTGAATTCCTGGTGAAGGAGAGATTAACTCAGTTGTTCAGAGTGCACTTACTGAAACCTTATTACACACATTGCTTGTTCTTAAACTCAGACTCAGCAGCAATCACTAGCAGGAGAGATTGGTGGGATTCTTACAGATGCACAATGGTTTCTTATTTTCAGACAGGTACGTTTTCCTAGAGTCAGTCTGAAATTTGAAGAATGACTTTTCTTTGTACTCTTCCATACTTAGGAGAGGTAATGTTTTCATTCTGTGTTAAGTATATATAGTTTAGGTTCTGCTGAACCAATAATACTCACATTTTCAGGCTGCTGAGTGGCTTCCACCTTCCACTGATGTAAATGATTTGATGCAAGATAAGACACTGGAATTAAGAACAAATCTCTCGTTCTACTAATTTGCATTATTGTATCACTGGGGCAGAATATTTTCCCCTGACCCACTATCTATTTCTCAGGTCACTTCTGGTAAACAAGAAATGGTTTGAAAAGAGGCTCTGGAGAAAGCGTTCTGGGATTTCGGTATTTGTGGCATAGTACTACCACGATAAAGTAGTGCTTGAATGGCTGTTTGTGTGTATGAAATGTCCATAAATTTATAAAGTAATGCCTCTATCAGTATATACTTTATTAACTTGAGAGATTTTGTCATTTGGTTAAGTCAAATAACCTGTTTCTTTATTTTCCTGCTTCATCTTCTGAAAAATCTTTGGGTATGTGTGTGTTTTAGTAGTCTGAAAGTCCTGAAGGTTGCATTTAGCTTTAGAAAATGCTTTGCACTGATGGTAGTTATGCTAGCTCTTCTTACCCTTCCAGGATGCCCTCTACATGAATTCAGATAAACAGTCTGTGAAAATAGTGTGGTTGTGATCTCTCTGGCCCTTGGTGCTCTGAGAAAAAAATGAGAAAAATTTATTTTGATGATTTCAATTTAATGGTTTTAGTGAAGTGCCTGAATTTCTGGGAAATACAGAAATGTATTAAACTCTAAATCTGTAAAATATAAAGTATCATAGCAGGAACACTGTGAGTCTTGGTTATATCTGATCTGACAACTAAAGTGCAAAATGTCCCAGCACTTCCGTGCAAAGACTCGTGAAAGCTTAAGCAGTGTGTTCAAAGAAGCAGTTATACTGCACTTGCTAAAGGTAAGCAGCCGTTAAGCTCCCTGATCAGTTAGATATGAATATTTTAAATAGAACAGTTGTACCACTCAAATAACTGCAAAACGTAACTTTTCTAGAAATTGCATATGTTGAGATGTGTAATTACCAGTGCTATAACCAGCTGTAAATTCTCTTTTGCTAAATGCTTTAGTAAAAAATTTGCATTGATTTTTTTATGCTGTGTGTTTTGGGTTTTTTTCTCATGAGAAAGGTCAGGATTTCTTTCTTATGATGCACCTGGCACTTCATACCAAAACCAGTTGGATGTTAAAAAATGCGGACTTACTTTTCTGTGTTCATTTAGTTGAACAGGCTGCATAATTGTTCAGTGAGTAGCTGCTGTTTAAGTTTCTTAGGAGATAGTTGTTTGCAAGTTAGTGTTATAGGGCTTATTGGCTTTGTAAACTTCGTGTCTTCTATGGCTGCTAAAAGCTTTGAGAGGAATCTGAAAGCTTTCAACAGCTTGCACAGCTCCAGCTATTCTTGTAAGCCTAGGCTGGATGAGCTGTGTGTTACACGCTGGTCTTCTTACTTCTCACGTGCCAGTACAGGAGGATTTCTGTCAGATGTCTTCTGTATCTTTGATTCTTATGTGCTCAACCCAGATGAGCCCTGCTGGTGTTTGGATTACAAAAATAGAGTCTCACTTTGAATTTTCTGTTATATGATTATATGGTGTATATATGTGCGTGTGACACTGATTCTGTAGCTGGGGTTGGAGTACAATGGTTTTAACATGTAAATTGTGGGAACTTCCTACTTAACTCATTCTGGAGAAGGTTTGTTATCTGGGATTAGGAGTCCTTAAATGAGGAGGGTATTTTTTAAGCTGTGTTTGTGTTTTGGTCAAACATTTGGGACATTCTTATTATAGTTGTATATTTTCATTGTCATAATTACAGAAGAACCATGATGGAGAATGAAATTGAACTGTGAGAACAATCTGAGTACAAAAGTACACACCTGCAATATTTAAATCCTGTTCTCTTGGTTTGAGAGATCTAACATAGCATGTTATTAAATGATAATTTTACTCAGGTTGAAAGGGGTTTTGCAACTTAGGCTTCCGCAGTTCTACCTGCTTAAAAAACAGATTAATTACTTAGACTGTGTGGTTCTTCTGAAAAAAAAATTTTACAAAGCCTTAAAAAGTGGAAACCATTTACTTTTGAAACTTCCTTCTCGAGCAGAAAATCTGGTTTTGTATTATGGAAAGGTTTGTCATGACAGATGCATTTGGATGAATTTAGACTAATAAAGTTGCTTGAGAGAATGTTTGATTTGATACTGACCAAACCGTATTATGGACATTGGACAGTCTTACAGATAAATGTGTGTAGATTATGGAGACAATGAAATAGATTCAGTTTGTTCCCCTTTTATTCCTTTATATTATTCTGGCTTGAAAATTGCAAGTGATTAATAAAACATAATGAAGATACTATTGGGTGAAATTTTGGGGCCTACCCCTTAATGGATTCAAATTGATACATCTCTGGAAATCAATGGAGCGAGACTGTTTTGTCTTGCTTATGCACTTTATGTTTATGACAAAGAAAAATTTCTCCCTGTGCCATGTTTTCCTGTAACACATATTGAATCAGTTCTGAATTGGCACAGGGAGAAGGGGGGATACTGCTGCCTGGCTTTCTGCATGTTTTCAAACTACAGCAAAGAAATGGCCACTGGAGGAGGCCATTTAGTGAATACCTCCTGATAGCACTGACTTTGGGGACATCGTTCATGACGTGAAATATATTTGACCTGTGTAAAGATGTAGGGTTTTTAACGTTCGTGTTTGTACATTACTTTTATTATAATGATTGTCAATGCAATATGATAGGTTTTTGCAATTGTCTTTAAAATCTGGAGACATAATGGCTGTCTTGCACTTACCAGTTACCTCTGGGGGCAACAAGTTGACACCTTCATAAAATATTACTGCTCAGTTGCTATCTATACATCTAAAAACCATGCTGAGGTGGTATGTCTTAGATACTGCTGCAATAGCACAAAAAATCCGTGGAGTTGAGTTTGTTTTTACCTTTCTGTAGATGAGGTTGAATTTCCTTTTCATGTGATTTTTCATAAGGTCACTGGCTACCTAGTAACTTTTCTCATAATTCATAGTTCTTACACCTTTTTCAACTCTGCTTGCAGAGAATTGGTGTAAGCAAAATTGTTCAGAAGATGAGAAATGGAAGATCTGATACAAGGGTTGCCTCTGAAACTGTAGCAGATACAATCATACTGATTTAATCAAAACCACTTTGTTATTTCAAGCTTTTGGTAGACTTTTTTTGCTTAAAAATCCTAATTTCTTTTAAATGTTCTAAATAAGCTGTTTTATTTTTAAATTTGAAACCATATTGCTAAATTTATGGAAGTACAGGTAAAGGTGGCTTCCATTTTCTCTTATCCTTTGCTAAAGTAATTTCTTCCCAGTTTTGTGATTCATTTTTACTTCCTATTTCTCCTGCATATTTTTTTGAATGAGGTTGTAAATTTTAAAATGTTGCTGAAAATGGCCTTCTGATTTCCTATAGAGAAAAATCCAATTCAAATGTTGAAAGTATTGCATGGCTTGAGAAACTAGCAGTGTTTGTGCCCTTCCCCCAAGCAACAAGAACCCCTCCACCAGCCTTCCATCATCTCCATTCTTCTTTATTCATTCCTTGCAATTATACTCTACTTTAACCTTGTATATAGGCCTTGATTCAATGATTTGTCATACTGTATAGACTACTGTATCTTATCCTACATAGACCTCTTAAAAAAAAAAAAAAAAAAAGTCTGGTGCTATTGTTACAGATTTCTTACAACCTACTTGGACAAGAAACAGTATTCTGTCTGTTACCAAAGTTATCTAGGCCAGTAACTTATATACAGTTTTCCTGTACATAAATATATCTTGCTAACAAAGCTGATTTTTATAACACGGTATAAAGATAACATTCAGTTACTCTGAGCTTCATGCAAGTGACTTTCCTAAAGTAATATCTTGGAATGGTCTTGAATGTCCCATTTCCTACCCTGGGAACCAAGCTTCTGTCATTTTGTTTCTGTAATTTTTAAGCACCCCCACAGTGTATAGTTTTGGCTTTTTGAATTCGTCACAGTAGTAATAATTAAATAAATACTCCCCACCTCAACTGACTTTTTTTTTTTTTTCCTCTGTAAATGTAGATAAAACAATTTCAGAGTTATTCAGGATGGAAAGTATCATAAAGGTGAAGTAAATAAGTTACTTTAATTCTTAAATTTAGACTCCTCTGCTCAGGTTCTGAGTGGCTACTAGTAAGCACTTATGTTCTTGAAAATGGGAGTGGCATTAAAAAGTGTTTGTTTTTATAAATGTTAAAGTGCCAACAGTGTTTGCTTTGAAGTGACATTTACCTTTTGCCTGTGTGGGAGCGACTACTGATAATGCTCTTCCCCCCCTCCAACTCCAAGCACTCATTGTTCATATGAATGGACACGGTTGCATTTTTGGCTGCCTGTGTGTAGTGCACTATGTACTTTTGCAGGTCACAGTGCCATTTGGGCCTTGAATAATTGTGTAGTATATTTATTGGTTACTTTTTGTCTGCTCTAAATAAGCTCCATAGTATGCTGTACATTATATGCAAATCCTTGATAAATCAAAGAGTTACTTTTCAGCAAAACCAGTTAGAAATGAACCATAAGTTTGTCTGTGTACCACTAGAGTGAATGGAGCTTGTGGATGTGTGGAAATGCGTTGCTGAGCAAGCTGCTTTGATTAACAGAATTTATGCTGTATTTTTATGCTGGGTTGGAGTGTAAGCAGCTATAAGACAGCATTGTAAGTATATTTCAGGATACACCTGTATTTTTAACTCTTAGTCAAATCAGCATGAAATACATGCAGGACATCAGCAAAAGATGTGCTTAACATGTATTCTAATTCTGCCTTTCAAAAGGAAGACCTGCTATCACCTGGATTTATAAGAACATGAAAAACAGGAATTTATTTCAGTTTCAGTGGTTTCTTGCACAAGTTATTGTTAGGACATGAAATATAAATAAAATTCTGTAATTTTTAAATAGGTCCTTGGGCTGAGTCCTTAACAAATAGATCTTTATCATATTCATCACTTTAACTTAAGAAACCAGGCATCTTACTAACAGCAATTTCTTCTCAGGACTTCTTGTTATGGTATAATTTTGTTTTATTTTGGATCATTCGCATGCCAGAAATGTACTTTTTTAACAGGTTGTATAGTGCCATATTTTGTTTCTGTAATATCTTTGAGTGTTTTAATTACCTAGATTTTAACAATTTATTTTATAGTTGGGTGAAGCTATCACTAGTATTTTTTTGGAGTCTCTTTTTACATGCATAAAGTCAAGAATCTGGGACTGTCTGTTCTTCACCTCAGCTGTCCTGTTATGGAGGGTCTGTACATGTAAAATACTACTTTAAGTTCTGATGGGTCGAGAACCCATTAACTCATAGAGTTTGATCTTGTAAGGTAAAAATCCGACAATACTTATTTTTAAATACAACAGTATAATTCTTGTAGAATTCTAGAATTCTTCTAGACTGTATTGCAAATTGTTGAGGCCGCACCTCGTTTATTATGTCCAATTTTGGGCCCCTCTCTACAAGAAGGACAGTGAGGTGCTGGAGAGGGTACAGAGGCGGGCTACCAAGCTCGTAAAGGATTTGGAGCATGTCTCATATGCGGAATGGCTGAGGGATCTGGGGCTGTTTAGCCTGGAGAAGAGAAGGCTGAGGGGAGACCTGATCGCTTTCCACAACTAGCTGAAAGAAGGTTGTAGCGAAGTGGGGATTGGTCTGTTCTCCCTAGTAACAAGCGCTAGAACAAGGGGAAATGGCCTTAAGGTGCACCAGGGGAGGTTCAGGCTGGATATTAGGAAGAATTTCTTTACTGAAAGGGTTGTCAGGTATTGGAACAGCCTGCCCAGGGAGGTGGTGGAGTCACCATCCCTGGAGGTGTTTGAGATGGGTGGGTGTTGTACTTAGGGACATAGTTTAGTGGTGTTGATAGAGCTAGGACAAAGGTTGGACTCGATGATCTCGAAGGTCTCTTCCAGCCGAAAGTGTTCTATAATTCTCGTTACTGATACAAAGTTCTGTAATGTAAATGAATCAGCAGTTAATTTCATCACTTCTTCATAGTGTGACAGTGCTAAACAATTTGCATCCATTAAAACATGGTAACTTTTACTGAGATAATTTGAGGATAAAAAAGGCTGCACTAAAAGCTTTCTTTCTTTTGGATATCTTTATAATGCTTTTTTCCTAATCACAATTATTGATGGTCTAGAATGTTTATCTGTGAGAAATTAATGGGTTTTGAAAGCTTAGCATTTTAATGGTAAAACAGTATGATGTGGTGGTTCTGTAGAACTGAACTTCTTCTGGGTTTATACAGAATCAGTTTGTTCTTTGGGAAATAAGGAGTAAATGATGGGTGTTCAGAAGAGACATATCAGAATGAACGTTACGTGTGTGTATGCGTATATATCCATCTATATATTCTCTCTCCCATAGAAATATTGGTGTATTTTTTTAATAATGTGGATTACTACTACTTGGCTCACTCAGTTTGTGAAGATATTAAGAACTTTCTTTCCCTTTTCATTTATTTCCTCCAGGCCTTAAGTTGAGCATAGTAGTTCAATATATTTGTATTCATCATGGAAAAAAGCTATTGTGGTTCAATTTAGGCAGGTTTTGCAAAAATAGAGCACTAGGCTTACACATGGTGTCAAAAACCTCTGAGAAATAGGAACAATGACTTAGTTCCCTCCTCTCTTTTGTAATATTTTAGTGATTGAGGGATTCAGAGTGAGGGAGCCTGGGATTCAGTTTCATCCTCTGCTTGATCACATTTAGTCCACTAACTCTTATTTTCCAGAATATTTCCGTAACAATAACTTGCATGGTGTTCTAGACTTGGTGTGATGACTTTCTTTGCTCCTAGTGTTCTGTTTCATATAAAATGCTGAAAAAGAAAGAAATAAGTAAAAATCAGAGACACTGACTGGAACTCTAATAGCTGCCTGTCTTTTCAGTAGCATTTCCTAATAGTGGTTTTTAAAAGTCATTATTCCTGGTTTAGGTGCTTCTAACTTCAGTGGATTTTGTTTTGCTTAATTTTGCACATGCTTACATTTGTTTTGTGAGTAAAGAACTGTCTTCTCCCTGGCTCAATAGCCTTAGGTGTGCACAAAGCCCAGGCTTTATTTTCTTGAGTAGGCACGATGCATTAAAAAATTAGGGACGCAAGAACTGACAGGGCAAATGAATCCACTCACTTTGCTGTCTTCTATTGCGAACTAGTGAATTCTGCAAGAGGCAGTTTATCTAGAATGGAAACCTGCTGAAATGTCATTTTATTTTTGAGGATTTGTTAATAAAAGGAAGCAAATACCTACTCTTGTTCCCTCTTCCATGTTCTCTGTTGCCCTGTGCTGTGTGTTTTGCATTCAGGAGCACAGTGCTGCTCTTGCCTGCCTTTCTCCAGACTGTGTGCAGGCAGCTGGGAAAGAGGAGAGGGAGAGAGGAATCTATAGTGGGTGGAGAGAAAGTGCTCCCCTTACAGGAAAGGTGTGTCCTTTCTAACACGTGTTCAGACCACTCCGGAGTTACTCTTAGGTAAATACATCATATTATGGTCATTTGTGCCTTCTTGCTGTAATGGATAGCTGTGTCCCGCTTGCATAATTTGTCTCTTGGTTCAGTAATACAATCCCAGTGGTTGGAGAATCTCAGGTATGGGAGACAAATGCTTTTAATGGTAACTTTCTCGCTATATTTTGCTATCCATCACAATAATTTCATGCTGTCTAAACAATATTTTGTATTCTGAGTGGTGTGTATAATGTAGCAACTTGAGTTACTTTTAAGTCATAAATCAGACATGTGGGCTTGTAAGAGAGAGTTTGTCCGTTATTAGTTTGCATAGCCAGAAGGCAAATGATAATTGCTTTGAAAACGTCCCCTACGTTTTGTTTTTAGAAAGTATGATAATAGAAATGATTCGTTATAATAGAACCATGTATGTAAAAGAAAAATTATTACTATTGTTGCAGGATTTATTACCTAGCGATGATGATGTACCTGAAATATTAATCAGTTGCTTATATTCTCATTAACAATTGTCACATAGCATACTTCTTAGCTTATTACAAATGCAATGTTTGGGGATGAATTGCATAGATAACAGTAAATGTCCAATATTACAAGAAGATATTTGGAAAGAAAAAAAGCAACTTGCTAATAAAGTTAATATAATAATGCTTGTACTTTGCATAGATTTCTGTATTGAAAATTTACATCCTTTCTATTTAAACATAATCTTTTGAAAATGCATTCAGGACCAGATTTTGCCGTGTCAGAATTTCACATGCAATGCTGTTTCATTCTTTTCTGACTTTCAAGTCTGTGTAATAGCTGTGACTTTTATTTGTCTTTAATTTGAGCTTAGATACCAATAAGCACAATGTTCAAGTATTTATTTTGGAGGTTAGAATATTTGTTTCTGAACTAACTGAACCTGTTAAATGAGTAAAATTAGACTAAATACTTTAGTAAAACATGGAATGCCTCCCTATTCTTCTCCTTATTGGAAGTAGGGATAGAGGAAAATAGAATACAGAATTATCTTTTATAAAATATAAATTTTGCAAGTTGTTTTGTTTTATGTAGTCAAGTTTTGCTTATCTATTCAAAATTCAAGGATTCACGGTTTTAGCTGAAACTCAAATGGTACCGAATGTGGATAGGGTGATATATTTGGATTTGCAAATGCTTATATGAAATTTATAACTTCTCTGAAAGGAATTAGTTGAAAATGGATTCTCAACAATATGGGGTTTTTTTAAGGATTCAAGTTACATCTGAGATATTGGCAGACAATCTGCCGTTCATCAGTTTAGCTAGAAATATATCTAAGCCCAAAGCTTTTTTCATCCCCTCTGAGAGACAATCCATACTTTTAAAAACGTTCATATGTGGGGAAGTCTGTGAAACCGAATTCTCACTGAAAATACCCAGAGTTGTTAAAGCATGGTTATATAACTAGTATTGCATAATAATGCCTTTAACGACATTCTGATAAGAGTTTACTTTTATCACTGATTCTTCAGGAGAATGTGTCTAATTACCCTCCTTCTTTAAGGTTATCAGATGTCCTAATTTTCAAGGAGTGTCCTTGCTAACAGGGACAACTCTGGAATCTTGGAGGCTTTACTGAAAATGGGGCAATGTTCTAATTTCAGAAAAATACCTTATCAGCCAGATACCTGAGTAACTCCAGAGCCGTATGTGGACTCTGAGGGCACCGCATCTGTCTGGGGTAGTACCAGCACTGGATGCCTCTCCTCTTAAGAGAAGAAAAGGTGTGAAATACAGAGCTGCTACAGCAGCCAGCTACCCCGTTTCTGGGACAAGCACTAGTACAGATATAAAAATGTTCCTAGTCTTTGCTGTAAAGGAAATAAATTGTGTTTTCTGTTTAGAAGTGTGTTCAGTTTTTTTCCTTTTGTAACTTCCCTGTAGCTATGAAGTTAATAACTAGTCAGGAGAATGCGTTGGCCAAATGGGGTTCATTGTCCCTTTCCACTTGAATGGAAAGACCAGGCAGCAATGGTTAGAGCATTGGAAGGAATTTCTACAGAGTTTGAAGCTAAATTTGAAGGAGGAACAGCTCGCTGCACTCTCTGTTCTCAGACAGCTGTCAAAAGAAAAAAGTGGGTTTAAGAAGCATTCAGATTTGTTTGACTACTTTGTTATCTCTGTACTCAAACTCAGAATATTTTATATGTATTTTGCAATAAGGAAGTCCTGGGATTATATAAGAGGTTACCTAGGTACAACATGGAGAAATCTGTGCCTTCTGGAGTAAGGACTGAAACCTGAATTTACTCTGTGTTTTAAATGTGTGCTAAGACATCTGTGATTGCATATCTATCCAAAGGTTTCTTCTATGGAAGAGGTCACTATGATACCTCAGTTCTGCCCAGCTACAATAGATATGCATGTAAGGGCCTTGTTGGATTTCACTGAAGTTTCCTATACTTGAGAAAATCCTGTATAATTAAGGATTTTATTTGAATAAAAACTTTCTAGTTTTCCTTTGAGGACTTAAATAGGAAACTTTTAAAATGTTAGACTCCTTCACTCTCCTCAAAATTTTGGGGAGTGGTTGCTCCATAGTCTTTATGGCACCTAGGACTTCTGCATATTGGGTTCCACAGTTGTCTAGGTAGGCAACTCTTGTAAAAGTGGAGGGCTTGGTAGGATATTTAAATACACAGTTGTCACATTCGGCCTTGTAATCTAATGTGTAAACTAAATAGGAAACTGCATGCATTTTTCGTGTATGATGGTGTGTCAGGACACATGGGAAAACTTTCCTTTATTGAGTTTGGGGTTTTAAAATGTATCACAAACACATACGTGCTGTTTGTCTCTGTATTGTAGTGACACCTGTTTTTTAAAATAAACAATTATAGTTACTGTAGCTTTATTTTGTAACAGTATAAATTATGTCAATTTATCAACACCTGAATGAGTTTAAAAGAATCTAGTTTTTTGTTTAGAACAGCTGACTCTTACCTGAGTAAGTGACAGTTCTAGTATTTCATTACTTCTCCTTCTGTCATTTTGCGGTATAAAATTTCATGCATCTGCCATCTCAGTTTCTTTGTTGGAAAGATTTCGTGTACTCCCACTTCTGGTAATTAGAATAATGATGCAAGATTTTTCTCAAGGTTAGGAAAACTGCTGGAACCACAAAATAGAGCATGAGCAAGCTGTAATTGCCTAGTTTCTTAAGTGAAGATATGAAACTCCTGAAGAATTATGGTAGTCTTTTGTGCAGCAGGTATACTGTTAATATCAAGGGAAATGTCAGCTCCTAACAGTTGCTGATAATTAAGGGCCGAGGTTTCAGCTGACGTGAAGGAATGATTTTGCTGAAGTGTTGGAGCCGATGTGCACCAGTAAAAGCATCTGTGGAACAATTTGTAAGCTATTTAATGTTATAAAAAATCCACTGAAAAGAGTGTTTGCATTTTCTTTATTAATTAAATAGAGAACATTTCAATGATAATGCATCATGTGGATTAAGTCCTACAGTTCCCATTGCTGCTAATGGGATTTGTAAGTGCAAAAGATGCAAAATCCATATGCATCATAACAGAAAATCTGTTTCAGAGTGCATTAGAAAGCTAGTCAATCATTATTTCTGAAACTTTGTTTGTGCGACTTTAAGTTGCCTAAATCCAGTCTTAATTGGATTTGCCTTTACAACACTACTGCTCTGAACTTCACTGCTCAGTCATTTTGTCTGAATATACATACATATTTGGTTAGCACTTTGTAAATTTAAAAATGCTGTAAATGTTCCCGAATCGCCACATAACACAGGCAGCTGCATGCTCTGTAACAAATGCCTTTTTCATGTTTGCTGGTTCTTGTTTTTAAAACTGCCTAGGCAAGCTGCAAATGATGTTCGTATTTGGACAATACAGCCAAACTGCTCTGTACCTGGCAAGTTTCAGCGGTGTATAGGTATGCAAGAAGCAGAAGTGAGGCTGTTTGTAACATAAGAGGGCATGGGAAAGCTGTGCTACAAAGCAGTATCAATAGATTTTCTTTTATTTGAACTCCATGGTGAAAGCCTGTATCATTACTAGTCTTTCCCTATCTTCTCTATTAGGTCACAGTAATTTGGAAAAGATTGAAGGCCTTCTACTCTTTTTAGATACTTTCATGACTCCTTCATTCTCCAGTTTTTCTGCTTTGCCTGTCTTACTTGACACATGGTATGACAGCAGTGCCTCTACTGGTGCCACTGGCAGAGTCCTGTCTTCTATTTTCCAGAAAGTACATCTCCAAGGGTGCTACAGAGTTGCATCACTCCTGCTGCCCGCCTGCTGAGTATGTGATAATGCTGTAAGACATTAAAGAGCTAGATTAACGTCCTTTCCCATGCTAAGAGTTGCTGCCGCTTGTTACCTGTGCTGCTAACTGCCTCAGTGTTGCTTCTTCTAGATGTGTGCTGGTTTTATTTTGGTTAAACATCAGAGAGACTGACTTAATGCACGAGTTCTCTCTTTGTTAATATTGTGGCTCCACTGAGGTACTAATTGATTTGGTCCTTTGTTTTTCCACCACCTCTTAGTGCATATTCAGACCTTTCCCCCAGCAGTGCCCTTCTGGATAAATTTTAGGTTTTGGAAAGTTGGTTTAGTTAATAATCTCTGAACGCTGCTCTGATTTGCTTTTGTTTGTCTGTATATGCCTTTACCAAAGCCTCATTTTTCAAATTGTACTTATGGAACAAAGGTATAGGTGGTTAATAATTTGATAGTCTCTTACTTTGACCCTAAACATTCATGTTCAGTTTTAGATATTGTATTCTCTTGTGTATTATAAAACTTCCAATAAAGCAGAAATCAATATTGCTCTGAGGTTTTTTAGGAATTATGCAACCCTCTACAGCTAGTAAACGGCTTTTTTTCCTGACAATCAAAATTAATTCTTTTTAGCAAGGCTGGCTTGATAGCATTGTGAATGGAGATTTGTAAATGTATCAGACTCCTTCACTGATGGGAGTTAAGTCCCTTAATTCCAGTATTTTGTGGACTGAAGGAAAACAGTTTTTAAAAGAAACTTTCTTAAGTGGCTAATCTTATATGTAAGAAATTTATGTAGTTAGACATTATTTGCGACATTTGACCTTGAGGTTCAAATGTGTTTCTGAAAAGGCACTCTAGGTTTACTTTTTTGATCAGATGGATGTGCTTCATTATATGTAAAATGTTTTGGGCTTTTTTTCCCGCAGTGCCAATTATGAAAATTTATCCTTGATTCTGAAAATGAAGTTCTATTCCCAATGACTTTGGCAAATTATACCCAAACTCTTCATTTATTCTCAGTGGTATTGTATAAGCAATGAAAGCAATTTGGTGTAGCAGGTAGAACTTAAATGCTGTGTCTATGATGCATGAGTCAAAATCTGGTCATTAACCTTTTAACAACTGTCAACTCCACTCTTTTTACCTCCCCCCCTTGGTTTAAAATTTGTGAAATTGCATCTGGAGTGCTGTGACCAGTCTCAATTTCCCCAGTACAGGACAGATACTGGCAACTGGAGTACATGGCATACAAGGAGAGGCTGAGATGAGCCAGGGTTGTTCAGCCTGAAGAACAGATAGTTTAGGTGGATTTAATTCTATTGCTTTCTTCAGTTACCCAGTGGAAGGTTATAAAAGAAGGCAGAGCCAGACTCATCCCTGAGGTACACAGCAAAAGGACATGAGGTAATAGTTATAAGTTGCAGTAAAGGAAAATCTGGTTAAATATAAAGAACTTTCTCACCAGGGGGATGTGCCGATATGGAAACAGTGGCCCAGTTTGGGGTGGGAATCTTCATCCTTGGGTTATTCAGAGCTCAACTGGCATGACCCTGAGCAAGCTATTCCACATTTGAAGTTGGCAATGAGTTGGACTAGATGACCTTCAGAGATCCTTTCCAACCCAGATTATCCTATGGTTTTGTTAAGAAGGTAAAAAAAAAAAAAAAAAAAAGATAGATGTTTGATTTGAAGTTAATTTTCAAAGTAGAAATGCATGGAAGTCTGAGCCTGCATGTTTGTGAGTCACGTACAACGCAGTCTGATGGGACCTGTATGAGTGCTGTGCTGTGGCGTCAATGGGTCCTCTGGCAGTCTTGGAACACTGATTTGAAATGGCAGCTCGTGCTTAACAGTTATTATGGGAGGTTATGCTTTCAGTGTGGCCAACTTGCCATCCTTTTTGATTTTTTTTATATTTTTACATGACAGATTTGTGATTTTTTGTTGTTCTCTTTAATGGATTCCAGCAAGTGGCATTCATACAGGTAAAGTGGAAGGCGCAGAAACAGGAGAGGAGGAGTGAAAGCAGCACTGTCTTGTCCTGCGTAGGGAATTTGGAAAACATTATAGGTGTAGTCCCTAAGTTCTTCCAGTTTAGAAATTATTATGGAGTTGCTTGCAACAGTGATAAGTGACCTGCCCCAAATTTCTACATGAGTTTTCCATTTACTGTGTGAAATTATGTAAAAGTTAGGGCAACAAGGAAAAACCGTTGACTTAATCTTGACTGCTTGAGTCCGTGTACTTCTTGCTATGCAAGAAGTTTGACACTTGTTTCTGCAGTTTTATTACAGTGCTTCTTAATTAATGTTTCTATTGTTAAAGCATCCTTCCTGGAAGTGTCGTCTTCCATTAGGTGAATTATGCTGCGGTGGTATTAGTGAGGGATGCACCATAAAATAGTAAACCATACATCAGTTAATCATCTTGATAATGGCCTGTATCTGAGGGGAAGCTGCAGAAAAAGATGAAAATGAGCTTTGATAAAACTTACAATTAATGAATGTGAAGGGCACTTCTAAAATGCAGGGTGGGCTTATTAAGGTTACAGGGATGAAAACTAGTAGGTAACTACTACTCCCTCCCTTGTTAAAAGGATAGTTGCTAGGGGAAGTCTCACTATGCTTCTGTGGCCTTACAGATGCCTCCCTTCATCCTTCAGAGGCCTTAGTGGACACGATCAACAGACTTCTGTCCTAATGTCAGGGTGTAAAAAAAAAACCAAACAAAAACCCCACACACATTTACATAGGCAGCTTGCTGGCAGAGTGGGATGCTCCTTCGGACAGGAGGTTTCCAAGACTTTTAGGATATAATTGTTAAAGGGAATTTTAGCTGGATAAAGCCTGAAATACTTTGAACTGTATTAGCTGCAATTGCTGACTTATCTTCCTTTAAGGATGTGATGCGCTCTGTTGGGGTTACTCTTGCTCTGACAAGTTTTTTTTTAACTGAGGCTTTCAGTGCAACTCCTTTCATTACCATTGTAGCGTTTGCAAACATATCTTATGTCATGGTCCTTCCTTCTGTAAAAGCTGAAAAGCCTGAAATACTGCTGTTCTTGCTAGATAAGTAATTGGTTTTGAAATTTTGACCCTTGTTTGAAGGGCTATTTTGGTAGTGTTGCTTTTCAATATTTTATTCTGGGAGTGGATTTCCAGGTACATAAGTTTGTCTGTAGTTCTTATGCCTAATGCATAAGCTAAGATGTTACAGAACATTTGTTTACAAATGGAAGTTTTCTTGATGGAAAATTGCTGGTTAAGGCACTGCTAAACAAATGATCTCTTGTCTAAAAGTGTCTTGGAAGGTTAATTCTGGGAGAGAATTTTAAACAATTAGAGTCAGTTCTCTGTAAGAGTGAGTCATAGCTCTGAGACCATAATCCAAAAAGGAAATCTATGTAATTTAAATAAGAATCTGGGGATAAGACACATAAGGTCGTGAACATCACTAATGCTGAGTGAATTATTTAGTATGGTGTGGGAAATAAAAAGGTTATAGAGATAAGAAGTAGAACTAGAGCTTGAAATGTGTCTACATCAGCAAGTCATTTGGTGCATTAGAAGCAGATCAATAGTTTGAAGCAATCAGTGTTGAGGTCCTTATACCTAAGCAGGTTTTATGTTGGACTAGATTTACTCTGAGCCTTTGGACTGAAAGTACTTACTACATGTGACTGGAAGCTTTCCAAAGACCTGTGATTGTTTCAGATCTGTGTGTGTTGAATGCTTTTGGTCTGAACCTGCAGCGGGGCTTCTGCTTTGTTTCCTCCAAAAGAAATTTAGTTCATGAGCACCGAAGCTGTTCTGCAAACTGAACTAACACACAATAAAGGAGTTGCTTCAAAACTGCAGTGTTGCTCAAAACCAAAATGTTAATGTAGGGTACAGCAATGTCATCTGGCTGTGCAGCCTGTTGTAAAAATACAGTATCTTATCCTCGGATGTTGAGCAGAAGTCCTTCTCTCTTAAGGCAGAATTTATCAAAATGAACTATATTGGGTTAAATCCATTTTCTTTGAAGTTGATGGTAAAGCTTCAACTGATGTAAATGGAAGTAGAATTAGGCCAATGCCGATCACTTAAGGGAAATCAAAATCTAGGCTAGAGAAAAGGCAAAGATCAACTCTGCACAGTTACAGAAATAGTTTGTTATTCCACTGGTGACTCCTGTGTGGAGGGCTCATTTCTAGGGCAAACGTCACTTAAATCATTGTACCAAGTTTTAACACCAAGTCAGTGGTTATCAGCTGGTAGGATGCAGCTGTTGTGCAGTTCTAGCTGCAGCACAGACTTTCTGTCTAAGGACATTTTGCTTTCAGACATTGTTAGACCTGTGAAACACTGTGTGTAATGGGCTTTGATAAGCCCTTTTCCACTGCTAAAACTTACTCTTTGTGTTACTGTTCTTCGGACTTTCTCGACAACTTGTGACTGAGGACAAGTGATTCAAAAGGAGATACATTCAGATTTGTAGTTCTGAGATACTAAATAGCTTAAGTGAAAATGGACTGAGAGACTTCAGAAAATGGATACACCAACAACATTACTATTTACTGTGCCATCTGTGATAACAATGTTCAGATCTCTACAGGAGGATGCCACCTGTAATCTGCATGCCTGTTTTTTCCTGTACTGTGAGTAATGCCAGTACAAAGAAATCTGTGTTTTGCTAGTCAGTCCTATGGTGCTGAGAACTTCAACTCCTTTTCAGTCACTGCTTTGCTCCGTATTTGCTTTTCTTATGATGTCTTTGGACAGAGTCTTTCTAATCTGTTCTGGAATAGCAGAGAGGCATATATCACTGCAGTAAAAGAAAATAGGCTATTTAGGAGGTGTTCTGTATCTGTGTGCTGGGATTTCATTCTGGTGCGTGAAATGTTGTACGCAACAGAAATATAGCTCTGATTATAATGTGACTCTGGGAAATAAAATCTGTCAAAAGAAATGACAAATCCACCTGTGTTTCTTATGCAATTAAAATGGCAACTTATCTTTGCACGATTCATGTTTCTTCCTTTCAAAGTGGTGACATTCTGAAAAGGAAAAGCTCACATCTTTTGGTCCTCTGACATCTGTGCATCTCTGATTCGGGTGCGTCTTTATACTGATATAACCCTGGGGATGTTTTAATCATAAGAGAATAAGCGCTTTGCAGTTCTGGCATGACTTCCTGTCTACTCTGAACCACATCCTCAATTATTTTAATCTGACTGTTGCCTATTTAAGCATTGTACTACATCTTGAGTGACAGTGGGGTAAACAGATTCAGCAAATAAGCTGTCGTTCCTGTGTGCTTGCAAGTGGCAGATCAGGTCAACCAGAGAAACAGACAAACAAGGGCATACACACAGATTTTCTTGTGTGCCTTTTGGCTGAGGTGTAGATGAAGAGCATGAGTACACAGGGGGCTACAGGAATGTTTTTCAGTCTGTTAAAATGAGGTGTACATGCTTTTGGCAGTCATAGATACTGGGGAACTGCAGCTTTGGAAAAATGGTTAAAGAAGTTTAGGTGATAGATGTACGTTTTTACTGTTTGTATAATTTCTTGAAGGTCACTCAAGTTGCTCTTACAGAAATGGAAATGGGTCTGTTCTACTCATTCTATTTCCACAGGTGCAGACTCCCAAGTGCTAAAAATCATTGTTCACAATAGGAATGTAGGTATTTTTGTCAAATGGCTGTGCTAGAACTTGGTAAGTTTTGTTCTTGCAAGAAGTTACAAAAAGCGAGATAAACATCAGGTTATTAAGGAACACATCTGAGGAAGTATTTTCTGTTCATTTTCAAAGGCAAAACAATAGACACACCAACATATGTGAATAAAGCCCTGTTTATTTAAACTGCTCACCTATAAAAGCTTTGCACTGATACATAGAGAGCCGCATGTTTAAATAGCCTGTAGCAAGAGGTGGGATCCTGTTAATCCGCAACCTGGCTGAGTTGCTCACTGAAATCAGGAGAGGGCTGGATATGCATTTTGTGATAGCATGTGGATAAGGTGCATGCAAATCAGAGCCGTGGGGTATGTTTTGATTAGTTTTGCTTGATTTTCTGAGATAAGCTTATATTTTTATTTTTAGGGGTTGTATTCAAACATGCAAAGATTGTTGTTGGCAGATTGGCAATTTCCTTTCATTATTCTGGAGACTGTGGTGGGGGAGTACTATCCCTGTAAGATTTCTAATTTAAAAAACAGATTCAGAGATTGCTTAAAATCATTAGTAGTATAGGAATTTTAAGTCCCTAATGTGTCAGTTCTTTCAGATGGGTCCACAAAGCATAACAAAAAACCAAATCTGTTGTCAGGAGGTGTGAATTTGCTTCTCTTGGAAATATATAGGAGTTGATTAGTATGAAAACCTTGGAAACAACTGGGTTACATTTATTGTTTACTTGCAGATTTCAGGTATTAAGTCAGTGCAGGGGGGTTGAGTCAAACAGTGCTCTAAGATTAATCCTGGAAATCCCAGTGTATAAGACTTGTGTTAAATTGGTACACCTAGTACGCAACATGCTACAGATATGATTAAGAATATGACTGATATTAGCTATGCCTAGACATGTTCAACACTAGCATGAATCTTTGCAGAAGTTGTGACAAAATGTGGGTAATTCCTTGTTTCACTTCTGCCTGTAGAGGGAGAGATTTAATTTTATTGGATCGTTCATAGATGTATCCACATCTGTAATAATGTAATACATTTCTTTTGGAATCCTTTACTTGTCAAGTAGTTGTGGACCTGGGGTCAGATTAAGTGACGAGGCGTTGTAGTAAAGCTGCGATGATCATTTGTGGTGGGTGAATTTCAAAAGTTTAGTTGTGACATGAAGAACTCAGGGACTTACCGAAACCATTTTGGTTTAGTAGTTGGAATAAAAATAGTGTAGTAACGAATTGATTTTTCTGTAGCAGCATTTATCCGTGAAAGAATTAAGAACCTAAGCAATAAAGCCATGTACTGTGGTACTAGATGTAGCTTAAAAATGGGAGTAGTCAATCTGTATTGGCATTTTGGGGGGTGTTTCTTCCAAATGTCTCAAGATACTTCTTCCAGAAATTCCCTTTTAGGCATTTATTGATACTCTGGTAGGAAATGAACACAGGATGATTTCATTTTCCAATAATCACTTTCTAGTCAAAAGCCAGATCATTCTGTGTTAGATCACTTTTTGAGAAGTATAATCAACAGAGTACCATTTTTTTCCAGAAACTTCCTTTAGATGAAGAAAAGTGAAGAAGATAAAACATGCTGAAAATATGGTCTCTTCAAAAGTGGTTGTGAAGTTTGCTACGGATTTTAGAATTCAGTGTGTTTCACAAAGAGTTAGCGCCTGTAGTCTTCTGATGTGGAAAAATCTGTGGGAACATAGGAAGTTTGGGTTCAGTCCCCTATTCCTTATACTTAATTTGAGGATTGAGTCGAAGTCTCCCAGCTGTCTAGAGAATATCCTGATTATTTTCACACTGGAGAGACTAAAATCGCAGCGTTACGGTCTACATGATCAAGTGTAGACCTCGGCTGACAAATAAAAGTGCAGTTTGATATTTTCACCCCACTGCTGGCCACTTATTAGTGTTGCTGGCAGAAAGGTGCACCAGGTAGCATGGAAAGCCCCACTTTGGTAGCATTATAGATTTATGCTAAGCTAAAATTGCTGGGTAATTGCAGGCAAGTGGTGCGGTTTGATTGAGCAACGTAAAACTAAGATGCTTATCTAACAGCTCAGTAACATTGGAAAAAGCAGCGCTCTATGGAGCTGTGGGAAGAGGCTTTCACTGCTCCGTTTGTGCTGTGCTGCCACTTTTATGACCAGGCTATATGGGAGGTTAAGCTACCAAAAAAAGGAAAGAAAAAGACTAGTTTTGTTACTTTACCTCCCCAAATAGACTTACTCTTTATCTTACAGAATATGTACAGGGTCAACAAATTATATATTTAAGTTTAATAACAGTGTAGTTACCAGTATACATTTACAATTGAAAAATGTACATAAAGAAATGCAAATTGACCTAATGCTAACATCATACAAAAGTCACAAATTAATTACTAAATTTTTTTACACCAAATGGGTGTAAAGAAAAAAAACAACAACAAAAAAAGAAAAGAAAAGAAAATTCCAGGTCGTAACAATGTCCAAAAAGTTGTCATCTGTTATGTGGTTTATGACTAAATGGTCGTCATATTCCAAAATGGCAGATTTCACTGACAATGCTCACTGTCAGCCTCTCGCAAAAATACCTTTTCAACTCAATTGTCTCTGCTTATCCCCATCACCGTGGTTAGGAGATGAGGAGGGAGTTGTTCCCAATACAGACAAGTAATTTGCTGGAAATAGATTTTAAATCAACACATTTGATTACAAGGAGAAATCAAGCTGAGTTAGTGCACTTTGTGCAACACAGGTCTGTGTTCTCTGCAAGAAACATGGTTCAAATCAGCAAACAATCATGCTCTGAAGCAGCTGAGACATCCAGATGGTCTCAGTTTATCCCTCATTAAAACACATTTCAGTGTTCCAATCTTCAGATAAAGATAGGCTTGAATAGCTGTGGCAAGGCCCATATCCTAAAGGAAAGGTCACAAGCATTTAGACAGTTACAGAAAATACATCCAAAGCAACCCGGTGCCTTGGGTGTATACCAGTTTGCATACCAAAACTAGGCAGTTTGCATACTGGGAAGCTAGGCAGGTCAGAGAGATACAGGGAAAAGCCCAAGTGCAGGTCCTTCCAGCACTGTTTGTGTATAGTAGTGTCTTGCCTCTCTTGCATTGGTGTGAGTGGACATTACTGACTTGTTGCTTTTCTGCAGATATTAGGGCTCTTCAATTTTGATGATAGCCTAGGACTTGATGTTACTGATTTATTTTCTTCTTGCAAGTGAAAGCAACAGTGCAGTAAGGTGATAAGAGTGCTGCAGCATGTGTACTTTGTATTAATGGTATTCCTACTAGACCCTGGAGAGTGCTTGTGAGCGATTTTGTCTGTACCTTCTCCTTCTGCCGTTACTTGAAGGAGGCAACAAGAAAAAGCAGCTGGAACAATCTGATCTATGTGTCAGATGGCTGCAGAGTGCTGTGATACTCATCTCTAACTTTCTATCTTCCCTCATTTGCTGGGGAATTAATGAGGACCCCAGTTGTACTGAAATTTGAGTATCTGCTGAAGGGCTTTGCTGGATAGGAGCCTATGTATCCTGCAGCTAATTGTATAATTAATTAATCTACTATCTATTGATGACTAGCAAGAGAGTTGCTGAGAATGATTCAGAACTACATGGAAATTCTTGAAGTATTTATTTCCTGAATTTTGAAAACTCCTTATTACGGCTTTGTAGTCATGAGAAATCATTGTATAGAGTTACAGTTAAGGTATTCTTCGAGAAAATTCCTTTTTCTTCCTTGTTCTCTTGATTTTTTTTTCATATATGCAGATAGCTAATGTTGTTTAAGAGATGCGGAGTGGGAAGATTAATCTCTCTACTCCCTTGCAGCTCCTAAAGAAGCTACAGCTTTATAGTTTAAAAGAGAACATTTTATTTTTAAGTTGCTATTAATAGAACAGAAAATTAAAAGCTCATCACGGTTAGGGTGAGATCCCAATTGGACTTGACAAGGAAGACGATATTTAATAAAGGTACCAGGTGTAATGATGGCTTTACATCTGTGTGTTAATAGTGAGGCGATAATCTGATGGTCTATTTAAAAACATGTTTATAGGAGGGTTTTTAGGATGACTCCATAGATAATGTATGGTTGGTAGTATGTCCTGTCCTACTGCTTATATTTTTTGCCTAATTGTATGATTTTAACGTTGGACAGCAACATTCTACATAGCTGTGATCACTTTTTATCCATCAATTGATGTCTGCTGGTGTTTTATCAGCTTATTTTTCTGAGCCACCAGCTAGGATAATGTGCTTGAGGGAAAATTATACCCTACATCAGTGGTTTTGTTACATCATGCTGTACATTATTGGTAATTTGAATGCACCCAGATAAAAATAGAAAGGTTAAGTAGTTTTCCAAATGTTGCTGCTGTGAAGCTGAAAAAGAGTAGTGTCTGTACCATATACATTTTTGAGGGAAGAGTGTTTTTTTTGGTCCCCTTTCGAAACCACTTGCTAAAATTAATGCTTTCCTTAAAGCTGAATGTAAAGAACAATTTGCTTTTGAAATTTCTCCTCCCACAACCTCTTTTTATTCTTCCTGATTAATTTTTAGGATTAACAATCCTGGTGCATGTCAGCTTTTGTATACAAATGCATGTCCAGAAAGTGCCTTCCCATGGGACAGGTGGTGTGGTTTTTTTGCCAGTTAGAAGGAGTTGCAATCAAATGGTTCTGCTTGCCCTCTGCAGCCATCTCCTCAGTCTGTTGGCTCGAATGTGGTGGGTTTAGTTTGTTCCTTTATTTTTCTTCCAAAAGCGGTAAATGTTTATGATCTTTCTCAGATGTTTTCGGTAGAAAGGAACAATGTCATTTTTGTGGCTGCGATATTTATACAATGCATGTCTGTGATTTCTGTAAAACTGTAGTTTATAATTTCTTTTCCAACACGATTTCTTGATTCTCTGTATATGAGGGGAATCTGTGCAGAGAGCATCTAGCAAAAATTTGGTATTTTGATAGAGTTGACTGATACACATATACTTTTAATCCTTTGTGAATGTCCTATTTAAAACCACTGCAGAACATCACTGTATGTCTTTCAGCTAATGCCCACTGAGATTTAAAACCTCCTTTTTGGCTGCTCTCTTTCTTAAGAGTGACCTTGGATGACAGTTTCTATTGTACAGCTGAGTCCTGAGGGGATTTTTTTTTTTTTTTTCCTCTCATCCTTTCACATGGATTTACGTGGTGCTGACTTCTCTCTCCAGTAGCTCTGCTTCTATTTCATTGCGGTGAAGATGTTCACAGTCATAAATCACTGTGGAAAACATATGTTTATATATGATTTTCTTACAGATTAAAAATTTCATGGTAGATGTTAGATTCTATCTTATATGAATGCTTCTCTTTCTTCTACCCCAATTAAAGAGAAGAGTAATCACATGTGTTTTTCACGGCAGGGGATAAAAATAAGCCAGCTAATGACCTGCTATGCAAGCTAGAGGAGAGTAGGGGCTCTTGGCCTTGCTTTTAGGTGGGGGTTGGACTAGATGCCTGTTTGCTGTCTTCCAGCTCTGTTGTCTGTATGCTTCAAAATCTGGAAAGGGACTCTAACGAAGTCATAGTTTCAGTTGCAATATATTGTTCTAACTTTATATTGCCTGCAAAATCTGCGTGTGCTCAGGGCTGAGAACATTTGCATTTGAAGCTGGAATTCAGAGCTGTTAAGGTTTGGATCTATGTTTAGTAGCAAAGATAGGTAATTTCACCTTTTTTAAAGAGAAATCTTATAAGGCTGGCATTTTGGTGTGACTATAAAAATTTTTGTGGATTTTTTTTTGAGCACAGTACAAATACATGTTTTTGAAGAAAGGTGGCTTTTGTCTTCTACCATCTAACTTGTTTCCCGTAAGATGTAGCAAAGCGAAAGGATTATTTTGCTTTTACTCTGGTGCTTGCATAATTATACAATGAGAGTTCAGTGGTATAAAGGGTATTTAAAAGGATGCAAAGTTTTATAGGAACTTAATTCTAATATATGTACCAGTGGTGTTAAAATACTGGTAGCTTCATTTTTCAGTAATTTATAAACTCTTAAATTTTGATTTTAAATTTGTTATACTTTTGCATGCTGCTTTTGTATTCTGAGGCATATATGGGTATGTTTAGGCATGCTATGTAATATACAGACATGCAGCAGGATAGGCTTGTTTTTTATATGTATAGTTAACTGATCTCAAGAGGTAGGTAAGGCAGTTATATGATTATTTTGACATAACTCCTTATGAAATTTAGAGGTATGAACAAAACAGAAGAAAGAATGCAATGGTATTTCAGCAGCGTAATAGGAATTGTCTTGTATTTTCTTAGCAATTGCTGTAAAAATACAGAGGAACTGCATATCTGTGGGAAATGATGAGGTAGGTCGAAGGGAGGTGAAAAACTCAGTAGAAATCAAGAAGATAAAGAACAGGCCGTGCCCCATGTGGAACAGTCATTTTCTCCGCTGTAGAGGAGCACTGCTTCGGTTTGGGCTACTTGACTACTAGAAGATGAATGGCAACTGAGTGGCATCCAGAACAGGCACCTAACATAACAGAGACAGCACAGAGATGGGCCCAGGTACGTAGGGAAGCTCTATAGGGAGAAACACAGGATGGTGCTATTCGCAGGTGTGTGTGAGGAGCAGACATGAATGTGGCATGGATCATTTCACTGTAGGTTGCTGATGTAACTAGATAGGAAGCAGGATGAATTTAAGAACAATCTGAGCTTAAGAGGAAGCTTTTATAACTTGTGCAGTTTTTACAGCACTGTGCTGCACTGACGGAAGGCGATGGTGTCCTGTTTGAGTGACAGCTAGTTGGAGCAGACTGCTTGGTCTGCCTATGACTGGCACCTACTGGATTTGTGTGTCCTGTTCAGTCAGATGTGTTGTCTCAGAACAGCTTTTTTATTTGCTTAAAACCCCTGCCCAACAAAATTAAAATATTCAGGATGGCTGATGTCCTTGTACTGTGTATAACCATTTTGTGGGTCTGTCCATGCAAAGTGGAAATGGTCTCTTGCCTTGAAATACACAGGCAACAACAAAAATCTGTCTTTGATGGTCCTTATAGTGTCAAACGCAGCTGTTAATTATAATTTGGTCTCTCTGCTGTCATTTTAGGGAGCTACATCCCATCTCAAGAACAAAATACCATGATCTTATGTAAAAATACTCTTTTTGGCTCTTTTTTTTTTTTTTAAAGAAAAAGGTACAAAAGTTCTTTTGACTGTTTTACGTATTTGTTCAGAAAAACAGGTTATAGCATGCAGTTTTCTTTTACAGCCATTATGGGAATAGTGCATATGAAAAATGTGCGTGTTCCAATTCCACTTGTGTGTATTTTTATTCACTCATTAAATAACAATATATTGTATTTTTTTTTAACAACCAGATGATTCTTTCATATTTTGTGTTCTTCCTGTTTCATTATTCTGCTTATGGTTCTTCTGTTTGGTAGCTGGATTTTCTGAATCTCATTAACAACCAATGGTGCTGCACTAAAAGCTTCAGTATTAGTTTCATGGCTTTATATCTTTACTTAGTAACATAATAAGATGCCACTGGTAGTGAAATCAAAGTGGCAGAAGATAGGACTGCAAATACAGACTGCAATGTCAGTTTGTTTGGGGCAAGTTTTTGTGTTTGGGTTTTTTCTTTGCTGCTTTTTTTTTTCCCCTGGGCCAGCTGTTTCTCATGGAGATCTGTGTCATGCTCCAGCATTTCATCTGCTGAACAGTCATATGCCAACTGCTGACTGACAGTAACGATGTCTGACTTCAGCAGCCACTGTGTTTTCTTGTACTCCATGCTGGCTGGCTCTGCTGCTAGCAAAGGATTTTTTTTTTCTTGAGTAACCCCTGAAAAATATGAGAAGGGAGTACCTTCCTCTGCAAAAGTGTGTTTCTCTGCTATCAGTTTTGAAGCCACTCTTAGTTAAAATGTACATTATTGTATGTATAAGGCTGCAACAGAGCATTTTTGGCGAAATACAGGACTCTGATTCCATTTTTGTATGGCCATGCTGTGGTTCCCGTGTCTTTTGGCTAAAGGTCTGTTAATATGCTCTGATTTTCTTTAGCTTTTTTAAAGAGTGACATGACCAACAGTAGTCAACCAGTCCTTTATGCTGCTACTGTTTGATTGATTTATGTGATAGATGCTGACAGAAGCACAGAGAAAATAGCATAGCAAGTCCAGATTTTTGTTTTGTTTTGTTTTTCTTTTCTCTCAACGGTTTCGCTTGGGTTGCTATGTAGAATTTTGAACTTCTTTCTCAGGGTTGTGAGAAAGAATATCTTGCTATAGTGGTTTGGAATTAGGTGTTAAAATAGGAATGAACTTTTCTATGAAAAATGTTTGGCTTTAATCTTGTCTGTAAATTGTATGTACTACAAAGTATTTCCAGTAGGTTCTAGAATAAACTGTGATACTTCTTAAGTAATCATCCATACCAGGAATATTGCTATTTAAACAGGTGCTTTTGGTAAAATAGTCAGCCACTGGGACTTTCACATGCTGGATGTAATTTCTATGTTTTCCTTTTAAGAAGCAGTAACTTTTCATTGGGTACAAAAACCATTGACCTGTACACCGTGTTTCCTGGCATAAGTTCAGTTTTTATTCTGGTTTCATCATTGCAATTTGAGCTGATGTAAAGAAACACTAGTTGACCAAGCAAGATTTGGTTTGGGCCCTTTAACCTTTAGCGTTCAGAACAGGGCACAACAAAATACGTTTTGCTGCAGCTGACCAGTTATGATTTCCTCAGTTTTTTTTTCTCTGTTACGCTGTAGATCCATAGTTATGAAGAACATGATACCTGTCAACTCTTCAGTAAAAAGTAATCCATCAGAATTATCTTTCACATTAATAGACGCTCTTCCACTGTGCTTCCTCAGAAGTACAGATGTGCTCTTCTTGCTTCCAACTAAAGCAGGAAAAGGCCTCTGTTTGTATCCAGCTTATTAACAAAAAAATAAAATTCTGACCTCCTTTAAGTATTTGAGAGACTACTGTTATGACAAAATTCTAACCAGTACTGGAAATATTTCTGCTCCCATTTAAGAACTCGCAAAACTAGTAGCAGGTTGGTGCAGCCCCAGGATAGGTGTCGGGAGGGCAGAGGTGTATTGGCAGGGGAGTAATGCAATGCACCATCAGAGTTTGGTTTTCTGAAATTTGCAGGCCAAAAAAGGATTGGGTAGAAACTGTAGTTTATTGATTAAAAGGCTGATAGATGTCTCAGACATAGCTAAGATTTTCTTCATTATTCTCAATTTTTAAGATAAAAAGTCTCTGTAAAATATTGTTCAAAAATCTGAGAAAGGGAGGTAAAATGAAGTTAAGGTGTACGTATACTTATCAGGAGAAATGGCATTTTCTACCTTGGTATTAACACTTTGAGTTAGTCTTACAGTGTGAAGATGAGATAGAGGGGCCAATTAATATTTTTATAATAATAATTATTAGTAATGGACTAAAAAAAATAAATAATTTAGGAACCAAAGTCAGTGTCCCTTCTGAACAGAGACTGAACAAAGTCCAAAAATTTTTGGTAGTGTGGGATAGAGTAGGACTGTCAGCTGTATCTAATCAGTCTCTACCAAGCTGAAGATCCTATTTGTTGTAAGGAGCTAGATAACCTATTTCTTTTAAGATGTTCTGGAGAATTTGCTGATTAAAATGAGGTATAATCAGATACCACGCACATAGACTCTAAAAGCAAGACTTGTCAGAATCCCTTGAAATTGCATGCTTCATGCTGATATCTTGAGGGTAAAGGTCATGTGGTAATTCAGTTTCTAGATTTAAGAAATCTGGTGATATGTAAAATGCATGAATGAAGAACAAATGTAGACTGCTGAAGTTTTTAGTGTTTATGTATCCCTTCCAGCTTGAGATATTTTGTGATTCTGTGATTCAATGATTTGGTTCTAATGAAGCTAGTAAAGAAAAAAATCTGAATTGGAGTCTGGTGAGTTTGTTGGGGTTTTTTTGTATTGGCTTTTTCGTCCTTGTCCCCTGAGTTGATACTGTAATGGACTATAGCACAACATTAATTTTTTGGGGAAAAAAAAATAAGAAAAAAAGGGGGAAAGGGTAAAAGGGTGGGGTGGGGGCAAGGCACCTCAGCCCCCTTGAAGAAATTCTGAAAATTTTGTCCTGGAGATGATACTGATGAGCTTGTACCTGATAAGTAGAGCTCTCTACTACATCACTGGATAATGCATCTTTTGTGTGTGCTCTCATAAAGAAAGGCTTTCCCCCCCCCACCTCCCCTGCACCCCTCCAAGCTCTGTAACTGATGCAGTAATCTGTACTGGATCCTGGGTCTGTGCTGGGATATGTTCCTTAGCTGATCAGCTGTAGCTTTTAGAGCATTTAACTTAGATTTTTTTTTTTTTTCACATCTTACTTTATTTAATGATATCTGAATATGTGAAATCTGAATATACTTACTTTTTTTCCAGCTGTGTTTTCAATTAAATTGATAACATAGTTTGGAAGTTGGCCTTCCTTGGAACAACTTAGTTGCATTAAGTCTCTGTATAAAATCAATGCAGCTATACATAAAACATTAATTTTCTAAAGCTTATATAGGTGTAGAATGGGTCTTTGTTCTGTACTGAAAGTACAACCCCAAAGAGTAGGAATATGCATTGTGTAGGAAGGTAGTGAAGTAACTGCTTTGCAGTGGGGAATTAGAGTCTTGGGAGAATAAATAGCTAATGAAGAATAACCTTCCATTTTATCACTGAAAGGAAAACAAAATAAATTCATGTTAATACTAGCAAGAAATGAGAGAGGGTTCTTAAAACTTGTGGTTAGTACAGACATTACTAGAAAAATCTGTTTGCATAGGAGATCACTCTTCAGTAAGCATCTCTGCTGCTGTGAGGGCTGGGTCCCAGTTGGAGCATGTGCTGCTGGTTACCCCTCTGGTCCATGCTGCAATGCCTGAAGCCAGCAGGTGTTGATGGTGTTGCATAGCAAGGACAGGAATATTTCGTAACTCAGGCAAGTGCTCAGTGGTCAGCAATAATAAACATGATTTGATTTATTATTGCAGTCTGTCTACTAGCAGCATTCATAAAGAGTGAAATTCTGGCGTCAGAGGAGGAAGGATTTCATATGCAGGACCTGATCCAATCCCCCAGAAGTCACTGATAGAGTCATTTCATAGGCTTTAATGGGACCAAATTGATTCCTTTAATAGTATTTTTGTTCCTATCAGTAATTCATTTGGCTTTGCTGTAACTGTTTACACGAGTAATGGTCGAAAACAGACTTTCTATCAAATTGTAGCCTGAATAACTACACTGTAACAGGGCACTGGAGGTAGTTTTGTTTCACAATTGTTGTTTTAATTTTCCCTTGGTATACTGGTACAGCATGGAAATTTTTTTCAGAAAATTTGTGAAAGAGTGATTCTGTTTGATAGAAGTCCTAAGTAAATAGGCTTATTGTATAACTGAAATTAATGCTATTTCATGCTCCTTTAAAAAAGGTATATTTTGTGACAGTGCCTTTTTTGGCTTCAAATAATCAACAGTATCTTGCAGGAGGCATGGAATAATTTTTATCCCACCTGACAGCAAAACTGGTACAAGAAGTCCAAGCTGACTGGAGGTGTGGGTTTGTACTGAAAGGACTGAAATGATTCTTACTTTAGGCATTTTTGTACACTGTTGCCTGTGATTTTTAAAACAAAAACTTTTTCATTTTGTAATCTTTTTGAAATAGTACCGTATTGCCTTTTGTCATCATATTATCAGGGGAAATAATATTTCTGTCTAAGAACAACTGAATGAAGCATCATAGAAGAAATTCTGATTTTTTTTGTAGGTGGAATGTACAAACGTCTCAGTCTTGTGTGCTCATTGTGAATGAATTATGTACGAGTTAGTGCAACTTGAAGCTCATTAAGAACTGTAGTGATGAAGTCAGGAATATTTTCAGAAAACACTTACCTACAAAGTTCGGTTTCTCTTTCTTTATCTACTCTCGACTTCCTGGTATTAAAGAAAAATTTCACACTTGTGAAGGTGCCAACCTGCTTTTATTCAAATGGTGCTTTTCCTTAGTTCCTTCTGCATCTTGTACATTCCTGATAATTAAACTTCAAAGTCAGTATTTGTTTTAAGAAAGTGTGAGTTTGAGCATCTTTGGCTGCGTTTGATTAGCTTCGTTGGCTGCTCAGATGGACAATCAGTTTCTCATTCTGGTGCACCAAGATTGTATTCACAAATGGATGGACATATTGTCTTTGACATGAAAAGAACAAGAAATGGTAAAAGGTCGTACAACTGGGCTACACTTGATTTATTTTGTGTATCTGGATACTTCTACAGAGCAGGTCATGGTTTCCTTCCTGTTTTCACCTTGCAAAGGTCTGCCATGCTTTTTTCATCCTCTGCAATATGTTGTCAATGTTTGGCTACCCGCACCTCACATGAGAGTTTGAGGAACTGTAGTCTCAAAAAAACCCTCTCAGGTGATTTTGCTCAGGCTGAAGGGAAAATTCCCTTAAACCTGCTTCCAATGCTGTTTTATTAAGGAATGGTATCTCTAATGCAGTGAATACCTGCTACTCACTAAAATGTGACATTTCCAGCCCTTCCCCCCCTCTTATTTTGGGGGTTCCCTATAGGTCCTAAGGGACCAGCTAGCACTGTATCTACAGCCAAATAATACTCTAAGTGGGACAGTAATGCTACAAATGTAAGGATGGGAACTGCTAATTCCCTTAGTTTAATTCAGGGGGAACCAGATCTATATGCCTTCTTCCCAGTTGCATGGTGAGTGAGTAGTACCTGGGCTTTGCTGATCCCTCTGCCCTGGCTGTGCCTCTGCAAACCATGAAGAAGGGATTACCTTTTCATCGTTCCTCCTGTAATGCAAGGAATTCCTTCATCATCAGAGTTAGCATAATCTTAGATGACAGCTTAGAAAAAGCAGTCAAATGATGAATATGTCCTGAATTTTTGGAGTCATCATGAATCCGTTATTTGTCCAGACCTTTAAGGGCTATGAAATGCAAGTCTTGTGATTCTGATCTGGTGAAATCTAGTTTGTTACTTGCTACTAATTTTTCTGCCAATAGAAGCCCAAATGAAATCAGATGTCAGAATACATGGTGATGGTATCCACTTAGAGATCATTCTAACACACTGTGAAAATATTTACAAGCTTCCAAGATGAGACTTTTCCTGATTAGAGAAATCAAAGAATAGTTTTCCCAGCAGGCCTGCAGTTAGCTCATCCAAATAGCTTCTGTTTTAATTGACGTACATTTCCTTTAAGCAGCTAGAAGATGAAAAATATTTGACTTGGGCTCTACAGGAATGGAAGCCAGTTCCCCAAGACACAGCCACTCTGGAAAAAAACAAAACCAAACAACCCAACAAGTAATTTGAGTTTGTAATGTCACAGATTTTGTTGTACAAATGCATCTTTGACAAACAAAATTCCAGACCAAGGTCAAGACTTATGCTTTGACTTTTTAGTGAGAAGAATAAGGATAGTATTTTACTCCAGTTTTCTATTATGTGAAGACTTTTGCTACCTGAAGTGAATTTAAGTGGGCTGCTATTTTGTCTTTTTGTCCACAGCATACTGTTGTTTTCAATCTGCACTTTAGGAAATTTTTTACCCGAATTTCTGTTTTCTAAAGCTTGTTTCAGAAGCATTGGTAAGAATAAACAAAGATAAATAAGCTTCATGAAAAGCTACTGCTTTTGTCTGGAAGAACAATGTAACATTGTGTGTGAAATTAGTTTTTCAGTTACTGGAGTTTTTTACTTCTCCTTTGCTGAACATGTCTATGGAGGACTGGTTTCCCTATAAATTGTTGTCATAGGGAATGATGAAACCATATGCATAACTGAGGAGGAAATGGTGGTGTCAAGAGCTGTTCTCGCTGGAGTTGGGGACGGAGGCATTTGGCTATAAATTAAAACCACCGTAGATGATAGCCTTCGAATTGAAAGAGATTGAGTGGACCTTGGGTTAAAGAGGTTGAGTAATTCTGGCCTGGGGGCCCTGAGGGGACTCAGGTCTCCTCTGAAAAGAAAGGGAGAATTCCTTCAGCTCCCTGGTTATTTCCCACCCCCAGTGCAGTGCACCTGCTGCTGCTGAAACTTATGGTTTGCTCAGCCTTGTTCCCTTTGGCTGCTGGAGATGTTATTCCCCAGGTAGCTTAGACCACAGCAGCAGGATTAGTTTCAAATGCCATCGGATATCTTTTTGTGAACTAGTTATGTAGACTTGCCCTATAAGCAGTGGAAGCAGGCACCTCAAGCATGAAATTCAGTTCGCCTGATCTAGACATCCATGTTAGAAAGAGATCAGTCTTGGTTTAGAAGTGCCTGTTTCTCTTCAGAGAGTGTCTGGATCTGGATCACTCCCATGAGGCAAAAGAACAGCTGTATCAAAGTGGATCCGAATCAAATCGGTGAGGGTTTTTCGGTGATACTGTTCCTGAATAATGTCAGTTGTTTGTTTTAACTGAAATTGTAAAGGTATCACCTGCTTGTTAAAAAATCAGGATTCCTTGGTAGTTCACCTATACTATATCCACATCTTGAAAATATCAGTGTTTTGCATGTGTTTTGTAAAGTAATCCCTTCCCTATCCGCTGTCTCCTCACAAAAAAACAGCAAACAACAACAAAAAACCCCCACCCAAACCTAGTGCAATATTTGGAGTTCTTGTAGAGAAGACTTTAAACTTCACCCACTTCTTCTAGTAATTTGATCTATTGTGGAGATGCAAAGCCTGTAGCCCCACTGATGAGGGAATATTGCCATATGCCGGTCTCAAGTTTTCTATTCCTCAGCTTTTGTTAAATCCATATTAACCACTTGGGAAGTGTGAGGTGGTCGTGTGTCAGTCATGCTAACCTGGTATGCACCCTGGCAAGGTTCCTGGCCTTTTCATAAAAGAGATTCGAGGATCGAATGAAGCCTACATATCTTGTTCCACAGGATTAGGGAGATGCATTATCAGTGAATAATGTTAGTCATGCTTTGTGCTTTCTATATTTTACCATCTGCCTTTTAAAAACATGAGATGGTGTTTCCCTGATGTTGTAACGTTAGGTGAATCATGCAGAGCAGGATCTTATAGTGATTTGTTTTTAAAGCACTAAAGGAAGTGTAAACTTCATATTTGTTGTTTATTGATTAATATTTAATTGAACATGAAATTAAAAATTAAGCAGGCAAATGACTGAAACATGCTAAAAAGCAACAACACTGTCTTGCTGTGGCTGACAAATGACAATGAATTTCTAAGAACAGAAGCAAATATTTTAATGTATAGTGATGGCACAGTGAGTCAAAAGAGATGCTGTGATTGAGAGTGGTGGACACATCCCACAGAAAAATCATGTAGAAAACATCTTTAACACTGAATTTAGTACCCTTTGCATCACAAATGAAATTGGTAGATGATTCTCCTCAGAAAATACTAATAATTGTGTTTTCACCATGGTATTATGGAACAATCTAAGAACAATTTTATATTACAGGAATGTTTAAAAAGCCCACAGGAGCAGCAAAGCCCTGTAAATTCTCTGTTAGATGAATGGCGTGGCGTTGTTTTGTTTTGTTTTTGTTTTGGATTTGGGTTTGTTTTTTTTTTAACATCATGGCTGTTTTAGAAGCCCAGTGTTCAAGATCTCCAAGTCTGCTTCTCTTAGGAATAGATTCTCTTTTGCCCATTGAAAGTAAATAGCAGTCTGTCGTTTTAGCTATTGATTATTATTATTGATGCCTCATTTTTTCCACAATGTTTTTCTGGGTATTCTCTTTCATGATCAAATCTGAGTCTGCTTTTTGATGTGACTGTCAGCAGCAACTTATCATAGGTGAAACAAAGAAGAGTCTGAAGTGCTGATCTTAGGGGCATATCATCAGTGGAAGCTGTGGTAATTCAGTGTGTCTTGGGATGAAGTCTGTTTTACTGGACATGTGTAACATTTCTATCCTGAAATTTTTTCAGAATAATGCTACAGGCTGATGTTATTTCTATTCAGAATAATGCTCCTTCCTGTTTAAGAACAGATAAAGCTGTAGTGAGTAAGGTCTTTTCTGCATGCTATACATAGGGAATTATCTAGAAGTTTACTGATACTGTGAACACTGTCCAGCATGCAAGCATGGAAAGTTGCATGTTGTTGACAGAGCAGAATATCTCCTCCTTGGGTATTGCTTGGCAAATAAAGGCCTTTTTTTAATTACTACTTCCAGTTTCTCTGTATTGCTCGGAGTAAGCTGCATTTTGTGCTGAAATTATTCTCTTCTCGTGAGCTTGAAAAGCAATATGTGAAATCAAGGTTGGCAGAAGTTATCAGCACTAGAATATATGTCAATAAATTGGATGGGTAGAAGCACCATGTAGCAGTTGACTGCTAATTTAACTGGATTCTACAATATTGTAGTGAAACTTTGGTACTTTTTTTTTTTTCTTCTCCACAGAAATCAAAGGAATGTTGAGGGTTTTATCTGTAAATGATAGGCTGGTAGAAGTTCAGTTTGTTTAATTGAGCAAAGTATATTAGACAGATAATGGCTAAAAGCAGATAATGTTGCTGTGGGCAAAGAGGAATCAATGCATGCTGTGGGCCTGATCTTTCTCACGTGCAGAGCAATGGCAATGCAGTTAGATCAGTGCTAATAGCAAGCCTACGTATTATGTTAACTATATGGGGGTGGGAGATTAAATTGTTGCACAAATATAAAATTGGGACTTGAAACACTTTGGAAACCTCTTTATGTCCTTTGTATGTGTACTCATTTCCACTGTTTATTACTGTACCTAGAAAGTTCAAAATATGCACTTTGCCTATGACAGGTTTGTCAGTCATTAGGCTGATAGCGTGCCCTTTTACGGATCTTTTTTATTGTCAGAGAACTATTCCAAGACCTCTAGATTAGGCAGTGTGCATGCACTAACCCACTTGAGGCAAAAAAGAAACTCTGTTAAAACTCTCTGTGCCAAATATAATAGCTGGTTTCAGCAGTATTTAAACCAACTTCATTAGGCTACGGGAAGGAGAAACAGGTTTTAAAAGCTGGTTTTAGCAAGTAATCAACTGTCTCCCAGATGGTCTAAATATGACTTGTTCAACACCGCACATGGTAAAAAAAAAAAAAAAGGGGGGGGGGGTGTGCGAGGAGAAAAAACCCACCACCACCCTGTGTGCATGTGTATTTGCGTGTGCATGTTGGCTCCACGCTTGCCTGGTTTTGGCTGTGCAGACTGGTGGCGAGTGGGTGCCCAGGCAGGGCTGCATGAGAGCAACCCAACCAACAGCTGCCTTGTGTGAGGCATGGCTCTGTGGTTCAAACCAAGACACTCATGTGTTTTAGCTCTTTTCTGGGGTATGCTTACTTTCACAGAAGGCAAGGCTCAAGATGTAATGAATTTAAATGTATTCTGAATTTGTACTGGTGGCTCTAGTTTTTCCCCCAGTTTTACTGCCCTTGCACTGAAAAACAGGGTGGGTTTTTTTTTTTAACCCGTTATGAAAACTAATTTTTATTACCTTGTAGCTTTTATATGAGAGGTTTTGTTCTTGTCAGATGAGAGATTGATGTGGCTGTATGAACCAGAGCATACACTGGAGGTGCATCCAACATGCTGGACTAATCACTTATTAATATTCATGAACCATCTCATTTAGCAGGTGCTCTTGGGACTTGATTAAAGTAAGCAACACTGCTATTGGTGCTTTAGCTGTAGAGAGCTTTATCTAAGACAGAGCTAGTGTTATCCTTGTTGTTGATTCTAGCTCTGACTACCTGCAGCATTTTACAGGACATCTCTACAGTGTTTCTGCATAGCTTTTCTTGAATGACAAGTCAAACTGCAATGATAGAGAGAAAAAATTTGAAATCACCTTTGTAAAGCTTCATTCCTCACTCTTTTAATGAGTCCTTTCTCTTTGTTCCCCAAGGTCCAGAGGAAGAAATGACCATGTAGATTCTACAGCTTGGATGCAGCATAATGGGAAATGGTGAATGGAGTGGAGCTGGTCTGCAGCCTTGAAAGCAGCCATTCTGCAGACCACTAGTCAGTCAGGGACTCCTTGCACGCCAGAGGCATTCTCTACATTGCTCGCTGGACACACACTGGATTCTTTTTAGTTTCTTAGATTGTTATTCCAGATTCCTTTCCTTCAATTTTTAAACAGTTTTAAGATTGTATCAACTATAACGTGTGGAGCAATATAATCAGCAACAATGGGTGACATGACAAATAGCGATTTTTATTCCAAGAACCAAAGAAATGAAGCCAACCACGCAGGAGAGTTTGGGTGCACACTGCAAGAACTGCGATCCCTCATGGAACTTCGAGGAACAGAAGCAGTAGTAAAAATTAAAGAGACATATGGGGAAACAGAGGGGCTCTGCAGACATCTGAAGACATCACCAACAGAAGGTAAGCATATTTCACTTCAGCTGAATCAGGGGAGCGTAAGTGCTGTCCAGATAGTGAAAGAAAGAGGTTTTGTTTCAAACCTGAATGCAAATCTTGTGGTGCTGCCGTTATTCCCAACAATAATAAAACAAAGGAAGAGTATTCAGAGAAAGAAGATAAAAACAGTCTAGCTATAGCTAAAGCTAGCATGAGAATAGAGGAAGTGCTGTTTATTCAAACAGCTAAATGCATTAATTCTTGCTTAAAAGGCAGACAAAAAAATAGCACCTGTTTTATGGCATTATTTTTATGGCATATTTAACATACATGCTCTTGGAGGTAAGAAGGTGCAGACTAGTTGCTTCAGAAGAATTTCCAAGTATTTAGGCATCTTCAGAATATGAAATGACCTTTTGAGATACACATTGTGTTACTTTTGTAGATCAATATATAATACATATATTTTGTAGTTACTAATCTTGATTTACTGTATTACTATAGGGAGTTTCACTTAAGTTATCAATATATGACTGTATCAACATTTTTATTAGTTGGACTTTTTTTGTATGTATAATTAAATTTCGTACTTTCTTAATGTTTAATAATACCAATCATAACTTTTCAATATCTGTTCTTCTAAGTGGTTTTGGAGTTCTTTACCGGATCATCAGTCATTAGTCTACTTTTCATCACTCATCCCAAATATCTCCCCATATAACATGGACAATGGTGGGATGTTTCCCTCTCCTCACCAATTCTTTCTTTTAGTGCAAGTAAAATTCTTTTTCGTTCTGAGAATCCTATTTTCATCACTGTATTTTCATCTCCAAGGAAAATTAACACTTTTGGAAATTATGCAGTCTTTGAGTCTATAATATTTATCTTGTCTTCTAAAGTAGCCAAGATGTTCATTTTAAGTTATTTTCTTTTTCAAGAAGGTATAATCTTGACTTTATTCCATTCTCTCCTTTTAAAATTAATTATTTAATTACCTCCTCTGTTGAAATGCTTGAATGTCTTGAATTATTGGTGTAATCATAAACGTGCCAATTTTAGAGTCACATAGTGCCATATTATAAATGACACTAGTTGAAGAGTCCCAAAGGAGCAGCTACAATGCCTAGTCTTCAGGTAAATTCTTCATGGCCCTACACTTGATCATTTACAGTCTCAGTATTGTTTACGCATTATAAACTATAAAGCTGTGAACAGTACCTTTTCAGCAAAGGATTATTAAGCTACTTCTGTATTAAAACAAGCAGCCAACTGCAATAGTGCTTCAGCATTCACGTGCAGTCTTGTATTCTACAGTAACTAGTGGCAAATGGAACATTTTATAACAGATCTCTTCCATTTTCTAGTCTTGCCCAAATATCTGATTGTTCATACAGGACCTCTTTTCCTAGCTGGAGATTGCTCCCAATAGGAGTGCTGAGGTAGGAAAATGAGACCCTGCCGCTTGTCTGGGATTTCCAGGTGTCTGACAGTCTTTCAGACAGTGGCCTAATAGCTCTTGCACACGGGAGAATCAGCTCTTTGAAGAATATGCAGCAATTCTGACATATCGCTGACACATCTGGGGAATTCCAGACGGAAGTGCAGGATCTCTGTATTTACATGACAGAAAAACCGCTGATTTATAAATATTCCACTAGGGATTCAGCATCTTAAATATCCCTCAGTGGTTTACAGAATATCGAAGCTGAAGTCTCAGTCTGGGTGAGCCAAGATCACTTCAGTGACTTCAGTGGAGTTTTGCCAGCTCATTATAGTGGTTACCTGGTCCATGTGAACTTTGAAGGAAATGTTGATTGCATTATCTGTTCAATTTGTGACCTCAGGGAAACTTAATTCCTCATATCAGAACAGGGTGTATGAATCCAACTAGGGTGGCTTGCTGACTCCAGCAGTAATCTATATCTGATACTTCAGATAAGGTAACTTTCCTCCAAGTTACGTGCACTTCATCACTTGTGCATTAGGGAAAAACATTTCCAGCTTCAAATGGCAATCAGCATAGCCTTGGAATTGTGAAGACTCTGCTGGGTTTTAATTCGAAATAAGGTCACATAATAGGAATTCCCAGTCACACTAAGTTTTAATCTTACTTGTAATTCTTTTGCTTGGAAAAATAGTTTTAGGAGGGAATCTCTCTGAAATCTGTCATGTCAAACTCAGAAATTTTTATTTGAGAGGAAGTATCCTTAAGAATTCAATAGAAAAACTTTAAAGGCTTATCTCAAATATCAGCATATGTTTAGATAAAAGTCCCTAGCCGTTGCTTTTCTTGTATCCCAGGCACAGTGAAAAAAGTTAGAATACAGTGAAGAAGATATTCTTGAAGATATGACTATTCTTAGACGAAAGAAACATAATAGTTTCTTATGTCAAAATAGAATTTTAACATCAAGTAGACATGTTTTACAAATAAATTATTGACATACATCGTAGAGGCTCCTATAGAGTTTTATCTTTTGGTATTTGCAGCAAACTTGATTCCCCATGGAATATCTTTATGAAATCCCATAATTTTCTACTATGCCTGAAAATCACTTTTCCAACCAGCCTCTTTTTGGTGAAGCACAGTTAACTGAACTTCCACTCTTTTTTTATAGTTTGAAGTGCTGCATATTTTACAGAGTTTTATGCGGAAAAACAGAATAAGCATTACTGCAGGGCACTTCTTTCAGTAAACCAAATAAACTCTTGCTGAGCAAGGGTCCTGGGTGAATATGAATGAAGTGGCAAAAAGGACTTGACTGTTGAGTTTGGTTCTTCCAAGGCATATAAGCTCTTTCAAAACATATTTTATGAAAGTCTATGTCATTTTGTGGGGTAGGGCTTAAATAGTTACTGAAACAGAGGAAAAAAATGTGTCCTGGAAGCACGCACATTATAATTTGGTAAAATGTGATCTAATCTGGATTTACTGGTTTACTCAATATTTAGAAAATAAGTAGTAGCAATTAGCTCAGAGTTTACTTAGCAATTCATTTCCCATGTTACTATTTGATGTACCAGCTATGGACTGGTAGAGTATGACTGGTAGTTACTTATACTAAAGTAACTTTTAGTATAAGTGCCTTTTTGAAGCTCTGTTTTCAAGGCCTTGAACTTTGCAAGGTAAGACGTTTTATGCATAACTCAAATGTTGTTTAAGCTGTTGTGAAAATATACTTAGCAGTGTTTTCTGAACTCATGTATTAATTCAGTGCGAAGGTTTAAGTCTGCTGAATTTTGAGTAGAATAATGTTTCCATGCTGAATGAATTCATAACATTATTATGGATTACAAGACTCCAGTCTCTTCTCTAAATTTTCTAACAAACTATAGATGCAGTGTGGATCCCAGCTCTCAGTTATGCCTAAGGGATTTCCTGCATTAAACTGATTATATTATAATGGAAAGCTACCATTTAAGTGCTCGTAAAAAGAACCTCCCCAAAATCTATGGAAATACTTTATATGAGAAAATACAAATATGCAAATATTTTAAAAGAAAATATTTATATCAAATTAGTTTCACTTTCGTTATTGTAGTAATACAGAAATAAGCAGGATCTAGCTTGCTGTCATTTTACAAAACAACACTGAATCCCCCATTGGGCAGAGCTGTGAAGACAGTTGTATAATTATCCATGCAGTTGGAGTCTCTGAGGCCCACTCAGGCGTTAATGATACCTTATAAAGGACAGCTGGTAAAATGTGATGAGTTGAATGAATAACAAATGAGACTGGAATCCACTCTTTCCAATGCTAAACACTATTTTACCCACAATTTTATGTAATATGCACCAATTTACAGTAAGTTTTTAATCTAGATTCCCTTCATACTACAAAAATGTTTATTCCTTATAAGAATATGTTAGTGAATTAACGTCCACAATTTCTTGCTTAAAATGCTTGGATGCAGTAATTTCCGATGTGCCTGAAAAGCGAAGCGTTTGTAATGATGTAATTGTACATTCAAGTGTAATGATAATTCTTTCATTAAAGAAAAAACTTTTCCTGTGGTGATACCTGTGTGATCGGGCCTGAAACAGCAGCTCCAAAAGATGTTACACATTGGTGGTAACGTTACAGCATGGTAGGAGAAGTTTTTTCTGGTGGTGTTTAGTGGATACGTTATAGGCCAAGTTTCTAGTCTAGAAACAGTCTGGTGGAGTGTGAGAACTTTTCAGATGTGATATTATTATTTGAGCTGCTGGAATCTACTTTTAATGTGAAAAAAGCAAGTTTGGGGGTTTTTTTTAGCTGTATTTCTCTTGGGATACTGTAGAAAGGCTTCATGGCAAGGGAAAGTATCAATTAGCCATTGAATGACAGTATTTCTAGTGTAGAGGTTGACTTTTTAAATAATCATAACTGCCCTTAGTTAAGATAGGTACAAGATAAGTTACACTCTTTTCAAATGCATGTTTGTTATATAGGATGTATGGACTGAGTATCAATTAAGCCAACTGTGTAGCTGTAATTTTCATTATTACAATCTAAAAAGCCTTTGACAATTTCACCTAAGGTAAAAAATGAAGAAAGACTGAATACAACAAAGTTGCTTTTAGTACTTGCTAGTTTTGGTTCCTCAAGCTTGCTTCTGTCAAAATACACCTTTAATAACTTAATATTCTGTTTTGAAGCTGATCTTGATAGTACTTACTGAATTTGAGTTAGGTGGACCACTATGTTGTTGTACGTTAAATTACAGATATGTAAAGAATTTAGAAACAAATTGAGAAAGGACTTGAAGATACTTGATTTGGACAAATAAAAGTTTAAAACAGAAATATAAAATAATGGGTTGCCAGAGATTGAAATCTCTAAAAACACACTGTCAAAAATAGGTTGTGAAAGTAAAAAAAAAAGTGGTAATAGCATCATTTTAGCTGTTGTTAAAAGAATACAATTAATCATGCCAAAACCATCAAGTATTATGTATAAGTTCAAGATTTTCTTAAATTATTCTAAATTCAATGTTAGGAGGAATATTATTCTACTGATGAAAGGACTTTTTTTAAAGTTATGTTGCCAGCTCTCCTAAAGTAGATTTTAAGAATTTGGTTGTGACGCTGAGCTGAAGTGCTTTGGAAATCTTCAAAGCAGCATCTGAAAAGCACTCTTAAAGACCACAGGCTGATCCTCTCTCCAGATCGCTGTGCTGTCTAATTCCTTGTCCTTATTAGTGGTGTCAAAACATAACCTGTAGTTCAGGCCAATTTGCCAGTGCACCCAGGCCAGGAGCCAAACGCCAGGTACACATCTAGTCCTTGTTTGTATGTGTTCTCCACATGGAAGGGTTGGTTTGAACAATGAAAACAGTCTTCCCCATGAAAAAAGCCTTCAGTGTTGTCATGGCAAAGGCCTCTAAGGGTTGTACTTTTTTGCTACCTTGCATGGGAAAAAAAACAACCATCAAACTTTAAACTCATATTTCACCTAGTTATTCGTGCAGCATGAAGCGTGCTTGAGCTGGTAAGAACTTGTGGTAACTTGACATTTTTCTGTAGTCGCTTCAATAAACACCTGTTGCGTTTGCTGGCATGCTCAGGTCCCCACAACCCCCCCAAGTGCCCCTGCCTGCTCCCAGGTTAGTCACTGGCCGTTTCAGCGCGAGGCTGGTTAGCAAAGTCACTGGCTGTTTCAGTGGGAGGCTGGTTAGCTGAGAAGGAAGGCGGATTCTGGATGCTTCTTCATTTTGAAATTCCTCTTGCAGTTGCTGAACCCCTGACAGGTCCCACATGGATTTATACTGCCTTTACCTTTGGGGGCATGCCTGGGAAAGCCCAAACGTTGCCTGTCTCCCTGGAGGAGTGAGAAGCGCAGGAAGGGACACCCAGGAGCTCCTCCTGCTCGCTGGCTGCAGAGAAAAGCGCTGAAGCAATTATTATTTATGTGGCTCTTTGCAGCTCTGTTCTGTGGTGAAATGCTGGGTCTGACCCAAGTTCACATTAAACACCGTTATCATGGTAGGTCTTTCAAGATTGTGAACAGATGGAAAAAATCTAGGCAAGTTGGTTGTGTATTAATAACTCATGTGGGGCAAGGAGATTTGCTTTGGCATGCAGTACTGTCTCAAAGGCCTATATAATGTGCCTGTTAAAGTTCTAATACTTGGCCTTAGCGAGGTTGCAGTTGGCTCTATTTTGCTGCATTTTCACGGGTGTATCAGCACAGTGCCACGCAAGTGTACTGGTTCAGGGATTTCTGCACCACCCTCCTGGGACCCATGCAAAGTCAGGGGTGACATGAAATGTTTTGTTACATTTAACATTCCTGCTGTATGCAGTATGCTATATATCCACAAAATAATATCTATATGATTTGAGGAGTGCATGGAGCATTCTTGGCAACTGCAGTTATTTTCCTTATCTAATATTTCCATTGTTTGTGTAACGGAACAGCAAACATTCTTCCAAAGGTTACCCAAACATAAGCATCTCAAATGAATGGCTTAGATTTTTCTAAGTGATAAGTACAATTTCATTGCTCGTTTTGTTTCTGGGTTTTGGCATGTCGTGCCACTTGCTGATTTACTTGGGCTTTGTTCATTTACTTGTAGAAAATTAGAGGAATACTGTGTGATGCATTTTCCCCATGAAGCTTTTAGAATAAATATAAGCTAGATCACCTGCTCCTTTGAGAATCCTAAATGGTTTGCAAAAAGCTTCTCTGTGTAGCCAGTATTGCTTTAAAGTAAGGTTAGGAAAAGAGGAAAGCAAGTGAATATCTTCTGCCTGTTGTATTAGGCAGCATCAGGGATTTTTCTGAGGCCGGTGATGATTTATTTATGTGATTGCCAGGAGGTCATCTTCCTTTCAATGATTATCTTACTTTAGCAGGTGCAGCACTTTTAGAAAGGAGGCTATTTTCATGAAAACTGAATTCCCCTTCCCTTTATGACAGTACATTAAATACATGCAGGCAATGTTTACTGACTACAGACATAATTCTGCTGTTGCACCTCAGCTTAGATGAGCAGGATAATAAACATGTGTCAGATTTTGCACCTATTTTGCACAGGTCTGATGTTTGTTCATTGTAATTACCTCAATTACATCTACAATGTGTTGTAGATCAAGAGAAAGTCTGGCCCAGCAACTTCAAGTAATTCCTTCCCTCTTTCTAAAGAGGTTATCATAGGTTACTATTTGCCATAATGTATTGTGCACAGGTTTCTCCTTGATCTAAATACAGTGATGCAATACAGTATGTCATTCCCTTTTTGCAACATAATAAGTGATGGAAAGTGTTGCCATTATACGGTGCGGTTGATAAATGTGTAATCCCATTCTTAGAAATAGTGGCTTAAGTTTATAACTCAATTATAGTTATAACTAGCTCGTTTATTGTGATAAAAGATGAGGCCCAATCTTAAACATAATAGCAACAGTGTACATAATGATGGGGGAAGTAATTTTTAGATTTCATAAACTCTGGCAGTTACGTCAATTGTTGAAATTGCAAGATAGGATTACGTTACTGATGCTCCCTCAGAAAAAGGCCATTAGTCGTTTGCTTGGAGGATCAAAAAGGTACTCTGTTGTGTGCGCTTTCATGCACATATATCAAAGTGGCTTTTGTGCTGGAAAAGGAAAAGCTGTATGTTTTATCAGTAACGGTAGAGACAGTCCTGAAGGGAGGAGAGCGTGGAGCCACCACTGAGCTGTGTTGCAGCCTTTTCTTTGGAAAGCATGCCTATTTTCTGTGGAGCCTACGTAAGAGTAACAGTACTGCAGAGAAAGAAAAAAAAAAAAAAGAGCAATAAATACCTCACTTCTATTATATTGCAGGGCTTAGGAATCCATAAAAATATATATAGTGTGTCAGCCTTGAGTGAGAGCTGATTTATCTTCATTTTGTTCTTGTTTTGAGAAAGCTGCAGGAAGAAAGCAAAGTCCATTATACCAAATGAATAATCCAATTGATGTAACCGGTTTACCCTTGATGAAATTAAGCTTTGTCTTTGCAGTATATCAGAGAGTGTGAAGGGGGTTTTTGCTTTATTTTGTCAGTGTCCTATGAAAGCAAACAGCTGACATGCAGTGGTTTTATCCTTTTGTGACTGGCCCTGCTAGAGTAAATATAAGAGCACAGCTCTTAATCAGTTGTCTCAGCTGCTTACAGGGGTGCAAAATGTGCTCCTTTTACAATGCCACCTTAAAACTTAAAGATAAAACAATGATCTGGATCTCTCTTAGGTGCTCGCAAACTTTTTTGCCAAGTGTTGCTGCTAGAAGCAATGCTGCTTCCAGCTCAGCCGTGGGAATTGGAAAACTTTGCTACTAAAGTCTTTGTAAAGATCTTCTGTGGATTAGACTGATAATGACAATGCTATTCCTTGCAATAACTGAAATTTTGAAATATGTTTTTATTCATCATTGCATTTATATTTTTTCATGAAAGGGGATTATGTTGTTGAAAGAGAAAAAGAGTTTGGGATAAACTGGGGCAGTGGCTTCCAATATGCAAGTCTTAAGTTTGGTAGCCTTGCAAGTGGAATTAGTATGACTGAATGATTGGTCATTTTTCTTCTAATGAGAACTAATATGAACAGACTCGGGATAAGAACAGTGTCAGATGCAGTGATGATTTCCTGCCTCCTTTCCTCTTTTGCAATTGCTACTTACCCTTCAAATCTAGACTGATCAAATTTACTGTTTCTATCTGTTTTCCAAGAAGTCAAAGGTTGATGGTGTTTGACATGCCTGTTATTTATAAAGGTGAGGTGAGTGACAAGTAAAGCCAAAGATGTATTTTTGGTGGTCAACTCAGTGTGATTCCAAGACAAACATAAATGCATTTCCTCACTACTGATTTCCTTTAGTGTGATGGCATTCATAGTTTCCCTCTTGCCTTCTAAGTATCTCTAGAAATTATTTCTGCCCTATCTCCAGTAATTTTTTTCCACATCTATAGAGTATGCCTGCAGTTGCAGATCAGGAAAGATGTAAGGACAAAGAAGGCCTCCTCGCACATCTTGAAAAATTGATGATTGCCCCTGACATAAAGAGCCTATTTTCACTGGTAATAGATGACACAGCCTGGCATAACTTGCAGCGTGGTATAGTAACTTTCTTTTTAACTTCTAAAGAAAAAAAAAAAAATCCTTTCTGAGTGCTCATGAGGAACCACATTCCTTGTCCTTGCCTTGAGTTGCTAAAACAATGCATTTTAATATCCCATCCTTATTGCCAGCCCAGAACTTGGCAGTGCACCACGGATTATATTAAATGCAGAGTATTTCTGTTGTGTAATAGAAATAGCTGGATGTATGTAGCTGCTATTTCTGCAACAATAGCATTTCTATAGCCCTTGTTTTCTCTTTGCTTTCAAATGATATTCTTTAGGGACTGCAGATTTTCTTTTCTTGTGTGGATTGGGAGCTGAGTCAGTTCTGTTAAAATGCTCAAAAACCTGAGCTTCCACAGGGCTGTGCTACTCCTTTGATTATTCCTTTTGCATTTTGTTTCAATCTCTCCTCCCCACCACTTCCCACAGAGAAGCTGTCTTTTTCAGTATGACAGCAGTTTAGGTATAGTCCTCTAGGGTACAAAAAAGACTCAAAAAATGAGTAGTAGGAAGGAAAATCAGCCAAATTTGTAGAGTAGTTCAAAAGCTGTCATGATTCTTTTTTCTGATTAGCTTTGGAGATGAGGGAAAATAGGGAATAGCCTACTTCTTTACAGATGTGCTGGAAAAGAAGAGCTTGCCCTTGAAGTAGTTACAAAAGAGTGAGAGGAGAATTTTCTTAATGTGTTCAGTAAGTATCCTAATATCTACAGCAGAATTTCACTTTGACTTCAAAAATGAAGGCACATAGCTCCTCAGATGCTATAGGCTGAATTAGTTCAGGGTCATGAGGTCTTTTCCAACCTAAACCTGTGATTCTATGTCAGTATTAGTGCAGGGAGACAAATGTATGGTAGTGCTTTAAAATTACAGTGCAACTACAAGTTATAAGCTTAGCACTTAGCATAAGCATTATTCTAGGCACCTCAGTTAATTCTTTGCTTAAACAATGCAACAAATCTACTTGTACTTTTTTTACAATTTTTCTAGCAGTTTCAATTCATTGCCTTAATTTGGAATTTTGGGGAGCAAATTAGAGCACCGTGAGTTTCCTTATGCTTGTCTCACTTTAGTCGTGTGTTGGCCCCCACTCTTTCCCTAGCACAAGTTCTGAGTTTTAAAGGAATGACGATTCCTTTCTGAGCCACTGGTGGAGTGGGTTGTGTGTTTTGGTGTTTTGTTTTTGTTTTGTTTGTCTGTTTGGTTTTTTAATTAATTACACCCTGAAGTGTTTTTGCATTCATGAAAAAATCCTTAAAGTATTAGAGAACTGTTGCATTGCATTATCATTCTGCTTTGCCAGTAGGGTCACAACTGTTGCGTGGTTTTGCATGGATAACAGAAGTCATCACAAAAGCTTGACAATTGTAGTCTTGCACTACTGTGGCCAAAATATATGCCTTTTCTTGAACTGTAATCCTTCTGTTGACTTTTAGCCTGTGGAAACCTTGGAGTACGTAAAGATGGCTGTCTTGGTGAAAATCACTCCTGTTAGTGAGTGATAATTGATTAAAAGGGTAAAACAGCAGTGAAGAGGCCAGCCAAATCAGAACCCATTATTTTCACTATGCAAATTATCTACTTTTTGCTTAAAGAAAAACATCAAAAAACTTTAAAGCCACCTGTTTCCTGCAAAAGTATGGTGTAAATTTGGAAAACTATTCAAGTGTTAAGGTCTGCTCACCTGCTGACTTGATGATGATGAAGTCCTTGGGCTTTTGCTTTGTTCTATTGTTTTTTCAAGTCAGTGAGTTTGTGCAGTTGCGTTCAGCAGGTGCAAGGGCAGTCTGACAGAGCTGACCCTGCCTCTTGGTTCAGTAATGTGCATCCAATAGATGTGAAACGAACTGCAGAACAAGGTGCTTAGTTAAGAGTTCAGAACAATTGCTTTTCAGGCTTGGGAATAATATGCTGAAGGAAACCATAGAAGTAAATTATTGGTGATTACTAGTATTACGGGCACATCAAACAGGAGCGATATACGTAAGGCTATTACGTGAGTGCTGTAGCGGGCCCTAGGAGGTTGCATTTCTTTCTGGTGCTGACCTTGTCCATCACTGATGCTTCAAAGTTCTAGGTGCTGAAGGACTCTACAAGTAAATTTTAAAAATTTATGAGATAGATAAGGAGAAAGGTATAACTACGTCATGGATTTTGTTCCCAAGGAAGTCTTAGCGGTTCTATTACTGCTTCTGCTACTTCGCTTGCATATAAACGTGAAAGCTAATCTGCTCCAACTCACAAAATAAAAACCATAACCTGAAGCTACAGAAGTGACCTGTCATCCAAACCAGTCATGCACACTGGATCTAAGATGGATATGAATAGTACGTTGCATTACCAGAGAAATGAAACCAGTTTTAGCTGAGTTAGTGTATTGGCTGTGCAAAGATCAGTTCTGTTTTCTTCAGCGAGTTGTTCCTGGTAGTTTGTTTTTGTTTAATGCTATAGCATAGCTGAAGTCATTTGCTTAAATATGAAATATCAGATGGCAGAAGTCATTAAGCTCAAATTGTCTTATTGGCTTTTGTAAAGTGAATGCTTAGTAGAGGACAAAGAATGCACCCAGTCCATTAACATATGTGTGTACAACTGCTCCCAAATACTGTATACAAGCTGAGAATAAGCCTGGATTAATGTTTGTGTTGAAAGTTAAATAAGCGTCTTGGAATAAACAGATTTTTTGCCTTCAACCCTGAAGAGTGTGCATGGTAAAAGACCTGGAGAGTTTGAAATGATTTAAAAATAACTCTTACAATGATAAATGCTTCACCATTACCAACATACAAAAATTCTTAAGGTGAAATCAGTGTTGGTTTTGTTGTTTTTTTCTCCCAAACCTAGATGTTATTTTTAATTCCTGATGTTAATCCTATTTAACAAGGGTATCAGTGTGGCGTGTTTTGCCCTCAAATGCTGGCAGTGCTCTCTGCTGCCCCACTTTTCCAAAGGTATTGATGCTGACATTAACATTGCTGCAGCTGGCAATGGAGAAAAATGTATTGGGTTTTGCTGTGCAGTGGCGATCAATACCATTGCCTGGATGTAAGAGTCTTCAAGTATCTCATGTTCTGCTCTTCTCTCCTATGAATTTTCCCATGCTCAGCAGCTGCTACAAGGGACACCTCACCTTGCTCTATGGACGTGAAATGTTCCTTCAGGGATGATGCCAGCCATGCTCTTACGAGTCACTTGCAGCCTCTTTTTACTGTGCGAGGGTGACTGCTGGCATCCTTCCCTGGAGAATCAGCCGAGCGCTTCTGCAAGCCTGTCATCTTTCTGTCTAGTCACGTTCATGTAGTAACAGCAAACTGAATTTGAAATGAGGTTTTGAAAATTAATGCCCTGAATCTGGGATCCAGTTTGGAATCCCTTAGACTTCTTGTTTGATGGGGTCACTATTTTGTCACAATTTAGTGAGACCTTCCTCCTCTCATACTTTTATTTTGAGCCATTTAACTTGCATTGTTGCTTAAAAATCCTGAATTTTATTTGGGAGGCTTTCTCCGTCTTCCTAGATGTCTTAAGGGATTCAGTTGCATGAGGTTACCGTGATAACTTTAAGGAGAATATTTTGCCAGCTTCATTTGAATTTGGGAGGCAGAAGGAGGGGGAATAGACTTATGCCTGTTTTAGTTTTGAAATATTTTGAAAAAGTTCATTCTATTGTTAAAAATTGATAGCATGTCTTATCTGCCTGGGACTGTCCATAAAAGTTGTGGTAGTCTTCGTGGATTGACAACAGACTGGTGGTGCTGACTGTAATAAATTTATGCTTCTTGCTGATGTTGCAATGTGAGCAAATCCCTAGCATTGGTGTAGTTACTCAGGGAAAGTGGCCGTTGACTAGTCCATTGTCTCTGCTGGGGGAACAGGTTTAAGCTCCATTTGCTGAAGTTGCTCTGTCTCATACCAGAAGAATCTCTTGCTAAAAGGGGGATTCCCAATGTGGCAGTATCACATTATTTAGTTCAGTTCATTAGTTAGGAGTTTTTTCCTCCCCATTTGTTAGGTATTTATTTTAAAATTATCTCTTTCACTAATTTTACCATAGTAGAAACCAAGGAAAAAAAAATCTCAAAAATTAATTCTTTATGTACAGAAGCTTTCTGAAAAGTTACTTAGTTTTACTCCAGGAAGAGGGTCAGATCTTCATGAGAAGGGGCCTGTAAGCTGTCTGGGGACAGAAGAGGGCATGGAGAGCAGAGGGAAGCCAGTCACAGATCCTCGCTTCTGAGCTCTCAACTGTTAGGAAAATGCAAGGCATGTTAGGAGAGATGGGTGTTCAGTTTAACACAGCTGCCATGAGAAAACAGCATTCTAGCAGATTATATGTATGAAACATAATAAATTTGCTTATATATATGTAATCTCTAGAAGGTATTTATTTGGGTTACAAATTATCCATGTTTTATATAATTGCATATATTGGTGTGAGTGATCAATGATGATAGAAATGTCACCCTGATTAAATTTCAGTAATCTAGTCATCCAAACATGGTTGTTTCAAGACGAAGCAAAACATTAAACTACATGTACAAAAACTACAACTGATTGGAAATAGGTTTTCTGAAATTCTCGCCGCCCCCGCAATGTGTTCACGCTTGCAGGCAAAGCAGTGTATCCACTCGTTTGCTACATACCAGTAGCAGCATTTATTCTGGGAAATGACTATTGAGATACGGAGAACTGGAAGGAGCTATAAACCATTTCTGCATTCTTTAGTATGTAAGACTTACATGGCTGTGCAAATGTGTGCTGTGCTATGAATATCTGTATTTTCCATATTTAAAATTCAGTATAGTGTCCCTACTTGTGGACTTTTCCGTATCTGAAAAGTCTAAATTGCTTTTAGACAATCTGAAACAATTAAGGCCAAAGTTGTATTCTGTCAAAGTTTCATACCAAACCATTCTTTGTTCAAATTTCTTCGCTTTCTTCCATTGTCTCTTGGCAGTATCAGTTTTTTCCTGATACATGTTTCCTTTATTACTCCTTATTTCCTTTTTTGCTCTATGTCTGGTGGGGTTTTTTTCCCATTTACTGCTTCCTGGAGGTCTTTCTCAAAGATCTCTACTTTTGAATTGGTTGTGAAGTCATCCTTGTGGCCTCAGGCGGTTCCTCTTATTAACAGAGATACCTCTTCGACCCAAAGTCTTTTGAGAAGACTGTGTACTTTCTGGTATTGATCAGGTCACGTGTTGGGCACTTGTCCTATTTGAACTTGAGCCTTTTGGCAGAAATGTATCTTCTTTATCTGCTTGGTCCTATTTGTCCTATTTGAACTTGAGCCTTTTGGCAGAACTATATCTTCTTTATCTGCTTATGTTGCTCTACGGAACTATATGTGGTGATTAATTTAATATTACTTGTACAACTGCTTGATTATGACTGCATTGAGTATTAAATCTTGGCAGCAGATTTAATGTTAACTGTTAAACGCAAATACTTCAGCATGACTCTGAATAATTAAATACAGTTGATGAAATTGAGCTGGGTGTAGCAAATGAGTAACTAGATGGTCTTCTGTAAATATATGTGCCAGTTTCCAGTTGAAACTATTTTTAGACCAGCATTTAGCTTCAAACTTGGCTTGTGGCTTTTAAAAAAAACAAACCTCAATTATACAGTGATTTTCTACCATTTAAAATTATATCAGTTTTTATTTCTGAATCTTTGAAAAAACAAATTGAAGTTGTTCTTTGCTGGAAGGGCTTTCAAGAAAAATATTTTTACAAAAAATGAATTTTGAAAACTTCTGCCACTTTTCACTATGTGAGATAATGTGAAACTTAAAGGCTGAAGTTCAGTATTTTAAATGATGGGAAAGATTGGCTACTTGTGTTCATGTTTTCAAACATACAAGGATTGTTTCTTATTAAGTTCTGTCTTCTGATTTAACCCTTACTTGTTCAAGTCAGAGATGAAATTTCTATTTCCTCCTTAAGCAGGTTAATTTACATTTTGAGTTTTGGGCATATCACGAGAATTTTAAATGCCTACTAGAAAAGCTATTATTAATTTAACATATTCGGTGTTTATGACAAAGTCTTTTTAAGTGATAAAGTTTTATAATATTGTTAGAATGAATGGATTTTGGTGCTTTGACTCCTTAATCTACTCTAAGAATCTGTCCACTCTAAGAAATCAAGATAAATTATGGAAAAAAAAATTCTGTCAAAAGTCTTTTATACCATAGTTGTTGTTTTTGATAGGAGAAGATTGAAGGTGATAAGGTATAATGAGATGAGCAGCTACTCACTCTTCTACTTAAAACATCTTTGTTTCAAGTCAACTGTTTCCTAATTAAGGCTGCATTATACTTATTGAAATGTGCTTGAGATAATTTTGGCTTTGAGCATTAGGAGGAACGCTGGAATAGCAATTTATAGAACCTTAATGAATTGTACTGAGTTCAGTGTGTGAAGCAAAGTAAGTCAGATAGCGTTTCTACTAGTCAACAGAGACATACTTGTAAGAGTTAGTTACAAATCAAAGTTTGTAGTGAGAACTTCGTTTCTGCCCAAACATGAATGCTCTTACTTTCCCATTCAGTGCCTGACATCATAAAAGACTAATTGTTTGTAATCCTCAAAAATTCTTAAGCATAAAATTAAAGGAAAAAGTAATAGCTTTAAAGTAGTCAGATGTGTTTAAAAGTACCGCAGTTTGTAGTACATTGGAAGTGTTATAAGGACTGGGAAACTAGAGCAGAAAGTGTTGTGAAGTGCAAGTACAGTAGCACCCTCTGGTATGTTGGTAATCTAAGGATTCAGACACGTTTCTATTCAGTATGAACTGCATGAGCATTTATAGCATGTGTTGGCAAGAGTAAAGACTAGATAATAGTCTAGCAATGAAGTGTTAGGCTCAGTACAAAGTGACCTTACTGAAAAACCGAACACTGGTTTATTCCATAATCCAACAACTCATTAAAGGGAGCTGGCAAGCAAAGCTAATTAATAGGGCTGTACATGTCTTTTCAGAGGTGAACACCTGACGTTCTACTTAATATTGTCAGTAGGTGTAAGTGGTAGGCAAATTTAATTAATACATTCATTCGATTTATCAAAGGCTACAGTCATGTATTTATAGCTCATGCTGAGCTGGGGGATGTTTAACAGGAAATGGAAAAACTTAATGGCAAAATTTACACTGTACCAGTTTTTGTTTCTATTTGTCTGTTATTTTACAGGGGGTAAAAGGAGCTCAGTCCATGCAAAAAGAGTCCACCATTAGCATGATCTTCTCTGCAGGAGGTGTGATTAATATAGGCAAAATTGTTTGTTTGTTTTTTTTTTTTGTCTTAATGCTTAAGACAAAATTGTGTTCCCAGATACAGTCTATTAAGCATATGGAGGTAACTGTGGATTTGTAACTACTACCAACTTTATGATAGCAGAGTGTTTAATAGTCTGTAGAGTTCCTGGAACAAAACACAATCCAGTAATAAATGCTTTTCTTAATAGGCAATGTTGTTTTTCACGTTAACTCTTTTGTACAACAGGGCTAGGTCCAAGGTGCCAGTGGCTTGCTAGGGAAGAGGGAAAGAGTTTGCATTGCCAGAAGGGTTTATCTGTTGAATAAGAGGGTGAAATAGGCCTAGATCTTTACATGCAACTGCATTTATCATGAAAAGATATGATATTGCTTGAAGTTATCATGTGAGAGTTCATTCACTGGGATGTACTTTTCCGATGGGAATCTGTTGCAATTTACTGCTTGAGTCTGCTGTTCATACTCATCCTTCTGGGCAGTGTACTCAGAGTTTCACTCTAATCCTTTTGGGAGGAAGGAAAATATAGACGTTTCAGTCTATAGAAACACTTACTCAACAATTTGACCTTTCTATAAACCTGAATCAGCAACTGATAAATGCCACCTTGACATCGCCTGAAGAGCTGATGACTTTATTTCAGTTACTCTGATAAAAGAATCCTAAATGACCAAGTCACCTAAATAAAGTCCTGAGAGTGTCAGGCTAGCAGATTTAGAGCAAATTTTTTAGCTATGAGTTAATTGTATCAAAAAGTATGTCTGACAAGGGTAAAATGGATCTTCCATTAACTTAGTTTAGTGTGCTCTATGCGGTGCAATTTAATATGGTATCAGTCGTCCCTGCAAATTGTTTCTTGCTTGCAGCTTGATTTCTGATGTCCCAGAAAGTTTATAGGTCCATGTTTAGATTGAGTGAAAATTTAATTTTCACTCAGATATCTTCTGTAAACACTGATAATGCTAATAATTTTATATATATGATGTTGTCATAATATCTGGCTCTGAAAAGTAGCATTTTAAAGTGAATGTGATCACAGTTACTCCTCTTGTTCACTCCATCTTTTAGCAAAAAACCCAGAGTCTTCCTAGGCAGCAATAATACTCTTGGAAAATAAAGTTATTGAAATACTTAAGGATCTTAGGAGCTTCCATGAACCAAAATTGAAAAGAAATTTTATTAAGGCATCTGTTAAAAAAAGAGAAGAAGATAACCAACAGAAAACAGACCATGTTACCGTTTCCAACTAACTAGACCCTGAAAGTTATTTTATTTCAAAGCTTGCACAAGGAGGAGGGATAAAGAACTTGTGAAGGAAAGACTGGATTCCCAAACTATTTTCTTCAATACAAAACATGAACCACAGCTCTTCTAAAGGACACGAACACTGCAGCAATACTTCTACCTAAATGGAGACAGCCATGTAGATTTCAAATAGTGGAAATATTGGCCTGACCTTATAAGGTAGCACTTGCTCCTTTTTAAGTACTTGTTATTCATGAGCTCTAGCTTCTTTACACAGAAAGCAAAATGTTTTACTATGGCTGTTGTATTTTTCACTCTGACACAATGCAAGTTCCTTGAACAAGGTTCTGAATGAGCTTTTCTCTCATGGGAATATTGGAGATGTTCTTGCAATTCAAAAAAGGCTGAAGGGAATTAGAACAAGAGTTGGAGATTTTATAACAGACAACAAAACAAAACCTGAAAAAGCTGTAAACTGTAAGAGAGTTAAACTAACATCTGGAAACCTCCTAGCAAGAACTGAGAGATGGTTTGCAGGCAAAGATAATATTCAATTAACTATAAAGTGTCTGGACAAAAAAGTGGAGCTATGGTGAATTGAGTCAGTGAAGTTATCACCAATCTTAACAGCCAAGCCTTAAAAGAGAAGACTAGAATTAAATGGGCGGAGTGTGCATTGATGATATGGACATCCCTGATCTAACTCTGAGTGTGCTGCTAGTATGTGTTAGAACCAGAGGTGATTCTAGTTCAGATCATAAAAAAATTGTAGTGTTGTGTTATGACTGAGTGAACAGACCCTTGCCTCTAGCATGGTCTACATCAGAGAACAAGACTTCTTGTGCAGCAGGTCAGAGACCGGTGTGAGGGTTATGGTTTATGCCAGAATCATCAAGGCAAGGGTGGATGTTTGAGAGCATGTCACCCTTGATCTGTCTGTTGCACTAGCATATCTATTTTGTATATTACCATGTAAGAGCAGTGGGTAACATTTGGGATGTGAAGCGTGACTTGTTTCAAATAGAAATAATCCAATGTTTAATCTGTAATTTTTCCACTGCTGTAGGATCTGGACTTTCAGTATATGTAAATACGTATCAGCCACTAGATCTAAACATCAGTTTCCCTGGTAAGACAGTTTTGAATGTGACTCATGAATTAGATCACATCTGAGTGGGAATTCGAACTTTTTAAACATGGTTTTCCATATCTAAATTTCAAAGTTCTGGCTAGTGTAGAGCATAATGGCATTCATTCTGAAATACAGTGTTTAGAGAAAGATGAAGCAAAGGTGGTGTTTGAACACTTGGTGAATGGGAGCTGTCCTGCATTACTGAATAACCTAATGATGGCTGTCTGAGACTGCTTTATTTCCGTGTGCGCTTTTATTGACCTGTAAAATGGAAGTTAGACTTATTTACAAAATCTGTAGCAATCTATATGCAAGTAATCTGCTTTAAATTTCAGAGCAACATGTATCTTTGAAATAATCCATGTTCTCAAACTGGTATTAATACAACTTGGGTTAGGGTTTGGTCTAGCTGGGTAGGAGCAAGCATAAATATAGGTATGGATACATCATCTTGTCCTATCCAAAAGAGGGGACTGTCTGCCATTTAGGGGTCAGAAATTTCATCAGCTGGGACCAGTAGTGATGGGGCAGTTGTATTGCTAAGATATGCAATAATTCACTTCACGTATAGACCTTTGGAAATACTTTTTTAAAATCACGCCAGCTGTCTTGTAGAAGTCTAATGAATTGTATCTGAAAAGACTTCAAAGGAAAAATGGTCAAATTACATATCTGCATGACCGTATGGCATTGGTTTCCAAGATGTTGTCATTTTTACTTTGTGGGTTTGTAGGGAATAAGAAAAGTGCTGGAAAAAGTTTTCCAGCTTTCATAGATGCTAATTGTTACAATGGACAAACTCAGCACTGTGGTGGTTCGGAATTACTCTCAAGAGACTTCCCTGGAAGAAGAATATCTTGACTATGTTGTTCAGACCATATTGGAAATGGTGTTTTTCATCTGTTGTTTTGAAACTAAAAGCAGTTTTACTTCCTTCTTTATTCCAAGTAACTGATTAGTTGCTTTGCATTCTACATTATGGATTTACAAAGGGAACTCTACTGAGTTTCAGGAACTGTGTACTTCTTTTCTAGTCATCAGCTGCCTCTGTTCGCCCAAAATTGTGCATGATATGGTGCCCTCCACTTCTGTCCTTTGTCTTGCATGTACAAAGTCAGTGGCGAGTTGTGGTTTTCACTGTAAATGTTCAGTCAGCTGAAATTCTGAATGGTGAATTGTAGATAAGTGCACCTGAGAGGGCTGAGGTGACTGTTCCCAGAATTTTATGATGAAAAAAAATGCCTGAAGAAAATGGTGCCTTTAGTAATTTTGAAGTCCGGGTTTGACGTGAAGTGTCCTTGACATGCATACCATCAATATTATTGCTTTATGTCAGAATATGCCTATGACAATTTCGACTTGAATGCACCTGAGGAAGCTGCAGTACTGTTCTGGAAGAAGACAAAAATTGGTTTTGTATGGTCTTTTCAGTATATCCACCTATTGCAGTTTATGCTTCATGAAACTGGGGAGAGATTATATAAGGTGTGTGATACAACAGGGATTGCTCTTGAATCAGGTATTTCAGTGTTGAACAGTTAAAATATTTTTAGTGCCACTCAAGACTGTCCATAGCTGTTTTGTGTGAGCATTTTGCTATTTTGTTAATCAAGTTGTGACTAGTTATATTCCTCCAATAATATCTGATTTCAAGAGATCAGCATTTGAAGTAATTTATACATGATGTATATATTATGTTCGTGGCTTAAACTCAGATGTTGGGTTGTGTTGAAGAGACAGTAGAAATGTCTTATTTTCCATTAAACTAATAAAGCCATTTGTCTGTTAGGTATATGAAACATAGTTGTTGCTTTCTTTCACACAAACATATAAGTTGTTCAGTAATAAGAGAAGAATCATAGGATTACATTTTGCTACAAAATATGGAAGTATTTTTAAGAAAAACCCGCTTAGCAGTACTGGAAATGAGTAGGGAATATAACCCTTGTGTATTATTAGTATAAGCTATGGTACCTGCAGGAAAATTTTTAACATCCCATATTCAGCATCATCATGGTTACCAGCAAGTTAACACAGGATATTACTGCCAGAATCAAATGGAAGTACTGTTCCTGTTTTTGCCATAGATTTTGCTCCGGAAGTTTTAATTCTGCACACATATGTATAAGACATAATACTTAATTCTGATGAATCCTGTGACAATATTCTGCTTTTTCTGATGTATTCCCCAAATCCTAATTATTTATAGATAAGAGGCAAAACAATATGCCAACGATGTGGTATAAAGGTGAATATAGTTAAAGATTCGAGTGCATTACAGGGATGCTTGTGTTTTCTATGCTTCATAATAAAAAAAAAGATTATTTCTTTAATTAATTTCCAAGAGGAACTTACACTCACTATAATTCTACTAAAAAAGCCTCTAGCCTTAGCTTCAAATTGTGTGTGAAATTCCTGCTGAAAGGTTTTGGTGTGGAAAAAAAATTCATCTTTGTGTTTTAGAATTCTTATTACATTTGATGATAACAAAGTTCTCTTTATTAATTTCCTTGTTGTACTTTTTGATTTATAGCCCTTCATAAATTCTCATTTTAAAGTAACCTATAATCTGCCTCTGGTCTCGTGCTTTAAGTGTTCCAATGCTGATACTAAACTGTGGGCTGAAATTATAGAAAATTTCAGTTGGAGTCCTGAATCATAGGAAATGGAAGTTTTGAGAGATCAGTACTGAATATGCAGGACAACATTTACTGAAGGGATTCTTTTTGCAGGTTTTTAATGTTCTGGAACAGTATAATTTTTGTTTCCTCTCAGTACTTTTGTTCAAGTGTTTACATTGAAGGACAATCTTTAGAACAAGTAGTGAGAGATGGAGGCCAAGATCCATACAGTTTAGATCCTGCTCTTCATAGCGTAGGGTATTTGGGGCAGTATGAGGCATTTATACTTAATCTAGCACAAGAACTAAGACTTCGTTGCAGGCTACAAAACTCATCATAGAAGCCGAAGTACTTGGACAGCCAACCTTTGAGTCTATTGCCATGCCGTGCTGCTATAAATATTTGAACGAGTTTAAGAAAGGCAGCTCAGGTGTACTGTGCTGGAGCACTCCTGTGACTGCAGTAAGTATTGATACACTCTAAAGCATTTGACAAGTGGAAGGAAGACACTAACTGAGTATCTTCATGAAGGAAGCAGGAAATTATCTGTTGCTACTTCAGTCTTCATCCAAAATAGCTTTTTATTGATGCATAAGTGTAACGGGAGAGTTTAGTTTTGGATGCTAATTGAACAAAACAAATGCACAGCCCCAAAAAGGAAGCAGAAGTCCAGGTGAGCGTAGAAAAGTCCTGCCCAAGACTCTGAAAACAGCTGTGGAGAGAGACTCTTGCACATGTTGAGGATGAGGGCTGAGTAACGGGAAAGCACTCCATCATTGCGCTGTTTAATGGATACTTGTGAACGGAAACACGTGGTAGAATTTGGCCTCAGAGAAAAGATGTTTGCAAAAGGTTGAAGGAGATGGGTTTTTTATACGGAGTTCTCTTGGTAGTTACATAGGAAAGAACAGCTAGCTGTGAAGCTGGCCACTGTTTTAAAACTTGACTGCTTCAGCTGGCTGTTCACAGCATTCAAGGCATTTTCTGCGACAGCTGTAGAGGAATAGAACAATTTTATTTCACTGTCTCTCAACCTTACCAACAGAGGAGGAAAAATTAGAAATTGCTTCAAGCAGCGACTGAGATTCTTGCAAATCTAATACAAGGCGAGAGGGAGTGATGTTTGTATTTGTCTCCTTTTAGCAACAGCTGTTATTGTATGGTAACACCACAGTACTCTGTAAATACTATGTCCATACATTTGATTCAACATATGCAAAGCTCTTCTGGACATTTCTGCATATAGCTCTGCTAAGGGAGGATTCCTCAACTCACTGTTCTCCCTGCTTCTCTCAGCTCTCCATTAGGATTTTTAGGGCAGAATACACAGGCTATTTTGCAGGTCTTCTGTGCCGCCATCTAGCTCCACAGAGGCAACATCCCAAACATTGCTACAGTTGTAATTAAAATACCCCAACAGCATATATAGTGAGTAGACTTATAAAAACAAACCAAAAGCCCAGATAGTGAGAAATAAGATCTGAAATTAGAACTGTTGGCTGCATCACTTGTGCTGAGTGCATTTTACCTTCTCCCCTAAAGTAACTAACCAACTGCCTAGAGAAGTAAGCTGAATGTCAGCTTGACTATTTATCGGTTGTCTTCTAACCTGGAATAAGAGGACAATAAAGGAAAAAACGGGTGCCTCAGGACAAAACTTGCCTGTTGTCATGAGTTATCAGTTATCTGGTGAAAGAACATTGGAATACTTATAAGTCATGCTATATTTATAATTTATTCTGTGCAGTGACAAGGTCAATGCCTCATTCCCTGTTCTGTGTGCAGAATGCAGAAGTACCACGGCGTTCTACTGTACATCATAGCTGAACATATTCAGGAGGCTTGATAGCACAGTACTCCTGACTGCCAGGTAAGGGAGACAGACCTTGTAAATTGAGCTGGAGAGATGCTGCATGTAGAAGTTAGTAGTTATTTCCCGTTCAAGAAGGATGCTTGTGCCTGGAAGTGCTGGGACTGATCACAGGCGTACTTTGCTTGTATCTCTAACTCCTCCCTGTGCATGTGCGTTTTAACTTAGAATTTGGTTATTCCAGAGCATGAAGCAAGGCAGTGTGTTAGGGGATTATCAGAATAACTGGCAGTTGTTGAAAAAACACTGAAGTTTTGTAGAGGTGTGTATCTATTATGGACAGACTTTTCTGAAAAGCAGTGCAGCACATCATGTAACAGTATGGAAATTTGTCTTGAGAGTATGGGTTGTTGCCTACAACTTTGTTTCAAGCATGGTACTTTTATTCTGCATTTTAAAATAGCAGCTTTACAATTTGAAGTGAAATTAAAAATCAATGATAGAGTGAAATTTGCATTTGGACATTCTTTAGCGTTTATCTTATTTCTGTTAACGACTAATCAATATGAAACAGAATGCTCTTACTCTTAACTGATTTGAAATCTTCTGTCGTGGAATAAAGTGCTAATCATCTACACCCACAGAGCAGCTATGGAGCAGGTTTTATGGTATAACCTATAGGTACTTAAAAGGATTGCTGTGCAAGTAAGCTTTGTGAATCCTTTTCATGGTTCCAAAGATTTGTATGGAACTTCTTTTATGCATTTTGTAACAATTAAAAGTAATGAATAATTCTTCTATCATGTCTTCTGACACTTTGCTGTATTTCTTTAACATTTGCATCTTAATGTATACCGTAACATACTTCTTGATTCACTTGTTCATTTGGCAATCTCAAGTGAAGCCAAAGGATTTTGAAATTAATTTATCTTAATATCATTCCTAAGAGTAAGAATGTTAAAAGTTAAATACTGAATAAATGAATTCATAAATAAAATCCAGCCTTCATAAGAGGTTGATCAACACAGACATAACACTGTGAGTTAGGAACTCTTGTTGACCCAGTATTTCCTAAAAGGTAATGCTGCTGATATGAATATTCTTACATAAATTGGACATAATATTTGGCCATTTCTGATAAATAACTTGCTAGTTGGTTAGATGAGAGAACAATTAAGGCAACAAGTTAAAAAAGGAGACAACTTACTTGTTAGGTATCATCCCAACAGTTGCTTTAATGGAATAATGATTTTAATAGTTATGGGAAGCCGTGCCAGTCCTGGGGAATAGCACTGTTTTGCCAAAACCAAGAACCTTGAGGTGAAAAGACAGATCGGTTTTCCCAACTGGTCTTTTAATGGAAAGAAACAAAAGTCAGCTGCTGTGGGCAGAGACAGACTGAGAGTGTCATTTCTAGAGACGCATACGCTTAGATATTATTAGGATATTGAAAAGCGCCTGAATAGAGTTTAACAAAAAAGAAATTTTGCATAATTCTTAGCATGCTTTGACTTCTGATTTGGTAGAATTCACTACAGTTCTTGCAACAGTGCTGATTCACTAGCCCATGTACCTGTGTAGTTTTGAAAACAGCAATATTGTCTGGTAGTTATTTGTAATGCTGAATTTATAAACTTGGGCTTCATCTCATATTGCCCTAACCGGACAAGCTTTACACTGAATGTCTTTTCTCCTGAGATTTCATAAATTTTATACTCTGAAGGATACACAGTTATTGGTGAAAGTGAATTCAAAAACTCCTTTATGAGCAATTGACTTTATAATAAAAAGTATAGTCAGAGAGCAGAGTTCTGGCATGTACAGGACTAAACGGCAGAAGGATGCTTTTTTATTTTTGGTGAGGACTTGTTTGCTTATTTTGGTGAGGACTTGTTGTAGAATAACAGTTACTATGAGTATCTTGTAGGAAGAGCAAAATCTGATTTAAATTGTTTTACTTAATAGTATAATGGACTCATGCTCTTACAGATTACTGCTCATGAATCTGTTTGAACAGCAAAGCATATAAATACAATTGCCTCTTCTTCAGCATGATTTACATTTACAACTTTACATCGCAGGGCTAGATAGAGAGAAATGTAGGGGAAAGCTCATAGAGCTCTAAGCAAAACCTCAAGGGCCTGGGGGGTTCTGGTGTGTCCTTCACCCCACTGCACCCATGTCAATGTTTTCTGCTCCAAGGCTCTGTGGTCAGTTCAAATAGTAACAAGTGTCTTTGTGCCAAAGGCAGCATGGCATTCACAGAACAGAACCATGATTTTTTTTCAAAACAATGTGGTATTTATTACAAATATTTCTCAGATCTCCAAAATCACATTAGGCACAACGCAACACTCTACAGTGTCTTGGAAGTTTAGCATGTGCAAGATCACAGCCTGTATGTGGTTCGCATTAGGCATGCCTTGTGAGACCTTCAGAAAGTTTTTGAGCAATTACTTAACTTAAAGCATGTACACTAAGTATGCTTGAATCTCAGCATATGCTCAAATAGTTTTATTTGGAATTGGATTATCCATATATAGAGCTAAACTGGGTGTTAAGTAAAAGGAAGGTTGTGTGTTAACTGACTCTGTTCTAGAAAAGAATTAGAGCCTGAGAAATTTTCATCTGTTGTAGTTTTGCTAAAGCCTTGCATGCTCTGTGATGCTATCAGGGACACAAAATCAAGACACTGTTCGTCCTGTTTTGCTGCGTGGTGATGTTGCTTAGTGTACAGGGAGTTTTGCTGTTATGCTGTGACCATCACAAATGAAGACTCAAAAGCCCTCCTGTCAAGCTGTTTGAAGTGTATGTACCTTTAAAGCCAGGGATGGGAGCATTTAAGAAAAAAAAAGAATCTGCATTTGTTGTTTGAGATCTGAACAACGAAAATGAAGCTGCATACACAAGTTTTTAAAAGGTGGTGGAAGGGATTCAGAATTTTGTGAGGTCCTGGTAATCTTTTGTGACCATTCTGTTTTGGATGTGATCTATTAGGATTATTCTCCTTGCATCTTCTACAAAGCTATACACAAAATATGCCCAGAAGGATCATTAAGAAACATTCAATTTTTAGTCATTTAGTAAATAGTTTATTCTTCAGTAATATGCAGTTTGTCAGAAATCAGGCATTGCATTGAAAGTTACTGATTTAATTTTGTTAGCTTGACTTAATTTTCTGTTCTGTATTTGCAATTGGTGTTAAAGGTTACACCTTAGAAGACATGCTGGATTCCTGAAACCACAATAGTGGTGAGTTATTTGATCAAGAGCACTATTTAGAGGTGTTTGAAAATAATGTGCCACTATGGTTGTGAGTTGGTATGAGGTGTTAAAGACACCATGCGATAGAATAGGTGTTTGTTTGAGGCTGGGCTGGCCACTAACAAATGACAGATGCTCTCTATTAACCCCTCTCCCCTCCCAAAAGGGAAAAGGAGAGAGAACAAGGGAGAGAGACTTTCTGTTTTGGAAAAGAAAACTAAAACAGCTTTAATGAAACAATAACAATAAAAGAAAAGATAGTAAGAAGAATAAAGAAATAATGAAATATATGCAGTATGTACAAATATATGCAAATAGATACAAAACCAATACCAAACCCAGCTCCCCCACCCTGATGACGATACGTCACCACCACTGCAGGACTAGCACTGGAGCAGTCCCGGGCTGGACATGGCAGCAGACAGGAATGGGATGCAGGAGCTGGACTCAGGCACTGGATTCAGGGATGCACTGGTCGCGATTGACGACAGAAGAACAGACAGAGTCCTCCTCAGATGTCAGCCATCGAAGAAGAGAGAGGGATTCTCGTGATCTCTCAGCTTTATACTGAATATGACATCTGTGGGACGGAATATTCTGTTGGTCAGGTTTGGGTCACCTATCCGTTTCGCTCCTCCCTGCAGGTGTGACCTTTTACGTGCTTTTCACTCCCAGCACCCCAACACAGGGTACAAGATTTACCTTGGTCACTACAAGAACAAGTATAAACAAGGGCCTCTCTGCATACCATTCCTTGGTACGAACTATAAACATCAGGCCTTATCACTGCTAGAAGCAGTCACTGTCTGGAAAAACAGGCTGCTGTTTCAGAAAATGCCGTTAGTTAGAAGAGACTTAACTGAAAAGTTAAAGCACTAAACCAGAATTAGTTCTGGTTTAGCCCAAACCAGGACAGTGTTTAAAAAAGCTGTAAGTCTAAAAAAGGCTGTGGGATGCTGGAAATCAAAGAAAGTCACTAGATGGTTGGTGCCATTTCTTGAGGCAGCTACATCTATCCGTGATCTTAATTGTGGCTGTATAAAATACTGTGTGCCATGGACCTTCTGATCTGCAGACTTGGACTTCTCCATCCATCCAGGTTCTAGATACGTAGTTAGCTCCTGCTTTGCTTATTGCTAGGTATGTCCACTTGTTCTGTACTTTGCCATTTTAGACCTACCCAGGAAGAAATGCCCTGTTGAAAGAGTCTTCCTAAAACCCAGCTATGACTGTGAAGAATCTTCAGCATGTTCTTGGTTTTTTTATCTGCTCTTTTGAGCATATGAAACTTTTTGCACTGTACAAAACACCCTGGCTGTTGTATGCACAGAAACAGAGGACATCTTTGTCAGCAAAAGAAAAACTTAAGTTTCTTGTTGGTAGCTCAGATCTCAATTATCCTTCCTGATAGTCTAGAACCATGTGAGAATAAAACATCTTTATTTTTCACTAGCACCATTTTGTGCATGTAGAAGAGAGGAAAAGATAGGAAATTCTGACAGTGTTTATAAAGCTGCCTGGCCAACTGATGTTCACTGAGAGGTGGTTGTGAAGAACCGTTAATGGCTTATTTGCAAGGTTAAGTAAAGACACAACCTTCTAATCCACATTCTTAGTGGTACATTCACAACTTTCAGAAGCAATCAAAACCCTGGCCTAGATGCTTTAAAGAGCATTCGATAACTTATTATGTATTCAACTTCCATGTGGTGCTTCGTATATTTGTTGTTTGTCTGTCTCGTGACCTTATTTGTGGGATAAAGGTGGCAGTGAACATGGAAATTATCGTAAATACTGTGTATATTTGAGTGGTAAGAGCAAATGAATGGCACTAGATAGCAATGTTTATTGTGTCAAGTCTTTAGGATGTCATTTATATGTAACTACTTCTAATTAGTGCCATTCAAACTGACTAAAATGACTCCAAAGCAGATGCCAGTTGTTGCAAGGGATGTGCCTGGATACTTGTCATTTTGTGCAGTCAGCTGGCACTTAGAGCACTGACACCACTTCAGTATTAGACATGGAGGAAAGGTTTCAGTACTGGTGCTTGCAGTAATTTTTAATAGGGAACATTTCTCTTAATAAACTGTCATTAGGAAACTGCTGCTTCTCAGATAAGAGTTACCATTCCATTCGGTCTTGGTTACTCCTGGTGAATGGTAATAGCATACAGTTCCTCCTTCCATGTCATCTAGCAAATGGGCACCATGTTTCATCCTCATTGTGAGCAGTGTTAGAGAGTAAGATAACATCAGATATCATTCTGAGAAGGGAGGACATAAACAGAATCATTCAGCAATAATTTTGCTTTTGATTTGAGTGCAATTTATAAACATAATTGAAGAGCAATATAGCTTTATGTAAATTGACATCCAAATAGCATGGCTTCACTCTGTAATGATACTCCCCCCACCCTCCATAAATTGCCTTTTATTTAATTAAGACCCTCCAGGAGTCTTGACACTTTTCAATGGCTGAAACAGCAGCTGTACTGCAGTGATGAACCTCCAAAAAGCTAAATATATCTGTGACTGCTGTGAATCTTGACAGAACAATGGAAAAGATCCTCTTGGTATTGCTAAGAAAACAGCGTTCTAGGTCTTATAGCAATTTTCTCAGTGATCACCATAATACTCTGCAGTCGGGGTTTTGATTTTAAAACTAGTAATTTTGGATGTTTCCCTAATGTAATTTAACTTGCTCTTTTTCACGGAGGTGTTTAAAGCCACATTCAGGCTACATTTGCCAAGATAGTGATGAGAATAAGGCTGAATAAGATTTAAACTTTATGTAAGTGCTGCTATTAAGTGGACACTAGCTAGTATGGGGACAGACTAGGTAGATGCCAGGCTATGATCCCAAGGGCCAATGTGATTAAGCTCCCTGCCTCATCTCTCCTTTCTCTTCCTTCTTACATAGGTGGCAGTGATGGCGATTTCCGTGTATCCTGTTATCCCAGGGTCAGGCTGATTTCTGATTAATTTTTCTGTGCTGCTTTCTTCTTATACTCACATTGGAGGAAGGACTGTTGAAAAACAAGTTGATGTGATAACATTAACAGCACTGAGAAGTACAGATTTATTAAGAATTACTTCCATAATAAGGGAGGAGTGGGATAACTGAGATGCTAACACTCCAGAAAATGTCAAGAATAATATGAGGCCTTTGCTTTGTGTCAAGGGAGTTTCCTTGGTTTCGAGGAGCTGTGCCAGTTCTCACAAATTCTGTTTCTGAACAGTTGCAGCCTGATTCAAAGCCTACTTCAGTTTGCCCTCAGGTGCTTTCCTATTCTCTTTTGGGCATGCCAAAAATAGATTTCTGTTTAAAACGCTTATGTGAACAAGAGGTTGGTGGAAAGTAGAAGACAATAAGTTAAAGAATAACAAAGTTTCACTCTTAAGTAGTTGTGTGATATATTCCTGAATGCTAGACAGGTGGCTTAGGAAGGCTCAGAAAAAAAACATTCAATGGTGGAGTGGTCTTGAAGAGAGGTTAACACTAATGAGCATTAAGTCTACTGTTACGGAGTTCCCCACGATGCTGAAAATGCTATCCTGACTTGCGTAATAGGAGTGCTGTCCTACTAGCTGTGGGACACTGTGATTACTTCAGATGAACATTTAGAGCTGAAGGAGTTTGGAGACATTTAATGCTCACACAGAGACACTTAGCTTTGTGCTAGTTCGGGTTCTTAAGTATGTCTGTTTCTTAATAAGTGGTAGCAATTACTGCTTTGAGTTCTGTCCTCTGTACAAAATAATTTAAAAATTAATATATGACATTCTATAATGACTCTGTATAACAGTAGTTACTTTTATACACCTTCAGGTAGCTTCAGGGATAAGGTACTTACATAGCTTAGCAGTACTCCCTGCATCCTCTATGCTGAAGTCAGAGCTCACTTAAAAGGGGTCACACATAACGATGTGGTCAAACAAAAAATTTTGTGCATTTTGAAGCATATGAGTGTGCAAGAGTAGTCATTTATAAAACTAGAGTGCAATATGATTTTCCCAAGAGGCAATAAATCTTCACACTTCAGATGATAAATATATTTCTGCTTAATGAGGAAAAATTCACTCCTGACTTAACTCCACTGAGGTTAATTTCTCTGACAATAAATTTGGCCCAATATGTCAATACAAACTTAACTCACTTGTGCTCATAGAGATTAACTCAACAGCATTTTATGTATGCCCAGAATAATTAGATTACTGTCTCTTGAGGTTTATTTAATTAATTTAGAATGCTTTCCATTTAGAAGATACTTAGTGCAGAAACAGGTCTGTTGCAGATAAGAGGAACTATAACTACTCCCTCAATCTTGTGCTTGATGTGTTGGAAAGAAAGTACTTGGAGCAGGAAAAGTCATGACATTTTTTAAAGATGCGCTCTCTGAGCCTTTTTTATAAAATCCCAGCAACCTGGAATAGTTTGGTGCCTTAAAATAATATTCAGATACGTTGGGTTTTTTTTTTACATTTTACTAGTACTGTGCTTCCTCTGATCAGCTAAGAACCATTGCAATACTTTTTGAAATTTGTTACAGCTTCAGAGAAGATAACTTATTTATAGTAAAGTCTTTTAGATCTGCAGTCAGACACTGAATTTTTAAAGGGAGGGTATGTGTCAGAAGCTAAATAATTAAGATCCGTGCCTTCTCAGCATTTTATTTCAAATATTAAATATTATATAAGAGATTTTTCCCTGTTGAAATTAACTGTTTGAAGTGCTGCAGACTTGGCCAGAAAATCACTGTATTGTACAGTTAAATTGATATAACTTGAATCCTACAAATAGTTCAAAAAAGTTCTTAAAATATTTCAGCATTCTACATGCTGGTTCAGATACTCCCTGTTGAGAAATGTTGTGATGATATGTTGTGATTTTGACATAAACTCACCCTTTCTGAAACCCCAAAGAGATTGTTCTAAAGCTCCAGGTCAATTTTAAGCACACATTGGTGTTTGGACTGACACAGGTAGAGGGGACTTGGCATAGGTAGCTCACATAAAACCTGAGGAACGTGTATCTGTGCCCTGCCAACATGGGGAAACACATAGCTTGGCAGATGAAATGCAGCGATTAAATTCATTCTGTTGTAAACCACTGTCCTCCACTGGAAGGAATTAAAACTGCACAAATTCTCACAACCTACGCTGCAAACAACTGCAAGTCCTTTGCTTGGAGAGCTTGCTGGCAGAGCTGTGTGCTCTATCCTTACATCTTGCATAAATTTCTTAATGTGGTCATCATGTTTAAAAAACCACCTGAAGCTTTGAATACTTACAAGTAGTTTCCTAAAATGTTGTTGGAATTTAAATAGTTGTATTAAACCTGTATGACGTGGTGCCTCAGGAAACGTCTGCACCAAAGTTTTATTCTCTAGCAAAACCTGTGCAATTATAGGAACCAACACAGATTTCCACACAGCTCAGGTTCCAGTTGTGTCTTTGTTTACCAGATCTGCTGTAATGCCATACAACAGCAGAGGCATCACAAGCTTATGAATATACTGGAAGCAAACGCTGCCGTTATCTTCTGTCTCCCGTCATCAGAACTGCAGAGCTTGCTACCTCCTTGCCACTTTCTCTTTGGTAAAAGACCTAGTAATCGTTTGTTTCCATGAGAAATCATGAGATAAGTCTTTGGTAGGTTGGTAGAGGCTGGAGCTGGTAAAGTTCTCCTCTGACAGTGATCTGCTTTAACTTCCTTAGGCTGTATGTAGACTCAGGCTGCTATCTCAGTGGGGTGGAAAACCAAGGCATCAGGTTCATCTTATGATTTGCTTTCACTTAAAATTGTCCCTATCCTCATCCATTCCAAAGGGATGTGGGGAGTGTTTGAATGGAGTCAGTGCCTGGCTCCCAGCTGGAGCCACTTTCATGCTTCCACCTCCCAGCTCAAGCTGTGGTTCTTCCCCTTACACAGGTATTAAACTCCCCAGTGGTCCTCTCAGACTTCCACACTTTTTGGCATTCGTCACATTTCCTGCCAGCTAGATCTCTAACCTGGAAATTCAGTGCCACATTAAGTATATAAGCAGTTATTGTAAGTTGAGCAAATGCTGACCTGTCAATACTGTATGTGATATATATAATCCTGATGCTTTGGGGTTTTCTCCCCAATTCATGTTTGTAGGAATATAGATGGATGTGTGGAGAAAGATCATGTTCACATCATTTGAAAACTTCCTTCTGGTATTGGGAAGGTTTTGGTTTTGAAAGCCTGTATATATGTGCATATGTATGCGCTATGTGATTATTTGCTAGGATTTTTTTACATGGCAGTTTTAAGAGCAATGAAGTGTTGTTGACAAGCTGTTTCTCATTATTTGCGAGTTTGATTTATCACTAATTATAACCAATGCAGATGAAATGATTGGTTGACACTGCATCAAGATTAATGCTGAGCAAATCCCAGAGAGCTTACTGCAATTACCTAGAGTATGGGCACACTGTTGTTGACTCTGGCCAATCCTATGCTACCACGGTCTTTTTAAACTGTCATTCCCTTCTCTTGGGCATCAATTTTACATCCAGAGGAACTGCCTTGTGTATGAGATAGATCTCTGTAGTAGGAGGAATCTGGTTTTCACTGAGTTTTCAACACACTTATGAAACATCAGAGGAACTTGGACAAACCAAGACAATATTTTAATAACAGCCTCTGCCGGTTCTGGAGCAGCTTTGGAGAGTGTTTCTGTCACTCTGGGAAGCAGGTGTATTTGGATGGTGTAATTTACCTGCTTGTGTATTCAAGGATCATTTTCCATCCTTCCATCAGCTGTTTGGGGTTGAATGAAGTGGACAAACATATAGGAATGTTCTTAATAATGATAAAAGCCTTTAAAGAGCAAGTACTGCAGGGTGTTGGGGGAGTCAGCTTAGACATGTCAGGGAATGCTGGTTCAACACCAGCTCTTGTAGAGCCCCTGCATTCCTGGCGCTGCTCCCTACGCTGGAGCGCTGATCAGCCCAGAATGCGATCAGCCCATGAGTGGCCTTGTAGAGCAGCAGCTGTGCCTCTAACCTACAGCAGATCCCTCGCTGGCTCTACACAGGTTTCGCTGGGGTTTGTCAGGCGCTGGACAAACCTAGCTGTGCTGCAGACCTGCCTCTGTGTAACATAACTGCCTCTTCCCCTGCCTGTCCCTGCATCCTCAGAGCACTTGCTGTCATTGCTGCCTCTTCACACCCGCTTCATTCTGTCATCATAGTGTCCATCCTTAGGTTTGTAAGTCAAAGTGTGTAAGTAGGTTTCTTATATCTTGTATTTTTCATGGAAATTGAACTCAAATTGGATGACAAAACACCATTTATAAGTAACATCGGTGTGGGGATTTAGGAACTCAAGGCTATTACAGGGTATTTATTTTCCCTAGAAATAATGTCTTTTTATTTCTTCATTTCTGTATCTTTTAATTTTTGTTGTGACCTTCACCACACCTATCTGTTCCAAGGAACCCAACTGGTTATGTGCACGAGTGTTTGATTTTTGCTGTTTTGCTACATCTTTTATTTCTAGGAAACTTTCTGGCAGTAACACCTGGTGTAACGTATTCCTTGAAATCTGACCCTGAGTTTCAAGGCTTCTCTGAGGTTTATCAGTGTTCAGATGCTGCAGAATTTGGCCTTTCTTCCTTCAGGGTTTGATATCCACAATTAGTGCTGTGAAGCTAAATAAAAGCCAATATCAATCTGAGTTTTGACAAAAATATCTCAAATCCTTTTCATTGGCTGGAATGGTAAATGAGCCAAGGAGAAGTATTAGGTGGTTCCCATTGTCATTTTCAGTTTGTTGTGTACTTAAGGCAACTCGTCCACTGATTTAGTTGAAAGGAGTAAGATGAGCTGGGTCAGGATTGTTTTGTATACTCAAAAGACTGCAGTGGTTGTGTGTGTCCCTGTGCTACAGTCACAACTGTGTTACTCTGCATTCTTATTCTTAGGATCTACAGGATTTTACTGTCATGTTCAGCTTGTAAAATCTTAAGAAATGAGTTATTTTTCCTGAGCTTTCAACTTTTAAAGGCATAGGCAGGAGAACTTGCAATATCTTATAAAAATCTTCCCAGACATTGGGACAAAAACTCGAATGGTAAGAAATATTTGAAGTGAACTTTATACTACAGATCTTTAAAGTTAAAAGTGTTTCTTAGGGTTTTTGTCATAAACCATTTGCTTAATTTAATTTTTGAGCCTATTTTTATAAGCAGCAGAATTAGAGAAAATAGATGGTTAATTTCTTTGTCAGTTGCAGCTTTTTGCCTTGCATATATATATGCTTTTATACAAAACTGTGTAATTACCTTTACTGAAAAAGGAAATAATGTTCATGGTTTAGAAATTAGCTTGGTCATGCAGGACAGTTTGGTAACTTGTAAATGCATCTTGTGTTTTCTGTATTTGCCTCTGTTGGGATCTGAAAGGGTATAATTGAAATAACATTGAAAAATCCTTGAGGCATTGTACCTTAAGGCAGAGCTGTTGCTTTATGAATTGTTCCTACTGCTTATGGTACCTGGACTCTCCAAATAATTGTAATTGTAACTCTGTAGATGATTTATCTTACTTATTTTTGTAAGAACTCAGAATCTGTTCTAATAGCAGTTTGCACTGCTTTTAGCTATTATTATTAATGGTTCGGATATGTATGAAGTCCACAAAGGCTTGTGTGACTTTGCTGCATGGTTTGACATCTGTATGAAGCCTTTGGATGAGATGACCTGGGCTGATGTGGTTGGTTTGTTTGTACTCGGCTCAGCCCTTCTTTTATGTCAAACAGATGTCTGAGGATTTACAGATGGTGGAAGTCTGTGGCAACACTTCTGCAGTACTATCCTCATTTAGGTACCTGTGGTCGATTCTTAGGTCCATGTGCATTCTGGAGGGAGAGCAAGGAATCACAGAATCACAGAATGTGAGAGGCTGGAAAGGATCTCAAAAGATCATCTAGTCCAACCCCCCTGCCACAGCAGGATCACCTAGAGGAGGTCACACAGGAACATGTCCAGGCAGGTTTTGGCTGTCTCCAGAGAAGGAGACTCCACAACCTCTCCAGGCAGCCTGTTCCAAGGCTCTGTCACCCTCACAGTGAAAAAGTTTTTCCTTATGGTAATGTGGAGCCTCCCATGGTCCACCTTGCACCTGTTGCTCCTTGTCCTATCATTGGCCATCACCGAGGAGCGCCTGGCTCCATCCTCCTGACACTCACCCTTTACGTATTTATGACCATTAATGAGGTCACCCCTCAGTCTGCTCCAAGCTCAAGAGACCCAGCTCCCTCAGCCTTTCATCATAAGGGAGATGTCCCACCCCCTTAATCATCTTTGTGGCTCTGTGCTGGACCCTTTCAAGCACTTCCCTGTCCTTCCTGAAACTGAGGGGCCCAGAACTGGACACACTATTCCAGATGTGGTCTCACCAGGGCAGAGTAGAGGGGGAGGAGAACCTCTCTCAACCTACTGACCACAGCCCTTCCAATACACCCCAGGATGCCATTGGCCTTCTTGGACACAAGGGCACATTGCTGGCTCATGGTCATCTTGCTGTCCACCAAGACCCCCGGGTCCCTTTCCCTTATGCTACTCTCAAAGGAGACAGTGTCTCTTGGCATAAGCTGTAGTTTTGGCAAAATTTGTTTTCAAACTCCTCTGAAAAGTTATCTGGGAAGCAGGACACTACAGGCCAGATCATACTTGACGTTCTAGTTAAACTGATTTACTTAAAACTGAGGATAAAAAGGTCAGCATATAATAGTTAACTAAAAGGAGGGATAAATATCACAAGACATACAGCATTTGAAAATATCTAAGGGAGAAAAGAAAAGAACAATTGGGGAAGACATCAATAAGAAGAGCCTATTTGCTTTCTTATGGTTTAAATCAAATTGATTTTTTTTGTGCAAAACTATTAAATCTAAATATAATCATCCCTGTGATATCTTCTGGCTTTTTTTTTTTTTTTCTTTTATGGTGCAAACTGCCAAGAGTGCTTAAATCCCTGTCTACATGTATGTTCCTTTCTCAGCTTCAGATCCAAAACTCAGTGACTATTTTCCTTTGTACTTATCATTCTTAGAGGTCTCACATTTTTTCCAGATCAGAAGATTTATGGCATGAAGAGATCCAAAATAAAAGACCTTTAATGTGATCTTTCACGCATATGTAATTTTATAAATAACTGGAAGGTAGATTACATTTAATTTTCTGCAAGTTTCAAAAGCAGTTATATCCTCTCTATCCAACAAACCCTCAACAACAGAAGTGCCAAACTGAATCCAACATGTCCACAAAAATAGTATCTTTACTCATCCTTAATTTTGTGTTGCATGCTAGAAATGAGAGCTTTGAAAATCATGCAGATGTGTCCTTTTCATACTTGTCCTTTAACTCTAAATAGACTCTGTTAGATTTCTGCATTAAATCAGTTTGCTGACAGTGAGCCATAGAAGCTGTGTGCTTGGAAAAAACTGATTTCTACCAGCATAAGCTGTACAGGACAGTTCCATTCTCTGGAGGTGTGTTTCCACCAGAGTCTGTTCCTTTATCTTAATGATATCATACCTATTTGTGCAAGTGAAATGCACTTGGGGGGGTTTTACCACATACACACACAACTTTTGAGTCTAGAGCAGAGCCCCGTATTTCAGCTCTGTGTTTCATGTTTCTACTCAGTGTTTGCCTTTGTAGGTTGCACATTCCCTTGCATCATTGCTGTGGTATCCCTGACATGCTTTCTATGTTTGTGTGTATTCTTTTCTGTCTCTGTATACATGAAGGGGTAATTATGTGAAAGATGTGAGTTAAGCAAGAATAAACACTTTTGATCTATGTTAAGACATTTATTATACAAACTTTGTAATGCATGTAGATTAGTTTCTTCTTTTTTTTTTACAGAAATATAGCTTCCTGAGATTAGTGAAAATCCAAACATTCTAAATGTATAGGTATGTAAGGGTCAAGAAGTATTGTGTTGTTAATAGCTTGAGCATTGCGTTATGCAAACATTAGAACTGCAAAAGCAAAAAGTTTGTGACTGCATATGCTGCGAGGATAAACAATCCTTGCTATGAGGATAAACAGAACCTTTTGGCCATCAGTGGCTTTTGTAAAGGCCATTAACATGTAAAGCTGTGATTGCCACTGTAGTGCTACGAGTTAATACTTTTAATTTCATGTAAAGCTGTGATTGCCACTGTAGTGCTACGAGTTAATACTTTTAATTAACTTTTGTAGCACTGATGCTATGTAAGCTAGGTGCCTGTAAATATGTGCTGTTCCATGACTTTTATGTTGATGCTAAAAGTACTGTTTAGCAGTTTACGTGCTTTAAGCTGTGACTATTGCCACCCTCTCTAGTTCCAAGCTATTTGTTTCCCCTGGTTTTTGGTGTCAGCACAGCTGGTTTTGTCACTGTGCTAGGAAACATCTGGAAAAGTGCCTGGCTGGCTCAGGAGCTGACCTTAGGGTGGGCAGGGGGAAAGAGGTATCTTACACTTGGCTTTTATACCACTATTGCATGTGAATTTCAGGGAAAATTAATGAACTCAGATATCCATGATGACTTGTATATAGCCTGGGATATGCCAAACTGAGATATAAATTGCTTTGTTTTTCAATATGCTTTTGTTTTGCTGGTTTTCGGTCATAATTCAATTCCCCACTGTGCCAGATAGCAGACTAACGTCTAATCGTGATTTGTAAACACTGAGTGGACATAGGAGAGGGAGAGAATATGAGAAGCTTAGATGGTATCGCAAAGATCAGAGATTATTAACGTTTATTGGGAAACAAACAGCCTAATGACACCCTGCATGGTTTTCAGGTAAATAAATATGTTCCAGAAAGCATCCTGTGTTATCATTCCTTGAATCACAGCTTTCAGACATCTTGTTTAATCTATCTGAAGGCAAATTCCGGACAGAATTTCACTATTGAAACAAATCCTCATGGTCTACTGTAGCACAGGAACACTTGGTCCTGTATTTTATACTATTAGGAAAATTATATCCCAAAGTTTCCAGAAATGCAATGCAATATTAAAGGAGCTTCTTTCTGAAGAATGAATATCCAGTCAGTTACATAGCAGTGATGGTATGTGAAGAGCAAAGTAGCCTGCAACAGCTTAATTACTTTCCTGTTTCCAATTTGTTATTTTCTCCTAATACTTGTGTGATTCAAATACTTCCTGCTGTGCACTTTTCCCCCTTCAAGTGGTTGCTTGTAAGGAAAAAGCTTGACTTGTACTATTTTTTCCTACACATAAATGAAATTGTGAATTGAGAAAGTGCTTTTGAAGCCAGGAAAATGGAATTGTAGATAGCACTTTTCTTTGTTTTTAAACGGCAAGAACACTGATCTGATTGCTTGGTGTTCCTTCCTTGTGCCCCAGGAATCTTCTCATTGTCCCTCTCACACTTAGATGTCCCTCCATGATTAACTCTGTGTCACTCAGCTCCGTTTTCTGACAGTGAAATGAGTGCTGTAGCAGAGTGAGTCATAGCTGCAGAAAGCCATTTCAAGAACAAGCCAAGGGTGTTGAAGGCAGCAGCTTGATAAAGCCAGGATTCAGGACCAGTTCAACTGTTTTCAACCTCAAGGAATTCGACTTTAAGAAGCTGAGGCGTCGGTAGTGAAGCTACTCTTAAAATCAACAAAAGCAAAATCTTTAGATGCAGTTTCCCATTGAAATTTTGTCCTGTGATGTTGCACAAAGCAGCATTACATAAAGCACAGCAGATACAGTCTGGATTCCAGGGCAGAGAGGAAAGCACATAACAAAACAGATGTGGAGTGCCATAGCAGAGGAAAACATCTTAGAGGTATTATAAGGAAAAAGAATTTCCAAGCGGGGAGCTGACATGGAGCCTTAATAACTGCCTTAGCCTTGCTTAGCCTTTTAATGTTTAAGGAAGATTTTAAATAAGATTTACAACTTGGCAATTGCATCTGGTTTCTGTGATGTATGGGTCCTAGCAAGTGCAGAGTGCTGCTCTGGCAGGGGGGAGGGCTGTCTCTGACACACGTGCGCAGGGAAGGGGGCACCTTAGAAGCCAGGGACGTGGCAGGAGTCAGCACTGGGCGGCATGCTTCGACTCTGAACCGTCTGCTTACCCCTGCAGCAGACCTGCTGCTTACCTCAGAAGCAGGGTCAAGCTCTAAATGAAGAGTTTCTAAACTAAAGTAGTCCTGGAGAAGTCTACATCTTCAATGCAGTTGGAAATACGTGATGACAGCATGTATCCAGCTCAGTTTCTTTGATGGTTAACCACTAAGCTGGGGCACTGCAGGCGTCAGCACTGGTTACCTGCCTGCACTGGCATGTACTGAATCCTGCTGGGGCTTATACAGCTATTGCTGAAGCCTGGGGTCCTGTGGCTTTATCAGCATTTGTAACATGATTGGGGTTAGAAGAGTTTGGTGCTGTTCATGTGAGCTATGTGTATGGTGAAGTCAGAGTCATTAAGAACCTAATGCTGCAACTAGGCAGAGCAAAGTCCTTTCTAGTGAAGGAACTATTGAACCTAACAACAAATATGGTTTGAAGGTGTCATTTTTTGAGAAAGCTGGTCTGTGTTGGTTCTGGTTAGATGTTGATTGCATTAGTTTCTGTATTTGGTTAGTTATAGAACATTGTTACTAAATGGTTTTACATTCATAAGATAAAAGCACATTAGGTGGACTGGATCAATGGTTTTGCATCAGTTAATGATATCACCTGTCTTCAACATTGTCAGAGGAAACATTTCACATTTTACAGATCTAATGATTCGATATGGGTGAGCACGAGAGGACGTGTAAGCTCTGTGAAGCGTTCTCATGTGTATGTTTTCATCAGTGCAGGTGATGGTCTTTGTATCATCCTGACTGCATATAAACAAGAGTGCGGTAGATACTTACCTATACATGATGAGCCTGTATTGTTATAGTATTGGAACTATTACAAATTAACAATCTGAATGAATTAAAGATTGTTTTCAAGATTCAGAACCTTTCATCTCAGGTCACTGTGATCAAATTCAGCATGAGTCAGGATTACTGTTTCATGTCAAATCAGTCCAGTCCAGAAGTAGGGGGAAAGGTGAGGGGATCAAACATAATTGGTACCCTTGTTGAATGAATTACTCAGCTATCAAGATCTGAATGAAATTGTAATACCTTCTCACTTTTACCAGACAGGTCTAATAGGTCAGCGTTTGGTAGGTCAGTGTAAAAGGATCTTGAATTACCCATCCTGGGCTATATCAGTCCTCTGAGGGTTGGCAGGCAGTGAACTTCATATGCACTAAGCTTAATTGCAGATAAAGGATGTGACACAAACAAAGCTCAGGAAGCTAAAAGATTAATGGTGTTAGAGTCTTTTTATGTTGTGCAAGCTTGTTTCCATAATAACAGGAATTGTTCGTTTTTCCAGTGAGCTCTAAAATGTTGAGGGCTCATAAATGGAAAGCAGTATTGGTACTTGGTATTAAGTCACACGTAATTTCTTTTGAAGTTTTTTGTTGGCTGCTCTTTTTCATAATCATTAAACAAATAGAGTATTTTTCTTAAGAAAAGTGTAAGCAGTATTTTGTCATCGTAAAAGGGCCTTTCTTCTATGTCATTCATAAGCCTGCAAAGTATGTAGTATTCTATGGCCACCTTTGAAGACATCAGTTCTAACAGTACATGGATATTGCTACCTGCTGATCTCTCAAAATTTTACTTACTTTGTGCTCATGCTTCTCTTTTCAAAAAATCAAGCAAACAAACACACACACCCCCCGCCCCAAACAGATCTGTAACGTTAAATAACAGTTGTGACCTCAGAGGATAGACAATTCCCCTAAAATGATTAAGAAGTTTCAAGGAGAGAGTGAGGACTATGTTGAGCAGTAGAAACTCAGAGGGAGGAAGGACAAGCTGTCTGATATTTATCAGTGGCATTACTTTCTTTGAGATAGAATGAGGGGGGAAATAAGGAATGTGGAAAAGGATACGGAGGGAAGAGGGAAGATCTGTTAAGATGATATTCAAGAAGAGCAGTAGACAGAGGCGGCACATAGGGAGTCAGGGAAAAATATAAATGTGTTTAACAGAAGGGATAGCAGAATTAGAGCAACACACACACACAAAAGTCTGCCTACTAGCATCCGGAATATTCCAGCATGACCATTCAGTTCATCTCTGCTTATCATTTATATAACCTGTAGAAAATAGATGCATAATCAAGATGTCTGCCTGAGAGGAATGACTTCATCTTTAACCCACTTATTTCAAGGTGTTTGCACTTTCTATATTCATCAAAATTTTTTCATAGTGTAATAGTGTGTTATCAGTGCTGTTTAAACAGATAACATTCTCTAAATATTGCTAAAGCATACATTGAAAGAGTGTCTGATTTTCTTGTCTTTGTCTCTTGTTTAGAGTTAATGTGTGTTGTGCTTAAGGGATGTATTAATGAACCTTTTTTTTAATCCTGCAATGACAATCCTCTAGGCCTAGTCTCTTCATTAATGAATAATGATGAAACAGAGTAGGCAGTTGGGTCATTTTATCCTTTAAGTGTGATGAACAGTCCAGAAGAGAATGCTGCATTGCAGCTATAAGCTGCAGTGGTTGTACAGATGACAAAATACTTTTGAATCATAGTCTGCATTTCTGGAACATTTGGGTTTTGGGAAGCTTGCCAGTTTCCTGAAACATTCTTCTTAGGAGAGGAATCTTTTTTTGGTATTTAAGGAAGACTTATTCCAATGCCTTCTATTCTGCAAACTTGGAAACCTGAGCTTCAATAAAAATTTAAAGTCACTTACCATACTCTGTCCAACAACCATTGAAAAGGACTTGGGAAGACTTCTGTTTCAGAATATTTGTATAGCAGTTGGCTAGTAGTAGTTTGCATAAGATTTTGAACACCAGCCTTACCGTGAATTTGGACTGATTCTCCCCAAAACATTTTTGTGTGAGGCAGGAACTATGCAAGAAAAATAAGCTGACAAGTTAAGGAACTATGCAAAGAGAAGCCTAATCTCCTACCTAAAGAGAAGCATATGAAAATCAAAATAAGATTTCTAATTAAAGTTACTAATGGGATAAGCTAACACCTCTAGGTTAAGTCAGGTAAATGTTTTGAATGCTCCTTTTCTTGGGGTGAGCACAACAGGGATAACTGAATTTTTTCATCTCTTTCAGTGTAAAGAATGTAGTTAAGTCCCTAAGTAGTGGTTATCTAAACCATGATAAAAGTCTTTGAGTGCCTAGAATTCTGCTGCATTTTTGTGTAACAAGAACATTTGTTTTAGTTGCTTTTCTTTATTTTTTTTTTCTTCTTTTCAGCTTCTTGGTCTTTTTTTTTTTCTTTACTTGCAAGAATTTGTTTCCAAATTTGACAAAGTAAATTACTGTGTTTTCTTGTTGCATGATGTGTGGCTTCACCTCCAAATATCCGTATTGCCATAGCTGTGAGATGAGGAGATACATGTCTCTAGCAGCAGCTTTGAGAAGCTGAGATGAAAGTGGTCTAAATCAAACTTGGTCTAAGGGATTTACCTGTTCTCAGCCTACGGATTTATTCTGGAACATCTATTCCTGATTAACTCTTTGTACGGATGTTCTTATTTTGGATTAAGAGTGCCTCTTCCCAGTTGAGCTGGATTAAGCAAAGCAATGAATTAATGGGCTGGACATAGAAGGAATTGGCTAGCACAGTGTAAACATAAGTAGCTGCTGTGCAAGAAAAATGGTTAAAGCCATAAATAGATTAAATTATTTCTAATTTGAGCTAATTTTAAATAAAAACTTCGGCTTCCACATGTATAATGAAGGTTAATTAATAACTGTAGGATTACTTCTGGGGCATTAAGAAAATGTGATTTTTGTTCACTCACTGAAGCTGCCCAAGGATGGTTGTTAATAAGAATTTGGTGCTTCTATTATGATACTGTCTTGGTTTGAAAGACAGGTGTCTGCGGAGGAAGGCAGGAGCCTCCCTTGAAATGGAAAGTGCAACCCCCTTCCCTCCAAATTATTATAATTTTGAAATTAATGGGCCTTCAGGCAAAGATATGGGGAATAGGAATAACAGTTCTTTACTTATATATATATATATATATATATATATATATATATATATAACACAAGGCAAGGAAAAAAACAAACAACCCACTGGTTTACACTGACAGAGTCAGAAATACAACCTGACACCCTGTTAGGGTGGCAGTAGCAGTCCGATAAGATGATGGCTGCAGTCCTCCTGAAGCGATGGATGTAGTGCTGTTGAAGCAGCGATCAGGTAAAAGAGTGTGGTCTTCCTCCGAAGGTCCAGTGGTAGGTAGGTAGCTCTTGTCCTCTGGAACTCCAGTGGGGGGAAAAACTCCTCTGGGAATCCAGTGGAAGAAGGCTGCTAGGGTGTTCGAGATCTCAGTTTTTATTTAGCATGGCTCCTTCCCCCCCGGGCGGAGCATCTCACAATGGGATGGGGAGTCGTGAGGCAGTTCCTTGATGGGCCATTAACAGGAGATAGTCCAGGAGGGAGTTATCGATGGGTCATGCGATAAGGCATTGTTGTGCCCATTAACAGAAGATAGTCCAGAGGGGGGAGGCAGGGAGCACCGCCCCACCTGGTCTCAACACCTCCTGAAGATGGTAATAGAATACTTTTTTTTTTTTTTTTTTTATTTCCTTTTGGCACATTTTACACTGTAACCTAGGACAGATACAATGTAATATTTTGATTTTTGCTAGTGTGTCTAACACAAATTCATAAGTATTTGTAATGTGAGCAAACTTCTGCCAGAGCTTTGATGCAGGACTGCCTTATTACATTCTGTTGAATGTGCACTCGCCAAAAGACACACGGAGTTTTCAACTTCTCAAAGCATAGAAATTAAAAAGATGGAAGAAGTCGTTTTTAACATAAAGAACACATAGATATTATGACCAAATAAGTGAAGAGACTTGAATACAAATCCTTTCCCACTTGTGCCACCTTAAATAGAGCTTCTTTAAAGTTTAGCAATTTTCAGTGGCTTCTTGGATTGCTGGAACTCCATCTTTTGTATCCAAAAAATATTTCCTCTATTTTTCATAAGTGAGAACTGGGTTTTGAATCTGAAGTCTTCTCCTTTCAGGAGTCTCCCAGGGTGTGCTCTTGCTACCTGCTTGCTGTTCGCTACTTGGCATTCCCACAGGTTTGAGCTGACTAAGATCAGTAGCTCTAGTTATTTGGATGCCCCTGCCCAACTAAAAGGGTTTCCATGTCCCCCCAGTGATAAAATGCAAGATGAGATGCAGATCAGAGTCTCAGTTTTCTACAGAATATACAATGAAAATTATGTATTCAAGCTAGTGAGATAGGCTGTTCATTTGTGGGGGAAACTTATGAGCAAATCTTGGTTAAGTCTTACATGTTCTAGAATATTTCTATTAAGACTGGATTTTTGAAGTGAGTCCAGTTTGGTGTGCATAAAAATATATGGTGTCCTTGACTGCTTCTGACTTCTACTACAGCTGGTGACTAGGAACACCTTCGTTGAGATGGTTACTTTATAATTTAATTTCATATTTGATTTGCAATGGAAAAGAATCTGGAGAACTTCAGTAGTGATTATTGCATTCAGATTAGGTTAGTTATGTTGAAGGCTAATCAAGGTGATTGACAATGTATGCTTCATATAAGAGTCTGTTCTTTTGGGCTTTTTAGTGTGCTAAATTAGGAGGCGTCTGTGGGTGTTGTGTTCCTAATGGAGTTCTGCTGCATGTGAGTATGACAATAAATTAATGCTGTATCCCACAGTACATCTTGGGATTGCTTTGGTCACAGTTTGTATTTTCTAATCATTAAAAAAACCAACAGGAGTCAAGAAAACATCACTTTTCACAGTGTTAAAACAGGCATCTCTTGGTATTATCCTATTTTTATTATTTTAATATAAGGTTGAGAACTCTTTGGAGGAATAACATTACATCTGTTCCAATAGTGCTATCATCCCAACTAAAACACTGCTATTGATGGTGAGTCCCCTGCTCTACTCTGCTGCTCTTTTACACCTAGGCAGATTTTGTGGACTGAATTAACTAGTTACCAGAAGATTGGAAAGTCTTGAGACTTTCTTTGCCATCTTTTCTCTGCTTATCTAGAAAATAGGGCAATAGGGAGCTTGTTTGACTTGCTAAGTACCAGTGCCCAGTGACTTTAAACTTTAACTATATATCTGTGTTCAGTTATGAGACATTCACTGTAATAGTATTCGTGTTGGCACCTTTGGATGAAATTTTACAGTTTCTTTCACTTTTATTGATCCTCCAAGCCTGTGTGGTACTGAAGTCTCCAGTAAAGGCAGATGATGATCTAAAGGATGGGTCCCACTCATTTATGAAGAGGATGGAGCAGTGAGTAATGATTGGTGCAACAGTGTTACGCAGGTAACAGTGAGCACAGCATTATGTGTGTGCTATGTTAGAGGTTTCAAAGGTCTAATTATTTTAGTGCTCCTGAGCAGTGGTCTGTAGTCCATTGGATGCTTGAAAAACATACTGATGTCTTACTGTCTCCTCACAAGTTGGACATTGTGGTTTTGAGTGACATCATTGTCACTTGCAGCGGTGACAGTAGCATTTAATGTTGCTTGCAGATGGCATAATGATCACAGCATTTTTTCTTCACAGTTCTCTTTTTTTTTTTTTAGATACCTTGAATACTCTCCTGAATACACAGCAGCATATGATACACTATAGCAAATGCTCTGGCTCTTGCATAGGCATAGCTTGCAGTGGGTACAGTTGCTGTGTAGCTGACAAGCTGGCATAACTCACAGGAAAAGTAGATGACACTGATAAAGATAGCAATGAAATTAAGAAGAGTTGCCAAGTAGCAACACTTGGAGATAACACCTCAGAAAAATGCAGCTCATTGCTATCTGGTATATTTGTTGTTTTTTCTTACGTGATGGTGGGAAAGAATCATGATATGGAAGCGGACTTGGCAAAGTGGGTTTTGGTATTTTCATTTTGCCTTCCTTATAGACATCACAAAAATGTGTCTGTTTCTTTAGAGCATAACATTTCTTCTTGTTATTTGTTTTAGTGTAAATGATTAAACATCTATATGAGGAATTAGATACCTTAATCTACAAATTCCTGGCCTCATTTAGAAAAAAACCTCTTTTCCATGCTGTTGTTGTCATGAGAGCATAAGTTGTTATGCTATATTACTTTTAAACTTTCCAGTGGGCTTCATCAAACAAATATGAGCTATAGACCTTTGGAACTGCTTATACTAAAGAAGCTATGGTGATTGCAGTGACAAATAATAATAGTAAAGATCCTTCATATAAAAAGAGAGATGCATGGGACTTTCAGGATACTGCATAAGAGCCTCATGCTGTACTGCTTTAGAAGTCTGTCTAATGCGTCTTCAGCTGCAAAATGTCTTCCTCTCTCAGGCCATGTTTTCCTACTTGCACACGCTTTATTCCTTGGGCATTTGCTTTCTCAGATTACCGTGACCGTCATCCTGAGTGGACATGCTCTATGGGACTGAACAGAAAATCATGAGAAGTCTTCAGTGAGTCTACGCCACATTGGCATGAAAGTACATTATAGCGTGGAGAAGCCAGTTAAGGCTCTTAGTATATATTCAGCTGTACTGAACTTTGGTCAAATGGCCTCAGTTTCTGGGACATGTTGTTGACTTGTGTGTCCTTTGAACATAATGTTTTACTGGCAAAACTTAAAGTGACATGAAGCTGTATGGTGATAAGAAATGGAAAAAATGGAAGTTGAAGGCTTTTTATCATCTGTGAGCTGTAGACAGTCTAGCAGCTATTTTTGTAATTGTGGATTTCTTTGTTGTGGTGTTACTTAGCAGCAGGACTCCCCAGGCTCAGTGTCACCGGGCACACTCCCTTGCCATTGACAGTAAGTATAGGCCTGTGCACAGGTGGACATGTGGTTCCATCGTTTTTTTTCTCTCTCTCCTGCTAGGAGAGGATCCCACACATAGACCCTATGTTTTATTGCCTGCTCTACTGCTTGCCCACAGCTAACTCTGGTCCTGCTGGTGGATCGGTGGTGGTTACCTGTTTGGCTGCACTTATTCCAGGGCTTAGAGACGTGCCTGCACGCTTGCAGCTCCCAGCTAGCAGGTGCTTGCATGTGGGCACTTGTTTGAGCCATATAATCAGAGCCTCCCTGTGGACCATGACTGATGGTAGTGTCTCCGCTGGGGGACTTGCATTTCCCCAGGCTATGCTGTATCCACACAGACAGACAGAAGATGCCTCTGTAGCAACCAGAGTGGTTTGCTTGTCAGCACCACTGCTCAAACTCTGATTTGGGAAGAGAGAATCACAGTTTGTTTTCAGGGTGGTTTTTTCACTCTCCATCCCCTGTGGCTGCCAGTAGCAATACATATGAAGTGGTGAATTTTCTGTAGGGTCCAGTGAGAGTCATTGTCAGGATTATGAAGTTGTATTAATTAAGGAAGGCTTACCACTTTGACTTCGTTGTGTGCTCATTTATTCCTTGTCCTTTTCCTTGGCTGAGACCTTGGATCTCCTCCGTTAAACTTACATGGTTGCTTTTCTCTGCCATTACCTGATTCATATGTTGGTGCTTTTCAAGCCTGATCCTACAGAATAACCAGCGAGTGTGTCTTAAGCTGTAATCAGGGATGCTGGATTTTTTTAAAATATTGTATCTAGTGGAGTCCCTCAGGAGTCTGTACTGGGACCAGTACTATTCAATATATTCATCAATTACCTGGATGAGGGAGTGGAGTTGCACTGTCAGCAAGTTTACTAATGACACGAAACTGGGAGGAGTGGCTGACGCAGCAGAAGGCTGTGCTGCCATTCAGCGAGACCTAGACAGGCTGGAGAGCTGGGCGGGGAGAAATTTAATGAAATACAACAAGGGCAAGCATAGAGTCTTGCATCTGGGAAAGAACAACCCCATGTACCAGTATAGGTTGGGGACCGAGCTGTTAGAGAGTAGCGTAGGGGAAGGGGACCTGGGGGTCCTGGTGGACAGCAGGGTGACCATGAGCCAGCAAAATGTGCCCTTGTGTCCAAGAAGGCCAGTGGCATCCTGGGGTGTATTGGAAGGGCTGTGGTCAGTAGGTTGAGAGAGGTTCTCCTCCCCCTCTACTCTGCCCTGGTGAGACCACATCTGGAATAGTGTGTCCAGTTCTGGGCCCCTCAGTTTCAGGAAGGACAGGGAAGTGCTTGAAAGAGTCCAGCACAGAGCCACAAAGATGATTAAGGGGGTGGGACATCTCCCTTATGATGAAAGGCTGAGGGAGCTGGGTCTCTTGAGCTTGGAGCAGACTGAGGGGTGACCTCATTAATGGTCATAAATACGTAAAGGGTGAGTGTCAGGAGGATGGAGCCAGGCGCTCCTCGGTGATGGCCAATGATAGGACAAGGAGCAACAGGTGCAAGGTGGACCATGGGAGGCTCCACATTACCATAAGGAAAAACTTTTTCACTGTGAGGGTGACAGAGCCTTGGAACAGGCTGCCTGGAGGGGTTGTGGAGTCTCTTTCTCTGGAGACATCCAAAATCTGCTGGGACGCATTCCTGTGTGACCTCCTCTAGGTGATCCTGCTGTGGCAGGGGGGTTGGACTAGATGATCTTTTGAGGTCCCTTGCAGCCTCTCACATTCTGTGATTCTGTGATTCAGGGCAAGAAAAAGCTTTCATATTATCTGGAACAATCATATTATAACTCAGCATTATAACAGCATGTTTTTGATACTATTTCTCTCATACTCTCTGTCAGCTTCATTGAAATGGTCCTGTCTTATACGTCTATGTTTCAATAGGAAGTTGGAGCTTTGTGGGTAATACATAAGCCTGTGCAGAGGGCGTTTTTACAGTCTGCTCTAAATCATGTTACCTTCTGTGGTAATGAAGTCCTAGCTTTGTTTTAATAACCAAAGGAAGACGTTTGAAGTAACTGTCTCAAGGCTTTGACTACCTGGAATTGCGGGGATGGGGGAAAGAAACCATTACATTCCCCTGTTCCCTCTCCGTCTCTTCCAAAAAGTCCCAATACCAGTAAACTGCTGAAGATAAGCAATGCTGAACAAACCCCTAGTACTCAGCATCTGTGGCTTGGCGTTGGTTTGCTTAGCTGCAGTAAAGACCTTCTGTAACTTTTAGATTAATTGTCTCATAGTGCTAGGTGAAGGTCTGAACTGTTACTGCACTGTTTTTTATACATAATGTAACAAGGAATTTTTAATGACTTTTTTATTATCTGGTTGGTAGTGGGTGGGAGCTGGATGGTGGATATACATACTAGATTATTAGTATTTATTAGTCTTGCTGCCCTGAATCTGCAATGACTTTATTGTACTTAGTATTACATCAAGATAGGACAAAAGAAAAACATCTCCAGGAGCCTGTGGTACACAAGATGAAAAATATATAAATGGTGTAATGATTATTGAGTGGAGTGAGAGCTGAAGAAATGATTTCTGGTAGGATGATTATCTTCCCTCTCAACAACTGTACTCCCACTGACAGCAGTACATTTGTAAAAAAAGAAATTGTAATTCCTCTTTCTTCATGCTGGACCTTCAGCTCTTGTTGAAGACTTTGTTACCAGCCTTTGCAGAAAGCTTTTTTGTCTGTTTAGGCAAGAAAAATATTAGTCGTCTGTTCTGATGCATATCTTGCCTTTAACGTTTGATGTGTCCTCTGTTGCCTTGATACTGGCTCATAGTTATGCACTGCACATGAGTCCAGTCATTAGGTTATTATGAAATTGTAGCATGTCTTTCAGATGAGAGGCTTTTTTTTTGGGCTACGTTACAGTCACTATCAGGAACCGTTTCTGATTCTGCTGTTATTAGTCATCTTACATAAATTATTTTTTCCTGGTTAATAGGTTCTTTTCAGAGCAATTTTACTTTAAAAAGAAATTAGAAGAAGAAATAAAACCAAAATGGCTAGGTGGAGAAATTAATAAAATGTGTTGTGGAGCATTCAGTACTTCTTGGCAGTAATAAATCCTGCATGGTATCTTACAGCTGAGTGTAAATCAGGAATCCTAGGAATGTGAATGTACTCCCCTGAACTGCCACCAAACTGGCTGGGGCAAGAACTTCAGCGTTTTGCTGCCTCATAAAATTGGGACAAAGTTGCTGACACATGTTTATAGCTAGAAAGAGACTTAAGAGATAGAAACTCATTGTAGGAATGCAAGTTGTTATGTATCTGTTCCTAACATTTACATTAGATGCATCAGTCTGTAAGAAAGAATGTTAAGCTCTTCAGTTGCTTTATTTTTAAAAAAAGTCATGGATTTAGAGATGTACTCATGTACAGTCACTTCAGAGTGATTATTTTGATCGGAAGCTATGAGGGAAGGTTTACATAAGGGTGTAGTCAGCGTGCTGCTTTTCAGCTGCTGAAGGGTGCTCCCTGTACTGCAGGGTGGCAGCTGAAGCCATGGCAGAGCTTAGGAGGTGAATTGGCCAGTTGTTGCTGTCAGATGTGAAGAGGGGGGACAAGAAATGAGGAAATGGAGGAGGAGTTAATTAATGTCCTGGTTCTGCCGCTTCTGTGCCCCTCTTTTCTGTATGTTGGCTGTTTAGATCTAGCTGTAAAGCGTTTGACTCAAGGAGGTCCTAAACCCTTCCAATGGTCTGTTGGCAGAACTGCCAAATGGACACATTGAAATAGTAGCCTCAGCAGAATAAAGCTTACAGGACATGTGCTGGATGATTTGTAATTCCAAAGGCTTTTAATTTTTAGACAAATTTCTTAAAGTTTATGTCAACAACTGTAAGCAAGTGACATTAATGAAAACAGGTAATGAGATTCATTACACTTTACAGACAGCTTTGTTGATCCTAGATTAGAAGGAAATTATTATTCGTTGAGGTTCATTCACTAGTGAAATTCAAATTCAGCTTGCTGAAACTAGTAAATGCTCTCATTAAATACTCTCCTGCTGATGGACTGGATTCTCTGAACTGATTTGATTTTAATATGACCTGAACAGAATTTCAGTATACTGCATCCAAAAATTTTTCCAGCAGCATATGTGATAAGACTGGGAGGTCACAGAGGCATCCATTCTAGGTGTTAATGTTTTATCTTTGTATGTTTTAGTTTGAAAATAAAAAGCATCTTGTGTCGGTAAAACAGGTAGCTTAATGCAACATATATTTTTGTGGCATAGTTGGCACCAAAGCAGGTGTTTTACTTACATACCCTTTAAACAAGTGACATGAAGACATCATGACCTAGTGAAGACTGATGTTCATTTACATAATGGTGTTCTTGATGACATCATTATACATAAGAGACAAAATAGCTTAGCATTTGATCAAAACTGTAACAGTAATCACAGTTTACTGTGCATGTCTCCTTGCCTTCCTCTGTTTCTTAGGTAGGGACGATTTCCTAAGGCAGATCTCAGAAACTAAATCTGTTAGTTACCAGCTATTCATTTGAATTGAAAATTTGACTTTTTCAGCTCTTTCAGTCACTAAATACATAATACTTCTTAGACAGAAGTGGAAGAAGAGGAAGAAGAAAAGGCCTGCTGTCATTTCTAGCTTTTTCAAGGGAGAAATTTACTTCCAAAGCCAAACAGTAAGATCCCACTAAAATGTTGAACAAGATTGTGAGTTTGAACTTTCTATATTACAACAGCAGCAACTGGGCTAATATTTCTAATTCACGTTAGGAAGTTCTGAGAATCTGTGCAAGCGCTATAGATTATATGGTGGGCCTGGGCAAGTTGCACTAAAGAGTAATGTAACAGTAGTAATGGCAGGGATTGTTTCATAGTTAAAAGTGAAGTAACTGGAATTGGTGAAACAAGGGAAAGAACATGAAATCATTGTCGAGGTAATAGTTTGTGGTGTTTTACTTTTTAGTTCCTGTGAAGACCTAGGTAATGTGATGGTAGGAATGCTTATCATTTGGGAAGAGAATTTGAGAGTAGGGTGATAGGAGCTCATGAGGTAGAATGTATGTCTGTGTTCTCAAAGGAAGAATTCATGCATGCCATATCTAATTGCCATTAGAGTTCACTAACCAAAATAGTTGCTTTACCTCTGTGCATTAATTTCAATAACAGTTCAGCATCAATGTGAAGCCTTCACTTTCCTTGCTGAACAATATTTTTTTGCAATTGAGGTTACATATGCTGTGATTTTTAAGTTACATTCTTTACAGGTTTTGCTATTTGAAAATTTTATAGACTTTTCTGGGAGCATCAGAAAATGTACAGAAGAAAATTAGTAAATAATGAATGGTTCCTTTGCACAATTAGTGCAATGTAAATTCTCCATTCTTCATCTCATAAGTTAAGCAGATGTGAAACATTCTCTTAAAAATTTTATGGGTTCTTTTAATTGTTGCTTTAGTAGTGATGTGCTTTTGCTATTTTTGCAGCATCAAAATCATTCTCTGTCATGCTTCATTTGGTTGCAGTGGAGATGACTGTCAGAGAAATAATTTTTCAGGAAGCATTAATTGAAATGATGGTTTTATATTCAGCATGCAGTAACTGACAGATGTAGGTAAGGAACAGACAAAATTCATTAAGTGGCATTTCTCCAGTTTTTTATCTTTTTCTCCCTCCATAAAAGCAACAACGCCAGATGAAATCAGAAATTCATTTAATATACTGCACAACGTTGTAGAAAATGTTTTATGCAATCGCTTTCTTTGTCCCACAGTTTTCAAACAAATTCTGGGGAAAAGTTTTGGAAACTGAAACCTTAAGAAATTACTCAAGTGCTGGAAGCATCAGTAACAAATCTTCATGTTTCCTAAACCCCTTTATAATATTTGTATATAAATTTAACCCAAATCTGCATAACCATTCTAAAACACTTGGGTCAAGCAAAGAAGTATTGCACATCTTTGACATAGAGCACTTAAAATTAGTGCTTAATAAACATAAAAGCAGCCAGTCTGTGGCCTGTTGTCATGCAGAATGTAAGACAGAAGGCTGCTTCTTTTGCCAGTAACATGTGGTCGTGTTGAACTCTTTATTTCCATTCATTTTTTTTTATTCCCCACTGATTCTTTTTCACTTCCTTAGATGTTTGAGATCTTCATATAGAAATGATATTTCACATGACTTTCCTTTGCAGTGCTCTTTCATTATTGTCACAGAACTCAATGCTTAAGGGACAAGCGAGAAATAAAAAAAAAAAATAGGAGCAGTAATGAAGTCAGTACGTGTAATATAAAAAAAAATAATTAAACAAATCTAGCAGCAGGAAAGCGGTCTCCTAGTTAAAAGTACTGGTGAGGACAGATGTCCACTTCCAGATCTTGCTGTGCTAATTGACGTTTTTGCCATCTGTACTACCTGTCAGCGCACACTAGCTTGGAAGGAGCATCCCGCAGATCTGCCAGTGCGACAAAGTGTGAGTGACCTCTAATGCTCTTCAAGCAACTAAGTTAGGCTTGCTCAAAACACCTTTAGGACTATTTGAAATAACGTTTCTGAATAAAGCAGATTATTTGAAAAAGATAAGGAGTGCCTCCCTTACACCTTTTGCTGGCAATAGCATGTGGAATTTATGGAACCTTTTGAAAAATAACATCTTGCATTGCCTCAGATTCTCAATCACCTTTCCCTTCACTGTGTCTCTTTGTATGACTTTAGCTTTTCTGTGTATTTTATTGTCCCTTTCTGACCTTATCTCTACAGTAATGCTTAGGACTGTTCTGATTGATTTCATCAGTTGGTCTGTAGATTTCTTCATTCTCCCCTTTCCTTTCTCTCTAAACAGGAGTTTGTTAGTTTCTGGCATTGGGGGGGGGGGGGGAATACCAGAATTTTGCTGAACCTGTTTTTTGAGTGATGGCCAGATCTCAGGAGAAGGGAAAACTTATAGTTTGGATTGAAAATTGAATTTCATTTTCCAGTATTTCTAAATTATTTACAAGAAAATAGATTTCATAATTAAAGATGACTATGTTCTGGTTTTTTAGGTGAGACTGACTTGGTGAGTAATTTCACCAAGACATAGACTTACAGAAAAAAATAAAATCGCACACATGATTTACCCATGTCTATTTATGAGTCTTAAGGAAGATAATATTTATCACAAAAAATGAAAGAGTACAATTAAATAAAATTCAGGTCTAAATTTCCAACACAGGTTACTTAAGATATAGTCTGGAAAAATAATGGTGACCGTAGATGCTTTAAGCTCAGTCTAGTCCTCAACCTTTTGGTGTCTAAATTTGTATGCTGTCTAAATGAACATTTTTTGTCTTGGAGAAAAACCAGCTCTTTGGGTTCCAGCATGTCTCTTTTGCTTTGGAAGCTTCTCAATGTGTATGTGTATTTATATGTGCAATATGATCGGCAACATAGGACAGGATACATATGCTTTTTATGGCCTCCTGAGGTAAAGAATATAGCATAATTTCAAAGCAGTGAATTCATGATGACTAGGTAAGTATAATTAGGATTGTTGAAAAATACTGCAGCTATATCCTGTACTACTTCAGCCATTCTTTTCATGCTGCTGAGTACCCTGTCACCTGCTTACCTGCTGGAAGTGGCCCACTACTGTTCTGTATTGGAAAGGAGGCATTTTTCAGACATCTCTTCCTTCCACTTTCCCATGTGCTTGAGGTTTTTTTTTCCTGTTTCAGAGTTTTGTATTGCTGCTTGTAGATGCGTTATATGAATGTTTCTGCCAAAAATCCCTACCACTATCAGTGCTGCCCATGTACTTTCCCCCTTTATGTATGAAGTCACCACTGTATTTGGAGGAGGTTGTGTTCTGGGGGCCTCGTGTAAATTGTATATGCCATTTTTAGTGAAAATCCTTCCTTGTATTAAAGGGCTTTGCATCCCACTGAAAGCTAATCAAACTGCGTTTGGTCTCTGCTAAGGCCTCATCCCTATGTCAGATCCCATCAGGGTAACTCCCCTGATCTCTCGTGTGTGTTGTCCCAACTTCCGTCATCTGCATTGGTTCGCAAAAAGGCAACTACCCAAATGGCTGATAGCCTGCAATTCGTATTTCATAGGGGAAAGTGTTTATCCAACATTGGAAGCTGACTGAGAGCTCATGGAGTAGCAGAGAAGTTTGACATGTTATTGTTTGAATCGCGGAGAATAATGTAGATACACTTTGTAATAGCTGGAACCTGTCTGTTACAGTGTCACTAAGCACTAGGTACTGAAAATTAAATGAAGTGAGGTAATAATAACTACAGCATGCCTTTATCTGGGAGACGCGGATAGTATTTCTTAGAAGCTGAAGGTGAAATGAAAGTTTGATGAGTTAACAAGAGCCAGGAGCTACACAACAGCTGTAATTATATACCTTAAGTGAAAGGTGAGTCAACGTCTTTGCCTGTACTGTGGCAGAATTGGTTTGTTCAGAGAAGCATCTCTTTCGACTTGAGGAAATTACACTTGGGCCTGGTGCTTTCATCCAAGAGGTGACTTACTGGCACATGCACGCTGCTGGGAACAGTTGCACCAGTCCTGAATGAACGGGACGTAAAGCTGAGTACCACTGTCACATTAGGATCCTGATTTGTTTTGCTCGACACCTTGAAGGTGCTCTTAGTAGGACTCTCCATTCCTGCACCACCCGGTGGGGTGTTGGTCTGCTCTGGGGGAGGCAGCAACCCTGAACTGCCTGAGGAGAGGAATTTATACAGTGTGGGATCAGTCATTTCCTGTTGCTCTCTTGCAGGCACCTTTGTATTCCTCCCAGGTCTACTCTCCATTTAGGTATTTTCGTTGTGTCACACTAGGGTGAATAAGCATGAATAACTTTGCGTTGCTGATCACATTCAAAACCTACAGTTTTGTAAATGTTCCTACTAATATCAAATACTATTTGGCAGATATATGTAACCACTTATTTTATTGCAGTTCTTTACGCTGTTGAGAGCGGTGTACAGGCACAGTTATTCTACCCTAACACTTGCAAGTCTTTTTTTTTTTTTTCTTCCTTTTTTTTTTTCTTTTTCTTTCCAAAAAGGTGCTAGACGTGCGTACATTAATATAATTAGAAAATAGGGAAAAAAGCACCTGCGTTGTTCAGTGCAAACACACATTCTTACACTGTGTCCTTAAATTGAAGTGTTCATAAATTGAAGTGTTGTGCAAAATGCACACATTTTTATATCGTTTTAAGGAACCATATAATTTCCTTTTTAATTTCTTTACATGTATAACCTGTCACTTCGACTGTGTTTTTTCACTTAACAAAATTTTGATGCAGTTCATTCCAGTGATTGTGTGATAGTAGATAGACAGCAAGAGAGGTTGGTTAGAAGTAGAGCAAGACATGCTTTATGGATTTATACTTTGAGGTCATTGACCTGAGGTTAAAACAGGGATCTGTATGCTGCTTCTATTGATATTACCAAAAGCTGCCAACAGCTATTCCAACTGCATCCCAAATATGATTTATTTGTGCTTTATTATCTGTTTTCAGAAGTCATTGCTTACGTGTGTGTATGTATCTATATACATAGGATTTACTAAAGTAACACTACTAATTCAAAGACTTTTTTTAAGATTAAAACTGGCAGGAATTAGTAGTAAATAGAGTCCATAAAGATTCTGTTCAGAACAAAAGGACAAATCATCTTGCAAAAGCAACATTTAAGTGGAATATCTATGTAATTGTTAATATGCCATAGGTGGTACAGCTTGCAATTGTCCTTGCAGAAATAATTTATAGGAATGCAGGTGTAAGTGGGCATTATCTATTTCACTGCAATTCTAATTTATTTTATTTTAATTTTATTTACAGGATTAGCTGGCACTGCTGCGGACCTAGAAAAAAGAAAGCTTATTTTTGGAAAAAATTTTATACCTCCAAAGAAGCCAAAAACATTCTTACAGCTAGTCTGGGAAGCGTTGCAGGATGTGACTCTTATAATCTTGGAAATTGCAGCCATCATATCTTTGGGGCTTTCATTTTATCAGCCACCTGGAGAAGGGAATGAAGGTAAAAGCTTTTTAGAGAAATCATTAATATAAGTTTAAGTAAAAGCAGTCTTGTATCTCAGATTAAATCCATCCCCACCCTCCAGAAGGTCACTAAAGGAAATTTCCATGTGCTTTGTTCCTATTGCCATTACATCTGGTACTGACATATTTTCTGTGTGCTTGACATTTCTTTATGCAAATAGCTGAACCTCATGACGTACTAAAATGAGTTAAAGAAAAATCATAATATTCTTATAAAACCGGAGTATTTTTGTTTCTGTTTTCACCTTTGAGCTTGTGTTTGGTGTTTGTTTATTCATCTTAGATGGTTGTTTACTGCATTATGGAGGAGAAATATGTAATTGCTTATATAACTGATGTATCCTATCTACATGAACATGGACAGGTCTTCAGCTAGTTTATACCAGCTGAAGACTTGAACTTAGTGAAATTTACTCATTTTAGTATTTTTAGTGATACAGTTAAGGCTAGCGAGCCTCGCTCAAAGGGCAGTATTAGAGGCTAATCATGTTACTTATAAACTATATGCTGCAGAATCCTTCTGTGATATCTGTAGAAAGTTTTAACACCCCTTGCCCCCCTCCCTTTTTCCTCCCCTTGGAAACTCCTCTTGAATTAACATGCTTAAAATATTTGTTCCTCTACATAAATGCAAGATTTCCATTTCTGGCAATGATCCAGATCTTCCCCCGACCCCCGGCTCTCTCACATTTATAAAGCTGGATAAAACATGCTATGTGAAATGACGTGAATAGCTTGGCAAATATATGAAGAATGTCTTCCTCTAAATATAGCCTTGAAATGCTTTTTACATTCGCTTCAGTTTCCTTTGGCTACTTTCCTTGAAGACCCTTCCTTCTTCCTTTTCCATTCACAAGCAGAATAAGCACGTCGCTATGCATAGCTCGTGTATCGTAATTATGATTCTTTAATCCTATATATATAATCAGGAATCTCTTGTTGCTTTCTCACTGTATTTTGAATATGTGATTATTGATTCAGCAGGTGTCTGATTTAGGATGAAAAGATAAAGGAGTCATTTGGTTTTTAGCTGAAGAAAATGTTATTTATTGTTATTGCTTCATATAACTGAACATTGTAGAATACCTTGGGGACATTGTAAACCATGAATGCTGCTTTGCAAAATTAGAATTTAGTTCTGCGAACTCTTTTCTTAGGCATAAATGTGCAGATTAAAAACCCTCTTATTTTTTAATGTATTTGGTGGTAAAGAAATTTTAAAAAATAGGATTGTTACCGGTTTTAGGAAGAGGGGAGGTGTGTCGTCAGACGATGTTTTGTTTTGTTTGTTTGTTTGTTTTAAATTACTATAATTTTGATACTGCATTTGAAATGTTTCTTTTCCCATAGGAAGGTATGACACATCTGAGATTCTGAGATAGTCTGAAAGGCTCAGCAGCACAGCCTGGGAAAAAGTGTTTCTGTTTTCCCACAGCACAGTGTTTTTTTCAGTGGTTGCTGTTTTCCCTATGTTTTTAGAATTGTGTTGCTGGAAGCATTTGCCATGTTCTATGCAGGGAGACTAAATCAAGTTAGTGAATATCTTTTAATCCAACTTTTTGAACATACTGTAAAGTAAAATCCTTTACATCTTTTTTAAAGACTTTGAGCAGTTGTATAAATGTGGGAGATTCTCTTTCATTTTAAAATATTTTCTGAACTGCTGCCAAGGATGCTTAAACTTTAATGGTAGCTGTGCTTTTTAGAGTCCTAAACATTGAAAAACTGACATATTAAGCTTGATTTTGCTATTGGTGAAGTGGGATGTAGTCATACTTGAAGTTGACTTGATGGTTTTGCATAACCTTTGGTAACCATTTATAAAACAAAATTATATGTAGACTAATGTTAAATAAATATTCAAAAGAGCTTTTTAAGAAGAAAGAAAATACACTGTCTTGCCTACACTTAAGCCAATTTATTAACAATTTAAACATTTAATTGTTGAACATGAACCTGGATTCAGACCAAACGTGAGCCTATCTGAGGAGATTGTGATTCTTTGAAAGGGCAACAACTCATGTGCTTTCTGTCTTGTGAAATGTCTGCTTACCTGTGGAAGTCTCATATTCATTATACGTCGCTTTAGATTGGTCTATCTGTGCATTGCTGTTGTAACAGAGAACATGGGAACAAATGTCGTATAATATATAACCTCCTCACAGCAGTCTGCCTTATGCCTGATCTCATTTTCTTGAGGTGAGAGTGTAATATTGCCAATGGGGTGGCATAGGGAATCGCTACTGAGTGGCTGGGGTAAATGACAAGTGCTCCTCTGGAAAGTGTGAAAACCTACATTTTTCTTTTCTGAGACTTTCCAGAACGAAAATTATTCATTGAAATGTAATGTTCAAGTTTATTTGCAAGTTTTATGTTTTTTCTTGAAAAGAATGTTTTTTCTTCTGAAAATACGGCCCAATGCCAGGAAGAGGAGCTGGCATTTCTTGCTGTCTACTCTTGAACTTGCCCAGCTCCTCCACAGCCTACTTCAAAAGTTTCTCAGACAGTTGCTGGATGAAATTAATAGTTGTGCTGTCCAGCTCCCTGGATGATGCCTTTGTGGGGAGCAAGTGAGAGGCGGTGCCACAGTCCCTGGTGCTCAGATCTCCCCTAGATCTCTTCATGGAAGCAGTGTGGATGGACTGCAGTGCGTGCTCACAGCTGATGGAGCTTGGTCCATGGTCTCACTAGCCAATGGTCAGCTTCACTGGAAAGAATTTCCCATTCTAGATGATGCATTCTTAACTTTTTATTTCTTTTCTCCCCCCACCCCCCCGTCCCTAAAGGTTGTTGGTATTAATTTGCTGGTTGATGACAATGTGAAATACAAAGGTTGTGACAGCCAAATTTGTCTGCAACTCAACAAAACGTCTCCTTTGTGTAACAGGACACTACTTTTTGGTGCATGATTGTTTTATGGCATATGAGACAGCCTCCTCTTTTGAATTCTAATTTTTTTCTTTTGTTTTTCAAAATGAAATGCATTTTCATTTTGAAAATGAGTCAACGAGACTGTTCTCCTTCCCACACTGATTTGCCCAATCATCACTGCTAATTACCTACTTACTGTCACTCACATGGAACTTTCAGAGTTGAAAAAGAGTCATAAACATAAGTTCAATACTGTTGCAATGTAAAAGAAAGAAATAAAAAGAGGCAAAACCTTTATGAGCAGACAGGCATGAGACACTCTTGGTAAGTGGTATGATGAGGGGAGATAATCGAGAGCAGCCAATTTCCACACAGGTTCATGATGTACATAGCGACACTGTATTTTTCTTGTCACAGTGAATTTCACACTGTGAATTGGCCTCATGTTGCACAGTGTAGTTGTGCTGATTCTTTGGTCATGGCTAAAAGTGTCTGTGATGATCTTATGCTTTTTCAATGTCTTTGAGATGTGTGACTAGGACAGGATGGTGAACAGAGCCTGAGCCTTTATGTTGGAGACAGAACTATGTGAAAGTGGACATTTCCAGAGAAATAACTTTGTCCATGGCAAAAGCATTAGCCAAATGTTTTCTTTCCCGTTTGGTCAGAAAGACCTTGATTTATCTTCAGGAGCAACTTGAATGATAAGTCTGGCCAGGTTGTTGTGGCTGAAGCCGTAAAAGATGATAATATCAGAGAAGGGTTTGGACAAGCTGGATGCTACAATGAGAGCTGGAGATCTTTTATTTTCTGTTATTGTCAAACACACAGAGAGACCTGAATAAGAGATGGCAGTGGTGTAGTGCCAGTGCATTATCAGCTGCCAAAGGGATGGAAGAGCATCTGAAAAAGCCAGTGAAAAGCAAGGCTGTGATTTGATTTACCCTCTCCAGACTTTCTTGGGAGTGGAGCCTTGTAGATGTTACCCAGTTGTAAGGAGTGGTTGTGCTTGCTGCCTCATACCACACAGTAGACCCAGGCATTCGATATGGCAGGGCTGTGCCAGGGTCCCTGGCGATGCCTCTTCTCTGAGGATGTACCCTGCAGCAATGGGGAAGGAGTGCAAGAGCTGAGGGAAAAATTGAATTTCTCTCATGCTGGACATTTTGATAGTCATCATTTTTGAAAAAATACTAACTTTACATGAAAGCTCAAATAAGAAAGGGATAATGGAAGTAAATTTTTACAGAATGTTAAAAATTGGCCAGTTGTTTTCTTTTGGCGTTTTTGATTGACACAGCACTGTCTTGCAATGGTTCATTTGCTTATTGCTTAGGACTAACTTCAAAAGTTATGACTGTCTAGAAGTGACAGCCTTTCATTGTAGGAATAAGGCATAATAGCATGAAAATAAGACACTTTAAGACACAGTGTCGGAAACACAGCCTTGCGTATTTTTTTAATTGAGCGTATGTGTATACTCTGCCTTTATATCTAATATATTTGTATCAGCCTTTCACATATCCTAAACTTTTATCTACCAATGACCTTATTATTAATATAATAAATTGAAGTAATTTTTATTTTTTAAAATTGATATAACTCTTTCTTTTTGGACACTTGAAAACTAATTTTTGAAGCTTTGAAACAATTAGCATTTAACTGGTTTCTGCAGTTTTAAGTGCAAAATACTTTTCTCCTGAGGCATTTGAAGGGGGAATCATGCATGATAAATTCCACACATCCAAAAAATATTAGAGTGCATGAACTGCTTCAGGAACCTTGTCTAAGAGTGTAATCTAATGTATGTATGTTAGTGCGTTTTGCTGTTTTAGGCAGTTACAAGCTCAAAAGTTCATTTTCTACATGTATTTCTGGGTTGGCTATTATTTCCCATTGAAAGCTACAATTGTTGATACATTGCCAAATTAATTCCTTTGACTGTAGCGTAATTGCATTTCCAAACATCTGTAACAGTTTGGTATTATCTTGAGAAAAGTAAGTAGATTATTATATACTGAATTTCATTCAGTTTACGCTGTTGGAAACAGTTGACATTTCTGCAGTTTTTAAGAAATGTGAGAAATGACGTGACATTTCTTAACCAATCTTAACTGGAAGAAGTAGTAATTTATTGTTGATAGTACAAGAAATTTTTGCTCTACTTCAGTTCTTCATTTAAGATATGGGTGGAAAACATGATTTCATTTTCTGCTGCAATCACAAAATCTGATCTACAGGAATTACGAGATATTAGTGTAGTTTTCTGTTATTGTTTCTTCAGAAGCCACTTCAATTCCTATATTTTTGTATTTCCTAGCAAGAGCGAAAGTTTCAAGAATTTTGTTCTCAGAAGCTAGGCTAGACTTGTTTTTATGATCTGTTTTGCATTCCCTTTTGCCATCTGACAGGCCATTAGGAGCAATTGAGAACTTCTGCATAAATTATTGTCAGCCCTGTGACAATTACTGCTCTCATTACTGATCCACACAGAATAATGTTTCCACTCTTTCAAAAAAGTGCAAAGCTGCTGCTGCATTTTAGCAAATGTATTTTGAGAGAAAATTCCTAGTGCAGACGTAGTCTCTGCTACAGTGATGATCACACAGGGGTGCGAATTAGGCAAGTTAAAAATACTTTGTTCCTCAGAACAAAATCCTTCTGCGTCCTGGGTTAATAGATTACAGACTCTGTCCTTGAGCAAACAGAATAGTGAGCCTATGATATGTAAAGAGGATTTAATGAATATATGGGATCCTGGCTTCATTGTATTTGTTATGTAGATTAGAGTTAGTCCAGGAGTACATTTGAAGTGTTTGTATATCAGTGTACAGTGAAATCATTTTTGTGTATGGTTTGAAAGAACAATCAAGTGTCCTGTTTTTAAAGAGAGTATATGAATAGAAAGAGCTGCTTCATGGATCAAGTACCTGGACTGTGGTCTCAAACCATTGCATTGCCTGAGGAAATGAAACATCCTTTGAGAAAGAGAGCTTACACTCAGTCAGAGACCCAACAAGGGAGTGAGAAATGGCAGTTCTTCTCAGTTGCTCCCAGATCTCTGTCTCATTTTGGCTGTAGATCTGCAGGAATCTCTCGTCTGTTTGGGGTTTTTTTGTTTGGTTTGGTTTTTTTTGAATCTTTCCCCTTAGGTCTCTTGCTGAAACAGTTAGTTCTTCTTGCAGGAATGACGTAGTTGTAATTTGCCATTCTTCTGTCGTGTTCTGAAGCCATCTTCATAACAGTCTGTCCTGCAATTCAGAGCAAACCAGCAGCATTGTCCATGTTCTGTGCATCCCCCATCTATATTCTTGTTGAACTGGTTAAAAATTTTCAGTCTTCTGCTAATTTCTAAGCATTCTTGAATCCTCTCCCTTGTTACTGTCTTCAGGCCTTGTATTACATGTGGCTCTTACTACATGGTTGCAAAAACCACTGATTTCAACACCTGACAATCATTTACTATTTACATGAATGTAACAAACCTTTTAACTTTTCTGTCTTGACTTCTGTTTCCTTATGTGGATTACAAAGGGGGAAAAAAGTAGCCTGAGGTAAGATGTTTTAACATGAAGCTGCAGGCATGATGTCTCTTTTCAAGTGTACAGTTCTTTGCAGCTTTGGGGGGAGAAAAAAAGGAAAGGTCTTTTTGGTTGAGGTAGCTTCTGTTCAAATTCCCAAGGCAAAACTCTGTACTGAAAACAAAGTTAAATGATTGGTTACATTGCTTAATACTGCTAAGTGGATGGTTTGGCTGGGTTAGCCTGCCCCTTGCTCAGCAACAAGTTAGTGAACAGGAAAAAATACAGAAACAGGGCACGGTCCCCTGAAACTTGGTCCTCCCAAGCCACTTGTATTAAGCTGTTGGTGTGGTTGATATGCTGCTGCTGCTCTGTGCTGCAGCTGGGGTGCCTGCTGACCTCTCATGTCTTAGTTTCCTTACAAGAGACTGTACTTCTAAAGGTTCACCACTCAGTTATTTCCTTATCATTCCTATAATGTGCCACATTGCTTGGTCAATGAGGACTCAAGTTGGCGATTTACATCGGAAAGGGTATCCATATAGTTGGAGAGAAGATACAGCTGATCCACAGCTCCCATGAGGGTAGTTGCTTCTCTTGTTCCTGTGCTAAGCCTCCTTGTTGAGGTAGTACTCACTGGTACTCATGGTACAACTGTTCTGTGCGCATCTAGCAAGCCTTATGCTCCTGGTATGTGAACCTGAAAAAGTACATGTGTACGGCTTGAATGGACAGCAGGTCACAGCCAGACACGGAAATGCAAGAGCCAGCGTGCTCATCAGTGCTGGATTCCCGAGATAGTCATAAAGGTCTTTGGTACAGAAGCGAAGGCAGCCATGTGATGCTTCAATAAAAAACTCTGTAAAAATCACTCTGACGGGGGCGTGGGGGGAGAACCCAGACAAATAACTTACCCCCCCCCACCTTATCCACATCTCTTCCTTGGACCTGAAAGACTGTGCTGTTCTCACCTTCTCTCAGGTTACTGCCTATCACAATGCAACTCAAAATGTGGCTCGACATTTCATCACATTGAGCAAGTCTGTACAAATAAGTTACGGTGGGAAAGATTTCACCAGCCATTAGTGCAGGTGTCTGTGGAAGGAACAGAAAAACAGTAAAAATTTCATTCATATACATAAAGAATATATATAAAAAGGAAAAAAAATATGAAAATAATATAAAGCTGATGGCAACAAACTTCTCATAGTTAGCAGTGAAAGTACTGAATTTAATACTAGCTACTATGAATTTCAGTCCAGTTTATAGTTTGTTCTGGTGTACATTATAAAAAAAACATTTCTGTCAATTTGGGTCAGTCCAATTCTCCTTGCAAGTTCCCTACTCTTGATGCAAATTCTAGTGCAATAGGCTGTCGGCTGGGTTTCAACTAGCCTCAAGTATAATGTCATGTTATAAAGATATGTTGGCTGTCCTAATTCGCCAGCACTTATTACAGGTATTATGGAATCTCTGGATTTAAAAAAAATGTACAACATGTAATTAGGACATTGCTTCTTCAGAACATTTCAAACTTTTGTTATAATGGGCAGTATCTTTTTGTGGTTCCAGTTCTCAGCTTTCCTTAGATCAGTTCGTGGTTTTACTGCTTTTCACATGACATCTAGGCTACTGAAGAGAATTTTACCCTACTAACATACAGCGGACATTCAAGCATTCCCCTGCATCCAGGGGAAAATAAGAAATACCACCTTTCTGATAGAACTATAAGGTCATGTTAACAGTTTCGTCACTTGTTCTGTATTTGCATGAATAAACAGCTGAAGTTTCTCATCTAGTTTTTAACCTTTTCCATAAATTGTTTTTGGTTGGGTTTATTGTTTGTTTGTTTGTGTTTTTTATTATTTTACCCAAGGGTGATTCCTGCCTCCCATTGCCTATATTTGCAAATCCTCTACCAGTTTATTATTATCTTTAGATTCATGTGCAGGGTTTGTCTTTTTCTCTTGCACTCATTTCTGTGCATATAGAGAAATTTTCCCTCCATTGGAGGATGCAACTACAAATCTTAGCCTGCTGTGCTGACTCCGCAGATAGCAGTCACCATCGCAGTCTAGCAAGATGTGTGTGAAGAATAAGGGACAATGGAGAGAGGGAAAAAAACAAACCAACCAACCCCAAAACCAACCTTGGCACCATCACAAGAAATAATGGCTCACAGCTGTATTGCCCTGTGGACAACTCTTAGAGGTTGATTTCTTCAGTTTATTGGTATGCCAGCAATGTGTGTTTCCTTTCTGTTTGGAAGGAAAGCAGTGCATCGGTTTCCAGCTTCCCCATGAGGATGAACACTGGGGCTTACAGGGAGAGCTGGACAGTCTCTGTAATTCAGGCAAAGTGGACAGGAAGGAAAAAGGCCCTTTCTGTGTTGCCATGTGTGATGGGACAGCTTGACCATAGATTTGTTAAACTTCTCTCTTTCACAATTTTTAATCTGTGATTTTCTTCCCTTCTGTTTCTTTACCAATAGTTGTGTCACAACTGCATTAATGTTAGTATTTTCGGGTAGCTGATGTATGGAGTCTCTCCCTCCTTCAGTATCCAATTCTTAATAGTTTTCTTCCCACTCTCACAGAAACTTTTTTCTTTTTTAGAGTTATTGCACAGATAATAAACTTCTTATATTCTCTCTCCAAGAAGTGTAATGTCTTAGTAGATTGATCTGGTTTTCTCTGGGGATTCTAGAAATCTGACATTTTTCTGATGAAATCAGCCTGTTCTTAAATTGTATAAATATACAAAATGCCTACTGGGGAAACCTTGAAATATTCTTGTGTACACAAACACATATTGGCACAGGAGAAACATGCAGGTGTCGTTTGGGCAGGAAGCAAATGTGGGATATAAAATAAATAGCAGGATTAGCTCTGCAGGAGCACTACCATCTCATCTGGTGTTGGAAATGGTACTCAGTATTATTAAATTCTGCAGTAGAGTACAATCAGTTCCTGCCAAATGTAAACATACTGGTTTTATTGTTTTTTTCTTTATTAATATTGGTCATTTGTATTACCTTAACGCTAGAAATGAGCACTAGAAAATCTGTGCATGGCTCAGTATTTCGTTTAAACAAGAAATACTCATGTGCCACCTTTGCTTAAATGACCCTGGGGGATAATCAGTTGTTTCAAAAAAGTTAAAGAAAGTAAAAGCACTAATTATTGAGAAAATTTAACTTTCACTAATTATTGAGAAAATTTAATAAAACTTCATTAAAAGTAACCTCAGGTAAGTAACCACATGAAAATCTTGAGCCATCCTTTGAGGAATTCGGTTGATTTACTTCCCAGTGAGATGCAGTGAGTATAACTGAATATAAATGAAATGATATAATGCAGTATTTACCAATTGTTACCTTGTCTTTACCTATACAGTCCACATCTGGGATTTCATCATACATTTTCCTTAGCATTATAATTTAGTGGGGCTACTGACATGGTTAAAGCAGCACATAATTTTTTTTATGTCATTTGCCAGACTTTGACATACTGAGAGTCTTACAGGGCCAATTCAAGTTCCTAGGACACACAGATTTCCACAGGAAAGTGTTGCCTATGTCTCCCTGTCTCTAAAAACCTCTCACCTTGGGTTTCATTAATATGCACTTAATAGATTTGATTAATCAGTGAAAGAATCAGAAATGTCAGAAGTGAATCAGGTGAACAAGGTTAATTCTCTATTCTTTGTGGCGGTTCTAGATCTTAATCTTTTTTTTTAAAAGCATTTTACATGTGGTAATGAGGATCACATTAAAAATACATAAATGTAGGCAAGAAAATCTAATTTGTAAGGCTAACATTAATGTTGTTTTGCAAGTCTCCTAAAATTGTACCAGTGCATAGGAATAAAGAACTGTAAGCCTTTTGCCAGCCCTTCTAGTTATGAAGCCAACATTAAGATGAAAAACTGATTCCACGACCTATGTATGTGCACTTTATATTTAAGAATTTTCATCAAATAATATTTTTGGTACACTGAAAACCTGTTCTCTCTTTAAGTCCTTTCCATAATGCAAAATGTATTGAAGAAAATGTGAAACCTTTTTAAAATGAGCTAAATTTCATTGATTTTAATACTTTGCAGTGAGTTAAATCTTAAATTGCACCCTGCCTCATGAACTATCTCAGTAAAAAAAGCAAACCAACGTAACACTTCTGAACAGTTACTTTAAAAATTTTCAGAATTTTATTACAGATGCTGAAAACAACAATAATTAGCAAACATCCTCAAATCTCTTGTATATCTCAAAAGGTCAGGGGAACAGCTGAACTGTTGTGTAATCCTCACTGTCAGTGTCAACTAAGCACCCATTGGCATAACAAGGAAATCTAGCTGCTGCTTCTGAGTTCTCTATCTGTACTATTTGCAGGCTGAGAGCACTAGTTTTAATTTTTCAGGACTGTCAACCAGTTGTCAAGTACAACATAATCTTGTAGCAAACCAGGTGCTTCTTCAGAGGGTTTTAGTTCTAACTTAATTTCATTTTAGCCCTTAATTAGAACAGATTTGGAATTCCACACACCCCCCCATTTGTCTCAAGAGTGTTTTCAAATGACTTTATTTTTACTATAAAACCCTAAAACATGTATATTATTCTGATAGTCTCTATAGAGTGCATTACATAATGTTCTTCAGGCACTGGGGAATACTAAATAAATGGAAAACCAGGTCAGATATAAGAGAGTATAAGGGCCATGCAGCCTTAAAAGCTGACATGTCCTAATAGGAATCCTTTATCGTCTTTGCTGCTAAACAAATACCACTGATCCAGCTGTCACTGCACTAGAGGTTTTTGTTGTGTTGTCCAAGGAGGAAAATTTGCAAGAGAAGCTAAGACAAAGAGTACAGCTATTAGACAATAGCATTTTTATATAAAATAGTCTTATCTCAAAATATAGATTAATGTCAGAGTTATCAAAACACAACTTTTGAGAGTTGCACACACTCAAATACTTCTTCTATTGTTCATAAAAATTAAACCATGAGATTCCCAAACGATTTTTTAAACCAGTCTAAACCGTATGTCAGTACAAGGGATGAAGCAGTTGGCATCCTGGAAAACAGGAGAAAAGGAGAAAAAATAGGAGAAACAGAAGTATTTCCCCTCTTAACAACAGCTTGTTCTGCCAGAACCCCACCATTTAACCTCCTTCCTCCCAAAGCTAGGATGAGGTGAAGCAGCATATGCCTTCTAGTGACATTAGCTCAATCTGTTTTATTAAATAAATTTAGTTCCTTTAAGAATTTGCTTAAGAAAGTATCTTACTTTTTAATTCCTGCCCTAAATCGTACTTCAGTGGGAGGTCTAAATATTCAGGAGCAGAGAACAGAACAGATTGGCGTGTCCAGCTGTTACACGTGTGTCCAAACTCTTATGCATGCAGATTATCTTGCTGTCTTCCAATACTTGTGTAAGACTGTTCTCAGGAGAAGATTGTGCACGTTTGAGTTGTCGTAACCTGGATACACTATTTGATTTCTGAAATGTTTTTGCTTTTATGTTGTTTTCTAGCTTCAAAAGATGGGACAAATTTAGGTTGAGGGCTCCAGTACTAGGTGCACTGGCAAGAGTCCTGGGTGGGATGGGGTCACAGAGAGCAGGATGCAAGGGTGGGGTGGTGGCTTGTTTATGGAGCCAGATGGAGCCTGCTGTAGCTGACAAACCTGTCAGGACAGAAACTGAACCTGCAGAGCCTCTCTGGGATTTTGGACCCCTGTGCTCAAGGTGATGCTACTGAGGAGAGCGTATAAAAGCAGGTCAGTGAGTGCCACAGCAGCCTCTGTCAGTGCCTCTGCCGGGTTGTGCTAGGAGAGTAATAAACCTCGCTACGCTGGCGGATTCATGCAGGGTTCATGCTGGCTGGCTCTCTGGATTTTGGGAGACTGCATCATTTTGGCTGGTTCTGTGGGTTTGCACAGAGGTGCTATGCAGCCTGTGGACAGGGACCGCTGGGGAGGTGGTGCAGGGGGGCATTGGAGCATCATCCCCTGCACCCAGCGAGAGTCAGGAGGAATGTGACTGCAACAGAGAGAGCAAGCCTTGCTGGCCTTGTTTTCATCCTATGCAGAGTGGCAAAGTTGCGTTTACTTTAAGCTCCCCAGCACTCCCTGTATTAGGAGTGTGGTGCTGAGATGAGTGCTGGGTGTATAAATCAGAGCGCGCTCCAGTCTCTGTTCCTGCCTGGCCTGGTTAATCCACAGCCTGGTGACAGCATCCAAAGGCAAACAAGAGGCAGCATATGAGAAAACTTACTTGGGGGGATCTTGGAGGTCATTTAGTCTGTCCCCATACTCAAAAGCATTATCAACAATACTTAAGCCATTCTTGACAGAAATTTATCATACTTATTTTTAAAAGGTTCCAGTGATGGAAATTCTGTGTCATTCCTAGACAATTTGTCTAAGTGTCCATGCAGTGAGACAGTCATTCCTGGTGTATAACCTAAATATCTCTTGAAAGAGTTTAAACGTGTCACTGCTTTGTTACATTTTTACATGGATGTGAAGACCAATTTGTTGTATTATGATTCCAGCCATATTCTGTCTACTTGAAGACAACTTGATTATAAATACGAATGTATAGCTATTTGTGGGAATTTACCCAGCTTTTTCAATAGGAATTTGAAATTTGAACATGTCAGCAATACAGAGGAATACAAGTATTGCAATGAATTTGACAAAGGGAGCCGAAATATTATCTTAACATTATTTACCTGTTTTTTTTTTTTAAAAAATGAAAACTCCTCCAGACCAATGAAAACCAAAAAAGCCCTGAAAACATTTTTGTTGTCAAAAGTTAACATTAATAGCTTATAAAATAAACCAATATTAAGTACAGGAATACTGAGTGGTTTTGTGTTCGATTATGAATTAAAAATCAGTTCTAATTTAGCAGCTTTAAAATCTCAAATATTTTTCAAATTTGCAGAATCTGTTTATTATGTGACATTTTTTAATTCAGAGTATTTTTGCAACAGGTTATAGGATTGTTTTACAGTTTCAGAGAGGGTGCTGTTTGCCAGCTAGTCTGCATGAGTTTGAACAATGTGAAAACACAAAGCCTGCATCCGCTTATGGTTTGTGTCTGTTGGGGGGTTTGAATTAGAATGGAAAATTATTATCTGGAAAAAAAAATGTTTAAGCACAGATGACTGAAACAAAACAAGTATACCTTTTTGAACATGAAAACTACGATGACAAGGCACAGATGTATACCACTTTGCTGCCTTTTTGTTTGTTTGCTTTTGAGAAACCAGTAACAGTAAAACAGACCTTTGAAACAAAATATCAAAAACTCAGTATATGCATGCACATGTGTAATCAGGTATTGAACTGGGACCTGCGGAAAACAATGTAAAATCTCTCAACTTCAAATCTGTGTAGCTGCACTCGAAGGGGTTTTTTTTAAAGCTTAATCAGTCAGGGAATGGAACAACCCCCCATCCTTCTGAACTCCACCTTCAGGAATAAAGCACAGACAAGTGAGTGGTGTTGCAGTCCATATCTGTTACATCTAATGCAGTAGAGTTGATGCTAGGTGTAATGGTAATGAATTACACTACTTCTTAAGAATGTGCATCTGTGTGCACATATACATATGTGTGTTAATGCAGGTATGCATATTTTCATGTTTGTATATATACATAGATATATCTCCTGTCAGAAAAGTATCAATTTAAACAACTGATTCCAATTTATTTCTGTTATTATATAAGGAATTCTGCCCTTTTTCTCTCGGATACAATGTTCATCTTGTTTCAGTTCAGTATGCATAAACTTTTAGAATCTAAAAAAATAGGTGAGTTAAAACCAAAATTAATATGCAGATTATATAGAACACATATTCTAAATGGAGGTTATCCTCATTAGATGCAGCTTTAGCTAGCTTTGGATGTATCTACATTAACTTTTTAGTTTGGATCCAGAGTATACTTCAGAAATGACATCTCTTGTTTGTCCCCAGTTAATATGCTTTAGTTCACATTGTAGGGTGCTTTCATGGAGTGCACAAACTCGATGTGCATTGAGATGGGATCTCATCTCACCCTTTGGGATAAAACTAATCTGAATAATATGGTCCAGAAACATGTTTCCTTAGCACAGAGATTTGCACTGTAAAACTCCTTTTATAGGGCTGCCCTATTTGCTGGTGTTGATAGAACTTTTTAATGCCTTCTGCTGCAAGACATTATGATATAACATTTAATCCTTTACTGACATGATATTTCATGTATTAAATCTTTATAGCACAAAGTAATGAAGAAGAGAAATTTAATGAAAATAATGAACACTGCAATTTATGAGCTGGTTTTGTGGCTGAGGTATACCAATCTTCCATATCTTACTCAGCCTGGTTTTCTTGTTCTCATGAATATGACTGATGAGTGAGGGAGTAACAGCAGCAAAAGAGACTGAGGTGTTTCAAGAACCAGCTCTAGAGCACATTGCCATAGCCTCAGCTCAAAAGAGCATTGGTTTAATCTTCTGGTTTTGCAGTATCCGAGCTGTGTTAGGTTGTTTAAGCTACTCTGTTGCAAATTCTTAAATCAGTGGCTTTCAGTCGTCTGTGGCCCTCTGCGAATCCATGAATTACTTCGAAGCGGCCTGTTAAAATCAGTAACCTATTCTTAGTAACCTCTCTCTGCAGGGCTTGTAGGTTGGAAGAGGTCAACAGTTACTCTTTAAATGGTCTAGATGTGTGAAGTGTATCAGTCAGCAATCATAACTTCATCCTGTGCTCCAGTTTGATTATTTAGAAGCTGCAATGAAATATCTGTCAAGATTTCCAGGCAAAGTCAGCTTTTTTCAATATTGTCTTGCAAATTTTTGGTAGCATTTCTGTTAAATACTGTCTTTCTCTAAAATCGTCTTGGTTACAACATCTTGTTTGAAAGCACAAAAAAAAAAAAAAAAAAAAAAGAAGAATATTTTTGAAGGCGAGTACATTTTGTTTAGATTAGAACACAGTCAAAGAGTGATGGAACAGTACAAGCATCCGTTACTCAGGCAGATGCAACCCTAAAAACCTTCTTCAATTTTTTGCTCTCGTGATCATTCTGCTTCAGACAGGAAGCGAATAGTCTTTGTTTATAAGGAGTTAGGTGAAGCATAAGTGAGAAAGCGCTCAACCATATCTTGTATTTATGAAATATTTGTTGCTCTGTGTTAATGTTAAATGTTTTTCTTAGGTCTATTTAAAGTCATGTGCCTTGATGATAGCCAATTTGCTGTTAGGTGTTTATTTATTTTCATGGGCTTCTGTGTTTCCTGGTTCTTTTGGTGATCTGCATTGGGAGTGGTAGCCGAGGAGGTGTTCAAACCCTCCTCTCCATCCAGCTGTATTTAGGAAGTACTGGAAGTTGTCAGGGATTGCTACATTAGAAATGGGAGCGTTCTTCCTGTTTTTAGAAACTAACAGCTTTAGCTTTCCAACGTGTTTGTACAGAGTGCCTGGATAGTTGGAGCTCCAAATGTACTGTATTTTCTAGAGATAATACATGTATTTCAGCCATGTGTTCAGGACCTAAATGGGCCACTTTTGTTTAATAAGTTTCTTCTAAGACAACTTTACCCCATTAGCTGCAGTGTTCCTTATGCAGGTTTTTTAAATAGGAAGGTTAGAATTCTAAATCAAACTTAATTTAGCTTATCCAAGTGAAGAAACATCAACATATGGACAGCCACTTCACTGCTAATATTAAGCTAACAGAAATACTAATTTCTTCCTATCAGTTTTATTCATAATGTTTTGTTTGCATTGTCACAATAGCCTGTTCCAAGTGTGGTCTTACAACATATGATCATGAAAAAAGGCATTCCTTCCCCTCCTTATTTTGCTCTGAATCAGCCAATGCCATTTATATTAGCATTCCAGTGGAAGTGATTCAAAACTCATGCAGTTCTCTGGGATCATGGTCTCCCACATTGTTAATTCAATTTAATACATATATCTTTCAAACCGCGTTTGTCTTTTACATTCAGTTTTGTCATAGTTCCGACATTTAAATAATATCATCCAAAGGGAGTCTCATTTATATTATACTACCTGTTCTTCGTTGCTGTAAATTGATATGCCCTGTTGTTGATGCAGTCTGAACTTAAACACTTTTCTGATATAGTCAAATCAGTTGAGTTATCCTCAGAAACCCTAACTGGAGGTATCAAGGCTGGCCACTAAACAAGATTTCACAGGAAAGTAATGTTACGTATTTCTATTCTGCATTGTAACTGAACCAAAGTCTTTCAGCTTTTTTCCACGGAAAACCCTGAGAAAAGAGCCTGAACAGAATGACAGAGCAAGGTTAAGACCATGTACATCTGGTCTGCAGTCTTGGAACAGTGACTTAAACTTGGAGAATTTTGTAACTCCATTTTTGTACGTCCTGGATGAATACAAAGAAACCTTTAACCTTAACCAGAATTTTCATTGTGGACATCGATATTTGTACTGAAATGAAAAGTTACATCGGATAGAATTGGTATTGATAATGCCAGTATTTTTTACATTTGATCTAAATTTTTTTCAATATCTCTGTAGAGACTGTTAAATAATAATAAGTATATGTTTCTTTATGGCATAGTTATAGGTTACACCAACAGCTGCACAAGCTGTTTGTAAGCTATGTCTTTATTAGAGAAGGTCATTGTTACAGTTATCCCATCACAGCCTTCCTGGCAATGACAAAGCTCTTCTCTATGGAATGTATTATGCTGCATTGGGAACCTTAGTTTTTGACTGACAGGCTTTACATCTCTCAATTAAGCCCTAAATAATGAATTACTTACAGACTTTAAGAGAAGACTGATTATTTAATTTTGTTATTTTTTCTTTTTTGAAATATTTTTTACTATCTCATACATTGAGTAATGCCTGTGAAGCTATTTGTGGTAGTTTATTATTATGGGATAAATATTTTTTATGCTGTATGAAAACACTTCTTTTGCAAACTCTTACTGGGTTGCACAGCAAACATATTTACTGAAAAGATGTTTACATGAATGTAATTGCTCTTTTATAAGTATTTTAATGAAAATATATTGCACGGGTTGTTTTATAATACTGTATCCTGGTTTTTACCGTATTCTAAAATGCGTACAAAAGATCTCCTTCTAGATTATTCAAGGTTGCATTAAAATTTTATTTAGTGAATATTCTCTTTTCTGAAGCTTCCCTATTACAAACTTCTTGATTCTTAACTTCCTGCTTCTCTGACTGTGTATACAGACTGTCTCTCTGTCTTTCTCACTCTCTTTCCTCTATTTCCTTTGAACCCGTCACCTTTTGAATGAGGTAGAACAAGTGAGGTTCTGCTCATCCAACAGTGGTTTGGGGTTTTTGTGTCAATTGATATTTTTATTAGAATGTGGAAATCTGGAAACACTGTGCATTTGATGTCTCTGTAAGAAGCAAAAAGAAAGAAAACATAGGTTTATGCACAGATTCTCAGAGTCAGCAAGGAAAGCCCAATATAGATATCACTCTTTGCCCAAGAAAAGATGACTCTAAAGGAAGTACTGAAATGATACTGTGCGTGTTATAGACTCAGAAAAAAAGCAGATGTATTGCTTCTAAAATACAGATGGGATGAAGTGGAACATCAGTTTTCGGGAGCCAAGCATTTGCCCAAAGAATGGTTTCATTCAACTGTATGAAAACTGTCAGTTCTGTACTGTTCCCCAGCGCAAAGTGTGCTTAGGGAGCAAATTCCTCACTGGATGTCAGTGACGTACAAAAAAGGTGTAAGTTTAAGACTTGAGCTGGCTTCAGTAACAATACATTAAGAACTTGTAAAGTGCGAAAGATGCACATTGTATCATAGGGGACCTGCAAATTAAATAATTGTTTCGTAATGCAAAGTGATCTACATCTGGCTTCTACAAATCTCTGTTGGACTGCAAAATATTAAGTCCCATAGATACCTTCCCTTCATTAGGGATGTGTAGATCATCAACAAAACTGGGTTGCTTTTAGATATTGCTCATTAGATAGATTTCCAAGTTGACAAGCATGGCTTAACTCTCAACTGGGGATATGAGGTAATGAGATTTAGAACTTTGGATGAAATATATAATCTTTTCACGTGTTTTCCAGGAAGAGATTCTCTGGAAGTATTAATTCTGTAAGTAAACCTCAGCTAGGACATGACCTTGCAAGCATTGTTGAGTAACTGCACGTGAATTCTTATCAGTAAACACAGAGAACAACTTTTAAGGTCTTATTCTTGTATTTGAAAACTGCGGTTTACCTTTTGAATATGTGGCTATATTTACCCAACATATTTAGCTTTGAGCAATATACACTAAAACTATAGCGATTGGATGTCAAGGTTCTCCCTTGCAATCCCTGAGAAGAGGACTTGTGATTAAAATTCCCATATTGGCCTTTCTCTGTGGCAACAAAAGGAAACAAAACTGACTATCAGTATCACAGAAATAGTTGTATGGTCCTGCTCCCTTCCATTGCCTTTGGTGGAGTTAGGACCCCATCCTTTCAACTGATCTTTGCAAAATGCATTTCCTTGGAGGTGCCAGTCAGAAGAATCTTGCTCGACATACTGCATCTCTTGAAGTTGAGTGAGTATTTTAATTAACATTTCTCTGTTCACAAATGTTTGTGATCAGGCTGAGGAATGTGTGAATATATATGCTTTCAGGGCTTACAGATTTGTTTTCTTGCATGAATATGTCAAAAATGTGTAAATATTTAATATTGAACTCTAAAGTTGAAAATTACACAACTAACCTACAGGGACAGTATTTTCCCTCCACACACCCTCCCCCCAGCTGGAGTCCTTATGTACACAAAGCAAGGAATTCTGATGCTGTTTTCAAATAAGTACCCAAAAATCACTTTTAGTGAATACACAGGCACCCTAAACCTGAAATGTGTGTAGTATAATTATCTCATGCTAGTAAATCCCTGCATGGCTGCTCACAGAAACCAATGTTTCTGGAGAACACAGCTGACTTGCTACAAATAACCGGAAAATGTTTTTCATGGTTGAGTTAGTCCATGCAGAGTATGAGAGAACTTAATTTTTGAAATTCTAGTGATTTCTGCACCTTTGCTGTTAGCTGTTATGGGTCTGCAGTGACACGTTGAGCTTTGACAGCCTGTGGCCTCGCTGCCTTGTGCTGTGCCCGCGCTGAAAGTGATTCAGTATCTGACGATGCATCATCACACAGCGGATTTTGGGAAGGAATATTGATACTTCAGTAACTGGCAACCACTCTTTGGACTAATTTTGTAGCAAATGATATGACATAACAAGGACTTTGTAAAAATAGATATTACAGTATCTGTTACAGCTTAAAAAATCTTGTTAAGGAGGGGAGTTTGTTGTATTTATTGCATATAATCTTTGGTTATTGTTCCTTTTCCTACCCAACTGAATATGTTTGATGAAATAAGTAACACCACTTATGATGTTAGTAACAAGAGCCCAGCTCTACCACTGAAAAAGCTGTAGCTTAGGGCTGCTCAGTTTGCTTAAATAACATCAGTGCTGGCATTGCAGCTGAGGAAAAATGTCCTCACAGAAAGCAATTAGTTAAAAAGTTTTTATCATTGGAACTGGTGTCTTTCTGATGACAAAACCAGTTTGACTGACTAAAAAAATTACATCTGGGGGCGTTATGAGATTTTCCTGGGGAATTTAAATGCCACAAGGTATTCTCAGCTTAAAAATAGAAATCTGTAGGTTGAAGTGAGTAGCTGAGAGGTATGTACTGTAGGTTGAGACTTCGGAATACAGATGTTCAGTGATTTTTAAAAATATACTTTTTCTGATTTAAAAATTACCGTGCTGCAGCTTAAGCCTGTGTGGTTTGTAATTATAATTTTTATCCTATCAAAGCAGCTTTAAGAATCCCCTCATATTCTTTTTAGCTGCACAGTGATTGTATGCTTCTTTCTGTATTTGCCCGTATTTGGTTGATATTATGAGAAAAATATATGTTGAAATGGTGTCTATGACCTTAGAACATTCCATTTTCCAACAGGACATGAGCCTGGTAATCTGTCAGGTGATGCTGTCTGGCAATTTGTCGGCCCCCCCCCCCACCTTTCTGGCTTTCACCAAATTGAGGTGATTAATAACATCAACCAAGTTATTTTCTCCTTCCAGTTGCAGTGAAGTTTCTTGCTTACTGTCTTCCTGAAGTGTGGTTTAACCTGCTCTTGTGTATCTTCCTCTCCTTTCTCACCTTCCCCTTTTGGCACAAGTGTATTCAAGTCTCTATAACATACAGTTTCCTTTAATATCCTAGACCTTACTTATTTTTTCTTTCTAAATCTTGTGTATAATTAAAATCCCACTAATGCAGAGTAGGCTTCTCAGGCTAATTTTGAAATTACTGGCAATTAAGTAAGTGCATAAAAGGGTCCAGCACAGGCTGAGTGCCTGGGGGTTTGCTCAACTTTCCAGGTTCTCGGGTAGGTTTTGTTGCCCGTAGCTCTTGTGCCCAGGTGGCTCACAATCTCTGATGAGACAGAAACCCAGGTTGGTTTCAGATGGACCGACTGCGTGTGTTGGTTTGAATTGTTTTCCCATTCTTCTTTTCCTGAATCCTCTTTACCTTTGGATTCTATCTTCCTTTCATCTCCCTTCTGTAGAAAGCATTTTCAACAGTATTTGACCTATTTCTGGTCCAATTTTAGGCTTTTAAAATTCTGTTCTCCTTCCACAAGTTTTTGGTAATGTACTTTTGACGTATTTTATGGAGGACGCAATCATATTAGTCCCCTTTTGTATTTCTGAATGTTCTTTGAGGCCACACTGTCAAGGTCCTCCCACTCCTCTCGGGGGGGGGGTGTGGGGGGGTGTGTGTGTCGTCTCATCTGTATGTTCCTGAACACTCCTTTGGAATAACCTAGTCCATTTTATGACTGCATCTGCTTTTTCTGTGCCAAAGGAGTTACAGCCCTTTACATTCTTGACTTGCAGTCAAATCTTTATAATCTCAGTTTCAAACTGAGCATGCATTTTTTGTCTCATGATGATGAGGCTTTGGGGAATGACACATACGTGGCATATTTCATAGTTGTGATAGAAAATAGCTTCATATTAAAAACTTGTTTACTTTTTTGAAAATGAATTTTCTGCCAGATGAGACCTCTGTTAAATATAATTTTAAATAACTATTTCACAATTCACTGTCTTGGAATAAGACCCTACCACAAATCACATATGCATATTAAAAATTCTTTTGTGATGCTTTCAGTCTATGCCTTTTAATAAAATCTCAGGCATATTTTTCAGTAACATTGGGAACTAAGTACTATCTTGTGAAGACATATCTTAGACCTTAACACAATTTTTTTTTAAAGCTTATATGAGCATGCTTAATAAACATTAGATGCTTTAAACTATATTTTTATACTTAAGCATATTATTTGTCTTTTGTGTGTCTTATTTATATTCCTTATTTTCCGCTTAGTTGTAAAGTCTATGTTTGTGTTCTGCAATAAGTAGGACAGTTAGTACGTATGTTTTATAGCGTATAGTTCAAGTGTATAGTTAAGTGGTTCTTTTCCTCCTATGAATACATACAGTTTCTTCCTGTAAATTCATGTAAGTCTTTCTAGAATTTCTAGAAAATCCTGTGTGATATAATGGCAGAAGAAAAAGAAAAAAAAGTTTTGTCTTACATACTTAAGAAAGAATTCTACAAACTTACACCAATAGAGATGCAAGTCCATTTTTTTTGCTATTAAAAGGGACTACTTGTAAATTAGTTTTGAAACAAGAAGACAGCATAGTTCAAAAAAATGTTTCCTGACAGATAGGTTGGCTCTTGAAAGGCAGGTTGCTTTTTTAAATCCTACTTGTCTGTAAAACTCTGTTTAAAAAACCCCTGAAACTCTGAAATCTTATTATTGTAAGAACTAGGTAGATATTTACTCCCTCAAAGTTGCTAGAGTTTATTCCTGTAATAAGAATGTTGTCCACATTTTGCGTTAATTTATCTAGCACTTTTGACCCATTTCATTTCTGTGGGACTGTGAAAAGCAGAGGGAAAATCTGGGAAAGTCTGATGATCACCTTGGTTAATCATTTAAAGAGCCTGGTTTTACTTGTATTAGGCTAGAGCCACAAAACGTGCAATTTCAGTTCTCAGCTGTTGTTACAAATACCTACCTGCATATCTTACATATTCAAAAGCCTTGCTTAGCTGCTGCTGTAACTTGGAGATATCTGGTCCTTTACAGTCAAACTCCTTACACAGCTAAAATTCTGCTGCCTCCTTAACCTGAAACACACTGACATGTGGGACTAAATGAGGGAATCAGAGGAGACAGGAACATACGTGCTCATGGTGCTTAGGAGAGGACATGGTTGGCCAGCCTGCAGGCTGGGAATCTGCAGGGCAGTGAGTAAGGTTCTCATTTCTGTACTATCGACATCCTTGTTGTCTTTGAAATTGTGGTCCTGAGATCTGATCCTTTTGACGGAGAGGAAAAAAAAAAAGAATTTGTCTCTCCCATATTGCAGTTGACCTTTTCAATTTTGAGTCATACTAAATAGAAACGGGGGGAGCTATCTGCTTTGTGCTACCTGTCCACCTCTATGGGAACTTCCCCTCTTAGTGTGTCAGATAACCTGGACCAATGGATCACTGTGGAACACTTGTGGTTTTATAGAAGCCAGATTGAATCTTGACCAGTTCTAAAATCCGTAAAGAAACTCACCATTTCTTCCATCTGTCTAAAAGACTGACTGCTGGGTTTGACCATGTCAATCAATTAATTTCTCTGCTCCTGGTTCTCACACCAAGAGTTCCTTCCTCCTCTCCAGATACCTTCCTCCATCTGAATTTAGCATTGTCTGATTGAATGAATAGAGAATAAATGAAATGCGTTTGAATTGTTGTTGTTTCCATTGGGTTATGGAGATTTTTTTCAGGCTTTTAAAAGCCAAAATCATGAGTTTTTATTCAGTGCAGAAGCTTGTCAAATTTAGGGACACTTTCAAAGAACTTGATCTAAGTTCAGTCTGTTTTCTCCAGGTTTTCTTTCAGTCTTACAAACATTTTTTCAGGTGTAATATGAGGAGTGAATTGTTCTTTGCTTCTGCATAATTTGTGAGACAGGTAAACACAATTCCTTTCATCTTGATGATAACATCTCGTATTATTTATGTGCTATGTTAGACTATTTTTTTCTGCTTATATGAACATACTAGGAATGGTATTGTTTATATTAACATGGATATCGGTTCTGACAACACATACACAAAATAAATTTCATTACTCAAGTCAATGAATATTTATATTTTTTACCTATTTTTACTGAATCAAGAAGCTTGCTTTTTTTTTTTTTTTTTCCCTGAAGGATCACAGAAATACTACTCTCCAAGCCATTCAAGGTGTGGTGTGGCAGCACTGGGTACAAGTCCACTGACTATCTGTCGTTTTGTTTCTCCGACACATCTCAGAGACAGTGACCAGGCCTATCGGTTCTTTGGAATAATAGCAATGATTTTCTCAAAACTAGTAGCTTTCTGATGTAGAGAGAGGATAGTCTACGTGTCTAATAATACTATAAAGTTTACACATGTCCGGAGCCGTAACGGGACCCTTATAATGAAGGACAAAGCACAGCTTGTGTCTTTTGGAAGTCTGATGTTTTCGGCTGAAATTAAAAACTTGTATTTAAGTATTACATAACGTTAAATCTGGATTTTGTGGAAAATATCATGGTATAAATTGTCAGTAATTCATATGCAGAAATCCAAGAAATTCATTGAAGGCATAATAAAGCATGCTGCAGAGTAAAGTAAATAAATACCACCCCAGTGGCAATCCTAAAGGCGCTGAAGGGTTGAGCTGCCCACCTCTGTGGGTCAGCCTGCGTGTGTCTGGTGCAGGTTAACCTGCACCACAGGATCACCATGGGAAACAATGCCTGGTTGTGCTTTGTACAAGCTGGTCTGAACTTCAGCCATCTAAAAAGGCAATAAAATCAGTCTGTGATTCTGACTAGACCAGGCCATGTTTCTTTTGTGAGAAATAGGAGAGGAGGTATGCTGTTGAAAAGAGTAGGATGTTCATGGTACTTAATGTTATCTAATGAAAAATTAATAGCGAATTTGTGTCTTATATTTGCCAAAACAGAATTACTTGTACTAGGAAACCACTTAATCCAAACAAAGCAAAAGTGAATCTACTGATTTGGAAAAGGAATCTAAAATCTAACATGGACCAATTAAGATGATTAAGGTTAAACAGCAAAGTTCATTAGTTCTTCCCAAAACTAATGTTCTGCTGAAGGAAGAAATTGCAGACGTGATTTGCATTTGCAACTGGTTTTAAGTAGCTTAAGGTACTGAACTTAGAAAAAGTTACTTAATTTCTTTCTTGGGTGCTATAAAAACGGTTTCTTTAGCCAGGTTCTTGTACTGCAGATAAAGGTTCACGTGGGTCAACAGTCTAAGGGCATCCCTACTAGGAAAGCCCCTTCTCTTGGGAGTGTGCTTTGCATTTCAATTAGGTTAAGTCTAAATTTAAACTACAGAGAACATTGCTAAAAACTCCATTTATTTTAATTTTTTTCTGTTCACTTAGTGGACGTTCAGTCTCATCTTTCTTCCTTTGACTTTGGTAATTTTCTTGCTGTTCATATGCAGAGTAATTAGTCAGCTGGTTAATGAATTATGATGCTTACTTTACAGGGAAATCTTTGCAGCTTAAAAATAGAAATCAAATTGCTTGTTAATTCCCTCTAGTGATAGATGACGAATATACCAAAATTAAACTTTAGTCACAGATGGAAGCAGCACAGTTGTCACAGATGGAAGCAGCACAGTTGCTAAGTTACTGAACTCCCTGGTACCTGGAAAAGTGATGTCAAATGCTTACCAAGTTCAGCTCTTCATGAAAAATTAAAAGATTTCTTTTCTCCCTTGCTCGCTCAGGAGAGGAGGCTCTATTGTTCAGACAGAGTTCTTTTGTTTCGTACCTGTCAGCTGGGATATCTCTGAATTGTGTGATATTAGTATGTGTACTTTACTGTCCACTATTATAAACTATCTTCTTTTAGGTCTTACTTTGTTAAGGAGATTTATATTCATTTTATTCTGTGACTACTATCTAGGAAATTATTTAAATTTTAATTGCATATTACTTGGAAATAAATAATTAACAGATGTGTATAAAGCAATTCAGAATTAACACTTGTACAGTACAAAAATTAAAAGGTCTAAAATTTCTGTTGATTTGTTTTCTTCCTCTTTTCATCAGACATCTTTATTTCTACTTTTCTCTATTCTGCCAGGTTTCATTTAGCAGACAGTACTTTGAAAAGCAGTTCTATTCCTTAACCTTGTTGTCATTTCACAGCAAGTTTTTCTTGTCATAAAAATTATAAACCCGATCTTCACTTGGCTGAATGGTTCTTAACATTGTCTTTGCAGGATGTGGTACTGCAACAGGAGGAGCTGAAGATGAAGGTGAGGCTGAAGCTGGCTGGATTGAAGGTGCTGCCATCCTGCTCTCTGTTATCTGTGTTGTACTTGTCACTGCCTTCAATGACTGGAGCAAGGAGAAGCAGTTTCGTGGGCTTCAAAGTCGTATTGAGCAGGAACAGAAATTTACTGTTGTCCGGGGTGGACAGGTTATCCAAATCCCAGTGGCAGAGATAGTAGTTGGTGACATTGCACAGGTGAAATATGGTAAGTTCCATCAACTAGATGTCTGCTTTTCTGAACTTTATTCTTCTTTCCCTTTCTAGCAGAGTAGACTTATTTCACTGGAAGTGATTTAAAAGACAGAGAATTATGTGGTGTCATTGTTGCCCGTGGTAAGATAACAATTTGGCTGTTAGGGCAAAAGGAGAACCTAAGAAACTTGCTATAAAATTGCACTAGGTAATTAATTTTATGTTTGTAATCTTCACTTCCATTCACTGACAAGGACAAGAACTGTTCATACAAAGGTAAGTCTCCTTCGTGGAGGATTACGCTGTTGGGAATTTTTGTTTTCTGTCCAGTTAGGAGCAAGAGGAAGTATTTTTAAATGCTCTGTGAAAGGAAATTGTGCCTGTGTGCTCACCCCACTTGGTAGGCTACTCCAGAGCTATGGATGCTGTCAGTCCCTCCAGATCTAATGCTTCTAGTAGGTGGATGCCTTAAAATGGTATGCCATAGGGAAAGCCCTGTGCTCCAGTGAACAGGGAGACTTTTGCAGGGATCTGTGTCCCCCGTGTTTGACTGAGCTGGCAAATTCCAGCAAAATGGCGGTTCTGTCAATCTTCCAGTTTCTCCTGGACTTGGCTAGGGGCTCTGGGGAGAGGGAGGGGAAAGGGCAGCTTGACTGTTTGTTAGCCATTGTCAATTCCTGTGAAGTCTGGTAGAGAAACCTTCATGTCATGTTAAGGAGAGTGCTCCCCCTGACAAATCTCAGTGATTATTATGTGCATCATATGTTAAATGTGATTCGTTCTGATTCTGGGAGAACATTAAGCAAAAATATTTGCAATACGAAGACCCTTCCCAATAGGATTGCAGAAATGTGGCTAATATGCTCAGATACAGTCGTGGTTCTTTCATTTTTGCTTTCATTTTACATTTTATTGCAGTTGTTAATTGTGATTTTATAATAAAAATCATTATGTAATTATATAAAAAAAAAAATCTTACTAAACCACTGTGGTTTTCCATTACCATGTTCTTACTGAAAGGTGATCTTCTACCTGCTGATGGGATATTTATTCAAGGAAATGATCTTAAAATTGATGAAAGCTCTTTAACTGGAGAGTCAGACCAAGTCCGCAAATCTGTTGACAAAGACCCAATGCTACTGTCAGGTAAATCACCTGAATTCTTGCTGAGTTATCTTTTATGCACTGCGTTGTTCAAGGTTTGTTTTACTGTGTCTTTCCACGCCATCAGGTTTTGGTGACCTAGGTGCAACTGATCATTTGAACCCAGACACTGGCCTTGTCTGTCTGTCATTCAAAAGACATGCTGCTGTTTTCTGGTTGTGTGCAATTTATTCCTGATCATCATACTTGCTTTATAAAGTGAGAAAGTAATGGAACATTGTCAGAGGAAAAGTATCACTTAGGGAAATAACCATTGTTTCAATTCATCATATTCTAGTTTTAATTTAACTGTTAAATTTCAAAGCCTTTTAAAGTCTCTTTAAACACTTTTTATGTATGTGTACTAGATACAATAGAAAAAGAATGTGCTTAGAAGGAAATGGATATACTAAAATATTACAGGCTTGACATGTGTGGTAAATTCACATTATTTGTAATACTTGTATTTTGTAATATAGTTACATACAGTAAATCAGTTGAATAGAATGTCATTTTTTAATTCTAATAAAGATAGTTTCTAAATAGGTTGGTTGTCAATAGAGTCCAGCTGGGATGTGATCACAAAATAGCCTGCTGATCTCATAGTGATCATCAGTGTGTTATAACCTGAAACAGTCATTTTCAAATACGTTTGAACTTTTTATTCATGGAAATGATTCTCTTTGCTGTCTGATAGTACAGTCAGCCAAGAGTCATCCCAGATAGAATATTGATGTTGCAATGCAGCACTTAAGTACACATTCCTGCAGAAATCTTGCACCCATCCTGCCTCACTGAGCTGGTGTTTCCCAAGCAACAGCTGTTGGGAGAAGCTTTTGTTCAGAAGAGACAAGTAGCAACAAGTAAGGATGTGACATTTTTTATTGAATTAACAGTGCAAATCCTTTCCAAATTTAAAATCAGACATGACTCTGAGATTGACTCTGAGTATGAGATTATGCGTGTTTGTATAAATTATGGAATTGTGGTCTGGTAAAAACATCAGATTTCAATCTTAAGATAAAGTGATTGCTTATGTTATTTGTGGACTTGCCATTGCGACAGACTTCATGTTACAAAAGACCATGTTAATTAATTAATCTTTAGCAAGCTCCAAGCATCTTTCTGCCTGAAACTGTCTATTAAAAATGATATTTTTTTTTTCCAAAGGACACAAAAAATTCGTATTGCTTCTGAGAGTAAAACAGCAAAACAAATTTCTTTAGCTGTTTTAGGAAAAAAATTCCTTTGTTTTCTTTAAAAATATTCTGGTTTTTATTTGTTAAATGTTTTTGCTGCAGTGTCCCTGACAAGTGTATGCCTTTTGCTGTTCATGTTGTAAAACCCCAAGTTTTTCCAAATTACAAATGTCTGAAAAATGAGTTTGCACCTCTTCAGTTGAGGCTAATAAAGATTAGTGAAGGAGCTGCAGACTCCAAAGGCTGCATTTGTGGGAAGAAGACATTTGCAGGCAGGACACACATAGAAATTCTGAATAGTGGGAACCGTGCCACTTCTGAATTCTTGTGGCCCTCTGGCTCCTTGACGTACTGTAAGGTAACTTGAAGAAGTGTTCTGGCTTTTATAAGTAGTGCATGAAACTACTGACTGTTGTTTTTGCTAGATTTACAATAATTTGATTTATCCCACTAGTGCAGATATTTAGGCTTAACTTGATTGTAGATTAAAAAATTCTCTTGGAGATGCTTTCCAGTGTGTAAACAGGGAGGCCTGTAGTGATATTTGGAGGAAGGGTAGCTCACTGTTCCTGTTCTGTACAAAATTTGTAATCTAATGTTCTTCTTGAAATATTGGTGCATTTTTTTAGCCATTTCTTTTTTCTTAGCTGGTAGTTGTAATGTTTTGTAAATATAACTTCATAACTGGCATAAAATTTTCATTTTAAAGGGATAATTTTAATAATGATATTTTCTTCTAGAAACTTCTGTCATGAAATATCATAGGCTTTATCAATTAAGATATCCTGTTGTTGAATTCTAGAGGTTTTCTAATTATGATCTTTCCATTGATACATAAATTGAATTAGATTAATTCCTAAATTGAATCAGATTTTTTTTTGAATACCTGCAGATTTCAGTGGTGGCTGTGAAAAACAATGAAGGTATTTCCCTGAAAGGCATGGTCGGAAGAGAAAGGGAAAGCAGTCAAGTTAGGAGAAAAGATGTTTTTGCTTCCCAAAACTCAAATTTCTTTGCTATGCAGAGAGAAATTTGTCATTATGTTTTTATTGCAGAGTTAAATAAACTCTTCATTTTTCTCTGTTACTATGTAATCTCTATTGTGATTACAAAGAAGGTGAAGAAATCATATGATATTTTAACAAGCACTGCAAACACCTTTGTTCCATACTTAATACTACTGATTAGTAAGTCATGTGGTGTTAGAACATACCTGAACTCTATTTGCTTGGGAGCAGAGTTGGTGATTTGAGATTCTATCATGCAAAAAACTACCTTCTCCCATAGATACAGTGCAATGTTTAATCCCAATGATGCGGGAGCTGATGTGCCTGCTGGAAATTGTCAGTAGTCCAAAACCAAAAGCTTGGAAACCACCATGTCTTTCAGAGAAGGTTTGACCTGGTTTAAAAACAGAATTCCTGTTGGGTCTTAGCCTAGACCTGTATTTTTATAAAATTTGTTTAAAGAAAAAAGAAAAACCCACAAACCAACACCCCGCAAAAACATCAAACAGACCTTAAATTTTCCTCTTATCTTTGCACCCTTAAAGATGTAAGTAAGCTATCTCCAGGGAGGCAGTTGGAATTTAGACAAATATTGCCAGTATGTTGCTTGCCACTGTTCTCCCTTAATCATCTATTGGAAAGGAAAATGGGTCAGGAATAACTGAAAAAAGGTAACATTTGAAATGCAGCCACAGTTTGTTTTGTGACTCTAAATTTGGTGAAAGATAAACACCCTGAATCAGGAAATATTATTTTCACCATTGGCACCTGAAACAACATTTTTAATATTCAATCAGTTTTAATGACATAATTAAACTAAATGAGTTTCTGTGCTTAATATCCTGTTTAATCATCCAGATAGTCTTTTACTGTACTTGAGAAGCAATTCTAAGAGTGCAAGTGCTGACTAAACCAGATGGTTCATTTCCATCTGTACATAGCACATTTGGTACCGTCTAGGAAGGCAGAAATGGAAATACAGACTCTGATACACCTGAAACCAAAAGAACAGCTTCTGTTCTGTAGTTCCACTGTACTTCTGTCTAAAACATTTTCCTTCTTTTAGTTCATTAACAGAGAGTTGCACGCATGGTGTAGCATAAGTCGTTGCATCAAAAGTCATCAGCTTTAACAAGACTGTGGTGATGTTAAATTTCTTTGCAATGAGCGTAGGCATGTATCAGCCAACAGATGAAGATGGCTTGAGTAACCAAGCTGACTGCAACTTAACTGTCTTGATTGAAGCTCATGTGCCCTTTAAGTTTTGTATAGTGCAAAGATGGCAGAAATCAGTGATTCCTAAATAAATAAGTTTTGAATACGAGTCTAGCCACAGTATTCCACACAGTGAAGTATTTTGGTGTACTACGTATTAAAATAGTTAACATTGTAAAAAACACCTTATAATGCTTACTGTTTAAAACTTAATTTGATTAAGGTATGAAATAGTTAGGTAGAGGAGCTCATCTAGTGTTGTTCTTACTGAACTAAGACTGACAGAACATCCCTTTATCCTAACCTAAATTTTTCAAATGCGTATTTCTATCAATGTGCAACAAGGATTTGAAACAAATCAAACGGTTTATTCAAGAACAAATAAACAATAGAAACCTCTTGGTAATGGTGCTTTGTTAGATTTTGGAAATAAAAAGCAAGCTTGGTTAAGGAATCGGGTCAGTTATTGCCTGGAGAAAAGTAGTTCTCAGGTCTGCCTTAATGCCCTGCCAGAAAATATTCCAAGCTAGGCTTCTAGCACAGCAGAAATTTTCAGAACCGCGCAGCTAACTTCAAAAATTACAAATTATTTGGATATATTGAAATTACTTGTGGATGAGTTTTTTTCTGGAAAACTCTTATATTTTTTTCAAAGAGGATATTCTGATGGTTGGTTCACTTTATTATTAACTTAAATCACCTTTTAATAATTGCAGTGACTAAAACAGTTGTTTAGATATGCTGATAGAGAATTTGTGTTCACCACGAGTTTACTGGAAGTAGCAAAACAGTATAAAACCCTCAAGCTGGCATGCTCTGGTTTTCTTTTCTTGTTTTTCAGCCCTATTTCCAATCTATTTCACCAGTACTATTATTAGATTTTAGGGGTTTCTGAGCAGTCTCATGTTAAGTTGCATTTTTGTCTGAAAAGTGTGTGCTGTAATAGGTTCCTTAACTGTCTAATCTGTTCATCTGTTTTCTTACTAAACTGGAGTTGTTCCTTTTCTGCCTTGGAATATTCACCATTGATCAACTTCATATTAAATACTCAGCATGTGAAAAAATGTATTTTACTAAGATTGAAAAATGAGTCTTGAGAGGGAAAGAAGTCAGTCGACATGAAATTGAAATACATGCTTAGTGTGCAGATCCGTGAAAAACATGCCTTCCTTGTGGAATTCCATTTATATAACAGCAGCTGATTGCCATCATAGAGCCCATTTCTTTATTCAAGCTAATACAATACTGTTTAAATGATGAAACTGCCAGAGCTAGGTGGAAGGAGGTTCAGCTCTTTGGTTTAGCTTAGATGCTGAAGAATTTTTCCAAAAGTACTAGTGGAACATAATCTGATGATAAATTAGTACCTGCTCTAAAACATGCTTTTGTATGCACCTCAACAGTTTTGGATTATGTTTTACAAGACTAGTGTTAAGAAAAGGTTCAGAAAGGCATTGCAAGACAAGACATTTTTGCCCTTTCCAGGTATGCAGATATGAGGTTGAGATCTGGTGGGTGCATGTTTTTTCTTAATAAAGCTGTTTTTGAAATATTGGTGTGCATGCCATTTTTTGGAGGATATTTCTACTCACATTATAGTCCAATACAGAAGAAGATTCCTTCAAAACAAAATATAGGAACACTGAAAGCAAGTTCTTAACTAAAATATATTTTAAATGGTGTTACATATTAAAGGAGATTCCTCTAAATTTCTGAGTTAATTTCAGACATTTTCTGTTTTGTCTGAACCAGTACAACCAGGTATACTCTGGTTTTTAAAGGTCTTTTCTGTTCCTTTAAACTTAAATGTAACTTGGTTTTTGTTGTTTGGGTGGTGGTCCTACTTTATGTGTTTGTGATGTTTTGCTCTATTGTATGGAAGAAAGCAGGTGTCTCTTTAAGGAACCTAATTTTATCTCAGAAATCCACAGGAACAGTTCTCAATGCACTGAGAAGGTCTATTGCCTTTTTAAAAAAAAAAATACATCTGACCATTAGTGTACTTTTGTTTTTATTTGGCTCATTTCTGCTGAAATTTTCTTAGTGTTCTGATGAGATATCTATGCTCTCAAATTAGGCTTAGTCTTGACAGATGTTCTCTCGGTTCTCTTTTCCTTTTAAGAACATGAGAGATTTTGATTATTTAGAGAAAGATATTTTGGTTATAAATAGGTAGTTGCATTGCTTAGTATGTTCTAGGACAGCAACTGGATGAGCAGTAATAAGAAAATGGGATTTAAAAAAAAAAAGGATTGCAAGTGTATGTGTGTACATATGTATATATATAAAATATTCATAGAATAGAATCATAGAATCATTCAGGTTGGAAAAGACCTTTGAGATCATCAAGTCCAACCATCAAACCTACTCCACCAAGTACACCCCTAAACTGTATCTCCAAGCACCACACCTAAACGACCTTTAAACACATTAAGGGATGATGACTCCACCACCTCCCTGGGCAGCCTGTTCCAATACCTGACAGCCCTTTCAGTGCAAATTTTTTCCTAATGTCTAGCCTAAACCTACCCTGGTGCAGCTTGAGTCCATTCCCTCTTGTTCTTTCAGTAGTTACCTGTGAGAAGAGACCAGCACCTACCTCTCTACAAGGACACAGGTCCATATATCTTTCTTTTTTTCAGCTTTTGAGATAACTCAATGAAATGAATCTATGTAGGTGAGGATGAACCCAACAGAATGTTTTGTAAAAAGGGAGGAGAGAAAGAATCTTTCCGTGGCCATTCAGGTTTAGTAGATCTGAATGCCCAATGAGATTCTCCATGAGAAATTAATTATATTCCCCATTTGCTCAATGCAACAGGCTCACAATTCAGTTGGTTAAAAGCCATTTTGCAGGAGTTTGCAGAAAGCTTGTTCCAAGATTTCTTTTTCTTTTTTTTTTTTTTTTTTTTACTATGGCTTCAGGTGTGCCCTGCAGTGGTACACTTCAGAACTACAGGCATCAGTGAACAACTTCACTAGCTTTAAAATACTGGGTGGTAGTTAATCGTGGTAGTGGGTAAGTGACGGACAAGATAGTTGAGAATAAGCATATGAGAATTTTTACCCTGTTGGCCACAGAATTGTATAGGACAAGTCAGTTAATGACTCTACCTAATTCATGCTGTTACAGAATGAATGAAACAGGGATGTTGTCTTAAGGAAGGTAAATGGAGAACCATACATTCATGGCAAACTGGGTAATTGTAGAGCAGTACAATGTAACTTGTGAAGGGAGGTGAGGATCTAAGGAACAATAGATTATAACCCATCAAAGAATAATAGTTTGTCACAAATGCTGCAGTGACAAGGCAAAGAGTAAAGAGAGCATTATAAGCAGTATAATTGGTTTATTACCACAATGGTCAAACTGTTTAGTTGACTTAAAGACTCTTAACCATCAGAAGAAGAGTAAAAATTCTTTCTCGCTCCATGCACCCACCTCCCCCATCCCACCACAAAGGAAAGTGTAATTACTGGACTGTGTTCTCATTCCATCTAGTCTCATTCTTCTGGTGCCCCACAGCTGCAAGTCTGGAATAATGACTGGTCTTAAAATATAATTTATTTAGAACTTAAGCACCTAGGATTAAAAGCAATTGTTAAATAAGAGAATACTTTCTGAGCAGGGTCTAGTTAACCATGTGTCCATGCATACTTCACTTGGATGAACTATAAATAATGTTTGGTAAACACTGGATAAACTATAAATATGTATTTGGGTTTTTTTGTATGCAATGATTTTTTTCTCAAGGCTAATGGTTTGTGTGTTACGGTCTATTTTCATAGATTCCAAGCTACTTCATTCTTCAAATATAGGAGTGTTTTAAAAAACCTAAGCCCAGTAAACTTTTAATCCCAGCTTACTCTGTCAACTTTGTGTTGAGAAGCGTTTGCTTTTCCTTTGTGTTCTCCCAGCGACATACACTTAATAGGCATAACATAATTTTCTGCTACTAGAGGATAAAATATGAAGTCTATCTCAATGCAGAGCTTTATCTGTCAGTACTTTCTGATCAACATGTATTTTTTTTTCATCTGTTTCATAGGTGCACTACTGAACTGCTTTATATCTTTTAAAATTCACTACCTGCTAAGGATATCTCTCTTCAAACATTTTAAAATATTACTTCAATAATGAACTTCTTAGATTAAGACTTTGTCACCATATGAAATGACAAATTAGTAATTTCATGCCATCCTTGGCACATTTGTTCCTATGCTTCAATGACAGGTTTTTTCAATAAGCTTTTAGTAACTGGCATTAAATACGTGTCGTAACAATAGGCTGTTCCTTGATTTCAAACTTTTTTTAGAAATAGCCAGTGTGCAATTGCATAGACTGATCTTTTCCAAATCCTCTGTTATAAAATTTTTCCAAAATGTAAATCAGAGTGTTTTAGATCATTTCTAGGAATTTCTATATGCTTGTGTTTGCACAACTCATAGCAAAAGGTTTCTAAGAGGCTGTGATCTTAGATGCATCTAACAATAGAGGAATAAGAGCTGTAAATAAAGCATTTCTATACAATAAAGCATTGAAATATTTCTCAAAAGGCATTTACTTAATATAATGAAAAAATTACCTAGTTAAACAAATGATACTTCTCAGAAAAACTTAATGTATGTTATGATTTGATTTAGAGTAGTAGAAATCTCTCATACTGAATTTGTTTTAAGTGTACATCAGGTTCTTCTTGCTGTTGGGGAATCATGTGATTTAATTAAACATCTCCTTGAAGATTTTTCTCTGTATTGATTTTTCAAGTTTGAAGATGTGAAATTGTCTTCAAAAATATTCTTTTTCTATGCCTGTAAATCAGCTGTAACTGAGGAAGATGAGGGAAATTGCACACGTATTTTCATTTCGTTTATGATACGGTATTCCATGTACAGTCAGTGTAATCTTGACTAGAGTCACAGAGGAATGTTTGTAGAACTCTGAAAAAATATTTTCAAAATTTCAGTAATTACTGTCTTCCAAGATTATGTAAACTTGGTTAGTGGCAACTTTTCTTTTACAAAGGGATTCTGATGTGTGTGATTAATGAATGTGGAGCCGAAGATCTGCAGTTATGCATCCATTCTTGTTTGAGGATAGTACACAATAGGGACTATTCTTGATATGTAATTATAATGGCCTCAATATAGATTTTTTTAAGTACTATAGTGAAAGTCTTGCATAAAATATTTAATCGTTGTTGTTTTTATTTATATAAACTTATATATAACTTACATTGCATATTTTCAGGTACTCATGTCATGGAAGGCTCTGGAAGAATGCTTGTAACTGCTGTGGGTGTGAATTCTCAGACAGGCATCATCTTTACTCTGCTAGGTGCTGGAGGAGAAGAAGAAGAAAAGAAAGATAAGAAAGGTAAATTTCACAACACATAAGGATGCTCCAAAGAAGGCTTTTGGGCTTTGTGTAGCTAGAGCTCTCCTCCATTCTTGACAAATAAATATGATTTTTATAAACTTCCTTTTTTGTATACATTTTTCTCATTATATGTCACACAGAAAAAAAGCAAAAGCTGTTAACCAATAAATACATTGGATAACAAGAGGTTTTTCCAGTGTGAAATTGCAGACTCTCAGTACATAATAAAATGCAAGGGATAATAAAATGCAAGGGAATACACGGCAGACTCCCATTGCCATGTCTTCTTTACATAAATCTATACTCACCTAAAAGTTGCGAAGGTTTTGCTCTTGTGCATTTACATCCACGTAATTTATTTTTTTTCAGAAAAAAAACTTGGCCGTGGAAATAGTGTCTGTCTTTGAACTTCAAGAACAGAATAAAGATTAGATGTGGCTTTTTGCTAGCCTGCTTGTTCAATGTCAGTAGCTGACTTTAGAGACATTTTAATTTCTTAAGGTGTAAAGGTCAACCTAAGTATAGTAAAAGACAAGAAAGTAGCAGTAAATGTTAACAGAGTTTAACTTCGATGTCCTGTATCAATTAATGAAATCAAGAAGTCTTTTTAGACTTTTCACCTTATTATAGTGTGATTTCATAAGCAATTGATAATTTCTGGGTTGCACACTAAGCAGAAATGTGACTTAGTGTGTGTCCTTCCCAGTTTTTGTTCATACAGTCTTGTAAATTGTTCAAGTTTACTTTCTGAATTTTGTTCCAAGTTTGTTCTAAGAATATTCATCTTTCAGATAAAGGGCTAATTAATATGTGGCGTTTAGATATTTCTACTCTTTTTAGTGCTTTTCATGATTGATAAAAAAGAGTAGTTGTAGCTTTACTGAACGTTTTACTTGGTATCTGTCAGGCAGTGTGATTCCACCTTTTTTTTTTTTTTTTCATTTCCATGCTTTTAATTTGAAGCTGCAGATAGGAAGCCCAAATTCAAATGCTTTTCATGACCTACAGTTTCCATTTCTGAGCATGTTCAGCAAGTGGTTGCACTTGACTCCATATTTCTCTGAGGAAATCCCTTTCCCTTGGTGACACTTTATGAAATGTATACCATTTCATTTCTACACAGAAATGCAGAATACTGATTAGGCATGGTAAGTTCTAGGAACATTAAAATGAGAAAGACTGCAACTTCCCAAAGTAAAACTCTTTCATGTCAGACTAGTTTTGAACAATACCTTAGAGTCTAATCTTGCTAACATTATGAGAAGGACTGCTAGAGACAGACCTTTTGAGATCTGGCAGCATCTGTCTTGGCAGTGTCTAAGGATACTGTAGGTGAGAAGGAGCAACTTCAGTACCTGTTTGAAAGTCAAAGCTGTCTGCCCTGAGGTCCTGTGTTCTAACTGGGTTGGCCTTCTCTGTATGTTATTTTGCTCAGGACACTGGTGATTCTCCCATGTTTCGATGCAGATAGCCTTGAAAGACAGGGAGAGAGAAATCAGAGGTAGCAGAATAATGCACTGCGCTGTGGTCATAACTTACTACCCAGAGCCAGAGATTCTTACAGAGGTGTGTAAGAACTTGTTGGGCAGACACTGCATCTAATTGGGTATAGCTGCAATACCAGGAAAATGCCTTCACATTTCCTAATGTTGCTGGCAGCTTTGTGCTACTGCAGAGAAGTGCCTGGGCAGAGCTGGTTGCAGATTGAGATCCAAACTCAAATAACATACTCTTGTATATAAACCTGCAGTTCTCTGAAATCCTGCCAGTCATAAATGTTTGTTTCAGTCTTATGTGGGCATATGCTTTTATTATTCATTAACATTTTGTAAAAATCATCATACAGGTGTGAAACAGGAGGATGGACACCAGCTTCCAGGTAGAGTAAGAATTGTACCACATGAAATGAAAGGATGAGGCTTTTAGCCAGCAAGCTTTGATGCAAATCAGGGTTGAAATAATGATTAAAATAATTGTCTTTGAATCAGTCCAGTTAAATTAGAGAATAATTGCAAATCAACAGGATTGTTCGTGGCAGACATTTAAGTGTGCACGCATTGTTGGTGCTGCATATCTTAATGTTAAGCTTGAATAATCACTTATTCTCCATAAGTAAATTACAGTGTATTAAATGTTGGAATGCATGATTTGCTGTTAGCAGTTCATGCTGTGCTGGTTAGTATGAGTATCCAAATGGAATAAAGGAATAAGCGTGAGTAACTAAAACAATTTAAGTTATTGCCATCACAGTAATCAAATTTGCAATTGAAATTTTCATGAATGTAAATGCACAGGGTTTGTTTTTAAATCCTGCATAATGTTTATTTTCTTCTCCCAATTTACTATTTGTGAATAAAACAAGACCAGCTTTCTTGAATAACAAACCAGTACAGTGTGAAACAGTCACTATGGGTCAAGTACTGAAGAAGTTCAAGAGTCTCAAGAACCTTCAAGTCCTCAAGATTCATTATAGGACTTCCGTGTTCTGTTGTTACAATTAACCAAGAGAAACAAGAAAAAACTTACTTTGTCTATTATTTGTAGAGACTAATTTTCTAAACTCTAGTATAAAAAACACAATAAAATGATAAAATCTTCAAGTTTTTTACCTTGCTGTTAGGAAAGATTTCTTGACCAATTTCTCTAATATGCAAATAATTGCTGAAACCAAAAAGAGGATTTTATTTTCTGATACTTTTTTCATTTCACCGCAAAAACAGGCAATTATGTAATGTCTATTGTTTGGATTTAAAAGAAGACATTATTCTCCTCAAGGCTATATTTGCCATTTCCACATACAATATTAAAAGTTTAATGTTTCTACTCAGATCAGTGTGCATATTAACTAGGTTGTGGCAGGACATAGATTGAGCCCATGTTAGACTGGGATGTATCAGCAATAATACATCATAATATGCAACATTACATAAAATAGAATATATGTAGTGTTGTATATGCTATGTGGTATGCTGCATATTTTAAAACTACCCATGCATTGCCTAAATTCATTAACTCAAGGGAAATACTTCAACCATTTTAATATTTGTAGAACGTTATATTAAAGTTAAAAAAATTATATGTAAAAGGACCAAAGCAATGCAATGTACATAGTGCTGTGTACAGTCAGTTCTCATTAACTTTGTTAAATGTCTTTCATATTTATTTATTTAATTATTCTTCTTCCATGTATGAGTTTTTGCCTCACTTTGTAGCACTTTCGTAATGACATTTTGCTTTTGAAACTTATGTTAATTAATTTAAAACACGTTGATTTTGCAAGAAACAAAGCCATAGTATGCTATAAATGGTTTTTGTTTTGTCATATGCATTTGTTCATGTTGTTATTATTATTATTTATTGGTTTTTTATCCATTATTGCTCAGTAGATTCTTCCCATCCCTCCTCCCACACTCCTTCAGCTACAGATGGTGCAGCAGGTGAAAATGCCACTGATAATGCAAATGCCAGCTTAGTCAATGGTACGTCAAGAACACCTAGCTTGTTTTATTTGTTAAATTTATCTTCTGACTATATAAGATTCCCTCTTCCTTTAATGAGCTGCACAGATGCTGTATGTGCATGTGATTACCCTCTGAGAGATCCTACTCCCTAAACTCTATAGGAACTTATAAGAGATGCCACAAAGATGCTGTGACTTACTTTATTCACACAGAATTAAGTGTGGGAGAGGAAGAAGTAGGATTTATGATCTATTTGCCATTAATTAAAACAGCAGTTAAAAGGAACAGTTAAGTAACGCTAATTTCAAAACTTCTGAGTTGCCTTTACATCAAGTTTTATTGTCAAGCTGTTTACACGTTTGTCAGCATAGATCTGAAGAGCAACACTGTGATACATGGATTATCACTTCTTTTCTTCTGATGTGGCACTCTCATAGGTATTCATATGGTCTTCGTGTAGTTCGTAGAAATAGTGCTGGGATCAGGAATCTGGCTCAATTTCAACTGACAGTGCGTTAGGAGTAACTTTTGCTGCTTTGAGCATCCTTTTTGGAAGAGACTGACTGAAAAGTTATGTTTCTGGATATCTGTGTGTGCCCTTAGGTAGTGATCATTTAATGAGCCTGCCTGTATTCACTAAAAAGACAAAAAAATTACTGTAGTACAGATTCTTGACCCCACTTCTTAGTATGCAAATGTTTCAGTATCTTGACTAATTCTAATTAAATAGAAAGGATCAATATTAGTTTAGGCATCAGCTGTATTTTTCTGATAATCAGATACATTAGTCTTTATTTGCTATAGAAACCTTTCGCTCTTGTCAGTATTACTGGTGCTGTACAAAAGTAATTCTACTTTTCATTGCGTTGCTGATTGATAGAAATATTTTTCTGTGCTGGTCAGTAGGTGTTGCATTATGCATGTGAAACTAGAGTCTCTGACATAGCCATACCAAGTACTAAACAGTACTGAGGTTTACTGGTGTAACACTTTATTTAAAGCAATGATATAGGAAATCTGTGAGCCTATTTTAAAATAATTTTTTTGTAATTTAAAAAAGCATATAACAAGATTTAAAACTTTACTCCTGCATATTCTAAGTTTGCTGGAAACAATCTCTGCATCTCGCTGCAAGACAGGAACCTGTATCCTGGTTCCAGCAGCCCAATTTAATATTCCATAGAGACCAACAACCAGGAAATTAGTGATGAATATTTCATTCTCCATTCTCTATGCTCTATAATTCTACTCTGTTGTGTGTAAGACAAACATACGCATACAACAAACTCTTCAGATACCCTCCCTCAATCGCACTGGAGACTGCAATATTACCTTTATGCTGAGTCCTGCAAGTGGCTGAGTGCTAAGTTAAGTATCTGCTTAAGTACTTTGCTGAATGAGAACTGCTGCTTAGCAAGATGCAGAAATGAAGTTATTCTAACGTGGTCTTTCTGTTAGCTAGTTTTAGTTGCCTGGTAAATATCTGTTGTGTTTAGTCTTAATGCCTGAACTTAATATGGAAATTGAGTTCCAAGGGTTATTAAATCAGTGTCTTAAGTATGTGATTTTCCGTCATAATCTCTCCCATCAGAAACAGTAGTTACTGTCCCTGTTTGTCTTGAAATTGGGAGATACATACTCAATTCTTTTCAGTGCACAAAGTGTAGAACCCATTTTTTTGTGCAGCTGAGTATGTTTTTGCTTTTAACTCCTCTGAGGTGAGGTTGTTGAATTAATTCTGCAGGTCTTTGATTATCATGGAGAGGAGATACTTTCCACAATTCAATTTATCTGACATTGTTTTCAGAGGAGCGACAAGACTTGGCAAGTAGAGTTGCCAAATCTTGAGTGGTTTGAAATTGTCTGGGAAATTGCCAAAGTCTGATTTCTGTTTATACTATACATTTTTCTTGTTAGCAGTGACTATGAGTTAGAGAATACTGAAAATGTAGATGTGTTTTGCAGGGGGTTTGGAGGGGAGAAAGGAAGGAAGAAAATAAATTCTAAAGTAAGGAGAGCAAGTTCATGTAGATATTTTGTCAGTTTGAGTGGAATTAATTATTTCAATAATGTCTGAGAATTATCCCTGAGATGTGACTGGGAACAAGCATTTTTACCCAAAGTCTAATACCTCTGTATAGAAAATACCTTCAAATAAGAAAAAATTATTATATACTTAAATAAGTACTTAGCTCAGGAAATACTATTGCTTGCTGCTTGAAAATCAACACATTACCATTTCAAACAAAATACTGTTATTGTCTTACTTGTTGATACACAGTTGACACAAAAGAAGTATTTTCTTTCCTGTCAGTGAGCTTATAGTAATCAATTCATACAGGTTTGTGACATAGCCTGGTTGTTATCTGCTGTATCGAAGGAACTATCATAAATTCTGTTGGGTTCTAGTAGTTGAGGTTAAAATACATAATTGTTTTATGGTCTCTTTGTTAAAACGATGGACAATATGTTCAGTTTTTAAAAGGTAACAAGTTAAGATTATAAGCAGATCAGAAAATTTTACGGAAAGGTAGTAATTAATGAAAATTCATCTAATTTTAAAGTGTCGTATTTAGAAAAGGTAAAATTTTCAACAGAAAATAGGGGAAGCAACAATCACTGTTTACAGCCTGTTTACCCCTTAGAGAAAGGAGTGCTTATCATTGTCCAGGAGAGCACTACGTGATTGCTAAATCAGGATTTCCATGTTAGGTTGTTGGGTCTTTTGGAGCATCTGGTACTCAGAAGATTCATTACTTAAAATTATATTCTGTTAGAGAAATACCATACCAGACTCAGAGAAATGTCTTAGCTGAAATACTTTACATCTGCTGTTAATTCTGTCAGTGCTGACATTTGTTCAGTGCTGTTCAATTCCTGCAAAGCAATTTTCAGTTTTAATATATTTTGAAGTATTTACTAAATTGAAAGTGAAGTTATTCAGTGAGCGCATAGAAGAATTATCTAAAGCTTCCTATGTGATACAGTGGAATCAGATTTATTCTTTTGTAGTTAACCTGTGTTTTACTAATGCGTTGGCTCTGATACCACACTACATGAAAGAATTCCTAATGATCCACTTCAGATATGTTTGATATCACTTTTCCCCCTATGTATAGATTTGTGTCTCTTCTTATAGCTCTAGAATATAACTGACTTGGCATGAAGAGGGCTGTAACTCATTTCTATTGCAAGATGAGACATTCTGGAAAATCAGTAGGGTATTTTATGGTTTTTGCTCCATCACAGCACATGAGAACACAACTCGATTATCTGCTTTAGTTGATTCCAAGCAGTTCCTCCAATGAACAAATAAATTCTAGTGCCAGTGATAGGTCTTTGTTATTTTGTATCATTGACTCTTCAGAAAGGGCTAGGGGATGTAAAAGGGAGTCTTTTCTTGGAAAGTTTATTTGGAGAAGTAGCTGTCTTGTGGACTAAGAGCTTTGGCAGCAATGGTGCCATGAGTATGTTCCAATAGACAGAAATTTTAGTAAGGCAAAGGCAACGCGCAAAACATTTTATATTCAAATTCAAGCCCTTCAAAGCAAGTTCAGAATACAAGCCATGGTAGGAGGCTCTATATTCTTTTCTAAACCTTCCAATTTTTCATCCTTGCTTAGAAAAGTGATTAAAATAAGCTCAGATGATTTCCTCCAGATTGCAGAGCCCAAGCACCGTTCCTTTTACTTATTTCCAAAAAGAAAAGAAGAAAAAATTGCAAAATTATGTAAAAAAAAAAATCTCTTTGAAGCATTATATGTAAAAATATTATCAAAATATTAATACATATCCTTTTAATATTTCTAAAAAATGCACACAAGTCATAAAGATGGGATAACATTTCTGGTCCTGGCACTAACTGAAAGGAGAAAGGATCTCTCAGCAGTAGTGATTCTATCATCTTAATTTCTTTCTTAATTTCTTCCTTCGTTTATAATTTATAGTGAAGTGTGGGCTTAAAATTATTTGGAACAGGAGGAAATAAATCCTTTACAGCATTCTTTTCTTTATCGTAATTACCTAAATTACCTGTTCTTGGTTATTATATCTAAATAATTGGAATATAACTAGCTGTGATGACTTTTTGTCCCCCAATGACCTAAATGCAGTAGCTGCTGACCTTAAGAATAGATTTCTTAAATACCGAAGCTTACATTGTTGTTAACGATTGTCCTTTTGTATACTGGTATTTTTAGGTAGCCAGGGTAGAGGAAGTGTTAGTGTAATTCATTAGAACAATTATGATTTCCTTATTAAGTTGCAAGTAAATATCATAAAATTAAATACTTTAATGTACATAGAAAAAACAGTGTATTTTATGTTTGCCAGTTAGGAAAGTCATGGGTTTGGGTTTTATTTTGTTTTTTAAGCTGAAGAATCTTCAGTTATACTGCTGTAAGATTTTGAATTGTATTCTGAAAAAGGAGCTATACAGCAGGACATAAAGCAGACTGCCTGCTCTAAATTAATGTTTTCCAGTTCTTAAAGAAGGCTTTATCCTCTAGCCAGAAATCAGAATCCCTAGAGATGTTTTATGTCTTCCTCTCATTTTAATAAAAACCATTCCAAGAAAAACAGCCATTAGGCAGATATCAGGTTCAACTATGCACTGTATGTAAAAATTTTTAAGGAAATTTCACAATGAAAATGACCTTGGTTTTGTTCAGGTTCATAGATTTGTGTGTCATGGCAAAATATAAGCCTTTGGAAGGCAGATACTGCCTTTTTAAAAGTCAGATTGTAGCCAAGGTGGGAATAGACAAGGAGTTGATGCTACATGGTTTACTTCAGCATACTTTAGTAATCCGAGTACTGAGAAGATTATATGTAGCAAGACATCCCTTCCTTTACAATAATTCTGTGCTTTTGAATTTCTCATTATTGGTATTAGTATGGGCTGAAATGTTATGGTGACAGATTTGGAAATTTTTGTTCTTTATGAGAGGGAAGTTTTTAGTGATATCCCAGTTACTGAAAATACTAACATGCAAGAAATGCACCTCAGCCTTACCATTTTGCTACTATATATTCACAGCATAGAGTAAAAAAATAATACAGAAGTTGAAGCATAATTTCTGCTGCTTTATTGTGCATGTCAGTGCCAGCTGTATTACTGCAGGAAGTCAGAAGAGCAAGACTTCACTGCTGTCATATTTTTTTATAAACTCTGGTGATATATTTCTTATTAGACTGCGTCAAAAATCCTGCAAAAGTGTTTTAACTATTATTTTGCTTTAGCATTATTTTTTTATTGTGCATTATACATAACTGCAAAAAGAATGTCATCCATTCAGAATGTAATATTTATAAAACTCAAGTATTCTTTTCTAAAAGATAAATTCATATATTGCTATGAAATTTTCATAAGGGATTCCACCAAGAAATTTTGATTACATTTGAAATTGTTTACTGTTATGCTGAATACCAAAGTTTTGTATGCTCTGATTTGTATTTTGCCATTTTTATTTCATACACTTCCAAATGGTGTATTTTCAGTTTAAAAAAAAAATAAAAAATAAGGACTTTGGTATGGTAAGACTACATGTAGACTATATTAAATTGGAAATTACAGATTAACTTGGCAAATCTTTTGTAAGGATAAATCTGAATATAGGATGATCACCTGCCACTGGTATTTACAGGAGTAACTTGCTAAATAGTACAACTCAGCAAGGAAGGTGTAATTTTAAAATAATATCTGATTTACATTTTTATTTATTTATATTTATTAGCACTGCTATTTATATTTTGTCTGAATTTACTAAAATAATGAATCCAATTCTGGAATACGTTAAGAAAGGCGTACTCTATACTGATGTGTGCCAAAGTTATACCTGTGGTTATTTTAAGTCCCAGCTCTCTGAAATTTCAGTTAAAATTATTAAAATTCTGCTTTCCAGTGAATTCTTTTTATTAGTTTCGCCCTCTTCATTTATGCAATTGGATCAAAAATATGTGCTGATGTTTAGTATTTTACATGTTATTACATGAACTTCACTGCAGTTCCTTGAATGTGTCCTGCTAAGTTGTCCATGCTTCTCAGTAAATGTATGATAATAATAGCTACTGATCATAAATAAGTATTTGTAACATGCTCATTACTTTTGTCTACCCTTTTTAGTTAAATTCCCATTTTCATGTTCTGTCTTGGGTGAAGACTGTTTACTGTCTGTTGTCTGTTGAAATTTTTCATCATATAGGCAAAATGCAGGATGGGAATATGGAGAACAGCCAGAACAAAGGTAATCTTTCATATTAAAGGAGGTTTTGGATTTTATTGTTAGCATATAGTTAAATTCTGTTAAAAAATAAAATTAAAAAATTGTGATTTGTGCCTGTGTATAAAAATGGCCCTATTGCTCAAACAGAATGTTAAAAAATGCCGATCAACCAAACCCGACCAAAAAAAAAAACCTACCAAAGAAGTTGTAACCTACAGAGTTTTGATATGTCAGATATTTAGAAGATCAGTATTTCTAATAAGCCATTTATAGATGATGCTTTCATGTCACAAAGTTCATTTGAATTCATTTTTCTTGTGCAAGTTGTGTATGCTACTTACCATTAGTGAATTTCGAACCCTGTTTTTGATATGTCTCATCATCTTTGGTGTTTAATGCATTGTACGGACATCTTTTCTTTTGCAGGGACAAGGTAAAGCAATAACAAAAGGAAACTTTAAAGCCAAGAGTTTATTTAGCAATATATAAACATATTATAAGGATAAATGACAGGAAGATTAAGAATCTTAGGAGATTCTTATTTCATGTACAATCTCAGGAAGAAATTGAAATAAATATTTTGCTTTCTCTGAAGAAAAGTCATGGTTCTCTTTTTATTATATGAGACACAGCTATCGTGATTTCCTTGGGTTATGCCAAATAAGTAAATTAAACTGTAACTTTCTCTTCTCAGATAATACTAAAGATTGCAAAGGTGATGTATCAGAAACTGAATAGATAGAATCAGAGATTAATAGTACAAAACTATTAAATAATATGATACTAAGTGAATAAGTTTTAAGGTTAGACAGATGAATTAGAATTCCAGGTCAAATAAGCATGGGTTTGTACAACCTGTTCATGAATGTCAAAACAAAGCTGTTTCATCTCATTCTAGTTGACTTATGTCCGTGTTCAATATGAAACAGACATATACACATATATAAACTGGAATGTCATTGCTTTTAAAAAAACCATGTCTTTCTCTTTGATAGTAAAATTCAGTTTCCTTATATTAGCATTAGCATTCTTTCCAGAAAGGATGACTTAGCCTTTAAGTTATGTGAAATTTTATGGGAGAATGATGATGGTATCACCATCAGACCCAATGGTCAAGTTACTTGAACACTGAATGCTAAAGGAAATGTTTTAAGTCTGGTATTACAGAGTGCGGTCTGCTGGTCACTGAGGTGCCCATGCAGTCAAGGGAAGTGACACACAGCTCATCTGTGGAACCACATTACCTTTAAAATGTTTTCATTAAAAGTATGATTACAAGGATGCATTGTAATCTGCGAGACAGACCAAAAATTAGAGAAATACAGTCTATTTGCTGAAGCGTTTGAGATCTGCCATTTTAGGAAATCCTGCACTACTAATGGGCTGTTACTTGCCAAGTAATTTGCAAGACATTGAGTGATATATATGTGTATAGCACAGAATGTCATTGGTGGTTTAAAAAATAAATAAATAAAAATCAATGGTGATACTTGACATGTGGCACAGTACATATCCCCACGTGTATGGAGTGCATGTGGGTATGCTTGTGCGTTTGTGCCCCTGCAGAACCCCACTGGGTCTCAGAGGGGCGTCTGTCTGTCATGGGAGTGAAGTGTAATTCTGTGCATAGGTACAATCATCTGTGTTGAAATCGGTCCCTACAACAGGTGTTGCTGGTTGAATTCAGTAAATATCAACATTAAGATAAAAGGAATGATTAATAGGTTTGGAGTAACAGTTTTGTTCTGTTATTAGCCAAGCAGCAGGATGGGGCTGCTGCCATGGAGATGCAGCCACTGAAGAGTGCAGAAGGGGGAGAGGGAGATGACAAAGACAAGAAGAAATCCAACATGCACAAGAAAGAAAAATCTGTTCTTCAGGGAAAGCTGACCAAGCTGGCAGTCCAGATAGGCAAAGCAGGTATGACTGGGTAACTGACTGAATAGCAGTGTGTTTTACTAGCAACAAAGACTTTTAAAACAAATTATTCTTAAAAGGGATAGGCCTTTTTTCTGCAATGTTTAGAAATAGGTCCTCATAATAGTGTTCCAAGGATAGCATGGGGTATTGAAAATCTTTTATTCTTCTGAAGATCTTTTATTCTTCTAAAACTTAGCTTTGACTGTCAAGAAACTGGCAGCTTTGGGCAACTTGAATTGTAATGAATATTTGAATCAAAATGAAATGTAGCTTTTCTCATAGTCTGTATTCCCAAGTGAGTAATTACACATTTAATTTCTTCTCCCCTTAGAACTTCTTAGTACACAGTTTCAGAATCTCTGATATAATCTCAAAATATCACTCACACAGTATTTCCCTCTTACGGATTCTGAAATAATTCTATTCTCTCCGTGTTCCTGCCTTCTACCCAAATATGACACATCTGTTGACTCTTGTATCCAGTACCAGCTGGTCCCTACTGTTATAAGTAGCACCTCTTCTCCAACATGTAGGTAGAAAGTGAAAATCCTTCATAATGAAATAATGTTCATTAGGTTTGGTTTTTAGTGATACTAAAGGATATTGGTCTCTATCCGGATCCTTGGCTAAGGCCCTGCAGCAGATTCCTGACTTGACCTCTGTTCTATCTCCTTCATCCTTCTTTACCAGTCTGATTTTCACCCCTGTTGTTCCTTCTCATTCCTTTCTAAGTTCTTTACATTTAGTTGATTATGTAACACCATGATGTCACTCCTGTCTCTTTGCTTGAACGGTGCATGGCTCGGAATCTATGGTTTTCATCTCTTTACTGTCCAGTTTCATGCTTTGCCCAGTTTCATATTCCTTAAGCTTCTCTACTTTTGTTTCTAGTATGCATGGATACAAAACCACTTCCTTTCTCATGATCATTAATTTCTTAGATAAGTACCTTTCTACATTGCCTTCTGATTATTACTCCATTTGGTATTTCAACAAGCATGTGAATATCACTTTTAAAGTAATTGCATAGGAATTTCTAACCATAATGTGGCAAGTAATATGAATTAAATCAATTAATCATTGCCTCATTTGTTTTTTCTTTGTCATTGGGCAATCTATGGGGATGTCTTACATTGTCATGAGTATTTGCCTGTACAGTATTTTGATGGATTTTCCTTTATTCTCTGGCATTTAGCAATCTCCCTGGCTCATCTGTTTCCTGTCAACCTTAGCATCCTTCAGCTTACCAGGTTTTTTTTTAACTTCAGTCAAGACATGAAATTTGCAGCATCCTTCTACTGCATGACCTCATTAGAGAGGAATTAATTTATTCTGAAATGGAGGCTTAACTGCTTCATAGAAACCTGTCAAACAGCAGTAATCATAGCAAGGCAAAATAGATGTTACAATGAGTTTTTATTTGTATACTCAAATCCAGGAAGAAACTTGTGGAGAAGTGCTATCTTAACAAAGTCTGTGTCATTGGGAGAGCACATGAAGTCCCTGGGATCTTTTGTGAATTCTGTGAAATATTTATTAGTGTCTCTTGTGATAGACTGTCAGTGTTGTACCTCTTTTGAGCCTCTCCTCATAAAAATATGCGCTGTTTGAGTATGTCCCTTTGAAAAGGGAAACCTTGGAAACAGTGTTATTCATCACATTTTCAAGAAAAACAGTTAAAAACTGCTCTGTGGATGATTCTGCAGTGTTGCCTCATTGTATTAAGCCAGACACATCGGTAGGGCTTTTCTAAAATATTTTATACAGCAACATAAACTACAGGACACTCTTTTTCTCAAGCCTCTTAAGATAAGCGTATTTAAAAGAAAGACAGTTGTTTGAATATGGATAGCCTAGTAATTTGTAAAAGGTGGAGGTTAAAAGGACAGATAAATGTTGTACCAGCCAAAGTAATGTACTAATTGAAAAAGATTCGCTTAAGCAACAGTGGAAGTCCTGTTGAACTAGACTGACTGAGAAGTTTTAAAGGCAGGAGTAAGATGGTGCTTAAAAGTTAATGCAGTATGATTCAGCGATTCTGTAGAATTCAGTGTTTGCTTCTTCACTGGAATGTATGGCTGCTGTAAATGTATTATAGTAATGTTTTTTCTACATTGCAAAATTTATCATTGTCATCATTGTGGTACTGGTGAAAAATGTCATGCAGAATAAAAAAATAATTTCATATCAAATTCAAATGTAGATTTCTAATTGCACATGCTTTTAATTGTGTTTTGGTTTATAGTAATTGATTATTTCTGTTTTCAGGTTTGGTGATGTCTGCCATCACTGTAATAATTTTGGTACTATATTTCGCCATTGACACATTTGTGGTCAATAAGAAACAGTGGTTGCCTGAGTGCACTCCTGTCTATGTTCAGTATTTTGTTAAATTCTTCATTATTGGTGTTACTGTACTTGTGGTTGCTGTTCCTGAGGGACTTCCGCTTGCTGTCACTATTTCTCTGGCTTATTCTGTAAAGGTAAGGAACATTAAAAATAATTATGGGAGAAAAACGCTGTTCAGTTGAGTTCACTAGTGAATTAGTCTTCAGGTTTTATCAAGTGTCATGAAAACTGGCCTGTAAATTGTGTTCAAAATATTAATGAAAGTGAAACTTTGCTTTATATTGAAAGTATTTCTGACAAAAATGCAAATACATACGTATTCTAATACATATCTTTAAAACTACATGGTGCAGGAATGTCAAACAGTAGAAACAGCTACTTACTTTGCAAGGTTACCAGGAATTTATTGAGCAGAATTTACTAAGGGAATAGTCCAGTTTTTTGATACAGAATAATTGTCTTCAGATTTTCTTGAGCAATAGTACAAAGTTTTGACAAGGATTTGAAATCTTCAGGAACACTTTTCAAATAAATTAGTTTCACTGGAGCTTTCATGTACTTTTCTTAAATGCAGTTGTGGTTCTTTGTAGCCAAGGTAAATGATTCTATTAGGAAATTAGAGGATTAGAATTCTGGACTTCTGGATTACTCTTATTATCTATCTAGGAGTTTTCTTGGATTGTTTTAGCAATTTAGTCAGATGGGCCTTATGTAAATATTCTGGGAATCTTAGATGAAGATTTTGTAAAGTTTATTTCCATTTAGTATGTAAAAAAATTAACGTATGAACATGAGGAAGGCATTCCTTGATTTATATGTAGCCAAACATCATTATTATTAGGAAAAAAGAGCGTATATCAAGCAGCGGATTTTCCTGTTAAAGACTGTAGCTGATTTTAAAGTGTTTTCCTGTTCGCCTTATGTCCTTCATCCAACACAGGCAGCACATGCATGTGTATCTATATTGGCAGTACCAAACTCCGGCACAGCTTTGCGTCCAGCTGCCGGTATTGTGCGCTGTGAGCAGAAGATACTCTCTGACAGTGAGGGTCAGGCGATTGGGCACAGAATTTTTTTAATATTGAAAACATATAAACAAGGATAACATGCATTTCCAGAATGACTCTGCATCTTGTGAAAAATGCACACTGTGGAATGGAGTACCCTGCAATGGTGGCTTTCTGTGGGTGTGGGGGCTTGTGGGGGGTTTTTTGTTGTTTGGTGGGGTTTTTTTGATTGTTAGTTTCTTCCTTTCTTTCCCAAAATGTACAGTCCCTCTGTGTTCTGCAAGATAACATTCTCACATTGGAAATACTATCAGAAAAAGTTCAGTATTTGCTATAATTATACCGTTTAAAAAATCCTGTTGTCTTCAGTTTCTTTAGCTACCTTTGCTGTTCTAGCTATTCCTTAAAATGTATATATGCTGAAAAAAATGATGGAACTGTATCAGTTTATCAAAGGCAAAATTATTTCAGGGATAGTCACTGCTTGGTTGTCTGTAACTAGGGCTTGTGTTATTGGCCCCGGTCAAAGTTCTAGTTCAGTGAGCCTTATGTTCTCATGAACAAGACTAAATACATGCTTTCTTGCTTTTTATAACTGATGTTAAAATCTATCAAAGCAAATCTTGAAGGTTTTTTTTTTTTGATTTTTTCTCAGAAAATGATGAAGGATAACAATCTGGTCCGCCACTTAGATGCTTGTGAAACTATGGGTAATGCTACAGCCATCTGCTCTGACAAAACAGGGACACTGACAACCAACCGGATGACGGTCGTCCAAGCCTACGTTGGTGATGTCCACTACAAAGAGATCCCTGACCCAGATTCTGTACCCGCCAAAACCCTTGATTTGCTGGTTAATGCAATCGCTATCAACAGTGCTTATACTACAAAAATTCTGGTAAGTAGTCTTTTTTCTGTCAATAAAATGAAACAGCAGGAGGAGTTGTAATTTTTTTAACCAATGTTAATTCCTTAACATCCTGTTGTTGATTATGAAGCATTAAATACTGCTGAGGTTCTCAAAACGAGAACGGGCGCTGTAAAAACTATGTATTTTATGCATTTTTTTTAAGGATAGGGATGTACTTATGAGTGCAAGACCATGCTACATTTAATAAACTCCTGCTGCTGTTAGATTGGGATGGCCCAGTTTTGGTGCAGGTAAATTTACTAACACTAGTTGTCACTGAGAGCTCATATTTGTAAAATCGTTTTTGTGTGTCTAAGAACTTTCAATTAATTCTCAAATAAGACAAATTGAATTGGTTTAATCAGTGAGGTTAATGATCTTTATTCATTCTGTTTTCAAGTGAATTACATCCAGAAGTACTTTATTCAGTCTGTAAAGGAGGGCAAAAGGGAGATATCCTGTTTGCTTGTGGTATTAGATTCTTCTATACAGAGCTAACTGAAAGGCCAAAAACTTTTGCAGTTCCAACAGATTTGTTCTTTAAAAGGTCAAGGTTTTTAGTTAATGAACTTATGTATTGTCCTTTTTATTGCTGCGTAATATAGTCTTGCATGCACTTCACAGTTGTTTTGAAAGTAGTCTTTTAAAATACAGTCACAGAAGACGGTGAAATACTACTGAGTGCTGGACCATGTTTTGTTTAATTCTTTCTGTCTATCTGGATGTTAGTAACAATCAACACTTGGAGGAAGACTGTTCAGAGAAACCTGGCACAGATATGTGAGGTGTGTTTGTAGCGAAGGTGTTTTTGAAATGGATGCTCCTGAGAATTGTTTAACCAGGGCTAGTGTCTTAAGTCAAGCCACTGCTTTGGCACCCTTCAGACAGTCACCTGTGCTGTGATGCACTCACTCTTCTGTTCTCACTGAAAGCTCTCTGGAAAGGGAAATGTGGGGAGAGCCAGCCCCTGAGGCAACTTGAGCTGCTTCCTGCGTCAAGAGTGAACAGGGAATCACACAACCCCTCCATTGCCTCAGGAAGATACTGTTAGTTGCCACCTTCCAGCTGAAATCAGCCAGCAATGTGAGTGCACCCCTCCTATTGCATCATAGAGACAAATAGCTCCAGCCAGCTGCAGTTGGAGCTAGCCCTTTTGACTTTGAATTCTGAGGTCACTCAGGTACACACCAATTTAAGCTGTGAGCATCCAGCTAGCAGCACCAGTTACCAACAGAATCCCGGCTCTTATTCTATCCTTTTCCTGTGGCCTGTCCAGGTCGAAATCAACCAGGTTAGCTGCAATGAAAGATGAGCCTTCCATTCTCAGGCGGTTCAGTGTAAATGCAGTATAATAGCTCAGTGTGGATGTTTCATGGCAGTGGATTTTTGTAATCTAATTTGCATATATGTAAATTAGCAATAATATTTTACTCTTTCTGGGTAAATCATGCTTTCACAAATCAGCATAACATTCGATTGTTGGGGAGAGGACCATGCATCTTAGTTATTTTAATACTGTTATAGCCTAAGTAAGGTTAGGTACTTCCTTCTGTAGAAAAAGAAATAAGATCAAACTCATCCTCAACACACAGGCTGGGATTAAGACAAAGTAACAGAGACAAATTGGGAGAGATGAAGGATAATATGGAGCTATATAAATTTGTGTTTGTATAACTGCTACAGTGGTGGTGCTAGTCATCAGCATCAGTCCTAGCTGTCACTAGGCTTCAGGAGAGAGAGAGTGTTACCAATGTTGGCAGAATTTTTCTCATTCATAGAAAACAACAAGGCAGAAGGCAGGCAGATTGGTCCGTAGTTAATAAGTCAGGTATGACTGGCAGAGCAAGACTCAATGTCAGCTGTACTTCGTTTGCTTTACATTTTGCTGTTCATTTTGAATGCCTGAGGTCAAACAGAGTAACAAAGTGTTTCTATTCAACTTCCATACCGGTTCGCTCTCTCTGAATCCCAGAACAGATTTAGATTTCCAAGTAAGGCATGGGAAGGCATCAAAATATTCCAGAGTGATGCATCTGTAATATTAAGTTTAATATTCTGTCTTTCTTTTGTAGTAATAGTTCTATTTGACTGAAAAATTTCTGGTCAATAGTAGTTCTAAAATTTCACTTTGGTCTCAATCTGATTTTGACTTTTTTTTTTTTTTTTTTAACTCTGGCTTGACTTCATTGCTTCTTGTTGAAATTGGTTATGTGAGCCTGTTAAAATAGTCAGTATTTCACCATTTCGGTTCTCTCTTAGCTTTTCACAGAGACTGATTCTCTGTAAAATTGATGAATTGGTAAAATCCTCTGGAAATCGTGTTTCTACTGGATGCATATCAGATGAACTACTGTGTAAAATTAATGGTGATTTCTTAGCTATTTTAACAGCATCAGAAGATGAAGCCTTGAGATATGGACCCCAGGAGAATAACAACTCCAATATCAGAGGAGTTAATTTTATTCATTGTTTATAACAAGCTTAAGCTAAAGTTTAAGACAAAAGGTTGTGGTAGGTTGACCCTGGCCAAAACACCAGGTGTCCACCAAAGCCACTCTATCACTCCCCCTCCTTAACTGGACAGGAGAGAGGAGAGGAAAAAAAATAACACCAGGCTTGTGGGGTTGAGATAAGGACAGAGAGATCACTCAGCATTTACCGTCACGGGCAAAACAGACTCAACTGAAAGGAAATGTGATTTATTACCAATTAACTCAGAGAGGAGTAATGAGAAATAAAACCAAATCTTAAAACACCTTCCCCCCACCCCTCCCTCCTTTCCCGGGCGTAACTTTGATCCCGATTTTCCTCCCTCGTCCCCTCCAGCAGCACAGGGGGAAAACAGGGAATGGGGGTTGGGATCAGTTCATCACACTGTTGTTTTCTGCCGCTTCTTCCTCCTCAGGGGGAGGACTCCTCACACGTTTCCCCTGCTCCAATGTGGGGTCCCCCTCACGGGAGAAAGTCCTCCATGACTTCTCCAACGTGAGTCTTCCCACAGGTTCAGTCCTTCATGAACTGCTCCAGCGTGGGTCTCCTCCATGGTGTGCAGTCCTTCAGGAACCGAGTGCTCCAGCATAAGTCCCCCTCACGGGGTCTCCAGCAGCAAACCTGCTCCAGCGTGGGCTTCTCTCTCTCCACGGGCCACAGGTCCTGCCAGGAGCCCGCTCCGGTGCAGGCTTCCCACGGGGTTCACAGCTTCCTTCAGGCATCCACCTACTCCGGCGTGGGGGCCCTCCACGGGGTGTAGGCAGTCATCTGCTCCACTGCCCATGGGCTGCAGGGGGACAGCCTGCCTCACCATGGTCTCCACCACAGGCCGCAGGGGAATCGCTGCTCCGGCGCCTGGAGCATCTCCTCCCCCTCCTTCTTCACTGACCTTGGTGTCTGTGGGATGTTTCTCTCACATATTCTTACTCCTCTCACTCGCAGCAGTTCCTGCTGCGCAACAACTTTTTCACTCTCTTAAATACGTTATTACAGAGGCAAAAAACGCTGTCGCTGACTGCCTCGGCCTTGGCCAGCAGCGGATCCGTCTTAAAGCTGGCTGGCATTGGCTGCATCTGACATAGGGGAAACTTCTTCGTACAGAAGCCACCCCTGTAACCCCCCTGCTACCAAAACCTTGCCGTGCAGACCCGTTACAAAGGTATTGTTCCATACCCTCATTCATTTTAAATCATAAATAAATACAGTAAAAAATACATAAGGGAGTTGTTTCCACGATGAAGTATATAGAATTATTTTTCTAGCTGCTAATACTGAATGCGTACTTGTGCACTCATTCTTAGAGCATATTTAATCAAATTATGAATATCAGCTCAAACCCAAAGGGCATATAAGTGTTTTGTCACTAGGATTGAATTTTACATCTTCTATTTTTAGTTATCTAGTTATGCATATGCTGTAAATTGCGCTTTGTATGAACTTCTGTTCAGAGTGATCACATATGAGACCATAAAATTAGTCAAGATACTCTGCTGAATGAGAAATATTCCCTCTTGCCTTGTCTTTTGATTAAGGGGCAATTGAACCATTGATAAAAATATAAAAAGAAAATAATATCACTGCATGGCATAAAAGATTTGAATTTCCCTGAGAAATTAAACACTAATTATTCTAGCTGAACAATAGCATCATTAAATATAGTTCTTTTTAATGCTTTCCAAGGATTAAGTTACTGGGTGAGCTGATTTTGCATTCCATTAGCTTCAGAGACACTTTAATGCTGCTTTTATGCGAAGCTGTTCTTCAGAAAACCTTTCTTTTCAGGTATTTGTGTTTTAGATAACTTTACCACATGGAAATATAAATTAGATTTCATAAATTTTTGCCTGTGAGCTGCGAGATTCTTTACTCTGAAAACAAAATTTGCATCTTGGGAGTACTTTGATTGCACTTGGAGCAGAAGTACAGTGATCTTGAATATCACGGAGCAAGAATGAAATAGACTTCAAATACCAAAACTAGTGATTTGAACTCTTCTATTGAGCTCTTGCTTGCATAAATTCAGTTTTAATTAGAAAAGTATTTCTTCCGATTTCCTGACAATTGCAGAGGGCAGAGATGACGTGCTTGCTGGATGGATGTAAGGTGTTCTTATTAAGAAGAGATCACCATTAGTCTTTAGTTGAGTGATTTTCAGCACCAGTGGAAAGGACCCAGCTGAACACGATACTGTTAGGATCTAACACAGGCATTTCATTTGGTACTTGATAGGTGCCTAGGGAGCAAAAAAGCTTCTTGTGCCTGTATTAGGTGAATATCTGGATCTGCACCAGGAGGACTGTTTTCAGTTCTGCTGCTCTGGAGTATCATTTGCTGCATTTGCACATTATGTGGCACCATGGAGCAGCATCCTTTAGCCAAGGATCTCAAAGAAAAAAGACATGTCACGAAAAAGTGCAAAACATTCACTCCCTTTCACAGCTTCTGCCAACTTAGGAAATGAAATAAACATATGTCAGTCTGTATGTTAGTCAAGTAATGAATGTGACCTTATAAAACTTCTGGAACAAAAACGAGGTGTCTATAGGGTGAAACCAAAAGGGGTGAATGAAGGAAAAAAAAAAAAGAAAGAAAAAAAGAATGTAGACAATTGTATTGCAGCCAGAACTGAGAAAGCAATGTTTCTTATCGTATGTCAGAAGAACACCTGCGTATGACACTGTAACATCTGTCTAAGAAAATAGTGAAGTTACCAAGGTTGCTGCCAGCGCCCAAATTCCAACCACTCTCCTCCCACAGCATAGGTGAGGGTCTTCACTGCACACTGACAGACCTCTCCTCACAAGGCTGCAGGGATGGCTTTGAGGGCCCCAAATAACCTCAGCAGGGAGGAACAGGGGTGTCCTACAAGCTCCCCTGAGAGGAGATTCTTCTGGAGGAGAGAGTTAGTTACCCTCCATGGGAGGGTAATGCTGAGGATGCAGGCTGGCTGCAGGGGTACATGAATCAGAGCACTAGGATGGTTTACTTGGAGAGGAAGGAAGATGTTCATTCACCTTCTTGCTTTGTGTAATTACTTCTTCCTGAATGTGTAACGAATTAACTTATTAAAAATAAGCAGAACAAAATTTCTAACTTTTTATACTAAAAGCAGGTCAAGAGATTTTGGCACAGAAGTTTATTGTTAAGGATAAACAGTTCTTTTGACTGATTGTCTGATGCAGAAAACTGGAATAAATGCGCTTCATACTCTTGGAGAAAAGGGGTGGAGGGAGGCTGGCAGAGCAGGTAGGTAACCCATAATATATGAAAACCATAAGAAGAAATTGCATTCTAAAAATGTGAAATGGTGAAAGTAATGGAAAATAAGATTTTAGCACAGCAACTGCTTTGCAGGAATAGATGAAAATCTGCTGTGGGTATTGAGAACAGGGATGTAGTAGCCAGGTGAAGGGTTCTTTTTATTTTCAAGGAATATGTTTTCATCCAAAAGAAATACAGCTATCTGGGTTGTTGGAAGACATAATGTTCCTGTCAGAAAAGCTGTTTAAAAAGGTATGCGAAATACAAAATACACTTCTATCTTAAAGATTTTTTTTTTAAATCTAAAGATTGGGTTTCATTTATCAAATACCTGAGTTAATGTTGTCTATTTTTAATTTTTTTTTAATTAGATGAAAATAATTGTCTCAGGAATAATATATATATGCACACACATATTATTTAGCCAACAGAAATTTACTGTCATTTCCATTTACCTTTCATAATTTCATCACTTTCAATATAGTAAGGCCTTCCTGAAAACAACTTTGAAGTTGTTTTGGGGAATATGGATAGTTGGAAGTTTCCTGCTGAATCTTTTAATAACTTGAGAGGTAGTATGGATTTTTCCATCCCTTTCCCCACATTAATGTATAAAGTTATCAGTGAAGGAAAAGAGGATTGACGTGTTTTATCTTTTAACGGTAGTTGCTTGCAGCTCTTTAATTCTTGTCTGACAGAGCACAGACCTTTTCTTTTAGCTGTCTATATACATATATTTCTGTGTCTGTGTATTTATATGAAGTCTTGTTTGCAAAATGGAATGGAAAAACGAGACCCTAACTGTTTAGGAAGGATTGTTTATTTCATTTTTACACAAAGCTCAAAACCCAGTAGATAAGATTATGGCATGCCTATCAACACAAAATTATCAGAATGTGTATTTCCTGAGGCAATTGCAAAAGAGCCTGTACTTTATTTTAGGTGTCTGCCAAGGACAGTCACGCTCAATGAAACTACTATTGAATGTCACTGGAATTCTCTCCTTTATTCAAAGGAGAATCATGAGAAAATAGCTTTTATCCTCCAAACTACATTTTTAGTTATTTTGATATTTGAAATTGGAAAGATATGTTTACTCTCATGTACAGTTTTCTTAAAACCTATTCTCAAGCTCCATGTTTCTTGTGTTAAAATACAGATAAAGTTACCATTTTTTTTTACAGTACATGAAGGTTCAGGTCATCTCTTATTTTATCCAGATAAGTTCACCCATTGCTGCTAACAATGTTCTGAGATAAAATAGATACTTTAAAAAAGCCCAACAAACCCCAACAAAAACATATACACAAAAAGTGAGGACAGAAATGGGGACAGAAGTGGTAAAAGAATCAATAAGGATAGATTGAGGAAAGCTTTTATTCATGGTAACGTTAAATGACAACCCAAGTAAGTGGCCAGAAAACTGAATGTTGCAATGAGGGCACATTGAGGGGAAAAAAGGTAAAACTGGAACGTAAGGAGGAAAGACAATTATAACTTAGCAGCAGCAGAGAGTGTACATATTCCTCACAGTGTGCTCCCCCATTACGGCTGCACGCCTTTCCCTGTTTTACTGCATCACATTTTCTCCATATACAGTTCCAAGCTTTGTCCACAGGGAGGTTTGCACTAGTAATTTTGGTATAGAAGGGTTTGAGTGAATTTTGGCGACAATCTGAGCAGAGACCATCCTTCATAATGTTTTTTTTTTTGCCTTGCTTTCTTTCCTCAGGCAATGCTCAAAAATAAATTCTACCTTTAAATAATGTGTCAAGATTTCAGTACTTTGTGTTTTAAGGTTGAGAAGGATGGAAAGGAGGAGGAGTGCTATCTAACAGCCATTTTATGTAAGGACAGATCTATGGAAGGTTTTATCCTTATATAATAATACTGGAAGTCAGTAAACAGTGAGAAACATATCTGGGGTGAACTTTTGCAACTTAGCCCATGTAATGACTGGGCTGTCTGCCAGTCATCTACCTTGGGGTGAAGGGGGCAAGAGGAACGAGCAACAGGCTTGAATCATCTTCCTGCACTGTCACTGTGCAATACATTTGGGATGGCAAAATCCTTTACTTCTAGTTCACTTAAAGCCATCCAGAAACACCACAGAAGAATGCACTGAGAGGAGAATCCTCAGCTGGCAGGCTGATGAACTGGTGTAGGAATTCAAAGACACTAATTTTTTCACTCTCTGAAAAAGAACTAATGGATTTGTATGAACTCATGAACATCTGCTCCAGGTTTTACAGTTTGTGTTCTGCAATCTTAGCGGGACAGTAAGTTACTAAATATACAGTATGAGGAGGAACACAGAGGAAAATTTACATTGCAGAAAATCAGTGCATGATTTTCAGGGTGGCATCTTCCAACTCAGTAGGGTTGAATTTATGTCAGTACGGCTGTCTTATGGATCAAGTAATTTGAGGATAGTACTGTACGTCTTTTATTGACTGCTTTCAGCACATTAGTTTGGTAATGGAAATTTGTGACCATTGTATATGCTTTTGTTTCTTAATTGCTCAGGTGATGTCATTAAAATGTTGTCTGGAGCATTTCTGAATCTCCAGCTAAATAGTGCATTTGAGCCATTTAAAACTAAAAAAAATATTTCATTCATTTGATTAAAATTTGATTGAACTGATTTCTAAAAATCTGTATGTTTTGTAAGAGTTTTTACTTCATAGGCAAAATTATTACCATTATAGGTAAATTTATTTCATTTTCTGTATTTTGTTCCCAGTGGTATACAACTGTATAATGTAGGTATACTTTATAGATGGGACCAGACAATGCAGGCCAAAGTATCTTTCTATATATAATCAAGACAGTCATCACAAAAAAAATCCCCAACAATATTTTCCTTAAAACTTTTTCATAAAGTCCTTGGTAAGTATTTTCTCAGATTAAGTTAGTCAGGAAAAAACCTATACTGTGCACATTATTTACTGTGTAAATAATAATTATTAGAGATAATAGATCATGAAGCTAATTGTGTCTGCATCTGTGAATGGTAATTAGCAGAGAGTAATGATCTTCACACATCACTTGCCATTGAAGTTTTATAAGATGTACAAATTTAGCTTTTCTCACTAAATTAGCTACTGAGTTAATAATTGAAATAACTGTGTTTAGAAAAGACTACTTGAATGCGTAAAGCATTGGACGTATTATCCCAGTCATGTGCTTTCTGCCATCAGGGTACAGGGGCTTTGCCTTGCTAGCAAAAAGCCTTTTTTCAATAGTTTCCTTTTTTGAGAGTTGTAAGTGAGGGGCAGGATGGAATCAGATGCCCAGAAAGCTTCTCCGCAGTTGGCTGTGGGATGGATTTACCTAAACACAGAGAGATTAGGGAGCAGAGATCAGAGCAGGGCCGTCCTGTGAATCTGCTGTTGGCATTGTTAAACTCCCTGGAAGGCTGCGTACTTTCATCAGGGGCCAGGCTGTCAGAGGCAAGGCAGGTTTCCCCACAAAACAGCAGCTATGTTATAGGTAGGGAAGATGAGATAAATGCGCTAAGACAGTGCTAGTTCCTGGCAACTCTTTTCAGTAGTTCCCAGTCTCCTTTTCTGTCAAAGAAAGGGGTGACCGTCCCACCTCAGTGACCAAAAATGAACGTAGGAAGAGAAGATGGATAAACGAAATAATCCTGCACTGTAGAATGTAGCATGACAAATTATTCCCGTACTAGCTAAAAGTTTATGATCAAGTTAAATTATATTTCTTTGTTTTCCTTCTTTATGCAACAGAAAACAAGGTAGTATAAACTTCCTTCATAATGGCTTCTTTGCCTTCACAGTTTGGTAATTGCAGATTCCACTTATTCCTGTTGGAGTAAGTAATCACTGTGAGATTATAAACAGGACTGGCAGTCATTTGGAAGATTTTGTTACTATAATATCGTTTGCCGCATTAGCTTTTCTTTTTCCTGCTTGCTTGTATGAAAATGAGTAAATTAGATTTTTAACTTGCCTTGATGCAACAAATTTTTTCATATTACCTTGCATAGGATTTTCTTTTCTGTTATTTATCTTACATTCATTCATTATCTTATTTTCCACCCATCTTGTACTGGCATAAGACGATTCACTTATAGAGATAACTACCAGCTCTTTACAAATATGCCTGTTGATGAATGCAGGCTTGAAAAGTCATCATTTCCTGCAAGGTATTCTGAAGTGTTTTCTTCTGGATAGATAAATATTGCTTACTGTTGTCTGATCACTTTTAGGACCTGTTTTTGGGTTTTTTTTTTCCCAATAAAATATGTTGGCATAATGAATTATTTTGATATGTACTTCTTTTCATGCCTATGATACCCTGCTGAGCTAAAGTCGTCACAGCTTGGAGCTGATTGATTTGCTGGTTAGAATTTAGTGTTAACACTTCATAGGGGATATTATCAGGGAGCATGTTTTCCTGGTGGGAGCTTTTGTTTTCACATGACTGGGTGTAAACCACTTACTTCAGGCACATCTGTTTTAATATATGTTTTCTTTGTGTTCTCTGTTATCAGGAACAGGAAGATAGAAATTTCAAATGCAGTAATTTAATACCAATTTTATAGAAAATGGTAGTGGGTTTATAATCAAACAAAGATACACAAACAGGTTTATTAGAAAACAATGCGGTGGATGAATCACCTCATAATGAAACATGACATTAATTTTCTTTCAGATATATGTTACATAAATATGTATTATATAGTTTTTAGTAATTTTTCTTTTTACTCTCAGAACTCCAGTGTAGTTTATTCCTCTAGGGAAACAAAACAACACAAAAAAGCCCTCAACTGGTACAATGCCCAAGATACAACAGAACAGCAGTAAATTATATGACAGAAAACATCTTGCAAATTTCAGACCAATAAATGTGTAGGGCTTACTTTCGAGACTTGAAAAAGACTTTAAATTAACTTGGCATTGCTATTCTTTGTGAATGAAATTGCACTTAATAAGATTTATGATATTTCTGTTAATGTGAGCAAAATATTACTTTTTCAAGTCACAGGTAGTGCTAGAAAGTTGGTATTAATTGCACAATAAGTAAAACACTGTGTTTCAAATTCTAGTTCCTGCTTTCTTCTGCAGGTAGCCCCCACTACTAATTTTTCTTTCAAGCTTCCAGTTTTTTATGTGTGAAGCTCTTGGCTCCTCTGGATTCCAGTCAATCATATTTCTGTGTTACTTACAAGTGAGTGTGGGAAGGTGTCCAAAAATGATGGCCTTTCTGCTTTTAGAGATGTTGCCAGATAAGCCGGAAAAAATCTGTAGAATGGCTGGGGTTCTGAAGCACTGTAACCACAGATTCTGAGCACACTGCAAGGGGCACTGACTTCTCAAAGGCACATGACTTTGATGGATCTGATTTCTCAGAGGTGGGTGACTTTGATGGACAGAAGGCAGAAGGCATCTGTTTCATGAAGTCCTTTTACCAGCTGGAGTCTAGCAGAGGAAACGGAAAGTTTTCAAAGGAAGGGTTGCTAGAGTATTTTAACTGAGTCAAAACTGTACTGTTCCTTAGCATCACTGAAGAAATGGCAGACCTGTTTTGGCAGACACCTTGCATGGAAAAATTAAGTTTCCAGAAGGAAGTCCTAAAAATTTTGGTCAACTTTAGTAAGTACTGCTACAAACCTGCCTCATCTGTCAGCGCAAACACACACAGCAAGAATATGGCTGGCTCCTTGCAAGTCCTGCGGAGACAGTGGGACATCTCATCCAGATGAAATTATGAATGAGCGTTGAGCAGTAGATGTAGGTTGTTGTTCATAATACTGAATGAAAGTAGTTAAAAAGTTCCACTCCGTATTTCTTATGCCATTATTGTCATCATTCTGTGTTTTCTACTTACTCAAGTGAGCAGGGAATGAAAGTACCTTACACTTCCCTTCATCCCAAAGAAGAAGGGTTCACAGTGCTCAGTGCTGGTTTACTAGGGTCTATCTGTTTGGAAGAAGTGAGACGCAAGTTTTTCTGGAAGAATTTTCCTATGAAGAAGGACAGTATGTTCAACCTCTCCATCATTCCTGTCCCATTTCCTTCTGAAAGAATAATCAGATAAAAATAGGCTGCAGTCTCACAGTTTGCTACTCTGCCCATTCTTAGTATCCTGACAAGGAGAGTGACTGTCCAGAGGACTGAATTTATAATGCATCTCAAACATTACCCCACCAATCATGTAAAAAAATCCCCCTGAGAAAATATTAGATCTACATTGCTATGACATATTTTATACACTTGAGCGCATGCATTTGCCTCCCCAAAAAAAAATGCCTATCTAACCAAAACCAATTTAAAATCATTTTAGCTGATACGTGCTAGTGTAGATTTAGAGAGGAGTACATTTTGTATGATAAGTGAAATAGCTGCTGTTAGTGCTTTTAGATTCATTTAGAAATGGATACTTGAAGAACCTTTGCCTTACTCTGGAAATGAGTACTATTAACAGAGAAGATCTATAGTTACCATGGGCTGTAATCGGTAGCTTAAGTCAAGTGAAACCTACTTTTACGTTTCGTGTGGCTAGATTTGCTTTGCACTTCCTAAATTTAGCTCCTTAAACTATAGAAATTGTCTGTAATTGTGCTGCAACCAGAAAGGCAGTGAGTATTAAAACTAATTTTTGCCTTGGTTTGGTCATTTTAGAAATTAATTTTTCCAATCTGAGATATATTTCATAGAAAATCCAAAGTATTGGTAAGTTTTGTGCAAAAGAAGACTGTATGCACTGATCAGCTACGTGTAAATACTGTTTCTTTTGTTGAAATTCAGGTTTTTGATGTCCATATGTAACAGCCATGCATTTTCTGATACTTAATGTGATGTTTAAATTATTGTACAATATGATAATTATCACAGGACACATTGTTGAGATAGTGGCACTGCCTTATTTGTGGAGGTGTTTGGGGTTTTTTTTCCCAATTTGTTAGCCTGAAATGGTGATTTAATGCCTACAGTGCATTACAAGATTTCCAGTTCTAGTTAGTAAAAAACTAAGGGAGGGTAATGCAAATTAAAATGAGGTTGGTATATTTAGATAACATGGAATAGATGGTGTGCGTTTCACAACTTTGTGGATGAAATTTATGTGCAATGGCTAGTAGAGAGCATTCATGAAATGCCTTTCAGACTACTAGTGGAGGTGTTTTTAAAAAACGTGATTAATTTTGATTAAGAGAATTAATTAGTTAATTAAAAGTGAGGAAGATTATGTAACTGGAATTTTGATGATGACATGCTGAGAAACATTGAATAAGGTTTTCATAGGCACCCTTGGTGAGAGAAAGTCTTGAGATGCTAGGGAGAAGACTGCTGATAGGTTGCTAAAGCATGTGTTAGAGTGGCTCAAAGGACATTTTCCAAATGTACAGTTGCTAGTTAGATCACTGTTACAACTAAAGAAAATGTGGCTCTGTTTCCTTAAATCTAAAAGATGAGGTTTCAGCCCTAAAACAGATGCATTAATGCTTTTAATGCTGGCAAAAAACATGTAAATCCCTAGTATTGGTTGTAATTTGGAAATATGCTTTTTAAACTGCAGATAGTGCCTTGAAATGGAATTTTCACTACTTGATCAGCTCAACATTATGCAGTTTATCCTCTGTCTCTGTTTTCTGTGCCTGGAACACTCATGAAGCCAGTCTAATATCAGCAGGCAGTAAAACCTCAGTTTAATAGATCTAAAACGCAAGCTAGCAGATGTTTGGGTTATTATGGAGGTACCAATTACAATTCTGCAATTAAGTGCTGTTTCTCTTTTGCGCTTAAATAAAAATGTTCAGCTTGTTTGTCGTTCATGAAAATATAGCAAGCATTTGCCAAATAAATGGAACAAATTATCAGAAATTTATAAAATCATTTTTCTTTTCTTAATTTTAATCAATTTAGTTTAGAAATGGCACATTTGTCAGTCTGATCTGTGTTCTAACGATATTGCTAATAGGGTAGAAACATGCTCTTGCTTCTTTCTTTATACCTAGCTTGAACTGAAACCTTATACTTAGACTATATTTAAAGTAAATTGCTTGTTAATTAAAGTAAGTTGATAACAATTGCTGTGTCTAATTATTTTGATGATATAGGTTACTCATCAACAATTCTTGTAGCACTGAAACAAAGCTGGAATGGCACGAGTATAAATGTAACAATTGCCAGTTCCCTGTGAATGGGACTGTACAAAAGGACAAGGGTGGAATTTTTTAGTGTCTAAATTTGGAAATGGAATACATAATTTTCAAAATTTGAGAGCCAAATTGTCATTAAATTATACGTTTTAAAGAAACATGAATGGTTTTGATCAATAACAATAGGAAGGTCTCTACATACAGACAAATAACATCTTAGAGTATAAAAAAAATACCAAGACTCTTCTGGGGAAACCATGGAGAGAAATCTCTGTAAAATTCAGTTTAATCTCGTCTGGCAACACTAGGGCTGGAATATCCTAATCATAACTATGATTATAGTGTCATAACAACGCAGAGTTTATTCTTTGCACTGTAATGTGGTGTATTGATGTACCTCTGTTTAAATTCAGCCATGAATTTTTGTCATTTGGAATTGAGATTTTTTTAAAATTATTTTTATTTTTTAAATTAAAAAATATCCAACCTTCTATTTTAATTATTTTTATTTTGAAATGTAGACTGTTTATTACAAAAGGAAAAAGTTCAAATTAGAAAACCAAGATGGATTAGGAGATGAAAAGGAGTAACTCATATGGCACAGCTTTTTGATTATGGAGTCGCTAATGAACTGTAATGTATAAATATAACATACATGTCAGTGTTTGGTTCCTTAGAATAAGTATTTTTCAGTCACATGTGCAGGACTTTATGAAAAGGTATTATTAACTAAAAAAAGTTACCAGTTAATGTTTCCATAATTTGAAATCAGCAATCCTTTTTCTGGATCCAATTAAATTAATTACATAGATAAATCTAGTTAAATTTAGCTTTGTTAACTACCTCAAATACTGCTTCTGCTACAGCTATTCCGCTTTTTCTCTGGTTGTGAAGCTGAAGGGAATAGCAATTTTTGTTCTAATTAGTTCTAGCAAGTTCTTTAGGAGTAATATTCTCATATAATAGTGCAGATTGGTCATATGTGTCATGTTTTTTTGCATGCACAGGCAATATAAATGTTTGGTCTGTATTTTTAACTTTCATCCTCTGTTCTCGAGAGCAAATTGAAAAACTGATTAAGTATAGACTAGAAAAGTGAGGTAGATTGAAACCTGGCTGAACTGTTGGTCTCAGGGGATTGTGACAACATGCAGCTGGAAGCTGATCACTAATGGTGTATCCCAGTGACCTATAAGGGGGCCAATACTATTTAACATGGTCAATGATCTGGATGATGGGGCTGAGTGCCTGACATGGAAGTGGGAGGTTGTGGAAACTGGGACTGCTCAGCCTGGAGAAGGGAAGGCTGGGGATGTTATCAATGTGTATAAACACCTGATGGGAGGGAGTAAAGAAGATGGAGCCAGGCTCTTCTCAGTGGTGCCCAATGAAAGGCAAAAGGAAGATGAGAGCAAATTGAAACACAGGAAATTCCATTTAAACATAAGAAAACATGCTTTACTGTGAGAGTGGTTAAACACTGGCACAGGTTGCCTAGAGAGGCCATGGAGTCTCCCTCCCTGGAGGTATTCAAAACTCAACTGGACACTGCCCTGACCTGCCTGCTCTAATAAACCTGCTTTGGCCAGGGCACTGGGCGTAGATGGTCTCCCAAAAAGAGGGAGGCTGGTGCCTGCCAGACTCAACTACTCTATAATTCAGTGAAAAATGTGTACAGGTCAGATGCATCTCTCTTTTACCTTTAACTAGTGTGAAGAAGAAACAGTTTTCATGTTAGTAGTAGTATTTTTGCCTTATCCTTTTTTTATTCAAATGAATCAAAGGTGAATTTGTCCTTCAAACTAAAAGGGTAATTTAATTATTTCTATTAAAATTAAGGGCAAAGTATTAGCTCTCTTTGAATATAAAATATGTAACAGTCAGTGAGAGAGGGAGTAGAGATGTCATACCAACCTTTCAGTCTGTTCTTCATGCATGATTTCATCTTCTTTCATAATCACTCTTGGGGGAATTTATGGATAGTATCATTTTTTCCTTGTTCCTGTTATGTGAGCTGAACCAAGCATGAGTCCATATTCACTGAGCCACACCACTGCTGCTCTCTTAACTTTGCCATGTTGATAGGAAATGTCACACTGATACATTACATAATTACAGCTGTCCCCTTTTTATATGATTATTGCCTTGCTGTTATTTGAGGCAACAAGAGATGTTGAAATACCCCATTTTTATATAATGTTTTGTCTGACTAAACTGGTTTCTGTCTCAAGTGCTAGCAATGAGAATTACATGGTACCACAGCACTGCATTAATTAAATAGATTGTCACATCATTTTCAGGTCTGTCTTCAGATAATTGAAAAAAAATATTAAATAATTGTCCTCCTAAAAATTAAATAATTAAAGTAATTATCCTGCATCAGAGCTAATCTGATGCAGGAAGCCTGGATTTGAATATTCTCCAACTTTTGTGGTAGATCTAGTTATGCTAGTTGTACCTAAATAATTCCATTGTTCTGGCTACTGTGCAAATATATTGTGTCCTACACCCTATATGTTAATGAGTCAAAAACCCCTGTTAACAGTTTCCTAGGAAAGTTGAGCAGATCTGATAGTTAAATGGTTGTTAAATAATAAGATAGGGGCCTGTGCGGGGGAGCAGTGCCAAATGACAGTGCTGTCACTCATCTGAGGAACCTGCTTTGTGTCAGCTGAAGGGTGCAGCACATGTCTGATCAGTGATAGGGAAGTCTTTTAAACTGCTTCTCATTTTTCGCTGCAACAGTATAACTGATCTCAGCAGGATGTCCTGGTCAATCAGTCTCTAACCATGAGAAATATGAAGGTTATCTTATGGCTTTAACAGCTTGAACTGACAGCAAGTTGGGGTCCTGACCCAGGATTAACATGCAATAGAAATGTACTTTAAGACTACAATTTTGCTGTAGCATCTAAATGATGTGAGACTGCTGCCTGCATTCAATGTGCCGTAGTTCAAGGGCTGTGGAGTAGCTGGTTCGGTGAGAAGGCAGCCTCAGTAGCCAGTGGTAATGAGTAACAACTTACAAATGTGTAACTTTATTGTCGTGTTGTTTAAATTTCTGATTTTAGTCTTCAGATTTTATGTCTCTTGTGAATGCTGAAATGTGTTTCAAGTGCTTTCGTTTTAGGTTGTCTAGATCTGGAATGCATTTCTGGCTGGCTAACAAATCAGTGCTTGTCAGTCAGGATTTGGAATAAATTGCCTTGATTTTGATAGGTTTATGATGGTGGCTGCTGGTGCCTAGAGTGACAGTGAGACCTGGGGGTGATTTATTTCGTGGACATTTTCCCGAGAAATGGAGCTGCTGTTGGTATTAGGGTTTTGCGGATAATGGGAAACAAAAGGAATTAGCTGTTGTATCCCCTTTTCCAGTCTTTTCAGGATAGAAATATGAGGCACACATCAGTACAGGGCAGCACTTGTGAAATTTCATATATTTATTTATTTGTGATCTATTTGTTATTTCCCTCTCAGCGTTCTCCTTTGCTTCATTCCTGTTTATGCTATGGAGTACTGCTGACATGTGTGATTACCAGTACACATCTGTGTAAACCCTTTTTTTTTTTCCTCTTAATCCTGTTCCTCCCACTGATATTCAATTTAAACACTCCATGTTCTCCTGTCTGTGATGGAGATGTTTAAGTGTCTAAATCACATAGGAAGTGTTTAAAGAAAAAGGGAGAGACTTGGTAATAAAGGAGGGATTTACGAAATACTGTCTCCTTTCTCTCATCACCTTCTGTTTGTTTCTTACTGTCTGATTCTTTTTTTTCTACAAAACGTGCTGTTGATAATCCCTGAGTCCAAAATAGATGAATGCTTTATTTTTTTTCCCCCACAAGTCTCCTCTGTCAGAAACTCTTCATAATCAAATTTCTTGTTTAAGACTGTAACTTTTTAATTTTGGGTAAGCTTTATTAGCATTCCTCAAAACATATTACATGCCACCCTACCATATTTTTCTGGCTTCTGTGCAGCACTGTGTAACACCATGTGTACCATGTGAGATACAAATCCTATTATATTTAGAAAATATGACCAGTCTTCATTACAAGAGCGTGTACAACATCTATTAAAGGATTCAGAAACATTTTTTGTTGTCTGGTTTAGAGCCAGCTTGCAAATGTATGTACAATAGGGCTTTGAAATGATGAATGTGTCATCATTGGACCCAAAAAATGATTCATTGTGAAGCAAACTGATCAAAGTCAGGAATTTAGAAGCTCACCATCCTTAAGGGATGCAGACCTCCGGTTCTTTGGAATTGAAATGCTTTGCTTGAGCTTGAAGTAAAGGAAGAGATCTGTGTCAGTTCAGTGTATAAATTTTTTAATCCTCCAAAGGTAAAAAGGAGAGAAATTTTACTTTCTGATGAATAGGCATGATGTGAATGGGAATACCTATGTTAGTTTATGCAGCGGTGTGCATAAGAATTACAAAAAGCCCATCAAACCTTTAAACTTCTAAATGTTTGGCTTTAAATCCAGTGAGTGAGAACAGTATGTAAGGTTAACACAGTCTGTTTCTTCTGATGCCAAAATGGTTATGCAACCAGCTCCAAGTTGTTAACTGTCCTTTTTCAATCCCTTATGCTGACCTCAATTCAAACTGACTTTCGATTTTAATTCAACTGAATATCGACATCATTGTACCTTGAAGTGATGATTCCGAGTTGTGTAATAGCATGTATATTATCAGAAAGCGTGTTGCTTTCTGTGCTCTATATAAAATGGAGGCAATTTATTAATCATTAACATGAAAAAACTGCTTAAATTTCCAAACAGTCTGAGGACAAACTGTGATCTTCCTCATCAGTCAAGTCAATAATATTATTCTAGATATGTCCTCAAGGGTAGCAAAATCAGAATCTGCACAAGATATAAAGACTAATTTTTATTCCTAAGTAAAGACCTTATGAAAGTAAATTCATAACATAACAGTATATTTTAAATTTTATGTGTATGTTTACATATACAGAGAAAATTCCTGCACATCCTGATCTATTTTCTCTTTCTTGAGTAAATAAAGTACAGAGTGGAAATTTTTCACAATTTAACTTTAAAAATGTATTTTCCTCTGTCTGCCTATTGTGAATGGAGTTGAAATGGAACATTTGATATGGATATAATATTCCATCAAAGTTCATTTTTTATCTTAATAAAATTGGTTTATTTACAATCATCATTATTCTAAAGGAGTAGTTCAGTCTGTAGAACACAGGAGAATAACATAAAACAAATGGAGACTTCAGATAATGTATGAAATCCTGACAGTTTAATTTGGAAAGACTACTTGGATCTTCTTGTCAGGTCCTCTCTTTTCACATCAAAAGGAGCAATGAGAAAAATGAAGTTTACTGAGTGTTATGGTAAAAATGGAAGCATTATGATTTCCTGATTTAATTTGAAAAGTTGAAGTACCTCTCTAAGTTATGCCCATAGTCTTGTCTTATCTTTCTTCTTAACCCATTTTATTGTCCAGTGAAATAATTCTGAAAATTCCTTTTGTAATCCAAATTCAGCGTTAGGTCAATGATAGCTTTTGGGTTGGTATTTTTAAGCCTTATTAATACAGGTGTCCTTTGACCTAGAAACCTATTTTGATGTGATAATTCAAACTATTTTTTTAACCTCTGTCTGCAGTTTGTTTTATATGCAAGTCTTTACTTACAATTGAAATATTATTATTGCGTAAATAATATAAAGACTTGGAAGAAACATTTGAAAACACTTCACTTCCCCCATTAGTGGGAAGTCATTGATGGAGGAAGATACTGGATCAGTCTCTTCCTAGTAGAAGATCGTACAGTATGTAACTGTCTTGTGATTAGCAAGAGATCTTTTGTTGAGCTCTTGAGAAACCGTGTGTTCAAAAAGACTTAGTTCCTGCTTGCAAATCACAGTTCAAAGGCCTTCTTTCATATGCTGTCAAAGGGTTTTCATTCTCTGAGGGGTCAATGAAGTTGTTCCTAGTTAATTATTCAAAAGTAACACCTTTGGGCCGTCCTTTTAATTTTTTTCCAGGTGTCATAAACTGCAGATTTTGAGCAAGAAATAAATTTAGCTACAGCACAGTAGGCCTTTTTAAAAGCCAGCAGCTTCTGCAAAGGATTGTCAAGAACAATCTACAAGGAGACTAGTTTTGGCATATAGATTTTGAACTGAAACAGTACGGAAAGGAAGTGCTACTTGCCAGCTCTCACCACCATATGCTGTATTATAATGTAATGTACAAAGAATATGGAGACAGCAGCTGCTGTAGAAGGAGGTGGCCACTTGTTAGATTTTGAAACCTTTCTGAAATGTCTGTTCATTTTCTTTTCACTGGTATCTTTTCCCCTTGCTTACGTATTTGCATTTGAAAGATGTTCACTAAAAAAATTATTTTTAGACTACAGTGAGAAGAGTATGATCTACTTTTTGTTGAAATAAAAATTTTAGAAAGACTCTAATATTTAGGTTTATGTCTTGTGAAATGTGGACAGATTTTTATTTTCTCAATATCCATTCGCATCAGGGCATAATGAAATCATATGTACAAATTAACTATCATCAAGGATTGTATGTCTTTGATGGAAAGAAATAGATGTCTTTAATTGGTTTCCAGTGTGTGTTTTCTAGTGGCTTGATCACATTCACATTTAAGTCAATGTCAAGATTCACTGACTTCAGTGGCAGAGAAGCATAAATGAAGATTTAGATCTAAAATGCAAGGAGTTTGTTATGATATACACAGAGAAATCCATCTTTCCTAGTGTCACTACCCAGGCAATGAAGTTGAGCACTCTGTTGCTTTGAGAAACCTGAAGTTCTTAGGATGTTTCAGGAACTGTGTGCATGCAATGTTATGAAAATGAACCTTATTTATTTAAATGAAACTGTATTTTAAAGGATTTTTTGTTTTGACTCCTGAGATTTTCATAGCCACTGAATGTAACAATCCTTCCAGATATACATAACTACAAGGGGACTTGGGTTTTAAATTAGGGATTCCTAAGTGAATTTGAAAATCCAGAGGGAAGTTACAGCATAATGAGATTATAGCAGGGCAAGTTGTTATAGCATATAATAAAATTAATATGTAACACTGGCATTTTTGCTGTTGTTGGTGTTTTACATTGACCCTATAGCAATGCTAAAATGTCATAGTAACACAAATGTGAGCCATACAACTCGGTAAAAATGATGGTTCATACAGAAGAAAGATGTTACAGTTCTTTTTGGAAGGATAAATCTCTCAGAGACAGAGATTTTTAGATTATTATGTATTGCTCACCATAGAAGCATCTCTCTGACAAAGAAATTACATTAATCTATCTGTCACCAGGTATATATTTTCCTGGTGATAGAAGGATGATTCTTATGGAAAAATCCATGTTTATTTGCTTACTTCAGTTCTAGACCAGTCTATTTTTATCCGACCTTCATTTTTTAAACTACCTGAAATTGATGTTTATCTGGAATACTTACATACTTACTAATACTTACTTGAAGGTCCCCTTTTCCCTTTTTGTGGCCATACTTGTTGCAAGTATTCAAATCTAAGCAGGATTAGAGATTTGCAACTTTAATCATTCCCTACATTACTCCACATCCCACTGAGGGGCGACGTAGGGAATTCCATCTTCATAGGAATCCCATTTCTGAAGTAGACTAGATTTTTAAGTCTATAGCAGCATTAAATATGAGTTCTGAATTTAGTCCTGCAGTCCTAATTCTGCAAAATGTGAGGCAGAATTTTGTCACGTTGAAAATGATGAATTACACTGGTGTCTTGAGTCAAATCAAAACATGTTTTCAATGCAAATTAAAGTTGTGGAAGGTCTTTCCCTTCTTTTGGTTCCTGTAAGTATAGTTTAGCCCTAGCTTAAGCAACACTTCTCTAATTCTACTGAGTACAAGAAAATGTAAGTTACCAACAGTCTGTAGTTTACACTTGGGTCGCTGTAAGTCAGTCTGGAGTCTTGAGAACACAGGAACTTTTTGTTTGGGGTTGAGAAAGTTTGTAAATAAAATGTGTGTTTGTTCATATTTTGAATGGGGAGGTAAAGCCTTCCTTGTCCCTAGAAGGACTGAGAATTGTCAGGAGTTGCAAAATGTTTAGCCTACTCCATTTTTTCTAATATAATAAAGCATTTATTGTCTGAAGCAGCAGACTAAAGTGTGGTAATTCTAGAAACAGGTGCTTTTAGATGTAGAACTATTATTTTATAGATTGTTGGAAATACCTTGCTCACTGAGATTTACTGTTATGATTAAACGCACATTTATCCTTACCTAAAAAATGCCTGGTAGAAAAAAAAGGACAGATCTTTCTTGAGCTCATTATTATAACCATGAAAGTCAGCAAAACAATATAATTCTAAGCAAATGAGAAGAGGAAATCCCCTGTTTGTGGTAAATGAGAATTAATTCATTTTGAACCTGAAGAAAGGTACTTCATTTTTAACCATCACAAACTATTCAACTGCCAATGACTAATGTACAAGAAAAGAAATGCAAGAGACCAAATGTAGCTATTTGTCTAGAGAAATTTTCCCTATTGTGAGAATAGCTGCTTCAAGTCTCTTACAGCTCTGTGGATGTTTTGCTAGTTTTTAAAAATTGGAAGATGCATGACTGCACAGTCATTAGAGCTTCAGATCTTAAGTTACTGTAATTAATCTATTAAGTTAACGAAGTTACTGTACACTGTAACTTCGTTATTAATTGTTCAGAAGGCATTGTATACTGCTTATCATTACAGAAATTCGTATCTGATTTTTTCTTCTCCTCAGCCACCAGAAAAAGAGGGTGGCCTGCCTCGCCAGGTAGGCAATAAGACGGAGTGTGGCCTCTTGGGATTTGTCCTGGATTTGAAGCAGGATTATGAGCCTGTTCGAGACCTCATCCCCGAGGAGAAACTCTACAAAGTTTACACGTTCAACTCTGTCAGAAAGTCTATGAGTACTGTCATTAAAATGCCAGACGGTAGTTTCCGAATGTACAGCAAAGGAGCTTCTGAAATTGTTCTGAAGAAGTAAGTTCAATGGATCAGCTGCTGTGGTTTTCCAAAATGCAAAACATTCTGACACTAATAAGACATAAGTGACAATTTCAATATTTGTGATTTGCTACTTACAGTAGAAATATGATGCAACTTACTAGTATAAACTGTTACTGTACTTTTCTAAAAATTTTTTTTAAGTGCTCACTCTTGCAAAACTGGCTTATTTTTCTTACCATTGGCTAGCCAAAGAATTTGGTCTACATTTAGTAGTTTGTGCATGGATTCTTTACATTCAACCCATTTGGAAAAATAAGGATTTTTCAATTTTTTATAAGTTGTCAGCTCATTAATTACGTGGGTATGGAGAAGATAATGGATGAAGGGTTCTTGGTGTCTCTCTGATAAGTGACAAATTTTCTGATGTGAATCTTCTTGCTTAATACAGAAATTTAAAGCTTGCCATCAAAAAAGGAAAGTTTTGAATGAAACGAGCTGATACAAGGAAATACGTCCCAGCAGCAAATACACATTCAACTTTTTTTTTTCCTTCCCGTTTTCTTAAATAAAACAGATGTTCCAGGATCCTTAATGCAGCTGGTGAACCTCGTATCTTCAGACCGCGTGACCGAGATGAAATGGTGAAGAAAGTGATTGAACCTATGGCCTGTGATGGACTGAGAACTATCTGTGTTGCTTTCCGAGACTTTAACAGCAGCCCAGAGCCTGACTGGGACAATGAAAATGACATATTATCTGACCTGACTTGCATTTGTGTTGTTGGCATTGAGGACCCAGTAAGGCCAGAGGTATGTCAAATTCTTATGTTATAAAGCGCTTCTCAGAGAACTGAACATAAATTGAACTGCAAATTTCTTGCAGTTTTTATCTTTTCTTTGTTTTTTTAATTAGCTCGGTCAAAGAAGATGGAAGTGAGCTGTAGAAATAGACTTTACTTGATAAAAAGTCAAATAATTAACTTGATAAAAATCAAATATTAATCAACCAGTATTTAAATCAAAATAGGGCTTTTTGAACTACAGGATGGAGATGACTTAACCTCCTCTCAAGGAGTAGTATACAGGAGGACTGATCAGCAGAAGTTCTGTTATGCTTACAGATAGACTTGAAGAATTTTCCTTCAAGTTATGTGGCAACATGCAACTCTGAAAGTAGAGAAAGGATGTGCAGTGATTGTAATTACCGTAGTTATAACTGCAATGCACTTACTTTCCACAGAAATTACATGCAGTCTTGGAGTTTTGTGTTTTACTGTAACAATTGCCATGTTACTAATTGTCTTAAGATTGTAACTGGTGGCTACTCAAGGAAGCTGTCCTTAATGTTGTGTTTGGACAAGGAAAAGCTTTGCCATGCAAAGGCTGAGGATTTCATGCATACTATACATAAATAGCTTGTAAAAATATGGCTAAAATTTCATCTCAACTAAGCTGAGAAAATGAATATTTGGTGTGCACACTGGAAGCATGTGCCTGCTACTATACTTGTAAATTATATTACTGTAGTAATGCAAAGGGCAGATTAAGAGGTAGAAACTGTTTCCAACCTGTGTATATGGTGGTCAATAATTAATCTTGACAGTGGAGAATTAATTCCATTTTAGAGTTTAGAAATAGTGGCAGAAGGTAAGTCCCAAAATTGAAAGTGCTGAGCATAAAATGCAACCGTGAGTGTGTGGCCACGGCTGCTGTGTAGGCACAGCTGCAGCCGCGCAGTGTACAGTGAGAGCACCTGCCCCAGCACCTTCTGCAAATGGGGGAGCCATTAATGCTCTCCTGTTTTGCTCCCAGAAATCCACTCTTCGATTCTGCTGTTACTTCAGTAGGTGATTAATGACTATGGTTTGCTCTGGAGTGGTCATTACTCAAATTTCTTTTATACAAAAAGAGTGGGTTCTGATACTGCAAAAAGTAAGTATTTTGGTACTGATGTTTGTCTTTTTTATTCTTCTGTCTCATTTTACATTTTTGCTGAATGTCCAGATCTTTGTATTTGATTCACTGAGAACTGGTGGCAATGCTAGACATGTTAGGAATTTTTTTTTTTTTCACTAAACCAGCAAAAGTATAAATTAATCTGATTAATTTCCCTGAGTCCTTTATAAATTAGACTTACATACTTCTGACTGCTGTAACTTCAGAAACTAGCATGATATAATTACAACTACAGGTACCAACTGCATAACTATGCTTTGTGTGATAATGGACTTCCCTGGGGTTTTGCCAGTATCAAGAAGGTTATAATACAAAATAAATCTTGCTTAGGTGGAAACTTTATGATAAACTCCTTATCTCCACCATCATCAGATAAACAGCATTCACTTTATATGTCATCAGATGCTCTTTTGCTGCTAATCCATCTGCCCCTACAGCTGACATGGCAAGTCTTTGAAAATGTTTAAAAACGTTCTTAAAATGTTCTGTCTGCAATGATCCCTTAATGCTCTAGCTCACATATATGTGAACTCTGAAAGTTTTTAACTCTCAGTGACCACTGGAACTGTGAATCACTTCTCTTTACCTTCAAAATTGATTGATGACACATGCTGTTAGAAAATAGCTTTTAAGTCAGGTTATGTGTGGTATGACAGACAGAGGGGATGGGTAGCAGTGGGATTTGCAGTTATTATTGAAAATAGCTCCAAACTATCCTTTCATGTGATTATTATGAGTGTGTTTTATGAGAACTGTTCTCATCTCATAGGGAATAATTTCTTAGGAGCTTGAGGTAAAAATGAATAGTTTTGCTAAAAATAAAGAGGTCAAGTCTGACTTCTTTGTAAAGGATCAAAGAATATGAAGGCAAGAAAACATTTTATTTCTAAATAATTATTTGAATAATGTATTGAATTCCTCATAGTTTAACACCAGAATATGCAGTAACAGTTCTTACTTTCTTGCAAGATGCGCAATTATTGTTTATAATTTCAGAATTTTACCAAATGTCAGTCAGTTGTTGTAACGGGTCTGCATGGCAAGGTTTTGGTAGCGGGGGGGTTACAGGGGTGGCTTCTGTATGAAGCTGCTAGAAGTTTCCCCTATGTCAGATGCAGCCAATGCCAGCCGGCTTTAAGACGGACCCACTGCTGGCCAAGGCCGAGCCAGTCAGCGACAGCGTTTTTTGCCTCTGTGATAACGTATTTAAGAGAGTGAAAAAGTTGTTGCGCAGCAGGAATTGCTGCGAGTGAGAGGAGTAAGAATATGTGAGAGAAACATCCCACAGACACCAAGGTCAGTGAAGAAGGAGGGGGAGGAGATGCTCCAGGCGCCGGAGCAGCGATTCCCCTGCGGCCTGTGGTGGAGACCATGGTGAGGCAGGCTGTCCCCCTGCAGCCCATGGGCAGTGGAGCAGATGACTGCCTACACCCCGTGGAGGGCCCCCACGCCGGAGTAGGTGGATGCCTGAAGGAAGCTGTGAACCCCGTGGGAAGCCTGCACCGGAGCGGGCTCCTGGCAGGACCTGTGGCCCGTGGAGAGAGAGAAGCCCACGCTGGAGCAGGTTTGCTGCTGGAGACCCCGTGAGGGGGACTTATGCTGGAGCACTCGGTTCCTGAAGGACTGCACACCATGGAGGAGACCCACGCTGGAGCAGTTCATGAAGGACTGAACCTGTGGGAAGACTCACGTTGGAGAAGTCATGGAGGACTTTCTCCCGTGAGGGGGACCCCACATTGGAGCAGGGGAAACGTGTGAGGAGTCCTCCCCCTGAGGAGGAAGAAGCGGCAGAAAACAACAGTGTGATGAACTGATCCCAACCCCCATTCCCTGTTTTCCCCCTGTGCTGCTGGAGGGGACGAGGGAGGAAAATCGGGATCAAAGTTACGCCCGGGAAAGGAGGGAGGGGTGGGGGGAAGGTGTTTTAAGATTTGGTTTTATTTCTCATTACTCCTCTCTGAGTTAATTGGTAATAAATCACATTTCCTTTCAGTTGAGTCTGTTTTGCCCGTGACGGTAAATGCTGAGTGATCTCTCTGTCCTTATCTCAACCCCACAAGCCTGGTGTTTTTTTTTTTTTTTTCCTCTCCTCTCTCCTGTCCAGTTAAGGAGGGGGAGTGATAGAGTGGCTTTGGTGGGTACCTGGCATTTTGGCCAGGGTCAACCCACCACAGTTGTTTTTTGGGACTTTGGTTTTTTGGGTATTTTCCGTCCTTGTCCCTTCTGACTGTTTTAAACTGGTAGTAACATTATGAGAACTTTTAAAACAACACTTAAATTATTACTCCATAACACATTGGTAAAAAGCAGTAGCAGTACCTTAGGAGAAAGAAATGGATGAAAAAATGGTGAAATCATGATCGTAGATGCAAATAGTAAGATGTTGAGCTGTTATAAGGGACCTTTCTATTTTGCCAGAATTAAGCCTACTTATTAAATAGAGTCACCGCTGGAGTTTATGAATTTTCAGTGTGCTTTCTGGAGGGAAAAAAGGACATAAAAAATTAGAAATATTACTACAACTTCCGTTTTCTTAATATTCTCAGTATTAATAGTATCAGAATTTATTCTGACAGAAATGATAATTAGGTAATTCCAGTGAAACAAGCCAATGCCACCATCCTGGCAGCCTTTAGTTTCCCTTAAATTACATTCCCATTTTTCCTGGGGAAGGCTCAGGATTTTTTTCCTTTTCCGGAAGATGATTGTTGGAGTTAACACATCCAAAATGGTAGCCTCCTTGTTTCCACAAAGCTCCTGTGGCACACTGCTCATATGCGTCCTTGGGATGTTCAAATATGTGAATACCTGCAGTGTCAGTGGTGTTTTGCTAGCATGGGTTCAAAGATGAGAGTGCTGCATCTGTTCTGATGATATGTCTGGGAGCTTTCTTGTACTTGCATTACCTTCTGTACTTTAAAATAAACTATTTGGATGAATTATTCAACAATAATATCCAGCACCTGACCAGCTTTATCTGGAGTGTAACCACTGGACACCTATGACTTCTGCATAATGCCTAGGTTAATTCAGACATTAGCTTATTCATTATCAGCAGTTTTAATCAAGAACTGAACTACCTGCTTGATATTTATCTTTTTGTGTGTGGGTTTTGGGAGTTTTTGATAAATATACAGAAAGAGAACAAATAGAATGATGTCTCGTTCCTGTAGAGATTTCTCTGTTGATTTTGACCATCTTCTGGATTGAGTTTAATGAGTCTGTACTGGCTTATACTGATTTGCCAATGTACACCTACAATCTGTTATTTCTGAGAGGTGAACATAAATCACATCCAAATATAATCTATTTACTTACCACCTGATTCTGATAGATATTCCTGCATTGTATAATTTATGCATACATGCATGCGTTAAAAGGTTTTCTTTGCAGAGAGAAAATAAACCAGGAAATTTTAAAATGTGTACTTAAGCTCAAAAAAACTGATGGAAACTGCAAAACTGATGGAAAATATCTGCTTCCACTGCCCACTCAGTCTGCCAACACTTTTTATCCTTACAGCAATTAAAAAATATGAACAATATTTTAACTGTAATTGCTGTACACAGTATTAAATCAGATACCACCCACCAGCTGTCCAAAAAAATGGGAGAAGAGGAAAATAGATTTATTTCTCTAGTTATATGTGAGTTTGAGATGTATTTGAAACTAGGTTGTCCTCTCATGACCTTGTTTGATAGAAATGGCACTTAATGTGAATAGCCTCTTTTTTTCTGTTTGCACTATCGTTTATTTTTTTCCTTCATGGTTCATACACTTGTGCTGGTTTTACAGATAGTCATCTAAATCTGTCATAGCCTATGCATGAGTGTCACCACAGTTAAAGTGGATACTAAGGGCATTCCAAATTGTCAAATGGGATATAGTCAGGATTATTAATATGGAAACTGGGTAAATCAGGAGTCATTTGCTTAAGTAATAGATTTAATCTGATTGTATGTCCACCCATAGAAGTCTATTTCATAATGCTAAAAGGCTTCAGGTCCAAATAATGTTTCCAGGATACAACTTTTGGGAAGAATATTATCAGTTAGTAAAGCTGAGGGAATGGGACAATAAGCCTCTGTCCCTTAATTCTCTTGGTTCGATAATCAGAGAGGCATTCCGCAAACAGCACATTCTGCAGATGCAGTCTGAGGGTGAGTTTCTTCGTAGTCATGGGAAAAGTACTAGTCTGATCCTCAACTGTTAGTTTAGTGAGGCATTTTGGAAGACAGAAGCTTCACAACTGCCTTTACTAAAGATGCAGAAACATGATGTGAAATTGTATTCACTGATTAGAGTAATCATTATCTACAATATGGTTTAAGGGTGTATAATTTCAGTCTGACGTGCAGCCCGAGATATATAGCCTTCCTGGGCCCATGAAATCATTAGAAGCCTAGAATTTGCCATTCTGGATCAGAGCAGTGGTTGTCAGATAAGAGGCAAAGTCCTGCCCTCTTTAGTGTCACGTAATTGTGGCTATAGAGGAAAGTAAAATATCTAGAAATGGACAAAATTAACAGTGTAATGTTGTAGATGGTGGCTCCTTTTCTTAATATTTTCTGTACTAATGGACGAGGTGAATCCACTCTAATTGACCTGGAGTTCTACAATACACTTATATCTATGGCGGAGGTTGTGATCAGCAAGCTGCATTGAACTGGCAGAAGAATATAGCCAGGCTTTGCTATTGTAACCAGTATTATCCATTTTGATACTCTTTCTTAGATGGTTTTGGCGATTTTTAAGTTTTTTTATAGTTTTTTAAAATTAAAATCCTTTTCATAATCATATCCTTTGCTTATTAGTTTCTGTAGAAAATCCTCAGCTCTATGTACACAATTGCTGACATAATTCATCACACTCAGACAGTCCTGTTACTTTACATAAGTGTCGTCTGAAGAAGCTTGGCTAGTAACATAGCAGCAATTTGGAGTCAGTGGTCAAGTATATGTATTTGGGGAATTATGTATGCATTATGTGGATTGAGAGTGTTAGGTAACACTGCAGAGCAAACGTCTAGGGCCATCTCTCTGGAGCCATTTTAACTGGTGGGATAACTTTCAAATCGCCTGGAGGTTTACTTAGGATCACTGCCTAATATTCAGATGCTTATCTAAGCCATGCTCATCTTTTGGGCATCTTTTTCCTCTCAGACCGTCACTTGTCTACTTCAAGTACCTCTCCACTGCCCCACACATAAGAACCAGTGCAACCTATAATTGCTTTCTACCTGTCCTTTGCTGTCTTCTGTAGTAAGGCAGTTCAGTTTCTTATGGCTCTGTAAAGGGTTTCTGTCTTCTTGAGGAGTCCTGGGATGCCCTTACTCTCTTCTAGGTAAAAATGAAATTTAGAGAAGTGGGGGTGTGCTGAAGGTATCTATCTAGGCTGTTCTTGAAGTGTTAAACACGCTCCTTATTCTTCCGTGTCAAGTTATCTTGTTATTTTTTCTTGAAGAAATAATGCTTTCGTAACAATGCAAAAGTGTGGTAAGACTGCATTCATTGGTTAGAGTTATATTTATTAATAATTAATAAATTATCATTAAGTATTACATAGTTTAAGGGACTTAATTAATTATTACATAGTTAAGGTTTTTTTCCCCATCTGAAATTAAGCTATAGGTGTGTGGCCTTTCTATAGGCACTGACTTCATATACCCAAGAAGCTGTATCGAAAGAGGTTTATTTAATTATGGGGAATCAATTTCCTAGCTCTTGCACATTTTAATTACAAATTTACTTTTTTTTTCTTAAATAAAGTGTATATGATGCCAAGGCAGTATGAAACTTTGGATCAGAGGTTAGATAATTTTCTGTACAAAATACGCGTATTCTCAGTTCATATTTACATGTCTGTTGAGTGTGTTAGGTTCAGCATGCTGTACCTTGATGCTAAAGGTCAAAGAAGTTGCAGAGCATTCCTTTTTTATTAAAAGCAGGATAATCTTTAGTCAACTTATCTGAAAAATGGTTTGTGTGCTTCTCAATACAAGATTTGTCTTGCCTGTGGTGTAACCTCAGTTCTGTAATAGTCAGATAGCTATAATATGCCGTAACGTATTGTTTCTCTTTTTGCTCCATGAATTTCTTAGCCACAAAATATTTTGCTCTTATAGGTCCCAGAAGCCATAAGAAAGTGCCAGCGAGCTGGAATTACAGTCCGCATGGTCACTGGAGACAACATCAACACAGCACGTGCCATTGCCATAAAATGTGGAATCATTCATCCAGGAGAAGACTTTCTCTGCCTTGAAGGGAAAGAGTTTAACAGAAGGATCCGAAACGAGAAGGGAGAGGTAATTTGTATACTAAATCCATACATATTATGAATATATTATTAAAAAATAGCAAGAACACTGAAATGTTGTTTCTCTTGCACTGATTTGTAGCTCATATCAGTAACTACTTGCAGAGATTGCTACTTCTTTCTCCACTAGCCTTTTGCAATTCATAATACCAGTGAAAATGCAGTCTTTACTTTTCATGATGCAGAGCCTCTATCAATTTAGTGCTAGCCTAATTCAGCAAGTTTTAGAACCATAGCACTAGTCTACAAGAAATCAAAACTAAGTGCATTAAAGCAGGTTGGTTAGCAAAGAGGAGAAGGAATTCAATAGCAGTTTGCAGGTCTGTCTCATAAAAATGCAGTCTCTACTGAGAACCAGCTCCTCTCATTTTATAGTACTTCGTCTAATATACTGCTGTATCCACTCACTCCAATGATCTGCATAACTTAATCTATTATTCGGAAGATTTTTAACTCATAAAAGATGGAGCTAAGACATAGGCTATTGAAGTCAGCTTAAAAAAAGTAAACTCTATGCTGTCTCTTTTGAGTCCATCATTAATGAGTGGACACAGTCGTTTACTCTTTGCATTGTTTGATGGAATCCTGGGAACATTAGTATATGCAATTGTCCTTGTTGCTATTGGTATACAGAGAAAATTCTGACATTATTGGTGCCAGAACAAAGTGAAGAACTTGGATTTAAATGTCATATAGAACAACACACTTTTACTTGTAAACATATTTGGTCAGCTTTGAGAACTTCATTATCCTATATCTAGAGTCATGATTCTGCATGGAATTATCCATAAAGATGATAAGAAAGGCTGATTAGATACTGTGTCAAAAATTACCTACGTTAGCTAACAGTTGAGCTTTGGTAGTAGAAAACTTGCCTTTTTTGACCTTGCCCTCATTTGCAGCATTGATGGCTGTTGTAATTTTTCTGTGCTTTTGGAAAAAAGTTCTTAATAGCGAAGTGAATCATCTGATACATGGACACAAACATGCTTTGCATTTTGCTAATCACAGGCTAACAATTTTACTGGTTTGTTTTTTTTTGTGTTCCTCCCACTCTAGATTGAGCAAGAGCGGATTGACAAAATCTGGCCAAAGCTTCGAGTGCTTGCCCGCTCATCCCCCACAGACAAACACACTTTGGTAAAAGGTGCGTGGAGACTCCCTTTGCACACGTGTGTAAATTAATGCCAAAGTTATTGAAGAATACTCGGCACATCATCTGCATTGTAGAAGTTTTACTGTTGCAAATATATCTGAGTTTTTACCTTTAATTGCATATCTATATATAATGCAAGGAATTTTTCTCAGTAACTAAGTCTCTTGTGTTTGCGTTCTACCTGAGCCTTCAAATGGAAAATAATAGGAAACTGGTTGGCATGAATAACAGAAATACTAATAAGATCTCATATTTACCTTGTGACTTTTATTGGACTAGAATGAGGCTTTAGCTGAGAAAGGAAAATGTGTGTTTGCTGGTCAGAGAAAATATTGTTGAGAAATAGGTTGTTCTTCATAGAAACAAGAAGGGGCATAAATTTTATAGTCTTTGCCTATACCTCTTTATGAAGAAAATGAGAACAAGCTCATTTAGAGTGAATCAAGTCACTGAAGTGCATCTGTTCTCCCACAATTATTTTTAAAGAGTATTCCAGGATAAACAGCTTCATGTTACAATAGCAGTTATTGGAGGTCATGTAACAAGGAGCCGCCTGCTTTAGCATTACATGAATGGAGATATGTATTTTGAGCCAATTCTATTTTCCTATAGGCTCACTAAATTGTATGGTTTGCACTGGCTTCCTTTATATTTCTGGTTGTATTTTCAGAGTCTGTTTTTGTCCTGTAAAATCTGCACCATACAAATTCTGTTCTCTTACCGTGCTGTCAGCAGATGGAATGCTCTATGAAAGAGGGATTTGTTTGCAGTTTTCTTTATAAAGCCTTTTTCATATCTGTAACTCACACTTCTTGGATGACTTGAAATCTTATTCAGTTGACTTTGAAGCTCACATTTAAAACACAGCTGATGAAATCAGAGAATTTCTAATCAGGAATAACTTCATTTCTGGCCATGATAAGATGGCGGGGGGGGCTGGCGCAGATGGAAGACCCATCAGTGCATGGCTATTTGCTCGCTTCCTGATGAAGAAAGAACTGGATTATTGTGTGAAGGCCCTAGAAAGTCTGGAGAGACTCTTAGCAGGTCTTGGAGGAGCTAAAGTTTAGGATAAGATCCAGCTGATCAGTTACATGTTTTCAGCTGATTGACTACTTAAATAATAATTCACCTTTAGGTAGGAAATAATTTCTGGATCTATCCTTTTGGTACAGCAAGGTTTTATTGATATTACTCCATACATGACTGTTTGCAAAGGCTTTTGAGCAGTATGTAATTTTTTTTAAAATAGGACTTTAGAGCAAAAGTTCCATTGCGTATTTGAAGATTGGATCAGTTGGGTCCTTTGGGATTGGGACCACTGTACATGAAGAGCTGTGGAAACAGGGATTGTTCAGGAGAACTAAGATATCTTGTGAGCCCTGGCACGGTGCACGAGGTGGGGCAGCTGGAGACATACTGCTGTTACTCACCCTCTCCAGCCACTGTTTAGACCAGTGGTCTCCGACGTGGGGTATGCACATGTTAGGGACAATCCACTGGGATTCAGGAAGAAAGTATTTTCTTACCATTATTAAATAGAAGACTATTTTTAAGTTACTTTTTATTTAATCTCTATCTCCTCCTTTTCTAATGGATGTTTTATAATGTACATAATATAGTAGTACATATGTATAATTTATAGATAATATACATATTGGGGGGGCGTGTGCTCAAAAGATTTTACCAACAGGTGTTCATGATTGAAAAGGTTTGGAGACCCTTGGTTTGGACAACATCATTATTAGCTCCATAGGTCAGTGTTAAAACAGCACAAACTTAGCTGAAGTCTCCTTACTTCCCAACTGCATAGAAAATGCTGTCTTACAGCTCTTAGAGGACATTACTTGTATAGCCTAATAGTTTATTTGTTTCAAAAATACACAACAATTTGTGTTTCATTAAGTGGATTAAGTAAGTCCCTTGGGAGTACTCATTTGAATCATTTAGGATTTTCCCTTAAGAGGAAAATGAAACCTTTGCCAGAGAATATGCAATCAATAAAGAGCTGAAGAAAAAATAAGCAACAAATTATTGATGTTTTATAGCATATGCACTTTGACGATCCAAAAGATATTTACTACTACTGAATGCCTTATGCATTAAAGATGTGACCAGGTCAAATAATAGAGCAATTAAGTATCTAATGAACTTCAAGAACAAGTCTGTGGAAAATCATGATGGAAATTTTTGGCTGGTAATACTCCAAGGGCCATTAAAAGTTACAAGAAGCTATTTAAGTGTTGACTAGTTTTGGGCCTCTTGTTAAAATGTTATGTTTTCCTCAGACACTTGAGGGATCAAGAGGATTTTCTCTTCTTTGATGTGTTCTATCTGCTCTAGGGTAAAAACACATCACAAAATAAACTTTTTTTATGTTTAATTTTTAATGACATACAGCTGCTGGAGGGAATATTTTTTCTCCTTAATGTAGCAGAATCCTACCCAGCAAAAGGATCATTTTTATTTTGCATTTTTGTTTTTACTGCTGCTAAGGGACTAGCGAAAGGCTTGGTTCAGCTACACAGGCTGAAATAGCATTTCAGGATCAACAGACAGTTTCTCTCAAATATTTATGGCTTTGAAGTAGAAGTAGATTGAAAAAAAAAATACATCAGAATGGTTTGTCATCATGAACTGTTTCATTGAAACAAAAATGTCAGATATTTCAATCCAACTGAAATACAATTTCTTATGGATTTTATGACATCCATTGGTATTTCATATTTTTTACCCTATTTCAAAATATAGTAAGTACAAATGCATATCATTTAGACTGATGTGTCCTTATAATACTACTGCTAAAATACTTCAATATTGTCATATTGTTTTTTAAAAATATTCAAAATGTTATTGCGTGGGACAGTATTATATTAATGACCTTATTAATGTGGATATGCCATAAGACTAGGTAGCGTAATAAAAATACAGAGGAGTGTATTAACTGAAATTCTGAAAGTAAATATCAGCATGTTGCAAATTGCAAGTGGTTTTGATTTCCATTTCAGAGAAAATGTTAATATTTTTATTCCACAATGTAAAAAGTCAGCTTCAACCAACTCTTCCCTGAAGTGAAGAGCACAAAAATAGTTTAAAGGAAGCAGGAGGTATACTGCATTTGAGTCTAGGGTTTTATACTCTGTAAATACCGCTTAGGTCTCTGTAGTGTATGTGATGTGTGACTTTGTGGGAGGCACTGGTGCCTTCAGGGTTCCCCGTTAGTGTTTCAGTCTTACTGTATGAAGCGCCATGGTGGTGCATGCTTAGTACAGAAGTCCTTGTGGTTTAGCCATATTCTTCTCTGCCATTCTAATGTCACAAACTTTGTGGAGCACTATTCATGTAACGATTACCAGTGCTGCCTGTAATGTTATATATAACACTTTTACATTAACCTTTAAAGCTCTGTTCCTGCACATACTTAAGCATGTAACTAAAGTGAATTTAAATTTTCTCTTTCAGACAGACTTTCTAAATTCTTAAATTCTCAGGGAGCTTCAAAAGGTTTGGAGGTATTAAAAATTAATCTGAACAGAACATGCCTATGAAAATGTTACTGCACCTGTCTATGTTTAGTGTGTCAAAGAAATATAAATATGTGTAAGCATATGGGGTGATCAGCTTTGCTGCATCAGTAGCACCTGCACTGATGGACATCTTTGAACTGCTCTACTGTAGCTAATTTTTTCCTGTCTGCCTGTTTTGAGTTAATCAGTTGAGGCAGAAAGAAGTATCTAAACCAAGAATTTTTTTCTCCCAGAACCAACTGTTTCTGATGCTACTCTGAGGGTGACAGTGCAAGTAAGAATTGTTTAAATAAAGTGGCATTTGTTCTGAAAGAAAGAGAGAACCTAAGGCTATACTTGATGTCTTTGATCTGAGCCATGGGTACAGATAGCTCCTTGTAAAAGAAATGGAAGACACATTTTTGGTTAATGTTCTTTATATTACTATCCTGAGTGGATTTGATTTAATGCTTACTTAATGTTAGATGGGAGGAGGGTGGGAGATAGAGGTTATAGTTCACTTTCAGCTGTGTGTACAGTACTGGTACCTTTTATAGCAAGCTCGTGTGTATAGTTTGATAGCTATACATAGCTGTTTTAAATATGATCATCTTACCCCTCATCAGAAATAGACTGCTTGCTCTGAAAGACTTACTCCTTATGCAAGGTACATGAATCCTCGCCAAACTCCCACAGCATCAACAGAATCTGTGTGTGGGACACCCTGTAATGTTATGCTCTAGGTGTATTCCTGTGGCTGTTAAATAAAATCGTTTTTGACAGAGGAAGGTTGTGGCCAAACACCTTAAGATGAGGGAACAGACCAATGAAACAGCAAAGCCTGTTTTGGGGGGAAACTTCGCTGAGTTTTAGGAATTCTCCTGCTATATCTTGCTGAGCTATTTTTATTAAAGTACTTTATGTAGGCATTCAACTGGAGTAAAGCAGTTTATTTTTAAGAAATTTCCTGGCTGTTAGACATGACTAGTTAATACTGAAGCTTCTTTTTAGTTGTTTTGAATGAGTGGAAAGGCCAGTGAGTGTTACAGAAATGGATATTCTCTTCATTGACAGTCTGTCAGGTCATGCCCTTATTTACATATTTCGCCAATCACTGAAGCACTTGTTCTCCACAGCTCAAGCTTGTCGAGGGAGATCCCTCTTCTGTTTGGTCTCCTTACACTGTTTGTAAAATCTGTACAGACATATTACTTAATACTGAAGAAAATTCTTGAGGTGAAATCTTATCACAGCTATTAACAGAATGATATCAAAGAAAGAAAAAAAAAGTAAAAGTAAACGTAGTCAGGAAGGAGGCAAGTGTGGAAAGAGGAGAAGCATTCAGAAATGTGAGCAAGGCGGGAAGAGGAACAGATTAAAAAGAGCATGCGGAAGTCAGGGACCTTAAGTACAGCTATGATAAATCCTCTGAATCTCAAATAATCACTACTGCTCCATTTTAGAAATTTGTATGACGTACAAATGAAAGTTCCACAAAGATCTTCTTTCTTCCTGTGAATAGCACTGAAGTCCATCCACATACTGTTGTACCATGCATTGGCATGTTTCTGGCGACACTAGCAATGGTCACTGTGATGACGGTGTGTGGCTGAGATGCTGATTGATAACCAAGACCATTTTATTTCTATTTTTCCTTGACTGCTGATTATGCAGTTCTGTGCCCTGGAGGGTGTTGGGCTTATCCTGGCTGCATAGTTTGCTTTTAGGGATAAGAATGACTACTAAACCTTGTACATTATGTAGCTGCACCCAGCAGTTGGCTGTTGCAGGGCAGCTGGTAGTATAGTAATTGACATTAAAGCACTATTTATGTCCATTAGGAGGTCATTTGTTAGGGCCTCTTCAACCTGATTTGGGTTGTGCCCCTGTTTGGAATCCAATTGTGAGAGGATGCTGTCTACCTGTTTGGACCAATTAATACCATGACTAATGTCAGAGATTTTAATGATTCTTTTCAGAAGCTTAAACTATTAATTTACCATCAAAGGATGTGTTAATAGTGAGAAGGGAAGACCAAGATAAATGCTTTTAACAGTAATGGCAGCTGACATTCTTATGTCTTTATGACTCTTCTTATGACTTTATTTAATAATACCAAAGGCAAATCACCCCAACAAATTGAAAACTCTAATTATAAGATTTTATCAGAATAATGTGCCATTCATCTGAGTTCATACTGCCAATGGAAAGTGAATAGGTTTTTTTCTGCTTTTTGTAAGACTGAAAAATACAATACACTGCTTCCATACTGCATTGCAATCTTCTGGGTGCCTGATAAGCCTGAACCTTGCCAAGAGGCAGCTATTGCTCTGTAATCTGCAATTTCCTATTTCTGGTTAGTTATCTGATATGCGAGTTACTTTTTTCCAGAGCAGAATGAAAGCTTTTCACACTGGGTAGGTTTTGATAATTGTTTTTAGAGGTTATGACTTTGTGCCAATTGTGTTAGCAAAAGCAATTTTGTCATTCCCCCCCCTCAAGTTACTAATATTGACAGGTGTTCTTGCATCCGACAGAACAATCCTGTGTTCTGGACTCGTATTCAAATGGACTCTGACATGGAAATGAAAACATGAGTGGTGAACAATCCCCATCCTATTAAAAAACAGGGCTGCTTCTGTAACCTTAGAAAAATTCTTTATTCTTTTTCTTACTTTCCCCATCTGCATAAGTGGAAAATACTTCCCTTCAGGCTAGTTGTGTGAAACTTGATTCACCAAGTGAAAAGTGCTTTCTTTTCTCAAATGATCTCGAAATTAAAGTAGAAGTTATTTTATTATGTCTATTTATTAAAATGTTTGGCTCCAGAATGCAAAGAAATATATCATCTTAATCATTGTTTGGCAGAATTGAACATGTCTGTCAAAATGCTAGTTCGGCGCCAGCTAAATAAAATTCATCAACAGCATTTGTTATCTTTAGGTTAAACTGATTGCCAGAAGGCATCCCACTAAAGCAGATAGTACAGTTCAGTCCCAGTTTAGGACAGCTTTAAGCATGAACTTAAGTCTTTGGCAAATCCTTTCCATTGATGTTTAATCAGAGAGCTGGGCCTGAAATGGGTTTACTGTGACATGTAATTTTTAATAGTAAAAATCTTCCAAAAGAACATAATGAGCTGATCTCATTCCCTTTTATGTCTATGCAAGTTTTGTTGATGTTTTGATGATGCAGGATCAGAACTTTCCATGCAAATTCTGGTAGTGATGTATAGTACTGATGACACTTCTTTCATAATTCTTTGCCTTAAAAATCAACTCTATTAATCTCCGTCTTAAGACTTGTGTGGTATTATGTAGTCTATATTACACAGACACTGCTACTTTTTAGAGGGAAATTTTATCTTGCTAACTATTTTATAAATATGCTTATGTACACACACACATATATACACTTTTTTGCAGGTATTATTGACAGCACTCAGGTGGAACAGAGGCAGGTTGTAGCTGTGACTGGTGATGGGACCAACGATGGACCAGCACTTAAAAAAGCTGATGTTGGCTTTGCAATGGTATAATCTTGAGCATATTCATTGATGTTTGTGTCATTATAAATTTGCTGTAAGAGTTTATTCGTTCATTAAGTGTTGAGAACGTTGGTTAGTTATTCCTTGTCAGTGATATGTTGGAGGGGGCAAGTTACGTTGCTTCAGAAATCTTTAATTTACTATGTTAGAACAACTGGTATTGCTTGTTTTGATATTTTTTCAGTATTTTCTCTAAGGAAGTTATTTGCTATATGCAGAATCTTCTGCCAAAGCAGAAAAATAAATTCTCTCTTCTTCACAACAGTGGAGTACTGTTTTGCTTTGCTAAAATCCATCACTAGTTGTAAAGATGTCTTCCCAACGTGCTCTGACTCTAGAGACTTTAATATACTAGACTATATATTAAGATAAGTAATGCTAATTTTTGTTAGCAATTCTCTTCCTGTATATTAATAAAATATCATCAATGATAAAAATAACTCAGCAGATCAGTAGTCATTAAGCTATAATTTAAAACACTCAAAACTATCATCACATGAATTCCACTGCTCTCTATCAATTCCCTTTTCTGCATCCATACAAAATGCAGAGTGTACTTAGCAGTCACTGCTACTATGCTGGGAAGTCTCTGTGTTAACTGTGGACTTTGAGTATGAAGATATGTATTCTAACTGTCTCTGTACTTTCTAGTAGGTAATTTTATTCACAATTAATTTTTCCAGGGTATTGCTGGAACAGATGTTGCAAAGGAAGCCTCAGACATCATCCTAACAGATGACAACTTCAGTAGCATTGTGAAGGCTGTAATGTGGGGACGTAATGTCTATGATAGTATCTCCAAGTTCCTGCAGTTCCAGCTCACTGTTAACATTGTAGCTGTGATTGTGGCTTTCACTGGAGCATGCATTACCCAGGTAAGGTTAACTTCAGCGGTTGCTTAAAGTGTGGGGCCAAGTCCTACCAAACTACATTTTCTTTTAAGTAGTGGTGACTTACATTTGGTTCTTACTTTGTGCAACAGAAAGTATGCTTTCTGAAATTCTTCTGTGCATTAACAGTGTATTTAGGATCAAGCTGCTAAATGTTAAATAGCTGTTGACATAGTGAAGTGTACTAATCCGTCTTCTCCAGGAAGTAAATTGCTTTTAGGAGCTGCTGATTTTTGTGCTGCCTCCATACAGTTTCCTGTTTTTTAATACATATTATTGTAATGACTGAGCCTGCGATGATAGGACAGAAAATATCAGGGAGAAGGAAGATGTTATCTGACTTTCGCTTTTCCTCTCAGAATATTTCAGTATTAAATATATATTTCTTGATGGATTATAGAATGGGATTATTATTTGCAAGAGAGCAGTACTGACACACAGAAGTAGTCCCAGCAGGGGAGCTTTTTGACTGATAAAATTATTTTGTTGCTTTCAGGCAATTCCTTTTAATTTCAGATGCAAATGACAAACCAATTAAATGACACATACAGTCGGACTTTGATCTCTATTTCTCCCTTTGCGTTACTCCCTCATTGCAATCCTGGTGTACGTGCAACACATTGAGGTCGTTTACAAAAACCGTATGTGAAAGGAAACCACCTCTTCAAATTACTACTTTTTTAATGAATGAGATTGTTTTCTTTTCCCTAGAAAGAAAACAGGACGCATTTAGTATAGTATGAGGTTTTAGTCCTTCGTTAGGAAATAGCCAAACTTGCAGGTTTTAGTGCTATCACTCCCTAAAACAATGTATGTTTCAGATGCTGCAGACAGGTTCTGTTACAAAAAGCCTCTTTTGATTGAGACTCACTATGGGAAAGCTGATGCTTCCCTCTGTTGTGCATGATACAGCTGCACATACCTGTTTCAGCAGGTGAAATTCACCTCATGCTCACCTGAGCAAAACAATGAATAAGTCATTAACTCTGTTCCAGGGTAAACTTACACTGTAATCATGGAATTGATACTTGAAATCAGAAACCCAGGTACCTATACAAAACCATGAGGTCAAACTTCTCCTAAGCCTTGACTGACATTTAGAGGCCTTTTTTTGTGCTGCATATGAGGAGTCTGCAAGCTCCCAGCTTCTGCTGTTCATGGAACAGCTGGGTAGATACAACTGTCATCATTTTGCTCCTCTGAGCTAAGTGAGCAAGGCTACTGCTAGGGCTGGGATTCTTCAGAGAAAGCAGAAATAGCTGTTTTTGAAGCAAGTGGAAGTGATTTTGACAAATGAAATAACAGGGGTTTTCTGTATAAAGGAAGCACTGAAACCTCAATTCACTTGTTGTCTGAGAAGTACAAATTGTGAGCTGCCGAGTGCTAGGTCCCTACCAGACTGCCCCCAGGTCTTGATGTTGCCTTGCTGTCACAATTGAGCCTGTGCTATGGGACAAAATTATTGATGTTGCAGTAGAAGTTGGGTAACTTTTCCTTTTCCCTTGGCCAATATTTCCAAGCGTATTGAGAAAATGTATAGCTGTGAAGTGATTGTTTCTGGTAATGGAAGGTATGTGAATAAGGACTAAAACTCCGGAAGGTGAGTCCTTCTGGGTTTTTATCAGTGGTACAAAACCATATAGAAAAAAGTGCTGACAGCAACGTGGTAAGAATACCATAGTTAGAACTGAGGTGAGTGCTTCCTTTTAAGACCCTGTTTTGTAGACCTTCAATCAATGCCTACTAACATTTAAGGTGAATATTTTTTGGTTAACATCCATCACTTTTTCAATTGCTTCGTGAAAGCATAAAGGGAAATATATTCTATTTGTTAACTAAGGAATTTCTATTTTATTCTTGAAGACATTAAACATTACTGAATCAGTGCAAAGACTATTTTAAATCAAATCTAAGTGCATATGTAGTGCATAATCAGTACAAGCATATTTCCCTTTTTAATTCTGGACCTTTCTTCATCCTTTGAATCATTCCATTGGCTTCTAGAAGGATTTGAATCAGGCCCAGTGCATTCACATTCCCCCAGTGATCTGTAAGACCATCACTGAGCCTGTCAAGTCTGTTGTCCCTGTTTACAGGTTTTAACGTATGCCTCCCAAAATTCTTATATTTCTGTCCAAATAGATTCTTATGCAATTTCCTGATTTGACATTAAAAGCGCAAATCCAAAGGAGAGGTCTGAAAGGAGCTGAAGTTGAAATTGTAGCAAAAAGGCAGCAATTATTTCCATTGTAATTCTGTTTACACTCAACAGTCTGACTGCTGATAATCCCAAGTAGCTCTCAGTTCTGTCTCATTCAGGAAGGATCTTGCCTTACAAATGAACGTTATTATGTTAGGCTTTGACTCAAAGACTCTAGCCAGTGAAAGGGCATTATGCTTGTTTGGCTCATAAGCTTTGCTAAAAATTAAACTTGAGAACATATTGTACCCTGTGGTTGCTATGAAAATAGCTCCAGCACAAAATGCATGAATATACAAAGAAATCTTGCATACAACAGGCTAGGTGCACACACACATAGATCTAAGTCTGCAAAACTGTACACGTCTCAAATTACTATTTTGACTGAAACGTTTAAGTTCTTAACAGACAAATGAAGCCAAAATCTATAGTTTCCAAAAGGTAACACAGCCTTCTGTGACCTTCAAAGTGAATATGAAGAAGGACCACATTGGACTGAATTTTACTTTGCTTTTAGGTAGTCAGTTCAGGTTTCTTTGACATACAGAATATTATTTTAGTCCACAATTAAGATTATGAATATTACACAGGCTATCCTTTTGGTGATATTTCATTAAACCTAGAATGAGAAAAATTCTGTGTAGGTAGTAACGTTTCTTTCATGTTTCTTAATGTCACCAAAAAAATCTGTTCTGCAATTCAAAACCAGCATACTGGAATGCTTTTAATACGAAGCTTCTTTACACTTACCTACTCTTTTTGTTGTTTCTACTGTTTGTGCTTAAAGGAAGTACAAAGATAAAAAAATCGTTGTTTTGACATTTTTTAAACACTTGGCTCATGCTTTGCAACTAAATAGATATAATTTTATTCAGTCTTGATCCTGCAATTGCATCAGTGTACGTGCAAATATATGTATGTGGTCATATCACCACAGGACTCCTAGTGAAACCACAGTAAATCTATATTAATGAAAGGGTCCAACCGTGTGAGTACTATTATGAGTGAAACAACCTCAAGCCGATTTGTTTGGTCCAGAGCACCTTAGGAGTGCCATGGAGAGGCTTAAGAAAAATACTAGGTAGAAGAACCTGTGACCATGAGTGATTATTTTAAGAATCTGATGCTTTTTTTCTCAAATACATAAATAAAATCAATGTCGTTGCTAATTCCACTGCAGGGAACTACTGTTTAGATTAATTCTGCTAATTTTAAGCAAATATTATCTACCCAGTGCCTGCTTCATTGAGATGCTGCTGTTAGAGAGAATATCTACCATATCTAATACTTCTATTTTGTGCTGGTTTGCTGTTAGTATATGTGACTCTATGTGCTACTCCCAATGTTATACAAGGATTATAAAGGAGTAGCAGTGGGCTAGTAAAGGGGTTGTTATGCAGACTAAACAGGACCAATGCAAATGGTCAATTGCTATTCTCTGTCATGGGTCCCAGCACAAAGTCATGTTAAGGTGACAGTAATCACATTCTAAACAGCGTATGAATTACAGATACAGTGTCGCCTCTTGGCAAGCTTAGCACAGCTGCTACCAAAACTAAGGTGCCCCTCACAGGGATCTAACTTACATTGGGCCCTGTTTCAGTTTACAGCAGCTCAATGTATAAGCCAAGAGTTCTGAATTTTCAAATGATAATGAACTTTTGTGTTGTGATTCTGTAATTACATAAAGCACTCTGAGATCTAGGCCATACAAGAAAACCAAGCTTAAAGAAGCTCTGATTAAAAGCTGAATCAGGATCACTCAATCTGCGGCTGCATAGGTGCTCTTAATTTTGTGTCCAGTGTGTACACAACACTCGCCAATGAGATCACAACTATTTTTTCTGATAGGCCCATGTCAGTGCAGTTTGTGTGGCACAACACAGCTGAGCTGTATAAATTCACCTTGTCTTTCAGTTAATCTAACTCATTTACCTCTCTCTGTGTTGCCCAGTGCGTACTTTTAAAATGATCAGGGTGTGGTTATCTTGACCAGTTTGCATATAATTGTCTTTTCTGTTTAGCAACCCGTACCTCAGGTTAAATCAATCATTTATTTTTCTAGTATATTTGTGAAATATAAACTCTTATATTCTGACTTCATTCTCTCAGCAACACTTTTGCAGAGCCCTTGAATGTTGCAGAACACAGTGCAGGTTGTTCTTTGGAGCTCTGCCTACAATTACTGTGAATTTTGTATTTCAAATGAGTCATTGCTCCACATCTCTAGGTATCATATGGAGTTCTATACGTGCCTTACAAAACCAGAGGGTTCATCCTGTTTCCTGTCCCCAACATAGACACAGTACCAAGAAAATATTAGGTCATTATGTTTGGAGCTGTTAAAAATAATCTGGATATGTACAAAATAAAGGTTTTAAAATGCAGTTCAGTCAAATGGAAACAGTTTTTTACTGGAACTATAAAGCTAGCAGGTTTATCTTTGTTCCAAATTTTGTCTTTGTCTCCAACTGATAAGGCAATGTAAGTATTCAAAAAGGTTGTGTTAAAGAAAGAGAAGACAAAGACTGTGTTTTAACATATTATGTTCAAATTATCGTTCCCGTACTTTGAGAAAGACTTAGTGTTTTAGCAGACATTAGGAACTGAAAACAGTGACTCTATAGGGCATTATGCTTGGAAAATTAATGTTAATTAAAAAGCACTGTAGCAATGAACTACTGCATGAATCACTTATTATTTTTACAGATCTTGTTCACAAAATGAGGATGATCTATACTTACATGTATAAGGCAGTAATTTACATAGTTATAATGTTTTACTGCAGAACGGTATTTGGCAAATCCTAAAATAATAGCATTGACAAATTTGAAAAAGCTATAATATAAAATCAGTATGTGCTGTTTAGATTTGTTTTGGGAAGGCTTAGATGCATGGAAATAGAATTGAGGATGCTACTTCCATACAATTAGTCAATCGATGTGACCTAGCGAGGTCTGACATTTTTTTGCACTAATATATAAAGATAACTTACCAGAAATGCCCATTTTCATAAATCCATGCATGTGTTCTGTGACAAGTGGGAGTAAAGAGGTAAGGGTGAAAATACCTTTTTATTCCCTTACAGCTTGTCGTCTAAATCAAAAGTAACAAGCTCTAAAATTTGTGAGGCTCTGCATGTCACAAAAGATTTGTAGTTTATTTCCAGCCTTTGGCGATTTGTACTTTTAAGTGTTTCCAAGATGAAGTGTAACATCACTTGATTTAAGGGGCATTTTTCTTTTACCTCTAGGCCAATGCTAACCTATTCCAAGGTCACGTGGAAAGGAATTTGACAAATAAGTGGTGATTTTGGGTGGTTTACAGTTTGAACAGCTTTCATCCCCAAAGTTTTCAGAAAGTGAATTAAGAATTATTGGCTAGTCAGTTAGTGGCTAAAATGCAGTGGAAAGAACATAGAATTTGCATCCCACTTGCGTAAGTGACTAAAATCTGTAATGGAAGACTAAGCTCCTTAGCTGATACGTATTTTCCTCAGTTTCCACCAACTAATCAGAAATCAGATAGAGTTGCAGTGGAAATTTCATTCCACTGCTTGCCTCGACTAATGTGTATTTAATGTTTTGGCTTCAGCTTAGAATGAGCTTTCACACTTGACTGAACAGCGTAGCACTGCCAATAATAGATCATTATTAGGGGCACCATAGCCACCCAAGGTGATTGGCAGTGTGAAATGGTGAGAACATGTTGTTGCCAAAGCTGATGACTGCCAATTACAGTTGTGTGATTTACAGACTGAAATATTCCAACTTTTCGTTATGCTAGAAATATGTCAGGCTCTGAATATTTGACTCTATTTATTAAGCGTAACAGACACATTCAGTTTTATTGACATAGAAGTCAGCACATGAAGAAATTCAGCTATTGTAACATCTCAAAGTAGAGAATGTTTCTCAGGAAAACTTACTAACTGGACAAGAAAAATAGGACAAAGAAAATTCTTCAGTAGAAAACACGCTTTCCTTTTTCTTTATATTTTGTGTCCCAGTCTAGGGTTTCTGAGCCCTAGCAACAAAGTGCTTTTGGTGCAAGTACTCTCCTTGTTTGAGCCATTAGTATTAATAAAAATAAATTTGTTCTCCATTTGGAACAAAGTTTGTCCTGCTTGCTTTTAGTTTTTTAGCCACCTCTAAAGACAAAGACGTTTCCTGTTTCTGCACTGCATATCGAATGAGTGAGCTGAACTCTCCAGATAAGCCCAGTTAATGCAACCTATAACCAAGAGGTCAAGAATCTATTAATGCTAATCTTCCTCCCTTCCCTGATGTAGCCAGCCTGTAAGACTTAGAAACAGTACATTGCTTTTCACTATCCCCTTGAATAAGCCAAAAATTAATATTTTTAATAAATAAAATGTATCAAAATGTGTGTAAATGTAGGGATGTTTAAAATGTTTTTAAGAGGAAATAATATTTTGTCTCAAGGGAGAGTTGGAATATAAACCAGAGCCAGAAGAGACCAAACCACTTACCCTTGTTCTCCATATGTCCTTGGGATACTGAATGGATATTGGCCCTCATTATTTGATAATACTTCATTAAAAATGAGTATTTAACCTTTTGAAGAAAAAGGCAGAGTTCATAATGTGTTTTTATTGTCTTTGATTTGGCTTCTATGCTGTTCCATACATTTCTTTGCTTCCCTACTGCAGCACCACGGTAATGTAATGCATAAAAATAGTGTTTTCATCTTCCAACTTCACACTGTAGATTAACTCCCATTATAAAATTTGTCATACTGATACCTTATTGAGATTCTGCTTTCGTAATAAAAAACGTCCATTTGAAACAGGAAGCAGGCCTTACTAATGCTGCACATTTTGTATTCAGTCTAAAGGCACAGGAGGTTGTTAGACACAAAAAAAAGAACCTACTTCATTTTTCCTGATACAGCTCCTTGAAGCAATTGCATCTATCTATCATTACAGCTGCCCCAATGAATTACAAATCAAAAATTTATAATAGTCTTCCGGAGTTCTCCTGAGATTTGTGTTAGTTTGCTTTATTTATTTACTTTTGTGGGTTTTAAAACATGATCTAGTCTTCTGTAAAATGACCATAGACTCTTGCTTGAATTAAGTGAGGAAAGAGCTCCTTCTAGTGGTGGGCGATCTGCTTCAGAAAATAAATCATTCTGACAAGTAGCAATGTTTGGGGTTTTTTCCTTTCCAGTTCCTTGGTTTCAAATATGCTATCCTGTTATCCAGCAAAATAATAAAGAATTTCTTACTTTTCTTAATTATCTTTTTCTTTGATATAGCATTAGAGTTTCAGAATATTTTTAAAATTCAAATATCTGGCTCTTTTTTTCATCATCACTAATGTTTTTAAAAGGTCTTGTTTAAGTAAGATGTATTAAAATGTCTCAGTAATTGTTTAATACGTTTTTAATGATTTCAAGCTGTTTCTGAAAAAAAAACAGATAGGTAGTTTATAGTAAAAGGAAACATTAATTTTGAAACTGTTTGAGTGTAATTTTTCTTCCAGGAAAGAAACTCCCACTTGTATTATCTAGATACCTAAATTCAGCTGAAAATTTAAGCATAATGCATGAAGTAACAGAGGGTATTGTAAAATGTATTATAAAGTGTTAATGCTATGTTTTATAAGAATTGTGTGATTGTAAATATTCCTGATTTAAATTACTGGAGGGAAATAATTTATCTTTGCTCAGATCACTGTGCTTCCTGTGATTCTAGTCTTGCATAAGAAATATAAGAAAGGTCATAGTAGGTCAGACCAAAGGTCCATGTATTTCAGTATCTTGTCTTCAGCACTGCTTGCAGTCACACAGGAAGAAATGCAATCACAGTAAATGACCTGAGAACAATTATTTTTCTAGGAAATACATAACTTTCTAATTTGTCTCCACAGGACTCTCCTCTAAAAGCTGTACAGATGTTGTGGGTCAATCTAATTATGGACACCTTTGCCTCACTTGCTTTGGCCACCGAACCTCCAACAGAGGCTCTATTGCTAAGAAAGCCGTATGGCAGGAACAAACCTCTTATATCCCGTACCATGATGAAGAATATTCTGGGCCATGCTGTCTATCAGCTTACTCTCATATTTACACTTCTTTTTGTCGGTAAGAAAGTTTGTTAGGCTTGTTGTTTAGTTTGGAAACATCTCGATCTTGTAGCCTGACATATCAAAACCCTTTAAATGTAACCTCTTAATGCACATACCTGAAGTCTGTCATAGTTAAACAGCTAGCAGGACTGAGCTGTTTAACGGGATCAAAAACACCAGGGGAAACAGAACAGATGCAATAGAGGCATTTAGTCACCTTCCATATGTTGTTTACACTGGGACAGGCCTAAGTGAGCTTTTTTGCCTCCTAACAAAATGTAGGTTTGGGTTTGGCAAAAGTTTATGTTAAAGCATAGCATGGAAGATTACATTAAAATCGGAGTATCTATCCTGCTGCTTCTATATTGAAATTTTATTTTGAGATTTGTCATCTTTAGTTGGCATGTAACAACAAATTAAAACACAACAAAAATCAATATCCATTTTACTAATATCTGTAGAAGCTCTAATCGGGAGCAAAATGTTTGCCATAATCAAGAAATAATGCTGATCTTAAGTAGTATAGATAAGCAAGTAATCAGTATTAAGTGATACAAATAACACTCTGTTTTTACATTTAACATCTAGAATAGATATTAAAAAGGGAAAACAATCTAATTTGTTAGATTACTGGACTCTTCTTCAGGCCTTGCTAGCAATGGATGCTTTTTATAGGTTGTATTTTGGAGAAGGGAGAGAAGGAGGAGGAATGTTTCTTGCTGCAGGGAATCATAGGGGCTAATAATAGATTCTGTTGCTCCACAATAATAAGTGAACTTGCTCAAAGGACTGGTAATTTTATCAATTGGGTGTTGTGTTCTTGTCATTACATCATTTCTGTCAAATTACATGCGCTGCCTTTCAGGTTTTTTCTTTATATACAGACTTCTATATAAGCTGTAAATGTAAATTTATGATTCTTAGGAGTTTATTGAACTCCATTGTGAAAGTCTTGCTCCACCTTACCAGCAACTGGCAGCTTATTTGGAATGCTCAAAGGAAGTGATGGTCTGTTTACAGTGGAGCTATTTAAACCAAAATAAAAGCCAAGTTTTGAAGTCAGATGGTCTGTAATATTGTTAGGCTTATAGTGTATTTTGAGAATGTCTAGTGAGTCTAAGGAAATTGTAATTTCATATTCTCTAAAACAGGTGTAGAAGGTCTTGGTAATTCATGTAATATGAATCTTGGAATGAGAATTTATGTGAACTTTATGGGGACTTTTAATGGTCTTTGATTTTTGTGATTCAAAATACTTTATACCGAGCCTCAATGAAAAGAAAACCAGGCTTTTTCACCCTATTCTAATTACTTCTGTGTGTCTCTGGAAAACCCATGCATACTGTGAAGAACGCAGCCCAGCCAGTTTTCTGATAAGCCTGGCAAATACAGTCTTTTCCTTTCTAAACTCCGTGAGGCTCAGCTTTGCTGTAATATGATGTTCTAAACTCAGTGTTTTGATAAATAAATTCCAAATTAATGAGAATTATTTATATTTTGATCAACTAATGCTTCATTTTTTGTAGCAGGTTTCTGTAGAGACTAGTACATCAAGTTTTTCTATTTTTTCTATGATGTGGCAATAAATACATTGTGTTTGAACATACAGTAATGCCTTTGAGACATCAGGCACATCAGAAATCCAGAAGTCACTATCTAGTTCTGTCAAAATGTAGTATAAAAAAACCCTTAACCTCAGCAACTAAGCATAATCTACTTAAATTTGATGTACTATAACGCCTTTTGGAACATGTTTGGAAATAAAAACTGGTTACAGGTTTGACCACTGCCATTCCACAATAGCAGCATGTTCTGCTTTGCCAATTAATGATGAAATGCAATAATAGAGGATTAAGGACAGGTACTCTCACTGAGGAAAGTATTATTCATATATTTGCATTTGTGTGTGTGTTCAATGAAAGCAATGTAATGTATGTGTATATGTATAAAAGATAAAATTATTATATCTATTTGCTTTCATTAATTTTTTCCTTTATTGTTCATCTGTAGTAAAGGGAATGTTTTCCAATAGTTAGTTATCTCTTTGGCGATGTATTATCTTCTTAAATATCTCTGCTCTCTCACAGTCTAAGTTTTGTGGCCTCATATTGTGTTACTGATATATTTGTGATATTGTAATCTACTTTCTGTCAAAGGGCTATAAGCCAAATTCTTTCTTTGGAAATATGCTCATTATTCCCAGTGACTTGAACATGAACTGCTCAAATATCCCAAGGCAAAAAAATGCTCACTGTTGACTTAGCTGATGGAATTAACAAAGGAGAAAACCTGAGGAAACCTTTCTTCTTCTTTCTTCAGAAAGTCTGAATACAATGCTGGTGGGATAGCAGAAAAACGTTCAAGTTTTAATTTGCCTTTATTAACAAAACACTGGTTATGAAAATGAGTAGTATTGTGATAATCTACTCTTACTTCATTCATTATTTGCACTGTCATGTGAATGCCCCATCCTTACTTTAAGACAAAGCCTCTTTCGGTAATAGTATGTTATCTGTAACCTTTGCATATAAGAAAGTGGATGAAAAATTAGACATGAGCTGGCAATATGCACTTGCAGCCCAGAAAGCCAATCGCACCCTGGGCTGCATCAAAAGCAGTGTGGCCAGCAGGTCAAGGGAGGTGATTCTGCCCCTCTGCTCTGCTCTGGTGAGACCCCACCTGGAGTACCACATACAGGTCTGGTGTTTCCAGTACAAGAAAGACATGGACCTGTTAGAGCAGGTCCAGAGGAGGAGCCACAAAACTGGTCAGAGAGCTGGAACAACTCTCCTGTGAAGAAAGGCTGCAGGAGCTGGGGTTATTCAGCCCAAAGAAGTCTCTGGGGAGACCTTATTGCAGCCTTTCAATATAGCAAGAGGCCTTATAAGACAGAGAAGAGAGACTTTTTACCAAGGACTGTAGTGCCAGGACAAGGGGCAGTGGTTTTAAACTGAGAGAGGGTAGGTTTGATTGGACATAAGGAAGAATTTTTTTTACAATGAGAGTGGTGAGACACAGGAACAAGTTGTCTAGTGAAACTGTGGATGCTCTATCACTGGAAATGTTCACATTTCATGCTACATGGTGAGTAATATGGGTTTGAGCAACATGATCTACTGAAAGATGTCCTTGCCCCTGGCAGGGGGATTGGACTAGGTAATCTTTAAAGGTCCCTTCCAACCCAAACCATTCTATGATTCTATAAGAAAAGAGGTCGCCGAGGTGCAGATATCTTTTCAAAACTTTCCTCATTTTTACAGTTACTCATCATGGGTTGTATCGTGTTTTTTTTTATTGGTCAGATCTAAAAGCAATAGCAAAATTTTCAAAATAAAGAGCAATGCTTTATGGTGTGCTTTCAAAGCGAACTAGCAGAATGATCAAAACCAAATCTATTTAAAACCAGGAATGTCCATGATTTTTATCATTAATATCCTTGAATGCTTGTCAAGAGTTATGCCATACTGGATAAATGGGTAAAAACTGCTGAAGAGTGGTAGCTTCTAATTACTGTAGAAAATTGCGGATATACTGTCAATGGTCTTAAGTGCTTGGTACATCCGAAAGACTTGGCTTCTTAGGATAATTAGTACTTCGCTAGAGGAAAAGTACTAATGAAAACTATTCACATAGGTGTACTGAGTTACTAGCTAAAAGTCATCGTTTGAGAAGCTTCTCGCTCAGGATGTTTAGATGTCTCTTGCTCACAGGTGTTACAGATTCTGCCTATATTATGGTAAGTGCAGAAAGAAAGATGGTAAAGCAGAGTACAGGAGGCAACTAGCTAAAGCAAACAAGGGAAATATTTAAGTTTGATTAATTTATTCTAGTGGAAACCTTTATTTTTGTCTTATACGTAGGTGAGAAAATGTTTAAGATTGACAGTGGGAGGAATGCACCACTTCACTCTCCTCCTTCAGAGCATTACACTATTATCTTCAACACCTTTGTCATGATGCAGCTTTTCAATGAAATCAATGCACGGAAAATCCATGGCGAAAGAAATGTCTTTGATGGCATCTTCAGAAATCCTATTTTTTGCACTATTGTACTGGGTACATTTGCTATTCAGGTAATGATTTGGGCAAGAATTGGTAACTGTTCATCAGAAATTTACCTTAAGTTTTTTCCTGTGTGTTTTGGTTTTGGTTTTGTTTTTTAAATCAAAGTGCTGTTGGAGGCACACTCGTAAAGCACCTGGTTTCACATATTTTCTCAATCAATACAAGTGTCAATAATGGAAAATGTTATGTAGCCATACTAATACAGCATAAATTTTGATCATTATAACTAGGTCAAATCTTAAATAAATCTGAAGATGTACAGTAATCACAGCCATCATGATTTGTTGATACTGTTACTGGATTTTTTTGAAGAAATTATTAAATAGTATACCAAACAATACCAACAAAGCATTTTACATTAATTTACTACTCCATGAACAGGCAAATTGGCCTTCAAATAGCTAAAGCTGATCTGTTCCTCTGAGGTCAAGTGCCACTGCCAAATGCTACTCGACATTCTCTGTAGTACTACTTCTTGGTGGTAGTTCTTCATGACTGTCTCATGAGTTTGCTGTTCCAGTTATATGTGAACATCATTACAGAAATACACACTTTTCCCAAACAGTTGTAATTTTTTGTCTGTAAGAACTCTAATTCCTCCTTCTGCTCCTGTATCCATCCATTTGCTGGCATCTGTCCTGTACTCAATACCATTTGATGATACCTTTTAGAAGTCTGCTGCAGTCCTTGCAATCGCCTAGAGTTGAGCTATTTCTATCTTGACATTATTGCTCAATTCTGCAATGGCATCCTCTCTGCTTTCCTAGCAGCTGAAGTACTTAAGTGCACAGTTCAAAACATTAGGATTGCCCTCTGACGGTGAATCAAAAAGGACATGTAGCATAAGAGTATTTGGGCTGTTACTCTCACTTGCTTTTAAGTCTCTTTTTAAAATCAGATCATTTTTCTTGGGACAACAGAAAGTTAATCATTCTATTAATTTTCCACTTTGTTTATTACATTATGGAAATAGAGCTTTGCGTAATGTTGCTTGCTGAAGCAATGTCAGAAAAGTATTTACTATTTTGGCTGTGTGTTTCAATAGTTGGATGTGTGAGCCAAGCATTTTATTCTAAAGAGAAAATTAGTCTCCAGGAACGTGCATTCTGTAGATGGATATGGAAGATTACAGAAGTGATTTTATTTCATGTTTAAAACTTACTTAGTTCCATATGTATTTACAAAACTTTCTGTGAAGTACAGACTAATTGGCTTTGATGTTTCATCTTTGAGTGCAATAGTCCCATTAACTATTAGTTAGTTTATTTTAGTTTAGTCCTCCTCCTAAAAAACTCCTCCAAAAAAAGCAAAAAGCCAGCAGCAGTGGCCAAATTTTCAAACTAAAAATATGGAGACTGTTACAGTGCAGCCTTGTTAAGGATCAGAAAGTGCTTCTGCTACAACAGCTTGAGAAATAAGAGGGTAGTTACCACTCCTGTCTTCAGACTAGGAGTAGCTTTCTTTTATTTTTTTAATTCCTTTCCCTGCTTTCACAACAAAAATTTTCACGGTGAAGGAAGATGGATTAAAATATGGCATACCTACTATATAGCATTTAGAAATTTCTCAGTGTGGAGTTGTAATTTATTTCTCATAATTTTAGAATCATATTCACAAATTTTTTTTTTGTCTTCTTTGTCCTTACTCTCTCCAATCATTTTCCCACTACTTATCCACGGCCTTCCATTCTGTCCCCTTCATTCTTCCTGTGTATTTGCACTTCGTCTGAAATGAGTTTGTGTTCGTAATTTGTGTTTATTCACTCACACAGGAAAGCAACCACTTTATGTATTAGTCTTATTTTGTGTCTTAGACTGAACAAATTACTTTGAACTTCTCTTCTGCAGCCTTTGGCAGTTTAAATCTCTGGCTTGTGATTTCTGTTCCCTGGTTTTGCAGCAGCACTACTAACAAAAAAAATATCAGTAATACCTGATTTTCAGTTAGCAAAACCTTCTCAATCTGACCAGGCTTAGAAACTTGTTCAGATTCTCTGTGTGTTGGTTATCCTGCTACAAGGTGTGTGGTTTTCTCACCCTCTTTCTCCAACAGGACTAGATTTTGGTATACTATCAGTCTATCCATGATAACATGTCTATAAGTGTACAGTAAAATATTAATTAGAGGAAAAAATCTCTCATGCAATGGACATTCCAAAATAAACTACATCAGGGTCAACATATACCCAGCTGAGAATACTCAGGCTGGGGGAATACATGGGGACAGTCCTGTTTTCTTTCTTCCTAGGCATTCGTGTATGACTGTTGTTAGATATGGGGCTAAGGAAGCCTTAGTCTGAACTGATCTGACTTTTTCTCACCTTTAATTCAGGGTGCTGATTTTTAGTCACTGAGATTCTGCGGCTTTTGCTGGATGAGTTCCAACAATGTACTTCTGGTGTCTTGACTTAGTGCCACCTAAGAGTGTCAGATGACGTTTTTGGAATATAAGATAGTATTTTGATTTTGGGTGCTCTTTAGATTCAGTCCACTAAACACTAGACTGTTAATAATACGTTTGAGTATTCTACTGGTAAAATATGTTAGAATCTAACCAGCGGAGCTGTAATATGTAGAAAGACAAAGTGGTTGGGGTTTTTTGGTGGGGTTTGGGGTTTTTTTTTGGGGGGGGGGTGTGTTTTATTTTGTTTTTTCCCCAGAAAATAGTTACCCACTTTCTTCTCTGCTTTTCTTTGTAGATAGTAATTGTCCAGTTTGGAGGAAAGCCATTTAGCTGTTCTCCCTTGCAGCTTGACCAGTGGATGTGGTGTGTATTTATTGGATTAGGAGAACTAGTGTGGGGTCAGGTAAGCATTCAGAAATACGCAGATTTCGTTCTTTTGTTTTTATAAACTGATCAAAGATCTGATATTGTTCATCATCCTGCTATACCGTTGTTTCCTTGGTCTCTCACAATGTCATATTTAGCACACATTGAAATACAGAGTGCTCTCTAAGTACTTCAAGAATAGATGTAGTAGTAAGGATAATTTATCCCATTGTTCCTTTTGATTTTTGTTAATTTTCATATCTTTTCTTTCCCTAAGCAGGGTGTGCTATCACCAAGGTCTTCATTTAGGTTTTTTCGTGAACAACGTTTGATTCATAACCTAGTCCTTAGTCACAAAAAGAAATATAGGAAGGGCAAATGCACTGTAACATTGCCTGCAGTGGAGTACCCAATATAGCATGTGTATGTTCAGCCATGGCAAATTTTTGAAAGTGAAAAGACGTTCCAGTTCTATGTCAACCCACTCATTCTCTTGCTGACACTACCATTCCACCAATCCATGGTAGCTTTTTTACTGGCATAAGACTAAGTCCAGTGCATTTAATGTACACCTGCAGTGATCCTCTGTCCACCTACTTCTGTGTGTCAAGCATGGAAAGGGGGGTGAAAGAAAATTGATTTTTTCTTATAATAGTTGCAGAAAAGTGCAGTTTCATTCATGTGTCATTATCAAATTCTGCTACAGCCTGTGTTGTGTCATTATTAGCTAATATAAAATTACACATAGATGTAAAAACAAATATCAATGAGATGATTAAATAAGTTATGTGATTATCTGTCTGGAAGTAATAATACAGATACAATCAATGTAGTATTTTAACAATACTGATTGTATCTGTATTATTACTTCCAGACAGATAATTTTAGGTACAAACACATATTGCAAAGTTAGTAATAGTGGGGGGGGGGGGGGGGTTCATCTTTGAATGCATGATTAATGTATTTAAGTTGATGCCACCTGACACAGTGAAAAAATATGTGAAAAATGTGAAGTTACATTTTGTCTCTCAAAAGTAAAGATACCTATAGATCAACTAGTTTGCCACTGTGAAGAAACAGGTAAGAAATTGCCAACTGCAATTGAATACTTAAATGTTTCTGGTGGAACTGTAATGAATAGGTGTTATCTTTCCAACTTTTTGGGCAGCTGGGCCTCAGAATTTTTTGAAGAACTAAGTTCAGAGTCTTGACAGCTTTTAATGCATATGTTGCTGAAAACCACCACTATTAGATTGTTCTCCTGTAATTATTACCTGAAGATGGGATTTGATTATGACCTTGCAGGAAGAAGACCTAAAATCAGTTTGATAATTCGTGGAAAGAAAAGATTTGTTTTCAGCTAATTGGAAAATACCAATGTTGGGAGGGGGGAAGAAAAGCAGGGAAAGGGAGAAAAATCCTAGCTGTTTTATTAGCTCACTCAGCTGTGAAGAATTTCCCATAGACTTTGATCAATGTACTATTTGACTTCTAAATTTTGTTACATGTGATTATCATGTGACCAGTGAAAACTAAGAACAACATCAGCATCTGTTTTCAATTTAAAGATGGACATAGTTGCTCAAGCTTTATTGTGAGACCCTAGCCATTAAATTAAAACTAGTTTTGGAATACCTCAACAATTTTATCACTGAAAAGACTACAATTTTACATAAAGCAAAAACAGAGGAAAAAATGGTTGGAAGCTGGGAGAGGGCAGGTTTAGACTAGATACAAGGAAGAAGTTCTTCACCCTGAGGGTGGTGAAACACTGGAACAGGTTGCCTAAGGAAGCTGTGGATGTTCCTTCCTTGGAAGTGTTCAAGACCAGGTTGGATGGAGCCTTGAGCAACCTGGTCTGGTGGAAGGTGTCCCTGCCATAGCAGGAGGTTGGAACTCGATGATCTTTGAGGTCCCTTCCAGCCCAAATCATTCTGTGTTTCTATGAAAAAAATCTTTTTCTTGTGGTCAGGAAAGTGGTTGTTGTTAGTGACCAGAAAAGAAAAACACAAGCTAAAAAAATGCATTGTTTACATATTTACATGTTTTAGTCTGTGGCAAGTCCTCTTTTCATGGAGCTCTACAGTAAGAGAGACTTCCTTTAGAAGAGGTGCTGCTCTTCCTTCTCAGCTTTTTCTCTCCTGGTTCAGCACAAAATGAATTTGTTATCCCTTTGCTTTATCAGTCTCCTGAACCTGCTGTTCTTGTGAAGCACTAAAACCAATCAAGATTTTCAAGTTTAGTTGTTATAAGTCAGCACTTTTAAAAGTGATTTAACGTGTAATTGCTAGGAATCCAATCTGAGATGCTTTGAGGTACAGGTTTCTAAAAGGTGGCCATCATCACTTCTGAAAACCAAGTCTTTCTAAAATTTTTAATATTACATTCCCAGAACTATTGATCACTTTTTAAAACCACAATAATTTTTGTGGGAATAATAATTTAGTTCCTTAATCTACATCCAGTCTGTTGAGTCTGCCATTACCTGAACTGGGCAGGTGTCTGCAGATATGGAAAACAAATGAACAAACAAAAAGACATGTAAACACCCTAAGAAAAGAATTATAGCAGAACCTATCAGCCAGGCTGATAGAGATCATGAAAGAGAGGTATGTTCTATTGCACAGAATTGCTACTAAATACAGTTGTTTCTATATGTACTGTCTTGCAATTACTTCCTCAACATCAGTTTCATCAGATGCCAAACAGTCTGAAGTAGCTTCTTTCTGTAGAGTGCTGGCATTATAGTGTTTTGAAACCTGGGAAGCTGAAGGAGTTTCAGTAAGTATTTAAATAGCTAGCACTTAACCTTTTCTTCTTTTCCTCCTGTTCTGTCTTTGCTGGTGTCACACCGCTTCATTAATTTTCCAAGTTTACATTTTGTTTTTCAAACCCCAAAATGCATTTTAAAGTGGTTCTGTGGTAGTGTAGAAACTGGGGTTTTGAAATGTTTCTTTAGCTGCCTTTAAAAATAATGCAATAGAAATGGAGTTGTGGATCATGAAGTTTGAGGAGACTCTCAGCAAACTCAACAGTTTATTTTCATCCTGAAAATATTTGGTGCCTTTTTACGGGTCTTCGCTATATCCATTCCAGTTTTCCAAAACCGTAAAATATATTCTCAGCAACTTCCCTGCAGTTTTCTGATTCTATCTCCATCTTTCACATATGTGGGTTTCAGAGATGTGATTGCTCACTGCTGAAACAAAGACAAACAAAAAAGAAAATTGCAGCACTTTTTTGCTAAATCTAACAGTTAACTTTGTAGGAGATTTCATTTTTTAAGTGTACGATATGTTCCAGATAATGTCTTATTTAAATAATCATCTGCTTATATTTTCATTCAAGCTGAGAAAAGAAATCAGAACAAAGAGAAAATCACTGCCCAAGAGGGTAACACTGAAACGTATTTAAAATAATTGTCATACCATTGTCTAACTACAGTATTTGAGAATTTTTAAGATTATTAGCCATCTCCTGTATTAATTACTTCAAAGCACTGCTTTGGTGGGCAAACAGGGTAAGAAGAGGGCCAGAGTTAATCAGAATTTATTAGTAATAAGGACACAGAGAAAGAGAGAGCCTTACAAGTAGTCCACCAGGGAGACAGTCAAACCCACACCTTTCAGGAACCTCATTTTTGATAAATGCTGAGAGAAGAATTTCAACTGGCTGAAACAAAGGGAAGTTGAATACATGAATCAATGTAGTGTGAGAAGATTTATAAGCATAAGGTGCAACTAATCTTCAGCTCACGTTAACATACATTAGATTATTATTAGTCATTAGAGATACCCAAACTCTGACTGCAGAAGTATCAATCTTGCTAAGTTTTCTTTAAATAATTACATTCAAAAAACTTAGATCATCTTTTAGTTTTTTGAGAAAGACATTTTTCCCAGCCTTAAAGTTGCTGCATAGCTGTATATTGCCAATATGGTTTAAGGAAGCAAGTAACGCTAATTGTTTATACAGTAAACTAAGTATTTTTGGACAAAAATGGAGTTGTATAAGTGTGAAGTATTGTTATGAATATGCTTATCTTAGCTTTCCTCAAAGATTATAGTTCCCGTTAAAATTTCAGTGTTCTTTTGTAATTAGCAGATTATTATACTATTGTTACTGAATGCAGCTTATGTTTTCAGTACTTTTTTATCATTTTAGGTCATTGCAACCATCCCAACAAGTAGGCTAAAGTTTTTAAAGGAGGCAGGGAGGCTCACTGAAAAGGAGGAGGTCCCTGAAGAAGAACTCAATGAAGATGTTGAAGAAATTGATCATGCAGAAAGAGAACTTCGACGTGGACAAATTCTCTGGTTCAGAGGGCTCAACAGAATCCAAACCCAGGTATGCTAAAAGTAAATGTCCACATGTTCTAGAAAAAACCCGCTTAATCTTTGATCAAGGCAAGGAAAGACACAGAGTGTTTGTGTGGGCAAATGATGGTACTTGTTAATTGCTTTGCTGTTTTCAAAGGAGGAACACATGAAAAAGTGAAATAGGTGAACTGAACAAAGGGAGATGTATGTGTATAGCAGCAGAGATAATGTGAAAAGATTATAAAATGATAATATGCAAAAATACTTTTTTTTGAGAATACTGGGAATGGAAATTCATTTTCTACTTCAGTGATGACAGCTCATAAAGTAGTGCTACTTGGAAAATGCTGGCTGTGACAATGCCTAGGAAAAAAATTATAAAGGCTTTCTAAGCATACTGTTTTATTTTGTCAAAAATATATTGTAGCTGCCACTTCTGCAATAACAGAATGATTTAAATTGTTGAGTCTAAACTATAAAGTATCATTTCTGTTCTGGCACTACCATCTATATCTATATCTATATATATCTTTATATATATCTCTCTGTATATATAATGAGTAAAAGGAATTGATTTTCTTTCCTATTTAGATAATGAAAAATGTGGCTCTGGATTTATTTTTAGTAGTAAGGGCCTAAGCATCCATTAAGTATTGAAACTGTGAATGATTTCGTAGAAATATCTATCGTTTTATTTAAAACAAACAAACAACTTTTGCTAAATAGAAGAATCCCTGGCATTTTTTAATATACTAAATATTTGCACTGAACCATGGTGCTAAATATGGTACAGATTAGGATATATAATTAAATTTGCCCTGCAGTACTAAAAAAATTACTTGAACTATTTTGCCTTTTTCATTGCAGTGAAGTAGCATGTTTTATAGCACTCTAGGGCACTCTACTTGATCTTTCCAAGACCAAGTATTTGCACGAGCTTGCAGGAGAGAGCAGCTCTGAAAGACCGATATGTACTCGCCGTATCAGATGTGAAAGTTTTATATGATTCTTACAAGAAAAATAGCTGAATAATTAAGAAAAAAAATTTTTTTCTTTAAAGAATCTTTTAAAGAACATTTTTATCTCAGAAGATTTTGATTTTTGTCTTCATTCAAGGTAAACAGTACTTTCTCCTTTTCCCATCTACAAATTGATTATTTTTTTTTTCTGGAGAAAGAAGTGCAGTCATGCATTTTAGAAAAAATGAGGGAAAGAGTTAACTGAAGGTGAGACAGTCGGTCTCTTTAATGCATCTACAGAGCAAAAAATAAAAAGGATGGAAACAGTTTTTGGAGAGATTAAGGGTTTGGGTAAATTCCCAGGGTTCTATGGTAATTAATTAAATACGGATCTTCAGCTTTTAGATTGTGTGTCTTGACTATATTGAGTCAGGAGCACTCATCATTAGAGAATATTCAGATGGTCACAGTATAAAGGTGGCAAACAGGTGCCCATGTAATGGTGATCTTTATGAAAAGATGACCTCTAAATGTGCATTCTTTTCTTCCTGATGGCTATAGGAGGAGTGTTGTCTGTTGGCATTTCTGTCAGGATGTCTTTCTGGTTGTGGTGAGTGTAAGCAAGCACAAAAACACAAATTGCATCCTTTCAGTTCTTTTTCTAGCCTGAGAGGTAGCTTTTAGTTCTGCATATCTTTGTTCACTTAATTCACAGATAAATTATTATTCTTTTATACTACTTAAACCAAAATGAACAGTAATTATATTTCCCTGCTAACATCCATCTTCTTAGCTTCCTTTCTGCTCTTAGTTGTAGAAATATCTTTGTTAGGATGTATTGTTTCTCTCCTGCCAAGAGGCCTCTGATTTTTTTTCTCATTTTGTTTATTCAGTGACTTTGATTTTTACATCCATTTCACATCTGTGGAATGATAATGAAAAAAGGAAATGGGCCAACAGATTCAAAAATAGTTCCAAGGTGTCCACTGGAGAGTGATGAACTTATATGCAGGTCAAATTAGATCCATTGTTGGATGGACCTTGAGTTGAGCGCATTTTGATGCACAATGTGTTGCGACCCATCCAAATGAATTCATACACTTGTACTACATTTCTCAGGAAGCCAGATAAAGAAGAGTTGATGGAAGAAGATGAGGATGTCATCCTCATCCTCGAGGATGAGCATCCTTGGGGAGCTGGAGGATTTGCAAGAATCCTCTGATGGCTAATGCACTTCTGGAAATGCGGAAGAAGAAGGTAGAGCATCCCCTCACTTTATATATATAAGAGGATGACAGTAAGATTAGGAATAAACTCTAGACTCTCTCACGACTAGATTGATCATTCAAATCCTAACAAGACCAGTTTCTACCATCATATGCTTGTGCTGTATATTAGATTATCTTTTTGCTTATTTTCTATTCAGTCATTATTGGACAGATAACCACAGCACTCAAAAAAATCCTTCACTCCTAAAACAGAAGGAATCTATGATAGTGGTGGGTTTGCTTTTTTTTTTTTCAGATAACTGGCAGATCTCCCTTGTAATGCTCCAATAAAACCTCATCCAAACTGCCAAAAACTCTGTAGTACTAAAGATATTTTTTTTCTTTTTTGCACCCTCTCTCAAAACTGAGGGTTTAAACCTAGACACCAGAGAAAGGCTTTCCACTGTTGATTCTTCATACTGAAATGTGAGACATACTTCTATGAAGACATGCATGAATTTACATTAAAGAAAGGTATATGAAAAATGCACATAACTAAGTCAAAGAGAATGGCTATCTACTTCTGATTTTCTTTTTTTTTGTTTACTTTTGTTCATTTAGATATTTTGTTGTCTTATAAATATACTATAGGGCTTCTCTGGACAGATGCATGTTCTGTTTCTCTGAATGTAAGAGTGTTTCCTTACTGGATATTGCTCTCAGAAGACCACTGGCATATGATAAGTTTCACAAATTACTCATCCTAGTTATGCAAATTTCTGATATAAAGGTTGTCTCAAATTGCGTAAAAGACAGGACTTTTCAACCTCTGCTGTTTTTCAGCAATTTTTTCCAAGTCTTTGTTGCAGTTCTCACAAATTCTTCATTCTAAAGGAAGAGGCAAGACTGATCATACCATCTTGGCAGATCTGATAGCCTTTGGCAAGTTCAGCGAGTTCACCTTCAGGCAAAATGGTACAATCTGAGTAGCAACCAAAAACCATTGTATCTTTTTTAATTGTATACTGAAAAGTTTCTCTAGTTACCTCACATTTGAGTATGGAAAAATTGTGAAGTACAGTGATTAGAAAACTTTTCAAGCTATGTGTCAGACATTTACAACACTGGGCCTGATTCTTTCCTCTTCTGCTTCACCGATCCTGTAATTCGGTTTGCTTGGTCTGCTTACAGTGGGAAATAACTGTCTAGAAATCTTTCGAGAATAAAAGCAAAAACTGGAAAATACACAGATGCCATGTTAACAGCTACTGCATTCCTCTTTAGATATTAAAAAATACACAGAGGTGCTTGCACTGCATTTTCATTCCCTTCCTTTCTCCTTTAAAACTTTTCTCTTGAACCAATTCAAACCCTATATCAATGAAAGTCACTCCTGGCAAGTGGTTTTGAAGTTAGATAAAAAGCTAGCACCTCATTTTATGGCTTTCCATATAGCTTTTAATACAGAAAATGTTGCAGTAGCCCAGTGTAAGTGGAACAGAAACTGTTTCATTTCATGCAGAAAAGTTTGGGGTTTTCTTATTTTTAAAAAAAAAAATAAAATCATGGTTGAAGATTAGGTGAATGAGACCTGGGTCCTGTTAACATTAATGACAACAGAAATGCTTGCTGAAAATCTGTCCTGCATTAAACATCAGAAAAGTGTGTTTTCTGCCAGGACTATTCTGCTAGTATAAGATCCTTTTTTTTTTTTTTTTAACTTCTGATCACTGATATTTTTATTGGATGTGCATATCTCAAAAATAGGGATCTTCTAGAGTATAGAATATAGAAAAATGAGAGAGAGGTGAAAAATTCCAACTTTACAAATAAGCTTCAAGTGCAGGACAGTACTTTTTTCTCTACCTGAAGGCCTATAATAAAAACATGATTGCATCCTATATTTTGTTGGAAATTTTTCAAACTTCTCATGATGTATGACTTATCATTCACTTTCTCCTTTTTCGCAAGTTGAATTGTTCTAAATAAATGCATTCTTTTGAAATTAAAAAATTACATCTCAATTTAAAATGCATTTTTTTTTTTTAATTTCTATTTCTTTCTTTTTTCTTGTTTTCTCTTTTTTGGAACATAAACTTTGGGGCGTAGTTCTCTTCTTTCTTGGCTGCAGGCAGAACACAGCCCTGCATGTTCAGCTTTTAAGATTCTGAAGAGGTTGTCATCCTCCCCCTATGAATATATCCATGAAGATCTGTAGTTACTTTCTTCAGGAGAACAAGTAAATTACATGGCTGTAATTCTTGTTCTCTGGAGAAACTATTAAATACAGATCTTCCCTTATCTTTTCACTCTTATACTAAGGTCTTGCCTTTCAGTTCATTAGGAAGGCATTTGAACATCTCAAAGTGTCCTTTGGCTTAGGATTTGTCATCTGTGTCTTCCATAGTGATATGTGCTTCATGCTCTTAGTAAGAGTCTTTAAAATCTTTTTTGAATGATCTCTTTTGAAGAGTGCTCTGACACCTGTGTTAGATCGTGAAAACCCAAGATCTGTATTTAATTCTACTTTTGTACAGTGAACACTTCAGGTGAGTATTTAATATGCCTTCATTATATAACCAACAGTTTGAGCCATATGTTTTTCTAGATAGCAATCAGAACCTTAGCTAATGATTCACTTGTACCCCTATTCCATGTGCTAACTCACCTCATACTGTATTTTTTACTGTCATGTTTGTATTGGACATCTAATTCAAAATAAGTCTGCTGCAAAAAACACTGAAAGCAAAGGTGTAACAGGTGACTGCTTAATACTGTACATCTATTAGTGTGCACATTTAAATGGATGTAAACAGGACTCAAACAGTGGGTCAGTGAAGAAATCAGCTGTTTCATGTTTGTATAGTAAAAGTTCAGTGTGAACCTTTTACAGCTGGCTGTGATACGATTATTCCCATAAAAACATGCAGGAAAATAAAAACAATGTCCAAAGATAAGATTATGGGAGGGGGTACATCCATGCTATTAAAGATGAAACCATATGAATTTGTTTATTCTTAAGACTGACCACAGCAGATGATGTTAGCCAGTTTATTATAGTGCTTTCAACTTGGAAAATTTAGGAGGGCTTGCACCAGGATTTGTGCTGTTCTAATTGACAAATAGACCACTTTACCTTTTCCCAACTACTTTCTAGACTGTTTATCTTCAGAAATCTGGGTTGCAAGATACAAATCTGGTAACAGGGGGTTACTTCAAATAAGGAGTTGGTTGAAATCCTTTGATACTACTACTGCTGCTTTGTCATATTGTGGTTGTACTAATGTAACAAAGAGGACATTTTGGTGTGTAGGGATCTGTAGCATATATTCACTCCTTGATATTACCTACTGCCAATCCCTAGCTTTACATTTGTACACAGACTCTGCTTTTTATTGGGTTATAGTGGTGACAAAAAATGCCTTGAAATACTCAGATCTTTTTTAAAGCATCTTCTGTGGTGATGAATAAAGCATTCAAGAAGGTATTCAGAATTAATATATCAAACAGTGCATACAATAGACAGGAAAATAACAATTAGAAAGTTGTAATGTTATTTGCTGTAATAGTCAGTCCAGTTATACATAATTTTCTGTGCGATTTTAAGTGCTCTGTAAAGACGTAAAATATTAATATTTTTAAATCTGTAGTTACAAAAGACCAATATTAATTATCACTATGCTTAATTTATACAAACTTTATAGAAAAAGTCATAAAATATTGGAACACTTTCTATTTCATCAAGCTAGTGTACTGACAGCCCTGGTTTTGTAGACAAAATTGAGTCATATTTTGAATATTTTAAAGCTTTTTTGGTTTGGTTGTATGCTGTCCCTATCTCCCCACAAATTCCAATTAAGTCACTGAATTTTCCTCCCTCTGGACTTAGAGAGAAATAACAAAGTAATTTTACAATCAGTAGGAAAAAAATGTGGAGATTAGTTATATCAAGTACTCCAGTTTTATTTACTTTATTTATATAGAAATAAAATAATTTAAATTTTAAATATTGTTATTTAAAATCTATGTGTTTAAACTGATGCAGCACCACTGCCTCCTATGGAGCTGTTTCATTTTATCCAGGCAGAAAATTTGGATCATTTCATACCTAAAAATATTGAAAGGAACACTTAAAAGTATTTATTTCAGTTGAAGTAAAACCGTGTGCACGATTGATTTATTGTTTTTCATTATTATTCCTGTCAGTTATGCAACTGTATCCATACTTTAAGCAACTTGTCTCATTCTTTCCTCCATTACAGATCGAAGTAGTCAATACTTTCAAGAGTGGCACTTCCTTTCAGGGGGCTCTAAGGAGACAGTCCTCCGTCACAAGCCAGACCCAGGATGTAACCAATATTTCTAGCCCTAGTCACGTATCGTTATCCAATGCTCTTTCCTCTCCTACCAGCACATCTGCTGCTGCGGCTGGGCGTGAGTGTGTATTCTTAATGCATCAGACCTACAGAGATGCCAACTTACGTAGCAGTCATTTAAGACTAAGCTACTTTTGCCCATTCCCATTTTGTCCTGTTATGTTTATTAGTTTACACATACCCAGAAACACATAACATGATTACTTTGTGTACAGTAGATACTCTTCATGATTCATTGCAAGTTTTGTTAACTTACTGTTAGGACAGCTATTTCTAGTAATTTTTTATCCAGTGTATGGAGATTCTGATTTTATTTGAGGCTTCAGCGTCATATTTTCTCAATCTCATTGGACATATTTTCCACTGCTTATAAAATATGTACTTTAAATTATTCTACTAATGTCTTACATTAAGCAATAGAGCTTGTCAGATAAAAGATCATTCCATGTGGAAGATTGCATGTGATACAGGTCACTCACGTCCAAGAAGGATGTATTCTAATTAGCCACAGGTACAAGAAGGAACAAGGAAATAGAGAATCTACTTTATTGTGCAAGCTAAGGGATTAAGGTTTATATGAATGGTGAAAGAATAGATTTGTTATCTCTAAATTCACTGGGGAAGGTAAGCATTAAGGAAGGAGGGAGCTAGACAAGTTGAAGGACAGTGTTGAAACAACAAAACAAATGTGGTAACAAATTTCTTTGTTAGAAGGAGCAGATTTCTAAACAGTGAAATCCTGCCACAGCTTTCTTTTTGAAGCAAACAAAGCATCTAGTGAAGAGGTAGTGAAGTGAATAAAAACTTTGAAGTGGCTAATAAGAAAGGGCTGCTTCACTAACAGTAAAATTCCAGTTACTCAGGAAGACAGATCTGAGTAAGTTACAGATCTAACTTTGGTTTTGTATTTTTATTTCCATTTATTCAGGACTTTAAGTAGCTTTTTTTTTTTTTTTTTTACAGCATAACCAGCATGAAAATAATATTTAAATTAATAGAACTCAGTTTACAAGCTTGTCACTTAGTTTACAAAGTACTGCAGTATGTTCCTTATGCAAGTTCTAGTGAAAAGTTGGCCAAACAGACAAGAACCAGTCTGGCCAATAGAGGGAGGGAAGGCAGACAGAGAGACAAGGCAGACAAGAGAAGGAAATAACTCCAGAACTCCTGCAGAAAAAAGGAAGCTTGACCTTTCCATTCCATTTGAGTGCAAACCCCCTCAGCATTTGAACATCAAGCATTTAGACATGCATTAGAAGTTTTGTTGGAGTTAAAAGTCAAAGGAGAAACTTTGCTTTTGCTAGGAACTCAGAGAGTCATAAAGGTTCCAACTTTGGCAGTTGCTCCTTGGAGAAAATTTGTATCTTTTCCTGTCTTTTCTTGGGAAGTTTGGCCTGCTAACTTTTACTCCACCAGCACCAACTGTTTCAGGGCGGCAGCACGATTGAGAGAAGCAAAGTCCCTGAGCTGCATGCCACTGCTGTGCCACAGGCACTGTAACCTGCTTCTGAGAACTCAGAGCCCAAGTTTCCTCATTTCCACACTGAGCAGGACACAAAACACCACACTCAAACCAGCCTTTCATCCAGGGAACAATTTCCCATAATAGCATCTCTACATTTGAGCAGAAAACAGAGCACAACTCATTCTGCCTTGGTAAATGTTTCAATAACCTCCTGTAGCCAGCAGTCTGAAAGGATATATCTAATAAAATAGACAATTTATCTTCCCTCTTTTCTCTCCATTGCAGCAAAGCAACTAACAATTGAATAATCTTGTGTCTTGACAAAGGCATTACTAGGCTGTGGGCTGAAGTTAGTTAATAGGAGAAAGCGTAATCTGCTACAGTCTTTGATGTCTTGTTTTATTTGGAAAAATAAAACATGTCTACAGAGCTCATCAGTTATAGCCACATTTATTCAGTAAAATAAAAATCATGTGATTGATTTGTTAAGCTACCCAGAGATATCTATCTCCATTGCAGAGGACAATTAGAGATTTGGCCTTTTAAAGTGGTTATTCTGGACTGTTTGTATTTTATTACTGCAATATAATGTCTATTTAGTATCAAACCAGTGCATAGTTCAAATTATAACCCTTAGGGAAAGTTTTGATTTATTAGTACGATGACACAAACCTAATGAGTGACAGCAAAAAAGCAAAGAAAAAAAATTGGGTTTTAGTTTTAAATTGGGAGTTTACAGTTGGTTGTTCATCTTCCAGAACCTGGAAAACCTTTCCTAATCCAAATTTCATAGAAATTGGGTATGGTTTTGTGAATTGGCATTTTCTGAGAAAATTTCAGTTGTAAAATGCACACCCAGGTCTACTTTTAAGCTCCTTGCTTAGAATGTATGTGATGGGACAGGACTGACTTCTTTCTTCAGAACGAATTAAACCTTCTTCCTATGGGGTGTAAGGGGATAACGGAATAATTGTACCTCTGATTTTGAAGCCTTTTTCTCCCTTCAGGAATTTTAAACATACTGCATATGTAGATATATTATGGGGAGTGTCAAGGGAAAGCCTTAAGGGTATAGCAAAGACAAAAGGATCTAATATTTTAAAGGGCCCGATATGAGATAACTGTCAGGAAGGTTTATTTTCAGAGAACTGGTACTTAAGCATGTTGCAACAGTCAGGATATTTCAGGTGTCATTTTGGGTGCCCAAAATGCAGAGGTTCTGATATCAATATTTATTAAAAAGTACAAGAATCACATGATGCTCTATCAATAAGAATATGTAATTCTTAATTTAACAGAGCATTTATGGAGTTCTTTACTAATTGTATAGCTATTTAATATATAGTTCATTGTGACACCTCACCAATCTGTAGATTTCTTCTGCAGATTTATAACAACATTTTGGAATTTTTAAAAAAATTGGGATTTTTTAGTTTTTGTTTGATTCAAAGGTTAGCACAGGCTTAAAAATAAATCTGCCTGTCCAATGCAGCCACATCTACAGTAGTTTGTGAAACAGAGTAGCAAGTTATTAACTGAAATTTTCAGTTATTCATAAGTGTGGCACATTCAAATCTTTCATAGGGTTGTGGAATACCATAATTAAAAGCCATTTAAACAAAGGAATATTTACTACAGTACAGTTTCTCTAGTTATGATGATACTTCTTAGCTGTCGCAATGTTTTTGCCAACAACTACAAATTTCTGGATGTCAGCATTAGTTGATAACAATGAGGTGCATATTATGAGTGTCTTATCTCTTTTGAAAAACATCGCAGCTTTAAATAAACATAGTGAAAATTTCTGCAAATTAAAACCTGGCATTTGATGTACTCTGATAAAAGTAGCAAATTTATTTAAATACAAACTAAATATGCACACATATTTAATATGCACACATTTAAGCTACAGAAAATGAAAACATGGAAAGAATAAGGCTCTGTGTGCAATATGGTCTCAGCCAAGTTCTCAGGTTTTGTCATGTCACATGCATGAACACACAAACACATAACACACACAGTCTTCTATCATTGGAAAGCTGTGACACTACAGAGATAAAAGTGGGTTTAGATACCAGGCTATCCCATAGCAGCTGTGGTGGATATGTATTTTATATGCATTTCTGTCTACATTTTATTTTGGGAAAACAGAATCAAATCGAGTGGGGCAATGGAGCATCTCTTTTACTATTGAAGCTCAGAATTTGCAACAAAATGTTAGCTTGTGCTTGAAATAAAGTATATGCCTAAAGCCTTTGCTACAACAGTGCTTAACTAGGTAGAGGATGAGTAGATTTAACTGTACACAAAGTAAACAAGTTATTTTTATCCTAATCTGTTTATATCTTGTTCTTAGATGTTGTTTATATTATCAGTAGGTAGCCCCTTCAAAAGAACATGGTTTCAAATTTTCCAAGACAGACGCACATTTAATATTCCTTTGTACTTGCTCTTGCTCCTTCCTCTCATTCTCATATATAGTTAATTCTGTTCCTAAGTGGAGGCAGCCAGAAACTGCAGGTCCCTTACAAAAAAAACCCCTCCTTTCTTTCATAAAAGGTTATGACTAAAAAATAAGTGTAGGAAATATTGGGGGAACAACAAACAAAAAAAACAAAAACCCATGAAAAGGCAACCTCCCAGATCATGAATCTGCTGTAGTTTCTGTATTTGCAAGTTCCTTTTCCCTTGTTCTGTTGAGGTCTGTCATTTTTGTCTGAAATTTTTAGAAGTGACTATTTCATAGAATTACTAACAACTTTTTATTATATTAATTCTAGCAACAGTGGCCTAGAACAAGCCACTTGTAAGGATGACACAGGAAAAAATACACAGTGATTAATCCAAATTTTATAGCAGCCAATTAAAATCTTACCAAACAGTCACAAAATATTCTCAGAATTATTTGTCCATCATGCAGCTCTCTGAAGGTTTTATTTTTGGTTGATTGGTTCGTTTTTAAAAAGTGATTTCAAGCAAAAGAATTGCATAGCACCCTTAAGGCTGTATTTTTGTTCTGTTTCACTTTTTGGAGGGGGCTACAATCTTCAAAAGTGGGGCTAATTTGCATGGAAAGAAACTTTTTTCATTTTCCCTTTAATTAAAAAACAGTTGAAATTTTTTTACATATTTAGTTTCCTATAAATGTGATCATTCAGCTGGAGAGACTTTACAACTAAAACTGAAGATAAAATCTTCAGTCTGGATCAAATTTTCTCACAAAGAAAAATGGGAACAAATTTCTTTTAAAAACAATAATCATCTGTTGTAATAAATTTTAAGGCAAAGATTACTGTCCGATGTTGATCTATATTCAGCTCACAGCCCAAGTCAAGTGAACATATGAGCCTTAGTGAAAATGCCAGTTGCTTTCTGTGGCAACATGGTATAACTATCACATGAGGAAATAGAACAAGCAGAACTTAAACGAAGTCCTCATCTAAAATTATGTTTATAAAAGTTACACCATTTGGGAACATCATTAAATTAGAGGCAGAGATATACTATACTAAACCTTAGAGGTTCCCACTGGTTATAATCAAGATTTCACAGGCCTGCTGGGATATGCGAGATCCAAAACCCAACATCTGTATGGAAGCTAACTAGGTTTAAAGTCTAAATATAAAACCAAGTGCTCAACTGGAGATATGGCATGGTAAGAAGGTTTAGACTCCTAACGCAGAAATATATCTTTCAAAGGGTTGTATAATATATTTAAACTTTACCAAATCTGATACAAAAATGTCAGACTCTGTAATTTTGCAACAGTCCTATAGTAGAGGAGATATGCTATGGAAAGTGGAAGACCTGCATATAGTTATGATCTTATGCTCTAAAATTCAGTGGAATAATAGCCATGTGAACCTTTTGTGAAATGAGAATCCGGCCTGAGAATTTCACAGAATAGGTAGGTATTCTATTTTCCTCTTGCTGCACGTGGTTTGACTTTTCAGCAGCACTTACTGGATTTACTGTATATTTATGTAGAGAGTAGCACAGATAACGTTATGCATTTGTTTCACTTGTTAAAGCAGAAACTCAGAAATCATAATTTTTCTAATTTTTTTAAAATTTTATCTTTTAATTTGCTCAACTTCTGCATCATACAATCCAGAACATATCAGCCACAACATTTACAGGTGACTCCAATACATGCAGTATCTCCTCCTGTAGATATATAATCTGATTTTACTCACCTAAAACTGGGAGGATTCAAAATAAACAAAAACAAATATACTGAAGATATGCCTTCTATTTCAAAGCTTTACGTATGCAATAGTACTTGACCAAACTTATTTACCTTTGTATAGCTATAGTCTTGATATAGAGTGGTATCAGTTATACTAAGAGTTGGCATCTCTTTGCAAAACTGACCTCTTGTTTACAATTTTATACTAATCACCTTACTGATCTTTCAGTATTGAATATATTTGCTTTTGCAGTGCCCTACTCTCTACTGTCTGAATATTAAATGTGTTTGTTTTCCCAGAGGGCTAGAGAACATTGGACAAAAGGGTTCAGCAGGAGAGAGTGAAATAAAAAGAGGTTGTGAGTCTTTAACCTTGAGCCTGAAATGAATGTGAACCAAACTCAAGATACTTGGCTTATATGAAGCCAGGTAAACATTCGAGTATAAGCCCACACACTACCAACCATAATACATCTGTTATGCTTAACAGGCTTTGTGTATTTTGCCTAGATTGTTGTACTTAGGAGTGAGATTCTGAACTTAATCTTTTTCTTCTGATGGGAAAAATTTGTAGTGTCTGAAATTCTATTTCTTTTATTTTTCTTGCCTGATGCAGTATAATAAATCTAACTTTCAAGGTGTGATGCAACTGAAGAGTTTTTTTCTATTACAGCTACAGAGAAGAATGAAGTGGAAACTTATAGCAATGTCAAAAATGTCCTGAAATGTTGTCCCCACAGTCTTTTGTTTAAAAGCAGTTCATTTTTTTCTGTTGTCTACATTACTGTGAGAAAAGGGAGCTGTATCACACTGTTTGTCTTCCCTTGGCATTGTCAGTATCATAAAAAAAATCATTACATGAACTCTACATAGTTCATAATAAACTAACACTTTCTAGGTTCTATCCATCATGGGTATGTCCCTGCTTTTACATGCTGTACAACCATAACAACATTATATGAAGTTCATCCGCTTTATTTTCTTCAAAAACGTAATGTGGGCTTTGTTTCAGCAGAGCCCCTTAACAGTTTTACACCAGATACTACTTCAAATCTTGAACTTAAGCATATATTAAAAGAATTTGTTGCTGTTGGGCCGTGTAACTCTGGGTAAATAGTATTTCTTTCAGTTCTTAGCTTAAATATGGTGGTAGTATTTCATAGAAATTAAAATGCCACCTTTGTATCTAACAAACCCTCTACCTTTGTTTCCACTAACATAATGAAGGAAGCAAGTTTTGTCCCTGTAAGCAATAATTTGATACATTGGAGGACAGACTATGAATGAGATTTTGAATTATATTGTAATACAGAAATTCTGTCACTGAATGAGGTGTGACACTAAAAAAATAAATGTTTCTTCTAGATGTCAAGCTAAATATGCAAAATTAAAGTTTGGGAGGGAGTTTCTCCTTAAGTGAAAAATTAATGGAAAACATATATACATCTCAAACTGTAGAGAAATTTTAAGAAAAGGAGGTAGTTTTCTCCAGCTCCTTAGTGAAGAAAACATATTAGAAAGCTAATTTTATGTAGTCTCAGCTTTAGGGATTTTCCCAAGTTTGGACCTTACATTACTGTTGCATTCAGCTAACCTATTTCAGGTATCAGCAGATCTGAAATAGTTCTCAGCTAATATTTCCAGTGAAAATCATTATGAACAAGTAGAAGCTATTCTAGTAGCATCTAATTGTTCCTGGACAAACAGTCCATGCAAAAACTTTGCCACGTATCTTCACACAGTGTGATACGACTGCTGGCTGATTGTATGTTTTGCAGTTATGTCTTCAGATTGTTGTGTAAACACATCTAAGCAAAAGATGTTAGTTAATCATTAGTTCAAGCAGTCACTGCAGAGTACCAGATTCAGGTCATGGCAGGCAGGTTTTCATAACTGGCTTTCAAATACAACCTAAATCTATAGTTTTCCCTCAGCTAAGATGTTAGCTAGCTAGATTGAATAAAAGCTTGGTAATAAATGCAAGTTAGATGACAAATTTTGGTATTAAATGCAATATAGATGCTTTCCCTACTACAGATCTTGGAGCCTCATAAGTTGAAATCGGTTCCTCCCTTGCTAACCTGTAGAGACTTAAATACAGTGTTTGCCACCTGAAGAAGAGCTTTACTTTCATTGGATTTTGCTGGATCTGTCCAAGCATAGTATCAGGTTGCAAACCTTTTAATTTAAGTAAAAATTTACATTTATTAAAAAGAATTCGGCTGGTAAATACAACCTAAATCTATGCAATAAGAAGTGGCTGTGTTCAGGAGAATGAAATTTTAGTTGATAAGATAAAGCAAACAGCTGCAACTGAATGAGATTACTGTTATTTTTAGATAGCAGAAAAATAGGTAGCTTTGCAGAAAATGTCACCATATCAGTCCATATATAAAGTAAGCATGTTACAAAAAGCTTCCGGATTTAAAATAGGACAATATAGTAACGAGTTTTTAAGATTGCCTTGACAAAACATATTTTTTTCATTGTTTAGACTAATTACTTTGTGCTTTAAAGTACAAGATAGAAAGGCATAGATAATGATAGAATTAGTATGTCACCTCTTCTCCATGAGTTCAAATCCTATCTTTAGTAATACAAATGAATTTCTGATTTCAGTCTGTTTGTTCACTGTACAGAACCATCACATAGCACAGGACAACTCAGAGATTCAGCTTTCATAAAACCTTGGTTTATAATTCCAAGTACTCTGTCAAAGAGGGGTTAGTTACACTATATGATTGTAGTGTGTAAAATTTATTCTTCTTCTCTTCCTCTTGTCTTGCACTTCTGCCAACCTTCTAAAATCTTCTAGTATCTCAAATCTGGACAAGTATTCTGTACCACTTCAGTCCACTTATTTTCAGCATAAGCAGTCACATGAACTACTTTTTTTTGTACTGTGCCCTGTTGTTATCAAATGTGTGTATGAAGAGAAGAGAGAGTAGGCCATGTATCTGAAGATGGCATGACTGCTGCTATTAGGACTTTTGAAAAGTGATGAATACCCAAATTTAGAGAACATAAACAAGGACAAAGAGATCAAAATATGAGTCAGCTACTTTCTCAAATGTGCTGAAATTTTGTACAACTTGGACAGCTCCAACCACAGGATCAGCTAGATCCCACACTGTGACCCCGTGCCATTACTAAAATGCAATCTTCCACTTAAAAGAATTAAAGCTTTACAAATTAGTGGTGTATTACGCCAACCAATAATGTGCAGCATATTTACATGTAAAAAGATACACATGCCAACCACCAAATCATTTCAAATGTGCGTGGAGAAGCTTTCACAATGCCTGCTTGCACCTTTCCTGCCTCTGCCTGTGTTCTGGTCTCCCCTCTAAGAAATGCTGAAAATTCGCTCATGGACTACATGGAAGTAGGAGGATAGAACTCAGTCATAAAACATTTGCCAAAAGATCACATTTTGCCATTCTGTTTTTTCCGCTCTGCCCCCCCAGTCCCTTCCAAAAAGCAGTAAACCAGCACAAACCTTAACTTCTTTTCAGAACTGGTAGGTCACTGGGATATAGACAGCATCCCTCCCTTTGCCCACCCACAGAAGACTTAGTGTCTCCACTCCACAATGCTCCTCACTCTGTTCCTCTCGTTTCCTACTGGGAAAGCAATTTGCACTGTCCCTGACAGTCTAATGGGCTGAGTCTTGTAGTTTATTTTCACCTGTGTTCTTACTGTCAGGTGGTTCATGACATTAGCTTGACCCTGGCATAAGTCAGCTGACCTAGTTTAAAGACTGCATATATGGCATAAATTGTGTCACTTTCAGCATTTAATTTTACAGTTTTACAGAGACACAGAAAATGGAAAATCTTGCTGTTTAACAATGTAATTCAATTCAACCCAACAATCAATACATTATTTTATTACATGTTTTATATATTTTAAAAAGTTAAATGGCTAGAACAGTGGGTCTATACTCGAGTGTTTACCTCACATATGCATGAAGGAAAAATAAAAGTTGGTTCAACAATACTATATTCACATTATCCAGGCTTCCAAGTGTAGTTGTTGTGTGCAAGTTATCTCTGTTCATGTGGTAACTGTGAATTTTTTTTTCCCCTGTGATGGCATGATTATGCTTAGTACTTTGTCTGCTTGGCTGTTTGTGCTGTTGGCTGCATTCATTTAGATTTTGCTTTAAAACTTTGATATTATAGTTTTAACACTTGGCTCTTGTGTGTGTCTCATACATACCCATCCAACTGTGTCTGTGTTCTGTGCTTTTCTGTTTGTGAAGTGTGATATGTTATGTGTAATGGTTTTTTAACAACACAAAAGAGACTTTTTTAATTAAAAAAGCCTTTCTACTCACTACAAAACTATCAACATGCATGGTTTTACATTTGCATTTCAATTAACATGGCTTGTCTTTTACTAGGGATGTACCACACGAGTGGACGTTCGCTTTCTTTAAACAGTACTTCCCATCAGTTCTTTGATGGCTTTAAACTTTATTTATTTTGATATTGCAGTTGATACAGATATTCAAAATGCACATAACTGACCACTCGTTTATGCATATAACATCCAGAGACTATGGACTTCAGCTGCCTGCACTGCCCTAACCATATGCTACATTTTTCACAAAGTATTCTCTAACAAAGTGTTGCCCTTCAGGGTGCTACCTCTGACACCTCTTTCCTTTTCTCCCCCCAGATCCGCGTCGTGAAGGCATTCCGTAGCTCTCTCTATGAAGGTTTAGAAAAACCAGAATCTAGAACCTCTATTCACAACTTTATGACTCATCCTGAATTTAGGATAGAAGATTCCCAGCCCCACATCCCACTCATTGATGACACAGACCTAGAAGAAGACCCTGCTCTCAAGAAAAACTCAAGTCCACCGTCTTCACTGAACAAGAACAACAGTGCTATCGACAGTGGAATAAATCTTACAACTGATACAAGTAAATCAGCTACCTCTTCTAGTCCAGGAAGCCCAATACATAGCCTGGAGACATCACTTTAGCTGAAAAGGTCACTGAAAACAAAACAAAACAAAACAAAACAACAAAAAAAAAACAGCAACCGAAATATATAAATATATCTATTAAAAACATTGCTGGCTGAAAAGCTGTTTGAACTCTTATTCACTCTGAGACAAGTGAATGAATTGTTGATCACAGTGGTTTTGGGGAAAGAATGAATGGCTGATTTACATACCCCCCTTGTTCCATTACAGAAAATCAAAACAAAAAAAAGCCTCCTGCATGAATGTACTGTACACCTCTGGCCCTTCTTTCTCTTTGTTTCTTTTTAGTTCCTTTTTTTTTCCTCCTTAAGCAGGAACTGCAGAGGACTTCTTTCTGAGACTATTTATCCAATTCACTGGTCTGTGAGTTTTTTGAAATGCTTGTGTGGCATGGACTCAATTGTATAGATTAATTTAAATAACTTTTTTGAAGTTGCAAAGCTTAACTTGCACAGTAGATTTGCACCAGTTGGACAGAGGAACTTAAACATTTTTGAGACTATATATAGAGATATATACATATAAGTATATACATAATTAATTATATATATGTATATATCTATCTATATATATATAGTTATATATATATAAAGTTTCTTTGTTGGCATGTTGCCTTGTTTCCGCTCAAATTGCTCTGACTATTTTAACTTATTTATGTCCTAAAAAAGAATGTAATTTGTTTACAAACCTGTAGATAATATCCTTAATTATTTGTAGGGTTAAGAAAGCACTTCCTGCCGAAGTAGTATAAAAATGGCTCAGCTCAGCTCATTGAAAATATCTGTAATATCACACCCTGGATATTTTACTAGAACCGTCTTCTTATTTCTGCCTCTTTTTTTTTTTTTTTTTTTGTTAAATAATGTAGATACTGCTAGTAAATAACAAAAGAAGCCAAAATATAACACATTGGATGTAGCATTGTGATCCTATACACAGGGAGGTAAAACAGGCTTCCTTTGTTTCAAATAAAAATCAAAATGATCAGGTTCTCTCTTTTTTTTATTTTTTTGCCCACCCCGGTAATCTGCTTGAAGTTGTTTTGGTGCAACATACAACAATGGAGGCTGTTTCATTCTTTAAATATATGGCAATGGCTTCTGAAAATATTTTTACAGAGATATTATATGAAACTGAGTTGAGTTTATAAATATAATTTAAAATAAGTTATATTTGGGTTGTCTATATGGAGATAAAACTGATATTAAAATATTGTGATATATTGTGTTAATCCTTTCAGAATTCAGGAATTTAATTCCTTAATATTTGCGAAGTATGGGCTGTTGCCATTTTGGACGAAAATCACTGTAAGTTGTTGCTTTGATTTCTTTTGGTAAAGAAAAATATAATTTCTACACTGTTAGGTGTGAATGAAAGTTTATTAATTGTATATTGAGATGTGCTTTGTGTGATTTTTTTTTTTTTTTTTTTTTTAACCAAGCTTGTCTTCCTGTAGTCACAAGGCATACTGTCACACGGTAATTTTACCTTGAGCTTTCTACAAAGAAAGCTCTTTTGAAAACCTGCAGTATGGAGGGTGAAAAATATTTTTCAAGATGGTAACAGCCCTGATAATTTAAAATTTATGAGCTTATATAATTGCTATGTCAACCACTTGAATGCTAAGCACTTTGTGGATCACAGATTTTTCATAAATAATTTTTGTATTTAATATAAAGTTTGCTCAGAGACTTTACAGCATATGATCTTTTCCATAATTGTACAGTGCAAAAGACATTTTGAATTACACAACTGATTATGCCAGATGTGTTGAAAAACACTCTCAAACTAGCTTGATAAATTGATTTGTTGAGGTATTATTGGTTGTCTTAAAAGTTGGCTCATTAAGTGGTGCATCTCTGCAGTCACAAGAACTAAACCAAGCCAGATCTCTCCAAAACAAGATTAGACTCATGGCCAAACTGCAGACTGAACTGACTAAAACGTTTTCAGGATGCATCAACACTACTCAGCCAGGTAAAGCTCTAATCAGCTTGAATTGCCAGCTTCCGGACTTTTGTGTAGAAGCTTGAATGGTTTTGGCAAATTCTTAGTTCGCTATCTGATCCAGACTTTTCACTGAACAACAGAACAGGTCTGTGAAGGCATATACCACGCTCTTTTCAACAGATAGTGTGACCTGTTTCTTAACAGTAAAAACTAGCATGAAAACATAATTATTTTAGCCAACTCCTAGCAACAAAGTGATTGAAACTCAGTCAGGATTGTTCTTCGCTTTGTAAATATGGTGATTAACCTTTGTATAACATGTATTGGGTTTCTATGGCCTATTTGGGATATCATATTCAGAAGAAAAAAAAGTGTTATCTATTTACAGGGAAGCCTCTAGCTTTGGACTTGAACAACTACAGAAGCTATTAATACTGGAACAATTTATTTTCAGCATCTTAACACTGACTGTTTGCCTTTTTATTTTCAAACACTTCATGTTTTTTCTTGGTTTAATTTTTTTTAAATTTTCCTGTAGGAGTACCGCTCCCTAAGGTACTATTTGCAGACTTGAAAACTGTTAAGAAAATGAACACTGCATTCTGTGTATATATAGTAAAACATATATAAACTGAGATGCATAGAAAACTTGGGCTTTTGTGAGCAGAGACTGTGCTTTATGTATATGATAAATGATAGACTTTTTTTTTTTTTAAAGCAGAATAGCTATGACCTTTCAACTACAAGTCGTGCATCACAATTCCTTTCTTTTGCTGCTTGACCTCTCTGTGATGGGAACAATGGATCAAAAACCAAAATGATCAGTTTGTTAAAATTCCCTGCAATATATAAATGCTCGCTCTCTACGTACTGTACTTAGCAGCATGAGATTTGTGGACAACAGTACAGTGGTACATTGGCAATCCATCCCACTAGGGGTTATTAATATATGTTCATTCATCTGTTTTTATGAATTTTTTTATCTAGACAATAATTGTAAATAAAGAACTTACTCTGTCTGTTCATTTAATACTATGCAAAAGGTTATGCTTTCTATTGTTATTCTTATTCCTACAGTGTGATGCTGGAATGTTTGTGGTTTCAAAAAAAAAAAAAAAAAAAAAAAGACAAAAGTAAGTAAAATATGTGATGTAAATTATTTTATAGTTTGAAACAAAATTATAAAGTTTTACTCTTGCTGCTTTCTGTCTAATAGATCTCTCTTGGCAGGAGCACAAGTGGAAAATTTAAAGAAATAAATACACAAAGCAGCATGAACAATAATGGTCTGAACGTAACAGCTTTCTTTATTTTCACCTGAAGTCATTAGATCTAGCTCTGGATTCCCACTGGGATATTTTAATGTAAAGGTGTATGTAAATCTTTTCGATTGGCAGTAGGAAGCCTGCTCACCAGTCAGTGGTTACACTTTCGTTACACCCAGGTGATGAGTCAGCCCAGAGTGCTTTTAATTCCTGTCTGACTATGGGTCAGTGTAATGCCTAGAAAGATGGTGTGGTCCATGCTGTGGTGGTGCTGGTGCACGGTGGTGGGAATGGCTGATGTGAGTTGGCTGAAATTACTAAGTGCAGAATAAGTAAAATGGATGAAGCCCCTGTGAATCTGCATATGAAACAATTATTTTAATCTTGGTCCCAAGACCAACAGACATCAAAGTCTGTTTTCCTATCCCTTTGGCCCATATGACACATTCCTCCATTTATATATATCTTTTCATCTCTTTCCCCCTCTGTCATGATCAGAAAAATGGTCTTTGAAACTTTCTACAACTGAGGAGTTCAGTCCAGGACTCATGTCCTGCCACTTAAGACCTTAAAAAATGTGCATATGCAGTGACAGGGAAAAATGAGGAATTCCCATTTTGTTGCTCAGCCCCTCAGCCCGGAAGTTCCTTCTTTTTTTCCCAGCTTGGACTAATGCCATTGTTCCTTAAGCTACAGTACAGCCTTTGATCATACAGTATTCCTGCACTAGCAACAGCAAGGTTTAGAAGTTAGTCAAACTGACATACCGGGGTGAACTCCTCACACAAGGTGTGAGGTGAGTAACTATCATGTAATCTCCTTTTTAATGGAAAAATGCTTCAAAATACAGATTTTTCCTGTCTTCTCCTCTAGATTTCAAGATTTTACCCACAAATTCTGTATAAGAACAAGTATTTGTTAGTGGCCAAAACTACAATGAAATAGTACTACACAGGGAGAAAAGTTACCAATAAATAAAAACGTCTTCAACACATTAAATTAAACAAAAACCCTACAGAAAACAGTTGTTAGCAGATTTCTTGGATTAATTGAACTTTACGACTACTTTGGAATTAAACTTTTCTGCTTTGATTTTGTGAGCTTAGTCTAAGTAACAATCTGAAAATATTTTCCTTTTAATTCTGTCATTTACTTCCTTCCTACACACATAACTTTATTTACAGCCTTAGTCCAAGTGCTTTTGGTAGGACTTTTCATCACTGCAAAAAAAAAGTATGCATGTGTTGAGGTGTTGGTGAGAAAGAGGACTGGGATTGTTCAGTGCGTTTTAAGCACTGTTGTGTATGTTAAGCTTCTGTCAGCTTCAGAGATCTATTTTATGAGTTGCACCTTTTCAAGAGTGTTTGTGAAATACTATCTTAGCACTGCGTGGATGTGAGTTGTACCTGTAAATTTAGATGAATAACAGGAATGAAATTCCCCACTACACTATCTTCCTATACTTTGCATCAAATTGAAGATTCAGAAAGGCACATAGTATTTGAAGCTATTGGTCCATTACAGCAAACTAAAACTGATACCCTGATTCAAAATAAGAATGCCATGTTTTATTCTTGCTATTCTTTTATCCGTACTAAAGATACTGCTAAAAAGATGACAAGGGTAGTCATGCATGCCTAAATAGAAAGATCAGGTGCTGATCATGTATGCTGATGCTACACTAAATGCCACTATATGTATTTGTCATGAGATGCTGTACTGATAGGGAATGGGGGAAATGGTTCATAAATGGTGGATGGAGGAGAGGCAAAAAGCGAAAAGCAGGGAGAAGAGGAAGAAAATGCAGGTGCATATATAGTTCACTATAAACTAAAGTGAAATAAAATCCTAATTGCTTGTTATTGGCTTGATCTAGGCATTGAGTTCTAATAGAAGAGGTACTCAAATAGTATTGTTCGTCTACCAGTGTTTTCCAACTAAAGTCCAAATTTATGAATAGGCTGAGGTTTCCAAAGTGGGGTCTAGACCTCACTGGAAACCACTGATTTACAAAACTCTTGCTCAGCTGTTACCACAAACGTGACATCTGTCTGACCAGAAGTAGACGACATCCAGCATCCCCTTCAAATTTTAATTTTTTCTGTTATTCTATGACACAAAAATAAATAGCATGATCTGTGTTATTGGTTTACTTCAGTGCGGTAGCGCACTACTCAGGCTGTGAGAGGACCAGGGTTCAAGACATCAAACTTCCTGGTGGTATTACAGTATTATTATAGTTCCTTTTGAGGAACTACATAAAGGTAAGCAATAGACATTTCCTATTTATGTTTGTATTCCTGCAATGGTGTGAGACATCATAATAAAACATAATTAAAAAAAAAAAAAAAAGTATATAATAAAATTTATTCATGGCCCAGATCGGGACTAGGGTCTGCATGTAGATTGCCCTGGATTATAAACTACAAATCCATATTTTAATTTTATCAGTACAGGAAATCCGTTTAGGTAATGTGCTCAGTTTTGTTCACCAACACATTGATACAAGAGGTACTGAGTAAGACAGAGAAGTGTCTGATTTTGGGGGTTTTTTGTTTACAAACAGGTATTAACAGGCTTATTATGATCTAACCTGATGGAAACTGAAGAGATGTTAGTAAAAGTATTTATTAAACAAGGCAGACTGTTGAAAAATGCAAATTAAAGGAAATATTTACATTTTCTCCCTTATGTTCAAATACGTTTATCTGGGAGACTTTGTTTGCCTGGTACCAACTGAAGTGTTACAATTCCAAGTAAGAGAATGTACTTCTCCACTTAGTCTGTGATGGATTTACTTACTTTTCAAGCAAATTGTAAAGCACCTCCCTCTACCTCTTGTGTGTGTGCATTTAAGGAGTTGAGATGGTGTAAGCAGTGTTGGTGCATAGCCAATGAAATTACTTTAGTTTTTACAAGATAGTCTAAGATTATGAAAATTAGAAAAAGAAGTTACCTGGCTTTCTTGAAAAAGCTTTGTAGATCATTTATGTCATCTGTTTAAGATGATCCTATATGTATTTGTGAAGCCTCCTAGTGCTTTCATCAGTTGGTTCTTTCAAATTATTTCAGATTCAAGTTTCACAAGAGGCATTTTAAATTACTTTCTAAAAAGGTTAAAGAAAATAAGGTAAACATTATTTGATGATGAATCACATGAATAAGTTACCAATACTTTCTCATCAAAGCATGTCAACTAGGAAAGCTTTCTTATGCTTACTTTGCATAGGTATAACTAATTGTAATTGTTAATTTAACCCATGTTTGGAATTCTTTTATAAAAAAGACAAAGATTACAGGGGTTACAGCATGTGGCTAGCTGTCAGTGAGTACATAAATGGTGCTTTACGTTTGGGAAGTAACTGAATTAAATAGAATGCTTTCTGTCACAAATGAACATGCCAAATACCTAACTCTATTACATAGCTACCTGTGATAAACTTACCGTTCCACCAAAAAGCATTGTGCACTCTCTTATGTGCCAGCACTAGTGTTTATCTAGTTATATGGTCTGGAGCAGACTGCTTACCTGCTTTTTGTTTACTGTTGCTGGATATTTTCAGTTGCTTTCTAGCCAGTTCCAAGACTGGTCTCACCATATATGTTGATGGGGGCTAGTGCTGGGGCAGAGAATCAGCAGCAACAGCTGATCAGAGAATCGAGCCACAATTATTTCAGACTTAAGTGACTGTTCTACCAAGCCTACAACAAAAGGATTTGAGCAGATTCCTCTAGAACTCCCCAGCCTCCAAAGACAGAGCATTCAGTGCTTTTGACTCTTTCTGTCTTAAAAGGTACCAAGCCTATCATAGAGAATTACGGTTTCAGAAGCAAAAATGCAGAGTCACTAGCATCTGCTCAGTGGCTGCTGTAAAGCAAGATGATTTTCTGGTAGACAGATGCTTGCATCTCACAAAATACCATCCTGCTTCACATTAGGTGACATTCTTGCTGAAAGTACAAGCAAGGTTGGGGAGACTGACCTCTTTACAGAGCTGTAGGATGTACAACACCGGCTGTTTCTAGGGAAGCTATTTCTGATTACATACGTACCTTTTTGGTGGAGTTTAATCTACCATTAAGAATTAAAATAAATTCTAGTTGGTTTTATTATCCTATTTTCTCCACTTGTGAGGGGTTTGGATATTTTCAGTATTTGTCTATTACATTTTCTGTGCTATTACCTATAAGCCTGAGGTGATAAAAATGGTCTTAGTGAAATATGCCTGTTTACCTATTTCCTTGTATTAATATCAATAACTCCTATATCCCATGATTCCTGGATATAAATTGTATTTTCACTGTATGAGAAAACACAGGAAAACCACATTGGTTGAGTATGCTGTAGGGATGATTCAATTGCCTTTCTTTTCATTTTCATGTTTAAGGATAGCAGCACTACCTATTAATGACAAAGCATTTTGTCTCAGTATTCCCGCCTATCTGATGCTGCCAGTACATTTTGTTCTTGAAAATCTGCAGCCTGATCTATGACATGCCACTGGCAGAGCATCCTTATACTAACAGTGAGCTAGTATAGCAGAGTGGAAATCTGCCATCCCTCCAAACACTAGACACTAAAAATAATAGCTGATACAACTTTGAATTATCTCACATCAGACAAATACTTTGCTGATTCGTTATAGTGAGTAAAATGTTTGCCTAAGATTGACATTCTTGGGGAATGGAGAACCCAGCAATCTTGCCATACTTAAGTTCCTTTGTATTCTTGAATCCTGAAATGGGACAAAACTGTAGTTAGAGTCTGAGATTCCTTTGTTCAGTAGTTCACGTAATGCACATACTACATTATACAAACCACATCTTTATAAATAAATTTAAAAGAAACTTTCTCCAGGTTCCCCAGCAATCAGACATTTGGTGGGGAACTCAGGTAGTTAAACCTCGTGCTGAATGATCTCTTCTTATAAATTAGTTCCACAAAACATAATTCAATTAAATTTATCAAAGTAGAAAAACATTAAGCGTAGTTTTAGAAAATAACAACTAGTCATTGAATTACCCTGAGCTCAGAAAACACCTACTTTCAGCTTTGCAGGCATTATCACAAAGGAGTAGAGGAGAAATCCTGCTTTTACCATGGTAGCACCTTTAATAAAATAGTGCGTTTATTCCTGAGGCCACAACTGGATGCTGTCAGAATGACAGAAGAGTCAATATAGCTCTCTCCATTTGTTCTCGTTACTATGGCCCTATGAAAATGACCTTTCAAAATGTCACATGAAGAGCACTTTGAGAAAATTTCTCTTAAGACAATTTTAGTAAATAGTTACGAATTTCCTAAAATAATATGCAGGCTTGCTTAAAAAAAATCGAAACTCTGTATGCTTTATTTGAAAATTAATTTTCTTTAAAAGATAGGATTCTCTCCTTTTTTTATTTCTGAGAAGTCTTTTTTTTTTTTTTTAATAACATCTTCATAGAGTTTATAATTTCAAAGACTACCTGCAAGCAGTCATATTGAACTAAGAATTAAACTGCTGCCCATGTCTTCCCTTAGAACATACACAGTTTTACTCTGGTTATTAAGATTGCAAAATTGAAAAGCAAATATTTCCTCTGGTTTAAACAACTGCCTTCTCAAGAAGTCCTGTGTTATTTCAAAGCCACTAAAGCTCAAAAACTGATCAAGATATTTTCAATACAGAAAAAAGGTTCTTTTTTTCTTTCTTTCTTTCTTTCTTTTTTTTTTTTTTTTTTTTTTTTTTAAGAAAAATGTAGCTAACACCTGTTAGAACTTTTTCAAGACTTAAGTGGCTGAAGCCAAATTACAGGCTAAGACAGAAGTTACAAGTGTTTGAAATCTTGTGATGAGAGGGCCTGTTGGCATCTGCAAACCAACAAAACCAGCAGGTGCAAAAAGAAAATATTTTGAAGTCCTGTTCTGCAGAAGTACTAGGTATCCAGAAAGTATATTAACAGTTGTATGCATCTAAGCAATTACTAAAATAAAACCTACGACCTATATTATTTCTTAAGACCATAGATTTATGTAATTTGCAGCTGTAATGAGCATCAAAACCACCAAAAATTGAAGGTAAACTTGAATAGCTGTATTAGTTGCAGGTATGTAAGCTACTTGATATGAAGCATTGGTGTAAAAGCAAACAAGAACATTAACAAAGGAGAATACTTCATGGGGGAGCAAGGGAGAAAAATTTTGTGATGGTGTTATGGGACAAACTGCAGCTTGAACAGCTATGTGCTGGTTTGCTGACAATGTAAAGTTAATGGGAATGTGATAAAGGAGAGTGTGCACCGTTTTATTTCCTTGTAAGGCTCAGTAGAGTAATTCACTTCTGTTCAAATATGTCTTTCAAGATTGTTTTGACCAGCAGTGTGTTACTAAGCAAGTTTGGAAAGAGACTAATGTAGTATTCCTGATGAAGTTAGTAAGTGCTGTCTGCTGCATCAACAGACAATCCCCCCGCTTTGATTTATAGTCTATCATATTCTTGCTCTTCTTGTTTTGTCTCTTTTTCTGCTGCTTGTCATTAGAGACTTTCAGAAACTTCCTGGTAAGATTTGGGATATTATGGATCAGAATAGTGCGGCAAAGCTCCACTGAGGAAATACTGCTTTTATTCTCTCATCCCAAAATCATGATTATCTTTGATGGCAATAAGGAGCATTTACAACCTATTAGTCTGGATCCACAAAAATTATTTCACTTCTTTGGAATATGATTTCATTTGTTGTCATTTCTTCTCACTTGTGTTCTAAACTGTTACATTTTGAAATTGCACTTGAAGACTTACAATTGAAGTAATTTCTGTAAATAATGAAAAAATTACATTGTTCTCTAGCTTTCAATATCTCACAGTTACTATCACTCTCATTTCACATCTCAACTGATAGACCACGGATACCTTTTGCTTATTTCAGTAGCCATCTCTTCTCTGCTCTGAGTTCATCCAAGCATAACTTTCTCCTTAGTACTATCAGTGGCTGTTGATGCTTTTTGTGTGTTGCTTGATAGACAGAAGGCTAATTGAGGGTTCAGGAGACCTATGGACTTTAATTTTGTAGTTGTTTGCTTTTTAGGATATCTTCACTGATGGGGAAGCACAGAGTATCTCAGTGTTAGCAGCCATGTTCTGTGATTAAAAACAATCCTTGATTATAAGGAAGGCATATATTAATGTTTTGATGTATTGCTGTCTAAACAGGGAGGCAGAATTAAGATAGGAATTACCTATGATGGAAACAAATCAGATTTTAAAGATCCCTCTGAAACATCTTAAAATTCATTGAAAAACTGAACTCCATCAGACTCTCTTACTGCTCATTCTTGTGCTTAATCTGCCTATCCATCTCCGTGAATGATGATGCAAGCAGTAGTGTGTTTAGTATTGCTGTTAAACAGTTTTAAATCTGTTCATGTAGAGAAAGGACACTAATGTATTGTTTTAGCTTTAAAGGAGATTTGTTTTTCAGAACCTCCTCTTACATAGTGGATCTCCATTTCCCTTTGTAGTGAAAATTTTCAATTTCAGTCTATCAAGTCATATTCCGTTTCTTGGAGTAACTTCTGTGTTAGGTTTTTCAACCTATTCTTCAGATTATAATACTGAAATTAAGAAAGCATGCAACTCATTTTTATGTGCTTCTTATGGCATTAAAGGCTGAGGGAACACGATAGCAATGCAGTGAATTGTTGCCACAAGATTAGTATGTTTTTATTTCAGACATAGGGAAATGCTAGGAACAGGTTTTTGAATAAAAAATAGCTAATTTCCAGTCAGAGTACACAGATGTGCTTTTTGAAATGGAAAGCTGAAAAAATTAATAGCAGAGCTACATTTCAAAAAACGGTGATCTGTTCTTGTCCCTATAATCTGACAAACCCTCAGAGGTTTATGATTGAAAAAACTGATACTACACGTGTACAGTCTTGCACAAAAGCTTGTAAAACCACCAGATTTGTACAATACCCATTAACCTTCATAAGATCTCTATACAGAGAAATGGTTGCCACAGAGGGCTGACAGAAGGAACACAGGACAGCATATGAATTAGAACAGGATCTTTTGGAAACTTGTTCTCTTAAGATTTAGGTTGCATTAGTTTCTAATGTTATAGAGAGGCTGTGCCTCATATTTGAGAGTCACAGGTAGAAAACATTATGCTGCATTGGAAGAACAATGCCCAAGTGATGTAACTTTAAAACTTGTAAGCTGCTTTTAAGTATCGTACAGCATAAAATAGCCTGAATGCTCCAGGATCTAGGGACTATGGTAATGCATGTGATAATAACTGTTTTCCCCATACTCAGTTTTCATGATGCAGATGCAAGCCTCTGATCTGGCACCAATGGGGGGAGAGGGCATTCTCCACAATGGTAATGGTCCATGCTATAAGAAATACTCTCTCTCAAATTGAGTTGAAAATACAGCTGATACAACCCAGATTTGAAGAACATGTTATGAATAACAAGAGAGGGTAAAAGTGTAAAATCCATAGGGCTCAAATTCTCCACAGGTCCTACAGCCCATGTTGCACAACACTACTGCATAGTGTGACCGAAGTGCAAATATTTCTGGCTGTACCTCTATGGGTTTAATGAATACCCTACACGTAACAGTTACTTCCACCACATCAGCACATTTGTACGTAGAATGAATAATTTACAAGTTATCTAAACTTCATCTTCAAAATTATTTTTTATTTCTATAGAATAGAAATTTCGTTCATTCACCCATTCCGAATGCCCTCAGCACAGATTAAAATACAGCTATAAAAGACATACGACATTAGAACTGAATCTCATTAATGTCATTTTGTGTGGTCTACCACCACGATGAAAGTAGCAGATTATCACTTGTAAACCTCTCCAAGCTTCAGTAATTCCCAGAAAACTGCTGAGCTTTGAAGCAGTCCCTTATATGTTATGTTATTCTGATCAAAAGGAAGAACTGTTTCTAAGAATTGCTTTTGCTTTCTGATAAGTTTTTCTTTTCCTTTGACCTGTTTTTTTTTGTTGTTTCATGGCTGTGTTTTGATTTATTTTTTTTTTTAACTGCTGTGGCTGGTATTTTGGTTTTGGCAGCTGGATTATCAAAAAAAAACCAAAGAAAAATTATGCAAAATAGATTATGCACCTATTCAGGAGGGGTTTTTGGGTTTCTTTGTTTTAAAAAATGACAAACCATGCTCAAAAATAGTGCAGATGGTAGTATAAATTTCTTTGAATTTTGGGGGGTTTTTTGATTCTTCTTTTCCATTTGGCTTAAGTACAGCTTCAGAAAATGTTGGTAATAGTCTAATGACTGAGTAATATATTTTTAAACCTTTTGGAATAATACTTAAAACTTTTCTACACAAAAATTACTTAGATCATCCATTTTGAGGATAAGAAAGATGAACAAACAAGTTAATCAAACCATTCTTATTTTTACATTGAGCTGAAAGACTAGTCTTTTTCACAGCCAGCAATTCCTGTATGTGATTCACAATCTTTTGCAGGAGCAATCAATCTGCTGGTAGCATAGATAAGCATAATCGCTTATAGATAAGGCAAACACTATGCCAGAGGAGGGAATTCTGTTACTCCCCCAATGAATGCATAGGACAAATGACAGAAGAACATTCAGAGGCATGACAAGGAGGATGGACTAAGAAGTTTGGGAAGCTGCAAGCTGTTGAGGCAAAGGATCTTTGTCAAGGTGGAGAATTCTTTATTGGCTTGCAGAGTGTACCGGACTTGAGATGGTAAACTGAGTTCCTATAGCCAGAACTTCTTGCCTCAGGTACAAGAACGCAATGTTTCTACATATCATACAAATGTAGCTATAAGATTAGAGCAGGAAGTCTTCTGATCTCTTTCAAATTAGGGGAATAACACAGCCTCCAGCAGGTCTAAATTAATTCTAATAATTTAAATAGACTACCTCTCTTCTGATCATCTTTTCATTGTATTTTCTTGTCATATTTTTAAAAACGCACGCCTTCAAGTCTACCCACTAGTTATGCAGATAGTCAAAGCATTTAACAGTTACACTTCTGATTTCACACCTTTAAAAAAAGCAATCAGGTTGCTCTGTGGAGTAGTTTGCTGAAACCATTATTACAAGGAAACAGAGGGACATTACAGCTTCCTTGTAGTGGAAAACTAGGATATGATAGGATACTTATTTGTCTATATATAGTCCATGTGAGAATTTAGGAAAATGAATTGCTAGGCTTCTAGCATACAGTTTAAAGCTGAAGCTCTAAAAATGCAGTGGAACGTGCATCCAGAGAAGGGATGATTAGCTCTGTTTAGTTCTAGGACTTGAAATGTCATTGAGAAGCCTACCGTCAGTGTAGGTGGTAAGTACATGGATTGGCTGTAGATGGCTGAGATGAAAACTTGGAGAGACTGTCAACCAGATAATAATAAGGACTTGAAAGACAAATTGTCGACTGATCAATTTGCTTGGCCTGTGACCTACAAATCATGATCAGCAGAGAGCTTTGAAGCAAATAATGTTCCAAGAGTTTGTCTAAATTGTGTCAGAACTTGACTCTGTTCTTAAAATAGCAAAAATGCCTGCCTGTGGGAAAGATGGAAAACAGACACTATGAGCTCTGTAAAGTACGTTTCCTTGACCACAGAAATGGATTAAATGATAATTCTAGCTGGCTGGCTGACTAGTAAGCAGGATTACCTCAATTTCTAGAATAATAATGGGGAACATAATGGAGTGCTACTACTGAAGGGAACTGGACAGAAAGAATCCTTCCTGTTGTAAGATAGCACTTGGCTGCTCTTTGGTTGTTTTAGTGAAAGGCCATCCTCCAGATATTTAGGAAGCTAAGCTTTAGGTGATAAGCTTTACAGGCTTACCTTTTCCTTAGGCCTTGGATGAAATACATAAAATGTTTTGGCTCAGCCGAAAAATATGAGACCAGACCCACTTTAATCAAGTTAGGCATTACTTCTACCTGTTCCTCTCCCCCAGCTCCCATTAGAAATAGTTAAGTTGTCTTAAATGTGATTGTAATATGATGATGACTTACAGCTTTTAAGATCTAATTTTTGGGGATCAGTGTTAAAATTCAAGTGAGAGTTACAGACATCAAAATTGTCAGGTTGGTTTTTACTATGTAACTATGTAATAAATGCAAGGAAAGGTGTCTAGCAAACTAACTGCAGAAATTCCCTTTGGATAAACAAATTGTTTGGAAAGGAAATGTTCTGCTGTAAAAATATTATCTATGGATAGAAATTCTAATAGCAGCAGTGATAGCTAAGGAATTGACTGAAATCTGCTTTGACATTCAACATCTCAGGTGATCCTTAACCAGCAAAACTTTCATGGCTCTGAAGGAGAGACACACTTATGGTTGCTGAGTGTCTCTGACAAGCTGAAAATAATGAGACAGGAACTGTGGTCACAAACTGCATCAGTGGGTGTGGTAAATGTTGGTATACAAAAAGAAAAGCTGTGAAAGGACAAGAAAGAAGGTCTGTTCCCAGAAGTATTATTAGATTTGTTCCTGCTGGTAGTTTAAATATGGGACAAGTACAGCAGCTGAGGGGACAATCTGGTTTAAGACAGTCTCTGAAGCCAAAACAGACCTATGTTGGTTCTGAGGGAAAGAGTACAGTAAATTGGGAAAAGCAAGCCTTTGGAGAAATTGCATTAAAGTAGTATAAACACTATTAAAATTGCCTCACTCATACTTTTAAGTCAAGAGAAGGGGAGGTGGGAAGGAAGAGCAGTATCGAATTATGTAAAGATTATACAAAACTGCTTGAACTAATTAAGAAAGTCCTTTCTCAGTGCTGCAATAGATGATACCTGGACATTGCAGCAGGCTCTAATTGTTTTCTATCCTAAATTTTAGAAGTGGATACCTGAAAATCGGGTTGCAACTTAAGGACAAATAAAGAGCATTGCTTTCATAGCAACATAAGGCCTGAGGCAATTTAAAGTGATGGTTATCTGTCAGGTTGGGACATTCACTTGGAGTGTGCTGCACAATATGTCACACTCAGACTGGTTCTCCCGGATGATGTGCTGGTGCACGCTGAAAAGCTTTAAACAGGAACTGATATGGAGTATTAAAAGCTTACGGCTGCCACTCTGCATTCAGCATTGACTCATAGTCTTTCATTGTTGCATATATTTATGTCAAGTGATTCTCTGTGAAGGTTACAGTTGAGAACAAAAAGTTCAGACATGTTCACCACTTCATATGATGTATTCATAAAACCTGATATGCTCTAACTTTACCTGTTTAGCATTAGAGTTAAGATGTTAGATCAGTTTCATTCCGAGTGAAATTCTTCCAACCAAGAGAGAACTTCAATTGAATTTCAGTGCTCAGATTAGCCACATAGTGTCACCCTAGACCACCAAAAAAGTCTAATAAAAGGCATTCTGCCTAATCACTGGCTTTGAGAAATTGTACTTGAAATAGTCTGAGAATTGTTACTACTTCTAAATAAATTAACAAGCTTCTCAGGAAAATCTATTTTGTCCTGTATGACACATACGTAGCCAGAATCTAGCCCTCTTCAGGTGTTCAGAAATTTTGGACAAGAGCTGTCTGCAATGCTTTATGCTACTTGTCATCAGCAAAGTGCATTTTGGTAGTTCCTTTCTGCTTGAGATCTTGGCCTCTACGCTTGTCATATTTAAAGTGAAAGTGCTAACTTTTTTTTGGATTTCTAGTGATTATGTGTCAAAAGCATATTTTCCCAAAGTTTTGAAATATAATTTAGATTCTGAAAGCATACAAATGTTTCAGGAAAAGCACAAGTATTTAGGTTTGTTCCTCTAAGTTAGTCCAGTGATGCTTCAAAAGGGGTCCTAAAGCAAAAAACCTCATATTTGACTTCCTTATCCTTGGTTTCTGAAAGTATTTGTAACAGAAATTGATCTATATTCCTGGGCTTATATTTGCCCCCTATGGCTTTCATTTCAAATGAAGTAACATCCAGGTTTAGACCTAGATAATACAGAAATCTTGAAAGAGCAATCATTTTTCAAATATATTTTTTAAAAAATATAAAATAAACTTACAAAACATGGTTGACATACTGCATACAGAAGGTTCTGGACATCTGGATATGGAGTGAATTGAGATTTGAAGCCTATCCTCAGTCTCCACAGCAGATTAATTATTAAAAATACTAACAAGAGACACTACTTATAAAAAGTAATACACACTCAAGGTAACTGGTACATAATAGATAACACCTAAGACAATCTTGACAAAAATAGCTGGTAACGAACAACTAATGACCAGGTATATTTAAGATGGTGTTTTTGACCACATTTCATTTGTGACGTGTTATATCTGCTAAATTAATGAGAAGATTAAAACTACCACCATCCACCATAGTCTGGCAGGCAGACAGACAGGAGTAAATTTCAATGCTTAAGGACTCCAGCCAACCACAGTAAGAACATCAGAATGTTGTTAGCAATGGGAAATTCTAGAACTGAGATTTATCTGGATCCTGTTTCCCCACTATGTATGATCACAGACCAATATATTTCAAGTCTGATACAGTGATTGTACTGGATAACAGAAGCTCTAGTTGGTAACCTCTTTCAGAGTGACATGAATCTTCTGAAGAACAATTCTTGATATTAAACTCTTGGCATTTTACACTGCAGGGCCCCATTCAAAGCTGTTACTCACTACCAGGATACAAAGTGAAGTAACGATTTAGAAATAAATAATATTCATAAAAACAGTTCACCAAGCTTCAGCTTATGTTTTGCACAGGTTCTATTTTTTGATAAACAGTGCTACATTAAAATAAATTAGTTAAGATTAAATCTGACTTAGGGGTTCCAGACTATGAGTAATGATGAATGTACGCTTGCTTTCTCACAATATTTCCTAATAGTCTTACAAATTCTGGATTTTACTAAATGTTCCTTAATTATTAGCTATATGCTCAAGGAAATAAAATAGTGAAATCTGTTCAATCAATTTGAGTGCAGTTAGAGAAAGCTCTGTTAACCTATTCATTTTTACAGATGTTAGTGATATAATGATGCCATCTTGATATTTTGGGCTGCTTTCCCTTTGAAAAAGATTGATAGTGATGATAGCTAGAATTTAAATGGAACTTTTTTTAGTCCTTTCAGCAATAAAGCCACTCCATGAATAAATAATCGTGTTACCATGTTTACACTACCTGTTCTGTTATAATTCCTCCTAACAAAATGCAAGAAATTACAAAGCCAAGAGGCAGCAAAATAATCAGCTACTGGGCTGCTGAACTGTGCTCCAAGCAAAACCAAAATGATAATTTTTAGCACGTCCCAGAGGTTCCAAAATTAATTGATCTTGCCTGCTGCAAAACTCAGATTTACTTCATGCTACATATTTTTCCTTGGGGACTAGCCTGTGGAAGCAAATGAAAGAGGAATGAAAGGATTTTGCAAACTGTTGGTTTTGGGTTTTTTTAATTTGTTTGGTTTTGTTTAGTGGTTTTCAGATTTTTGGTTTGGTTTGGTTTTTGAGGCATTGGATTTTTTGTTCCCTCAGATGGGATACTTTTGGTGAAAGAAAGTCATGTGTATATTGAGTTTGTAAGGGCAAGGCCAAAAGACCAGTTAATGATGGTTAACTGCACTACTGATGCATACACCACAACGAGATATCCTTGAAGTCTGTTGACAGAGTTCAACTCTGAAAAACATACTTGGAAAACTAGAAAATCTGCAAGTAACCATGAAAACCTTCTTATTTGCTGCCACTTGCTGTCAATCCCACAAACTCATTGTCATCTTGTCACCTCTGAAGTGCCTGCTCCATGCCCATTCTCCATTCTTGTCTGAGCAGCCTCCTTTTTCACCATGGCTCACCTCAGAACCCACAGCTCCTCCTTGCCTCCATTCATTTCTATTCAGCTTAGTTGCTTGGTTGCTCCCTGAACTTCACACAAGACCCTTTTTTTCTGGAACTGGACTGCACTGCTGCTGAAAATGACTCTTTAAAAAGTCCTTTAGTAAGTCCTAACCACACTGAGATTGCTGGGAAGAGTGTGTGCAAGGTCTGAAAAGCAGGCTGAGAGAGTGCAGGGATCTCTGCAGGGACTGGCTTGTCCACAGAAATTGTGCCCTCACTACTGTTGCCTCCCGACTGCAGAACCTTCTTTAATAGGATATCCTTACATTCTTCCAATCTATTGATTGGATAAATAAATAAATAAAATTGCACTTACCTAAGACTTAACTCGTGATGTGTTGGCTAGTGTCTGAAAGTTTATGGCCTAGGTACAGCAATGAATGGGCTGTTGGGTTCACCTAAAAACTAGTTAATACTCATCGAATGTGAAGTATGGAGGGAAACTGGAGAGCATTGATTTCTAATACATAGAGGCATGCATATCCTGAAGACCATTCAGCATCTTAGAAATCCCACACAAGATTAAGATTTAAGATGTCACTAGAAGTGTCACATGCAAGGAACTAGCATAGTTCGTTACCAGAATTTGAATTTCAAATAACATGAAATCAGTATCTTATATAAATTAGACCTACAGTATTTAGTAGAAGTGCTATTGCTTACAAAGAAAGATTTCAGGATGCACTTTGGTTAAATAAATGACCTAGCTTTGGTAATAATTGTGCCTCTGAGCTCTTGTCACTATTCATTTTGACAAATTTAATTATATACAATAAATGTCTATTTATTTTTATTTTCCCACATTTCTGTCTCCAAACAAGAAGCATGGAGGTTGTTAGCTTTCATATTGACTCCCTCTTATCTGTTGGTCTTTCCTAAATTGCTTAACCTACTGTCTTCAGATTGATTTGGCTCAGTTCTTTTGTAGCCTGTCCAGACAAGGAGACTGAGCAGCCCTGATCTGTAATTAACAGACGTACCAAGAAGGGTCATTTAGTAAAAACAAATAAGAAAACCTCAATGTTGTGAGAAAATTCTGAAAAAAACGAGAAGTCTCAAAATTACTTTTCCTAAATAGCTTCAACTGCTAAAGTGAAATCTTTTTGTATAAAAAGTAAAATGTTATTCTTCTCCTCTGTTTATTGATTTATTTTTATTTAAAAATGAAGCCTCTTTCTAAGAAGTCTTAGAACAACAGTTGCAAATAATGGAAGGAAAGCCTGTAAATCATCTGATGCTATTAAAAACATACCTTAAAAGAACATAGATGTACATAAGAAAACAGAATAGCTACAATATGAAGAATAAGTTATTCTATATATGTTTCTTTCAGTATTTAATGAAAACAAGGCAATCTGAGCATTTCTGTTCTTACCTAGAACAGCACAGAGCAGGACTAGTGCTTACAGGACAACTAAGCAGTTCCTGTCTTGAAATATATTTGATTTAAGTGGGACTGGGAAGTAATCAAAGCCCTCACTTTGTGCTCTCCTGCGGCTTTCTGTTAATTCGTCACTAGTTCTAGGGATCCTCATCACAGACAATGTACAAGAAGAAATAAAGCAGAATCTGGAATATTTGTGGTTTGGCTTATTCAGTTTATTTGAAAGTTACAGGTAGAACAGAAAATATGTTACCGAAAAAAAAAGTTCGGAATGCTTTCAAACAGGAAAATGCTGTAAGAAGGACCAGAGATGAGTGGGGTTTTAAATTATTTAATTATGTTTAAGAGAAAAAACCATTAAACATACACACAAAATGGATTAGCAGCTTTCTGGCAAGAACAATGTCCAAAAGTTGTAGACTTTTAAAAGGAAGATTGCTTTGGGCCATTGTTTTCCTGCCAGTTTGTCCATGCTCTCTCTATGGTTTAAAATTGATCCAGGTTCAGTATGTTTTTCAAAATTGGGTGGTCTAGAGATCTAGGCCCCATTCAAGATAACACTCAACTGGATAATCTTTTTGACAGAGGGTTTTTGCAAAAACTAAAAGGAGAATAGTTTGCTGGTGGTGATATTGTAAACCTGGACAAATTCTGTTGTCTTCAGTACTGAAAAGGGAACTATTCTGTATTTAATAAAACTGATCAGAGCTCCTAAGTGCAGATATTATGTTTTAGAATGTTCATTCTTGCAGCACTTTTTTGCTTGTTGCTTAATAAGGCTCATCTTTGATTACAGCTACTCAGGACAGTGTTTTGCTCTTGCTGATTTTAAACTAAGTACAGTTAGTTGGATGTCAGAAGGAAAGGGGAAGACAAAACAAAATATATCTCCTAGAAGGAAGAGAGTTTTAGATTTATCAAGTTCAGTCTTTATTGTGTTACACCCATGTATAAGATTTTTTGTATAAGAAATGAAATACTTCTTTAATATTACACTGTATACAGACAGGTAAAGCAATGGTCAGATTTTCTCCATAAAATCAGTTTTGAGCAGAAACACTTTATCCTTAAACCCCCAAGGTTTCCTGCAGAGTTCTCAAATAGCAAGTAGCTATTTTTGAGTTTGTAAGCAGAATGAAAGCTGTAAAAGTTTCAAACTTGGAAGCGTTTTCTGATTTCCATGCCACTGCATAAAACCATTTTCTTCTTTCAATTAAATTCTCAAAAATGTAATATAGATAAGCAATGTTGATCCCTCTTTGTTCTATTTTAAATTGCAAAAAAATAGGAAAGAATTCATAGCAAGAGCCCATCAATCCTACCCTTTCTAACTATGCAACTCAGCACAAAGGAATGGACTCTGCCCTTGGGTTTGGTCTTAAAATGGCCTTAGCTCCTGGAAAAACAACAGAAATTCCACCTGTGTACTTTCTTTCTAGTATGTAGTCTGATTAAACAATCTGTTGGCAATTTCACCTTGAAAAATTACTGTTAAATTTTGTTTCCCCTTCATGTGAAGTTTTTCAAGCATTTCACCACTAAATTAAATTTTGGGGTGTCTCTACTGCTAAGGCTCATTCTCGCTTTCAACCTCCAGTAAAACCAGATGAACAAAGCTAGACTAATATTTTTGTCTGTAAACTTCCAAGAGATAAGGAGGGAAACATGCACTTTTATGAACAGGCATAATAATACAAGACTTTCTCTGTAACAGAATTTATAATCTTCATCACACAGGCTTTAAAATAGACAATGAACTTGTTGAGGGATTCTTTTCTCAGAGTAGAAAGATACTTAACTAGATGGCCTACTCGGATCCTGATTTAAGCAAGCATCTTTACTCAGAATGACCAATGAAGCATGTGTTTAAAGTAAATTACATGTTTAAGTCCTGCGACTTATATGACCCTTCCTAAAGCACAGCCACAATTCTCTTCTTCCCTGACTGCTAGTTAATAGAAGCTAGTTAATATTGACTACAACATAAGCTTTCAAATTGGAGATAAGCCAGGAAGCATTTGCAGTCAAATGTGATATACAATAACAATGCTACTTATAAAAATGGAAATTCACTCTAAGGCTTGACAGATATTAACTTATTTAATAGCCTCTTGTGCAGTATTCATCTTCCTTAGAGTAATTAAAAAAAACAAAAACAAAAACAAAAAACCAACAGAGAAACAGTTTAAGGCTAAAGGATATGAGTATTGAAAAACACAAACTAAATATGCCTACAACCTGCACAGTGTCTTGCTTGATTTTTAAACACAAGAAGAAATTATGTTCCTTTTCATTAAGTGTACAAACATAAGTAGCTTAACCTATTAAAACCCATGCTGCTATAAAACACGTTACCAGGAAGTAGTCTCCTAAAGACAAAAGGAAAGGGGAAAAAAAAGAAAAGCAAATTCAGAGTCAGTAAAAAACCCTTCTGATAAAACTAGGTAAATACCACATCTCCTGGGAATCTAAACAGGTATTTTTGTTGGTATAGATGTTAAGCACAGAGCTAAACTATCTTCAAGTAGATATGGTACTATCTTCACAGCAGTAAATGTATGTCATCAGCTTGGCTCATGAGTTTCAATCAATTCTTGTCAGTATATTGTAAAAATGTTCTAGTCATGGTAATTTTATGCCTCTGAGACTCCTTTAAGAGGCATTCCTGATTTTACAGCTGAAACAGAAGTGAGTTGTCTTTATACTACATTACATAGAACGGCTCAACACACCTTTTCACTGTGGTCACCTCCTGTATCCTGTCCAAGTATTGCAGAGTTTGGTGAAACCCAAATGGCTTCAATGAAGCTCAGGCTGAGCAAAAATGAAACAGCTGGATTTTATCTGCCTCTTCACATGGAGATGCCCACAAGTGATTGCCCACTTTACAGTTCATTCTGTTGCCAGTTTGAGATGAGTCAGACATGAAGATTTCCAATCTGTACCAATAATTTCTTTTTGCATTTAATTCTGAGTGCTAGCATTCCAATCAGATGTGATGCTCTACTCATCATTAACACTTCTCTTATGACTGAATTAGGAAAAATATAGTACACTTTTCCTTCAGGGTTAACCTTACAGGATAGTCAAGGATACATCTGGATCTGATTATGTTCATTTAACTCCATTTCTCTCATACATTATGGTACCTAATAGTGGTACTTGCTGACCACATCTTCTGGTAACATCGAAGTGTTGCTTCCCATCTTTAGTGCTCTGACCGGATTTTCTGTCAGATGATGCTGACTATTAGGAGTATCTTTACCTCTAGGGCCATATGAACAGCTGTCAGAACTGCAGGCTATACTTGCTGAATAAAAGCATTGTTCAGGCAGAAACTTCTTTGAGCCAAAACAGTTACACTGAGAAGGAAGGTGTAGGAAAAGGCATCCTAGTTTCTGTCTACCTCTGCACAGAAAAATTCCTAGTTACTTTCTACTTCTGTCTTCGTGCTTTGGTGGTGTGCTGAATATTTATTTCCAGAATGTAACATCCTCTGTTAAAAAGAGTAAGTGCCTGGATATCTCAGAGCCCTTCTACAAATGCTCCTAACAATAGATATTCTAAATTACCTCTATTTGTCTCTTTTCAGATTTATAGACTTATTAAGGTTTATTTGCACTTTCTATTTATTTCTGTTTCAGTGGACTTCTTCACCTTAATTAGAATTGAATTTGATACTCTATGGAGAATTTAATAATACCATTTATTGTACTAGTGATGATCACAAAAAGAAATAAAAGAAACATGCTGGAAACAAATAAATGAAAAACCACAGTCCATAGCTTAGAATAACTCGATAGGTAACTCATTCAACTTAATTACTGCAACTCTACAATCATATTTAAACAAGTTTTAACACCATAAAAACTATTCTTTGAGTTAGACTGCAGGCCTGAAGGCTTTACAACTGCTTAGTTAGTGGTTTGCTTACTAGCAAATGGGGAAAGAGTATCCTTCAAGAATACCCTTATCCTTGTTCTGAAATGTTTTCTGTAGCTATCATAAATCTATAAATCCTTTCTTTTTTATTTTAGCAATTCATGCTAAAATAAATGCTCCATTTCCTCCAGGTGTGCCATTCTTTCTAGCAAGTTTGTTCCCATCTTTTCAGCATTACCACATTGCTACCCTAGTGCAATATCTAGGTGATCTAGACATTTTGCTGGAAACAGCTGCTGATGAATGCAGAAGAATTTGAATAGGCACTCTCTGATTATTTTTTTTTTTAAATGATAAATCAGACAAAATGCAAATTACCTCTTCAAAGAATGCAAAGAATCAAAGTAAAAGCATGATCTGGGGACAACACCATCAAGGGACAGGAACTGTATAACATCTTTGTTCCCTTGTAAACTAGGGCAATTCCATCCACTAATTAAATTAATTTGACTGTGATATATATTTATTGTAGGTAATTTCAGCATAGATTTACAGTCCCTTCTACTCATCGTATGTTTAAAATTATATATTTGTAAATATAAATCGTTGCCAATCAAGTGCAGCAAGTTATTTCAGATTTATGTCTTAAATTCTCTGAGGACAGAAAAAAATCCTGCTGTTCATGACAGGAGAGTATGTGCTCCTCATCATAGTTGTTTCCTTAGAAACAAGGAATCACATGACGCACAGTGCTAGTGGAGCATGATAAATGCATAAATAAATGAGGCTAATTTTCTTTCTTTTGTTCTGAAATCTACCCCAGATTTCCTGCTGTCAAGTGCAACACTGAGAGCTGCTTAATTTGACTCATATGTAAAAGCAAAGCACAGGTGATCAGCAGTGTTGTGTACCACTAGTGCTAAAATCTTGATTAATGTGAAACAAAACAACATGCACTTTCTCCTATTGGAAAGTTCAGTCTCCCTGCACGTAGACTTTCAAAACAAATCTCAGGAAAATTAATTTCACCCAGTTAGAAGGGAAAATTAGCCAAATGACAGATCACAGCAGCAAAATATTGTTCATCAAAACAGATAAACTAGAATTTTTCTCCATCATTTCAGTTCTGTTTGTGAACTGCTTCTTTTTCCGTGTTTATAGCTTCAGTGTTCTGACAGTAATTTAACTGAAAGAAGAAAACCCCCTAACCATTAGATAAGGAAAAATTCACAAAATAAAGTACTTGATCTTTGCAGAATTTTTTTAGCATGTTTTTAGAAAGGAAATTGCTGCTTTAAGATGAAAAAAGAATCTAATCTCTGTACTGCAGTTCTGTTGGTTAGCATTTGTACCTAACAGTGTGTCTTGAATACATGATGAGTCATTCACAGTCTCCCACAGGCTGATGAAGTTCAAATCTGAATTTATTCAAGTCCATACCAAATCTGATTTCCCTAAAGAATAAGACCTCTGTTGGAGCTCACTTGAATCACATTTGTTTTTCATTGCTAAACTGAGGTAGATGTTCCTGATGGTCCTTTAGAAATAGCCAAAACTGGGACCCTAGATATAGGAAAAAAAAAAAAAAAAAAAAATATATATATATATATATATATGTGGTTTTATATGCTGAATAGATATTTTAAAAACCCACAGGATTGAAGTTAAATTCTGTTGTCCCTGGTCAATGACAGCTGGTGTTGATGGACTACAGTCCTTCATAACTTTTAGCAACTTTGCCATACCATATGCTTGGATTATAATATGGAAAGTAAGAAGGAACTCCTGAAAAGGTTTTATTTTACTTGAAAAATAATTATCCCTTTTCTTGAACTTTTTGTTGTTTAGCTCTTCCTTAGTGCTTAAAAGTATATGCTCTCCAACTGCCTGCAAAGTGTATAGTTTTGTAAGATAAACTAGGCGTCAGAAGCAAAGTAATGGGGGAAAACTGGGCTTTCTTCCTGTCACCAGTAACCTAACCATAAGGGCTTTTATATTCAAAGGCTATTGAACATACTGAGAAAGAGAAAAAAATGGGAAGTTTAGTATTGCATAATCCTCACAAAGGAGGGAGTTACAAGAAGGTTACAAGGCTCTGTGTAGTGACATTTCATCAGATGTCTATGTACTTGCCTCATGGGGGTCCCCATTTTGTAGTACAAGCTATAGCCATTGCTATTCTTTACAGCACAGCAAGTTTATAGTGTAAACTGGGGAGCACCACGAACTGCTAACAGAAGTAGCATTTCCTTTTTGTCTGACGTTGTATTCCCAACTTCATGAGCCATATTGCTCCAACAGTCTTGCTCATTGCTGTGCCAAGGAGACATCCAAATTAAATGAATGGAAGAAAATGGTTTCATATTTGTCACACCTAGCAACCCCCACAAAGTTGATCACAACCATTGTCTTTTACTATCCAATGTAGCTCTTTCTAGTCTATCAGCAATGACAAATATATCGGATAGAAGGAGCTGTATCTCAATAAGTTATGTCTCAATCAAAATCAGTGCTGACATTTTTTGATTGAAAGTACAGGCAGCCAAAGACAGCTGCTATACTGCAGAGCCTGGCAACAGCTAAACGCATACTAGAAAGGTCAAGAACCTTCATAACTCTTTGCATATCCTATACTGACCAGCATAACTCAAAACATGGCCAACAAATATCTCAAAAGTGAAAAAGCAGCTAGAAGAAGCAGTTTGGGGGCAATGGTAATATTTGTAAGAAAAAAAATATTTATATACTCCTTCCAGACTTAAATTTCCTAATAAATTTCCTAAAAAAGCAGGCTGTATTCCTTCTACCACAAAAAAAAAAAAAAGAAAAAAAAAACAAAAAAAAAAAAAAAAAAGAAGATAAAAAAGATAGAGAGGAAAAAAAAAAAACCCACAGAAAAAGGAAATGGTGTCCTAGAATTGCTGAGTAAGACAGTAATAAGTATATTCATCACAAATGTGGATACTGAAATTCCACCACAGCCTTCTGTTGTGGGTGCTGTAATTCACAACTTTTCTTGTTATGAAGCACACTGTGGATGTTGAGAGAAGAAACCTCTGAAATTCTTCCTGCTTGAGCGGTCTAATGTTGTGTAAAATACTTAATACTATCTTGGCCACAAGCAAATGCAGAAAACCCTTCCAGCCTTTCTGGTAGGACTTTCAGCTTGAAATCTGCCTGTTTTCTGGCCCCAAATGCAGTGTATGTTTGATTGTACAAAGTACAGTACTATCAATTAATTATTTCTAGTACCTTTTTTTTTCCTCCCTAGCTCTTCAGAATGCACTGTAGCCTGCAGATTAGGGTATATCTACATGTAATATGTAAGTAAATTCCTCTCAGATAGAGGGATTTGCAACTATCTTTGGCAAATTCTGTAAACAGAATTTTTGGTGAAGGGAGAGCACAATTCCCTTAAAAACCTGATTTCCCATTCTTAAAAAAATATTTTATTAGCACGAACTATGTAGGGTCAAAACCAGATATTTTTAAATTTTTCTTTTGCCAATAAGAATCCAAATTTGTTTTGTTTTGTTTTCTATCTGTTCATTTCTATAAGTAAAAAAAAAAAAAATACTGCTCTAGTTATACAATCCCATAACTTTAAATAGAAATTGTAATTGCTTTCAAAAAATTTGCACCCATGGTGGCTTGAGACACTTCCCTACCATGTTTATGGGTTTGCTACATGCAATTTGCAACAGCCTCCTATGAATTTATGCAGTGGTCCTATAAAACTGATTGTCCAAAGGGCATAACTGCATCAATTCATCGAAAACAGTCTTACTGTTGCTCCACATTTCTCAAACTTGCAAAGCTGCATTGCTATACTCATGTCACAAAATACATAAGGACTCATAACAACAATGTTAATAATGAGTTAACCATTTGTGATGCTAGCAGCTCGGTTCTAAATATGAAGCCGTTTGTTAGTCTGCAAAGCTCAAAAAACATGTCTGCTTTTGCAGCTGATTTGCAGTTTCATTTCTGATCTAGATTTAATGATTTGTTCTGTAGATAATTACATTGTTCTGTTCTATCTGTACTGACACCCATAATTTTACAAAATTATTTTCAATTTAAAGTTGGCATCAGCAACGAAAACTTAAAATTGCACATATTGGAGGGTTGTGATCTTCAATAGATCAAAATGAAAGCAAGGGAAAATTAAACAGATTGTCTAAAATAAACAACACAACAGTTTGGTTAATGGAACAGTCATAGCCTTCTGTCAATGAGTGTTAGCGTAATCTGCAGTTAATTTAAGTCTTGCCTCTCAGCATAAGACAATTTATCCAACTGAAGAATCAAATGTTTTTAGTTTTCAAGTACTAGATTAGTCTTTTGGCCTTTTTTAATAAAGTGTTCAAGAAGAATATTCAGCTGTTAAAGCTAAGTGATTTTTTTTTTTTAACTTGGTCTTATCCAAAGTACCTACTTTTGCACTAAATAACAGTGGAATTAGTACCTGTATTAATAAAGGCACAATAACATATTTTAAAATAAAGTATGATTTGTGCAAGTCAATTTCCATTTTTGCAACAAGGTTTTTTTCTTTTGTTAAGTTCCTCCAACCTACTGATGCTATGAAGACAACCTTTATTTTTCTGATGTGGTTTTCTATCTATCTTGGACAGTATCTTTAATACAAAGTAGGTAATAATTGTTGCTCATGAAGTTTTTAGGGGGTTTCAGGGGTGAGGGTTTACTAGCATATCTTCTTGAGGAAGTTATCCATATAGCTGACACAATACATATCTAAGATTTACTGCCTTTTCAAAGTGTATGAGAGCGGTACTTTTCTTTGTAAATCGTGTTGAAATATAGTGAGAAAAAGCATTCTGCAGAGGGAACATAGCGGTATTACAAAATGGCAGCAAATTGGACTGCTTTTCCTTGGCGATAGGTTTCACCGTACTCGGATCTGCCAGTGCCAGCCAGATCTGCCACTGGTTAGTACTGGACTGTAGTCAACATTACCTAAGTCAAAATAACTTTCCAGGACTAGAACTTTTGTCAGGTTCAGACACAACATTGAAGGAACAATTCTGGCAAACATCTAAAATGTTTATTTCTGTTAATTATTACTGACAAACCATTAAAACCCAAAAAGGATGGGAATCATAAATAGCTTGACTAATTTAATGAATTACGGGCATCATTCAAAAATTTCTAAATTTGAATCATTCAGAAAGAAATTTTATGGGAGCAGGAGCATTTATGTCTGTGGTAAATATCAATCCTTTCTAGTCAAGATGGTGGAAAACCAGACACAAGACACAGAATCAATGTCACGGTGACAAAGATCAAATTTGTGTCTGGCAAATACAGAGATGTATCCCTCAAATATTTGTATTATCAAGCTCAAAACCTAACGTGCAGAAGAAGATATTTCATCATGAAAGAAATGTGTACTTATCTTTTCTGGAACCACAGGTTCTTGTATGGTATGGTACCTCTTCGGACCCTCTCTTTAACACCTCTGCTTCTCCCCTCCATAGAAAATGATTGGACAATTGCTTTTTCAATTATTGTGCTGTTCATTCACCTCTGAATCCTGCAGAGCACCACTGCATGAAATCACCTCTGGAAATGGTATAATCTGCCTTTTCTATCTGCCTCAGTTTATAAATATATTCTCTGCTCCACTTGAGCTATACTTCTCTTTTGCTCATCTTTTCTTCAAATTGATGTTTCTATATATCTTACAAAAATGATGAATGGGAAAGTATTTCTATATTATACTGAATTATGAGGTAACGATTTGGGATCAGGACTAGCAAAAAATAATCTTGACAGGTCAGGTCATCAAAAAAATGGAAGAAGATTTGTGTATGGACTTGGAAAAAATTATCTCCACACAAAACACATTTTTTAATATTTTTAAAAGTTATCTCCCATCTACTTCACATAGACACTTAATCTTTCCTTCCTCCTTGGTCTTTGTAGCATGATCAGTCTTTCTCTGCATTCAGAAATATTATACTGGAACCTATTACTGCATAAAAAAAAGTATAAATGCATTAATGAAAAACTAAATTTGGGGTTGCAAAAAATCACAGTCAAATAAAGGAACAATTTGCCAGTGACATATCTGTGACAAATTCATGAAGTTCTACCTCTCTTATACTCACATGTTTTCACTGGAATAGAATTTTTTCCTAAAGCTGATCTGTAACTCAACCATCAGTTGCTCAGTTTGATACAGTAATTACCAGGACAAATATATAGCTGTGCTATCCACTTAGGTTGTCAGAACAGATCATCATAGTCTGGCCAAAAAATCTATTATTAACATTTCACAACATAAATACAGCATTCAAATAACAAACTTGGGGGAGCAATGTTTTTATTCTTGGAAAACTTCCAGATATATTTTTGGAAAGAATTATAATTTTATTTTTGTACATGCCTAGGCTTGCTCATAATATGATTGACTGAGGTACTGTGCAGATGGTGAAGGCTATCAGAATAATGTATTTTGTTGCCATGACCTTATTGTGCTCCAAGTCAATATGCAGTTACATTTTTAATTACTATAAAATAATTTGTACACCTGAGTTATTAACAGCACCCTACAAATCGATAACAATTGAATTTCTAGTGATATTCTCATCATTAGATACTGTTCTTATTCCAATATAAATTGAAATAATTAAGATTCAAGTACATGGTATAAATTGTGACTGTCATTTGGCCGGTTTGTGCTATTAAGCAGGTGCTACTGCATAATCAATGACTCTTTGAAAAGCCAATCTCTGGTAACCCTGTTTTTACTAGCACAGTACACCAATGGAAGCTGCTGCCGTAGTTATACCTGTAAAGTATTAAACATTTTTAACATAAATCCTCATTAATAAACATAACAGAACATTTTATTAGATTGTCACATCTTAAAGTGCAAGTGTGAACTATGTTCTTCTATTTCTCAATTTAAAAATTCATTTCAACAGAATGGGAAATCTGAAGACAATCCCAAACAACCACTACAGCCACCACTATTTTATCTTGAAACATTTCTGATAGTGCTATTCCCCCATTCATTGACACACACAATTAATACAGGGGATTTCAGAGCAAATACCTCTAAAGACTGGAAAATATTAATACTTTGCTTTGCTTTCTTTGAATTATTGTCCAGTTCAGGGGAATTAGAGACTGGGTAATGACACAGCTGGAAATTTAGGAATTACAAGTGCAAAAAGCTCAAGCACAACTCTCCACTCTGGGTAGACTTCATCTGGCAGCTCTCAAAACTTTTACTGAACAGCACTAGGAAAACTCAGCCTCCTTGGTATTACCATAACTGCAAACTCTGAGTGCCTAACTGACTTTCACAATGGAGGTGCTTCTCACCTCATCACTGCCTCTGCTATAATTATTATCTATTACTTTTTGATACGGGTGGGATTAAGTAATGATAAAATATAACATTTCAGCTGCAGGGTCTCCTTTCCATCTAAATACTGAAGCATAAAAAGTAAAAACACTATAGTCCTGAGAGTTCTCAAAGCGAATTGCAGCCCTTTATGCATGACGTACTTTCAATTTTGATTTGGCAGGCTAGCTGCCTTCTGGGTGGTCTTGACATCCCCAAGTCCTCTGGCAACTGAATTAACTTTTTTTCCCAAAGCAGCCAGCCATATCCTCTTTTTTTTTGGAGTTACTATTCAGCTACTCAGTCTGTTCAGTTTCACTCAGAAACTCTATTCTAGAGAGACTTTTGATGGTTCTTAATTCAGGTAGACAGAAAGTTTCTAGTCACGCTGCATTATGCAGTCTTCAACAAATACAGATGGGAGGAACACGTTAAATATGTTGTCAAAGGAAGAAGGATCTTTTTAAAGGTCTGTGGAATGAGGTCAACGGTAATTTCAATTCTTACATGCTCTGCCTCTTAACTGTACCTCTGAAAAATTTATTTTATATTTTCCTTGGGTAGTTCCTTCTTTTAAATAAAAGAGATGTTAAGGTATTAATCTTTTTATTCTAGTGCTGTTGTGTGCTTACAGTGAGATATGAAACAGCACATAAACATGATATTTTAGCAAGGAGCACTTCAGCATGGAAACATGTCCTGTGATGAACCTCACAGAGGAATTCAGGAGAGGGATTAGGAGAACAGGGGAGCCAGGTCTTGGCAGTTAAAAGCATGCCAACAAAATGGTTGAACAGACTTCTCAATGTGCAAATTTAATTTTTCTTCAAAGAAGATAGGATGTGCAATATGGATAGAGTTGCCAGTGGCGTGATAGCTTAAATGCATTTGCATATTACAGTCTCCTTTTCAGGAAAAAAAAAAAAAAAAAAAAAAGTGGAGGAAAGTCCTATTTGGCCATACAAGAAAAAAAAACCAACAAAGTTTTCATCCCTTAAGAAGAAACCCCTGAAAACACTTCAGTGTTACAGGCCTTTTTCAGCCCTTCTTTATAAAATTCTAGTGCCAGATTCTAAATGGGTAAAAATGAAACTAATTCCTGCTGGAAACATGAAACGCTGTGAGGCCAGATTAATATTAATTTTTCCCGTTTCTACAGATTTTGTATGTTTAGTAGCTCAGTTGTGTTCTGAGGAATGGGAAGGTATCATCTTGGTAGGAATATCATAGCTAACTCTCTCAGAGAATTTGTATGAGATTTTTTTTTAAATTATGATATAAATTCTAACATCACAGCAAGCATTCCTGCTTTTCACTGTGACTCTAGACTGTGTCAGCACATTACTGGATACAGAGAAAATATTTTATTAGAATTTCTTTAAAAATTTCTGCCAATAATCACCGAAACCTTCAACAATATCACCAAAACAGTTTCTTTGCATCACATTCTGATTACAGCAGAAAAGCACTTGCTAGTGTACAGTGGTGGTACCACTGCATCATATTTTTAAACAGTTTAATGCATAGCTTCTGCATACACTGTTTTCTGGCTACAAAAGTACCCACTCGTGAGAGAAACCCAGGTATTACTTTGTTAAGTGTGAACCACCAGAATTTCAACAAACTGAAAACTGTTATGACTTTCTTGTGTGAGTATATACTCATATTATTAACATGTCAAAGCTCTCTCATGAGGCTGTACTTAAAATTCTTAGACTATAGTTTGCAAGTTAAGTGCATTGCACACCATTTTTAGGTAATAGAAAGCAATGGCCTTCTAACAAACTATTTAGGTGTAAATTAGTTTAATTCTTCATTTTCTATTAAACCTAAATCTGTATTAAGACGATGGTTACACATGGAAATCAGGAATACTACAGCAAATGATCAAGGGGAATGGTTATACCTCTGAAGATACATATTCAGCCTAACGCCAGTCTATCTCCCTTATGGTTCAATACATTCACTAATAACACTGCTAGGAGAAGATCTATAGTGTGATCAAAAAGTTAAGAAGTTTCAACAGAAAAAAAACCCTACCAGGTTTGCAAGTTATGTTTCCTAGTAGTTTTATCATTTTCTCATTTATACTGAAATCCATTACCTGGCTGCAAACTGCTAAATCCTCCCAAATTTTATTTCCCATTTCTATACAGAACAACTGTTGGATTTCACTGTAACGATAGTGCATCATAAAACTGCAGCATCAGGAGTTCAATTCTGGAGCAGAGCATCATGCAATAAATGCATTTTTTTTCCCCCCAAGACATGTCTGATTTTGGTATTATTTCTACCAAAACCAAATTATTACTAAAAGTTTATCTATGGCCATGCCTACTATATTTTCAAGTTTTGTCTTCTCCCCAGGAAAGAACCCACATGTTTAGTTAGATAAGGCTAGATTAATTCAAGTTCATTTGCTGTCTTTCAACCTTTCTGACTGAACAAGAGAGATGCCACTCATTTGGATCTTATGATTCTAAGACAGAAATAGATATTCTGAAGAAGATCTTCTCCAGTTACCTAATAAATAATTTGAAATTCATAGAGGCTTAATCAAGTGCTATGATGACTTGAATTATTAATGTTACCAAATACTACCAATATTATGTCTGGCATATCAAAACTCTACTTGCCCTGTAAAGAATATGTATTCTATTTAATGCCTTCTAAAATGCATGCTAAATGAAATAAGAATCACTACAGGAAATATTAAACAGTCGAAGTATTTCAGGAACCAGCATCTTACACAGATTACCATACACGCTCTTTAAGAAAAAGGCATTTAATATATTGTAGAACAGAAAATGTAATGAAATTTTGCTTTATACATACGGTTTCTAAATATCCTTAATATTTTTCCTAAGATTTTTGAGTCCCTGAGGTACAGTGTATTATTTGTTAAATATCTTAAGCTTCTATTTTAACATTATTTTTTTAAAAGTAAAGCTGTGTGCATTAACCACAAGTTCAAGCAGACTAAAGAATACAGTAATTTCAGTAGTTCTGCAAAGCTTTTGCTGGTTCTGAAATTCAAGTTTAGATGGTGGCAGAATTTGGATATCTGATTCAGTTCTGATGAAAATGTCATTCATCTGGAAGTGTGTAAATGCATATAAATTAGATCTATTTTAACCTGTCTTATCTGCAACTCCACATTGTTAACATAGGGTCACGTCCACAACATCTGCTGTACTGAAATTGTACTGTCAGCTAAGTTTTAGTCCCAGTATTTCACTAGCATTTGGATGATCAAGACTGTAGTATCCCTAGCTCCCAAGTATGTTTGTCTTCAGCACTCATGCTTACTTCAAAGACAATATGAGTTTAATAACATTGAATGACCCAGAGCTGTTCAGTTTGAGTGCTCAAGTATGTCTTAACTGCCCTAACCAGCCTCACCAGAGGCCTTTGTTAATACCCTCTGTCCGTGATCTCTGGAGCTTCATTTAAGCTCAGGCCTGGCTCTTAGTCTCACCCTGAGCTATGCTGTAGGAGTGTTTGTCTCCAGCTCTGCTGTAGTTGTGCCTAGCCGTAGGTGCTGCAGATCTAAACCCTGACCTGCAGACTGACTTCTCAGCTTGACCTAGGACCTGCTCAATTCACTGTGGCTGTAGCTGGTAAATTACTCCTTATGTCTGACCTGCTTACTGTCATTAGATCTGATTCTGACCCTGGCTTGGGAACTTGTGTTCCTGGCCTGACCCTGAACACACTTCATCACCATGGGCTTGTCTGAAGATCTGGGCTTCTGGCTGAGCCTGGCTACCATCTCTGGGTCTGTCTGCTTGCCTTGCTTGGGTGCTGGGGGACAGGACTTGGCTGGTGAGGAACTTTCCATGTGGGGCTTTTTTTGCTTCCCATACCTTAGGGAGTAGCGAGCTCTTGCAGTGCCCTGACACTGGTTTTCTGGAGTTATTATAAAATGACCTACCTGTTAGACCACAGTACTTCTTAATTCATACAGCCTACTTCCCTGTGTAAATCTTGAGCTTTGTAGTATTATAGCCTTTCAGTTTTAAGTCGGCAAGTACTGCAGAAAGGCAACAGAATTACTTTTATTGTTTTTACACAGATTTACATTTCCTGATTTGGCATGTTTGTAATTATCCAAATATGTTTCCGTTCCAATTTGCTGTTTGCTGTCTTTATGCAGCTGCATTTGGATGCTTACCAGTTTGCCATCTCAGATTCTGAATAGCCCAGTTCCATTTATGCAAGCAATGATGGTGTTTGTTGGGTTTTTTTAATTTAAAAACAATAAAAATAATCAAACCTGCAAGCTCATTCTTGCAACTCACATAAGGGTAAACAGAAGAGGAAGAAAAATATACGGCTGAAAAAGAGTCAAAGAGCTATATAAGAAAATAGTTACATCAGGGAAGGTTCCTGGTATACATGTATCTTATGTGAAATATTATGTATTGACTCAGCTGGAGAAAGGAATAATCAAGCCAGAGCAGTATAATAATCTCCAAATCCTGTAAGTAAGGAATTCCTAATTGCTCATCTGTGATTTATGTGGCATCAGAAGGGGTGCAGAACAAATTCCTACTGGCATCAGACATCAGAATCCAAGAGTCATAGGAATTGATTACAAAACTGGCAGTATTCTTCTTCCCTTAAAGTTTTTAAAGTTATCCCTACCTATTCAGGAAAAGTGAATTTTGACAATTCTTGACAATGTGAAGAAACAGGGATGCATTTTATTGTATAGCATCTGCAGTGTAGACAGCTGGCATGCGTTCATCTCTCTTTAATCACACACTGAGGCCAGCAATTCCTCCCATCTGTGACTTACCAGCAAGGAGCTCCTCCTGCTACATTTTCATGAAGAATATTGACTTGCTGAAGCTTAATACTACTCTGTATTCTGTTTCCTCTAGCTGACCATTAACTTCCTTGGAGTACATATTATGTAGTCATCTCTCTGGATCTGAACACAGAAAATGCCCAAGCTATCTTGTGTTCCAGATCTCCCACATACACAGTAAAGGTGAGGGCTATGCCTCAGGCATTAATCAGGGTAAAAAGGAAAGAATAACGGGCTGTTAATACAGATGTACTTGCTAGTCTACAAAGCACGATTGCATGCAAAGTTTGTAGGGGCCAGATGGTGGTAGATCATTATAGAGAGTAATGATCGCTTTATTCTTTGCATTAATCATCTGATCAGCTACTCCATGCCTCAGTGTAATAGGGGGCCCTAAAAATGATGTGCTTTAATAATTCTAAGAGCTTTCTATGACCACTTGCTCTACCTCGGAGTTAATGCATAGTACTGAAAACTACAGAGATCTTTCTGTTGCAATGGATTTGTATATATAAAAAGATATTTTCTTGAAATAACCAGGATTTTTACTACACTAAAGATTCAGAAAAATATTCAAGGTTTGATTTCTTGTCAGAGTTTGAATGAAGATAATGTATATTTTAGTGAAGGAAAAGCATCTAGATCCTCAGCTTTGTTTTTGTTGTTGAATTTTTGCTGCCAAAGCTATAAAAAGAGAAAATCTTAGTAGAACTAAAATGGTGTAAAATGAGAATTAAACAGCAAGTAAGCCTTTCACTGAAGCCTTAGATTCTACTTTGTTGAGGGACTCAGCTTTGTTCAGCTGGGAGCTCAGTGTTTACAGAAGACCTAGAACTCCGAAGCTCCACGCCCAAATGTGGATAGAAAAATTGAAATATCAAAAGACTTACAAATAGTGATCAAATCTTCTGAAAACAGCAAGAGAAACTTGCCATACACTCTGGCATATCTTAAACTTTATTCACTAGGGTAATGCTTTAAAATCCCATACACCTGTGAAATTTGGATTCCATTAACATTTTGCACTTCTTTGTCTCAAAGAGAAGAACCAAGAAATTATGGCAGTTGTTGAAATTAGATGTGTAACTCGACAGTTTAGAGATTTTTAATCCTTTTGTTTTATTTCTGGTGCAGCTAATTTGCCTTTTTGCAAGTATCCTAGCAACCATTTCCCTCCCTCCCCTTTTTCAAATACCATAAAGGTTAGGTAAGGATTCTAGAGAGATTGGCCTAAAATATAAAATAAACTGACAGAAGAATATTTCTTAAAGGCACAACTTGCTTTAACAATATTCTGACAATTCCAACACATTTTAAGGGAGAGGGGACAAGAAGCAGAGTAACAATCCTGAAATAACTTTTTAACAGTTTGTAACACTATGTAATATTAGACTGAATAAGGGCTTAAGCTCCACAAAGACTTACCTCAGAACTAGGAAACACTCCCTACAAAGGGATGAGTCCTTGAATATAGTATTTGGTGATGTGAAACGTGCTTATCTGATTCATGTTAAAAATATAACGCATCTAACTTGGCATGGACAAACATACTCACTTTTCGCATATACAGAGGAACAAGTAGCAACATTTTGGCATTATGAGATCTTAAAATTGAGTCATGTAAGTTTATCTCTAAAAAAAAATTGAACGAGATCTTAAATCAATCCCAGGAACTTCGAGAACACATTAAAAAAAAAAAAAAAAAGGGAAAAATAAAACACTAGCCGAATCTATCCTTAGAACAGTGATAGCTGGAGACAGACTTGTTGGACTATCCAGTCAAATTAAATCTGATACTGCTCATAATTGGTGGGACATCTTTTCAGGATACTCACCCTCTGCAGAAAAGGCATTGAATGTTTTAATTCACCCACTTTTAATATTGCTGGTGTTTGTCATTGTACTAACAGTCGCCATTTGCCTTTTGTGGTATAAGATAAAGAGATTGCCTATGAGAGTTTGGGCTTTGCCTAAGGTAATGAAGTATGAAAACTTAGAACATTTGTAAAGGAATTTACAAAGTTTAAAGAAAAGGGGGGAATGAAAGAGCTAAACCCTGGCAATCCCTGACTGAGGCCCCACTGTGATCTGTTTAGTTTTACTTGCGTCTTTGTTCCCCTGAGTTTGCCTTCCCCCCACAAGGGTGTTTTAGCTATTTGATGAGCAAAATTGGTAAATAGATAACATCTTGCCTAACACCGAGGAGACAAAGCTCCAGATATCAAGGAGCCATTAAGGAGACATCAAGAAGACAAAGCTCCAGACATCAAGGAAACACATCTACGCCCAGGACACATCTACAAGCCCAGGAAACATCTACACGATTGCTCGTTACAAGAGGAATTTGCATCAGAAAAGGGGCCCTGGCTTATGCTCAGGGAAGAAGATTTAACTAATGCAAGGAAGATTAAGAGCGATCACCGAGGAAGACTATGAGCGATCACCGGAGGTGGAGAGGGATTTTTTTGGAAGAACACGCCTATTATGAATATGTAATTAATGCTAGACTATAAAAAGAAGTTGCTTTGTTTTTCACGGTGTGCGTCTTAGTTCAGCAGAGACTCCCGGCGCACCCAGCGCTGTTTGCTTGCCTCTATTCGCCTAATAAATTGTAAACTTTAATTGGAATCCTGTTTGGGACAACATCATGTATCACAGTGAGATGAAGACTTGAAGCAAAAAAAAAGTTGAAACGTATGCAAAACCAGAGTTTGTTCTGCTGTAGCCAAGTATTTGCAGCCAAAATTGGGTACTATCAAAGTCCTCATTGCTTTTGCAGTTCTGATAAGTTTTATATCAATAACACAACATTTAGACGACTTTAACAAATACAATTTCCTTGTCAAGCCTCACTTCTGTTGGTGCAGGCACCAGGAGCTGTCAGGCTAAGTTAGACTTCACCAGTGTCAACAGCAGTCTGAAGTAAAACGTACCAGATGTACTCAAGTTACCTATTTCAACTAAATGCTTGCTTCTGACCTGCCAGAATGTTCTATTACAAGTAACATTTCCTAACTAGGAGGCTATATTTAGCCATTTATACAATTTTAACTACTTAAGTCAAAATCTGGTATGTCTTGGGTATGTCCACATGGGATTAAGGCTGAATAGCCTAGCACAACTGCTGGAAGCTGTGTAATCATGTTAGTTATGCAATCATCTGGGCCTTTGCTTTGGTTTTTTGGTTTCTGTTTGTTTGGTTTTTTTGTAATTTTGAGATCATGTTGAGCTACAAGACATGTGCAGGTCCAGGATCAGCTTTTGCAAGTTATTTATGCTCTTTGTTTGCTTGTGTTAAAAATCTTTTAGTCGTATATTCTAAGCCTCATTTTATTCCTGTATATACATAAGTAAATAGTTAATTTGAAGTAAATACAAAGATGGTAATTTTCTAAATACAGAGGGGATGGAATTAAAATTCAGCATTATTTTTAACATTATAAAATAAATTTACATTACTTATAGTTAAAAAACTTATTTTAAAAGGCTTTAATTTAAAAATTGAATATTTCCATACACTTTCACTGTTTTCATAGCAACAATATAAAGCCTGTATGACCCTGCAGTCTTTAAAGTTACTCATAGTAAAAATATTTATTGATTAGTGCTTTGCAGCAAACTTGCAGCTTCTTAAACCTATGGGCTCTCAAACACAGGTTCTACCTCACCAGGCTAACTCCAAACAGCTGGACTACACTGAATCTTTTTTGGGGAAAATACTGTCAATTATGGAAATTAGCCACCAGAGGGAGCCTGCATTGCTGATTTGGTACAGAAGTGTTCCTCTCCGCACCAAAAAAAAAAAAAAAAAAAAAAAAAAAAAGTGGCATGGAAAACTAGCTGGTAACAAGTACCACTTCCAGAAAGGATCTGAGAAACCTTCTCCCCCTCACATGCGTTTTCAAGGCATCATTTGGATAAAGAGTGCACTGCAGGAATGCCTTGATTTAGCTAGGGCACAGGCCATACAGGTTGTATTTAATAAAGACTACAGCAAAAGAGGTTGTACTCGGAAGCCTTTTTAAAGTGGGTATTTCATCTTTGATCCTCTGTTTGTCTATCATACAGCAAGCTTTCTCAAAACTGCCATGCTGCAAACTTGTTAAATCCCAGGAATATAGAAGAAAACCTCAACTATTAAAGGCTACCAGAGTTTGTACCTCACGGCTTCAGGAGAATTAAAACCACAACTACCAGCCCTTCATCCTCTTTCCCCCCATTCCTTAAATTAGTTGGTGTAATTACAATCAAAGCCTTACTAATAGAGCACCAGAGGGCACCATCAAATGGGAGCACATGGCCAGCTTAACACACAACACACGTCGTTAAAAGCCAAAGCAATGAGAAGATGAAGTTGTCACCTATTGTTCCTCCTTTCTCAACCAGACCCTGCTAGGAAGAAAACTCCATCCAGCCATGCCTGGAGGGGAGCGAGTCTACAGGAACCCAGCTACTAAGAAAAACAGGACTGAAGGAGCCAACAAAAAGTTTTACTACCAAGAAATACTTATAATACATCAGGCCCAGGGAAATGTTCTGCTTCCCAAGACTACTATCAGGAAATTACCTCGGGATTTGGTGCTGGGGAAACGTTGCCAGCAGCCAGCGATAGGTGGAGTCTTTCCTCTCGTGCCCAGAGACATGAGGTGAATGTTTTCCCTTGTACACTTTCAGTATAACCCATTTTTTCCCCTCTGATATGTTACACAACACGTACCTGAACAATATTTTCCTGATAATTTGCCTTTCCTCTCTCTCACGTGCTTTTCCTGCAGCGCTGTTCACAGGCCTCCGTGTCCGGTTGAGGCCACCCCTGCGACGCCCTCTGCTCTCCTGAGGGCTCTCGGCCGCTCCCCGGCTGGCCCAGCGAGAGGCTGTGTCTCTTACACTTCAGAATACAGCAAACGTGGGGTCTTTTGGTCATGTAGTTAGTTCACTGCAGCTGAGCCAGGCGGTTTGCAGTGGCCGCCCAGGTGAGCTCTCCTTAAGGTAGGACTGAGAGGGAGTTTGACCTCAAAGTAGTTCCCTAATTCAGCTGAAAAAAAAGACAAGTGAATGCCGTGTGTACGTTTGGATTTAGTACACATTCCTCTCGGAAAGTATAGGCTGCTTTCTCTCCCATTTCTGGTGTAGTTTTGATTGCACTGTGTGAGGTTATATCAGTAGAACTGTGCGAAGAGATGAGTCAAATTATCTCCACTTAGTTGAACAAGGAGGACTGGATCCTGTGGTGGTTGGTTGGGAATTTCAATTGATATTCTGTGTACAGCTTTGCCAAATAAAGGGACGAATGAGTCATACTTAATTACTGGCACATACTGCTACAAAGAAGGTTTTGCCTGTATTTTCTTGTCTATGAAACATCCTCAACTTTTGATTACAGTTATTATGTAATTCATCGAAACGAAGATCCTAGTATGATTAGATGAACAATGGGACATCACTTTGAAGCACTGAAACCAGAAATGCTGAGTCTCCTAGCTGATACCCCACTGCAAATGTCAAAGAAAGGATGGAGGGGCAATTCTGAGCATTTTATGCTGCTGAAGTTCAGGTAAAATCAGCCTCTTATAGGAAGTGAAAGAGCTAAATCCTGGTAATCCCTGACTAAGGCCTCACTGTGATCTGTTTACTTTCGCTTGGGTCTTCGTTTCCCTGGGTTTTCCTTCCCCCACAAGGATGTTTTAGCTATTTGACGAGCAAAATTGGTAAATAGATAACATCCTACCTAACAAGGAGACAAAGTTCCAGATATCAAGGAAACACCAAGGACGCGCCCAGCAAACAAACACCTACGCCTAGCAAACACCTACCTACGAGATTGCTTGTTACAAGAGGAATTTGCATCAGAAAAGGGGCCCTGGCTTCTGCTCAGGAAGGAAGATTCAACTAATGCGAGGAAGGTTAAGAGCGATCACCGAAGGCCTAAATGAATCCCGGGAACTTATCACCATAAGACTGTCCTTCTCAAGAAATCTGATTAATATGTATGATTTTTGTGTATATAAACCGATGTGTCTTGCTAGCCTGTTAGAGCACTCATGGTGGAACATCCCCAGTGCTGCCCAGCACTGCAATAAAGAATGCCTGCTTAATAACACTGTGTTGTTATTGAGTTTACATCTCTGAATCCTTACCCAGCCGCACCTAGCCTCCCACCTCGGTGACGAGTGTTAGAAAGCAAGTGGGTTTGGAAGTTCGAATTTTGTATCGGAAGACCCACAGAGGTTTCACTGTGTGTGTAACTAAGGCTAATAAATCCTTCCATTTTTATAATAACTTTAAATAATACTTGAACTCCTTGCTAAATTCAGTGCGTCTTTTTCTAAGCATGGTCACTGGAATTCTACTCCTGCCATAAATGATGGTGAGGACTGACAGTCTTGCTGTATGTGCATTGTTTCTTTTTACTGTGTTTCCTTTGGGGAGCCTGCAGCGACTCCCAGAATGAATTCCTTTAAAGTTTCTGTTTCTATCTGTGTGATATGGGAAAGTAGAAAATATCTGAAAATATTCTTTTTGAAATATGTGATATGCTTTAGTCTCTTCAATATTGGCTAGCTAGCCTTGTCTTTGGTAAACAAGAGTGTAACCCCCTGCCCTTGGCAGGGCTTAAGTAGGGTCTTGATTACTTGAAGGCCTGCTTCATTGTTTTAGGTAAGATAGGGATGGGGGAGGAGATCTAATTTACATCTGAAGTGGGACAGAGTGATAAATATGTAAATATGTAAGTTTTGCTGCTTTAAATAGGAGGCAATTACCGCAGCTCGGGGTGCAAGCATCCTTAGGATAGGTGACCCTTGCTGCACCCAGTGCTGCAGAGCTGTAATAAACATACCTGCTTCACATTCAACTTGGATTGATGAGTTCTTTCACAGATCATGTGTATCCTAAGAGCAGTCCACAGCAAGCAAACAGCATAATACAGACAGTTGCAATGAAAGAAGAGCAGCAACTTGTCAGCTGCTGCTGACAGGCATTAAGATCTGTGTGTTCAGTCTGGTTTCCAAAGGAGAGCAGGTGTGTCCCATCATGTTAGATACGAGTCTGCTTGTCAATTATTTTCTCAATAGCTTTAAACTAATTTACTAAACTCAAACAACTTTAACTAAGTGAAGAGCTAAAATATTACGCTTTCGCAAATGTCTTCAAAACAAATGGAAGAGTGAAGGGTAGGATGCAATACACAGAGATACCTCTGTGTGTGTACTTGAAGTGGCTCAAAGATGGATGTGAATCACTGAGGTAAGTGAGATCCTGGCTGCTGTACCAAAGCAGCAAACTTGCTAGTGTATAGGATGTAAATAGTCTCAATCAGAGACAGAAATTAATAGATTCCATTAATTGATCATATGCTATAAACTAGCAGCAGAGAAATGGAAAGACCACACTTGGAAAGGCTTGTATAACCTGGACAAAGACACGATAAAAAATGAAATTAGAACAGTCAGGATATTTGTATCACTGGAGACCTGGCAGACTCAGCAGGAGAAAGTGGTAATGTTGGTGATTACAAAGGTCAGATCAACCTAAGAAAATCCATGTTAAAGTAGAAATGCTGACATATTAGTGTAGCAATGGCAGGAGCTGAGGAACCAAATTAAGGACTAGAAACACTGATGCAGGATTTGAGTGTGGATTTCACGAGGAAGCAGAAGCATGGTTGGGGGCAGACATGCAGTTATATGAAGGGTCTGGTCTCATCAGGAATGATGTGGATGTTGTTTCACGTTAAGGAAGTAAAGTAATATGACATAAAAAGAACACGGCAAGGAGGAAGACTAAGAAGAATAAAGGGACATTCTTAAGTATGGCCCAGTATTAAGTATTCAGAGTTTTGCCTTACCAATGCACTGCATCAAAGATATTGCCACTGTTGCCCAAACTTGTAAGAGCATCAAAGATAACATGTTCGGTTTGCAGTCTCTGTTTTCCATACACACTTGCATTGTGTACTTCTTTTACGTTGGGTTCTGGTAGGAACTATTTGGTTATTCTGACTGGGAATGATTGATGGCTACCACTTCTACAGGTGCTTTCCATTTATTCTTCAAAAAATATTAGCACAGCTTTTTCCATAGTCATGCAGACATTTCCTGTCTTTTGGGGTTATTGAAACTCTGTGTTAAAAGTTTGTCTTTTGTTACGTCTTTTAAGACTCCTGGGTTAAGTTTATAATAAGCCACATTAAGCTTCTCTGCTTTTATCCCAGTGATCTAGCTACTAGTAGCATATTCCCATTCTGCCTTTCTTGGTAAGAAGTACAGGAATGAATACAAAGAAAACCATTTCAGCGCTTTTTCTCCAGTGTGTTTTCTGGTTGCCTGAAGTAATTTTATAGTTTGCACTATAGCCCTCCTGTTCAGGTTTAGTGTTGATATGCACCATCACTAGTGGATCCCTGCCCACGGGCTTCAGAAACGCATCCAGTCTGAGTGTGACATATTATCTTGGCTCTGGGAATGCGGAACAGACTTTCCTGATATGTTCAGCTTCTAAAAATAACTACACATCAGGTAGCTAGCAATTTTTTTTCCAAGACCTAACTCTAAAACTTAGTAACATGGTGTGCTGGCTCCCTATAAAGCTGCTCCATTTCTTTTTAGAAAAAAAAAGAGAGGGATGAAGGGAAGAAAAATAAAGATTAATATAGCTCTGACTTCTTGACAAAGAGTAACTTTCACATAATTTCCTTCAAGATATTTAACTTCGTAACATGTATTTATGAAGTCTGTGGATCAATTAATTTTTGATTAAATGAGTGCAAGTGATATAGATTACTTCCTGTATCTCATCTTTATAAAACAAACTGTTCACCAGTCTGGAAACAAAAGTCTAGAAGTTATGAATAATGCCAATAAGCATTACTTTGGAGCATTGAATGGATGCCTGTAATTGTGTCTGATCATTCCTTTTTTTGTCTGTTTGTTCCAGAATGTCTTTGGATATGTGTATTAACTGTGATAATACAAGCTTCCACATACACATTCTCTAATTATGGAGAAGTAGCAAGACTTAATGCTGCTTTTAAAACACTGGGATTGAATGTTTCTATAGTCTGGCTGTGCTTACCAAGGCTAAGCAATAATTCCCTTGTCTTAGTGAATGCGTGCTCTCTCAAACTTTTGGCATTTCCTGTCTACGCGATTCCTGATTTCTAGGATATATTTTTCGTTTTTCTTTTCTTTTTTTTTTTTTTTCTTTTTAAGGCTGTGACTTTTGATATCCTTATCTTCCACATTCAAAGGTTAGATTATTCCACAAAGAATATTGCAAGATATTTCTTTTGTGCTAGGTATGTGTATTTTCCCCATAAGACAACCAGGTGTGTTTGTTTCCATAGTGTAGGTAACTTCTTTTATTATTGGTGAATCTTCTCCTATTCATGGATATACTTAAAATAAATTCTTTCAGATGACTGTATACTGCTTTGCTCTTCCAGAGATTTCTATGACATGTAGCATTTCTTTTCCTATATTTAAACACAGTTTTCGTTTCTAGTTCCACGATGTCCTTTAACCATTGTTTTTACTTCTGGAGAATATCTGTGCAGTTTGGGGTGCTGGTGCTCAGAATAAAGATATGACTGAACCATGTTGAAATATGTATAAATCTGTATAGTGGCAGGTCTACTTTTCCAACATATATATGTACGAAAATTGAAAAAGAAATGTTAACATTTGTATATCTGCAAAAGTTAGTCTGCATACCTACTATTATCATAGAGTAGTTCCCACAGGCAAATTCTGCTCTTGCTTGGGCACAAGGAGAACTCTCCGTGAAAAGGACTACAGCCTGACAAAATAATTAAGCAAAATACACAGAGCAAAAATTCTGTTAATGAAATTTGCAAATCATTGCATATAAATAAATTGTTTGTCTGTGTAAGTCTGGGTGTTACTCAGGTGATAGTGTGTTCCTTTCTCAGCTCACAGTGTACAAAATAAGCCTGCACCACCCACTTTGAAGTCTTAGCAATGTTGTTGTAACAGACACTTAAAAGGAGCACCAGCAGTTTCAGAAAAACACCACAGAGAGGGGAAAAAATTCTTTTTAGTCAGGAAAGATAAAAAAAATATTTTTTTAGAGGCAATTAAAATATGGAACAAGAAAGCTGCTCACTCAAGGCCAGGTTGAGGTCAGGATTGTTTGGAATTTACAGCAGAAGCTGCAGGTGAAATCATAATGTGCTGAATATTTTAGAGCCATATATACATGCTCAAAAGAGACAGTATGAAATGAGTCTGCCAGTTCCCTCCATTGTGCATAGATTCAACCAGGTTTAGGTTTATAATATCTTGTGATTTGCCTCTGTATTTTTGTGGTGGCTATTCTTTCTTACTGGTTTATTTCATCTCCACCCACAGATGTTCTGATGTTACTGCAGCGGAGTATCATGGATTTTCAAAGCAATCAATGGTGCTCTGATTTCCCTTGTTAAAACTTAGCAGTACCACCAAAATCAGTGGACATATTGTTTGACTGAAGTTGAACATGATCTTGTATATCTTCTCCTTTATCCCCAAAATGTTTATCTGCGATTGGATGTTGAACATACCAAGTTATACTTTCATAACTTGCTCTAATCATTGTCTGAATAGTGCTTTAAAAAAAATCTGAACAAGTCACTGACTTCCAATGACCTGCTACTTATTGTAGCCACTATTTATTGGCTGCAAGGAAAATTATAAGTTGCAAATAACATTATGATGCTGGTTATAACATTTTTCTTTGTGGTCAACAACGGAATTTAGAAATATTTCTGTCATGATGTGAAATTACCAATCAATTATTAAAAATCTTTCCTGCAGCTTAACAGATACGTCGCAGATATAGACTGTATTCTATTATAGATAGGCAAGGGTCACTATCTTTCAGGTAGTATCCATCATCCAAGCTATATAACTCAACAGGCTTAATATACCGCAGCTAAATTTTTCTAAGCAATTTGGTTTGATATATCTTCTCCACCAGGTACATGGAAAATCTGTGTCCTACTAGCCACAATACCTGGTGAAGCCTCTATTGTTACATTCAATCATGTTTAGAAAAGGAAAAAAAAAGGCACATTCCATTTCTTCTTTAAGCACACTTTATCCACATATTGCTATGTTTTCAGCTTTATATATATATATATATATATAAACATGTTACATACATTAAAAAAAATATCTGGGTGTGTTCTTAAGGATTGCTGTGTATCTCCAGTTATTGTGCTGTGTAAAATGTAAAAAATAAATTTTGGTAACTTGGAAGACTATTACCAAAATAAGTAAACCAATCGCAACAGACCTCAATGTGATCACAAATGATGTTAACTGTGATGTAAGCAGATAAATGCAGCCATGGAATGAAATTACAAATAGATCAAATTATTTTTATTGTACAAAAATAGTCCCTTATTGTCCTATGGAGAATTGAACTTGGTACAGTTTGGGGCAGGGAATAATTACTTGTAAACCTCATCAAATTCTCAAATATACAATAGGCCGAGAGTATCACAGCAAATATGTGGATTTAGAAAGAAAATACCCCTCAAGTTCTTCTGAGCATTAGCAGGATTAACATTGTACATGTTCCAGAAGATTACGGGAAACAAAATTCTTTCCTTCATATTTTGCCAGGAAGAAGCTAACAGTTTCTGAAGCATCAAAGTAAATAATTCTGTTGTATACTAATTTTCAACAATGTTGTTTTCTTTAATTGGTAGTTATTGCTGGTCTTGTGTCTTTGCTGTATATGTCTACCCACTACGGCCAGAGTGGTTTCAGAACATTTCAGAACGCCTCATAAGTCTCCAAAAGCACTGGCTGCTTATACAGCCTTGTGTGTAGCTGTCCTGGAGGTTTCTGTGAGCCTTACTTTTTCTTCAGGCCTTAGCACGGAACATCTTATTAGGAAGTAGAAAAGGTCAGAGAGTTAATGAACTTATTTTAAGGAATATCAAGTCGTGTTCCAGGCAAATATTCAGCACTGACAACATTAGGTGGCTGATCCAAGGGCCCATTTTTTTGTCATACACTTCCTGACGAGAAACCCATTTTCTAGATAATAGAGTGACCACCAAAGTGTAGAAGGGGGATGGAGGAATGTTACTGTTTAGAAAGGTCTATCGCTGGAGTAGTGTTACATAGCAGTATGTAGCAAGTAACTCCTGCTACATTACCAGCATTCTGTGATATCTGTTAATATTGCAGCAAGCAGTTTTCAAGGAAACAGGAGTGATGTGATATGTTTTTATAGCTGTTAACTTTAATTAACTAACTTCTGCAAACCGCATGCTAAAAAAAGTGTACCTTTCCATTCTGTCAACACATGACAATTTTCTTTTTAAAAATAAATTACATAACAAAGATTTAGCTGCAAATCATAGATCTTAGCCCTTTGAGAGAACAGTCATATAATAAATTGTCTAACTGCTTCCAGAGTCAGTGGCAGATTTAACCAGACTCTTTGGAAGAGGCAACAGGGAAGTAATGTTGAGGCACTTCTAGTTCGCCCAGGTAAAGAATGCTTGTGAGTGGGGATTTTCTCCTGAGCATCTGTGCTGCTACCTTTCTCACTAACCTACTGCTGCACATTGTTTGTCCTTGACAAAGTAAGAATTCTTTTTCTACATTTGTTTGCTGTCTAGGTGAGGCTTTAAAATTAGTTTAATTTTGATATTTGATAGTATCCAAACACTGACGTGAAACATCAGCTTCAGTCACTGAGGCGTGCCTGGTTTTGGCACAGTGATATGGGAAAGTAGAAAATATCTGAAAATATTCTTTTTGAAATATGTGATATGCTTTAGTCTCTTCAATATTGGCTAGCTAGCCTTGTCTTTGGTAAACAAGAGTGTAACCCCCTGCCCTTGGCAGGGCTTAAGTAGGGTCTTGATTACTTGAAGGCCTGTTTCATTGTTTTAGGTAAGATAGGGATGGGGGAGGAATTGTCTTTGTGCACAGACCGTGCCCACGGAGGGGGATGTTACCTTGAGCTGTGGGGGGGGGGGGGGGGGAGACACTGCCCAACTGCCCCTGAGCTGCGCATGCTCTGGAGGGTGGGTTCAAAAGGACAATCACGATGAAGACTGTCGAGGAACTCTTACTTCCTCCCCAAGACCACCAAAAGACCCCCGAAGGGGAAGACTGTGCCTGTGCAAGGGGGAGGAGATCTAATTTGCATCCGAAGTGGGACAGAGTGATAAATATGTACTAGGCGATGATGCAATCTTGTGAATATGTAAGTTTTGTTGCTTTAAATAGGAGGCAATTACCGTGGCTCAGGGTGCAAGCATCCTTAGGGCACCTGACCCTTGCTGCACCTGGTGCTGCAGAGCTGTAATAAACATACCTGCTTCACAATCAACTTTGATTGTGGAGTTCTTTCGCAGATCGACAGAACTTACTGTCTGCACAGATTCCCTTGAAAAGTTTATAAGATCACAGCACATCTGGTCAGAGTTCATAGCTGGTAATGCAAATGGGCAAATTTGGCTTGGTTTCTTTTTTTAACCGCCAAGATTTCGTTCAGCTCTGAATCACTCCTTACAGCAATTAGGCATAGCACTCCCAAGCTAACAACAGAAATAAACATAGCAAAATTTAGTTGATGAGGAGTGGACTTCCTATATATAGCATGTTTACATTCTTTAGAAGGCACCTGTAGAAATAGTGTGGAATAGTGTAGAAATACTCCATGTATGGACAGTTATATATTACATTTAGAAAGTGGTGTAAATACACAGCCTGATCTGGAATATGTTGTAGGAAGTCAGATAATAGTAATAAAAATACAGTGTAAATGGGAGGCGCATTTTAAGCCATGAGCTACAGAATTAATTGTGTCTAGATGTGGATCTTTTATACCAACATCATTTACCATGCCCACAAAATGTAGGGTTTTTTTTTTTTTTGTATTTGTGAATATATTTTGAGCTAATCTGAAGTTAAGGAACTAAATGCAAAATTTAAACCCAAGCTTTCATTTAGTTTCTTCAAGATTTAGCTTTGGCCTTTTTGCAGTAGCAACTTGATTATCCGTCTGACAAAGAGAAGTGCTGCTCTTCTCATGAAAACTACAAGGTTTTGAGCAGATTTCATGTATCTCCTAATCTTAGTAGTCTAACATATACAAACCACTTAACAGGAAAGATACTTACCTCACACAAAATGTGAATACAAAATTAACAGGCTTTTGTCCTTAATCTTCTATTAATGAAATTAATTGTCCAAGTTAATTTTGTGTGGAATATCCTGGCACCAGTGGTCAGTGTTCACAAAGGAGACAGAGGAGTCTTGTAAAATAAACTTTATTTGAATAAAGGGAGAGTTCGCTGGGCATATCCCGTGGGGTTTCTCAAAGTTGCTGGGGTCGCAGCCCCCTTTTTATCCTAATTTCCGGCCGCATAGGACCCTCTCCCGTTCCCCATTGGCTGAGGCACTAGGAAGGCACAGACTTCCCGATCCACCTACTACATATACTACATTTTTACCCTTTAACGTGTACCCCCCTTTGCATCATGCATCGTATATTTCATTATCATGTCATTATGCATCTCCTGGGTGGAGAAGATAATATTAATAAGTCTATTAAGCCTGTGCACTGTTTCCTAAAGTTGAAAATTTCAAACTTCCCTTGAAACTTTCAAGGAAATTTTTTTTTAAATTATTTTTCTCTTGCAAGTTGTCTTATCTAACAGAGCTTTGTAGTCTGATTCTTGGTTTTGGTTGAGATTCACTAATTGCTGAGATATATGGCACTTTTTGTTTTACAAGGCCTGCTGATTACTGAATAAACACATGGCTCCTCTGGATAAACAGTGCCATGTACTTGCAAAAACACTCTCCTCCTTATCTACTCATTGTTTAGGTCTGTGGTATCTTGTACCAGCCTGGGTAAATGGTACTATATTTTTGTAAAGACACTCTCATAATCCTATCAATTTTAATTATAATGCCAGAGTTAAAATTGCAGAAAAAATAAATATAGAATTATTATTTTAATGTTAAATAATACATAAAATAATACATTAAACAATTTTAAATATGATGAGAGGCATTATCAAGGATAAACTGAAGGTAAAATGCTGACGGGGCAATTCAGTCTGAGGAAGCTGACCTAGTGATTGCTTATCATTGCTGCTGATCATAGTGACAGTTTTTATGACCATTCCTGTGTAAAAAAAAAAAAAAAAAATCAAACAACTCCCCCCAAACACCAATCCAAACTCAAAGAAACCCAAACAAACTAAAAAATAAAACAGCCCAAACCATTTAAACAATTATATTGTACTATGTAACGTTATACTATGTTAGCCACTTTTAAAATAATATTTTTTTCTGTTGATTTAGTCTGATCACACTCTAATACATTTTCTGTGAAAATCATCGAAAGTTTCTTTTTAATTTTGGAAAATCAGTGCGTGTGTGGATTTTATTGAGGGTGGAATGAATGAATGACCTCTGCACAGGCTGTCATATTTCGGTTGATAGCCGACTGGCTGAATCATTAGGCCAACACATGAGCAGTGATTTTGTGTACTCATACTCTTACCCCTTGAAAGGACCTTTTTCAACCAGAGATTGTTATATGGAGCTTTTGAAATTTGGTCCTTTAAAAAGTTTTCTATACATCTAAATGTCCTAATACTTTTGAAAATGTTTGTCTCTGATTAGAATGAACTTTAAAAATATTAAAATGTGTGTGAATAATTTCAAACCATTTTGTTCAAAACAACAAACTGAAAAGTCTTAGAAGATATTACTTGAAAAAAAAACCACAAAAACTAGTGGAAAATGAATAAAATATTCAAAGTGAAAGAAAGATGGGCCTTAATTTGTCATGTGAATTTTAGTTGTGAAAGGTTTTTTTGATGTATTATTGTATAAAATCTTGGGAAACGTATCACTTCTTATGTCAATAAGAACTGCAGAACACAATAGTTTTGGGATTAATTTTAAAGGGCCATTATGTCCTAGTATCGTTATTTAGTTTTCAGTGCCGTTTTTAGAAGTGGGATGGAGTTTGCGGGCACTAGGTTTTCCTGACTTCAGGGATGCATCAATGAGAAAGGAAAGATTATCATTGAAAGGGAATTTTACCAGGAGCTGTTGTCTAAACACACACTCCCCCCAAATCCCAATTTATTTATTCAACCAAAATTATTTAAATAAAACAATTACCATTATATTCTCCCTCTACGATAATTTCATGGAAGTCTTTTCTGTTTGTGTAAGGCTCTGCTATATAGGCTTTGGAGGAGTGGATATGATAGGATGAGGAACAATTGATGAGGAATCATTTGGGAAAAGGTATTTTAAGAATATCTTGGGGAATGAAAATGTAAGAAAGGGATCTGAAAAAACCTAAGCAGGACACACTATAATGTAACCCTTTCTTTTTTTTTTTTTTTTTTTGATTTAATACACAGATAGATGTAAGATGTATCTACTTCTTCCAAAATATTTAAATTAGAACTTGAAACACAGAAGGTTTAAGTACCTTTTTTTTTTTTTTTTGCAAAATTTGAGAATGGCGTTTTAGCACTGTTGCTGTTAACTATTTTAATTCCTCCATAGTTGTAAAAGCAGAGTGAGAATTAACTTTCAGTCGAGAATTAGAATAGGAAGTTTGTATAGTGGAAACCGTAGGTTTGGACAAATTCTCAGATATTTTGGCCTACCTGACAAGAGCTGATAGTAACATTGATGTTAGAATAATGTCTTGTAAAACAGTAGTCCTCATTAAGAGTAAACTATCTGTGGAAAAATAACATGAACCCCAGAACTTCAGTGTGTGCTAAGTTTATTGCATTCAGCTGCTACCATTTCTTCAAATAAGTTTTCTTGAATGTCTAATTTGTGTTAATATGAAACTGCAATTTACATCTGCTTCAGCTAGGCATAAAGTGGAGGGGTAAATTTTGAAGGTGGTCAGAGTTGTTCCTGAAAGCTTCTGCTTTGCCATTATACAGATTAGGTGCCATTCACTGTGGTATTTTGACCTTTAACATCAGATTTTGAATGCAGCTCAGGAACTTTCTTCGGCCTCTTCATTTTAATGCAACCCAAATGCTTCCTGAGTAAGCCATTAGGCAGCAGCCAAATTTTGTTTTGATCAAGTGGACTCATAGATGGGTTGTTTTCTATGTCTGGCCAGGATTCTGATTTGCAAACATAAAAGGGGACTTAGAAGTTCAGGATGTTGTTAGGAAAGTAGCACTGAAACAAATAATTAAGGAAAACATGTAGAGTGTAGTGTTAAAAAAAAATATATGTATACATGAGAGTATATAGTATTAACACTCTCATGTAGCAATCGGAACTAAATTGATGTCTTGCTGGAGGATGTCACTCCACTTCCACTGGGTCACATGCTGTGACACAATTGCTCCTGCAAATAAGGTCAGTGCAAAAAACCCAGTGTACTTTTCAGTATATTTGTGTCACAGTTCACAAAATCCATCTTTAATAGGTGCAGCCTATGTTGCAAATTTATTTGCCATACGGCAAATGAACATGCATTGTTATTCCTTTGAGTTGAATGTGCAAGCAGCACAGTAGAAAGCAGCTGCTTGGGAAATTGTATCTCTGCCTATATCAAAACATGTATCATACCTAGAAGCTGTCTCTTCATTGAAAGCAGGTGGAACCATCACCGTGTCTCAAAGGGCTGACTAGCTCAGCTGCAGAAGAGGGACACTATGCTCTATTCCTTGTTCAAGCTTCTTGTCAAATCCAGGACTGAACTGGTAAACTCTTAATAAGCTTAAACAGACTTAAAATAGAAATAAACTTACAATTGAAAATCCATTTAACACAAGCACTCGAAATGTAAAACTTTATCGTTACTAACAAGGACCTAAGACTAGTTATGTTAATAGCTAACCGCTCCAAACCCTTACTGCTTTTTTTAAAAACAAACCTCTAAAGAACGCCCTTCCTGATTTAAAACCTTTCTTCCTATTTTGGATGTATATTATGTCTTTCTGTTATGTACGTAATATTAGTAAAGAAGTGAAGGAACTGCCACACTTTCTGGAAAGATAAATGCACTTACAGATACAGAGCCATATCTCCTTAGCCTCAGTTACTTTAATCATCCCAACAGTCAATATTTAACATGCACAAAACCCTTCCAAACTGCAGACAACTAATCAAGTGCCATATTCTGGCCCTCTTCAGCAGAAGAGAAAGACCTTGAATATTTAACTCCTCAAAACTTTGTCTTTAGGCCCCAGATATGCAAAGTATCTATTAAGAAATTAATTTCAGGCAATAGATGTTGAATGTGCTAAAATGTTTTCAAGTGATGCACTGTTTGAAAATTCTGTAGTATCTACCTGCAGCATACTCTGTAGCCAGTAAAAAGTTGAAAGGTTGTGATTATGGATACCTCTGCAGATCAAATTGTTTACCTCCTCAGTAAGTGATTTTCTACTCTTAAATTCTATTCAGTCTCAGTAGCAGGTGGGGAAACTGCTGCAAAACACAAAATCATACTCTCAAAAAGTGTACACTTGTGAATACCAGGGCTAATGAAGACTTGTTATTTGTGAGTATGTTGCTCTGTCACTCATGCTCTTACACTTTGGGACATAGTAGTCTGCATTGATTCCATCAGGAAAAGACTTGCACTTTAAGTGGCACAAGTAGGGAATGTGACATTTAGTAAGGAGACCTTAAGCTGCTGGTGACAGTTTCATTAGTATTCTTCCTGTTTTAGTTAACTAAACACTTCCAGTTATCAGGAAATGACGACTAGAACAATATTCAGAAAAAGCTAAATTTTTTTAAAATTGTGTTTTAACTGGCATTCCTCAGCACAAGGAATTTTTCCTACAGAAAAGGAAAAATCAGCTTTTATTCTTACAGGTGTTGGAACAAATGAATTCAGGGTATAGTTTTACTGAAACTACTAGAATTACGTTATAGGTCAGGATGAATTACAAACTAGTAAGACATTAGTCCTTTCTGTGTCAGGTGAAATTCCAAACTTTTAACCTTCGATATACTAAGTATTTAAAAGGTCCATCCATTCCCCAACTTTTCTAATCTCAATTATTTCCTGGATTTAATAAATCAGAATAATACTTTATTTCATTCTAACATTTACATTGCCCCCTCACCGCAGAAATCAATGACCCATTATTCTCCATTTCAGCAGCACAAAACATTTTCTGCAATGATCTGTTCAACAGTTTTGAGTGGGTTCATCACAGTATTGCCTAGACAATGCCATGCTAACAGCTGTTTCTCAAAAGATGTTGAATACAACGTGCATATATAGCCTCAGTGAGGATTCAACTCCTTATATTAAATCAGGATTACATTTGTAGCTCAGGCACCTTGCAAATAATGATAGCACTGTTGTGCTCTTCTGAGCTTTCAGAGTGTAAGAACTTTCATTGAAGATAACAAATAGAGGACCATTTGGCTGCATATTTTTAGTGACAATCAGTTAGGAGAAGGAGTTTAAGAAATAGGATACTACTTCAAGGATTACATTCACCAGACATTGTGCCTAAACTAAAGCATAATAGTGGAAGCACAGAATACCACTGATTATTTCCTTCCACTGAGCAGTTCTTTTACCACCTTTCTTACTACAGACTGCAAAGAGATGTGAGCCAAACTTCTCATTCTTCCTCCTGTTCTGAAGCTAGAAGAACTACATGTCTCAGAGAATATGAAATGTCTCCTTTCTGTGTGATATGTTGCCTATAACTTGTCCTATAAACACTAGGATGATGAGGAAGTAAAACAAGCCTTTGGCACAAGTTATGCATAAAATGGCCTCCTGCAAAATTTCTCCTCTCATGCATTTGGTTTTCTATGGATTAGGCTCAATGTTTCTGGTAGTATGATTTTACTCAATGCTAGACATTCAGAAAAGAATTTGAGACAAGTGTATTTTACACTTTTTTTTTTTTTTTTCAATGTAGCCAAATACTGTAGGATCAGTTTCAGCTTCCCTGTAGATAGGATAGGAATGGAAGATGAGATGGAGTAGAAACTACTAGAAATATTCTGAATCATCTAAATAATATTCTTCACACCTCTGCTTTAAACGTCATGTTAAAATTACACTCTCATGACTTTCTTAAAAGTTTCTGGAAAGCTTTTCCCCTGCTCAAAGAATTTTGTCTTCTGTGCCGGAATCGTAACACCAAATAGATGCCATCCGTTTCTGAAAGAGTACATAGCAATTCATACACGTCTTCTCTTGCCCTCCCACCATACCCATTATCAGGCTTCTGAAATTTGTGCCAGTAAAGTAGGAATCTACCTACTGGTCTTTGTTCCTCTAGAGTCAGAGCTTTGCACATGTAAACGTGATGTATGCCTTTTTGCTGTAAGGTTCTGTCATCGATTTTCTTTGCTCACTTTTAACAAGTCATTTGGGAAAATAAGTCAGATATGAAATTATATATAATCTTGTACTCTTGTATCTTCTCCATTTACCTTTGCAGTGTATTAGATTGGAGTCTGCATTAACAGCTACTCCCTCTTTTATCTGTGAAAGACAAAGAAGTCCATGCACCAGGACTGGCACATAGCTGTACTTTTTAGTAAGCAAATATCATAAATATTGAGAGTATTCTATATTTTGTTTCTTAAAACTGAGACATTGCTGTTGCTGAGCATAGTGGGGTGGGGTTTTACAACAATGTTTTTTTTTCTGGTCTACCAGCTAAGTTCCATTTTGACCCAATCATAGAAAATATATATCTACAGGTGTTGGCTTGATGTCAATTCACAGATGATTTCTCACAGCTGTAAAGAAAGTATTTTAGTAAGAGGTGTTTCTTCAGTACTCAACTACTGCAACATCTTTTTTTTTTTAAAAAAAAAAACCCACCCTGAATATATTTCTGATTAAATATATGACAAAAAGCAAAGCAGTAAGAAATCTCAAGGTACGTTTCAGTGTTGCACAGAAATGCAACTTGGCTGAAACATCTGCAGTATCACATCATCTGCTTTGCAGGAATCTTGTTGAAGGCAATTAATTGTTAATTAGCAATGTGCCAGCAGACAGCTCAAGGAAGGATTGTTTATTGAGTTACTCCAAGTTGTCATATGTAATATATGTGATAGAGCAGTTGCAGTAGTATAGTCTCTTTATGAATACACTAGGCCTCCTTTAGAGAATTTAACACATACTGCTTTCTCTAAAACTCTAGATGTTCCAGTACTTAAATGCTTACAGTGATAAAATGTAAATAAATACTGAATATGATGGGGTGTGTTTGGTAAGAGCTGATCAAAATTTCTCAGGCAATTACTTTGAAGCTGCATGTTAGTAAAGCAGACAAAAAGAATTCAATAAAGGAAACATCCTGAAAATGAGACCTCTTTTAATTTTGAAGCAATATATTGATGTTACACTCCATTTTCAAAGATGTAAAATACTTAAGATAAAACGTGATTGAGTTGAACAGAATTTTAGGGGTAATTTGTCATATGTATTTCTTATCATTTTTTTTGTCATGGAGAAAAGTAAATAATCCTCCTTATGTGTTGACCTGTCCTTTGGAGCTTTTCTCCTATTTCCGATCTGAAATTGAATCAAACCACTCCCTCATTCACATCTTATGACTGCATTTCTTACCATAACTTGCACTTGTTCATTCTGATGTGTTTTAAAACTACATTTGGCAGACTGTGTGCAGTGCTGCTGCCACCCCTCGCTCAACATGACTATGGCATAGGTTGCCATGTTTGTGAGGGACTATAAGACACTTCAGTGTTTAATCTTGAATGTACGGTGGTCTTTTGCTTCTAGGTAGGTGGTGTGGTTTAACCACAGTAGGCAGCTGAGCACCACACAGCTGCTCTGTCTCCCCTAGGGGGATGGCAGAAATAAAAGGAAGGGTAAAAGTGAGAGAATTCATGGGTTGAGATAAAAACCATTCTAATAGGTAAAGCAAAGCTGCATGTGCAAGCAAAGCAAAATAAAGAATTAATTCATTATTTCCCACCAGTAGGTAGATGTTTAGCCACTTCCAGGAAAGCAGGGCTTCATCATGTGTGACTGTCACTTGGGAATACAAATGCTGTAACTCAAATCATTGTATTCCCTCCCTCCCTCTTCCCCCTAGCTTTTATTAGAGCATGACATCATAACATCCCTTTGGTCAGTTTAGGTCAGCTGTTCTGGCCGTGTCTCCTTCTAGCTCCCTGTGCACCCCCAGCCTGCTCACTGGAAGGACAACGTGAGAAATAGAAAAGGTCTTGATGATGTGTAAGCACTGTTCAGTGTGTTGTCAACACTGTTTTGGTCACAAATCCAAAACATAGCTCCATACCAGCTACTGAAGAAAATGAACTCCACCTCAGCTAAAACCAGTACAGCAGGGAAGTTATATAGATGAGCATACTAAGCTGTTGAATCAGGGGAAATTAATATTAATCAAGAAACATTTCTGTTCCTTGACATGTACACGTAAAAAAAAAAAAAAAAAAAAAAAAAGACATGTGAAGGCATATAATCACAAGATACTTACATTTCCACGTTTATTTACTTTGCCTGTTGATGATTAGCTTCATTTGTAAGCTGGAAAATGTTTGTTTGAAGTACTGTTCTATAGACTGTCTAAAGCCTGAAAGTCAAGTTAAGTTATGTAAATCATGGATTAACATAAAGCCTGGCTAGATAGACTGTTCATGCAAAAGAATTGCAATGGGACCACTACCTAGGGGTTGAGGGGGATGCTTCTTCCTATCAGGTTCATTCTTTTCCACCTGAGGTGTAGAGTTGTTAAATTATTTGAACTTTGTAAATCCTAACAGTCTCCCCACATTAACCTGGAGCATATAGTGCACAAAGCAGCTCCTTACCCTGCTTTCTTCTACAGCAAGAAAGAATACCTGGGATGAGATAAAGGACTTTAGGTGCCTGCAGACAGCATCTATAATCTGAATACTGTTAATAATAGAAATTCTGAAATCTTAATGTAGTTGAAAATTCGTCCAGAGGATCTGAGCACCAACTTTCCTCAGAGGTCTTATTTTTGAGGTTGTAGCATCTCTCAGTAAGTATGAGTTTGGCATGCTGATGATATGCATAGCTGCATGAAGACTGCAAGCTCAGTTTCTTATCTGGAAGAATGATTGACTAGTAACCACTAGTGGTAAGGTAGTTGTGGTGATATGTATTTAATTTTTCTGAGGTGTTTATTTGGTATTTCTGTTATTTGGTCTCACTTGTAAGCCACATTAAAACATCATTCCATAGGTATCTTCTTTTAGTGCTGCTGCTTATCTGGATAGGTATTTTCCTTTCTTCACAAAAAAACTAGTGCATTTTACTCTTTATCTCTGTGTTGTGGGATACCTTTGCACACATTTGCTAAACTACCGGAGAGCAGTTATTTTTTGTCAACATGTACAAATATACTTCATGTTGTCTTATTCAGAAGTACAGTGCCTCACAGTTTACAGTCAGAGGCACGAGGATTTTTTTTTCATAAAAATAATTGTTTGGGTTTTTTCCTGCTGCTCTAAGTGCTAACAAAAGTAAAAACGTTTTTGTTGGCTGTCAGCAGATAAGACTTTGACTCTGTTCAATTTAGACAAATGACTGCTAACTCTTGGAAGTTGTGTATAAGCCTCACTATTGGAATTTCCCTCCAAGTGCTGTCTGTAAAACTCGTGTTTAGGCAGTTCAAGATGCTACTAGTCATGTTAGCAGAGGGGTGTCTCCATAAAAACAATGGAATGGTGGTTACTTGTATGTAGCAACATGAGGAATCCATGATGTGTACCACCTTTTTTCATGAGACATTAAATCACCTTTGTCATATCTTGAAATAAAAGCAGTCACCAAATATTGTCAAAAAAGTCTGTCTGACAAAAGGCACTGAGGTGCTGTGGGAACCGAAGTTAATCCTTTCACAGCAAGACGCCTCAGAGGTGGTCCAAAGATGACGACAATTAGTGCAAGTCGGTAGCAGAAAACTCATATTGTAGAATGTATCACCCACTCCTCTTTAGAAGATAAGATGGCCTGGAAGATAAAATGCATGTAACAAAGAAAATATGTATCTCAGACTGACAGCAAGGGACAAGAGAAATCCCCCAAAGGGCAACATCAATAGATGAAAAAGTGGTTTTCACAGCACCTCAACTATGTAAGGAGCGGGCAATACATTTGAGAGAGAGATCTACAATAATAGCTGTTACGCCTTTCTAAATAGAAGCCCAACAATCAGTTGTTGCTTAATTTAAAGTTATCTGCAACAAATAAATCTTTTTTTCCCCATTGCAGAAAAGTGATTAGGCACAAATCAGACAGCCTATTGCTTTTTGACTTAAGTCCAGTCTGTAATAGCGTAGCTAAAGGTGTCTTACTTCACAAATTGCTTCATGACCTTAGGCTTTTGATATAAAATATTGTGTCAGATCACTATCACTAATAAAATTCTATTGTATTTCTTAGCTTTTGTGTAGCTATTTAGCCATGAAGAGTCTAACTGAAGTCTTTGTAAGGCTTGTGCAGATTTTGCTTATATCCAATCTAAACTAAAGCTTTTAAATCCGTAGTGAATTGTTTTTCTTCCTCCCTTCACATATATTGACAGAGGGTTCTATATTGTTGAAACAACACAGAAATCAACAGAGTTACAATGGTTTAATAAGGAGAAGAAAGGGAGACAAGCCCAAGCCTTATTTCCAAAGCTATATGACATGAATTTGCTCATATTAAACACTTGCATGAACATTGCATTGATTTTTCTATTAGGAAATCATCTCTGTTCATGGTAGCTTTAATCCTAATGAGAATTTTCTTTTTTCATATAGTTATTTATTGCCTTTTTTTTGTTTGCTTTATTCGGGGAAAAATGCAAAAATCTAGGGGCACAGACGTGGGCCAATAGATTACATACTGTAGCAGAGACTTCACTCTTGTCCAACTGTAGTGCTACAGTTTCTGAACTGTAAACTGAAAAGTTATACATCCAAAGTGTGAGAAGCAAAATGCGCAACTGTCATGCAGTTTTCTTTATGTGACTTCTGAATTGTGTAGGCATTGGGCACTAAGGAGAAAAAAGTAAAAAAGTTAATTCTCCACATGTGTTGATATGTCTTAACAATTCGTGTATTTGTGTCTTGAAAATATGGACCAAGTAGAAGTCCCAGAAGACAATAATCGGAAAAATAGGCTGAGTACAAGTTCTGGCAGTAACCAAAGTATCTTGGGTACAGTGCATATTCCTCAATGCATCTGTATTCAGCATCCTGGCAGAAGCCTGTAGGAAGTGGATTTTTCTTGGAGGTTCTTTTCTCAGGTTACTCTATATATGGATTCCTCATCTTCGTTAATTTTAGTTTATATATCTAAATAAATGTAGTCTTAGAAAATTTGATACTTCACAGCACCTTTCTTTGGCTAGCAGAAACACCTGGTTTCTACTCCCACCCCTGTCTACTTTCTGCACAGAGTTCTAATGATTTCCTTGGGAGTGTGGAGACAAACCTGAATAAGGCAGAACTCAAATTGCTTTGTTAGGTCACATCATTTTAATGTGGGTCTTGAGAGGAATGGCCAGGAAACTTACTTCTGGTGAGTGGGTTGGAGGCAAAAACTCTAAATGCTTCTGCAGAACTGATGCTACATTATCAGGAATGGAGTAGACAATGCAGAAGAAATCTACTTGGACATAACTAGATTACTTGATGTGTGATGCTGCTGGCCCTTCTACAAAATAGGTACTTAACTATTAACTTAATAGTTAATTAACTAATGTTTTAGTAGTAGATATTGGTTTTACTGGTAACAGCCTTCTGATATTGGTAACTATCAGCCTCCTGTCTTACAGCACATCCATGTTGCAAGGTTTGCTCTCATGCCAGTCATTGAGTTGAGCTCTGATTGCGTGTCACATGCAGATCTCCCTACAGACTGACAGAAGCAGGCATAAATTTGTGATGAGGAGCATGAGATACACTAGGTTAGTGCATGAACTGAGATGTAGCCTGTAATACAGAGAATTTTTTTTGTTGCAATAGGGGAGGCTCCATAAGATCGAAAAAAACCCCGACAAACCAAACCACAAACTCCAGGTTTATCAACCTGTTTTAAAATCTAAGATTTATGTTGCAAACACTGTGCTGCATGTCAGTAAAGTATTCACAAAGATTAGCAGCTAGCAATTACTTCTATAAACCATTCAATTGGTAGGAGACTGAATGGGAATCAGTGCAAGAATATAGCAGTGGATAAAATACTTGCCACCAGGAATTAATAATTTCGAATACTGAACAGATCAGCAGTGATTAAACACCTTTTGCATCTGCCAGTCATCCTATAGACTGTTCTTTGGAGCAGGCCCCTTCAATTTGGTATCATTAGTCTGTTTGAAGAAGACTGATCTCTCCCATGTATTGAATTATCAGCCAAGTGGTTACTCTCCCTCAGCTTCCCTCCATTTTTAGAATTGCTCTCAGGAATGAAATAATTCAGTTTCAGCTTTGATGTTTAAGTGTATCCTGTTGAGCCTGCTCTGCCTGGCTGGAATATAGAAAAACAACGTCTGTTTTGATCTCTGCTGAAAACTAGACGAAGAAGGGGGAAAAAATAACAACAAAAACCCCTCAAAGTTTGGTTTGTACAAATCCAGGTTGGGAAAAACGGACCTATTCCATCCTCAGTTAATGAATACCAGCTGCATTAAAAACAAAGCAAACCACAAAAAGACCACCCAGACCCAGCTCTGGCGGTGATATCTGTGGAGGATATCTGTGTGGAGGATACTTTAAAAAAAAAAAATAATTAAAAATAAAATCAGAATTCTGCAGTTTTGTCATAGTTTTACCACTGGCAGTTTTTCATTTCACAATGTTGGTTTGACTAGTGCTATATATGTTGCTATCAATAAGAAAAGAAAGGGCCTCATCCTGCACCTGTGTTTATGTGATATATAGCTGACAGAAAATGTAGGGTGAGGCCCCAGCACCAGCTCTTGTGGCATGCATAATTTAAAAGCAAGATTCTAAAAACTTTAACCACAGTAAGAGCTTCAATGTGTAAAACACACTGAGGCTACATGTATAAGCAGGGCACAATCAGGCTCTAGCTTCCAAAGTCAGCTAAAGTTAATATAAAATCTATCCATGGGAATCTTTGCATTGTATTTGGTAAGCACTTGGATAACAGTTTTCCTGGCAGTGTGAAAAGACCTTGGAGCTGGAGAGCAAGAGAGAGAAAGTTCACATGGAAGAGCACACTGCCTCTGGGACAGCATCCTCCTGTACGCTTAAATGTAATCCAGGATTTAAGAAACAGTGTTCCAAAGAGCATCTCCTGCAGTTGCAGAGCAAAAAATTGGTGATCATAGCACAACTAAGAGTCTGGATCTGCGGTAAGATGTGAAGCTAAAACCTGCCATTTGCCAAGGAGAAGCTGCAGAGATGAATAATGGAACAGGTATTTAGTCTGGGTTGAGAAACTATGGGATGGGAATAGCTGACCTACTGGGAAAAAAAAAAAGGGGGGGGGGTGTGCGTTAAATAGAAAAAAAAAAAAATCTCTATTTGACATATTTCATTCAATCTGAAACAAAACAATTCGGATTATTTTGTCCTATTCTTGATTGTATTTTACACTTATTTAGCTTGAATTCTAAGCAAAACCCTTGTTAGAAATGCCCACGTGCGCCGTTTCTGCATTTTCCCAGTGTAACTCGAAAGTGCCCACATTGTTACTGCATTTTCCAAATGTTCTCCCCCCCCCCCCCCCCCCCATCGTTTTTTTAACCTGTCGGGCCTGCACTTCAACCAAAGACCGTGAACAGCGGCCGCGGGAGCCGGCGGCGGGGCCGGACACTGCAGCACGGCGGACGCAGGTGCGCAGCCAGCGCCGCCCGCTCCGCCGCCGCCGCGGGCCCTCCGCAAAGCCGCACGCGGGTCGCCTCCCCCTCGCATAGAGGGAAGCCAAGGGGGTGCAAGAAGCAGGGCTGGGGACCGCCCAGTGCTTGGCCCCGGTCGCTTTGCCCCGGGCGGGGGAGCAAGGGGCTGGGAATGCTCGGGTGGTGATGCTGGGTGGAGGAGGAGGAAGAGGAGGGGGGAGGCGGTGTTATACCATCGCTCCGGGGAAGGCTGAGCATTTGTAAATTCCGGCTCCAGAAGGCGGGGAGCGTCCTATCCCCGCCGGCTGACCGGGCAGCAGCCGCAGAAGAGAACGAAGCTTACCGGGTCCCCGTTATCCTACCGCTGCCCGCGTTATCCTCGCCTCTCTCTGCTCGCCTCTGCCGCCGAACGCCGTGGCTGCCCTGCCCTGTGCCTCCCGTGCAACAGAGCGAGGAGCGGCAGCCTGCGGGAGTCCGCTAGGAGCTGAGTGCCGAGCCAGAGACCCTGTTCTCCCAGCCGCGCAGGCACAGGCAGAGCCCTGGGTGAGTAGTCTGGGAGCTCTCTTACTCCTCTAGGCAGGCCAGAACCGTTCAGGCCACCTTCTCCACCTCTCTGTTCTCCACTGTATACCTGGAAGGTGTGGGAGGTCTCTGTCCTCTGGTAGGTTAGCCGAGCTGGGATCCTTGCTTGGGGAGGGATTTTTGAAAGGCTTCACTACCTGAGCCTTAAAACAATGTTGTACTACTAAGTTGTCTGCCTCAACTTGGAAATCTTCTTCTCCTTCCCTTCTATATAAGCTTTTCTTTTTTTTTTTTCCTTTTTTTTTTCCTCCTTTTTCTCTACTTTACAACTTTTCTAGCCTTACAGAGTTACCTCCTTCGCTTTCACCTGCAAATTTTTGTAGGTAATAAGAAGCCAATGATGTGCTGAGGGACTTCTTTAGTCATTGAAGGTTTCTGCAAACAAGTGACTTAAAACACCTGTATGTTTTTCTTTTGGTCTCCCTAGGCTGAACAGTCATGACAGCTGAAAAGACTATTCCTATAATTAATGGCAAACCAGAAGATGCTTTGGACCAAGAAGCCTCAAGTACTAACCTCGTCCACAGAAATGATAAGAAAGTTCATGAAAGAGGTCACTGGAACAATAAGGTTGAATTTGTGCTTTCTGTGGCAGGGGAGATTATTGGCTTGGGAAATGTATGGAGATTCCCGTATCTTTGCTACAAGAATGGAGGCGGTAAGATGGGATCATATGTTGATTTACAGCTCACCATAAACATGTGGGGAACAGACACTTAAGAATGCTTTACAGTGGTTTCTTGTACTAGTAACAGATAGGTATTCAGGATTTCAGTGTAAGTGCGGGCAGGGAAATATTAAGCATCTGACAATTAAGAAAAAAAAATCATTGTGTTTTTCTTTCCTTCTCCTCCCCAAATATTCTGTGGCTTACTTTCACAAGCTTCTTTTCTCTTAATAAATTGTCATATTTTATTCTATGAGATTTTTAACGTGGAAGAAGCCCATGTTCTGTTAGAGTAGTTCACTGTGTATTTTCTTCTGCATGCAAATACAGGCCCAAGCATACTTAAATAAGTTTGCCTGACATAGAAAAGCATGTAGGTTTATTTTTCACAACATTATACCTTGGAAAGGATGAATATTGTTTTTGATAATGTTACAAAGATTACTTATTTCCTTTGTCACATGAAAACTTCTGTAACTCAGCTATACTTTTTTTCTCATTACTTCCCAGAGAACTACCCAAAGGGTAGAGCTGCCTGTTACTCTAACAGAGCAAACCCTATACGAGTTAGAATAAGAATATTATTTGAGACAGAAAAGAACAGACTTCTACAAATGTGGCATGTATTGATTGTTGTTAAGTATAAACTATGTAGGATACACTGCAGTTAAGTATAAGCATGTCAGCTGTGACTTGCGAAGCAATGGGGAAAGAAAAGTGAATTAAAAATTTAGTTTAGAATTTTGTGGGCTGGATTCAACATTCTTGCCACTTAAGGCCTGAATCAGTGTTAGTGTAAGCATATAGGCTGGGAGAAAAATAATGTGTTCCGTGGCTGATATGCAAAGATTTGTTCTTTAATGGGTTTGTTTGCTACCAATGCTGTGCCAAATTTCTTTCCCTTGTCCTTCCAAAACTAATCACGGTTGTCTGAACTCGGGGATAGTTTTGGCTCATTTTGCCCGCTATTTCTGTAAGGCTAATACTACTGTGGAAGATGTGTTTATGGTTTGCAGCTCCTTTCTTCATATATCCATACTTTGGCAAAACTTCGATAACAAGAATTCACCAATTTTCAGAATGACGCTACCAAGTACTGCTGTTAGTACATAAATATTAATATGCTGAATATGATATGCAGAAGAGGCTTTTGTTGCTTGTCAAAGTTTTCTCAAAGAAATTTTGGCAGAGGAAAAGATAGAAATATTTTCCTTGTTCATAGAGTAACCTTTATTAGTCCTTTTGTATGCACATGCTAGCTTGTCAAAATGTGATACTGCAATTTTTAAGGCTACAGAATTAGGTAGAAAAAATTCTAACCATGTTTTTTGGTGATTTGGTGAAAAAATAATTACTTAATCACTGCTCTATTCTTTAAGAATAGAATTAATGCGTGTGGTTTAGTTGGTCATGTCCTGGCATCATGGGAAATTTGCCATTGACTTCAATTTTATTCAATGAGGACTTGGTCTATGACCTGTGTTTTTGTAACTCTCTGGAATGCCCTGCTGGAATTAGACCAGAGTTGGACTTGTTTGGTGGATCACTTGTAAATATGGAAAACTACTTAATGTGTGGTAAGTGAAGACAATGGTAAGATATATGAGCTAATTCTGAAATAACTTGCTAGATACAGAATGAATCTGGAAGCAGTAGTATTGAACTTCTGAGGTCTGACCTCTCTCTGTTACTTACTCTGACTAGTAACAGGTAGTGTAGGCATAAACTTGTATAATTTTAATTTGTTCTTACAGATATTTAGTGGGTTTTTTAGGAAAATTAATTTATTTGCGTGTTTAGAATTAGATACTTCTTGGAATATGATCTCTTTTTCAAGCTAGGAAACCTAGCTGTCCTCTAATTTTCATGATATATGCCTGTTGTAGAACAGTGTTGGAAAAACACAGTCAAAGCTAATACTTTCAACAGGTTGCCACGTTAAACTCGCTATGATTGTGGGCATGAGTGGGCCAAGCTGGATTTGATACTGGACAGCAGTTTGCATGACCTGTAAGGATTTTTTTCAAACCATTTGTACAGTAAATCACACGGAGAAACCATGCCTTAGATGCAAGGATTCCATTCTTTGTAAAATCCACAAGAATTGCTTGAGATGCAGCTGAGATTCAACTATTGGCAAACTGCCTGGTTGATGGAAGAGACTCCTCATGAAGAGATCTCTCTTCATGTGCTGGGTCTGAAGAAAGAAACTGCAAGTGAAGGCAGCTGTATTTGGTTGTCTCAATTTTCTAATCAAATTGGCTAAAACATAACAGTTGTTGCAGGTTGTGGGTGCGTTGTGGTGTTTGGTTTTTGGTGGATTTTTCAGGAGGGTTGGTTTTTTTTTTTTTTTGGTTGGGTGGGGGTTTTAAAATCATGAACAGGATACCCATTTGCCTTGTAGTTGTGGAATTTTTCCTGAAGTGTTTTGTTCATAGTTAATATTCTGACAGAGATTTAGTATTAGAGAGGTAGGTATTAAGGTGCTGCTCATTAATAATCAAATTGATCTTCAGGACTCCCACTAAAGGAAGGAGATGCTGCTACTGCCAGTGCTCTAAAGAACTGATCAATGTATGCAGTGATGGACAGCACTGTAAAACACATCTTCCTAGGAAAAACTGCATCCACCAGAACTTTTGTGGGTTTAGCATGTCTTGTATTCTTTTGAAATGGAATGTGTGGTGGGATGCTTACATTGTTTAATGGGAGCTTTAAATGAAGTTAATAAAAGTTCTGGGATTACTTGTTTGGCCAGATTGAGGCCTAGATACAACAATTGTGTTGTACTAAGCTTTATTTTCATAACTTAATTAGACAGTTAATGCTTTGTAATTTTCCTACAATTTCAGATAAATTATTCTGTGCAGTAATTTGCTGTGCTAGTCTACCTGGTTAAACCAGTAAAACTTTCTTGGTGTAGGTAAAAACGTCAGAATCAGTTATTTTGTGCCGCCTTCTCAGTATTTATTTCCTTCTTTTCTTGTTTCAGTCTGAACTGATATAGTTGCTTGCTTTACACCTCATCCTTTGACTCATCAGAAAGTCTAAGTACTTGGGGAATGAGGAAAAAAAATTCTTTGTTCCTTATATGTTAATGGATTCTCTATGTAGTCAAAAGGCTGTATTTTAGTCCTTATTATTTAAGTTCAGTTCTAAACTTTGGCATTCAATTGTGCTATCCATTGTCTATGCTGGAGCTTACTGTCAGCATCTAACAAAAATGTTGACGCTTTGTTATTTTCCTACAATTTCACATTAGCATTTCTAGCTGATAAGGCCAAGTCCTGCTTTCCTGTTCTTGTAAGTAGTTCTAAAGTTTATTTCATCACTCCCTTTTTATGATTCTTATTGTCAGGCCTGTCCAAATAACATACACAGGACTTCTTGGATTTAATTTGCATAACCCTTCTTCATCCCTGCTTTCCTGAGAAAAGCAAGGAAGACTGCAGTATAGACTGACCTAGCGATGATCAGAGCAGAACTGTGTGGCTGAGCAAGACTGTGGTCTTTTCTGTGTTTGAGACATGAGCAGAATTTAGTCTACAACAAGGAACTTTGGTCTGCTCTTTTTTTAGTCCATGACATTGGCTTACAGGTTAACTTTTGATATTTGGGGCCAGGAGTAAATGCTTTCTTCACTTTCACAATATGCCTGAGCAATGGCTAATAGGTGATCCTTCCTTTATTAAGAACATTAATTTCTTATTATGCTGTCAAGGAGCCGTATTCATTATAACCAGTACCCCCTCAATGTTTGCTTGCAGGTGCTTTCCTCATCCCATATGTGGTTTTTTTTATTTGCTGTGGCATACCAGTATTTTTCTTGGAGACAGCCTTGGGACAGTTTACTAGTGAAGGAGGCATTACATGCTGGAGGAAAGTTTGCCCTCTATTTGAAGGTAACAAATAGTTTTGTGTTCTACTGCAATAGAATGCATTAAATTGGAAGTAAAATAAAATAAATCGTATCAAAATTGAAGTTAAGATATACTTGAAGAAGGAAGCATTTGTTTTTAAATTACCTGAAAAGTGAAAGTTTTCTGTTGTATCTCACTTTTTTTCCTCTAGGCATTGGATATGCTACCCAAGTTATAGAAGCACATCTAAATGTATATTACATCATCATTTTAGCATGGGCTATCTTCTATTTGTTTAACTGCTTTACTACAGAGCTTCCTTGGGCTACTTGTGGGCATGAATGGAATACAGGTATGACCTCAGTAGGTGTTATTGCTATATAAATACTTCCAAGTAATTGAATAATATATTAAAATGTCAGGAACAAAACTATTTTGGTAGAACAGTCTGTGGAAATGGGCCAGTCACATCACACTACGACTTGACAAAGGAATCCTGGAGTGAAGACTTATTCATACCTTTTTGGTTTAGGTCATTGCATAAGCATTTGTTCCTGCAGAATATAATGTCAGATAGTGGAAGAAAAATTTTGATTTTGTTAATTCTGTAAGATATTCTGGCTAAATCCCAAGACTCATTTGCAATCCTATCTATTCTCCCTGAATACAGCAAGTGAATTCTACTGAAGAGCTGATGACAGGTTACAGTCTTTCTCTTTCACGCTAATGAAATCAGGGGGAGTTCAAATGGAGAGGAAAATATTAAATGTGGAACCTTGGATTCATTCTTTTTAATGCTAGATGTTGAGGAATAATGCTTATCAAGCTACTTCTGAAAATTTAGTCAATAAATAATGCTTACTGCATGCAAACTAGCCTCTTACATGAAAGATGAGGTGTGTAGTTGTGAGGGTTTGCAGTACAGGGCTCTGCGTCTGTCCTCTCATTGATATTTTTACCTGTAATGCTCTACTTTTTCGACTTCAAGATCACAAACATATGTGGGGAGGAATACATACCAATGCACTTATTTCCATGTTCCTGAAGTTTTTGCATTTATTTCTTCTGTTATTGTCCAATTTCAAATCCTGCAGTTTAGATTATGTTAGGGAAATAATCTTGGGCCCAAGAGATGTGGAAGGCTTCAGTATCAATTTTGGCAACCATGCAAAGGAGCTTAGCCAATGTTGATCGCTGTTCAAATACTGTTAACTTGACAATGCTGAGCTGCTTTGATCTCATTTCTCTGTATTGGAGTTGATAATAATAAGCCAGAATGACTTTTCACTTGCCATATTAAGGCAAAGTGGAAACTTGTTGCTGGCAGTTTTTCATGAGCCATTGAACCAGCAGTTGGAGTAGGAGTATGTTATAATTCCCAGTCAATTGCCTCAGTTTCTCAAAGTGTCTTTCTTCTGCCTCAGATGTTTTCTTGGCTCTTGCCATTGCAACTGTGCCTTTGGAAAGTGTTATAGGAGAATGTAGCATACTATGTGGATGTTTTTCTGGGCTAGGCCTGTGACCTGCTGATCAAAACACCATGTTGCAGAAGTAGCAGCTGTGGCATTTTAGTGTACCTAGAAATCCCTTAACTATGCAGAGAAAATGTGTAATAGAACGGTGGCTTTACAAGATGCATAAGTTAGAAGATGCACATGAAGAAATGTACTTACATGTCAATATAGCAAACTCTTTTTTTCTATTCTTTTATAGAAAACTGTGTGGAATTTCAAAAACTTAATATGAGCAACTGCAGTCAAGTCTCTTTACAAAATGCCACTTCTCCAGTGATGGAATTTTGGGAGTAAGTGCACATAAACTTTACATTTGATCAGACTATTCATTATCTTCCAGTATTTTGATCATTTACACGTGATTGGATACCTTGTAACCCTATAGCACTTAGTGATGTGTGTTCCGCTGGAAATTTTCTCATACAGACAGAGTCAGGATGAGAGTTTTAACTTTTTTTTTTTTTTAAAGGAAAGGAATTCCATATCCTGAAAGAACATAGAACAAAGTGTGCCACTTGCTTGGGAGCTTGGCTCCTGCTGCTGGAGGAAAGAGCCTCAAACCCATACTAATGAGGAGGCAGAGGTGAAAGAAAGAGGATGACTTAAAAAATCTCTTGGTGGTTTTTTTTGGTGTGGTTTTTTTTTTTTTTTTTCCAGGATGTTTCCTTGTTTCCTCTCTTAAGAGTTTGAGTTGCATCTTCATCTTTGTTTGAGCTAACTAATACTTTGGCTTCTGTATCTCATTTTTTTTTAAAGGACTATGTGAGTGTTAGTTATTCAGCTACAATAATGTGAGAGTTTAACTTGTGTCATTCTGATTTCTAGTTAGAGCAATTGAAGAGAATTATATCTCTACAGAATATAGTCTGCTTTTGTGGTGACACATTTTTTTCTTACTATAAATATTTAATTAGTGCATGTGTAGTCATATATTTGTTCCTTGCAGGGCACAGTGTGCGTTAAGACAGTCATAGAAATGGAATCTTATTTTTAATACTTAAGTTATCTCACAATTCAAAGCGTGTTACAAAATTCTGCATTGCTAAAATTTCTTGAGTGCCTATTCTAATCTCATTAATTTTATTATTAAGATAGAGCCTTATTCGGAGGCTGTATGTTCAGACCTCCGTTTTATGTTTAGGACAGCAATAGCTACACTTTGAAAGGACTATAAATTAAGACTATCCTTGAAGAGATAACTCTACATTGACATCTTTTTCTTGAATGGTAGTGTATGCTAATGTCTTTGCCTTTAAACCTCTTTGTCTTGCTACACCAGTTACCTTACCTTATTGGTGGTAATTGTTGCTTCAGTAAATAGTACTGTTTTATTTTTTTTTTTTAAAAAAAAACAACACCCAAACAACCAACCAAAACCAAATTAAATCTGAACAAGGAATGAAAATGCTTACATTTTCTGGTTAAAATTGTAATTTTATTTTCTGTTAAAATGTTCAATAATCTGAACACCTAACATGTTACATCTAAATATACCTGCTCTACCTGCTTCCCAGCTGGTGTTTCAGAATAGACAAGAGTTTCTTATGTGGCTTTTCTTATTGCTGTAACTTCATCGTTTTAACAAATAAATCTTACAGTTCTTAGAGATAGTTAACTAAGATTTCATATAGTTAGAGTAAATGAAGAAAGTATTTTCTCCACCACTAGCCTTATTTACCCACCATGTTTATTTGTTTGTTCAACAATATTCAAAAGTCTGCAATTGATGGTAAGTCCAGTTATCCAGAGAAATATGCAACTTTCAGTTGAATTATATGAGGGGCACAGACTAAGTTTTATTTCCTCATGTTTCTAGGGTTTTGCAGTGGTTTTGTTAGTGCTTGTCTCTATATAGCCTAAATTCCCATGTCAGTGTATTTTGATACACATACAGATATATTTTAAGCATGTCCTCTTCTCAGAATTCTCTAAAAGTGAAGCTATACAAGATTCTGTAGCTAAACTTGGATTCAAGTTACAGTGACTTAAAACCTTCAAATTTTGGACGTATTTGCCTACCTGATTCTGGCTGAGTTAGGAATGAATTATGAAACTAGAAGGGATAAATGGACTTAGCATTTTCTCTAACTTATGTTAAAGTCTTGTGTATGCAAAGTTGAAAACACAAAATACACACTCCAAAACTTTTAAAATCACAAAACCAAAAGAGAAGGTAGACAAAATAATTTGTTATTTATTTGAAACTTCTTTCTTTGTGATCTGGTGGCCAAAGTTGTCATAACACTAGCAGTTTACTGGCCAAAATAACTTAAGATACTAAACTTATCTACTTTCTCTGCCAAGCAAAACTGAAGTGGCATAGCTTTTCACCCTTGGAAAATGAGTGTACTCTCTTCCTGCTGAGGAAGGTATTTGCCTTGTTAAAATTCAAGTCGGTATGATGTTACGTGGCCTCAAAAGTTAAAATAGACATGACAAACTAGAAGTGGTAGAGTGAGATTTATTAAACATCAGGACTGATTTTGCATTAAAATAACTAATTGGAATGAACAGAAGATTATAATTATGTTGTAAGTAAGTCTTTAATATATCAGACGTAAATGCACTGTAAAGGTCTTTGTGCAGTTTACGAATGTAGATCACAGAGTAGTTAATACAAAGTAAATATGTTACTAGACTAGTTAACTTGTCCAGCAAGTAGTTTTATAGTCTATAGACAAGTGTTACCAGAAATGTTATTTCACTTAGCCAGAGGTCTTGTTCTCATGACATTGCTTTACTCCTTCATAAATTCCGGTGTCAGGAACCATAAAATTATTGAAAGACTCTTTAAACAAATAGAAAAAGGAAAGTTGATGGGGTAAACTGCACAGAGAAGATGCTTGTTACTATTTTCAGAACTCATGCAGATAGCCTGCGAGAACCTTCATTGCTGCAATAACCAATCTCAGGACTGAATTCATTGGCATAAAGACCAGTTTCCTTACAATGAATTAAGTTGCTGCCTGTGAAGGAAAGGGGAGGCTCTAGGTTTCTTCTGAACAACCACTCCATTCAAACCTTTACACTTTGGTCTCTACAATGGCAAGTCTGCAATTGAAATTCCTCTAAGTCGTGGCTACACAAAGCCAATTTATTGTGTAAAAGGTCAGCTGTGGGGAAAAATTTCAGGTTTTGTGGTGGTTTCTTTCTTGTTTTGTTGGGGTTTTTTTGATTGCGTGTGGTGATTTTTTTGTCTATTACCATATACTCGAGGTAATCTGTGGATTAGAGTGGTAATTGTGAATAGTAATCCTATTTGCTGCTGTATGTGATCTCTTATACATGTAGAACTGAATACTGCATTTGTAAACTGTCAGGCTGATGTTACATCTTTCCTTTAATATCACATTACCACAGTCTTCTAGAATATTTGCAACATCTTCAGATTTTTTTTAATTAAAAAAAGCAAAGAAACAACAAAAATGTTTGGGGAAAACTCAGTATTTACACAAACGCATGTTTTAGCAGTGCTATGTGTTTCTTTCAAGCCCAGTGCTCTTGGTCTAAGAATAATGCTGAGGGTTATACAGGTTGCTATGTACCACACAGCAGACTAGACTGGTATTATGTAGATGCCAGCAGAGGTTAGTAGTATGGCCACACATTGGATTTGGTTTTGTGTGTGTGTGCGCGAAGATGAATACACCAGGCCCCAAAGGATGTCTTATGTCTGGCTTTTTCTTTCACATTTAACTAGCACTATTAGGTCTTTTCCATCATCTAGGCTAGAAGGCTCAGCCCTTATTTATTTGTGACTGGAAGCAAATCCAAATACTCAGCTGGTTTGAGGGCTGCAAATAAAGACTTCAGCCTCTCTGCTGAAATATTTCTAGCTCTTATTGCTCCTGTTGGCTTGTCTACTTTTAAAGCTATTGCTGAAGTCAAACAGCAACTCACATAAGTGCAGTGATGACTGAGAGGATACTTTGCAGCACTATGCAGCTTTTCTGATATGTAGACTAACAGTTACCCTTCCTCAGGTCTGTACAGAGGATACTGTTTCCTCGCTGTCCTAGCAGTATAGATTCACTTTCTCTGATAATTCAGCATTCTGTACCAGCTTTGATGGCTGGGTCACTCTAAGGGTAAAGGCCTATTTATTGTCTTAGATGGATGGATAGATTGAGCTGTGAATAAGGTTGTATTTATAACCTGGGAAGCAGAATGGAGAGAAGATACTCTACTGCTTTCCTAGGAGAGGAAAACTGTCTGGCAGATACAGGGGGCAGCAGCCATGTCTGTGTGCTCTTTTGGCTGCTATTCCAATCTGTCACCATGGTCAGGAATTTGAGGTTTCTAGTGCCTGGAAAAGGAGCTGGACAGACAGAGGACCCATGGTTTTGTGGTTGATTCCACCTCAATAGTTGTGTGTTTTGTTTTTTTGTTTTTTTTTTTTTAATTGGCTGTATAACAAGTTAGTCCACTGTTAAAGAAGGTCTAGTTGTTGGCCTGTCATTCTCAGGAGGGGGTGACACATCTTTAGCATTTCCAAGTAAAGCCTAGCAAGAAAAAACATTTTTTTGTCTAGGGAAAAGAAAAGGGGCTGTTCTCAGCAAAGAGAAAAAGGCACAAACCCTTTCCTTGCAAGTCAAAAAGAGTTTTTTCCTGTTTCATTCAGGCTGAGAATGACTGCAGGAGTCACATTGTGGTTAATCGCAACAACGCTATGAAAAGTCATTAGCAAGTTGAGCCTGATCCTGCGGTGCTCAGTACCCAGAGACCTTCAGCACCTCTCAGAACTAGGCCCTTTGTGCATGTCTTGTAGAACATTGAGTTGTGCCAAATTGCTCATTTCTTTTCAGCTCATAAGATGCTGTGTGAGAATTGCTTTTAGTTTGGAGTCACATGAGCTCTTCATCTGGTTGGCCTCAAAACCAGTGACTTTGCCTGGTTTCAGTTGAAAGAAGTAAGTGGGATAGGTGTCAATATAATCTGAGGTCCTAATATTGACGGATAAATGTTACCCTAAATGTTACCCTAAACCAGGCAGGTGAACTTCCAAGGTTTTTGATTTTTGTCTTGGACGTTGTACGTAACATTTTTACTATGGAGAAAAAATGACCTTAAATGTTGCATAGTCAAGTATTTGGGTATTAGGAAATATTAGAAGTAACATTGTGCAATTTTCCTGCTCTGGGAGAGGGGCTGGACTAGATGATCTTTTGAGGTCCCTTCCAACCCCTAATATTCTGTGATTTTTAGGTTAACATCTTCTATGAACGTGATCAACTTTATTTGAAGAGCTGCCTAATGTTTTTTCAATAGATCTGCTTTGTTCTTGCTAGAGGATGAATAGGGAGCAATACTGGAGGTATTCAATATTTTGTTGTTCTTCTCTTTGTTCATTTCCTTATGTTTTATATTCTCATTATTATTAAGCTCATGCTCTGCTGACAAAGTTATTAATTTAATCAAGGGTGTACTTGGTTTCAATGGCTTTGCAATCATATTTTTTCTTGATTATTTACATGTTCATTTATCTTCACAAAATCTTGATAAGGTCAAACTATTCCCATTTTACAGAAGGGGATTTGAGCTACAGAGAGAGTAAAAGTGCTGAGCATTAGAGGCTCAAGACATTTTTTTAATGCTATTTAGCATTAGGGTTGCACAAATTTTATTTCCATTAAGAAACAAGAAAATGTATGCAAGTCAGCTTTGTCCAAAGATAAAGATTTAAAAAAGTTACTTAATTGAAACTTGTTTGAAACCAGTAATTGCAACTTCATTCCAAACAAAACATTTTATTTGTGCACTTGTATGAAAATTTAAGGGAATTATTTTTTAAAAAGCAGTTACTTTTTGTAATCTTTGCTCTAATGACTCTGTATTTAGAAGGCTCTCTTCATTGTATTTTGCTTGCAAGAATTGGCATACATATGTTCCACTTGAACATGTTCTGTATGGGGTGGGAATTTCACCATCTTCTCTTGGACTTGCTCTACTTTGTATAAAAGTTGAATAATCATGGAGTATAGACTGGGATGCTTACATCTTGCTTCTCAGGTGGTTGCCTTGGCCAGAAGTTTAGAGGATTTTTCTCCCCCTGTCTCAGCACTTTAGATGGTTTAGATTGAAGGAGATACATGAGGACAAGGCCATTGAGGGAGTCTGTTCTGATACTTTATAGGTTAGTAGTTAGACCATCCAGTTCCAGTCTTTATGCCAATAAATATTGAATTGTTTATACACAGTACTAACAGGAGAGAGTGAATGTTTTTTCTGAATCAACCTTCTGCAGAATAGAAGGAAGCTTGATAGCTAGGGAGTTCTCTTGGTAGAAAATTTTATAGGCTTTAGGGTAGAGGAAGGCTATGAGTATGGGTTTCCAGCACCGTGGGTGAGCTTTTTGGTTGTTCATTCCCTATCCATGCCTCTTCTCTCTGTTTATGCAAATCAGCTCTTCTTCATTCCACACATTTCTTATCTTGGTTCTGGACTCTTTGAAAGGTCTATTCAGAGGAAACCTAAATGTCAGCATGCTTCTGAGACATTGGTAAGTTATTTCAGTTCTTATCTTAATTCCTCAGTTGATTTGTTACTTCCTGGTCCATGGTAGTACCTGCCTGGCATCCCTGCCACAACTATTCAGTTTAGTATCTTTCCCCTAGGATTGCATCCAATCCTGCCATTCCCACATATACTTCCCACTGCTGTCTCTTCTTTGTATTGTAATTCATCCTAGTCTCTTTTCTTGGGCAGTTCAAATTGTCCTCTGACTTGTCTCTAAATCAGGTATATTACTGGTTCCCACCTCCAGTCATCTTATCCAGCCAGTTGTCCACTTCCCAAACTTGCATCCAGTCTTAAGTCTATAAACGTTTTTTGCCTGCTCCCTAAATTCATTGGCCAGCTAATGACTGCTCTTCCTTCTGCTCATTGCTTCTCTTCCTCTCTCCATGCCTATCCACTGTGTGAGAAAGATTGGCCTCCTTGTCCAGATTGTCTCAGTCCGATTTATCTTCAAGTCTCCCGAACTCCCAGTCCTCTGGGTGGTTTTTTTCTTCCTGAAGTTCTGCAAAGTTTATGAAGTTGGTATGTATGCAGCATTACAGCGTTTTGGTGGAAGAATCTAGGAAGATTTTTACCTGTATCCTGAAGAAATTTCTTGGTGATGTGTGCTTTTCTTCAATCATGGGGCTGTCAGATTATTGCAATAAATATTTTTTCCTGTGCCTGTGTTTTGGGTGCGGCCAAAAATTGCCATCAGCAATTGTAAAAACCTTTATTTAAACAGTAGGACTCTGAATAAATGTATTTGTATCCAAACCCAGGACTTCAAATAATAAAAATTTGGTTGTCGCGGTAGGGACCGACACCGACAAAAATATATGTAAGAAGGCAGCCTTTATTAAGTTACAAAATGCCAAGATGGCCGAGATGGCACAGCAGAAAAAACATACCCTTTTATAACCTTTCTTATCTGTCCACTGGTTCATGCATTAAGGCTGCTAAAATGATTCGCTCGATACCTCTGTCCATTCACTCTATTCACATACTGATCGGCTGGAGCTCCTACTGTATTTCCCACTTCATTCTCTTGCCAAATTTCTGTTCTGTGGTATTCACTTGTTTAGTCTCTTCTTGCTCAGTCTCTTATCACCTCCTCAAACCTGTTTACAACGTTCTTCATCCACTACTTTCATCTCACGGGTATACTGTGGTGCTGTCGAGGCCAATTTCATCTTCCTCAGTCAGGCTATCCCCGACATTTGGTGTTAGGAGATGTACCTTTATGTTTTGGAAAAGTAACTTTAAAGTGTTATAAACTCCTCTTCTGAGACGTAGGTGCTTAAGGTAGTAATAAACTTTTCTTTGTGAAGGTACGATGAACAAATTTTATCTTTTATTTTCCTAGTTATTTAGAATGATACTGTTATTTCAGATATAGTTTATAAAACATTTATTTCACCATCTACTACTTAGAATGTCTTTTGGGAATTTGTAGCATTCAGTTGGCTCCATCCCTGGAAGTGTTCAAGACCAGGCTAGATGGAGCCTTGAGCAACCTGGTCTAGTGGAAGTTGTCCCTGCCATGGCAGGGGGATTGGAACTAGGTGACCTTTGAGGTCCCTTCCAACCCAAACCTTTCTATGATTCTGTGATAAAATATGGGAAAGTTTTGGCCTACAGTGTTGGCAAAAATAGAGATTACATTTTTGTGTCAAAGATCATACCTGAGCTATTTAAAATATCCCTGAATTAAACAATTGTAGAAGCTCTAGCAATAATATTATTATCTAGTAATAGTTGGAAAACATGCCCAGGAAGCTGAGTGGTGTGCTTAAACTGTGACTTTAAGAAGCTGCTGGCTCAGATACCTAGTTTTGCTGGAGAAAGCTACCCCCCCCTTTTTTGTTTTTTTTAAGGAATTTGTAACATTACAGGCATTTTCATTATTGTTGTTAATGTAGGAGTGTGTGTTCATGGACATGTTTATCTGTATATGTACTTTTTGATACTGTACGGAAAGAAATATTTGAGAAGCACAGTTTGCTTGCAGGGAAACTTAAAAAAAAAAAAAGTAAAGGTCTAAATAGCAAAACCATAGCTGTGCCATGACAAGCTTGGCCAAATCAGTCAATTGGAGAACATGCCAAAATAACCAGGCATGTTTCTGCTGGCTTTGTTGGGGTTTTAGTTGGTTTCTCATAGATTATTCTGTTGTTGTTGTTGTTGTTATTACTTATACAAGAGAAGACCTCCACAGAAAAGCCTCCTTTCAGTTATGTCTGGTTTTGTGCAAATACAGAAGTGAGCTCATCCCCTTCTTTAAGAGTTACGTATAGCCTCCTACACTTGTACCTAAGCAAACTTTTAAATCTTCAAAACTAAAAGCAAGATATGATTGGTGGCAGTTGCTGCCTGAAACCAATTAGTCCACTTTAGTAGCTCTGCTAAAGAACAGAGGTTTCTTACACAGAACAAGCTAAAAAGTTAGTCATGTTTTACAAGATTGTCCAACCTAATAAGTATTTTCTCCACCAGTTTATCGTGGGAATTGAATTTATAAGACTAGATGTGTAAACAAATAGCATGTAACTCTTCAAAGACATATTTTTTCAATACCTCTGGAATGCTTTAAATATGCATATGGCTTTGTAAATAATAGACTGTCGTTCTCAGCTGTCCAAGAACATCTCCATTAGATTTGCTCACTGTCTTGAAACTGAGAATCTTAAGGAACTTGGTGCAAGGGATTTTAGAGATGCTCAAGTAACTCTGAAAGCAATGTTAAACAGAAGTCACATTCATCTACTTCTTGGCCATCTCAGCATGGGTACTGCATAAAGCAAATTGTTCCATGCAATTAAGCAAGCCTCTATTTTTGGCTCTTGCAAAAGTATCATCACAAGAAAAAAGAAAGTGTAGACGCTTTTTACGAGTATTTCCCATGTATGACTTTGTAGGTTGAGGGCATTAATAGAAAGGGTGGTTTCTTGGGGTTTTTTAGTCAAATTAAATGCTGAAAGGAAAGATGTTCTTGTTGTGCAAAAATATGTAGTGAACACAGATTGGGGGGAAAAACAAACTACTTTGGTAAACTTTACACTGCTTTCCACTATAGCCTTACATGGCAGCAAAGAAATTGATTTGCAGTGTCAGGAGGACTTCCTGAGGGAGACTCAGTAAACATTGCTATGGAATTCCTGTAAATGTTACAGCATATTGATCAGTGAGGCCTTGAAACAATGATGTAGGCACAGTTGTCCTCTCTGTGGAAAGGGAAATGACATATCTTCCCAAATTCCCTTCCACAGCTATTTTTTAATGGTTTCAACTCTGCTGACTGTTGGTTTTAGTTTACAAATGAAAAACTGAGCCAGTAGGATTTATCTGAATTTATTTAATTAAGAATCTTACTGTAAGTTGCAAGTGCTGTAGGAGAGTGGTATTTAATGAAGACTCGGTAGCTGTAAATGTCGGCAAAGGACTTGGGACCTCCCAAAATAACTCCTGTACATCTGCAGTTTTCTCTTTTGACCTATCAGCTATTCTTTACTGCCTTATGCCCCTGCCCCTTTGCAGTTTCACTTCTTGATGTTTTTGGGATTTGTTTTTTTTTTTTTTTAACTAGGATTTAGTCCAAGGCCAGTGAGTATGAGAAATATTTGACAGAGTAATATTTATTTTCTTCTTTTTGTCAGTTGGGTAATGGTTTTATATTGGCCTGTTCCGTGTAGAAGAGATAAGATCTTACCACTCATTTGTCCTATGAGCTTGTAGCCAAGAGCTCACTATGAAGAACTATTTTACAAAATTGTGGAACAGTTCCTGATTTATTTTTTTTTGTGGTCTGTAGCTCTTATTTTATGAGTATTTAATGTAGAGTGAACAACTGTGTACAAATCTACAGACTGTCTAAAAGGCTCAAAACAAATTTTGAGAGACATGAGGTTGACTTACATTTCTTCTAGATGCTTTCAGTTTGCAGCTGCTGTGTGTGCTGAACTAATTTATGTCACTCAGAAGGTGAATAAGAAGGAGATTTTTGTCACTGCAAGACTTCCTCAGAGAGGAGTAGGGGGAAAACTGCAAAAAGACTGAAAGAGTTGTTGGATGTATTGGGAGAGTACCAAGAAACTATAGAGCAGAGGTGAGTGGAACAGTATGAAAAAGTTATTTGACAGGATTAAACTCTCAGACTTGGTTAAGAAGAAGTTGCCATGACTTCAGTGAAAGACGTTGAAGGAAAATAGGTTAGGAATGGCTAGAGAAGTGAGATGTGTTCTGTTTTTATCCATCACTGTCTCTGTCTCTTGCTATAGGTATACACAAACACGCACATGTACATATAAAAATGAAAAAAGTGATATATGTATATACACAGTAGCTGATAAGTAGTGTCACATTACATTCAGATAGTACTGACTTTAATGAGGCAGTGTTGACACAAGGAATATGTGTCACTTTTTGCAAGTAGTACTAGAAACTTTAGAGAAAAGTCTGCTGAGGAAAGTTTGATCTTGCCTTTTAATTTGGTAAGAAGTGTAAAAATGGATAATGAATGGAGAAACATTCAACCATGTCAGGCTTTAAGTTGAAAGAACTAGGAAGAACAGCAACAAATATGGCTCAACTAGGGATAGTTCGTTCTGATAAGTGTAGGTCACAGAAATATCCTCCAAGAAGTAAGTATTTTAAAGCTGCACATAATGCTGTAGCTGAGGGATTCTTGCTAATGTGAACACCAGGAATTGTTTGTCTGCTGCTTTAAAAAAAAAAGCCAGGTATGGAATTAAGTGGACTTCCAGAAGACAATTCTTACAGTTTGAGAGAATTTGGTTACAGATTCTTTAATCTGTATTCTGTAGACTATCTTCTAAAAACTTAAATACATCTTTCTAATCACTGAGCACTGATGCTTGGAGACTACAAATAGATAGCCAGCAATATGTGGCAAGGATTATTTGTGGCACTTTTAGAAACCTGTGGATATGTTGTATTTCCTATTTTAGAGTTTACATGAAAATAGGAAATATAACATAGCCACAGGTTTCTAAAAGTGCCACAAATAATACAGTACACAGATTCTGTATCCTTTTTCAGTTCTGGGTACATAACTTTCAGAAAAGTGAAAGTGTCAACTTGTGTTAAATCTGCCACAAATTCACTGGAAGATTACCTTTGTTCAGCTTTATGGTTGTATCCATGCTTGTTCTGGAAGTGTTTTGGTGATTACCTCAGTGCTACACTGTAAACCCCCCCCCCAAAAAAAAACCCAAACAAACCCCCCCCCCCCCAACCTGACACGACCAGCCTGTTTTTAGTTTCCTAAATGTTGGAATCTAGAGGGGAAGAAAAAAGATAGTCTGAAAAGAATCCTTTCTTTTTAAGGTATTCTCTTTCTTGAAGTTATGTGCCTGCTATATAGTATTAAGATTATCAATATGTGATTCTTTCCTATCGTCGTCATCATGTAACCAGAGCTCCGCAGGTTAGCAAGCTAAAGGGGGGTTCATGCCCTAGCCAGTCAAGCAGTGCGTCTTCTGAACACTTGTCTCCTTCACTCCTCCTAACATTCAATACTGTGTAATATGGATGCAAGTAAGATCAGAACCAATTTAATAAGCAGCCTGAGTTGTATGTGTTGCTAAATTTTGACATTTGTTTAGGTAATGCAGTGGGTATTATATGTAGTATAGGAGTAGTATGTAGTATATGTTAAACTCTGGGGCTTACAGTTGTAAGGCTTACCCCTGTTAATGAATCTATTCCCTTCCTGTAAACGGGAGAGGTCTCCCACACATTTTTGTCAAAGTCCTTCACTAAGTAAGTTCTCTTCTAACAAGAATCTTCATTCTGTTGATTGTTGCTTGTTCAGTGAAGCTCAGAAAATCTCCTTTTCTTTATTTGGCAGCTACCTTTTAATATATATAGTCCTGTAAAGTATAGAACAGGGTGGTGGATTTATGTTTTAAAACTGAAAAATGTTTCACGGCTTTGTTATCACTAGAACAGAGAATGTTGCAATAACTGTTGCCTAAGACAATATTGTCTTAGTATGTTTTCTTGTGTCAAGAGATAATGAACTATGCTGGAGAAGAAAAATCTTGGAAAACAGTATGAGTGATGAATTCAGTAACAAATTGACTAGGGAAGTAACAAGAAGACTCTTTTTAGATTTGTTTTATTGAAGGATAATTTGTCTTTTTACCTTCTCTAATGTGAGAGAGAGAGAGAGAGTGTGTGAAAAGTCCTGAGGAGTTTACAAAAAAACTGGTTTTAGAGTTTTGTATCCTTTTGCATTCAGGATAGATTTTATAAATTTCTTGTATGAGTACTATTATCAAAAGTTATCAAATATGTATGTAAGGCAGTGGAGAATACTATCTCAAATCTTTAGCGTCTTCTATACGCTGTTTAATATTGTGTGGGGTTTTTGTGGTTGTTTTGTTTGTTTTTTTTTTTTACTCTCTGTGAGAGAAAACCACTCTGTGTTAAAAGAAAGGTGAGAAGCATGTAATTCTGGTGAACTCACCTTCCCTTAGCTGTTATTCCTTACTTTATGACAGTTTTAGTGTGTCTAGTCAGCAAACTGGAGACTACTGACTTAAGGGAAAGAGCCTTCTCTGAAATACCACTGCTTGTATGTTTATGTATTGTTATTAAAATAAGCATCCTTTCAAAAGTTTTTGTTCCTCCTAAGCTGTTTCTTTTCAACCTTTGAGTTATGCAGTCCGGATGCATGGATCAGCCTCTCTTCCAAATTAGACAACAATTAGCACAAATTAGACAGCCACAGGGAAATGTCACAACTCCCTGAAATATATTTCAGTGCAGGAAAGCTTCTGTGCTGTTCAGCAGGACTTAGAGTTTTAATAGAATGAAAGGAGCAGTTTCACTGCCTGAGAGATCCTTTAAAGCTGCTTGCAATCATAAGAGTTGAGGAAGCACTGCCTTGAGCAAGAACTCACAGCTCTGCCTGGGAAGGGTGCAGGGTCAAATGAGCCTCAGCATTCAATTTTAAGGTTCTCTATCACATAGTGGGAAAGCTGCAGTGGTTCAGCTAAGAGAGAACAAATGCTGCTGCTGGTGAAACACTTCAAAATAGCTGTTTCTAAGCTGTTCCTATAGTCCTGTGGTTGGCAACGCTCTCATCACTAAATACTGTGTCACAAACATGTAAGAGAAGCAGCTGCCTCTGATCTCTGTGACAAAAAGAACGTTAGTTTTTACCTTTTTGTGTGTCCCTGGCAAACATCTCGGCCTTCCAGTATACCTGGAAGTACTGCAGTCATTATGGTATTACAAAGGAGGCTGATTTTATGACTGCTAACTGGTTGAATAAGTTGACAGTGCAACAATCCACAGTGTGATTGTCTTCATGCAGATGTTTACCAGAACCTTGGACACTGGTAACTCCCTGTCCTAGCAGTTCAAGCATCCACAGAGGGTTCTGGTACATGGAATCTGAATCCCACCGTTTTCAAAATTCAGTTAATATCTGCTTGAGTTTCTGCATGTCAGAAACTGTATGCTTGCACAAGATACTTGAATACATTCAGGTATGAAATACTCAAACCAATAAATTCACACAAAAATTAAAGAATATTAACTGCATAAAGTGCAATGAGCGAAAGAAGGATAAGAGTTTAGAAAACAAGTTTTTTATAGAAACTTGAACTCCTTTAACCCAAGAATAAAGGATATCTGAAAGTTATTGATACTTCTTTATTAAACTGATGGGAAATGTATGCAGCACTTGCATTCAAATATGTTATACTTTTTGTACAAGGAGCTTGCTAACAAGGTTCATAAAGTAAATATGGACTGGGTCTGAAAAATCTTTGTGGATGAAAGGAGCATACCAAAACCTATAATAAGAAAGACCACTGTACAGTAACGCTACTGCTGCTTAGTGACTTCATTTTCTTTTCCTTACACTTCCCACAGAATGCTCTGAAAACAGAGTCTGGCCCAGAGTAAAAAGGAACATTGCCACCTATGTTCCTGGCTGAACAGATACAGATGTAGAAGTGACCCAAGAGGCTGCCTCCTGTTTGAGTGGGTTTTGTTTGGTGTTTTTGTTTAGGATTGGGTTTTTTTCTGGGGATTTTTTTTTTTCTGAAAAGAAAAATGTCTTGGAAACTGCTCCAAATCAGAGAGGGAACATGAGGGATCATTCCTCAATAGACTGAATCTATTCTTCAGCTTTCCAAATCATGGAATAATGCATTAAGTACCCTGGTACATTCCTTTTAACAATGAGTTGGCAGCAGTTAATTCTCTTTCTATTCAAGAGCCTGGTACAGCTCCACATATTGGAACACTTTAATAGAGACATTCTTTCCCAGGAAAATGCAGTGTTCTCCCAGCTGATAATGCAGTGTCATAAGCTTTCAAAATATTAGTTTTCAAATTTGGATGGAAAGGATGCTTTTCAGCTATGAGCAGTCAGAAGTAGTAGTTATCTTGTAATATGCCCCTCTACAGCAATTCCAACAACGGAGGGAATGTACTGTCAGATGTACTGAACTACTAAATTGAAAGGTGTTTTGGTACATTCTCAAATAAATTTTCATTAAGTATATAATACTTCCTGAAATAATTTCCTCTTGGATTTTATCTTTCTAAATTTTGCTAGGGCATATGCATGCAATGATGTTAATAGAAAGAACAAAGGTACCCATTAGCAGCAGTCTGTTCCTGGAAAGTAGGTAGCAGAAGGTCGTTGTGTGCTGTCTAGTTTCCTGTGAAGTATGTGTACTTAAAGTATGCTGAAATTTTTCTATGGCTCTGTTATCTCTTCCCGGATCTGTCCATGTATATTTGTTTTTACCCACACTTATATTTTGAATGAAGTTAAACTGTAACTTTAAAATAGGTTTACAATATTTGGTACTATAAGCTGTAACGAGAATAAATCTACACTATAGTAATTATGCAATGATTTTATTCAGTCTAGTTGTAAATACCCTTGTGAGCAAGCATCAGCATTTCTGACAGCTAATGGGAAACACAAAGAATGCCACCCTTCAGATATATGTCCTCTTATCTCACTGAAATTTCTTTTATTCATTAGATTCTTGTAACTTTTATCACTTCTCTTCTGTCTTATGTATGGGAAGAAAAGTAAAAATATTTTTTTTTCAATTACATTTGGTCAAGCTATAGGTGTGACTAGAGATAGCAAAATCTTCAAACATAGTGAGTCTTTGGGTGTGAGACACATCACAAATCCACTCTGGTTTAAATTAAATTTTCTATTTACAAAATATCCTGTGTAGAATTAAGTTTGCTGCTACTCGACTAAAAGCCTTCTCTGGTTTGAGTTAACTTTGCATACCAAATTATCCTTAGTACTAGTGAAGCTTATTTCCCTCAATATTCTGTTCAAGATGCTCAAATACTGCCCGTACTCTTGCTTCTTTCCCAGGCTATTGGTCAGTTCAAGAAACTGAACTGCTGTGTATTTTCAAACAACAGAACAAAAAAACCCCAAAACAACTAGTGCAACAAAACCCCAAACTCAATACCTACAATAAATCTTTTCAAGCTCTCATTTTCTATTTTCAATGAGATCCAAAAATGGTTAGTGATTTGTACTTTCAGGTCTCTGTGCAAGACAAATCTTTTTTACAAAAAAGTTTCACATAGTCTTAAGTTGTTGGCAGCAAACTTAGTGTACTCTGCTTAAAATGGCTTGTACTAACCCGTGATCTTGCATTCTGTACTAATTCAAATGGTTACCTACAGCTACCTCCAGTTTGTTGTACTGGCAGCTACAGTGGTTCTCTAGGTTCTTGGGCTTTTTTCTATCAGGATTGTTGTTGATTTTTTTTTTTTAAAATGTCTTTAAATGTATGAAGATTTATGGGAACATTCATTTATTAAGAAGGCATTAGATAACCTTCCTGAACTCAGTATCTTTTCCCCTAAATGCCCTGAAGGTACATGAGTTTGCAATATTTTTTTGAAGGTGAGTACATTCAGGCCTTAGGCCAGTGGCAGTAGTGAATTCTAGTGATAAAGTTTCAAGACATTCCAATGAAATGTCTGTTAAAATATTTCTCCTCATTTAATTTGGGGGAATTTTACTTAAAGATCCTCAGCTTTAATAAGTCTTGTTTATATATAAGGAAAAAGACTTTTTTTTTTTTCCTTCACACAGGTGTGAACCAAACCACCCAAAGTAAAAATTAACTCTCTGGAATCTGCCTGTATTTTTTTTTAATAACGCTCTTAAGCACAGACATATGTGATTCCTTTGGGAAAGCATATACAATTCAAGAAGGAAAGTCTAGGATGCAATTACTGGACATGTTGGGGTTTTTTATAGATGTTTGACATGTAGTCATACCTTTGCCAAGTCATATGGCCACTGGCATTCTAATCCCTCCTGCGATATTCAGATTGGACAATTGAGAAGTTTTATCACAAAGAAGTATCCTGAACTCGTCGCTTAACTTAAGTTTCTGATCCTTGATAAAACTGTTATATAAATGAGCTTTGTCAGTTATCTCCAATGGCTTACCTGAGACTGTCAGGCTTATGTAGTTATCTAACTAGGGCACCCTGTGCTCAGAAAATCACTGTTTCATTTTTACTTTGAATATCACTGGATAATTGCAACATAAAAACACTACGAGTTTGTAGCTTGTCTCATAATCCTATTGTCTTATTTTACAAGACCATGTAGTTTATAGCTGGGGTAAGACCATGTAGTTTATAGCTGGGGCTGCTTAGGTTGAGACTAGGCCCTCTGTTTAAGAATAATTTTACTTATGATGACTGTGAGGCATTTGCAACATCTTCCCATTGCAATCTGCATAAATTATGCAATGTGCATAGATTACCCCTTTCTGCTCTGCATTAATATGTGCAATTACAAGTGATGAAATATTGGTGCAAACAACATTCATAGATTTGGCTGTTCCTGGGCATTTCACTATAGAACTTCTGTTTTTCAAATGCTTGTTATTTCAAAACAGGGACTATCACTTTCAATGCTGATTTCAGTGCTCTTGTTCTTTCTCTGTCTTTCCATGCATTAGGAGATCAGGAGAACTAGGTAGTGTAGGGGACTTGCAGTGGTAAGAGAAGAGGAGGAACACCTAGTGAAAGCTACATTATCTCTTTCTTTCTTGTCTGTGCGATTTATGCAAGGTCATGGAAGCTTTTAGATAGAACCTGAACTACTGAGGAGCAAGAAGCTGCGAATCCACTGTGTCATCTTCAGACTCCTGAATACATCAACCTCACTTCATGGATGCAGGGGCAGGGGAAAAACATGTATTTTTAAAATGCTGTCCTTTTTTGTTTTATTTAAGTTGAATAATAAAAGAGTAAGAGCAGAAATGAGGGTACCTACAGTCAGACTGTACTGAGGATTTATGAGAAGAATTTCATTTTGTGAATGCCGCCTCCTTTCAAAACCTGTATCTGCTGCTGCTGTTTCAAGTGGTTTCAGCAGGAGAGCCAAAGCACTGGCATTAGGGAGAGCTGCATTGTGCTAGCTGAGGAAATCACTGCTAGCCTCTGAGCAACACTTTCTCTTCCTTGGATCTATTCTTTGCATACGTTGTATGTTATGGTTTAATTATATGTTCTGGACTTGTTGCTGCTTACTTTCTAAGGGAAACACTGAACCTTTGTTCTGCTTGAACAAAGAAAATACAAAACAATTTATGACACTTCAGTATATTTAAATACTCATTATGGTGCTAACTGTTAAAGTTGATTGGCACCATGTGTCTCTTTTAAATGGGAGCAGCAGGGATAATTGGGTTGAGGCCATTAATTTGCTGTTTACTTTCTATGACACTCTTTACAAAAGAATCAGGCCAAGATTTTTGGATAGGTAAGTTAGGTGTCTCTGCTATTTGAGACTTGTCACAAAGCATTCAGAAAAGACTGAGCATTGACTTTCTGCAGGCAAGTTCCAGAAACTGGTTGCTTTTAAAAATCTTCATCTCAAATCTTCACCAAGAATTGTGTTCTTAAGATAATGTTGTCTTTTGATGTGTGAAACATTATAACTATGAGAGAGAGTAAAAATATTTATTTAGTAAGAAGTTGTTATGCAGTTAGGGAAAAAGAGTGTAGTAATTCAAGTAACTGGCTGCTGAAATGGATTACTTTGACAGCTGGACGTGGATTATGATGTGAGTCTAAAGTAATTCTGCAAGCTCTGTTTGAGCCCCTGTATCAGTCATATACTACCATCATGCTCACTGTTTTGCAGTGTGGTGGTAGTACTGTGGAATTATTTTTGAAAGTTTTCTGTGTCCTTTCCCCCCCACCTCCAGCATGCAGTTCTGCAACCACAGTACAAGACAGCTGAATAAAGATTGATCAGCTAACACATGCATGGGTTTGGAAGTTAAGGAGTGATTGTAGCCCTATGCATAACTGTCATTAGGACATGAGTATTGAGAGGTACTGTGAGACTGGGCAAGTGCCATTCTTGGGAATTAGTGATTGATGTGATGCAGTTCATCATCCATATAGATGTGCACAAATCTTCAAGTGAGGAAGTTGCCAGCCTCTCTTAAATAAATTTACCAGTTCTCCAGGAGCCATTCATGTTGCTGGGGGTTTGTTCTGTAGCAAGTTTTTGTCATGAAGTTCTTACCTACATGATACGACAGAGCCTAGTGCAGAGGTTCTGGGCTGTCCAATCTGGCTAGCTCATGTACCAAAGCAGCATACCTATATTCATGAAATATATGTTACAGCCAAGTAACTACTTGTAATCTTAGCTCAGGCAGAGTGCTGTGTTAGCATGGCTCTATGGCACCCAGTAGCTGAATAAGCTTACAAATTTCTCCATAGCCTTGACTTGTGTTGCTGCAGCCATCTTCCATGTGTTCACGCCTCCCCATTTTGCAAAAGAAAGTGCACATGTACACAAATATCCAAATAGCCAGAAAAAAAAATTTGGTTTGATTGAAACATAAGGAAATTTGTTTGTTATTATTTTTCAGTAAAAATAAAGCTAAAATGAAAAAGTTTCCATTTCACAATTATTGTGGCCCAAACACAAATATTTTATTTCATTAGTTTTGGTTGTTCTTGTGGTTTAGTTTTCTTTTTCATCTTAAAAAACACTGCAGTATTGATTTTAAAATGTAGTATGCCACTTGAAAATAAAAATTAGATCCTTTCTAAGCAAAACAACAACTAAAATTCTTTAGGCTGCCTCTGCTTGTCTTACGAGTTTCTCAATCTGATTGTGAAGTTCAAACTGTCTTTTTCCAACCTACCTCTTTAAGTCACTATACTAATACTTGCACCTCAAAAAAAAAAAAAAAAAAAAATTGCAGCTATAAACTGGAAGTTATGGGGGATGTGTACTTCTGTGCCATTGCAGAAAGGCTGGTTATGTACAGTCTCACAACAGCAATATGTAATTTCCATATTGCTGGTATATACTGTGTAGATGTGCTGACCGTATATTATGCTATGTGCCCACAGGCTGATGATATGCTGCTTGCTTTTCATAGGGTTGCAAAAGGTCAGAGCGTTTACTCTCCAACGATGTTTTCTTGGTATTAGCAGCTGCATTTGGCAAATCTGTTCTTCCTTAATCCTGGCAAAGCAGAAGTTTTATTGGTGGGTTAAGATTGTTGGTCTGGTAGGTTCTGCATGGAAACACTGGTGCCCAAATGAGAAATGTTAAGATTTATTGGCTAGTTCCATGACAGTGATTTATAGTTTGAGGCTTTTTAGTCCATTTATACTTTTTTTTTTTTTTTTTTTTGTTAAAAAGAAAACTTTTAATATCTGCAATCAAAATAGGTCCTTTGGCAAATACCTGGGTTTTGTTATCAGATTTCTGTGGTGGACTATTCAGTCTTAACATGTCTTTCAACATGATTATCTGTAGCCTGTTGTCAATACACACTCATGGGTCTTCTATTGCCTAGACCTTATTTAATCATATTATACCACTTTTTGTCTTGGGTGTTACTTGCAAGAGAACCTACTATTTGAGGTGAGCTAAGAATTCAAAGATTTCTTTTGCTTTTTCAATGAGAATTTGTAAAGAGGGTGGACATCATCATAAGTCAAATTTCATGTGGTATCATCTGTCAAATTGCTTAGAACAACTTGAATTTTAAGTATCTGTTTCATCAGTCTTTCTGTATAATTATGGCTCAGTGATGTTATTTTCAGTTCTAGACTGTAGGTATAAAATATGTGCTTTCCCTTCTTGATTAAAATATATCCTTCATTAAAAACTCCCTCTCTTAATTTTTGAATGCATTTTGATGCATTAGGTTCTGGGGTGTTCCATGCTAGATCACTTCTCTCCCTAACTAGACGATGCAGAAGCTTTGCAGAATAAAGCTAGTTATTGGATGAGGAGGAAATGTGGACAAGTGGCAGTAATTTTACGTTTAAGCTCATAATACTTTCTATTGCAAAAAGTTTGTGTAACTTACTTTCCTTCCCCCCCCCTCTTTTTTTAAGAGAGATATATTCTACTTCTATATTCAGTGGAAAATTGGAAGGCAAACCTTTTTTTTTTTTTTTTTGTGATTTTTTCTTTAGGCTGTTAGACTTTATCCTGCCTTAGCTAAGCAGTAAACTTCAGCATTTTTTACATTGTAAATGGCTGCACCCCAGGGCTGCAGCAGGAACAGCAGCTGGAGCTCTTGAAATGTGTGAAAGACTGAATAGGTTCTGCAGTATCTGTATGGCCATCTGGCCAATGGATAAATTAAATGCAAAAGGAAGAATTACTTCATATGGGTAATTGTGGATTGGACTTTTTTTTTTTAACTTAATACTCAACTCAACCTAAATATTTCATTATAATTACATTATCTGTATAACTGTATGCACAGTAATTATATATATATAAAATACAGTTATTATAGGGCTTTTAACTGTATCAGAGTACATGTGAAATTCAGTTAATTTATTTTCATTCACAATGCCTCTGGGAGGGAGGGTAATGCAAGTCTAAGGTCTCTGAGGTTGTAATAATTTATCATACATGATAACACATAATACAGATTTTGGAGAAAACTTTGTTCAGGACAGTTTATGTGAGGTTGAATGTTGGAAATTTTTATGTGAATGTGTGCATACAGGTGTGCAAATATATTTATGGAAACACACATGGAATGAACTGTGACCAGTCCCTATAGAGATTTGATTTAAGCTGATAAAAGGCATGAATGACTGAAATGAATTATTCTGTGTATATAATCAGTAAAGGATTAATAATTTTCTTTAAATTGTTTGAAAATGATGAGGTGTTTCCAAATCTGTGAATGTATGGTATTTAAATCTCAACTTCCCCAAACCCAAAATTAAATCTCAACTTCCCAAATTTAAGTATCAACTTCTGACCCCACATACCAATTAAATCATACTTTTATTGTTCTGGAAAATTGAGAATCCTGAAAAACAGTCTTTTAATTATCTATAGGGTTCTTTCAGGCTTTAGAGTAATTGAAAAATCTCAAGAGAATTCATTGAGCATTGTAGGAGTAAATATTTGCTCTTGCTTTTAACTTCTTCATCCATAGAGCCAGCAGTACCTATGTTTTATTTATGGGCTAGTAAATAATTTACATTTTGTTTAATCTGAGTGTTATTTAAAGTAAAAGTGGTGTAAAAGGACCGTGAATCTCTCAGATAAGAGCATCCTTCTTATATAAAAAAACCTATTCTTGTGAATAAAATGCTAGACCAGTTTTCTGGAAAGTAGCATTGAAACCTCGTTCTACAGATTTCCTGTGTGGATACTAGCAATTCACTTGATTTTTCTGTTTCCAAATTCTTGTTTAAAAAACAAAAAGAACAACGACAACAAACCCCCCCCCCCCCCAAACAAAAAACCCCCAAACCAAAAAACTCTTTACTCTCTCCCTTTACCTTGTTTACTAAGTTAGTAGATGCTTTCACCCTGGACTGTGAGCTATGAGGGGTATTCCTAAAATATATGAGGACCTACGTTTTTAGCACTGAGTGTCTAGTATTTCAAATAGTAAATGCAATATGTATTTTAGCTGACCACTTTTCACAAAAAAAAGCTTGTTTATTTGTTTTTAAAATATTAACATTAATGCTAGCAATTCCTAAATGAACTCTCGCTGCAAAAATGTCACGATGTTGGACGGTTTTGAAAGGGAATGTTTATAGTTTCAATTACAAAAGGAATTTTATGAAAATAAATGTTACAAGGTAAAAATATAAAGGTTAGAACTTTTCTTTTCTGGAAAAAATAGTAAAATTTTAAGAAAACATTATTGAAGTATTTTATTTTGGGTTTATATTTGTCAGTTATTAATTAAAAAAAAATTTGGGGAGTTTTCTTTGACTTTTTCTTTATACAAAAACTATTTTAGAATCTTCTGTATTTTGTCACCGACCTGGAAAAATTAAACCTTTGTTCATTTTTAACCAGATGTAAAATCCACTGAGAATATTCTATTTTTTCCTTCTGTCATTTCTGTCTTAGCACGGTACATTTCCAGTAGCCAGTAGCTAGGAGTCATCTTGGTTGAAGTTGATTTGAATTTAGCCCAGTGTTTTATATGTAGTGCTGGTTTGCTTCAATAGTAATTTTTTTTATTTTTTTTTTTCTTGAAAGACGGAGGGTACTAGCTATATCTGATGGAATTGAACATATTGGGAATCTTCGCTGGGAACTTGCACTGTGCCTCCTTGCTGCTTGGACTATCTGCTATTTTTGCATTTGGAAAGGAACAAAGTCTACTGGAAAGGTGAGGTTGAAATTCTATGCATCAGCTGTATTATGACACTCTTGTGCACCAGACCTATGTTGTCATTTATATTTATTTAAATCAGAATGGTAGAATTTCACATGCATCTTGCATTGCTGTAAATAACTATACTTGGGGGTATATAAATTGTAATACTAGGTAACTAAGAATCAGTCATACTTTGCACTATTTTTTTCCTTTTGGTTTTCATGATTTGCTTTTTCCCTAATTTTGTTGATGAGGCTGGTTGTTTTTCTTTTGTTTTGGCTTTGCTAATTTAGCGGACTACACCACTGGCCAATCCATGAACCCTGAAATCAATACTGAGTTGTGTGGATTGCTGTGCATCAGGTGTTCAAAACTTGAATTTTGTCCCAAACTGACAGGAGTTGAAACTCTCGGTGACACAAGTGAACTACACGCATAAGCAGAGAGAATTTAGAAATATATGCAATCTACAACAAATGCAAATGCAAACACATGTGAATGGGACACCAAAAGCAGAAATAATGAAAAAAACTCAGAGATAAAGATGGATATATGGTGGGGGGAAGAAAAATATCTAGTAATCTTGCAACTTTTTGAGTGAATGCCATTCCATACTGGACACCCAACAGAGAGACACTTCTTCACAGCCTAAGTGAGTCGTGGGATGATGGAGAGGATGTCCGTGGAGTAGTAGCAGACATAGTTCTGAGTAGAGTATATGATTAATCAACTAAAGGGAGGGAGGAAAAAAGCCGTAGTTGCAGAGGGGAGCATTTTAAAAAAACCAGTGGCTTCTCATGTTGGAACCAAAGAACGTAAGGGAAAATATTGGTGGATTGAAATATTTTGTGAATTTAATTTTAAATTGTTTATTAGTTTGGAAGTGTGGTTGGATTTGTTGGTTAGTTTGTTTCTGTTTTAGTAGGCTACATTTATAAATTAAATGTTTGAAATGCACTGTTTTTTTTTTAATTTAGAAAGTGTCAGAGTGAAATTTTGCAGCTTTTTCAACCACACACATCCTTCCTATCAAAATTTTGGCTGAAACTATTTGCTGAATTTTGTCTGTATTTGCCAACTATGTCATTCAATCTGGTACTGCATTTTTCATCTATATTTGCACACACAGATTTATGCAGCTCTACTTTTATCAAGTCACTGTAGGAAAAATGCTGAGAAAGACTGTCTAGGGATACATATAAACATGAATAGTTTAGAGGAAATAGGGGGGAAAAATCTAAGAGAAAAATATGGAGAAGCAAAGGTAATACAAGGGAATGACAAGATAAATGCTCATATGTCTTTGAAGCATGCACTCTAGGGAGGTACAAAAGTGGTTTAGAGTTGTCCGAGGGGCTACAGCTGGCAGTGAAGAAATGCGGCTGAGCAAAACTAATTTTCTTTTTTCCATCAGAAAGAATTTCTGAAGATGGAGATCCACTCTACCATAGTATAATCTGACCCAAGGGTGGAGTTAAAAACACACTGTGAATGCACATGCGTGCTTGCATGCAAGGTTGTGCAAAACTGCACTGTACTTAAGAAAAATAGCGTTGGTAGAAATCATTTGCTGATAGGGAGAGACTCTAGTGATTTTGGTAAGGATATATTTTACACTTCTTCATTTCTGTGGTTTACGTTCAGATTTTTATTGTTCTTTGTATACATATCACACAAGCTTCTACTGTTTCCCCAGAAAAAGATCTTTCATTTTGGAAGTAATTAAAGTGAAACCTGACCTATTAGACCCTTTTTTTTTTTTTTTTTTTTTACTTGGTGGTCCGTCCCCCTGTCCCGTCCTGTCTCCGTCCCCCCCCCAGCTAAGCCAAAACCTCACCTTACTGGTAGGTGGAATAAATTTTATTTGATTTTCTTTCAGTGTCATTTTGATAACCACCTTTCTGATAAGGTTAGGTGGAACAGCCTGAGAAAGAGACCTGTCTTGCTCGCTTGAAATGGGATGATAAGCTTCTAACTAAGCCGAAATAACTAGCAGTCTTGCAACACAAGTGCAAAGAAAATTGAATTAATACTAAGTATTCAGATTTATAGGTCTCAAGCTTAAAAAAATTGGATCACAGTCCTGTAAGAAATATATTCATCATATATTTACACTATTTAGATTGATTTACATAAGTAGCAGTTCTATTTCTGAAATCATGAGGAAGCAGGCTGGTAGATTCCTGTGTTCCTCAGGAGATGCTGTGGTATTCAGCAGTCTACCTATGCAGAGGATCCATTGCTTCTCAAGAAACATGCAGTAAGGATCTTTCATAGCCAATATTGATCACTTCTTTTTCCAGTTCCTGTAACTAGGAAGGAAAGCTTTTTACTAGATAAATGTGTGACGTTGCAATTGGTTTCCAGTGATACTTTTTTCCTGGACATAAGTTTAGTCTTTGGATGTATTTAAGAATTTTAATATTCTTACACATGCCACTTATTCTTTCCACTTGCCAAAGTCACTGGAAATCTCTGCCATCTCACTGCCTTCCCAGACCAGCTAAACAAAGACATAGCAGTCAGGTGTTGTGAATGCTACAAAGGAACAAAATGCTCTGAAATACAGATGCCAAAGCAGTCTTCTGGGCTGCAATTTCCATTCCTGGTATATTGGCATTTTGAAAGTTCATATTTAAGCTCATCCAATCATAGTCCTTTACACTAGATTGAATGTATTATATGCTTATTTCCAGGAAACATTTAAAATTGACTTCTAGATTTTTATTGTAATATTAAAAGTGTTTTTAGGCTAGCCTGTTAAATTTGCTATATACTTTAATTGGATAGAATAATTTCAATGAAATGACATGTTTATTCAAAGCAGAAAACTTCTTAAAGTTTTATCACCTTTGGAAACATTTTCAGAGGCAAGCGTCTGTGGGACAATATAGCTAGAGAGAAAGAGGACAGGGGAAATAGACAAAATGGAGACGAGGAGAGAGAGATTTACCATCTTCATGCAGCTGTGTTGTGTAAAATATCCAAGAGGTTGGTTTACTCTTTTCCTCTTTTTACTATGCATCCTAACGCATGATGAAAAAAAATCCAAGCCTTAAAAGCTGTCATAAAATAAAACCATCATTCTCCAACTAGCACTATCACAGAACTCATCTACGCAGATTATGAATATTTAATATTATAAGATAATAAATATATTAAAATTAACATAAAGTTTGACTCTAAATGAAGTGCTTGTGGCACTGTTAACGTGATGTTTCAAACTTTTCCATTAGTGTTGTTGAAAGTCACCACTTTCTCACAAAACATTTTAGTTTTCCTTTCCAACAGGTGTGTAATATCAAAATAATTTCAGTTGGTTCTGGCAGCTTTCAGGAGAAACATATTTGTGCCTTTTCTGAGATTCTTGCCATTAATTATTCAGTCTTAGATATGAAGTTATTTGTATGCTAGCTTTCAAATTTAAAATATTACGTATATTCTAAATGCAAGATCTTTGAAAGAGAAACTCAAAAATCAAAAGGAGACAAATATAACAATGTAGTGTTATCATAATGTTATATGTATATTGCAGCTTGCTGAGCTTGATAATACATGATATCTATCTTAGGCAGAAGTACTTTCAGTAGCTAGCATCAAATGCTTCCAAAGATGAGGTAAGTACTATGTAGAAGGCTGAAGAAAGTTAAGTGTCTAAAAGTTTAAAGTGTCATTCTAGACTCTGATCATTTGGGCTTGATTTAGAATCTTATTTTTCCAAAATATTTTTGACTATGATATTTCTGAGTGTTTTTATAATGTGTATACCTACATAGTTGGTGAGTCTTGCTAGTTTTTGATCTTCATATAACATTCATGAAATTTTCAGGTGCCAGGGAACCAATTCTTCTTTGGATCTTGACTATCCATGTATTAATTGAACTAAATGTCCTTGTGCTTTTAAACTTTGAGGAAGGGAGAGCAGAAGTTCCTAATCTAGTTTTTTCCTAAATTGCTTGCTGAAGGAAGCAATCCTAATATTTTCCTTTTTTCTTTTTCTTTTTTTTTTCTTTTTATGAGAGTGTAGGAGTTTTTTCAGATAGTGATTGCTCCTCTGAGTTCATAGTGACTCCTTACTTGTAGCAACTTCTGCACAATTCCTTTTGAAGTGAGGAGGCTGGTAGACTTAGAGTTGTATAAAGCCATTATGGTAGTCTGTCTTATTCTTCAGTCCATTCTTCTTCTGTTCAAGCACCTTGCTTGCTTTCTGAATCCATCAACACGTCCCTGTCTGGTGCTGGTATTGTTAGTTTGGAACCCTGTCAGGTATGTGGATTTATAGAATCACAAAATTGTACAGGTTGGAAGAGATCTTGGGAAGTTTCTTGTCCAGACTCTTGGTGGCAAAAAAAGGATCAATGCTGAACTCAGAACAGTTTTCTTAGTGCTTTGACTGGCTGCATCTTAAAAAAACCTCCAAGGACAGATATTTCACATGTCTTGCAGCAACCTATTCCAATGCTTAATTGTTCTCATGATAGAAGTCACTTACCATGTTCCTATATGTACGTTCATTCCAATATTTAATTTTCTTCCTGAATCATAATTTTTTTTGCTTAGCTTACTGTATTTCTGTCATCTATTCCTGAGTAAAACACATTTTTGTACTATCTGTGTTACTACATAGCATGGGTTTGAGTGCCTGCAATTATTCATGCACATAAAATGACTTGGTAATACTTCTGTATTAATACGCTAAGTTAATAGCTGTATTTTTTTTTTTCTTGAGTCTTTCTTTCCTAGTCAGCAGCACTGACCTATTCATGAATGGGAGTGGCAGCTAATCAGCATACAGTATGTCATGCAGCCATGGGACAACTGATCAAACTTCTCATGTATTTATAATATCATTGTATGATGTGCTTCTCCTCTCTGTGCTATGTAAAAGAGCACTACTTCTGCCCACTCTGTAGATGAGAAAGCGTTGAATCAAAAGCGTCAATAAGCAACCTGCCATCTTGCTATCTTTTTCAAGTATGGATATTAGAACATTTTACCCCACACACCCAGCTTTGCATTTTAAGTGTGATATCTTATGTCCAAAAGCAAGCCACAAAGAGAAAAGCAAAACTCCTTGTAAAAGCGAAACTAATATTAATAATGACTAATAGATCTGGATCAAAAAGCTGGTTTAGGCAGTGAGTATTTGATGTGTAATAAATGCCATAAACTGCCCTTGTCCATATGCAGTACCTTTTACATTTCTTGGGAAATCAAGCTAAAAGATTCTCAGTCTTATTGCAAAGAGTTGGACCTAATGAACAACTAATGCAGAGTCTGCTGAAGACTTCAACAGGTCTGCTAAAGGATATTATAGATAAACATTTCCAAAAGGGCATCTTTCATCTTGCAGAATATTTGTAACATATAATATTGTCATGTGAATTTGTACACCAAACCATCTTCTTTACTCTGCCATGTATTCTGTGTTCTTCACACATTGTTTCAAGATCATCTCGTAGACGGGCAAATCTCAAAAGAGTCCGTTCTTCAAATTTTTCTGGAACTATGTGTTGCAGAGATAGGCTTTAGTAAGCACTGAATGTTGTTTTATCTGATTCTGACTTCTGAATCTTTTGATCCTTCCCTACTCTTTGTGTTGAGTTTCCTGAAGTTCATCACAGTGTGTTTATGCTGTCTCTCCATTTGATATACTTCAAAAATTACAACAGAGAGACTAATAAAAATAGAGGGTGATCTGAAAGGTAAGGTCAGGAGTATTGTCCTGACTTGACACAAGAAAATGCAGAAAGCATCAACTCTTTCACAGGTATCAAGTATCTACGAAACAATCTAGAGAAGTAGACCCAGAGCTAAGTCTGTGTCCCCTGTAAAAAGCTCTGGGCGTTGCTCTAAACCAAATTTGCATGGTGCATCAGATCATAATCAACTTTGAAAATGTCTTGCACACTGTCTCATCAAGCTTTGACTTGAAAATATGCCGGAAAACATTACTGTGGTTCTGTTTATCGCTTGCTACTCCTTTTCACTCTGTAGGTGCTCTTAACCATAGCACAAAAGCATTACTGAAAAGTATTGCTGTGCTCACATCTGTTAAAGAGCTACATAAGAAAAAGCACTGATATAGCTACTAGCTCTACATAAACATGAGCTTGATTAAATAGTTCTGCAAGTCAAAAGCTAAAATAATATGTTAATGATTACGCAGCATCTCATGAAACATGTATGACTTTTCCCTCCTAATTTAGCATTGGATAGCCTCATATTATCCATTGCATCTCTAAAATGCATACAGTTTGGCTTGGTTAAGAAAATAATTTGTAGTTCATAATTGTAAACTATTAGAAATGACCTTGCAAGTTTTCTTAGTGATGTAGTTATTGTATATAAACATAATGTGGCACTCTGATTTTTTGTTTGTTTGGTTGGTTTTTTTCCCCTTTGGTAACTTTCATTATTCATTCAAGTATTTCACTTTCTACCATGATGTCACTGGAAAATTTATAAACACCTTAGCAAAGCAGAGAAATTTCTTTTCTTAAAGGAGCAGCAGTACTGTTTTACCTACCACAAGCAAACAGGAAATCAGGTTGAATATGTGTAAGGGGTGGCCTAATTTGTTATTTTACTCTTATGTTATTGAACTTTTTCTTTTTTCCTCTGTATGTGCATAATGTCTTAACCTGTAATGTTCTCCATAGTTCTTTTCTGCTTAAGGGTTCTGATGGGAGCCTGTCTCATTCTGAATGTTATGTTTGGCAAACTTGGTTAGATTCCATATGGACTTCCAGCTTTTTCCTGGTTTGAGTGTTTCATTTAAGCTTTACATGTAAAACTTAGACAAGAGTCTTGTAAAGGCTGCAAAGTGCATTTTATAGCTGTGATCAGTATGAGGGTCTTAGGCTGGACTTTGTGAAATCCGTTTTGTAACTGCATGGCTGTTGTCCTTCCCAATGTTGTACTGTTGCTTACTTCTTAATTAGTTCAGCAGAGCAGTTTGATTTGCTGAGCTGAACACAGTGAAGGGCCATTTAAGTGTAAATTGTCAGGAAATTTTATGGAAGTCTATGTTAATTCTTTGTGTAAAAAAGACCAGAGATAAGAGGAAACAGTACAGTACAGCCTGTTTGACTGGGGCATCTTGATATAGACCTATTAACAATAATAGAAGAATGGCTTGGTGTAAGTAGTTTTGACATTATTGTTAATCTGTGAATGTGATGGACAGGAAACAATCACTGAAAACTCTTAAGACCATTTATAATGAATAAAATAGATGGCCAATGAAATGTACTAAAATAAACTTAATTAGCATCTACATTTTAGCAAGATTTAACTGAAAGTGTAAAGCCCTATTTTTTTCACTCTATAGTGCTTCTGAAGACCTTCTGTCCCAGGCTGCAATTCTGATAGGCATGAGTAGTTCAATACAAAATAGATATCTAAGCTGCTGAGAGTTTATTCCAACAAATCAAACTCCTTGCTATGCATTAGTAGAAAAAAAAAAAAAAAGGCTGCAACTGTACTTAACTATTTGATGCATTTTATTTTTCATTTTTCTGTTGAGGAAAATCTCAGAATTTGTGTGAACAGTTTAAAATGCAAAATGTAAGCTGTCAGGCTCTGGCTGAGTGTGCTGTCATCTCTCACTATTGAACTCTACACATTCCTCCCCACCTTACCTCTCTTTTTGTCATGCTCCCTGCTTCACCTGCGTTTGCAGTGCTGAGGAGTGTAGAATGACTTATGGATGTTTCACTTTTCATCCCCCCAGATAACTCCATTATCCAGGCTGGAAACAATAGAGGGCACACTAATAGCAAATTGTCCCCTCCCGCCCTGCTTGTATTTCTTTGTATTTTGTGAATGATTTATATGGTTTTCAGACAGTTGAGATGTTTTCAATTTTATGGAGCAGCTACTCAGAACTACAAGATTTGAAGGCTTTTCCCCTTCATTCCAAGCCTCAGACTTTCCAAATCATCTGCCATGGCCAGTACTGTTGTATCCCAATGTCAAAAGACTGACCACACAGAGCTTCCCACTACAAGAAGGCACGGAGGACCAGCACTTCTGTGCCAGCCTGCATGCACACCTGTTTAAACTGGCCTGTTGTATGCAGACCTTTTTTCTTATGCTAGATAGGGCCATGGGTTGATTTTCTTTCTCTGTCCTCACACAGGTCTCTGCTTGGCCCCTCTGTAGCTCCTTTGCTTTTTTTTTACATTTTGCACCTGTATAAAATATAGTTTATCACCCCAGAGTGACAGATTTTTTAGCTTGCATGCAGGTCTGTTCTGGTTCTGAGGTAAACCGTGCACTTGGTTTGAATCTAGCTTTAGTGTCTTTGAAATGGTTTATCACACTACTGGCAGACCTGACTAGTCCTTGTATTTCTGACTGTGGATAATTTTGTATTAATTGAGAGAAGACCCAATTTTACATCTCCTTCAGAGCAGTGCATCTCTGTTGATGTCAGAGTGCCTAATTTAAAATTGTGCAAAAACGACTGGCATATGGACCTAAACCAAGGAAAATAATTGAAAAAAGTATATTGATCTGATTGAAAATATAAGCAGAAAGAAAACAGTCTGTCAAGACTAATGCATGAAAGAGATGGAAAGACTGCTAGGATTAGGATGTTCCTTTTCTTTCAGCTGACTACCAGCAAGACACTGTAAGGTATCTGGTGCGTTTGAAGACCCCAAACTCAGAGACGGACTTTTCATACCTTTTACCCATCATTTTCTCTACCCTCCCATCAGGAGTTAAGCCTTGCTTGCCAGCAGTTAAGACTCACTCCCTAGTCCCAACGAAAATTTATTTCTCAATAGCAGGCTATATAAAGGCCTTAATGGATTCAATGAGGCAGAAAGAAAGAGGAAAAGGACAGAAGAGAAAATAAGAGAAAGATGTGTGGAAGGAAAAAAAAAAAAAAACACCACCAAAAAACACCAAACTGGGGCCCATTGTAGGAGCCCAGGAAAAGGAACTAGGCAGCAATGATTGTATCTCCTGAAGTGTCTTTTGTTTTAGCGTAAAGTAATAGCAAAGAATAGCCCTTCATGGCAAGGCTTTAACACTCTGTCCAAGACTGATCTCTGTATTCAAAGGGAGGAAGTAGAACGTTCATGAGATGCATGCAGAATTCCTGTTATCCACCTCTTCTGTGTGAGGTTTTAAAACAGCCACTGCAATATTTTTTTCACTCTCCTGTGTACTGAGTATGTAAGGACGCCTCAGACTTGTTAAAAAAGGAGTTGTTTGTGCCTTTCAGTTATTTTCCCAAACTTCTGTTTGGCAACTGGGGAAAATATCCAATAGTAAACTTAAATCAGAATTGTATCTTCATGATTTCATTCCTTCCCAGCTGTACCTTATCAGCAGAGATCCATTTTTTTATATGAATACTTACTTAGGCTGGATCTAAGCCCTGGTCCACAGCCCATGCAAATCCAAAGTGTGTTTCAGCGCATGGAAGGACAGCTCAGGACACATGCAGATGTGAGAGGTTTTTTAGCTGCTAGTACTATGTTGGTAACTAAAACACATCCCTGGGAAGTGAGTTGGCTGCCACACACCTGCTATTCAATTCTACTGCTGGGCACTCGAAAAATTTGTGGTCAAAAAAAACCCCAAGAAACCAAACCTCAAAACATCCAGTATAAGCTTGATTGTGTAATATGAGGAAAGTGTAATCCACTGCTGTAACAGTCTGACACAAAGAATTAACCGTAATAAAAACTTCTTTGAGTTATTTCCTGTGAGTATAAAATGTGTTTGTTGCTATCTCAGATAACTAACTGTAGTTCAGGCCAGTAAGTATTTTTGTGGTTTAGTTTGTATGTCACTTGTTCCTGGAGTGCCTTAATGAGGTTAGAATCTCAGTGTACCAAGTCTTGGATAAACACAATGAGATTCTTCTATTCCCCAAAAAGCTTGCCTTTACATCCATTTGGTGTTTTTTGTTTTTTTTTTCTTCCACTGTGTAACTGTCTGTGTAACAGACAGTCAGAGATCTCTGTTGAATTGAAGGAATGAAGGGAGAGCAGAGAGATCAAAGCATTTGCCAAAGATCAAAAAAATAAATCTGTGGCAGTAACATACTCTTAAGTCACGCTGTCTTCCAGCCCAATGTATTTATTGTTATTCCTGTCATTTTTCCTATGCATCATGTTGTGTTGTCTTCTCAGACAAACTTGGCTCAAAAACACAATTAAATTGCAGCACACTGTCAGTGTCCTACAAGTCAGCCTTGAGGTGATTTAGGGGCCAGATTTACAGGCTAATTGCTAGGGAAGTTACAGTGTAATAAGCCTTTAAGTAAAATAAAGATGTGACTAACTGCATTATAATAGATGTGGTAGTTGTAGGTGATTCAAAATTCGGAGCTTCTGAACCCTCTTGCTTTCTAACACTCCTCACCGAGGTGGGAGGCTAGGTGCGGCTGGGTAAGGATTCAGAGATGTAAACTCAATAACAACACAGTGTTATTAAGCAGGCATTCTTTATTGCAGCCCTGGGCAGCACTGGGGATGCTCCACCATGAGTGCTCCAACGGGTTAGCAAAACACACCGGTTTCTATACACAAAAATCATACATATTCATTAGATTTCCTGAGAAGGGCAGTCTTATGGTGATGAGTTCCCGGAATTCATCTACATGGTCCAAGCATGCGCAGTAAATTTAGGGTTAGGGCCTTTTCATCTTCCGGTGGTTGCTCTTCCTCATGCTAGTTGAATCTTCCTTCTTGAGCACAAGCCAGGGCCCCTTTTCTGATGCAACCTCCTCTTGTAACAAGCAGCCGTGTAGATGTTTGCTGGGCATTTCCTTAACGTCTGGCACCTGTAGATAGCATTGTCTCCTTGGTATCAGGCAAGATGTTATCTATTTACCAACTTTGCTCAGCAAATCGCTAAAACCATCCTTGTGGGGGAAGAAAAACTCAGGACAACGAAGACTAGTAAAGTAAAAAAAAAAAGCAAGTAAAACTAAACAGATCACAGTGAGGCCTAAGCCAGAGACTGTCAGAGTTTAGCTCTTTCATAGGAAATGGAAATGTGAAGAATTAGGGTCTGGATGATAAGGTTACTTGTTAGTTTAGGTGGTAAGGCTATTTATTGTATTTCTATTATAATACTTAATGCAGAACTAGTATAGCAAGTGCTTTATGGTGAATATATCTCTCAGCTGTCACCATGGTGATAAGGGGCTATATTCCTCAGCAGATGATAGAACTTTTTTGTCCTGTGGGTAGACAAACACACACCTTCTTTCAATAATAAACAATAAGCTCTTTATTCTCCTATAAAAGTCCTGAACCTCCCAATAGAATCATAGAATGGCTTTCGTCGGAAGGGACCTTTAAAGGTCATCTAGTCCAATATACAAGATGGTTTCATGATTACAAAAATTATCAAAGGAAAGAAGAGGTATGAGTGTGCTATAGGGATGTCTTTTTTGCCTCCGTATTTACAAATCACTTTTTTCCCAACATTTACTGCACAAGATTAAATAATGCTGTGGTACTCTCAGAAAACTGTGCAGAATTGACTGATAAATCATTTAGAGATGGCCACTAACATATCTGCTTGGGTGCTTGGAAGACTGATAGACTGCATATTAAAAAGAGGCTTGTGTCTGACTAGTTTTGATGCAAAGTTCTAGGGAAACTCCTAATTCCTATTATATTGATTTTTTTTTTTAATAGTTGCAATTATTTAAAACGTCTAATGTAGTCATACATTTATTTGATGACTTCTCATGTGCTATCCACGTTGCCTGCTTTTCTTCTTATCTCCTTCCCAGTCAAGGCCTTTGTGCAGATAGTATATTCTGATAGCTACATTGATCGTTGCTGACTGGCATCTTTTACCTTTTGTGGCTACCTGAAGGAGGAGTTCTAGCTAGGAAACCTGACCTGCTAATCTTTTGGTAGATAACATTGTATCCACTTTCCAGACTGCATGCAGTCGTCTTTTTTTTTTTCTTTTTTTTTTTCCGGTCTTTTCTTAGTGGTTTTGATGGGGGGTGGAGTGGGGTGTGGTTTTGTTCGTTTGAGGTTGTTTTTTTTTAAAAGACAAGTGAGGAAAATCAAGCAGCACAAGCAAGCAATCTAAGCTGGAGGTGGTAAGGAATGTTCTAGTAAAGACCCATTTTACTGGAAAATGTTGATTCACTGAAACTAGTCATTCTACAGAGAATGGCACACTCATCTGGAAAACAGAGTTTCATATTCTCCAGCAAGCAGTCAGAGGGTAAACAAACTGTTACTGTCCTCTAGATCTGAGGAATGAGTTGGCCAAAGATTTTAGTTCATTCCAGGGCAGACTTAAGATCTTACACTTCTTTGTGTGACAGGAAAAATCATCTCCTGTCCTGTTCTGACCCTTCCGTCTTTATCTGCTTTACAGGTTAAATGTTTTTAGAATTTATCAGAACCTAATGACTGGTGCTGTCAGTGAGAGCTGGAAGGCATGTTAGAGTAGCTAAGAAGTCAAATTCATTTAGCTCCTTATAATTTCTGCCTGTAACAAAGCTGGAAATTCAGGTGTAAATATGGGATAATTCTGAACTGTAAATTATTTTCATAGAAATGGGTTTATCCTATATCAGGAATAGTCATCCCATATGAAATGTTTTTTAAGCAAAATTCAGGTTTCTCTGCATATGTGTGACTAATATCAGTATCTGGCTGCTTGCGTATAAAGGCAGACTAGATGGCATTAAGAAGTCTGAAAATCCTGGAATGTTCTGAAAAGGAACAGCTTTGATTTATAAAAGCTTGAACTTTTTAAAGACCTTTTCAAAATGAAAGAAACCCCTCGGTTGATTAATTAGTCCTAATTTATATTTAAAATTCTTCTTGATTGATTTTTAAAGTTGACTTTTACTTGATTAAATAACTTTTACTTGATTAAATAGCAGTTTTTGATTTTGAGATATTTGTGGCTCTGCAAATTCCCTGCAAAGGGGAGCTCAACATAAACACTTTTGCTTGTGATAATGAGTTTAGCCATGATGCTGATGATTGCTTCCTCCCTACCAGTCCTCCCTTCCCTCACCACAACCACAGGTCAGGTTGTCTTCTTTGTGCACTTGAATGTTAACCAAAACAGTAAATAAATATTATTCTTTTAGATATTCATAGTTATAGGATTCCATTTATTTATCTGCCATTCTAGTTAGAGGCTGGCCTATTTATGGTGGAGATAAAACAATGAATTTACATCAACAGCCTCTTCAGAGTTAAATACACAAACCAAAACAACACCACCTAAACAAAACAGAAAAATCCCACCACACCCTAAAGGTACTAGGGATAATAATACCCTGATTTTATCATTGGATTGCTTCTTTTGTATTTAAACTGATAGAGCTGTATCTGCTTGCCAAATTGTAGTGCTGATTTTGCTGAAGTTTTTTTGCAACTTTTTGCGTTTGAAAATTGCACTACAGACCCCGCTTTGCTTCACAGAATTATTTTGGGCATACTGTTGTTACAACTACTGGGATTTTTGCATTGGCAGTGTATTAACATGTATTAATACATTAACAATGTGACAAACACGCTTTCTAACAGCATAACTCCTCTGAGGACACTTAGGCAGTTGGCAAGTGTATTGTTGTGGTTTAACCCCAGCTGGCAACTAAGCACCACACAGCTGCTTGCTCACTCACCCCTGGTGAGATGGGGGAGAGATAAAGACGAGTGAAAGTGAGAAAACTCGTGGGTTGAGATAAAGACAGTTTAATAGGTAAAGCAAAAGCCACGCAAGCAAAGAAGGAATTCATTCACCACTTCCCATTGGCAGACAAGTGTTCAGCCATCTCCATGAAAGCAGAGCTGCATCACACATAACGGTTACTTGGGAAGACAATGCCATAGCTCTGAATGCCCTCCCCTTCCTCCTTCTTTCCCCAGCTTTATATGCTAATACCATGACATAATATGGTATGCAACATCCCTTTGGTCAGTTGGGGTCAGCTGTCCCAGCTGCATCCCCTCCCAACTTCTTGTGCTCCCCCAGCCTATTTGCTGGTAGGGTGGGGTGAGAAGTGGAAAAGGTCTTGACTCTGTGTAAGCACTGCTCAGCAGTAGCTAAAAAATCCCTGAATTATCAACACTGTTTCCAGCATAACTCCAAAACATAGCCCCCTACCAGCTACAATGAAGAAAATTAAATCTGCCTCAGCCAAAATCAGTGCAGTATTTAGCCAGGAAGTAAGTCTTCCTGCTCTGTTCCTTTGGCACTTAATGATAGCAAAAAGTGTAGTAGCATTGATGAAACAGTATGAATAACAGTCTCACAGTTTCTTAGTTCAGGCTGTGTCCCTGTTCAGGCCAGCAATGTTAGCATTGTGGGGATTCACTAGTGAATCTTTCTGTACTGTTCAGAGCAGAGTCTCTAAAAACTACTATAGACCTATGCATTAATTTGTAGACTGTAAACTTAGGGTAACCATGCAAATAGTTTCGTATGAGCCTTAATCTAGATAAAGTGAGTCCCTTCTCTTTATGCCCTGAATGAAATTTTACTCTGAATTTGACTGAGGCTTATTCAGACTGGAACAGGTTCTTGAAATATATGGAACTGTGACTTAAAGACATTCTTTCATGATCCAGCACATCTATTACGATCTGTCCCACTTCTTTAGAAGCTGTTGGCACATTCTTTATAAGTGATTAGATTATTAAGCTGTGCGTACATATGGTCAGTTCAAGAAAGAATCTGGTTATGTGCATTTACATTATTTAATTTTTAAGCACTAAATAATGTAATAAAATTAACTGCTTCTACATGTTATATAGGCACTTTTGTACATTCTGGTCCCTATGTTTGGGCTTTATTGATTATGTCTGCACAGAGGGGAAATTCTGTTCCAAGAAGCACTTCTTAGTCTGTGTTTTCCAGTTCTATGGATTGGGCAGTCTCTGCAGAATCACTGAAATTCCCTTCTACTCACCTAGCAAGGTTACTTTCTGAAGGAAATGTGTGGAGTTTTGAACCCTCTCATCGTGCTCAAACACTGAGTTGAGAAGTAGGGATAACCAAGGAACCGGGACGTTGCTGGGGGTGCGGCGTGAAGTGTACCAGTTCTGCAGTGTAGATACAACTATGTTCCCATATACGTGTCTTCAAATCTCTCAGGCCATATTTATGACCATTTCTGTTTGATTTCTCTTGGTAGTCTAACAAATGAATGTCTTAGGGCAGCAGTATCTGTTAGATTTCCATATATGTGGGTAAAAATTCCCTGATTTATCTTTGCCTTTGATCTAGGCAGTAAATTTTTTTTGGCTAAATCATAGAAGGACCTTGCCCTTGGCCTTGTTGAACTTCATGAGGTTTGCACAGGCCCACCTCTCCAGCTTGTCAAGGTCCCTCTGGATGGCCTCCCTTCCCTCCAGCGTGTCAAAGGCACCCCACAGCTTGCTGAGGCCTGTGGACCCCATCAAAATAACCAACAAGCTGGAAGAGCAATTTTAGCAGAAATAAGACGTATCTTGATTTCACTGGTCCTGGGTGATTTGGAAACAAAACCAGCTGTGGTAATTAGCTGGGAAATAATTTCAAGTAACACGTATTTAGAAAATTTGCTGCTGCTTAAGGAATATTTATGGGAAGAGCAAGCTCATTATCTAAGTGAATTGTTCCCTCACTCCAACCAGGAATGTGAGTTGCTGCAGTGCATTGATACAGTCTGCTTTTGGTATTTTTTCATTGCTTTTCATTTTTAGCTGCATTTCTGGATTGGCCTGGTAGAGGTTATTGATGTACTAGGGTCCTCAGCACAGTCAAAATTTCCACCATATTTTTCCTCCCCTCCTTTTGGAACTTTTGAGTACAAGTAGGCAGGATTTGAACACAGAATGTACTGTTGAAATGGAATTTGAGAAGTGCTGAAACATTCATAAAGTCAGACCCAATGTAAAGAATAAATCTTGCCAAAAAAATTTTTTTTTCACCCATTCTTTAGTATTGAAATGAAGCTTATAAATAATGACTTTGGCTTGTTAAAACATTTTTCAGTCACGAGTCATCTCCCTTGCACCCATTCAGTAAAAAGAATGCTAAACCAAAATGGAATAAAATGTAATTTTTTGGTATTGACTCAAAATGTATTTTGGAGTTGAGTTTTCATTTCATTGTAAAGGAAACTATTTCAGCTTGACTCAGGCTTTTATTTACTTCTTTATTTATTGCCTTCACTACCACATGGATAAAAATAATGACTTGCATAGCTCTGCTAGATAGAGATTTTTCTATGTCCCAGCCAATGATCTCACTGCAATGTGGTCTTAGAAGTGTTTATTCCTTTCTGCTGTTATTGGGTCATGTAGAATCTTCTGCTTCCTATGAGCGCTGTGTACTTAACAAGGTTCTTACATACCTTCTTTAAGTGTCGAATGCTGGGAACTATTTTCTGACTCATTGCATATTCCAAGTGAATTTTTCCTCTTTGATACTTATTTCTCAGCTCTCAAATCTCATTAAATTTTCTTACCTGTTGGTGTTTGAACTTCTTTCTACTCCAAGTGAAACTGTCTGTGGTCACACATGATTCACTAGTAGCTTAGAAGAAATTCTGCAGTTTGTAAGCAGTCTGGTTAAGGATAGTTCACTAGATATTCTGGAGCAAATCTCCCTCTGTGGGTCAACAAACAAGACAAACAGAAGATGATGCTGAATAAATCAATAAAACACACAGAGGAAATTGAAAAATCAGACATTTTGCTGATTCTGTCTCCACCACCACCATCTCAATCATTCCTCAGACCCATCCGCTCAACTGATATTCTGTTGTTTTTTTGGTTTAGTTTCTTTTTCTGTGTATGAAATTTTAGCTTTGAAATGTAGGCAGATCTAGAAAATTTTTCCTCATTTTGACATACTTTAAAAAAAATTGTGAATCAGCTGTCATTCCTTTATACTGTTTTATACAATTTTTCTTGTAAATCAAATCAATGTTGAAAATATCTCTCTTCAGTTTTCATTTGTATGTCTATAGATACTAGTGTAATATCCACAAAAGACACTTTTTCAAACAATGCTGTATGGAAAATTTTGCAGTATAGCATGGTTGTTGAAAAAGAAAATATTTTCTAGTGTTATTATCTGCTGTTAACATCTAGGAAGTTAGAATTTGTGAAACTGGAAAATATTTGTGGAGCCAAGATGTCTGGGTTAACTGTGGCATGCAGAACTTTTTTTTTTTTTTTTTAATTTTGATGGAAATCATGCCCTGATTGTTAATACCTGAATGCATCTACAAAGACACCAGAGCTGCCAGACAGTGGTAAGGTAATTATATTTCTATAGTTGTACTCATATGCTCTTCTGCATCAACACTGTAAAGCAGGGTAAAAATTATTCCCTTCACCATCACATCAGTCAGTGAAATTTTGGTTCCCAAGCTGTTTCTCCACACAGGCATGTATTGCGTTGTGGGCATAATTTTCTCTTATTTGTGCTGTGTAGATAAACCTTGTATGTCACTGAGATCTAAAGATTGCTCAGCAGTCTCCTCCTAACAAAGGAAGTTGGTGGTGTCAATCTAGTTGTCCTTGGTCACAGTGTTAAATAAGTAGGCTAAATGACTAGCTAATAGACTGAAAACACTAAATGAAAGATACGGGTGAGCAGTGAACAGGGTCAGGTCTTATTTTCCATATAACTCCTCTAATACTGAGTTCAGGCAAATTGCTGGCAATTCTTGCTTATGTTTATAGCCTAATGGAGCAATAGAGGACTTTAGAGGAAGGGGATTAGGAAGCCAGTAATTTTCTGAAGCATCAAGTGAAATTAAACACTTTTATTCCATTTATAAAATGCAATTGGTTCATTATAGTACAAAGAAGCTTGAACATTGCAGCTTGCACAAAAGTATCCCCTCAACTTCCTAGCCTCAGAAGTTTATATTTTGTTCATTGCATTCTAGTTCAGTTACGTTCTCAGAGACAAACAAAGGGTTAAAGTTCACTACTTTCTATTCATGACTCGCCCTGCTAAGAAGCTGCTGTGAGGTATGGGCTGGTGTCTTCTGTGGTAGCTGTAGCCAGAGAGATCTATTTTTAGGCTATTAGATTTCTGTGGATGTGTGTCTCAATTCACTGCATGCAGGGCTGCTTCCTTATTCTTGAACAGATTTATCGTGTATTTCTTCTACATTTTCTCACAAGCCAATTTATCCTCACTTGAACCTCTGCAGCATGATCTGTCCAGAATGCTCAGAAAAGCACCTTTTCATTTAGGACAATATGTTCAACAGTCCCAGTAGCCGAATTTGAACCTATGCACCATATTTGTGCTTTAAAGATACTTAGGTATCAAAAGATGCAAACTGGCAGCTAGTTCAGTTTTCGAGATCTTTGTTGTGCCTTACTCCTGAAATCATTGCATAGATACCTAGATATCTCTATAACTAACCTTGAGTGATACAGACATCTAAGTGTCTTAAGGTTTTGGTATTTAAAGTTCCAGTACTTGGTGCTTAATTCATTTCCAGTACTTTAGTACTTCAGGCTCATGGCAGTCAAAGAAACATTATTCTCAGGATCTTTGGTCCTAATGTACTTTCAGTTAAGCACCTATGTATGCTTAAGAACTGTTAGATGTCCCAGTAGATGCCTTTCCACACACTTGTATGTCTAAATATCTTCGTAAATTTGTTACTCGATTATATTGTAATAGGAGAACTTGGTGCAAAAACTAGCATGCCAGAAATTTTTGTTTCCAACTGCTTAAACACTGGCATTCTCTGACAAGTGTTTAAAAAAAGCATTTTGAGCATTGGAATGCAAATTATCATACCAAGCAATTAAAGTCAATTAAAGCAGGATGCAGTGTAATTAGAAACAGTTGTGTTCACATTTATATTCAGCAAGGTTTGATGTGTTGAAAGAAAAGGAAACTTTAATGCCTACAGATGTGGTGATGATACTAATAATGGCATTTGATTTCTAAAATGCCCCATCCCCCCTCATCTCCTGAGCTCTTGAGAAGCATGATAAAAGGAGTAACTGATGCACTGGATGCAATGAAATTCAGTGGCTCAACATACAGGAAGCCTCAAACACCATCTACAAGTGGTGGCCTTCTCTCCCCTCTCAGAACACAACACACATACCTGTTTGCAGTGCAAGAGAAGCTTGCAATTCTAGAAGCCTCATTAGCTGTATGAGCACTAACACGGATAAATTGTCAACATCATCTGGTTCAGGAAGGGTGTATCCTTCCCACATGTGCTTCCTTGATATCTCTTTCACTGTTGTTCTGGATACCCGCATTAGTATTTATTACCTGAAATACTGAGCCAGTTATGCCCTATTTATATCCTCTTTCTGCATGGTAACCAGAAAGGAAGGAGAGTCCTCATTCTTCTAAAGCTGAGGCACAACTACCCTCATGATAAAAAATTATGCTAGAGGTTGTGGTTCTAATACTTGCAATAATGCTAACAGGTATAGATGGGCTGTGGAAGGCATTCTGAAAAGCAAACAGAAAACTGAAGTATAACTCTACAAGCCTAGATGGCTGCTGCGGGATTACAGACTACTGTATGAGGGTACCTTTACCTGACCTTTCATGGGCGTAGAGATGAGTGGTTTCAGTGCTTCCTCGATGGAGCTAAGTGAGGAACTACACCCAAAGGAACCTGGGAAGAAATCTGCGTCTACAAATTTACTGATATAAAACGTTTCAAGGCAGTGGCAGGATGCGCAAGATAGCAGAGTGCAAACCAGTATAGTTAATGAAGCAAGATTAAATGAAATGTTATTCTTTAACGTTATTCAGGTGCAATACCTTCCATGTCATCAGATGTATGTGTCTGCTGACTCCTCTCTATTTAAAAGCAACTGCAATTTCCTAAGAAAATCATGGTTTGTATTTTCAAAAGGTGTAAGATACCTGAAAGATGTATAGATGATTACTTCCTGTTAAGGTCAGTGAAAGTGAAATGTTTAAATACGTCTTGAGCAGCTGGACATCTTTGAACATCTGCCATGTGATTTTAAGTTCCTTCATTTCTGTGTGTACTAGAGACACACATAAAATGATTATGTGTTTGGGGTTAATACTCAGCACGGTCTGAAAATCAAATTTCAGTTCATTAGTCATGAAAATGCATTTGAGAAACTTTCATGGGTGCATTCTCTGATGCGTCTCTTTTACATAGCCATGAGACAGATAATGAACTTCTGAATTTAAAATGCATATTTTTGAGGGCTATACAGGTTGTATTTTTTACCAAATTATTTTCCCCATTCTTGTAGCTGGTTAAGTAATTTTGACTTGTGCAATGCAGATGTGTAAGAGTATCATCTCATATTAGGATATTTTACACCTACTCTGCACAGGCAGAAATGGCTATAGAGAATTAGGGAGAGTTAAGTTTAAGATGTTATTATTTAAAGAAAATATTTATAGTGATATGGAGTTCATAATTTAATCCATCTCCAAGTTTGAATAGGTATATACTGCTTTCAGGTTTGTGATTGTAAAATGGCATCAGTTCTGCTCATTTTTTCCTTTCGAAAACGACTTCTTGCAGGTTTCCAGAAAAGCTCAGCTGCTCCCCATGCACAGAGCAAACAGATTTCTGGAAGAAAAAAAAAAAAAAAAGTGGCCATTTGTGTGAAAACAGAAGTTGCTGGGCTTGAGCACTTCAGAAATTTTGCCTGAAGGTGCTTTGGGTGATAAGGGCACCTATAGCAAATCGTAAGGAGATATACATAGCATTCAATCTTTAGGCTTGATGAAATGTTTATTCCTCAAACACAGACATTCAGGCAAAGCAGTCTTAGGAGATGGCATTTTAGTAATTACTAGGTGATTGAGAATTAATTGTATCTGTTGTTATACAATACATATAATGCAATTAATTACTTGCTATTATCAGTCAATTTCCCTGTATCCGTGTTTGGAATAGTATGTGATATAGTGTACAGGTACACTATAGTATAGTGTTTGGTCACCTGTCACAAAGAGAGAGTAAATAATGTACTTAAAGAATCATAGAATCATTCAGGTTGGAAAAGACCTTTGAGATCATCAAGTCCAACTATTGACCCTACTTTACCAAGTACACCCCTAAACCATATCGCCAAGAGTATATCTGTAAAAATTGTTGATGTTTCCTGCAAGACATTAATAGTTCAGAAGGGAATATGGTTGGAGGACAAAATTGACCTGCGTGAACAAAGGCAGCAAAAGCACTGTTCTTCCAGAAAAGGATTTGATTTTTATCTAATAGCAAAATGGATGTGGAAATGAGATAGTTTTCTTACAGTTTGGAGAAAATATTTTTCTGATGTTTGCTTCCTCTTGCTAGGTTGTATACGTAACAGCCACATTCCCCTATATCATGTTGATGATTCTTCTGATTCGTGGAGTAACGTTACCAGGTGCTTCTGAGGGGATAAAATTCTACTTGTACCCTGACCTTTCACGACTGTCTGACCCACAGGTAGGATCATGATTCGTGTATTTATTTTCCTCTCTGATAGGGAAAAACTGCAAGAGCTTCTTAATTTTAGAGTTTGAATACAGGTGATTGCTGGACAGTTGTTCGTTGTGAGAGGTTTTGAACTGCAGGTAGGGCTTTAAAGCTATCACTGCTTACATATGTTGGAATATATTATTCTTTTAGTAGAAAGTACCTCGGTTGATCAATTAGAATTTTCAGAAGTGTTCAGTTGCGGTTGCTGCTTCTGCCACTGAGGGGCAAGAACATTGCTGCTGGTTCAACAGGAACAAATTTAATAGACTTATCCATTTTACAGTTCTTTGCTCATTCCCAATCTAAATCTTAGTCAAGATTAACAGAGAAATTAATCATTGAGGTAATCGTTGTCTTTGAAGCAGAAGTCTCTATATGCAATGAAGGAGGAATGAAGTACTCAACGAGGAACTCTGTCATTTTCATTGTTTCCTGAGTTGAATGTGGAAATTCTGGATTAAGTTGCTTCTTTTTCAGTGACAGATGAGTACAATAAAACCATTATTATATGTAATTTGTCTGATATCAAAGAGGAAAAATGATACAAACTCTACAAAACCTGACAGGTTGCAGACAGCATGTTACTATCTGGTTAGGCAGTGTGAAAGACATTATACACTCTTATTCTTAAAGGTATTAGAATATTAAATGGATCCTGAGATGGAGATAGAAAGGAAGTTTGGGAATATTTGTTTGAAGTTAATGTTTTTAGTCTGCTTACTGAAAATGCGTCAGGATTATTATTTTTTTTTTATCCTCTACTTACTGAAAAATGTGTATTTTGTTGCAAAAGGCAAGAGGGGACCCTCCAGGTTATTTCCTTGAAGTGTGAAATGACTGACTCATGTAAAGTTCACTTTAAACAGTATTTCTACAGAAAAAAAAATCTAGAAAGAAAAAGATTCTTTTAAAATATTGACATTTTAGATGGGAATTTAATTACATTGCCACTTTTGGACTTCGCAATGTTTCCACTGTTCTATGTCAGCATAGACAGGAAGAAAGAAAAGTTGTGGAAGTGGTGTTAGAACATCAGTGATGTGCTATGGATTTCCAATTAGCACAGTAACAGAGAAAACCGACAGGATTCTCTGACACACTGACAGTTATTTGTTTGCAACACGTAATAGATTGTAGTAAATATAGCAAGCCAGTCCAATTTCAAGTGAACCCCAGGTGTCTTAACTCATTTTAGCAGAGACAAGAAATTTGACTGTCGTATGCTTCTCTGAGAAAATCGACGGCATCTATTTATTTTGTCCAGTTTTAAGTAGTGTTTCACCCTGATGCATGGTTCTAACAACTGAAGTTACTCACTGGCTTAACAAACAGTGGTTACTGAATACTTTTTTCTTGTACTACACCGTGATGATTCCCCCACCTGTGAAGTCTGCTGACCTAGTATGAATAGGAGGTAGTCCTCCTGCTTAAGTCTTGGTTCCTTCACTTGTCCAGCGTTGTGAGAGGCCAGTTAACAGGATTTTGCCCTGCATGTGGATTTTTCACATGCCACTGACACCCTTGCTTCTGTTTGTCATTGAGGGAGGGCATGCAAGCTTAAGCAACATTATTGTTGGGCTACAAGGGTTTTTTATATGCCTATTTACTGTACTGTTCCCATTTGTAAAGAAATACATTGTTGCCATGACAATTTCCAAAGCACCATAGTATTAGTTTAAGCGGTCTGTGAGGTACAAAGCACGTAAAGGACACTATGCATGTTTGTCCCACACATATAGCTCAGCTGATACTACAATGTCTTTTAGGAAGGCTAAATGGATTGATTGCTTTAACAAGCCAACTTTCTCCTCCATTTGAATGAGACTTTAACTGATGCGTTGCCATACCTCAGCCTCAGTATTTTAAGCACGTTTTTGTAGGAAAGAAGCTGAAGTAGGACGGACAGTAATAGAGATTGTGAACACTAACACAGGTATTTTAACTGTGGTATGTGTGATGAAATGGTTTTAGAGAATTCATTTTGTGTTGAAAAAGTGCTATTTCATTTAAATTGAAACATTTTGTTGGGACTAATCAATTCAACTTCTGAAGAAAGGTTTCTGAGTTGTGGGCAGGTTCTCTGGTCAGTCTTCAAGAAATGAAGGAAGTTTAGCTTCTCAAACTTAAAAATAGAATTTGACACAACTTGTTTTATTAAAAAAGTAAAATGTAATTTGTTCAGCTTTTTGGCACCTTTTAATAGTAATGAGATATATATACACACACACTTTCCATTTTATGGAAAAGTAGTACTTAATAATGTTCAAAACCACAAATTTTTGCATCAAAAAAACCCATTCCATAAGGCTCTTCTCAATTTGCTCTAGAGATTTTTGCCTAGAAGCAAGCATAGGACAACTGAAGCAAACAACATTTTTGCTTCCAGTTTTCATCTTTACTTTTTATTTGGATTTACTCCATGATATCAAAGCATAACACATGAGTACTAGCAGAAGTTGTTTTCCTCTGCAGTTGGAGGTCTGTTTAAATAATGCTCCAAGGAGACTACTGTGTCTGTATTAGGAGAGCGGTATTTGAACCAACGTGCCAACTATGTTTACTGTGGATTAAATAAAGTTTCTCTTCAAGCCTTACTTTAGTTTGAAGTTCTTGAATCTTTTGTCTTCATGTAATTTGCATTCCATGGTTCATTATAGCTTTCTAAGCAGCTATTCATCTGTCTTTTTAGTTCCTCTTATCTTTCAAATGCTGTGTTCTGTATTTCATTTTTATATTCTATTTTTCAGCAGACTGAATCCTCTTGGTCTGAAAATGCCATCTTTTGTCCTGTGCTTATGTAGAGCTTGTACAGATCACTCTTCATTATAATAGTAGAGTGCTATATTTAAGCTTCAGAAATGCTTTGTTTCATCAACAGTAAGGTCCCTATAGCCTTTGTTCTCAAATTGGTTTGAAATATGTCCCTCTACCCTAATCTGGAAGATACAGGTGCTGTTTATAGCTTAAATATGGTGTCTTGCCTGAGTTATAACTCACACAAAAGAAGTATTTTACAAAGTTAATAGAATTGTTATGGTTTTTGTGTGCAAGCCTGACTCGGAATATGGTTCTGTTGTCCCTCAACAGATTTAAGTCACTTAATATGTAATTGTGCTTCTGTGTGGCACTCGCTGCTCCTTTTTGGGGAAAACATTTGGTACTTCGTAACGGGATTTTCTAAACATTTGTGCATGGAAGAGGTTAAGTCAGTTAGGGACAGGCAGAGGTACCAGTCCGATGGATCAAGGAGTAAAATTGTCATAGAATCATTAGGTTGAAAGAGATCTCTGAGTTCAACAAGTCCAACCGTTGACCTAATACTACCACGCCCACTAAACCATGTCCTGAAGTGCCATACGTATGCATTTTTTTAACATCTCCAAGGATGGTGACTCCACCACTTCCCTGGGCAGCTTGTTTCAATGTTTGACTTACGGTCAATGATCTCGAAAACACGCACATGTAAATTTAAACCCTGTTGTAGCAGTGGAGTCTTAAAATGAGGAGAAAAATAAGAATAAAGCCTTCTTGTTTATTGTGAACTTGTATGATAATAACTGGCTGAGTTACTTGTGGTTTTTAATTTTAAAAAAATTGTATTGTTTTAATGAAGATATTCATTATAGCATCTGTAGGGGTGAACATGACAACATAGCCAGAATTATACTGTCCTCTGAACAGTTGGTGCTTACCAAAATCTTGAATAAATGTAATTAACCTGTGTTTTGCAACTGAATTGCACATGAGAATACATTTCTATGTGGAAAGAGTTCAGATTGTACTTTATCTCTAATATACTGTCATGTGAATGTTAAGCATTATAAATGAATGACAGGGCAAATTACATATAAGGTACAGGAACATCTGAGCCACCAGTTAGGATAGATTCTAAATTTCTCTGATCTTTTTTTTGCAGTGGGAAAGTGTTAAAATTGCAATAAAATTTCTGGTGGCAGAAACATTTCTACAATTCACCTCTAGTAGCTCAACTATGAGAATTCAACTATTAAGTAGCCATAACTGTGCAGATGACTGTGCAGAGCTTCTAGGTGGTTTTTATAGGTACTCTTGCAATGAGTACCTGATTTGAAAATGGCTTCCAGAAGAACTTTTTTCCATAAATTTCCCTGGCAATGAGATTTTGTTGCCTGGCTTGTAGCTCACTTGATCTCCCTTCTTGCGCTTCTTGAAAGTAAGTACCAAAATATGAATGTACAGCAATGAGCATCAACTTAACCCGAAAAAACCCTTATACTTGGGAAGTCTTATAATAGAAAGGTGACTCTTTTCCTTACACTGCCCTCTGTCTAAAAAATTTATTTCTTCCTGCCTTTTCCTATGTGGCGCTTAGACTAAGTTTTTATGGTCTCTGTGTTTATAGAGAAAAAGAACATTTTAGTACATTGGATATCTGTTTTAGGGAAAACGCTTTTTTTTTTTTTTTGGTAGAAAATTGCTTAGAATAAATGCACATTTTTATTTTTGCCTGAAAATTGTAGTTTTCATTACATACTCCTTACTTTTCAGGTAAGCACGAGTTTATTTTGCTAGCTATTCACTCTTTCATCAACATCATCTTAGTGTATTTGAGCATGTACATAAAATTATACTTTTAAAAACAATGCTACTCACCAAAGCTGTAAATAATTACTATCCAATTAGGCTAATTTTGATATGCATATGTTCAAGAGTCGTTTGGGAATACTGTATTGGTGTAGAGATGATATTTTCTCAAACTCTATTCTGAAAATTCAAACTAAAAAGTATTTGAGAATTCATCTTCCCTTAACTTTTTATTTCCAAAGTTTAATAATGCAGAGTTGTTTTAGTCATGAAAGCTGCAGCAGTAAAACCACTCTGATTCTTTGCCAAGAACTCTCTCCTTAGCAGTAGAAGACCTAACCCAGATTGATTCAATTTTACCACATGCAGCCTTGGAAGCAAGCAACTCTCACAATTGTATCGCCACCGTGAGGCCAAATGAAACCCACGTTTTTAAAGGCCGAAGAAAAAAATTCTTTCCTAACTTTGAAAGTGGAGAAAACTGTTGCGTTTAAACAGTAGAAGAAACTTTGATTTCATTTTTGTGTGGTTTCATGCTTAGAAAATCAAGGGAACTGTATGGATTCCTGAGTAGTGGATTTTAGACCTGTACTGTATCTATCTGAGCATACTGATCCTTAAAATTGAAACCTAGGATTTTTGATATGTTGGCAATGAAATGATGTCTAATTGCTGGAGAATTTTTTGATATTTTTATTTGTTTGGAATGTGATGAGTCAGAAACTTGCAGTCTAATAACTTACTCCATAGGGTGCATTCAATACTGGACGGTAAGCCTATTTTTTAAGCATAGTAGTTCAGAGGCAGGTCACATATCCTAAATCTTAGCAGCCTTTTAATACCACTAAGTCTAGTCATACCTTCAGCAATTTCCTGTGCATTTTTTACCATGAAAAGAGTTCATGCAGCCTTTTTTTTTAAAAAAAAAAAAAAAAAACAGTTAAATGGGGAAAAAATAGTAGTAATGAGAGGAGGATGATGTTCAGTTCCCATCGCATTCATGCAGTTCTGTTAACAGCTGTGGAATTTACTCTTCTTTTTCCTGCCAATTTCTTCCCATCCTCTCTATTGTTTGCTTCATCAGGCATTCACTTTCTGAACCAGGCATTTGCAATGCGCATGCGTGTGAGTTGCAGTAAATTTAAAAAAGACTGAAATGCCAGAAATTTGTACATGAGCCATAGGTATGAAAATCCTTAGCTGAATTATACAACTGTAACTCCCACTTTACACATGTATCCCTGAACAAACAGTCTTTGTTCGTTTGATAAATTTCATACTGTTCTTTCTATGAAACGAGAAAGTATTGCTGCTGATTGTGCGACTCTCATGTTGCTGTTAAGTAGTAATCCCCTACCCAAACTTAAAAAACTTAAACTTGAAAAAGAATCAATTATTCTCAAAGTCTGCTGTTCGCACCATCATTTGAACTGTTTGCACTGACAAATTTGGTGGCTTTCTATGATGGGGTAACAGAACTGGTAGAAAAGGGAAGAGCAACCGACATCATCTGCCTGGACTTGTGCAAAGCATTCGACACTGTCCAGCATGACATCCTTGTCTCTAAATTGCAAAGACATGGATTGACAGATGGGCCACTCAGTGGATGAGGAGTTGGCTGGATGGTTGCACTCGAAGAGTGGCAGTCAGTGGCTCGATATCTGAGTTGAGACCAGTGACGAGTGGCGTTCCTTAGGGGTAGGTATTGGGACTGGTGCTGTTTGACATCTTTGTCCCCGATGTGGACAGTGGGATTGAGTGCACCCTCAGCAAGTTTACCAACGACACTAAGCTGTGTCGTGTGTTCAACACGCTGGAGGGAAGGGAGGCCGTCCAGAGGGACCTTGACAAGCTGGAGAGGTGGGCCTGTGCAAACCTCACGAAGTTCAACAAGGCCAAGGGCAAGGTCCTGCATCTGCGTCAGGGCAATCCCAAGCACAAATGCAGGCTGGGCGATGAGTGGATCGAGAGCAGCCCTGAAGAAAAGGACTTGGGGGTGCTGGTGCATGAAAAGCAAAATATGAGCCAGCAGTGTGCGCTCGCAGCCCAGAAAGCCAATTGCATCCTGGGCTGCATCAAAAGCAGCGTGGCCAGCAGGTCAAGGGAGGGGATTCTGACCCTTTGCTCTGCTCTGCTGAGACCCCACCTGCAGTGCTGTGTCCAGCTCTGGGGCCCCCAGCACGAGAAAGATGTGGACATGTTGGAGCCAGCCCAGAGGAGGGCCACAAAAATGATGAGGGGACTGGAACACCTCTCCTGTGAGGACAGGCAGAGAGAGTTGGGGTTATTCAGCCTGGAGAAGAGAAGACTCCAGGGAGACCTTATAGTGGCATTCCAGTACTTAAAGGGACCCTACAGGAAAGGTGGGAAGAGATTGTTTATCAGGGAGGCTGGTGATAGGACGAGGGGTAATGGTTTCAAACTGAAAGAGGGGACATTTAGATGAGATATTAGGAAGAAATTCTTTCCTGTGAGGGTGGTGAGGCACAGGAACAGGTTGCCCAGAGCAGCTGTGGCTGCCCCCTCCCTGGAAGTGTTCAAGGCCAGGTTGGATGGGGCTTTGAGCAACCTGGTCTAGTGGAAGGTGCCCCTGCCCATGGCAGTGGGGTTGGAACTAGATAATCTTTAAGGTCTCTTCCAACCTAAGTCGTTCTATGAGATTTAATCACAGTAAATTACTGAGATTTTAAATTGTAAGGTAAGCACAGCATATAGACTGGTACAATGTTTGGAAACATTTTGCCCTACAATGGAGTTCATAATCTCCACAATGAGGAACTATTTCATTTTACTATGTCCTATGGCTTTTGCATTACAAATTGTTTACATGGTTTTAAAGAATAGGAAGACCAACAAATTGCTGTAGTTCAGTGTTCTTTGCTGAAAGGGCAGAGGTGTCTAACAAAGCCATAAATCACTCCTGGGATGGATGCTATTCCCAAAGAAAGACTGAAGGCAAATCTGGGAGCACACTTCATTTCCCCTGCTCAAAGGGGCATGCATACTGCTCTCTTGCAGTGAATCTGTGCTATAGTGGTTGGGCACATATATTTCAAAAAGCTTGGGCTGAAGACATTCAGGGTCTACTCCTATGACAAAAAATTACTCTCTGTGATGCATGGAACAGCTTGGTATTTGTTTACTGTAAATTAAATTTTGCAAAGATTTTGGGTATGTTTAAGTATGCTGGGGGAAAGGCACCACCTTAATTGAATCCATCACCCCAAAACTGTTGGTGTATACGAATGAACGTGACATACATTTTTGTGCTTCAATGTACAACTTTTTTTTTTTTCAACAGCATAATATTGTGGCTATTAATTTTTATGTAGCAAATGTGGTTTCAGAAGTCCAGTTATTGCTTTGGAGAGTTATTTCAAGCCCTGAACAAATAGTTTGCCACCTCCTCCCTATGTTTTTTCCTTGTGTTTCTTGCTAGTGCTGCAGAAGCAACAGCAAGCTGAGCAGGCAGCAGCAGATTTTGGCAGTTAGAAGAGACTTGTTGAAAGAATGGGGTCATTTCGTAATTTCTCTGGGGCTTCTAGGTCTCATGAAATCTCTTCCAGCTATCCCTGCAACCCCTTAGCACCTTGGCAATGAAAGACATCATCCGAGTTTCAGGGAAAATCTAATTGCACTTAATATTAGACTTTATGGCTAGTGTGATATGCCACTGGAGGGAGACAGGATCCACACATTAACTCAGTGTATTGCCATGACAGGGAGAGATTTTTCACTGTTTACAACGATGGCACCTGAAAAGAAGTACTAGATAAACTTGAAAACCCGTTTTGTGCATAAATTAACATTATCAGGAACATTTAAAGAATTGCAAATGCTATCAATGACTCCAGCCTATCAGCTGCTCTAGAAGTCTCCTAGCAAGAGAAAAGAGAAATACTTTCTTTCATATGAAATTAAAAATCAGTACAAAAAATACTAAGTGATATATGGATATTAATGAGGGAATAATAATAAGGGACCTTGTGCACAGTCAGGATAGTCAGTGAGTGAAACAAATAAATATTCCATACTATTTCTGGGACAGTCACAAGGCAGTATATGGTGTCATATAAACAGAGGCACTGGAAATATATAGTTATTTTAAGAATTGCTAACAGGATTCTTGTTAATCCTGTTATTTCAGAGGAATGAGAGAAAAAAGAAAAAGAGAAGATTACTACTACACTAGTGAAATGGTGTGCAACTTGCAGTTCAAAAAGCTTCCTGTTCAAAAAATTGAGTGCTCCTAAAGATTATTCGTTGGAGAGTGGTACCAAAAATGCTGTATAATCCCCCAGACATTTCTGAGACTCTTTTTGTTTCCATCCTAGAACTGAAATAACAGTTGAGTTCTCAAAACAACCCAACACAAAGGCAGCTGGGCAAACATCTTCAGAAAAGTAATAATGGATAAAGTGTATTGTGTGCACCCCACAAACTATTGTTGGAAAGATGCTATGATGTGGGAGTTGACTGTGAGCCTGGAAGGGTTTCTACCTAAGGCTTTTACAGTAAATGGAGTTGGGTTCACACACATTTTTCCCTCAGATATAGCCTAGAGGAGACTCGTACTGAAGTTCTCCCCTGAAGATATTCTCTGAACTAGTGGAAATACAAAATGAGGAGAAGGCAGAACAGGGTGATATAAGAAAGTTGGGGGCTGGATTGAGCTTTGGGCTATGTAGGCATCTTACAACTAAATGTGCTTTACTGCTCCTCTTCCCTTTTTCCACCATGCTTTTTGTATCTGCTGGCATATAGTTTGTGTGACACTTGTGCGTATGTATGTGATTTATTTGCAAGGGCAGTGTGGGAGAGGGAGAAAAAAGTGATAGAAAGCAAGGAGAGGGAAGGTGGGAAGTGACTGATGACATTGCTGGCATACTGCCCTAATGTATGTGGGAAAACAAGCTGCCTCTCCCATCATGAACTGTCACCAGCTGCCAGGCAGCCCACAGCAAGGATCCATATCCAGGAGAGCAAATGGGAAAGATGAGGAGATGTGTGTATTGGCAGCTGTGACTTTCTGATGCTCTCTACTCCGAATATCTATGATAAATTGTTGGCTATTCCTTCCTTATGGATAAAGTAACTCCATTGTATTAGTATAGTTTTTGTTTAAGCTATTGAAGCTGGATTGATTGTCCACTACTTTACCTACCATTGCATAATTCTTTCTTTCTTATGCTTTACAAAATATTTATACGCGTGCGCACACACACATATGTACACGCTGAAGTTATATCATCAAAATTGCCCATGAAGATGAATGACAGGATGGGGTAGTCAACATGATTCTGCTGTGATGCATTACATGACTTGGGGATACAGTTCATATTCTTTTCTCTGAAATAAGTATTTTAAAAAATAAATTTATTCCTGTGTTAATGTTAAATTCCAGAAAATTTTGTAATACAGGAATTTCTGCAAAGGTAATTAGTATTTTTAAAGATATCTTCCTTAACTGTGTTCACAGTCTTAAATTTCCATATGTTAACATATTTTCCCATATGGATATTTAGAGACAGCTACTTTGAAAACTAAGGCTCAAATAAGCTGAGCATTCTGTGACCATTTGCACCAGAATCCTTTTTATGCCATCAGAGAACAGAGGCAATAGCATGTGTTTTGTCACACTAGTGCCAACTAAACACTACTACTTCAATTTAGGACTGTAAATAAGGATAAGGAAAGAAAGCATCTGACTGTCACAGAGAGAGGCAATAAAATGCATTGAGTAAATTTGTTACAAACTTGGCAGGAAATCATCAGATGTTGATGCGGTTTGGGATATGGGTTCACTGATCTTGCATTTATTTGTTTATTGTCAACCCATGTGAACTTTTCAGAGAACATTTGAATCAAGAAAGCGCAGCTGAATTTGTAAGGTATGGGAGGCAGAATCAGGTTCCTGGTGATTTTGCACTTAAGTTCTGTGTTCACATATTGATATTTTAGCAGAACAAATACAAAACATTTCATACAAACCAGAGCTTCAAAAAGTGGTTTTATTTTAAAAAGGTGTTTTCTTTTATTCTTTTTACTATTATTATTACATTTTGAAAGAAAAGCAGGTCCTGAATACAGTTCCTAAGTGGCATGTTTTTATTCTAGTGCTTTTATTATCTTGAACCCTGTTTTACTTTAAGTTTCTGCCAGCTCTGTGGCATAAATGAGAAGTTTTTCATTGCCCAGCTCTCTTTAAAAAGGAGTAGGCTCACAGCAGAATTTTAGTGAAAGTTCAGTGACTTGTTTACTAAAATTTGCCAGTTGAGTATACAGTTCCTGTCACTCTAGAAACAACTCATGGTTTTAAAATACTCTAAATCCCTCTGTGTAAAATAATAAAACAACATGGTGACTCTGAGGGATGTATAAGGTATAAGGAAAGCTGGTACTTTCCCAGCCTGGAGGTCTAGGTGAACTTGTTTATCCATCCATGAAGGTGAGCAGAACATAGGTGAAAAACGATTGCAGCAGTTAAAGCAGTTAAAGCACCGGAAAAGGTATAGTTGGAGCACGCACTAGCCTTCAGTGAGTTACTATCTTATGGAGGAATGCAGAAAATGTGGCACGTGATTAGGGATTACAAACTGAAATGATCTCTTCTGTATCTTGATCTTCACAACAAAGTAGATAAGGTGGTCTAGAGTCATCATATTTAACATTACATATATGTAGCATGTGTAAGCAAGGTTCTGACTTTGTAGATGGCTGCCTCTTTCATCAGTGGAGAGGTAAAGGTGTCTTGGAAGCATTGTTTGGTCACCCACCATTTGCATCAATCTTATAAGTTCCTATTTGCACTAATTCTGTAAAGCGTTTGGAATGACCACAGTCTTACAGCCGGAGGAGAAAGGTAATGATAGGTCTAAGATTTTCTTGTATTTACCATGTTAAGCCTGGTTGTTTTAAACTATGTAGTTTAGTCTTTTAGAAACATTTGATCTTACACCCTCTGTCTGTAGTTTACGTTGTTTGCTAGAGAATAATATTTTTACTAGTTAAGGTATAGGGAACTTAATCATGTGTTTATGTAAAGGAAGAACAGTTTGTGTGACCTTCGATGTCTGGAAGATACAGACATACCGACATATGTAAATAATAGGAACTTGGAATAACACCCAAGTAAAGCATGAGACCAGGGAACACAAAAAAACGTTCAAAGGACAATTGAGCATGCACACAGGTTGGGGTTAAAGAAAGGACAACATGAGGAAGACTATGGACAATGACCAGAGGGAGAAGAGACCCCTACCATAATTTACCTGCACATGTTTCAAAATCATTAGCATATAGTAATGAGTTCTAGGAAAGTACTGAGTATTATAATTAGTTCTGAGAAACTTAATGAATATGCATGAGTTAAACTGTACTTAAGCTACCTTGTGAGACCACTCTGGTGGAGCACTCGTGGTGGAACATCCCCAGTGCTGCCCAGCACTGCAATAAAGAATGCGTGCTTAATAACACTCTGTTTTTATTGAGTTTACATCTCGGAATCCTTACCCAGCTGCACCTAGCCTCCCACCTTGGTGAGGAGTGCTAGAAAGCAAGGGGTTTTGGAAGCTCTGAATTTTATTTCAGTTTCTCAGCTTGAATGAATAAGGCAGAGGCTAAATAACATAGGGGCTAATTTACTTTCCTGGATATTTTGAGACTGACCAGGCAGTGATTTTCAGTACTGGTATATCACTGATAATTGCATTTTTGTATTTATATAACTCCACTTACCTACAGATTTTTAAGTAGTTTAGGTCACAAAGAGGTAATATGTATAGTCACTAAATAAGTCAGTTGTTAAAGAACCCAGTCTGTCACACCCAGCTCCAAATAGTAAAATACTGATATTGCCCTCTCTTTAGGTCCAAGAGAGGTGGTTTGTTGATTTGGTTGTTTTGTTTTTATACAGTGGTTTAAATTTTTACTTCAGCTATATAGTCATACATGTACAAGTAGAAGTAAGAACTGAGTGTGCATTACCAAAATATAGAGTTGAAGAATGCAAGACTAAATGAGTTGGCAGCAAGTGGGAAAGGGGAAGAAATAAAAAAGCTATCCCTTTTTGTCTTCTTTCCATCTTATTTTACTGAGTACTATAGGTTGGAGGTATTAGACAGAAGCAAATTGTCCTTCAGCTGGAGAGGAAACATGCAGGAAGTGATTCTGAGGAACAGGCATGGCATCAAAGATGTTTGTGGGTTGGAATGACGTATACATTACTCCATGCTCCTGTCTGGATATGAAGAATACCTACCAGCACATCAGCTCTTTGAACATTTCAGATAACCATTTAAAATAAGCCTAGGATATCAGCAGTACAACATTTGTTTCCCAAATTAACTTCTTCAAGACAAATCTGTCACAGTGAAGAGATGACAAGCTTATGCCTGAAGGTCTAAAACAAATTTGCTTTACTACTTTGGCTTTCTCCATCTCCCCCTTGAATTCATTTATGAAAATTATCTAGCAAACTCATTCTGATTTTTATATCTGTTGAGGCCCTTATGGAGCTGGATGTTGTTAGTAGCTCCTTACCTAGTGATGGGAGCTTCTTTAAATTGTCAGGTGGAGTCTCAGTGACTTGTAACAGAGAACAACCAGAAAACTGAAAATGCCCCCTTAAAAAAAAAAAACAACAAAACCAACCAACAAAAACCTGCTTAAGATCTGAGATTGCTTGGATAAGTTGTTGCTCTAAGCTTGCTAGAGGACTCTCAGAGATTCTTGGCACATAACCCTGGGTAGGTGCCAGGCTCTTGGTCTGGTTCCAAGCAAATTCCAGCTACCATTCACCAGTAATTAACTCTGAGGCACATAGTCAGATGGTACATTCCACGTTACCTCTGCATCAGTGCAATGGTGCCCAAACAGCTGCTTTTGTATCAAAATATGTATCCTTTGTACATAATAGCTAAAGTGAAAAAATGTTTGTGTTTGACTGTCTTGATAGTAGTTTGAATGCTTTCCATTCTGTTGTCTTAAGTCGTATTAAACAGAAAATGACAGTTCTCAGACGAAAGGAGGATTTAAGATGTTTTACTAAAGTGATTAATGCTTTAGATTAACTGTGTGGGTTTTTGTAGTTTTCTGGGGCAATTTTTGCCAAGCTAGGATGGGATTGTCCACATCTGTAGCTTTGTTGAAGGCTAAATGACTAAAATGTGATCAAATTATAACATGATATACTTTTTTGTCTGTCATTTTGGATTGTTGACCTATATTGTCAGCACCAATGTTTGAAGGAGTATGTTGCACAAGATTTCAGTTCTCTGTTTTGAGATTACTATTTTAAAAAGATAATTAACTTTTAATTGTGTCTTTATTATTTATTCTGCCTAAGGTTTTATTATACTTGTGAAGGGCAATATTTAGATTATTATGTGGGCAACATGAAACCAATGCTGTCTTCAATTAAGTGTTTATTTGTGTAACGGAATGATAGGTAATAAGTTGTCACTTGGCACCTTCAATTGGTTTATTAAATACTGGTTTTAGTTGAGGGATTTTCTAGAGATGTTTCTGTTAAATTTTAAAAAAAAAATCACTTTTCCTTTTGGTCTTTAGGCAATAAATATTTTTTTAAATAAATAAACTACAGTAGAGGTACTCAGTGGATATTAGGTGTAAGCTGAACCATGGTTTTGGTGGTACCGTAGAGTCATGTTGTATTTGTGATGCTCCTTAGAAGACTGATCTGCTCATTAAATAACAATGGTAGCTCTATGGGGCAGTGTATAGCCCACAGTCACTGGAGGGTTTTTTGTGAAAAAGCAGCTGGGGGGGGAAGCTTTTATATATTGTCAGACCTGAAACTGGAGCACAGCACTCCTGGTTCTGCAGCCAAGGCACCATTCCCTGTGGCAGTCAGCCAGTAACTCAGGAGGTCCTACTGGAACCCTGCCTCGGGTTTGGCAAAAGTCTATAAAAATGGAGTTGTCATGGGTTTAGAAAAATAGAAAAGAACGTACTATTTCACGCAGTGAATAACTAAATGGTGGAACTCACTGCTAGAGGATGTGGGAGACCAAAAGTATAAATTCGTTCAATCAATTATAGATAGGTCAATTGTGCACTGTTAAACACAAGAGTCCACACGTAACCTGTGGTTCTAGCTTGTTTCTCCTGGAGAATTTCTGTGTAGCTTCTACTGGCAATTTCCTAGTCCTGGGGTGTCCACCGTGCAGGTGCAGTCTCCTGTGTCCCTCCTATAAAATAAGATGGAAGTACATGCCAGCTAGTCAGAACATGCTTATTTTTATAGAAAATAGCACATTAGTAGCTGACTGTTACATATTTGTAGTTTAACTGATATCTTTAATTCTTTGATAGCAATTCTTCATCGTTTTCATTATCCTATGCATGGATTGGTAGGGGAGGTTGTGCCAGAAGTTGTATAGGCATGGAAACATAACACTCCTTGTTTGGGTACTGGCATTACCAGGTGAGAGATTAAGAGATTATAGAAATGAGTGTGAGAAAACAACTAAATAATGTTAGTTAGTGGAAGGGACAGTCAACTCAACATGATAATTTCTTTTGCAGAACAGAGCGTTAAAGTAAGCATCAAACAATATGTTGTTTGCTTGAAAGTGTATAAGATGATGTTTTACATAAAAACTTACCTAGAACAAAGATCATGTAGTGCAGTATGCTGTCTCCAGCAGTGGACCTAAGAGGATTCCTATGGGAATATATTGTATTTGTCCCTTGAACTCTTTGGATAGCCGTATTTTCAGCTCAGGTGATTTCCTGATGTCTGTGTGGTTTTTTATGTTCATAAATCCTCAATAGATTTCCCTTCCACATAGTTTTCTCGTCTCCCCTAGAGCCCATGAAGACTTCTAGTACCTTCAACATCTCTTGGCAACGAGTTCCACAGGTCTGCTAATTGTATCAGGAAGAGCTACATCCTTTTATTCCTTTTGAACTGGGTTCCTAGACACTCCATCTGATGATTCAAAAGTTCTTGCACTGGAAATAACAGTGAACAAAGTAATCCCTACTTCTCATTCATGATTTGTTAAACTGCACTGGCATCCCATCTCAGTTGAAGAAGTCCTAGCCCACTCAATCTGTTCTCATACAGAATCACAGAATAGTTGAGGCTGGCAGGCACCTTTGGAGATCTTCTAGTCCAGCCTCCCTTCCCAAAGCATGTTTGACTGGAACAGGTTGTTCAGGACCGTAGACTCATAGAATCATTTGGGTTGGAAATGACCTTTAAGATCGGGTCTAACCATAAACCCAACACTTCCAAGTACACCAAAGACCATGTCCAATTGGGTTCTGAGTATCTTCAGAGATGTTGACTCCACAAGCTCTCTGTGGGCAAGCTGTTCCACTGTTTGACCACTCTCACTATAAAAGGTTTTTCTTATGTTTGAATGGAATTTCCTGTGTTTCACTTTGTGCCTGTTGCCTCTCGTCCTTCTATCTGAGGTGGCACTGGTTCCGTCTTCTTTACTTCCTCACATCAGGTATTTATACATATTGTTACAAGCCCTTTGAGTCTGCTCTTCTCCAGCCTGAACAGTCCCAGCCATCTCAACCTCTCCTCACGTTACATGCAACAGTCCCTTAATAGTATTTGTACTCCAGTAAGTCTATGTCTCTCATGAACTGGGACCCCAGCACTGAACAGACCAACCTAGATATGTCTCAACAGTGCTTAGCAGAGAAAAAGGATTACCCACCTCCCATAATATGCTGGTAATGCTCTTAGTAGTGCTTAGCCCAGGATGCTGTTGGTTGTCTTTGCCCCAAGGGCATACTATTGACTGATGGTCAGCTTGTCCCCTAAGACCTTCCAGAAGGTCAGCCCCTAGCCTTTATGGATGCATGTGGTTGCTCATACCACAAAATACAGAGCTGGTTTTGGTTACATGTTTCCCCTTTTTGTTAGCCCTTTCAAATTCTAGTGTAATGTTTTTATTTGAGGAGACCACAACGAGAGCTGCAAAGAGTATTCAAGATGTGGACAAATGATGGATTTAGTCAGTCATATAATGCTGTTCTCTTCCTTGATATTCCTTGTATTTATTCCTCAATAATGCCTAGTACTTAAGTTGCTTTCTTAACCACTGCTGAGTGCTGTTGGAACTATCTAACGTAACTACAAGATAATGCTTCCAAATCAAAATCATCAGATGAGATCACATCATTTTATAGGTCAAATCAGAGTTGCTCTTTCTTGTATATATTACTTTAAATGTAATTGAATTTTATCTGGCATTTTTTAAAATTTTATTTTTGAGTCATACCAGCTCGTAAGATCAATCATCAAAATTAGCTGTCATTCCGGCTAGTCTGGGTAACATAGTGACACTTCTTTTTTAACTATCATCTTTGCTAATTTCACTGACTTTGTGTCACCTCTTCTTTTCTCAGTGGATTGTGAAGAGAATGAACAGCAGAGGCACAGGTCATTGTAGTATTCCATTGGTGGCCACCACTGTAAAAATTATTCCTTTACTCTTACCTGGTATTTCTTATCTTCTCATCAGTTATTTTTCCAGCAACTTTCTTTTTTAAACCATAGAATGCTTAGTTTCCTGAGGAGCTTCTGGTGACCGATTTTTCCAAAATGCTTTTGAAAATCAAAACAGGCTTACATCACCTTCAACAACGTGGTTGCTGACCACTGCCAAAAAATTAGGAGCAATAGTGTCTCTTGGTTGGGGTTTATCTTTTCTGGAGTTTCTAAGTTTTACCAGCAGCTTCTGTCATGTTTCCAATGCCAAGTATAGGTGAAACAGAAGGAGCGGATGGAGCAAACTCTGGAAATAGAGAGAGATGAGTTCTGCACTGGTAATGCTTAAGAAAGACTGGTTTCTTAGTTTTCGAAATGCAGCTGCCACTGATGCAATTCTAGCAGCTGGGCTAGAATCCGATGTTGAGGTACCCACCGACAGCACTATGCCAATGTAGTTGAGAAGGGGAAATATGTTCTTCACCTCTGGGTAAGTCAACACTGCAGCCTTTTGCTTAGTTTGCCTTTGGGCTTTTGTGCTTTTGGCAGTGGCCGGAGAAAGGTAACGCTGTGAGTTAAGAAGCTATGCTCTTATGACTGCTGCTCTCTGCTTTCCACGAAGAGTCAGTAGAGACAGATCATTTTCTTACAATCACTTGCTGACTACAGTCACTGAAAAAAAGAGGTTGTATGAGTAGAAACTACAGCCATAAAAAAAAATTACTGAGACTCAATGCCATCTTCCCCAACACAGTTGGAGGAAGGCAGTAATGTAACCTGATCTAATCTGAGAAAGTGTGAATCAAATGTTTAGTGCATTGATTGCCCCAAACAGACTTTAATGCTGGTACTGCTAGTGTAGAAAATGCAAGAACAAACAAGAAAAAAATGTATGTAAAAATGAAGAGCACATTTTAAGAGAGCTGTTTCCACTCTGTCTGCTCTCTCCCTGTATCAACACTGCATGTCAATCTCTGCACACCCCACTCTGAGGAAGAAAATAGAGTTGTTAGATCTCATTGCAGAATGCAACCTGGGAAAAAAATTACAGTATTAGTACATACAGCCAAATCACTTTAATATATACCTTGACACAGACTCTCTAGTGAAAGACCATTCTTTTTATTGGGAGTTAATGAGATATTTGTGTGCATGTGCAAAGACAGAATTAAGACCTTGGGTATGCATTACATATTAAGTCTTGATCTCTCAGATCTGTGAATCAACAGTATCTTCAGACTGACTTGATCAGATCGTTCAGTGACCTAAACCAGGGATCTTCTCTGTCTTTGCAATGGTGTTTACAAGGGTAGAATTTCTGTATATGCTTATTTTACCATATTTGCTACAATTGACCTAATACCTAAATGCCAACATTAAGATTCTTTCTGCAAGATATTTGCAGTCAGGAAAATCTCTTGTGTCATGAAAGGGATTTCTGAAGTGGACAAAGATATAATGAACATAGATAAGCTTTTGTGAGATCAACTTTTATTTACTGCTTAGAAAATTTGAATATGTTCCTGAGGGATGTTTTTTATTTAGATGAGAATTTATATCATAACTTCAATTATTCCAACCCAGCTCAACTCTGAAGTCTTTATAATATAAGGGATGGGTATTTTTTTTATTTTACTCTGCATACGGTGTTCTCAAGCCTGTAATTTGCCAAATGCTACACTAGAGTAGAGGAATATATAATAACTCTTCATGTATTTCAGACTTTAGCTTAATAAATATTTCTGCAAGCAAATAAAAGCCAATAATCAAGTCTTTTATTTGCATTTCTTGTTTTCACAAATTCCGGTTCTATAAAAACTAGCAAGGTAAACTCTTGGCCCCTGGAAATTGATGGGAAAATTTCCATTAAATTGTGTGCCCTAACATTGCAGAAGCTTTATCTGTTTAAAATTAACTATAAAATTTTAAAGCATTCAGTAGTGATGTAGTACATTCTTTTTCTTCTGTTTTGAGTTTCCTTTCCTTCTTTTTTTTTTTTTTTTTTAAACTATGTAGTGCTAAATGTAAGTTTTCGTTAAACAGAGATATTTTTACATTGCAAAGTAGACAAAAGATGTTAGAGGTGAAATATGCAACTTGAGTAGAACCTCCAGGACTCAAAAGTGGTCTAGGATCTTCAGTTCCCACAGGTCCCACTGAAAATCACTGGAGACTTCTGAAGATAAGTGTTCATGCCATTTGATATTAGGTACCCTACTGAAGAACCTTAATGTAATGCTTTTAATTCCCCATATAAGCAATAGAGTGAAAATAGGCCCCTCTAGAGGGTAATTTGTTCCACTTAATGACTGCGTTACTTTCGAGGAGGGGCCAATCTCTCTTCTTTGGCTACAGGAGAACTCAGGAGAGTACAGTCTTAAATTAAGCACTCTTGTTAGACTCTAACCTAGGTGGCAGACAGGTTTTGTCATCATAGCTGTATTATAATAACTAGTTGGAAGGAGCAGGACCCTAGATTGACTCAAGAATCCTGAAAAAACTCCCGCTATAGTGATAGCTTTTCTGGGAAAATGATGCTTTTGATGTGATTCCTTCTTTGGTGGTGCAAATGGTTTGTTCTACAGCCAGAAGTTCTGTTTTCCTAACATAAACTGAATCCGTTCTGGGAGTATCTTTCTGTCATCATATTAGGCACAGATTTACTGAGCAGGGAGAGGGACTGTAAGCCACCTTTTTACCTGCTCCTGGTAGCAGCGTTTCAGTTTTGTTCCCGTTCAGGCATACCTGCACAACTTCTTTCACAGCACAGCTGGATTCAGCCTTATAGTATAGCATCCTCCTTGCATGGGTGGAATAGTGGTAGCCTGCATATGGCCGTAGTGTTTTTTAAATTTTACTTTGTTGTGAGGCTGCTTAGCAACTAGTACAGGCTTGACTACATTATGCAGCCATATTGCACGACCTTGCTGTGGAACTGTCTAGCATGTAAATGTTGAAAATGGACCAGATCACAAGTATGCTACTGCCATGTTCTCAGTACCATGAGGGTCCACTTCTGCCTAAATGAAAAATAGTGCTAACTGAAAATAATCTTTAAGGTGTGATTTTGCAGTCTGTCTGTCTTTGAGTTGCGGGTTTACACAAACCAAAAGGCTTTTTGTCCGTTCTTCTTTCAAGAAATCTGGCCTCTACTTTAGGAGTGGTTCATATGCAGTCCAATATGATTATTTCAGTTGGTTTTAGTAATATTTAGTATGTGTTCTAGTTATTACTGGGTATGAATAATACATGGCACTAAGTTACTTCATCAATACATCTGAAACTTTTGGATTGGCATTCTACAGCAATAACTGTTTAACAATATCACATATACAATACACAACATTTTACTTCTCAGGCAAGCTTTGCTTCAGTCAGGGTTTATGTGTCACTTTAGCACTCATTATCGGATACTCAGACAATGTCTAAATTGCAGAAATGAATTGAAATCCCCTTGTGGAAAACTTAATTTACTATAAGAGTTAGGCCGTTTTCGATAAAAGGAAGAATTTATGGTCAAACATACCCCCCAAAAGACCTGGTGAAGTCTGGTTTCTCTAGGACACTGAAAATATACTCTCTGTTGGAAAGAGAAAGGAAGGCAATGGACATTTTTTGTGCTTTTTTGTATCATGCACAAGATGAAAAAAAATTAACTACTTTTGTTTCTAAATGCTTGAAGCTTTACATAGCACAAGTGTATGAGAAGGCAAAACTTTTGATGCTTTTAGGGCATGCTACAAGGGAGCTGCACTGGAACATGTGGATGATCTAGCAGTCAATGACTTTACCTTTCCAGAATGCCGGATACTTTTCAGTAACCAAGAACTGTTTATACAATCAGGCTTCATCACAGGGGAATGATGCAGACCATCCTGCTGCTCTGAACTCTATGTACGTTTGGTATGCAGTTACAAGAGATGAGTCAGTGAAAAAAATAGGTGCTGCTCCCAAGAGATACTGGGATTTAACGATATTTTTGCCTCTCAACAATACATTTTTAAAAAGGTTTCCAGCTTGCCAGATTCCCAAATTTAAGTGATGAAGTTACTGAAGACAGTTGTCATTTCTTATTGCTCAGACACAAAAGAAATGTTCTAGCTACTCAGTGACTTTTTTTTTTCTTCAGAAACTTTGTTCATTATAGGGACATAAATGTTTTTATGTGAGTAATATTGCCTGAATATTCTATGTATCTTACTCTGTCAGCCATCTCCTTACCTTACATTTCCTCCAGAACTAAGGTAACAGAGAACTAGTATATATTTCGAGGGAAAATCTTATATTATAACTCTCTCTTTACATGTATTCTAGGCAACTGTTGTAACTATTTGCTGTAAATGAAAACATGCAAGTTTTATCATAAAGATAGTTTAGAGAAATTCTTGGACTCATAACTACCATTGTAGATGGGATTTTTCCTTTGACAAAAGTTGGAATTTTAGTATTGACTTTCAGATAAAGATAGGCCTGGCCAAACATTCGTTCTTTTGTTAGATTTTTTTTTTTCTTTCTAAATATGGGAAAAGTCCTATGAAAATTATTCCTGCACAGAAGAAATTAAGCAAGGCATAAGGTCGGTTGGTGCTATTATGTCAAAGTTCTTTCTTTAACAAGGAACATCAGATAACTATCTGTTATTTCTTTCACATTTTTAAATTTCTTGGACAGCCAGGACAAAATAACTAATAGCCTTGGAAATACTGGTTGGAGAGAGCAAGTCGAAAGGGTTATGCCTTAATAATGCTATTTTACACACTTCCAGTTGCTCTTTGTGATGTAACTTTGGGTAAGACTAAATCTCTGAATGTGGAAACCTGAAAGGGGGGTTTCATGGCCATAATAGTCTCCTTTTACACACCTGCAAGCAAAACTGCCCTTAGGCATTGCTGTTTCTGAGTGCAGTTGGGGATATAAAGACACTAGGACAACCCAGAGGTCAGAGCACGCTCTTAACTGCGTTGCCACGCCTGTAGTGGCCCAGGCAGTCTTCTGAGCCTCCAGGTTGCCAGGGTGTCACTCTGGTGACAACACCATGCAGAAACAACAGGCTTTCAGGTATACCACCGTGGAAAACTGGTCACCTGAGTATTCAGTGTCCTAGAATTCAGAACCCTCTTGAGGTCTGAGATGCCAATTAGAAATGGAGATCATGTAGAGGTTAGAAATGGAAGTAGACAAACAAGCATCCCAGCATTAAGTTTGTATCTGAGCCTTGTACCTTTCAGAGTGTGGGTGAAGTAGGAGGCAGAGATTGCTCTTTTAATAAATTACTTCACTGTACTGCAATTTAATGAAATAACAGCTTTATGGCTGGGAGTTGTTACCTTCTGTTGTGTCTGTAATGATGTTAAATTTGAAGCAAAGTTGTGTAGATGTGTGGGGCACACATGAGGTGTGCAGTTAGCTGTCCTCAGTGATTAGCCACCTTAAGGAGACAATTGGCAAGAAACTAGTAAAATAATGATGCAAATGCAATATGTTTAGCACCTTAGCTTTTTCCAGGTTGGGATTTCTCTTAATTGGGGTGCTAGTTTGTGTATTTGAATCCTGCCATCAGAATATGCTGACTGGGAAGTGAATCCGAAGCCTATGGTCTCTTTCCTGTCTCCTGTTGTACCATGCTGAGGGAGGTAACTTTGAGGATGTCAACTGACAGGTCCATAATCAAAGCAAATTGCGAGCTCAGAAGACTAAAATCAGAGTTTGGAATTCAGACACTTTTTAAAAACCACAAAGCCTTGCACTTGGTTCATTGTCCTTCCCAAAACCACGCCCACATACCTGCTATCTGTAATGAACATCCAAGCCCCTAGTTATCTCAGCTAGCACTCTGCAGAGAAGAGTGATTTTTGGATGTTTATTTCTTTTTTAATGAACATATACCCTAACCTGTATGAGCGTACTCATGATTATGCAGTCAGGGAAGCACAGCAGTACTTTGTGGCTGCTAGTTTTGGAATCATGCCAAGGCAATCAAGTTTTCGGTTAAGGAGTTCAGGAAAGTAAACCAGCCTCATAACAAACATTATTTCAGTCATGAAAAGCAGTCAGAGTGATAGAATTCTTCATCTAAGTCCCAGAAGGAACCTCAGTATGCTTTGCTCCAGCACCTGACTTTCAACATTGGCTGGGAACACAGAAACATACTACTAGTGTGGCTCCTGTATTGAGGAAGGTCCTGTTCCATTTTAACAGGGTGGTACTTGGCTAAGAATTATGCGTCAGAAAATTAGCATTTAAATATGTGTAAATCTGAACTATAGTATTAGTCTCCAAAGGCAGCAATGAATAAACAAAACTTCAAGTATTTAGTTCCATCTCCCCCTCAGCTCACCATTCTTATAATGAATATACTGTATTCAGCCCGTCTGTAAGTAACATTACCAGAAGGTAGGAGAGAGACTGCCTAGCAACCCACAGAAATCCCAAAGAGAGGTGGAAAGGAAGTGGTTTCCATGTAATTATTCACTTCTACAAAAGCTGTTGTCAGGTAGACACTAGAAACATAGCTGTTTCATTATTCGCCTAACCTACTTTTAATCTTTTGAGAATCATTAGCATTAAAGAGAGGGGAAAAAAGAGCTTAATTCAGCCATTTTCTGCCTGGCCGTTTAAGTTGTGTTTTCCTGCTCTAATGAAGGCTCTGCTTTCAGAAGCTATGTTGTTTAAAAACCCCTGGGTAGTAAACTTCAAAAACAATCTGAGTCCTGTATCCAAAACTCAACATTTTTTTGCTGCTCCTCCACAATAAACAGTTCATATTTTGTTTTGATTTAGCTTCCCATTTAATGACATTTCCCATTGAGTTGAGAGAGTAACAAGATAATTTTTTTTTTTTTTTTTTTTTTTTTTTTTCCCCTTGTTTTTCCAGGAAGGCATTTGGAGACAGGGGCCAGGGGCTAAAGATCTTATTTACGTTAGGTAACACAGTTGGTGCCAGCATGCTTGGGTTTTTTTTCACAGGGACTCCAGCTTTGCCTTCAGCCACAATGCCTCCAAGGCATCGTGGAGGCTGCATGGAGATAACGGAGAAACATTTTAGTACTATTCTTGCTGTCTGGATAAGCCTAGAGTAGGCTTCACTTATGAAACATCATGCTAAACTCTTTTACGGTGATGACTGAACAAACAGTTGCGGCTTTCAAGTAGCCCGAGGATAGGCACATTTTCAATGAATAGTCTTTGATTTATATCCTTATTTTTTCTGTGTCACAGTTCTACCCTAAATTCAATAAATGTAGATTTGATAATTTTAGACACTGAAAGTTTTCTTTTGAAGGAGTATATTTAATCAAATATAAGTGTATTGAAAGTACGTTGAACTACTTTTGAAAGTATATTTGTTGAGGCAGTGACGTTCAGAATGGTTTATTGTGAAGGTCATCATGTAGTTCACAGAAGCTTTAAACTGTGTTTTTAGTTAGAGTAATATTCTACTCAGAAAAGTTACTTTAAAATTGCTTTGCAACAGTCTGATATGCTCCCTGGTGATTCCAAGATTTCAGTTGCAAGTGGAAAGCTGTATTTTTCTAGTCAGCAAAAAGCTTTTCATTGTGACCCCTGGGATTAACTAGTTTAATTTTGTGAAATATCTTTTTGTCTGATTTCTAAATAAATGTATCTTTTTTGAAGTAACTGTTGAAAAAAGTTTTAGATTTTTTTTAAAAAATAAGCATATACCAAGATTAGAAAATCAATCTTTTTTGCTATTTTATAGTCAAAATGAGAACTATGCACTTGCAGTAACTGGTTAATTATGTGGGAAAATTAACATAGTAAAGTTTATTCTTCCCTGTTTGATTTTTCTCTGCAAGATTCATAGGAATAGGAGATGTTATCAGTGTACTGCTAGTCAGAAAAAGAGCAGAATGCATGCCAGGAATGGATTTATTCACTTTGAATGTCTGCATCTTCTAAGTGTTAGGGTTGTTTCTGAGAATAGAAGAGTACTTTGAACCGAAGTATGTATTTTGCACAGTTGCATAGCACAGACGTTCAGCTGATGTCTTATCTGCTATTGAAGAAAAATGTTCAGTTGATTAGGGCAGAGTGACTAGAGAATAAATGAAAACTGGTTCATTTTCTTTTTCATGCCTTTGAACACAGATTTTAGTTGATGGCAGTGACTTGTCCAGAGTATAACCTTTTGCCCTTTTTGCAACAGGGTCTAAGACCACTGCATGTTCTTGCTTACTGTGGCCTCCAGGGCAGATGAAGGTGCTTCGGCCTCTTCTCCATCCTTTTGACAAAGTGTTCTGCTTTGAAACTGAAAATATCCAAATTTAATCTCTGTCTGTCTTTTCTGGTGGGGTGTCCTGTGAATGTGTATCGTCATTCATCTTGGTTAGCATATAAGGAACATAGGAAGTTCAACCCCATGCCCCAGACCCCACGCATATACCTGTTGCTTTTCTTCCAGTGTATATGTATGCAGCCTTCCTACAGCAGTCTACTTATTGTCTTGGTGCTCTCTCCCGATATTGTCAACTGTGATACACTATGCCAAACATAATAGTTGGCGATGTAGTTGAATGTTCTTCATAATGAGAAAGCTGGAAAAAGATTACTTTAATTGGAATAAGATCAGAGGTAAAATGCTCAGTCCTCCGCTACTGCCTATTTTGTCATTTTTCTTAGAATATACATTCATATATACATAAAAATGTAATGTGTAGCAGAGGAATGTAGTAAATAGTAATTTAAGAAAAGTTCCAGGAATGACTTTTACAGTTGCACGTTACCCTACGCTCTGTTTTTTGGGGGTTTTACGTCAGAAATTATTAGATCTATTCTGGCCTGTTGTAGCAGTGCTTGGGGCTGTAGTTGGCATCACCGAAGGCAGTCCCTTAAACACTTTTATCTAATTTGGGTGGGAGGAAGGAAGCCTGTGTTAGGGCCACAGCTGGCAAATTCTTTTGAAATGGTTTGATTTTCCAAAAGCCTCTATTAGTGCTCATAATTAAACATGTTGTTAATTCCCGCCTGTCTGACAGGGGTACTCTTTAAGCGCAGATGCTACTTCAAGATTAAGACCTAACGTTTTATAGCTTCTTACAGTCCTGTCATGTCTAAACCTGTATGATAATGTAAGAATGTACAGTAGTTTTTGAAAGGCAAAGCTATGATTTTTATCCTGGCCACCCTGTGTGAGTTCCATGACTGGTTTTCAGTATCTGTTTGCTGTCCATCTTCTCTTTTTTTTTTTGCTGCTGCATATGGATTTTGGTTTTTTTTTTTTTTCTGATCTTCGTTTAGTCCTCTCATTGTGGCCTCCTCCATCTATTGAATTCGCCTACCTTTTACAGTACATGAAATACCCGGATAGCTTGACTGACTCCCAGGCGACTTGGACGTAAACCGTGCTTTGCAACCATAGACTCACAAAGGACGTGCTTTAGAAGCCAACTTGAAAATGCTAAACCTTGTGGTATAGAACAGGTAGAGATGTTCTGTAGCTGACATGAATTGTTGACTTCTTCCACACACTCACAACATATTGTGAGAGATACTGGTACACGAACATCAAATCTATCATGATGTGTAGGACTTAAACTCTAGTAATGCTCCTATTTAAGTCTCTTTGGCAACAGGTTGCTTTATTCAGACGTTCTTGCCATTGTAAAAATCTGCAACTATTCTGTGCTTTTATCCTGAAATTTCATTTATTATATCCTTGACAGCAAAGGCTTTATTTTTAAAATTCTTAATTGAAACCAAAGGCAAACTGCTTTTTAAAATATAGACACTGCTGAGATTCATCAAAAAGTAATGAATAATTTGAATTAAAAGAAAACTCCAAAGTGATTGCTCATTCTCTGATAACAAAATGGAAAATAAATTACTATTAGCATTTGGAACATCATGTTTTTAAAAGTGAGCGCAACATTTAACTGGTCTATGAGATCTCCCATATTCTCAGATAGTGCTTCATTATGAAATTGCCATAAGCTACACTGTGGTTAAGGATGCTTTAAGCTTTGCAGCTGAAGTGGGTGTTCAGTCACGCTGTTAAGAATGAAAAATGTGTATATTTATGAAACTACACCACTGGGATGCATATTTCAGCCAGTACTCAGACACTACTGTGAAATGAATTCCCTTGATTTTGATAGAAATACTCAAGGAAGCAAACTTAAGTGTGTGGGTACAAATATTAGCAGCCCAAACAGATCTAGACTGTGGGAAAGGTCATGGAAAGACATGTAAACAATATATATATTTCATTTAATGGAAGAATCCTCATAGTGCTTGATTATTCTTCTAGTTCTGTATGGAGAAACATGGATGTTGCAGTTCTTTTAGATCAGCCATTACATTGAAAACTCTCTAAACTGTTTCTCGAACCAAATTATGACAATGGTTTGGTACCATTAAGAAATCTGTAAAATACAATTTAGAAGATTGCAAAAAGCGAAAAGGCAACGTTGTGTGTCTTTACATACACGAATCTCTCTGAAACTGTAATACACAGGCACCTAAAGCCTACATGTAAGTCCAGACTAGCATCAAGATCCCATAGCTACTCCCTCAACATCTTTGTTGATTCTGTGAGTTCAGAGAGTAGTACCATCGGGAGGAAATCGTGACAACTCTCCTGCGACAGGTCAGCTACAGCTCTTAGGTTACAGCCAGTTGTAATGACATTGACAATGCTGTTTTCCTGTTTGGTATAGAGCCACGAGCCTTACTCTATTGTAGCTTTATTCATTCCTGCTACTTTTCTTTGTGTGTAATTAGGCACATATTTAGTTGTCTAGACGCTGCCTGCTCTTTAGAGCTTTTATGGGTTTTTTTTGGGTGTAAGTTCCATTGTATCTTTCAGGCCTATATATGGCCTTTCTTACCTAATGACACAGTGACAGTAGCACTAGTGTCACACAGTTATTCTCATTTGTGACTTAAAGTAGAAAAAAAAATCACCCTGCAATCACAGTATATCTGTGAACCAACAGTTAGAAGGCTGCTGTTACTGTGTGCAGGATGCTGTGAGGATGTGCACGTACACACAGAGCTGAGCGTAGAGATGGACATTTGAACAAGGACTAAGTATAGGAAGCGATTGAGGTGATTTAGTGCTGCACTGGGCTGTTTCTAAAAAAATTGTGTTCTCTTCTGGTTGCTTTTCCCATTCTTACCATTATTTGAACAGCAGACTAAAAAATTAAACCAAGAGCTTGTCTACCCAGCCCACAGACTTGATCCTCACAGGCAGAGGCAATGTAGGCTGACCAGGTCCTGTGTTCTGCCCGGGCCCAGGCACGGAGGTGTGAGATGCCTGGCTGTGGATTGGATTTGAACATATTACCTGCCATGAACCTAATTTCCAAGTATCACATTTTTAACAAACTCCTCTCACTTCTGCTCAAAATGTCTTCAACATGCATTTTAGGCATCTTGTGTTTTTCCGTTAGACTAATATGCAGAGACATGCACAACAAGACAGAATAGTGAAATTTCATTAATAGCTTCTTAGCTGAGGTATAAAATGAAACTTTTCAGGTGAAAACATTTTTTCCTTTTTTTTTTTTTTTTAAAGTACATCTCTTTTAGGAGGATTAGACTGAAAATAGCTACTTCATTTTCTCATGTTCCCCAGACATGAAACAATTTTACACCTTTTCAGTTACCTTCAGCTATTTGTCATGATTCCAAAAGCCTGTGGAAGTGCCAGTTAAAGTCAGTTTATCCTGGGAGATGTTTCCTGCAGTTACAGGAAGGTTCCATAATAGCTGCATAGTAGTATTTGCTTTGCTTTATGACCAGGAAAGGACTTCTGGAATGAGGTATGACCTTAAGTGGTGAACAACATGCTCCCAATTATTTGATACATGGAAATGATATGGAGTAGAAGGGCAGGGGCTCCCTCCTGAGAAAGGCTGCTGCGGAAATCCCCGTAGATCCTGATCGTTGTGGTTTCCCCATCCCAGCACAGGGAGTATGTCAGTATTCCTGTGCAGACCCTTTTGGGAAGACATGAGTTCACATGACGTGTGCTCTGAAGCAGTTAGGAGCTTGCTGTGTCTCCACTGTGAGTCTGCTGAATGCAAACCACAGGTAACACATAACCCTACGTGCTACATGAGACTGTCACAATATGTGCTACACATTTCTTGTAAGGCAGCAGTAAGTACTGAGACATAGCAGCACTGGTTCTATATATGGAGGTATTGTTCCCCCACTGCCTAAACTGTGTGCTTATATTTTTTGTAACTCCATCATGAATCTATACAGAGAGTACAGAAAGAAAAGGGAAGGTACAAAGTTGGAGAAAACCCTGGAATTTAATTATAGTCCTTCAGGTGAGCAAGGTTCATTTTTATTCCATGCGTTATGGAAATAATAAACGTCAACATAAAACAGGTTTTCCCCAAGGTCTCTGGTTTATTCAGGTACAGCATCAACAAAGCTCATTTCAGGACAGTTATGCAATTTTTTGCTTTATCCTTTTCACTCATTGCTTGGCCCTGTAAACATACTGCATAACGTTCAGACCTTGACCATCACTAAAAATGGCTCAGCCTCTCAAAGTGACTTATTGCTGCACTGTCCATGTGCTTCATAAACTTCAATTAGTTTGTTTTCAATGTATAGCATGATGCCATCTTACTGATGTAAAGAGATAGAGAGAGAGACTAAAATGAGAGGCTCTCGTTCATTTTGGGATTTTCAATTTGAAGTTAGTTGACCTGGCTTTTTATACTGTAGTTTTTTTACTTATTGTATACATGGCTTCCATTCACCTCGGTTGCAGCAGTGAACACTCAGTAATTTTGTACTTCACTTTGGACACCCATTAGAGGATACCAACTTAATGAACATTTGAGAAAGAGTTGGTTTAAGTGATTTATGGACATAATGTCACATAGAAACGTTATGGCAGAGACGGGAAAAGAATCCAATTCTCCAGAGCAGTATTCTGTTGTCTTTACAACAGCACATTCCCTTTCCTTCTTTAACCTTCTGCATTAATTACATGTGCTACAATCATGGCAACAAAAGAGGCAAGGGATCCTCCAGACAACAGGATCTTCTGTTTGACTAGCTCAATTTATCTTCCTGGGCATAGAGAGATGAATGGTCATGTAAGTGAAGATGTTGTCCTAGACCTACACACAAGAAGGCCAAATTAAGGTTATCCAGGCAGACTTCATATCTGGGTGTTGCTAGCTTTTGTGAGGTGGACTTCACAAAACATCACATTCCATTTTTAGTAAAAAATGTTCTTGTCTATTTTTTTTTGTGGAATTGTGTTTGTACCAACATAAGTTAGTTAACAGCAGGACACAGCAGAGACCACTGCTTGTGAGCTAATGCTATGAATCAGGAAAGCTGTGAAGTGTGGGAAAGCCTCAATGTGGAGATCAAGGCACAAACGGTCCTGCTGTTCCCCTTCCCACTCCAAAAATGGAAAGTGGAGAGACTCACAGTCTTTCACTGTCATGCGTCATTTCTACTTGGAGAATGCAGGCAGCACCACAGAGTTTGAGGCTTGTTTACTTTGCCTTTTCCCCTTTTGGAACAGAGCTTCATCACATGGGCTCATTGAACAGCCACTTCTTCCTAGCCAGCAAGAATTATTTCTGCACAGGAGCCAAAGCACTATTTGTGCTGCTGTATTCTGAGTTAGTGCTTGCGTTCTAGTTCGCCCATACTGTCACTAATGTAGCACTGGGCCTAGCATGTCTAGAAAATGGCTGTAACATGGGTGCAAAAACATAAGCACGGCAGATATAAAGGTTCTGTCCTGTGGCACTTGGATTTTTTTAAATATTAGGGTATAATAAACAAAGGTTTTGTGCTTTAATTTTGATTTTGTTTTGGCATGGAAACATTTTAAATATGAGCTGAAAAAAAGTAAGAAAAAATGCTTAGTTCCATCTTTTAAAGTAGGAGCTAATAGACAACTATAATATGTTTTTAGTCCCCAATTTATGAATGCGTACTACTGAATTGGCTTAATTATCACTAACCAAAGGATTTTCAAGGTACAAAGTTTATAAAGCATGGACAGGATGTTCTCTGGTGTGGGTCCTTTCCTCTGGAATTTACTCATGCAAGAAACTTATCAACCCCCATCTCATTTAGGAAAAAATGTACTCTTGTCCCAGCCTTTCACCAGCTGCTGGCTCCAGAGCCCTTGGTTTGCAGCTTACTGGCAGTGCTTTCTTTGTCTCTGTCCTCCGAATTTCATTGTCCTGCAGAATTGTGCTACATTCATTCTATGTACTTAGAAAATGTTTCAACTTCTAGTCTAAGCCAGACATTGCAAATTCAGCACTCTCAGACATAATTTATAATGCTTTTGTTGCTGTAAGCCAGAAGCATGACACGTGGATATTTGTGAATGGTATCAACAAGAGCCCATCTGTTTGCACTAGAAGTTTTAATGAGAACAACTTCCCCTGAGGTACGGTTTATGAATGACTAAGACTGGGTGTGACTTAGGCTAGTAAACAGTTTGTGTACCTCAACAAGTTATCAAACCAGAAATAAGTACTGCAGTCTGATGCTAAATGTTAAATGGTCACTAGCTGTAGGGGCAAGAATATGAAGAACTGATCTGTAATATCAACTGCATGGCTTTAAAATGTTGACATGTCTAGGCTTGCGACGGAATACCACAGAGTTAGTGCATTTCTCATGTTTTTCCAGCTCTCAAAATCTACTTGTGGTTTCTAAATTCATTTCCCTATTTGCCACTGCCTTGATCAGTTGTAGATGTTTTTGCCATTTCAGAAACCTGAAATTGAAATAATGGTCATCACAAATTAAATGTCACTGGTTCTCTGAGTATACAACCCAAAAGATGCTACACTGATACAATTATTCCATTCAGGAAATAAAATTACTTCCTCCTTTCTGTTTAAACATTAGCCATAAGTTCTGATGGAATTTCTAGACGGATGTCATATAGTGTACCAAAACCAAAGGGCTCTTCAATCTGATTCAACTTTTATAGAATATGTGAACATTTGCTTGCAGAACATGTTTCTCATAAAATATTTGCCACTTCTTATGTTGAAGCACTGGCAAACGTCATGGTCTTTAGAGGAGAATTGTTTTCTTTGAAGGAAATAATATCACTTATGACTAGAATTTTGTCTGCTTTTCGAAGTACATAGGACCTCCAGAGGGATGTGCTCTCTGCTCCTCTTCTCAAACAGCTCTGGATGTTCTCACTTCAGAGTACAATTCTTCTTTGCCCCCGTTTCCACTAGGACTTGCTGTCCAAGGAATAATCAGACTTCTGTAGAGCTGGCATATGCCAACAGGAAAGGCTAGTGCTCATCTAAGTGCTAGACAATGCACTGCAACAATACATTATGCAAAAACTGAAATAGAAGGAAACGGCAGGTTCTAAATGTGGTGATCCAGTTTCCTAGCTTTTGTTTATGCTTCAGAAGACCGTGCATTGTCAGTTGACCTATGCTACTTAGAGTTTTTTGGGAGCTTCTGATCTTGTTAAAGAGCCTGTCTGTCAAAAGGCTTTCTCTGTGTAGTTTTTTCCTTACCAAGTGGTGAAACTTTGAGATATAATCAGCTGTATCTTATTCAATATGACAGCAATGAAACCATTTAAGCCACTGATGCAAATCAAATGTGATCTTAATGTTATTCCTAAACAGAAACACTCACAGCAACTCCGGAGACAAAGGTCTCATTGATCACATGTAAAACAAATATATCCCCTTCATATATTTATGAGTATTTGATTACTATTATTAGTCGTGAAATCATTACCTGCATTACCTCTTCCCTGCCTCAAACCTAGAGTAGCTAATGGCTACACAGCTATTGCCTCTGCTTATCAGTCAGTGTTTTCTTGCTTCTCTGAAAAGCACTTTGGTTGCTCTGCTTTCAAAGAAAATCTTACAGTGATCATTTATCCCAGAAAACCAGGAGTTGGAATTTATTGGACTGGAAATACTCAGCTGTGTAGATGTGGCTTCCTTACATTGGTCTCATGGCAAAATCAGGAGTTAAAAGAGTATATTCACCTCCAATAATAACACACCCAGGCTTTAGTCGGATGAAATGAACTGGTTTATTGGAGTATTTTTAAAGTAAAAAAAAAATTGCCTGTTATATTAATGTTCTGATCTTGCTTTGAAGAGAATAATCTCATTGTGTCAGCTCGTGCATCTTTTTTGTCTTTTCTCTGATTTAGAATTTAGTATTTGTATCACTTTAGGATATAAATCTTACCATAATGGTGTTATAAAGCTACTTACTTGCTAAGACCTATAGAACTTTTATTTGTTAATTGCACAGTGACCAGAACAACCATGTCCTGGTGCCTAATTGGGGCCATTAAGTATTGCTAAAAAAACCCCACCTCTCCCTGGATAAGTTGTCTCTTCTCTTTCCCCAGCTTAATTTGTATGTTATCTATGAATAGCATATTTTGTCTTTAGACTATTTTTTCACATTAAATTTTAAAATTTTATTAAATAATTATCAAGTGAGTATTATATAAATGTAGATGATTCTATTTAGGTTGTGATTACTAACACCTTATAATGTTAATAAAACCATTAAAGCATTTATACTGGGTGAGGTTCTTCTCCAGAAATACTGTCTCTGTTTCTGCTAGATTAGGTCAAACCTTTAAAGACCAGCTGTTACTCCTTGTTTATACCACTGGGAAGGAAAGGGGAATTTAACTCCCAGCATGTTTGGTTTTTTTTAGCGTTGTGACTTATAAAAGCTTTGCCAGACACTACTACCCTGTACAGTTGCCTCTGCAAATTTGCAGTCAATATATGCATAAAGGTGATTCCTTCTTGACTTTCTTAACCACTCCATGTTTTTTGTCTTCAGGTGTGGGTGGATGCCGGTACACAGATATTTTTCTCTTACGCAATCTGTTTGGGGTGCTTGACAGCCCTGGGAAGTTACAACAACTATAATAATAACTGCTACAGGTAATACTTTCCACACTTTATTTTTTCATTTAGTTTCAGTCATGGAAGTGTCTACATACTTAACTTCACTCAGAAGTACTTCCCTTTTCATGTAGCTACTTGGGTGAATTATAAGCACATCCACCTGTTTTTGTAGAACACGGATCTATAATGTTTTTTATAATTGTTTCAGAAGAACTCGTTTCCAAAATTTGGTATTTTCATCCCTTTTGATCATATCTGACCCTTGCACAGCCACAAAACACTCAGTATACACATGTGTATACACAATTGCATGTATAATATACTGAATTTCATACACGTATAATTGCATATGTGTGCAATATTTGATTGTATAATGTATATCTGCTTTAAAAAAAAATCCTACAAAAAATTATTGTTGAAACTCACCTGAGTTTGATCTATGCTCCGAATGTCATTTTTTCCCATAGTTTACTGGCTCCTAGCTAGAGCACAGCAGAAATGGACAACATTTCGTTGCTTATCTTTTCAGAAATCAGTAAGGAATTTGCTAAGGATTTCAGTAGTTTTTAATCTTTCCTGAATCAATGTCAAAAGGATATGACACAGACAAAATCCTCATTCCATTTTACTGGCATGGCAGGAATATGAGCACTACTTTTTTCTTCTGGCATCAGTAGTTAGTGCATTAGTTTTACTAGTATTCAACAGCCTTTCATACAAGACAGTAAATGACAGTTCGATTGTATTGACTCCATTATAATCTCCAGACAGAGAATTAAAATTTCATTTTTCTGTAAAGGAAATAATACAGTCCAAAAGCAAAAGAACCCCAAACACACCACCCGCAAATGTCCCAAAGTGTAAGTATTTAAATTCTAAATTATAGTTTTAATTGGAAAGTTCAGGAGACAGTTTTAGGAAATGCCGCCTTCTTTCAATGCCTTAGCAACAATTTGCTTTGCTGTCAGAGAACACCAAACAGTAGGACCCTTCAGACAGAGAGGGAACTGGGATACTGGAAACCACAGAGACGCAAATGTATCCACCAGCTGAGTGTCTGCAAAGCTATCCAGCAGCAGTTGAGGGTACTTGGCCATCTAAACATGCAAAGTAACTCAGCAGCGACATAAGTTACTCTTTGCTTGGCCAAAATGCCAAAAGTTTAGCTGCATAAAGTAGTGTGAGTCCCTGCGAATCCTCAGCACCGGCTGACATTACGTTCAGAATAATGATAAAGATGCTGCAGCAGAGGGTAATGAATGCCCCTACGGAACAGTGGGCAATGGAAGTTTTCTGTAATTAGCATAAGTGAGGCTTTAATAAAGACACTAGCCATTTTCTCTTATTTAATTTTATTTCTTTCCAGTTGCATTCCATCTAGAAACTATTCTGTCACTGCCTCAAGGACTGCAATAATCTTTTACTACGGTTTTGTAACTCACTACAAAAAGCAGGAATTTTGATGTATGATCAGAGACCTTATGTAATTTTCCTTCTTTTCTTCTGACCATAGCAGCATGGCTTGTAAAAACCATCAGCACCTCTCTTGTAGAGCTCTTGAGCAAGATGCTGCAACAGAATGCTTTTTCCTGAATCCAAGCTTCACAATTCCTCTAACTAAATGTTTTCACAAATTTCCTGAAGAGGACAGATGTTATTGTATCCTCAAGTATGATTCTGGAGAAATCTGAGGAAAGGAGTAGGACAGAAGTTAACTGCAGAAAGCAGATGAGTTAAACAGGGCTGTTAACAGAGCAAGACATACAAAGCAGCTACGCAGTGGAAAGCAGAATCAAATTTGTATTCTAAATAGTACTTAAAAAGAAAAAAGAAATCAAGGTATGGACTTGCCCCTTGCAATACCCACAGTGTGTTGTCTGATTGCAACATCTACTTCCATTCTTTATTGCACATTGTTTTACTAAATTTCTTTTTCCAAGGGACAGTTGAAGTGGAAAATGATGACATGAGTTATTAACTTTAGTGGGAAATGGGAAAATTTAAACTGCACGTGGGTTTTTTTATTAGCAACCTGATCTAATTCATTAACATTGTAAATGAATTGCAAAGAAGTCACTTCACATCTTTGAATAGGAAATGAATTTTTATTGTCCTTACTTATCTTTCATTGTAATACATCAATACAGATCCCCCCTTATATCAAAAGTGGCTCCTACGAAAAGATGAAAGTAATGGCAGTACCATCAGCAGGCAATGTTTTTCCCATAGAAATTGAAGAATGGTGTACTGATGTTTCCTCTAATTTTTAGCAAGCTAAGGATTCCTAATCCATTCAGACCTTCTTAAGGGATGGATTAACTTCAGGCAACGTCAGCAGGCAGAGGAGGAAAATGTTCTTGTTCCTGCCTCATGTGCTCTGTATTTGCAGAACTGAACCAGCTCCTTGCCTGACACTGCCACTCCCCACCAGGGGAAACGCTGTTTGGTTTTGCAGCACCACTCCTTTGTACTGGAGGCTGCACCTCTGCAGGACAATTTTTATGTACGAGCCCCATGTACAAATCAGGGGTTAGCTGCCATGTTGTCACTGTGGTGCGGAAGATAAATGAGTGATTTCACACACTGTCAACAAATGGACAAACCTTCTAAGAAATGATGATGTGTCCATTATCAAGCTTCTAGTCTAAGAGGAGGAGAGGAACGTGAATTGGTCTTGAGGGGATCCGTAAAGGCAAGGAAGTAACTGGAGGGATGCAAAAGGCTCTGTGGGCTCTTCTCTCTAATCAGAGAAGCTCCTTAAGGAAGGCAGAATCAATTTTCAGCAGTATCATACCTATCAGGCAGGGAGAGGATAGGGGATGCATGACTTGAATTATTCAGGTGATTGGCAAGATATTAATTGGGAAGAATGTGAAGTTTTCATAAAAATTGGAAGTTTTCCTTTAATTTGAAATGTTCGAGCTTCAGTCAGGCTCTGATGACTTCCTACAAAGGATCCTTATAAAAAATTGATGGAAAATTAGAGAAACTTCATATTCTCCTTCCAGCAGATCTTGGGCATTTGTGTTTGAAAATTCATTGGTTTCACAATCAATGGATCTAGATCCTGCTCTCAGTTTTCTTTCCTGTAGCAGAAAAAAAAAAAAAAAAAGATTAACTACAGGTTACAAACTTCTATCTAAGGGCAGAAACCCAGAAGGAGTTTAGGGGTTAGTAGAATTCCTGCAAAGATAAAGGAAGGATGAAATTAAAATTGGAGGTTATATTTTTATCAGGACAGAAAACTGCTAGATCCCCAGAGAACCATGTGTTCAGTCTGTGACAGTCTGTCTGGGGAAGAAAACAATGGAGCTTGTGGCTGTGTCATGTCAAAAGAATAAGTACTTGACTAACTGGAGATGATGAAAATCCCCTTAGGCTCACTTTTGTCCATTTCCTTGGAGAAATGCGTACCTACCCTGCAACTGTTTTGAACCATGGCACTGGGGTTCATGGGTCTTCCCTGTGAGCGGGGAAATGGCTGTGCTCCTCTTGTTCTCTCACAGATGATCTAGTTATATGGGATTGTCCAGCTTAAACCACTTGGGCCTTGCCCTAGGACCTTCCTTCAAGAGGAAGCAGCAGAAACTGCCAGGGGCTCTGAAGGTGCACAGGGAGCAATGTGTCTCCACCTCAACTCCTTTTCACCTAGTTAGGAAACTGCAGCTCTCAAATGTCCTGTGTCACGCCATTCACCAGAAAAGAATATCTTGTTGTTTGGACTGCATTTCAAGCCTGGGAATTATCTAAAATAAATCTTATCTTCAGAAAACAGGCTGTTCCAAATGGTGTCATACAAATGGTGAGCAGTCAGATCCATCCTACTGAAGTAGTACCTCTTCTTTTTCCCCCAAAGGATTAAAAAACACATCTGTCTGACGTCTCTTATCGACAGTTTCATCACGCTTAGTTTTAGGTTCTCAGCATTGAATTCACCAGTCTCTTAGGTGAGATAGGCTGGGGTAAGAATCTCTCCAGAGCTACTTCAGGGCTGAAATACACCGAGAAGAATGGTTAGGAAGATGATCTTTTCCCTTGTTTTGTTTCTCTGCAAAGTACAAGAACCTCCATGCTTCTGATTGCTTTCTTTTAGATTGCTATTCTGCTTTAAAACATCCAAAGCGTATAACTAGCCTGGCTCTGCATAACTACAAGAAGTAATTTCATATGTAAAGCAAATAAATAACAGATTCAAATTCTGACCATTTTCAGAATTTTCAAAAACTATTTTAAAGGACCTCTTCACCCCTGCTAATGAACAAACAGTATTAGAGAGAGTCCATGCATGAAAAAAGTGTGAACGTCACTTGACTACTTGATGTCTGAGTCTTGATCTACAAATGGGAGTATTTGTTCTCTTTCATTTCTGGACAAATTTTGGCAATTTACAGACAATGTGCCGTATAGAAGTTTTTTACTATGAAATGTTTATGAAAACATAGAAACATTGTCAAAATAATGGTTAAAGTTAACTGTAGATAAGGTGATGAGAGAGAGCCAAAACCTCCCATGGCCCTATGGCCATAGTTCAGCTGATCACTCCCTTGGCAGTATTGAAATAGATGCCTGCTTCGTGCCATTTAGAATGTATGTGCCTGATGCTAAGGTGAGTCAAAGTCAGTAACAGGAAGAGCTTTGAACAGATGTGGAATGCAGTGCAGGGCTCATTAGTGAAGGAAGATGATGCTGGAACTGTTTACATCACTTTCCACTTAATAAACTGATGAGATAAAGTTACAGGATAAAAATACCAAATGAAACAAGCAGCAGGACAGAGAGATTACCAAAGAAGTTTTGTTGGAATATATTCCAGGACTTCAAAAATATGAATTGTCTCTGATTTTCAAGAAGTCACTAGAAATCTGTGACAAAGATAGGAATCATTATTGAAGATGTGGATTCAGAACCTGTTAGGTTTTACGTGGTCATTTCTTCTAACAGCTTGCACAAAAATTTGCTTCAGAGCTGTAATAGGACGGGAATAAACCAGACTAAGGTATAGGCTTGACAGAGCTAGAGGCTTGCCTTATGTTTCAGTGGTTTAGAATCCTGATTTTCTTTCAGGCATCTAAGTTAGATTATTACTTTCCCAAGTACACAGCTGTCTCTTGTAGCAAACAGTCTTAAAAGACTGACTGTCATGGTAAATCATTCCTACCTCATCATCTGTCATGCCTGAAGTGCTGTCTGAAAGCAGGATGAACAATGATATTTCACTGAGCTCTGGGGAGACGTCGCACCTTTCTGCAAGTGTATTTTCCCTTTTTAAAAAGTGATTTACTCTTGTGACATTTCCAATCTGGGAAACAAAGTATTTCTTCACCTTGGCCTTGTAATCGTCACTGTTTGTTGTGTAGGACACATTGGTCTGAAAAGATCAGTGTCCTTGCACTGTCTTAGCCCACTTGTTAGGCACTTTTTTAGGCATGTACACACTTCTTAGATTATGTATGGTGTTTCTCATTACTGTGGCTTCTTAAAAAAAGTTTATAAACCAAACTGGAGTTGTATTTCATGCGGATACATATTGCCAATATGCTGTAATTGGAATAGAATTAGCTAAGATCTGACCATAGGATTTTTCCCTAGGAAACAAATTACTATCATTTTTATATAGTTTACAGAGGAGTTCATACCTGCTGGAATACATTATTACAACTACTGTAGAAAAATTGTTCTTAACACTGTTCTCACTGTATTTTTACATGTTTTTAAATATTATATTGAAAACCAGGAAGCCAGTAGCGACGCGTTTGCAATTCAACCGGTTAAAACACAAGCAAGGGTATTGTGAAGGTACCTTCCTGCAAATGCTTTTGCCTGACTGATTTCTCAGGCATAGCATCAGTTGGGAGCTTACTCTTAATGAGCAACTTAATGTCCATTCCTGTAGCTTGGGCTTCTGTTAGTCCTATGGCTCAGTATATGAAAAAAACCCCAGGATCTGGAGACCAACTGCAGTGTTTTTTATTTATATTTTCAGAGACTGCATCATGCTCTGCTGCTTGAACAGTGGCACAAGCTTTGTTGCTGGTTTTGCTATCTTTTCAGTTCTTGGATTTATGGCTTATGAACAAGGCGTGCCCATTGCGGAAGTTGCAGAATCAGGTGAGTTAACAAAAGATGCCTAGAGGCTGCTGTCAGAGTATTTAGTCTGTGCCATGTCCTATGGATAAGTTGACTGTTTTGCAGATAGTTTTACAAAACTCCTTTTAAAAACACGTTACCTGACTCATTAGAATAACTGCTATAAGAAGAGTTCTTAAATAGTTTTATGGTCATATATTTCTGTGTGAAAAATATTGATGGTACTGTGCATAGCACCAAATTCATAAAGTCAAGGAGCTATTGTAACACAAACTTACTCCAGCTGAGCATCCAGAAAAATTGTTTAGCAGAGCTATATTTCTCCCTTGAGTGTCATATCCTCATGAAAGGAGCATTCAGTTTTCTTTAAATAAGTCAGACTAATCTACACAAACATTTGTTCCTTCTGGAAAAAAAAAAAAAAAGGAAAGAAAAATTAAAAAAGATATAGCTATTAAAGTCATGGGAAACCAGCTGTTTAGGAGAAATCCTTGGAAGTCCTCTGAAGGCTCACTTAATGTATACTATCTAAATACATATTTCTAACAGTCAGGTCGCTAATGCCATCTCCTAATGTTAGTTTTTCTCTCAGGGTCATATGCTGAGACACTCTGGTTGATTAAGTACAAAAGTTCTTGTTTTGAGTCCAGAAAGGCACAAAGGTCCATGTCTACAAGAAATTAACCATCTAACATTCATCCATTACTTGGAGTAAGACATCCAATGAAAGTTAATTGCTCTTTAACACCTTTGTGGATGTAACATCTTTAAGCATCACATGCCCAGAAAAAGAAAAAAGCAGTATAATGCTGAACTGTTGAGGAGAAATGACTCTCATGAAGTTAGTCAAGATTAGCAGGAAAGCTTCACTGATACTGTCATGGAAAATATTTCCCTCTTCCTAAAGCCTCTGAAACAACTGGCTTATACTACTATAGAAACTGTACAGAAAAGGATTAAAAGACTACAGCAACTCTGGAAACTACAGGATCTTGTAAATACTGTGTTAAATGAAGAAGCACTAGTGTGTTGACAGGTCTTCGCTGAAGTTATTGCAGCAGGAGTACTCCTTTATCAGCCTTGCGATACTGGTCTTGCATCCCTGCTTTAAAAGCTGGCTAGCTTCAATAAAAGCTATTGTAGCATGAGAGTTTGCAGCAGCCGAAAAATGGGCACAGATAAATGTGAACAGGAAAATATGAACTAAGTGAGATGGTATTTTAGCAGATCTGAGAAGTTACCAATGCTGTTGCAAAAATGTTCTAATTTAAAGATTTCTGCAAATCTGGAGCCAATGAATTAATATTATGTACCAGCAGCAGCACTCAAAAATGCAGAGCAGATTTTGAACAAACTAGTAGACATTTGGCTTGCACCATGTATGGCTTCCAAGATGCAGCTCTTACCATTGACTGCATTCTTGCACAAAATGTCAAATACAGTGCTACCTTGGGGGAAAAAAAAAAGATTCCAGAACATGATAATAAGTTATATAAGGCAATCATAGGACTACATGCTAGTATTTATTCAGGTATGTGAGTCTTGCTGTACATCTACATAAAGAAGACGGAGAACATAAAGTACAGTCATGTCTTAACAGAAGTCTTGACCTTCAAACATTTGGACAGGAGGTAGGCAGAGTTGAAGTACCAAGCAAGTCTTCATTACTGATTAGCCTCATCACCAAATACTTAGAGTATTAGAGGTGTAGAGTTTGTCAAGGTTTTCAGTCTTTTATTTAGCTCCTCTTACATGCCATGAATGAACAAGTTGTGGTGGGTTGACCCTTGCCAGCAGCTAAGCATCCTCACCATTGTTCGCTCACTCGCCCACCCCAGTGGGATGGGAAGGGAACAGGAAGAGAAAAAGTGAGAAAACTGGTGGGTCCAGATAAAGAGAGTTTAGTAAGTGACACTGTGCAAGCACTGTTCAGCAATAGCCACAATGTTGGTGTTAGCAATGCTGTTCTATCCACAAATCCAAAACACAGCACTCTACAGGCTGTTAAGGAGAAAGTTACCTCCATCTCAGACAGACCCAGTACACAGGTATAAATGATTTCCCTTTTTTTCTTCCTTTTCAGGACCAGGACTTGCATTCATTGCTTACCCTAAAGCTGTTACCATGATGCCTCTTTCTCCTCTGTGGGCAACTCTGTTCTTCATGATGCTCATATTCCTTGGATTAGATAGTCAGGTATGAAAAAAACGCTATTTAAATATTTTGTCAGCATGTGTATATCAGCATCCTTGATGTAAACAGCATCTAACCTGATGAAAGAGTGAACCCTAACTGAATTCCTTGCTTAAAACCATTGATTCAGGTTCCTTATTTTAAACCTTAGTTATGTGCCGCTGGAGGTTGCTTTGTGATTTACTGTGAACATTGACTCAGCTTGACTACAGCTTTCATTATGAACATGGAAATTAGTTTGAACTTAAATATGTGTCACTAAAATTCACACTTCAGTAAAATACCAGTGTGTCTTCTTTTCCCATTTTTAAAGCACTTTGCAATGCATTTTGAAAATGAATATCAGATAGTGACAATGTAAGTTTCTATGGTGTATTTATACTTCAAAATACCATAGCAAGAAATGTGTAGTTATGTCCTGCAGCAGTGACAGCATAGAAGTTGTCCTTCCTATGTGCCCATAAAAATTGTGAAAGTCATTTGATGAAAAATGTAAAGTAACTGGCATTTTTAGCATGCAGCTCGGCTCTCGGCATGATTTGGTTCAGAAAGTTTATGACTGTATATTGTAGAGTGAAGCTCTTCAGTGCTTATTTTGCATGACGTTTCCAACCATTAAATTAAAATTAAAATGAACATTTTAATAACTGCTCTTTTTCCTGATCTAACAATTCTTTTTAAAGTCTTTTTTTTAAATGAGCAATTCCGGAATTCCACTCTTGACTGTTCCAATGAAGCAGGCTTTATAGTGTCTACTTTTGGGCATTAATTTTGGTGCCTATTTTAGAAACCTTGGTCCGAAGTCCTGAGTCAGAAGCTCAGGCCTCTTCCTTTCTGCTGATGTTTAAAGTCAGTAGGAATGTTCCTTCCCTCTTTTGTTAGATGTACTTGGCTTGGGCACTTCATGGCTTTGTGGAACTTCTCTTCTGTAAAATGGAGAGAACTTCTCTGAAAAACCTGCAGTTCATTTAGCAGTACTTGAAGGTGCATAGCACACTGCACAGCATTCCCTTGAGTGATGGAAGGGCAGGATGCTTAGAGTGAAATTCTGCTGCAGTCCTATGAACAGCTTGTACATTACTTAAGTCCCATTCAGGCCATATTTGAAAGTTTTAATTTTTATATAATCCATCTACTACAGGGCAAATGTGTGCTGAGATAATGTTAATGGGTTCAACTATTTGAATTTGGTGGTGGACTGGAAATCCATCGCTTTGGGCTTTTTAATTCTGAAATGATGTTCCTCTCAGTTGGAGCTTCTGCTTGTAGAGTGTCCTCAGGGATCATTCGATCCCTATGATGAGAACAGAGAAGGATATTTGAAGTGTTTGGTAGCAAATCCAAATCCCAGCAGCAGATGAGATGCATATTTCATTTGTACTTTCCTATCATTTGTTCTAGTTTGTGTGTGTTGAAAGCCTTGTGACAGCTGTTGTAGATATGTACCCAAAGATTTTCCGAAGGGGATACAGAAGAGAACTGTTGATTCTTGGCCTTTCCATTGTGTCATACTTCATTGGCCTAATAATGTTAACTGAGGTAAGATGCACTCTGTTGTACTACTGCAGAAAAAAGGAAATGGGTTTCTGTTTATAATCTTAACAGATAAAATGTAAAAACATTTGCCATAGACAAATTTCACTGTCAGGAACATGACTACAAAATACTTGAGAGACTGTTCTCATCTACTGCTAAACATTTGAAGTGTGAAATGTATCCTCAGTTTTTCAGTTGAACTTAGGAAATATTTTAATAAAAGTTGCGTAGCCAAAGAAATTCCGTCTGCTTTGCACCAGCCAACCAGGTATGCTGGTTTCTGCTTACTTTGGGCAGACCAGTCTGAAAACAACTACGTTTTAGATAATAGATCAATAAAGAAGGTGAAGTTAAGTGAAAACAGAAAACTGCAACATCTTTGATTTTTATATCACCAGCCCAGGTCAATCAATGCAACCAATCTCTGAGCAGAAATTGCTTCAGTAAGAGGGTGGGGGGAGAAAAAAAAAACAACAAACTTTTTTTCCAAACAAACCAGGGTGTTTGCTCTGGGATGTTCTACACCAAAAATTCTGAGGGTGCGAGCCCATCCCATCAACTCATGATACAACATGTCTACCGCTACTGGTTTTTGGTACCCAGGCTGGGGAGGGACTCAGGGATCCTTTGGCAGCAGTTCAGGGCTTACGTTTCAGAGTGAGCTGTATCAACAGGCTTCCCCTCCTTCACCTTACCCTCTCAAGACAGGAAGAAGAGGGGCAGAATCCATGCTCTTTTCTGCTTGCTGGGCCATTAGAGCCTCCCTGTACCAGGGAGAGAGGCAAAGAAAAGTTTTGTGTCTGAGGAGCTGTGGAATTAAATGCCTGAGGAAGCCTGGCTGTGTTAACCGTGAAGGGCCACAGCGTGTCTCTGTTGTGCAGCAATATCAGGTGGGGTTTCCCTGCGAAGCAGCCTCCCAGAGCTTCATGAAATCATCTGGGGTCACTTAAATTCCCTCTACAGAGATCCACAGTCCTTAGACTACATGCTTTTCAAATGGCTTTGTTACTGAAAATGAGCAAATTTCACCCAAAAAAGGCATTGGGCAATTGTAAGCATGTTAGTTTGTTGTCCTCAGTATGCAAGTTTTTACAACTAATAGAATAAATCAGCTAATCAGGATATATTAGCTTTAGATAAACTTTCAAGGAAAAAAATAACTAAAGATGGGGAGGAACATGGAGGCTGGGACAAAATGAAACTTTTGCTATTTTTGTTAGTGACAGTTTGTGCCAGACTAATCAGACATCTTTCTCTGAGTAGAGATATGAGACACAGTATGAAGCAAATGAAGTTGGGCATAAATTCAGTTCTCAGAAATTCACTGAAGAAATTAAAAATACACCTCAAGACAAATTATTAGTTTTAATCAAAACAAAAGAACTTGTACAAGTAACTGGACAAAGAGGAGATGACTGTTGGTATTAAAAGACAGAGTGGCCAAAATAAGTTTCTTAGTGAAGTTACACAGACAGCGCTTGGTAGAAATTTTATCTGGTATCTGTAGTTGACTTGCTATGGAAACAAGTCACATATAGTCATTGGCTACATGCCACTAGCTGTCTGGAGATGTATTCCTTCTTCATTTTAAATTTTTAATCTATTGGCAGATTTCTGTTAATTTAACAGAAGTTTCGAAGATAAATCCTTTTTCATGGAAGATCATAGTTCTTGAAAGCTGGCAGCCAGATAGAGAAGTCCTAGAAATGTCCTTATTGTTCAAAAGAACAAAGCACGGGTTCAGTCTTTATTAAAAACCAGAGAATTCACAAAAAAGCTGTGGCCTAATGAGTAGGTGAAGAATAAGGGCTCACAGTCCTCTATAAGATTTAAATCCAAATCAAGCTTCATTAACTCTGACATTCCTGAGTGACAGAAGAAGGCATAATGACAGGGAAGGAGTGGATGACTGGAGCACTAAAGATGGGGTAGGCTATAGTAGCACAAGGTATAAAGTCACCCATATGGTAGTAAACATTTCTACTAGATGTTGAAAACAATTAGGAAAGAGAGGCATCTGGATGTGAAACTAAGCACTACAAATATGCTGTAGACATGAAACTGTTTGTTAGATGTTGCGGGATGGTATTTCCAATTGAGAGGTGGGAATAGTCCCATGACTGGACAAGGTAATAGTGCCACTAAAATACTATGTATGACTCTGGATGTTTCTGTTCAGGCTGGGGACGGCATGCAAAGCAAGAGCAGTGATGGTGGTCCTGGAAGTAAAGAGACGGTTTTGCCAGAAACTAGCAAAATTATCATAATGTTAGCAAGGGTGTATGATTGCTTTCTGTAAGGACATCATAGATGTAACAGTGAGTATAAAACATGAACTATTTCATCAAAAAGAATGGCTCCCTTTCCCCAGTCCAGGGTGGATAAGCTGGCCATGAATAATTAGGCTGAAAATTAAGAAAGGATTTTCTCTCCACCAGAAGAGTGACGTTCTAGAAGTTTTTCTGAGAAAATAATTCTGGCTTTAAACTGGAATTCAGATTGTCAGTTAGTTGGTGAAAGGTATCATGTGACACAGTTCCCTGTGAGAACAGGAATTGGCACCAGTTGACAGTTCCTTCCAGATGTGTGTCCCTATAAGCTGAGCATTGGAGCAGGACAACCAGGGACCAGTTTGCCTGTAATCATTCTTACCGTTGGTAAGATAAATTGTCTTTGCTATAGCAACTGTGGAAATTTTGGAATAATTCTTCCCACAGTGCAAGTGTTAAGCAGAGCAGTGAGAGATACATTATCAACATGTACAGGCTAAAAGCAATATAAGCATGAAGAGCGAAGAGGAAGAAAGTTCTCCAAAATGACAGGGATATTCTTGCAAGAGTTTCACAGAGTTGTTTTCCTTATGTTGTATTTTCTTAGTTGATTGATCTCTAAGTTTCCATTTGCTCAGGTATTTGCTGAACCTTACCTTGAGCTCCTTGCAGTAAAGATGTTCACTTGTGAGATTTCAGGAAGCAGCCAGTTGGCAGAGCTGACTAAAAGCAGCATAGCTAATAATCAAAAAAGCATCTGCATTAAGAGAAAAAAAATATCTCATTTAATTAAAAAAATTTTACTTCAACATTGGCATTCTGGTCTAGAGGGCTGACATTCTACAGTGCTTTTACTGTAACTTTTTGCTCAACAGAAACCTTAAAGAACAGAGAAACACTTTTTTTCTCAGTATTGCTAGAGAGACGCAAGTTACTACTGAGAGATGTAACTTATTTACATCATCAACTAGGCAATCTAAGTAGCTGTGATCCAATGCAGGAATGACACACTGATGTCGTTCCATGGTACTTCATTAAGGCATCAAAGCATTATGCAGGAGTGAGACTTCCAAGGGTGAATACATATCCCAGCTTTGTCCTTATCCTCTCCTGCATTTCTAAGTACACCTTCCTGGATTATGTTCAGGTTTTGGATTAATCATAAAAGATGTTTTACCTTGTAGGAAAACTTTCTCATTCAGATATGTGGTCATTTCCTAACTATACAGCAGTGGTTTTGCCAAATGACTGCTTGGACATCAATGCAGTTTCATGTACAATAACTTTAGAACATTCTTATGTTATATAAGATTTAGACCTGTTTTCAAGCTTACAGAGTCCACCTTAACTTACCTTCAGTCAGTTAATGCAGAGGAAAACAGGGGGAAATCCTAGGTATTGTTTTTGATTTAGTTTTCTTTGTTTTTAGGGTTCTCTTCCATTTGCAGAAAATTGTCTGAGATGTAATGGATCATATGTACTACCCAAATAGCTTTACATTTCAACTGAAGAGATGGTCTCAAGTCCCTATTTCCTTCACATAGCTTTCTGCAAAGAGGGAAGTCTTAGGATTCCTTTCTATTGAAATGATCTTTTGTGAATCTCTTCCTCATTATTATTTCAATACTGAATGCATATGTGATAAAAGATTAAGTATCCTGCATAGAACATAGTGTAATATTATTGATATAATTTTAATAGCCAGGTTATCCATAATGTTATTTAACTGGACTTCATAGGTTTTCTTCTCATCTTGCCTCGAGGCAAAGGCTATAGAAGCCAGCCCATTCTCTGAACAGTTCTGACTATTGTAAGCAGGAGAAAAAATACAGGAAAAGGAGAAAAGAATTATGCCTTTGATGGATGTGACAATTGATACAGCTGAGTCATAGTCAAACAGACAGTGAGGATGTCTGAAGCACATTTACCTTTTTCATACTGGTTGGTATTGTGACACCCCTGTATGCAGAAAAATACAGACCATTGACAGCATCGTGCGCCTTTTCTGTGGATGCTGTGCTGCCTTAGGACACTGCTTGGCTTTGGTTGCTCTCCTTTCTGGAAGTGCGGAGGTTGCTATTTTAAAGCCATTTGGAGAACAATTTTTAACTTGTTAGGAAAACATTTTTTAAAAGCTTGCTTGGAGTCAGGGTGATTCTTATTTCTTTTTTTTTTTTTTTTCCTCCGGTCAAATAATAATGACTTGTTTCAGTTATGTGGCTTAAAGGCTGTGAGCTACATTCAAACTTTATAGATCAGTTTACTCATTTTACAGTCCCTGTGCCATTTGAGAATGATTCTAGTAGCTATAGATTTTGCCTTCCTTCCCTAGATTTTAATTATTTCTTTTACATATTAATAGCACAGACACAGAAACAAGACCCTGCATATTAATGTGCAGTGATCTGGAGATCAAAAGCAGATGTAGATGTCTACAGGTTGATGTGTTAACAAATGAAGTGGAAAATAAGCATAGAGGTGGGAGAGCATTTTGGAAACAAGCCAAATTTAGTTCTCTCTGCTCCAGAATTTACTACCTTAAAGCAAATGCACAGTATTCAACTGGCATAGGGAATAATCTAAAGGGCTATAGGAGAAAAAAATCTTTCACAGTAAGAAATCACTGAGAAACGAATATTCTATGTTCAAGAAGGAACCAAATTTAGTAGGAAGATTGTCAGGGAACCAACAGATTGACTGTGTAATTAGAGCCATGTTTGCTATGAAATATTCCTGCTGGTGCCAACACAATATTTTCTTTCCTTTTTCTGTTTCTGACTTTCAGGGTGGGATGTACGTCTTTCAGTTATTTGACTCTTATGCAGCTAGTGGCATGTGCCTTCTTTTTGTTGCCATATTTGAATGTGTCTGCATAGGCTGGGTTTACGGTGAGTTGCTGAAAATTGCTGTGGTTTGCAGCTTTTATGAAAGTTTTCTATTTGCATTAAAGCAGTGTGAAAGCCTTGTACCCTGATGGAGTGGGGCCCTCCACATTCCCATGCCATACCAAAAGTCGGGAATGCCTTTTTTTCCACTCTGAATAACAAAGACAGTGGAATAGATATTTTTCTTTCTCCCCTTGGTCCTTGTCAGGACCGACCTCCACCTTCTTTCACCCAGGAAGTCCTTGCTGCCTTAGAAAGTAGGGGTGGCAATAAGTCTGTTTCTCTCACAAAGCAGCTGTGCAGGGCATGTTCCCTTCTGCTTCTGACACTTGCAGATAAATCCAGGGAAGTTGGAGTTCATGCCTTATTAACACAACAGGGACATAGTAGTGTCCCTAGTTCTGCTGTTTCTGTCTGTCTGTCAGCAAAGTCAAGAGAAAACCACCACAATGCTGGGTATGTTCATAGTTCCATCCTCAAGTGGCTTTTGCACACAAAGGACTGACAATTTACTGTGTAAAACAACATCTGATCATCAGATCACATGTGTCCCTGGCTATCTAGGGATTCACACACAAGCTTGTAGCCTATGTATACACTCTTTAACTGGGCTAGCTCAGATTGTTCTGACCAGAAGCCATTTCTGTTTGACAGCTAGCCCACGCCTACTCTCTGTTCCTGTTGGTCAGATACAGATGTAGGCAGCAGGCTCTGCCACAAGTATGGAGCAGATGACAGAGTTTGCAGCTCTGTCAGAAGCTATGTTTTTCTCTTTACTGTTTTAAATACTGACCTCTTACATGTACGTTCTACATCTACTTTTCATCTGTTTTTTTTTGGGGCAGGCAGCAATCGCTTTTATGATAACATTGAAGATATGATTGGGTACAAACCACTGTCATTGATTAAGTGGTGCTGGATGGTCTTAACACCAGGTATTTGTGCAGTAAGTACTGAATATCCACATAACTTGGTTTAGACATGAATAGGGTTTTCTATGCATATTTTTAGAAATTTGCTGCTGCTAATAGTTTATAACAGTTGAGAAAAATGCCTATTGATTTGTAGCATATGTTTTAATTTAAAAAACCACTCTAGGATCTGTAAAAATTGTTAAATATTCTGTGAATTGTGAGAAATCTTAGTATATGCCATAATAGGAAAAAAGTAAACTCAGGGCCCTAAATGAACATTTGCCAGTACAACGGGTTTTTTTTTTCACTGCATCGCTAGTATGCCTTGTGTCTACCCAACATAACTCCAGCTCCTCCAGATGTGTGCTCGTTTACTTGGTGCTCCAGCCTCCTATCTCCTTCCCTCTCTTTGGCTGAGTACACATTTTTCAAAGAAGACAGGACATTTTTTCTTCTACCAAAAGTAGCAGGAGAGGCGAAAAGCACATTTCATATGCATGAAGAAGGGTAAGGAATTTGCCATACCAGAAGCCAGCAGTACTGCTGCCAACTCTGGCAATCTGCTGTGGCTATGTAACAGGGACAAAATTACAAAAGGAGCATGACCAGATTGCCCATAAATTTGATCCACAAGTGATTGAGGATTAGACACTAAAACCTTCCAGTTGTCCAATACGTAAATGATACAAACTGCAGAACCACAGATGCTGGGGCACCTGGAGATCCAGGTTCCCTTGAGCTCTGTCAGTTCATTTGCAAACTTGGGAAAATTTCTGGCTTATTTTCACCAACTCTGAAATGAACTTAATATCACTTGCACTTGTACATTCTTTTCACTGCTTTGGAGAAGTAACATAGTAACTTTTCTATATTTCACAAATTTAAATGGTCCAAACTGCTTGATTAGACACCTGTCGAATTCTGATATATTTGAGCTCTTGTGAGGATGAAAGAGTTGGCTTGCAGAACTGCAGATACAGACAGTGGATTAAGGCAACTTTGAAAATTTTGGCTTTCCTTTTTCATCACGACAGCTTGTGTTACTGAATCACAGCTGGTTCACGGTAGCAAAACTTAATCTTTCCTGCCCAGGTACTGTTTGCCATTAAATTGCAGGTTCTATTGTCATCCAGAGGTAAATAGGAGTTAAACTTGAAAGGTTGTTTGTTTCTGTGGAAGCTGCTGAGACATGTTCTGTACATAAAACAAGATACTGCTGGTTTCTTTTTTTTTGGGGGGGGTCTCGTTTCTCTGACTGAAAAGCTTACCTCTGCTTTCCATCTTTAGAGAGACTGGCCTTGCCTAAACAGTCATTTTCTTGTTACACAGGCAATGCTTTTTCAAATAGTGCTAATACGTTTCTCTGCTTATTTCAGGGAATCTTCATCTTTTTCCTGGTGAAATATAAGCCTTTGAAATACAACAACGTATATATATACCCTGACTGGGGCTATGGCATAGGGTGGATGATGGCGCTTTCTTCCATGATCTGTATCCCTTTGTGGATCTGCATTAAGCTGTGGAAGGCAGAAGGCACTTTTATAGAGGTAATTTATATTTTCAGATTCATGATACTGAAAAAAGAAGTGGAAATGAATGTGAGTCCTCACCTGCATGAGACTAAGCACAGTTTAATCAAAAAAGCAATGCAACGTATGTGTTTCAGTGGCAGCTTGGGTTAGGCCTCTCGGGCACTGTGGAAAGAGGCACCTGAATTTTCTCTGTTTTCTTCTGAATTTCTTTTTCTTCTGCCTGCACTGACTTCAGCCTGTGGGAAACTAACCAATACTATACCTTTCAGGTGCTCTGTTTCTGATCAATTTGTAGCTTAAAATGTCTGTAACATTAGCTAAACCTCTCAAGAAGGTTTGTATGGGCCATTCATTCATTTAGGTCAGCTACTGCCTTTCTGTGGCTTTGGTAACTAATGTTTGTGTTGCCAGAATTTTCCTCCAGGAGCTGGGTAGCAAACACTCACATATGTCTTCCAGACAGCTTTCCTGATTCCAGTTCTCTAAGGGAGAAACAGAGGCAAAAAGAAATATTCAGTGCAATTTACTAACATTTGGTATCAGGTTATCTCAGGTCTAGGCTGAGGTTAAGATTATTAAATATAAGACCTTTTCTCGTAAGGTAAACAGCGAAGATGGCTATAATGGAAGAAACAAGAATATAAATCTTATTTGGCCATTTGGGATTTCTCATATTCCAGAAAAGCCTGGTTCTGTCATCTATAGTTTCTTAGATACTAGTCAGTAAAAGTACGTATCCCAGTATTGCCTCCTTCTATCTCAATACGTAGATGGAAGGGACTTTATTCAGTCCATCTCACTCTTTCTGTCTTTCTGGCAGTTGTAGGGTAATTCCAAAGTGAAAAAACAAGACGGCAGGAATTTCTGTGTCTAGGATGCCTGGGGCTCATCTACTTACCTGGCATGTTTGAGAGATCTGTCTCACAGTATATACCCCCACTCAAAGTTATCCTCCACTCAGAACCGAAGGGTATGACTTCTCAAGATATCTGAGTACATCTCAGTGTAATAGTTACGGCTTTCTTGAATGGAGAAGCGAATGTGCAATTTGTTGTGCTGGCTGATGGCAGTCCATGCTGAAATGACCCCATTAAGCTATGGCCTGGAGACTACCTAAGAAATCTTTACTGTGGGTACATAAACAAAAGATGAATTGTCCATAATACAGTTTCTTAGCATGCCAAAAAAGGAAGTTTTGCACAAATCTTAACATTAAATATTTCCTTAATGCATCAACCTTATCTGGTCTCTGCAAGTAAATGGACTTTGTTTGTAGAATGCCGTTTTGCGTTGCCTTGTAGTCTGAAGCACTGCAGACAGGTCATTACCTTTCCCATACATGAACGACGAGACGGTTTTTTTAATTACAGTGGAGACCTTCTCAGGAAGCCAACTTCCTGCGACATCTCAGCTCCCCAAGCTGTAAGCAGCAACGTTGCTACTGATGTTATTGCTACAAAAGAGAAAGTTCTCAGCTGAACAATATATTTTTCTTCTGTCCTTTATTGTAGCTTAATACACTTTGGCAGTCTCTTGTTTATTTATTTTTTCAATGTACGTCCTTTGACTATACCATGAGAAACAAAATGTACCTGTGTAACAGGCCTTACCCAGATCATTGTGCTGAGTTTCTTCATGGAAAGGAATGTTACTCGAAATCAGCATGAAAATTCACTTTGACTTTGTCTTTGCCTTCATTCTCCAGCCTTTGGTCTGATTCGATTTGTAAAGATCTGTGCAGCATGCGGTTTTATGGATGGACTAACAGGGAAGTGAGGAGCAGACATGCAAAAGAACAGAGTTTTATAGTCAGTCTGTTTAAGAAATGTGTGTCTGTCACCAAGAAAAAGATAATGATTTCCATTTTTCTCAAATTTTCTAGAAATTCCGGAAGTTAATTACACCTAGCTCAGATCTGAAAATGAGAGGGAAACTTGGAGGAGGAGCCTACATTGCAGCAATAAATGACTGCGATGCCAAACTGAAAGGGGATGGCACCATTTCAACCATCACAGAAAAGGAGACACATTTCTGAAAGAACTATCATTTTTGTTTGGGTTTTTTTTTGTATAAATAAATAAAGAAAGAAAGAAATTCACTTAATTATAGAGGCTGGCTTGTTTTGCATAAAATTTTATTAACCAGTTAATTTTAAAGTGAAAATTGTATACTTGTTTAAAAGTGGTTGTTTTTTTTTTAAATTGCTGTATAAGTGATGATTATGTAAAAGAAAAAGAAATAGTATTATAAGGTATGTTAGTGGTGACTTCTTGTAATATGGTGATTTCAGTAAACTTTTTAGAAGTTAGAGGGACCTGTATAATGTGCTGTAAAACTTTCTACTTTGATTTCTGTCAGATGTAATGTTGTATAGATATATGCATTCTAATCTGTAAACATTTCAGACCATTTCCGCTTTGAATGTATGTATATAAAGGGGACCAGAATGTCCTTTGTTTATATAGGAAGAAATTGTGAGGGGCTGGGGGGATGACTTGTAACTGCTGTTGCGTACTACTGTCTAAACGTGGGCTGCTCCATCCAAAGTCCATTGAAATCAGAGGCAGCCTTTCCAGCTGAGGCCAGTGGCTTTTGCACCAGGCTGTGTGCAATTCAGCCTTTCCCTGGGCTAGGGCAGCTGCCAGACTGGATTTTTGCACATAACAAAGCTCTTCTTTCAAGCTGAGTTTTGTGAAGCTGACAAGAAGCACCATCTCAGCTGCTCCTATCGCCTTCCCTCCACCCTCCATTTCCTTCAACAGGTCTAAAAACGTGGTGGAATGGGCCCACTTCTGAGTCACTGTTTTTCTGGAGATTGGATAGAGAATATTTCTTAAGAGCTATGAATTTTGCTGCTCTTGTAAGTTAATGGTCTCTAAGGTGATGTGTACTGCTTCAGGAGACCTCTAAAATGTCTTTTCTCTAGTGTCAGGGTAGCCAATACTTCATTTTGGTTGTCACTTCCCATCCCCTGAAGTGAAATGTGTTTGTCTGTGCTTGTACAACAGGAGATCAAGGTGACTTTATATATCTGGAGACGTTCTGAGGAAAAAAAGAGCAGGTTTAGAGCTCTGCATGGCCTCTCTGTGTGTGTTTCTGCCAGTCTGTCCGTCTGTACATCTATTCACTCCCCTCAAAAGAGATCAGGGATCCTGTAATGACAATGTGCACCCCTATATAGCTTTTCTTATCTCTAAGGTACTTTCTAGATACTCTCAGATCAGGCCCTGATTCTTCTAATGTGAATAGTATTGAGGCTTGTGCTGTAGTCAGAATAGGAGCTTATTCAGTGGAAGGCTAGAGTAATTGGTCCTTAACCTCTCCAGGAGCTCCAGGAGGTAATTGATGTATGGTGCAGATGGAGGAATGAAGACAGAGAGGTTGTGACTTCTCTGTTTGACAGAGGGAGCAGTATTGGGTTTGTGATGTCAGGCCTTTTTATTCTATCCATTGTACAAACTGTCTCCCCTAATTTAAAACAGATTTTGTATGTGAATCCAGCTGATGGATGGTTGTTACCATGAGATATGCTAACGCTAGTCCCAGTATCAAAATCTCTAGACTATCTCTTAGGTTGTTTGGGGTTTTTTCTGCCAATATTCCAAACACTATTATTTGTTCTGGACAACTATTGTTTTTTCTTTTCCTGTTTTTTTTTTATTTAATGGTTGTATGAGAAACGTGGAGAAATACTGTACTACAATGCACAGTATTTGATGTAGAGAGACAAGCAACAGCCTAAGACAGCTCCGAAGAAGTGTCATAAAATCTGCTGTCTTCTCTGCAATTCAAAATCACCAAAGCTCAGACACCAGCTTCTGGAATTATTAGAAACAGAAGTGGCTGCTGGCCTTCTACAGAGGAAACATTTCCCTGGAAGTCACTAGGTGTATTGTACTATTACATAGAACTGTACACGTAGTCAGCATTTCTTTGAGATTTTATGGTTACCTCTTAAAAAAGCATTTTCATAGAATCACTTTGTCTCAAGTCACATCATTAAATCTAATAGATCTATTTAATTTTACTTTACCGAACTAGTTTCTGTGTGGTAAGGTAGAAGTCTAAGAGGGAACTTCTATACCACAATCCTACTTCAAATATTTTGAGTCCTGCTTGCTTTTGCATGTCTCCATTGTTAGGTGCTTAGGAAAGGACATTTTGAAGGAGCCTGCTTTTATGAACGTACAGAACCATCATCTTGTGAATGCTGGCCTCCTTCAGAGGGAGTCTTCAGCTTGGCGTCCAGAACTGGAGGTTACCAATAAAAATCACAGTCCATTGGAAAATGATACTTCTGGAAGAGAAATGCTCCCAGAATTGAAAGACAGATTGAGTTATATACAAAGAAGCAACTGAAAGCTACATATTGACCTTGAAAAAATGCCCACTCCAAAACCTAGAAATTAACATTTTTGGAAGTCCTAATGAGTCACAAATATTTTTAATTCAGTGCCCCTTTTTGGTCTTTCTCTCCACCCACCACACTTGCAGAACGAAGGTCCCAAAGCCACATATGGGCCTTGGGATGGATTATGTTCCCTTCCAGAGTAAACACGTTTTCGTTTGCTTATCAGTGAAGGATGTGCAAATGTAGATGCACTGTTAGGTTATGCTTGGCCTTGATTGCAATGAAGTTATCTTCAACAATCAGGACTCATGAATGTTTACAGTCAAGCGTGCCACTCAACTAGCCATCCCTTAGACACAAAATGAAAATCCCAGGAAGTCAAGATTGCCCCTTGAATCATAACACACACTGCTGTAGCAGAAAAACGTGATTTGTGCATTTTAGCGTGTCAGTATACTTTGAACGGTTGTACTCATCCAAATATCTCCACAGGAACGATGTACTTTGTATGGAACGTGCTTCCTCTTCTGCTGCTATGAACCATTTCACCTGTAGCTTTATACACATACATATGGTTTGGCATGGTCTAAAGTATTATATACAGTATTACTAATGTGCTGTGCTTGTAAATGTGTGCATTTAATAGCTGACTTGTTTAACACCTTACTAATTTAAAAAAAAATATTTTTCTTGCGGGGGGGGGGGATGTGGGAGGGTAGATTTCCTAATAGTATTTGTGTTTTGTTTGGGGTTTTTTTGAAACAATATGAAGGGGAAAATGTAAAAAAACAACTATATAGTGATGATTTTTTTATGCAGTAGAAAAAAATATTGCCCTTTTCTGAAATATCTGCAGGATTATTAAAAATAATACAATAAAAATGAACAACCACTAAGATTCATGTAATGTTTTACACAAAGAAAGATTGTTTGGTTTTGAAGGGCACAAGATTTTGTCCTCTTACTTGTTTTCAAAAATTAAAGGAAACGGGCAAAACCCGTTCTGTGTATTTTAGTTTATATCAATGTATTTTATATGACCCTCAGCTAACAAGTTAAGTAATCACAGCTACCCTGTTAGGGCAGACATATGCCCCTTGATTTTAAATGGGGAACTTGAAACGAGAAATTTTAGCAACTCGAGCTCATCCAGTAAATCAGTGGCTGAAACAAACGGAAATTTCCTGATCTCATAACTTAATGTCACTATTATCTAATATAAATCCATGCTGCCATGGAAAAGTGCAGACCTGCCACCACTTTCCTCTTCCTACCCCCATCCCTCCCACTTCTGGCTATGTTTTGCTGTGGCCTTCTTTGTGTCGCTGGCAGCATAGAGAGCCACACAGGGAGCCACCTCAGGCACGGCTGGAATGTCACCCAGCAAAAGCCTATGCTTAGTGCCCAGTACCTCCAGCTTACTGCCTGGCCACACAAATGCTGGTGCTGAAGGGAGACACCATAGGAAGGTGAATTACGTCTTCCAGCTGCTATATACGTTATGCTGGATTAAAATAACCTCCTGACCGTGGCCTCAGCCACAGGCCAATGCTCTGTCCCTTTGATGACTTTTTGTACTGTGATTTTATGCTTTTATACTCTTTTATACACCTGCAGTGCTGTGTACAGCTCTGGGGCCCCCAGCCCAAAAAGGACATGGACCTGCTTGAGCGGGTCCAGAGTAGGGCCACAAAAATGATCGTGGGGCTGGAGCACCTGGCCTGTGAGGACAGGCTGTGAGAGAGTTGGAGTTTTTCAGCCTGGAGAAGAGAAGGCTCCAGGGAGAGCTTACAGAGGCCCTCCAGTATGTAACAGGAGCCTGCAGGAAATGTGGGGAGGGGCTCTTGATCAGGGAGGGTAGTGATAGGATGAGGGGTAGCGGTTTAAAACTGAAAGAGGGGAGATTTAGATTGGATGTAAGGAAGAAATTCTTCACTGAGGGTGGTGAGACAGTGGGACAAGTTGCCCAGAGCAGCTGTGGCTGCCCCCTCACTGGAAGTGTTCAAGGCCAGGTTGGATGGGGCTTGGAGCAATCTGGGCCCGTGGCAGGGGGGTTGGAACTAGATGGTCTTTAAGGTCCCTTCCAACCCAAACCATTCTGTGATTCTGTGATTCTTTCTTGCGTCAGTGGTCCATGTATAGGGAAAAATGCTTGCTTTAGTACATGACAGACTGATGAAACATTCTGATATTCTGCCCTGAGGCATGCTGTTATATAGTAGCCTGCCACAGAGGAAATAAAGCTCTTTTCTTAAAGGCCGTTTCTCATCTTGATTAATGAAGCATGGCTATAATAAGGAAAATGTTCTATGGATTTTGACAAAGCCTTTCAGTTCCACTCTGACTGTACCAATTACTCTACCCAGCAGCAAAGATACCATAGGAAGGACGTGCATCCTTTTCCAGGGTTGATGTCCTTGTCACCTGCAGCAGCAGCCCGTGGCAGACCTAGGATCAGTCAGGCAGCATTACAAGGTTCTTGGCCCCATCTTGCAACTAAATATTGAGTAAATCTGAATGTATCGGCAAATTTGGCCTCAGATGCTGATGACTCCCCATGCAGAAGAATACCTGAACTTGGTCACCCACAGTGCAGTAGCAAGCCTAGTGAAGACTTCTAAAAACACTGATTTCTGACTAGATCAAAAATGTCTTGGTGGATTATGTATTTGGACATTTGGCTGGGAAAAGGTGTGAAAATTTGCACAGACATGCATAAAAGGAGAAAATTGGCTGGGATTCTCTTAAAAAAGGTTTGGAGAAGGCTGAAAAGTTTAAGGCATAATGCACAACTGCTCAGACTCCCCAGGGCTATATGAACACTAAGGGGTGAGTGCTAACAGTGCAAGACATTTTCCAGCTCTTCTTCCTAAAGCTAATCTTAAAATACAAACTATTCATTACAATGTAACACAGCAAAAGGGACCAAGATTTGGGTGCTGATTTGATGTGAGAAATTGAGGGGAGTTGCACACCCCTTTTCTTACATACTTCAATTTTAAAAGGATCAGCTCCTTCATCTTTTTTAGCCTTTATTCTCTGAGAGCTGTAACCAGCCTCAGCCATGTCCTGCTCTCCTACAAGTCATTCTGAATTCCAGTCACATCCACCTCCTTGTTGGCTGGCGATGCTCATGTTGATTGCAGGAGGCTGCTTTTGGACTTTCAAGCTAATTTTCTGCATCTGCCCTCCTCAGCTGCCTTGATCATTACCTGTGCTTGCCCATCCTGCAAACAGAATAGCCTTGAGCTGTATTGTTGGAACTGCCAAATCAGAAGCTCAAGTATCACATGTTATCCTAAGTGAAAGAAATAAATCTATTGCATGTTCTGAGAAATGTCTTGCCAGGAATTGTTGCTAGTGCTGCCAGAAGCTGCAGCGAGGCCCCTGTTTCTCACAAGATCTTACTGTCAGCTGATAGAGAAGGTCCTTTACATTGTGATGAGGTCCATGGCTTTCAAAATGAGTCTTTGCTACTGAGGTATTCCAGTTGAACAGGAAGAGCGACATAAAGATAGCCAAGAGTTCTTGGCTATAAATGGTTAGCAACAAAATATCCGAGTATGCTTTCTATTTCTATCAGCTCATGTAATATAGGCCATCAACCAACTCCACTATCCATTCCCAGCACTTACTACAGCACTATGTAAGAGGCATTGCAGCTTTTCCTAAATATTATTGTAAAACATCTTATCAGAAACACTGAGAGTGCTGGCTGATCTCTTTTTATTTAAATGAAAACACCCACTTAATTATCATACCATACACAGATGAATCATTCCTCTCCTTTTCCCAAAGGGCTAAAGACTGTCTGCAATTAAGGCATGCCATGCTCAAAAGAGCAAGCTACAGTTATTCAGGTGGACACCTCCAGGGCCAATTCTAACTTTGGTTGCAGTCAGTGACATGGAATTTAGCTGTGCTCTGATCAGCACTGGTGTGAGGAAGCCCTGGCACCCACACGCGAGAGTGAGAGGTAGAACACATCAAGACAACACAAAGTATGCTAAAGGGACACAGGAAAGACACTGTACCACTTGTGCCTTCACAAGCCTTACGCATCTGGGAAAGGTATTTTGTGGTTTATTCATACGTAACAGGAGGTGTCAGGGGTGGTTTTGGGTTTACATCCTTCCATCTGAATCAGCACAACTGAGCTTGTCAGCAGGAGCAAGCTCAGCTGCATGAGCTGTGGAGCAGAAGCTGGTGCAGAGCACAACCTTGCTTTGAGCTCTGTTCAAGTAGGCATGCCAAAACACTGTGGTTCTTTCTAATCAAGCCCTACTCTTAGCTTGCTCCCAATTTAATTTAGAAGAACAAATGTATGACCTTCAACAGAAACATGCCCAGGAATTAGTTTGGGCTTTATCAGCTTGCTTTGTTTGGGTGTTTCGGTTTTTCCCCTTTTCCACTGAAATTAGTTTTGTTGTCTGTATTGAAATGCAGACAAAAATTACAAGCCAAATAATAGCAGTACCAGGTCAGTAAGCAGAAATCAAGAGAAAAATAGGCTATTATGACAAGCCAAGGACAACAATCTTTTTGTGTTGTCTTCAGGGATGAAAGCATGATGTATTACAAGTGACATTTAAATCAGCTTTTAACTTTTATTGCTTATTTTTAGATATTCTTTCCAGAAAGCTAGCCCAGGTTATATTTAAAAGTCTCTGCTTGTTTGCCAAGCTTTTGCCTCAGACTTCATGGAAAAGCTGCTGGGGTCTTGGGGCACAGACGTCCCCTGCTCCTCCTCCCCTGCCAAGCCTTAGGGCCTGCTGCTTCCGTAGGTACCACTTTTCTCCTTCTATATACCTGTGCTTCCTCTTTAGTGCAACTCAGAATACAAGCTCTGCTTCTACAATAGAAGGAGGAGAAAGTGGTTGTCTTGGAGGCTATTATCTAATTGGATTAATTAAAAGTAATTGACAACACATGGTGACCATGACTGGGGCAGGAAAGGAAAGGGATATAAGAGAAGATAGGGAGAACCTTCTTTGGGAAGAAGGTAGAAAGGTTTGGGTTGGCTGAGCGCAGGAATGGGGTGATTGTTGTTGCTTCTACCTTCCTCAAGTGTGTAACAGGTAGGGATTGTGAAGTGTGGGGTGGACAACAGAGTTCTGTCTTGGCTAGCTTTCTAACATTGTAAGGTCTGGAATTAGTCTGTAGCTTTTCACTTATTTCTGGATTGTATTGGAGGCTTTTGTGTGCCGTGATCTGAATTGGCAAAGTTGTTGCAGGATTTGGACTAATAGAATGTGCAGGCTGGGTTGTTCCTTGATTGTTCCTATCTGTCCTGGTTTGGGCTGAAACAGGGTCTGTCACATGTTAGTGGCTGGCCCAGCCTCAACCCTTGATGCTGTCCTTGCCAAACTCAGCCTCTGTAAGTTCTTGTATTATCTATCCCACCCATGCACAGTTTAAATTGTAAGCCTGCTCCATGTATGGGCTTAGGTGTTCTTTGAGTTGGTATATAAAGGTAGGGTAAATGTAACCTTTTACCTATTCAGCTGAAGGACTTTAATTTACCTGTATTTTGTAGAGTTTTGGGGTTGTGTATGAAAATATCAAATGTTGTAATAGATGGCTCTGTATTGGAAGCTGCATTGTTCTGATTTGGGAAATAATATGCCGGTAAAATAGAGTGAAGATACAGCACTGGGGGCAGTAACTGTCTCTTACGTTGGTTACTAAATAAAAGCTACTGTGGTAGCTTCATGGACTAACAGAACTCTGAGGAGTACTTGAACTCAGTGAAGCCAGTGCTCTTTAAACACTGGAGTGCTGCTTTCTTGCAGCAGCTACCCTTCTTCATTTACATGGGATTAGCTGAAATAGATATTTTTTTATTCCTATTAAGATGGAAATAATGAACAAAACCTCTGACTTAAAAATTTGATTTCCCTCAGCTGAGACTTCCATTTCAGAACTGAAATGGGAGAAAATGGCTTATGCTGTTTGCAGTCTTTCCTCTGTGCTATGCCATGATGTAGAGGTGTTCCCTAGGAAAGGCTTTCTTTCTTGGTGCGGGTGAAGAGTTGAGGTACTGGATAACAGCAGCCTCCTTGGCTGTTCGGTGCTTCAGAGACTTTTTAACAGCATTTCTGTGGCGCAGTGGGGACACCTTTTGGTTAGAATTGGTCTAAACCTGATGAATCTATGTGTTTAAATATAAAAAACAAATATAAAAAACATCTGCATACCCGCTGTTTGCAGCAGGCAAGTAGAGGTCAGTTCTATTATCGGCTTTTCCTAGTTTTTTGCATGTGCTCGACATGCGCCATTTCAGGTGATTAGGTTTGCAAGCCCTTTCTGCAGTTGCCCCTTTTTTGGATGCAATTTTGAGTCTTTTCGTCAAAAGACATGGTTTCTGTATCATTAGGTGCCAGCACATGCCAACGTAAAATCATTCTGTCCCCATAGCTCAGCAACTGAAGTGGGGGACAAGGAGTCAAGAGAGGATTCCTTAGTCCCTACTGTCATATGAAGAAGGCATTTATAGTCTTTACAGAGAAGCCATAAGAAAATGTCTTTTTATTAAATATCACCAAAGGTTCATGCTGAAACTGCCATTGTAGTGTTAGAGTTGTTAATGAGACTGCAATGGAACAGATGTTTAAAATAAAGGGAAATAATGAAAAATGATGACCCACAACATATCCTGTGGAAACAAGAAGGTAGATGTTCACAGTAATATTTTCCACAGTGATTGAGAGGCATTACTACCACAACCAAATTATCTTAAACAGTTGTAGTGTTCTCAAGAAAAAATCATGGCATTTTCTTTGGAGCAGAATTAAATTGTAATTCCCATGTGAAATAGAAAAGATAAAGAGAATAAGGGTGTCATACTTTGCACTGAACAGAGAAATATCAAGCAAGGAATCGACTTGACAGGAAACAGGTCATGAAAAGTGATGTGGCTTTTTGAAAATGAAATATTACTGGTAAGATCACTCAAGTGTTTATGGTCCTATTTGTCTGAGAGATGGTCTAGATCATAACACAACTACCCCTCATCTGAGTTTTGATGAGTAATTCTCGTAATTATCTTCTCAAGGCCACAATAAGGAGGTATTTGTAAATATTTGTTGTAGGACACACACTGCACTGAGCTGCGGAAGTTGGTTCAGAAGCTGCACTGTGAGAGCGATGAGCGATTTGGTACTTCCTTACTGGCCTTCACTGAATGTATCTGTTCAAAGAATGCTACCAGAGATGGCTAGCTTGTATGCCTGTGCACACCTAATGTGCAGGTGTCAACTGGAAGTGTTAACTAGTGTCAGCTGCTGCAGAGCACTTTTATTTCTGCTTCCACAAAACCTCTGCTGTCAAACAGTAAAAACACTATCTGTAGAGACGACATAATTATTTGGTCCTCAGATTCTCATATTTGTACCAAATATAAAATAGATTGAACTAATTGCATCCTACATGTATGTAGTTTGACCCCAAAGTAATTTCTGAGCTTGGAAGTGTATGTATCCCTATATATTCGTGGATGTTGATGTCTACAGCAGTTCACTGACACTGCAGGACCACAGCTTTCTTGTTAGTAGTTGAAACAAGCTGTATGCACCAAGGTGGAAGGGAACCTAATCGGATTTTCTTCAAGTTGTTATATTCCTAAATGTAATGACATAAGAGTTGCTTCAGACCTTTCGGAAGACTTGTAGAAAACTTGTGGATCTGTGATGAAGTGTGTTTCTTTTAAAAACAATTAAAACCAACAGCACACACCAAAAAACCACTCCAAAGAGCCAGATCACCCAGTAAAACGAGCTTCATTCCAAGGTAACGTGCATAAATTAGATCTGTTGCACAGATCTAGTTACTTGAACCTTGAAATAGCCCTCACATTATTCTTGCTCTGTCTGAATCCTGTCAAATATTTCTGAAGAATGTCTCAGAATATACAGTCTACACAACTAAAATGTCCTCACTGTCAGCCAACCCTCAATGACGACTATGGTTCCTAGATGCTTCATTGAGTATCTGGGAATTGGAGAATTAATAATTGAAGCAAACCTTCTACATCCTATTAAATTAGAAGGTATAATTAGTACCTGTATACACAGCTTTGTATACAGAGGTAAGGTGATGGGTTGAACTTGATAAGCAGCATGCAAAGGAAAATGGGAACAAGGTGCAGATATGGATTTAATTGTGTGTGCCTGTACATGCATATAAAGGAAAGCCTTCAGTATCTCTATATATTCCTTGTGAAATGGGCCTGGAAAGTAGCTGAGAGGAAAAAAGCCACCTGAGATTAGGTAGGACAAGTAAGGAACAATTCACATTAAGGCTTCAACTGAGAGACCATTAAAGTCAGTGGGAGGTTTCTCATTAAAGTAGCTGTGCAGCTGGACTTTTGGTGGTCGATCAGGGTCCTTCAGCTCTAATTTGAGAATTACTTGAAACAGCTCCTCAAAAACTGAGTTTGGACTCTCAGGGTTTGCCCTAGGGATTCTGTGATTCTTCACAGTAGCTCCACTGTTGACTTTCTGACAATATCAGTTAAAATTGTTCTTCTGCTTTCTCAATCCCCTCCCTTCCTCCAAACCTTGTTAACGCTTCCAAGTTTAATCTTGGATTGGAGCTCTGAACATCTCCAAATAATCTGAATTGTTTTGTCACCTCTGATGAGGATTTTTCTTTCAGACACAAATAAATATGTATTCCTTACAAATTTCACACAAAAAGGTAGTTGCAGTGCAGCTCTGAATAAAGAGCCTCATTTGCAATCATAAGGAGGCCTTCCTTCCATTACTGCTAATAAACAACTGTAAAAGATGGTGTCTATTTAAAGCTCTAAATTTACCCTGCCTTTCTCCTGACAGGCTTGCACATTGATTCTGACATGCAGACTGACAGCTTCATGGCATTTTTGAGTGTTCCAACTTCACTAAGTATGTGGTACTGTTTATTTTAGTATCCCCATTCCCACAGCAGCCACTGACTCACAAGAAAAAGCTAAGAGCAATATTTGGCATTTGTTTCCTGTGCAGTACAATTTGCCTGGTTCATTAACCTTCTTTATGTAGATGTAAATTCTGAGTCTGATGTGGTTATTTTTGCAGTGCATGTCAAAACTAGATTTGTCTCTGAGCAACATTTGCTTCTGAAAATGTTTAAAATTGCTTCAGCGATTTTTGTCTTTTTAAAGAAAATTGTGTTGTATGTTAAACTATGTTTATGTATGTACATTTGAATCTCTAGGACCATTACATTTGCAGGAGACAAAGGAGAGTGTACATAACGGTGTGATGTTATCCTGTACCTGCTTTACCAGAAATAGTTTTTTTCTGCTTATACAACACAGCATTACTGCAGATTGATGGCGGCTGAATTCTGCTGTCACTTGTAAATGGACTGGATTGGTCATATATATGCAAGCACATATAAAGCAGGGGAGAGGTCTGTTCTTATAATCATATGAGAAAAGGGTCTAATATATAGTTTTGTGTGCATTGTGCAAAACACAGGGACAAATTAAGTCCCCATTTCTGCTACAGTTTCCTTGTGTAATGCTGGTACACATGGTATTGCTTTTCCTGCTGCAGCAAGAAAATGTGCCGAGCAAGCTCTTAACAATTGTGCAACTGCTGCATGCTGTGCAGTACTTTACCTAGGATGTTCCAAGGCCTCTTAATTCATATGAAAAGATTTTTCTTTTTTTAGGCCTGCATGCTGAAGGCATGATACACCTTCTGAATGTGCTGAAAGCCAGGGTGTTTTCTACCAAGTTAGTGGTAGTGTAGGGATCTGCCTGTTAGCATTCTAGCACAAAAGCTTGGCTTGCATTGGATTTATGATTTCTTTTTTCTACAAATGAAGACATTGGTCTACACCTAGAGTCTGTTTGCAACTGATCTCCCATCACATGAGTAGTTATGTATCAAATGTTATGAATAAAATGTATGCCAAGAAGAATGAGATGGGAGCACTTCTAAGTTAACTGAGCAACTATCAGCAATGTTAAGCAGCATAACTACTTTTGTCTTTTAAAGCATTCTTTCCAGTTCCTCTCCTCTGTTAGCCATCTTCACTAGGAGAAAGGAAATGCTGCACTCTAGAACTTGACTTCTGTAAAACCGTCAGCATTGAGACTTTACTCTTTTCTGGGTGAAACTCTGGCTGGATGGCTGGGCACAGAGTGGTGGTGAATGGAGTTAAATTGAGTTGGTGACTGGTGGTCACAAGTGGTGTTCCCAGGACTCAGTATTGTGGCAAATTCTGGTTAATATCTTTACCAACAATCTGGACGAGGAAATCAATTGCACCCTCAGTAAGTTTGCAGATGACACCAAGTTAGCTGGCAATGTTGATCTGCTTGAGGGTAGGGAGGCTCTACAGAGGGACTTGGACAGGCTGGATCGATGGGCCAAGGCCAATTGTATGAGGTTTGACAAGGCCAAGCGCTGGGTCCTGCTCTTGAGTCACAACAACCCCATGCAGCACTACAGGCTTGGTCCCTCTGCACTCAGCACTGGTGAGACCACATCTCAAATACTGCATGCAGTTTTGGGCCCCTTACTACAATAAAAACATTGAGGTGCTGGAGCATGTCCAGAGAAGGGCAATGAAGCTGGTGAGGGGTCTAGAGCACAAGTCCTGTGAGGAGCAGCTCAGGGAACTGGGGCTGTTCGGTCTGGAGAAGAGGAGGCTGAGGGGAAAGGAGGTTGTAGTGAGGTGGGTGTTGGTCTCTTCTTCCAGATAACAAGTGATAGGATGAGAGGAAATGGCCTCAAGTTTGCACCGTGGAGGTTTAGATTGGATATTAGCAAAAATTTCTTCACACAAGAACTGGAAGAGGCTGCCTGAGGAAGTGGCTGAGTTGCCATCCTTGGAGGTATTTAAAAGCTATATAGAGGTGGTGCTTAGGGCCATGGTGTAGCAGTGGACTTGGAAGTGTTAGGTTAATGATTGGACTTGATGATCTTAAGGGTCTTTTCCAACCTAAATGATTCTATGATAGTGCTATCAGCCCCTAACACCTTTTCTATGTTTTCCACCTCAATGTGCAAAGAACAGTAAGGGGAAGGAGGGAGGAAGAGAAACAAATACATTGGTCTGTTTCGCTGTTAATTTTCGGGGTTCTGTCTCACCAGTTGTTCTGGTACAAACTCTCTCTCCATTCCAGTGGCTTCCTTCTTGGAAAAGTTGATGCTCAAAATCTGCAACTTTCCTCCTGCCTGAAGTACACTCGTTTGGCCTAGGGCTCACCTCATACGCACACTTTTCCTCTCCTCCTCACAAAAGAAATTGCATTAAGAATTAGATTCTCAGTGACCTCACTCTCAGTAGCACCATACAGTTCAACAGATGTATCAGTCCTCTGCTACAGTAGACTGAGTCTCCAGGTGCTGCCAAGGTGCAATTGGATTTGTTTCATCTCATTTTCTATCAGACCTTCAAACTGGCCCCATGCTCGAAGTATGGGGCTCATTTTGGTTTCTCTAGCTGCCTGGCAAAAATGTTTTCAGAGCATTTGGACACCAAGCTAGGAGGAAAATGTCCCCATAAGCCTAGAAAGGATGTAGTTTCCTCTGTGATTTAATACCTTCTCAATGGGAGAAGTTAGTTACGAAGATCAGAAAATACATGAAATATGAACATGGGATTACCTCTGCCAGTCTTGCACACTGAGCCAGACACTGCCTTTCTGTCCTTTTTATGTTGTTCTTTGGACCACCAGTTTACACTGAAGGTCTGGAGTTAGATGGAAGTATGTTCTCCATATCGATGCAAAATTTGTTTCAAATGAAAAATATTTGCTGGACAGAGCCTGGTTCTACCATCCTGCTGTACAGAAGGATGTTTAAACTATGATCTACTGTTGAAACTGATTGAGAGATTGGGCATGTCTGTTCATAGATGCTAAATAAAACAATGAATAAATCTTAAATGTCAGCATGCAGAAGAAGTAGGCAGTAGTACAGGCTATAATTCTTACTGGAATGGCAAAACATGTCCAAGTTGGTCTAATGTTTCTTTTCTGGCTTGAGACTTCTACCTCAAATTTGAGCCTTTACTTTTTTTTTTTTAGCGGGCCCTGTGTGGAGAAGGGCAAAGATGCCTTTGAACTGTTTTTGTGTCTCCCTGTTGGTTTTTGAGCACTAAAGAATTAATTTAGGTGGGTTTCTCTACTGCTTAAAACCTGGTCCTGCCTTCCACTGATAAATATTAGCTTGGCCTGCAATCACCAGCATTTTTTCCTGTGACATTGGACCCTCCTTCAAGTTGACTCCTTGACTTGCCCTGTTAGGATCCTTTTTGCAGGACTTGAGTGAAGATGTGTACAGGGATCTAATTTAGAAGTTCTAATGCCTTTTATGTCAAAACAGCTGGATTAAAAAAGCTGTGCAAGAAAAGATAAGGTTTTCTCAGGTATTAATTCTTCAATTCCCAGCAGAGTATCTAGTTATTTCATAGAGGTATACATTTAGGAATTTTGTGAGGTAACTGTCTTAAAGTGGTCTTGGAAACAAATGAGCTGGGATTTTCAGAAGTGGGTAATAGACCCACGCTCTTCAGATGTTTCGGGCATTCACAAATTCCATAACAAAGTGCTGTGTTCTCCTTTTCTCAACACTAGCAGGTCTCTTGTATAGATATGTTAAAAATCAATTTACATATCCTACTTCAGGCAACCCTGTCTGAAGACTTCAGCTGATGCATTTCCTTCTAATGTCTCAGTTACATGATCATGAAAAGAAATGGTGTTAAAGCTGGTAGTATATGAGTAGAGATTTATCCGCTTTATGCTGCCACAAGCAAGAAAACTATATGCCACTGGATGTCACTCTAACAAAGCTCAAAGTACTTTGACAGTACAAATCTTTATACTTCCATTATAAAACAGTGTACAGCCTGTTAAACTCTGGATTCCTCAGCAAAAGGAGGGCAAAATAATATAGAAGTAGCTGTGTTAGCTGTCCCATGAAGAAGCCATTGACATAAGTATGACATTGGGCAAAAGACAACTAGGTTTCATTTTTTTCAGTAAACCATTAGAGATGACAAATCAACATTGAATCCACCGTGGTGAATTTTTCAAAATTTCTTTTCTAGAACCTTACCTTGTATGGGTTGTTTTGGGTTTAGAAGCAAGGCAAATGTCAACTCTGGCTATTTTTCTGTCCCATGTCCATACATGTTTGAGAATTTAAGCAGAGAGCATGGAAGCTGTGCATTCAAGTGCAGTTAAAAGTCAATAGAATCTAACCCTCTCCTTAAATTTCTGTTTCCAAAGAGCGACAAGAAGCTGTAGGTCAGAAATCTGCTAAAGGATAATTTAGCTCGGGGATGAAGACTGCTGCCAGTTTTGAGCTTCATATATAAAATGTCTCACCAGAGAAGGGACTCAACTGAGGACAGAACAAAAGTAAAGGGGTTAAGCTGCTGCACAGAGAAATTAAATCACAAATCAGCAAAAGCTATAAATGCAAGTGGGCACTCTTTAGAGATAGATAAGCATCCTCCAAAGATGTTAGGGAGTGTAGAGAAGCACTAAAGTACACCAGTAGAGAATCTCCATTACTGAAAGACTGTAAGAGTAACTTAATGTTTCACATCCAGGAACAGCTGATCCTTCCTTGAGGCACAGCGACATCTTGATCTGCTGAACACATGATTTTACCACCCTTAACATTCTGGCTAACCTGCATGAAACACTGACCTTGCTCACTTTCACACAGATTGGACTAGTTCTCCCTACCTTTTTCACCTTAGCAGAGGTGGAATAGCTATCTTCCACCATTCTTTTAATCTTGGTATGAAAGAGTCCTGAAACGCTTGCACAGAGGCTGCAGCTGCTGCTTAAAATTTAAATAGACTTACTAATTTCTCCTACAATATATCTGATACCAAATACAGATAGCACTAAAATCCAGCAAGTACTACTAAAATATATACTTGCTATAGCAAGGTGGATAATTTTTCATGTGTCATACAATAGAAAATAATGTCAGGGCACTGTACAAAACTTTAATTATGTAATTAATTGACTGAGTCATACAACTTTTTCTCCTTTAACTTGAACACTACTATAGATGGTTTTGGCATGTAGCAAACTATTTCCTGGTATAGCTTTATCTGGGTTGCTGGCATCAAAATTCATGAGGAACAACAGAAATCTCAGAGGTACCATCCTAGAAATTGTAGTTTGAGGCTCTTTGAAGAGGTGATACAAAATGAGATCATGGCAAGATTTGCATTAGTGATGTAAGCTGGCTTCATGTATACTGCCAAAGTGCAACTGGATGATTCTTTGTTGTTATGCAGTTGATTTAGTGGCTACAACTGAAAAGCTCTGAATTTCATTACCCAGCTCGTCTGTGTGAAATCAATGAATGTTTCCCTGATGATACATAAACAGCTCAACCCTGTGTCAGGAAGGGGCCTTCATTTTCCCCATGTGTCTCATTATAATTCACTTAAATCGACAGAAAAATAGAGTCTTCGGACACTTCCAGGTTTCCAAAACCTCATTAAAGTCAGACAGACCTCTCTCCCAGGCAAAAGCCCCAACTCTCATCTCTCCCCATTGCATGGGTGATGGCTGCCATTGAAGATGGGAGTTGCACGTTATTCTGACAATATTCCCACTGAGATTTAATATTGTTTCTCATTACTAAGATTGTCAGCTCATGGCCATGAGATGCCCCTTAAAGAAGCTACCTGAATTGATGTGGTAGTCTCTACAAAAACACTGTCTATATCCACTTAGGAGGACTGGGTATGTTGGGCTCAGTTTCAACTTTAGGTTTGTGAGTGAATGTGATAAGAAGGGAATGCTGAGAACAGAGCAAGATCCCCATGTTGCAGCCTTGTGAATCAGAGCAGAAATGTGACTTGTGACTTATGTTGTATTACCTACTGCCCCAGGTGGGAAGAGATTCACCTATTTAACCTAGGAAGAATTAAAGGCTGCCAGCAAACTCCTCTGAAAGGAGTCAAATATCAGTGATCCTTTTTTCAGGGTTGTATGATACTCTCTTCCAAACACTTAACCAAATGCTAGGGAGCTGGGGGTAATGGTGATAGTGGTGGTAAATACAAGTACTTGTGAGGCAGTAGTGACACAGTTTATGGCTTTTTTTGCAGTGGATCCTTGATTTTTTTCTCAACACTGCAGAGGTATCCTGATTTATTCACTAAATAACATTGGCCTCATTTAGTCATAAAGGTATTAATACCTTGCCTCACTTTGGCAACTTCCTCCCTAGGGCATTAAAAAGGTTCGTTCTTTCTTTCTTTTACTGCACCTCACAAAAGTCTGATTAAAGCAGTAATAAAAATAAAAATCAATTCATAACAGGTAGTTGTGGACTACTTCAAGGTATTTTGGTTACTTTCCTGATTAGAAGCTTGATTATATCGTCTGATTGTTGGTGCATTTAACTGCAAGTGATACAAACCACAGTTAGCTCAAACTAATGGTCATGGATGTCATTACCAAGTTACTTGCCTGAAGCAGTAATGAAAGTCCTTACTAGTAGTAATCTTAGGAAAGGGATCAACTGCTTGCATTATTATGTCACTCTTGCCATGCAAAATTTTAGCGTACAGGTTGTTCTTTGTGAGACACAGCTCTGGTTGAAGTCTTTGTGATGCAAGAGGAAATGTAAGAGAGGCTGCTTGTCTGTGTCACATAGATAGACTAGACCTGAGGAGACCAAACTTCAATGTGCTATATCCATTAGGTTGGAAAATTGCTCCATCTCTAGTGTAAATACAAACCTAGGTTCTACAGAACAGAAAAGCAGATCTATGCTGGTATCCAACCTGACTTTTTTTCCTTAAAACAGTATTTACTAGTTTACGTGTTTTTTTTTTTTTGTGTGTGTGTGTGAATTCTCATGGTCACATTCACTCCAGAAGGCCTTATTTAAAGGGCTTTATGCAACTGAGTGGGAATTGTCACTGATCTTCTCTCAAGGGAGGTAGCTCAGTTGTGAGTTCTGGGGTGTGTATTTTACTAGCCAAGATTTTTATCTATCTTCTTGTATGAGCTTGGTAAAGATGCCAGAGCCTTGGGCCTGTAAAGCCACCTCAGCTCTATCTAAACAGGTTTCTAGTGTATATATAAACACCTTCTGAGCTGGGATTACAAACAAAGCCAGGAAGGAACCAAGGTTCCTACCAAGATGGGGCTACTTTCTGCTTTAAGTAATGGATTTACTAGCAATACCTGTCCTCATGCATAAGTGTATTTTCATAACTCTCATAAATCTGGATGAATGAGACTCCTAAGAAGAAATTTGCAGGGTGAGTAGTCTAGAAAGGCTTTTCATGAAAAGTTTCTGGTGACTTCATGAAAATCTGCTTAAAAGATTTAATAAAAATCTTCCTGCTTAATCTAGTGAGTTAAAGCAAAATGGTGAGATCATGCTTCTGGGCTAAGTTTAACTTTTTTTATCTGCAGTGGACTGTGAAATATTTGTAAGTGAGAGCTCTCCTAAATACAGGTGAAGCTACAAACTCTGCCCTCAGCCCAATGTGGTTAAAAGGTTATCAATTTCTTGTGCAAATTTAAGCTCATGCTCATGTGGACTGAGATGATGATGATGGCTATTGAATTTGCATTGTAATGTCAGAAGTCCAGCCAGATCCATAGACCAAGAGCCTATTGTGCAAAATGAATCATAGGATCATAGAATGGTTTGGGATGGAAAGGACCTTTAAAGGCCATCTAGTCCAACCCCCTTGCAGTGAGCAGGGACATCTGTAGCTAGATCACGTTGCTCAGAGCCCCATCCAACCTCATCTTTAAAGTTTCCAGGGATAGGGTTTCTGCCACCTCTCTGGGCAGCCTGTGCCAGTGTTTCACCACCCTTGTAAAAAAACTTATATCTAGTCTGAATCTACCTTCTTTTAGTTTAAAACCATTACCCCTTGTCCTAGCATAACAGGCCCTGCTAAAAAAAAATCTGACACAATCTTTCTTATAAGCCCCCTTTAAGTATTGAAATGCTGCAATAAAGTTTCCCTAGAGAATTCTCGAGGCTGAACAACCCCAACTCTCAGCCTTTCTTCATAGAAGTGTCCCACCCCCTGATCATTTTTGTGGCCCTCCTGTGGACCTGCTCCAACAGGTCCATGTCTTTCCTGTGCTGAGGACTCCAGAGCTGGATGCAGTACTCCAGTGAGGTCTCAGCAGAGTGGAGTAGAGGGGCAGAATCCACCCGTTGGCCACACTCCTTTTGATTCAACCCAGGATACGGTTGGCTTTTCTGGCCTGCACATTGCCAGCTCATGTCCAGTATTTCATCCACCAGTATGGCCATGCAGGGCTGCGCTCTATCCACTCATCACCCAGCCTGTAGCCTGATTATTTTTTTCTTTATTACAAGCTTCTAGTTAGTTGTGGGTTTAGATAAAGTTTTCACATAGCTCTTATCAGTAAGAGGCTGGCAATCATAGATAGCTCATTGTGCTCTCCCAGAGCACAAATATTGTCTTTGGTAAGGCATTTTATATTGTCTGTATTGCATTATAACATTTCAAAATAGAGCTGCTTCTCTTGATATAAGGAAACAGGTTGTAGCCACCTTTTCTTCTTTTCTAAAACCTCTTTATGAAAATCTACAAAAGAAACTTGATTGACTGTGCATCATGGTAAAATTTACATACTTAATTTCCTTGTGCTTGCTGTCTGAACCCATAACAACCTGTAACTTCAAATTTCACTGCTGAAGGCAACAGTTCCTTTAGGCTATTCACACTGCTTGAGAGTTAAGCCTTTAAGCTCATCATATCGACCTGTTCAAACTTCTTCATGTCTTAGCAGAATAAACTGTTGAAAATGAAGTGATACTGAAAGATGCTTAGCCAGTCTCCTTTGTAAGATGATATGTGAGATGCAAATTTTGCTTAGGCAAAAGGACACTTGATCAGTGAAAGATCACTTGTCTAATGACCCCAAGTGATCTTGTGTTTTTCACTAAGCATATTGACCACAGTGCCATCAGTTCTCTAACATCATCTCATTCATGTTGGTGCTTAAATTACAGCTGTTTGCAGAAATCTTGGGTCTGTCAACCTGGGATAGTGTCAGTACTGCTTTGTTGTGTAAGCAGTTACATGCAGTCTTCACCAGCAATACTTGAGGTGTTTCTTCCCTTCTTATAGTAGGTCTTCCAGTGGCTTCCCATAAAAGGACAGTTGTGCTCATCACCTGGCTTCTGCCTGCCACAAACCAGATATTTCATACAATTGCTGCAGTAAGTGTAGTAACTTGTAATGCATGCTTTAGAAAGATGGTGAGGCTGATTTAAAGGCCTCAGTGATAAAGTGTTTATTATTTCCCTTGTTAAGGTATTCTAACAGTTGATTACTCTCTTATAATCTCAGAGTGTAAAGTAATATGGTTGTGGCTACATCTCACAATCTAATTATAAGAAGGAGCATTTATAGCTCTTCAAAGTCCTTCTCAAATAAGATTTCTTTGCTATTTGAAGTATTGATTTTTTTTAAATCATTGAGATTTTAAACTGCAATTGACTTCAGATTAAATGACCTGCTTTGTGGCAAGTTTTACATAAAACACACCGATCACTTTCCAGCAACAAATACTTTCATTTCATCAATACATTCCAGCTCTGTTACAGGAGCCATTCTGTGTGTATAAATGTCACCATTGCAGTATTCAGGCTACCTTATAATATGCCAAATGTGTATCAGCATAGAGAAGCAAAAATCCTAATTTAATACTTGAAAAGAAGCCAATAATTTAATTGCCACAGAAAGATAATTGGAAATCATTAACTGTTAATAATGTGTTTAGAAGACTCAAAGCATTACTGATGGTGAACTATCATCCATTCAATTCATTTACATGCTAGACAAGCTTTAAGGATTTATGCAAGAAGATTCAAGGTGACAGCAGAAAAACTAAGAGAAAATATTTTCTAATCCTGCATTTCCTTTCATTTTACCACAGTTGTTACCGCTAGCTTTTCAGTTGGAAAGATTCCTTTTCCAAAATTCAGGTGATTCATTTCTGGAGACTGAAGTAACAAAGCAAGCCTTTGTTAAAGAATATTTGCTGCCTCTTTATTAATACTTGCACTTCTTTCTGCATAGCGCATAGTTTTACTGATGCATCTCTACTGTAACCTGTAGGTTAAATCTTGAGTTACCACAATAGGAACAACTACCTGTATCATAGAAGCATTTAGGAGTTTGTGTTGGATCTTCTATGAGTTTTTTAACAGCATGAAGTTATTTTAGCAAACCACACTCCCTTAACTGCAGAAGTCTTTGCCAGAGAGAGCTGGAAGGAGATATAATCATTATCCCAAACATAATTAGATAACTGAGCCTAGATTGCAAATGCAGAACATAAAAGCGCCCCAGTGCAATGGAGTAGATGAATTTCTACATCTAAACTTAGTGTAAACCACAGGCAACTCTTCTTCCTTCACACTAAACACATAAAGTACAAATTTCAAATTCACACATGAAAGTAGGATTGCAAATGTACTGTACAGTCTTGGAAGTACTCTAAGCACCTGGGCCCAAAACCTGTTTGGAGGAAATACAACCTAGGACCATACTTCTTAGTTGCAGCTGGGTAACACAGTTGAAAGCAGCTGTAAATCCCAGACACAGTGACCATGAATGTTGGAAAAATGATGGGGGTGTGTAGCAGCAGTCTTCAGGTGCCAGTGACAAATAGGGTCACCTACACACATTACTTTTAAACAGAATACAATTTTGTATTCCTACTCACTTCAAGCAAAAAGAGCACTAGATTTAGTAGCCTACCTATATATTAACTCAAGCTTTAGTCAGAATAGCTTCATAGCAATAAAGTCGGAAGAATAATAAAACCATGTATGTCACTGGGGTTGGCTGCATGTTTCTCTGGTTCTGCTCTTTACAACATGAAAACCTATGCAGTAATTTTCTTCTGTGTAATCAGCTGCTCTCCTGATTTGGTGCACTGTTGTAATGCACTGATATCTCAAGGCTGTACATACATATTTTCAAAGTAGACTTGTCTGATTGTATTAGCCTTCCATAGAATTAAGATGTGTTGCTAAATCTATTGTTAATATTCATGAAATAGTTGAGGGGATGCTTTGGGGTTTTTCTTACTCTTTACTGTCATTGCTTATTTCATTATATTTTCCTTCCATAGAAACTGAACATAAATATCTTTCTATCCAAGTAGATGATGACATAGGGAGAAGAGATTGAGTAGTTAAACCTGGCTGTCCAACTTGGAACAGAAAGGTTGTGAATTGTCCTGCCTATCAAGTCAACAATAAAATGCCTGAAAATGTGCCGAACTTAGTCACATAGTAAGCAGCTGTTAGTATGAGCAATCACAGAACTCCTAGGAAACTGTTTCTTATTGATGACAAAGCAATTCATTTAAAAAAGGTTGTTATTTTAAAAGGCTTCATCTGGTGACATGTTCAACAGGTTTAAACCTCTCTGTGTATAAACATTCTGCTTATGTGAATCTTAGGAAAGCTTAAAAAATGCCAAGCAAAACAAATATATTTTCTTTTGGAACAATAACTGTCATGAAAACTAGAATAAAAGAAAGCATGAAACAAAAGTTAAAGCTGATATGATGATCAAAAAGTCCACCTGAATGGCTTATCACCTACAGTGCTTCTTCCCATGACGAAGACACGTCAAAATTGCAGAAAGCAAAGTAAATATGGCCCTTTTTGCAAGAGAACCAAACCAGTTAGTTGAAGTCATGATTTTGTTGGTAGGGTCTTCAATTGCAACTCTAAATCATTACTAGAAATAATGAGTTGAGGACTGAGAAAGATGCAATTCAAAATACATAAGACCAAGGATGAAGGAAACTACCATCAAAGCACCAAAAGTAAATATAGAAATTAACACAAGATCATAACAACCTGTTTTATCTGGAAAGAATGATGTGGAGTAAGCCAATCCTTAAATAAATCCACCAGTGTCTAACATACATAATGTGTCTATATGAACAACTTAAGGCTTTGAGATTACAAGCAGCTTCTCAAATGGAACAAAAACCTCATACAGACACTGGGTCTCTCTGAACTGTAAAAGCAAGCAGGTCTACTGTTGACCAAAAGAAGAATTCACTTTTACTTAAATGTTTTACCCAAGTTGTGTCTCTGATCTAGAAACAGCTTTTTACTGATCAGTTGCTGCATAAAGTATCCAGCGGTTGTGAAGAAAATGATACACTAAACTTTCCCTAACTATAGCTTAGAGAAGTGTTGAAGTTAAGTTTTATTTCTGGAAATGCATAATCTTCTTACATTAGCCTCCTGCCTTTGTGGAAAGGATTACTTGTACAGAGTAGCTGGGTCTGTGACAGGTTTGCAGGAGAGTGGCAAGGGTGGTGTACGCTCCCAGATTGCCTCCCCAGTTGCTAAGTAACAGATGTTCAGCTCTCAAGTGACTGGAAGCAGCTTGATTGTTTGAAGGAAACTGCTGACTTCTGTACAGTGTCCTTGGACAGCCTCTCTAAAGGGTTTAATAGTGAGGAAAGCCAAAACCTGCTGCTCTGAAAAGAAAATGTTTTAGATATACATCACTATAACATGTTTGGAGTGTGTTGCTTAAGATATTGTATATAACACATTGTTCAGGTTGAAACTAAGCAACCACACCAGGAAAACATGGTGTTTCCTTGCACGAGAGGGGAGCAATTCTTCTGCAGGGGAGGTTGGTGGTTGTGAACTATGTTCTCTGTAGGCAAGTCTTGGATGTCAGGTAGAGCTGGCAGTGCTACATTTGAAGGCTGGGAATATGAACCCTTTGCTTACTAGCTCTTTAGCTCTTGAACTCTGGCCTTGAGTCATGCAAAATATGAGTTCTTAGTTTCCATGTTGATGGGTAGTTAAGCTGTTCATATTTATTCAGAGAAATATGTATTTGGGCCATAGTTAAACAATAGTCACTTCTTCAGAAAACTCTCCTATGATCAGTAAATCTAGAAATCACACCCTTTGGATGTCATTGATGCCTGATGCTCTTGGTTAGCTTAGATTAACTATCATTTTGTAACATCTTTGGCCATGTGATAAAACCCAAATTTCTCTTACCATCATCCATAGCATACGATAATATGGCATCAGCATGACTGAGCTGATCTCTCTGCATCTTTGCAGGATTTTTCTGCAATTGCTAGTCTTATCAAATATCCATTCAAGGCCACAGGTATTGTTCAGTCACTTTAGTGGGCATCAGGTCAGCTCTTCCTGAGCATGCCACTTACAAAAGGTAATGACAGTCCGTGGGTTTTAGCAGAAAACTTTTCAACTGAGAAAATTTTCTTGGGTTTGTGGTATATGAATGCAAAACTAACTTCTGAAGCTATTCCAGTAGGTAGTCACCTTAGCAAAACCCAATATAATTTAGGTCCCAAGTAGAACAGCAGCTCACTACCCAAGGTGATAAAAGCTTCTACTGTTGTGCTGAATTTGCAGCAAAAGAGAATTAAAGATTTGGGGTCCTGTGAGAAGCAGAGAGATTCATCTAATCCTTTTATCTCAGATTGAAGTCTCATCCTGCAATACCACTCAGATGATTGACTCAGACACAGCTGAAAAAGCAGGAATGTAAGGAGATTTAACTCTGTGCTGGGTAAAAAGAAACTCTCTACAAGGTTTTCAAAGACATGCCGTGAGTCCACTCCTAAGCGTATATACACGAAATAAACAATAAGCCACCTACAACTCCAGAAGAAAAATCAGAACTGAGCTTTGCAGACCTGTTGTCCTACTGCCAATCCCCTGAAAACAAATACTCAGTATAAATACCATGTACACAAAATAGTGTACACACTTTTTTCAGTGCAGTCAGCTTTTTGCTCCAGTTAAGTGAAACTTCAGTCAGCATCTCATCAGGTTTGATGTGTATGTGAGATAAAGGGCTCTGTGCTAGACTAGAAGAAAAGCTGACCCATCTACTACTGTAGTAAATTGATCCACATTTAGAAATGAATATAAGGTAGCGTAATACGCTGTGGACATATCCTTCTTGCCTCACCTGTAAATCACAGCGGTGAATGCGTTTTGATTCTCGAGGCCTAATGTAAAGTACATTAAAATCAATGTGAGGGAAGTATTTTCTTTGGGCTATAGTCATACAAGTATACAATTAAACTGCTCCAAAGAGTATGCTGTTAGCTACCTGACAGTGAAGAGATGGAAAAATGTGTTCTTAAATGAATCCGTAAGGGAGCATTGTGAAGGATGGACATAACTTGAGCAAGATGATTGCTCTGTTTCCATGCTCCAGAAGAAACATAAAGCGTTCCTTAGTGCATGACCCAAACATGAAAACAATTTTTAATAAAGCTGCTATTCATTCTGGCTTGCATCAGTTACAAAGGATATATATTTACCTATGACAAGAGGGATGCTCCCTATTCAGAGAATCATACAGAATCACAGTATGTGAGGGGTTGGAAGGGACCTCAAAAGATCATCTAGTCCAACCCCCCTGCTGAAGCAGGACCACCTAGAGTAGATAACACTTGAATGCATCTGGAATGCATCCAGCCAGATTTTGAGTATCTCCAGAGAAGGAGACTCCACAACCTCTCTGGGCAGCCTGTTCCAGGGCTCTGTCACCCTCACAGTGAAAAAGTTTTTCCTTATGTTAATATGGAACCTCCTACGGTCCAGTTTGCACCCGTTGCCCCTTGTCCTATCATTGGCCATCACTCAGAAGAGCCCAGCTCCATCCTCCTGACACTCGCCCTTTACGTATTTATAACCATTAATGAGGTCACCCCTCAGTCTCCTCCAAGCTCAAGAGACCCAGCTCCCTCAGCCTTTCATCATAAGGGAGATGTCCCACCCCCTTAATTATGTTTGTGGCTCTGCGCTGGACTCTTTCAAGCACTTCCCTGTCCTTTCTGAACTGAGGGGCCCAGAATTGGACATACTATTCCAGATGGGGTCTCACCAGGGCAGAGTGGAGGGGGAGGAGAACCTCTCTCGACCTACTGACCACAGCCCTTCTAATACACCCCAGGATGCCATTGGCCTTCTTGGACACAAGGGCACATTGCTGGCTCATCCTGCTGTCCACCAGGACCCCCAGGTCCCTTTCCCCTATGTTACTCTCTAACAGTTCAGTCCCCAACCCATACTGGTACATGGGGTTGTTCTTTCCCAGATGCAAGATTCTACACTTGCCCTTGTTGTATTTCATTAAATTTCTCCCCGCCCAGCTCTCCAGCCTGTCTAGGTCTCGCTGAATGGCAGCACAGCCTTCTGCTGTGTCAGCCACTCCTCCCAGTTTTGTGTCATCAGCAAACCTGCTGACAGTGCACTCTGCTCCCTCATCCAGGTCGTTGATGAATATACCAAATAGTACTGGTCCCAGTACCTACCCCTGAGAGACTCCACTAGATACAAGCCTACAACTGGACTCTGTCCCATTGACAACAACTCTCTGACTTCTTTTCTTCAACCAATTCACAATCCACCTCACTACCTGATCGTCCAGACAACACTTCCTCAGTTTAGCTGTGAGAATGCTGTGGGAGACAGTGTCAAATGCTTCACTGAAATCAAGATAAACAACATCCACTGCAATACCATCATCTATCCACCTGGTTATGTCTTCATAAAAGGCTATCAGGTTCGTCAAACATGACTTCCCCTTGGTGAAGCCATGTTGACTGCTCCTAATGACCCTCTTATCCTCGGTATGCCTAGAGACAGCACCGAGGACAAGTTGTTCCATCACTTTTCCAGGGATGGAGGTGAGGGTGACTGGTCTGTAGTTACTTGGGTCCTCCTTCTTGCCCTTTTTGAAGACTGGAGTGACATTTGCTTTCCTCCAGTCCTAAGACACCTCACCTGTTCGCCACGACTTACCAAAGATGATGGAGAGTGGTCTAGCAACAACTTCTGCCAGCTCCCTCAGCACCCATGGCTTCATTGCATCAGGGCCCATGGATTTATGTATGTCCAGGTTGCTTCATTGGTCCCTAACCCAGTCCTCATCAACCAAGTCAATCTCCTTTATCCTGACTTCCTCTGGGGCCTCAGGAGTCTAGGGCTCCTGAGGACAGTCTCCAGCAGTATAGACAGAGGCAAAGAAGGAATTCTGTAACTCTGCCTTCCTTGTATCCCCTGTCACCAGGGCACTCGCCTCATTCAACAGTGGGCCTACATTGCCTCTAGTGTTAGTTTTGTCTGCAGTGTTTTTGAAGAAGCCCTTTCTGTTGTCCTTGACCTCCCTTGCAAGGCTTAACTCCAAGGAGGCCTTAGCTTTCCTAGTTGCCTCCCTACATCCTCTGACAATAGTCTTATAGTCCTCCGAAGTGGCAATCCCCTCCTCCCAAGATCTATAGACTCTCTTCTTCCACTTGAGTTTGCCCATTAGTGCCCTGTTTAACCATGTGGGTCTCCTGGCTCCCTTTCTTGATTTCCTAGCCACTGGGATGCTCCAATCTTGAGCTTGGAAAAAGCGATCCTTGAATATAAACCAACTCTTGGGCCCCTTTACCTTCTAGTACCCTGCCCCATGGGATTTCCCCTAGCCATTTCTTGAAAAGGCCAAATTTGGCCCTGCTGAAGTTCAGAGTTGTGATCCTGTTTGGTATTCTGTTCCTATCGCACAAGATCCTGAACTCCACCATCTCACGATCGCTGCTTGCTCTTCGAAAACCAGTACTGACTAGTGTTTAGTTGCTTCTTTTGTTTAATGGATAAGCAGCAGTAGCTGACCATAGCACTATTCAAAACCCTGATACGTCCTTTTGGACATTAGGCATGGAAATGTACACAACCTGTGAGCTATAATTTGATGCATCTTTTGCTTCAAAGATGCTGTTGCCTATTCTCTAGCATACAATTGCCTTTTCTTTTTTCCTCTAGACACCTACTGAGAAATTACTTCCAGATCTTGGGTATGGAAAGAAAGGGAATCCAAACACACGGAATAAACAAGTCTTTTGTGAGAACACTGATGAATAAATTATTTGATAGTAACAAAAAGTTCTGATCTAACACACATATTGTGTGAGATGAAACATTTTGTGGCCATTTTTGTATTGAGAAAATAAGGACCAACACTATTTCAGAGGCAAAGTATCTCCAGCTGAGCAAAACACTTGAGTATATACTTAATTTTAAGCACATGAATAGATCCACGGCCCTTCAATTACTGTTCTTTATTACTATGTAAAATCCTGAGCTCTTTTCTCAGAGCTTTTACTTCTTATTTCTTCTAATCAGGCAAAACTCCCAATAATTTCATAACACACTTGAGGCATTATACAAGCTATTTATAGATGCTTTCAACAGAAATAACTTGGACAAATCTATCATACAGAGACTTCCAAGCAGTAGTAGCAGGGTGCAAAGTCCCTTCTGCATCTTTTCTGTGAATCCAGGCTAGAAACTGTAGGGGCAAGCCAGGCAACTTAAAACCTCTTAAGTATCGTGTGTGGCTGACAGTAGCATGCCGAAGAATAGAGTCATGTTTGCTGGTCTCTCCCTGAATTGCAAATCGTATTTGCAAACTACAGCCTGGTTTGGAATGAAAAGAGAAGGTTCACCCACATACAATATCTTCAGAAGATGATAGATGTATTTAGCTAGAACAAGCTACTACAAAAATAGATTTCTGGTTCTTTTCTTTTGGCACAGAAACAATGAGATGTGGGAATAGGAGAAAGAGCCTGAAAAACTCTGCATCAACTGCTCCCAGCTGAGCCCAGAGGCAAGCCTGCAAAGTTCTCCAACCAGGGCTTTATCTAAAAATGTTTGAGAACTTAATTCTCTTCATCTTAGGTTCCTAAGGAAATGCATCTTATGAGGTTTTGACAGTTATTTTCTCATCATGCCCTCAGTAATTTTTGTACTTGGTAAATATGATAGAGGAACAAAGAGCTTAGGACATTAAATTCCTCTAAGGTTCCTGAAAACAGGTGGTCAAGGAGAGGAGAGCCAACCTATTAAGGATGCTATATTTATAGAATTTAATCTATTTTCTCATAAAGCAAAAAGCTGCACTGTCATGTTTTGACTTAAGGAAACCAACATGGAAGAAAGGTATTAAAAACCTTCATTCATGAGAACTCTTGAATCCTTTCGTGGTAGTGAAGAAGACAATCCTGAAACAAACTTTGGAAATCACATCCCTAGAATTACTAGCCTCTTTGCAATAGTTCTTCTGATGTTAATTTACCACCAGTTTCAATCCACACAATAGTATTAGTAGGAGAATGGGGATATCTGTTCCACTAAACAACCTTTCCTTCTTATATTTTACATAAATAAATCACTTCTGGGGTGAAAAAAAAAAGCTTCTCAACATCTTCGTTTCTAGTCCACAATAAAAATGTAGACTAGGCAACAAATGGTCTAGCTTGTTTCAAATTATTTTACACTTTTTCAAATTCTTTTGTCATTAATGGAGTCATATCTGGCAATCCAGTAACGTTTTAGAAAAAGACAGAAAATGTTTGCAAGACATACACTATAAAAAACGATGTTAGGCTGATTTCACTAAAAAAAATAAAGAGGCTGAGAAGGATCTAGGTTGCTAAGGATCCCTATAAAGGGATCTCTGGACCCTGGCTCTTTGTTCAGCTGCCTCACTCCAGAGAAGATATTGCATTCTGCACAGATGGTCATCCAAAATGTACTGAAAATTTCTGATGTTGTTCAGCTACTGGTTGTGCATTCAGACTAGATGTATGCATCACTGTAGGGTTGTCCACACTGGAGCAGAACAGTAATTTATCTAATTTAGTATCTTTCTGCTCAGGGCAAAGCAAGTATAGGAAATTCCACAACAGACACCTTCTGATGAGGATAGTAGAAAGCATTAATCATGAAAAGGATAATAACAAATTTTCTCTTATCATTAGCTTTTGCTTGTATGAATTGGGAATAATTACAAATAAGGGGTGGGAACAAGAATATAGACGGGCTATGCATTGATGCTGAGAGCTCACTGCGACTACAGCTTCAGCACTACAAAGAAGCTAACTAGTCATTGCCTGTACCTACAACTTTGCCAAGGGAAATCTTTCCTTCTAATCTTTGATCCTTACATATGACCAGATTAGCAGTCCAAGCTGAGCTTCAAGAATAAGGGCTAGCCCTGGTCCCTAGAACTGATTGTCAGTATTATGTGCTTGTTAGTTTCCTCCTGGGATTCCATCTGCTAAGAACTCAGTGCTGCCATCCAAAAGGAGACCCAGGCACAGACCGTAGGAGAGTTCTTTCCAGAAACTACTCCAGTAGCCTTGACATTGTCCATACCCCGCTAGGAGTGCTTCATCTCAAACAATCTGACGCCCAAAAGTCTTTAGGCCACTGCATGGCACCCATGTCACACAGTACACCTGCAGCACTGATCTGTCAAACAGCATTTCACCAGGCAGCAGCACAGCAGTCACTGTTATTTCAGTCCCTGTGAACTGAAACTGAAAATAAAAAAAAAAGACTACTAGCCATTTTAGTCACTGAGATACATTCCAAGAGAATGAGACCTAAGTAAGCATGACAAGGGAAGCTTGGTATGCAAAAGGATCTTTTTTGCTTGCTCAAGAAAGAATGAGATGTGAACTACCATTCACACAGCTGTACAGCAAGTGAACAGGAGTGATGAGACCAGGGCCCAGATCATCTGCTCTCTGATCCAACGATCTATGCAGTGGAGCTCTAGTAGTCACACTTCTAAAGATCATCATAATCTGTTGGGTTAGATGCAGACATAACCTTTGGATACCTAGCAAAGTCATTAAATCACGTTTTTGTTGTCTGATATGTAAGCAAGGCTAAAGTGTTCTGATTGCACTAGACTTCTGCCCAAATGAGGTGCATGTGTCCGCTGGACTTGTGTACGTATGACTTTGTTGTGTGTATGTCCTAAGTCCAGCACATTGCACCTGCTACTCCATCTGTAAGAGTTGTGTTGGACTCACTGCTTGTGTGTTGCACACTTGATTTGCACATATGCAGTGGCTATGTGTTATCTGTTAAAGGACTCGGGCAGCTTGCTCACAGGACCTGTGCTGATGAGGTTTCTAAGGAAAGAAAAGAATAATTGTGAGGGGAGATGAAGTACCCAGAAAACCCACACCTGTGTGTTCACTTTGTGTAGAAGTAGACACAGTGAACTAAAGCAGCAAGTTGGTCTTTTTTGTGTCTGGATGTGAGGGGTCCAAACTGCATTCTTTTCACCCAGCTCCCACACAGGCAAACCATTACTTTCCCTGTTAGTTTCACTTTTAGTTCCTCAATTCCATGAGGAATAAGCTGAACTGGAAATCCTATTTTTTTTTTTTTAAAAAAAGGCATCTGAAATCAGTGCACTTAACTAGCAAATGCTTGGTCCCACTGCAAGTCTGAGTTTTGTGCTTCAAACCTGAGCTTCCATTCTGTGCCTCCAGGGCCGTGGAGACTGAGCATCAGTTGCAGCATACTCTGACCTGACAACAGCTGACCCTGCAATGATGTTCACAAACTCCTGCTAACCATAAGCAGAAAGTGACAGGCTGTGGCACTGATCCTGCAGTCCTCATTGCTTCACTAGGAAGGCAGAGTCAGTCCCTGTGTTTTGCATTACGATGCCTCTTGAAAGTATCAAAGAGGTGATGGAATCTCAAAGCAGCTTTTGTCTCTCATCTCCATAGGCAGGCTCTCTCTTTGGTGTGCTTTCTACAAATTATGTGCATTTAAATATGAAATGTACTTGGTGCATTAAAAGAAAATTCTTTATAAGCCATGAAAAATTCATATATGCATGCATGTGTAGAAGCACATACACATGCCTAATGCCACATACATATATTAAGAGCCTATTCTACTTTCCAAATAATTTTTTAAACACAAAATCAAGCATACATTTTAGTCTTCACTGTAATTACAATCAACATCTTCTTCTAGGAAGATAAAAAGAGAAAAGTGGGAATCAGGAAAAGGGAAATGTTACAAGCCTTTTCGTTAGGTTTTTATGTATTTAAAGAATTTACATTTTTAACCAGTGGCAAATTTATTTCATACTACATAAGCTCTGAGGATCCTTTGGGATAAACAGCATGAAAGCTGTAATTTTAGAACAATCATCTATTTTCTGTTTATTGAAAGTTTGCTTTTTTTGCCACGGTGTTTTGCGCGTGGCTGGAAATATTTGTTCAAAATTATGATTATCAAACAGCTTGTTCTGTTTGGAATTGATTTGTTAAAGAGAGCTGCTTCTGTTATGAAAATAGAGGGAACAGTGCCAGTTGACATCTTTGAGCTGCAGGTTGCAACCTGGGAGATTGCCTGCCTTCCTTAAAGCTAGGTGTAAGCTTCCGTAACAGTGTGCCTACCGGCCACATTGCCTACCACGGCAGGAAAACCTGCCGTGATTTTCAGATTTTGAGGAGAGGGAGCCTGAAATCTGTGTGTGGAGAGCTGTGGAGATCATGACTTCAGTGTCTGTAACTCAGGTCTAAGCTCATGGGTGGCCAGTCATTTTCCACGAGAACTAATTAATTCCCATGTGGAATTAGTTGATGGCCTCATTCTACATCCCATCAAATAGTACTTGCATCACTGCTACTGCAAAGCCAATCTGGACTGGATCTTTGGGGCTTTTCAGTTTGGAATACTCTTTAAATTATACAATCTAACATCAGTTTGTAGAGGGGTGTGTTGGCAATTTTTTATCCCTAGCCTTAGTCTTGGGTCAGTGGCAGGGTAGACACCCAGGAACTGCATTTGACAGAGTAGCACAAAGTAATGCAAACTGAACTTTCTCCTTTGGCCCACTGTGCTGAATTTCTAGCAAAAGTCATCACGGTGGCTCTTCTCAGATGCTATGTCTAGCTCTCAGGCCCTACCTGTGCATGTATTCAAGTACCTGCTGTCAGTCATAGGGGCTTAAAAATCCTAGTTGATGAAAGAGATGCACATTAGCAGATTATAACCTTCTGAAAAAAGCTTTCTGACTTCTGAAATGAGACTGCCTCTTATGTGAACAGTCACTAGAAGATGCAGAAGTATGGCTGTCCTACAACTTTGCTTAAGCACAGATTAAGACACAGTGCCAGGATCTACTTCACGTCTTGCTGGTTATTTGCAGATCTATAAATTACCTGTTTCTGTCTGAGTTCCATTGATTCTTATAGTGTTGGCCATGGGAGCTGAGAACACCAGTATTTTTGTCCATGTTTTGCATTTTAATTTTAATAGCAGAAAAATATTTATTGTCCCGCTCCTCAACTCAGTGCTGGCTTTACAATAAGGTATTAGTATCTTTGAGATGGCACTGCTTCAGGGCTTGGGCAGGATGGAAAATGAATTTGTTACTTCTTAGCCCAAGAATAATATTCTGCTTTCTTAAAGATGCAATTTTTTTCTGCTCTTGCCTTCAGATTTAAGGTAAAAGTCCATTTGTATGTCAATATGCAATTCCTGGGCCTTACACTCATTGTAAGACTGTTGTTAGTGTGGAGTAGTATTGATAAAAAACCATTATCATTGAGTTTAGATGTCCTTGGAGCAACCCACTTAACCTGAAATGCTTCGTAATTCCTAGAGGTCCTTTCTCCTCTAAGTAAGTGTATTGTTTGCTGTCCAATTAGTTCAACTTCTTGTTTGTTTGATTTTGGATTCTGTGAGTTGTGGTAATTCTTTAACAGTACATGTAGAACACAACTATTACATGTAGTGGTTGTTGATACAGACTTTCCAAAAGTTACCAGCAGCAATTGCATGTAATTGTCCTTGCTCTGTGAACACAGAAGTCACACCCAGCAATAACTTCATTGCAAATAGTGACTTTTATGTAGATTTAAGAGGATCAGTAAGATCTCCAGATGCTGTTCATTTGAAACCTGTGGTTCTTTTGATGGACCCATTGCTATATGTTGCTCCCAAATGCTCTAAGATAGCTGACAAAATAGTTAGACATTTTGGAAAGCAGAGACTTTCACACCAGTAAAAGCACTAATTAAATTCTGAGGTAAGAAAACAGGGTTAATAGTATCTTTCATTATTACAAAGCATCCTTGGAACGAAAATATCAATGCAAAAATCAGTAGACTTAGAGTTGTTGCTAGGCAACCCTTCACATTAGCTTTAAGGCACTTGTACTGTGATATCATTGTGATAGAAATCAGAGTTGCTGCTTTCTTTACAAAAAATAACAATGAACATTTTTCTTGGTGTTTCGTGGGAGAGGGGTAAGAAGACTGAAGTAATATGTACTGCGGCTAAATACAAGGCTTGAAAAGAAACGTAACTATGTGTTACTCTGTGTTCAGACAGTATCATTTTACAGAAGACTTGGTATGTAGCCCTTGATGTGTCCTCATCTGAACAGTATTGAAAACAAGACCACTTTGCTGCTTTCAAAAATAAGTGTTTCAAAAGTTATTTCCATGAAGGAAAATCATTAGTCGCTATGCTCTTCTTACCAACAGATCAACACCTGTAGATGCTGTATACTTGTAGCTAGATGGGTTCTTCAGGGAGGAGATTTTCCAAACAGTCATTGCTAGGTGACAGCGAAACTATGATTTAGCTCTGGGTGTAGCAAACCATACCAGTCTCATGAAATGTATACTGTAGGCAATGTAATGACTGCAGCCTGCCTTCCACTTAGAGTAAGATACTGCTCTCAACATTTAATGGAATTATGGAAGGGGGAAGTTGAAGCTAAGTTAATTAACAGCCCTTTTCCTTCATCTTTTTAATATCTCATCTTTTGTCACATCTCATTTACAGTGCACCCTTAACTGAGTTTTAGAGCTCGGGGTGTATTTTATTGCAACTGTTAATCCTGTAAAAATGTCATCCTCAGCTAGTTAGAAAAGCTCTATGAATTGTTGTCTCAGAACAGTAATAAAATAGGTTTCCTACTGCAATATATAGAAAAGATTGTATGTCAGCCTTTGGGTGTGCATGATGAAATCCTGGGTCCACAGACAAGCCAGAAGATTCAAGTCACAGGTGACAAGTAACAGCACATGGGAATAATTAAGATATTCTCTTCTTCATCCTTTCAACCCCAAGTCTTTAAAGTCAACACTATTTGCTACACAGACACTCTTTCATTGGAAAACATGAAGGCTTTTGCAAATGAGATTGAAAATCATTGTTTCAGTGAATAGGCCAAAGATACTTCTGCCCTCTCTTCCTCCGCAAAGACAGTACCTTCCACATTGGCTTCTTCTGTTGTTGGAACAATGAACACTTTGTTCCCTACCTGGTGAATCGAAAATGATCATGGGAGGCAGATATAGTATCAGATGTTTCCTCTTAAATGAAACAGGACAATACATATCACCAACCTAAGAAACAAATTGGAAGCTATTTCTGACTTTACTTTTTAAGGAAAGCACGATCAAAGCAGCATCTATATTTCTTTTTGTATTATGGATGGTGCTTTGGAATTTGGGCTGGTGAGTCTTCAGAATTGCTTTGCCAAGAGGCTGTGACATGGGTCCAAGCCAGCTTGCTCCTAGGGGTCTTCAATAAGATTACCACCATGAAATTTGCTGCAATGATCTTTACATGCGAACAGAGGATTGCTCCTAACTGAAGCAGACCTGTCCTTTGAATGCTGGAGAACTTTTGCTGTAGTGAACTTTTTCCAGTTACTAGAAACCTATGTTAGAACTGAAGCTCTTAAGTTTGTTACAAAAGCCTGCAGTCATCCCATCTTCCGTAACCTTAAGAAAGTCTTAATTGCATTTCCTTTAAAAAAAGAATCAATTAGAAGCCTTCTAAGGGCCATAAAATTGTGGTTCAAACCATGGAAACCCACAAATGCCAGACTGCTAATGGAGCAGATCTAGCTGTATGTCCATGTCATGGATCCAATTCTTCTCTTATGCACTTAAATTTCTGTGATTTCTGCTTTTGCTTTGTCACTTAGAAAGAATCCATTTGTCAGTGGATTTCTGTTAGCTGATTTATGCTGCTCTTCCCAACACATTACATTTCAAAACAGAGCATAGCTGTAAGACTTCATAAGAACAGCCATGAAATATTTCTGTACAAGACAGGAACATCATTAAGGAGCAAGATCTAATGTTCGTTTCCTGACCTTCATCACTTTTCTTCCTGGCTTTAATTGCACCAGATAAAATCCCTTTGTAGCACATAGAAGCCCAGCTATGCCCTTGGCATTCCCTGTACATGGCTCTGCTTCTAACAGGAGAGTGACACTGGTTTTGACAGCTTTGCCCTGCAGGATTTATTTTTTCTGTGAACTAAATTTGTACACTCTAGTCTGTAAGCCGTGAGAAGTATCTGCAACATGAAATTCTCCTTGACTTTCTCATGTAACAGAAAAAATAGCAAAAGTCTTAGTTCAGTAATTTGAAATAAAGACCGAGTATCTCACGCCATGCTTTAAAAAGAGTCAGGCAGGCAGACACTCAAAAAACAAACTGTTTGTCTGGTTTGCATGCTGCATTGTATACTGTATTTTATACACAGCACAGCGTACTATCATGAGAGATCAGTGGTGTTGGCTCAAGCAATCCTGCAGGCTAGTGTGATGTACTGTAAAATGCCATGGCAAATGCTAGTGACGTTCTTGTCAAAGGAAAAGGGTCAGTGACACTATGCTTTTCAAATGGAATGGTCTACTCTGGATATTAGAGTTTGAATGAGGTGGGATATGGGGATTTCTGTGTATGAAATGAAAACAAAGACTCCCACATATCCTCACATGACTGAAGGTATCAGTACAGAAGAAACCTGAAGTAAAACACAACAGGCCTATACTGAAAACCTTGCTAGATTTTTCATATGAGTAAATGTGTTGGTCAGAGCAACTTGTAGCTTTAAGCTTTTAAGTAGCTCTTTGAGTATCCCTGCTGGTTGAAAGGGATGTGACCAGGTGTGCACTCACATACTGCCAGCATTAAGGTAACAGGAGATAGCTGGAGCTGCTGAAATCAATGCTGCTGGGCTGCCCAGAGATCTTCTCCCGTTTCTTCAGCATAGCCAACTACAGTATAATGGCATATCCAGACATGTACGCTCCTCTCCAAGTTTTATGAAGCCTGGTTATGAAAAGATTTTGATGTGGAGATCACATGGCCAGGAACTAAACTCATATGAGCCATGCAGCTAGGACACATAATCTTAATTTTTTTCCTAGTGTTTGAAACTACTCTGGAGCAGCAGCAGGATAACTGATATTGCCTCTCACTGATTGATTTCAATCAAGGTTTTATCATGATGTGAACAGAGTGAAAAACTAATAAATAGAATTTGTCTCAATGTATGGCTAGGGGCAGATGAGTTTAATGGGATAGCGTTTACTTTTTAGCTACCTTCATAAACCACACGGACAATTTTCTGTTCTCACTCCTACTTAGTATTTCCAATTTGTTCCTACCAAACTGTGAAATCACTTTGCTCTGCACCTTCACCCGTGTCCTTTGCTAAAGTGCAGGCAGAACCTACTGTACACTTTCACTTGGACTATAAAACTAGAGTTGAGCCACTTTCTCTTCTCTGCAAGCAGCTGAGGCAATGCCTCCCATTCTCCAAAAGAAGCCACACACACCAGTGTGCCTTATCACTTCAGAATTTCCTGCACAGAAATACTTAAGGTTAGGTGAAAATACAAAGATGGCAGGCAGATGGATGGAAAATTGGTATACAATTGTTTTCCAGGCACACAGAGTACTTTTCCAAAAGACGACTTCTGGTGATGGGGTTACTTCTGGAAGTAGGGTGAACAGGCCAAGCTGGAGAGAATAAACTGAGGAATTAGAGTGACAAAAGAAGAGAAAAAGAATATATTAAAGGAAAAGCTGATTTGTTTAAAATTGGATTGAAGATTCAATGAATCTTATCCTATTATGTACACAATATATGAAATGTATGGAATTCACCAGGCCGCATCTTGATCTCTGGTCTCTAACTTTTCTCCAGCAAACTGAGAGAGGGCCAGACTTCTGCATTGATTACTGAGCATAATATATGCAGCACCCACCAAAAGAGAACTCTAGCCACTTATCAGGTAGTAACTGAAAATGTTCTTGTATCTCCAAGTATTTCCCTCAGATACTAAAAAGAAAAATATATCAATGAATAATAAAACCTTTCCCTGCTTTGCTTCTGTTAACTGTCCAGAGGTAGCTTTTATCAGTTCAGCTCTACCCTGTTTTACTCTGTGAAGTGCAAAAGAGTAGTAACATTGCCATCAACATTTGCCAGCCTCTATGCTTAGCTGACCAGCAATTAAGAGAAGATCAAGCCAAGCTTCTTCACACTGCAACAACATCCACAGTGCATTAGCATTCTGACTGCAAAATTTAAGAGAAATGTTAATATAAAACTCCAAGTTGAGATAGCAAAAAATATTAGAGGTGACATGTTGACCATGAGCTCTGCTTTGGGCTCTGGGGAAAAAAATAGAACAAGGTTAGTTCTAACCTTGACGTTAACCTTGTTCTATTTTTTTCTTCAGACAGAAGAAGACCTGCAGGCCAAGATGTCGTCTCTAATTTTTTGTGCGTATGTCAAACATATACTTTGACCTTATTTTTATGGTTTAGTCTTTGGAGCTATCCAATATAAAGTGGATGCTGTGCTTATTAGTCTGTTTTACTGGGACTAGAGGAAAGATTCAATATTATTTGTGGGATGCTTTAGAATTATTGCTGAACCTAATTCAGTTGTCTGGTATTCACCATGCTTTTTTTTTTCCTGTGGCTCTGCTATTTTTTTTCCTGGCTATTTGTTCCTTGTCATTTGCAGTAATCTGATTTCATTTGTTCAGCTCTTGGCATAGTATCCTAATATAGTCAGCTGCTGCAATGAATATGTGGAATTTCTGCAATCTGACTAAATATCAATAGACTATTGAACTTTTATATTATGCATACTTGTAATCAAGTAAACTGCTTGAGAATTTGCACATCTGTGCATTTATATGTGGAAAAAATAGTCTGTGTTCGTGTGATTAAAGTCTATACCATAATACTTATGCACAAAAGGGCCAAATTAAGGTTTTGCAGGCAAGTTTAATTCCAGCACTTCCTCTTTGTTTGGTGATTGACTTTGCAACCTGAAAGCTATTTGTAATGTCAGTTTTTCATTCATAAAATCCACAGAAAATAGAGCTGCAGAATTGTCTGTGGTCACAGTTCCTAGCTGGTGAGGTGGTATTCATTAATAAGGCACACAACTGTTAGAGATGGAGTAAGAGAGGGAAAGAAAATGCTACTGAGCTTTCTCAGCACAATCTTTGTATCAGGATAGAACTGTGAGGAAGCAACATCAGGGGTCTGAGGGAGAGAAGGATGTAGCATCACGAGCCATAGAGTCTAGAGGGTGAACTGAGGAAGCATAAATCTGAAGAGAGAGACACTTAAGGAGAAAGAGAAGATCGTGTCAGTGAGGTTAGCCCCCACCTAAAAAGTTACCTAGGTTATTCATATTCTGCATCAAGCTCTGATATTGCTCTGCTGTGTTACCTTCCATGCTTGCTCTTCATCTGATTTTAATTGTGAGCAACTGAGGACAAGGACCGTTTCAAGCTGTGCATTTGGTGCCTTGGAACATCAATTCCAAATCACATCTATTAAACTGAGATGCAGCAACAGTGTATATAAAGACAGAAAAGGAAAGGCAGGTTGAGATAGGTATGACTGAGCTGTGGAACCTGCTGGAAATAATGAAATGGGTCTATTCCCAAATATTCCCAAATGCAGTGAGAGGCGCAACATGGGAAGTTTTGAGACCAGGGGTTGGGGTTTTTTTGTGATATCAGAAAGCTGCAGGCTAGCTTCAAAATGTAGAATTACATCAGTGTGGTATCAATTAGATGCTAAGACAGGAAATTTTCAGATAGAAATTAAATTGACTCCTTTGAAAATTGAAATTGAATGACCGGAGTGAAAGGAAGTAGCTAGAGAAATCATAAGCAAAGCAGTGTGGAAGACAAGATCAATGTTAACCAAGAAAAGATGATGTCTATGTCAAAAACTAACTTGGCCAACATGGTGTTAGAGAGGCTGAAAGCAGACCAAAGAGACACTTTGATGTTTGCCACTATTGGAATATGAATGGTCAGAACTGTAGCTGAAAAAGGATATTTGTGCTAAAATTGGGCCATTTCTAAAAGAAATTAAAAGTTGTGGAAATTATAAGAGAAATAATAAAAGAAAAGATAAATTGTAGAAGAGACTTGACTGAATGGATGTGTCATTCGTTGCTAACAGTGCTCTGGGAGATACTTCAGCAATTTTTCACTAGCAGGTTTACGGTGTTTGCTGAACAATTCTGCATCAGGTGATTATAAAAGCAAAAGGAAGTCCTGAGTTGTTTGCATTCTTATGTCTCTCCTCCTGGGGATGGAAGATCAGGCAAAGACCACTTGTTGACCAAAACACAGGGACTAAAGCTCTATTTCTCCCTCTGATTGCTCTTGGATGTGAAGCAGAAGCTTGTGATGTTGGTAGTTTACAGCATTTCATGACTGCTGCAGCAGTTTTCTGGGTTTTCTTTGATTTGATGGGTTTCTTTGATACGCAATTCATCTCGAATGACCACAGTGTCGTGGCATGCTCCACACCAAAACCTTCCTCTTTTGCATACTTCTTACTTTAAATTAACCATGGAATAGGTAACTGTTAAATCAATGACATCTCTAACTCTATATGCTACCTCCTCTTACAGCCTGTTCTCTTCCTGTGCAGATGCAGTGCTCCATTTTTCCAGTATGCCATCTGAGGTACCTGAATACGTGTCATAAGGCTCTAGCCTAGAGAATAAACTTCCTAAACTTCTGTTATTCTTGTCCCCAGTCACAGAATCATTGAATTGTTTGGGTTGGAAGGGACCTTAAAGATCATCTAGTTCCAACCCCCCTGCCATGAGCAGGGACACCTTCCACTAGACCAGGTTGCTCAAAGCTCCATCCAACCTGGCCTTGAATGCTGCCAGGGAGGGGGCATCCACAATTTATTAATCCTGTCAGTCACCAAATTTCACCAAAAGAGGTGATCTTTTTCACTTTTGCCCCTCTTGTCATATAGTCATGCCACATCTGGGTTTTCTCTACCTCCTTACCTACAGCCAATTCTTCAATTCAAACAGCCAACTCTTTCTTTCAGGTACTCAGAAAGTTGTCCAATGTTATAATATTGTGCCTCCCTGATTGCTATAATCTGCTTCTACTTCATTAATAAACTTCTGCCAATGTCTGGAAAAGGAGAAGACAGAAGAGTTTTGGAAGTGTGTCCGGTAAAATTACAATCCACAATGACTGCACAAACCACAATGACTGCACAAACCACAATGCCATCTTTGTTTATGCTCACCCACGGAATCTCTGTCCTCATATTCTGTTTTGACATCACTCAAAATTTCCATCCAGGCCTAGATCTCTTGTCCATTAAAATGCAAAAGGGATGAAAAAAATGGCTTTGTGCCACTTCTACACTCCTACTTCATGGCCGCTTGTGGTCTTGCATAGCTTGTGGCAGGAAAGAGATGCACTGTAATTCATGTTGTGACAACCACATCTGTCATCAGCCATTGTGGTGGCCAAGAACTGCAAAATCATACCAAAACCCTAGTCCTACTCCTAGCAAGGGAGAGTCCAGGTGAAAGATAAGAGGTGCAGAACTGGGTATACTGTTCTGTCTCCACCTAGAGGATCTTACAGTTCAGGGAAGCTTTATTGCCAAAGGCCAGATGTGCATTGCTGACTTTTTAATAGCACTAGTAGAAAACGTGCCTTTGCCACCAAGAATTAAGAGTCTTGATACTCTAGGTGGCTCAGCTTCTCACTGTGTCTCACTTCCCACTGAAATAACTCATTGTTCTCTCTATTCCAGCACAGACACTAACCTCACCAAACCAGGCATCTCCTTCTTTCCTTTTTGTCTCCAAGTCAAATACTGGGAGTGGGAAGAAGAAATGAATGGAGAAGTGGGTTTAGGCATGCAGATGTGGTGGAGAGTATGGGGCATAAGAAGGACAAGGTAAGGAGGAAACAAATGCCACTCAGTAGTGGACGAGCTGCCATATACAGCCTTGTACCTTACAGATTGTGTAGCCCTTCTTGCCATGCACCTGCTGTTTCCTTCATAAAGACACAAGTGAAAACGCATCAGCTAAGAGACATGGACAATGCCCAAACTCCTAGTTGGGCAGAATATGCAGGGATCTGACACAGCACTGGCCCAGGGTACTGCAGCTCCACAGGCACTTCACAGGTTTGGTGGGGAGTTCAAAACCAGGGTGATTTATTAGAAATAAATCCTCCTTACCAGCTACAGGATCATTTGACTTGATTAGCATTAGCATCTATTAGTGGTTACTTGCATCATTTGTTCCTCCATTTCTTGCCTTTCAGTGTGATAGCCTCTATTTAAAATACTTGAGTCCAGGAAGGTGTGATCAGCTTCTCTCTAGTATCTGACGCACTCACTTTCTTCCCCTTATTTCATGCTCTAGTGTGTTTTCTAATTTAGTTCTGCCATGAGGAGCCACTTCCTCCTTGTGACAGAGAAGCTGTAACAATAATTGTCTTTTGCAAAGCAATTCAAGGTAACTAACCAGAATAATGATAGCAGCAGCTGCAACTTCTAATGAAGTTAGAAACTGTCAACTTCAGTAATCATTGTCTTAAAAAATTTCAGTCCAATAAATTATCATAATCAGTGCACAATGGGCCCTACATTCTTTGCCACTTTGAGGGAGGGGCACAGGAGTTCCCCCATTTGCTGATTGTCATATCAAAGGGCTTATATTTAATATTTGCAGAATTGCATCTGCTGTCTGAAGCCTTTGCACTGAAATACCATCCTTAAAGCAGTGAACCATATGCTCTGCCAAATTTACTGTGCTAGATAGCTTCAGCAGCTCTCACCCTCAGAGGCTCACAGAAAAGCATGCAATACTTTCAGCCTAATTACTTCAAACACCATGAGGACCAAACTCATTTAGGGCACCCATGAAAAGCTAACAAAGGATCAGTTTCTGAACTGGAATAACCAGTAGGTAAGGTAGGATTGGAAACAGGCAAACTGAAAAAATCTACCAAATTTGGAAACTGTTATGTCTTTGCATTCTGGCTCTAAAAGTGGAATGATGTTGATAGTATCACCAAAGAAAAGTGTCCTCAAACGCGTTAAGAGCCCTATTTGCTCTTGGACCTAGTTTTAACTTTGTTACACTTTAAAAGCTGTCTCCATGTGTTACCAACCAGCTTTCCTGTACCTCATGAAAGCCACACAGGCATTTGAAATGTGACCTACTTGCAGTTCAGAAATGTGAATGGTGATTTCTCCTGAACACTGGAGCAGGCTAAGGGATCCCAGCAAGAACCCCAAACACTGCAGTCCCAAAATACAATAGTTCACCAGCAAACCTGCACTGAAAGTTTTCCCATGATCAGCAGACCTGCAGAAGTGCTGCTTTTGTGGGTGCATTTGACTCTTGGTATTTTTTCTGCTCTTTGTTGTGTGGGACTTGTTTCCATGTGTGTCAGGAACATGGAAATTCTGTATCTCCTATTTGTGTATATTGCAAGACATTTCTAATTTATAGCCCAGATTGCCATAATAAATGCTTCATCCCTGGGTTATGCATTGGGTGCTGCCCTTCTGAATGACGCAGCATAGGATGCTCTTCTAAATGAACGCAGAGACTTTTGCCTGTTTATTGGAGGCATGTGAGTATTTCTTCTGCGTTGCCTTGTGATGATTAATTTTCTTTGAAATCTTAAATGAGGCTGTTTCCAGTGTAAAGAATCTTTCTTTAGCTGGAGGTACATACAAAAATGCTTTGAGGAGGTTCCTACTGCTCTTGCTGTATCATGCTGGGAATATTTTGTGCTGTTCCCAGCAGATCTTACTATTTCTGTAAATATTTGCTCTAAGGAATAGCAAACAAAATTTTGGTAAGACTGTAAAAGCATTATTCAAAATCATGGTTAATATTCAAGGGACATCCTCTTGAGTCACTATCTGCTCTCTCCCCAGCTTTCCTTTCTGGCAAAATTATGTGTGAATCTGAATTCATTTTCCTCTATCAAAAAATGTAACAGGTGTGCCAATGCCCAGGCAAGCATATCTCTTTTATTTGTATGGCAGCTATATCTAAGGACTAAATGCTCTGTTAGCTGCCATACGTGAACAGAAGAAAGTACTTTTCCCTGAGAATGTACAATAAAATTATTAAAGGTAATATAATGATCAAGCAGTAATCAAAAGATGAAGCAGTCTCTATTTTCAAGCTGAAGAGAAGTAGCTTGCACCTGTAACATGGCAGACCTGTGAGCCAGAATTCAGTCTTCAGTTAAGTCCTCTAATGGCCATATGTGTTTGTGTTAGGACACTCCTTTCTGTAGCAGGGACATTGTGAAAGTGAAAAAAATAATCTAATGCATTCTACTCAGCCACTCTGTAACATATTGCATAAGAGATCACAATAATCTATGTGCTTATAAAAGGTTCTTTGGTTTATATTTAGCTCTCACTTTTTTAAAGTATCCTGAATAGACTTACAAGCATGAAAGTGTTTTCAAAACGAAAATACATTCAGTAATTGCTATTCTATAGTTTAAATTAAATTTAGACGTAGGAAAAAGAAAAGATCATCTCAGTTGGGTTGATCCAGCCAAAGAGCATCAGTATTTGAATTTCAAAATCCTGTACTAGCCACTTGCCAGTATGCACGTCTCAGAAATTAGAAATTAGATTCTAATAATTTTAAAAATACTATTTGACTTGTTGAGGGTGCAACTTTTAAAGATCATGCTTTTAATCTTTTTAAATTGCAATTATCATGGTTAGAAATTCATTTAAAGTCTTTAATGAAAGTTGAGATTCCCATGTAATCACTTAGCTCCAGTAGATGGGCTTTAAGAATTATACTGTAAATGCAAAACTCATTATATACCATGAAGCCTGGTAAGGCTTGGGAATTAATCACAGAGATCATTGATAAACTGATTGCTATTGTTTAATGTTATCATCATTTATCTCTCTGCTGGGAAAAACTCACCCCAACGGGAGGACAGAAGAAACTTCATTGTTATCTGAGGAACTTTCTGCTTACATGAAAGCTAGTGCAATGCTCTGCCTCCTACTTACTTTCTCTTTAAAACAGGTTGAGCTCCATCTAAGTTCTCTGAAACATTTCCTTTTCTGAGGTCTCTTTCTTAATTCTTTCTGTCTGTTCTGCACCTGCTCCCACCTAGGTAGTTGCAAAGTCTTGTTGGGGAACAGTGGGGAAAAGGATTTGGTAGCCTAAATGGACCTTTTTACCCCTAACATCTGTGATTCTCATTTTAACATCTTCTCTCTCCAATTCTTATAACAGCTCCCTAATTACAGCACTATTGTTAGGATAGGTTTTTTTAAGTATTCTGACATCTTCCCAAGTCTGGTGAATAGATTTAATAATTAGACAATGGGATTTTTCTATTCCTGCCCACCTGCACCCCCTTCACTGCCTGTTGCTTGTGATGCAATTATTATCAACAATGTTCTTCCCTTCAAAGAATTGTGAAGAGTGCGGCAAAATATCAGAGAAATAATTCAAATATATGAGCTAAAGTCAGAAAGAAAGGACAATGGACCTTATGTTCATTTCACCATCTAAACAATCCCAAAGTACTTTCTGTCTTAACATACCATTCTCTAGTAATGTAATAATTTTACACGCCCATATTCAGAGCTGGCATGAAGTCTCCTCTTTGTTGTTATTCCTACACAGAGATTTATCCACAGTTTCTGTGGATAAATAAGCACTGTTAGTGATTTCAAAAGTGTTTGTTTCAACATATGTTGTGTGGATTCCACTGATTTGACTTCTCATCTACTTAAAGTGTTTATCCTAAATGTCTTCTAACTCAGAATCACAGTCTAAGTTTTCCAGACTAGTAAAAAGTATATACTGCATGTGCTACATAAATATTAAACATCAATACCCGTGGTGCACATTTTATTTGAGAAGGTAGTAGTTTGTAAGACCTTCCAAAATATCATAGAGGAGATCAAGAACATAAACTCAATTTTTGAATGTAGTTTAAAAGTTGTTTTGCTTTATAAAATTGTTTAGGCAGTTAAGCAGAGAGACAGAAGTGTATGGGTCTACACATTGCTCTTGTCCTCAACAGTGACAACTCGTCATCTTCTATGTCATCTCTGGATGTGCTCAATCAATACAGGGAAGTTACACTCTCAGTCGTGTGTCAAACTAGTAAGTCCTCCACATATCAGTGTAGGAGGAAAATTAAGTAAACTTCAAAAGTAGGACTATTTCTTGTTTTGAGTGCTGTCGTAAATAAACATATCATGCAATATAACTTGCAAATAGGAAAAGTATTTAACCTATAGCGCATAAAACAACTGTATCCTCTCTCCCTTCATGGTACAGACAGTCTAAACTGGCTAAATTATTAAATGCCAGAAAGACAGTAAAGGTTTCCAGAGTCCAGGCTTATCCTTAATTCAAGCTACACAAGTCTGCTTTAATTCCACAAACGCAAGACCAGGTATTTTGGAAACTACAGGAAAGATCAGAGGTCAAAAGAAAAATTTACTTTCCTCTAAAACAAAAATCTGACTTATCTAAGTGTATCTTTTTTGTGTAATTTTCAGCATGACTGGAAATTAAGAATTATAGTATGGGGATGGGGGAAATCCAAATATGCAAAAATTTCTTTATATTCCATATACAGATGAAAGAGAGGCTATTTTAAATCAAAATGGAAGAGACCTTCAGCCAACAACTAAAAGATTGCTAAGTAATGCAATTACTTTCTAACAACAGTTTCTAGAGGTTTCTAGAGCCTAGGTTATCTCTGACTCCACTCTATCTAGAGGACAGAGGATCGTGTCGTGTTTTTTTCTGTTTTGTTTGCACGTGTATGTGCTTCTCCTCCTTTGAGTCTAAAAGGAGGAAAATATTTCTCCCTGCTGACAAAACTTTGTGTCTGAAAGGGTTCTCTGAACTTGTGACCAGTTACTAGATGTGTGTAAACAAATACAATCTCTGCTCTTGTAACTTTTACATCAAGCTTTCAGCAGAAGCTGAACAATTCCTTGAGTTTGAATTGTTCTAGTCTAGGTATCATCAAAAGAGAGTCGTCTTTGACAGGGCAAATGCCAGCAGACCAAATGAGGTCAGTTTCTTTTGTCTGTTTATATCGATAACCTAAAAAGAGCTATACCACTCTAAGAAATTATTGGTCAGTAGAGATGAAGGCACTAGATAAACTTTCATTGAATCCACTGGTGTGAGATTTTTTGAAAAGCTGAGAGAAGACTGGCACAGAGGAAATTCTTTATGCAAGTTTTGTAGCTTACTTGGTCATCCCCAGATGTATGTTCAATGTGCTAATTAATCATCACTCCAAAATCTTTACAGCCATGACAAATGAAGGCTATCACTTTGTATTCTAAATGGGATATATCATCCCCCAGAAGATGGGCAGAATCCACAAAACTGATTGTAGGGTGTTTAGGAATTAATATACAGAAGGTTTAAATGTATGGTCTGTTAAATTATGCTCAAAACAGACTGTGTGGAAAAAAAAAAAAATGTAGGCCCTTTCCTAGCCTGAAGGTTAATTGTCTACATGATATTAGTAAGACTAGATAGAGTACCACCGGCAATTCAACATCTGAAGCTGACATTAATGGATTTGCAAGGAGCTGTGGCTACACTCAGGCTTATTAAAAAGGGAATATATTTCAGTATTTTTGAGTGGAGGAACTATACAGAGCAGTGTGGAGCAGATAGCTCTTGATTTGTTTCCCTGAATCCAAGAGAAGCACCAGAAGTACAATCACCAAGTACTTCTTAAATGGTTTTCTTCATTTTTCCGAGACTGTAATTTTCCAAAACATTAAGATCTTTTTTTTTATACATACATACATACATATATATATATATATATGTAGAAACTGAGCCTGTGTTCTTGAAAGAGAAACTAGGACAGCTTTTCTGGAGCCAGAGGCATTTTGGAGGCAAATTTTCCTTTAAATAGAAAGGGTGTGGACACTGGGCTTCACGGTATCGTATTCAAACAGATCCAGCATTACCTTTGTTTGCTCTTTTTGATACATTATCTTCTGAAGATTATTTAGCATTTTCTTGCTTATTATCATGACAGCGAACAGTGTATTCTAATTTTGCAGAGACTTTAAAGGGTTGCTCCCTAGGATAGTCACTCAAAATGCTGTTTGTCATGTTTGTCTTTCAGAGTTCTATGCTTTGTAACTTTAGCTTAGATTGCAGCAAAAGAGTGGATTCTTTTTGCTTTGATCACTTTGTTGAGGGTATGTACATCCTACCCCCTCTTTTCAGAGAACTCAGCAAAATCTGCTTTCCATTCTTCTCTTTCATGCTTTACCTTCTTAATTAAAACCTTTTACAAGGCCATTCTCTTTTTATACTTGTTTAATTCTGAAACAACCATATCAAAAGAAATTACTAATGCACTTGGATTGTATCTAATAATGAAATTAAAACCTTTCTGCTGTGGTGGCCTTCAGGTCTCTAATTTTCAGCTTTATTAGGAGAAGAGCTAAGCTATATATACGAGGTATTGTTTCTCCTTAGATAATGACCCAGCATGACTGCAAATGAAACTAGACTCTCTCTCAGAGTTTTCCTGTAAAATGTCTCAATCTTACATTCTAAAAATAACCCTAGGAAATTACTAAGCTATCATCTTTGGCCACCTTTATGCACTATTTCTTTAACGCTTTGGATTTGAGAAAGTCAAAGGTTTTTCTAAGCATTATCCAGCTGGTGCAGGTAACTTGTTTTTAATTTTTCAAGGTTTTGAGGTGAAAAAGTACATGTATCCTCTCCTTCCCCTGCCTTCCCTTGAGTACATATATATATCTCCACAAAATGTATACTTTCCATTATAATCACAATACTCCAAGGGAGTAAAAATACAGTCTTGAGGGGTTTTGGACTGTTTGCTCAGGTTATGCTTCCAAAGTGATTTCTGTATTGCAGTCTTTTTTTTTTTTTCCTCCATCACCTAGATTGATCTTAACCAAGATTCATTCTTTTTCAACAAACAGCAATGTGATTAAAAAGAAAACCAACCCAAAACCTCAGAGCGTTCACTCTCTCACCAATGTTTTAATAATCCTTATACAGTTACAGTAGTACAGGAACTACATGTAAGAAATAAATTGCTGGAGCAGTAGAATGAAGTCATTTCTGTAAACACACTGGTAGATGCTTTGTAAGTGACACGCTTTTTCATCTTAGTGCCCTGTCTTAGGCATGGACAAATGACAAAGGTCTACCTCAGTTCAGAAAAACTTCTCATCTAGTATTTGATTAAATTCTGAGCCTTTTGTAGAGGTATTTTTTAGTCATGGTGTGTCATTTGAGCTGCCAGTCTTAGTTTTTTAAATTACTTCCCAGTTTACTGTGAAAACGATACCAAAACATCTTGAATAAGTTTTGGATTACACAAATACCTGTAGTCCTGTATTTATTATAGAATACTACTACGTTCAATACCATGTGCTGTACCCTTACTTTGATGCTACGTTAGTATAAATTGAAAGTACTCTTCCAAAGTGACAGGAAAAAGCATTAGACTTATACTGCCATCATGAGATCAGAGCCTTGTCCAGCTGCACCATTTTAAAGAGACAATTTGCAAAGGAAAAGCTAGACAAAACTTGGAAGTGTGACCTTAAGAGATATGCAAAGGAAATCCTTCAGTCAAGTCTGGCATGCATTTGGTGAGCACTGAAATGCCCCCTGGTTCATTCCAGTACCCAAACTCCCCTAGTCCTCAAATCCCTTGACAATCAATTTGGTATAGTTCTAACTGCATGTGATCTGGTGATAGTTGAAGCTGCTTCTCTGGAATTGTGTTCTGAAATGTATTTTGTCTGATACTGTCAAAAATGTTTATATTACTGCATGAGCATCTTGGCCGATTCAAGCTCTTAAGAGGTCTTCTAAGCTTGGTGCCTGTCTTTCCAAACAGCAGGGTTAGTTTTCTTCTGCCAAATAGCATATTTAGTATGTGCTTTGCCTGATGACAGCCTACTGTAGATAATGGAGGAAAATCTCCCGAATTGACTAGTTCTGAAATACATGAGGTTCAGCACAAAGAAGGCGCTTTCTTTCAGCTATCTCTATGCTTCAGCAATTATCCTTCCAGAATTGTTGTAATTTTTTTTCTGCCTTTGGTTTGCACTGCTGTACAGATTGGTGTTTTGATGGAAAGGTTTGCTCACAAGCGTAATCAGCATGTTTTTCATTCCAATAACTGCTTGAGCTATTCTGCACTGTGGCTTTATTTTGTGGCTCTTACCATTTAAAAAAAATAAAAAATAAAAAAACCCCCAACACATCTTCCTTTGGCTTACAGCTCCAAATAAATAGCTTTTCCTGTACTAATCATTCATACATTGCCACAAGCTATGAAGATTGACTCCTTATCTCAGCTGCTTCAGCAGTCACTTCCATAAATGAGGATGGCTTTGTCTCTATATAGGATGGAGGAGACTTATTTCATATTCACATAACCTTATTCACATTATTAATAGGTAACTCCATAGTATATGGTTAATACATGGCCTGCCAAAATTTTTATAGGCTGATATGGCCCTTGACAAATAATAATAATAATAATAATAAAAATGCTCTTCACTCCTGTACGAGTTAGAGAGAAAATGTATACCTCTTCTTTTCAAGACACAACATTTACAGGGTCAAAAGCAGGATAAAGAATGACTTGACTGAAAAGAAAATACTAATATCAAGTACACTTGCAATGTAATTTTAAAACCATAAGCTTTTATCCGTGTAAGGTTTCTGGTCACCTAGACTGAGAACAATGTATATGAAGTTTTTTTCCAGTTCCAGTCCAAGGAAAACTCTAGCTTATCAACTGGAAAATTTTCCAATTTCATTTTGCTCTTAAGGCCCCTGTGTAATGTATTTTTTGTTCTAAAAGTACAATCATCATATGACTGAGGCCTGCTGAAAACAGAAACTTTTGCTTTTGTATTAATTTTCAATGCCCTGTTTGTGCTGAAATTTTAAACAAGACAAGAAAAGAAGTGCCACTGGATATCTCACAAGATGCATAATGGGATGTGACACTGTTAAATGACTTCATGGTGTTTTATGAGGAAAGTATCCAGGTATACTGGGGTCAAAGAGGAAATATAATCCCCTTCTCTCACATAATGTATATATATATTTCACCTCAGACATCCTGCTGTATATCACACACTGGCATACACTTATCTGGTCTTGCTTTGAGTCATTACACAGTGGCCCATGTCCAGGGAATTACCTGACTGCAGTGGGATTGATTCCCTCTCAAGTTCCCTTAGGCACTAGAGCAAGACGTGAGACAGCAGTCCCTCGTGGAAAGTGTCAGGAGGCTGTGCACATTTCTTTTTAGCAATCCTCTGCTCCAAACATTACACTGACTTTATTTCACCACCTAAACATTCAGATTCACTCCCATCTACACAAACATGGTGTGCAGTGTATATGTTCTGATTGCATGGAGTTATTTGATTGTTTGAATAAGAATCCCTTGCTATAAATCTCAGTTCCAAGCTCCAGTTGTCTGCTGCTGAAGTTCCCTCTAAAGTATCAATGTATAGGCCCTTGTGTTTTAGAGAAGGGAACCAGCATTGTTACCTTTCGTATCTTTTGATTAGAATATCTAAAGTTTGTCCTTTGTACAAGTTAACTCAATGTAACGGACACCAGAAAGCATTTGTAATAACATCAAACCAATCAAAAGGGTGACAGAAAAACATGAACATCTGTGCGTGTTCATTTAGCAACGAACCACCTTCACACAGCACCACGGAAAAGATCATCGACTTGGTCTGAAATTCAGGCTCAAAATATTGAGCAAAAAGGTGTTGGACTCTGATTTAATTAACAGAAAGTGTTAACTCTAGCTTAAACTGACATGTTCAGCCTAAAGATATGATTTGTATATTGAATTTCCACTTTCTATTTGCCAAACACCAATGTGGAAAATTAATGATGAGGAAAATTGTCTATCACCCTTTCCCATTAGTGGCCACTATTGTGTTTCAGGACATCTTTGGAGAGACTATTTGAAACTTGTGTATCAGTCTAGTGTAATGACCCAATACCAGCTGGACGTACTTTATTGGGACTGTTTCTTTGTCATGCTATGCCTCTTGCAGGTGCTGGCACTGGTATAAGTCCAGATCAAGATGATAATGTGATGCCAGTGTTCAGAGACAAACAGCTACAGAAAATGCCATGAAATAGAAAATCGAGTCATTTAGTCCTCAGTTCTCACAACTGTGTAGAGCTTGCAGATGCAGCTATATAAAACCTCAGTGAGAGAACATCAAGCCGTTTGGTAGTGGTGGTTGTGGTGGTTTTTACTTCATAGTAGCCACAGATAAGGAAAATAAACCTGGTTGGTTAATGTCGCTCAGTATACCTGCTCATGTATACGAGCTCCATAGTGATTACACAAGGATAAGGACTTTTGTGGACACTCTCATTTAGGGGTAAAAGTAGTCTGAATTTGCTCTAACTTATTTTAGGCATGAGTATAATCTGGTTTAAACACATAACTTCTGTGTGAACATTCTTCTATGCAGGGCAGGTTTCAGCTGTCTTTTGGAGCTAGGAAGGACATTTCATTTCTTTTCTGGCCTTCCTTCCTGTTGATTCTTGCAAATATATCTGCATCTTACTGTGTCTCTGTAGTGACTCCCAAGACGAAATTAAAAGAATTACAGAATCATATAGCTAGTGGTAAATTAAGAAAGATACAAATGCTTTTGAGCACAGAAATAATCCACCAAGACCAAGTTAAGAACCTGTCTCAGAGCTCAACAACATTTGACTAGGAAAATGTAATTTTTGATACTTTCAAAGTGATTCTGTGGATGTGAAAGCCTTGAAAATTGCTTCCTTTGAAAGAATATTAGACAATAAAGTTGACATAACTGAGAGAGAAGTTGAGCTTGAGGGAGATCTGGCCACTACACTTGTTTCCAGTTCATTAATTTCTGAAAAATAATAAAAAGTGTAGTTCAATTTTTTTCTCTCTCTCTTTTTTCTGAAGCTATTTTGCCCCACAGTGAGGATATGACCCATTGGGCTAACCACTGACTACCTCTGTGCTCCTAATAGTTTGGCCCGGGAGAACACATTCATTCAGCTGTCTGAAGCAGTGCCCGTGTCCAGCTTCAGGAAAACAAATCTGTTCTCATCATTTTGAAACTAATAGACCAAACTGATACTTCTAATCTAGATGACTTGTTGCCCCCTTACACGGTGTGATACTTTTCTCCTTCCTCTGACTGTGGCATTTGATTAAGTGTGATGACAACCTTACTGCTACCCTATACTTTGTAAATGGATTTCATATAATTGGCAAAGGTAGGCGAGAAGAGACAGGCGGAGTGGACTGAGTGCTGGTTACAAACTTGTACAAGCTCTGGCATTGAATATACTGAGGAACCCAAAGCAGTTACAAGAACAGGTCTTGCCTGAGCTACCTGAGGCAGATCTCAAGAACACAGGCACATTTAAACAGCCTTTGAGGCAGATGTGAACATTCTCTGATGTAATTGGAACACGACTTGCTGCTGTTAGCATGGCACGGATCCAAGCTCCTTAGACTTGCCAAGCATTGGACTTCTTACTAGCTCCAGCCCTGTACTGTGTTAATGCAATCGCACAACTTCTGTATTCAAGCTGCTTCTCACATTCTGTGGCTCTGTGTGCAGGAACAGCACATTGGACTCCCTCCTTGCAAAAGGCAGTGTATATGCACCAGCAGAAGAGTTTCTGACTGGGTCAGGAGAAGCAGCTTGGGAGAGCAGAGGTCTGACTCGGGCAGTCTCATGCAGAATCACTGCATGTTCTGGAGGCCTCAGCAACTGCTGGGCATGTTTCTGCACCAAGACCATGGTTGAACACAAAAGGCAAAACTGGTTTATTTGTTCACTGTTGGAAATGAACATTTAGATCTCCTCTTGGCTTGATCTTGATTCACCCTCACCCTCAACTATTTGCCCTTGACCATGTTTGTGGCAAGTTATGGATATTTTGTTTTAACTGTGAATTGAAACATATTACACAGCCATTAAAATTCAGTTTTGGTCAACACTAGGGAAGTATAAATTAAATTGTCCTCATCCTTGATGGAGTTTATTTTTTTTTTTTTTAGTTTATCAGTGTTTCTCAGACAAGCCCAGTGTCACATTGAGGCACGATTTACATATTTATGAAATTATTTGTATTCAGAAGCATTGTTTAATGTTTTCTGGACAGTTTTTCATACTAATAAGTGTTTAACTCAAGAGACCACGCAGGTAACCTTAAAAATGAAAGTCTACCACAATTTTTCAAAATACTACTTGTAAGTCCTAAATAAATACATAAATGAGCTCTGAATTATTTCATTTCTTCAGTTTATCAAACAAGTTACTTGTACAGCAATGAAATATACTTTTTACAAGAAAATAATTAGGAATGTCCTTGTTTCTCAGAGGCACATTTATTTTCCTTCTGCTTCTTGACTGTAGATCAAATATATATTGGACAGTTATTTTCAAGTAATATCAGGGTTCAGGTTTAAGTTTGATTTATACTAGTATCTCTCATGCATTGAAAATGTGCACTTGTGCTCCTCTAGCGAAACTAAATTTTGATTTTTCAATTTATATATTTGTCAATCAATAAGTATGTTTGATGGTAGCAAATAGACTCTCTCTCCCTTTCTGTAGTAAATAGACTCTTTCTCTCAATTTTGTATGTTAAATCCTGAGTGGAGTTCTCAACTGGTCATGCAAGAGCCTGAAGTCCTAGCTCTCCTCCATGGTGACCGCGTGAAATTTAAAGAACTAATGGATACTACTAGGTATTACCCTGCTAACTGTCCAGTGAAGTCTGGTGTCTGCATCCTCCAGAGATCCAATGGATTTGCTGGGAATGTGACTGAGGCATTGCAGGGCCTTTACTCTTACACCTGTTATATCCCAGTGTGCAACTGTGTCTCAGTCAAGACCCATAGTCTCAACCCTGAAAATGAAAGAGTAGTTTTCCCACATGTCTAGTCTGTCCAGCCTTACTCTCAGCCATACTGTTACACAGCAATAGGCCCATGAGCAGCAGAAGAAAGTTGTTACATGGACTCTAAGGTTTTCAACTACATAGTTATAAAACTACGTGGTGATGTGGACACATCTGTGCAAAACTGCATGCAACTTGTGGGCGTAATATGATAATGAGCCACAAGGAACTGATGCTTTGTGAAGGATGTTCTCTCTACTCTTTCTTTCCCTCTTTGCCAATGCATGTTAAAGGCCCATCCTTGCCCAAGATTCTCTGGGTGGAGAAGTGCCAGAGGGACAAGGCATGGCATAGCATCTGCATGCAGGTGGATGCTGCCTAGGATGGCCAGGCAGCAAGGACTGGGTCAAGGAAGCTCAGGAGAATACGGTAATGTGCAGGCTGGTCCCATGCAGATTCCAGCACAGACCAGTGCTGTTTATCACTTTATCATGACAGGCATTTCTGACTTTGGGTTGGGACATCAAGAAGTCTTAGGGAAATGAGGGGAAGAGCAGCAGCACTTCAAAGCATCTTGACTGTGAAGACAATATGCTGTGGTTGAGGAAAAACCCTGGGCTGTTCCTTGCTCCCTAAGAAATTTTCTGAGCACAATCCATTTTAAAGAGAAAACAACAACAACAACAACAAAGTAGTTTAAAACATATAAACTGACAATCTTTTCTGTGACCCTGTCTAAAGGCATCCCCACTATGTATTACTCTGGTTTATGGTTGGATCTTATGACAAGAACTCTACTCCCTCAGGAGATCTATCACGTGCAATCAGGGTTGCTGTGAAGTTTTATAGTTGACTATATCGACACTTTGCACAATGTGTTTGAAGAGCCATTTTAGAAACAGAATGAGCACTTCCCAGTATTAAAGTTGAGAAAGAGGTCTATGTGCATCCTTGGGAGAAAACAGCTTGTTCCCAAACTGATTCCACTGTTTTCTCTGTTCGAGGGAGCACGAGTCTTGCTTACTTGGTTGTGACTAGTGACTAATTCCTACTATGGCTAATAGTTAAGTGTAAAAGTAGCCATTACAGAAAAGCTAAAGCACCACTGTTGTTCATTGATTTTAACTACAGAGCCACTTCCTGAGGTTCTTAGACTCAAGCCTTTCCTTACAAGGCTTGTAGAGAAATTCCTTGTTTAAGGAATTCTCTCACGCTGGAGGGTTCATAGAACAGTCATTAGTAAAATACATTTAGCTTGAATAGATAGGATTTGAATAGCTTTACAGATTGCAATGATGTTGCTGAGTAACTGTCAGAAGACTGGAAAGTGGCAAATGGGACAAAAACACGGGTACCTTGCCCAGAGAACCCAAAGAAGCATTTCTTGTAATGCATAACTGCAGTGGCATTTGCTGCTGTGGGAGCCTGAGCAAGTTGGGAGGAGTCCTTATGGATCCACAAACAGACTAGCCAAATTCATAGAGAAAAGTTGCTGACCATTGAAACCTTCAGTTCAAGATACACAAAACTGATTTTAGGTATCTGTCTTAAATATCCACTACATTATAAGGATCTTTGGTCTGACTCCGGGTAGCAAAGCACATAAGGATATTTATGGTGTGTATTGCTGTGTACATGTATACAGGTCTGCCACAGGTCGCTGTTCATAGAGTGAAGGGATAGTCAGAACAAGGGGTCTCTTGATATATTCAAAAGGTCAGACTGGGCACTGCATAGATTTTGCCAAAATCACGTATATTTATGTATGTATACATATGATTAAATTCAGCTATGTTCAGCAGCAATGATTCAATTTGCATTTGCAATTACATTGATTTTGCATGTAAATTAGATACCTTCTTTGCACATACGCTCACAGACCTATTTTTTCCCTTGTGATTGACAGAAAGTGGGGGCCTCCTTTCAGAATCAGGTTAGTGTTAGAGGAGGAAAATTCCAAAAGTAAAACCTCTTAAAAGCCTTTTATTTGGTTCCCTTCCAAGCCACAACAGCTGCAGAGGGTGATTAGCTTCACTTGGTGTCAGTTGCATTTTTATCCAGCTTTATTCTGTGTTTGTTTTCTCTTTCAGACATTTGTCCTTGCTGAGACTACAGCTGTGTGTGCCTCATGTGGACCTACCATTACAGACGTTTCCCCTGGAGTGAAAGAAGTCAGCCACACAGGAAGGTTAACCTCTCTGCCCTTCCATCCCCATGGTGTCTGTCACCTTCTCCGCTGTGAGCTCACTGAGCTTTGCTCCACAGAAAGCACAATTAAATGCTGACAGCTCCACGTCACTCTCTTCAGGTGAGACCTGAAGGTGAGACCTGTGGTGGCCCGTGGAAATAGATGGCAAGGCAAGCACTCTGTCTTTTGGGGTAGGAGGGAGGAACACTGTGGCACTTGTGACTTCACCGCAGTCAAAGGATTCAAGGGTATAGGTGTCATTCGTCCAGAACCCTGAGGTGCATCCTAGCTAGTATACTACAAAACAAAAGGTGATGCTAATGCCTTGAAGAAGAGGTTAGAGCAATTCCCTTTTTATTACAAGTACTGGCTCATTTTCTAGCCTGGGTTTCTTACTCCACAGCAATTCCTTCCTTCAGGCCAACATCCTTTTATATAGTTCTTGCAGAACTATGACGTATCATGGTTACAGTCATAATCTCCCTAAAAAAAGGCTTAAAAAAAGTTCCAGGAGTCTGTATGGGTCTGTTCCTGGGCTGGGAAGAGCATTAACTCATTAACAGCTTTCTACTTCTGAAAAGGAAACCAAATGCAGATCCTTGTCCCAGCTGTTTTGAGGACTTTGGAAGCTATGAGAATACTGGTGTTATACGTCCCTCATAGATGCCTAACAGCTTTCAAAGATAAAACTGTGCCCTGCTTTTGTACCCAGTCGGTGCTCCCTGTTGCAACTTCCACTGTGGGTAGGGATATGGAAGTGGTAGGTGAACTGTGTCAAAATGACTGTGTATATGTACAGTTACTCAATTTGTTCACGGATTGGTGAGCTTGCAAAGTTTGATGTCCAAAGAGTACATTAGTTATATAGAAGCAAGCTTGTCAATCAAGTCCTGTATTTTTTTACTAGGGTAGCTCTTTAACTCTTTCAAATTGCTGTGCTTTTCAGTTCATTCTGCATTAAATGAAGTGACAGGCTACTGCTTTAAAAAGTGGTATAATATTCTAAATTATTCTCCTAATCCAGTCTGTCTTTCATAGCCACACCATGACTTTGTTCACCCATTCCTTTTTTCTTTGTGACTCTGAAATCCTGTCACTGCAGAACAGAGAGCAGGACCCTATTCTCCACAGCAAGCATATAGCTGAAAATGTGGCTATTTAATCTCACCTTCATCACTAAAAAAAATTTTATTTCAACTTTTGGTTCAGTTGAGAGAGCTTCACATTTTTACAGTTCTTTTGTCAGCTGAACTCAGCACAACCCCCATTGCACTTACACTTATATTCACCCACTTCTCTATTAACATCTCATTAAACTGCACCCCAACAGTGGTTTTCTCCTTACGGCTGTAAGGACAAACGTTTGGAGATTAATAACTTATATTTGCATAACTCCACTTACACAGACATCTTAGATAAGAACTGTTCAGAGCAAACAGTAACATCTACCCAGTCCAGCTGAGGTGGCAGGAGAAAATTAGGTGTGCACCATTCAAGACAAAGGGATGGTCAGAGACTGACTCAGAACCTGATGCTAATAATTACTCTACTGGAAAAAAAAATGCCACTATAAAGTCTCTAAGGGCATGTTGCTGCACCTATATTAACTCCTTTCCTTCCACATTTTAACTTCATTTATCCTTTTTGATCTAAAAAACGTTTACTGGATTTCCTTAAATATCCTAGTGTTTCAGACAATTAATAAAGAGCAAATGTTTGCCCTGGCATTGCCAACTTCTCCCATGCTTCCACGACTGCCATGCACACAAGTCTGGGGCAAAGTGTCCATCAAGAAGCACAGAAGTACCAGTCTATGGCAAAGAAACCAAGATCTACCAGAGCCCTGCAGGTACAAATATGCTCTGCAGTCCTGTCTTCCTATGGACAGACAAGACAAGAAAATACCTTCCCTCCTGCACACCTGCCTTTCCTATTTTTGTCTGCTCATGAGCACAACTGCCATAGTTGTGAGTGTGAACTCTGAGTTCAGAATAGCCACTGTCCAGGAACACCACAAATTCTGGTGCCCAGCCAGTGCCATAGGTTTAACTGGGGCTTTGGGGAGTATTTTTCTTTTAAGTGAGGACCTTTAGGAGCTTTACTTAGATTTCTCAAGCTCCTCCACCTTTTAACAGTAGACTAAACTGTTATAGCAGAGTACCTGCAAAAACAAGGAGAACTGTGAAACTGGTCAAGGCCATCCAATGGCTTACAACTGATAGATGGCAATGTCAGGCCAAGCAGTGCCTGCATTTAACTTGGCTTTGCTCTGTCATGAGTTGAGCACAGTGTTTTGTGAGTATGTGAAATACACAACTGCTTTCACTGGCATTTCAGTGCTTTAAGTTGTGCATGTCCTGCAAGACTATTCTACTAGGTCAGATTGCGGAACCCATTCAAGGAGACTGGTGCTGTTTGGCTAATTACAAGCAAATGATTACTCAGAAATTAAATCTCTTGTACAAAACTTTAAGTCTTTTAATTTTTATGGAATTTCCTATTCCTAAGTTACTGACTGCCTATTAGGTATTATGGTTTGAAAGACATTCATGGTGTGAACGCCTCATCAGCTGATCCTCAGAACACTAAATTGTACACAGGAAGATTTCTGTAGAAAATAACCCCTAGGAAGCATTGCTAACTCCTATGTAAAGGGCCACTGCTTCTACTGTAAAAGTTAACAGGATTTACATCCACAGCTTTCTCTTCCGCTGCCTGCCTTCTAAGCTGTTCTGGCTTTGCTTCCAACCCTCTCCATCTTGCATCTGTAATGCTTAAGCTTTCCTAATACTTCCCTCTGTTATTCTGGCCTTCCCTGCAGCACTCATCTGCATGGGAGTGAAGCTGCCTCAAAGCCTCAGGAACCATAAACAGCAGGCAATCCCTTAAAAAAGCAGACTTTACTAAGGTGCTAATTTCATTGCTGTCAGACATGAATGAAAGGTTGCCTCCCTCAGTTGTTACCTCTGAAATCACCACAACCAAATGTGATCAAAACACCAGAAGAATAGAAAAAAAAAAAAAAAAGAAGAATCAAAATATTTGACTATAACTGTCAGTGGTCAGGGTATGTGGGATTACTGTGATACAGTGCCTCCAGAAGACAGGATTTTCTACCATGGAGGGCGGGTCAATACTTGTTTTCTTTGTCAGCTTGACATTTTATAATACTGTTTAGGTCTTTGTCACTTGCTCCTTTTCCTTAGTCACTTCTAACTGCTGAAAGTACTAGAGAAGGAAAAAAATGGGATTTCCCATTCCATCCCACATGATTTTCAAATGCTTCAACTTTGATTCTTGCAGGAACAATAGTTTATAATTATGGACTTATTTCAGTCAAATACATTAGTGTGCACTAAATCCTCCAATCTCTTATAGCCCCTTAGGGGATGCTGCAAACAATGTGTTTCACGGATGGGTAAATGGAAGCTGTGAAGGAAGGCAAGCTGTGCAGTTGAGATTATAATGCCAGTATCTTGGGTCCCTGCTCCTTTCAGAGACTTTAATTCCTTTTCAGAGCACGAAGTAGACTGAAGGAAAAAGCCTTGCCTTTCACACTTCTAGAGGTAGTTTATATTTGTGATACTAAAGACCACAAACAATATAGCAATGCAGGGCAAAATGCAATGAGAAGCAAAGGCACAGGACATTGACTTAAAAAACTAGTTCAGCACCAAAAACCAGAAGAACATTTCCCTGCTCTTTCATTTTCACTTGGTTTGGCAATTTCATTTCATCCTAACGTCACAGGAAATCACAGTCCAATTTTTCTATGGCATAGTGTTAGATATAGAGAGCCCTATATATGTTTTGCGTGTTTTAGTTCAGAATAGAACAGAGTTAACATTTATAGGCTTTGCCTAGCAGGGGCTGCCTTGAGCACCAAAACTGCCTGTTAAGTCTCCGCCCAATTAAGCCAAAAATGGATAGGTTTTACTATTCCTGTGTTCTTTTGCCTTTTCACTTGACTGAGCATTACTGGATGCTGTTTCTCTGTCAGTCACATTTCATCTTATCCTTTTGCCTCTAGCCTTTTTAGTCTAGAACTGATTTTCTCACCATTTTAAGCAGAAACTGTGAGATCTGTATATTGGCACATTTCTTAGAGCTTTATGCAGTGGGCTGCAACCTACATGCAGCTGCTGAATATCTTTATTTCCCTCTTGAAAGCAACGGAAGTTACAGACACTCAATAATTTTAGCAGATGTTCAGAATTTTGCATAATCAAATCCATTTTTGATGCTTCTAGCAAATGATTCCATGGATGTGCACGCATATGTATGTATAAATACATATAAATGTGTGCAGGCGTATGTGCATCTGCATGCATATAGGCACATGTTTTCCAACTGGAAAATCTTGCTTTATAAATAAGTTTGTGTGTCTCTCAGCCATGAGAAAAATATTAAAAGCTCGCAGTCCTTTAAACAAAACTTAACAAAACTGCGTTCCAATCATATTCTGTTAGTTTATTTTCAAAATAACTAAAATAACCTCTGATTTAATTTGTGATGTGAATAGAATAACTAATTTCTACACCATCCTTCATGCGAGTAGCTCAAAGCCCCTGTATTGCAGTTGTTGGTTTGCTCAGGTAAGCTGTGCCTTAGACAAGGGACACTTAGGATGCTACACTTCCTGCTGAAGTCCATTCCCTTCTCTAAGACAACCAGGGATTGCAGTATTGTTATGGCTTCCCTTTGATATGTTAGAGAAGCTGTGGGATTTTAGGTGGCTTTAACATCGTGAAGGGAAGTAAAAGATGGAGGCTAAGGGGCAGAAATGGACTAATATTTCTCCTTGGATTGAGTTAAACAGCCCAGGACACTACACCCTTAGAGTGGGGTTGCATCCACCCCTCCAAGTAGATACAGGGATTTATTTACATAGCATCCTTTAAAGAAGTGGGTCCAAGATAGACTGAGGATTTGGGGTTTACATCCACTTCAAAACAATGGTGACTTATTCAAATGTTTGAAGCAAAGGAAAAGGGAAAACAGTTTTTTCTCTGTTTGAATGCCTACGTTCTCATACCAGTATGTATAGGTCATATTAGTGCAGAGTACCATATATGACAGTGGTTCTGCAAGGAACCAATAAGGTAAATACAATCCAAAGGGGTCAGAGACAGGCAGTGACTCAGGGTAACAGCCAGCCTCACTTGGACCCATGTTTCTGCTGGGCATTCCAAAGCCTTTATGCAGAAAGTGCCCTTAGGATGATGTTCTGAGCTTTTGGCTTAGTAAATAAAGAGAAAAGATAGAAAAATGAGCAAGGAACCTATCTTCCCATCATTACAGAGTGCAAACTGGTGTGTTAAACACAAGGAATGCTGAGGAAATAAAAGGGAAGAGGAATCTTTCTTTTCCTTCCATAATTTATAGTGATTTTTGCACTAACTGTCATACAGTGTATCAGACAAAAGTGGTGGTTGTGCCTTGAGCTTTCAAGATCTGTCTTATTCTTGCTGCCAGGAGCAGTAATAGCCCATTCTGGCTCAATGCTAATTTAGACCTTCTAGCTACAGCAATAGTGGCAGAAAGAACAGCTCCTGGCTCGACGTGTGTGTGTGTATATGAAACTGTCTGGGCATGTGTGTGTGCACAAAAATACATATATAGTTTTTAAAATCCCACATTTTGTGGAATTTACAGATACAAGGAACAGAGCAGGCAGAAATACTTGCAGGTATGGTGTGAAAAGAACATGTGAGTATCTCTCAGAAGTCACTTCCATTGCTTGAAAGGGTATGTGATTGCTCGCCAGCAAGAAATGTTTGCTGTATTTGGCAGCTGATTTATCCATGTCCTACTGTTTGACAGCACTCCCCCAAGTTAGAATACTTTCCCATGCATTTGTTCTAGATTCATCATTTTGACATGCAGTAGCATCCTTTGAGTGGTATGTGGAGTCTGCTTTGGAGAATGAGTGATTTCTGTGGGCAGCTGGAAAGTCAGAGGGGATCATTTTTGTTTATTGACTTCTTAGTGTGCTGTGGCTTTCTAACGACAAAGGAATAATATTACCAAGTGTAGGGAAGGTTTGTTGAATAAAATGTATTTCCTTCAACTTCGTGTCCCCTTCTTCAGTTCTGCAAGTAACTGTCTTCACTTATTTTGTTTATAGTTAATGCCACAGGGGGTTGGGCCTTACATTGCTACTTGATCACTCCAATGACATCTTAATGCTGTATGTCAATTTCATGCATCTCTTTGTATAGTGGAGCAGAGCAAACTGTCCTTTACTCATTAAGATGAGTAGCAACAGGGTTTTTTTAAAATCAAATAGGTTTACTGCAGTGAATATAATCTCCTAATCATAATTTTTAGTTCAATTACTCTGCTTAGAGAAATCTTATACAAATGATTTGAAGAGGGAAATATTTGAGAATAAAATCTCTGATAAACAACAATAAAATTTAAAGATTGCAGTTCAGAATGTTTATATGCTTCTAGTAAGTGTTTTGATGCATTATTTTAGCCAAAATGTGTTTTCTGAAGAAAAATGTGACATTGATACATGAATTTTCCCTTTCACTACGAACATGTTCTTTTTACTCTAATGGCTTATTGTTTGGCTGGACAACATGAACTGCCCAGGTAGATCATCATTAGTCCTGAAAATTTTTTTAAAACATTCTCCCCCACTTTCTACTATGTAAGGTTAAAGGCAGAATGTGTTTTGATTTCTGAGGGATGTTATTGTTGCGCACTGTGAATACTTTAAAATATTTATTAAATAGATTTGTAAATATTGTAATAGACCAGGTCCTTTTGTTCTGTAGCACATTTAAGAAAACTAAAATTACTGATACCTTAGCACCACAGAAAAATCTTAAGAGTTTAGGTGCAGTGTGCCTTGCAGTTGCTTGTGATCACAGAGCCATGGCTTTGTCCATTTCAGGAAAGAACCGTTGTAAGACAAATGCTCCCTTACCTTATTTTTTTCACCTGAAAATTCTTCTCATGCAATTGATGTGACTTCCCTTTTTAGCAGCAAAAGCTTTATCTCTTTTGGTACTGGTCTAACTATTGCTTCAGCAGCTCATACTGTTACCTGCCATCAGCACTGCTTGACTTGGCACCAGTTGTGTCACAACTGACCTCTTTCATTTATTGAAAGAAATTCATTAATAAATTCTCTCAGATTAAGATTTGCCTCACTTAATTTTAAAATATAAATGTTTCTATATCAGATAGTCAATGAGGCTTTCTTTGCAAGGAATAGGTCATTTTCAGGGCATATTTTCATTGGACCTATTTTAGACAAGGGTAAGCTAGAAACTCTAGCAACTATTCTGAATAATGTTGCCATTACGAATACCTCTGGTGTATCCAGGCCAGCTCAAGATCACTGAGAAGAAGCCTCTAGTGACCACGCTTTGTGCACCTTTGCTGTAGGCCAGGTCTAAACAGCGAACCTCAGTATTTGAACTAATCACATATAAACAGACAGGCTTACTGAAAGAAAAGGTCTCTCTCAGCGATAACAAAGAGTGTGGTGGGGCATTCACCTGCTCGCAGTTAGAGCTTACCGTTCCTCTGTGTTTGAGCACAAGTTCTCTGTGCCTGAAGGAAGGCAGCAGCTCTGCTTGAGGGGAAGCAGCTCTCCAGCCTTCTTAAGGCACGGAGATGTGCAGGATGTTTGCTAATGTCCCTGATAGTTCAAAAGCATTCAGTATAAGTCTATGGAGTGCAGTATGCTGACTGGCACTGCCTCCGTTGTTTTGTTGTCTGGAAGATCATCATCAGTTACTGTGAGAAGATTTACTGGCAGGTGGAAAGAAGGGAGAGTTTGGATGAAGAGAGGAAACCTGTTGGGAAGGATGAAGTTCGGTTTCAACTGGAAGTATTAATGACTCCTCAGGCTCCTCTATCCAGCTTGAAAACTTCTCACATCTTTCAGATTATTACAAATTTAATGGACTTTTCAAAAAGCTTGACCCCCTACAATGGTGTTCTACCTTCCCTTCATTTAACTTACAGGGCTTGTATTAACCCTTGTGGGATTGCTGTATTGTGCCATAGCTAATAGTTTTCCAGTATTTTTTTTCTCAGAACATATAAAAAAGGAGAACAAAACCAGATCTATTTGAAGTATTTGAGGGTGGGGGTGGGTTTGGTTTTCTGTTTCCACTGGAAAAGAAATTAAACAGGAGAAAGGGATGGAGTTAATAAAAGAAAGAGAGGCAGGGGAAAATAAAGGAAAAGAGCCACCTGAAAGAGTAAAGTACTGAATTTGAAACTGTGCTGCTAAGCCTTGCAGAGCAATTTCAGAAGTTTTCTACAAAGAAAGCTAGTTCGATGAGCAAGAATTATTTTGTTGTGTTTGATAGACGTGAGGTGGTGTGTATCAGTAATTCACATGTATCTACCTATTCCTGGGATACGGTTCAAAGCCACAATGACACACAGTGTAGACAGCTCTCCAGATCCTGTACTGGGAGCAGGCAGCCTTCCAATACAAACCCAGAGCTTTAAGGAGCAGTGATTAATTCATCCACCCAACAAACTGGAAAGCTGGATCTCACTGAATGGCTCATTAACCTAAACCATATTAAGCTGCTAACACTAGTTAAAGTCACATACAATAGTGACTGACACTAAAGGGAACACCAACTGGCATGTTCACCCCTTATTCACTCCTTAAATACTTGTGCCTGAACAATCTGATGAAGCACCAAGGGTGCATAAGCTAGCTTGGAGAAGCCCCCTCAGGAATGAAAGTTCAGGCTTTCATCTCTGCAAAGCAGAGCAACATCAGATATGCTGTGAATAGTGGTATCAGACGCACATATAAATCCTACGAGATTAAAAAAAACCCCACATGCCAGTCAAACACATCTCTACCCCTGATACACAACAGTGTCTGATTAGGGCTTGAACTAGAAACCTGCAAAACTTACAGCATTTCTGTGCTTCCCTTAGCTGTGGCCAGAACAGCAAGGAAGCGCTGGTTAGTTGCATTAAATAGTAATTATTCCAGTTGCTATCCATGTCTGTGTTCTAGCAAATATAAGCCATTGCTCAGGGCAGAATGACAGTTCTTCTGCAATTATTTCTTTACCACTCCTGTTTGCAGCTGAGTTGATACAGGAGTTGACAAGCGGTATATACTTTTGATGCATAACTGAACTGAACTGAAGTTTAAAATAAATTCTTCTAGAACACCTCTTGGAACAGCTTCTAGAGTTGTTTTGTGTACTAGACTCCATAGACCTGACTGTTTGGGACAATTAATTTTCTTTATTTAAACTGAGAATCCTGTACCTTTGTCTTCTGTCCCTTTGGATAAACACTGCTTCTGTGTCATAAGGGAAGTTTAAAAACATTCTATTTGCCTTCTTTTTTTGCTTTTGTTTTACCTCAGCATTTTTTTTTTTTTTATTCCTACTGGGAAAACCTAATTACAAATACTATTTTTTCCTTTAGCTGTACTGGTTCAGTGTGTGTAGAATCAGACATGACTGTCCCATTAATGCTAATGGAAAATTTACAACTTGGTTTCCTTTCCCATCAAGCTGCAATTTGTTCTGTACTCTTGAGTCTTCCTGTCCATAAACTGTTTGATTTACCACTTAGCATTCCAAAACCCAGCTGCCTGAAGCTTAGTAGTTTATTCACCATAGTTAAATGGAATTTGCAACTACATAAGCTCATAGTTAGCAGAACTGCAGGCTTGCACACAGAATTCTGCTATCTTCTTTTGACATAATATGCTGCTTACATTAGCAAAATCCCTGCTGTCATACCACCAGTCATTCTTTCTAATACCGCTTATTGCCCCCCACCTTTTTTTATCTCCTGGTTTTTCTTCTGAATAAAGCAATGTTTGCCCACCAGCAGATTTCATTTAAATGGATAGGATATCCAGTTTGTTCAGCTACATTTTCAGCTACCATTAAAAATAAATACAAACAGCTGAGTTATTACCTGACTGTAAATGATTGCCATTAGTTCTGCACTGTGTTCTGGTTATCAGGACTTTTGCTCACTGCCTTTTAATCGAGTGCGTAGTCTCTCCACATCTAGGCTCTTTGGATAACCACTTGTGAGCACTATTTGCCAAAGCCCAACTCAATTTCTCTAATTCAGCAGCTAGTGTTAGAAGTGGCTTGAAGATACCCTTCTATTTTACAGATTAGGCACTGATCTAGCACCTGCTGATTTACACAGATTGAGTGGTTTTCAATTTCAAGGCAGCATAATTTCTAGTAACATGATTCTCAAGATAAATCTGCAGAGGTTCTCAATGTTGTTCTCTAACTAGAATTCTTTAGCCTTTGAGCAAGTGAAGGTGGACAAAGAAGATTTCCGTACATTATACCTCATGTGGCAGGCTGTAAGGAAAGAAATTACAGGTATACTTTGGTTAACAACTGACAAAATATGAACTTCCTTTTGTCAATCATCAAAATACATTGAGCAAGACTAAAAGGCAAATAGATATACAGAAACAACATCTGTATCTAATTACTCTATGAAAGCCAGAAGAGTTTAAAAAACCCAAAACCCAAACTGCATGGGAACAGCAGATCTATTGGCAGGATGATGCTTTTCTGTCCCTGTTTGCCCTGCAAAGAGACAGCTTCCTGGCAATTTGAGTCACTGTGGGATTGATACCTCTTGTCAACATTGAATGCAAAATGTAAACAGCACTTTCAGTCAAAATGTGGTTTTGTTTGGTTGTATGGGTGACTTACTGCAGTTTTCATATATCAATGTCCCTTTCATCATGAAGGATTTAGGAGTATTTTTGGCAGGTTGTCCTACAACAGCGCTTTGTTCTCAGCTGACTCCAGATGTGTTTCTGTAGACTTTGTATGCAATGTGGAGAAGGAAACTGTGATTCAGAGGGATTTATTTTTCCCTCTTCCTCCCCATCTGTTGTCTGTCTTTCAGTATAGATAATAATGCAAGATTCTATTCTGCACCACAAAACTCCCACATCCCAAATGTGTTCCCTGGGGAATACAATTTACCGATAATATTCTATGCCAGCACGCTCTGAGGGGTCAATATGACACCCCTGGTAAAGCAACCTGAGGCCATAACTGTGCAATGGTTAGAATACAAGCTGCAAATCGCCTGTACCTTGTAGCAAGGTATGTTCAGGTTTAAGGAGAAGGATGGATGATCACTGTGCAAGGATTTGGGAAGGAAATGTCATCAAGCAACATTCACAGGCAAAATATGAAGTAAAAAAAAAAATAAATAAAAAGGACTACTGAGCACTGCTGATGGCAGATGCTGGTTGAGCAGGATGCAAATTGCAATCAACCCTTTACAAAAATAACTGGAAAAAACTTTGGCTTCTATTTGGAGAATTGTCCTTTTGCATTTGCTGCTATCTTTTTCTTTTTTTCCTCCTTCCTAGGATTTTTTAAAAAATTTATTTTCTTATCAGTACTTCAGGATGATCCATGCTTTCACAGATCAATAAATAGGCAAATGCAGGTAAAAATAATTTATAAATTTCTGAGGAGAAGTGCAAGTGGGGTGACTTTGTTTTTTCACTCTTTATATTCACTATAGAGTGAAAGAACCAAACCCACTTTCTTTCAGCATCAAATACCACTGACCCAATAAATAAGTTTAGAAGCACTGAACAAGAGTCAACAAATACTCAACAGGAGGACATGAAAAGTGTAATTGCTTCCAACAGAAAAGGCAGAATTTGAAGCTAATGTCTCATTACTTTAATTTAAAAAAAAAAAAAAGGTGAGGGAATTTTTGACTTTAGATATTTTGACCTCATGTTTTTATACATAGAAAATAAATATCTGCAGCTTGCTAACTTGCTAATTGCAGCTTGTTTCTTTCTCCCTAAGTATTAATTCAGAGGATTAATAGGCTAGTTAGATTTCTGATTTCAACCATTAAAAGATAATGATCAAGTGCTAAAGCATCCTACAAAGTCATATTACCAGTAAACCTTCTACGTACCCCAGGCTGGAGTTTATTTGCAGGGAAATTGTGACCTTTTTAGGACTCTATTAACATGAATGCAAACAGGGTCTTTCAGCCACAACCCTTGACAGAACACAGCGGGTCTTAGCCAGCTGCTAATCAAGTAGCATAATTTCGTTTGTAATCATGAATGCTCTAGACAAGGAAGAGAACTTTCTTTACAGACTAAAGTACAAAGGAAGTTTGGGATAGTGTCATGTGGCAGTTGAGAAAGGGGCCAAGTTCAGGTCAGCACTCGAGATAGCTCCTAGCAGAACAGTGCAGTGAATTCAGTCGCTGAGCTTCCCACTGAACTAGCTGTTACAGATCTAGCTTTCAGGCAGATGGTGTTGTCTGGAATAGATATACTTGCCTCTGCCTGACTTCCTCGTCATCCCTAGGAGCAGTTCTGCACTAGCTGTGACCTTACCACATCTGGCAGAGTACAAGAACTATTGAGAGGCAATACATTTTAAATAGATGATCTGCTTGCTAGTGTTCTGCTCATTCTAAAGCTACTTGTAAATTTTGCATAAAATTTGGCAAGTAGATTATTTTTTTCTTCCACAGGTTAGAGGAATTGAATTCTGTCAAATTCTGACCTTTTCAAAAGGTTTCAATGAGAAGCTTTAGTTAGCTTTGTAAAGGGTGCTTTAAAAGCAAACAAAATGACCTGCCCAGACCTAAAAAAAAAATAATTTGACTCAAACCAGACTTTCTTTGCTGAGTAGTACAGGTATGTGGCTCAGAAAGGACTTGCAGTCTCTGTAAGCAGATAAGACCTCTTCACATTCATAACGCTTTGTATAGCACCTGCTTTATACAGCACCTTTATATAGCACAATTTTGAAAAATCTGTTTTAATAAAAGCATTGGTGATGTAAATGAATAGCAACCAACAGCAAATTATGCTGAGTGAAAGCAACTGTCTAGCTGGGGGGGTCAATAAAGCAAAGGGAAACTGAAAATCAAATTCCCTCCCCAACTCTTGTCACACCATGTCTTTCTGCCAGCTTGCAAACTCTCTATACTGCTATAAACTGTGGGGGTTTTGTATTCTATTTCTTCTTCTCTATTGCATTACACTGCTTTAGATGGTGGTTCCTTATTGAGTAGATGCTTTTGTAAGTATCCATGATGTTAAGAGCACAGATTGCATTTACTTTAAATAGGAACCACATATCCCTAAACTTCTTGGGCTTTCTAGGAAAACTTCCTACGATATAACTTCTAAATTGTCATAAAAATATAAGAGTTTTGTACTATCTCCTAATGAAATGTGTAGTTAGTTTGGAACTTGACCATAACAGCTGGTTATGAATGCACAACAAGTAATGACAGGTTTGTACTTATATAAAGCTTTCTATCTGATCTTAGTGTCTTCTGCAGTATCTTGGTCTCTCAGCATATTTGATAGGTAGCTACATACGGATTACTTTCATGTTCTATACAGCCAAACTAGCAAAAAGCTAAGTTACTTGACTAGTATTTTGTGACAACTGGAAATAGGATAAGGGACTCGAAAGATTAAATCCTGCAAACTTTATTTATGTGAGTAACTCTAACTGGCCTGGATTCTAATTTTATGCCTTACTGTCTTAATCACAAAATGAGCCTTTCTCTGGGCAACGAAGCAGCTCCAGAGAGAAAAGAGAAACATAAAGTCTATCTCACAGAAGTCATAACTTGCATACTGACAGCTCTCCAAGGGACAAGGCTTTTAGCCTCACTTTCCATAGCAGCCATTTTGGGATCATAGTAGGTGTTCACTCAGACAGCTACTTCAGTCTTCCAGCAGGGAATGTTTTATCTTTCGGCTGTTGATTTTTCTGTGATTGTGCACAGTTTGTTTTCAAATGAAGTTCACAATGTGGAATTAAAATACAGTGAGTTCAGAATGTATGACAGAATGATAATTTAAAAGCAAGAAAAGGTCTGGAAAGCCTGTAAGGGATATCACAGAGAAGAAGTGGTTTCCATGACAACAAATCCACCAAAATCTTTGCATTGTTATTGATTCTAGTGATGGATGAGCCAATTTGGGGGCAGAGATAAAAAAAAGGAGAAAAATGTTTAACCCTGATGAAGAATGCATTTTCCTTGGAAACCACAAATTACAGAAGTCTTTCTTCCTGAAGCCCTTAACTCAGCTCCCAGCTACAAGAAACTTAATGCAAAACATGGCTAGCCTGGCTTATTTCCCTGTAGTGTGTTTCAGTTTGTAAGGTGTTTTGTTAATTGTGCCCCCCAGCTGAGCTAGGCAGGGAAGAATGATACTGCACAAAAAAAGGACTAAAAATGCCTGAATAAAATTGTAGGGGATGGGGGGGGGGTGTTTCCTCTGAGTGTGACAGAAGTTAACACTGTGTGGCTCTTCTGAGCAGCAAGAACTAGTGCAGGCAAGGAGCAGGGCAGGAGTGAGCTGTTTGTGCTGCAACAGAGCAGCCTTAGGACAGCTCTCTGCTGTGCTCTGTTGTTCATAGACCTTCTTCCTTTTTCATCTGTCTCTTAGCTGCTTTTGCAGCTCAAGCCAGGCAGTGAGGGGCACACTTCCCCCTATGCCAATGTGAGCATTTATGTGGCTTTTGAGGTGCTCCATGAGACAGGTAGTCTGAAGCACTTTAGGAGCACAGACTTGGCTGCTTTAACAGCTTTTCCATTCTTGAGTCATGATGTCATTTGAAATTAGCCCCTTGTAGACTATTACATACTTCAGTGCTTTTTAAAATCTTCACTGCACACACTTTTTAAAAACTGTGGTGCTATGGGTCTTAGTTGTGTATATGAGGAGAATGGAACAAAGGAAAATAGACCAATGTGTTTCAAGCCTTCAGTAAGAAACTTACCAAAGGACAGAAAAAGTATTTTGTGCTGTATGATCTCACGTGGATACCGTATGCACTTCAGGTAACACACACTTCTCGCAGTCACCGAGCACAAGGCAACCTGAGTTTAATTAACCTGCGCAAATATAGTTATGCAGTAAATCTGTAAACGACTTCAGAAAGAATCCTTTAATTATGATCGTTTAGTTTTCAACACCTTACATTCTATGCATGCCTCAGACATCATTGCTCTTTAAAAGAAATGGCCAGGTTATCTTTTTAAAGTATTAAATGCTGTTGCAACAGGACTGAAACCTTCTTGCAGTCAGTGGAGCTTTAGGGAAGACTGTCTGGCTTATCATTTCCACCCCATGGAAAAAAAGACAGGAAGAGGTTTGTTCTGCTGTAGTACTGTAAGCAAAAGCAAGAAAGCGGAAAATAATGCTACTATTGCTCAAGGCATCCAGCAGAAGACCAGTGCAGATAATGCAGCTCTTCGTTGCTGAGATCTCTGACATCTCCTAGAGCAACACTTTCCAGAAATCAATGCCCAGCTTCTGATTACTTTGCCACACCAACATCCATTTCTAATAATTGCCCTGTAACAAGGTGAGATACATACAGATTAATGGAACTAACTTGTGACTATGGGCTGCTGTGTCAGCAAGAAAAGGCAAAGGTATAAACACGAATGCAGATTCACAAAGCTACTAAGTGAAGTGTTGGGCTGCAAGGAAGCAGGCTTTATGGAAGGATTTTAGGGTTTAAAACACTCACCAGATTTCTCAAGGGTGAGAGTAAGGGAGAGACATAAGAGCTTCTGCCAAGAAGCAATTTGCTGAAGACTGGATCACCAGGAGCTGAGCAGCTAGCAGTTGTAGGGACAGTGGAGAGGCTTTGTTTTCAGAGAGGCATGAGGTCTGACAGATCTGGTGACTCAGGCCTGTTTTGCTTGCAAGGTGGTTAATTAATAAATCCCACTGTCTTGAGGTTTTTAATTTCCAGGCTGAATTAATTTCAGTCCTTAAACAGATAATGAGCTGAGACACCAATATGGTTTATTTTAAAGTTATTGCTTCTACATGCTGTTATAAAAAACATGGGACATGAAGGGTCTTCAATGTAGTGTATGTCATTTTTGTTGCCGTAACATATGTTGCCATGTTTGTTACCAAGACTGAAACTGTAGGAAGAACATCTTCATTCCAATAATCAATGCGGAATGGTCTGTGGTAGTACACGGTGGTATTGCCCTGAGCTCTTTGCTAGCAGCAGCACAAGTGCACCAATGATGCATCATGTGAGACTGCTTCCCCATGCAATAATCTGGCTCACTCAAACTCAGGCTAGATTAATCTCGTTTGGTGTCTAATGGAATCATGAGGGACCCTGTTAGCAAGCAGCTCTTCAAGTTCTTACACTCTCGCCCTCACTGTTCAAGGTCTACTTCAGTCTTATGGCTTACTCTGATTCTCGCCATATGCACATCTCTAGCTTGAGCTATGAGGTGATTTAAAAATGAAGCTAGTTTTCCCATGGAAGTCATGATGAAACTCATGCTATTAACATAGCCAAAAACAACTAACAAGAAGGGTGAAAAATATGGCTTGGCTTCCATGCAAGAACAAGTAATAGACTAGGACTTGGAAAACCTTGGAAAAAAAGACAAAAGACAAGTATGATATCTAAAGGGTGGGTGTCAAAAGGATGGGGCCAGGCTCTTTTCAGTGATGCCCAGTGACAGAACAAGGGGCAACGGGCACAAACTGGACCACAGGAAGTTCTACCTCAACATGAGGAAAAACTTCCCATTAAGGGTGACAGAGCACTGGACCAGGCTGCCCAGGGAGGTTTTGGAGTGTCATTCTCTGGACATATTCAAAACACACCTGGATGCAGTCCTGGCTGATCTGCTTTAGGTGAACCTGCTTTGGCAGGGGGGTTGGACTAGAGGATCTCCAGAGGTCCCTTCCAATCCCTACCATTCTGTGATTCTGTCATCAGTAAAATCACAGATGGTGTGTAGATCAACTGAGACAACAAAAAAGCATTCCCATAATGTAAGTAAGGGGCAACCATGGAAAATAACTACCAAAAAGAATTACTTTTTTGTTACAGCTAATAATTAGACTGAAATGCCTTACTAGTGCAAGTTCAAAAAAATATAGCTAGCTTTAAAACCAGAAGGACACCTGCTTTCTTCTCTGATCCTAGAGTGCTTACAGCTGGTGTAGGAAAGCAAGGCCTGAAGTGACCATGTCTCACAGGAAGCACTACTTCCCTCAGTGAGCTGGGTGACTCTCGCCTCCGGGCTAGGTAGTAGCATCTTGATCCTATTAAGCTAACTGCCAAAGCTGTCCTGTTCCCTTTGTCCTCCACACCTTGTCAGGCACAGCTGTTTTGGGGTAGAAAAAGCACTGTACCCTGTTGAGAATCAATAGACGGAAACATTACTATTCTGTGAAAGCGTTAACTTTCCATTTTCATTTACATATTTTGAAGGTCACATTGGCTTGCAGTCTTACAACTTACACAGTATATGAAGCTTTAGTTACATCTAGTCTTTGATTTTAAATTCATAGAAGCTTTATTTCTATGGTGGACTTGGAAAAATTTGCGATTTAAATGAAAATGTGTGGTTTTTAACTTTTAGGTCCTTCTGAAACCCACTGAAAGAGCTGATTGTAGCATTACATAAATAGCATTACATCTCCTTTTCATAGTACAGCAACAGTCAATCAACATTACTTAGATTTAAGCACAGAATATGTTTTAAGTAGCTGTTTGTAATATTCTTCTTGTCTTCCTGCAATATTCTTCCAAATCTCTAGACAGTCTCTGTGGATTAACTAACAGAGTTTCACACCATCTCCTGTTATAATAATGGAAAGGAAACAAAGCTGGTAGATGAGGGTACTTGTTCAATGCCTCAGGGACAAATCAACGTCAGTGCCCTCCCTGCTTGTGCCATTTGGTTCATTTTTAGGAGGAAAAGTCTTCCCTTCGAACAGGGAGAGAGAGATGGACAAGCAATTCAGGTCCAAGGTACAAGAGAAGAATTCAATGCCTGGACAACCTGTGTCTAAATAAAGTTGTGAATAGGCTTTTTACTGTCTGTCTGCATACAGAGAGTTCACCTTTAAGTAACAATTTCTCAGAAATTTTCTGATTAAACAGAGCAGAGAGCTCATCTGCTCTAACTTGACACAATTTCCTTCAAGTCAGTGGATTTAACTAGGGAAGAATCTAAATCACAGTAGTTAGCACTGCTTTGATACTCACAAATTATGCTCTTGAAATGGATATAGAAATCACAGTTATCCCTCATGAGAATAAACAAGGGCTCTCAAAACTCAGCAGGCATTATGCAGTGTGTTAGAGTGGTTTCAAGCACACCGTTGAACCTAGCAATAAACTGACTCCAAGTCATTCTTCACAAGAGCTCTAGAAAAAAGTTACGGCAGAGGTTTGTCTCAGAGACAATTGGGGCAGGCTGTTTAACAGGGTGTTTTGCACCAGCACACTACCCTGATAGTGTCAGTGGAGCTGACTCTAGAAAGTGATCATTGTGTTAATTCCCACTTACAAGAATTAATAATTTGTAGCATATCTTACATCTTAAAGCACTCCTGGAAACTGAGGAATCCTCCAACTTCCCTGTGAGGCAGGTGAACAAGTATTAAATCTCACAACCTGAAAACTGGGTCACAACCATACTGACTGGTTTGCCCAAGCCTCTCAGTTGACTAATGGCAGAACCCCTGCAGAATCAAGAGCAGTTGCTGACCACTGGCCCCACATGCAACACATGATTCCTCACACTGTAGGTACTGTATTCCTCACTTGTTTGGGCTCCATAGTGGGTATGAGTCTTCCATTAATACCCAAGCATACTGTCTCTGTCATCCCAATTTTATTTATTCTTTACAAAAACATTCTTCTTCAGACAGAAACAGTATATTCTGTTCATTTATTTATCTACAAATTAGACATATTATAGGAAGCCTAAAGATAAGACTTTGCCTTAATAGTCAATGTGGGAAATATTTGGCCCTAGGGAATTCTCTGTCCTCATAAAGACAATATAGCTGTGTCCTTCACCAGCTGTTGTGTGGGAAACAGCATCTGAGGGAGAGGAGTTGGGGGATGGGTAAGGTAAATAAGAAAAAATTATAAACAGAATAATTTGAGACAGCCTTAAACTAGTGAAAAAGAGTCATCAGAATCAGGAGCTGGAAGTCTGGCACCCTTCACTAGACCTGGAATTAAGCAAGGGATGCGTGTAAATTGTTGTCTCTTTTTAAGGGCAACCATGCATGAGACAAGAGGTCTGGTCTCAGGCTGTCAGATGTGTCCTCTTATCTTTCCTTGGCAAATCATTGTTTCTAGTGAAAATATTCTTATCAGTAACTGTTGCAGGTACACTACGGAGAGCCTGGCAGTCACACACACCTTCAAAAATTTCCAAGTATGAGGAAAACATGTATGCAAAACACCTAAATGAAGGTATAGCTATGTCAAAAACCATGCCATTAAGAGTATAATTTTTAAATCTATATATAATGCTGGCTGATTGTGTGATACTAAAGGTAAAATCTTAGATATTAAGCCAATTACTAAATGAAATTTCAAAAGCTAGGATTGACTCTGAAGAACTTTGTGGGTTTATAATTTAGTGTAGATACACCGTTCCTAACAGATATGTTTGAGCTGATATTTAATAATTTTTACTTCTCTGTACAAAAGATGACAATATAAAAAGCAACCCCTTGAACACTGTGCAGATATCTCCCACAGTAAATCTGAAACGTAGACACAATGCGAAGTACAACATGATCAAAACAAATCAGGTGTTAAAACACTCTTTTTTTAAGCTAAGTGCTAGTGGATTTTGGAGTTTTGCTAGTGGAGAATGCTAAATGGATTTTAGTCCACTATGCTTACTGTTTGTTATTTTGATACAGAAACACCTGGCTAAGCCAGGCATTAGTGAGATGTGCTCTCTCCATATGAGTGTCCCTGCCATGCATGTTAAATACAGTATACTGGGATTTTTTTCCAAATAGTCAGTCCTGATGCCAACATATATCTTAGGGAATGCTACCTATTTTATGAAAAAAAAATAATAAGAAGAAGTCTGAACATACTGCATTACCAAAAGGAAAGTACTGCACATAAGAAATATGATTTTGACATATAAAACAGTGTTTTAAAGTTTGAAATCTACAGAAACAAAGCCCTGGATATGAGTAGTGATGATGAGAGGTTATCAGATGATAATACTTTGAATCCCTGTATTTATAAATACTTTGCATTTCCTTTAAAAAGTAGGATTTTTTTTTCCATGTTACCATTGGTGTATTCCAGAATCACTCAGCAGTTCATATGTTGACTATTTACTTACGATTTCCATGAAGCCATTTGGAGCAATGTGCTTATTTCAATATACATGTTGATTGGATTGGCATAGAGGATAATGGATTTATGAGAAAAGTATCCAGGTTTTGTGTGTATCTAAATTGCTTACAATAAAGGGAAAGGGAATAGTAAGTCATGAAATTTCAGGGAGTGCTGAAATCAGAACATGATGACAAAAGCAGGGCTCATAGCATTCAGGAAATGGCTGTTAAGCAGTGTGATTTTCAGCTTTCTGCAATAATAACATCTAAAACCCACAAGCAATGTGCACCCCGTGAGGGTATGTAATTGCTACCTTCTGTGGTCCCTGAGGTTTTGATATCAGTTGAGCAGTCATGTGTGCACCTCAGCCTATTGCCAGGGACTCAAAACTACATTACAGACTCAGAAATGTGCAGCACTTTGAGCAAATCCACACCCAAACCCTGGAAGACTATTTGAGTGTAAAGGCATTCCAGATGGGAATTTAAATGCTAAATTTCATGTCATATTATTTAGCAGGTTAGTTTATCCCTCATTTGTTTGCCATCTGTCATTACTTCAGAAAAAAATGCTTGTAACTCATCAGCCTACAAAACCAGAAAAGATAGCTACCTCAAACCAAAGATGATTGCTGTAAGATGCAATTTCAGAATAATTACAATTTATAATGACACAATGAGGGAAAATTCTGCTTTGTAGTTGTTTAGTTAGTAAAGTCAGGACCACCCCTCCAGCCCTGATTTTTTTTTGTTTGTTTGTTTGTTTCTGCACACAAAACTGATTAGATGTGAGAGTGAGTATATCTGTCTAGCAAATCTGTATTATGAACAGATCATAATCAATAGGAACAAAAGCAGACCAAGACTACAATATATTCACTCCATTGGCCAAGAGTGTTTTTAACTGCATTTATGGTTTAATTTCTGTCACTACCAATTTGGGAGTGAAATTCTGTACAGAAAACCTTAGGATATTTGAAAAAAGGGCAGCTATTTATCTGCCAAAGAATAATGAACTGCTCTTTGCTCACCTGAATTTCATTAGGGAGGGAAAATATGGTGACTTTTCCAAACAGAAAAAGAATTACAAAAGCCCCAAAAGCAATATAAAGAAAGGCAATGAAACATAACATAGTTTCTATTTATAGGTATTCCTCTACTTACAAAAGTGAAATAGGGGAAACCTTAAAATTAATTACCTATTTTGAAAATTTAGCTAAATAAAATAAGCATTCTTTTACTCTCTCTGTTTTCCAATAGAATAGGCCTGGAAAAGCATAGTTTCTTAGACATTGAGGTCAATATGTCTTTCTACATCTTTCATTCCACCAATCAAATGTGAGAATCCTGCCGCATTGAATTACGTACTTGTCATTGGTCAGAAAATTCTATTAAATTTATAGGACCAGAGGGACTATTATGATAGTCCTATATGCAATTTTAGGTTTCCTGAGTTCATTCTATTATTTCCTAGTCTGCTAGATTTAAAAAAATTTCTTCTCAAATAAGCCATGGTCAAACTGCCAGCTTCACTGTTGTAGTTGCAGTATAACACTTGTGCTTCCTGACACAACACATGAAACTGGTATGATTTTTGGGGTTTTTTTTGCAATCACTTGTGCCTGTTTACAGTGAGCAAATATCAATGCTATCAGGAGTAATATTTGATAGCAGTAGAGGCGAAGATGAATTTACCATAAAATAAAGCTGCATCTAGAAAGCTGTGAGAAATTTTGGAAATATATGTGCTTTAGTAAAGCCTTTGAAACTGTTTCCCACAGCATTCTCCTGAAGAAACTGGCTGCTCATGGCTTGGATGGGTGTGCTCTTTCCTGGGTGAAACTCTGGCTGGATGGCCGGGCACAAAGAGTGGTGGTGAATGGAGTTAAATACAGTTGGTGGCCAGTCATAAGTGGTGTTCCCCAGGACTCAGTATTGGGGCCAGTTCTAGTTAATATCTTTATCAATGATCTGGACAAGGGGATTGATTGCACCCTCAGTAAGTTTGCAGATGATACCAAGCTGGGTGGGAGTGTTGATCTGCTTGAGGGTAGAGAGGCTGTACACAGGGATCTGGACAGGCTGGATCAATGGGCCAAGGCCAGTTGTATAAGGTTCAACAAGTCCAGGTGCCAGGTCCTGCACTTGGGTCACAACAACCCCATGCAACACTACAGGCTTGAGGATGAGTGGCTGGAAAGCTGCCTCTCAGAAAAGGACCAGGGAGCGCTGGTTGACTGCTGGCTGAACATGAGCCGGCAGTGTGCCCAGGTGGCCAAGAAGGTCAACAGCATCCTGGCCTGTATCAGAAATAGTGTGGCCAGCAAGATTAGGGGAGTGATCGTTCCTCTGTGCTCAGCACCAGTGAGGCCGCACCTCAAATTCTGTGTGCACTTTTGAGCCACTCACTACAAGAAAGACACTGAGGTGCTGGAGCGTGTCCAGAGAAGGGCAACGAAGCTGGTGAGGGGTCTGGAAAACAGGTCTTACAAGGAGTGGCTGAGGGAACTGGGGTTGTTTAGTCTGGAGAAAAGGAGGCTAAGCAGAGATCTGATTGCCCTCTACAACTACCGGAAAGGAGTTTGTAGTGAGGTGGGTGCTGGTCTCTTCTCATCCAGTGACAGGATAAGAGAAAATGGCGACAATTGCGCCAGGGGAGGTTTAGATTGGATATTAGGAAAAATTTCTTCACTGAAAGGGTTGTCCAGCACTGGAACAGGCTGCCCAGTGAAGTGATGGAGTCACCATCCCTGGAGGTATTTAAAAGATGTGTAGACACGGTGTTTAGTGACATGGTTTAGTGGTGGACTTGGCTGTGTTAGGTTAACGAGTGGACTTGATGATCTTAAGGGTCTTCTCACATTGCAAGTGAGAACAATTAATTCAGAACTATTCACAAAATGCAAAAAAAAGGCAGAAAAAGAAAGAAACAGTGAGATTTCGTTAGTTGTATTTGTGAGGGAATACATGTAGTGGTTATCCTTTGAAGAGATCTGTATTGTCAGTGCTACTAGTTTGTTACAAGAGCTATGTGCTGAGTGCATTACTTTGAGGTATATTTGATCTTTGCTCTTGTCTGCCATAGCTTACTCTTGCTGACTCTGCCTCCAGTTCAAATCTGGGAGAAATGTATTGCTTAACCTCTGCATTTCTGAGCTGTATTTAGAATAGATGTAATTCACCTTGGGTTGTAAAGCCTGTGTGTATTCACCAGTCCCACAAAGCTCCTGCTGTTAAAATTGAGGGAAGTCAAAATACTGGATTTATAATTAACATCTGACTCTAATCCTATCCGCAATGGATGAAGATGTCACACATCAGTCTATGCCAATGCCAAGGGTACAGAGAATTATTGCTTCCAGAGGAATTAATGGGTAAGACTAATACAGTCACTTCACCCTTCTCTGTATCAGACTGTTTCACAGAAGAGGTGAACATAACCCCAAGAATCAGAATTTCACATCTTCTTATTTTAACAGAACTGCTTTACTCACTTTCGTCTTCTTTGAATCATCTGTTTTGACACTCTGAGGGTTCAAAAGGAAATGAAGGCAGACTTCTGCTTCACGCATAAAAAGCAGTCTTTTCCTGGACCTTTGGATCTCAGATCTGCAGATATGCATGTGGCTATGTGTCAGAGCAGAGCACACGTACACCCAGGGGATCTGGCCTTCCTGAGTAAGCAACGCGCTGGTGGACACACAGAGTAATCCCTGCACTGTACACATATCCTGGCAGCCACTGGCTGTTATCATTTCCCTCACAGTCTGGCATCCAGCACAGGTTAATATAGAGCTGACTCTGTACAGAATATGCTGTGTAGCAGGGTATTATGCTTGGTGACAGACAGTTTCTTCTCCTGCCTTCCCAGTTGTGCCCAGAACACAGCTTCTCCCCCATGAAGATGCTTGAACTGCTACAAGTCAAACTCCTCCTCAGCAAATTTCTTTCCAGGATTGTGGTCTTTAGGTTTGCAATGACTTAATTAGTTTAGCCTGTGCAAATTAATAGATTGCTGACTCCTTAAGCCTAATTTTTGTGCTACTTAAAAATCCTAAGTCCTAGATCTAAAATGAAGATGTTATTTTAAAACAGTAAGTAAAATTTCTTTACATTTTATATTATTTAAAAATAATAAAAAACATAACAAGAAAGGGTTGATACTACATTTGCTGGAGAACTTACGTAAGGATATGCTGATTCTGCCATTCCGGTCAAAGCAGAATTCAAATGTGACCTGATGTCCCTGGGAAAGGAGAAATGGCCGTAAGGATCAGAATCTGAACAAGAACTGAGAGAGAGACTCTGCTATAGGCTTTGCCATATCTTTTTGATTCCTCAGTGCCTCAGTTTCCCAAACTGTATAATACAGGGTAATAAAGTTTAGCTGGATCAAGCCTAAGGAATGGGATGCGACTATAACAAAATAGGCAAAATAGAAATCTCTTCCTTGAGGTTTTCAGCTATCCAGTCATATACATTACAGTAATTTCTAAATTAAGTTCTTGAAAAGACATAAACTAGTTGACAACAGTAAGGCATTGTCAATCTATTATGCAAATGGCAAAATAAATGAAAGGACAGGAGGACTGGGTAGAATATAAAGTGATTGCAGTTTCATGAGACTAAGGTATTGCACAGAGGGATGCAGAATTAGGGTGTTGTATTATTGTGCAAATAAAAAGGCAAATAGGGGGGGTCTAAGTTGTAATGGAAACAGTGCTTCAGGGCCAAGGACTGCTGTGACTCCAGATGTCCATAGTTTGTTAAACATAATACAAAACAACACAAAATGTAAAAAATGCAACTGGAACAAAAGGTTAGGCTGTCTCTCTCTATGCCTCAGTGAAAAGAATGAGAAGAAAAACAAAGCCACTTGGCAGCTGGGGTTTCTCAAATCTTGCCGGTGCTTCTCAATTCTTGCTGGCGCTCTGCAATCTCCTCCATTGCCAAAGCAGTTATATCACTACACAAGCAGCACCCTACCATTAAGCAAATAGAGTCTCTCTCATCCCACCACTACATAAACAGTCCCCTACCATGGCAAAAGCATCCTTTCATTACCATGCTGCATCTCACTATTTCAAACACAGCATCCCACTACTGCATTACAAGTCCATTACACGACGACATGTCAGGAAACTCATTAAATGGCAAGTTTAAGAAAGCATTACTGAACTAAACAAACAGGCCTGCTAGGTGCCCTTTTTTCAAAGCTTCTCTAACTTGCGTTCATCTTCATATTCTCCATCAAAGGGTCAGACTGACTTTATGTGACACCATTGATAGGGGAACAACTTTACAGATGAACTTGGGTCACTGTGTTCAAAGGTCTTACCTGGTGCCTTGGGACAAAAGAGACTGCATGGCCCAACTGTCCACTTTGCTTTTCATAGCACTCTTCTGGGGCCACTCTGATCACCCTAAGAACATTCCTTCCAGGAGAATGAAGGTCATCCCATCTCCATGCTGTTGGACTCAGCACTTTTAACAGAGCTAATACTGTTATCTATAGCCTGGACCATTAGACCTAGTAAAGATACATCAAAGACGGTCTTAGAGATTCTCCCACTAAGAAATCAGGTATGGAGATGAAAGGAGCAGGACTTAGATTCCCTGCTATGAAGGATAATGAGATTTCACAACTTCATCTATATTTCTAAATGGAACGAAATCCTCAAATTTTGAAAATCATATTTTGAATTTGGCTTTTTAAAAGCAGCTATCCTCTTTCAATTCAACCAAAAAATAGTAAAAATTCAAAGCAGTAAGTCATCACAAACTGTGAAATAAAAATCTAGGCAAGCTTTGGAGGAAGCGGCAACAAATTTTATGAAACCAACTGCTATTATTGTAAACAAGTCAGGTTATGGGGCATACAGCTCCTGTTTCAGGTCTGAAGCAGAAACAGTCTTTGACTCCTTTCCAGATGCATCATCTGATCTAATAAAAGATATTAAGTCTCCCAGCATACCTTGCCTTATTCATATGTTTAGGCCTCTTCTGCTACAATAAATAATAATAATAGGATATTTCTGTAAGAAAATGACGTTTCAACAGAGTTAGTACTTCTTTCATCAAAACATCATTCAAGAAAAGTGGGGCTGGCTTTGTCAAACTATCTTCTTCAGCAGGCACAGACTTTCATATTCTGTATAACAATTCAATTTAGCAAAAACTTTCAGTGTTCCAAAATAATACATAAACATTGGTAAAATGTGATGGTGACTTCCATTTGGGAAAAGCTTAAACATGCTGGAAATGGATCAGAAAGAAGAATAAAAACAGATACAGCAGAGGCATTGCATAGAGCCTAAGGTCCTACGACAGTCACAGCCACAGGACGTGGCCGAGACCAATGGTAATACAAGAGTCAACTGGAAAATTTTAATTTGTCAAAAACTGGAACCATCTCTAGCTGAATTTAAAAAGTCACATATGTTTGAGCGCAATTGGGTCACCAGCTGTGATCAGAGAACAATTTTGCTGCAGTATATCACAGGGAAATCTTTCCAGTTTTCCTTACAAGTATCATGTGTGAGTGACTAGGTACTTCTGGCACAAGCCTATTTTATTGGGATCTGTTGCTAGGTACTACATGCAAATAGACATTGGCTTTCCTCATCTGTCATTTTCATGCTCCTAAGCATGAAGGGCATCCTTTTGGACAGTTCTTCTAATATGTAAGATTTTGTGACTAAACATTAAAAAAAAAAAAAACATATGGCACTTCCCAGTTTCTGTTGGTGCCCTCTATGCTTTAAAAAGTTCTACGTTCGTTTTTCCTGGGCTGCTACATAGATACAGCAGGGGATCTCTGTTAAGATTTGTTTGTTCTTCTGACTTTGTTTTTTGCTCCTGCACTAGCAGCAGTCACCTCTCGTACACAGACATCAAACCTTTCCACACTGCTGCTCTCCACCTGAGCCAGAGACAAGCCTCTTTGGTGAAATTGAGACTCCTACATGAAATGTGCAGGACTGGATCAAAGCTAAGTATTCCATTAAATTTTAATACAGCCTATAACCCAATTCCAAGGAGCTGCTGTACTTAATCATGCTGGTAGCTAGAGTCTGTTGTGAGAAGCAGACCTGCCCAGAAGTAGTAAAAAAGACTCCCAGCTAAGAGTAGGTACCTGTTGCACAGAATAAATCATCATATCCTTTCCTTTATTGCCCTCTTCTCTTCAAACCAGCTGGTCTGGATGAGCAGGGAAAGCTATAATCCAACTGCCTTCTTGCTATTATCTCACTCAACTCTCCATAATGACATGAGGTGGAAGGACAACTAGAGCTGACAGCAGCCCTGTTACTCTCCCAGACATTCAGAGATTGTGTGGAAATATTAACTGTAAAGCAGCCTTGACTGCTGAAAGAAGGGACCTCACAGCCAAGACTATGTTCTCACTGAAGATTTTGGTCCTAAGTTTTTGGTCTATTTCCCTCTATGGGACCTCAGGGAGTCTTAGACATTTCAAAGTCATCAGAGACAAAAGCAATAGTTCAGTCACCTCCCCCTGATCATTCCATACAGCATCAAATAATTCTGATATTAACCTTACGTATGCAGCAAGTTATTCATTATCTATGAATGCTGACAGTCTAAGGAAATTGCAAGATAATTGGGTTTTTTTCATACAAAAATATGAGCGTATATTTTCCTGAAGAACCACAGGACAATACTGACAACAGGAGGCTAGATTCGGAAAAGAAAATGAGCTCTGAAGAGGGTTATTGGTTCTGTTGAAAAAACATTGCCAATCTACTACTAATAACAGTGTTTTCTCTCGTGTTAAGGCCAGCAGAAAAGTAAGACTAGGTATTTTTCACCTGATAGTAGATAATAAAAACATGACTATGTCCCAAAACATTTAATAGTAAAACTATTTTCTGTATGTATGCTCAATTGCTTTGATGTTGGAAAACTGGGGGGAGGGTGGGAATCTTGTCTATCTGATTAAAGAAAATGCCATTATTTAGGTCAGAAGGACACAGACTCAGAACCAACATTTCTGTGGGAAAATTAGTTCCATTTCTAAGCAAAATCCTGCCAAATTTCTGCATCCATTTCCACTGGCAGAGGACCTTGGTTCTCTTTTTGCAAACTGTAACCAATCATATGAAGTGATTCACAAGAATAACATTAAAGTAGCTTTTTCTTCTCTCTCTGATGAACATCCACCACCCTGTGTCTGATATGCTGTGAGGAACTCCACCCGCTTTTCTTTTCAGAGTGCAGAGCTTAAATTGTTTTAGCTCCCAAACTTGTTCCTGATTGTTTCAGTTGGCAGTAAGCTTGGAGATGGATCTGCGACTGAAGTTTTTGCAGTGACTTTGTATCAGCTGTCTGTTTAACAGTACCATGGGATTTCTGTTTAATGTTCAATCATAGGATTTCTAATATCTTATTGCCTAGAGCTTAGAACTGCACTTTCATTCCTAGTATAAGAATGTATAGACAACCAATCCTCTTATTGTAAGTCTTATATTAAAGGGCTCCAGACAGTACCTAGAGTGAAAGGTACCCTTTCGTCACTAATAACCGTGAAAGAAAGAATAAACTTTTCTTTCCTTTAAATATCAAAAACGATGGCAATGAACATCCGATCAAAGCAGGTGGGATTTTGACTAGTTCTGTATTATACGACCTGCTGTTACTCATTCTCTATCTTATAGCTTGGCCTAAGCCCCGTATAGATTCGCACTCAGTACCCTCAATGCCCACGATGAGCTTTGACACCTTGCTGGTGTGTACAAAATCCACATTCTGCTTGGCTGGATGTCTTGAGATTGGAGAGAAACAAAGTCACTTAGTCTGACAGCTCAAAAACAGTGTGCTTAGGGAATGTGTCCTTTTGAAAGCAAAATATTCCCAAAATTGCCTTGCTTGAAATAAAGCAGTTATTCTCCTTTTTCAAAGGGATTCAGCCCACATTATTGAGGAGTAGCTTACTATTTAGATTTAATATGGGATTTTGTAATGGATTTGAAATGATAGACTGACTATTAGACACTTGATTGTACATTCAAAGAGATGGGTGAAGCACTGCTAACTTTCTTATCTATGTAGATCTACTCTAGTGAAAACATCCAAGAGAGAAAGTCACATAATTTGCTTTAAATAATTCCATTAATTTGAATAGTAGATGGCTATCTGGCCTTCTAATATAACTTTGAAAAATTCCAATTTTGATTTCAGCATTTAGAATTTTAGTGGAAAATTATTTCATGTATCTCACCAAACCTAAATCAGAATGTCTTCACCAGTTCTGCAAGATGTCACCCTTAGAAATTGTCCTGTTTGTGTTATCTAATTGCATTGCTCTACATTTTCCCAGGAGATGCTAACTAGGGAATGATCTCTCCAGTGAAGCCATGCAATGCTGAAGCATCTGAACAAGAAACATCATTTCCAATACTCAGTGTCATCAGAAGGATACCATCCTCCTGAACAGGTAAGTGCTTGCATGCTCTTTTGTACTTCTCCTTTGCTTCAGGAATATTGTCAGTGCCATGGTCAGGACAGCTTCCAAGGCATCTTTACAACCGTGATACACAATGTATCACCAATACTGACATGGCCTTTACATTATTAAAACATTTTCAGTTGTACAGCTTATGATTGCTATTGTCTCAAATGACAGTGCCTGTCAGGACTGTATAATTGCTTTTTATTATTATGTCTTGTGATTTTATGTCTCCTCCTCCACATGGTATTTTCTTACTACAGTAATGCTAAGTATTTTAATGTTCCTGTGCTTTTCCTTACAGTCCTCAGATAAGTATTTGCTACTTGCTTTTCAGTTGTTCTGTTCTTGCAGTCTGCTGTTCCAGCCATTTATTTAGTTCAAAACATTTCTTACCTGCCAGCTTATTTATATCATGCATCCAAGTGCCAAGACACCTGGAAAGGAATTCATAAACTTCCCACACCCAGTAAAAACACCATCAACCTTGACAATGTTTTTTAAAACTACCACCTTCTCACATTTGTTTTTCCACCACACATGCGTGTATGAATGCATTTGTGTGTGCAGCTGCTGAGGGCAAGGAAGGGGAAATAGAAATTTTTTTAACAACTAAACACCTCCAGCTCCAAATTCCTTAACTAAAGACAGCCAATATATATGATGGCAAAATAAAGAAAGATAGAGCAGAGTATCAACATTGCAGCTGCACTGCTTTGGAAGCAGCAAGACAATGCAAATTCACCAACTGACTTAGTGGGGACTGCCATTCTTCATCACAGAGGTCTTGGATGGACCCAGGCTGAGAGCAGTTTTCCCTAGGGAGGGCCATTCAGCAGCCTTAGCTAAAAGTAGGTGATTTCTTTCATCAAATAGTTTCTTTAATGAAACTTAGGGTCTCAGTCATGCGAAATGACTCCTTAATCTGGGGTGAACTCAGGATATGTTCTACCAAAAAATATTATATATCAAAATAAATTAAAATAGTGCTTTGATTTTCCTATATGAATCCTATCTGACACTCAAAATAGTCTAGTACCCAAGAAAATTTCTAAATCATGAGCAGAAACATTGACTGCCTACCAGTAACTGCTGATATTTGCAAAGGTTCTCAGGGCACCTACATCTCTCACCTTCCTCATCTTCAGGTCCAGAACTTATAATTAGTATTATAAAAAACACTAAGAATTGAAGACCTCCCTCACTGACACCTCTTACAAATGAGATGATGACTAGCTTCTACATCTGTTTAAGAAACTGCCATCACCTATGTCCTGACAGACATTTTCCACAGAATAATGCTGGCTGGTAGGAAAGCGTGCCCTTCTGTACCAAAGCTAGTACATTATCTTAAATGATGTCTTAGTAAGTCTAAGCCCAGAAGTAAAATTAAGACAGCTGCGAGCTACAGTTCCTAAGAGTGGCAAACCCACCTCAGGAATGTGAATTGTGTCTCTGTGCAGAACATGCATTCCCTACAGAGCTACAAGGCAGGAATACTACAGCCACTCATGCACTCCGAGTGGTATTCTTTGTCTAATGCTGCTACCTTTGAAGTCAATGAACACTAAAGCCTTCTGAACACTGAAATGTAAATTTAGTTAGTACTCGTGCTCTGTGAAAAATCGTTGTCCAAAGCATAAATGAGAAATACAGTTCTTTAGCCTCCTTCTGATCCTACTTCCTACCGAAAGTAAGGTTATGTTCCCAGCTTAGCCTCAGGAAAGGGTGAAGCTGGTTCATTTATCTGGTTTTAGAGGAGGGTGAATATTATTTGTTATTACTATATTATGGGACTAGACTTCTTGACAGCTGGCATTATATTACATCCATCAGAACCACACTGACCAGTCTTTTTAGATGGTGGCAATAAACTCCTGCAGAAAATAACCAAGGGGAGCAGGTGTTTAAGATTATTTAATCTTATCAGAGAGCACATGCATTTGCCAAGTCTTACTTTTGTGACTGATGAACATGGAAACAAGTAGAGGAATGGAGGAAAGTCACTAAAACCAGATAACATTGAAACAAAAAGATTTAAAAAGAGACAAGATTATTCTGAACACCAAACTTCACTGGATAGCAGAAGCTAGACACATAATTTATGTTCACTATAAATCTGTTCTGTGCTGCCACATGAAGCAAGAAGGCATTAGCAGAAACAGCTGTGCTGCCTTCATTCCCTTCTCTCATCCTTCCAAGGAAATAATTGCAGTTACAAGATCTTTTAGAGTTACAAGTTTGGGTTCACAAGACTTTTGTGTATTCCTGAGCACTGGTAAAGGTACAAACAATTACAGAATAAGATATACCACATTTATGTATCTGAGGGATAGGATCAATACCAAACTATTTGACTACCAAACCAGAACCACATTGTTAGTTTTTATCTTAGTTATCAGTCTTCAAACAAACAGGTCTCATGAGAATTGTATGCCATCCCATCAAAACTTGAAAACAGTTTGGAATCTCAAACATATTTTTATGTTCAAGTTATGTGTTCTTTTTCTTTACATGAATAGCTAATTAATGTTATCAGCTTAGGTTTCAACTTATCTCTTACCTACAGGATTTTAATTTTAAATATTCTTAACAGAGCAAGCCAAAAATTATCTTTACATTGGAAATCCCTTCAGTATGGTGAAAACACTTCTATTTTCCTACTATAAATAACTTTTAATAAGTTGCACTCTGACTTCATCAAATAATTCATAACAACTACCTTGAATCTGAACTTTTGAAAGGTATCAAACAAATGTCCTTCTTCAAGACACAAACCAGTACTCTACAGCCATGTGTCATACAGACTGCAAGATTTTTTTGCTCTTTCTAAAACAATGCAGAAAACCTTTTCAAAGAACATAGTAATTTCGGGTGAGTGCTAAATAGATACTTTCACTCATTGAAGGAAGGGCAACAGGAAACACATTAAGCTCTACTGCATCACTTTCCTCGTGGGCTGGCAAAGCCTACCAAGTTCAGCAATGACCACTGTACCAAAACAGACTGACAAGTACTGTAACCCCCTGGGTATGTTTGTCGGTTCTGCTCAAACAAGCTGCCTTGGCTGGGATGTGAGAACTTGCCCTTTTTGAATGTGATTTCTGAATTACTGGAGAAAGTCGATAGAGGATCCTTCACCGTGAGCTCCTCACACATCTGGTGGATATGCAGTGATACATGCGGGCACAGTCTGTTTCCTAGCACTAGCTATGTGTGTCAGAATTGCACTGCACTGCTGCTATGTGCCCGTGCAAAACAGCTGGTGTTTTCCAGCAGCACTGAACAGAATTACTGTGCATGTCTAAGCCAGTTGCACAGCTGTGAGACAGACAGACAGTCCATGTTCCACAAAGTCTGCACAGGCGCAGATCCACACATTTCTGTCTGCAAATTTAATTCAAAAGTACTCTTGACCTGGAATAAGATATTGGTGCCACTTTGGAAGAATTACTCACATATCTGTACTGGACATTGCTCTTCTTATACCACTATCTTGTTCTTGAGTTAGGATCACAAAGTGGCAGGGAGAAGAGAGATTTCCTTTTCCAAATTGCTGCTGCTTTTCCAGCCACTGTTACAGGACTGGAGTGTGTGGTGACCAAGAAATTAGAGGGTAATTGATTGGATTGAAGGGACTTTTAAAAATCTGTTTTCTTAGCACACATAGAAAAACAATGCTAGCTTCCAATGTGCTTTTAACATTAACTCTTACTGTGATATGTGTGTCTGAGTGTGTGCACATATGGTGTTTGTTTTGGTTTGGGTTTTTTTGACATATGAAATTATTTTTTAATAATTTTATATAGATATTAATAAGCCAGAAAAATGTGAGACACTGTGCTAATAGGACCATACAATCACCATCATCAGCAGAATCCAAGTCAAAACAGGAATACATAACACCTGTTTATTCTCCCAGTGAAAACCAATTCTCTCGTAGCTGCTTAATTGCTTTTCCCCTCTCCCTCCTGTTCTGCCAGCTAAAATGGATTTCAGAACTGCTTTTGCAAGGGGTCTCCCAGTTATCAGGCACGCATGGACAATTGAAAAGAACATTCTGAGGCTGTTCATAAAATTTTTTCCTCATGGGCTGCAAATATCACATTTGGGGTTAAGAGTTAGGTCCCAAAATAAACTGAAACTGAAAATTAATTATGGAGGCCTTCAACGTCTTTGCAAGGATACAGCTTTGAAAATTTCAGAAGAGGACAAAAAATACTTTAGCACATTTTTGCAAAATGATAGTGTCTCACCCTCTCCCCAGGAAATTAATCATAGTGTAATCAAAATATATTTCCAGCTACTGAAGTTCACTTCCTCCTTTGTAGATTTTTCTCATACAAACCAAACCTTAAATTCAAAGTCATGTTAACTGGACAGGTGTTGTCACAAGCTGCATGAAGTGGCAGTATCTGCTCTTAGCTCTATTGTGCTTTCTGTAGTCATGCTTGATGGGACTCCTTATACAGAGATCACATATATGGGAGAGAAAAAAAAAAAACAACAATACCAAAACCCCTGTGGCTAATAGTGACTACAAATCAAGTAGAAACTTTAAATGACAGTGGAATACATACAGTCCTCACTTATTCAGAATTGTGACTTTTGCTGTGGTATTCCCACCCTGCAAACGGGGATCAATGGAGCTTACCAATCTAAAGTGAGAAAATTCACGGGTTGAGATAAAAACAGTTTCATAGGTAAAGCAACAACTGTGTGCATAAGCAAAGCAAAATAAGGAATTAATTCACCATATTCTACTGTCAGGCAGATGTTTAGCCATTTCCAGGGAAGCGGGGCTCCATCATGCCTGATAGTTACTTAGGAAGAGAAATGCCATAACTCTGAATGTCTTCCACCCCTCCTCCTCCTTTCCTCCAGCTTTCACTCTGAGCATGGGTATATGGACTATCCCCTTGGTCAGCTGGGTCAGCTGTCCTGGCTGTGTTGCCTCCTAACTTCTTCTGCACCCCCAACCTGCACGCTGGAAGGATAAGAAACAGAAAATTGTGAGAAACAGAAAAGGTTTTAACGCTGTGTAAGCGCTGTTCAGCAATAACTAAAACATCCCTGTGTTATGAAAACTGTTTTGGTCACAAATCCAAAAAACCAGCACCCCATCAGGTACTATGAAGAAAATTAACTCTATCTCAGCCAAAACCAGCACAGTGAGAAATGAGGAACAATGACAGCTGCAAGGAAAATATAGGGCAGGCAGAATGTAACTACCCAGGTTGGAATATGACCAGAACACTGGGGCTTAATGTCCTTACTCTTGTGAAAGGAACAACAAAAAATACTTGTACCACAGCAGCCAAGGTCTCTAGTTTTGCTTTGCCTGAACCACAGCCTTTCCCATGGGACTGTTCCCAGCACTGCAGTAGCCATAGGCTGGTATTGCTCCTAGGGAACTGGTCCCCATCACCTTTTGATGTATATTGCCTTAGATGTGAAGACTGAGGAAAGAGCCAAATCAATTCAGAGGCAAAACCAAAACCATCTAGGTAATTTAAAGGGACATGCTGTCAAACTGCAAAGCACAGCACCGTTTAAGCAGGTGGCTTCTGGGAATCCAGATTCTTCAGGTGACTTTAAAAGTAATTTGAACATCCTACTGGAGGAAAAAGCACACTAGAGAAAGAGTAACAAAAAGAAGCATCAAAATATTGAAACACTGCACTGTTGAGCTAGAACAGGCACTACAAGCACACCACTGAACATAGTCACAGGGCCAGGAGAAAATGCAAAATGCTGGTAGGCTCCTAAAATGGCCTAAGTACATTAAATGGCTTTGCATACTAAAATCACAGTTAAGATTTTAATGTTTGTATTTTTTGAACTGATGTTAATGCCTGACACATGGATGAGGGTATCCCAGCTCCAGAAATAGTATACTGAATTCCCAGAAGAAGGTGGCAGAACTTCCATTGTGGAGGATTTTGTCCTGATAATTCAAATTTAAAGCCTGAATTAAATCACTGTCAGATTTTAGTCTCTTTCAAAACAGATATAGTTGTATGTTTGTTTTATGACTCTGAATATTTTTATCATGAATGTCTAGTATTGCTTTGATTGTTACTCAGTTCTTCATCTCAACAGGTTCACACAGCACAGCATACATGTTCTTTGGAGAGAAAAAAGATGGCACTTTCACAGATTTAAGGACTCCCTTTTCAAAGTTCCTTTTATAACTTTCTGATATGAATGATTATGTTAAGTTGGTAGCTTGTTAGGAGATAAGTGGGGGATGACATTACCTTGAAGAAGTCTTTCATTGTAGAGAAAGAACAAAGTTTTGTTTTGCTGAATAACACAGTACTCAACAGAGACTCCATTTCTTGTTCTGCCTTCTATTTGCACTTTCTAAAATGTCCCCTCTGAGTTAGTAACAGAAATATTCCTTCTCACTTCTCTTACTCACGCAGCTCCATCAAATTGTGCCCTAGTCCCTAGAAAATCCCCTTGGCTCAGAGTATCAGAAACTATGCACAGATGTGTACTTGGTGATGTCCCCCTTCTTTCAGCAAACTAGTCTGAAACAGAAACTATTTAGCCTCAAAGATTATAAGCTTTTGCATCACCTGCCTTATTGTATCTTAAGAAAAAAAAATGCATTGAGAGAAGAATTTAATCTCTTTTTCTGTAGTGATATCTAACTTCTTGAAGTGTGGAAACCTGGAGGCAGATTTGTCAGGTAATAGTCATGCATTGGGCAAATACTACCTTTGTCTTCAAGGTACACCATAAACTGAGGGCTTGGATATACAGAAGTGTTACAAGAATGGGAAAAGTTTTACTTTCCTTTCACAGGGAAGAACATACTTCTTGAGAGAGGAAAGCACAATGTTGCCACTTGCACCCATTAAACCTGGTGTTCAAGAGTGTGTGTCAAGGACGGTGCTTATACAGTCATCCTCCCAGGGTTAAATTCCCCTCTGTATAAGCAACACACCAAACCTCATTCACACCAAGGAATACATATATACAAAGCTTAAGATTCTGCTCAGCAAGTCACACTGCCTCAACGCAGCAAGATACCAGTTGCACAAACAGGAAAAACATGCTGATAAGATTCAATTAAGTGGTATAAAAGAATTCACTCAATTGACTTACTGCATTTCTAAACACATTTCCCACAGACAAGACCCAGTAACCCCCAAGAGTGCAATGATCAATGAACTGAGTACAAAGTTCTTTGGATTTCTCAAGTTCTCAAAATCTGAAACAATCAATTTTGAAAGATTTTTTGAAAGAGAAAAAAATTATTTGCTATAGACTAGAATGGTATGCACAAGCCCATTTCCTGGTGCAAGTGCCCTGCAATCAGAAAACTATGTATTTCAAGCAATGTGTTTTGTGTCTCTACAGAGAAGAAAGGTATAAGGTCTCACTGATTCCTTTGTGCTGTTCACTGGTAACTTAAGAAGGTGTTTAAAGGTGGAAAAACCCCTATGAGAAACTGCCCTCTTCTTCCCAGGACATACAGGAGTGAGTTCACCCTGTGCTCCTACCAGACAGTCTGTGAACTGGCTTCTCTCCCCAGGATTTCTCTTGTTGCAGCCCAGTGGTACTGGGGCCATGTGAAATATCGACATGTAGCAAAGGCATGCGAGTTAACATGTTCCTGTGAGACAAGGTGTTCTCCTAGACAGCAAGGTGCTGTTCTTTCCAGAAAAGCACCCAACTCACTGTCCTGGTAGGAGGAAAAATAACATGGCTAGTCCCAGATGAATTTGACGTGGTTTGCAGTATGAAAATAATGTTAATTGCATTTTTAAAATAAGCTCTTTAGCTAATATCAACAAACTAAAGATCAGTCTTAATGCTAGGTTCCCTGTTGGGTTGAAGTACAGTGTGTTGAAGAAGGAAATTTTGAAAACTTTTTTGGTTGACAGGAAATATTGGCACTGCTACCACCTTCACAGCTACTGTCCCTGATGAAACTGGCTTTTGCTACTTCCTCAGCCATAGAAGACCCACTATAGTCTCTTTTCTCCTTTAGTTGAATGCTGTGATGAGAGGCTCAAATCTTTTGTCCGTGCTATAGTTAGTATCTGTCCTTGTATGCAATAGCTTTCTTTCTCTTCCAGATGTTATCAAAGTCCAATAACTGCTCTTGAGAGCCAAGACAGATGTAAGCTATTTTTTAAAACACAATTCAAGCCAACTTGCTTTCTTTGAGATGTAAAACTATAATGAATCATTATGAATGCCTTTTAATGCTATAGAAATGCAAAAACAAGTGCTATAATAATCATTAGATTATTTATCATCATCTGTCAAGGCCAAATCCTAGCTCTAATAGCAATCATCATGGCTAGGCTCCAATGCAATTATTATCACGGACCTGCTCCAAAGACCGTTGTCAAAGTCAATGAGAAACTTTTCCCCACTGAGTTCAGGGTACTTCAGATCAGGCTCCAAACTGTCTAAGCTTGAAGAAGCTGCCTTTGGTCCTCCCAAAGCCAACACTCGCAACACAGCGGTTGCTGTCGGTGGAGATACTTCAATCTCCACAGCACTGCCTGAGGAAGTTTGGCCAACCAGCCTTAAAAAATACCTAAGGCCTTTCTTTCATTACCTCTGGTTGCTGTATCCCTTCCTGTCACCTTGACAGTTGTGGTGATGCTGATCAGTCTCAGTACTGTTGTTCCTGCTTGAGGATCCTTCAAACAGACAGTAACTATTATTGCCCTATATTAACTTGGCAGGTGATAAATGCATTGCAGCTTGGAGAGAAACTTACTGAAAAATGGAAGCAAGAAAGGGAGATATGGGTAGCTTTAGTAGTGGCACACATTCCTGCTGGTTTTAATCAACAGATAATTAATAGTGAACTATAATCATAATAGCATATTTCATCCCAAGGGCTTCAAGAACTCATGATAAAAAGTTGGCCAAATGCTGTGCTTAATTATATTCACGCAATTGAGTTCAAGAGTGGATGTTCTTTAACCTCTGCAATGTGGCCACGTCCAAGAAGGGACAGAGCACCTGCTCATCAGGACACAATGCTCCATGCAGTGAGAAAGGGCGAGAAGTAAAGACTCTGAAAAAGTCAATGGAAACACTGGGGAGTACTTAGCAATTATTACTCATATAAGAATTGGGTGAGGAAAATGTTAGTCTTACATTAGCTAGTACCAACAGAATGCTACAGGATCTTGCATGAAAAATGCTAGCCCGAACCTTAATATTCAGCTGATCGATTTCCAACACTCCACACAAGCACCCTTCTGCTCAGTAAGTAATGTCACACTGTGCAGTACCTGTGTGATTACATTTCTTATCCAAGTCCTGGCTAGCCATAACCTTGCTGAGCTTTTGACATCTGATGACTTATAACCAAAAGGGTAATGACCACAAGCCTTGACAATTTAGCAAATTATTGGCAACAAAGGCTAATGGCTACTGCAGGATATGGTGCTCGAATATGGTATGTTCTCAGCACATGATCTTTATTTCCTGTGAGTTAGTTCCTCTCTAACCACCAAAAGCTGCAAAACTGAAAGAACAAAAAGCACAAAACAAAAAACAATCAACACTGACCATGGGGATGTATTTTCCTTTTGGAAAGATTACACTCTAGAATTGTTTAAGCAATTGACAAATACAACAACCACAGCAACGGTCTGTTTATCATGTCATCTAAAATAGCATTAAAAATACAGCACTGTAGCTTGTAACATTTAACAGTATTAAAACTGGTACAAACACAGTGACAGCAACAGTTCTTAAACATGCTGAAACAAGTACAGAGTTGCTTTGTCTGTCATCTGTGCATCTGTCTTCTTCCTTCAGGCTTGCACTTAACAGCTTCCAGTTTACACTCATTTTCAGTTTCCTCCCTCAAGTGAACTATCACATTTAGGGTTTCAGCCCTCAAACCCCTAATATTGCCCTTCCCAGATTGCTAAAACAGTGCCTTAGTAACTTTTCTTGCCAAATGCACACTGTTAGGCTCTCCAGATTATCCAGGATACACTAAATTCCTGGAAGTGACAGCCCCACTGGCAAGCTTGTCCCACATGGAAATCTTAGGTCTCTTCTCAGAACTGGCTAGACAGTGGGATGCTCCAGACTTACACTCTTCTTTCTCCCACAGATGCCTGCCTTAGCACATGCAGCCAAGCCCATCCCCACCCAATATGTGAGGGGAGTCAGTGTACACTCACACCCCTAGGGAGACAGGTCTGTGCATCCAGGAGCTATACATTCAACGCATACCCCTAGATACATGCTTCTGAGTCATCAGCTTGGCAACACAGCAGGAGAAGCCTAGTGCATTTATAAATAATCTGGGGGAAACTCACTGGAAAACATAGTTTTCCTCCTCCCTCACAGGAGCTTCTTTAAACAGGACCTCCCTTTTCTTAGATGTTTGTAAGGAATTCTGCAGCACACAACAGCATTAAAAATCAGATACTCAGTAAGTTCAATGTCCAGACAGAGATCTTCACGTATAGGTACCAAGAGCACCACAAGCATCAAGAGCACCACAATCTTGCACAGCCTGTGCTGAAATCCATGCTGTATTCTCATGGCTTTTAGTTTAAAGTTAGCTTGGACACATCTGCAGACCTGGTAAGTCAGTATAACTGCAACCCCCCCACAGTCCTTTTCAAGTCAATAGACTGTAGCATAACAACTAATTTTAAGCAGAACTGTTCACTGGACCTTGTCACAGCTCTCCTAGCAGCTAAAGCTTAAATAGTTAGAGATTATGACACTGCCTCCAAAACAAATCACAGACTTCTTCTTGCAAGGGATGTAGTCAGGAAAATGCTGTAGGTAGGAAGGCTGGGAAGGCAGGAAGGGTGGGTTAGCTTTTTGGCTCTGTGATGCTACAGCACCAGTTTCCAAGCATATTGGATCAGTAGGGTAATTTTAACTTTCCAGATCTCTCACGGACCATAATCAGATCAAACAGAATCGAGGTGATCTTGAAATCTCCTGCCTTAATACAGGTGCACTGCTGAAATGTAGATCACGCACAGTGACCAGCAGCTCACGAGCAACAATTTGGGAACATCTGTGCTAAGGTTTGCTCTGCACAGTATGGCTATTAATGAAATTTGCCACAGAATTTCTTCTCTTAATGTCAAGTTACACTGCAAAACTGGAGCTTTCAAGTAAAAAGAAACACATCTAGGCTAAAACACCCTTTTCAAAAACACAAGAAGTGGTAGAAAACTGCCCACCCACAGTTGCAGATGGCAAGTTTATGTAGCTACTTTTGACCTTACCAACCCAACTGGTCACAGAGGCAAAAGATAGCCAAACCCACTGCACTGTAACCAGTGCAGAGGAAACCTGGACAGTCACACAGACACGGCAGGTAACCCACAGTGCCAACAGAGTGGGGAGCGCTGTAGCCTCTTCTGTACTCAGGCATATCCATGCCCAGAGAAAGGCAGCTCTCCTGTTCAAGATCCAACCTCAAGTGAACTGAATACTCCGTTAGTACTACTCTGGGAGCAGGTCTCAGTCACTGAATATATCCTGTATTTTAATAAAGCCAAGTTAATCAGAACCAGTACTTAGCCTGAACACAAGGACAATGGGACTGTGACAAAGACAAGGGCTAATCAAGTGCTAATCAGTAGCAAAATCTATAATCCTGAAGTACCAGAAGAGATGCCAGAGCAGTAGTTATTCATTGACACTGTATAAATTAGACAGCTAGAATATCATTAGCTATTACCTTTTCAAATCACATGGGCAAAGAAAACTCCTGATTATTATGGTGGATTACAGGACAATTCAATTATTAGTCTCAGCATAAATACTCCTTCTAATTAATGGGCAACAGTGTTAAACTCTGCTAACATATTTTCCACACTAAAACTCACAAGCAAGTCATTGAAGATTTTGAGCAATTTGGCAACCCTTGACCAATTAGCTGGGTTTCAAAATGGTAATTAGCCAATTTTACGAGATGTATCCTCTCCATCCGCGCTTCCTAGTAATAAACGTCAGTGTTCATATTTCTGTGGCTGTATGATTACCATGTGTTAAACATTAGTTCACACATCATACTTAAATTCACATAGTGCAATGTGGACATTAAGAAGACAGTCAAAAATTGGGGTTGGGTTCATAATTCACCAATGGGGTAAATGACCAAAAACCCTCTCCAGACCTGCTTGAGAGGAAAAGGAGGAGGCTAGGTCTTCCCGACTTGACAAGTGTATGGCAGTCCAATGTAGATTGTGGGTTTTGTTACCAATTTTGTGTGTTGTAAAACAGATACTAGCAGAGATTGTGAATGTTAGTTCATCTTCTGAAGAACAGATGCTGTGCTTTAGCGCAGTGAAACACACAGGACAAGACACTGGATTGACTCTTCTACTGCAGTGGCGGCTGCTTTAGTCTTGCTGCAAGAGAAAACATCTTGCCTCAAAAAAGTCCCTAGAAGGTGTTCTTTTGGTTCAGTCCTCTGGACAGATGTCACTGCCATTCACTTATTTCAGAGTCACCTGGGAAGTCAAAGAAGCCAATGTTTTTTCTTCTAGCTGTTAATGTTCATGGCATATCTCGGATGCGGCTGTCGGCTGTGAAACAGCACAAACCAAGGGGTAGCACCTGCTCTGCAAGCCCCAGGAGAAGGCAGTGTTGCTCCAAGGTGTCACCGCGGTGGTGAGCTCACCCCGCTCTTGCCTCTCTGGGGAACGTGCCCTCTAGAGAGAGATGGCCGGGAACCTCTAACTGGAAATCTTACACTGACAAAATGTCAAACTGAAAAGGATGCCAGGGAAAGGGTGATTCTGATAATTTCTTTTCCTACACTTACACATTTCTGAGGAAGTTTGGAGACGTATCTACCTTTCAGCACCTCCAAAACACAGTTCTAAGCTTTCCTGTCTGAAATAACTTTCCACTTGGCAACACACACCACTCAAACTCGGTCAGAAAACTGTCAGTTTTTCTAGCAGCTCCCAAGACTTGCCGTTCTTAACTTCTTTGTTCAACTTTTGTTAACTCAGGCCGAGGGGAAACCGGCAATTGCCAAACGGGTCTGACAGGGTCCTGGAGCCTCCTCGCAGACGGACGAGGGATAAAGGGCGAGTTGGTAAGAAGTGTCGCCTCCACGCAGAGCCATGGGACCCCGGCCTGCGGCCAAGCCCGAGGGGGAGCCGCCAGGGCCGGAGCCCTGACATAAGCCTGCGCCGCGCCCCGCGGACGCCGCCGGGCCCCACCGACCGCCCCTCTCCTCAGGGGCGGGCTGGGGGCGGGGCGAGGCGGTGCGCGCCCGGCCCCGCTGCTGCGCGGCCGCTGCTGCGTGAGGAGGGCGCGGCGGCGCGGCGGGCGCCGAGCTTTAAATGAACATTACTATCGCTTGGGGAGGGCAGCGCCGGTGGCTCGGGCCGATCGGCAGCGGCGGCGGCAACGGCAGCTCGTCTTCTTCTTCTTCCTTCTCCTTCGCCGCCACGGCGGCAGGTAGGGTGTGCGCGTTTGAACGCAGACTTCAGTCCTTTCCCGGGCCGCGGCTGCCGCGGCGCCCTGAAGCGAGGCAGCGCCCTGCCGCCCCGCGGGGGCACACCGCGGTGCTCCGCGCGCTGCCCTGGGCGGGTTGCCGCGGGGGATGCGGCCGCTCTCGGGGGAAAGAGGCTGAGGCGGCGCCTCCTCGGAGGGCGGCGAAGCCCTGAGGGGAAAGAGGCGAGGGCCCCGCGGAGGGGCTGGGGGTGGCCGCGGGAGCCGCTGAGGTAAATCGCCCGGGAAACTGCTGCGGGCGGCCGCCTGTTGCCGTCGCGGTGGTGGCGACTCCGGGTGCCGAGGGGGTTCGGCGGCACCGCGTTCTTCCAAGCGCAAGGGCAGTCGCTGCTGAGATTGTGAAGGCTTCGTCTGCCCGTGTGCGCGGTCGTGAGGGCGCGGGCGGCCGTAAGCGAGGCGGGGAGAGCAGAGGTCTGGGTGGCCCGCCGGGCGCTTCCCGGCTCTCCCGGGGGACGCGGAGCCCTCGGTTCGAGGGCGGTCTTCAACAGCCTCATCCTAATAAAAGTTGTTTCCAGAAGGTGGAGTGTTTTATTTTCTTTCGTTTAATGTTAAATGTGTTCCAGTGCTCTGTTGGTCTGTAGCAGAGCATGGATTTGAAAACACGAAGTGTTAGCCTAGTGCTTTGTTTCTAGCTTGTTGATAATGAATTTAAAGGTTTAGTTATTATTTCAGCTTGTGTATTATCTTTGCTCAGTTGCTTTAGAACTCGTTTAAACTGAGTTTTCAACAGAGATGAGTGAACTTTAAAGAAAATCAGGTCAGGCATAGATTCCGGGCATCAAACCCTTTTCAGGTCCCAGAAATAGCCACAGAAGTAGCGTGACCAATTCTTTTTTTCATGCACGGAGCTTTTTTGGTTTTTATTTTTGTTGAAATATCTGACAGATACTGGGTCTCATCAACTGGGTATTTTCAGCTTAGTTTATGGAAATAAACATGCTTTCTAAACTTCTATTCTTATGCAATTATATTAGTCTCCCTTGACTATTCGAGGTTTGAGTTTCTGATAGAAATTGTAGTTCTTAAAATAAAGTCTGTTTAGCACAAGCTTTCTCTCTTTGCATTTTTAAGGCTTAGAGCTGTGAGAAGGTGGAAAGCAAGATGACTTTTGAGTGAGGCAATGTGGATGTTAGCTGTTATGGGGTAAAAACAATGTACTTCGATGTTAATTAAAAAGGTTCAGAGCTAATGTTTTATTTTAATATTCTGTACTTGAAACAACAGGATTCTTAAGTTATTGTATGTCTTACAAAGTCTTGAAACAAGAATTGACAACTACTTATCTTGTAGTAAATGGGTCAGATGATGTCTTCCACTGGATCCCTTCTGTATTGGACAGCTTTGGTTGCTAAGTAGCTATGAATTTCTAATCCCAAAGTAAATGATGTCATAATGACATCATCATGTCCTTTCACTTGATTGAGTCTCATAAGAGAACAGTAATGAGATTTGATATACATGTCTCATCTCTTTAATATTCTTCCTCTGCTTCAGGGGATTTTCTGACCTGCCTGGCAAATTCCAGTGAATCACACTGAGCTCTAGTAAAAAGACATTCCTTTTGGAGACAAGGTGGAACATTAAAGGGACAGTGGCTCATCCTGGTCTTTTCAAAATCTGAGGAACTTGGCAGCTTATGTTTTGTGGTGATATATATATGAAAGGCAGTGATTTAAAACTTGATGTTGTTAAATTCACATCCAGGTGCAAAACTGACTTGAATTTCAAAGATACTCAGCTGGAGCTGCTCAAGTTGACTTTAATTGGGTATGTGGGACTTCAGCACTGTTGAGGATCAAGTCGCTTAATGTATATGAATCTAAATACTTTAGGTGGGGTGGGGGGAACAGAGAAAATATGGGCTGATATCTTCCTTCAGTTGCCAAAACAAACTTCAGTCCTAATGGTAAATGGATGAAATCTGTCAGAAATTGCCATGTTAATGGTGTGTTAAGAATTGACAGCTCAATTACTATTTTTTTTTTTTCTAACTAGGTAGCATAAGTTAACCATTGATAAGTTTGAAGCATTTTAGTATCAACACTGGCATAGTAGGGAACTCTTTGTAAGAGAGCTCTAAATCTCTAGGGTTTATAGAATGTGTAAGAAATAGACATGTTTCGTTTCTTCTCAGGTTAAAGGTACAAGTGATGTCATTTGGTGATGATCAGCATGGACTGCTAGTTTTTACAGTTTATTTTTATCGTGTGTGTGTTCCTATGAGCAGGGGTCTGCATAAATTTTAGGCAGCTGTTTTCATGATAAATAGTTGTTTTTTGATCATGAATTTCGTCATAACCAGTGAGTCTGAAGTATTCTAGACAGGGCTGTGTGTATCATGTGCATAAATCTTGCTATTTCATATGCATGTGGAAAAAGGAGAAATGAAGCCATTTTCATGTCTGCTTTATTGGACATGTAGTTTCATTTAGTAAAGTTAAAAGCTGAGTCTGTCTCAATATTCAGAGGCTACATACACCAATCTCACTTGATTCTTGAATATCGTGTGTCACTAAACTGCGTTTCAAAAGTAAACAATGATAATTTTTAGCATGTACAAGTTGGTGGTTAATGTATTTGCTGAAGATACTGATTGCTGATGTGATGCTTCTATTATTTCTATAGTACTGCAGCATTGATGACACTATTAAGTATAACAGAGTAGTAATTGAACATGAGGACTGGGAACAAGTAGGAAGGTGATGGGGGAAGATATTTTTGACTGTATAGTTGAATCTATTCACCATCTAAGTGCAATCCAACCTACAGATGCAAAAAGGAAATTTCTAAATAATCTGTAAGAATTCTGCACTCATCATCCTATATCCAGTGACAAATTTCTCCAAGATTTCGATGCTTCCTGGTATGACTCAACTACGAACAAGTGATTTGGAAAAAAAAATATTATCTCTGAAGAGAATCCTTGGTGACAATTTCTTTTCAAGTTATCTTAGGATTTTCTGCTTACCATGAATTCTTCTAACTCATGCTTGCCTTGAATGTTGGAAACGAAAAATTAATTCGTACTTGAGGATATATCTGTGCCTTTCAACTGCATGTTAGATGGTCATCTGTGACATTTGCGTGGTTGTGCTTTTAATATGGTGACACATTTGGTTACATAAAATGCGGAAAGCAGTGCACCTCAAAGCCTTTCTGAAGGCTTGTAATAGAAGGTTGATGCTGCAGTTCTGACCTCTTTGAACAGGCAATGACAGTGCAGATGTGGCCAAGTAGAGACAGTGAACACTTTCACAGTCGTGACAGATCTTGTGTAAAAGACAAGGTCAGTTGTTGCAGTGGCTGAGGAAAACAGCTGACGAGGCAATGAAGTCTTTTGTTGTAGGAATAGCAGTAAGAAATGCGATCTTTAGATTTTCATCTGCTGCAAGACTAAGCTGCATTCAGATCACGGGTGAATTATCTGGTATCTGGCTTTAAAAAACCCATAATTGATATGCTTGAGAACTTGTAGCGACTGAGGTATTTTATTCTCCTGCTTCCAGAAACATGTCCTTTGACTGTCAGTGTGAGGATAGCCAGCGTTTCAGCCCCGACTTCTGCTTTTGTCACAAGCTCTGTGTGAGAATAGAATGAAATACCAAGTGATTATTTGACTGACTTTTTATATTTAGATTTTTAAGGGGAAAATAATATCTATAAAATCTGACTTTCTCAGGCAACTTGTGTGAGCCTTTTGTAAGGACAATACCAGCAGCTGGATATTTGAAGTGTGGTTTGTTCAGTCAGATTGGAAAGTAACCTGATAAGTAAATTCATCTACACCTGGATCTCCTGTACTGATGAAAAAAATCTGCTAGCTGCATAAGGAGTGCTATTTACAGAATGCAGACAAGATCTGGTCCCTCATACAAAGAAGCAAAATAATTAAAAACTATATTTTTTGTACATGTACTCTACCTACCTTCAAGGAATTTGAAGAAGGAAAGTCACACAGTGTAACATGAACAACAAATTGTTACTCTCCAATAAACCCTTCATTTTTTTTAATTTTTGCACAAATGTATTTTGCAATAATTTTAATTGTTCAAGATCTGGCCGACGTGCAAACCTGTGAACACAGAAGATGCTGATAGTGTCAGCAATAGTGCTAATGTAATCTGCAAATCGAGGACTAAAAGCTGCTGTCAGTTGCACTAGTGTAGTTGGACCAACATTGTCTTGAGAGGCCGTGCTTTGGCTTTTTCTGAGGAAAAGAACCCACACCATTTACATTAACATTCCGCATTGCTACTCTTATCAGACATAAATGTGTGAGAAACGCTGCTCTTTTAACAATAATTCTGCTTTGTATGGGGTTAATGACAGCTCTGTTACAAAAGAACCCTGTGTGTTACAGGGAACCCACAAGGTCTAACAGGTACAATTCCTCTGGCTTCAGCTGTAATTGATGCAGTGCTTTGAGTAATTGCTTTGCTGTCTTAGAAGTCCTGTGTTTGTCTTACTCTGTAGGAATTTCAATGTCCCACTGTTGTCTGTTTAAAAAAAAAAAAAAACATTTAAAAAAAAACCCCACAAGAAAAAATTGCAAAAAAAACCCCAGCAACAACCCAAAAACCCTAAAAGAAATGAAGTCAAATCAAGAAGTGGGCCTTACATGCTGGTAGCTAACATTATCTATTAGATATGAAAAGGCTTTCTATTTAAATCTTAAATTAAGCATATTTAGGTATCAATGTTTGTCCCAAAATCACTTTTCCACTCAAAATTAGTGCTGAAAGAATTAATCATCCAAAACCAGAAGTTTCTTAGGAATAATTGAGGGGTTTGTTAAGCTAGAAAATTTTGATTTTATTCCAGTTTTGATATTTATATTTTAAAAGATGTGATACAGTTAGCAAACTTGATGCTGATTTCAGTCTGAAGTGCTGTCTTAGAATAATCTTTGTGTAAATTGAATCTTTTATGTGTAAAATAAAGATTATTTAAATGTTTAAAAACTATATTATAATGAAAATCATACAGTGAAAAATCAGTACTTTTAATACCAATTGTATTCATATGTTAATCAAGCAATGCTTACACAGTTGAGGTTCATTCTGTAACTTTACAAAATCATGTAACAAGACTAAATTCCAGGGCAGAGTAAAAGAAGAAAAAGTCATGTCAGTGGTGAACAAATACATCACAAAACTTTATTTTGAAGAATACGTGCTTTGGGTTACCAATCAATGTATTCCTTTCAATACAAACTAAAAGTTAATAGGTAAATTGCCCCAGTCTGATCTTGAATTCTGCTTGTGCGAGAAATAATGATTTTTTTTTTTTTGTACGTGGTGGGTTTTTTTCATCCCTCTGAAGTAAAATGGATAAAATTAAGCTCAAGATGCGAACTGTTTTCCCAGAGAAGTTTGCTTAGTGTTTTTATTGCTTCTGAGTAGTGGGTGTTGGAGGAGAGGGGGAGAGATTGCACAGTTTGTGCAATCACTGTTCTTCTGAAATGTGGTTTACAATATGCCCTTGAAGGTAAAGGGTACATACCACCAACTCTTCACCAATCTGAACCCCAGAATTAGTCAGTTTGGGGGTTCTGTGATATAGCTCGGGGGAATCTGTTCGCTTGTTGGTCGTTTTTTGTTTGTGTGGTGGTTTTTTGTTTGGTGTTTGCTGTGTGTTTGTTTTGTTTTTTTCCCCCCTGGCTGAAATGTAGTGGAGACTCAGTCTGACAACTGGTACAGGGCTCAGAGAAAATATTTTTCTCTATCAAGGCAATATTGCTGTTAACATATCTCTCAATTTCAGGCTATGACAACTGTTTCCTCACTGTGTGACTGCTTTCTCAGTGAAGCTGAGATGAAATGAGGCAGCTGTTTTAAAAACAAGTATCACAGGAATAAAACATGGCCTCCAGTTGTGGATACAAGGGGGCACTGTTTAGTATTCTTCACTTCCTCAATTGTTCTTAAAGGCTAATGAAAGTCTAAGGAGACACTCAAGACAGTCACACTAACACAAATCCCTATTATTGCTCTGATGATAAGCCTCGATGCTGGAAATTTTGCATGATGCATCTTTGTTGCCTTCTGTAAATGCTACAAATAGCAGGAAGGGATAGACAAAATGACACAGATGCTTTAATTATGATTTGATTACGAAGCAACTAGAGGAGTCTATTCTGAGATATATGCAATTAGAGAAAATACCGAGGACTATCTAACCTTCCAAAATTAAAATTAACTGGGATTATTTGAACAGGGTTTTAACATTGCTGAAAGAATGTCATTCCTCAAGGATCTTGCTGCTCTTGTGTGATAGATCCTCTCTAGCTTAGCAGATGGGTTTCAGGGTAACGCAGTGTCGTCTTCTTCAGCTGCATCTACTGGTTTGCTTCACATAGCAGTCCCATTTTAGTATCCCTTGCTGGTCGTGTACAAGAGGGTGACACAGAACCTGCATTTGAACTGGAAGTAAGCAGGCATCCCTGCATTGAAGCACAGAAAAAAGGAAGAGCAATTTGGGTATTCCTGGATCATCTCTCCCTATCTTTTCTGTGAAAACAGTTTTTTCAATCTCATGAGCAAGAAAATTAGTTGTGTAAACTTGTTATGAACGTTCCAAAGGGGAGGCATAGATGGAAAATTCCATGCCTTTTCTTCTTGAAAACTAGTTAATAGCAGAAGACTGTATGATTCAATGTGTTAAGCTTCTTTGTAGACTTAAGTGGCACAAATGATTTGATTTTAATTCCTTTGATTTCATGAGCTGTCAAATATGAGCAGAATTCAGAATCTGTCCCAGAGTTGAATAGCAATGTGCCTTCAGCCTCAAATGTAAAGACATTTAAACCTTATGGAAGTTACATTCTCAGATAGTAATCATACTTTCTTCACTTTCCCGAAATGAGTTTGCCTATTTGGACAGGCAGCATCAGCCTGGAGACTGATACCAGGCCCAGAGTTGATAAAACAATGGATTGAACCTGCTAGCTGTGGGAGCAGCAGTAGTGAGGGCACAAGCAGGGCAGGACGCTTTCAGGTTGCACCATGTGCACATAGTGATGACGGTAGCTTTGAACAAGTAATGTTTTTCTTTTCCTCATTGCTTAACATGTTCATTTGCTAGTAGTGGAAGCTTATATCTTATTTTTTGTGGAACCCAATATTTAAATATTTACCACTAATGATTGAAAATCATTCTTCAAGTGTAATGTCAGTTACTGTCCCTGAACTACTGCTCTCCAGCCCAAAAGAACAGGACCTGCCAGGGGCCCTCCTGGGCTCTAGTTTGGGCCTCAGTGTTTGCTGTGGAGCTGGTGTGTGGCAGCAGTGGAAGGGAGAAAGGCTCCTTCTTCAGCGAGCTTTGTGAGACCTGCTATTCCAGCTGTTCATAGGGGCCGTGTGAAACTGGGCTTTGTTGGTCTTGGTGCCTGGATGCTCTGTGAATGGATAGGGGATTGTGAGAGGGACATCAGCTGGTTTTCTTCATCTCCCTGATGGGTCTGTTCTGAAGACTGACCTTGCTTTTGACCTTGCTTACCTTCAACAGCAGCAGATAACACCTGACCTGACACTGAATGGGGCCAGCGTAGCTGTGTATAGATAGTGTTCAAGACACTTAAAGAATTACTGCTCTTTCTGAACAGGTGTTGAGCACAATTAATCTTAAATGTAGCTAAAGATCAGCTGGATTCAGCTGCTTGTCAATCTCCTCTGTCAATTGTAAGGACACTTTCTAGTGTAGTGCCTTATTTACTTTAACATTTCTTTTTATGAGTCTTCAAACCCTCCAACTTCAAAGCATTTCTGTTCCTACTGACCCATGTGTATTTCACAGGGATAAAACCTCTCACTAGCAACTTAGGGATGATTTGTCAAGGGTCGTTTTAATAAATTAGATTATTTATTTTCTGCCTGAAATTCCCTGGTTGGTGACTAAGAGAAACTTTGTATTAAGCTATGCAAAGCATAATGAGGTTTCTGCAATGCTTTGATGTGGAAATGCTTAAATGTTCAAAAAAACCCCAAGAAAGCTTACTTAAAGTATCTAGGGACAATTTATATAAACCAAATATAGATTACACTATAAAGATGATAGATTTTGATAACAGCCCTTTAAAACTTTAATATCGGACATCATAAAAGGGTCAAAATCAAATTATTTTCTTGAGCTGTTCTGCAGATGGTTACAAACATAGTCCTTTTAAATAATATAGATGTAATAAAGATGTATTTATATCAATGATAGGGAAATTAATATTGCAAAGATGTACAGTAAGGGTGGGTTTTTTTTGCTTCCTCATACCTATTACAAAGCCATTCTTAATCAACAAACTTATTGAGCTGACTGTTAATTTTTCTGGAATTAAAAGGCTACAGTGAATTTGCACTATGTTCGTCTCGCTTAATGAAGATGGTTATATAAGAGTCACTTCCCCTTAGCCGATCAAATTGTATTTCCCATGCAACTGCTTGCTTTCCATGTTGCTTATGGATTAGCAAAACAGAGTTTGCTGTATTTTCTTCTTTTCTTCTTGTATCTATTCTTGAGTCTTATTAGCACAAAGTAGCTCTGAGCCATGGCTTGGACACCAGAGATTCTGAAAGCCTCAAATAGCTGTAATAATGGAGCTGGATGAAGGATGCTGGTTGCCATGGGAACAGTGCATGTGCCACACAAGATAATGTAACTGCTGTAGTGCAGAGATCCATGCTGCATATACATTGCAAGATTTCTTGAATTCCATAAAAATTCTGTGCTTTGTGCTGTGTTCCACCTAGCAAGTGAGAGGGGCTTGTCAGCTGCAGTAAATCCAGACAGACTTTGCTAATTTGAAAAAAGTTGACTTTTGCATGCGAGGGAAGAAGGGGCCAGAACTACTTGAGAGTATTGTTAGGTTCACAGCCTTTCCTTGTTGAGTTGACAGTGTTGGAACTGTTGTGTTAAATCTGAGTTAATAAAGTACTGGAACTGAGGCAGTATGGGTGAGTGCCCTGAGTTAAAAGTGACAACAGAAAGCCTCAGAAAACTGAACTTTCACCTATATAATGTTTCGTGTGGTGGCTTGTCACCTGGGCACCTATACAGTATCGCAGTTCCCCAGTGTACCTCTTCATTGCCTTTGTTGGTATGCTGCTGGAAAGTTCATTCTTGTTCCAGCTTGTCAAGGCAAGTGGCATAGCTGTGTGAAATACTGAGATTAAGAAATATCATACTCATTGACAGCCAAGAGGATGGGTGCAGTATTGGTCATCTTACCAGCTGGGGGAAGGTAAAACATACAGGTTTTAATTTGGAGGAATTCTGTGTGAGCAGGACCACACTTGGTTCTGTTTTTCGATGAGGTTGGGCTTCTTTTTTCTTTAAATGTATGAAAATCAGACCTTTCAGAGTGGCAGCTTCTACCAGGTTAGCATGCTACCAGTGGGCTGCTAAAATTGTCTGTAATCTTGCATGAAAATGAATGAAGCAGGACTGGTTTTGCTATAATTCTGCAGCCTAAGTTTTCTAGGTCCTGGACTAACAACATAGAAACTGTAGTTATTGTGCCAATAGCCCAAATCCTCACTGGGATAAATCAGCAAAGGTCTATCAGTGGTCTACTTGGTGAAGCATTGCTTCACTGCAGGTAAGCCCTGGCATGTGGTCTCAAGAGGGCGTCATATTCTGCTTCAGGATCCTGCTTCTTTGACTCAGATGGGATCTCTAGGCCACATTCATTCCTTGGTGAAAGGCAGTGGGGTCCCCTATTGCTCAGGATGATTGCATAGATGAGAATGCAAATTAAAACTGTCCTTCTAATGTTACCCTCCTGGGAAGAGTGGTGCCAGAAACTCTTGCCTGCCTTCAGCAGGATTGCTGGCATTTGGCCACTTGTCCTCTCTCTAAAGGGAAAAATTGTAACTTCCCCAGTGCTAATGTTATTGAATCAAAACTGCCACTCCCCTCCACCCAAGTTATATGTGGGGGTACATACCTTTTAAATTTTTTCTTGGAGCTGCTTTCCCAAATATTTCACTCTGAGGAGTTTGTGTCACAACACAAATTTCTAGCAACTATTAAAAAATAAAAAAATCCCAGCAACTGAAAAACCATGCTGTTGACACCTGAGGCTTACTGGAAGGTATCTCCTTTTTTGTTTATATATATATATTTTTTTTTTTAATCCCTGGAAAACCTCTTCTTAGAGAAGATACTGTATAATTATTACTCTTACAAGGTTTTTGGAGATGATATGTATTGTTTCACCCCTGTCTCATGCTGTTTGAATCTCTTGGTGTCGTCTGAATCTACCTTAAAAGTATCAGAACTTTAGGAACTGTGAGTTAGTGAGGCTTCCTGTCTGTTCTAATAAGATGGTTGTCTTGAGAGAGAGATGGGTAACTTAAAATATGTCTGAGGTATTATTTGTCAGAAATGTGTCTGAGAGGACATATTTAGAAATGCTAAGCTATTGTACCCTCTGGGCATTATTTTCGGGGTTATGTGACTTTGTTCATCAGGACAGGTCATCTCAAATATGTTGCTCAGATATCCATTGAGTTTCTTCTTGACTAGTATTACCGGTTTTAGATCCTGCCACCACAGCCCAGCAGAGCACCTAGTTTTATTGCCAATTCAAAAAACTGATTGTACAGGATCAGCTTCTCTAGAATTCTTCTGGTGTTTTTCTTGTACAGCCAAGACAAACTGAGATATCCCCTAAGATGCCTGTTTATAACCAAGATGCCTGCTTTCTAATATATCGACAGTTACATTTTAAACCACTTAAACATAGTAAGGGATGAGGGGCGCTGTGCTCTGATACGTTTAAAGCCATTAGCTTGTCATGTCTTTTGTAACCCTTTAACAATTTCTGAAATTATGTAATAATTCATGGGTGACATCCTTAGTCTTTTTTGAAACAAAATATATGTTGCATTCAGTAAGTGAACCAATTATTGAACTTGGACATTAGGTGTTGCCTTAGATATTAGTAAGACTCCCACCTGAGTGAAACCCGACTCTAGTGGTAACAGTCACCCACCAGTTTGGCCAAGCCCTTCCTGCTGCACCTAGTTTAAGTAGTGCCTCTCGAGTGCTGTGGTCATTGTGTGTGCAGCTGTAATGTAAATGAATTCTGGCACCTTCTGCTAGGTGTCCAGGGATTAGCCAATCAGGTTTGCGTGTGTGTGTATACATATAAATACTCATGCATCACACTGTGTGTTTGTGTATATATATGTGTGTATGTATATATACACTCTACAGTTCTTACCTTTTCCTACTGTCAGTTATGTTCCTGCTGTCATTTGATGATGTTTAAGATGATTGCTGGGATCAGAAAGTGCTTCAGTTAGGATAAAAGTGGACAGACTGGAACTGCATGTCAGTCGTAACTCTTGTTCTGGCCTATGCTGTGCAGCTGGCTGGAAATAGCTTGTCACTGTATCAGGGTGGTAATATGGTTCTGAATGAAGATATAGCAGTAGCAGCTTCCACCCCCTCCCCTATCCTGCCAAAACCCCCATAACCCACAAAAACTCTGGCAGGTAAGATGGTTGCTGGATTGAATACAATAGTGTTCCAATAATCACCATGTGTAGTTGAGAAAGGAATAAGAATGAATATTTCTGAAGAAAACAGCAGGAAAATGAGCCAAATACTTACTTTGGAAAGGTCAGTGACTTGAATGAATCAACAATAACTTTTACTAGTTGTGAATCTGGCCCTGGCATCTAGGTCACCTAAGGAGTAGAGGAAGGGTTTTGCTCATTTTTCAAATACAAGCAAATGGAGACCATCTATGTTTTGTAGTTCAGAACTTCCTTTTTAAGTGCTTGTAGCAGCCTTTAAGCCTTCAAGAGGAAGATGCGATACCTGGCAGTGCATAGATACATGTGGTAGAATTTAATCTTCATGGCTGGCTGGAAAGGGAGATTGATGCTTCTGCTTCACATCGACACTCAGAGGACTGTGAGGAAGATTGTTTTCCCACATTTGCATTCAGCTTCTCCAAGTATATCAATTTCCACTGAGCATAAGGATGATTTTCATTTTACACAACAAGAGTTTCCAAGGAGGCGCTAGATTTACAAAAGTGGTTGCCAAGGATCTCCAAGGGACTTGACAGATTTACAGACTGATGACATACTACTAGTGTAGTCCCAATGGAAATTAGGTTTGATAAAAATAATAAAGAATGGGAGGTGCTCAAGGACAATGTTCAAAAGCAATTTAGAGCAGCCATGGAACATTTTTGATTTGTCTCAGTATAATTCCTCCCACAAAAGGGAGCTGAACTGTGACTGGTAGAACTTATTTATTACAGCTTTATACTTTTTTGTATTGAGAATTGAGCTTCAGCATTATATTCCACTTTGGCCTTTTTTTATGCAGATTACATAAAAATAAATGGGTAGTTTATGAAGGTAAAATCTTTGGGATGGGGAAGGTTTAAATGAAAATCATCAAAGAAGGATTTTTATTTTGAAAGGACATGTGTATCTTAACCAAAGCGATTTAGTAATGGACAAATATGGACTCGGGAAATGTTTAGATGGACCTTTGAAAAGCTTCACAAATTTCCTAGATAATTTTTTTTTTAAGTCTACTTTAAAAAAAAAAAACCCCACAAAAACAACACACTATTATTTGGAGATCACATCTGAAAGTATTAGAAAGGCAACCATATTTAGTTTATTCTTTTGTTCTTTATATAAGAACTTGCCCCCTTGTCTTCTGACTAACACAAAAGCTATTTTAATTTTGAGGAGCAAATGCTTTCTGAGTGGATCCTATAAGATACTGGTTTTCTTTCATAAGGCCACTATATTTTCCTTTTGCCTCTGTTTTTGTAGTTGTAGAAAATCACAACAGAATTGCATTGCAAGGGCTGTTTACTGGTTTACCTCCAGTAGTTAAAGGAAAAAAATTGCTGAGCGGTGCCTAAGATAGGGCAGCTAAGTATGTGAATGTCCATGTACCTGCTAGTTAAAAGCCATGTGTATTGTGGCTACAGATGAATTCTTTTCATTTATAGATGTACTGATGTTCAAGGTGAGATGGAGGGGCAAGGGAATAATCTTCCTTTTTTTAAAGGTTGTATAGGTGTTGTATTGAGATGCATTGTATTCAGGCTTCCTCGAAAGCTTATTGCATCTTACTTTTTGCCACAACATATTGTGGGGATTAATGATATTCATGTATTTACAGTCAAAATTAGCTGCTTCCTTGCTCCATGCAGGCAACCTAAAAATTGCATTGATGATGGGTAACACTGATAATCATATACTAAAGCAAACAAAAAAAGTGTGCAGATTCATGGGCAGTTTTCTTCCTAGGGTGTGACAAAGGCATGTAGATTGAAGACAGCTAACACACTGCTGTTGGTGAAGCACAGAATGAGAAAAAATAGCTGTAATTGCACAAAGATATATCAGTTGTACTTCCCCTTGTGGATAGAAAGACATGTAAATAATTAAACCTACAAAGGAATGGCCACAATTAGGAAAGTCTAGCATTATCCTCTGGTGTCCTCTTTGGAAAACAGATGAAAACTATCAAGGCCCAACTCCCTGCCTGCCTTCCTACACATAGGAGAATTTTGGCAACAGTGGCAGAAGCAGTGCTGAAATGATTGCTACTTGGTGCTGCAACAGTGATTGCTCCTGCTTGGACCCTTTGACATTAAAGAATGGCCAAGGAACATAACTGTGGGCATTTTTTGCCCTCTGTGCACCGTTTTATTCCACTTGGTCTGCTGCTTTTTGGCTGGATGGTGACAAGCAGGTCTGCTTTAAGTAATCTAGCTTTCCCCAGCAGCACTGGGCCCCTTGAAGTTAGGTCTGAGAGAAGAGCTTGCAGCTGAAGAGCTTGGAATAGCAGCAGTTAACAATGTCAAATTACAGTGCCTCAGACTTGTCACTGTTCCTTGCTTCTGGATTGGGAGTGTAAACAAGCAAAAAATTCTGAGGAATGCTGCAGCCATTAAAAAAAAAGGCCAACAACAAAATCCCTAACACTGGGTCAGAATGAGGAACAGAAGTGATTATTACAATTAGCATGTGTGTCAGCCTATCTTGTGTCTGAAAGACAAAATGTATGGCTATCTCCAGGTAGTTTTATTCATCAATGCTGTATTCATGCACTTCAACAGAGAATGGCTGGTAAGAAGTTTTACATAGGTACCATGCATTCTGTGCTACATATTATCAATGATTACGCAGATATGGTTTCTATGTGAAACACATTGTGAGCCTATCTGTAGATTTGCTATGTTCACTTGTCTTTTCTACTGGGCTGGGCTAGTTAAGACTGCACTGCTTTGTTTATGATTGTTTTTAAAGGCATTTGCTGTGTTTGTGTACGAATTAGTTGTGTAGTTGTTTATCTTCTGTGAGTGTTTGTAACAAGATTTATTCTGTAGTCCTAGCTATGAATATTAGCTGTACAACAGTTTTTCTCCATGATGTTCCTACCTTTAAGATGAAGGATTTACGCAGAGCTGATAAACATGAGTATTACTATTCCAGCAGGAAGCTCTTATAGTGGAAATCAGGGAGCTGGAAGAGAGGTTGGAAATGTAAATGAGAAAGCCCAGGAACCTTTGCAGAAAGCCGTAGCACCACTGACCTTGATACAATAGCTGGCTATAAAGTTCGGTGCATTTAGACATGGTTATGGGGAGCATAAAATGTTGACTGGATGACAGCTGGACTGCTGTGACATTTTGCAGGGGAGGGCCTTTATTTTCACCAGGAAAGCTGAATGAGTTATTGTTCTGTCTGGAGGATGGGTAGCACAAGAGAGTACTGCTTCCATTTATTTTTTTTATAGGATTAATTCCATCCCAGCTACCTAATGTCACTGTTGCTTCCACAAAACATTTCCAGTTCTAGAACAGCAAACTAAAATAATCTCCATTCACTTTAAACCAGGGCTCTATATTTCCTTTGAATAATGATGAAAGCTTCCTTAAAATCAGAGGTGAAATTCCATCACTGTTGGATGTGCAGAGGAATCTGAAATGCGTAATATACCATCGAATGAGTTATGTTTGAGGATGTCTAAACTGTCTTGCAAATAAATGTCTCCAGCATCATGGTTTATTTCTAGGGAACTTTATTTAGCAGGAGCATGAGTTATCTCTGCCATGTAGCAGTCAAGATTCACAGTTTTCATGAATATCTACTATTACAGGAATAAAGACTTCCTTTGTTTACAGGAGGGGGAGGGAAATCATCCTTCAGGCTGTTGTTTATAGCTGCTGACATGTGATAGAACACAAACATGTCTTTGCTTGTGGAATCTCAGATTGGCATCCTTACAGGGAGGGGGAATCTTTAAAGGTAGCTTAAAGATGACACTTTGTCATCTTGCAGTGAGAAGCCCTAAAAAGAGCTGTTGTGTGCACTGAAGTATGTTATGCATAATGAAAATGGAATACTGGAAGAGTCAGAAATGGTAGTTTGTATTCAGTAGCTGATTTATGCAAGGTATGGAGTACTGTCTTGTGTGGAACATTCTTAGTTAATGAGAATTTCTTTGCTAATAAAAGGCTTCAAGATTTGGTCCAATGGATCTTAAAAATGGTAGTGCTATTTGTGGATATGATTGGCAGATATAATCCCTTTCCTGCTCTCATCTACATCTTTCCTTTCCTAGTCTGTGCCAGCCATTAGACAAAAACATAATTAAATCTAGTATTTCAGAACCAAACTAGACATTAATCATCCAGGGTACTTTTTAATTTTTCTTAGAAGTCTAAGAAAGATAGACACCTTAATCCCACTGAAATGCACATATAAGTATTTTTGGCTGCTTTGAAGAATTCAGCCATGTGATTTAATATAATCCAGTGGTGATCTTTTATCAACACTCTCTTAATGGCATACAAGCCTTTGACATGCCTGTTGCAAATATTGTGAATGAATTGGAAACATCATATATTGTTTTAAAATAATGCAACCATTGTTTTTTTCTTATCTATTAGTTGTAAGAAATAGACAAGTTTTACTTTTTTCTGTCTTTTTAATTGTATAACTTGATACCCACAAATGCTTCCATAGCATAAGAGAAACCAACTTTCCTCATTTTCCCCTTGTCTTTCAGTGAGGTAAGTGATGACTTGCTGATAGCTATTGCACAAGCTTTCTTTTTCTGAACAAACCTGAAAAAACAGACTATAAAAATGTACAGAGTAGCACTGACCCTTCTAAAGTGTGACAAGCAAGTAAAAATGTTGCCTTCTTAAACAATGTACCAGCCTTGTCCTGGAGGTTGTTACCCCATAAGGTTATTACGAGAGTTTAAGACACATGCTGACGTGTCCCTTGTTAACAGGTAGCCATGTAAAAGGTCGTATGGTTTGGAGATAGGAATGGTCTGAGTCTGAAACTGTTATCTTCATGTGGCCTATCCTCTGCTGGTTGAAGGCACTTCAGTAAAGCTTACACAAGTAGGAAACAATATTTGGAGTTTATTTGCTCTATTTAAAAAAAAAAAAAAAGGCAGGAGAATTTATTCTGCCTTCTTTGATGGAAATCTTTATCCACAGCGCTGTTTAGTATAAACAATTAAGCAAGAGAAGCTGCAAGTCCATAGGCCTGACGCTTCCTCCTCCTTCTCCCAGGATCTCTGAAGAGTGTGACACCTTTAGAGATGTGGTGGGCATCAGGAAAATGCATGGTACACCACCATAGAAAATTTAGATTGGGAAGAACCATTGAAGGTCATTAGGCCTATGCATATGCACTACGTGAGCAGATTTTGTTATTTGTCTACATTTGAATGGCTTAGAAAAAAAATTAACGAATCAAGAAATTAGATGAATGTCATTTAGGTTGCTCACTTTCTCTACTTCTTCCAAGTTGATTGTTGAATGCAAATTTTATAGCTATAGGGAGATTAATATTTCTCTCCTTCCTGCAATAACTGGATAGCAGGATGTGATGTTTGTTTGTTCAAGCTTGTTAGGTTTTTTTTTTTCCATTTAACCAAATGCTCATTTCCTTCAAAGCAACATGAGCTTGCAGGGGAAGCTGAGGATATTCATCGCTTAACAGAACCAAGCCCTCTGTTTGCACAGTCACTGCAGTCTGGCAGTACATTTGGAGTAAGTCCATTATGACTGCTTTAGATTGGCTCAGAGCTAAATCAGATGAAAGAACACTTCACTCTGTGCTATGCAGGTAAGAACAAAGATTTGTCTGTGAAGAAATCTGACTTCTTTTGCTAGTTGGTATTTTATTACACTCAAGTGTGTATACAATTAACTTCTGGGCATTATTCTTCAGGAGTCCCCATTTCCTGGTTAATACCTGGAAGATATGACTTCAGAGGAGACATGATTATGTTGCTCATATTCAGTATTGTACAATACAGAAAGATTTCTTGTGGAGAGAAGATGCAAGGAATCGCTTATTGTCTAATAGGCAGAAACAGATTTGGTTTGTTTTTTGGTTTTTTTTTGTTGTGGGTTGTTTTTTTCCTTTGGGAAAGTGAATGTGTTTTTTTGAAAGGAGGTGATTAGTGAAGAATAAAGAAATGCATAGGATATAAATTATAGCTGCTTTACTTCAATCCAGGTTTTATGGTATTGAGTTCTGGGAGAAATGAAGGAACTTACTCTGTGTGTGTATTGGTATGAACAGGTGCAGGAACTGCTTTTAGACTGAGTCCAAGCAAGTACCATTAGGTCCTCATTTTACACCTCGCTGAATGCTGTGCGAAGAGCAGAACTTCCCAGCAGCATAAGCAGATATAATTCCATTGATAGCTTTGGTGCTGAGCCTATTCATTTAAATCAGTGAAGTAGTATCTGCTCATGCCTCAGTAAACAAAACCTATTGTATTATATAGGTCAGTATTTGTTTTGGGACAGTTCTCAGTCTTTTGAATGCTTTTCCTTCCAAGGTTAATACTGTATTCACAAAAAGAGCTTGTATTTCTTCAGCCTCCCATTTCTGAGTCTGGAAGAATTGTGGGACCAATATTGTCTTCCTTCAGTTGAGACTTTGATGCGCACATAATAGGAACAGTATTTTACTTCCGAACTTCTGGAGTTTCAGTCAGACTCTATGTGAGGGGAAGGGCTAAGAAGACTGAATGCACTTGCAGGAGCAAAGCCTGAGGGACAGTTTTAGCTCCTTTAGAAATACTGTGATGCTGTAGGAGCACAGTGTTCCCAGTTTGAAATCTAGAAACAAAGTGGTTAGGGATCCTTCCTAAAGCCAAATGCTGTTATAGCGAAATGCGGACAGCTTTCCTTCTGTCTTGATAGATGAATAAGAGTCATTGAAAAATTGTGTGGTTGCCTTTAATCAGTAAATAGAAAAGTAATTTAGAAAAAAAAACATTGATACTGGGTTCTACAAACTCATTGTTTGTGGGGGAGACTGGTGGCTTGGTCACAGCCTCTTGTGAATGAAGAGCTGCCTTGGGATTCTCCGTGGCAGGTAAGAAGGTATTCTGCCTGCTGCCTACTTCTTCCTTCCTTCTCTTGCCATCCAGGTACCAGGGACAGTGAAGGGAGTGGAAGGGATTTTTCTACTGTATTCCCTATGCCTGTAGCTATTATCTGGGAGCTCTGCAATGAGGGGTGTGTTGCTGGTCAGGGGCCTTACATTAGGCTCAGCATTTCTTTTCTTTCAAAAATTTTGGTACTGAATATTATGTCTGGTTTTGTTTTATTTTAAAATAAATTGAAGTAAGAACATCTTTTAAATACTTCTGGTTTCTGTGTCTAGGAAAACATAACAGTGAAGCTAAGTGTTACTGGGGTTCTCTTAATTGCTGTGAAGCCTTGAACCAGTCATTAAGATCTCTGCTTTTTTTTTTTTCTTTTAATTGAGGCATTTGTAGTGATGCGAAAAAGGATGTTTAGCCTTCCCCAATAAATGGAACCATGTCCTCCCTTGCAGGTCTCTCTTGGAACCATGCCTCAGTTTTCATGATTCCTTTCCTCTTGGCATTGCCACAGCATAGATAGAAACTTAAGCAGAGCTATTTTTGGCTTGCTCATGAGCAACAGAATGGTTAAACAGTTCGTATGCAGACACAAGTAAAACAAAAAAAGATACAGAACAGCCCCCAGTTAATATTGTTTTCAGCTATACCACATAAATAATATAGCTGTGAAGAGAAAAACTGTGGGGGAGGGTGAACGACCATGCTTGCCTTTTTTTTTTTTTTTTTCAATAGGGTCTTGCTCAAGTACTCAGCTTTTTGATTGCTGCCATTGGACAGCTAATAACAAAAAGGGAATAAGACTGAGGGACACTGGCATCTCTAACCTATTTTAGGAGGCATGTAGCAGAGATCACCATCCAGCCCACATCTCCTGACACTCAGTCTTGTTGGCCAGAGCAACATTGCCGTGTATATGTCTCTGATTCAGCCATGTTCAACTTCTTGGGTATTACCTTAATTTCAAGCATGTGCTGAAATCTCACTAGTTTAAAGCAAATCTTACCCACTTTAGTAAAAACAAAAACAAAAAACAAAAACAAAAAAACAAATGTCTTGGTTTGAAAGACAGGTGTCTGTGGAGGAAGGCAGGAGCCTCCCTTGAAATGGAAAGTGCAACCCCCTTCCCTCCAAATTATTATAATTTTGAAATTAACGTGCCTTCAGGCAAAGATATGGGGAATAGGAATGACAGTTCTTTACTAATATATATGTATATAACACAAGGCAGGGAAAAAACAAAACAACCCACTGGTTTACACTGACAGAGTCAGAAATACAACATGACATCCTGTTAGGGTGGCAGTAGCAGTCCGATAAGATGATGGCTGCAGTCCTCCTGAAGCGATGGATGTAGTGCTGTGGAAGCAGCAATCAGGTAAAAGAGTGTGGTCTTCCTCCGAAGGTCCAGTGGTAGGTAGGTAGCTCTTGTCCTCTGGAACTCCAGTGGGGGGAAAAATTCCTCTGGGAATCCAGTGGAAGAAGGCTGCTAGGGTGTTCGAAATCTCAGTTTTTATTTAGCATGGCTCCTTCCCCCCCGGGCGGAGCATCTCACAATGGGATGGGGAGTCGTGAGGCAGTTCCTTGATGGGCCATTAACAGAAGATAGTCCAGAGGGGGGAGGCAGGGAGCACCGCCCCACCTGGTCTCAACAGCTCCTGAAGATGGTAATAGAATACTTTTTTTTTTTTCCTTTTGGCACATTTTACACTGTAACCTAAGACACCAAACAACCAACCCAAAAAAAACCAAAACAAAAACCCGAAGTGGAGAACTAGATTTAAAGAGGAAAAATATGTAATTCTTATCCAATATTGATTTAAGTTATGAAAAAAATACCATATTTTGCCTGTGCCATCACTACTGTGTATATTTAATAAAAAGAAAACTAATGCTCTACTACAGAAAGCTGTGTTCTCTTAGACCTTGAGAAAGCAGCAGTTATTTGCTTCACATTTGGAAGGTGACATTTCCAGCTAGATAGCCTAGGAAATTACTTCAGAAAGTAAGAAAAATTAGTTTGGAAGGGCTTTTGGACATCCAGCAGTCTCCTTTGCAACAAATTGCCGAGTATCTGGCAATACATGACACTGACAAGTGCTCAGTCTGGGAGGTGGTGACAAGTGATGAGCTATTCAGAACATCTCTTCCTTTCAGATCTCGGGTGAACTTGCAGAGCTGCCGCTACAAAATTCGCATGTTTGGAGTTCTTTTGGAAACTGATAAACTGAGCAAGGATGTTCCATTGGCATACAATAAACATAGTACTTCACAATACTGCTGCCTTTGTTTTTCTGTTTTTAAAAAAGTGCTTTTCATAGCGTGTTGTACTCATTTACGAACATTGTTTGAAGCTAATGGACCCTGAGACATAACACAAAGATAGAAAGATGTTTATGTCATTTGGCGGACTTCTTTTTTTTTTTTTTTTTTTGTGGCAGTTTTCATTTTTCAGGGTTTTTTTCCCTGTCATGTCCATCACTCCTCACCCCCCAAGGAAGCTGTTTTGTAATTGGCTCTTGCAAAGAATTTTTTTGTTTTATTTTTGCTCTTAGGTATGATGAAATGCCTTATAAAAACAGTGCAAAGGGAAATTATGCCAAATTCATTAGTCCAACATACATAGGACTCATGCTTCCGTTTAGATCTGTGTCTCAGAAGCTAGCATTTGGTGCTATTACCCGTGTGGCTTTGGGACTTTCTTTTCAGCTAAGAGTTGGAAACTTTAAATGGGAGGTAACTAAACACTACCAAGTTGCTGCTGTAGGCTGAGGGAAATGAGCTTTAATGTGCCATTGGTATTCTCTCTGGGTTTCTGACCAGTATTTCAAAGAGAAAGTGCCCCAGAGATTTACTCCTCTGATATCTATTGAGTTCAGCTATTGTTGTGATGGGATTCTGGGAGCTGAAAAAGAGCAGAAGAATACCTGTCGAGCAGATACATGAGAAATAAGGCTTATAATTATGTGGCTCATTATTAAATTTGTTCTTTGATTTAATAGCTTTGTGGAACCTGGGATATGCTACCAGTCACATCCGGGGTAGAATTCATCAGCTGTTTGTTAGAAAAGAACTACAGATAGACAGAATGCAATTACCAAAGCTGAAATTTTGCCATGAGTTTGGATTTACATTTCAAAAAGTGACAAGGCATCTTTCACAGTCACAAATTATGACACTCTCAGATAGGTCAAGCTTGTAAATGGAAACTTTGCCTAAGAGTGTTCAAAGTGTGTCCGGCAGTAGCCTTTCCACTATAAATAATGGACATTTGCTATGATAAAGTTTGAAGAAAGTGGCTGGTGGTGAGTTTTTTGGATTAGGGAGAGGAGGGGGGTGGGTGGGTGTGTATGTGGGGGGGGGGGGGGTGGGGGGGGTGTTGTTTTTTTTTTTGCTGCTTCTTCAGAGAACTGTGCTCCCTAGCTGGAAGATATAATGGCTGTATGAATTGCTATTTAATCAGGGATGCTAATTAAGTCTTAGCTCTTTAATGCTTTCATGGGAGAGCTGTATATGATTTGCAGTGGCTGGAATTGCAATTGCAGGCCATTAAGCTGGTCTTGGCTTGGTAGGATCTGAAAGTGCAGTTTTATGAGGCATATTCATGACTTAGAGATCCTGCCATCTTCAGCATTTTCCTTGGTCTGAAGATAGTTGTTGTTTTTGAAAGGAAATAATCTAAAGCAGTAAGGTAATGAAGAAATACATTAATTTCAGATTTTAAGTAGCCTTTTTTGTGTGTGTATAATTACAGTAGTACATCCACTTTTATCATACAGTTAATGTAATTGTTGGTTAAAAATAAAACCCATTCTTAACAGAAATCTTACTCAGTTTTTCAGCATTTGTTTAGTTTTATAATGCAATTGAGAGACTATGGTTCTTAGCATGGCTATCTTCTATCTTATCAGATGTCAACAAAGGGTTCCTACTTGTAGGTCTTGGCAACACTTTTCAGTCAAGTGGGTCAGACTTAATGCAGTGGGTGGTCTTAAATGAGAAATTTTGCAATGACTGGCTTAAGGAACTGTAAGATGTATGAGCTAAAGTGGGAGAAAATGTGTGATATGTTTGTCAGGCTTATGTAGTACAGACAAAACCAAACCAGGAACTAAATATTGCAACAAATAGCATGCAGGTCTGCTTACTGATTAAGATTAGACTGGGCGTTTTAGGTTTGGGGTTTTTTAATCCCCCCAAACATTGTATTGTGGTAGTAGATATCAGTGATACTTTGTGGGGATCACCGTAACCTTCGGTCCTCTCTGAGCTGGTTCAGTAATCATGTTGTAGCCTTGCATCCAACAATATGCCCTTTCTACATGGCAGAAGGGACAGAAGGGAGAAGAAAAATATTCTTCATATTTCATTTTGTGTATCTGAATACTGCTTGGAAAGGCAGACTTCTCTCAGGAAAGAAGTAACTCAGAGAAATTTCAGATACTTGAGGCAGGAGAAAGAGAACAAAAGGTGGTATTAACAGGTAGTCAGGAAGTCTGTGAATGGGCACAGTAGTGTCATAAGGAACAATGTCAGATCTCACTGAGCAAAGGTCAAATTGTTGGTCTTTACCTACTCCATGAACACGGGTTGTGAAGCTTACTTTTCCTTTGGCTTAGTGTATTAATGTAGTGCTCTGTATTTTTCAGCTGTGCCACTCAATTGTGTCGCTAAAGTATGCCAAACTGTGGCACTGTGGTGAGGGCAACAGAAGCCACATACCGCAGTGATGCAAACAGTGTTGCAATTACCAGTGCCAACATAGTCAAGCAAATAAACCTAACTCAGCAAATTAGCTTGGGTACTAGAAATGCTACAGTGGGTGAGTTGATGAGCTTATTCAAGTGAGCTGCCTGTGGTAGCTGAGCTAGCTTTTTCAGAGCCATTTTAACTGTCTTGGTGCTGGACCACATTGGTTAGTGCAGATAAACACTTTCTGTAGCTTGTGCTGATTTGTTGTGATGCGTGGATCTTTACCACACGCGTTGTGATGCGTGGATCTTTACCACACGCGTTGTGATGCGTGGATCTTTACCACACGCGTTGTGATGCGTGGATCTTTACCACACGCGTTGTGATGCGTGGATCTTTACCACACGCGTTGTGATGCGTGGATCTTTACCACACGCGTTGTGAATTTTTCTTGTCTGTTTAACCACAGTGAAGTAATACCACCCTGACTTCAGTCTACTCTGAACTGCTTTCAATTAGCTACATTAACTAAATGTTAGAAAAGCAGAAATGATGATTGTAACAGTTGATAATAAATGGAGGCTCTTTCTGCTCTGCATTTGAAACCTGTTCTGGAGCTGGCATTAGCTGACTTTGACCTTCAGGATTCTTCCAGGTTTATTCTGTGCAAAGCTTTTACTACATAACTGGTTTGAGTTTTGGCTTACTACTATCCTGCCCCACTTGTGATCCAACTCCACAGGTGAAGAGGGAAGTTGTTTATGGCAGAGGTAGTCACACTTCAGATGCTAAAAGCTCCCTAAGAATCTGGATACCCAATTACTACTGAAGCGCTTGTTCAAATACTTGGGAATTGGTGAGACATCTTTTGGACATTCAAAAATCAGAGTGCAATTTGCAGAGAGGAAAAAGACAGGTGTTATGCAAGCTATTATTTTTTATTTCTTTATTAGTGACCTTTGAAAACGTGAAAGTTTTCTATCATAGACTGCCATACTGACCTCTGTATGGGAAGACGTTGCACTTCGAAATGTTTATAGCCCCTCAAAGATCTGATCCTCTAGTTCCAGAGAATGTGCATTTTGAATTAATGTGGAAATCTTTGTACTATAGAGCAAGATGCGGCCTACCTGAAGAGGACTAGGTTCCAGTTCCAGGTTAATCAGTTCCTGGTAGATGGCCATTTCACCTTTCTGAGTCTTAGTTTATATTTGCTGTGAAATAGACAAATTATCCTGTATTGGTTTTTTTTAAAGTTTAAAAGCTGTTACATTAACATTCTAACAGCAAGGAATTATTGCTGGTGAGAGAACTCATATGCATCGTGCAAGGTCAATACTTTCCTAATCTGTTTCTGTGTGAAAGTACATGTTTTTCTAAGATCCATTCCACATGTTTAGCTAGGAATCTGCTCCTGCTTTGAAAGGTTGTCTGGGCAGTACTAAGATACTAGTTGAAGTAGACTGCATCTATCCTGAGGAGACTCTGCAGTAGAATTAAGTGAAATCTTTGAAGGGAAGAGCGTGGAGTAGAAAATGTACTATGGTGTGGCAGCAGTGGACTGAGATGCTAATCCAGCCTAAATAACATTGAGAGACTGGAAGCTTGTTGATGAATGACATTGCTTGTCTTTATCCATAAGCAGCTGAGAACACAGATTTTCTTGACTGGCAAGGAAATATGACTGTCCCAGTTCTCAGGCTGCTTTCTCAAATTAAGAGGGAGTATTATTGCATCTGTGATTGCATGATTGCATATGGACACTTTTCTCAGCTCTCCACTTGAGAAGCTCTGGCACAATAACCTGATTTGGATACATGGAAAATAGGGGTCATTTGTTAATTCTTGAATGCCAGAAATGTGTTCTGTAGCATATCTATGCATGGGTTTTTCCAGTGATGATCCTCTCTGCTAGCTCAGAGCAGAGCTTGGTGACAGGAGTATTTTACAGGTGGTTAAGAGTAGGATTTCCAGATGTGCTTGAGGATCACACCTGAAACTGAATTCTTGCTGATTTTGGAGGATTATTGGTTAAATATCAATTATAGATCTGACTCAAAGCAATGTTAAAACACAGAACTGAGTACTACAGAACTGTTGCTGTTGGGTCACATTGGGGTTTTCTGTTTATTTCCCTTACATGTCTTGTCCACATCTGTGCTTTTATCTGTGTTGGAATTTAGGTGTCTTGAGTAATTTTAAAGAGAAACACTAAAAAATGTGGCTTCTTGGGCGAATCCAAAGAAGACTCCAGTGATTGAGAGGTAGATGGCTTATTACTCCCCGTGTTGTAAGGAGGGGGCTTGAGTGATTGTTACCTTAAACCAGAAGTTAAGCTCCAGCTGGAGTTCTGGGAGCAGTCCAGCTAGTGGGGGGAGGTTTGAGCTCTGTGTTTATTACTGTTAATTTCATCAATAATAGAGCTGTCCAGGAAGAGACTAAAATCTTGAGCCAGAAATATGCACAGGCTTTAAGTGTTTCAGTTGAAAGGTGCTTTTATTTACTCTGCATGTATTCATCAGCATAGCTTGTGTTTCGGATATTTTAATGTCACTTTATACATGCTTACAGTCATTAGTTTGCAAAATTGATGATTGAATTAGCAAATTAGATTCCTTCGCCCTTGGCAAGTGCCACAAACCTTGCAATTGGGAGGCTATAAAAGTCTGAGGGGGAGAAAAAACAGTTTCCAAAAAGGGGGAAGAAAACCATACCAAATTACTTGCTGCAGCAAATAAGGTTTTCTCTGATATAATTAAATACATGTGACTGGGTTTTTTCTAGACAGTCAAATCGGATTAAGGTGATATCAGTGTGAATGTTCAAATTCCCAAGTGTGGAGCTGGAAAAATGTTTTCTGATGCGCTATTGTTCAGGTCAGGCAGATGGAAATAAAGCTGTCGATCTTGCAGATTGGTACAGGCTCATCCATTTTGAGAACAAGGCAGGCCACATGTGCTCTCTCATGTGATATAAAACCACATTTTTCCTTTTTAAACTTCTTCCTGATGAACTGTGTACCTTTAGAGAAGGGTAAGCTTAACCTAATTCCCAGGGAAAAATCAGCAAAATCATATCTCCCATGTGTAATATTTTTGCTCAGGTGGCTTACTATTCAAACAAATGGGGGAGGGGGGAAAGATAACTCCCTCCCTTGCCTCATCGAGAAAGGTGTTTGCCTTCTAAGACTGCAGCTTGGACTTTATACTGAAAAATATGCCCCTTGAGATCAAGGAAATCTGCGTCTTGTAGTGAGTGATGGTAAATAATTAAATTTCTGCTTTTGAATGAACAGCTGTCATCTTAGAACATAAATGGTCAGTGAGTTGAAACTGAAGATTTAACACTTCCTTTTTGACAAGGCCTGACATATTACTAACAAGGTTTCTCAAGCACCTCTGCGCTCTCTCAAAACAGCCTATTGCCTGTCCCTTGTGAACAAGAAACCTGGCACTTAACATACCCAGATGGCATATGTTATCTGGGACTTGCAGGTTTCCTACTTCTCCTGCTTGCTGGTCTGGACTCCTGGTCAGCTTAATTATCCCAGTTAAGTACTGGGGCAGTGTGGCATCAGTGTCACTGACAGAGGTCTTCCACAACTGGCAAGCCCTAGCTCTGGGGCATAGACTTTGGGGGGAGGCTCATCCCAGATACTGACTGTGGTTGTCAGGTTGCAGCATTAGCCTTTGGTCCCAAATTGTCTTGTGCTCTCCTTGATGTGTTGATGTTCACCAGATGGTGTCTTACCTTTCTGTTTGATAAAAGTAGCAGGCTTTGATTTGTGACAGGAAGCAGCATTTGGTGTTATCTGGCTTCATGACCCTGTCAGTTGGCTTTCTGTTATGAGTAATGTCAGTGTTGGTACATGGATATCTTCTGGTAAGTTTACTCTAAATTTAAACAAACAAACCCACAAATCAATTCCTTCATGAGGTAGAAAACTTAGCCTATGTCTATGCTGCAGTAAGTAAAGTGGGTATTTTGTCGTATATTTAAAATGAATGACTCTGAGAGCTAGCCATTCTTAACGGTCCCAAACAAGAAAAGGAGGTTGTTCAATCTGTTTCTTTTTGACAAAAGCAGCAAAGCTTTGAAGCTTCTTAGTAGCTAAAAAGCTAGAGACAGGTAAAATCAAAATTATAGTGATTGCTTTGCAGTGCACATCCTCCATACTGGAAACCTTTGTGGTACATTTCAACGTATTCAAAATAATCCTATGCTAAAAGCTGTTTAGAATCTTCACTGTAGTCAGAAGGTAAAAAATGCCCAGGTACAGTATTAGATTTGTAAATAAGATGCCACACCACACAGATATGACTGCCCATGACCAAGGGGTCCCTCAAGCAAGGGATCCCAAGTTCTGTCAGCCCAGGGCCTATACCTGACGTGCCAGCAAGATGCACAAGAAACATATGTGAGTAGGGCCTGCACCCAGAGCCTCCAGTTTGTTACCTTGCCAAGTCCAAATATGAGACCCATTGTCATGTGTAGAAGACTTAATACCCTGAGTGTATGGAGAATATAAGAGATTTGCATCCCTTAAAGGATATTTAGTTAGAGAGTTGAGTCTGAGATGCTGCTGAATTGTTGTTAAGGGAACTAGGGCTTACATAGCTGCAAAATACGCAAAATGCATTTGTGTTCGGTTCAGAGTGATGCTGATGTTTTGGAGCAGAATCTGACCCCACTGCTTGTCTTCAGAGAGGCTTTCAATATAGGCTTGAAATCATTTGGGACAGGAGTGAAACCTTGCCCCATTGTTATTGTAATGCAATTGACCCATCAGCTAAAACCAAGAATGAGTGGTTTTGATGTCTTGACTGTTTCTGAAATTCTCAAATTTATCTTGAGCTTTTTTATTTTCTTTTTTTTTTTTAAATGAAATGAAAGCAATTTTTTCCACTTATCTCCCACCTTCAGAGTGAGTTTCCTGACTGTTTGTCCTTATCACTTCAAGCCAGAATGTTTTATAGGTTTGCTAGGCACCTCAATATTGCATCTTCAAATTCATGATTTGTCAGGAGGGGAGCAGGAAAGTGTTTCTTGTTTCCATTTAAACTGCTTTAGTTCAGAATGAAATCCCATTTAAACTTAAAGGTTTGGATTGAAGTTTGAGTATCAAAGAAAATAGAACAGAAAGAAAATGTGGCTTTAGCTTGGATCTGTGCCTGAAAAGGGTAGCCTCAGATTCAGGGCTTTTCTTTCTCTCTTCTGCAACCTGCTCCAAAAGGGTATGCTGCTTCTAGTTTCTCCTGTAAGAGTCTCAGCTGCATTAATGTGTGTGTGCCTGCCATTGTCATCTTGTTTAGTTTGGTTTGCAGTGTATGATAACTGCATGTAAGAATCACAAATGTAAAGTCGTTTTTATTCAGAAAATAAGGCTATTTAAAACAACCCCTGATCTAAAATGTCAAGGCAGCACCAAAATTAGAATCACTTGTAATTAGAAGTGTTGGCAGCTACTATTGTCAGTTGATAGGCTTGTAAACTAGGAAACAGAGCATCTGCCATAGCTGCCTCCTCTCCACCGGGCTTGGGGAAGTTCAGGCCTGTGTTATGTATGGCTGCTAAAATTGGATAAGGGTTTTTGGGGGAGTTGGGCAGGGTGGGGGAAGAATTGCAATAAAGTGATACAAATTGAAGGAAGCTTGACTTGCATAAAGATGGCATATCCAGCCCCTAAAAATGTGGACCGTTAGCTCTCTGTTTGTAAAAATGTATTTCTAGCCCTGAATCTGATGCACGCAGTGTTGTGGGATCCTATCTGTTGGGTGGGTCTCTTAAGCTTTAGACAACATCCTGCTCTGGATGTCATCCAAAGCGACTTGCCCAGTCACACAGAGAAAATCTGATCTCAGATATGCCAGGATGTCACCCTATGAAGAATAACTTGGTTGTGGCACTTTTAGGCAGTGTTTTCAGATTTAAGACAAACCCAAATATCCCCAAATTTAGAAGCTGGAGGTGGCAGAAGGAGTACATTAAACAAAGAGAAACATCCAGTGCAAGAATACTGTGGTTTTGTTGCCCAAACTCTGTTTTATTAAACCTCAGCTTTTTGAAACTTTGTGAACTTAAGTTTTCTTCATCATCATCTTACAGAAATTGTTTTTCTAGTCCTTTTGGCTTCATAATGAAGCATGAAATTGAAACTTGTGTATTTTTGTAAGGCTAATAAGAATCGTGAACACTGTTTATCCCTCTCTTCCTCCTTCCCTCCCTCCCTCCCGGTGAAGAAATGGCTTTTTCAACTGTTAAGAGTTAACAGCCTTTTCAGATCAGATACCTATTTTAAGACAGTATCCGATCTAAATTTGGCCTCATAGAGTACTGGGAATTACGTGGGAAATTATAGGATGAGGAACACTGTGCATTTAGTGAAATTCCGGGTGTTTGGATCAGATTCTGCAAATTTAGGCTTGGAAAGCTTTGTTAAGCTTGCAATAGGTGGCGTTGTCTTTGCTGTGGCTCCCCCCTTCAACACTGGGCTTCTTGTAGCAGCACAACATCGTAAGTCTTGATACAAACAGGAGTCATTCACAGGTTGGTGATCACTAGTCAGTGCCTGCATTAAATATGGGAAACTTCAGACTGGAATGATGCTCTTTCTGGTGTGTTTTGACATGTGGAACAAAATCTTTCTAACTACTTTTGCCCAAAACAATAACACTAAAAAAAAAAAAAAAAAACAAAACAAAAAAAAAAAAAACCAACAACAACAAACACCTATGTAGTGACAGCTGGGAGATGCTTACAGACCTCAGACAACCCAAAATCCCAGGAGACTTGATCAGCACATACAGAAGGAATGCAGAGTGTTTTATATCATATTTTCACATCATGCTTTCACCAAAGGAAATATGTAGATCTTCGAAGACATAGCAGCTCCCAATGAATTAGGCAGTGTGCCAGTGTTCATGGGCTTCTGACACCACTAGTAACCTCAATATGATGACTGGCACAGAACTGGCTGTGGTAGACTTGGCTGGAGGTAAAGGGCACTGGCCTGGTAGACCAGTTTCATACAATTAGTTCTTCCCTCCTGTGTCCACCAGCCTGTGCAAACTGCAGACCCCTAGCCATATTGAAAGACTTTGAGCAGCTCTCTAGTCTCACTCAGGGGGGTGCTGCCATGCTCTAGTGCAGCTCACACAGTGACACCCTTCCAGTAACACTGTAGGACCACCTCTTCCATCTCTCTTTCCCTAGTGGAAGGCTACCTGCCAGCAAATGTGGATATAGCATATCAAGGTATTCCTTTCTTTGAAAAGAGAAACAACATGCAACTTACTGGATTGGTAAAAATTACGTAACAAGCACTACTTTCAGTAACTTGCACTGAGATTGTTTTTTCTTGCATAGAAGGAGACTGTGATCTTTGCTGGAGCCTTTATGTGTCTTTATTTGCCTTCACAAGACAGATAGTCTTTCATACCTAATCATTTGTACATGCTGAAAATAAAAAGAGGCTATTAGAAAAGTGTAGCAATATTATTATTGAAGGTTAGGGATTGCACTGGCACTCAAAGAAACTCTGCTCTAAATTCTGCCCCAGCCTACTGCTTGGGCAAATTGCTTTGCCTTCTGTTGTACTTGCTGCTTCCTTTTTCTGTCCTGGCTTCCTGCATTGGTGTGTCTCCAAGGTCTCATCTCTCTGTAACTCTCTGAGCCAGCAGAAGCTCAATGGCTTTAAGGCAGGAAGTCAGAACTGCTCAACTCCTGCCTGCAGCAGCTCCATGGAACTGCTCTGGCCAAGGCAGAAACTCTTGGGGTAACTGTATCACAAATACCAAACTAAGGGTGCAAAACAGGGGCCAGTGGGGAAAATGTGGATGGGCCTCATCTACTCCAAGACAAAGGGGAGAGGGGTGGATGGGAGAAAGTGGTATGTAAGGGAAGCAAATAATGTGATTGGCAGTACCTGTAAGTCAGAACCCTGTTTGATTTCTGCAGTTTGGAGCAGGATAGTAGATCCACTGCTCCACTAAACCTGTGTTTGGCTTGCTTCTGTGACCAAGAGGGACCTGGTGTGTTGGGTTATTTCCTGGGTGTCAGGAAGAGGATACTGGAACCTGTCTTATCATCATCCCGGATGCTCATTGTCACCAGTCATTACCTTTTTATGAACTTCTCCATGTTCCCTAGCAGTTGCATTTTCTACACTGAAAACTAGTGTGGGCTCTGAGGGAAGGCCTTTGGGTTAGCGCAACACAGATGCTTGTTAATACCAATTAGGGCTAAAGAATGATGCCCAGCTGAAGTGAAGAACAGTGAGCAAAACCATTTTACACAGCAATAACTTAATTACCCTGCTTTATAAAACTTCAAATGGATGGGAGTACAACCAGTAGAAAAGAGCCCAGATAAGGATGGAAATGCTGTCCTTAGCTAGACAGCTTCTCTAGAGCAAGTCGTATTGAGTATGTAACTGTGGTGAAGCTAGAAGTGAATGTGTGGTTGCAGGAGACGGTAATTGTGTTTTGTTGCAGTAGTCAATCTAGAAGCTAATAATAGAAATTGTGACAAAGACTTTATTGCAGAGAAATGCAACAACAGAAACAACAAAGAAAACACCATTCAATAAGGTAGGAATCACCAAAGTGTGTGAGCAAGCAGGTACCCCACACTGTAAGAGCCATTTGGTTCTGTTGTAAATTGCCAGAAATCTGTACAAAACTTGGCCCAGAATTTTTTTTTGGTGTGTAAATGTGGAGCAGCAGGGGCAGATTGTACTAATGTGAGCTGAGCAATAATATACTCAAATAATGTGTAACTACCCACAGCCTTGTTAAAATTACCAGGATTGATTGAGAAGGAGTGTTAGTCAGTATAAAAGCCTTGTAAGAGACTGATTATCAGTTACTTAGTTTCAATGGAATTCCATGATGAGTGGAAAAAGCTTCTCTCTCCTTGCATCTCCCTCCATGATTAATTTTCTATTTTAAATAAAAATGATACAGGGTCCAGATGGGGAGATCATTACAGGCTTATAAGAAAATATTGCAACTTTTGAAATGGGCTTCAAGCAGACTTCTGAGATTGTCAGGATAATTTTGCACTTCTGGTGTGACTGTGTTTTGCGATATCTTCACTTTGATGTTAATAAGAACAACAAAATTCATTGTCTTTCAAAAATAACCTTGCTACAGGCTATACGGCCAGCACTTTTCATGGTTCTGCATCTTGAGTTTCTTGTTTGTTTCTCTTTTTTGTATTTCATTGTGCACTGTTCTGGATAGCTACAGAATCCCTTATAATTGCAAAGGTATACCCTTGCTGGTAAGTTCTTTAAGAAGAAATATGAAACATTTTTGTGAAGAGTTAAGTGATAAATATTTATTTAAGGATCTGACCCTGATATGTCCTCATAGCAACACTGTGTAAGACTCTTTCTGCAGGTTAGACCTTTTGTATCTTTTACATCAAGAGTGAATTTCACACCAGAAGCACTGTACATTTCAGGAGGTGAATGTAAATCTCATTACTGAACTGAAGCTGGACTTGGGGAGTAAACACTTGTGATTTGGGCTCAATTACACAGAGATCTCAGCAGGGATCTCTGTATGCCACAGAAATGTGAGCAGTTCTGGTGATGTTGTTGGGCGTTTATCTTTCATCTTTGCTTCTGAGGTGCTGAATTATTCTTACATGTGAAGGTTAGAAAATGGAAAAGTTGCTGGGTTTTCTTCTTGGTGGCAGTGTGACTGTCTTCAAGCTGTAGCTATACATGCCATCCTTATCACTGCTTTGGATTCTTGTGACAACTTGTGCATCCCATGAGAGATAGATAAGTACTATAGAAGTGCTAGCACACCTTAAGGAGAGGAAAGACAGAATAATTTTAGGAAACTATCTTATTTCTTTCCTTCACATACAGGCTCAACTGGGTATCTAGAACTGGGAGTAAGCAGATGAGTTTTCATGTCATGTCTGAGAGCCTGAAGGACTAGGTGTCAGTGTGTGTTCAGTATGTGTGAAGTCTCTCTGTAAATGTTTACAAATGGGCAAGGAAATTAAGCTCCTATTACTTTCATCTCATTTCTCCTTCCCCTCAATTGATGCCTTCCAGGCTTGTGTTCTAGTCTGAGGTGGGAGAAACAGAAATTTTGGTGGTACTTAAGATATTGTCAACCTACAGTTTTCATCTGTTGCGTCGTCTGACTTCTTCAAGGAAGTAAGGCATACGCAATCATTTCACAGCCTGTTGCCTGCTGCTTTGCTCCCAATAACTTCTGAACATGTTGATCAGGGTCAGCCATGTTTGACAGAAAAGAACCTAGTGTCTTAAAGACTTCTATTTATAAGTCTCATAAAATCAATTAGAGGCAAGAGATGAAAGTTAATCCATTTCCTGAAAAGTTGCGGTGTACAAGCTTGTAGACATCAGAGAAGTCACATAAGAGCAAGTCACTATGCATGTCCCAGCACCAAGAAGAAATTCAGCAAATATCAATCATGTTGCACCCCACTGCAAGATGCAAACTTAACCAATCTTTACCTGCTTACAAGCATTCAAAATGACTTTCTTTAAATGTGTTCTTTTAAATACCTTATGGATTTGCTCAAAGCCACTCCTGCCTCTTGTTACTGGAATGACTCTACTTGCTACATCAGATAAGTGACATGTGTGTTACTGTATCTAAAAAAACTTCCAGTTCAAGCAGCACTTTTGGGTAACTTTTTCAAAGTGGAGGTGACTTGGGGATGGAGGAGAAGTATCTGTGTACAGGACATGTTTGCATGCCTCTGAAATACACCAGAAGTACATCTTACTGAAGCTTGTTTCATAATTTGTTATTCAACTAAGTGTTCATACTTTTTTTTCCCCCAACAAAAAGAGTACCGTTCATAAAATAAGATCTTTGTAATGCAGCATGTAGGTTTTTAATGCATCTTTTATGCTTTTATATACTTTCTAAAGATTTCCCAGCACACAGCTCACCTTCTCTCAGCTGACAATGATACATAAGTTTACACCACCTGCAGATGCGGCAGCTTTTGTGGATTATAGTTTCCTATTTAAGCATGTGTAGCTTTTCAAAATACCTCAGCAAAGTAAACACATGGTGTATAAATAGTTAAGAAGAAAGAGTAGAGAGATGCATAGAATGTCTACGCATGGTGCGTACAACCAGATGTTCAGAGGATGTGTAATTTAGGTTTCCTTCTGCCAGTGCTACTGTTGTCAATAGTGAAAGAAATGTAGCTGGCTATACAAATTTAATCAGACAGATGCTTAGATCTGTGGCACTCTTACTCCTGTATATCTGATTTTTTAAAATTATTTATTTTTTAATCAGAGGGATCAGAGGGAAGATTATGTTGAAGTCTAACTGTAGACTTGTATAGGGAAAAAGGAAGCTTTTAACTTGAAAATAACAAGCTGCTATGGACTAGCGATGGATCTCATTGAGATACTATGTACACTCTGTGTTTTGGGCCAACTTCAGAAGTGCTAAGATCCAGCTAAAGTGCCTTCATTTGTTGCTGTAGTATCTTTGGAATACCTAATGTGCTTCACTGGCTAAACATGGGAGATTGGGTGAAATGATATGATATTTTATTAGGCAGTAAAAGTAGTAAGAGCCACTATTTATTTTATGGAAGCTAAACACAAAGTCATTACAGAAAGGCTTGTGCCATTAAATTCACCTAAAATCTAACAGCATTTTTCAAATAAGGCCCTGTTGCTACCAAGCTTTTGCACAAATAGCGATTTGCACAAAACCTAAATGCTTTGTAACTCCTTTAGGTAAAATCAAAGTGAAAATATGGACAGTGGTATTTAGAATTTGCATGTTTTTGTGGTGAAAATAAAATTGCCTGTAGTTCGTCTTCTGGAATAGCTATGCTTTTCCTGCCCACGTTTCTCTTGCCTCTGATCATTCTTGCTGCAGTTTATTTCATATTGCAAAAGATAAAGTCAGCTTTAGTTTCTATTTGCTCAGCATGGTTTGCCAGGTCTCTGTGGAACACTCAGCTGGGTGATAGGTGCTGGTGCAGATGCAACTGGCATCACTGTTGTTTTTTTTCAGTGATGCCAGACTCCATGTAACCATCTTAAGGAATTAAGTCGACAAGCACTATGAAATACTTCTAAAAATTGTGATGGCTTTTCATGAACAGCAGAGACTACAAGGAAGTTCAAAAGAAAAAGGAATTAGTCTGTTTTTTTCTCTTTGTGCATTGCTTTTTTTGATTCTTGTGTTTTGTTTTTTTCTTTAGATCGTCTGTTTCAATATGCAATTTAGCAGTTGTACGTAAAGGAAAATTCTCCTCATTAAGAAACCAAAATTGGCCTGGTAGCTGGGGCCAGTTAGCATTGCACCAAGTACTGAATCAGAATGAACACTTTGTGGAAGTCTGCATAACTGAGCCAGATTTTTCATGAGAGATTTGAAGTACTGGTAGGAAAAGTTAGTGGCAGCATTATTCAATGCATATGGGTTTCTGCTAATATTTGTGGTAGAACAGCATGTGTGGCACCTTCTGGTATGCACTATCTGTGTGCACAGTATTTTGCTTACTACTTCTATACAGTATCCCTTCTATAAAAGAATGATAAAACAAAGCTCTCCTTGTGGACTTCTCAGAATGAAATTCCAATGAGCTCAGCAGTCCTCTTTTTATACTTTCTGTATTTCAATCTCATTTCAGACGCTCCAGGACACTGCTGACATAGGGTGTATATTTTGCTATGAAACTAACTTAACATATGCATGATGTTCTCTTGACTTGATTGCCCAATACAAATAGAATCGTAAGTATAATAACCCATGGTCACAGCGAGCTCAACTGGAGTCCCACTCAGGTTAGACGAATAATACCTTCAAAGTTTTATGAAGCCAATGTGGCATTTTATATAACAGCATTTCTTCAGTGCTCCTTGAATGGAGCTGTCGTAGTCTTGCCTTTTGTGGAGCCTTTGGAGCTGCTGCACTCCGGGGAAGGGGGAACAAAATGGATTGGAGGGGAGGGAGTAATGAGCCTTGAACATAACAGAGGTTCATCATTTAAAGGAGCTGGGGTTTCCTGCTGACTGTGTGTGCTTCTAACTGTTCTTTATTGCCTTTTGATATCACTTGTGAAAGATGATAGTAATATTGCTGTTCGCTTTCATTTTATGCAGCCAGTTCTAAACTCTTCAAATCCACTTTTATACAGACCAGGAGAGAGAAAAATGCTTTTATTAAGTGGCACTCTTTTTGTTCCGGTTGCCCTGGTTGTGCTTATTACCTTGGCTGCTATGTGTGCTTGGCGCTCTCAAGTCGTTCTTCTCTAACATGGTGGTGCTGCGGGACAACCAGATGGTATCCAAAACCCTGTTTTAAGAGGGCTTTCTCCTCTTGGCTGAGCAACCCTAGTAACTGAAGTCAAGGAAGCTCTATTGTGCACTGAGGAATGCTGTGGGAAGCTGCTCTGCCCTTCCTAGCACACTCAGGCATGAAGGAACTGGGGGAGCAAAGACCAGCTTAAAAGATCTCTCCATCTTCTTCCCACAAAGCATAACATTGCATAGCAAGTGTCATACCTGGTTTGCTGGCTGACAACTACAATTTGTCTTTCATTTTGCCCAAGCCAACCCACAGAGCTTACGTAAGTGTCTTTCTGTCCCATTCCATGTCAGACCAATTTTAAATTTAAATCGCAGTGCTGTGGGATATTGCCTAATCAGATTAGGGAGCATGTACCAAATATCTTTAGTGCTGTGTCGTCAGTTCTTCTAGATTGTTGTACGTAAGTCATAGGTTTTGAAGTACTACTGTATATGAAGAGTATGGATTGGAGGTTAGAGGCTACTTCTATCGTTGTAATTTTTTTATTATTATTCCTTAGGCTTGGGGAAAATTATTTTTCATAGCATGGTAAAAATGCTACTTTCAAGGCTGTGCAACGAAAGCATTTTTTCATTGTCTGTTGCTGATTGACTGTATCACCATGTATGCACAAATGCCCATGCACTGACACCACTGCCAGTAAACTCTCCAGTGTGGTCTCCAAACAGAATAATGGCATCAGCAGTGGTAGGGCAGGACAGCTGCAAATTGGTCAGTCCCTGCCTCCATCCTCTCAGAATGAGCCTTTGCTGCATCTTTGGGCTTGCCACTGCCTGAGGTTTCTGAATACTTCTTGTGTGTGCAATGGGGTTTTTGCCAAAGGTTGTGCTGTACAAAGTTAAATGTATAACAAATAAAGTGCATGCTCTTCACATGTGACTGTTTGAACTACTGCTTTTGATCTCCTTTAATATTAAAAGCACCAGGCTGCCTGCCAAACTGCCCTCCCCCTCAACACAGGTGTGCACACTTCTGAAGTTTCAGCCTTATGTTCAGCATTACAGTAGTATTGAAACAGATCTGTGTACACTCCTCCAGGTGCTTTATTCATCAAGATTTTCTAACGCTCCAGTTTGTCCTTGTTATGGACTCTTACCCTGGGCTAAATTACTCACATTATTCAACAGAGGCTTTAACACATACCCAAAAGTCTCCAGGGTCTGATGGGGCTGGAAGAGCAAGGGGAGGCTCTGTGCCCAGCACTCCCTTGCAGAGCCTGGTTGTAGGTACATGGGCATGACTCCACGTTCCTGTTGGCTTGGTTGTTCAGTTCTGAGATTCAGCACAGATCCTTTCCTGGAGAGCTAGCTGTGAGGATATTTCTCCTTTATTATGAGCCAAACAAGAGATATACATACATACATACCTTCCTTCCTATCTAGTGTTGGTTTATTTGGGGGCTTTTATGTTGTTTTGTGTGTCTCTTCCTGCTTATCCTCACTGCACTCACCCTCTTCCAGTACTTGGAAGCTCCTGCTGATGATAAAGCACAGCCCAAATGTAAATTGCAACAGCAACAACAAAAATCTAATGTAGTATAGGGCCTGTTTGTAAGAGTACTAGGACACCCGCATGACCCTTAACTTCGTACAGCCCATATTGGCTAAAAAGCCACTTTCCGTTCTGTATCTTCGTCAGTAGGTGGTGCTGGCAAACTGCATGTTTGTTAGTTAACCCTCGGAGCTGTCTGCGCCATAAACACAAACACGTAGGTGGGGAGGTCAGGAGCTTCAACGGGATCTCAATCTAGCCTCAGAACAGGCGCCCCACTTTACAGTAATCTGTATTTCCTCATGCATAAGGAAATGCGTTACCTGAAGTGCTCGAACTTCTGACTACAGCCAGAAATTATGTTTATTGATACACAAAATTGGACAGTCTTGCATTGAAATATGGAAAAACAAAGTCCACAGTTTTATGAAGGGGAGATATCTGTACACAGAAGGACTTGTGAGGACATGAAAGTACATAAATGGAGTTTCCCTCTGTAAGTCCCATCTTGAAGTGGAACAGTGAGGAAGGTTACAAGCATGATCATTGTTTCTCTCCTCACCCCAGCGTACATACACTGATTCTTCTTCGGCTTCCAATTGAAAACTTTTTTTTGTAATTGTTCGATGTGTCGTTACAATAAGCATTATAATCATGCAGTGAGTTGAAATGGAAAGTTGAAGAAAAGCACTGTTTATAACAGAATCTTTACATGTTTTTCTAATGTTTCTTTTAATGGAATTTACAATTAGAAGCAAATGGCTAATAATCTCAATCTTCCTTTACACAAATCTGTAAATAAAATTATTGTTGATCTTAGCATGACTGCATGGACGATGTTGCCAACATTGCCATGAGGTGTCGCTTCACACTGCCAAGCATTTTGTTTGTTGCATGTTTTTTGCAATATATCTATTGACATGCAATAGACCCTAGCTTGTTGTGTTTTTTTCCAGTTGAAGTGGAGCCATGGAAGTTTGTAGGAGTCACACATGCTTCAGATTTGACTGAAATATCCCAGTTAATTTTTCATAATGCATATTTGCTTCCTTGAGTTTTCCTTTCTTTATTTAGATTTTGAAAAATGTATATAGTACCAGTACTAGCTTTTGAAAAGGTACAAGAATGCAAGCTATGGCAGGAAACAGAAACTGAGGAGTGATTCTTGCAGCCGGTTTTCTTACAGTGCTTATGATTTAAGCTTAGTGAAACATTTGTCCCATATTAACAGCTAATTTTAGCCACGTGTAAAACATAACATCATTACCCAGGATTAAGTCATGTTGCTTGATCTGCTTTATTGTTTAATTCCTTTGGAAGTATTTTAGGGAAAGGTGTTTTAGAAAAGGGCATGCTCTTCATAACTTTTTTTAAACTCACTATTAAAGGTAGCAAGTGCTATTTCTTGATAGGCGCAACTTCTTGTAAATAAAGGAACTTTTCCATCATGGCAATGCTCCTTTACTTTTTTAAATGCAGGACGATTAAATGGAATAGTTTCATTGCCCAAGTGCTGGGTAGTTATATCTGTGTTGTAGACTGGGCTGTATGCTGTGTGCAATACAGTGCTACATTTTAGAATTATTTCATTTCTGTAGACTCGTAAGAGATCTGTAGGGAAAAACATGCCTCATGGGGCTTAGAGGGGGTTTTGGGGGACACTGTTGGTTCTACCCTGCGTCCTACTGGGTTGGCAAGACAAAACCCAAGGGGCAGAGGCAAGCTCTTGGGCGAGCCGGCCGCGCTGCCGCGCGGTCCCCGGTGGCTGCGCGCTGCTGAGCGCCGCCGCCAGCTGAGTCCCGCCGTGTTGTGTTTCGCAGGCCGCCCAGGGAGCCGCTCCGGGCCCGCGGCGTAGCCCAGCAGCCGCCCCTGCCGGCCGGGCCCGGGGCCGCCGCCGCCCGCCGCAAAGCTGCTGTCCACGTGGACCGGTGCTGAAATCGCTCGCCCGGCGGCTACCCGAGCCTCCCTAGCCAAACCCCGGGAGATGGCAACCAACGGAACCAAGGTGGCAGATGGGCAGATCTCCACGGAAGTTGATGCGTCGATCACCAATGACAAGCCTAAAACCTTGGTAGTAAAAGTGCAGAAGAAGAAGACGGATCTTCCAGACCGAGACACTTGGAAAGGAAAATTTGACTTTCTTATGTCCTGTGTAGGTTATGCCATTGGCTTAGGGAATGTGTGGCGATTTCCATACCTTTGTGGCAAGAATGGTGGAGGTATGTTTGCCGTTTCATTCTTAGGATCTCAGATATAGTTATGTATTAGAATTCACTGTAAAAACCATCAGTAAAACTGCGCTTGGTTTTAACAGCTCTTTCGTTAGCATAGGTGTTTTTTGGGTTTGGGTATTTTTTCTCTTTATGCTTGTCCAGGAGGGTTGGAGGCATTTTGGAGTGCAGTGCCCTGCTTTGAGGTCTGCTCTGGAGTTTATTCTAACTTCTAGTTGGCAGGTGCTCTTAAAAGACCGTAAGGCATTAGAGCAGAACTAAAGCACATTGCCTTCCAGGTCTTCAGAGCCCTCTCTTTTGGTTTGAGTTTTTGAGAGGATTGCATATGGCTTGTAATACTGATTCTGAGCTTACCATAAAAGGCTAACTTCAGCTGGAAAACAGCCAGTTCTGGTTAAAGCCTTTATCCTAACTGCATGGTCCCATGATAGATGAAGGCAACAAAATATACAGTCTTTTGGATTTTAGCTTTTTACTTAAACAGAAAATATTTCAGTGATGAGGAGATATATTTTTGCCCTTATTTTCACCTTGTGAGATAGTGGTTCAGAAGTGTACATGTGCTTTCCACTAACTCTTTTGAAAAGTTACACTTAAGAATAAAAACATGTGAGTTTCTTTTCATACATAGTAGGGATGGAAACAGTGGAAACTCAGTAGTGTTTTCTCCACTACAACAGACTTCTTCATATTTCTTTTTAGGTGCATTCCTGGTTCCCTATTTCCTTACTTTAATTTTTGCTGGAGTGCCACTGTTTCTTTTGGAGTGTTCCCTTGGTCAATATACATCTATAGGAGGCCTGGGAGTGTGGAAGCTTGCTCCAATGTTCAAAGGTACAGTATGAATTTGGATTATTTTCCATTTGTTTCCAAGTTGCACAAAGTGACAGGGCAGGAACATTTCTTTATGCCTTCATATTTTTACTTAAACCATCATTTTCTACAGAAAACCCTAACTTTCTGAGGTGTAAACAATGATATTGAAACACACTAGGATATTATTCATGCCTCATTAAAAATAGCAAGAGTTAGGCATTAGGATCTCAACAAACTTATTTTTGAACTTTAAAAATTTTAATTGTTTTGTTAGGAACATATAAAGACTGTTCAAAATAGCATTTTAAATCTAGCAGTATTTGTCTGAGCAGATATGGAACTCTGTTCACAGCAATTTGGTAAACACTGTTTCTGGTCGAGGTCACAGAGGTTTGTATCTCGTGTTGTTCTTTATTGAAATTTGAAGGCCTGACACTTCAAAAATGGCAATTGCATACTGAATTGCTTAGAACAAGTTCACTCCACACTTAGATTTTTAACTAGTTTGAGATTTCTCATTGCTAGAACCTCAAGGTTTTAGTCTAGAATCTACACAGACCCACAAACCTCACAAACTGTGCTTTTCACCCTCTAGCCCTAAATTCTTTGACACTTCAGAGCTCTTGAGCTGACTCCTGGGCCAGAAGGGGAACAAGTTACCCATCGAGTTATCAATTACTTCACACAGTAGGACTAACAGTTAGTATAGGGTGAGCTAAAAGTTTGTTTAGAGTGGATTTAGTTGTAGGAAATTTTGTACTGGGAAAACTCAGAGATATGAAACTGTTTCTCACAGATAAGTATTTTAACTTTGCTGGAGTTACTGATGTTGGTAGGGGGCACGATGCAAAGTGTAGATCCTGCTCTGCATTATAATGATTGTTTTGAGCACTTGCTCCTGTTTAGTGTCATGTGGCAACTGGCACCAGACTGAATATTTTACGATACCCCTGAAGTCTCCATGTGGAGTAGAAGACAAGGCATTCTCATTGTGGAACCGCTGATGTTTCTTTAGTCTGAGATGGCTTAACAGCATTATACTAAGCATAAAACACTTAGATCAGTGTACTAAATGGATAGCTGGTCTTACAAGTCGTACTCAGTTTGCATGCCTCTGCCAGAAGTTTCTGTGGCACTGCTGTTTCAGAGAATGAGCTGATTTAGCTCTTTTCCCTAGAAGTAAAAAAATGCCTGTAAAATCTCAACAGCAGCAGATGAGACTGCAATGTGACACAGAGAACCAGACACTGATTAAATTTATAGATGGCTGAACTATCACTCAATTTCATGACCATTTTATAATGATACTTCTAAAATTTTAACTTGGCTTCTACAAAATTCAGTAAATTATGTTTGCCCCATATGTTGTGTTTGTCCTTCTGAACTGCAGCTCTTCAACTGTACACTTGTATAAACATTACTAGAAGTTACCTTCTTTTGTTTCTTTTTGTTTTCTTTACAGGTGTGGGACTAGCTGCTGCAGTCCTTTCCTTTTGGCTAAATATTTACTACATTGTGATTATTTCGTGGGCCATATACTACCTGTATAATTCCTTTACCACTGTAAGTGGGGGGGTGGAATTGTCTTTTGAGTGTAAAGCAAAGTGATATATAGATAGCTAATTAATCTGTCTCACTGTAAAGGTGTGAGGTTAACACATGCGTAGGAAGCAGCAGGAGAAGCCGTTTCTTACTAAAGAAAAACTATTTTATAAAAATCCATCTTTTTTATTCTTTTTTCTCCACAAGAAATGTAGAACAGAAAGCTGTGGAGAAAATATTCTGTTCCAAGAATGCCAGTGGAGAAACTTAATAATAGGTTATTTTGCAGCCACAGGCTTCTCTTTCTTACCAATTTGTTTAAATTTCCTCATCTTAATCTTCAGAGCCACAGATCTTTCATCTGTACCCTTTTAGTTTCACTCATTATCTGTCTCTGCCTGTTAATCGCAAGCGTGCCTGCTTGCTTCTCTGCTTACCTGCCAGGCAGCTACAAGTCATGCTCCGCAGTCCTTGCCCTGGAAATGCTAATGAGAGCACTAGCACCCCTTTGCCTTTGAGCCTACAGTCCAGTCATTGCCCTGAGAAAAATTCTAGTGTACAACTGATGGGTGTTTTTCTTCAACAGCAGCCACACAAATGTTGGTTCTTCGGGAAATAGTGTCATTGTAATGTGGTTTGATGGTGGAGGGGTTTATTAAAGAAATCCCCATGGAATGGAAGGTCTGTGATTTGATTAGCTCTGAACTTCTGTTCATTGTTATTTTTGCTTAGTTTTCTTTATTTTTACCTGCCTTTTTTTCCCCCCTCAAGGATGATTCATCAGATGAGTAGGTCTTATCTGATTTGTGAGCTTTGTCCATCTGAGGAAACATTCTTCCATAAGTCTCAATAATTAATGCATTATTGTTCAATTGTCTCTTCTACAAATTTTGTTCATGCTTCTTGTTCGTTCTCGGCTTTAAAGAATTGTCCCTTGACCAAATATGCATTAATTACTGACTGAGAGTGGCATGATCATTTCTCTTTTTTTGTTATCCTCAGATTTGTTGTTGATGTTAAAGTTCAGTCGTAGTCTGAAAGTGGGGGACTGGCCTATATTAGATGAATATTGACTTTTGATTCCTTTGAAGCCTCTTATTCTTGTATTTAAAATATGCAGTACCCTGATACAACATTTTCCATGAGGGGAAAATGGAAATCTCTGCTTAATAACCATCACACCGTTATTACCTCTAGTGCAACAAGAGGTAACGGGACCGCCAGGAGGTTCTTTCTGCTGCCCTTGTTTCTTGTAGCATGCTCAATATACTCTCACATACCGAGAGGAGTATCAGACTCCAAAGCATTTGGGCTGATATATTAAAGAATGAAAGAAATATATTCACATCTGATTCACACAACTGATATGAAGTTAAGTAACTTATGTGGCAGACATGCACCCCAGGGAGATCAGTGCGCTGCAGAACTCATCAGTATATTAGTTCTCCACTCAACTGTCATTTCTAGTAAAAGTAATTCTTACTTAAAAAGTGTTTGACTGTTTAGGTTTTTCTCTCTCTTTTTCTTAAATAGACTCTTCCTTGGAAACACTGTGAGAACCCATGGAACACTGACCGCTGCTTCTCCAATTATACCTTAGCAAACACCACCAACATGACAAGTGCTGTGGTCGAATTCTGGGAGTAAGCTGCTTATTTTTCTTTGTATCATTCCTGTGCATATTCAAGGATTAGATTGTTATCATTCATATACTGTCTTCTGAATTAGTTGTCAAATACACCATTCTGTTGGCTTATTCTAGACGCAACATGCACCAAATGACTGATGGGTTGGAAAAACCAGGGCAAATCCGATGGCCGCTAGCAATTACTCTAGCAATTGCCTGGATTCTGGTGTATTTTTGTATCTGGAAGGGGGTAGGCTGGACTGGAAAGGTAAGATTAAAAAGCACTGTAAATACCTTTCAATTAAAAATGCCCATTTTACTCAAATATTCTGAAAATTCTTGAGGTAAGAGGCACGGGGGACAGTTTTGCTGGTATAGCTCTAAGTATTTAACTTCTGTCTTTCTTGAACTGATACAGCACCATGTTTTTGAAAGAGGTGGCTCCTCTGTAGCTAGGTCTGACCACAGTCTTAGATGGTGTGTTCACTTATAGACTTGTTGGCTTTGCCAGGTGTAATTCTAAAAATATATCTGCTTGTTCCTGGGATGAATATTCTAGGTAGTTTGGATAGCAGCAGAGTGAGGATGCAGGGTTTTGGCTTCGGTGAGAGGCATGCATTTATTGCACAGCTTTTGCTGAGCTTAGATATGTGAGTGTTGAAGCTGTATTGCATACAAGAGCTACTCCTTTCCTTATGCTAATGAGAGCCATAGGTGGTTCTTGCCGCAGGCATGCTTGCATGCTGTGCTTCTTGGAGTCTGGCTGCTTTCTGAGTGCAAAATAGAATTTGGTAATGAATTAAGGCAATTATTGACAGACCTTTCTCCAAGAATGAAAGGGCAACAGCCTCTCACATTGGCATATACCTTTCCCTCTCCCTAAAATGGGAGGAAGAAATCTTAGGGAAATGAACAGCCACAGCCATGAGGCTTGGTGGCAACTGAAGGCTTGGGTTATGAGACCTCAAGTCTGGTGTAGAGGACTACGATGTTTTCACAATGAAAGAATGAATTGTAGGCTTTTGACAAGATGGTAGTAACTGTGACCCACTTCAAGCTGCGTGTTGTGCATGGCCTAGTTGAGCTCAGACCAAATCATTTTATTTCTCGTGTCTGTGAAGAAGGTGGCAAAAAGAGGGCTGACTTTGTTTCTTTGGAGTCTGACTTCATAGTATCTTTTTTATAGGGCTTTTGAAAAGGCGAGAGTAGGACCCTGTATATCATAACGTAGATGAGGAGAGAGTGAAAAATACAGGAACAGCTGTCTGAGAGGGGGAGAAACAAACAAACAGATGTTGTTCTACAAGCAGGGTACTGGTGCCTTGAACCTTGTGGTTTTGGAGGCTCCCCTTGTGAATACAAAAAAAAAAAAAAAAAAGCAAAGCATGAGCCCCTTCCTGCAAAATACCCTAGTTCACTATCTTCCACTTTCAGAAAAATCAGCAACAGCCACCTGCCTTGTAGACATGGCATTGGGAAGTTCTGCAGTAGGCACTCCCCTTCCCACACCAGGATTTTCTGTTGATAAATGCTTCGATTTTCAAAGTCAGCCTCAGTTGCTGCTACAGTATTTGTAGGGAGCAAATATTTTCTGAAGTGTTAACAAGCGCAGATCATTCTTCCTTCCACACTTACAATGTCTTGTTTCTTCACATCAGGTGGTATATTTCTCTGCTACTTATCCCTATGTTATGCTGCTTATCTTGTTCTTCCGTGGTGTAACACTGCCTGGAGCAAAGGAAGGCATTTTATTCTATATAACTCCCAACTTCAGTAAGCTTTCAGACTCTGAGGTAAATATTCAATCCTTGTAAACAAAAGTTTCACTACTAACTGTTCACCTTTCAGAGATATGACCTGCTCCTCAAGTGCAGAAACAGATTTTTTAAAAAATTATTTCCTGCAATCAGGTTTGGCTGGATGCTGCCACACAGATTTTCTTCTCCTATGGTTTGGGTCTTGGTTCACTGATTGCCCTTGGAAGTTACAACCCTTTCCACAATAATGTTTACAGGTAAGCAATGACTGCACATATTATAATGGCATTTTCCTCTCTCAGATGGAGCTGGATTCTGTCTTTCTGTGTACCTTATAATTGAAATAAAGTGTAGTCTCAGGTCTGAATATTAAATGTTATATCTAGCTAGGACTGAGATGTGTGACTGCATTTACACTAATGGGAGAGACAGTATGACTTGTCCAGCATGAAATGGAACCCAGACTGTGAAACTTTTTCATGGGGAAAAAAGATTAATATAAGGATGAACAGTAGGATTGTTTTAACTACTGTTTAAAGGACCTTATCTTTATTTCAGGGACTCCATCATAGTGTGCTGCATAAACTCATGCACAAGCATGTTTGCTGGCTTTGTCATCTTCTCCATTGTTGGATTCATGGCTAATGTCACTAAGAGGCCTATTGCAGATGTTGCAGCATCAGGTATCCAATATATTTTTCTCTAAGCTGTTCAGTGGCATCAGTTATTTCTTGTTTGTATGTTGTAACCAACTGCTTCATGTAATTGTTCAAAATCCCTCCCTCAGAACACTTCTCGGCTCCCTGTCATTTCAGTCACCCTCATTGGTTGCAAAAGGGAGAGCATTCCTTCAAACCTTTCAAGGCGGCACCAGCAAAATCATTTCCTGTCGAGCAGACTGTCTGCCTGCCTGCCTAGTGCTCTCAAACCTTTGGTGTGGAGAGTGGTCAGCCAGAGTCATCTTGGGCCGACACAAGGAATACTAATGAATACGACTTACAGGGAATGCATTTACAAGAGATGGCAGTGCAGTTTGCTGGTTCAGCGCTTAGCTGTGACAGCAGATTAAGAGCCTCTTGCTACTGAAATTCTTAAAAGCAAACTGAAAAGAGGAATGGTGGTCATTATGGTTTTGGAGCCTATATTCTCAAATTCAGTTAGGATTTTAAATTCCTTTTCTTGAGGTTAAGCCCTTTGAGGCAGATCTGTTTCTCACCTGTTCAGACCTACAGCTACCAGCCAATTTTATGGGACCCTTTATTATGAAAGTCATTTTACTTAGGGCAGTGAGATATCCATGGAAGAATTCTGCTGTTCTTTGCAGTTCCTTGTCTTTCTTCCAGATGAAAAAGCTCAAAGTAGCAGAGCAGATGTTTGCCCCAACCCAGCTGGTGTGCCAGATAGTCGTTTAGCAGTTCTAGCCACAGGGAGGGATCCGATAACTGAAAGCGTGGTTGGAAGTCACTGGTGGACAAAATATGTCTTACTATACTAGCAAACATATCCCATTGATAAAATATTTCCTTAGTTAGAAAAGTAGAGAATTTAAGCCCTAAAAATAATCTTCAATAAACGACACATACAATGAAATTAGGAAAAGAAATACAATGGCATGCAATGTTGTCAAAAATACCCTGGAAAGTCAGTGGTGTGTGAAATAAGCTTCTTGGATTTATGTGTTTGATACAGATATAACTATATAAAGCCTATTCCTGCAAACAGAACAATATTTTTATATCACATTAAGCTCCTAAATACATTTTAAGGTACCTAAAATAATAGACTTCTGAAAGATGCACATGACCTCCTGTGGCCACTAATTGCAAAGGATATTTGAACTTTTGATTAAGGCTTCTGTTTCTCCTAGCAAGCTCAGAAACTGATGCTTTATTTTAGTACTGCGAGACATGTTGCTTTGCAATGTTTTATACACCTTTGTAAAACAAACAGTGTTATTAAAAGCTGTAGCTGCATTTTGGTGGAATGTGTAACAGAGTAAAATTAAGAATATACTTACCTTAAGTTTATTTTGCTTTTACTACTGCCATTTGGAAAGCATATCTGCTATTGCTAGCAAGTGGTTGTTTCAAAATCTGCATTGCATTTACTTTAGTAATTCAGGTGTCTAATGCTTCACGGGCTTGAAAGCTATGTATGTCCAACCAGACATCACAGACAGACTTACTTTTAATGAAAACTGAAAAATCAGATACCCTGCCTTGGGTGAGGCACGCTAATTTTATTTCTGTGATTATTTAGCTTGCTACAGGTTTCCTTCTTAACCTGACATCAGCTGGCTTCCAGCTATGCTATAACAAAAAGAGCTCCTTTTTTAAAAAGAATTTATATTCTCCTTCCAGCACTATGCCCCCCATCAGCAGTTAGTAGGAACACAAATGAAAAGGTTTGCCTGTTCACAAATACATAGTTTATTAAAATGTGTATTTTAGGATAATTAATGGAATGGAATAGCAAACAGGAATACTGTAAATGCTGAAAAGTGTCTTCTCCACTTCTGAACTACTTGGTGCAAAGCAGATTACAGCTATTGATAACTACTCGAGAGGGAGAGAACAGTACCTGCAGATGTATTCCTAGCCAAGGACGACATTCCCTGTCTTTGCTATACAGAGGCGTCTCTCAGAAGCAGCTTCTGAACTGCATCTAGTATTTTGCTTTATTGCTTGGTTGGATTTGGGTTTGTGTTGTTGTTTTGGTTGGTTCGTTTTAAAAGCAAGATACATGCACTGACTTCTTGGTCAGTGAACACTGATGAAGCTGAAATCCCTGGTCAGATGCTGCATCCATGGCTGAGTCATTCAAATAAACCCAAAACCTTTGCATCAACAGGCGCAAACGATCACAACACCCAATCAATCACATTGACACTTTCTCTCCTGTTTCTCCTACCAGGCCCTGGACTGGCGTTTCTAGCTTACCCAGAAGCAGTGACACAGTTACCAATTTCTCCTTTGTGGGCAATACTGTTCTTCTCCATGTTGCTTATGCTTGGAATTGACAGTCAGGTAAAACTGGTGTAAAAATTAATAACGAAGAGAAATTTTCTGCAACTGTATGGTACAGGGTTGGCCTCTGTGCATCCTGCACCGCCAGCTGTTAGTGGTGTGGAATGGTTTCTGGAATAATCATAAATAATAGCTACTAAGGAGAGGAAAGGCTAAGAGGTTCAAGGAGCCTGGGATAGGAAGAAACAGATACTGAGACACTTCTGCTTTGTCATGAACTACTGGAAGCATATACAAAATTATTCTGCAGATAAAAGGAACTTTCTTTGAAATATTAACAATATTAAAAACACCTTTGCAATGTTCATCAATGTAGGAGACACTGGGATATGCTTTACAAGATTTAGATGCCACAAATATTTCTGAAAGGTGACTTCAGAACTTCCCACGTGGAGCAAAAAGATACAGCACACATTTCATTTTAAGCATATGAATGTCAGGAGCAAATTCAGGAGGCAGTAGGCTCATTACTGAGGACATTCTGCATCTTAGTATGTTCTGAAATCACTTCCCAACAGTAAGGATCAAGACTTTATTGGCTCAGGCCTTAGCTAAGAGTTATAGATGGCATCTGACAACTGGAAGTGAATGGGAAGCACAGCCCAGAGGTTCTGCAGTTCCAAATAAGATATTCTCCAGAGTTTTTGTCTAGATTAAACAATTAAATAATGAAATAATTAAGTCATGCAATCATTAAAAAAATATTTGTTGCAAAATGAACTAAAAAACACACAGAACAAGCAAAAGCACTTTACGCGCTAGAAAGGACTGTGTCAAACAAAAGCATTCGTTAATCAGTAATAATTTTGATACAGATAGCAGCTGTATTGTAAGCACCAAAGAAAGCACCCTGTCTTATTTTGCAAAGCATACTTTGAGGACTTTGTCAGGGAAGTCCCGTCTGCCTGCTGAAATGTTTGGTCATTTTTATGTGACCAGTCATAGGCAGATGTGTTAATCTACTTGCAATCAGTTGCAGTTGTCAAACCAGCACCTTACAGTTATTAGCACAGTCTTCAGAGCACATAAAGTTATATGAGAATTACTAGCTTAGTACTGTACTAATCTTTCAGTAGAGAAAATCCATCATTTTCTATAAATCCAAGTTGACTTCAGCCTGTGAACCAAATACATAAAGTCCAGGAGGACATTTTATCCTGCAACATGAAAGGAAGCTGAAAATTTGTGTTTTCTCTTCCTTTGGTTTTCAATAAGCTTGAGGCTTGACATTAAAACCTATTGCTCAGTGTGGGGGGAAACCACTGTGAAATTAGTTGGGTCAAAAATATTCTTGAAAGAACTTGTCTCTAGGCAACTAACAACTGAGAAGGGTAGTCTAATATTATTTAAAAGAATATGTATCTACAGGCTGTCATTTTCTGCCTGTCAGTGAAACATTTCATACTCTGTAATTTATAGGAACTATAACTGTTGGTTAAATTCTGATTGCACTGCTGGAAATTAATAAAACTTTACATGCATTCTGGTTTTCATTATTTTAGCCATCATAATGGTAACATTTATTTTGATTATTTATGTACAGAAAAAAATCTGAAATATGGCCATGCTTTCCATTTGGAGAATCACATCCTCAGCAAAAATCTTCTCTGGGGATACAAAAAGTATTTGATTTATTACATATGAGAATCAATGTTGTGTCTTTAACCTTCACCCTGAAGCACTTATTTGATTAGATGTTCTTTCATGTATGTGAGCAAATCACAGAAGGACAAGCGTAAGTTTTTGAAGGATCTAGGGATCAAAGCCTTCATCTATCAAAGAATGAATACTTTATGTTCATCAAGCTCAAACTGTAGTTCATAGTTTGGAATTTTGAGTGTTTTTCTAGCTGGAATCTTTTTGCACAGGTCTTTTTAGACAGAAACAAGGATATTCAGAAGCACTGCTTCCATAAAGTCAAGTGACTTTTAATTTATCGTGTAATGGATGCGGCCTCAGGCCAGTGATGAGTACTACTGAAAACTCTTCCCCTAAATGTAATCCTCCTGTTGTAGTGCATTGCGTTGTATTTTATTTCTAACTTTACTTACAGTTCTGCACTGTGGAAGGATTCATAACAGCTTTGGTGGATGAATTTCCGAAGTTATTGCGCAATCGAAGAGAAATCTTCATTGCTGTTGTATGCATTGTTTCCTATCTGATAGGGCTGTCCAATATTACTCAGGTATGTTCGGTAGAAGAAGGTGATCTTATGGCTGGTGTACAGCATCTATTTTGTTTCTCCCTTCCCCTGCTCCAACCAGGTATCATTGCCAACCATTGAAGTGGCAGGGATCTATCACCAACACTGTCTAAAGACTTCAGGCAGCAGACATTAACTTACAAGTGTAAAATGCCTCCAGTCCGTGGGTGCGGTTTGTCCTACTTCATGGTTCAGGTGACAAGCAAACACACATCTCTGCAGGCTGCCTTACAGTCCAGCAGGCAGTAGCTAGGGATGTTCTCCATTGCTTCCTGTGATCTACTAGATTGCAAACTACTTCAGGGAAATGGCTGAATTATTGAATGGAAAGGACTAAAGTGAAATTAAACCAGTTAATTGAATTCTAGCAGTAATCTAGTTTTTGTCAGTATTGACCTCAAGCGTTACAAGACTTTAAGCTGTTAACTTTAATTAATTTACATTAGTATGTCCCTAACCTATTTGCCACTGTAGCTCGCATTTTAATCTGTTGTGAAATTGGAGTCCTTACTATTTATTTTAACACTTCCTTCTTATGCGTTTTAGGGTGGAATCTATGTGTTTAAGCTTTTTGACTACTACTCTGCCAGTGGAATGAGTCTCTTGTTCCTTGTATTCTTTGAGTGCATCTCGATATCCTGGTGCTATGGTAAACACTATGTTTTTTTTTTTTCCCATAAGTTTTGCACACCATAAGGATACTTCATCTACTGATTTTTTGTTTTGTGTGTGCACATGCCGAGGGTAGGACTGAAATTGGACTTGTTTTATATGCATATAATTCCACTGAGGACTCAGAGTTGGCTTGTCGAAGGTACTTCTGCCTCTTTAAAACCCCCTGTGTATAAGCCTGGAAGCCATTAGGTGCTAAGTGTTTCAGGAATACTAAATAGGTGACATCTCCCTCTCTTTTCCTGTCCCATTTCCTTGGAAAGCCTGGATCTTCAGAGGTGTTCTCAACATAATGACTTAGGTCTTTTGGACTTTGTAGTGTTCTGTTTCCAGAAATGACTCTGTTGCTCTAGGATCTTGCAGTGAGAGCCAGGCTCCTTGGTCAGTCATACCTTGCATAACTGCCCTAAAATATCCAAAAGTCAGGACTGGCAAGCTATGGGTATAAAGACAAATGAGTATGTATTGTATTCTTGACAGAGTATTTGTGCATTTGACCTTAGTTCTGTGTTAGCTAGTCCAAGGACCTGCTCCCATGATTACTAAAGCACTTATATTATAGAACTGATTCAGAGCTAGGTAACTAGAGTCTTTGCTGTCTTTTAATGGGCTTGAGAGGATGGAACAGCATTTTATAGGGGAGAGAAACTGCATGTGAATCCAGCAAATGCGAATGGAAAAATACACCAGCTAAATAATGAAGAAATCAAAATTATAAGGAAGATGATAGTCATACGTTTTAGAAGACGATGGGGTGCTGGTAGGTAACTCATCAGCAGAAGGGCTACTCTTTGATTTCACATGCGGTTCTACATGTATATGGTGTGCATCTATTCACACGAAGTGAAGCTGGTTAACACTAGGATGAGTTTGGGTTTTTTTAATTTAATTTGTAGAATATCATTCAAGATCCCTCGTTCTAGTAAGACTTAAAGTTGAAATTAACCAAGGGTGTGTGTTTGCATCTGACCTTCAGATGTACAGACTTCCTCAGCCTTTGCATGGGAATAAGTTTGCTGGTCGTTAATGAATTAATTATGATGTGGAAGAATGAGAACAAATGATTCTTGATGCTTTTGGGTTTGCACATTTCGTTCCTATTTGGACAGGTGAAAAGTTATGTTGGGGTCTGTATAGAGCTTCCAAATATACCTCATCATTTATGACAGTGTCTCTCAAAACCACTGAGCTTTCAATTGAATCAATTATCTGATATGTTTCTATACTGTTTCTTATTTCTATATGTAGGTGTTAATAGATTTTATGACAACATCCAAGAGATGGTGGGATACAGACCCTGCATCTGGTGGAAACTCTGCTGGTCATTTTTCACTCCTATCATTGTGGCAGTAAGGAACAAACTTTTATTATATGATTCAAAGGATGTAAATGAGGTTGCCTATGTACTGCGGCGTTGTCATTTCCACCCCCACAGGTTCATATTAACTCTGACCTCATTCCCTTTTTAAGGATTTGAGCAATTCCATTGAAGGCAATAAGCAAAAAACAGTGTCATTAGAGGAAGCCTGTGCCCTAAGAAAAGAAGCCTCGCACCATTTCAAGATTTGTATTAGTCCTCTGGAAATGGTAACTAGTCAGGAGTTTAATTGGCGGAGATAGAAAACTGTAAGAAACAAATTTTGACCATTTCTTGTATTCTTAAAATTTAGCAATCTCCCTAAAGTCTGAATTTTGCATATACATGAAAATGCCCACGTTCTGAAACTAAATTCCCTCACAGGCACTGTTCTGGTAACAGACTAGGATTATAAACTGATGTTCTTCTCTCATGGGATTCCGTGGTGTATATTACCCAGTTTGTACTACGTTGCTACTGTTTTTCCTGGCAAACCTTGCAAGGATTTTGTGCACTGGAAACCATAGTACAGTCTCTTCCCAATTCTAAACTTCATCCAGTTAAGCCCATAGAGTACCTTTCGAAGTAATAAGCAAAGAAATGTAAATTTACTACACATAATATAGTCAACCCAGATGCAATATAAAAAAGCTGCAATCGAGTAGACACTATTACATATGACATAATACTTCTCACTCATTGATATTTCTCTGATACTCCCATATAGGTAGCCATAGAAAAGCAAACAAAAAGCACTAGAGGCACAGAAATGTGTTTATACTGAGGGTTCCTTGATTCATCTCTCCCAGATGAAAGTGGCTTTAATTTTTCTGAAAACAAGTGTTCAGGAAGGCATAAAAATGCATTTTGGTTATTTTAGTGGTTTAGTAGGAAGAGGACCAACAGTGTATGTAAAACTTACCAGATTTCTCCTGTCTTGTAAAGTCTTCAACAGAATTTGCTGTCCAGTGCAAGTCCAGTGATGATGTGCTAATAAAATCTCCCTCACTGGGATATGTTCTGCACAAGGCCTGAACCTGGGATCAGAATGAGCTTCCTACTTTGCTAGTTCAGTTTAGCAGGTTTACCAGGTGCAGGCTGGTTTAGACATTTGAAACAGGCCAGGATAGGAGTCCTCCTTGGGAACTTAAAGGAAAAAATACCATGTTTGCAGGTCATCTGTTTGAAAACAACACAAAAGCAACCCACTGGTGCTGATGATCAATGGTATAGTATACTGTGTATGCAGGTATTATTCTCCAGGACCCTCATCTTTCCCAATAGCCCCCTTCCCTCTGATTTTGTGCAGGTTATCTGAGCACTCTGCTAGTACCTGTGGAGTCCTCGTACCAGCATACCTGGATAATCTGAGATGCAGGTTATGTATGTGAAAATATAGTGTTAACTTGAAACATTAACATTAATTTTGGTAAGAAGCTTCTTGGGAAACCATCTCCTCGTCTCTTGTTATTGAAAAATTCAAAGTGTTTTTTGAATTTCATAGGACAAGTTCAGTTATGCAGACAAATCTGTAGTCACTTACTGAACTGCAGGTTCCATTCTGTCTGCCCTCATTTTCCATTACGTTTTTGTTCAGAGGATCTGAACAATGTCAGAGCCTCTTGGCCAAGCACTCTTAGGTGGTGATATTAGAGAGATCAATACAGAACCAGGCTTTAAAGAACATTCTCATTCAGAGCCTCTAGGAGTCTGTTGCTGACCAGTACAGTAGAGCTGTTCTGATACTGTTATCCCATAAGAAAGTTAGTGGAAACAAACAACTTCACAATTTCAGCATTACAGTTCCATTATTTACACGTTCCCACACTAGAGGTTAAGCTAGCAGGGAATCAGTGAGTGCAGTGGGCTGACATCTGCCTGTTTTCTGCAACTTCCATCTGGAAGACTGACCTGCAGGCCCCATCTACAAGCTGGTGCCCAGTGGCCATCACCAGGGACCAAAGGAACCCTTTTCACCTTGGCAGGCTTGAGGTCCGAGTCAATCCAGAAAAACTCTTGAATGCAGACCACTCCAGAAATCTCATCCAATTTGCCTTTTCCGCTGTATTTTGCAGGGAGTATTTATCTTCAGTGCTGTCCAAATGACTCCGCTCACAATGGGAAGTTACGTTTTCCCAAAATGGGGCCAAGGGGTTGGCTGGTTCATGGCTTTGTCTTCTATGGTGCTGATACCAGGCTATATGGCATATATGTTTCTAACCCTGAAAGGCTCCTTAAAACAGGTAAGTCCCTCTTTTTCCTGACTGCATGATTTCATCTCATGAGACCTGTGCACACTGATAAGAGATAGCTGGGAAGTTGTTTTCTATTGTGTATCTCCTGTGGCCTCGCTTGCTTAGCCCAGTTATTTTGCATTGAGCTGAAAAATATAAAAACAAGTACCAGGTAGACAAAAAACAACCCAGGGTCTGTACCACCTGTTGTTAAACAGAATTCACCGCCTTAAATGTGGTCCTTATCTCTGGGCTTTGACGGTTCCAGACACTTTGCTTCCCAGCTCCTTATACCTAGAAAACAAAGTAGCAGTTTACAAAATATGTAAATGTGTCCCTATTAATGCAAGACATACTGTCATGTATCAGGGCAGGTGATGCTCTAAGGAATTGGAAGCAAACCCTTAGGACTAAACACACGTAACTCTTGTTTTCTATGAGTCTGCTCACAGTGACCTTGTTGAGCATCTCCCTGCTGTGATCAAAGATTTGAGCTCCTGTTCTGCATCACCCCTGTTCGAAGTCACAACGCCTGCCTTGTTCTGCTGCAGCTCAGAGAAAGTACACGTAAAATCCTGGGAGCATATTTTATGATTATGCTGCACTTCCCTTTAGTCTTTATTTAAAGGATTTCTATGAACAGTTACTTACTGCAGCACATTAGAGGCCTTTTCCTCATTGCACCATGCCCTTAGCCTCTCCCCTATCCCTTATTCCATTTGTTAAAAGGAAGTGACACTTCCTACATGAGAGAGGCGCTGTATGGTGTAAATCCATTTTAAGGTCCTCAGAGAAATGCTGCTAAAGGAGTGTGAATGTTAATAAGGTTATTGACCAGTACACCACTTAGTGATCACGTACAATTGCCGTAGTTAATTTTTTTTTTCATCTGGGTGCATCCTCAGTTCTCCCTCTCCAGCCAATAGCCTCACTCTGTGCATAACAGACACTTCTTCAGCGCAAGTACTGAAACGCACATCTCTGTCCTCTATGATTGTGGGAATCAAAGATTGTCAAAATTAATTTGTCAGAATTCCTAGAATAGTCTAAAGACAGCTGACAGAGCCATCTTTGCAAAGAGATGGATGATCCTAAGCAGAATTGACAAGTAATGCTCAGATCTTGATCCAGATATTTGTCTTCAGCAAATTTTAAGACTCAGTGAAGCTTCAAAGAAGCCTACCAAAAAAATTCTGGGTTTTTTTTTCCCCTGCTTGTTCTAAGCTCCTACATTTTGAATATCCTCCCCTTGGTCTTATGGAAGCATTTACATGCCAATGGAGAATTGTTGCTCTAAAACATAGCTGCTTCTTGAGCAGAGTTGTATAAGGCCACAGTAAAAGTTCCTCATCTCAGTCGTGTTGTGGATTAAGGTCTGATTTTTGAAAGCATTGACAAATGATTATTAGATAATAGGACACGCCTACACCGCTCACAGGCTTTGACAATCAAAACTGGGCTCTCTTTCTCGATACACATGTGAGCCAGGCAGATAAGCCTTGTGAATGGAGAACACAAAAGGACTAGGAAAGACAGCCTAGAAGTAAACAATCTTAAATACAAGGCTCCTTTATCTGTCGTATCCTTGGAGGTAGTACCTCCCAGAAGCTGCAGCCATACTCTCTAGTCCCTTCAGCTCCCTGGGGAGGTCACCGTCATGTCTGAGCTCCAATTGGAGTCCCTGCTGCCCACCGCAAACTTGCGGCCTCTATGCTTGACCTGTGGACTTGCAGCAGAGTCTCTCCTCACTTCTTCTCCCTAGGCGTGCTCAGTTGTTAATGCCTGGTGCCATCTACCATTTTGCATGTGGTCTTTCAGCTCCCACTGACATGTTCAGAACACAGCTAAAACTGGTTTTAGTATATGTGACTTACTGCCTTTTTGGTCCCTTGGGAGACAGAATTTTTCATTTTAGCTCTAATGCCTAGACAGAAGTGTTTAGGATTACTTTAAAAAAGTAAAAAAGTAAGCTTAGAAACATTTTTTTTGACTGCCTTGCATTTATTGTTGTTCTTTAAACAGCGCATCCAAGTAATGATTCAGCCCAGTGAAGACATCAGTCATCCTGAAAATGGGCCGGAGCAGGCACAACAGAGCAACTCTGCAAACAAAGAAGCCTACATCTAAACTTCTGTATCATGAAAGTACCAATACTGCTCCAGAAAAACAAAACCATGGTTGAATATGACCACAAATTTATGTCTGAGAATATAATTACCTACCTCTAGTGGCAAAAAAAAAACAAAAAAAAAAAAACAAAAAAAAAACGGAAAAAGAAAAAAGGTCATCCCCACTGTAAGGGAATCGCCATGGGTATGATTCAGCCATTGCGTGAGCTCAGATGTTGACATTGTTTTCTGTTCTCTGGCAACCCACAGACTGTTAATGTTTTTATCCTTTCACAACAATAGTTGCGTATCTTGGAATTTGTAAATTGATGTGCCAAGGCCTTTTTAATCTACCTTTTAGCACGACTATTTGAAGTTTTGTGCTGCTGATTTTTAGTAGGTTATCAATATTTCTTACCACTGAATCCCAAGACTGTTATTTCTGACTTTGCAGGAGTAAAATTAAGTTTGGAATTGTTTTGTACAAAAGAATGAAGTATTTTGTAAACAAGTGACTTCCAGTGAAAAAGTCTGCCATTAAAATTTGTTGTAGTTGAGGCCATTTGAGGGAGAAGAGACTTCCTTCGATTAACAATAGACACAGCCTTTATAAACATTCCTAGTGCAAATGAAGTCATAGGGCTGTTTGTGGCAGTACAACACAGAGTGGCTGTAAAGGCTGTCTGTGCTCAGTCTTTCAGGATAACTTTCAAACAGGATCATAAATGTCTTTAAAAATGCATATACTAGTTCATATAAAAGGTACATACGTTTGTAAGTCCATACGATGTGAATCGCAGATCTTAAAGGCAAAAATATGACTTCTAAGTTTTTTAGCAAAATGAGAAGTAATACTCAAGATCTCTTAGATAAAGAAATACAAAGTATTTGCAATTCAAACTCAGAGTACTTGAGCTTTTATTATGCTGTTGTTATTCTACTATTACTGCATTGCCACCAAAATAGAAACCAAAACAATGGCTTAAAGATTGAAGCTAATCCTTGTAGTTCTAATTTCGGGTTTAGTTCACAGCCATTCTTTTTAATCTGTTAAAGGACTTTAACAGTTTCTAATAAACAAATTACAAAATAAGGATCATTAGAACTTTGAAAACGGTTTTATTTTTCTTTACATATTATTTGTGGTGATGAAGGCATGAGGGAAAGCTACTTCAGTAATACCAGACTCTCCACTCTGGGCTCAGTCTGCATTTGCCACATAGCAGGAAAGCCCCTGCAGCTCAGGGCAGTGTTCCCTGTGTGGAAAAGGCAGTGGTCAGCCCTGCACAGTATTTCTCGTTTGGCAGCTATATGACAGGATTATGGATTATGGAAAATGCAGTAGGTGATGTTTGATTGTAAATGACTGTGACAGAACTGTGCAATGAAACATGATTTTCAGCAAACTTTTGTGCAACGTACAATGTTAGATAGCACAATTTATGTAGAACTACTACGTGAAAAACATGTTAACTGTGAATGTTGGGTTTTTCGTTGTTTTTGTCTGAAGGTGACAAACATGTTCTTGCAATAAAGTATTATTCTCAGAATGTCAAGCACATTATTGTAGAAATAATATATATATAAAATACATATGTATTTCAAACTACATCATAAAATCTCAGAGTATGTTTGGTAGATTCTAAACTGTATCATACATAGATCAATTGTAAAATATTACAGGATCTAAGCTACATTCTAAACAGCTATAGCTGAAATGCAAAAGTCCCGTAAGTCTTTGGGATTTAGAGGAAACCCGTACATCCTGCACAAACATTATACGTGATACATACACATTATAATTGTGGATTTCATTAGACTAAGGATAAAAATTCCAGCTTTCTCTTTATTGTTTAATGTAACCAAGTCCCATGTTGTTCTAAGAAAAATACAGTATTTAATGTTTGATTGTAAACAGTTATGACAGATGTTTGACAGACCTGCTCTTTAGCAAAAAGCTGTACAAACGTATCATATAGCACAAAATAGTGTTGTAGAACTACTGTGTGTAAACTGTGAATAGCTGTATCTCTTTTGTAGTACTTGCCCTGAAAAAAAGATTATTGTATGATCATATATGCTTTTTGCAATAAGGAAATATCTGAACACCAAGCAAATCTATCTCTATATAAAAATATATATGTAATATATACATATTCAAAAATATATACAGAGCCTGTTTAAAAGAGTACAGTATTATTTAGTAAATTGCAACCTGTTCTATGGACCAAATGTAAAATATTTATAAATTAAGATGCATTTTAAATGTCTATAAATGGTGTCATAATTAAAGCACGATTGTTATGTAAGTTTCCAAGAGTTTAGAGGAAAAAGAATAAAGGTTATATTATACATTAAATCCAGAATTTTGCAGTCTTTCATTGAACAAAACCAAGGTGTGGGGTTTTTTCTGTGAAGCAAGTTCTAAATGTTTCATATACTTTTATATGTATAAATCCTTTAACTGTCAAAATGCTGTACCACACTTGCTGTGCATAATTAATCCATACTGCTATTTCTGTAACTTAGCTAGTATGTGCATGCATTGTACAGAAGTTTAAAAGGTGACAGTGAAGAGCCCTGCCTGGCATCTTGCTGCTCTAATACTCCTGGAGGAAGATGGCAGAGCAGGACCTCTGAGTAAAAAGCCTGGATTTTAACGTAAATGTTCCTCAGGTACATTTCTGCTGATGCTTTGGGGTATGGACCGCAGCACCTGAAGGCGCTGATTTCCAAGGCATTGCTGAGGAGTGTTCTGTCACCGGCTGAAGCCAATGGGCTGGTGAAACAGTGGCTGCCTACTAAATGGACAGGTGATGCATTGCTCCAAAAAAATCATCGTTCTCTGTATCGGCTGCTGTTAAAGTGGGAGAAGGTGTCAAGCAAGTTGCACAGCAGTCTGCCCTACAGCTGCAGCTCTGCAATACTGCTGAGGAGTTGAATGCTCCTATGCTCTGAATTTATTTATCTAACTATAAAATTGGAGGAGGACATCATGCTGGGAAAGAGTCTAAGCTATTTAGAGAGCATGATTACAATTGAAAATGTTCCTGATGGAAGCGTCTAAAACCATAGACTTTATATTCTAAATGCTGACCTTAGAAAGGAGCACTCAAATGAGCAAGTACAAGGTGAGGACAGATCCTTCTTCTGCTTTCAAGAAAGGCTGGGGAGGAAGGGCAGTGATTGTTCTGGAAATGGGGGAAGGAGCAACTTCGATGCTTCTGAAATACAGAGGAAAATTTAAACCACCTTTAATGTTTAGTTCGTGAGCATTATGTATTATATTTGTGGCCTGCTGCTTTCATGATATATTGTAAGAAAAAGGATAAACGTTGCAGCTGAGAGAAGTGGAGACGTTGTTTAGTGCTGGGTGGCTAGCCAGACAGCAGCGCAAGGGGCAAAGGATGGCTGAGGAAAAGGAACCTAGTTGAAGGATATTGCGTTAGTGCTGTGATATTTCCATGTGCTCCTGGAGGAATTTTCTCTTGCCGTGCTGCAGAAATCCTGACAGCAATTCAACAAGAAAAAATGCAAATAAGGTCACTTCTTCCCTACAGGACTGCAGGATGCCCTGTGAGAAATCCATGTCCTTGCTCATCAGGAGTATTAGTTCAGCTACATGTGCTTTTATTCTAAAATAAAACTACGTTGCTTTTGGTTGGTTTGTTTGTTTGTTTTAAGCCTGATTATTTCTGTTTTGTTCTGCTCAGGTCACAATAGCATTACAATTAACTGTTAAAATTACTCAGCTCCCACTGTTGGCTGGTTCTTGGGGGGGGGGGCTTATACCCCAAAGGCATGGCTATGCAGGCAGGTGCAGACACCTCGTGCTTCCAGTAGCCTGTAAGTAAGCACAGGGTGGCACCTCCTGCCTGCCAGCACCCCTTCGTAGTCATAACTACATCAGGCAGCTGCCAAACAGCTGTAGCTGCCATGCTTACCTTAGTGTTTGTGCATCTGCCAAACTACGACAGATTAACCAGTTTGCTCACTTGGAGCAAGAAGGAAGGCACCAGGCTTTATATTCTAAAGGGTCTCTTACTTTTTCCCTACCTCACTTCTTTCCCAGCAGCTCATGCTGCTCAGGACCATAAACTGAGGGGAAAAACCTCAACACCACCAACAAAAACAAAACTCCAGGGAAAAACAAAACAAAACAAAACAAAACCCAAAACAAACCACAAAACCAAAATCACCCCCTACCTGCTGTGTGTAACTATATGGCCGGTTGTGTCTAGAGATGGCCCTGAAGCCACAGTGGTGAATTCTGCTCTACCTTCGCTACTTTTCGCTACTTCTTCCTGTCCTCTCCCGGCAGGCACAGGGGCTGTGGATGGTTGTGATGGGCTCCAGGCAGACCAGCAGCCCTTCAGCACATGCAGGAATAGGAAGTGATGACAAGGAAGAAGAGCAGCAGTCTTGTTTATCTTCATGACAAGTGGCGCTGACTGAATAGAAAGGTATTTAAGATAAAACAGATAAGGGGGGGGGGGGGGGGGGTTACCCACACACAATTTTTCCTGTTTTGTGGTGGTGTGTTTTTTTTTTTTTCCCCCAGTCTAAATCTGCTTTTCTTCCTCTCTTCTTCCTATTAAGTTTAAAAAATAAAAGGGTCAGAGCACAAAGGGGAATTAAATGGGGTAAAGTGAAATATAATATTAGTCCCTCCACAGAGCTTAGCCTTCTTACGACATTTATGTAAGTATTGCCACTTTTCATTCCTGTCTCTGCAACTTGAGGCCAGTCAAGAATTCTGCCACTCTCCTCTGACAATTTATGGACAATGAGCAACTTTCCTCTATTTTCACAGAAATCAAATTAATTTTTTAGGGCTACAGAGCTGTAGTGTTGCGTTTCATTCTATTCTTCTGACCAAACATAAGTCATTAACTCCAACAGCCCCGCAGCTCAAGAGCTCACTGTACCCATGTCCTGTTACAAGCAGGTGGGTTACAGCAGGGGGAACTAATGGTCCCCAATGGCGAATTCCTGTGCATGCGAATAGACGTGGTTGCACATACGCATGTGCACACACATTCACTCTCTTTACAAGTGCATTCGTTCAAGGCTTGCCCCCATGTTCAAATTTATGGACTGGTGGAGGAGAGCTTACCATATTTTTGCGACTTAATGTCTGCTTTTTTTTTTTTTTCTCTCCAGGATTGTAAATGGTCTCACATTAAAGTCAGTGGCAAATATTCAGCCATTATTTTTGAATATCAAACAAGCTGAAATAATCCTGTGGGTTATTTGTGAGTCATAAGTACATGGATGGTGCTAATTGTGTCCAACTGCCTAAGAGAAGGACAGGATGGATCAGGCATTGTCACAAGGACAAAAATTAAAGCATTTTTGCCAGCAATGGTGAGTTAGTCATATTGGAATAGCTGCCTTACATGTCTTTGGATATAAGTAGCTGAGAGGTGTTTATAAACTCTTTAAAGTAACAGTGAATAGAAAATAGCCAAAAAGACACATTAAATTTGTGTCTGGTGTCGCCTCTACACGTTACCAAACTGGATACCCACTTAGTGCTGAAAGGGAAAGAGAACTGAATGGAACAAGTCGCTGCCTTATTACATTACATCAGTTCATTATAATTATCCTAAAGCAACCTGGGAACATCTAAACAAGTTTAACATAAAAAAAGCCAAAAAGGCTAATTGTAGGCTACAAAAAGGTTTTCCAGACATCATTGGCACTGTCGCTTACTGGCAGCAGCATATGCAAACAACCATACAGCTGTTTTTACATCCCAACCCTCCCTGCAGACAACCAGCTATCCCCACACACCCATTAAAATGAACTACAGCCAATACGGTCAGGACATTGGCTCCCTGCTCAGCCACCTGGGCTGGCACTGTGGCAGAAGCAGTAATGCCAGTTAAAAGCCGAAGCGTCCAACCAGCCACTCCCAAACAGCCGCCCCCTCTGAACAGCACCAGGGAGGGGGGAGCTCAGCATGGGCACTGCAGCAGAGCTGGGTTGTGCCTGAGGTTCTGGCACTGCCAAGGCTGATTCCTGAAAAACAGCTACAATTTCTGCTGCTGGGGCTGCGCCTCTGGGCAACGTCCTTCGGGTCTCCTCTGGAGCTCCACAGGCAAAATTTCTATCCCAACACACTCACTTTCTGAAGCAGGAAGCCACAAACTACTACCTTGTGTATATAAAGCTATTTGTACTGTAGGACCAGGGCAAGCTACCCTGGAAAGACTGAGGAGCCTTTTGATTAAGATCATCTATGAGTAAAACCATAAATCTTTCTCTGAGTATAGGGCAGAGCATCAGGTTGTGTTAGGGAATTATTTCTAGGTCATTTCAGTTCACTGCACGTATTTCATTGAGTGAATGACCAAAATAATTAATCAAAACACTGGAGAGAAACACCAGCTCACACTGTAGGCAACTTTGCCCTAAAAGTGACAGAGCTCAGCAGGTTTTAACCTGCTCTTTACCAACTGTCAGACAGCAGCAACACATGACCTTTACTGCTGAGCTTTCCTCAGACTTATTCTTAGTCTGAGGGGATAAGGGTGACCTTTCCCAACCTGGTTGCTCCCGTTGTTCGCAAACTGTATCGTGACAGAACTTACCTGTCAGGATCTGCTTCAAAATTACAAAATTAGCCTCAGATTTTGGTTAAAAAACCCACTCTGCCTCAATCCTCCCACATTACTTAGAGTAAATGAATCCCTCCTTCTATTCCACTTGTCACACTGAGCTTCCAACAACTGACCCCAATGACCAATCAGGTTCAATGTCCCATCTGAAATAAGCCAGCACAAGCTGGGAACAGAGCAGAGAGAAAGATTTGTCCTTGCACAGCTGAATCCTCAATGTTACAGCTCACTTGTGGGTGAGGTTTGCAGGTGCAGGGGTGGTCACTGATGAGTCATCAGTACGCACAGAGAAACAGCTGAATTTGTGCTTACCAGGGGATTACGCTATTGTCTGTCTTGAACAGTTTCTTTTCCATTATTACAAAATAACTGCCCGAGGTATGGTTTTAGCAGCAAATATTGTATTGCACAATGGGCACACCTTACCTTGCCAGCAACTAAGACGTGTCAATGACATGCACTAGATTTAAGTTCTTCTGTTGTCTCAAGTCAGCCAAGCCCACACTTGCCAGCCAGCAACAAACATAAATACACTGACGCACCAAAACTAGCCAGAGACACATTGATACTCTTCTCTCACACTCCACAGTGTTAACTTGGTGCCTTATCTAATCAAATCGGATCTATTCAGCCCTGTACAATTTGTTATTATGATATATTAGAAAAGAGAGTTCCAGGTTTCCAACTCCGATCAAATGAATGAGTGACCGAGATACTGGCAGTCTCAAGCAATAAGTGAAATGACAGCAAATGGTTCTTTTAAAATGAGAAAATAAAGTGAGAGAAGTCTCAATCAGCTAACAAATGCATTAAGATTTATTACAAAGCCGTACTACCTATATTAATGTATTATACTAGCCTTTTGTTCTTCTTTTTAGTTTTTTGGTTTTTTTTTTTAGTTTGGTCCGGGCAAGGTAAGGCAAAGAAAACTAAAAGGCACTGTGACAGGGGTCTTGGCCCTAAAGCACTATTTTATGGAAGTGGGGCGGAGCGGGGGGGGGGGTGGGGGGGGTGGGGGGAGAGACATAGAGTTGAATGTCTGCAATTAAATAATAAAATGCAACCTTATAAGCAGACAGTATAATAAAACAAGTCTAGAGACCATTAAGGTACCAATCTACCTGCTTTTGCTGTTGGAGAATTTAATTGTACTCAGTTCTAGCATTCGAAGTTGTTCAACTGTCAGCATGAAACATTGTGCATGTGTTGCTTTCAAGCTTCTCAATTTCAAAACAAGCTTCCACAAGTATGCTCAGAAAAGTTTTTTCTTAGTTCTTTACATCCTACGTATACTCAACATTCAATATGTTATGATATGCTTTTGGCTCATCCTTTTCTTTTGTAAGTCAGTCACAGGCCTCTCCAGGGGTTTCTGGCATGCTTATTTTGTATTTCCACATTCTGCTTTGATTTTCTATATCTTACGAAACTAAATTCCCCAAGATTATGAAACTAGGACTAGTGGATGGGGGGGTGGTGTGTATTTTTGTTTACCCCTGGCTTTTCAGGAAACATTTAATTTAAAATTTTGTGAGATTAATTATTGCTATAGGACTAGCTTCATTAGCAGCTTACATTAACATAAAAACGCGAAAGAATGCTATCACACCATCAAACCACTCTCAAAATGTTGTCCCTTCGAAAAGACCCTTTTTGCACCACGAGCACAGTGTCACGTGGCCTGCCCCATCCGCCTTTTTATTGTCCCTGTTTTAGCATGGGTGCTAGCGCAGTTTCTATGAAAGCCACTTTTTCTTTTATAACCCTGTCTGCTGCCACACACAGCTTGCCCCTGGCGAAGCGGACTCAGAAGCGAACAGACCTCTTTCTCCTGCTGTTGCTGCTGGAGGCCTTGCAGACAGGGTGCTGGGGTGCTCCCGGCTGCACGGAGCGGTCCGAGGGCACGTGTGCCTGCAGCCAGTGGCTCCGAGGGCCATGGCGTCAGCACCGGGAGTTGGAAGGATGAGAGAGCAGACCGTAGCCCACGGTACATTAACCAGGAAAGTCTGGAACTGTAAAACTCAATGGGCTGTCAGAACAATGTTCCCCCAATGCTCTGCACAGACCCGCGTTTTGTCAGTGTAAGTACAAATGCCAAAACTGGCTAAGTCTTCAAACAAGCCATGTACATTTTTTTAGTGACTGATGGAAGTAAGGGGAGACAAGAGGAGGAAAATTCATTTTCCTTAAAATCACTAATAAATACATATGCTGGAAAGCTGGGTGGCCCACAGCCCATAGCTCATATCTGAGGGCCAACTTGTCTCTTCGGTGAAGTGAGATTAACAGTCTCAGCTCAGATCTAGTGGACAATGTTCACCATTTAAACTGGCCTCGTTCAGACCTTTTTGGCAGATGCTGCCCTCTCAGGCCCTGGCAACATTCTCATTTAAAGGAAAAAAAAAGGTAACTTGTGCGATTATATTAGAGCTCAATTAGTTGTACAGATTTTAACTTTGCAACCATTTCTTGTTACTAAGGCAGTTGTCCATATCTGCTCAATGCAGTTTACCATTATTTCTCACTGTTACTGGAGGAGCCCTGAGGGTCTCAGCTAGGCCAAAATCTTGATATTTTGAGCATTGCACAAACACAAAGCCAAGATCAGTACTTTTTGTAGTACTTTAGCTTTTGAGATAGGGCAAAATGTTCAGTCACCAATTTCCATTTATCTATTTGCTGCTGCTATGAATAACAAACCCAAATCCAAAGTACAGCAGTGACCAGTGGATTCCCATGGCAGTCTGACATCCCTGTTTGTGGGAGGTCAGGGTGACATTTTAATTGCATGAGCCTGTGCTGCAAGTTGCTCCTTACAAGTTTCCAGTAATTGCTCACATGCCTCTATGAGGTGTGTTAAGCTACAGCACCTCAAACCAGGCTCAGTGCTGGAAGCCCCCCCTGTTAGGGTGGTGTAACATGGTGGACGTGGCCCAAAGCTATAATGCAAACCAGATGAGAATCCGCCCCTCCATCTACAGCTCTTTTACAGTGCCATGGAGAATTCCACAATCTGCTCGTAACAGTCAAGACCTCATCTCACTGGGCGCAGCTGCCTTTTCCCAGTTTAAGATGTGCTGGTGGACTGCCCAAGCAGTTTGTAACAAACATGGGATCTAAACTTTTTAAAGCATCCTGTCTTATTTTGATTAAGGCGTGTAAGGGAGCACTCAGAGAAGCAGTTCAGCTGGGAAGTAAGAGGGTCTGAAAGGCTCCAATTGTGTGTCATGCAGCTGCAGACAAGATCCTGGTAGCAACTCTTCCCCCAGCTCAGCTACTTGATGAATGCTTGTCTGTCTGCAAACTTAGATGCTGAATTGGTTTCTATTTCAGGCCCACCAGACAGTGCAGTCAGTTACAGAGCATGAGGGATGCACCATCTTCCCCAAGACAACTCATCTTAAAATCAAGCCCTCGCTTCAAAAACAAACATTCAGTGTAGGCCAGTAATTAAACCCACTATCCACTATCATCTGCTTCTTTAGATTTGACTCCAGGACAATGTTCCCCTAACTGCAGACATGGCAAGGAAACCAGGCATGTGAATTAACCCACCCACTGCACCTCCTGGAAGGCTGCATCCTAATTGAAAAGGAAAAGAATATTTTTAACATGGGAGGTGCTCAGCATCTATTAAATATGGGCCCCACCAGGTCCAGCTTCCAGTTCCATTTTTCATAGGACTCTTCCTCATAACTTTGAATCTTGCAGTTTGCAGACAAGAAATCATCTTCACCTGGCACACACACCCCCGCCCTCAATAAATCTTGTAAAATTCGTAATATTTATGTGGAGTGTATGTGATAAATTCTAAATATCACTGCATACCTCTTACATGCCCTTTCCAGGGACATCTCTGAAGTACACCTGTAACAACTCAACTTGAATTCAGTCCTTTTTACTTCGTATGATCGTTGTGAAAGGAGCATCACTTTTTTTCTGCAAAAGCAGCTGTGTACCCACTAGGGCTGCATAGCAGACTGTATCAAAAAGCTACCAACATCTGGCCCTTAAATTCAGCAATTAATAGTGACTCTACAGCCTGATTATTTTACAGATAACATAAAGAAAAAAAAATGTTTTATAAAGTGCAATAGGAATTCTGCTAAAGGAAATAGGAGGTGTAGCATGTCTGTTTGAATAATGTTAGTCTCCTCTCCTCCAGCAAAGATGATTTATAAGCGGTCTTATTGGTTAAATAGCAGCTAAAATACCTCTCTCAACACCAAAGCCTGGTGTAATCGCTCTATCCATTCCCTCTCTGAAAAATACAACATTAAGAGGTTTGTTAGCACCCGAAGATATCTTAATTTTTAAGACAGGTAATGCTTTGTTTATGGGGAAGCTGAGAAACAGAAGCAAAGAAAGAACCCATACCAGAACTTGTCAACAAACCTATGATAAATAATTTAGAAGGATGCTGTTCTCCCATCTAACAAGCAACTAAAAGTCACTAGATATTAATGCATGTTGAAAACATTACTATGACTTCTAGCATGTTTTATGCTGTCTCCCATCTGTCACATGCCAGGTATACCTGATTAAACTGTGATTTTAACATGTTAAATTTACTTTGCTGCTGAACATGAAGCACGATTGCCCTGGGACACAAGAGAGATTATGTTCAAAGAAACATTATGTGGTCATTTAAAAAGTTAACAGGCTAAAGAAAGTCTTTCTAGAGCTGAAAGACATCAAGTTAGGCTCCCTTTTTAGAGTCCAAGGTGATTTGGTTTTGGAACAGAATTCTGCTTAATCATAAGAGTACATTAGAAGTAACTTCTTCAAATTACATTTGGTATTTTTCAGAAACAAAGTTGCTATGAAGCATTTTCCTATGTAAAAACATAAGGAAAAGAAGGAGTGCAGCCTGGATGTTCTGCATGCACTCCAACAGCATCTGGGAGCCCCAGTCACTGACCAGCATGTCGCTGGGCTATTCTGGAAATACCCGAAGCAGGCAGGCAGTTTAAACCATTTCTGTCCGTAGCCCAGAGGCTGCTGAGACAACCACCTACTGATTTACACTGGAAGCATCACAACTGCAACTTAGAAGGCACATGAGGATTTTTTTTCTTGTGAGAACCTCATGGCAAACCACAAGTAATGCCACCAAGCCCAAGCAGTTGCTCACTTGACATGATTCTGTTTCAAGACAAAGCTGCTTCAGGGCCATGAGACAGCCCAGAACCAAACGGCACAAAGCAAAATCTCAGCTCCATCAAGACCAGTAAACGCCTAAAACCAGAGGTGTTTTCCCTTTAATGCACTGGCACGGGAGGAGATGTACATAAGCAAACAGTACATCGTTTCTCACTAGTTGAATCTTCCCCAGAAAGTTTCTCTTCATTTCTGTACCACAATATATAGTCTGGGAATTAGAGCTCCTCCGTTGCTTTTCTCTGTCTGTCAGTGCCAAATTTCCCATCACACTACTTTTTTTTTTTTTTTTTTTTTTTTTTTTTTTTTTTTTAAGTTCTTGTCCATGCTTTTAATTAAAGAGTGCAGGGAACAAAATTCATCTGGTATAAACTTCCATATGAAACTAACAGTAAAGCCACATGAAACACAGGACTTTAGATTTGTATTAGCTAAGACATATATGTACAAGAAATTCTTGAAAGAACAGTCAGTGAGGAAAGGCAGACATCACATATTGTATCTCCAAACATCAGTTATACTTCCTAATGTTTGTAAACCTCTAGAGAGAGGCATAGGATTTAAATGCAAAATGCCTACATGAGAAGAAAATGGCTCAACTCAGAAAGGTTATTAAGTCAGAACAAAAATACATGTTTTTCATTTTGCTGGCTGAGGCTTCCACTTCTGTGTCTTACCATCTCTACCCCAATACCTCTCTGTATCACCACAACAGGTCACAATGGATGAATGATTTCAAAAGGACACCGAACCCTCACAAACACTGAAGCAAAGCACTCAACAGCCTTTAAAAAGAACATAGGATTGACAAAAGGACATAATTTTTAAAGAGCATCTACCTGTAGATAAAGTTTGGAGGAGGCACGGAGAGGAGTTTTTTACGGAAATACTCTCAGTACAGTCCAGAACCTGGAAAGGTTAAAAATTCTATGGTAAAAGTTTATGATTTGTCTGCAACTTAGAGGCACCAAGCTCGCATCAGATAAGTAATTTGGTCCTGAAAACAGTAAAGCTGGAAAACATAAACTTCTCACAAGTACTAATTCACCCTAGCAAATAGTAGCTCTGTTATTTCTGATGTGCAGAACTCACAGGATGGTAACAGCATGTTGAAAGTCAAAGAAAGAAGAAACCATATTAAAAGCCCAGTGCCCTTTCCAGAAAAAGTGTATGCCATGTGAACATGGTGGTTTTCTTTTAGAGCTAAAAATAATAAAGCTAAACTTTGAACACTTGTTTCCTTCATATCTTCCTTTTTGGCTGGGTGCCTTCAGTAAATACTCACAAGCAAAACAGGGTGGAATGGGTTTGGGTGTCATGGATAAGACACTCAGCCATCAAACATTACAAGCAGATAAATTAATTCTGGTGGACACGTATTCTCTAGTGTGCTGTCATTAGCAGATGGGTGTTGTCAGCAATAGCTGTGGGTCAACTGCGGCAATCTTTAACCTGTAAACACCTTCTCAACGTAGGACAACGGAACAAGCGCCTGAATCTCTAAGAGTAATAAACATTTACTACTTGTGTAGCTAATGACACAGACTTAGAGCACGTGTTATTTCCTAAGGACTAATGTTCATCTGAAGAACTAACACACCAAGGGCTTTTTCTGGACTTTAAAGTATGTGGCCTTTCATATACAGTGCAAAAGGAAAAAAAGCCTATCATATTGTTAATCATACTTATCTCTTACTTTTAAAACCTAGTGTCACTAAAACAGGTAACAATTTGATGATCAAATCAACTTCCAAGTAAACACTGGCACTACTTCCTCACTATACCGAACTGAATAACAGTGTTTAACCGTACTGCTGCTTCACATGCCTTGAAAATCTTACCACGTGAATATTGACAAAGTAATCGCATGTGTGTCTGGCTCTTGCACCAAATGTTGTGGTCCATCTTGTTTGACTTCTGTATTTGCTTGCATGACAGAAGTCCAACAAGGAGGCTGAAAAATGAGTACACCATAACAGTTGTCATTATCCTTCATCGGCCACAGAAGGATGCAAAGTAGCAATGCCAAAGACAGGCAGAAGCGCTGCTGCGTGTATGTGATGAGGTTCTCAACACCTTTCCTACTACGGATGCACGAGCTTTGGTCTGGCCTTTGGAAAGAGAAGAAATAAGTGATCTGTTTTCCTTCTCCCAAGGCTGAGTACATGCCCCAGGCAGCTTGATGTAAATTGTAATTATTCAGGAGCTAAGAATGGCAGCATTTATGATTAAAAATGAAAGCCAGGTTGACACAGAAGAATGGGTATTAGATCACTTTGTACTTCTAATTTTTACATTATGAATGGGTGATTTTATTTTTAAAGAAGTCAAAACTACAAAGATTTTCTTATGGAAGTATTTTCTAACAATCTAGAAATTAATTAGAATGAAAATATCGTGAATAAATTATTGTAGATGACACACTTTTTTTTTTAGATGTATTCATAGTTAAAGCAACATATTTTCTTTTGTCTTGAAGAGCCAGAGTAAAACATGCTCTTGAGCCACATGAATTCATTGAGAAGTTAAAAATTACTTCAGGCAAAAAGGAACCCTGTGATTGCAAAACCCAATAGTGCAAAATGGCCTGTGACAAAGATTTGGTACCCATTGCCCTTCTTTGAGAGGGGTATGTGGGGAGAAAAGATTGTGTTCTGAGGCGACTGTAGGTGCTAATGTTAAGCCACTTTTCCTTCAATAAAATCAAACCATTAAGGCCTTTTTTAAGTTTTTTGAGAACCTGTTAAAGCTGTACAACTATCTCTGCTATACACAGTACGAGCCACTCAGACATTGTATCTAGTCAAGCATGTTTTTATTTACAGCTTTTAAAGAAATTAAACCCCATCATCAACAAAACCCACTCTGTTCTTGTCCCAGCCTCCGCAGATGTAATGGGCACGGCCACTCCCTGTCAGGTGAGCACAGCCACCGGGGCCAGCAGCCCAGAAGAGCCTCCCTCTGCACTCACCTCCAAGAAGCTAAGAGAGCATGTTCTTCACGGCTCCAGCCATGAGCTATGCCAGAGTGCTGGGCTCTTCCGTGTCAGCCAGTTTCAGTCAGTGGCATTTGGAGAGCTCTGAGTACACGTGCAGTGAGCTTGACGATGCTGATTGCAAGAGTACTTTTTATCTCTATGAGGCTGTCAATGTGTGTTGGGTAGTCTTCAGATGTGATAACAGTGGTGGGATTTTCCTCTCTGCTTCAAAATGAGGAGCACTATGAAATTGTTAATTAAAAAGTCTGTTCTTAATCGCAAGCACTATCTAATAGAGCATGGTGCCCCTCTGGGGATATAAAATATCTTAGCAGCGTTCAAAGAAAAGAGCCTAAAGGAAAAAGGCAGTTAAGAGTGGTGTGGTGGGTTGGCCCTGGCCAAAATGCCAGGTGCCCACCAAAGCCACTCTATCACTCCGGGAGAGAGGAGAGGAAAAAAAAAAACAACAGGCTTGTGGGGCTGAGATAAGGACAGGGAGATCACTCAGCATTTACCGTCAAGGGCAAAACAGACTCCATTAAAGGAAAAATGTAATTTGTTGCCAATTAACTCAGAGAGGAGTAATGAGAAATAAAACCAAATCTTAAAACACCTTCCCCCCACCCCTCCCTCCTTTTCCCGGGCTTAACTTTGATCCCGATTTTCCTCCCTCCTCCCGTCCAGCAGCACAAGGGGGAAAACAGGGAATGGGGGTTAGGGTCAGTTCATCACATTGTTGTTTTCTGCCGCTTCTTCCTCCTCAGGGGGAGGATTCCTCACACACTTCCCCTGCTCCAATGTGGGGTTCCCCTCATGGGAGAAAGTCCTCCATGACTTCTCCAGCATGAGTCTTCCCACGGGTTCTGTTCTTCATGAACTGCTCCAGCGTGGGTCTCCTTCATGGGGTGCAGTCCTTCAGGAACCGACTGCTCCAGCGTGAGCCCCCCTCACGGGGTCTCTAGCAGCAAGCCTGCTCCAGCGTGGGCTTCTCTCTCTCCATGGGCCACAGGTCCTGCCAGGAGCCTGCTCCGGTGCAGGCTTCCCACAGGTTCACAGCTTCCTTCAGGTATCCACCTACTCCGGCATGGGGGCCCTCCACGGGGTGTAGGCAGTCATCTGCTCCACCGCCCATGGGCTGCAGGGAGACAGCCTGTTTCACCATGGTCTTCACCACAGGTTGCAGGGGAATCGCTGCTCCGGTGCCTGGAGCGTCTCCTCTCCCTCCTTCTTCACTGACCTTGGTGTCTGCAGGATGTTTCTCTCACATATTCTCACTCCTCTCACTCACTGCAATTACTGCTGCGCAACAACTTTTTCACTCTCTTAAATACATTATCACAGAGGCGAAAAACGCTGTCACTGATGGGCTCGGCCTTGGCCAGCAGCGGGTCCGTCTTAAAGCTGGCTGGCATTGGCTATATCCGACATAGGGGAAACTTCTAGCAGCTTCGTACAGAAGCCACCCCTTTAACCCCCCCACTACCAAAACCTTGCCACGCAGACCCGTTACAAGTGAAGAGAAAGAGGCAGGGCTTAGTTTAGAAATTTGTAGCAACATTTCTCTTGAGAAAGCTGAAACCTGGAAATTTTCACCTGTACTAAACAGAGCTTCTGCAGGTAGAGCAAGCAGCAGCAATGCAAATGGACCTTCATTCAAAAATTACCCGATCCAGGGTAACAGTTTTTTCTCTGCCAAATGAAAAAGATCCATGGTGTGGGCAGGTGATGACAGTTACATACAAACACAGGGGAGCGTCATCTCTTAAAAAGCCACTTCAAAAAAAGGAAGCAATGGAGTAGGAGGAAAATCTGTTCAAGGATTGTCCTGTCTAGCAATAACACTGAGGAAATGTTACTCATTCATATAAACAACCTTGTACATAGAGAGCATATGCAAGCAATACTGTGTTATGGGTTTCTTTCAGTTTGAACCGTGTCTAATTAAAGAAGATTGCTTTGAATTTTTTTTCCTTGATCCACTCTTCCTCTAAATTTTGAAATAAACAGTTTTGTTTCCATTTGGTGTCAGTTCCCACCAGAAGCAGTCTTGATTGACTGCATCCTTGAAGTCACTTCCTTCTCTGGGCATATGACAGGATATGCTTGTTCAAATATACAGGCCATAGCCAAGAGTTTGCTTGGGATCTCTGGGCTGTTTCCTCGTTAGAATCAACCTGTGCATCTTCCCATTTTGATCACTACTGGTGAGACCACAGATGTGATACCATTGAGGCTGGTGGCAGAGCTCTGGTTGAATTGAGTCCTAAAAGGGCACCATTGGCAAGGACTCATTTGGTCAAAAATCTTTTGCTATTTGAAAAAGTGGAGCATAGTGCTGCACTGCCTGCCGTCTCGGGGCAAGGGAGTGCAGGTTTTTATCAGGCTTGACTCAGATGTTTCTAATGATTTCAAGTTGGGAACCTTTAGGAGTGAGGAATTTCTTGTTAGAAAAACTATGCTTTCTGATGCATCTTGTTCAAGTGTGAACAATGCTAAAGCGTAAGTACAAATGCAATGTGCGTATAAGGAATATGAGGAATGTGTGCATGTAAACTACATATATACACAAAGCCTCCTTTAGACCTGATTTAAATGGAACTTGCAAAAATGTACTGGCAGGTTTGCCCGTGTAAATCGTGGTCATGTTCACCAGCAGGAAGAGGGCTTAGGAGCTGGTTTTTTTGGGTAGTTAGCTGTGCTAGCAACAGGCCATAAGTTTTGTACAGGGTTTGCAAGACCTCAGAGCTGCGGTCTGGCAGGGCTGCTCTGTCTGAACTTCTCTTGACCTGCCCACAGCTTTGTTTTACTTCATTTAGCTGTGAAAGCAATTTCTCTAAATGACCAGTTGTCTATGAATAATCTGTTTTACTTTTGTTATCTTTGTCTGCTATAACCAAAGTTTTATAGAGACAACAGTAACAAGCAGTAATTCTATGTAAAATGGGGTTTTTAATAACTTGAACACGATATAATGTAGAGAAATACAGGCCTGATGCAACAGCAGACGCTTTGAGAACTGGAGACATAGGACAAAGCATGCAGGAATACAGACATGGGATGGTAAGATCTAGGGCACAAGAGACCTCCAAAGCTATAAACAACTCATCAATGGTGAGTTAAAGGAATGAAGACCTAGAGATGGACAAAACTGGTTTTAAGTGTCACAGAGAACAAAGACGGGAAGGGAAGGGAAGGGAAGGGAAGGGAAGGGAAGGGAAGGGAAGGGAAGGGAAGGGAAGGGAAGGGAAGGGAAGGGAAGGGAAGGGAAGGGAAGGGAAGGGAAGGGAAGGGAAGGGAAGGGAAGGGAAGGGAAGGGAAGGGAAGGGAAGGGAAGGGAAGGGAAGGGAAGGGAAGGGAAGGGAAGGGAAGGGAAGGGAAGGGAAGGGAAGGGAAGGGAAGGGAAGGGAAGGGAAGGGAAGGGAAGGGAAGGGAAGGGAAGGGAAGGGAAGGGAAGGGAAGGGAAGGGAAGGGAAGGGAAGGGAAGGGAAGGGAAGGGAAGGGAAGGGAAGGGAAGGGAAGGGAAGGGAAGGGAAGGGAAGGGAAGGGAAGGGAAGGGAAGGGAAGGGAAGGGAAGGGAAGGGAAGGGAAGGGAAGGGAAGGGAAGGGAAGGGAAGGGAAGGGAAGGGAAGGGAAGGGAAGGGAAGGGAAGGGAAGGGAAGGGAAGGGAAGGGAAGGGAAGGGAAGGGAAGGGAAGGGAAGGGAAGGGAAGGGAAGGGAAGGGAAGGGAAGGGAAGGGAAGGGAAGGGAAGGGAAGGGAAGGGAAGGGAAGGGAAGGGAAGGGAAGGGAAGGGAAGGGAAGGGAAGGGAAGGGAAGGGGGGAAAAAACAAGGCCAGGTGTTAACTTCCCTGAGGATTACGTTATACTTTGTGATTCCCTTCTCAGTTCACATTAAAGCATGGTCACCACATGTCACCGCCTGAAGGACATGGATGAAAAATCTCTTTCCTCAAACTGCAGTGAGCAGACAAAGAACCAAGATACTTCTTTCCATGCTCCTCCTTCCTAATGAAAAATGAAAGGTGCCTGGACTTTGTTATTTCAAAACAGGTCCCAATAGGATTAAAGTTCAGAATGCTGGGAGTTGAGGGGTAGTAATTTAAGGAAAGTATAGATCACATCACCATCCTCTCCAGATGCTGAGCAAATCCGTTTCCCACAAAGTATGCGAAACTAACACCTGCAACATCATAATTTACTTCATTAATCTGTCTTAGAGTCATCTTGTTTTGCCTACCAACCAAGCTAATAACCGTGTCATATGAGCTTTGCAGCTGGGACAAATTTGAGGTCTTCAGAACCAGCTGGAGTTGAAAACCAAATATTATAAAAGGTTCCTTAAAGTCTATGCCTCCATCAGTTTTGTCCTGGAGTATGAAAAAAGTCAAAAGGGTGAAGAATTTCCACTTCCTCATAATTTCTCCCAGCTTGCTACAGATAGTTATTATATGTTGTTGCATTCATCCCACACTCTTGAGGGGAACAGAGAATTGTGCTTCGACCATCAGATATTTTTTTGGAATCCCAATCAGTCCTGTAATAGTTCCCCCCAATCTTTTCTGCCTTGGATCAAAGACGAGAGGCAGGAGTTAAGAGACCTGCTGAGTAAGGTATTATAATCGGTTCCAGCAGTACATCTGGACTTCAGAATTCGAGAGATATGAAGGTGTTTTCCACACTAACATTTTGCTGCAATCTTTCTCAGATACACAAGATGAAAGTCATAATCCATTTAGAAAGCAGTGTGAGTCCTGTTGCAGACAACACTAAGCATTTTTTTTCTATGCATCTGTTCAACAGTATTTTTGTAGTAGCAACCGATTCATGTAAACCAATGGAATTGCTTTACCAATTTCTACAACAGAAGCTTGCCCAGTGTTCAAACAAGATGCTGTAGTAGCTCTAATACATCAATGAGCAGCCACTCATTGATTACCTTGGCTCTATCTTCCTGTCAAAAGCTGTCACGTGTATTTTATCTAAATTAGGTAACATTTTTTTCCTAGTGCAGCTGCAGTTATTCAGATAGATAACAGCGCTTTGCTGCATTGCATTGCATTTCATGTTTACAATTCTGAGCAATGTGCAATACAAATATGAAACATAGAAACAGTTTTCTGAGAAAGGTCGAAACTACTGAGGTGCTTAAGCATCAGCTTTTAAATCTAGATACATAAACAAGATTTCTAGCTATATGAACGGGTGTTTTGTAAGAGTTTCTCAGAGCAAACATGAAATGAGGCCATCACTAAAGCTAAGCAGTGGCAATTCATTTTGTTTACGTAAATACTTTCTTTAGTACTTTTTTAAAGCACCTCCCTCTTCTCATTAAAGTGTGGTCCCGAGGACTTGGGATCCCACTTCTCTTCAGAAATTCTTTTTGCTTCTCTTCAGAGATTTTTACTTGCTGGGCTTGACACTGAGAAAGTAGAAACAGTCACTTGGCATTATGTTTTATGCTGAATCCATAAAACTATTAATTTCACTCCTTCTGAAATAAAACTCAGGTTTGAAACTGGCATTCATATACAAGAAAGCACAGACTACTTTGAAAAGTTCGTGAAACCTATTAAAATCTGAAAATTTTAAACTCCTAACAAAACATGAAACAAGCAAGTCTAAACAGGGGAGTCTAAGACTTCCCTGGTTCACTCATGCTATTCCACATAATGTAGTAATTTTTATGTAAAATACCCAGCTTATAGTGACCTGATGCAAGGGTACATAAAGGAAGCCACTGCAGCTACATGGTTCTTCAGACATCGTCTGAACTTCATTGATGTTTTTGTAATTGTTAGTGTTTATTTCAACAATATTTCCCTATGCTTTAAAAAACAAAATGCATTCAATACTTTCAGAACATAAGACTAAGATGACAATAACTACCTATTGTGTTATCCTATACAGAAATTCTTGCAGTGCACCAATACAGGGCTAAAGTGAATGGACACTTAAATTCAGAATACAGAAGACTCATCTCCTTTCCAAGATTCGCTGTGCATGATGGCAAAACACTGCATAGCTGGAAATCTATCATAGCATCACAGGAAAAATTAGGCTGGACAGGACCTCTAAAGGACAGTTTGTCCAGCCTTCTCAAGGCAGGGCTGACTGTAAAGTTAGATCGTTACCTGGGGTCTCATCCTGTTTTGAAAACCTCCAAGGATGGAGATGTCACAGTACTGGATGACCAGCTCCAGTTTAACCCACTCTCATTGTGAAGACTGATGGGTTCTCAAGCATGTACCAGGACAGGATTTACCTTACATTTCAGAATTTATTCAAAGCTTTCAGACTTTGGGCTGGTGTTCCTAATTACACAGTCCTCACCAAAAGTATTTTGAAGCAAGTGGGTAGGTCTACCTACCCAACTACACAGGCTGAGGCACTTCTAACAGAATACGGTCCATTTATACGATACATTTAAAACCAGTTTTCTCCATTACAAAGTGCATTACCATTGCAGTCAGTGGAAACTAGGCTATAGAATTAATTTCATGGAAAATAGCCATACAAAGCATCATCTGGCACCCACAGCTCAGGTCCCAGGACCTCTGCTTGAAAGGAACCTTCCCTTCCTCCCCTCAGTGCATGGATTTCTGCTTCACATGCAAATATTACACCAAAAACACTGAACTTTCTGTATCTGCATTACATCATTGCTCTGCATATGAGCAGCATGTCCAAGCAATATGCAATAAAGATGCCTTTAAATCGTGTGCTTTGAGTTTCTCTGTAAATATGCACACTGTGCCCTGGAATTATACCAATTAAACAAACTCTGTTTGCTTATGCTGGTATCCAGGGCAGCAAAAGTGCATGTTGTAAAAACGCTTGTTTTCTGTTCAGTTTGCTGCTCTTGCCAACTCTGCAAAATTCAGAAACAAGAACTCTTTCTCATTGTCATTTACAATCTTGCTCATGAAGAGGTAACTCCACAAAGAGCATCACAAATTAAGGTTTTCACATTTTCAGAATTTGTCTGGATGTGGAAAAGAAAGTAATTTGGATGTTTCGTAAAAGCTCTGCAAAACTGATACCATGGAGTCAATCATTAATAAGCACAACCTTCATCTGAATTAAAATGAAAATTCAAAAAAATTTCCTAGAGAGTTTAGGGACAAGGATAGTGCCCGTATAACTGATCTCTAAGGGATGATAAATTCCATCTGATCATAGACCACTGACAGTCTTCATGTGGAATTTATAAAATCTACTGTCTTATGGCTTATGTTCATGCCTTTGATTTTAAACCAAACTATTCTATTTTTCCTGACAACCCTTTTGTTTTAGGTAGAAAACTTAATATGACAAAATGACAGGTATTTAAATAAATCACAGATTTAATTAATCCAAAATAGGTTTATGGACACAGCAGATTGCGCTTTTTAGCTCTCATTATTTGATCAGTCAACTTAATCTCACATAATACTGGCAGCTTCTTACTGCATCTCTTTTCATCTTTTTTTTATTTTTAATCACAAGCCTTTTGTGTTTTATACCCTCTTCTGCTAAGGAAATTATAAATACATTGCAGAGTAATTTCAAATCCTTCCTTACCAATCTTTTCTTTCACTGTTCCCATTTTGCCACTGATTTCCTACATCTCTAAAAAAACCTCAACAAAATCCAAAATCCAGCAACAGAAATTTTTGTTATTGCAAATGAACATTTTTCAGAAAGTCTTTTAGAGCAAAAACCACTAAGTGTTCTTCACCTTACAAACCTTCTGGTGGGGAGCTGACATCGTACGTACATGGGGTTCTTTGCTGAGACTAGCCTCCTAGCAATTCAACATCGCCAGCAAAGCTTAAGGACACACCAAGGTCAAAAGAAAGGAAAAAACCCTGAAAACAGTACCAGTGAGGCATGCTCTGTTTAAAGATTTAACTGTAGACAAACAATTCCAAAATCTGGACAAAAATAAAATATATCTGGATATTATCAGATGCAGTATGCCCTCTGAGAAAAAGTTTCAATGCTTAATTATTTAAAATGGAAAAGACAGTTTAGATAAAGCAGAGCATGACATCACTCATCTAAATCTTTTAATAACATCAGCTTCAACTTTAAAAAAACTATCTTTTTAAACAGAACACACTGGGGATTAATCTGATATAGACAAATTATTTCTGAAAATACTCTGATTGAATTTTAATCTAAATTGTTTATATGTAAATCTGGAAAAAATATCTTAACAACAAACTTTTGCAACATTAAATGCTAATGAAATTTGATATCACATTACAGCTTTTAGATAATCCAGAGTTAATGACTCTGTGCCCTTATACATGTGCTGCTTCCTGATCTCATGTTGAGATAACAGGATTTAAAAAAAAAAAAAGTCTCACAAATAACAAAGCAAAATATTCAGGTAAAGCTCTCTAGAAATGATAAACAGGTAAAAACAACCTTTCTTCCACTCAGTAGTTAAACTCCTCACAGCTTCTCAAAGCTTGAACATCGCCTCAGCTCAGAGCTCCAAGGGGGATAATGAATCAAATGTTCAAATCAAATGTGCTGGTACCCACGTGTCCTTTTCCACCTCCTGCACCTATGCCATTCCTCATGTGCAAACATACAAATACGGTAGTCTCCTCCTAAAATCTTAAATTATACAAAAATGCCAGTGAGGAACTGAATACCATTGTCTTTGTATTTTCCCTGTAGCAATTCCCAAATAAAATGGTTCTCATCAGTGAGAATTTCCTGGTGCCAACTGGGTTTCAAAAATCAGTCTATAGGAAAAAGCTGTGAGAGAGAGAGAGGGGGAAATGGCTTGTACTGACATCTGGCTGGCATGCTGTACTGGTACTCTGCCACAGCTCTCCCAGAAAGGGAAGTCTTAAAAGTGGAAGGAATTTCTTTTATCCCACTTTCTTCCTGTCCAGCTCCAAAGCTAGATTTAGCATTTAGCACAATATCATCCTAATCTTCCTTTGCTGTAGTTGTTAGACATTATTTACAATGTTGGAATTCCACTCCCCTTCGTACCCCCAAAAAAGTACAATACAAGCAACTCCAGCAGTTTTCTTCTCAAGATCTGGAGCTTTGTACAAAATTACATTCTTTGAAACATTTTGGTGTAGAATTTGTCTCATTTTGGGGTCATCCACTCAAATACAGGCAATAGCCTCTCTGTTTAGAAGCCCTTCTAAGCTTCTCACAAAAGCTAGCACAGACCTTTCCACACATGAAGAAGACTTTAATACAATGTGCAGCCCATCTGCATAATTGCAGGACTATTCCTTTAAAATAAATAAACAGAATTCAGTATTTCTGCATAGCAACGGACACTGCTTCAATATATGTAGCATCATACAGCATTACAAACTTTTTACAGACGCAGTTTGCCATCAGTCTTCATTGGCTCATCTCCACTCAGCTGCTGCTATGCTGCCACACTCGTGACACACTTACTGAGAGGAAAAGAGAATTGGAAACTCCCTGGCTTCTGCAGTCACTCAGGAGTTGTAGGTTCTTGCCATTTCCCTTACGAGTCAGCAACAAAAGACACTAATTACACTATATATTTTAATGATACAGGTTGAAAGGTTTCTCAACTCTTCCTGAATGGCAGGGTCCATTTAACCAGTCATTGGCAGCCATGCAATACACAGAATGAACATATGGTTTAGAAGGAACTCTCAGAATATCTACTGGGGACTTAAAATACCAAAATTCCCCCAGTGACGGATAACAAAAGTAAGTTTCCACGTGCCCTTTGCAAAGCTGCCAGCAGAAGGTTCTTTGGCTCAGATCACCACAATTAGGCAGGTGCCAAATCTTGACCGGAATCCAGGAGAATTAGGAATCTACCTGTTTTTGTGGATCTAAATCTTAGGAATCCAGTGGGAGAAAAACTGACCTGGCTGCTTACTTGGCAGTGATCCCTGTATAAAATACCTGACACTAGCAAGTTACTACTTTGCTCTGTATTTGATGTCTGTTCACATATTTTGGTGTCAGTTCACTTCAGATTTGATTTACAAAGCCACCATGAATATTTACTTTAGGAATCATTCCCTCCCCAATTCCCACTGAACAGTGGAGTTCAGCAAGGACTTTGGGGAGCCAGCCTTAGCTCAGGAGCATGTACCCCTGACATCTCCTATTGCTCAAACGTGTTACATTTTTCCAGACTCACTAGAAAAAGACAAGTATTTATTCTGACATTTTCTAGCAGGCAAGAAAGTAATGGGCCTAATGGTTAAGTATTAACCATAAGTTAAGTATTTTGATCTCAGAATTAGGTCATTTGACTTTATGTCCCCTATATGCACAGCCAGAGCTAATTGTTAATCTGCTCAGCGCTCTATCACAAGCTCTGCCGGCACTAAGTGTTTTGCATATAAATAGTATTTGCAGCCTCTACTTCCATCTCCCGTTTCTGTGTATTGAGGTAAAGGACCTGTATTTCAGCATATGCATTTTAAAATGCACATAAATTTAAAACAGCACTGTAGGGGCTGTGCTTCCTGGACCGCACTGCCTACATAGCCCACTGATAGGTATCCGTTTTGCAGCTATTTCTCCAGAGTTTTTCATACAGTCAGTGACACTTTGTGAAATCAGAGGCCAACTTAAATCTACTGTTTCTGCCTTCACCTGTAGAAAAAAATTGTAAGTAGGTGGAACTTGTTGCTTCAAGTCTGTTTTGGATGGTCTCAGATGTGATTCTATAGCTAAAGTTGCCTGATGATAAAAAGCCTGGAACAGATACTTTCCCTGATTTTCTCCTAAAATTCGTAAGGGGTGAGCCAAATATTTTCCTCTGCCCAGAGAATGTGCCAGAGTGACACACCATCCCTATTCTTCGTTCTTAACACAAAACAGAATAGATTGATGAAGATAATTTCATGAAAGCCAGATCCTGAGACAAGACTTTAATATGGGACATTGTTAACAAGCTCCATCTACTCTAATATCTGCAGCCACTAAAAGGACTTGTTCCAAAGTACATCATCCCACTTTTGGATGAGAGGGATCTCCTTCCCTCATTACCCTAATTCATTCCAGATTTTGCAGAGTTCAGCCCAAGCAGTTTAACATTTTGCATTCCAGCAACCAAAATTTCCTCCAGTGCGTTTTTGCATTTTATTTACTCTGGGAATCCTAGATTTTCATGATTTCCAGATGACCAACCTCCTGTACCACAATAACACATCAGCTGGGTGCATGCTGCCCGGTAAGAAAGGCAGAGAAGGCACTCATTTGGCAAAAGAAGTGCAGAAGAAAAGAGCCTCAGCAAAATATTTCCTGTTTCATTTCTAAAATGAGCAACTGAAATAAGGGCCATATATATTCATGCTCCGTCCTCTTCCCCTGCTGTTATTTCTCTGTGCAGGTTGTTCACCTCTAGTTGCTAAGCGACTTGTCTCAATGCTCTACATCCTAGCACACAGAAAAAAAAACAGGAAAAAGAAAGAAAAAAAAAAGATATAATTATGCTGACAAGTAGAGAGCCTAACTTTTTCTTCTCCTCCCTCCCTTTTCTCCCATGCTCAATGTCTTTCACACTACATTAAATCTCATCTCACCGTTCTCCACTAAAGCAAACAGCACAATCCTTGGTTAACAAGAGCATACTCCCAAGATGACTGTTATAAAAAAAAGCAGAAGAAAGGATAGCAGTTCATGAACCATATAAGAATATTATATATAGTTTTCTGCTGAAAACTATTGAGATTTCCTCTGAACAAATAGCATGACTCCCAAAGGACTGTTGCTGTTACAAATGTTTAAATCCTGCACATGCCACAGTAATCTAGGAGAGGTTATAGACACAGAATGTTACGTATTCTGTAGCAATGTAAAATATATTTTCTTTACTTTTCTTATTAGCAAAGGCTTTAAAAGTTGACCATAAAGCATAACTCCTTCAGGCTGCAATTTATTTCTAATGCAAGGTCTCAATGCTGCCTGAACTCAATTTTTTCTCCTGTTATCCACCCACACAGACTATGAACATTCTAAAGAAATAATAAAAATAAAATTCACTTAAGCTATTCAGCAAATCTGAAGTTAACATTTTTATATGCTACACTATTCCTATGCAATCCAATTATTTGAAAGGGATCTCGCGGGACTACATTTTGAAAAAAACCCAGAAGTTTACAACCTTATATGTATGTTTGTTCAGAGCAAACTCCGTATCTCTAGTAGATTGACTGCAGGGTTCAGCTTTCATTTATCAATACTGATTCCCACCCTTTTTGGTCTACAGCTTACTCTCAACCCTCAACATGTCCCATGAACCACCATAGTGCCAAGCTTTCATTAACATAGCATAAAATGCAGCACAGTATTTTACAGTACTGATCCATTCAGCAGAACACTTTTCCTTGCCTCATAGACCAACAGTGGTAAACTGATCCCAGTCTGGAAATAGACAGGAACATGGGTCTGGTTCTGAGCCTCAGTTTACCATCAGTAAAACCGATGGAGGCCTTTGCTTCCCTACTTTATCTATTTAAATATGCAGCGTTCAGCACAGAGGATGACTTTTGCTACTACAACAGCTACATACCTGATGTATCATACACATGTGCCATCCAAACTATCTACAAAACAGACAAATTTGGTGACAAATTTCTGCCAAATGAAAAGCAAGATTCAAAAGTCCCAAACTTTTCATTTCAGAATGAAACCAACTGAGGATACTTCTGAAACAAAGCAACAAAGACAAATTTCTCCAATTCAAAATGTAATTGTCTAATACAAATAAAAGCTTTTCAAATCTTCTGAAAATTCAAAGCTAAGGCATTCACGGTTGAATGAAACATTTTGCTTGGCTCTAAATTACTTTCTGAAGAAAGACTAGAAGAGGGTACAGCACAGCAATGGCTGTCGATATACCAATACCCCAGTGGTTTCACAGTCTGGATGTGTGTGATACTACAACAATTAGACAAAATTACTGATGCAGAATTCAAAACAAAAGACGTGTCCCACACTCTGAGCCCTTCCCTATGGCCCAGCATGACCATGGTACACTTTCTATCATCCTTGTCTCTTCCTCCAACTAACTGTAAGATCTCTCCATTCCTGAAGTAAGGAAAAACCCTCAAAAAATCACGAAGGGATAGGATGTCTCTCCAGCAATCATCAGTACATGCCTTCTCCTCTATAAAATGCAAAAAGTCAGCAGGACCTGTGAGTCCCTGCATCTGAGGATGTCCAGAGTTCACCTCTCCCAACTTCACTTTGCCTCACAGTCTTCTTCAGTCCAAAATTCCTCAAAAAACAAGCCCCAAGTCCAGGTATCTAATTCCACTCTGTGCATGCACTATCTGCCATACAAATCTTACATGGATCTACTTCACCAGACATTTAGCTATCACTGTGCTCTGAGACACTTCAGTCATTCTATTCATAATCATTCCTCTATGACAAGACAGGTTTATGTTTTGTAACATGGTGGCATCATCACATCAAAACAGAGTAAATATAACCCTGTATTGATTCACAGCAATTTAAAAAAAAAAATCCAAGTAACAGGAAATAATGTTGTGCAGAAAATGCACAACTGTGACTGAATCATAGCAGACACTTGATTCGCCGTGTAACATGAACAGGGAAAAAAAAAAAACCAAAACAAAACAGAAGAAGATTTAGGGTGTTTTGTCCACAGTCATAAAAATAATGTATTTCATTTTCAGTTCTAGATAGTGGTCTCAGCCTGCAGGCCCAGAGAAACGTTTAGCTATATAGTAGTCATTGTTCTTCAATACAACACTATTCTGTTTCACCTGCTCGTTCAGTGAGAAAGTAACATAAATCTCGCCTAAGAGGACAGAAATAGGCATTCAGTTCTGACAGGCTAGTGGTAAAAATTGACGTTTGCAGGAAAAATGTGTTTTCACAGCCAGTCTTTCAAAATAGGAGTGCAATCCATTGCGCATTCTTGTTATAATGCTCTTTAAAAGCACCAAAAGAGCTCAGTGGAGAAACAAGACCTTTAGAGTTAATTTAAGGTGATCAGAGGATTAGTGGGTTTAGGCTGAGAGAACTGTGAAATATAAAAAGCAGATTTTGAGGGGGCAAAAGTATGTCTTAAAACTATCACCCATATAAGCATAACAAAAAATGAAAATTTTTCTGAACTATTCTATAAATCATTCGAGAGACCTGTTCCTCACACAGACCTCTTGCTAGCAATGAAAAAAGAAACTTAGAAGGCAAAACAACTGCTCACTGCTGAATTCCTTAGGTAAAGCTACTCCTATAGCATCTGACCTCTACAAGACTCTTCTATAAAGGTACATCTGCTGTAAGAACCATAAGAAACAAATTATCCAAAAGGAGACAAGCAGGTCTACTGGCATCATCCACATCACAAGACAGTCATTTTACATACCAAAGTATCAAGCCAGAAGGTGTCTTCTATCTTTTATTCCATATCAAAAACCATTGAAGGAAGGCACCTTTACTTACATATGAAATTTCCATCTCTCTACTTAATTCTATGGTACAATTCACTTTTTAACCATATCTTGCTTAGCAAAGCACCTATTGTGTTCAAAACCTGCAATTTCTGAAGACAAGAGTCCTTGTACCAAACAAGCACTAACTGTTGGGTGCCAGCCAGTAAGCCAAAAAGAAACAGAAGAAAACTAGTACTGACCGAGCCTTACAAAGACCACACCTGCGTTTTCTCTTCTGTAAACAGCAGCAGAGAGCACAGCAGGAAGTCTCAGCGGTGCAGCAGGAAACCCCCAAATGCAGGGTACGAGGAACTTGCAGCAGCAGCAACTGACCCTCTCATTAGCAAGTGTTTCTGTTACTACAGCACTCACAGGCAGCACCAGAAGACTGGAGACAAGAGTGGAAAAGGTACCTAAAAAACCTGTTTTCTTAGTAGGGACCTACAGCAGCAGGTCAAGGTCTACTGTGCAGTGCACATAGAGCTGAGTGCTGCATAATGCTATAACCATGCTATTTGGATGTCAGCCTCTCAGCCCATTCTAGCTGTAACTAATTCTGCTTCCAAAACCAAACTCCCTTCAGTCATCCAACATACCAAACACCCTGACTGTGAAACAGCATGTCTCTCAAGGCCATGTGTAATATGCAGAGTCAGGCAATGCTCGTTATTTAAGTATGTTGGGGGTTAAGACCAGAATTGTCAGGACCTGCAAGTTTAAGCCTTTAGTGAGCTAAGATAATTATTATTCTCAGACAATTTTAGTGCCTCTGTAGTAGGGATATATTTGAATACTCTTCGTATCATTGGGAAACTAGAGGCTAACTCTCTAAATAGATGTCTATAACTTATTTACTTCGCGTAATCAAGAATATCATGTACCAGTCTCTGCATTCCGTACTCCCATGCAATTATTTCATTGACTTGAACAAAACCATGTGGACATTACGTTTAGGAAGGGTTCTCCTCAGGATCCTTCAAGACTTTTGTCTTTGTCATATTCTATTATACTGTTGTATCCATTAATGGATTTACTGCATCACACAGGGACAGGGAGTGAGTGAGGGAGAGAGAGGGAGAGAGAGAGGGTGTAGGCTGGCTAACATAATTAGCAGCCAAATTACTCACTGGCCTTTGACATACTGGCATGTGGTTTTTAAGACTTTTGCTTAAAAGATCCAAATAAGAGATGTCACAGCCCAGTCAAGGCTGGGTGATGGTGGTGTAGCGTTTAATGGGCAAGGGTTGCTCTTTTGTTCACTGGTGACACTTTATTTAATACCAGCTATTAATACATGATGGCATTTTCTATCAAGGGTGTCATAAAAAGGTCAGATTCTATTACTGCAACTTGTATATATGAGGACAGGCTCAACCCTTAGGCAACACTAATATCCTGCTACTTCCAGCCAGCTTACTCCAAGTACAGCTTCATTCTGCTAAGTACTGTGTACAGGCAGATCAATGTACCCAGCCTCACGGTCTGAAATCCACAGTAAGATGGAGGCACCAGGAGCACCCAGCCACCAGGAGTCAGTCACAGATGAGATTATTTTGACAGCATTTTCTTCTTTCTTTAATCGTTTTTTCTGTAAATAAACATTTGCAACTACAGTACATCTCGTATTTCCAGAGTAGGTCCAGATGATCTATGTATCAAGGTCAGTCAAACTGTTCCTTAGGAATGCTAGTTATAATAGTCTCTTCTTATGTAAGATATTGTTGAATGGCTCCTGATTTTGTTTGTTACATTGACATGAAAATTCCCAGCCAAAAGGTTGTGTACTCTGTAGTTTTTTCATCCTCTCATTTACTCTGAGTTGTTCAGCTGATTATTTAAAATCGCACTGTATTAGTCTTGTTCCCTTGGTGGAATACTGCTTTTCAAAGAGCAACTTAAAATACTGAAAAATGGTTGAAATTTGTAGAGTTTTAGGATTATTTTTCACACTAAGTTTAACAAAACATAACCGATCATGAGTACCAAGTGTGTCTTAATATGCAAATCAGAGAACTGTAGAACCAAAATTCAATTCAACACTATATATTTATATATAAATATCTACCAAGATTTTTATTTTTAATTAAATTATTTCAGTTGTCAATAAATATCAAATGCCTTTTTCGACACTTGCCATTTCTTCTGTGAGCTCCACAGTAGTTTTTTTCTCACCTCATCCCCATTCATTAACTACTTTCAGTTTCTCACTTTGATTTTCTCTGATGAGGTCCTGCTGAGAAAAGACAATTTTGTACATACAATGAATCAAATAATAAAGCCAAGAAGTTGTGGGGGTTTTTAATATTTAAAGAGCAACTGGAAGACCAAGAGCTTGCTAAAGCAAAATAAAGCACTCAAATATTGCTATGCACTAATTTGCAATTTACTTCATATATTTCTGTTGGTAAATGTATTGGTATTGCAGGGCTGCTGACACTTGTCATAATTTATGGCAAAGTTCTTCAGTTAGCACAGCTAGCCATATCTATTTCCCAAAGGCATTACTACAAAGCTTGTTTTCCCCCTTTAACCCTGTCCTCAGAGTAGGCATCCAAAATTGGCGCATATAGGAAGCAGCACTGAGCATAATGGTGGTAGCTTTCCCTCTTCAGAGGAGGTAATGAATTGGGGTAGGCTCACGCTGCCTCTGACTTTTCAGTGCAAAAACCAGGATCCAGACACCGCTGCTCCCACTATGCTCGAGAGTGACATCCAGGAATTTTATCCACTACATCCTGCATGAGAAAAAGGGCAGTCCTCACTCATCCCTGCCTGAGGTAGCTTCATTTTTATCACTGCTCAACCCCTTGCAGAAGTAGTTGAGTACAATACCTTTTAGGAAACTAAACTAAATGCATAACAAAAAAGCATTAAGCACACCAATTACTTAGAAAGATTGGCTAACAAGTGTAACATTGTTCCGTACACAGTCAAGTTCATCAAGTAGCTAACATATTTAGAGCCAAAAAAGCAACCCACTATAAGGGCAATTTCTTGAGACACAGTGGCACTACAGAACTGAATTCAGCAGTGTGCTGAGGCTAGGCATTCTCTCAGAAACTAAAATTCATAGGCAGATTTTTTTTTTGAATCTAAACATGTCCTGGTTTGAACCCTTCAAGACAGCAAGAGAAGAGCTTTGCAGTTCCACACCAGCTCAACTAGACATAAAGAAAGTGGCATATGCCACTTTGAAGGGAGACTCTACTGAGAATTCAGCAAACAGCAAGAACCAGTGTGGCAGCTTCAGGAAAGGGAGACTTGACAGCACCGCATTTCTTCTGACCTGTTTGTTCTGCCCTCCTCTCCCAATGACACTTATCCAGGCACTTAAAAGGAAAAAAACCACAAGCAAACAAACTTCCTATTCTACTCTAAAAAGACATTACATTGGTAAGATGGCAGCTGCACCAATAGGTGAAAATGAGCTCTATTTGCTACATTAAAGCTCTGATTTAATTTGGCAGAAAATCACTTGCAAATCAAGCAAATGTGACACAAGCATTTTCCTTGTGTTTAGCCACATCCAGAAACTACAGCCACAGCTGTTTTGTTCACCATGCACTACTCTAATGCAGTATTAGTGAAAAATAAAACACATTCTTCTTTGCTACACTAGCTTCCCCTTAAGACTTATTTGAAATGCTCTTCCATTCAGGCTCAGTTTTCCCTGGTAATGACAATAATCCTGATCAGCACCTTCACTACAAAATCTGAAATCGCTGCATGATCTTCCCGTACAACACAAACTCTATGTTCCTTACAATCTCAACTATTTCATTTTAAGCAGTGCTCATCTGCAAAGACTTGAATTTGCATGGCCCATGAGTATAGCACATTGTGAAAGGCTGCCACTACCACTGTCCTCAGCTCATGCTTAAGAAATTATTTTTGAAGTGAGGCCTCACAAAGAATTCTTGCAGCTTCTCAGCTTTCAGCAAAATCTTTGATACCTGACAAAGTTTGAAGCTGATATGTATACATGACTTGCCAGATGCAAGCTGTAGTGAGATGATTTTAAAAGCTAGGACATATTTACTCATAAGTACTGATTTTAGATGTATTTGTATTTAAAATTAATGTATTTCAAATATCAACCCTCATCTGGATTCTTCTGCTTTGTGTGTTACCTTGCCTTTGAACTCTCTTCTGCATTGTTTTTGCTTAGCTCAGTGCTGGAAGTTGACCTTTTACTGCAGTAAGAAACAAGGCCTTGGGCAAGGAAAGTACAAAATAAATGGACCAAAGTAAAACCTGATGGATTGCCTGAGTTATAACATCAAACTGCTAATGTAAACGTTATTGCTCATAAATCACTTTACCTCCCTAAACTTCCTCCATGTAAAAGTAGCCTTTACATGTCATAGCATTATGTTCACTGACAATCTACGCATTCTAAAATACAATTACAATCTGACTCTTCTAAGGGGTGGTTTAATTTTTCCAGAGAAAATGTGAAAGTGTTAAATTCTTTTCTTTAAATAGATGCTATGTTCTCCTTCTATGACTCCAGAAAAACAAGCTAGAGCTACGTGTCACTGATATGTGTGCATGAGGTTGAGCTATGAAGCAGCCACTTCAAAGTGGGTACTGTTGAATGCTGCTAACTGGGCAGTTCCTCTCAAAAAAAAAAAAAAAAAAAAAAAAAGATCAAGTGATTGTTACCAGTGGATTTTTTTCTGAATCAGTGAATAAAAGCCATCTTGGTTGTAAATTTCTATGAACACTACCTCCCACTGTCTCCCAGGAATTACAGTATTGTGCCAGACAACATTGATTGGATGGTTTAGGTATTACTTCATTCTTTTGAGATGTCATTTACCAAAGCTAGAGGGACAGGTCCAATCTAGCAGGACTGCATGTAAAGAAGACGACATGACGATACCCAAACAGGACATCCAGTTCTTTCATATGCAGATCCTAACACTTTGGGGAGCAGGGGCAAGTCCTGCTGATGTATGTTGTATCAGCCAAATGATTCTCCAGCAAGTCCAATGGTATGTGCTGAACAAAGCAGTTGCACAGTCTTGACTAATTATGAAGAAGCAATAAGTCAGGCACCATCTTTTATACTTTGCTACATTGTGGGAAGGGAGGGCAGGAAGTATGTCACTACTATGCAGAGAGTACCAAGTAATTCCCTGCAGGTAATTCAGCAAACTTTAAGAAGGTTTCAAGGGGAGCATCCTCCAGGTTAGATCCTGAAAAAGCAATTTTAATCATGCTTTAAAAAGAGCATCAAAGGAGTTCTACGAACAGGAATCTCCAGAAAATTTAGTTCTCCAGAGGACACCGTGCTCCATTCCCTTTGCAGGATTTAAAAGAAATTAATTTTGAGTCTCCTAACGGGATCACAACTGCTCCCTTTGTAGCCAGCAAAATTTTTCAGCTGGGAACATTTGAGTTCAAGAAGTGGCTCTGTAGTAGATCCCATGTTGCAAGACTGGATCTTCTTGGTCTCAGGAGGGACATTTTAATAATTAAATCCATTCCGTGTGTGCAGAAGAATTTAATCACTGGTACCACCGATTACTCAGTGCTATGCACATTGATCAGGCTCCTGCTTCGAAGACTTTCGCTCTCTGAGTGTGAAACAGCAGTTTTCCTCTAATGGACTTTTGCTCTCACAGGTCAGACTCGCGTCCTAAACCACTTTGGCTGATTTGTCTTGCTTATATGATATAAAAATGTTTGGGAGCTGGTATAAAAAGCTACTCGTAATAGGGTTTTTCTGGCAGCATGACTATGGGAAAACAGGCACTACCCTTTTAGGGCCATTGGAGTTAGTCAAAATTCGTTCAGAGTGCCAAGCCACCATGCAGCCATTGCTCTCTCAATCCTTTGGAGGGATTGTTTCAGCCATCACTGGGTGACAACAGTTTCTGTGCTGGAGTAATACCAGCTTTCTAACAGTTCTTGGCCTTATTGTACAATAAGCTCCTACACCCTGACAGCCATGATAATCATCATTTACACTCAGGAGCAGTGGAACTGTTTATGAACTGTGGAAGGTAATTGCAGCATCATAATTGTTCTTCCTCTAAATTTGCTCTGAACAACGAAGACACTAATGGTCTCATTAACCTAATCTTTCCTTAATGCCTGTATTATGGTTTTGGCAGACCATGCTTACTTTACTTACTCAGTTGACCCCTCTTTCTATCACACAGAGGCAGCTTCATGCTTGCCATGGTGTTATCAGCTCTTGGTGTGAATACTGAGGAGACAAGAAGTGAAAACACCATTGAAGCATAGGGAAAAGAAGTTCTAATTAAGTGGTCAAAAACCCTGATAAGCCAGGGAGTCAGAATAAGACAAAAATTGGACCCAGTTTTCTCTGGGTTACTAGTCAAAGTTCCCGAATTACATTTTAGTTACTGTGTCTCTCCCTCTCTACATACAAAGCGGCATGTGTATAAAATTAAGGTACGCTCACAAATAAGCATTGATTAGAATATTTGTTCCAGGGTTTTAAGGAATTGACCTCACATAGCAAACAAGCAAAAGACAGAACGGCCTGGAAACCAGTTTTGGGAAATAACTAGCTGACTTCTCACTTACAGGTACAGATCAATAAAATGTAAAATAACTAATTTACAGAAACTTTGAATTATTAGCTGATGCCAGAGTTGGTACTTTAGGTAAAAAAATTTAAAAACTCAAACTCACTCTTAGATGATGCACGTTCAGTAAGTTTTCTTTGATGCTGGAAAACCAAAGTACAAGACTCATCAGTAGTTAAATAATGATTTGGTTGTTTTATACACAGCAACTGCTCAAAATCAGACTGATAACATGTGATCTTCTCTATAAAGCCCATGATGCTGATATAATAAAGTTGTTTAATCCATAATTTAAGGAAAGCAAGGATTTTAGGGAGAGGTATTATATCTATGTTTTTTCTTTGTTTTTAGACCGATAGAGTTGGGACAAAAAAAAAAAAAAAAAGCTCATTTTGTACACTAAAGCCTTCTTTAAGACTGGAATAAAAAAGTCTTCAAAGTTAAATGCAAATTAAGAATGCTTGCTGAACCTTGTCACAGCCAAAACAATTAACTCTCTTCTTCTTAACAAAACCTTTATTTACCTACTAAAAAGAAGGTAAGGCACATGTGATGCAGCTACTAAATAATGGCTGGGGTTGTTCATTGGTGTCTGTTAGGTCTTCAAACAAAAGATAACCAATTTCCCCAGGAACCACCAAAGAAAGTTTCTCCTCTACCATGCTTACAAAGCCAGGAAAAAAAAAAAAAAAAAAATCTTATGTATGCTGGTTCTTTTGGGATTACTGCAGGAAGCCTGAAGGGCTGAACCTGTCACTCTTTCTGCTGTTCAGTCCTAGGCATGCTGTATATGTTCAATGATTTTCTTCTCTTAGTGCTATTTAATGGATAGATTCTTTCAATCAACTACTTTGACATGTTCTTCCAACTTCCACATCATTCTAAACATGTCTCAGACTATTTCCATCTTTTTTCTAGATAGCTTTGGACTCTGTCAAGTCCTGGTATATATAATAAATCTATTTACTGTAATACTGGAAATTTTCCTGAAGCAATTACTTCCAAAGGCAGTCAGATGTCTGACTGTATCTTTGGTGAACTCTTAGCTTATTAAGGTAGTAACACATGTGAGATGCTGTCAGGGAACAGCAAAGTTGAGCCTGCCCTTAAATTCAATGACCAGAGTCTGTTTAGCTGCTGAAATCTTTTGCCAATTACATACATCTGAGTTTCTGCTTCTGCCAAGCAGAACTCTGCTAACTGGTTGTCCTCCTGTGTTGCTTTACTTTGTAAAGCACTACTGCTATTGAAGCTTTACATCTCTGAATAAGTTTGGGTTTTTTTTTTCCCCACAAGTGATTATAATTTTTCAGGTGCTAAACAATATTGCTGCTCACTGTATGTTTTTTAAGCTGTGACACTAAGATATATGTTGCCCTAAAAATCTGTCTCCTAGCAATCCTCAGCTAAGTCATGCAAAGTATGGACTGGATATATCTACATTTTTCCTCATATGAAGTCAACGTTAATGCCAAAATGGGAGAGGTGAGAGAATGCATTGGGTGTTTTACGCCAGTGTTTATGCTAACATAAATACAGGTGGAACACGTGCTTTACCTGTGAAAGCTGCCTCTTTATATACAACACTACGAAAACCAATTTTGTCGTCATTCCGTAACTTAGCAAACTGTCCTAGAATTAATGGCAGCAGATGTTGTCAAAACATCTTAATGTCTGTAAAGTTCATGACAAGACTCCTTTTGGCATTGTCATGGTTTAATCCCAGCTAGCAACTAAACACCACACAGCTACTCGCTCACTTCCCCCCAGCAGGATGGGGGGAAAAGAATTGGAAGGGTGAAAGTGAGAAAACTCATGGGTTGAGGTAAGAACAGCTTAATAACTGAAATAAAATAAAATAAATTGAAATAATAGCAGCAGTAATGAAAGGGAAATTAAATGAAAGCAAAATAACAAAGAGAGAGAAATAAAACCCAAGACAGAGAAGCAATGTAAATGAAAACGACTGCTCACTGCCACCAAATGATGCCCAGCCAGTCCCTGAACAGCAACACCCTGCCAACCTTCCCCCCCAGCTTTTATTACTTACATCATATGGTATGGAGTATCCCTTTGGTCAGTTGGGGTCAGCTGTCCCAGCTGAGTCTCCTCCTAACTTCTTCTGATGGGGTGGGGGAGAGAGCCAGAAAAGGCCTCAACTCTGTGTAAGCCCTACTCAGCAGTAACTAAACCATCCCTGTGTTACCAACACTGTTTCCAGCACAAATCTAAAACATAGCCCCATACTAGCTACTAAGAAGAAAAACCAGCCGAAAAACCAGCCAAGAGCCAGCCAAAACCAGCACAGCCATTCAAAAAGATTTTGATTATGTTTCTTAAAAGAAAAAAAAAAGCTCTACAAACATTCCAGACTGAACCCCAGCCTGTTTTGTTCCCTTTGCTTCACCTGACTGACTTTTCTTCCCTGCCTTCCCCTGCTCACCCAAGGAAAGGCTTTCATATCATCTGCTATGAGCTACCATATTTTGCCATTTTTCACGGCATACAGAATTCCTTTTTTTGACAAATGAAAATGGCAAAGGACCAGAAAACATCACCTAGTCATAATTACCCAACTACCAAAAGCAATGTATTTGTTATATTACTTTCAATCACCCAGAGAATTAAATGGTAATTAATGATTTGTGAGATTAAATCATTACAATGATTACTTTACAGCATACACCTCCCTGCATTAAATTCCCCCTTCCCAAACCACATGAATTTATCATTTGTCTTCACCTGGAAATTTATCACCGTACCTTCTTATATGGATACTTAGTCCAGAGGTAGGCTTGTTTATAACCCGTCTCTTGTATACTATTTCCAAAGTAACATAAACCTAATTCAGGAATAACTTTTTAATTGTAGGTAACAAACAAACAAACAAAAACCCAAACAAAAGCTTTCCCTCCAGAGATTATGCAAGTGTTTAGTGGTCATCATCTCTGATCAACAAATTCCTGAAAAGAGACTAAGAAAGTAGGTGAGACATATGATTTCTTGATTAAGGTACAAAACCAGAGTTCAGGAAACCTGACGTCTGTTCTTACTCCTGCCATAGACTTCCTCCTATAGGATCTACAGCTAATAGCTCTCTCTGCTCCATGAACTTCTACATACACATGGCTGTACATAGAGTTATCACAGTTATAACAGCAAAGGCACACATATATATACCTGTAGCAATGAGAAATCAAATCTACTTTTACTATAAAACAAAAGCATAGTATAATTTAGGTAAAAACCAGCCATTTTTGGAACATTTCAATAAAACCAAAAGCAAACTAAAAGTCACTACAAGAGAAGAATTTGACAACTATGCAAAGGGAAAATACATTCAAGTTCAAATGGGCAAAATTATCTGCACAAAGTTTTACTATTATTTCTAATTATACACTCCAACTATTTGCTAGTTTTGTAATTGCATTATAACCTACCCAACAATCATCTCAGGTAGTTTCCAGTAACTACACAGAAGGGCAATTTTTTTCAATTTCCTATGTACAACAAAAACTGTTAATTACATTTCTACTGTGCTAAAGTAAGTCTCTTCATCTTGAAAAGGTTCTAAAGGACAGAATGCCAGGAAACTCTGCCAAGCACATTCCATGATTCAAAGCAGAATATGTAGACAAACTCTTCAGGTTATCACACTCCAACGGAATCTCAGGAGTGGGGATATACCTCCCCTACTAAGACACAAGAATCTGTTTGAGGATCAATATCACCAAGCACCAGGTCCTGAGGTAAATCTACCCCCTTAGACTTTAACCAGAATGTTTCAAAGAGTAATAGAAGAGAGACTGGTGACTGAAAACATTGTAAATTTACATTTATTTATGTTCTGCCCCCAGAAACCTATGTGCATATGTTACAGTGGTTTTCAGATCTCCAGTAAGGTGATGTTCAAATGCGTGGGCAAATAACCACCACAAACAATCTCAGGCTTCCAGAACTGTTGTGTTCTTTGAATTTTTCTTTTCTCTGGTCCTTATTTCCACCAAAGATCACACGTTCAGCCCTCCAGCATGTGAAGAAAAGAACTTTTTTTCTTCACTGTTTCACCTCTTTCTTGGAAGATTGGGGAGAAAAAGAAAAGTTAGATTTGATTAAACCTCTGAAAACTGTCTTTTCCTTTTAGCCCCTTTACTGCCTTTTCTGTGAGGAAATGAAGCTGGGTATGCCTTTCAGGACAAGCATTGTGAACAACTGTCCGGTTAAGAGCATGGCGTTAGTCTGTTCCTCATCTAGGATTTCTGTAAGTCATGCCTGAGCTCTGAGATTATCTCATTTTCTCTAGTCACCTCCTTTTAGTCTGGTAGTATTTTCAAATTCTGTTTAGAGAACATTTCCTGTAGCCTGGCCTGAGTCCCTCTTCCTGTGAGATGTAGATTTTTTTCTTCTTTGGTGTTCCACCTAGACCTTTCTCCCTTCATGGCAGCCCTTTAAGATGCATGTAGCTTTTAAGATTTATTTAAGTGAAGCCTGTAGGTCTGTTCTCAGCATCCTAATTCAGCTCTTTTTTCTGCTTTGGAAGCAGGCCTTCATTTTCAAAAGGCCTCCAAGCTCCTAATTAGGCATACAATGTAAGCACCCAGAATCTTAAAAAAGCATGCACACTTGAGTCCTGAGCTTCTGAAAATCTACCCGCCAGCCTCAAACTAGCAGCTACTAAGTCCTTAGGATTTTTTTTTTTTTTAAATCTAGCCCTTATTTTAGTAGCAAAATAGCAGTACCATTGGACAACAGATCTTTCAGGTATTTGTACAAGTGCACGCGTTAACTTTATGAAGTCTAGGTACAGTTTTATTCTACCTAAATCCTCCTTTATATCATTAGCTTTAAAGATGGAACTTAACACTCTCCGCCGAAGCAACAGAATTAAAGCTGTGTGCAATAATCACTCCTGCAATAAAATGAGTGTATGCTTGACAACAGACAAAATGCGGAGGCATTTGGAGAAAGAGACCAACAATTTGACATTAACTAAGAATGCAGAATATGTGAAAAGAGCAAGACATCTCCTTGAAGCAGAGATGGAACATAATAGTAAGAAAACTTCTATGAGAGAGGGATAATCAGAAGGCTATAAAAGAGGACTATATTGCCCTACAAGGTTTTAACCGCCTCAGAAGTATTCATTGTAACCTAAGAATCAAATGATATATTCTAACTGACTGATAAATCTTGGTTTGCTTTGACAAGGAAAATGTCACTGCAGCATCTGTTTCCTGAAAAAAATTGCTAAATTAATAAAGTTACCGAAAGACGCAGTATTATTTTTTACTAGCTAAATGAGGTATGCAGTGACACAGTTCCCACCTTTGGGTAACAGAGAAGGAAACCACTTTGAGCATACTAGTCCTGCCCATGAATGCATACTGCTTGGCTCCAAATGAGAACAAAAAGCAAATTCACATCTAAAAGCAATGTTTGTTGTGCACTGTATCACTATCAAAAATATATGCGGAGTGCTCCCTTGCAAAATAAGAAGGTTCACATACCTTACTGGCAAACCATTTATGGCATGGCAGGTCTACAGTGTAAGAAAAAATCCAAACTAGTAGTATTTTGAGGTGGATAGCTCTCACAAACAACTGCCTTTTGCAGTAATTATACATGAAAAAGTCAACTGCTATGGCTCCAGTGAGGTGTAACAAGAGGAGACTGGAGACTTGAATGGTTTACCTGAAGAAGCTAGATGAGATTTGGTTAGCGATGACTTGGTTCTGATCCTGAGGTATTGTGGAGACATAACAAATAGCCTGACTGACATCTGATAACACTGATGCATCTTGTTGCAGTACACCCCTACAGAGCTAATAGTACACTATTTCTTTATTAGATTGGATACCTGTGGAGAAGAAATTGTTGCCTGTCATGTTTATCAGTGACAGACAACCACCACTGTATGTGCTTGAAATTAACATATTAATGCAGGGCAGATTAATTAGTAATTTTGGGCTTCAGCTGCGAAAGGGATGTTGACCTCACTAAAGCCAGTTAGAATTTGCTGTTCTGCAGAGAGGTTAACACTATATGACTCTGACCAGGGAGACCTCACGCACTATGGGAAGCAGATCTCTGACATGCTCCTGGACTTGCCAGTGGTAAATCAAAACCAAAAAAAATCAGGTCAACTGTATTCTGTTTACTGGTCTCCCACCTACACAGGTTATACTAATCCATTTCCACTTTTTGTTCCCTGTCTATCAAACAAGAATAATTCATATCCACTGGTGAATAGTAAAGTTTAATTAACATTTATAAACTACTGCCTAATATTCATGTGGAGTTAAACAGAGAAAGAGCTAATATTGAAGAGAACTTACAATTCAAAACAAAGCTGAATGTAAAATGTAGAGCATATAGACACGAATCTCATTTTCCGCTTACGCATGGTACAATTTAAAGTATATTTTTAGCCTGCCAAACTCAAAGAAATATGAGTTTTTAAAATAGATATCTGTGAAATCAGCTGGCATGTTGTCCAAGAGAGAATACAGTGGCCCTCTCTTCTCTTCCATATCACTATTTCTCCATCTTTTGTTTCCGTACCCCTTTTTTTTTCCCTGTTTGTTTTGCCCACAGTCTGTATTGGTATATCTGCTTGACCAGCTCAGAAAGCTTTGTTCAAGTCCATCACATTCCAGAGGGCTGGGCCAGTATTTCTGGTGACCTCATGTGAGAAACATGCACAACGACTAACCAGCTTTCCCAGATTTTGAACATGAACATGTCAGGATAGATATAAAATACAAAATCAAAGGAACTAAAGGTGGGATGCAAGTTGCTAACTGTTGCTTAGCAACACCACACTGATGTCACACAAATCGTGACCTTAGCATCAGAGTCAAACCATTCACGCAGATATCTGCAAACAGATCATCTGATATGGCAGAAAACAAAACAAAACAAAACCCATTTTATGCCAGCTTGAACATGAACTGTAGATGCTCAAATGCCATTTACGGGCAAAGAGCACGTTTACCTACTGATAAGCTTAAGAATGCATATGGTAATTAAAGGAATAATCTTCTTAAATTAACACATTCTAACCTCGAAGGAAGAAACAGCGGCTATAAATCGTTAGGCCATGACTCAATCACATTTGCATGACAAATATTATAATTCTATTGAGAAGGTAAGTTGGACAAGGTAGAAATAAACTGTTTACCTCCTTATACATTGAGCCTACGTTTTTCTATTTCTCATGCAACATTTATTTCTCATATTCTATAATTTTATGCTTTAATTATATTTATGAACATATTAAGTTACAGAGTGCAAACATTTTTTTCTTTTCTTTCAAGAGAATTTCATAGCCTGTTTCCTTAGTTAAATAGCAACACTCACAAACCTTTGAGATATGAAATCCAAACTAAATTTCTTAGTAAAGCAAAAAAGCTTAAATATTTCATATAGAATGTTCTATATATATATGTTCTTTTTTTTTTAAAAAAAAAAAAAAAAAAAAAAAAACATTAAATCACATTAAATTTTGGGGAGTTTCCCTTTAACTGAAAAGAAGTTATTTCATTCATGTCACGGGTTGAGGTTCGCTGGCCACTAACAAATGACAGACACTCTCTATTAACCCCTCTCCCCTCCCAAAAGCGAAAAGGAGAGAGAACAAGGGAGAGAGACTTTACGGTTTGGAAAAGAAAACTGTCCTAGGTTACAGTGTAAGATGTGCCCAAAAAGTATGCTATTACCATCTTCAGGAGCTGTTGAGACCAGGTGGGGCGGTGCTCCCTGCCTCCTCCCTCTGGACTATCTCCTGTTAATGGCCGATCAGGGAATTGCCTCATGACTCACCATCCCATTGTGAGATGCTCTGCCCAGGGGGAAGGGCCAAGCATTCCATGTTAAATATAAACTGAGATCTCGAACACCCTAGCAGCCTTCTTCCACTGGATTCCCAGAGGAGTTTTTTCCCCCACTGGAGTTCCAGAGGACAAGAGCTACATACCTACCACTGGACCTTCGGAGGAAGACCAGACCCTTTTACAAGATCGCTGCTTCAATAGAACTACATCCACCACTTCAGGAGGGCTGCAGCCCACCATCTTATCGGACTGCTACTGCCATCCTAATAGGGTGTCATGTTGGATTTCTGACTCTGTCAGTGTAAACCAGTGGTGTTTTTTTTTTTCCTGCCTTGTGTTTTTTTTAATATATATATATATATATATATATTAGTAAAGAACTGTTAATCCTATTCCACATATCTTTGCCTGAAGGTCCCTTAATTTCAAAATTATAATAATTTGGAGGGAAGGGGGTTGCATTTTCCATTTCAAGGGAGGCTCCTGCCTTCCTCAGCAGACACCTGTCTTTCAAACCAAGACAAAAACTGAAACAGCTTTAATGAAACAAAAACAATAAAAGAAAATATAATAATAATGAAAAATATATAATATGTACAAATATACACAAAACCAATACCGAACCCAACTCCCCCCACCCTGATGATGATATGTCACCATCACGCTGCAGGGCTGGCACTGGGGCACTTGGCAGCAGACAGGGACAGGATGCAGGAGCTGGACTCAGGCACTGGATTCAGGGATGCACGGATCGGGATCGATGACAGAAGAACAGCCAGAGTCCTTCTCAGATGTCGGCCATCGAAGAAGAGAGAGAGACCCTAGTGATCTCTCAGCTTTATACTGAATATGACATCTATGGGATGGAATACTCTGTTGGTCAGGTTTGGGTCACCTGTCCGGTTTGCTCCTCCCTGAAGGTGCGACCTTTTACGTGCTTGTGACCCTTTTCACTTACGGCACCCCAAAATGGAGCACAAGATTCAGCAGTGACCTTGGTCACTACAAGAACAAGTATAAGCAAGGGCCTCTCTGCATACCATTCCTTGGTACGAACTATAAACATCAGGCCTTATCACTGGTAGAAGCAGTCACTGTCTGGAAAAACATGCTGCTGTTTCAGAAAATGCCATTAGTTAGAGGAGACTTAACTGAAAAGTTAAAGCAGAAAAACAGAATTAGTTCTGGTTTAGCCCAAACCAGGACAATTCAACGTCAGCTTCTTGTTTGATGTGTAAAAGAAAACAGAAAGCCAGATCTCATCCTTTATCGCAGATCTTTCAGCGTGGAAAGCACTGGATAAACTTGTAAAAAAATTCTCCTCAGGTACCCACCCAACAAGAGTGTTCTTCTCATTAGGCTAAAGCAATTCCAGCACGCTGCTGAACAGACCTTAATACAACAAGCTACAGAATATTCATGACTATAAAATGCTCTCCACACCTGGTTTTCTAAATCAAAACCCTAACTTTCTCCTCTATATCCCTTGGATGTATACCAAAATCTGAAAATCTGTCCTCTTCCCACTAACCTGCTCCCACTCGTGATAAAAATAAAAATTTAAAACCAAAAAAAAAGAGGTTCCTGGTCTTCTGAACTCTAAAACCTAAGTCAAAGACATTGGCCCAATGTAATCCTAAGCTTCAGTCTAGCCATCTGCAGCCAAAAACTCACAGAAAAAAAAAAAAAAAGGTCTGCCATCCTTCTTCTAACAAGTCCTAATGCTTATACAGATACTAGCATGGCAATAGCATATCCACTCAGGACTAAAAAATCCTGTATGCCTCTTACCCTTCAGAAGAGCCAAGCAAGGAGTATCAGAAAGTCCACTACTTGAGCTTGGTACTGTTCAAAAAGTCAACAAAAGCAGTTCCAGGGAGAAACCGAGAAAATTGGGAGTTTCTAACAAGAACAATAGTTTCAGTCTCTGCACTCAGCCTGGCATTGTTTCAAGTATACAGTGATTCCTCTGACGCTTGTGTTGATTTGAACACAGGTCCTCTATGACCAAGGTTTTTATGACCTGTGAACATAGAGCCCTTAGGATATCTTTAGGAGGAAGCAGGATGTTAATGCAAATTTCAGTCCAGTTCATTTCATTTAAAGGCTATTTCTTGCATTTTCTGGCTTCATATCTGAAAAAAATAATTAATTGATAGAATCATTGTTACTATTGATAGAATTATTTCATTTAGGCTGGAAAAGACCTTTAAGATCACCAAGTCCAAACATTAATGTAACACTGCCAAATCCACCACTAAACTGTGTCACTAAGCGCCTCATCTACACATCTTTTAAATACCTCCAGGGATGGTGACTCCACCACTTCCCTGCGCAGCCTGTTCCAGTGCTTGATAACCCTTACAGTGAAGAAATTTTTCCCTAATGTCCAACCTAAACCTTCCCGCCACAACTGGAGGCCGTTTCTTCTCATCCTATCACTTGATACTTGAGAGAAAAGTCCAACACCCACTTCGCTACAGCCTCCTTTCAGGTAGTTGCAGACAGTAATAAGGTCTCCCCTCAGCATCCTTTTCTCCAGACTAAACAACCCCAGTTCCTTCAGTTGCTTCTCATAAGACTTGTGCTCCAAACACTTCACCAGCTTTGTTGCCCTTCTCTGCTCCAGCACTTCAATGTCTTTCTTGTAGTGAGGGGCACAACACTGCACACAGCATTCAAGGTGCAGCCTCAGCAGTGCTGAGTACAAGGGCACAATCATTTCCCCACTCCTGCTGGCCCCACTGTTTCTGATACAGGCCAGGATGCTGTTGGCCTCCTTGGCCACCTGGGCACACTGCCAGCTCATGTTCAGCCAGCTGTAGACCAGCACTCCCTGGTCCTTTTCTGAGAGGCAGCTTTCCAGCCACTCACCCTCAAGCCTGTAGTGCTGCATGGGGTTGTTGTGACCCAAGTGCAGGACTTGGCCTTGTCAAACCTCGTACAATTGGCCTTGGTCCATTGATCCAGCCTGTCCAGATACCTCTGCTGAGCCTCTCTACCCTGAAGCAGATCAACGTCCCCACCCAACCTGGTGTCATCTGCAAACTTACTGAGGATGCAATCGATCTCCTCATCCAGATCATTGATAAAGATATTAACCAGAACTTGCCCCAACAATGAGTACTGGGGAACACCATTTGTGACTGGCCACTGACTGGATTTAACTCCATTCACCGCCACTCTTTGTGCCTGGCCATCCAGCCAAACAGTGTTTCACCCAGCAAAGAGTACACCCATCCAAGCCACAAGCAGCCAGTTTCTCCTGGAGAATGCTCTGGGAAACAATGTCACAGGCTTTACTAAAGTCCAGGTAGACAACATCCAAGTCTTTCCGTCATCCACCTTTCATAGAAGGAGACCAGGTTAGTCAGGCAGGACCTGCCTTTCATAAACCCATGCTGACTGGGCCTGTCACCTGGTTGTCCTGTAAGCACTGTGTGATAATACTCAGGATGATCTGCTCCATAACTTCCCCAGCACCAAGGTCAGACTGACAGGTCTGTAGTTCCCCACATCCTTCTGGCTGTTCTTGTAAATGGGCGTCACATTTGCTAACTTCCAGTCAACTGGGACCTCCCCTGCTAGCCAGGACTGCTAGTAAATGATAGAAAGCGGCTTGGTGAGAACTTCTGCCTGTTCCCTCAGTAACCTTGGGTGGATCCCATCCGGCCCCATGGACTTGTGCGTGTCTAGGTGGTATAGCAGGCCACTAACCATTTCCCCTTGGATTATTCTGTGTTTCCTGTCAGATGTGACTGAATGTCATTCTTGAATGATGTATCTATCTGAGTATAGTGTGTTAACTTGCAAATGTGAAACCTCAACCTTCTTATGCCACCTTAAATCACTGTGATAACACATTACTATCTTCAGCAATTTGACTAACTGCTGTCACAGAAGTATCTTTTGTATGAAAAGAGCTATGCAAACAGAAGACACGTAGGTATCACCATATGTCTCTCATTTGCATGTTTCACTTTAACCTATTGTAAAAGTCCCTGTTGAACAATTTATTCTGAGGCTTTTAGAAAAGAAAAATAAAACATCCTGATCTAATATGGGGGGGTTGTCCCCCAAAAATCTGAATCATGTTTTCAAAGAAAAAAGCCCACAACAGGCAATCAGACTGTACATAACCTGTTCACAAAGAAAAAAAAAAGAGTTGCCAATACCAAGTTCTACAGTGGCTAATTCAGTATCTGGTGGCTTTCAGAAACGTCAGGCTTCTGAAGTCAAGACCCTAATAGAAACAAATTTAAACTGAAACAAGGTTTAGCTTGGCCAGTGATGTGGAGCAAGCTTGAAATTTTAATCCAAGCATATCTTGGAGGCTTAAACACAGAAATAAGTAAAACAATATTATCATTTTAATAAGAATCTCAGGGTTGATTCTTAAGTCATGTTATTTAACACTTGGAGCTGGAAACTGTTAAGCTCTTTTTTATATACTATTCATATGAACATAAAGATTTATATATCACTGCTGTCTTGCTCAAAACATTACAGAAAGGAAACCTGAATGTGCCCTGAACAGCACCTTTCAAAGACCTAATACTTTTATGGTTGACTACTGTACTTTCAGACAATTCGCTCACACTAACAGTTCTGGCTCTTCATAAGTCTCAGGAAAATGAAGTTTGCTGACAGCATAATTCTTGGGCTTGGCTTGCTACTGGTGACTTCTCCTCCTTTCTGACTCCACTGCTATCTGAGTTGCCTGCTTCATTGCTGATTTACTGCTCTCTGTGCTGTGGCTCTGTCATATTGATCGATCTCTGTTACCTTCTATGTCACCCTGTGCTTATTGTCATGGAGACCTGATCTTAGCACTGAAGGTCTGGCATACGTTCTTATAACTTCATGAGTTCTCTGATGCTCTGATTGTTTTTCCTTCCCTACCTTTCCCTATTCATTACATTTTCTTGCAGCCTTAGGTTCTGCCTTACTGCTTTTACTATCACACCACTGGAAAGTTTTCTGCTCTTACAAGTATCAATTGCATACTGAAACAGGTAGAAGCCAGTGTCAGTGAGGAATTTATCCAAAAGTACTATTGGCATTACCCACAGTGCTGCTGCAAGACTGAAAATATGGGCAGCCTCTCTCCTTGCCAGTCAACTTCTAAATAATGTAAGAACAAACTCTGGAGGATTGTACAGTCTCTGACTGAATTTAAAATAGATTGCTGTGATAAGTACTGGAGGCAGTAATGGGACTTTAAATCATCAAACCACCAAAGCTATCTAAAAATAACCAACTGCAGCTTGCAGCCACTTGATTTCAATTTCTAGTTTAAATAATTGAGGGTTCCAATTATTTCCAGGTTGGATGTTTGATTTTCTGCTTTTTACACTATTGTAGCTCTTGTGACATTTTATACCAGAAGAAAGGAACACTACCCATCTCTCATTTATCTAAAGGACTAGTAAAATAATTGCTTCAGATGTTTAAAACTGCAAAAGTCATGGCTTGTTCTGCTGTAGCGGTCAGAGATTTTGGGAAAGGGGGCAGGGAAGAGGGATTCTTACATTCTTTGTTAATTGCCTTTTTTTTTTCTACAACAGTGCAATGCCTCAACTTTGCAGCGGGAAGTGCTGGGCTTTGAAAACATGACGTTATAGATTTTTGAGTTCTGCTTAAAAAGCTCCAGCAGTTTAAAGGGAAGATAAGCAGTGGTCAAATGCTTGCCTGTGACTCAGAACATATAGGTTGCTGTCCCATACAGCTCTTCTGAGCGCTAAGACACATCTACATTAACAAGTCATAGAAGCAACTGGTTTAGCAATGAATAATGCATAAGCATGCACATGAATAAAACTAACATTGTCAGTTTATAGACTGTGTCCCTAGCACAGTAAACCACCATCAACTAATCCTATTGAGAAAAAAAATCTTACCTCATATACAGAAGTTCCACAATTTGTAAATCAGTTTGTCCACTACTTGCTTAAGAGAGCAAGAAAATCTTAAATGAGCTTCTCTCTACAGGTCCAGCAAGGTGCTCTTTTCATTTTCTCCAGAACTACGGTGTTTGTTGTAAGAAAGGAGATGCCACACAGACATCACAGAATGCCAGCAAAGAATTTGGATGCAACAGATGGAACATGATGCATTCCAAAGGCTTTGCATGTTCTATATTGCAAATAATGCATCCTATAGGTACTGCTTTTTATTCTTTTTAGCAACAGGGTCTGGTTTCCTGCATCACTTTGCTGATTCCTGACAGTGATGTTTTCCATGCTAGAATATCTCTTGTCTGTCATAATCAGAGAGTAGAACTTGCTCATCTTGGTTGCCTGCCCTTGAACAGGAATGGCAGCCACAGCCTTACCAGGAATTCAACTGAAGAAATTAACATCTCTCTTGTCAATACTCCGACAGCTACTGATAAGCTGTCTTGTTCCCCTTGTTCTCCGCAGCACAGCTCTTAATTTTGGTTTATTTTTTACTGTATTACTTTACGAGGGCATGTAGCGACAGGACAAGGGGTAATGGTTTTAAATTAAATGAGGGTAGATTTAGATTAGATATTAAGAAGAAGTTCTTTACTGTGAGGGTGCTGAGGCACTGGAACAGGTTGCCCAGAGAAGCTGTGGCTGTTCCCTCCCTGGAGATGTTCAAGGCCACATTGGATGGGGCTTGGAGCAACCTGGTCTAGTGGGAGGCATCCCTGGCCCATGGCAGGGGCAGTCGGAACTAGGTGATCTTTAAGGTCCCTTCCAAACCCAACCCAAACCATTCTGTTATTCTATGATTCTAAGAACAAAAAAGAATTTCTTTCTGAGCTTTCAGTTGTGCTTTTGGCATCATGCTGGCACACTTGTATTTTGTCTCTCCAAATATTAGGCAATTATAATAGAGATTAGAGTTGAAACTTCATACAAAGGAAAGCATCTTCCTTATTCTTTGCAACTGGCTTCTCGTGTCAATATTTAGATCATTAGGGACCTCCTTCTGTCCTATTCAGGAATCAGGCAATTAAAAACTGCCTTAACCGGCAAAAAAGGAATTATATGCAGTGGAATACATCAGTTGGAGAAAAATCACTGAGATGGCCTCTCTCCCATGAAGGAAACTGGTTCAAGAACACAGCACTATTTCATATGGTTCACATGGAGAGGTCCTATTTGACTGGAAGCTGGGAAATGCTGTCCCAGTTTTCAAGAAGGGTAGAAGGAAGACCCTGGTAGTTACAGGCCTGTCAGTCTCACTTCAATGCCTGGTAAAATTATGGAGAGGGTTATTCAGGGAGTTACTGAAAAGCACCTGAGAGACAATACAGTAATTGGTCATAGCCAGCACAGGTTCACGAGGTGGAAAATCCTGCTTAACCAACTTAATTTCCTTTTATTACGTCACCCATCTAGTTTACAAAGCGAAGACAGTAGATGTGGTTTTTTTGATTTTACCAAAGCTTTTGATAGTGTCTCTCACAGTATCCTTCTGGACAAAATGTCCAGCATACATCTAGAAAAGCCAGTAATATGTTGGGTGAGCAATTGCCTTGTGGGTCAGGCTCAGAGGGTTGTAGTAAATGGGGTTACACCAGGCTCGTGGTCAGTCACCAGTGTAGTTCCCCAGGGCTCAATTTTAGGGCCAGTGATCTTTAATGTTTTTATAAATGATCTGGATGCAGGAATCTAATATACATTAAGTCTGCCAGAGATACTAAAATAGGAGGAGCTGTGGTATCCCTCAAGGGTAAAGAGGCCTTACAGAGAGAACTGGATAGACTAGATAGCTGGGCAATCACTGACAGTATGAAATTTAACAAGAGCAAATGCTGGATTCTCCACCAGCGACAGGGTTAATCCTGGTTATACATACAAATAGGGGGACAAGAGGCTGGAGAGCAGCCCTGAAGAAAGAGATCTGGGCGGTTTGGGTTGATGGCAAGTTGAATAGGAGCAAAGGGTGTGCCCTAGCAGCCAAAAGAGCCAACCATGTCCTGGGGTGCATCAAGTACAGCATCGCTAGCCAGTCAAGGTGGGTGATTATCCCACTCTACACTGCACTGGTGCAGCCCCACCTCGAGTGCTGTGTGCAGACTAACTTAAGTAACGCTTCTTGGTAGGATATGGAGCCTTCCTGTCACCCTAGGATTTTCACGCTCAGAAAAGAAGATCAAGTAGTTGAAGACGTTGCCTAGAATCTTAACAGGTTTAGACTGATCACGGTTGTGCTGGTGACTCTCCTCCTTGCTCCTCCTGGTTTTCAAAGTAGCTAGATTGAGACAGCCACTTGCTTACTCTGTATTTGATAAAGAAGCTGATATAAGTCCCAGCTAAAATGCTGCAACCCTTTTCTACAGACCTTTAACTCAGCTCTTTAGATGCTTTTCCACACTTCAGGAATTCTGCAACAACTTCTACCTCTTCCAATTAAGACTGTACCAAAGCCATCAATTCTCTATTTTTTTCTGAAATACAGCAGAGCATATCTGTTGCAACACTGAAGTCAGGACATTTCCCTACAGTAGTATATCCATCATCATCCTATACCTTCCCAATTTATTATCATCATTTCACCAACTCTGCTCTCTCCTTTGCGTGCATAACTCATACTAATGTAACATGTCACATTGCACAGCCGTGGATTTGTACACTTAGTATCTGCACAAATAAGAAATGTACCAAAAAGGCACTGAATCAGGACACAGCTGCAGGGCCAACATAGATGTGTTTCAAATCCACCACTGTTTTAGAGATTGAAGGAACATCAAGGAGATAGCTCACATTAACAACAAGAGACAAGCCATTTTCTAGCGGCTCCTTAAGCCATCCGTCATTGGGCTGTTGTGTCATAACTAAAACAAAACTGATCCTACCAAGATTTTGAGCCCTCTGAATTACTATAATCTTAATATGTGCAAATATTGTGCTGGGGCTGAGATTTTTCTTTTTTAAAGGTGAGGGTGAATGAACACAACCCCAGAGCATATATGTAATAGGAGACCTCCAAGTACAGGCAAATGTGACTTTGCCTTCAGCTGCACCTGCCTTTACGTATTCTAAAAATACCTCGATTTGATGAGTCATTCCCAAAAGCTTTGCCCCAAGAGAAAACAGTCTTCCAAGAACTTCAAATTCTGACATGAACTCATGGCAATTACAACTTCAGGAACTCTCCTTCTGGGAGTACTGGTGAGAGGATGACATTTGCATTAGCTCTGGCCCATAAGGAATAGCAAGACAGGAATGCTAAGGATCTTACTTCTTTCTCTAGACTAGCAAGCATGTTGCTCCAGCAAGCAAAAAGACTGAAATATTTGTCATTTTCGTCCTGGTCTTCTCCCTCACTCCACCTTTTAAAAATTGAAGTCATTATTTTTGCAATGCTTACATCTATGTAAACATCTTTGCTAATTACTTAAGTTATTAGTGTCTAAACAGAGCCCCTTAGCTCTACAAAGGATAGCCATGCTGTGTCAGACACTGAGATAATGCACTTCATAAGAGGCTGATTAATAGAGAAGATATACTTGGGTTTTGAGACTGGTAAATCACAGACTGGTTGTTTAGTTCATTGCCTCATTCAAGATACCACAAGACATTCAAACAATTAGAAGATATGACATAGATGTGCTGAACAATGTCTACTTTTGTAGTGTTTGAAAGTTAACAATGCTCCACCAAAGAAAACAATAGTGATTTCTGTGTGAGACTGGGCCTAGTGCAGAGTCTGCTGGAACAGATTCACTTCAGAATCAAATGTTCACTGCTCAGATGGACTGAAATGGGTATGTGTTGTCCAAAGGAAATTTCAGACTCTGCAAATACAAAACATATAAAATGAACATGTACAGTATAACAAGCTTCTTCCAAGCAACCGAAGCATGGATCTCCATCACAAAAAGAGAGAAAGAAACAAGCAAAAAAGCATATTATCCAGATGAAGATTTAATATAGTATGCAAGAACAAGAACTCTGACTTTATTCATTGCTATTAATTGGAGACGAAAATGAAGAAGTGTGTCTGAAGGATAAAATTAGTCACAAGGATAATCCTTCCTGAAAGTCTTCTTCATGGTCATTTTCTGGGTCATATTTCCTGCTCCTCTACAGCAACTCTTCCCCAACAGGACCATTTTTTGGGGAGGGATATGAGATTTTAAAAATCTGTGTTTGACTTACAGAAGATAAAAAGTAGTTATGCATCCTTGAAAGTATGACACTCATTTGGATACAGGGGGGTTATTTTCAGGTCTACATTCATAACAGCAGCATAAGCACCCTGTGTTCAAAAGCAGTCTCTGTCTCAACCCTGAGGGGCTCAAGTGCTTACATGGAAAAAGGCCAAGTAGTGATTTTTTGCCTGCATTTGTGAAAGAGATTGTGGTTTCGACCCATTTAAAAATGTGCGCTGTTAAAAACAGTCTCCAGAAACAGTATGCACAGTTGTTCCCAGTGGAACGCTAAACAGATATGGGTCAGAGAAAATTACTCTGTGGGGGAATCATCTCCCAGTCAAGGAAGTCACCCTGAGAGATAAGGACTCAGCTGCGCTGGCAGAGCTACTTAATAGTATTTGTGCATTTACTTGTGATGAGTGATGTAACCTACTGTGGTGCAGTTAAAGAGAAATGAACAGGCTGGAGAAATATTACACTTGAAAAAACTCTGGTTTTACAGATGGAAGCTGTGTAGTAATTGACCATCAAGTCTTCACAAATGAAAAGAGCAAAGTGAAAACCACAGAAAAGTTCCTCCAGTACTTTCTTCAGTGCAAATAATAGGGCGTTGATTTTCAAAGGTGTTTGGCTGTTCTTTTGTTTTCGAGGGAGGAGTTCACCCTAGCAAAGGCAGTGAAAGAAACTGTAGGTGCATTGAGGAAGCGCTCAAGCCCAGACGCTGCTGCTGTCTGTTATTACGAGACATTTTGGATCTGCAGCTGGAAGCAGCATTGAGTGATAATGAAGGCAGTGATGGTGGAGACTGGAGAGAAGGTCAGAGCAGACTCCGAGGCAGGACTACGTCCTGGGTACCAAAACAAATTGGCAAGGCAATGTTGGGTACAAGCTCTTTAGGAATCTGTGCCCCTTCAGCAAAGGTGTCTGAGTGTGAGCTAAGGCCTCTGGAAAATAAGGTCCTTTTAAACTTGGGGCCCAACTTCCATGGAGCAGGAACTTCTTGTTCCAGTGTTGTATACGAGCTGGTGGATACTTCACAGCAAATGTAAAATACCCATGAATTTCAGGTACGGCTGACAAATCAGTCCCCAAATACTTACACACTGTCCTACAGGGACTTGGAACACTTCAAAATTATTGTTGGACTAACATTCACCCTTCCGCCTGTTTTTATGTTTGCATGCCCCAGTTTTATTTGCATCAGTAGTCCCCAAAGGATCACACTGTACACAGTGAATAGACTACAGGAACCTTATTTTTCTGAAGCACGCCAGGCAAACGTCATCCAAAAAGGTGATGTTTCATAATTATTATTTAATTGCTGTAATGGGTCTGCGTGGCAAGGTTTTGGTAGTGGAGGGGTTAAAGGGGTGGCTTCTGTATGAAGTTGCTAGAAGTTTCCCCTACCTCGGATATAGTCAATGCCAGTCGGCTTTAAGACTGACCAGCCTCTGGCCAAGGCCGAGCCAATCAGCGACAGCGTTTTTCGCCTCTGTGATAACGTATTTAAGAGAGTGAAAAAGTTGTTGCGCAGCAGTAATTGCAGTGAGTGAGAGGAGTGAGAATATGTGAGAGAAACATCCTGCAGACACCAAGGTCAGTGAAGAAGGAGGGAGAGGAGACGCTCCAGGCACCGGAGCAGCGATTCCCCTGCAACCTGTGGTGAAGACCATGGTGAAACAGGCTGTCTCCCTGCAGCCCATGGGCGGTGGAGCAGATGACTGCCTACACCCCGTAGAGGGCCCCCACGCCGGAGTAGGTGGATACCTGAAGGAAGCTGTGAACCCATGGGAAGCCTGCACCAGAGCAGACTCCTGGCAGGACCTGTGGCCCGTGGAGAGAGAGAAGCCCACGCTAGAGCAGATTTGCTGCTAGAGACCCTGTGAGGGGGGCTCACGCTGGAGCAGTCGGTTCCTGAAGGACTGCACCCCATGAAGGAGACCCACGCTGGAGCAGTTCATGAAGAACAGAACCCGTGGGAAGACTCATGCTGGAGAAGTCATGGAGGACTTTCTCCCATGAGGGGAACCCCACATTGGAGCAGGGGAAGTGTGTGAGGAATCCTCCCCCTGAGGAGGAAGAAGCGGCAGAAAACAACAATGTGATGAACTGACCCTAACCCCATTCCCTGTTTCCCCCCCTGTGCCGCTGGGGGGGGAGCAGGGAGGAAAATTGGGATCAAAGTTAAGCCCGGGAAAAGGAGGGAGGGGTGGGGGGAAGGTGTTTTAAGATTTGGTTTTATTTCTCATTACTCCTCTCTGAGTTAATTGGCAACAAATTACATTTTTCCTTTAATGGAGTCTGTTTTGCCCTTGACGGTAAATGCTGAGTGATCTCCCTGTCCTTATCTCAACCTCACAAGCCTCTTGTTATTTTTTTTTTCCTCTCCTCTCCCCTGTCCAGTTAAGGAGGGGGAGTGATAGAGTGGCTTTGGTGGGCACCTGGCATTTTGGCCAAGGTCAACCCACCACAATTGCTACTTTCAGTTCTAGTGCCCTCCAGACTGTGAAAGCAATGCTTAGCCAACCAGGCAGCAGGCAACTTCTCTAGCCAATTACTCTTCACCAATAGACTTGATTACCAAATAGAGACCACCAGATGCTCTTTGTGAAGCATTCATCCCCGTAGAAAAAGAGCAAGCCCATCACAGCTGAAACAGAGACAAAATTCAATCAAGTTATTTGCTGCTGGTGGGTTCTACAATAATCTGGTCAAATCCAGTACCCAGCTCTGCCTTTGAAATAAGGACTCCAGTAACTGCCATAGATCCATGAAGTCAAGCATGAGGAAGGAAGAGGAAAAAGAAATGCCAATGCCTTTCCCCCACACCCCTGCAAAGGCACAAAATTAATCCCTGGTGAAGCCACAGTCTGCCAAAAGAGTACACTCGCCCTGAGGCTGCCTGTGATTAATAGTTATGTAGTTTATACGAAGTGGAATAGCGTTAACAAGAGAGAATACTGTTGGCTAAGGCACTTCCTTGGAAGGTTAAGAGATGCTGGTTGACATGCCCTCAGACAGCAGTAGGAGCTGAAGCCAGGTCTCCCACATTATGGAAAAAAGGAGCCAAGTATTAGATTTATACAAAAATAAGGGCAAAAAATTAGAAATGGAGAGCTACTTCTCAGTTTTGTAAATTATACTGAAATCTACCTTGTTCATTTCCTTTCTGTGTTCCTCCTTAGATTTAAACTGAAATATTCATTTCAGTATTTCAGTTTTGGGGGATCAATTCCCCCCCACCTCAGTATTTTCAATTCATCCCTGAACTGGGAAAAAAAAAAAAAAAAAAACAACAATTTTTCACACACTATGCTTATAGCTGAAGGTCAACGCTGCTGGCGAGTTGGAATTGCACTCAGCCCAGAGGATGAAACACCAAAGCATTCCTGGATCACACATTACCTCATAAAAGTGTTAATTTTGAAGGCAGGAATCACCCCATGGAGATGGAATATACTAACAATAGGTCTACATCCCTTTGTCTTTGAGAAAACTTGTAAAGCGACTTTTGTTAACAAAACCAAGGTGCATTGAAGCGACACCGGGCCCACCTGCTAAGGGATGGGAGCAGTGGCAGCGGTGTGCTCGGAGGCTGGCTCTGTCCCCACAGCCACCCGGTGGAGGAGGCAGAGGCCAGCGAGGAGTGGAGTGGCCCCCGGCCTCGGCTCTTCTCCCGGCCACCAGGACAGCCCGGCGCGGCCGGCGCAGCGGTTCACCGGCTGCCCACTTCACAGGGACCAAGAACCGCCGTCAGTCACTCACGGTAACTGCTGCCACCTGCGTTTGTGTTTTCTACCCCGTCTGCTGGGCGAGGGTCCCCGTCTTTCTTTCAGTGAATAAGAGAGAATTAAGTGCTTTTTTTGAACATCAGAGATGTTTTACCACAAGGTTGAGTAGCAACTGCATTAACCCTAAGGATAACACTCCTCCATTGCAGGGCATATGGGGAAAGCGACTAAAAGGTTGAGGACTAAAGTACACTTCACCCTCACATTGATTGAGATGCGTAAGACAGTAGCAAAGAAGAGTAACCTGCAGACACATTAGTGTCAGGTCTTTGAAGACACTCATTAATATGCAAGGAAAATAGACATTTCTTAATATATCTTAAGTATTTCTTAACATATCTTAAGTTCTGGTGTATTTCTGTACAAAAGGAAGCAAGGTAACATTCACTTCTTTGCCGGATGCTAGCATTGGGTTATCAGTTAGGTCACACATGGTGTAACAAATGATGACCCTATAAGAATCCAAGTAACCAGAGCAATAGCATTTACACCAGTATTCACACCCAGGTGATAGGGCTAAGATTTAAACCTAAGTAAAAGCATGCTTCTTGCTGGGTTTTTGCATTAAAGGAGCTATCTTGTCAGCTATTTTGACATACGAAATATTTCTTCTTTCTCTTGCCCTGATAATAGGGCTAGGATTTTCTTATATTTACCGTGTTAAGCCAGGTTGTTTTAAACTATGTAGTTTAGTCTTTTAGAACTGTTTGATCTTACACCCTCTGTCTGTAGTTTACATTGTTTGCTAGAGAATAATATTTTTACCAGTTAAGATATAGGGAATTTAATCACATTGTTTGTGTCAAGGAAGAACAGTTTGTGTGACCTTTGGTGTCTGGAAGATACAGACATACTGACATATGTAAATAACAGGAACTTGGAATAACACCCAAGTAAAGCACGAGACCAGGGGACACAAAAAAATGTTCAAAGGACAATTGAGCATGCACACAGGTTGGGGTTAAAGAAAGGACAACGTGAGGAAGACTACGGAACACGACCAATGAACAGAGGGAGAGGAGACCCCTACCGTAATTTAACTGCGCATGTTTCAAAATCATTAGCATATAGTAATGAGTTCTAGAAAAGTACTGAGTATTATAATTAGTTCTGAGAAACATAATGAATATACACGAGTTAAACTGTACTTAAGCTACTTTGTGAGACCATTCTGGTGCAGCACTCATGGTGGAGCAATCCCCAGTGCTGCCCAGCACTGCAATAAAGAATGCCTGCTTAGTAACACTCTGTTGTTATTGAGTTTACATCTCAGAATCCTTACCCAGCTGCACCTAGCCTCCCACCTTGGTGAGGAGTGCTAGAAAGCAAGGGGGTTTGGAAGCTCTGAATTTTATTTCACAAGACCATACAAAATGGCAGTCAGACCATCAGTATGACCTCTCCATATGCATGTAGTCCTAAGATATTGCTTGTATTGCTAACCTTTTGCTATCCAACAAATATAAAGTCTCCAGATTAGGCCTTATTTTCCAACTATTAACTTTCTTAAAACTAATTTAAAATAATTCTTATTTTTCAGTAACAATATGTTTCTTTAAAAATAGGCACTTATTCTTAGACATTAGTTTAATTCCCTAGCAGTGTCACACCACAACTCCCACTAGACAGGGCTGCAAACTGATGTCTCTTTATTCCATTTTATTAAATAAACCCAGTAATTTGGAAGATGTATTTCATGTCGCTTCATGTATGCTTCCGAACTTTAGAGGTACTTCTGCACCTGCTAAGAGGTATCTCTCAGCCTGACTGACAAAGGAGTAATTTTGTGGATAAATTAGTGAAAAGTTCCAAAAACATCTCAAATGACCCCACCACAGCCAAATTTAACAGCTGAAACTTTCCATGAAAACATTCCTTCAATTCTTTGGTACAGAAGGTCACATTTTGTTCTCAGTTACCATTACTAACTTGCAGAAGAGGCATCTGAGGTAATATAACTCAAGATTACATCATATATAACAATGATATAGGTGTAAGAAATTCCTGTTTCTTCCACCTTTTCATACCTTCCCCTCACGTACTTTGCAGCCAAACAAAATTTCAGGAATCTGGAAGGAAAGATGAGAGACTTACCTCTTCAGACTGAAACACCCAGATATGATTCAATTGCAGTTCAAATTTTCATTTCCTTGGGGAAATGATTAGCCAGGTGAGTTAACCAATCTTTAAAAGCAAAGCAAATAAAAAACCCACACCACAAAACAAAATCAAAAACCCAAAATAGAAAACCTGGTCAGGTAACCCAGTTATTTGCTTTTTAATGGCAATCATGTCCCCCATAACACATCTTACAAACAGCTATGTCAACAGCACTGTGACCAGCATAGAGGGACAGCAACCAAAGAAAAAGTCTCCTAATACAGACTTTGCTGCCAAGCACTGCATTGCATGGAACCACAGCTTGGAACAGTCAGACACAACACAATTAGTTAAGTAGCACTGACACCTCTCTTTTCCACTAAAATAGATGCCCCCAGAAGTTCATTCAACATGTGGTTTATGTTGCACAGAACACTTATCACATAAAGGCACCCTTCAGCATACACCCTTTTGCAATATCTCATTATTCATCCTATCAGCCAGCCATCAGTGATTTTAATCAAAGGTTGCAGAATTCCCAAGATATTATCCACTTCCTTTCCAAGTGGGCCTATAAACATGACTATACTGCCAGCAGAAAGACAGGAAAATCTCCTTTCAGCATGAGATGAAGGAAGGAAATGAACTCACTACTACTCTTGGCAATGACAGTGTCATTGTTTGAAATGCCAAGCCAGTATTAGCCACATCACTCTGCCCAGCCATAACTTGCAGGCCAAGTTTTCCTCCCATGTGAGGTGGAATTTTACTGGTTTCACTGAAAGTGACAATAAAAGCAGCATAAAGCAAACTTTCCTTAAGATAGGCAAGAGCCTTGCTGTTCAGAAACAGATTTAAACATCTCTACCATGTTTAAGTATAAAGATGCCAGTTCTCGGGTAATGTATTCTATCAGACCCCCACTAAGTCCATAAAGTTATGAACCTTCATCCAAAATAATGACCTACCCTGAACACTTCCAAGGTCAATCCCTCCTAAAAAAAAGGTCAGTATGAGCCAGGAGCTGCTGATGGAATCCAGTTTTGGTTCAACATCAAATCTAAAGCAAAACAGAGCAGTTTCAGAAAGAGGATCAGTTCATTAAGTTTTAATGCAAAACTGTTGGAGTATAATTTCCTGCTGCTTTATTCATCTAGTAAAGTTCAATAATTGAAAATGTTGTGAGTCCAATTTATCTTAATAATGTTGTTGTGATATGGGCATAAATGACCCTCTTTAAAAAGTAATCAACCAAGCAAAATTAAAATCCTTCCCCTAAAACAGGAAGGTATGTCAGATATTTTAACATATTGGTTTGCAACACAGAGCATTATTGCCAAGAGAAACATTCCCAAACATCTTCTGTTAAAGAGACATTATCTAATTTATTCTACGAAAGACACACACAGTTTAGGACCTGCCTGACCTCCAGTGTAGCAGAGACTATATACACCAACCAGTTACATCCACATAGAACCCAACAATTTGCATACCTGATATCTAATTTATGTTTATCTGGATTCAGTGTCTATCCATTGACTTACACATTTCTTTGGTAGAGAGTCTTAATATTATCTCCTTGACATCATTGTAAATTCCTTGCTGTACAGCATTTCATACCAGAGTAAATTACAGGTTCAGCACTGAAATCCAGAGTTTTGGGGTGTTTTATTCTACATGCATGCTTCAAGTTAATGGACGCCAAATGAACTTATCTGTTTCAACAGGCAAAGCTGAGTTTGTAAGGTAAAGTACACAGATTTTAGCAGGGTCAGGACCACGGAATTCTTTAGTGGTAGAAGCAAAACACACATTTTCCATGATCTTGCAAGAAATGTAAATATTTCTATTTTTTGCACCTTGCTGAATAATTGCTCTCTTATTTTTTAAAAAAGTGAGTGAGAGAGAATGTGCATGAGGAAAGATGTGGACATTTGGATATTATAATCAAGCTACCACAGAGAAAAAAAAAATTATCTGAAAGAGCATATCTCCTCCAGGCAATTTTGGAAGTTGAAAGACTATTTGTGATGTCAGTTCTTGAAAAGCCAAAGCCTTTCAGTTCAGCATTAATCAGCATATATTTTAATCAAGAAGAAATAAGTGACCAAGAAATAAATCTGAAAATTAAGCAATAGTAGTGTATTTAGAAGTAAAATTATTTCATTAAATTAATTTGTGTTGTGTGTCTTCCAGCATGAACACATGGGTTTTAGAGGGTTTTTGGTAAATAAAGCAAAGGCTTTATTCCAGGTAAAGCAGCTTGGTAAATACAGGCTGTATATTTTTACAATTCTTACGATAATTAAAAAGTAATAATGCTTATTAATTTTAATTAATGTGTATAATTAATGTGTATAACCTTCATTATTCTCAAGTTCAGGGTGAAATTAAACTGAAAGGTAGATGACAATCAGAGTGACTATACACCATTTTCAGACTACCCTGTGGACTCACCACGGTAATGCACGGGGATGGTTTAGCATCTTTGGATAGGAACAGTCAGTTTCATTGAAAGAAAGCATACATTTGACATTGCACTGTCCCTCAGGTAAAGCTAGTTTTGTACTGTACACTCAAACTCAGGGCAGAAGTCATAGCAGAAATGATGCAGAACAAGCCAATGTAAGCATTTCATCTGTTCATAACAACAGCTCCTTACACTGGAGCCAAAAGATGACATTGTCCTTAGCCATCCTGTTTTAGGGAAACTTGCAAAAATTACTTCATTCCAGGGTCAGGACTCTAGACAGCATTTGAATCATGCCAAAAGGTATTGTTCAAAAGTTGCAGTCAACACAGGCTACTATCCATAGGGAGAGCTGACAAGTTTACACACAGACTCGCTGTGCTGCAAAGCTAACTTCCGCTGCCTCCAAGCAATGACTATTAATGAATAGTGGCTCTCAACACCAAGACACCATGACTACAGTCCTAGCGACTGAAGAGCTATTGCGATGGGTGAAATTAGAGTTTGCAATGGATTATTCAATGAGATTTGAACTACGGCTTGACCGCAGTATAAAGCAGCAGAGGAGAGAAAAAAAAAAAGGAGAAGAGAAAAAAAAAAAAAGAGGAGAGAAAAAAAAAAAAGAGGAGAGAAAAAAAAAAAAAGGGGAGAGAAAAGAAGTCCATTTAGCCACCTCTCAAAGTGTTCCTTTTTAAAATACTGAATGTGAAGGAAAACAATTACAAAAAAATACAGTGAAATAGGTAGGAAAAGAAGAGCACCACCATATGCTGCTATATACTGCAGACCATTTGGAATTTGTTCGATACTGTCCATTGTAAGAAAAAAAGGAAAAGGAAATAAAAGAATGCAAGATTTTAGGGATAAGGAAGAAGTGAGATACAGAATTCCAAGTAGCAGAAAGAACATATATGACAGAAAGTAAGGGAGGGGGAAGCACTTAGCTTCTCTGTTATATTCTTCAGGTGTTCAATCAGTCCACAACACAGCCAAATATCATTCCTTTTGTTTATAAATGGGAAAACCGAGACAAGCATTACAACAGAGATAAAAATAGAAAGCAGCTCTCCTACAGCCCATTTTCATTGTTACTTACAATATAAAACTCACGTAAACATTATGGACATTGCTTCTCAGTAGAATTAGCCGCACAGCCTGCGCATATATACATTCTTGTGTATTCCCCCAATTTCACAGTTGTCTGGTAACAGTTACAGATTCCTATTAAGACCTAACATGTCCAAATATTAAAAATATATGCATATGTTGGAATTAACTCCTCTATATGTGTTTATGAGTTCTTTCAAGAATTTAGAGGTTTGCTGGGACTCACAGATGACTTCACTTTAACTCTTCCAGTCCTGAAACAACTTTATAGACTTTTATATATTGCCTCATGAATTCTCTTCACACCATTTCTAATAATTATGATAGATGGAAGTACCTCATACACACTAATCCATTTACACTCCTGTTCAAATGCTCTTCAATGATTGCAGTTGTCCTAGGTTACAGTGTAAAATGTGCCAAAAGGAAAAAAAAAAGTATTCTATTACCATCTTCAGGAGCTGTTGAGACCAGGTGGGGCGGTGCTCCCTGCCTCCTCCCTCTGGACTATCTTCTGTTAATGGGCACAACAATGCCTTATCGCCTGACCCATAGATAACTCGCTCCTGGACTATCTCCTGTTAATGGCCCATCAAGGAACTGCCTCACGACTCCCCATCCCATTGTGAGATGCTCTGCCCGGGGGAAGGAGCCAAGCAGTCCATGCCAAATAAAAACAGAGATTTCGAACACCCTAGCAGCCTTCTTCCACTGGATTCCCAGAGGAGTTTTTCCCCCCACTGGAGTTCCAGAGGACAAGAGCTACCTACCTACCACTGGACCTTCGGAGGAAGACCAGACTCTTTTACTTGATCGCTGCTTCAACAGAACTACATCCATCGCTTCAGGAGGACTGCAGCCATCATCTTATCGATCTGCTACTGCCACCCTAACAGGGTGTCAGGTTGTATTTCTGACTCTGTCAGTGTAAACCAGTGGGTTGTTTGTTTTTCCCTGCCTTGTGTTATATATATATATATAAAAGTAAAGAATTGTTATTCCTATTCCCCATATCTTTGTCTGAAGGCCCGTTAATTTCAAAATTATAATAATTTGGAGGGAAGGGGGTTGCACTTTCCATTTCAAGGGAGGCTCCTGCCTTCCTCAGCAGACACCTGTCTTTCAAACCAAGACAGCAGTATACATGTCAACTGCTCCATATCCCATGCCTTGGAGGACTAACCATCCTCTGAAGTACTAGAACCAACCAGAACTACCCTCATATCATCTTTATGATTACCTTTGTCTAGCTCACCTAAGCTGTATCATCTATATGCTGCTTCTTTCCATTAGATATAACACACATACATATTTATTTTCAGATGTTATTAGATCTTTACTAGAGTTACTTGGTTGCTATCAGGTGAAGTTAAATATCTCAGTTTTGAAAGTTACCTCCCTTAAAAATTCATTTGTCTGCTCAAAACTATATACTAAATTTAGAAGACTACTACTAACCCATAATTCTGAATCCTATTTGCAATTATTTCATAGGCTAGAATCACTACAGAAGACAAAAATACTATGCTCCATTTTAATATGCATAACATGAGGGGACGCATGACAATTGTTGATTTGATATACATGTAAAATACAACACAAACATCATGCAACAGAAGTAACCTTGTTAGTGGGACGTGTGAAATCATGTAACTAACTTTGTCACATGGGTGATTTTACTCAAATGTGACTGGCTTATTAGTGTCTTTCAGCAGATGCAAGTACTAAATAACCTTATTTCTCTCACTTTAATTTGATCATTTGAATCAGTCAGATATGCCATACATCTCTGCTTGGTTTTCAGAAAGATTCTATCAAAAGAAAATGATGCAGCAGGAGACAGTAACAAGTTAAAGGCAGGAAATCCCAAAGCATCACTGCTTTCTTTTTCTTTACCTCAGTTACAACCACCTCCTTGTTTAACTTCTTTAATGCTTATAATATTAGCTGAGTTTTGCTCTCAGCCCAAACTGTATCTTCTTGTGTAACAGAGCATTTTGTTATCACAGGAGATAGTGTCGTGGAACAGACAAACATAAAAGGAGCTATATGCTAGGAAAGAGCCTTTGATATTTAGCAGGCTTTCAAATTTTTCTCAGCCAGAAATACTTAATAAAAAAAAGGAAGAGGAAATAGATTTACAAAAAGCACCATTAACCAATGCCCTCCACATTGTATAATTACCTGAAGCAAATAATAGTTCTGTCATTACTCGGATTAAAACGATGAAGATTGCATGCAATTACAATATGCAATGCAAGCACCACAAAAAGAGTTGGAGCAATCTTTGACCAGAGGAACTGGTAATGGAGTGCTCTGTCATATTTTTAAATGTAGTTCCCTACCACAACTGTCATGTATCTTTGAGTTTCAGTGGCATATATGAAACTAGTTAGGGGATTCCCTCCAATTCCCTAGTACAAACAGAAGTTGTGTTAGATTTTATCTTTTTTAAAACACCGCTACAAGTCTTGAGCTTGTGTCAGCTTTCAACAGGGCTCCATATGGCTTGACATTCCTACAACTGCCAAGCAAAATACAGTCATCAAAACTGCTATACTTTTCAGATAAAATACTGCATCAAAATACTAGAACTTTGGAAAACTAATAGTGCCTATGAAGTTTTATGATCAATATGCAGCACAAAAAACCCTACAGAAGCTTTAGTAGTTGCTCACACTTCAAAAAAGAGATGGTAAAATATATCAAATATCTTCAATCCACTTAACCAAGAGCAAGGAGGCAGACCAGGACTAAGCCTCCTAAGGCTATGAAGCTTATGTTGGAACAGCTAGTAACCCAGGAGCTGAAAGTCATTATTTTTTCCTACGAGCCTTCCTTTTCAAAGGCCTCCAACAACTTTTTTTTTTTTTTTTTTTTTTATAAAATATCTCCCCCCCCCAAAAATCCCATATGCAACAGAGCCACTAGCTAGTTTTCATGTGCCTTAGAAAAGTCCAACTCTTTTTCTGAAGACTTCAAGAACTGCAAGGTACAAAACTGTTAAAAAAACTGGTAAACAGAAAAATGCAACCAGGAAGAAGGTGGACCCTAAATCCAGAAATTCTAGGACTGCAAGACTAACACACACAAGAGATCTTGTTCATCATGTATTGCTCTTAGTGGAAGCAGGTAAGTAGATAGAAAACCATGTGTCTTCCTTATGTTGCTATGGAATATATTGGCCCCTCTGGATCTGTTCAGGGCCTGATCTCTGTGCCAGGCAATATTCTATTTGCCTTATCCTCAACATAAAGGCAAAGTCTTCCCTCAGGCATTTGGAAGAAATAAACTACATGGAGTAGAAGAAGCAATTAGATACATCTGTTGAGTGTTTTCCTCTCTCTTTGTGCTAAATGGGAAAATGCTGCTTGCATTTGTAAAGCTGTAACACTTGTACCATTTCAAATGTCTTTTCTTTTGCCAAGTGAACTCTCAAAAATTAGATATTATTGTAGAAAGCACTGCCTAATGAGCCAGTGTCATTTAGAATATTCAGATTTATATTACTACCATCCAGTTTTCAAGCCCTAAAAATGCCGTTAATAGGCTTCAGAAATACATGGGATGGTCATAAGGACAATAGACCTGGGTTACAGCTGTTCTTGCAGCTGCCATAAGCTTCACATGCTCCAGAGATGACAGTGATTGATAGTCAAATTACATTGCCAGTACTTTTCTGTGTCAGGCTCATTATTAAACACAATGCCTCGTCTGCTCTTTGGAATTTGCTTCATTTAGCTGTTCCCAAGATGAATCTCCATCTCCATAAAATAAGTTCACATAGTAGAATAAGTTCACAAATATATATCAGAAATAAACACTTGATGTGGTATGATATAAATACTATGGGAATACCAAGTAGCAACACCTTCACAGATTTCCTAATGAAATATTTCCATTCTAAGGATTCAGTCAGCTGTTTAGTGATTTCTTCACTTTTCTTGACTGAAATTAAGCAAATTGAGCCTTTGCTTTGGAAGATTTCTTTCAAAAAGTTTCAGATTATTTTTTTCTCTTTGAGAACAGAGTTCAGAACAAGTAAATTCTGTCTCTTACCCAAAAAACCCCCAAACCAACCAACCAACCAACAAAGAAAAAAAAAAAGCAACAACAAAAAAAAGAGAAAATAAAAAGAAGAGAAAAAAGGTTGAGCAGCAATTTTCCCCTAATCACCAAGTCTTTACAAGTATTCAGAGGCAGAAAGTGGAAGTTTGACAGAACCCATGGCACACTTGCATGTTTTTAGAGGCTTTAATGATAGATAGCCTTAAGAAAGTTGCTCGAGTTTGGAGAAGTGACATACGACTGTTATGTTGCTCTGGAGCAGAAAACCCAGCAGTACTGTGTGCATGATGACTATTCAAAGCCTTCCTTTCTGGCTAATCATGAAGTCTGGTACCTTCATTACCCATACCAACAATATTTCCCCAGGTTAGAAGCCTGTACTATTGCTCAAACTAGGAAGGCAGATGTTCCCAACTCCTCCGAAAAAAAGGTAGTGGGCAGAAAAACTTATAAAAAGACCTAGCACTATCCCAAGCACTGCTTCAGTATGGAAAAAGTTACCTGATCCTGCCTTTTCTGTTTCTCCATCTCATCCAGCACTATAAAAGTGTTTGCCAGTGCTCTGCTTTCCCTACCTCACGCTTGCCAAAATGCGATTATAGCTTAGATACCTGGCCAAGAAGACAAGGAAAAAGAGGTCTCTGTGTTACCTCTACATCAAGCAGAGGACCCATACAGGCTACAGGTAACCTGACCTTAAAAATGACACTTCATAGCTCTGCAAGCAGCATCTAAACAGAGTAATATTCTGTAAATACTGTAGCGCTTTGACCTGGACAGGCACAAAAAGAAACAGATTAAAAGAAATCCAAAGGAATAACATTTCTCTGATCTCCACTAGCAAAACTATAATTAGAACTTCTGAAGTAGTCTTCTCTTCCTTGCTTCATAATTGCAGTAATCTTTGAACACCCTATTGAAATGTCTTCAAAAGTTTCTCTTTGCACTGTGAACGGAAGCAAACTTTAAATGGAAATATAAAGGGACCTAATTTCCCATAAGTAAACAAAAAGATCCACATAAACCTATGATATTTTACCAAGTATATTTGAGCTGCAACGTATATGGATGTAGATGTATGTGCATTTATATGAGAAAGTTTCTAGATACAGCATCTGTCAATCACTTAAGACACTTCTCTAAAAAAAAGACAAAATACAAATCCAATGTTGTTATCCTTCATGCTATACCTCTTATTATCCTTCATGCTATACCTTTCTTTTTGTGTTCCAAACACTTCTGATTCAAACACAAAATTTGGCTTGGTGTTACAGCAGGTAGCAAACAAAAATTGTAACACTTGCCCTTGCTTTTCTTTCAGTTTCCTGCTCAATGTCTCAGTAACTATGCAACAGCTGGGAGAGGCAAATGAAAGCAGCCCCTGGCACATGTACATTGGATCATGCTCAGTACAGACAGAGTTTTAAGATAGTTTAGCTGTCCAAACCTCCCTGTCTCCCCTTGATATAATTCAGCCATATTTGAGTAGATTATTGCAAGGTTGTGAAAAGGTCCTGGCATTAAGGCAGCATTTTAAAGGAACTACAAGTTCACCAAATACTAAGGTGGTATAACTTCTCTGTGAAACCTGTGGTACGATTATTTTATGTAGACAAAATAATTTCTCTCAATGGAAGTCAGGCTTGCAAATGGGTTGATAACCCTATTTTACTTGAGTCCATATTCTACAGGAAATTGCAGCTTCATTTTTTTTTTTTTTTCCAGACAAATTCTAGCCTACTAATTTGCAATGGAAAACATTGAATCACCTAAAATATACAGAACATTTTCTACTACGTAATGCTCTTAGCAGCCAGGTAACATATTGATCCATTTTATTTAGCACTTATCTCATTCCTCTGTATTCTCCACCAACTCGAATCAATTTTATATGGCTCTACCTCCGTTGCTGTTATTGTACTTGCACTATCACTTCTACAGAAGTTCACTGCAAACATCAGCTTAGGGATCACAACCACTCTTGGCAGCTTGCTCTCTTTCCATGTTTAGATTTCATGACAAAAAGTTTTCCTCTACTAAAGCAGTCTTCAATACTTTACTACGTTTGGTAGATGGGAGAGGTGGGGGGGGAATCTGCTATTTGTTGAATGAAAGAGGAAAAAATACTGCCATTTTAGAGAGAGAAACAATGTCTAAATCTGAACCAAACACTCCACATACTGATTGTGTTTCTATCAAACTGACTGACATGTCTGCCAGATTACATCAGGTTACGTATTACTAAACATTTATGTTACCATCAGGACTGAGGAAAACAGAATGTCAGAAAAGAAATTTGCAGAAAGAAAAGAAAAACAATCAACAACAGAGGAAAATCTAACTTGCTGGTGGTGGTGTGTGTTTACCAAAGCAGCTCCAGATACCTCTTCTGAAGCAAAACACAGGACAGAAGAACGCTAAGAAGTGCTGAAGAGACAGCATGCTTGGGAAAGAAAAGATTGCACATGATGGCTCCAGTGCCCTATTCTTATATCAGTTCTTGCTGTGAGCCAGTAGTTGTTCTGAATTCCTCTGTACTGTAAATGGCACAACCCAAGTGAACTCTAAACCAAGACATTGGTGTATCAGTGCTCTACTTTATTACAGAATAGTGAGCACTGTTGGAACACAACCTCAGAAGTCAGTCTGTAAACTGGCCCTTCTCAAAACTATGAGCTAAGTGAGAATTTGTTCAATGAAACATATTTTTATAGTGCATAAGTATTAGGGGTAAGTGTTTTGACATTGGCCAATTGAAGCAGAGCAAGCTTGGCTTCTGAGAAACAGGATAGAAAGCACAGCATTTTCAAGTATCAAACGCACTCTATACAGTCAAGCACTAGGTAGAGGATGTGCACTCTGCCAATTCTCAAGACTTGAAAGCTTTCAATGATAAATACAGCTGATAATTAATTTTAAGTTTGCAGGTATAAGTCAGAAATAAAATGCAACAAGATTCAAAGCATCAAGTGAGGAAGAAAGAGCCCAGCGTTTATTTCCAAAGTGTCTTTTGGCCTCCTGGAGAGCTAGACCGGATTTTTAAATTGTATTTATTTATTTATTTTTAATGTCTGTAACTGGTAATTTTGTGCATTCAAAGGCTTAAACAGTCATTCCAGACAGTTTTGGAAAACCTGTCAAGTTTAAAGTCTGGAGATTTTTGAAAAAACAAAGTTTGCAGAATGATCTTCATAGATCTTTTGCATCTCTTTTTCTCCATGGCAATCAAGTATATTACACTTTAAAGATTCATAAATTACAGCTTTCTCACATGTACTTATTCCTACTTAGTCCCCCAGTTTATAATCTCTATGGCCTCTTTCTTTTTTTTGAATTCTTGAACTCTTAAATCATCTCCATTCTCATGGGGTAGTTTCCTTTCTTCAGTGACTACAGTCACAATCTAAAGCATTTGTTATAGGATAGCAGAAAAAAAAAGAAGAAAAAAAAAAAGAAAAGAGAAAAGGCACATCTTTCTCCCCATTACATTTCAGATTATTTGACAAAAGTAAATGTATCCAGCAGAAAGAGAGGGGAAGTAAAATTCCTTATTTGGAACCATCTTTGCAGCAGGTCGCCATGGCTTAGAACCACAACTCAGAATTTCTGAAATAGCATTTCCAAGCCCTCTATTGCAGCACCTCTCCTAAATCACACTTCTGCCATAACTCAAAGTTTATAACTATACAGTTAGAGATTATACATAGTTAAAAGAGGAGAAAGGGATCTTGAAAAAGTAATGCTTTCAGTGCTTTTACACTGCAGCATGAATCCTAAGCCGCTTCAAGTGTTTACTTAAAGGGAGAAAGGAATCCTGTCCTTGACTTGGCCTTAAATTAATTAGACAATAATGATTCTAATGCAGAACAAGGCTCTTGATGCTCTCTCTGGAAGCTAAGCAACACCAGCTCCATGATTTGCATTCTACTGTGCATAAGATGCATTGCAACTGCCAGGACTGGTGCTTCCACAGCATGTTTACAGCATGTATACAACCAGGTATACAACCAGATGTCCTGAGGCAAAATAACAATCAGGTATTCCACCTTTGTGAGCCAGACTGGATGGCTTACATTTCATCTTAGGACATAAACCAAATATGTCTAGTTACTGGTTTTATTTAATAGGTGTTTTCTTGGAGCATTGGTAAAGAGGTCCTCTCTTTAGAAAAATGGCCTGTTATAGTAACTATGAATTAACCTCTATATCTAGTCAGCCAGTTAGTTACATGCCCTCTTAACTCTTACATCTTCCTTCATGTCCAATCTCCTCAAGTTTGTCATGCAAATGAGCACTCGTCCAGACAGAATAACAGACCATTTCCTTCCACACTGACCATTTCCAAGTAAATCAAACAAAATGGATTCCCAAGCAACCACTGACTTGGCACAAAGCCTAATAAAAATCCTTATAAATTCTGGCTGATTGCAGAGCAGGACTACAAAGAATGAGATTTTTCTAATGTTCTGACATGCTTTTTCTACGCTATAGCAGGCCCAAAACCCAAATGAAATGAGGTGCTTACACAAAATGTAATAGAGCTGTGGAACTGTCTAAGACTTTTTTTTTTTAAATGAAGAAATTTGCGGAAGAAGTCTTTCAAAAGAGGAGACCTCTGTATCTTGTTTACCTAATTCTTAAGTTCTTCCCTAGTCATCTGCCACTGGCCCCTGTCGAAGATACAGTATTAAGGTAAACAGTCCCTTTGTCTCACCCAATGAAATATGTTCTTATTTCTAGCCATAAATTGTACATTCAGAATTCAAGCAGGAAAGGTTCTACTAACCTATATTTGTTTCACTCAGTAAATTAATCTTTTCTGATAAACAACACTTCTAACCTTGCGTGACATAAAAGGGTGTTTTAGGAGTTAATGCACCTATCTGATTTGAAGCATAAATATTCATTGTAGAAAAATTCTTATACACTAATGACTGAATTGCTTGTTAAAGCAAGAGTTAGGTATGGTAAAGCAAGCACTGAGATTTGTGCTTTCCATATTGCTAAGCTCACAGAGAACTGTCCACAACCAACACTTAAGTAAAGCAACTGAGGTCAAAGCATAACAAGCATGTTATTTTCACAGGCACAGGGCATAATGTAGAACTGTGTTCAAGAAGAGAGTAATACTTTTCCGAGGCTTATCAGTTGAACAAAAAGCTGCAAAATATGCTCTGTTCTAGTTATAATATTATTTAATTTGCAGTTCTCATAATTGGCTGAATCACTACCTGGATTACAAAGTGCAATGTACAGAGCTGCTTGCAGTTTAACAGAGTAGCCAGAGTTGTTTCAAGTGTCTCTTCTCAACATTCTAACACTAAGGAAACACCTCGCCAACATCATCTTCACAATTGCAATTAATGTTCTGGCATATAGTTATATCATTGTTGACACAATTTTACAAACTTTGTGGGTTTTTTACAGCTTGGTACTTTTTTAAATACTCACTTCACTAAAAAAAAAATGTTCAGTTTTGGAGTCTAACATTCATCATCTTAAAAGAAGGTGCTTCTTAAATGAGCTTGGATATAGTGGAAGTTACTGAATTCTCGTAGGCATGAAATGATTTCCATATGTTTTCTACAGCATCTAACATGCTGAAATTCAAAGCTCAAGGGGTTTCTAAGCACTATTGGAACAATAATAAAAAACAGTTAGTGCAAAGAGATTTGGTTCAGTTTAATACAATATAATATTTTCCTCCTCTTCAGTTTCCAGAAAGCCACATACCTAAAGGAAGATATGTACCTCCCCTGACAATAAAAGAGGATGTAATTTTCCGCTTTTATTATTTCCTCATACATGGTTAGGTTTTCTGGTCAAACATTGCCATCCACTGGCAGGAAGAATGGTGGTGTAATTGCCAACTAACATCCTGTCCATTTTTCCAGTACCATCTGGCCTCAAAATGACACAGGCAAAGTAATGACTTCATTTTGTTTCCTGCTACCACAGACACTTATAATTTCTCATGAGACAATAGGAAGATTATGCAGGTATAAAAGCTCCTAGCTAGAAGCACCTCATCAGAGCAAGTGTTAAGATTTGAAAAGCATTTTTTTAAAATTTTCCCGTCATTTAAGTTCAGCTAGTACTTTCCTGGTACTAGTCTGACACTCAAGGTAGCTACAGTCTGTCCCAGATTACACTCAAGGCTGGAAATACAAAACAAACACTTGAGTCCTAGAAGCAGACTGAGAAATCCTCTTCAACTATTCACAAGTCTTCCCAGAAAAGACCAGTCTTGACCTGATGGTTTGGAAAGCATAATGCTTGAAATTTCAGCTGCTTTGAATAATTTAGTTATATTCAATTCTGAACTCTCTGCCAAGCACATTAGCCCTTTTCTTCCCCCTGGGATTTGTATTTTCCTACTGTTCACATCCTGAAAAAAAACAAGGGACTACAGAAAACAGCTTGCTCAGCTCTTGCTAATGTCTTGGTGATGCACCATGATCAGCTCTGGTCATAGAGTTATTATGGTATGTAATTTTAGGACCATCACAGCCACAGGACATGCTGGACTTTAACCACCTTCCCCATCCTGTAACTTGTAGCACTAGATGTCTTTCTTCTGGGTCAGGTTCTACAACTACTTCTCAGCCCACCTTGCAGTCCGCCCATTTTCCAACTGTGGTTGTAATAACAAGTCTAGCTCAGCCTTTTCCCCCTACAGGAAACCTTCTCTTGGAAGATCTAACCAGCCACTGATTAGAGGGACTCAAAATAGCTTCTCTTTTTTTAAGAAAAACAAACAAACAAACAAAAACCCCTATGAAAGAGTATACATTCTCCTTAACATACAGAGTCATGTCTTGTTCTTTTTTGGGAAAAAGATGCAGGAGATAAGACTGTTAGTTAGAAGCCGGGGGAAAAAAAAAAAAAAAATCCATGAGCTTTAAAATTCCCAGGAGTTCTGCAAGAGTTGCTAACCTTTTACCAGAATTCTCTAATTCTTCTTATTATCGTTGCTAAGAAAAGATGACAGGGGCAGAGGAATTCACACCTAATCTCTCACAACAGGGCTCCCAATCACAGCACCACACTCAGAAACATTCTCAGAAATAGCTAGGCTAGAAACTATTATAGATATCAAATCTCTTATTCTGGTTTGGTTTTTTTGTTTGTTTGGTTGGTTGGGTTTTTTTTACAGAAAAACTTCTGGAGTAGTGAGACCCACTGTTCCAAACAAATAATTTAAGCTTCACCACTACCTCATCTTTCCTAACATACATCTCTTGTTTAACAATCTGAATGCTGTTTAGAATCCTTAAAATTATTCATTATTTTTATTATATGAACAAAGTGCCAATCAGCTGCAGATGGAGGGCTTATTTCTTAGGCAGGATAGGACTAAATACCTTCTGCATCACAATAAACTTACCGGGGCATTTTACTGCTAAAATAAACAGTGGTTGGCTTTCCTTAGAAGGAATCTATTTTAGAAATAGCTGAAAGGATAATAAGTGTTCATTTTAAGCAGTAAAGTGTTTGTTCATTTTTATGAAACCTCTATATACATTGCACATCCTAGACCTACATGATTTTTGCTTGGTTGTTATTTTAGTTCACAAAAGAGACTTATCATAAATTCAACTGGAATTCCTCATGTAGCACATATTTTTCTGTACTATTAGTGGTCTTTAGCCATAACATGGAACCCTTGTCTGACAGTAATTTATCAAAATGTACGTAGAAATATGACCTCCAAATATCAAGACTAAAAATACACGTTCAGGGATCAAACACAGTGAAAAGTGGGTTTACACATTAAAATGAAACCCAGTTTCTTAGAATAATGCTGGCAGAGGTAGATGCTGTCCTAGTAAAGCTCACACATGTTGCAGAACCTGGAGTGAGACAACTGATTTAACACACACACATATAAGACAGAAGTATAACCTTCCTTTTGGGGAGGGCAAAGGGAGGGAAGAAAGGGAAACAGATGAACATGCATGCTACTGAGTGCTTCTGAAAAGCTTCCTTTCTTTCACAGGAGCCTGTAGATAGAGTGCAACTGCTTAACACATCTGGCAGCCCAGGATAGTCAACTACTTTCCTCAAAATCTCTAGATCTCTATGAGTTTCACAAAGTTAAGGAGTCCCTCTAATGCTGAGCAGCACCCTGTGCAGGATGCAGGGCCAGTGGATAGGTCAAGTTTTGGAACAAGCTACAAGATTTGGAAGAACAGGTTTAATCAAGTAGATGAGGTGACTTGAGAGATGATGTAAAACCACACAGTCAATGACAGGTTTCATTTGTTTTTTTACAGTTTCAGACCCACTAAATACATGCTGGTATAGACAGCTTAAAAATACTTTTTCTAGAAGGTTGGGTGTTTTTTTGATGTTTTTTGGTTTGTTTGGGTTTTGGTGTGGGGTTTTTTGCCAGCAGAGGCTGCTATTTCATTTTAGTTCAGAAAACACAGGCAAGATTTGCATAAACACTAAAATACAGAGAATCAAGTATTATGGAAGTTTCTTGTTCTAATGAAATCAGTAACACTTGGCAGTTAAGCAAACAAACAAATTTGTTATGCTAAATCCTACAGTCCTCATTCGTCCTCGAAGGTTTTTCAGCAAAAGCTCATAATTTCTGTTTATATCATTCAGGTCAAAGAATCTGAAAGTTACAATAAGCCTGCAGTTGAACCTTATTCAACAAATACATTACATTTCTGTAATATTTATAGGCTTTTCTACAATATTTATCCCTGAGATATTTATGTACCTCAGAAGAATATGAGATTTATTTTCTCAGCTCTGCAGCATGGCAAGAATGCTTACGCATCTTCAGATGGGCATGGTCACAAAAAAGTTAATTTGGCTGGGAAGGATGTCCAGATCTCCAGGGTCTCCTCAGTCAGCACTAACCACAAGGTTTCTACTTTACCTCCGTTTTAGGTTTGAGGATCTAAAGCATAGCTCAGTGATGTTTAAGGAATGGGTATATTTCACTTCTTATTGCATCAGCTTTCATTCCTTTAAAAGAAGTTATAAGTCATTGAACAGCCTGAATAATCCAGCTTTAAGAACTATATTACAGCATAAATTTTACTGTCATTTGAAGTCCTAGTTGAAGGTAACAGGTTACACTGAACTGAGTGTTGCACAAACACAAGCATTACCCAGGGAAATTATCATCTTGGAGTATGACAAGGTGTCCTGGTTTGAGCTAAACTGGAATTAATTCTGTTCAGTGATTTTATTTTTCAGTTAAGCCTCTTCTAAGCGACTGCACTTTCTTAAAACAACAGCATGGTTTTCCAGACAGTCACTGCTTTTCGTGGTGACAGTGCTTCATGTTTATGGTTCATACCAAGGAACACTGTGCAGAAAGGCTCTTGCTTATACACTCTCTTACAGCAACCAAGGTCACTGCAGAATCCTGTGTCCCATGTGGGGGTGCCGGAGGTGAAAGGGGTCTTAAAGTGAAAGGTCGCACCTGCAGGGAGGAGCAAGCCAGACAGGTGACCCAAAACTGACCAACTCAGTATTCCATCCTCTGTACGGCACATTTAGTATAAAGCTGAGGGATCATGAGGGTTAAGCTCTCTTCTTCGATGGCCAAGGAGGACTCGTCCGTTCTTCTGTCTGCGATCCTGATCCGTTGTCATGGTTTGAGGCTGGGCCGGCCACTAACAAATGACGGATGCTCTCTATTAACCCCTCTCCCCTCCCAAAAGGGAAAAGGAGAGAGAACAAGGGGGAGAGACTTTACACTTTGGAAAAGAAAACTAAAACACCTTTAATGAAACAATAACAATAAAAGAAAAGATAATAATAAAAATAAGGAAATCATGAAATATATACAATATGTACAAATATATACAAAACCAATACTGAACCCAACTCCCCCCACCCTGATGATGATACGTCACCACCACGCTGCAGGGCTGGCACTGGGGCAGTCCCAGGCTGGACTCGGCAGCAGACAGGGACAGGATGCAGGAGCTGGACTCAGGCACCGAATTCAGGGATGCACGGATCGGGATCGACGACAGAAGAACAGCCAGAGTCCTTCTCAGATGTCGGCCATCGAAGAAGAGAGAGAGACCCTAGCGATCTCTCAGCTTTATACTGAATATGACATCTATGGGATGGAATACTCCATTGGTCAGGTTTGGGTCACCTGTCCAGTTCACTCCTCCCTGAAGGTGCGACCTTTTACGTGCTTGTGACCCTTTTCACTCCCGGCACCCCAAAATGGAGCACAAGATTCAGCAGTGACCTTGGTCACTACAAGAACAAGTATAAGCAAGGGCCTCTCTGCATACCATTCCTTGGTACGAACTATAAACATCAGGCCTTATCACTGCTAGAAGCGTTCACTGTCTGGAAAAACATGCTGCTGTTTCAGAAAGTGCCGTTAGCTAGAGGAGACTTAACTGAAAGCTAAAGCACTAAAACAGAATTAGTTCTGATTTAGCCCAAACCAGGACATCTGTGTGTTCCTAAATCCAGTGCCCGAGTCCAGCTCCTGCACCCGGTTCCTGTCTGCTGGTGACGTATCACCATCGGGGTAAGGGCAGTTGTGTTTGGTATTGGTTTTGTGTATTTTTTTTTTTTTTAATGTTTTCTTATTAATATTATTTAGCTTTTCTTTTATTGTTTTGGTTTCTTTAGAGCTGGCTTAGTGTTCTGCTCCAACTCACCAGTCCCTCCCCCTTCCCCTCTAGGAGGCAGAGAGCTAAGGAGAGCATCTGCCATGCCTTAGGGGCCAGCCCAGCCCAACTGCCACACCAGGTGTCACCAAGGTGAGCAATAAATAGCACAAGCAAAGATAAGGCACAGGAAGGAAATTAACAAATGAAAGCAGTGGTTTATACTATGATTCTACTTTACATAAGGGCCAAATATACTTGACAAGTCGTATTTATACACCTTCGTGGTGTAGCCTAGGATGCCCTCCTGCAGCCTAAGACCAGCTTGCAGGATTCCTTTAGCCCAATGGTTTGGCTGAACCAAAGTCCACTGATGCCAAAAAGAAGTCCCTCCTTGATCAAGGCTAAAATTTGGCAACCTACAAATTGATCAGATGTGGTTCAGATTTAAAAAATATAGACTGTGCTTAGACAAACCATAACACAGACCTATAACATTTCCATTTAAATAGCAGCTAGTCAGTCCAACTCTAGAAACCACTTTGATCTTGGGTAGGTTTTTAAGAAATTAAGACTTCTACAACATTTAAGGTGTGCTGTTCTAGTTTGTTCTACCAGATTAAGATGCGATATAAACATAGGGATTGCTTATAGAGCAGAAAAACCTGACTTCCCACATTTAACTTCTTTCATTTTAATGACATAATACAGATAGCCTTTGGATAGATGAATTCCTAACAGGCTTTCAGTGCTTTGACATAGTCTTTAGGTAAAAAACACATAAATCCTAAAAAGGAAAAGGACCTTGTAGCTTCCCTATATAGGACCATCCAAGCTAAGTTGGTATCTGATGACTATACTTTTAAGAGAACTTCCTTTCATTAGCAAAACCCTTGAAGATTCGATGAGCTTTACTTTATTCGCTCTTTTCAGCTCTTGACAGATTCATACAGCAAAGGACTTTTAGTCAGCAGTATACATAGGTGAAATGAACCACAATAAGATGACAAGCAATAAGAGAGACAGTTGTCAGAATAAGACCTTTCAACTAGTTTTTCTTGCTTTCTTTCTGGGATTTATCTGGCTTCCCTATTCCCTTTAGACCACTTACAGTTTACGTACTGACAACAGATCCTCCGCATCAGTGGAGGAGACCAGCAGCAAAATAATCAAATCCTCCAGCCTGTGAAATTAGCATCCCTCGAGGAACACCTATTACTGCTTCTATGTCAGAGATACATCTGGATGTGTTCTGCAGACTGCTCCCACTTCTCATTAGCCCAGACATCCATTGACTCCACTCTTACTTCCTCTTGAATCATTTACATCAATTATTCACCTGCTTACTAGGACTATAAATTGTTTTGAAAGGAATAAAGTTGGTTTATCTGTAAGTTTTATAGCAAACACATAGAGCGCCACTTACTAAAATTAAAGTGGTACTGGCTCAAGCCTACAGCAATTGGTGTTCAGCAAAGAAAAGTTAAGAGTATTCCTTTTCACTAGAGTGGCAGATGGGAGGTAAACCCACTGGCCTGTGCAGAGAGGGACAGTGATTCATGTACAAGGATGGCATAGAAGAAAATACTCCCATCAGAATCATCATCAGTTTTCCCAGACTGCTTTCCTGGTCTTAGACTTGATTACAGGGAGAAAAGGAAAAAAAAAAAAAGGCAAAATACACTTCAGAAATTTGTCAATGCTTAGAAAATAAAACCTTAAGAAAAGCCAAATGTCAAGATTACATGGAGGGGAAACGGAGTAGTAACTACTACACTGAGCACGTAGAAAAGGTAGAATGTTCTTCCAAAAATTGAACAGGAAGGCATTCAATATTGGCAGGAGGGGGGTGTGGCGGGAACAATACAGGGAGGAAGAATTCCCCAGGACTTTGATCATAAACTGTATTTATAAGATACAACTGTATTTTACAGGCATCAGATGAGCAGTTCAAAATACTTAGACTGAGCAGCTGCAAATCATCAATACTGTATTTATTATGCATCGCCTGCAGTCAGATTATCATATAAATCAACCATAATTGAGATTTTCAAGATTAGAATAACAACTTAATTGTACCTTTCCAATTCAAGAAGGGTACTGTTGCCTGCATACCAACCAACTAATCATGTGGGAATCGTGAGTTGCTTAACTTTCATGACTATTGGAAAAAGAATCACACCACACTGGTGGAAGTAGTTAATTCACTCTCTGCCTGCTCAGAGAGATCTTGACAGCCTGGAGAATAAGCTGACGAAAAACTTGTGAAGTCAAGGAACATAAATGCAGAGTCTTGCACCTGGAATGAAATAGCATCACACAATAGTACATGCTGCAGGAGAGCTGCCTAGGTAGCAGCTTTGCAAAAAAGGACCCATCAAATGACAAGCTGAACATAAGGCAGCACCATGGCTTTGACAAAAAAAAAAAAAAGGCTTACCACATACTGCCCAGTATTAGCAAGAGAAACTAGCTAGCAGAAAAAGTGAGGAGATTATTATAATCTATTCAGTACTTGGGTGAGTACTGAGTTTACTGGAGTACTTCGTCCAGCTTGGGCTTCCTATTACATGAATAACATTGAAAAACCACATTGAGTCCAGTGGAGTACCACCACACATAAGATGCCCAAGATGATTAGAGGATTGAAGAACACGACTCATGACACAAAGCTCAGTGCCTGAATTTGTTTAGCCTGAAGATAAGGTTAATGAAAGACACAATTACTATTGTCAACTATCTAACAAGTTGTTAAAGAAAAGATAGAGCCAGACCTTCTCAGAGGTGCTCTACAAAACGGTAAGAGACAACAAACACATGATGCAGCAAAGGAAATTTCAATTACACATAAGGAAAAAATACTGTTCATAATGGGAGTGTTCAAACACTGGAACAAGTTGCCAGACATATAGTGGAATTTTCTCATTAAATGTATTTTGTCATTAAAGATATTTGGAACAAACTTTTTAACAAGGCTTGATGCGATAGGACAAGGAGTGACAGTTTTAAACTAAAAGAGGGCAGATTTAGACCAGATATAAAGAAGAAATTTTTTTACAATGAGGGTGGTGAAACACTGGCTGCCCAGATAGGTGGTAGATGCCCCATCTCTGCAAACATTTAAGTCAGGTTGGACGGGGCTCTGAGCAACCTGATTGAGCTAAAGATGTCCCTGCTTACCACAGCGCGCTTGGACTAGAAGGCCTTTAAAGGTCCTTTCCAACCCAAACTATTCTGTGATATTCAAAACTTGACTGGACAAGAACCTGATCTAACGTCAAAGTTAGATCCAAATTTTATATTGGCCCTGTTTTGAGTAAGGGATTGGGAAAAATGACCAGTCAAGATCCCTTCCAACCTTAATTATTACATCAGTCTGTAATACTTATTTTTCACATTCACTGTATGAACTTAAGGCCTTAAGTGCTCAATGGCAACATTCTTCAGCAGGGTTGTTAGAAGCTAATTACTGGAAAATCTTGGACAGCTTAGAAATAAAAAACAGAGGGTTTTTTACAGCTTCTCAGAATGAAAAGGAAATGGCCTACTTTATCAGTGCAATTTAATATTATATTACACTTAATGAATTATATTTTGGACAATCAATGCACTGCATGATCTTTGTGTAAACTGCAGAAGCAAATCAGAGGCTGTCAGGAAGAAACCAGAGAATTTGGCAGGCACTGTTCAGACTCCTGGCACATGAGAAGGAGGCCGGAAGTTTATGGAATAAACATTCAGCTAGATGTTTATGGCAAATTATTAGAAGTAACATGGGAAGTTAGGTGGCAGATAATTAGCATTGCAAGTTTCAAACTTGACACCACAAGATTTGAAACAGGTGATCTTTCTGGTTGGAAAATAGACTATAAATATTAATACATTATTGTATGATTAATAACAATGATGTAATGGATTAATGCCTTACCATTTTTGTTTCAGACTCTCCCTACACTCACATACAGGCCACTATGTAAACCTATTTTCTGCTCATGTTTGGAGGGTTCTTGTTCAGAAGCTCTTAACTGCAGATTTCTAAGTTTTCAGAAATATGTCAAATTGAAAAATTTTAAGTATAAAAACACACCTAAACCAGGTTTCAGTAAAATCCTCATAGGATCAAAGATCTGGAGGGTTTTTTCACACAGGTAGTACTACCCACTATATAAGTAGTAACCATCAGCATGTTCCTTGATGTTATCAAGGGAAAAAGCAACTTTGTCCCTCTCCATTAGGATTTTACACAAATATAACCATGTCAATACCTTTGCAATGAGAACAAAGCCTTACAGTCCTTGTCCCAATTCAGAAAAGATGACTCTTGCTCTAATGTCAGGAAATGTGAAAAATCTTTAAGAGACAGAGGTCCCTTCCAACATCAACCATTCCATGACTTTGTGATCTTAAAGGAAAATCCATTTCTTTTCTAAAATATCTATAAGAATCATACTCTTTAATTGTTCTTCTTTCAAAAGAAGGATATTAGAGCAGGTCAGAGAATTTTCAGGGAAAAAACAAAACCAAAAATACAGCTCCTTGTACTCTTACAACAGGGTGTAATATGCATCCAGACAATGTGTCTTTTTTGCTCCAACAAACCAAATTCCTGGAAGAAGTTAAAGGGAAAATTAAAGGCCAGCAGAATATCATTCAAATGGCCCTTATTTTCTGTAGGTGGCAGAAGTCTAAGTCATAACCCTGGTTAAGTCCAGGATGTAGCTATAAATTCAAGTTAACTATTTGCAAGTAGTTCATAAAGACAGAACCACTCTTATTTTTTCAATAAAATAGAGTTTCTTTAATTTCTTTAATTTATTTTTTTTTTAATATAACAGCATCACTTATAGCACTATTGCTGAGGTTTTCCAAATTGGCCACTTAATTCCAGAGATGTTTACAATACATAATTTTGTATTAGATCGCTGCTTTTTATTTTCCTTCCAGTTTTGTGCATGTCTGTATTGGAAATTGGACGATTCATACTGTATTTCTAGCTTTTGCTGGAATTAAACTCAAAGAAAGTTCTAAAACTTGTGCAAGTTTCCACAGAGTCTGTCACATTTTAGGCCAAGCTACACAGTGCTTGCTTGGGCATAAGTTTGCCAATATCAATTTCCCATTAATAAAAAAGTTTTTTTAAAAAACCAGTTTGTTCCAAATAAAAACAAGCTTGAGATACTCCACAATTAAAACAAGATCATAGCTAAATGCAAGTCAACACATTGTTGTAAAAATGGTAGGTATCCTCCTGCAATGTATAAATGAGCACAGCCTGCAAAACCTATGATTTAATGTTCACACTGTTCAAGCCACAGATGTCAGATAAAGCCCTTATCTTTGTATAAAATAGCTCTGGAAAGATGCCAGTCAACTGGACAGTCCAGAGCAGAAAAATAAAAGTGTCCAAATGTCTCAGAAATATAGCCTAAGATAGAAAAATTGGACTGTTTAATGATGAAGCAGCAGCAGAATCCATCTTTAGAAAAGCAGAATAACTTTCTCATACCATCCGTGATAAACAGGAAAGGTAACAATGGGCTTAACTGGTGGAAGAGAAACTTTTTAGGTCTCAAGAAATACTGTCTTAGGTGATCTTGAAAATTCTGTCAAGACTTGCACCTGCAAAATCTTGCATACAAAGACTGACAGGCCCTGGGTACCACGACGAAAACTGTAGTTACAGTACCACAGACTATTTAGCCTATCCCTTGTCAGAGTCTGGAAGTAGTTTACAGCAAGACTTTATTCCTGTCTGGCCAGCAAGAGCGAAGTAACTTAGAATTCACAGTCCTACTGTCTGCATGAATTAAATCCTCCATCACCCGTGTCAGTGCTATTGTTATACCTTTCCTCAGTGTCAAGAGTCAAGTTTTTGAATGACTCACCAATATGCAACCTCTGTGATATAAACATTTACATGTTCATTCCAAATTCTGTCCACATTAACTTATCATTGAAAAGGCGCATACCCAGGTGACAGAACAAGGCAGTAGATGGAGTGGTTCTGAAGACAGCTGAAATTTCAAAACCATTTCTTACCAAGCAGACTTCTGAATCGTTTTTTAAAGTTTGGGAAACTTTGCTTCAAGAACTGTTGAAATTAATTCTGAAATTATTATTTTACAACATCTTACCATTATTTGAAATAAGTAATACACGATATTTAAACTATTTTTAAGAAAGATTTTTTTCAGAGCTTCCAAGAAAGGCTTCAGAAATATGCTTCCTCAGAATAACACAGGCACTTTCTAAAACCAACAAAATTCCAAGTTAATGCCAGCTCTCATCAACAGTTCTGATAAACAGATAAAATTATTCCCCCCGCTCATCAATAAAACTTGTAGAAGACTATTTTTTTTTAAGCACTGACAGCCAAACTTCTTGGCCTTAGAAAAATTACATGGAAATATTGTGTCAGAGGATGTATTACCACATTTATAAGGCGGCTGTGGGAAAGGGAGTTCATGGAATAGCTCTTAGATGAGCAAGAGTGGCAATGCTGCCTGAAAGTGTCACTACTGCACTGTGGGGTAAAGCTCCCACAAATTTTCAGAGGAATTTCAGAGTTCAGATTGTCAACGAGTTCCAATCCTACTCATATCTCAATCACCAGTCACATAATATATATCTCTATAATAGTAACCAGACACTAAAGATTACAAGGTAGTTGCAGCTCAATAGCCCATGTATTTGTCATCACTGCTCCAGAATTTCAAGCCAGGAGAGCCGTATCAGTTTCTTGTTCTTACAAGGACAAGTTTTAACATCTCAAGCTCATAGGTCTATTAAAAGTTAAATGGTATGAGAGTAATTCAGTAAATTCACAATTCACTTGAGTGTAAAGCTAAGTTTTCCTTTATTATCAAAAAGTGTACACAACCTCTGAAAGAAGACACATGAATAGAAATGTCCATCATGTTACTTGGCAAAATCAACCTCTGAAGCAGTTCTTGGATCACTCCATAGAGAAGGGAAATACTGAGTTGTCACAATTACTGATTTTCTACAGAGACTATATCACAGAGCAACAACATTTTTTATAGACTGCACCAGGAGGTGTTACTATTTCTTGAACTTGAAAAAATAAAGTTGTCAAGAGGAATAATATGCCGTTGTAAACAAGTACCAGATGGTAGAATGATTTCTTTAATGCCCTATTTAATTATAACTACGAACACAGGAAAACACAGTCAAACAAGAAAAGGAGGATACATAGCTACATTAAGCAAAGGTCATGATCTCAATTCTATTTTCCCCGAAAATATTTCCTAGGACAAACCAGAAGGAAAATAGAGTTCTTCATTTTTAGAAACCAGCATTTAGGTATCAGCAACTAGCACTAGTTCTTCTTCATGGTGTTCCACATCATGAGCCAGATTCTTCCATCATTATTCATGCTGAGTATCATCCAACATTATAAAAGTGTTGCTTTTAACTGTAAACACTCCCAGCTGAACTATGTATTCAAAATTCGTAGCAGCAGGATCTAGATTTACTATTTTACCTCTGAGATGTCTTCCGGTATGTGATGAGCTTTCTTACTTGCACTTCCTTTGCTCTTGATCCACTGATGGCTATAGGGGCAGTTCAGATTTCCTATTTGTACCCCATTGTAAGGGGACGTCTGTCATCCAGTTAGGTACACATTCTGTAGCAGTTTAGTTTAGGAGGTAAAGCAGATGGTGAAGGAAGCAGTAGCAAAATGAAAAATTGCTATATCCATGTATATATGTTTTTATCTCTTAATTTCCCAGCAATAACAATATGAAACAAATATGTAATTCCTCATCTAAATCCTGAACTGTCTTATCTAAACAGGGTTTAAAAAAAAACCTTTTCCTCTCACACTTGTTTTTAATACATATTTTCACATTAGAGTAATATTTTTAACACATATATACATACATACATATACAAGTATTTAAAGCATGGCTCTACTTTGAAAAAGATAGTATATGGGTGAAAAAAAGAATTCTCCTTCCTACCTGCACAGTGCTTATGCCTGGATTTAGGAAATAACAACTTCCTCTAACAAATTGATGATGATGCTCTAGCTTAAAGAAATGAGTTAAAACCCATCCTTTTCAACTTCACAATGTATTGTGTTCTATTCTCAATGACTGTAATTAGCACAAGCATTAAACATTTTTTGTCTACAAAAACTACAAGTGGCTAATGTAATTCTGCCAACAAAACAAACAGTTTCTCTGCGAACTTCTAAACATTATTAGAACACTGTTCACATTTTCTGCTCATAACTTCTACAGACACTTTCTATTCAAACTGTCTCGTCAAATCTTTCTAGTATCTTTTTTGGAGACACCTAATTACTTATTTGAGCTGTAGGTGACACCAACAGAGTACACCAAGAAATGAACCTTACCCAATCCCCTACCTCAACAGTGTTGCGTTATGCAAACAATGCCAGTTTTTCTTGACCCCATTGCTTTTTCTTACTTCCCCTCTCTACACAGGTCTTCTTTCTTTCCCTTTCCTTTGCATTCCTCTTCCTTTGTTGTACCAACCATTGTCCTGAAGGCTTTGCAAAAGGTCACTCTCTTGAAGGCTCCTTGGCCTCTGCATGTAGCACTTCTCAGCTGCAACACATCCTACAATTTAATCCTGTCTGGAGCTGCACTTAAATCTTTGTTGACCACTTACTGGCAACGGTAGCACACAAATGCAACATTTTAGGACCCAGCTATCCTTTATCCAATTTCACTTTCTATAGGTAGTCTGATATTTTGGAAACCAAAGTGGTTGCTACCCAGTCAGCTGAAAGTGAAATGCAAAAGGATGATTAGCACCATCCTTGCACAGAGCGCCTTGCCGCTGCTGCCAGAACTCTTCCACAGATTTATTGTCTCATAATGGAGCTTAGAAACCTTTGAGATCCTGCTGATAAGGACTTAACAGTTTCCTTATTTCTACCACTGCAAAACAACAAGACTTAAACCATCTACTCCTGCTGAAAGAACAAAAGGGCCACAAACCACTACCATCTCATCTGTACAGGCACCCTGTCTGCCCACCTCTCACAACCACCACCACACACCCACCTTCTTAATCTTCTGGAGTATGTTTCTAAGAAAGAGATGCCAATTTTAGGGAAAATATATCCATTTCTTTGTCGAACCACTATTACTTACTGTGCTGGTTACTCTAAAAAATTAGTCCTCTTTTTTCCTTTGCTGTTTGTAACTCTCCCCCCAAAAAATTCACTTTTGCACTGAAATAGAGAATATTTTATAAGTTTCCTCGTATCATTTCTCTTTCTCTTTCTTTTTTATTTGTTCGGTAGAGTAGTGTTTGTGTCTCCAGAGCCACAGACCAGCAGTTTATGAAAATGAAACAAACACGATTGAAATAGGTTTTTTCTCTATTTTTTCTTTTAGGTTTAGTTTACTTTTAACACAACTATACACCCATACTTACAGTGAGCATAGTGTCAGCTATGCAACATGACTGTGACAGCTTCAGGACAAAGTCCTGACAGTGCTCTCAATCTAATCAACAGGATGGGGTAAATGAACGTCGTGGAAGCTATAAGCACAAGGAGACAATACATGTCTAGATACCTACATAAGTCAACTAAAGACAGAGTTAGCAGTCCCCAAAGACGCTCCTGTTCTACCATCAGCATCAAAAATATTCATGCCAAAGTGCAGAAGAATTTGAGAAAGGAAATCAGTAGGATACTACAGAAATCACTCTGGGAACAAATCAAGGTTGATCTCGTCTCTGAAGTCAGCTGTATTTAAACAAGCAGGATGCAAAACAAATACCCTAAATAGATGGATAGTTCTAAACTTTCACACATCAGTGTTGTAGCATGAGGGCAAATATCTTTCTGAATATGTTGCAGAACAGCCTCATGGATAATCAGCAAGCAACCCTATTGCAAGCAAGGAACGAGAAATTTTGGGGGTCATCGAACACCAGATATTAGGGAATCTTATTTCAAGGCTATTTTGTTTGGACATTCTGCACCTGATTCTAAACCGGAAAGCAAACAGCGCTCCTTAAAACACACATTCAGAGCATATGCCAGAAAGACCATAGCATGTACCACATTGAGCAACAAACCAACAAGGAGCTCAGAGACTTTAACACACCCTTTGTGCCTTTATTCAGCTAGGTTTCACTGGGCTACTTAGCTCATCTCAGATTACCACACTGCTTATTCTCTCATTTTCAGATGCACCACTACAGACACTTCACTATTTGGTAGCCAACCTAATATGTACACACAGCAGTTCATGAGAAATACCTAAAACCTTCTGCTATGAGAAAACTCAAGCACACTGATGAAAATTACTTGGATTTTCAGTGAAGAGCTGTAGTCTCATACCTGTAAAATAGCACTTCACAAAAGTGGGAAAGAACTCATGCAACAAGCAGAAAGGAAGCTTTTGGCTGACAGCCAGGCAGGTTAGTGCATGTGAAGGCACAAGCTAATATCTGCATGTGCTCTAGAAGGCTGTGTGAGTGCTGTTTTGCATATACCTCACTTGCAGCTGCCACATTTACAGATATGTTTTCTGAAGCTAGATTTGAAAACTTAATCTCATCAAGTTGCTGTGAATAGTGGCTGCCCACACAATCAAAAGCCTGACAGATACTGATATTAATGGAAAAATTAAAAAAAATTGTGGACTTCAATTACTGAATCCTGACGAGGCCATGGAAACCACACATAAAGATGACTAAAAGGCAGATAGATTTTTTTAAAGATTTTGCAAAGTTTCAAGGCAAATAAACAATTCCAGTGCCATCGGGTAACTCACGGGTTTTTAATTATGGAAAGACACCTCTGAAAACGTGGACTAATGCCATGTTAATACAGAGCTAGCACAACAAAGGTTCTGATGCTGTAGTCTAGGCATGCCACTAACTGCCTCAGCTGTGAAACCAAGTTCAAAGTGTACTTACTGCACAATAAACAACACCTGGATGCATATCGATCTACAAACTTTGAGCAAATCTATATAGCAAAATGAAGATACAATTGAAACATAAGTAGCATAACTACACCATCTTTAATCTAGCCAAGATAGAAGCATTCCATTCAGAACAGGCCAGCAAGTCAGAGACAAGCCCTCCAGGAACAGTTACTATATAAGATCCTGCCAAAAGCCAGTACAAAAGCCAACACAACTTGGTCTCTGCTGCTTTTTACCTGCAAAATTAATTTAACCTGCTAAACTTGCCTGTATGTGCCTATTTATGCCGTTAGCATCTCTTCATTTTGCTGTGAAGTCTTCTGTCTGAAAAGAAATACAACACACACAACCGAACAACAATAAAAGATAGAAAATAGGCCTGGGTTTTGGAAAAAACTGAAGAGGCCCAGAGAAAGAGTTATAAATTCAACACATTTGCCAAAGCTTGGGCTGTAGATGATGGGACCAGGGTCATTAGACTGAGGCAGCTGTCCTCCCAGAGAAAATAGAGTAGAGGAGAGATTGAATTTTAAATTAGAAATCTGAATTCTGGCCTGGCTCCAATTCCAGTCCACTTTAGAAATGCTCTAACTGAAATTTGTAATACAAGTTCAGAATCAGTGACTTGTTGTTTATTACAACATCCTACTTATCCTCATTTCTTAGAGATTACTGGACTGGATTCCTAACCATCATTAAATTACTCCTACATCAGTTAATAAAGATCTGGGATGCATAAAACAAAATAACACTAATGCACTTCATAGATTTTTAAAAAAAATAAATCACTTATGATGTCCTAGTTACAGTGAGAGCATCTCTGCTACTGGTTCTGCAGTATCACTCTTATTTAATGCATTCCTGAGAGCCTAGCTAATCTTCTAGTTAATATTTACCATAAGGGTGTTATTCTTTCTTTGCCTTAACTATGAGCTCCCTATCTGCCTCTTTCACATACTTTCCATGGTATCAGTATCTATTTGATGAGATTAGAAATAATAAGTCACTAAATTAGATAATAAGTGGAAGAGAGAACAGACTGCATCACTCAGAACAGACAGACAGTTTGAGCTGATTGCACCTGCAACCACAATATTTTCTCTATTGAAGGGATCAAAGAAAAGTCTAGTCCCCAAACCACTAAATCCCACGGAACAGTGTGACAGTTTAGTCAGGCATGAGAAGTCACCATGCTAAACAAACCCTCATTTGCAGCATGTCACCATACAGAAGTAAGTCTTATGCTGGCTGCAAATGCCAGTGGATCTGTGGTCATGGAAGAAGGGTGTCACCTTAGGCATTTTTTGACTCTGACAGAAGCAAAATGTCCCCATATTCAAGAAGTCCTAATAAAATAGTTCAGGGTTTTGGTGAAAGCATTTATTCAGTGGGTAAGCAAAATATCATCTCCAAGAGGTTCTGTTCCAGCCTGAGAAAAAACTGTAGCTGAACAGCTGGCTCACATTTCTGTTCTCTCTAGTCCCCAGACTGTGATGGATGGGATAGTGAGGGTGGTACCAACAGAGCCAAAGTTTTCAGAAGGGAAACAGTCTGCTCTGGGGCAGTCCTTATCCCACACTGCCAGCCCCACTGAAGGTTTGAAGTCTGAAACAGACTAACAAATAACAATACCTCATATTCTACGATGTTAGATATTGGCAATCTTCCCCACGTATTTCCAACTCCTTTATACCCTATTTACTTGAGGCTGAGGCTCTCTTCTCCTTTATTACCTTCATGATCCAAGGCCAAAACCAGAGGCTCAGAGAATTGAGCTTAGCGCCTGCCTTCTCTCATAAGGTATTCCAGTCTAATTAGACTTTAGCTATCAGAGTGTTCATTTACAATGTCCTGTGCCCCACCTAGTAACAGCCACAAATATCTGTTTACTGGCAATTGTACTATTTTTCTAAAACTGTTTTACTGGAAAACAGGTTTACTCTTGACTTTTTTTCTAAAGTGACTATTTGCCAGACAATGCTTCCTCATCCCTGCCCCCCTATACACAAAAGCCAGCACATTATTTTCATTCAGTATTACAACTTAGTTCCATTTCCCATCCAGACTGCAGAAATCATCCCGAAAATAAGGCAATATGGCATGAAGCCAAATGCACTGACTTTATTTCCTGACCAAAATCAACAGCATTGCATAGACTACAAGCACTTCCTATTAATGCCATCAGTAATGAGATCAACACCTCTCAGAACAAAGAAATTATTCCTTGCTTTCATGAATCAGAAACTAAGTTTTCTGCAACTTTATTCCTTTTGTAATTCTTTCACATTCTACTTAGATTACCTGAAAATACATGTAAAACCACAAATCAAACAAGTACTTCCTTTAGGGTATATAGTAATTTATATTAAAATACTAAATTTTGTTAACAATTTTGTTAGAATACTTTTAGAATTACAAAAGGTCAGCCTCCAAGGCAACTGAGATAGTCTGACCCCAGCAGTATAATTTTTTCTATATATATCTCATTCTAAGTAACTTTACATACAGATGCAAACCAGTTGTAAAGCTGTACTCATCCATGCTGGTGAGAATCAGAGCAAAACTATCGTCTGTTATTATCACCATCATCCTGTATTTTCTCTCTGAAACATAGGATTCCCATAGAAATTCTTCAAAAGGCACAGTGGAAAGACTGATTTTATACAGTAAAATATATTTCCAACAATAGCATCAGTGAAAACTATTTTAGTATAAAAATAGACACAGGTGTATCTTCAATTCTACCACTGCCAGTGAGAAACACCACAACAAATCTACCTGCTGTATTACTTTGTGGACATTCATCCAGGCAGGCTTTCAGGCATGCAGGAACCTTAATGCCCATTCTGCATGCCTGCAAGTGTGCTATGCCTCTCAAGAGAAAGAAAACTGACCTACGTCAAGGAAATTGGCATGACAGTATACAGAATAGAAACGTGCTTTGTGAACACCTAGTATTGGTCGCCTTGTACAGAATCAGGAACTGTGAAGTTCTTCAATAACATTTGCTGGAACTTTAAAAGAAAGTGTCTTTCATCCCTTTAATGCTTCCCCACCTCACCCCCTCCCACAAAAAAATAATATTTTGGCAAATTAATTTATAGGCAGAGTGTCACAGTCTTAAATTGTAGGCATCTGCTGAGGAATAGCTTAGTAAAACCCCCATTGTGATGATATACTTTCAGATATATTAAAAATGGAATCCAAAACTGCAATGGAGTCAATTTGTCAATATGCATTTTTAATTACATTGTCAGGTCTCAAAACATTCCCTGAAATAGAAGGGCCTCCTGTAATCTTGCTCAGTTGTTCCAGCTATTCCCCATGGCCTACACCAAAACTGACTGATCTCTCTGTGGTAATTAGAAATGGTGTTTCTTATCCAACAACCAAGTTCCAAAGGAAAGTCTCTGTTACTCATCATAGCCTGCCCAATGATTTCTTTAAGGGCTCATCCTGCTTCAGTCTTAGTTGTTCTCTTCAACTTCTGTCTCAGACAAGCTTGACCAGTCCTTTCCTCCTTCACCTCAAAAGCTGAATGCACTGCATACCTTTATTGGACTGCATTAAATAGGAGGAGCCCGCATTCACCTTCTCTTGCAAATTCTTGAGCCTGGGGCCTCTAACAGATTCCCCCCAAAAAATCGTGCTTTCTTCCCAGCACCTTTCTCTATACAGCAGTTCTTTGCTAGGAAACCAGTTCTCCCTCTATTAATCTATAGCTACACTTTAATCACAAGTTTCTGCAGCTTATTAGGATTCTGATCATGAGGAATCTCCTATTCACTACCTAGTAACAAGTGATAAAACAAGGGGAAATGGCCTTAAGTGGCACCAGGGGAGGTTCAGGCTGGATATTAGAAAAGATTTTTTACTGAAAGGGTTGTCAGGCATTGGAACAGCCAATGGAGGTGTTTAAGAGAAGGGTAGATGTTGTACTTAGGGACATGGTTTAGTGGTGTTGATAGAGCTAGGACAAAGGTTGGACTCGATGATCCTGAAGGTCTTTTCCAACCAAAACTGCTCTACGATTTTATATTCAGCCCAGGAGCAAATAAGGCCAAGTTAACATTTGGTTACCTTTGCTGGATTCGTTTTTGGCCAGTTACTAACAAATGAATCTAAAATGCCACAGGGTGATTTAAACAGAAGTTACAGGCATGTTAATTTTAACTCTTTATACCACTTATTTATCTCAACCAGCCTATTCTGGTTTTTTGTTTGTTGTGGCAGGGGGTGTGTGTTTGCTTGGTCTTTTTTTAATTTGGGCTTACATTTCTGCAAAACTGGAATTGGTCAGTTTTATTGCCATTCAAAGTCTCACCTGAGAGCAGATTTACCTCCTGCATAACTTCAGGAGATAAAGTTGTTTCTGGGAGCTGGCCTGACATTCCTGGTCCTTTCCCTCCGAGGAGCATACCTCTAGACTGCTCTGGAGTTTTCCCGTGGTTGCTTAGAATTTCAGTGCTGTTACCAGCAGAGATTTAACTGTGTCTTCTTCAAAGTGGTTACAAAACTCAAATTAAGTTGAGATCCAATATTTTTAAACATGAAAGCAAGAAAAGTCTGAAGTTATTCAGTCTGAATTTGAATAATTCACACAATCACAGAACGGTTCAAGTTGGAGGGGTCTCTTGAGGTCATCTTGTCCAACTCTCTGCTCAAGCAGGGTCACCTACAGCAGGTTGTCCAGAATCATGTCCAAATAACATTTCCAAATATGGAAATTCCACAGCCTCTCTGGGTGGCCTGTTCCAGTGCTCCTGTCCCTGGACACCACTGACTAGAGCCTGGCACCATCTTCTTTACAGCCTCATCGAGATCCCCCCTGAACCTTTAGGCTAAACACTCCCAGCTCTCTCAGCCTTTCCTCATAGGAGAGACGCTCCAGTCCATTAACCTTAGCAGACCTTCACTGGACACTCTCCAGTTGCTCTCCAGCTCTCTCTCTTGTACTGGGAAGTCCAGAACTGGACACAGTACTCCAGATGCAGCCTTACCACTGCTGAGTGGAGGAAACAGATCACCTCCCTCAATCTGCTGGCAACACTCCTAACTCAGCCCAGGATACTGTTAGCTTTCCTTGCCAGAAGTGTATTGCTGCCTGCAAGGACCCCCAGGTCCCCTTCTGCAAAGCTGCTTTCCAGCTGGTCAGCTACCAGCATATTTAATGCACAGTGTGATTCCTCCTGATTCGCAGGATTTTGCATTTCCATTTGTTGAACTGCATGAGATTCCTGTCAGCCTGCTTCTCCTGTGGAGGTCCCTCCAGATAGTAGCACAACCCTCTGGCATATCAGCCCCTCCTCCCAGTTTCATGTCATCAGACTTGCAGAGGGTAAACTCTGCCCCATTATCCAGATCATTAATGAAGATGTTGAATAGGATTGGACCCAGTATTGACCCCTGGCATGCACTGCTGGTTACCACCTTCAACTAGACCTTCCAATGATCACCACTCTCCAGGCCTGGCTATTCAGCCAGTTTTCAGTCTACCTCCCTATCTGGTCATCCAGTCCATATTTCATTAGCTTCTCTGTAAGGATCTTATGGGAGACAGTGTCAAAAGTCTTACTGAAGCCAAGGTAGTGCTCTCCCCTCTTAAAGAGATGGGACTCTTCTAAGCAGATCCTTGAAGAGGCCAAAGTCTGCTCTTCTGAACTCCAGGGTTGTGATTTTGCTATTATTTATACTAAAAAAAGTTAATACACTTTTTACGAATGCAAATTATTAGAAAATTGTAAACATCAAAGTTACCACCATTGTCACCAACTAGACTGTATGCTGTGAAGCTGGGTGCAATTCCATTCTACGTTAAAATGTTTGGTTCATGAAAATCTCTTCTACTTTTTGCTTGCCTTAAACTTGGTATATGCCTCTCCTTTTGCTACATTACTTCCCAAAATGCCAAAAGCTGTTTGTGGACATGTCAGACACCCTTTTATGGACAGTTCATCACCTGCCTACTGAGCCCAGTGAAGACACAAGTAAGTGATCCTCCAGGCTCTTAGCAGTACTTGATCCAATAGATAGAGGGGAACTAACACACACTAAGAGGGTAGCGCTCTCCTGAATCCAGTGGAGATGAGTTACTATTCATATCCCAGGCTCAAGTTCAGACTTACTCCTTATTCTATGGGATTTCATATGCTTACCCTTAATAAGTTGTCACACTGTCAGCATGCCAGCAGACTGTTTTCTCCAGGACTAGCAGCTTGAAGAGGTAGCGAGAGGTGAAACTTTCAGTGAAACTGTGCTAACTGACAGATGAACAGGAACAGAGAGCAAAAAGTGAATATGTAGAAGGAACTTCCACATCTTTTGTTTGTTTGTTTGTTTAATTGAAACATGAGTAAGAAAATACTCCATGTGTAAAAAGTTTAAGTTTTCAGCCAGATTTTTAATTAAAAGAATCCCTACAAATGTTTTTGTCTATTTTCCCTTTTTGTGAATATTAGCAGGGAAATCTTTAAAATTATTTCTTCAAATGCTTTTCTCCAGTGTCGAATTTATGTGTAAACTTAGAGAAAAAAATGGCTAAAGCATATGAACAACTGTTGGTTTTGCAATTAAATGCCTTGCTGTCTCTGGATAACATGCCAACTTTTTCCTTCATTAGCTTTCCCATACCTGCTTGCTGCTTTAGCCCATGACACTTCATATTCTCAGCTTTTCATTATCAGCTCTTTGTAGGAACAAACTTCAGTGGGGCTACCTCTCTGTGCACATGGGCTGGCATCTCACATACAACCAATCTGCACATAACAGACCTTACAACAAATAGATGAAAGCTGTATTCACGCACTGGTTTCTAGTTCAAACCTTTCACAGAGACCAAGTGCACTTAGAGGTTACAGTACTACATGTGTACCAGTTCTGCAGGTTTTTCTAGATTTCCTTCGTTTGACTCATATCTGCAGTGTCATAGAACATCTCTGTAAAGAGTACAGTCTGGTTTTATTTATATTGCTGACAGCCCATTATTTCCTTTTAATACCAGATGTTTTGTTTGTTTGCTTTAAAAAAAAAATAGCCCTGGGCTGTTTCTTCATAACTTGAAATACAGTCTTCAGCTACTCTTCCTTATAGATTTGTCTCCTCATTAAAGCTGTTAGAGAGACTAAAATGACCCGATAAATATTTAAAACTATGTCTTGGTTGTATAAATTCTACTAGCTAAAGCAATGTAAGTCAGTCTTCTCTTTCTGAACAAGAGTGCACTGCACCAATTCACATTAGAAGAGCCATAAAATATAAGTAGCAAGAAGTCTAAATGCCCCCTTCTCCCAGTAGTGTACATCTAGCATTTGAGCAGAAGAGGCAGAGCTTGCAATATCAAAGCCTTGATACTTGTTGATACTTGTTAAAGCAGCTCTATCTGAACTGAGTACTTGCCAACCTGAAGATACAGACAAGGCATACAGGGTTAATCTGCAGAGGGAGTAATTGGGGAATTGTGTTACATTAAAATACAATACTTAGTCCATATTAATTCTCCAGACAGAAATATATACTGCAAGCAACTGTGTGACTACAGAACTGCGCCACACAAGGACAGAAAATTCCCACAGACCACTAAAGTAGGAGACTGACTTAGTTCTATTTATGCATTCATACAAATTCTTAATCTTAGTCTTGTTGTGTTCAAGAGAGTTATACTTCACAAGCCGCTTAAGAAAAGATTTTCCCCAACTCCAGTCACCAAGGAATCCAATCCAAGAACAAGCCAACATATTTTATATTTGTAGCTATCTAAGCCTCTGAATGGAGGAGATGACAACACTGAATGACTATCCCTATTTGCACTGGTCAGAATAAAATGTTTTCATCATATCAGAAGGGTCAAAGCAGGAGGCATGTAGTCTATGGAAGATTGGAGAGATGCTGTTTAATTTTATCTAACTGCAATGAGAATATGAGCTTATATCTCATCTCAGATTATCAGAAAGCTGTAATTTTCCTTTATTCTTTCATCCCTTTTTCTTTCTTCCTATACTCTTTAAATAGGACACATTTGTCACTTTCTGGTTAACTACAGCTGCAATTTGTAAACTAACTCTGAAAGTTTAATGAATCATCAAACATTAGTCAACCCAGATACATTATTATATTTCTATTCCTTGATGCTTCCCGTAGTTTTAATTTTCTCTGCTTTGAAAAACACATTTTCTTTCTTTCAATTCCCTCTGTGTTCCTATCCTTCTTCCTTCCTCTAATTTCTCCATTGTCATTATTTCAAGGCAAATGAGAAAGAAAGAAATTAGGTCCATTAAAAAGAAATTTGAAAAGCCCTTCTTTGCCGTAACTCAAACAATCATTTTCCTTTCATTTACGTTTTGCATTTTTTTTCAGTACTCAAAGTTAATGATAAATCCCAGCATCACTGAAATTTATGGTCAGTCCTCTTCCTTCATGGATGCTTATATTAAGTATAGACTTTGTTCAAAGAGAGCAAGCAGGGGAAAAAAGTAAAAAAAAAAGAAAATAGTAACACTCATTCTATTTTTCTGTCTTTCGAAATTGATCCACCATTCAAACTACAAGTGTAGATCTTAATAGCAATTAGTTACTTTGAAGCTCATTAAAATACCAGATATGTACTGTTTCTTTCTGCAGCATCTACTGAGTTTAACGAAAACTTGTTTCGCAAGATACAGAACTGAAGACAAAGCAGTTCTCTACTCCAATTCAGAAAATGTCTACCTCTGGTTTTCATATCATTAGAGAGTCACAACAGCCAAACTAGTGACCAATTATCAATACACACTCATCTACTTGAGGTTCCTCCATCTAGTGGGTAATTGCACTAGGTTTAGTTTTAGACTTAATTAATCTGTGCAACCCTGACTACAGCACTAAAGTATGCAACAATATTGGGCATGAGAAAAACCATGAATCATTAAAAATAGCCTAAGGATAGTCTATGAACTATTCTCTCTCAAGTAAAGATATTGAAAGGACTAGAAGACAACTAATCTTAGCACACAATGCTGCAGTATACAGAGATTCACTGAGTGGGTTTAGTATAGAGGTGTGTAATTTGAAATAGAAAGTGAGCGGTGTGTAATTTGACACTACACTCAGTTCATAGTTCTCTTTCGCCCCTCCCGAATGTGCAGGGTTTTTTCATTAAATCAGTGTAATTCAGGACTCTAAAGGTATTTAGACATAAATGATACAGAATTACTCTTAATATACTCTTTTTCAATATAGAGACAATGCACAAGTTTGAGTTGGGGGAAAAAGAATAGAAAGAGCTTTCAATCATGGCACTAGCTAGACAGGGACTTGGAGCTGGCAGCCAAGCATTCCCTATTCAATTCTTCTCATCATCAAGAAAATGCAATTCATGCCTTTATTACCTTATAAATGAACAGTAATGAAGAAATCCTACCAATGTTTTCTTGAAAATCTTCACTGACTCACCTATGCTGACTCAAGTAAAAGAGATGTTAAAAACCTATGGTGTTCGCAGTTCTGATACTTGTGGGAAAGACACAGAGATGTACCTCTATCTATGAGTGAGCATTGGTGTCAGAACTTCAGGGCCTAATGTTAAAAAGTTAGATTCAAAGCTATGTTTACATCTCATTTGAGCAGTCAAACTATTTAGATTTAATTCTTAGTCATTTGGAGTGTAAGGAAACCAATTAAAACCTACTGGTCATAAGACCATACTAATCCATAACACTTCCAACAGAAATTACTGGTACAGATAGCTAACACCTCCACAGCTACCCTTAAACTATTTGATCCTATGAGTTTGTCACATCAGCCACTACAGAATGTTGGTAAACTAAAGGTTGAACAGACAAAAAATAAAATAAATAAAATGAAATTAAGGCAGAAAAAAGCAAAAAGCCTTAAGACCTATGATTTTCAAAATACATCAAGCATAACTACAATTTTCTGACTTCCTAAAAGAGAAGATGAGCACATCTAGAAGAATCAGTATTGACACACTATTGTATACATCAAAAGGAAGCCTCAAGCAAGGATACCCCAAAAGCATTTTCCAAATGCTAAGCAGCATAATCCAGTCACAGTTACATGATGACCCCTAGACTTCTCTTAAAAATACAGGGAATGTCAAGACACATTTTGAAGGTTAATTTGCATATAACGACATTTTCCAAGAGCTGCCTTTACCTTATGCTATTGACAGAAGCAATATCAAATCTTAAAACCGTGTTCTCACAATCTTAGTGAAATTTAAAGCCAGATGTAAATTTTAAAGGCAGATCTTTTTGTCCTCCTAAAGTCCAAATCTGATTTTAAAACCAGGAAACTCATCTTCCCAAGTTTCTACTTCTGCCAGAGCTTAGGTTGGAGGAGTGCTGTGGAGAAACACGGTACACAAGAGCCAAAAAAGCACACTGGAAACCGCAAACATACTTACTGAAGGAAAGAGTTGTGTAATCACAGAGCAATTTTTTGGCAATCAGCTTGGAACTGGAAAAGCAAACACCTCCTCCAGGGTAGAAGTCACAGAGGTTTTAGAGACTGGGAAATGCACAAAGAAAGCAGCCAAAAGATGCTGATCATTCACCAGCCTGGAAAGCATGCAAAACATGTATCATCCATTGCGAGATAAACTTCAGCAGCCTTGAGAAGCCATTTTACAGAACTCTGCTCTAATGCAGCTGCTAGCATCAGTCTTCCAAAGAAAGAGGCAAGGCGAGTGCTAGCCCACAGTAACACTTTTTCTTCCTACAGATCAGCACTGCTGGCTCTAGGAAGGAGGGGCACAATCGCACAGCAACTCTTACTCAGTGTTCTGCTGTTGTGCACTCTCCAGATTTCTCTTCCATTCCAGTGGATACAAAAAAAAAAAAAAAAAAATCAGCCCACAATCTGGTCAACTAGAAACACAAGAATGAAATAAAACAGCCTAGTTAGAAGACGTCTAATAAAGGGCAACTTTCCATCAGTCAGTTGGCACTGAATATAAACCTCAGATCAGAATAAGAAGAAATGCAGCAAGAAGAACAAACTCCAGAGATTCACCAAGTTCCTGACTGTAATTCTCTGCCTGGACCAAGATAAAAGCAGAACCAGTAACCAGAAAATCCTGAGAGATAAACCCAAGACTTTTCTGATATTTACAGTTCAGAAGTGTGTCTCGGGATGATAGGTGAGGGACAAAACTGAGAATTCTTTAATTATCTTTTTAGTGAAAGATCACGTTTTCAAGCATTCTTCCCATGATTTCAATTCAGTTTTATTGATTTTAAAAGCCCTATTATCTCATTTTAAAAGTTTTAAACTCTCTCTTGAGAGAGAGAGAACATAGACCTAATAGGTTACTTCATTGTATTGCATTTAATAGAACTGGAGTGCACACTTCCAGAAAACATGATTTTCTCAGAACAAATTATTTTCTTGTTAATAATGACAAAGACATTTGTTGACACATCTGATTCATCAAAACACTATTACTGACTTTGACTGGTGACCACATTGGATGAGAATGCCCTTACTCCATACCTCACACTGGAAGCAGGGGTTCCAAGAAGTTGTGGGAATCACCGTTCCTGGAGTTATTCAGAAATTAACTCCTCAAGGCCTTAACTCCTCAAGGCCTTAACTCCTCAAGGCCTTAACTCCTCAAGGCCTTAACTCCTCAAGGCCTTAACTCCTCAAGGCCTTAACTCCTCAAGGCCTTAACTCCTCAAGGCCTTAACTCCTCAAGGCCTTAACTCCTCAAGGCCTTAACTCCTCAAGGCCTTAACTCCTCAAGGCCTTAACTCCTCAAGGCCTTAACTCCTCAAGGCCTTAACTCCTCAAGGCCTTAACTCCTCAAGGCCTTAACTCCTCAAGCAATCTGACCCAATTGGTCCTGTGGTGAGCGGGACTATTCTTTAGTAAGATGATTGCCAAAGGTTTCTTCCAACTTCTGTTATTCTATGGTTCAAATCTGTAAGTGCTCACAGCCAAGCATACTGGGGCAATAAAAAAAAGTATCGTACACGGTTTTACAAAGCACAAATGTGAAAAATGCAAACAACAGTTACCTTACAAATGCTTTGGTAAAAAGATAAAAAAGTTAGCTTGGTCTCAAACTTTGTTAACAACCATTTTTGCCTCTAAATCTTAGTAAGAATTGACATAGGTATGGAAACAATGAGTAAAAAAACCCAATCACCACCACCACACCCCCTAAAAAAACCACTAAAAAAACCCAGACAAACAAAAAAGCTCACAATCTATTATTACTCATCTATTGTGAAAAGTTGCATTTTGCTACCTTCACTGCAAGTGTGATTCTGCCACCAGGAGTCTGTTTCCAACTTTAAGACTTTTTCCCTGACGTACTATTACATAAAACCACTCCATGAATGATACATAACTTACACCTCTGCAAAAGTACAGTAAAGCATGTGTTAAAACCACTATGCATTTTCACAGATTTTATGTAGCTGAGTGAGCAAAAGTGAAAATACCATTAGGAATCAATAATCAAGAGCATGAAAAATAAGTGAGATAGTCAGTATAGGCAAATTATTAAATACATTGTACAGAAACATTAGCTACGTTTACTAACTTCCAGTCACAAATTCATACACGTAATAGCTGCTTCTTATTGTATGTACTGCACTCAGAAATAAGTTTAAGTAAGAAAGATAGGGTACCATGGGGGAAAAAAAACAATGGAAGAACGACTACATCATTGATTAATATTCATGTGGAAATAAAAGCATGATTATATTCTTCTAACATCATATATATACAAAGCCATACATATGGACAAACACTGAATTAATGTTCCATACTTATTAATATATACCTTCACTGGGCATTATTTATCATTCCAATAGGAACTACGTTTTTCAACTTCACAGTGTGTCTCCCAGCATCAACAAAATGAGCATCACCAATTATTTTCCTTCATAGAGACCAGGCTAATCTTTCACTGATATCAATACAACTTCTCCAGATGCTAGAGTAAGAAACTGTGAGTACAGTTAAGGAACATCCTCCTGAGAATCATCGTAATTAAGCAAAAAAACAAAACACTAATGAAATCTCTAAAGTCTTCACTATACTGCTCCCCCTCAAAGGAAATATTTCTTTAAACATTGGAGTCACAAAAGCCCACTGTCCTGGTTTGGCTGGATACAATCATAGGCCAGCCATGCTAGGCAGGCTCAAGCCAGCCAGGGCAGCTGACCTGAGTTTGCTACAGGTGTAGCCCCTACCATAATGTCATGCTCATTATAAAGGGAGGCTGTTTACTGAAGATAAGGGGAGCTCCTATGAGGTTATTTTCTGCTGGGGTTTGTCCTGCTGCTCCTTTTCTGCTGAGGACTACTCTGCAGTACAACCTGACAACATGTATTCATTTGGCTGAGTATTTTCTCTTTGTACTAGTGGTGTTTTCATTAAACCTGTTGTACTTTCACCTACAGATTTTCTTTCTTTTTTTCCCCAATTCCCCTCCCTGGTTGGTGAGGGTTTATCAGGTGATAGAGCAACTGTTACAGTTTAGTACTCCTACAGGCTAAAGGGAGACACTCATGCATTCCAGCAGCTATTCTCTGCTCCTGTTCTAGACACCTTCTTAATACATACAAAACCAAAACCAGCATTCCTTCAGTAGGTACTACATCATTGCCCTGAAGTTAGTAATTTTGCACCTGTTACCTGATGATTTAAACACAGACCCTCCTTAAATCCACATGCAAGAAGTGGATTTATGCTCTCAAGCACAGACAGTGCAGCAAGTTATCAAGCAAATTGTGCCTAACTTATTGCCCAGTGTGATTTTTTTTTTTTGCCTGAGAGTCAAGTCGCTGCCATCATCTGATAGAGCTCTGCCCCATGGCATCATCCCACTATTTCTTTGCTTCTTATTCCTCACACACCAAGGTATTATTTTTGATAGCAGAAACAGAACCTTATTGCACCATCTATATTAAACTGGGAAAACAAACTCAAGTGGGTACTAGGGAAGGGGCTCCTCAACACATACAAGTAAAACAATTGTAGAATTTTATTTCCATTAGACTACTAAGCTCCAGTATTCCATGAAGCAAGTCTTGGAGGCTTTGTTAGGGCAATATTCTACAGGAAACACAACCAGCCACTATTCCTTCCTACTGAAAACATCTTAGAATGGTACATAACACATCAAAAATAAGTGAGGTCTCCAATGAGGTCAACATAATTAACTGTATGTTTATTTCTGAATATATCTTTCAGAAATAATGTGTGAATGTGTAGAAATATATCTCCTATATATTGTACACATACACACATATATCCGTTACATGCTGAATTTCCTGAGGTAAGGACTATTCCGCAATATTGAAAATGACAAGTTTTCAGAAACTTCTTCATGAAGAAAAGCAGGGAGGAGAAGGAAGCAACTACAGAGTCCTTTTTATCCCTAAAACTCAATCTCATTTGAGAAAACAAATCAGTTTTTCTCACTGAATTCAGTCAACAAAACTGAACTCAAATTTCACCTCCTTCAAGTCCCTTCCGGAACTAAAAAAGTTTCTTCTCCTCTTACTATGGGCACCCTGCCAAAGAAAACCAATTGAATTTTCCTGTCTCCCCTACCTTCCTTCAATACAGAAATAGGCAAAAAATGTTTCGGTTTCCCTTATCTCAAAGATAGAAACCTTCTTTTTTCTTAGCAAAACACAGTTACCAAACCTCTATAACTTCCCTAAACATCTAAAATCTACTTAATTTTTCCTTGTCAAAAGTCCTTTCTCAAGCTTACACATTCCCTCAGATTGCTTTTCTAGTGCATGAGGTATTTTCTAGTTTCAATAAGAAACAGACCTAAACTAATTAAAAAAAAATGTAAGCACCAGATGGTGGCCTATGAGCACCTTCATATGGTCTTATTGGTGGCTTAATGGCTAGAAGGAGCTCTGTGTTTCACACACTGAAAAAGCACTTATGTATCTGTGCTCATTGAGGAACTGTCCTCACCTTTCAACTTCAACAAAAAAAGATCTGTCTCCTGCAGATAGATCTGATTAGAATATAGCAGGGTCCTTTCACTGGCTAGGTTATATTCACCCACAGAGACAAGTAAGTGGGCCAGCAACAATGAGCAAGCGTTGCTAAAATTCATGCAGAATTACCTACATTAAGAGTTACCGTGTGGAGGCAAGAATATAAATAATACTTATGTTGCAAATTATACCAGTGTAAAGCAAATATTCAGTTGACATGTATCAGAGAAATAGAGAAGTACAGTGGGAAATAGCATTCTGAAATCAAGCACAGCATTTCTGGAAATACATTCCCTGCAGAACCAACTGTTAAAGCTCAAAAGCAGAGATGCAAATCACTTTCTGCCAGTATGCTGGAACAGTTCTTACCAGAAGCATTATTAAGAATCTGTTCATACAGGTGACTGAACACCAGCAAGCACAAAGAAACTAAAAAAAAAACCCCAAACAAATCCCCAAAAAATCCCATTGTTTGCATTCTTTACAAAAATTACAGAAAGAAAGAAATTGAATAGTCACAGATTTAAAAAATAAAAATTTGATGTAATTTATTTTTCTCCTTTCAGAAACTTCCATTATGCTTCCATGTTTTGGAAACAGATATTTCTTGTATTTTCTGACTGAGTCAAAAAAATTAATCTTATCTCTATTGCAGAAAACAGAACACATCAACTGCGTGTGCATTTATACATAAATGTACAGGAAAATGGAAATACTTTCATGAGGAAATGTTCACTTTAATTGTGTTTTAAAAAAATTGAATTTTGGTTAATTTATTTGTCATTAATCATGGATGTGATCTTTTAGTTTTGGATGGTGTTCCTTAACAACAGAAAAGATGAAGGGTCTGGAAGTAAAATTATTTGCTTTTGCACCAGAGATTCAGTCCCTACACTCTATATCCCCAAGAGTTCCATGTGGTAAAGTTCAGAATGAGTTGAAAGACGCCAAAGACACAAATGATAGTGAAATTTTGTTCAACCTTCCCAAACTGGCTTGTTCTGTGACTATCATATGGTAGGAGACCATTATGATTTGTAAGCTAACAGTGTTCTGGCTCACAGCTGCCTCCAAACTATACAGAGATATTTTAAACCACTGGTTGAAATGGTGAGTTCATGATGAAAGTATGTTTTTGAGCACCATATTTTAATATTTAACCACATAGACAAGCACACACACAAATGTTTTCCAGCTTTTTCTTTCACTCCATCTGATTTGGATTTATTAAAACTTCTTTGCTTTCCTAGGTAGAAGGGACTTATTGCCCCCTCATCAGGAAAAGTATCTGTATTAACAAAGTTATTCTTTCACTTAAGTAACTTTTTTTGTTGCCAATGGATTACAACATTTCTTTTTACACCTAAGAAGTAGTGTCCATTCAGCATTTTACCAGAATTATTTGTTTGTTTGTTTTCCCTGAACATTCACCACTTCCAATTGAACATAATCTATTATAGCTGAAGAGTGTGGACCTCAGCTGATCATAGACTTTCAAAGAAAATTTATCAAGTGTTCACATTAGAAACTTTTCACCTAAACCTATATAATCATATCATGACATTTGTAAACTGGTAATATTTTAACATCTTTGCTTTTACTTAAAACTGAGAGCCCAACTCTTTTCACACAAAAGTGATGAACACATATTATAATGAAGATCTGCAATACTGCCTCTGAATTAGTCTAACATAATTGGAGTATAACTTTATCCCAATGGCAAAAATTCACCTTTCATATTTAAATTTAACAGTATTAATACAATTTTTCAAAGACATTTGCAATAATGTTCCCTTAGCCTTATTAATCTGTTAAAATGTGTAACTTTTCTTAAATATATACACTGCTATAATGTATTTATTCTATGGTATAAAAAAAAATTGTTCAAAGTAAAATATTTCCAAGCTACCTACTTCATTCCTTCCTCCCCCCACCCCACCCCCAATATGACCCCTTAAAAGACTAATTAAATAGCCTTCATAGAACACATCATAACCCTTTTTAATGTCTTGCACCATAATCTTTTTGTTAAGTGCCTGAACATTTGGTTTCTTCACAAAGTTCATGCTCAGAGAGTAGTGCAACACTAGAGCAACCTACCCAGAAAGGTGGTGGAATCTCTGTCCTTGGAAGCTTTCAAGACTTGGCTAAACAAAGCCATAACTGACCAGATCCGGGAGTGACATTAGTCCCACTTTGACAGGAGACTGGACTAGATGGCCTCCAAAGGTTCCTTCCAACCAAAATTTCTGAGTCTCCTTTCACCCCAACTGTACAGAGCACAGAAAGCAAACGAGATGACATGTTTACGATTCTGACTTGCAAAAGCTGGTATTGAGAGACTAGGGTGCAGTATTTCAGTTCAGTTAACATCTATGATGCACTGGGAAGTAGAGGGAATGGCCAGACTTTCCTACCTCTAGTGGGCTCTGGATGTCTGTGAGCCTTCCTGCTGGACGATTACATATCACCTTTGCCCTTCAGCACAGTGCTTCCTCCCCTATTCCAGAACCCAAGGAGCTTGGAAACAACACTTTCCTTCATCTTTTTTTTTTTTTTTCTCCTTTTCTTGGTTATGGCTGACACATATTCAACCCTCATGAGACAATATAGCCCTTTTGAGGACTAGAAGCTTGTTTCTTACCTAGATTGTTTTATCTTTACTACTCAGTTTCTCTAACAACATTGGTTTATCCTGTTCCAGAATAAATCATCCACTGTAAGCGTAAAGGAACACTGAACATATTTATAAAATAGAATGAATTTCCCTCCTTATCATGAGAGGTGCCTGTCACAATCTACAAGTCAAAAATCAGGCAATATCACAATCATAGCAGCCAAGTTCTCAAGTGTTTTGTGAAGATGACTATTTTGAGATTTCCAGGGATATTTTACCACACCACAGGCCTTTAAGATTATAACTGTCTTTTCCGACAATATTCTTGGGAACTTTAAGTTAACTTTCTGATGCAAACATTCTTGACCTATAGCCGAAAAACTGATCACCCAAACGGACAGGTAGGATAGTGACCTGTACTTAAACAAAAAATTTCCCAGATGTACCTAGCATGTTGAAACTATGAGAATCACATATTTCCATCCCAGTACTCTGTTTCTCAGAACCTAGCACTCTAAGACTGTCCAAAAATAAATAAATCTTAATTATAGCCTGATTAGTAAAGAGAACAGTATTAATTCTAGCTATCTTTTCATGATATTCCCCAGTTAATCAAGAGAATAGTGTAGCCCCAATTGCACCATTCAAAAATCAAGTCATAGGCATAATGGTACACACTCCTTGTGCCACCCAATATTGTGAAACTATTGTGATCCTTAATAGGCAAAGCCAATTGTTCTGCTTACATTACACCTATATTAACCAACCACATAGGCAGTAACAGAAAAATTGCCTTGTATTAAACACGTCACGTTTATATGGCAATTTCATTGCTCCACTGACATTAAAGCAAGCTCCTATGCACAAAAGTAACACTTAACAGATGAAGAATCCGAGACAGAGCAGTGATTTCCCCAAAGTCAAAGAGCAGGATAAATGGGAAAATGTGGAGTTAGAATCCATATATTTTGAACCTCAATATAGAGCTCCTGGTCTACCCAGCATGTTAGACAACACATCTGTCTCATTTTCCCTCAGCCATGAGCTGAGGGAAAGCGGATATGGGTGGACCCAGGCACCTTCATGGAGGAGCATTCCTAACTTCAATAGAGGCTGTATCAATGTGGCTGAAACTCGTGTCTCCTGCTTCACGTACATCAATGTTCTGAAGATGACATATTACACCTCAGATCTTGCTATGTTTTATTTGAGAGTAGGGAACACAGGCTCAATTGTCCAGTCCCAGGATGGCAACTCACTATTTTTACTCTATAGGCACACAGTTTTGTTTGTTGTGCTCAGTCAGGAACAGCCACAATTTGAATCAACGACTCCTATGAAGCCAAGGTTATGCTTCATCTCTTTACACCTAAAGCAAACCCACAAAGACATAAAGAATGGGCAATATCTTCAGCAACAGCTACAATGGAATATTGCTCTATTCCAGGACAAAATGCTAAAATACACAGAGTAAAATTGAGTTCTGCCTAACTAATGGAATTAAGTCCCTCTACCTAAGTACTACTTCATGTTTCATTTCAAAAAATGAGACACAAATATTGTCCCAACAAAGCAAGTGCAAACATTTCCACCCTTAAAAGAGAGTCATGTCTAGGTCCTTAATCTCAGGACTAAATTATGTTAGAGCTGATACTGTTCAGAAAGGAAACATATTGCAAAGGGAACGCATCTCCACCACAGTGCAGAGCTGATTTTGTTAACAATGTTTTCCAAAAGCAGAGGGAGGTTAGGGGGTGAGGGATAGGTGTCGGTGTGTGTGAGTGGGTGGGTGTTTGTACAGGTACATAAGCAGTTCGTAAGGCAGGAACCCTGGAAACCAGCCTCAACACCAAACTGGTAGTGATAGCTTTTTACAGCTTTCTGGTTCATAGTCCATGCATACCATCATAGGATGACTAAGAAAACGCCCGCTCTGCAGCAAAGTCAGGAGGGAAGATTCTCTCCATCTATTTCACTGTTCAAGAGGACAATGGCTTCGATGGCAAATTTAGTCACAAAAAGACAGGAAGAACCTACTATCTCGTGCCACAAACGAGATGCAGAGAATGCTTTACAGCTTCTTAAACCTGTTAAGAAATCTTGTAAGACCTGGAAAAGTTGTCAACTTACACACACAGTGTCTCCCATAATTACATTCTCTCATGTGGATTTGGTTTAATTTCTTTCCCTTAAATTGTTGTTACCAGTGTTATTTTCACTTTCTATATGCATTTGCATAAGTGCCTCTGATCATCCTTTACTTTAATCATATTTCAGAACTGCAATTGTAAGGGTTACTAGGTGAAACGTTTGATTGATTAATTAAATTTATTAAAAAGATAAATCCTTGCTCTTGGGAACAGCTAGTTTTTTGGTTTTAGTTACTTAGTGTAATTACATACATCTTGACAGCAATCTTTTCTTAACTAGCAAAGAATCATTTTTATTACAGTGATGCACTTCAAAGATGGTCAAAATCTTCAGGATTTTGAATTCAGATAAACACCACTGTATTAAAAGTAGTTGGATCCCTGTATTTTGTGACAGAATGGTGACAGAGTCCTTGCATCATCAATTTCTTTCCCCAAAAATCCTAGAATTTTGTCTCCTAGATACTAATATACTTATTAATTTCATTCAGTTACAACACAATTTCAAGCCCAGTGTAGCACATGAAACACCAGTGACTTATTTTTAATTATTCTCTCCTTCGCATATGTGGAGAAAGTCATGCACAAATTGGCTGTCCTGGATTTGGCTGGAATAAAGTTAATTTTCTTCCCAGTAGCTGATATATTGCTATGTTTTGGTTTTAGGATAAGAATAGTGCTGATAACACGCTAGTGTTTCAGTTGTTGCTAAGCAGTGTTTATATTAAGTCAAGGACTTTTCAACTTCTCATATTGGCCTGTCAGCAGTGACTGGGAGTGCACAAGGAGCTGGGAGGAGCAAGGACAGGCGACCCAAATGAGCCAAAGGGGTATTCCATACCATACAACACCATGCCCAGCATATAAACTGGGGAAAGTCAGCCAGGGGGCACTGTGTCTTGGGGATTAGCTGGGTATCAACAGGCAGTGAGCAATTTGTATATTCTATTATTATTATTTTCCCTTCCTTTTCTGTCCTGTCTTTGCCCCAGCCCATGAGTTTTACTTTTTTTTTTTTTTACTTTTTTTTTGGGGTTAAACCATAACATCAGCTTATTGAGTTTTCTGTGCACAATGGGGATGCATAGCACTGTTGAGAATAAAAAGCCACATCTCCTGGCTATTAGACTTAATTTGAACAGAACACAGTGGATCTCCTCCAAATATTTTACCTTACTTCACAGAAGTCAAGTCAAAATTTGGTCAGCTCATCTGTTGTTGAATTTCAGAAACGAGTAAACTTCACACTGTCTAAACCAGAGGTGTATAGGTAACTTCAACTACATAACAGGTTTTACATTTTATTCCTCATCCAGAAAGCAGATTTTTATTAAGACATTATTAGCTCGCTGAAAGCTACATGCACCAATAAATACTGAAAGAATAGCAAGGAGTTAGTGACAAAATTTAGACCATCCTTACACAACAGCTTTTCAACTATCAGAATGATGTTTGTCTTTACCCAAACCACAAGAAACCCTATTACTGTAAGTCCTTCTGGTAGCAATTCAGTATTAGAATTATTAATAAAAAGTCTTCTGATGTAATATCACTTAGAAAACAACAAGAGACAATTTTGAATTCTAACAAGATAATTTATACTGCATATGTACCCAAGGTATGCAAAACAAGATTTCAATAAAATAAGTAGCAGCAAAAATATAAGGGATAATACAGTTTCTGAAATTCTGCAGAAGCAAAGAGAGTTATTCCTATAACACAGATGGCACGTAACTTCAAAACACACCTTGACAAGTTACTGGATTTTCCAAAATAATATTCAAATCTGTAGTGCTAGAGGACAGCGTCATCTGAAAAGATACACTATAAACACTACTAGGAAGCAATAGTTTTTAATCAGACAGATTACTACATTTGATGTTATTTGTTGAACTGTTAATGTTCTTCTGAATGTATTTTGTTTTGTTATCAAAGATCAAATTTCTTCGTAGCATCGCAGTTCTCTTGTTAACACTAAAGATCTAAAACCCAAGAACAGATGCACATTAGGCTCAAGGCGTGTGACAAGTGTTCCCAGTATGTTATGCTGTTGCTGGAGCAGGTAATGTTCCACTGTGAAGCAAATGTGGTGAAATGGAGATGCACTGATCTCACATACCTGACATAACCTGAAAGTTACCCTGGGAACTGTTCTACTAGAGTTTTATAGTAAAATAGCTATTACACACTTCTTAACAGAGTTCACTATCCCAGTTCTCAGCAGTTTAAGTGACTTGTTAGCTCAACCTTTATTTATGTGAAGTAAAATCCTAGCAAAGACATTCTCATACATTAGTAGATTTTGTGATAATTCTTACCAGGGAGGTATAGAGCTGAATTACTTTTTTTTTTTTTTCTTTCCAGATGAGTTTCAAGTACAAGCAGCAGAACACATTTTGGCTTTAAGAAAGGCTACTAAGACATTGCCCTTGCTCACAGACTCCCAAAACCATGAAATACAGACATACCTCACATATATGAGGCCAAGGGAAAAATAAGAGAATCCTGAATTTCCCTGAGAAGCAGATTAAGAGTTAAAGCACCAAATCTGGAGATGAGAATATTCAGAAGCCATGTATTTCTAGAATAGCAAGGACTGGTTTAATTTACTTAGTACTGAATTCTCTTTTTTAACATCTATAGAAGCTGCAGTTTGAGTTTTCCCTTATTTGTGCCTGCACTTTCATCCAGCTGCAATGTCTGCATGTTCCTCTAATAAATTTGAACTTGATTAACTTCAGTCAGAGATGAAAATTCACAGATATTAAGCTCTTACAAGTTTAGTGTAGGGTGTGGGTAGAGAAGGTATGCAAATTAGCATCCTCACAGAGGGAAAGACTTCAGAATATGGTCAGAAGTTTCTAATTTGGGCTGGTCTAAGCGTGAGCATTAGCTAAATAATAGCATGTACGTAGATTAAAGTTATTCTGTCTACCTCTTGCCCAGATGGGCACATAAGACAGGGATGAAATTGCAAAGGAGGCTTACACAACAAGACAGGTGCTACATTAAACTTCAGTATCAGTGGCCTTATAAGAAAAAAAGATAATTATTTAAGGACATTTAAGTCTTACTGCGAAGAATGTCTCCATACGCTGTTTATACGTCCCTTAAGACTGTTCTAAGTAAAGCTTCTTATTTCCACTGGAAATGGGAGTATGCACATCAATAATCTCTAAGCTCATACCATGGACATCAATTTAAATTATGCTGAAACCATAAGCTAAATAGGCTAAATCCTTATAATTCATACAGAGCACTCAAATGGGTACATTTGAATGAAGGGTAAGGTGAAATCTAGATTTATCTGTAGAAGGAAACAGGATTCATTGTATTTTCATGTTGAGTATTAAACCTGAAAATATTTCCAACCAAACTTTGAAAAGCTGAGTCCTATTAAAAAAAAAAAAAAAAAGTTTCTTATTCTACTTGCCTGGCAAATAAACATGGCAAGTGGAACCTTAATCCAAACAGTTCTGAGCACTCACTTGGGCCTTTGGATGCCTGTAACAACTGAAATTAGCTTTCAGTATTTTGAAGCTCATCTTTCAATAGGCTACTTTTCAATCAGGAAAAAAAATTAAGTGACTTTAATGACATTAAGTGATTTTCCAAAATGTGAAGTCATGCAGAATATAGGCATCTTAATAGTCAAGGTGCATCGGAAGTAGCAAGAGTCATGGCATATCACTAGAACCGTAAAGCTTACAGTAATTTCAAATACTTGCTGATCGCTGAAGACTGCTTGTGGCCAAAGGAATCAATGGAAGTAAAAAATTTCTGTATTTTCTTACAGTAACTGTCAGACAACCCCAGCACAAGTTTTAGCTCTCTGTCACACACTACTACTTTTGACATATTGGGCATAAACAAGAATTTGCAAAGATTTACTCATATGCACAGGCAGATTAACTTATTTGGTCATTATTTATGATAAAGCGAACCTGTAAGTTACATTAAAAATATAATTTCAGAATTGTTTGCAGTACTTTGAAGGCTAATAATTTGCATAATTAAAACCAAGAATAATGGTCATGTGGCCATTTAATGGATAGCTTTACATGTAATCAAACCCAAACACTGGCAAACACTTTTACTACTATTAGCCTGTTGCTCAGTTTTCCTCAGTTAAAATTAATGGTGCTGTAAATCAGTAACACTCCACATCCAAACAGTAATCTATTTGGTTTGTTTAGAATTCTATCAAAGTTTGTTTGAAAGGCTATCTCTAAGAATTCTTTGACAACAGTAATCGGAGTTGGAAGTTTACAGTAACAGGAGGCTTGAAAAGCCTGCAAAGTTCTGTGCAAGTGTTTTATGAAATTCTGCTTTTAAATAAGCCTCTGTCCATGTGACCTTGTTGGTAGGCATGTTACAATACTGTTTGTAACTTTGTCTGCCTTGCAATACAAGAGTTATCATTTCAAAAGAAATGCAGGTATATATAGCATGACATGATAGAGGCACATGCCCCAAGCTCCTTCTAATGAGAATTCTCTCTCTCAGTCATGGCATGCAGCGCAACAGCATCGAGTCTCAGTTTTCATCTGCAGCACTACACATAGCAAGGGATAATTTATTCAGGTCCTTTCTATCTAAGTGGAAATGTCACATTCTACCGTCAACAGTACAAAGCCCCTGACATTCTAAAGGAGTTTACTTAAATACTGTTTGGAACAAACATGTTTGCTGAGAGATAGAAACATCTCATGGCAATGCTGCAGCACTGGCTTAAGGCTGCCAGTCCATCTCCAGCTTTTCTTGCAGCAAACGTTGTTTGGATGGAAGTGGTCCAAAGAACAATAAGCACACAGAGCAGTTGCAACTTGGTGTTATATGGAAAGTTATAAACATTACTGACTTTCAATGTTTTTCCAAAAAGGCCTACATAAAACCCTGTTTGCACATAACAAATATGTCAAAACAACAGCAAAGGAGACTGAGCATGAACCTGCTGCAGAACCAAAGCTAGACATGATTGAGTAGATAATGGGTAAGCATAAGCTTGTAGCACAGAAGTTATTCTTCAGGTAACAGGCATGAACACAAAAGGGACTTCATCTCTTACAGAACTATTTTCCAGTGTAAAGCCTCTCAGCATGATTCAGGTACTGCCCAACACCAACAAAGAGAAAGTTCTTGCACAGGATTGCTCTGACCACCTGTAGAACCAAATGTCTACATGGGAGTGTGATTTAAACAAGACCCAAGCACACATTAGTTAAGAAATAATTTTTATCATAGTTGTAATGGGACAGTTAACACTTTATTCCAGAGCAAAAAGATTGCCACAGTAGCATCAAGAAAGTAGTTTGTAACACTTCTTCACTGATAGGGGCGTACTTTTTGACAAAGAATATTATTCTCCTACACTGAGTGCAGGAACACAGGTATTTACCTCTGTTTTCCTGTTAGCCCATGGTGGGGGGAATTGTGCAACACTTACAATACTCTTCACCGGTTTTATAGATAATACGGTTACTTAGTGCCTAACAATGTTGTTTGCAAAAACATCATTGCATGAATTCTTTATGACTTATGTAAGATAGAACAAAATAATTCCTTTTGAAACCAGTTTTGTGAAACACATTCCCAAACACTTTAAAAAGTGAGGGGAAAATAAGCACACTTTTAAAAAAAGGAGTGAAAATTGGCAAGTTGCTTTCGTCTGCAAAAACCCAGCCCCTGTGTCTACGTTTAATACAGACCAGACATACCAGATCTACGAAAGTCACAAGAAAGAGCAGGCTAGCCAAGATACGCGACAATGTGTTCTACGTTTGAGATTTTCCAGGTCTTAAACCGGTTTTGTAAGGCGGCTCCACTAAAAGAAACTGTCGCATACCAAGCTACTTAAGAACAGATGCCCGTTCTCAGATCAAGCGCTGGGACGATCGCAAGCCAGGATTTGATTTCGGATCCTCTGCAGACCCCTGGTGTTACCTCAGATAAATTCATCACCTCACCCCTGGGGGCAGCTTCCCCTGCAGACGGAAGGAATGGCTCTTCCCACAGCTTTTCAGTCCATCGGGGTACCACGCCGAGCAGAGGCGTCCCCGGCCGCTCCCGGCCAAGACGGGAGCCGCTTTCGGGGGTCGGCGGCTGCCGCGGCCCCTCCATGGCGGAGCTCCAGCCCGCGCCCCCTCGCCGCCTTCTCCCCGGTTCGGCGGACCCGGAATCTCTCGGATCGGGGCGGGACGAGGCGACAGCGTCCACAGACGGCACTTGACCGAGGACGGAAGAGCCGGAGCGAGCGGAGCAGCAGCGCCGGACCCCGGCCCTTCAGCCGGGGCGGGGCGGCAGGCAGAGCCGAGCTCGTCTCCCGGCAGCCCGAGCCCGGAGAAGGGCGAAACGTGCTCCGGAGACGGCCGGGGTAGCTGCTAGCGCCGCACCGGCGAGGCAGGGCAGGGCGTCCCTCCCTCCCCCGGCCCTGCCCCGCCCGGCCGCGGGTACCGGGTGGGGAAGAAGGGGAGCGGCGAGGAGCGCGGCTGCCGCCGTCGCGTGGGAGCCCTGCGCCGCCTAGGCTCCCCGAACCTGCCGGAAGCTGGTCCCCGCTCTCCTCCGTGCTTCGCCGGTGAGTGAACGAGGGCAGCGGCGGGCGGGGAAGAGAGGGCTGGGGCGACGGGGGAGCGGCGGCATCCTCGCCCCAGGGGCGGACGGGCAGCGCTCCGAGGCGGCAGGGAGGCTGCGGCGACAGAGCCCTCGCTCAGCCCAGCCTGGGCAGGCAGCGGTAGCCCTGAGCTCGGGGGGGGGGGGGGGGGGGGGAGAAGAAAAGAAAAAAAAAAGAGCAGCAAAACAATCCACTAACACACTTCATTTTTAACAGCTCTTCCTAAGCGTCGACTAAGAACACTTCGCAGAAGTTGGCTGCTCCTTAATCCCACCCATCCTAGCTAGTAGCTGGCACTCCTGCTTTCGCCCCCAGCACAGCCGAATGGCAGACGGGACGCGGAGCCAGCACGCAGCAAAAAGCCTCCCATGTCAGCAAACATAAGTACAGAGCTAATCATTATTTTCGAGAGAAAAAAAAAAAAAAAAAAAAAGGTGCGACAATACAGTATCAGAAGCCCAGCCCGCTTTCTCCCCCAGAAGATACCTGTGCTAGCTGCAGACCCGCCAGCGACAAAGGCTCCACATTAGGGTGAGTTTCTATCTGCAAAATATTTATGCCCTTGTTTTAAGCATCTTTCTTCACAAATGATAAGTGTCCCTGAAAGAATACACGTCTGAGAAAATTAGGGAGGGGTTGTTTCCTTGTTTTAAGGAAGGACTAGTGACTTGGCTGAAGAAAGAGGAAGATTTGCCTAAACATTAACCCTCATCCCTTTCTGAAGAAGATTGTACTTTTCCAGGTGGGGGAAAAAAATCCTAGATGCATTAATTTCCATACAGATCTTGTGGCATTTCTCAAATACTTAAAAGTCCACCACTTCCAAAGGGGAGACAATGGGAGTGGGACTATAGAAGGGACATAACCTTCTCTAAACCTGTACTATCAGCAGTTCTTGATGTAGCCTTCCCAGCCTTTCCTTTACAGACACAGAGCAGGAATGATGGAGAGAAATTTGGCTTCTTGGGTAAGTTGCTTCTAAACTGTTTACTTGCAAGGCACCAGGCTCTCTAGCTGTAAGTGACCTTGTGCTCCAGCAGCTCATCTTAGCCATCTGTTTAATTCAACAAGCAACAATAAAACTGTCCAGAGAAACATAGGAGGTTGTTTAAGTCTTTATATATATAAAAAGTGAAGACTTTGGACATTCAATGGGTTATTGCTAAACCACAAAGAAACTCATCATATTATGACAGTAAGGTTACCAGATGTTTGAGGAGACTGCTAATATATATTCCAAATTAGAGAAAAAAAGTTTTTTACATTAACATACCTAAGTGAGCTGAAACTAAACCTTTCAGTAATGGGCTTTACTTTTATTAGCAGCACAAGGAGACAGTCAGTCTTCACACTCGCTAGGATTTCTAAATTTGTGCATATTTGTGGTGAAGTCTTTCATATAGCTTAAAAGTATCAAAAGTTCACTTACGTTGAATTTCAAGTTCATTTTGGTAAAACCCTGAAGAAATTTCATATTGATCAGCACTTCAGTATCTTTTGGGGGGGTGGGAGTGAAGAAGATTCACTATATTTGTCTGGTTTTTCATTGACCCCAAAGGGATCCTTTTTATAAAATTTTAAAAAAGCTACTCTGTGGTCTTCTTTTCATTTCTTTTTTTAAAATAGATCCTAAGAAGTATTAGGAAGACATTTCCTATTATGAATTGCAATATTAATATCATCATGAACTAGTTTGTGCTTATCCTGACCAGACACTAACTCTGGGGTGAAGGGAGTTCTAAGGTTTTTTTGTTTCTTTTGAAGAACATAAACATTGGATTCTTCAATACCTATACTAAGAGTTAGAGAAAAGAGAGAATGTTTTGAAGGATGCAAATCTGAACTTGAGAAATACATCTTTGTTGAAGCTAAATGACTTCTATTGTAAAACTGTAAGTTTACTCCACATTTAGCATTTCCTCAGAATTCAGAGAAATTATTCATAGGTGGGTTCACCAGGCTTCACAAGTGGTTAACTTATTTTCTGTCAGACAATGAAGCTTCCTTTATCCAAAGCCAGTTCTTTCTATTGGAAACCATTAAACTGCACAGCAGATACAGTATTGGGGTATGCAACCTCAACATTTAAAGGGCTAACAACTCTTGTTGACATACATTATTTTTGGCTAGTGATTCTCCATTAGTGATGCAAGTCACTTGGAAAGCAACAGACAGATCTTGGTATTTGAATAACTGTGTGAGTTACATTTTAAAAAGTTAACTGCATTTCTGAAGCAGAGAGATTAAAATCTGCTAGTTTTACAGCTCGTCAAGGGTTGGAGTAAGTAGTAACACAAGGTAGAATCAAAAAAAAACTGTAAAGATTTTTTTGCTGTTTCTGTGTGAAAGATGTCCTAGTTTAGTGAGCTGGATTAATGGATTCCAATGACAGAATGGACCCCAGAAAAGGTACCACTGTGGCTACTCAGCTTTAAAGGCACCACAACAGTGGAAAATTCCCCTAATTTATAAGAGATTTTACTAAAGCAAAGCACAAAGGAGCTCCTTACAAGAGTTAATAAATAGGTCTAAGACTTATAGCAAGTGTCTCTTTTTACAGATAGGCAATGGAGTGGAGAAGGTAAGACTTCTCCACCACTGCACTGCTTAATGTCAATAGCACTTAAATACTGTTTGTTAAGAGATCACATTGATAATGAACTAGATGACCTTGATAATGTTTAGGCTAGCAGGGAAAACTAATACCATATCTGGAAGCTTTAGGATTCTAGTCATGATGGGTTTTTCCCCCCAGTCTCTGGGCAAAAAGAATCCATATATGGGAAATACTACCACAGGAACAAGTTTGTTGTGGTTTTTTTTTTTTTTTTTTTTTTTTTTAATCATGGAAAAAACTGACATTTAGTGTAAATTAAACCAGAAAGTTGAGCCTGAAGAACTGGAAGAAGAGTTTAGTAGAAGTCTGAGCTTACATTTTGAAGGCCGGAACATTCTTTGGAATGTGTCCATATTCTGTTAGTTCTTTTCATTTTAATGCTCATGAAACATTGGCCCAGTGTTAAAGAGAGTTGTTAAAAAATGCCAACCAGAAGGAAAAAAAGGAGTATATCTATCTCCTGATAACTTCAGGTTAAGATACAGACTTAAGATACAGACTTAAATAATATATTTCTTCAGGAAAAAAATAATAATTGTAAATACATAATAATAATTGTAAATACATAATAATAATTGTAAATACAAGTACAATAGTATCTAGAAAATTGTTTAATTAAGTAGTTGGTTATACTGCTGAACACATATATACATCAACAACAGCTTAAACTTAGGAAGGTTCAGTGTAAGTACACAAAAATGAAGGCCAAACCTCAGAAGACAGCATCATTGTACAGCTTGGGGGGGTGGGACAGGACAGGACACCAGAGTAAAATAGAAACACTCAGGCATCCAATACGTTTCCAAGTCTCACACCATGCATCCAGCACTTGAAAGATACTGAAGCTACGCTTTCAGACTATCCTGGTTTAGGTGACCCTATTGGAAGTTAAAACATAATACTTATGATCTCTCCTACTAATATTGACTCTACTCAGGACACAGAATATAAAAACACCCTCTGCTCCAGGTCTGTATTCTTCAGCATGGATTAGAGCTGTCAAAGATACACATTTATTAACAACAATCTTTAAAAAAAAAACCAAACCAACAACCAAACAACAAGCCAACCCAAAAAACCCTCATCTACTTTCAAGTGACTAGGACCACACAATTTTGCTGAGGGTTCCCCACATGAGTTTTATTTGCAACTTGAATACATCAAAGAGAAGAAGTTTAGCTGCTTTCTTAGGATGAATAGATTCCAGTGATAATCTAGATGCATATAGCCAGATATTGACTGCTATCAGATTAGATGAGATTTTTAGGCTGCTTGTTGGATATTTAGTCATGTACTTTATTCACTGAGTCAAAGGACATGGATCTACTATGATCAATGTACTAAAAGAAATTAAAGTTGATTATAACATAAAGGTAACTTGATCACTTTCATTTTTATATGGTACTCCTGGAATTCACTATTCCACTCCCGGGCTTCCTCACCCCCTTCTTTTCAGTTAAGTAGCTACAGTTTCCATTTGTTTGTTTTCCCCTTCTAAACTATTTTCAGAATGTTCCTAAACAGACAGCACAGCAGCTACCACATTCATTGGTTCTGCTGATGAGTAACAAACCTGCAAGTGTATTCCTGTAAATTAAGGTTCTCTAGATTATGAGCCACACCCAAACATTTTTTTCTTCTTAAATAATAAGTGGTGTTTCCCTAGCCAAGGTTCTGTCAGTAGTTGAATGCCAGGGGATATTTAATAATTTTTCCTGATACTATTCCTGTAGTTCTCATATTAATCATACAGGCCAGATATTAAGGTCCGCTTTCCCCCGGAAGAAAGGGCCAAGGGAGGATCAGGAAAGACCTAGTAAAGCTCAGGGAAGCTAAAGTAGAGGACTGAAAAAGGAGAACATCACAGCTTTGGCACAAAGAAGGATGTATTGAAATACACAGGAAAATACACTTTCTTATACTCTTCCTTTGCTTTCCGTGCTAGCTCTCAACTATTGATTTATGTCTCCAGGAGTTACAAAACACAGTTGAATATGCATCAGTATTGGAATAATGAAAATTCAAGTAAGCAGTATGATTTGGAGTATACAAACTCCAGTGTAGAGATATCAAAGACATAGATGCTCTGTCCTTAATTATGCATGCAAAAATAATGCTCTCAGAGTGTCAATTCTCAGTCTAAAAAAAAAAAAAATTTTAAGAACTCAGAACAATGTTATGAATTAGCAGATACTGTGTAAGCCTGCAGAACCCTGTAATTCACTTAGGCTTTCAACACTGTGCGTTCTAAAGAAAAGAAACAGAAAAGAGATGACATGCAGTGAAATGGGAACCATAAATACACCAGGGAAAATCAATTTTTAAGGGACTTGTATATCAACAGTGTGTGAAGTCCAAGAGCATTAATGATAAACTGTTTATAGATAAGAGCACACCCAGAGTAAAGTTGCATGCCACAAATGGTAACCGTTCTTTAAAGAACAAAATAATATTAAAAACATCTTTCCCCTTCACTACTACTCACTAGCCTTTGACTAGTTATATACGTTTTAGGAGAGTGTTTCAACTCCTAGCTCTATACCGCATCAAACTTCACAGGATTGAATTCGGTTTTGGTGTTTAGCTTCCCATCTTGGCACAGCCTCTTCGTATTTAGAGTAAAGTATTACTTAACATTAAGTTGTATACTTATTTGTGCATATTAATCAGGACATGCATGCTCATACAATTAAATGCTGCTGTTGTCAGTATTTTCTGTTCACATAAGGATTTCTCTACATAGGAAAGCATTTTAGATGCACATTAAGCTTCACTTCTTGGGTCTATACATCACATTGTAACAGTAACTGTCTTTTTTTAGCAAATATTTGATATTTTGCTGTATATTGCATATTATTAGTTATGGCAACACTTCCTTAGACTAACATGTTGGATTTTGGATTCAATTTCCATTTTTGACGGATTGCCACTGCTCCAAGAACATGCCTTCCGATCACCACTGTCTTAGGTTTAGTGGGGTTTTTTGTTCACTGAAATAATACTTAGCATATACTTCTGGATTCACATATTCTCACCATCATATACGAACCGTACAGTAAAAGTTTTATTTATTGTAATCTTGGGAGATCAAATAATCTACTTTATAAAAAAAATACAGAACACAGAGACACAGGAACACATAGCAAATATCAAAGCCAGAATGAAGTTTTCCCCAAGACACACTGCTCTGTCTTAAGGAAAAGAGCTTTGATGGCACTCTGGTTACACTAATGACAGCAAGAACCTCCACCAGAGGATTTCTGTGATCAATCTTTGTTCAAGAACTGGCCCTTACAGTGTGAGTCTAAGTTTTGAAACCAAGATTTTGTGTTTGGCAGTGCCCAAGAACAGAAACATAAAACCGGATGGAAGGATGCAAAGTCAGTATCACCTTAAGCTAAATAACTGGGTTGGATTAGATTTGTTTCAGAATATATTTTTCACAAGGTGTTTCTCCATATAGACAAGCATATATAGATTACTTTTCACACCAAATGGCTTCAAATGACCATCCATAAGTAGGCATAACTGAAGCAATAAACATCTCAAACTTTCAATTGCTTGAGAGCGAAGCCACATTTGTACTGTGAAGTCATAAGCTTCCATATTTATTGCAGAAATATTTTGCCTTTGACAGATCATATTAGTTTGTCTAGTTCCCTCCCAGTGATGTGCATTCATAACAGTGTATAATTTAACTTCTCAATTAAGTTGGAAAGTGACTGACCACCCTGCCATGCCACAGAAGCATGCTAGTTAACTCTGGGACAAACAATATGGGCAGCACAGTATGCCATTTTAAAGTAGGAAGAGTACTATAGTAGTGTACCTTTGCTGGACTTGTATTGCGAACTAACTGTCTACACAGTTGATTGGATTTTGGTTTTTTGTTTGTTTGTTTTTAATGGCATAGTTTTATATTAATGATATAACAGCGCTTTTAAGTGACCCCGATAAATTTGTCAGTGGAAAAATAAGCGTGTTTGTTCTCACTGCACAAAATGAAAAGCTGAGGTTTCTTTCCCTGCACCTCCCACCCCCTCCTCCCCCAATCCAACAAACACATACACTTAGTAGTTACCCAAGGATATCAGACTGCAAAGCGAGAGGAAGATTAAAGATAGGATCCCGTACAGTATTCCTAATCCAATGAAAAGAACAGTACACCTGTACGGGGGAAGTGTGGGGAAGGTCAGAACACCAGAGGAGACAGATTTCTGACAGAGACAAATCTTTTCACAAGCAGACACAGTACAGTGTCTTAATCAAGATTTGAGCTCAGACAGTGCCATGGTAACTCAGATTCAAGACTCAGTTTCCTCACAAAGTTCAGTATTATAAAAAGCTAAGGACTCAGGATGCATGTATGCAAATAAGAAGGATAGTATGACTGTATATCATGATTTGTGTTATTCATGCTAAAACTTTATTTCAGAAGGCTGTGGACATCTAAACTTCTTGCTGGCAGATAGCAAAAACTGTGGATAATTTCATGCCTACTAAAGCGAGGATTCCCAGCCAAATAAAAGCACAAAGATCAGCAATCAGAAATATCTGTGTTGACAGCAACATGTAGCCTGCCAATCTGATTGATACATGTGGCTGTAGAAGCAGCTGCTGTGATTCTATACACACTAAAACCTGAAAATGTCAAGTATAATCAAGTCAAACATCATCACCTTATAAGCCCCAAGCTGAACTTTCACTTATATTTTTAAATCTTTCAGCCTGCCCAAACATTTTCCTACTCTTTGAATTATGCTTCACTTAAGGAAACCAGATGTGGTATTTCCTCAATTAAATAAAAGTAGAAGTATTTATTTGCAATCCTGACAACCTGTACCCTAATGTCCAGATATACAAATAAAAAATAGCAGTAGCACAGTAGAATAACTGGACTGAAAAGTAAATATCCTTATATAAGCAAGTTAAAAATTTAGCATATCAGTTATTATTATAAGTACTTTTTTTCTCCTTGTAAGATTTCACAAAGTTGCTTAAAAACTTCAAGTTCCCTTCACAATAGGCTCCACATTCTGCCTTGTTGTTGTTCATAAGGTCTGCTTGCTATCCTTACAACATCACTATCCAAGTTAGAGGAATAAGGATAAATTTGACAGACCAGGCCACAGCCAAGCAACACAGCTCCTGTATAAAAGAGCAGAAATTACGACCTTGCTCTAGTCGCTTCACAATACTGCACTAAGCGGTCCCCCACTGCTCTAAGTGTGAGAGGACCATTCATAGTGTACTGCACGTTCAGAGCAAATGGATAAATGAATTCAAGGAGCCTTCAGTTAAAGTATTTAAAATGTGTTATCATATGCATTCCTAGAGATAATTGAAAAAATAAGTCTTAGAAGTGTGGATGTAACCACATTACTGCTTCTATTCTGCTTTGTTCTTGCTCTGACACTATACAGCCTCTTCACTATATTGTTTAGACAAGCGACTGAACCAGGAGGGGAAAAAGAAGTGCAGTAATTATAGCACCGGACCATCCACTCTCTTTGGAAGTGAAAGTGTAGACAGAAGGCTTCAGAAACAGCCTGCTTGCCTTTACCTCCCCAGGAGCAGGACCTTTGCCAAACACCACTGGCATACCAAAGGCATGTGCCATTTTAGAGGGCATCCAGCTCCTGAAATCAGTATGCAGACCACCGATCCAACAACTCAGCAATTTTCTCTCTGCAGTCCAGTCTGTAAAGTAGATTTCAGCACATCTGCAACAGTGTCCATCTGCTACATTAGTTCTGGCCTTATTTTTCCCCAAGACAGCATTTACATCACGAAATCACTAAAAATTCTCTGCCACCGAATGCACTCAATACAAGTTTATGCAAAACTAGACAGCCAAATGTCCAAATCTGTTAGTTAAGGGTTTCTTCACACAAAGGAAGAGTCATAACGGAAACAAGGAATGAAAGTGTTTATAAGTCAGGCTGGGTTGTTCACATAGTAAAAGATTAATTTATAACTCTCTCTGTCTTTAAAATAGGTACGTGGGGGAAAGAAGACCATTTAGGACAATTGACAAAATTTGACTGGTTAGACACTAAATCTTCAGGTTATGTAGTCTTTTCATTTCAGACTACCTAGAAGAGACAGCTAAAGCATAGATGGAAGACAGTTTTTCTTTTGGTAGTGTTAGACACTTTTCTGAAAACAAACAAACAAACAAAACCACAAAAAAACCCAGCTGTTCCTTCCTGGGCTGAGGCAGTGGGTCATTTGAATGGGAAAAGCAGGCAGGTTATCAAGTTTTTTCATTCACTGTTTATCAAAAATATTCCCTGAATATTGGCAGGCAGTGCCTAGGGATTGTTTTCTTACAGAGAAATAAGTAAGTCCTTGAAAGGAAAATTAATCAAACCTCCAGTGTGTTAATACTTTCAATACCTAAAGAATAATTAAAACAAACAAAAAAATCACTAGAAACAAATAGGTTTCTTAAGTACAACACAGTCAACACAGGTCATCTGAAATCAAATCTTACCTGCTGCCTTGAACTCAGTGTGATGAACAAGAACTTTGTTCTAGCCTAGCCTTTTCCTGCTGTAGCTGTAGTTTCTTTAAAACCTGTCCAGAAGAGAGATGCCAGCATGTGTTTCTAGCTTACTCCCATTTAGTCAGGGCTTAGTAGGTTGCACCTGCACTAATGAGTGAGTAAGGCATCCACTTAGCATCTCCCAGTAGATACTTGTTCCTTGGAAGAATCATCACTGTGATACAATAACAAACAAATTATGATTGCTGATTTTCCTTGCAGAAAAAGCTCTTTACAGACAGTAAGAATTAAAGCAGGCATTTCATGGTGAGGTCAGGGTTTAGAAATTCCAAAGAGCTATCCAAGATCTTAGGCTGATTGTTTTCTTTAAAATCTGTTCTGTATTACTGAGCTTTGGCTCAGTGTAATGAGAGTTAAAACGTTCACATACTAAAACACATTTATTCAGTATTATTACAGTTCTTATACTGGGAAATGAGTTACAGATAGGGATTTAGGTGTGTGCCTCAGTGAAGAGTAAGAAGCTGCTATTGCAAATCACAGTGCCCTCATGATGACTAACTGCTGATGATATTTGGCACCATCACTACTAATGATGACAGTAGAAAGAAAAAAGGTGTATATTACAACATTCCCTAGAGCACAGAAAAGGTGGTCAGTGCGTTTCATAATATGGAGCAAGGCTTATTATTTTCTAGTTATCTTCCACTTGACAAATGATCTTCCACAGTGGCAAAATGTGCTTATTCTAGCAGAGTGGCTATTGTGTAGCAATTCAATGTAAGCTTAGCGGGCCAAAGCTCCAGATACAGAGCGGTGTAAGAGGGCCCTGGCCAATAATATAACATTTCTGCAAATAAATGCACTTCTATTTCTTGTGCAGTCACCTTTGCTTCTTAGGACAAGCTCACTGTTTTCTCTTGTACCATTCTGTTGGCCTATGTAGAAGAGGCAGATGTAGACCCTCTGGAACTTACTCCTTAATGGAAAGAATATGGACATGGATGGGTACAAGATGCACAGACTCCTGTGTTGGAAGCCTTCTTCAGGCCTTTAGAAGATTCAAGGAAGCCACCAAATTCTCTTTCTTGTACACAGACGAGTGTGGGATTGTGTATGTCTGGTACACTGCTAAATGCCTAATGCCTATCATAACTTACTGTTTAGGAGAATTCTGTATGATCTGAAAGATCTCAGGCAGAAACAGCAGCAGCACATGGTGTTGCATGCTAGGGAATGCAAAGAGATCATACAAAGGCAAACTGCATTTCTGCTCTACTCTAAACATTTTGTGGCCAACTCAATCCCTTGATATATCTTTTTGATGGATTCAGAGGTACTATTTGTCTTCAAACAAAACTTGATAGGTAGGAAGTATGTGCTGGATATAAAACTTTCATGTTGAAGGTATGGAGATCCTGTTCCAGTTACTCTTAGAATGGCTTCTTTTCTCATCAACATGCTCCAAAACATAAATAACCGAGAGCGTTACAATACTGTCTTTGGTGGGAGAATACTCACAAAGTCAGGGTTGTAAAAGATCATATGTGAAAACCACAAATAGTTCAATAAGGAAAATGAAGTGTTACTGTAAAGCTTCAATATCCTAACTAGGGGAAATGGTTCTTGCAAGCCTGTTCCAGCAATTAATACTGTAGATATTTGTTACTGGGTATAGTCCCTTCCAGCCGTATCAGACCTTATCATGTAAGTGGACTTATTACGATGGTATATTGTAATACATTGCGTGTCTCGAGTGTCTGAATGAATACAGACCCAAAGTCTAGACAGAAAAAAACCCAGTACAGTAGTCAGGACACTGTTCGGAGAGCGAGGGAGGCTTGGCTGGTTTCAGATCTAACATTATTATATGATGTTTAGCAGATCACTTTGACCTGTTCCTCAATTTTACTTTAAAATTTAATAGTACATTGCCAGCTCTCTATAAAGCTGAGACGATAAAATTTATCAGGTACTATAAATTGCTCAAATGACATTGTGATGAAAATTACATTATAAGACAGAATTATAAAAATGGAGTCCCTGTTAACGTGGATTTTTAAAAGAGCAAACGCATTACCCTGATTTTTCTTGTTCTTAGCATTCTCAAATGATTTGCATCTCCTGGAATCACTCTTGGATTGTATCACAGGTTGAGGCTGGGCCAGCCACTAACAAATGACAGACGCTCTCTATTAACCCCTCTCCCCTCCCAAAAGGGAAAAGGAGAGAGAACAAGGGGGAGAGACTTTACACTTTGGAAAAGAAAACTAAAACACCTTTAATGAAACAATAACAATAAAAGAAAAGATAATAATAAGAATAAGGAAATAATGAAATATATACAATATGTACAAATATTTACAAAACCAATACCGCACCCAACTCCCCCCACCCTGATGATGATACGTCACCACCACGCTGCAGGGCTGGCACTGGGGCAGTCCCAGGCTGGACTCGGCAGCAGACAGGGACGGGATGCAGGAGCTGGACTCAGGCGCTGGATCGAGGGATGCACGGACCAGGATCGATGACAGAAGAACAGACAGAATCCTCCTCAGATGTCGGCCATCGAAGAAGAGAGAGAGACCTTTGTGATCTCTCAGCTTTATACTGAATATGATGTATAGGGGATAGAATACTCTGTTGGTCAGGTTTGGGTCACCTGTCCAGTTCACTCCTCCCTGCAGGTGCGACCTTTTATGTGCTTGTGACCCTTTTCACTTACGGCACCTCAACATGGAGTACAAGATTCAGCAGTGACCTTGGTCGCTACAAGAACAAGTATAAGCAAGGGCCTCTCTGCATACCATTCCTTGGTACGAACTATAAACATCAGGCCTTATCACTGGTAGAAGCAGTCACTGTCTGGAAAAACATGCTGCTGTTTCAGAAAGTGCCGTTAGTTAGAGGAGACTTAACTGCGAAGTTAAAGCACTAAACCAGAATTAGTTCTGGTTTAGCCCAAACCAGGACAGATTGTTATAGCCTGTATAAGCTCCTCCAAAACAGAAAAGTAATCAAGCTTTGTCATTTAATAAAACACATTTTAATAAAAGTGGAGCATGAGTTGAAAAACTAGACTTCTGAAAAACTACTGCCTTTGGAGCAGAAGTACTCCAGATCAAGTTCTGCAGGCTGCTTCCTAAATCCTACTGTATCTCACTGCAGCAGTGCTAAAGAGAAGGTTTGGGAAGCACTCAACACCTTTTTCTGTTTCCTGTTCTATGTTTTATTCCATGTGCAGTTCATAAATAACGGAGGAGAGCTGTCTAATCAGATACCTTTCTTTCTGTTGAAGACTCAGCTAAAGTTGCTTTTTCTCCCTTTTACTATAAATTTAAACGAAAATATGTGGGGGTAAAGATCAGTCATTGCTTTATGAGGTCCCTGAAGCAGTTAACATCAACTTCTTGACTTGACCGCACTCCATATACCTATGTCCAGCAGAGAGATTATAGTGTATAGCCGTGGAAAGACAGACAATGACAGACTGGAATATAACCATTTCCCATCACCAGGCACGTTAGTTTAAGATCCTTGGAGTAATTTCTGTTCTCGTTCTCAAACAGGAGATGCTTGAGGCCTTTCTGATCTTCTGACACCTGTGACTAGCTGCCATTGAAGAACTATACATGACAGAACCTGAAGGCTGTACAGAATACAGAATTACAGAATACAGCTCTTGAGCTCATACCCCAAATGTACGTATTTCCTCTGCCTACGGATGCTACTACTACCAAGCACACGTCTTCTTTCATAATACCAAACACTTATAAGTAAAGCTTGAGGAAGAAGGAATTTGACCTCTTGTAAAAAAGCACACAAACATTTTAGCTTCAGTCCCGATTACTGGAATAAGAAAGAGATAAAGTTAGCATGAAATATTGAATTATTGAATCTCAATAGGAAATATTGAATCATCTATTGCACTTACTATTTTGACCATGTTTGGAATAACAAAGATGAGAAATCCCATACATATCTCTCAGTGTTAGTTATGTAAATATTTTGAGCTAGTATGTCTACAGTCTGTTTCCTTCCTCATTGCTGAGAAATTTACCAGAACATAAACTCAGACAAGCACTGTAAGAGAAAAATGGTAGAAAACATGTATCACCCTCACAGACATTTTTCTTATATATCCTGGAGACGGAATTGGTCAACTGATTGTATGCTCCAAGACTTAAAACATTATTAATACTTTTTTGGACTTTAGATCAACTCATGAAGTTAGCAGTTGGGAAGTAGAGGATACCAAAGGCATAGAGAATCTCTAGATAATGGAATAGCACATCTACTCAACTTTGAAAGGTGCTTTTCTTACCTCTACATTCCCTCCCTTCTTTTCCCCTTTCATTGCCAATATTTGAGTTACTATGCTTGTGTTAGGAAATGGAAGAAATAACACATTTCATAATTAAGCCTATGACCTTGATACATAACCTCTATGTTCACAAGTGAGGTATGCACCTATAGTTGTTTCCCATTGCAGATCAAGTCGCCATAAAGCTACACACCACTGTGTCTGTACAAATGAAATCTGCCACTCTTTGAGAACACCTGCAAAATAGTATGTAGACATGAATGTGACTAGAAAACAAGCCTAACTGGGCAAATGTGGCCCACTGTAAAATAGGTTCTGTGTATGCCATGGTGAGTGCTTAGTAGACTGTCCTTTTGTTTTTTTTTAACTGCAGTGCATGTACTGGAATTCCTAGGCACTCTTCTAATCATGGGGATACAGAATATTTCAAAGAATTTTCATTCTGAAGGCTCTACACATGGCTCATGTCAAAGTTCTAAGCAAATACAGACAGCTCATCTATTAAAGATTAATTATAAAAAATTTTCTTAGGTAAAGGAAACATTCGCTATGTGTTCAGTCTCAACTCCTATTTCCAATTTACTTTCCACTGTAATGCATCAAACAGCAACAGCAAGCATGCAGGAGTCATGTGGCTTCTCCAAGTTATTGGAGAACAGCTCTTGCACATGTTTCTTAGGCACATGAATGACTAGTAAACTTCAGCCTAAAAGACCTCATATTTATACATGTTTGAGAGGTTGCAAGATGCTTATTAATTCTGAAAAATCCTATTATTTTGCTTGATCTTTTATTAGTTTGTTTGTGAAATAAAATGGGGCTGCCCCTTTAAATTTTTGAAATCTGTGTAAGCCTAAATTGGGTAGGAAGTGATTACTCGTTACCTATAATTTGAACAACTGCCTACAAAACATAAGCACTGGCTGCAACCTTAGGAGCTATTTGGGATTCTGTATCTGCTAAAGGTGTATACTGGCTCAAGTCTTTTTATTGTTTGGAACACCTCATTGCTTGACATCATATGGTACCCTATTATTGGTGGATAATCATATCCAACTGCTACATTCTCAAACTATTAGATGCAGTTTGTAAATAATCACTCATTTGTTTAAAACTATTTAGTACAAACATGTTAATTTGCTTTTTATTAACACACTTTCAATTGGTTTGCCAATAGGTAGTTTATGTTATTGTTCATGATCAGCTGGTTAATGAGATATAATAAACTAAACCAGTAAGAACTGAAATTTCTTTGCCAGATTCTAGGGTCAGAATTATATGAAGTCCCATGAAACCCCTCTGCAAACTATTTTGGATTTCTTCATGAAGCTTGCTCCAGTACTTTTCACAGAACACACCTTAAATTACCCCTATGTAAAATGTTATATAAATTCATTATTTAGGAAAGTCATAAAAGGGACAGTGCTAAGCTGAAGCACAATTTGGTTTTATCATTTGGTTTTAGTACTACAGTGATTGAGCATATTTCTTTTCTTTTCTATAGTTCTGGAAATAAAAATCACAAACCAGTCCAGGACTGTAAACCAAGACTGAATTTCCGAAGCCTGGACACCTTCTCTGATTTGCATTCTGGGTTCTTGTGCAAAAGATGTCAAAAAACACAACAGAGAACTCAACTAACCCTCACTCAGCAATTCTAGGTCTGTTCCTGGGAAGCATTTCACTGATCACTATTGTCATGAATATATTAGTACTATGTGCTGTGAAAACTGAAAAGAAGCTGCAAACAGTTGGCAATTTATACATTGTCAGCCTTTCTATTGCAGATCTTATAGTTGGTGCAGCTGTAATGCCCCTGAATATTGTTTATCTCCTAAGTCCTGTGTGGCCTCTAGGCTTACCAGCCTGTTCGTTCTGGCTGTCTATGGATTATGTGGCCTGTACTGCATCCATTTTCAATCTCTTCATATTGTGCATTGACCGTTACCGTTCAGTTCAGCAACCACTGAAATATCTCAAGTATAGGACAAAAATGAGAGCATCGCTAATGATTTTGGGTGTTTGGTTGCTCTCTTTCATGTGGGTCATTCCAATCCTAGGATGGCATGTTTTTGCTAATAATGGGGAAAGGAAAGTAGAGAAATATAAGTGTGAAACTGAATTCTCTAAAGTCACCTGGTTTAAAGTGTTGACAGCTATTGTCAACTTCTATGTACCGTCTATCATAATGTTATGGTTCTACTATAAAATATTCAGAGCTGTTCGAAAACACTGTCAACACCGAGAGCTCATCAATGGATCATACCAGTCATTCTCAGAAAAAAACTCCATACATCACAGTAAGACAAAGAACGAGCAAAGTATTTGTCTCCAAAAGCAAATCTTAGATGGGAACGCTCCTCCCAAAGACAAGCAAAGCTTGGATAAAGCGGAAAATAAGTGCATGAGTGTAACAAAAGAGAATGAAAATGAAGAGGAGCCGGGCTCACAAGACAGTGACTTAAGTGATGCATCACACAACCATACTTTCACAGAGGAGGTATCCTCCAGAGAACACTCCAATCCTAAGCCTGAAAGAGCCTGCAGTCCTCAGGAAAAGACGGAGAACAGGGATTTCAAAGGACTGACTTACCTGAGGAAAACCTGGCAAAGTCTGCATACCCATTCCAAAAGGCACATTCAAGGACTGCATGGGAACAGGGAGAGGAAAGCAGCTAAGCAGTTAGGGGTCATAATGGCAGCCTTTATGCTGTGCTGGATTCCATATTTTGTATTATTTATGGTAATAGCTTTACATGGCCATAAACAATTTTCAAAATTACACATGTTCACTATATGGCTTGGCTATGTGAATTCCACCTTAAATCCATTCCTGTATCCTCTTTGTAACCAGAATTTCAAGAAGACGTTCAAAAAGATCCTTCACATTCACTGATGGTGGTCCGATTCTTTTGAGCTAAAAGCAGCTCAAAAGTCCAACCAAACAAAATGTTCCAGTTTCAAAGACAAACAACATAGGTAAAGCAGAAGACTTTGGAAGACTGTAATTTCTAAAGAAGTGCTAGTAGAAGTGGGAAACATGCATTTAACAGCTTTAACACATTTGAAGAAGAAATAATTTAGATCAGAAATCCAAAAAACACAGGGGCAATCTCAGAACTGTTACACTGTTGTACCATTGTACAATTTGATATTACCTCTTTCATCATGTAGAACAAAAGCTGGAGATACAAATAGAGATCTTCAGTCATTATAAATTATTCAGCTACAGAAAGGGAAGAAATAGACTGATGTTTTTGTGATTCGCCAAATATATTTTTCTCTTTCAACTTACTCCATTAAACACGGGAACACATGGCTTGTGAAGTGAGATCTGCAAGCAGAGGTAATTTGCACAGTCAGAGAAAGAAGCTTCAACTGTTTAAACAGACTAACCTATCTATTTATAGCTTCCCCCAATTCATAAACTTTTTTGAAATGTCAAGTCATATTGTAACTTACCATATCTCTTTGATACCATGCTTGCTTCATTTATACCTGTACATGTTAACGTCACTAAAAAAAAATTAGTATTTTTACGTCCTAGAAATTTTGCTAAAACTTTCCATACTCAACATACTATCACTATATAGTCAAGAAGGGTATGCTGTTGTTTCTAGACTTACAGAATATACCTGATTATAGAGTATACATATTTTATTCTTCCTATAAGTTGGCAAATAATCTAAAAGTGCAGTGGCAATACTAATCCATATATCCTTATCTTGTAGTAGGCAAACTCTTCCTGCTAGAATAAGGCAAACTCATGAGCAACAACTCAAGCTTGCAAAACAGAAAATAAAATACATAAAGTATGTTTACCTGTTCTATCCTTTATATTTAATTGCATTTTATAAATCATGCTGTAAATGCTATGAAATATTTCAGGAGAAACACACAATAACAGAATACTCTAGGTTGGAAGGGATCTCAGGAAGACATCTAAGTACAACGTATGACTCAGAGCTGGGCTGGCCTTGACATTACGTTATGTTGCACAGGACCTTGTCCACAACTTGAATGACAAACATCTGTAAAAACAGTTTAATCTGGAAAAGCTGGGTGGCAGCCTTGACAGAGAAGTTTGCAGCTAATGTTCACTCTACCAACTTTGAGCACTTGCTCATCCATTGATTTAACTGTTTCTAAGTACTAACTAATTCTCGAAAACAGACATGCCCTGTTATACAACAGGAATCAACGCCGTCTTCCTAAGTGCAGTCAGGTATAGATTTGTTCCCAAAGGAAGAAAACATAGCTCCTCAGCAAAAAAGTACATAGTGGCATATGTCGCATGAGCTAACTCATCAGGAAGCTTACAATAACACCAAAATAAAAAAAGAGTATACAGATTGAGGAGTGGGGGGAAAATTGAGGCAGAGGACATCTCAGGCCCTATATCAGCTGATTACCTCAACATGGTGCACCACCTTGTTTGTGGCATACCAGTAAAACATTCATTCCTATTCTTCTGCTGTGGAGCTGAGAGAATCCTTTTGAGCAAACACTGAGGAGCATGTTAGCTTCGAGAAGAAAATCAGAACAGCTACAGTCACATTTGCTTGTAATGGTGAGTTTATACAATTTTCCATGCATTTTGGGAAGGATGATTAGAGAGGCATCCTAAAGGTTCAATGTGAAAAGAATGTCCTCCCATTCATTTCGTTGTGCTGATGGATTCACCATTTCCTGACTGCTTTCTTGCTTCTGAAATTGCTCAGTTAGCTTAACAACAACGTTCTCATGGAACTGGAACACCTTCAACTGAGTACTGTCAAGAGCTGAAGGGATGTTTTGTGTAACACCTTTATTACATCGGAAGTGAAAAGTGGTAGTTTAATAGTTGGAGGAGAAATTCTGAATTCTATGTTCTTAATTAATGATCTCGAGCTACTTAGAGTCCCCTGGTGCCACCGGTGCCCATTTTGTAAAGTGAGTACGACAAGACTTACAGTAACAATGCAAGAACAATGATGATGTTTGCATGATGCTCATAAATTTTGGATGTAATACACTAATTAAATGCAAAGTATTATTATCCTCTGTCAGTTTTATTTCTCTGAATAAAACAACTGAACGTCAGTAGTTGTGTTTAAAGTCTTCAATATTAAATGAAAGCCTAATATATATGCATTTTAATAAATTGGAAAAATGTGTTAAAGAAATAAACTTAAATTTAGTCCATTTCAATTATTCACACAAGGTTCAGAGATTAGTTGACTTTGGTCTCAAGTAGCATGCAGGAAAAACTGTAACTAGAGAACTTAAATCTAGGAGAAAAAAAGGCAAAATACAGATACAGAACATAGAAGCAGCAAAATTCATTCCAGATTTCAGACAACTTTTTCACTGCAGGAGCAGTATCTGCACAAGTAGTAAAATATGCCTTCGTTTGGACTACAAAGCAACATCGTCTGAAACATACGCTCTAATGCAATGCCCTTTCACAAACAATTGCTCAGATTCACAGCCATTATGATCTTTTTTCCTACCGTGATATGCAACAGAAATTCTAGCCAAATGGTTGGTAATTTAGGTGATCCCTGAGAAAATCAAAAAAGCAGCACACTAAGTCAGCTAAGTCATTACTGTACACTGCTAAAACATGCTCACCCAAGGGCTCCTTAGTGTTATCAAGAGGTCTACCCTCTTGATCATGACAATTGCCTTTTCTGACTTTAAAACGTGTTCACACATAAAACATCAACCTAAACAAAATCACTGAAAATTTATCTAAAAATATGATGATTATAACAAAGAATACCTCCGGTACAATTAAAGAACATTCAAACACAGACCAGCTAAACCTAGGCAAATAAAGCTGCCTGAATATTTTTTATCTCCATTTTTATCCATAATCTTAGTGTAACTGTGTTAATGATAAAGACAGGGGAAGTTCTCATAGTGGGCTTTGACATGATAGCTATAATAGATAATAATAAGGAAAATAGGATATTGCCTATTTTAAGCTTCCAATTAGCAAGGTACCTAACAGGATTTATCTGTTTATTTTACTGAACAGGCAATTCAAACGGCTTTGGATGTAAGAGAAACAGAGGAAAGTAAATAGGGTAAGAAATGGAGAAGCCTACTACCACGTGGGGCTAAGCCTCAAGAGAATATTCCAGGTGTGGTTTCCTGTAAAATACTTTCAACATTTTCCAGTTAACAAACAGGGTCAGAGGACACACAGCTTTAAGAGAACATAACAAATTCCTTAGAATTTCTTGGACTGGAGTTGTGCTTTGATCAAGGTGTCGTGAGAACAACCGATCTTGCTTTTAAGAAAGGCAGAAAAATATATTCTCATAAATTTTTCTGTGTCAATGGTGACATCTAGTGGGTAATGAGAAGAATTCCGGGCTTCTGCATCAAATCCTGTGTATCATGGAAGTTTATTAAAGGAGGGGTGCGATTAGCAAGTGGATCCTGCCATCTAGTACATGTTTCTTTTCCCATTTTTAGGAAATGTGGCACCCAATAAAGGAAACATTAGTGTAGGTGCACATTTTGGCTTCATTCTATCATCTAAAAGGACTCCACTACATTCTCTGTAAGACCACTTTGTGATGCACTTTGTGATAGTACAATAAACGAAAATGACTGAAAGATTCTCTTTAAAAATGTATTTCTAATCCTAAAATATTAATATAGAAGCACTGTACACGCCTCCGAGTAGTTCTAGAGGAGGTCCCGAATACTGCAGATTGCTGTATCTTTCCACTCCTATCAGGGATCCTACAGGACTAGCCTCCTGACTCAGCTGGGATGGCTTAAGTTCCTAAAGATGAGGGGTAAGAATACACTTGAAAGTTTCAGTGCACACATTCCCTCCACCAGAATGAGAATGAGTCCATTTGGAAACACCAAATTAAGGTTAAATACTAAGCATACATATATACTTTTGTTTATTCATTAAGTACAATGACAAAATCATTAATTTTCATCAAATTATTTGTCTGTTGAAGAATTAAAAGATAAAAAGAACAATTAATGTTAACACTGTGTGAGAACAGCTCATGAAAATAGTTTACATTCCTGGTACCAAATTCCAAATTATCTTAAAAAATGACACACACCTGACAGCAAAATAAATAATTTCTACATGGTATCTTACAGTCTAAAATAGAAATATAAAAAGTCAATGTGAGATGTAGACTCTATACATGCACAGACACATGAGCACACATACCAGGCTACTACAAAATTGCCATTTGAGATCTCTGCTGGTTAAAAAGTACAAGAGTTCCCACTGAAAGAGACATACATTTGTGTATGGTAATGGTTAAAACCATATTGACATCTGGTAAGTCTAACAATGTTTCCATTTTTAACAATATTTGTATCCCTTACCATTTTCCTTTGTCTACCAAGATATCTTGTGTTGAAACTCTTGACGTGTTTCAACTAAAATATGCCTTAAAAGAAATATACAGCACCCATTGCTACACATCGTAATTAAAATGAATGCCTAATGTGTAATTAAATTGAACGCCTTGAGCAAAACAAAATGTCTTTTGTTTTGATCAGGCATAACTTAGTCTTCAAAAACAGCACAGTCAGACCTGGGAACTGAACTCAGGTCTCCTACCTGGCAATCTCATTTCCTCCTCTCTAGATATGAACAATCCCTCAACTCAGCTCTTTGAGGGGTAACAACTGTTTCTTTGCATCATATTGAAGTGCTCATAGGAGAGGCACCCACCTATGCCAGAGAAATTAGTGACAATGCTCACAGAGGTCTATCAACACAGAAACTGCAAGATGATACCTTTCCTAGCATATTCCTACTTTCTTCCACTATTGATTCAAGTATTCATTGCTACAACAGACCACTAATTTTCCAGTGTCCCACTCTTGCAGCAGTAACAGGTGTACAGCATAGGACTAGATTACTTTTGATAATAGTTTCTGTAAATAAGTTGATATAGTAGTTCTGCCAGGTTCTGCTTGTATTTTCTGGTCCTGTTCACTGAGAATGTTGTATAAAATTCATTTAAATCCTTAAATGGAGAGCACTATATAAACCTGAATAAATATTATTTTATTAAAACTTATAACATAATCTAATCTGAACAGTTCTGAGAAGTTATCTTCTCCAAAACACGTTGAGTCCATATTCTCCAAGAACAGGTAAGTTTAAATCTGCTTCTATTTCATCCTCACCTTCAATTCCAGGATGATTTTCTCTTGCTGCAAGAAGTTGCTTGGGGAAATTTAAAGTCCTACCTACAGAAATATGTTCCAAAAACACCAAACAGATTTGTTCCTTTTTTTTTTTTTGAGAGCCTGTTTTCTAGTTGATTACTATTCTCATGTTTATTACAAACACTTTTATTTGCTCATAGGAAGATCTCACAATGCAAACCATACCGGCAACAATCAATCAACTCCAGCATAAATCTCAGATTAACTTTTTTATAGCCACTTCCCTGAAGATCCCAGGCAGAGAGAGACCTTTGATTGAAGCTGCCTCTTTCTCTTACTTCACTGAAGTAAGACTTCACTGCAGTGTGCTTGTATGTATATATCAGCAGTTCATGTGTAAATCTCAAGTTTGTTTCCCAGGTCAGCTGTATAAAAAATGATAGTCCAAGACTGCAAGCCTACCAGATGTACCTCCTGTTTCCCAAAGCTAAAACTGTTATGCAGAAATCTAACTCCTAGGGTCGGATTTCTTTTCAGGTATGACATGTCTAGTTGAGATAATATTGGGATGTGGGCTCATAGAAGACTATCCTTCTGCCCTGTATTGGTATTATTTCTCATGACCTATGCTATGTGCTGACAGCTGTTTCATAAACCACATTATGCCACTGGAGCTGTTCAAAGACTACAAATCTAAACTAGGCCATACTTCTATGGAGACTGGGTAACAACACTTCAGCTATTTTGATGGGATGTCATCAATGTTCCCTTTCTATTTCACAAAAAAAAAGAGAATAAAAAGACTAAAAACTGATAAAATAAAATAAAATATTTTCCAGCCTTGGGGAAATAAACTGCAGCCCTGAGTTATGAAGTGTCCCACAGAGAACACTTTTCCCTTATATATTCATTTGAAATTTCCCTTGTTTTGAAATGTGCCCTTTTCCTTCCCGCTTTTTAGCTGTGCATCTCTGCGAAGAATTTGCCTCCATCTTCTCCACTTTAGGTTACCTAAGACCTCCATTACATCCCCTTTAGCCTTGTTTTCTCCACATGAGGCAAACCCAGCTTGTCCAGCCTCTTACGACCATTTCAATGACCCCCTGCTGGCCTCCTGTCAGTTTGTGATCCCTCTCTTGTACTGCAGAAGTTGGAGGGGGACACAAAACAGCCACAGGACTGCTGAGTAGAGGGCAATGGTCACACCCGACCTGCTGGCTCTCTTTTCACAACTTGGGCCCAATGCAGTTCTTTCTCACAGCTGTCGGGATGCATTGATCACTCACAGCAAATCACAGAATCACAGCATGGCAGGGGTTGGAAGGGACCTCTGGAGATCATCTAGTCCAACCTCCCTGCTAAAGCAGGTTCACCTACAGCAGGTCACCCAGGACTGCATCCAGGCGGGTTTTGAATATCTCCAGGGAAGGAGACTCCACAACCCCCCTGGGCAGCCTGTTCCAGTGCTCTACCACCCTTAAAGTAGTTTTTCCCCATGTTCAGGTGGAACTTCCTGTGCTCCAGTTTGTGCCCATTGCCCCTTGTCCTGCACTGGGCACCACTGAAAAGACCCTGGCCCCATCCTCTTGACTCCCACCCTTTAGATATTTATAAGCATTGAAAAGGTCCCCTCTCAGTCTTCTGTTCTCCAGCCTAAAGAACCCCAGGTCTCTCAGCCTTTGCTTGTAGGAGAGATGCTCCAGCCCCTCATCATCTTAGTAACTCTCCACTGGACTCTCTCCAGTAGTTCCCTGTCTCTCTTGAACTGGGGGGCCCAGAACTGGACACAGCACTCCAGATGTGGCCTCACCAGGGCAGAGCAGAAAGGGAGAATAACTGCCCTTGACCTGCTGCCCACACTCTTCTTAATGCACCCCAGGACACCATTGGCCTTCCCCGAGTACTTTTTTACTAAAGCATCAAGGCCATACTCAACCCAGAGCACCCTTGTGCGGAGTCACGCAGCACTCATAACGGCAGCGGAGAAAAAGGCAGTTTTTAGTTCATACAGCTTCATTCTTCGCAGATGCAACGAGCAGTGAGACCAGCGCATCTCACATTCGCTCGTCCGTGCGCGCACTCGTTACACACGACTGCAGCCCGTGGAAGCGGGTGCGGCCTGGGCCGCAGTGGGTGTCGGGGACCGCGGCGGGGGCAGGCCCGTGATCTGAGGGCAGGCGGGGCGCGCCGGGGGAAGGCTCGTTCCGTCGCAGCAGTCGAACTCGCCGCTAGCGCAGGCGCCCGCCACACCCCGGCGGGCCCGGCCCCAGCTGGCGGGGCGGGGCGGGCCAGCCCCGCCTCAGGCAGCGCCAGCCGACCCGCGGCGCAAGAGTCACGGCGGCTGCCTCACGCTGGCTCCTGCCTCCCCGCTCACGCGGTGGCGGCAGGATGACGTCACTTAGCCGTGCCATCGGGTCATGCAGGAAGCACTAGGCGGAGTAGCCGGCGCGCGGCGCTGGGGGTGGCTCTCCCGCGCGCCCTCAAGTTCCTGCCGCCTTCGGGTTCCTGCTTCGCCCCCGCGCGCCTGAAGGTCGGTGTGTCCCGGGACCTCGGGTCCCTGAGGCCGGCTCCCCGCTGGGAGGGCCTCGGGCGGGCGGGAGCTGGGGCTCCGTCATGAACAGGCGTGAGGAGCGAGAGGCGGCGGCGGGGCGTGGGGCGGGCTGGCCCCAGGTGCTGGGGCGGCCCTTTTGTGTCGGTGGTAGCACTTGGGGAGGCTTCCCTTGCCCCAGAATGGGCTCGGTGACGGACAGTAGCCAAGAAGCAGCTTTGCTGAGAATGCGGTGGGAGGAGACGGCGATCTCCTCTGTCACCTAGATGTGGAGGAGGCCTTTGAGGTACTTCGCTCTGGACCACAGAATAAAGAGTTTTGTAAAAAAGCTGTAGATTTTCGGGGGTTATGTGAATTTGGATTAAAACCTGTGACTTCATGCTAGTGTTAAAGGCTGATAAACTGCTGATCATACTTTTAGGGTGCATTAATTATGCCTATCAAGGGGATTAAAAGTCCTGGTGAGCTTTTTCACTTAATATATTCTTCCATTAGGTCAGTTTTAAATGCCTGTGTATTTAAGAACAAGTGCTGGAACGTGGACTAGTGATGGTGCATCTATGTTTTGGGTTATCCTTGCTGATAACGCTTGCTATGTTTCCTGCCAGTCACAGAACTTAGGAGGGTCCAGAGCATACTGGTAAATCTTTTCACTTCAAGCACCTTTCTCAACTGGGCCCTTTTGAAACTGAGGGTTTGTTCCACGTTTCTTTTTTTCCCCCTCTATTTGTTATGTTCTCCCAGTGACTGTTACTAGTATTAGCAGCTGTATGTAAATTTCTGTATGCAAGTTCTACAGAATGTACACATTTCATCTTTTATTTCAGTATTCTAAAATCTGTTGCACAAATTTACCTTGGCTTTACTGATCTTGTGTTAAGAAAGCACAAAGGTAAATACTGACATCAAAGTACATGAAAGAATATTTTCTGAAGTGTCAGCACATCACAGGTTTGTATGTGCTTCTCTGTTTGCATGTGCATAGCATAGTGAGGCCCCCTGGTTTTATTCCTTTAGTTTTACAAGAACTCTTTAGGTACAGTAACAATGAAAGTAAGTAGGTTGTTAAAATTCATTCCCAGTGGATGCTTTTAGGCTGGTATTTTCAGGGTGTGTTAGGTACTGCTAGGTTCTGTCAGCTGGCTTCTTGGTCTTTTAAAGCGTTTGACAATACGCTTTAGTGTTGGGTATGTCATGTGCTTATTGGATGGGGAGGAAGCAAAATGAAAACTTTACCTGTTCAGAAAGTTGAAAAAAAACCTGAAGAAAATTCACAGTGAGTAAACCTCTAGTTACAATAGAGCTTGTCTGGCAAGGAAAGTAACAACTTTACATTGCTTTTTTTTTTTTTTTTTTTTTTTAAGGTGTTAAATAATATCTTCCCAAGCTTCTGAAAAAAAAGGGGACAGAGAATTTAATACATTGACTAGGCAGCTGTTGAACCTGTGAGCCTGGCTTTGGCTTTCCTGCATGTAAAATCCTCCCACTGATTCGTGTGGAAAGGTAACAGGTATTATGAAGGATCAGTAACAAAAGGCAATCATACGGGATTATGTTGTGCAAACTAAAAAATTTAGTCTTTAAAAATCGTTTAGTTGAAGGAATCATTTCAAAATCGTTTGAGTTCAGGTGGTTGATTTCATGAGCATTGTGAACAAAACCTAAATGGATAGCTGCTCATCTCCCTTCTGGACACAGAGAACAGCAGTTACTAGCTTGGTAGGTGGATGTGTTGTGCTAAATAGATATGAGCATATGTTAATATCTTTGTGAGGAGTTTTAAAACTTAGTATTTTAAAATCTTATTTTTAATATGTAACAAATCCTTGTTTTGCAACATTTATGCTTATCTTAGCTAGATAGTCAAGGACAGAATGGAGTGCCTAATAGGTACCTTCCCTCCCCCAGGTATATATTTGAATAGTGTTGTGTTATGGACTGTGTCTCTGAAACTTACATCTTAATATGTATTGGTATGGACATGAAGAGGAATACTAACGATAAGTAGAGGAGGTTCTTGGGGGCAACATTTTTGTTTGATGAGCCTTCAAGAAAATAAGCAAATTGAGCTGAATCACCTCTCAGTGAAGTGAATGCTGCTGCTAATGTGAGCCAGGGGTCTGATATGCCTAGTTGAAGGAGAGGCTTATGATAGGCCAGGTTAGACATCTTACTCATTCTAGGGTAGAGTCTAAAATTCTGAAATTTGTAAGTGTTGTGAATTGAAGACTGTGTGCTTATAGGAATACTGTTCAGCTGATGTAGTATAGTGAATTGGGTTATAAAAAAAAAAAAAAAGTGCTCCCCATATGCAAAGACCTTTAGAGAGAAGAACTGTAAGGAAATCATCCAGACTTGTACATCACATTGACTTTCTAATGGCTAGTGTGCAAATGTTTAGGAGATTCTAGGTTCTCTTTCCGGCTTTGCCCTTCACTGGCTGCAAGGGTTTTTTTAAAGTTTCCCTTTGCTAGCTTGTTAATTTATAAATGCTTTATGAGTGTTTGACTCTTATCACAGGCTGAGAGTGAAGACCTAGCTAAATGAAATGTTAGTTTGGATTTTAAATGCCATCAGAACTTAAATAGTGCTAATAGGCTTTTAGCAGGATATCTAGGTAGCAGAAGGAAAGCAGATACAGTGTTTAGCATTTTGTTATTTTTATCTCTGGCAGCACAATACAAGATATAACTTGGAAATACATAGTTCAGATGTAGTATCATAAGTAATAGGAGAAATCATGGAATGTCCATCAGGAAACTGAATCCTTCTAAGCATCTTGGCGAAACAGAACATATACCTGTCTTTCATCATTTTACATACAAGAAATTGGAAGGACTTTGCTTGGGCTGAAAAGACCTCTGATCAGTGATTTTAAAAGTTGGAGTTACTTCGACATTCGGAGGAGTAAGGCATTTTTACACTTTAACCCAATAAAATGTATTAAAAAGAAGTTTTGAGTAGTCATGAGTAATGTGGTTGATTGAGTATATACTTATCAGGCTTATCTGCTTTTACAGAATTCTGTTTTAACAACGATCATGGCAACTGCCAGTAGTGAGATGCACCATCCTATAGGTCCTGGAATCTCAAAGCTGCAGTTTGCTCCCTTTAGTAGTGCCTTGGATGCGGGATTCTGGCACGAATTAACCCAGAAGAAACTCAGTGAGTACCGCTTGGATGAGACCCCAAAAGTTATCAAAGGATACTACTACAATGGTAGGTAGAAACTGAACATCTTGCTTAGTAGTTTGGGTTTCTCCTGTGACTCCTCTAAGTATTTGTGTAACATGTTTTAGGTATTTTGCTGAAACATTAGAAACGGCTGGTGTCTGTGGGTAATTTATAACTTACAGAAACAAAAAGGGGAAAATTAATCTATCTGTTTCTGTTTAAAAAAGCATGTTGCTGCTTTTTGTCCAGGTGATCCTTTGGGTTTGCCAGCTCGCTTGACACTGGAGTTTAGTGCCTTTGATACGTAAGTATGTGCTGCAGTTTACCTTCATGTGTATGGGAAGACGCTTTCCTTGCGTAGCATTAGCACTGATATATAATATTGGATAAATATATTGAACAAATTCTACATGAAAATAAATACACGTTTTCATGAACTTTATAACAGTGGAGAGACTGCTTGGAGTCACAAACATTGACTCCCTGTGTCTGAAGCAGTATATTCATTTGAAGGGCCAAGTTTAAAATATGCTGATAAGTCTCAAATTCACTTACTGCTTGTATATGTTTATATAAAATACTATTTTTTCCCATTTCTTCAGCTCTTCTGCATAAGGGAGGATATTTCAGTCATCTGACTTGCAGTCAAATTTTTCCTTAGATCTTTATTTACAGAGGATTTATCCATACAATTAGGATCTCAAAATAGTTTTTACAATGCCTAGTTGATACACTGTAGTATCTTCCAGAGTATTTAACTTTTATGACTGGAATTTGTATTTTTGCCTTTATTCTCAAAGTGAAAGGTAAACCAAAGCTGCTTAGTGTACACAGCAAAAATGAGATGAGAGGGGAAATATTTTTCCTACATGATTTTCACTTCCAGCAAGTGCGTAAGTTAATATAACTAACATAGGAACAGATGTCTCTGTCGTTATTGTCTTGTTTGTTTTATCTTGGTGGATTATAAAGTTGTAAATCATAGAAGTGACTTTCTGTGCCTTGCTTGGTTGGGATATTAGGAGCCTAGTGAGGCTTTGTGCATCTTAAGATAATTTCTTGGCGATATTATTCCGTTAATTCATAGAATCATGGAATCACAGAATAGTTTGGTTTGGAACGACCTTTAGAGGCCATCTAGTCCAACCCCCCTGCAGTGAACAGGGACATCTTTAGCTACGTGAGTTTGCTCAGGGCCCTGTCCAAGCTGAAAACCTTGAATGTTTCCAGGGATGGGGCTTCTACCACCTCTCTGGGCAGCCTGTGCCAGTGTTTCACCACCCTCATTATAAAAAATTTCTTCCTTTATATCTAGTCTAAATCTATATTCTTCTAGCTTAAAACCATTACTCCTTGTCTTATCACAACAGGCCCTGCTAAAAGATTGCCCCTGTCTTTCCTATAGGCCCCTGTAAGTACCGAAAGGCTGCAATGAGGTCTCCTTGGAGCCTTCTCTTCTCCAGGCTGAACAACCCCAACTCTCTCAGCCTGTCCTCACAGGGGAGGTGCTCCAGCTCCTGATAATTTTTGTGGCCAATTCTTATGTAAGAACTTTTAGATACAATACCGAAAGCATATGCAGCAAAGTGCAATTGGAAGAAAGCTGCGATATTTGGAACAGGAATTTCAGATTAGGAAAAAAATGGGTGGTACCATGGTACTTGAGCTCTCAAATGTTACGAGGAAAATAAAATTATGAAAGGTCCATTTATGTACGGTTTAATTATTCCTTCTACTATAGTAATTTTCTGTACTTCTGTACTTTAGGTAGTCAGTTTAGATGATCATGAAGAGTTGCCTTTTAGCTTTAAAAATTTTTGGAAACTGTATCATGTATTTGTTGTGTAACTTAAACATTTGCTGTATTTGAGTTTTAGCAGTGGTCAGAAACTTACCAGTTTGGGAAGACGATGTTAAAGGAGTTGATGAAATCAATCAGATCTGTAAATTAAGGGAATAATGTAGGCTTTTTAAATCTAATTTACATTCAAAAAGGGGAAGAATACATACTGTGTTTGCAAACAGCAGCTTCTCCAGCTGATGATGTTACAAACTATAGAAGCTGTTCAGTCTTTTGTCTGGTTTAGGCTTCCTTTGGGATTGTTTTTTTAAACATAAAATTTTAACTGATTAACTCTGTGTGAATAAAATACTGGCATCTAAAGTTCGGTCAATGATTTTTTTTGTGATAATCACTCTTTTTATCCTTTTATAGTGAAAATCACATTTGTCATGGATAGTTTATATTTGAGCAGAATTTTTAAATCTTCACTGTGATTTAATGCCATGTTGCTTGGAGATAATACAAATGCCTGATACATTTTTGAAGTCATAATGTAGATGTGTATTTGCACAGGTTATTACACAAATCCGTGTTCAATAACACATTATGATCATAAAATGTTTTCATTAGAACTATCATTAACTTCTATTACTGTGCCTTGTTTGTCATTTGACAATTTCAGGGCAACCTTACACCATAGGATAGGTACTGCTACCACCACTGATTGCATTAAAGGTGTTAGTATCCAGTTCCCAGAGGTTTCTTTCTTTTATTCAGGAATGCTTCAATACCAGCACATTGCTGTCCTGCTTTCGGAACATTGTATAATACCAACACTTTTGAGACTTTCAAATCCTGTGATAAGAAATCACTTCTGGAAAAAGAAGCAAATGAGGTAAGATTAAAAATGAAATCAACTGGTAGAACGTGTTTGGAAATAGCCAGTAAAGTGCTTCATAGTCTCTGCCCCAAATATTGGAGATACTGTCCGTACTTACCTGTATAGTAGTCTCAGGATTCTGGAAGGAATAGTTTGATGTTTGCTTTTTACTGTTCTTTACAGGAGAGCAGAAGATAGTTAATTATGCTTGGAGGATTTCGTGCAGTGTTCTGCTAGGCCACATTGTAAGCTTAACTGTGCTATTGGAGCTGCCAGTGACTGGAATTCTGTAGAGCATGTTTTAAAAACTTTTCTTGACACCCAGAAACCAGCAAGTGCCTGATTTTAACATCAGATTACTGCAATACATCTGTGTGACAAAGTGATAGGAAGCTCCAGAACAACCAGAAGACTCAGATAAAGCAAGAAAAAGATGTTTTCTCAAAGGAAAGGGCTAGCCTGCTTGTACTGTAACAAAATTAAATGTCATGACTTGGGGAGAAGTGAAAAACAAACTAAGGCATCCTTTTTCTTTTTGAGACACTTTACTTTGGCTAGTCCTTGATGCCTTTGATTAGATTGATTTTTCTGCCTGCTGGCCTTGAGTTAGCAAAGTTTTCAAGCATATCTTCACTCAAGGCTATGAATTTTTTTGTGTTCCTGTGGCTTAGTACTTACCCGCCGGTGATAGGTGTGATGCAATATCTATCTCTCTCTTGTTAGGGAAACTGGGAAGGTCAGAATGCTTTGGGGTTGTTTTGTTTGTTTGTTTGTTTTTTTTAAGACCTAGATCAAACAGGGCTGCCTTGTACAAGTATTCTAGCTTCTTGCCTCACTAACGTGCAGTCTAGTGCCTTCTTGCAGGTCTCCATTTTTTTGGTCAAATTTCCTAGTAGCTTACATATCTATATCTAATATCTATAGATCTCATGAATGAAAAAGATGAGAGTACAATAAAAGGCTGTATTAATATTACAGTATGTTCTGTATTGTGCTAGTGTTAATAGCTCATATACATGAGGGACTGTTCCTGATGAGGTTTGGTTTTTTTTTTTTGTTTGATGCTCCGTGCTTGATCCGTGAACTAATGCTTCTCTTGTTCCCCAGCTTCCATAATTTTTTCTGTTAAGAGAGTGCATGTCTGTGTCTTGCCTTTGTAATCCTTTTAGCACAGATAATAGTGTGGATGAGATTAGTTAGGAAAAGATCACAGTGGATTACTGGGAATGTTAATTTCAGTGTTTTAAAGGTAGCTGGAAGAATTAAATGTTCCTGCAGCTGTTCTCATCCTACCTTGGTATTTTGTTTCTCTGCCCTTTCTCTTCTTTCTTGTCCCCAAATCAATGACAGATATGGGAATCAATAAAATCTGGAGCTGCCCTTGAAAACCCCATGCTCTTGAACAGGTTCCTGCTGCTGACATTCGCAGTGAGTGACAATAATGTGTCTTGTACTTAGAGCATTGTAGTGAAAACGGAGAAGTAGTTTCTTTTTAGGAGAAATGCTGTATTAGTGTTAGCATATTAATGTTATCAGGATCATTCTCAGACGTCTTAAAATATCTGAAAACATTGTTAAAAAAAGTAATAAGCCATTCTCGTGCACAGATATAAAAAATATTTTAGGATGTATGCTTTAAAAAATGCTGGTGCCATCTCATGTTTTTTTTCTACAAGTGTGTAAGATTATCTGATGGCCTTAGATATCAGTAAAAGTAGAGCAGCTGTTTCACGTTTAACAAATCGAAAGCTTTGATAAATAATGCTCCAGCTAACAAAACCTGAATTATTGTACATACATTGTCTGTTTAAGTCTTAAATGAAAACATTTACAGAGAAGGGAAGCCTTCTAGTATTTTTTATTCTTTTTTAAAATCATGACACAGTACCTTGTGAAGTAAAGAAAAGTAAAGAAAAAAACCCCTGTGGTTAATATGGTTAGTATCATCAATCATCAATTATGATTAGTATTCTAAATTGTAGTTTACTTTGATTTATACATTTATTATCTAATTTTACAATTTTTTTTTTTCTAGGATTTAAAGAAGTATCATTTCTATTACTGGTTTTGCTACCCTGCTCTCTGCTTCCCTGATGGAATACATATTATTCAGAAACCGGTGTGTCTTGGTGACCGATTCCCATTAAATCAGGTATTCAAAATAGTAGGTGTTATGAAGTCTGTAGCACTAAGCAGTTTTGTAGGCCATAAAACTTAATATTTTTGATAGCACATACTGAATTAATTTGAGAATTAATCTTATTATTTTAGTCTAATTTGTTTTAATATCTAATTAATCTAATTTATTTTAAAACATTTACTTTTCTTGTGGGGTTTTTGTTTACCTCTTTCTTGTTAGTATAAAATCTCTCAGCTTAACATCACCTTGGCTTTATTCATTTAGATGCCGATGTGACAAGCAATTCTTGAAGAGACATTGATGTTAATTTTATTTTTTATATACAAGTTATTGAATATAAAGCTATGTTTTTGAAACTCATTATTTTTTTAAGAAACACTTTTAAAGGGGCATCTCTTGGGAGAACTAAGTCATTAGCAATTACAACATTGTTAATAAAATGCATGATTGCACAAGAAAAAGAACTGGATAGGGAAGATTTTTGTTTCTAGGAGAAAACAATTTTTTGTAGTTTCATATTACAGTGCAAAAGGATGAAAAATAATGAAGTTGCCCATGTATGCCTTTTGCTTTGGTAGAGGTTAATGCAAAACCTTGAGTGGCTTTTTAATGGCATAATAATCAACGAGAAACAGTTTGGTTTTTTTCAGTGAAAAATACTTAGTTCCCTTCTTCTCAGGAGATGCTTATTTGTTCTGTAGTAATCATGTAAAAATACCTGTCATGATCCAAAGACAGAGTTTCAACTAAACACTGAAAATTCATAAAATAAATTGAGCAAGACTCTCTTTGTAATAATAGAGGGACAGATTAACTTTCTTATAAAGCTACTGTGGCTATCAAAATGAGATTTTTATCTTTGAATTTCTATTGTAGATCAGTTTGTGGCAACAATAATAATGCCTCTGTTTAAAATTTGCATTGACAAATGCTGGTTTTGCAACTGAATTTTTGACCTCAGTTACTGTGATCGGAACGGGCTTTAAAACTTCTGAGTACGCTATGTTCTTAAGATTGAGTGACCTAGCCTTCCCAGATGCTAAAACACTTTCTGTGGTTTTGTACAAGATTGTTAAAACTGTTGGTTGCAGTTGGCTTTTTGCTTTTAGATTCAAGCACTTCAGAAAGCATATGATGAACTTTGCCAAAAAGAGGGGGTTACAGCCTTGCCTTACTTTTTAGTCAAGTATCATGACAATTCTGTCATGATATCTCTGCTGAAGAAGTGGGATGGTTTCTTCCAGGACCAAAGGGGAAAGGTAAGGAGAATTTTATGTCTTTTTATAACCTACAAATGTTTAATTTCCAAATGGTTTGAAAAGTGTCTATAATACTGAGCTGGGCACAATGATTGGCCAGTGAATAGACTGGGTAAATTTCTCCCATCTGTGTCCATTAGACTGGCTCGTCTGCGTTTCAGACTGTTCTAGGGACACCTCACTGATGTGATAGAGTTGAGAGCAGTCGCTCACAAAGTTCATCTATAGGCGAAGAAGCAGGAGTGAAGAGCTCTGTAGATGTGAGAGACAGGTATCACTTGTGATGGCTGAGTTCATTTTTTCAGCGTATCTGAAGGTTGGCAGTGGCATCTTTCTAACATCTGGATGTTTTTGGGTTCTGCATCGATTGCGAAGTAAACTTCTAGTTTAGATGCCTCAATTAGGAGCATGGTATTACATTGGTTGAACATGAGACAGAATGTCCAGTTCTTTTGTTTAGATCCCATCTTGAAGGTTGGCTTTTAAGGGTGATTTTTATGCTGTGTTTCCTTTGACTTGACATCTTGCTGGCCTGTTCCCTTTCACTTTTTGATTACCCCAAAATCAATACAGAATTTTATTTTGAGAGCAAGGCTTCAGTTGTTTGTCTTCTCCCCTAATGGTGTGTTTAAGGAAGGTAATGATGCACGTGCTGTAGAGAAAGTGAATGTCCATAAAGAGGCTAAACTGAACAAATCTCAAAGCTGTGGCAAATGCTTGACTGAAATCTAGTGTGACCATGTATTAAACATTTGTAAATACCTAAAATGTGTGTGAAGGCCTTCCTGTCCAGAAATTTTACATTACAATGCCAGATAACTTTTACTGTGAACTGAATATCAGTATGAATAGATGACTTCTCATTTAGAGTAATTTTATTTGCAGGTGACAGTTGGAGTTTATGATCCATGTAACTTATCCCACTATCCAGGATGGCCACTGAGAAATTTCCTGATCCTGGCAGCCCACAAATGGTATCTATTTTATTGTTTCCCACAAAGGTTATTTATTGGTTGATACCAAATTAGGTATTCCACCCCACCCCCCCCAGCCCCATGGCCCTTTACTCGTATCGCCAGCCTGATATTTATCTTTTAACCTTGACATGACTCACATTCAATGATTCTGATTTTGCCTATTATTCTGGTTTTTTACTTCTGCCAGTCACAAGTTTCTATTATTCCTAGTCCTCACATGCATGCAGGTACCAGGAAATACATGCTTCAGATTGTGTCAGTACCTTCTAGTTGCTTCAAATCTTGTTTTAAGTATTCTGTGAGTTTATATAATTAAGTAGTGCCAAGTAATAGTAGAACTAAATTTTGAAAATCAGATACTCTTAGGTTTTCTTGCAGTGAACCTTCTTGATTTTTTTATTGGACAGAAGTTGGGAACGTAGGACATACTTTTTTTTTTTTTTTTTTTTTTTTTTTTTTTCAAATACCAGACTGTAAAACTATCGTTTAAAGTCTCACATTTGGATTGCTATAACAAAAATGTAATTAAGTTGCATTTTCATAGTTTTGAGGTTTGCATTTTAGTACAAAGCACACAGCACGGAGAAGAAATGCGGAGGTGTGGTGTTTTCTGGGCTGCTAGCTGAACTGTAGCGTAGGAGGATGTGTAGGTACCCAGAGAGCTTTACACATTCGGAGATTCAGCAGGTTTTAGGCACTAAAGTTCTAATTGTTTGATTTGGGGATTTGAATCATAAGAAGGGAAAAAGATACTATATTGAGAACTAAGAGAATCTTGCTTGTGCCATGGCAAAGTATATCATGTGACCTGATGTGTGCTTTAGTGCTTACCTGCTTTTTATTCCTCTAAGTATGCCATTTGTCCAGCAGCATTATATAAATGACAGAGGACGGGCTGACAGTGTCATTTCTTTAGAGCTGTTTCACAACAAAGTAGTCAATTTACATATACTAAGTGATTGTTTTTATTTGTACCTGATAAGAACAACAGTGTTCCAGTACTAACAGAAAAAGCCTTGTTCAGAATCAGCAAGAGACTGATAGTGCTTAAAAGGAATCCCTTTCCTATTAAAGAAGTTGCATGTCTGTCTCTATCTTTTTTTTAAATGGCAGGGGCAGCATTCTCCAGTCAGTTGAAGTGCTCTGCTTCAGAGATAGGACCATGCAAGGGATGAGAGACATAACACACAGCATTATCTTTGAAATAAAACTTCCAGAGAGAGCTCTTGGCCCAGGTAATCCCTTTAAAAAAAAAATTCTTTCCCATTGGAAAATGGAAAAAATAAATTAATACTACTAAGTCATTGCTTATGCGAAGTTATTTCAAATGGATTTTAAATTGTTTGCATTTCTGTTAAATGTCTATAAAGGAAATGGTTCCTTCTTCAAAAAAGAAAGAAGAGAGCATATTCTCTTTTAATTTTTTTCCTCCTTAAATTGTTTTTCTAATTTAAAAAAGGAGAAAAGTCCTCCTGGTGTCATATGAAATACTTACCCTAGGCAATTAGTCCCTTTTTTCCTTGTTAAATCTGTATGCACACCCTCAGCTAGAAAAAATGCATATGATAGTGAATTTATGGGATGCAAACTTTCTGTCTGCTGCAGAGTGAAATTGCTTCTTCAATCTCATAGTGAGGTAGGCAGATGTATTTTAAAGCAATAAACTTGTAACGTTAGAATATAATCTCAGACTTAATTTCTGTGTACAGGACAATTTTACAAAATTTCTATACCTTACCAAGACATTGTAAATGCCTTATGTATCATTGGTGTGAATTGCTTAATTATTATATAATTAGGATATATAATTCCCTACTGAATTTACAGGGAATGTGACAAGATGATTGACCTTGGCAAAATTTACTGGGTTCTGAACATAGCAGTCTGTTTGACATTAAAGATCCAGAGGCTTGATGAGGAGCAATGCCATTTCTGTTCTAGGTTTAGAAGCAAGCGAAACAGGCAAAAGCAGCACATTGGGCACCTGAGAGTAAAGCACTTCTCCAAGAAGCAGCGCTTTTCAGTTGGTGTAAAACAGTGAAATTCGTTTAGCAATGTATATTAGGTGGTTAAGATACAGGTTATTTACTTCCAAGTTTAGAATTTATTTGTTGGGGTTTTTTTTCCAACAAGGTTAAATCCAACACAATTTCTTATTTCTGTCCTGTGGTATTAAGGCTTTCATTGTTTCTTTCCTTCTTTCATTTTTTTTTTTTTTTTAATATGTCAAACAGATTGTCCAAAAGCTGTTGGGTGGGAGAAAAATGAAAAGGGAGGCATGGGTCCAAGGATGGTGAATCTCAGTGAATGCATGGATCCAAAAAGGTTTGTTTATTATCTTTTAAATTTCTATACTTTTCTTTACTTTGGCTTAAGCCATAACAAGTTGAAATGTGAAATGCAAGGACTGTCTGTCTCTTTTAGGTAAGAATATACGGTAACACATATACTGTATATTGTTTGGACAGTCCTAGTGGATGTTGTCCTGGTTTGGCTGGGACAGAATCACAGCCCAGCTGTGCTAGACAGACCATTAGCAGGCTCAAGCCAGCCAGGGCAGCTGACCTGAGTTAGCTACAGGTGTAGCCCATCCCATAATGTCAGGGTCATTATAAAAGGGGAAGGTTTGCTGAGGAGAGAGGGAGTGCTCCTGTGAGGTTACTGCTAGGGTTCCTTCTTCTCCTCCTCTGGCTTCTCCTGAGGACCGCTCTCCGGTTGATTGTGATAACTGGGTATTCATTTGGCTGAGTATAACTCTGTGTATCTCTGTGGCATTGGTGTTATCTCATTAAAATCTGGTCTCGCTTCTACCCATGGGTCTGCTCTCCTTTTCCCGATTCTCCTCCCTGGCTGGTGAGGGGTTGTGGGGTGATAGAGAGGCTGTTAAAGTTTAGCCCTGGGTACAGGCTAAATGTAGATGGAGGTAAGGACCTTAATAGAGCTGCAAGCAGCAGAAATATTTACAATTTTTGACTCTAATTTAAAATTTCAAATGTGTTCTATTTAAAACTGAGTGGAAGGTAGGTCATAGTGTTATGGGCTGATTTTTATTGAATTCTGTAACCTGCAGGGTTTTAAATATAATGCAAATAAGCATGGAGGGAAGTTCAGCCTTTTGGAATTGTTAGTGTGTGACAGGAAAGAGCACATAAAACATGGTCTCAGTAATTTTTATCATTCTGCACATAATGTATGGGCAATGGATTGAGAAGGGTCTCGTTACACAGCCTGTTGGCTCTTCTGCTTTCACGGACTATGTGTGTATTCTTGACTTTGAAACACTGCAGGAGTGTGTTGATCTAACAATTTAGGTTAACATATTGTACCTATCAAGCTAAGCCATTTTTGTCTTGCAGTTGTGGCAATTCACAGTATGTTCATAGGGATAGAGAAGGTTCATCTGTGCCCTCTTTATTCTTTAAGTAAATGTACCTTAACCTTCTTGACTTGTATGCATGCTCACTTCTTTTAATTCCCACAGAGACTGTTGGTATTATGCCAGCCTTGGCAATTGTGATCTTAAATCCTTATTGAACAAATAATTTACTAGGTACTGCAAAAATTATGTTTATGATATATAAGGGAATGAAACTGTCGGGAAACTGAGAACTGTAATGCCCTAACTCGATGAGAGTTTTAACACACTCTGTTCTGATGAATACAAAAATCTGGTGCTAGGTTGAGGATAGATTTCCTACCTCATTTTCCTTCTAAAACTTCAACACAGAACTGACCACATTGTTTAGGGGGCAAGCGTAATATTTCATGTTACGGACAGATGTGACTGTATACAGGAAACCAGTTAGTTTAAAAAAGAAACCAGAATTTATGGACAAAAGGTCCGTGTCTTACCACTCAGCTTAACAAGGATTTTGGCTGAGACACTATTTTTATTTTCATGCTTGCATCAATTACGTTACTAGAATTTTAATTTTGGATTGTTACCTTTTTCAGAAGCCCTTAGAGACTTGTTCCAATTCCTAAAGGAAGTATGTGGCTTTAGTAGATTTTTTCCAGCAAGTCCAGAGTGACTGGCTGACACCTTTGTATATCCTAGCTTTTGAAAGAGAGCACTTTCCTAGCAGTCTTTCATGGTTGATAACCATATTGTCAAATGTCTACAAGCTTTTTTTTTTTTTTAAACTTCTGCTTTACTAGCTGTCTTTCTACTCTTGTTTCCGTAGTGATTTACTCTTCTGTTTTTAAGCAGCGCAGTTACAGCTTTTATAAGAATGTTGATTAGTGGTGTTTGGCCAACATGTAGGTTACAAGAGGAGATTCCAAGGAAACTGAGTATCAGGAACTGTATGTGTATTATATAGAATGACTTTTGGCATCTTCTATTTGCATGTTTTTCCTGTGTGTCTGACTGGCAGAATGGTTAAAAAATTATGGTTAGGACCCTTAAGAACATACTGCATGTGTCACAAGCAAACAAGCAGCATAAACAAAGTTGGTTGGTTTTTTTTTTTTCTGATCTCCTTGACATGCACCTTATATTAGGTGGAAGTACGCTTGGGGGACTTTGTTTTTCGTATTACCTATATGTTGAATTGTTGAATTCTTTCTATCCTTTAAAAAAAAAGTATTGGACTTCTTCAGTGGAAGTAAAAGTAATTGCTTTGTTGGAGAAACACAAGAACATTCAGAAGTGTGTTGCTAATTATTTCATGGTACAGGTTAGCAGAATCATCAGTGGATCTTAATTTGAAATTGATGTGCTGGCGGCTGGTGCCTACTCTTGATTTGGAAAAAATTGTGTCTGCCAAGTGTCTGCTGCTAGGAGCTGGTACGCTGGGTTGTAGTGTTGCAAGGACCTTGATGGTAAGTCCTGAGTTAATCTTAAAAATAACCTGCTGTTTCTTGTAAATTATATATGATTTTTTTTTTTTGAGTGGCTGCCATGGCACGTAAGAGAAAGGTTGTATTCCTCTGTATTAAAGTACACATAATGCATATTAGCTGATATTATGAATTACAGGGAAGAGGTAAGATCTGTAGCCAATGGAGATAACCTGAAGTACTGCTAACAGTAGCATAGTAGATACTAAGAGAACCTTAGTAGAATAGTAATTTGTTTTGAATTTACATTAAAGAAGGTTGAACAAGAAATTTTGGAACAATTAATGAGCTAACAAGATCCAATTCACAGTGAAGCACTTGAAGTAACTGCTGATACTTACTTTCAGGGATGTTTACCACATCCCACTGAATTCAGTAGGGTTTTGAGGGATTAGTGTAAAATGATATGTTTGAAATGACCAAATTTTCCGTTCTCTTATTTCAGTCCAAGTACAAGGTTGTTGCTGTGAATAGCCTCAAAAGCTTTTGTAGCTTGATCTTTCTAGAAAAACAGCACAGAACTCCTTTTGAGTTTCTGGCATTGCTCAAAAGTATATGGTTAAGCCCGTTGCACTTATTATTTAAATTACTTTCTTGTTTAGGGTTGGGGAGTCAGGAAGATTACGTTTGTGGACAATGCAAAGATCTCCTACTCCAACCCAGTACGACAGCCACTGTATGAGTTTGAAGACTGTCTTAGCGGGGGGAAGCCAAAGGCACTTGCAGCAGCAGACAGGCTACAGAAAATCTTCCCAGGAGTGGTAAGATCGGTATTTAAAATGTCTTAGTAACATTGCTTGGAAGAGAACCAGCAACTTTAAATAACTATTCCAAGTTCTAATACTTAAGCATTATTATGAGTGGGGAAAAATGCTACGCAGGTGTTGGTTACTGACAATTCTATAGGCATTTTACTTGAAGTACTGGCTACCTGTTAAAGTTTAGATAATAAATATTTGTAATAATGAAAAATAATTAAGGATCATCTGAATTACCTTGTAGCTCATTGATGGTGAAGTAAAACTTTTTTCCTGTCTAGTATGACCTAAGGAATTTTCAGTAATGACTGTTTTTAGTATTGTGTTTTACCACTCTGCTCTTAAATGTGATTTTAGACACATTAGTTGTCTGTTATGGGAGCAGTAGGTCTTAAAGACAGTAATAAATGTGTTGTTGAGATTTCCTATTATGTTTTACACCCAAAATTTGCAATCTTATTTATTTCTCTACGTTAGAGGCAAATCTTAAGTAATCCTTAACTTCCAGAAAAGGGAGGTAGTTCGTAGTAGCCTGGAGAAGATATCAATATTGGCCTTTGACCAGAAATACTCCTCTTTTGGGGAGCCTGGTGATAGTAACTTAATATCAAAATGAAGTAGTCAAAAGGGAGCGAAAGACAAGCATGAATTTTTATGTTGTTTTGGAAGCTTTATGATCAAAGATCCACTAATGGCAGCCTTTATCCTCTTTGACTCCAGGGGTGTGCATCATATGAACATTATTCAGTGCATGTGTTCAAACACACGTAATTTTCAATACTGAAAAAAAAAAAAAGAGGAGATTTAAAAAAAACACCTTACAAATATTTGCAGTTCTCTTAGTGTCAGTCTTCATTTGGGGAAGAATTGATATGGCCTATAATTTCAGAATAGACATGCTCTCTGCTTGCTCTATCATGAACAAAATTTTTTATACTCATTTGGCATGTGACAGAAGTCACTCAATTGTTTATAGTTTTTGTTTTGGAATTGGTACTGTCAATTGGTAGCTATAGTTACCAAAGCTCAGCTGGCAAACAATTAACCACTTAGTGTAGTAAGAATGAGTTATGTATACTTACTATGCAATTCTGTATTTAAAATGCTACTGATTATGTTACTAGTCATAATATTATTAAGAGTTATAAAAGTGGAATATAGGTTGTGGTGGTGTTGATGATCAGTATTGTGAACAAGCTTTACAGAAGATCGTTTCTAAAAGTTTCTAGGTTTGTTTAGTTTGACCCAAGGATTGCTCTGTGCTTTGTTCTGTCTTTATCTATGTTGATCCTATTATTGTCATTGCTTATGAAATCAGTAGAAAGTCAATGTATATTTGAATACCAGTGATCCCCTGCACAAAAAAATGCTAAGTGTTTCACTTTCAGAACTTTTGATAAGTAAATTGGAAGACTCCTTGAAAGTTCCTAGAATTTTATTTTAACCTTGCTGCACTGTTACTGTGATATTCGTTTAGTTATAGAAATATTAAATAGTAGAACAAGTGCAGAAAAGAAAGCATCTGCATGGTGTCACACAGAGCACCAACGTGATGCTAACTAGGATTCACATCACATGATTTCTCAATTTTTGAACTCCTGAATTATTCAGTTTTACTTGTAGAGATGAAGGTGAAAAGTTAGTGTTATGAGTTTTCTTGTTAGAAATAACCAAGAAAGCAAAAGACTAGGGTGTGCTGTGGAATCTTGAGATTGTGATGAGGCTTAAAAAAAAGAAACAGTTAAATATAACCTGGAGAGGAGCTTCCAGTAATAAGGGGGAACCGATAACAATGCTTTAGTGAGCCTGTATCAATAAGCATTAGGACATTTGGTATACATAGGAAACCCCCAATTTTTCTGGTCAGTAATAGCGTATACAATGTGCAACCTGTGCTGTAAGTAGGGAATTTTTCCTCTACCATATGCCTCAAATGTTCTGCATCTACCATGGTTTTCTTAGCACACTATCCACATCAGTGTAATGCGTTCTCTGTTGTTTCCTAGTGCCATAGATGGGTCACATCTGATCAGCCTTCAGTGGGACTCAAACCTAGTTTCACAGCTTTGTGGCACAAATGAGGGAAAAAGCAGTTGCACGAATCTGTTGTACCCTGATGATAGAATGTTCTTATATATTTTCCGGTCAAACTATTTCCTCAGTAGAATTTGTGGAGAATAGGTATCATGCTTGACCATCAGTAAATACACAGAGAAACAACATGCTAGCATTAATAAGAATTAACAGGGCTTAACAGTAAAAACTCTGGTTCAAATGGTTCATATCAAACGATTAACATGACAGCATGTGAGAGTGGTGAGGTATAAGCAGCAGGCCAAGCACATGAACTAACAGTAAGTCTTTAATTAGCCTGGGTAAAGTCCTGGTGCTTTGAAACAGTCTGGCCAGTGAAGCTACCGTAGCTAGAGACTTTTATAACCCACCTGACTTTGCCAGACTTCTCAAAATGGAGCTGCATCTGTTACTGCAGACTGCACTGTTGCTTGTTAGCAAAACCCATATTTATCAGTATAAATGTCTTTGAATAAAAAGATTAGTTGTCCTGGATTTTGAGCCTGCTCATTTTTCTCGTACTGAAGGAGTAGCCAAAGCTGTCACTTGCTGTTTGGAAACCTGCACAGTCCTTTCAAGCCACTGGGAATCCAAGCAGAAATGCTAGTTCTGAAGGCATTTCTGAAAATTTGGTTTTACGTTTCTGTGCAATCTATGTGCAGTGTAATTTACTTCTTTGGTTTCAATATGAGTAATATTTTGCACACAAAATGTGGTTTCTGCTGGTTGACTTTGAAATGCTTGGCTGCTCTAGGTGACTTCTTTTTTATTTTTTTTAATTTTACAACCTTCCTAGTTGGAAGAGTAGCCGCCTCATCATTGCAGGTGAAACAAGAAGGAATGCTTTGGCAAGGAGCTTTGATTTGTTTCATTCCACTTCTAAGATTATCATTAGCTGTAGCTTAGGGTTTTACAATAAAAAAAGAAGGAAGGACTTGGAAATAGCAGAATTTACAGATTCACAGCCTTTCATTACAAGTAGGTAATGCACACAGTCATTCATATAGCTCCTGTGGAATTTAACTTTATTGACTTTCTTATACAAATCATTTTCTGAAGTATTCAGGCACAGAACTCCAGTGTAGTCAGCGTTTTATCATCATTTGTGCTGTACTGCATAGGGAGATGCTTTATGTAGGTATTTCCAGTAGAACTATTTAATGGCAGCAGCAGCATCACATTTCTTCATTTTCTATGTACCTCTCCACAGCACACTTCTGGTCAGGTTTTACATATTGAGCACAGATATCTTCTAAGTGATCTGAGCCGCGGTTTAACAAAAAATGCAGAGCGTTAATAGAAATGTGACTAAAAATGAGAGGGAAGGTTATGCTAGCACCTCAAATTGAAGTATTTTGATGTCTGTTTGCTTAAAAAAAAAAAAAAAACAAACCAAAAATTAAAACACAAAAACTCCAAAACAAAACAAAAGCACCAGAGCCTCAAGCACAGCTTTGGTCGGCTGTTAATAAAAGTCTTGAAAAGTGCATTATCTTCTATGATTTTGCACGTCAACATACAGTCCCTCTGTTTTTTTTAATAAGTACATGATTCTAATATTTTATGGCATGGTAACTAAGTATTATTTTATTTTGGATAATTTGGAGGCATTTTAAGTCTTTTGCTAGTACTAAGGTCCTGGTCTTAAAATCTAAGCCTTTTTGTGAGCAGTCAAGCAAAATTCTTTTTGCCTTGTAGAGATGCCCTGAGATTTTGTAATTCTGTGGAATGAATGAGATGGGTCTTTGGGCACATATGCACGTTTACTCCTCCTCAAGATAATATGCTTGTGCCATCATAAGGCACCCTTTTAGCTCATTTTGCTAGCATTTGGCTGCAAAAGCGTACCTCAACAACTTTTGCTGGTGACTGTTCCCTTCTTTTCAAGGGACAGTTATTCAAATAGAGTTGAAGCTATTGAAACTGCTAGACTTGTATGTATTCCTGCAGCTACAGTCACTGGATAGAGGTTTGGGTTTTTTTTTCTGAATTCTGGTAAGATTTTTAGTATTTCACAAACCTTGTTACCATATTTCTATGCAGCTAGTGTTCAACTTATTTACTTGTTTGTTTTATTTTTTGAACAAAAATCGACCTCCTAAGTCACCAACAGTGTCAGTTATACCTATCTAATAAATCAGCACTTGTAGGCTGTACAGGGGTTTGACAAGTTATTCTTAAATACGTTGCTCATATACAGCGTGGATTAAGTTTTGTGTTCCTGTCACAGCCTTTTGGAGGAGATAATGACAGTGAAATTAAAATCTCCTCCAATCATTACCCAGTGCTGTGCTGGTAATGCAGAGCTGTCCTCACTGGGAAACAGGGAGCTGCCCTGTTAACAGCATACTAAATCACTGTGGACTCTTTTCCCCTTGGAGTTGGGGGTGAGGGATGGGGAAGGTGCATCCTTTGGCATGGTTAATGTAGCTATTACCCAAACTCATTTCCCCATGCTACTATCTGTGTCTATTTCTTTTTATCTTCAGGGATGTTTATGATGTTTAGAATGTATACTTCACCCTTCTGGTTATTTGGCTCACCTGGATTTGAGTTGTGCATGTAAATGGTATACAAAAGCACATTCCACCAACCTTCCTTTCCTCTCTTCCCATGCAATTTTATATTTGGTTCATTTAGCTTTTAAATCGTTAGTTGCTTACAGCACAGTGACAAGCAAGGAGGCTTTGCAAAGGCTATTCTTCTGGAACATATATGAAGGATCCATTATTCTCTTATAGCAGATGGCTGACAGATTGTGTTAACCTATTTCCAAATGAGCGAGTTAATTGTTTGCATTGTGTATATGCTTATTTGGTGCTTTAGCCATTTTCTGCTCAATATTCCTTGCCCAAATATGGGGTTGGAAGAGGAATATGTTTCTTCAATAGGAACAAGCTCTTTCAGTATCTGCATACTGCAAGCCTCCAGACATCCAAGTGCTGCAGTAACAACTCTCAGAAGTGATTTTCTCCTATAGCAAATTCACATATGGGTGGTTGAATTACATGAAAATCATTTGAGACTATTGTTTTTCTTGTAAAGAATTTAAAACAAGGAGGAGAATGTGTGATATTTCGCATCTGTCTTACTGTAATTGAGTCAATATTCAATATCAGAAATACAAACTACATCCCATTTAACATGGTGTGTGAAGTGGCTGCAAAGATAATCCAGGACAAAGGTTTTATGTAAGTTTAACAACATGATCATAGTGATATGTAGGACCTGTCTGCTTGCTTTTGTAGTGATGTCTGTAATCTCTGGGATTAGGAGCAGTTCAGCTATCTTTTTGTAGGAATTTGCCAGACTTAGTAAGACCTTCTGAGAGACTGGGCTTATTAGTTCAGGCACTGAGCCACCTGAACATGGTTGGCCTGCTCTCAGGACACAAACTAATGTGTTTATATTGAGCTGCTGTTCTGGATAAATATAGCAGCTGAGACTGCCATTCCCTCAGAAGCTTTAGCACTGTGCTTTAGTGCACAGCACTGATGTACAGAGAGATGTGGAGAATAAAGTTGCTATTCTGCCAAACAGTAATCAAATTTGTACTTTACAATTTTGTATTAAACTTTGTAATAGTTCTATTCAGTCACAAGGCTGTCTTAATATGTTGTTTTCTGTCTGTTTCTATCTAGAGTTCAGAAGGTTATAACATGAGCATCCCTATGCCAGGCCACCCAGTGAATTTTTCTGAGGTAACAATGGCACAGGCTCAGAAGGACGTGGCTAAACTTGAAGAGCTTATTGATGCGCATGATGTTGTTTTCCTACTAATGGACACTAGAGAGAGTCGATGGCTTCCTGCTGTCATTGCGGCCAGCCAGAGGAAGGTATTATACCATATCTTGCTAATATCCTTGTCACTGTATTTCAGCTCCTGCATATCAACCAGCTATGCATATCTAAAAGAACTTCATGGGAAATTGAAATATTTGACCAATCTTTTGTGATTGTGCAGAAATTTTTTCTTTTTTTCCATAGCCTGTATAAGACAAAAAGAATGTTGAAAAGACAAAATAGAAACTTGTATTGCAGAATGATATAGGTTGAAAGAGACCTCTGGAGGTGATCTGGTCCAACTCCCTGTTCTAAATAGGGCCAACTTACAGCATGTTACTCAGGATCTTGTCTAGTCAGTGTCTTTTGAGCATCTCCAAGGGTACATATTTCATACTAATACCAAGAGAAATAATTTCATAGTAAGAGAATCATAGTAATGAGAACTAAAGACATTATAGTAATGAGTGACTGATAGGGCATGTGAATTGTGGAAACTTGTCTGAAACCACGTTTTCAAAATACATCTCGGAAGTGAAAGATTGGAAAGTGAATTCTGAACTTAAAAAGTCTGCCAGCACTTTTTTTGGTGAAAAGTTAACCTGGCCTTGAACACTTCCAGGGAGGGGGCAGCCACAGCTTCTTTGGGCAACCTGTTCCTGTGCCTCACTGCCCTCACAGTAAAGAATTTCTTCCTAATATCTCATCTAAATGTCCCCTCCTTTGGTTTGAAACTGTTACCCCTAGTCCTATCACCACACCCCCTAATAAGCAGTCCCTCCCCACCTTTCCTGCAGGCTACCTTTAAGTACTGGAAGGCCACTATAAGGTCTCCCTGGAGCCTTCTCTTCTTTAGGCTGAACAACCCCAACTCTCTCTGCCTGTCCTCATAAGGGAGGTGCTCCAGCCCCCTGATCATTTTTGTGGCCCTCCTCTGGACCTGCTGCAATAGGTCCATGTCCTTTTTGGGCTGGGGGCTCTAGAGCTGGACACAGCACTGCAGGTGGGGTCTCACCAGGGCACAGTAGAGGGGGCAGAATCACCTTCCTCGACCTGCTGGCGATGCTGCTTTTGATGCAGGACACGGTTGGCCTTCTGGGGTGTGAGTGCACAGTGCTGATTCATGTCCAGCTTTTTGTCCGCCAGCACCCCTCCTCTGCAGGGCTGCTCTCAATCTGCTCATGACCCAGCCTGCGTTTGTGCTTGAGATTGCCCTAACCCAGGTGCAGGACCTTGTACTTGGCCTTGTTGAACTTCATGAGGTTTGCACAGGCCCACCTCTCCAGCCTGTCAAGGTCCCTCTGGATGGCCTCCCTTCCCTCCAGTGTGTCCACTGCACCACACAGCTTGGTGTTGAGTCAATGTTGTTACTTGATCTTTGATTTTTTGTGATTCCTGACTTCTGTGATTTTTCAGCTATGTTGACTCTAGTTTCCTAATAGTTGTTAGCTGTTCATGGTTTCTTTTGTTTGTGTTTATATTTATTTCCAAAAAACTGGACAGTAGAAAGGAGGGACAGTGCGGATTTGTGGTATTTGCAAACTAGTTTTATCTTACAAATTTGAATTATGTTCCCCTTTCTCCTGAAGTTTGTGTTCATCTGAACTTAACTGAATGTCCTCTGCACCTGCTTTGCAAACAGGTTTTTTCCAAATCAAATGGTTCTCTTTTTTTCTAAGTCTAAATCTTAAATTTTCTTTTCTTTCCTTATTTTAAATATATTTCTGATCGCTAGCAGTAGACTTGTGTGTCTTTGTAGTTCAAATGAACTTCCCTTTGCCAGTGAACTACACTGCCAGTTGAAAGATCAGTGTGCCCCTTTAGTGTGAACTTCACTGAAGTATAACTTCAGGTGTAACTCCATGTATGTAACTTGATAACTTAATTCCTACTTAATCCTACTATCCTTTCTGCAGTTTGCACCTGTGGTCTTAGAGCAATCTTTAGCTGTTTAAAAACAGCACAGAAACGACATAAAAACAGTAAGTTTGCAAAGCTGGGTGTTGAAATTGGAAAGTGCCAGCCTACTCTTCCATATGTATGATGGTTGGTGGTTGTAAACAGTATGTGCAGTTTTATATTCAGCCCCCTGTGTCTGGTTCAGTCAGGTAGAATTGGTGATCTCCAAAACTTTGCCCCACACATTTGCTTAGCTAGCAGTCCCCCACTGTATTTGCCTTACAGTTTTCAAATCACACTTTGCGGGCAAACTTTGTGATTACTTTGTGACAGTTCTCTGATATTTAGTGGCATGGTGTGTCTGACTGCACCACAGTGATTTCATTTTCATAAGATCACTTCGATGCAAGGAGATGGAATTCTCTGTCACTGAATAAGCACAGCAGTGAAATCTCAAGGCGTCCAAACTGAAATGCTCAGTATTAGTTTTTCAATGTACTTCATGTTCATAAACATTTAATGAGGTCTCTACTTCAAATCTGAATTTGTATGGCAACTGTAAGTCTGCAGTACTGCTGCAGTTTGGACCCCAAGGTCTCAAAACAGGCACACAGAAAATGAAGAACATAGTGAGTGATAATCTGGGTAAAGTTCTCTCTAAGGGGTACATGGGCAGGGTAGAAGTAAGAGTGGCTTCCCTGCGTAATCATTCAGTTGCCTTGATGATCTTCATTCCTCTAGTCCTTCCACCCAAAACAAGTATCTTAGACAAACAGAAAACTCAAATGTTAAATCCTTGTGTCAGATGTTAAATCCCTGTTGCTGCGGAGCACTGGAACTTTTAAAATTTTGCTGGGTTTTTTTTTAAATACATGCCAAAAGATACACTTTTCCATAGTCTCTTTGTCAAAACCAGATTTTTATTTTTATTTCTTTTTAATTAAGAGTCAATGAATTAGGATTCAAATAATTGCTGAGCAGTAAACTGAAGAGAAAGAAACTTTTTATTGCAGTGGGAAGTGTTTAGCAATATTATTAACTTCTGATAATACCAGCCGTGCCATGTTATTCATCTTTTGAAAATGGAGTACTATCTTCAGGTTTTACAGGTAGATAGAGTGAGAAGATGCAGTCTTTTAATTGTTTGCTGTAGACCAGGCTCTGCTACCACAGATTGAACAGTGTGGTTGAAAGTGAATATCTAGAAATTGTTTGAAATGCAAAGCATGATGATGAATCTCACAAGCTTACTAGTTAAGATGGCTCATTCTTGACAGCTTCCCTCAAAGTCCCTCTTTTAAATAATTCCTAGCTGTAAGAGTGAAAAATGACAAACTACTGTACTAGAATTTCTATCTAAAATATCTGCATATGAAGCAGTGTAATATCTTCGTTTATATTTTACTGGCTACAGTCATTATGGTATAATTGGTTTTGCTTTTTGCTATATCTGAATCATTGCTTGCGAGTTTAGTAAAATCTGCTAGTTTAAGTGTTATGTTTTGGTCATGTTGTGTATAGCTTCAGATTACTCCAAGCACTTGTCACAAAGTGAAGAGAAAGGGAAAAATGATGACAGTGTAACTGTGTACTGCGGCTGCTTGTGCTCCAAATGTGACTAAACAGATGCATATGAAGAGCTTAAGTAATTGTTAATTGCCTTCCTTACTGTGCAGAACTCTTTTTTGGATAACAATGTGTTTCATTGCATTATTACACAGGAGTGTTTAATGAGTTACATTTCAGACCACAGCAAACTGGAAAGACTACAGGTAGAATTTCAAATGACATGAAAACTTGTTATTGCTGGCCACTGTTGTACTTAAATGGCACTTGGAATATTTTAGCACGTAGAGAATATGAATATACAGAACGTGCAGCAAACTTGAAAATAAATTCTGAGCTGGAACCAAAATGATTTTTTCCAGTAATGATATAATTGTATGAATGTTGGGCCAAATTTGGATATATGGATGTTAATTCATATTAGTGCATAGCAGCTTCAGCAACTTTAGTGAGACACTGAATGTTAGCTGGTGTGAAAAACCTATCTTCAGATGTAAACTAGCACAACACACTGATGGAATTCCTGTTCCTTTGTTTTTTGTGGGCTTTTTTTTTTTCTTTCCCAGGGAGTATGCATAGGTTTGTATAACAGAGTTGTTAATTTGTATCAAATTTCCCTGAAAGACAGAGGAAAAGGTAATGGTTTGTGGATTTCTGAAACAGACTTTTGTTTGGTTTTGTTTTTTCTAGATGTTTGACAACTGGAATTTTGCAGCTATCAGAAAATCTGTTGTTTATGGCTCAAGTGACAGATATGCAGTTAATGAGTTGTTCGTCCATCTACAGCATGTGGGATTTTTTTGACATTGAGTGAATAAAACCTTGGGGCCTTTCCCCCCTTCCCCCTTTTGGCTCACTTAAAATCTGTTGTTCTCTCTTCATTGTTCACAGTTGGTCATCAATGCTGCATTGGGATTTGACACATTTGTTGTTATGAGACACGGACTAAAGAAACCAAAAGGGCAAGAATCTGGTGATTCATGTTTGAACAATGCCTCTGGTTCTTATGACCTTTTGGGATCATCACTCTTTTCAAATATTCCTGGCTATAAACTGGGTTGCTACTTCTGCAATGATGTTGTGGCACCAGGGGATGTGAGTAGAACCTTATGCAAATGGTGATTATATAGCTCTCTTGTTGTGACTGGAATTTTTTATTTCCTTTAAATGGTGTTTCATAAAGTGATTTGTTTTATATTGATGTACGCAGGATTAAGAAATAGCTCATCTTTTCTTTGGAAGATCAAAAAAATTAATTGCACAGAACTAAAGAGGTTTTGTGTAGTAGGGCAGCTAGTGACTTTTGAGTTACGCTTTTCTTTCCTTTAGAATTGTCTGTTTTTGTAGTCCACCAGGGATCGGACACTGGATCAGCAGTGCACAGTCAGTCGACCTGGATTAGCTATGGTAGCTGGAGCGCTTGCAGTGGAATTAATGGTTTCTGTTTTACAGCATCCAGAAGGGTGAGTCACTTCTGGATTGGTGTTCAAAAGGTGTTCTCTGAGAAATAAGATTTATTTACTATAATCTTTTGGGGGAAGGAGGATTAAGTGCACACGAAGTAGGACAATTCTGTAAGGTATAATGTTGCCTTTAAATTAACGTAAAATGTGTAGGTCATGTCTGCTATATCAGTGTAATGTAACAGTGTTTGAGAGAACAGATTCATCAATTCTTTAGTTTTTATACTGGAAATTGGCAATTTTCTCTCTGAGTTTAAATGTAGAAAATTACTGAGAATATTTCAAAAGAAGAAAGTATTCCTGTTAGTGGATCTTGGCATTCCTTTGCTCAAGAGAGTGTTAGAATGTAATGAGGTGCTATCATATCTATGTATATCATGTGAGGGACTTTGAGATAAGCCAAGTATTGCAAAATCTTATTTAAAATTAAGTGGGTTTGATACAGAAATTACTCTGATTTTCTGCAATCTGAATTTAGGCTTGTTTTCTGTCTTCAAAATCTGTGAAAGAAAAAGTAAGTTAGGAGTCAGACATGAGTGTGAGACTGAGACTGATTTGGAAAAAGGGTTTTTATATTCCCATGCTGAATCTTAGTTACTGTGAAACAGACTTTCCAGATAGGTTCCTTTCCAGATTCTACGCTGTAAGCTGTAACAAAATGTTTTGAAGCTTACTGGAAATTTTGACTGTTGAGTGTTGTGTTGTTGTAATTTTCCTTCTTGGATTTTTGGCAGTGGTTATGCTGTGGCTAGCAGTAGTGATGATAGAATGAATGAGCCGCCTACTTCTCTTGGACTTGTTCCTCATCAGGTAAATAATTTGTGAGTAAATGCTTTTGTTTAAAAGCTGGGAACTGATATAAGGCAACCATCACAGACTTTGCCTCCTTAACAAAAACATACTGTATGCTGATTCCATTCCCGAAGGACTGACTCTTCATGTTTGTTAAAAAAAGTATATATAAACCAAAAATAAATCCATCATACAGGCCAAGGTAGTTGTGTTCCTGGCATTGTGTCTGTCCTGCTTTGTGGACACAGGATTCCTGCTGCCTACTTAGCAGGAGTTTGTTTGGAGCAGACAGTATGTGAATAAGGCAACCTTTGACTTTTCTTTTCCCCACCAGAGCTGACAATGTGAGCATCTCAAAGTTACATTTGTTCACTTTTTAAATCTTCCACTCAACCCAAGCTCTAATTACAAATGTGTTAAGGATACCATTGTTCAAATTGCTGGATAAACTTGTTTTTATTTGTTATATTGATACAGTCCTTCAAAAAACTGCCTGCTGATCTTTTCGCCATAGACGTATCCCCTGTGATGATATTATTGGGGATTAAAAGTATTCTGTCCCTCTTTCTTTATGTTGCTGAGTGACTCTATTTAGATGCTTCCATTGTGTAAATAAATAATTTATTGGTTTCCGAGTGGTATTTTTAGATTCTATTTACATTAATTTTTTTGTGGTGCTAAGAATGAATCTTGATTCAGAAAAAAATGAAGCTACTAGTATGTTTTGTTCACAAATCACAGGGTCTGGCCTATCTAAAATGAGTCTAATTTTGTGTAGTAACCAATGTTTACACATGGGCCCTTTTATGCAGTGGCATACCCCTAGGTTCTGCCTATGTTCTCTCTCTTCAGTAATTCTGGAGCATCTCTAGTTCTCTCTCAGGACTCTCTCTCCTGTACCCCTGAAGTTACTGTGGACACTGTCAGCTGCAGGATTAGTAGGGGATATACCCAGTTCTCGATTGGCTTGTTCAGATGCTCTCAGTACGAGGCTCTTGTCCTTGCTGACACTCATAATCTGCTCATCTGGAAGGTTCTCTACAGTTTCCAACTTTGGCAATAATAGATAAGTTTGTAACTTTTGCAATGACTGACAGGTGACTTTACTATAACTAGGTTACTTTCTTATTCTATGGGGTTATCTGTAGTTAAAATGTAGTGCTGTTGTCAGCCAGGCCCACCCTATGCCAACTGCTGCCATCTGAGGGAGATTTTTTGAGCTCTTGTATCTTAATAGGAAGAAAAAGCCAGATCTAAATCTTGTTCATTTGATGATCCAGGTACTCCCTTGCAAAAACTTCTCCAAAGATAAATTACTTTCATAGTTGAAAAATGAATGTTATAATTTCTACCTAGTTTTCTGTAATTATCTGAATGTTTCCTGTGACCATATGTAATGGTAATATGAAAGAGATTTTACTTATGCTAGGTCAGTTTGTTTTGAAAAATAACTTCAGTAATTTTGACAGTTGAATCTTTGAGAGTCTCATACATACACAATGACTTTATTTCAAAGTGGTGACTGTGCTCCAGACCTCCAAACAGATCTGTAATTTGAACTTTCTCTTAACATCTGAAAAGGGATAGTGAAGAAGTGATTCTCTTTTTTGTTCCCCAACAAAAAGCTACAAACGTTACATTAGGTAGTAATATTTTTTTTTTTAATATTTCCTAGTAAACTTCAGAAAGTTTACTGTTTCTACTGGAAAAATAATGATCTCACAGTTCATATATTTCCTGATGATGAGTGTTAACTGTTCAGTCAGTCCTGTCTGGTGTGTTTTGTAGACCTGTATGATATTACTTATGTTTATTGTTTTGTTTTGGGCTATGCTTTGAGATATGACCCATATCAAATACAGATTTTAATGGGGAAACATTGAATTATAACTCCTGTCAACCCTGTATCTGTTTTCACATTTACGTTTAGTGACTATTGTGAATGTCTCCTCTTTTAGAATTCTAGTGCAAATATAACTTCAGTAGGTATAAAATGAAAATAGACTTTTTTTTTTTTCTCAAACATTGTGACATCTAATCCTTTTATAAACTGCTGGTTTCTCTTAGCAGTTACCCATCTAATTAACTCGGTGAGTGCAATATTTTCTCCAGGGGTCTAGAATTAACTGTTACTTTCTGATGTGCTTTTTTGTGGTGGTCCTTGTTCATTTTGTTAGCCCACTTGTGTGGAAAAAGAACAATAGTAATTAATTAATGCAGGAAGCCTCTTTATTAAGAAGGTATTCCTTTGTGGGTAATACATGTTACACACATATAGTCTTAGTGTGCCATAAATGAACTGAATTTATTTCCAGGAAGTGTCTTGAAATATAAAGCAATGTGGTATCAGAAAGACTTGATTTTGTAATTTTCCTTTCTTTTCCAGGGTGTGAGTTTTGTTTAAAAATGACTATATTTTTGTGTTCTAACGTTATGTATGCCTTGATGTTTCTGCAAAAATACCTTAGGGTTAATACTGTTTAAATGATCAAACCCTGCCGTAAAGTGTTTTCAATATTATCTCTGTTACCAGAAACAGTGGTCTAGAATTTTAAAATTACGTGTCGGTACCATCACATTAACGACATAGTTTAGGAGTGCACAACACTTGAGTTTTCAGATTATATGTTACAGAGATGGGAAAAAAATTGTGTTTAACTGGTTGTGCCATGACTTATATTTTTGATCAAACTTTGCAGTCAGAAAAGTCAAACTCCAGGTGGTGCTGTGCCTCTATTTGTGTTTAAATAGTGTTGAATTTAGACAGTTGTGCCATTATTGCTATAATGGCAGAGAAACAGTAATAAATACTGAGCATAAATTTACTACAGGTGTTATTTGGGGTTACTGTGTTAGAACAGTGTTACCCTAGTTATAGCTGGTTTTAGCTTTTTATTGAACGTCCAGTTTATGTCAAATTTTGGAAATATTTTTTCTATTTGTTAAGTATTATTGTAATTTTTTTCATCTTCCAGATCCGTGGATTTTTATCAAGGTTTGACAATGTTCTTCCAGTCAGCCTGGCGTTTGATAAGTGCACAGCCTGTTCAGCCAAAGTAAGTCTGAGCTTGTCTGTAGGTATATGTAAAGAATGTTCTTCCTCTAGGTAGGTCTTGGGGTGCCAAGGACTGAATTGTATTTGACATTTATTTCCTTAGGGCTGTGTTCTTACTTCAGCTAAAGTTCCTTTGCCCTCATACCTTTCCTTTTTAGCTGTTTTTCGAATTTCTGTGGCATCACCTATTAGCATGTTATCTCCACATAAACATTCTAGTCAGCTAAAGCAGAGATTAGGGCCAACACATTTCTGAGTAGTATATCGCATAAATACTGTGAATATCTTTCAGCTTTGTATGAAGAAATAAAATTGGTATTGTTTTTAGTTGTTTAAGAAATTATTTCTGATGTCAAATGATTAAATGTATCTCTTTAGCTTTCTTGAACTTAGTGTCGTTAGAAATATACGAAGTTGTCTAAATTTCTGTTTTATGTTACAAAACAAACATATAAAGAACACTTAAGAAAATAATTACTTCCATAACATTTCTTTATTGAAAAGACTGTTTCATTTTGGTGCTGGTGTTGACAGTCCTGAGTCACCTAATAGATTTAGGCTATTGCTTGGGTCTGAGCTGTGTGTTGCCAGAACACTAGGGCAGCCCACTAATGTGCGTGTGTGAGGCCTCCTCTTCAGTCTTGGATTGTTTTCCTGTACTGTGGCCTTGAAAAGCTTTTTTTTTTTTTTTCTGGCCGTGTAGTACAAGTTCAAGAAGTTTTGACTGGGGTATCTCGATATGAAGATTCAGAGGTTTTGACTCATGATTTGGGCTGCTTGGGAGTGCCATTAATCTAGTTCACTTGTATGTACCTTGAGACTTACTGCAAGAAATTCTTTCCATACTTGTCCTTCTTTCAAACGGCTATCAAAAACTCTGGAGGCACTATCATTTTTTTGAGAAGTTGCACAATTTCTTCTTCTACAGTATTCTTCTTATTTCTCTAGGATATCTGGATACATTTGACAAGTTCTGAAGGACTATTAATGTCCATTTTCTCCTCAAAAGTTGGAGCACTAAGCTTAAAACTGCTGTTATTTTTAGAAACATGTATCTACCCTCTGGAATAGCTGAAAGCTCAGCAGTAGCTAAAACTTTATGATGGTGGAGCCTGAGAACTTAAACTATTAGAATAAGCTTTTTTTTTAAATTTTATCTCTGATCCAGGATATATTGATATATAAAGCAATAAAAACATACATCAGTTTAGATAAATTAAATGCAGGTATCAATTTTTTGTTAGCAAATTGTTTCCTCTTGGAGGTCATTTTAAGAGAGCCCTGTTTTACGTAAACAGACTTGATGATTTAATAAAAACTGCCTTGGATTTTAGCAGCTGTGCTATTCCCAGAGAGATCACTTTTCGTGTGTTTTGGGTATTAAATTACTTCTGTGCTGAAAAGGTTACTTCACTGGTGCACGTATTTCCTTACAGTAGAAACGCAGCATTTGTTTACTTTGTGAACTTTCTATTTGTTAGCATAAGAGTATGTCACCCTTTATTATCTGGAAATCTGATGCTAATACTTTGAAATGACAAATCCAATTACAATTTAATTGCAGTCTATATGTTGGACTTTGGGTTTTTTAATGCAGCGATTTAGCATAATTCCATTGTGATCTATGTCATATTTACTGTAGATTCAAACTTTTAGCACAGGAGAGAAGTGGCTTTTCTGATGTAATTGAATTTGCTGATACTGTATTTTCTTGTTTGATATCAGCATTCTCTTTCTTGAGGTCTCGTCACTCTGTAACTCTTAAAACATAAAACTAATGAATTAAGAATTAAAAAAAACCCTCCAGTACATTCTTAAGCCATCCAGTACAGCTGGATGACTTAGAATCTGCTAATGATCTGGATGTTTAGAGATTAGATTCCATTTGTTTTTGAAGCCGAAGAGACCAGACGTCCAAGCAGCCAGCTATTCCTTACCCAGAGTTGTCCTAAACAGGCTGTGTGCCAAAGAAGCTTCCCACAGGCAATTGTTCAGGAATTTTGGGATGGCTGCAGCAGGAAACCAATCTATTTTTATTCTGGGCCAAGTTTGCCTTGTATGATTTCCCTCTGTCTTATTCTGGTTCTGCAGAAGCATGTGTTAGAATGGGAGGTACCCTCTTTTAGAGCTAAGGGCACTGCACTGCCAGTTGAGTGGTAGGTCTGAGGAGCAGCGTCAGGTCTTGTGATGCACTTCCTCTTCCATGGCAAACATGTTCTGTTGCTGAGAAGGGAGAATTTGGAGTTCTTTAGTATAGACAGTTATTTGTAATAACTGCTTTACTTACAGAATGAGAATATTAAGCTTATTAATTACTGCGCTATTGAAACTGTTCTTTTACACTGTTGGGAGCAATATGAGGATATTTTCTCATAACGTTATGGTAAGAAGCATCACAATCCCATAAAAAAGTAGAGCAGTCGTGGTCCTGTACTATCTGATCCTTACAGGCAACTGGCTAAGGCCTTGAAACATGGCTGTTAAAATATGTATCTCTCTTAATGGAAAACTGCCAGTGTTTATATTTTAGTGAGGGTAACAACAATTTTCCTGTTAATATTCCTCCCTCCTCCTGTGCCTCATGGAATGAAACAGACCTCATAGATTCAGAGTTTAACATCAGAAAATGTTATTGCTACTAACCAACTTGGATATACAGATGGCCCCTCTGCTTTTACATATAGCTTACAGATCTTATTTTCCAGAGTTTGGATTTATTGTCCATGTGCTAGAAAGCTAACTTATTTTCCTTAAAGATATTTCTCTCCTTCCCCTACTAAAATTGTTCTGATGTGTAATTATCTCTACTAGCAAATTAAAAAAAAAAAGAAGCACAGCATAAGTATCTCTACCAATTTTCAAGTTCTTTCTCAACTTTCTATTCAGTATGCTGAAAAATTGAACTGCTTAAGTTGTAGTTTTCTACCCACTGAGTAATTTAACTGACTTACCTTTAAATGTTTTTCAATGTCATTGCATTTCATGAAGGGTGGACAGTAGGATCAGCAATGGTATTCTAGGCACCATGCTACAATTTCTGTTTTCAGTCAAGATATTTCCCTGCCCTTGCAGATGTTTTCCCTTTTTAACATCCCAGGAATACCTTGAACGCTTTTGCTGTGACATTCACTAAGTGCTTGTGTCGCGTAAGTTATTTATGAGTGTTTCAGTTTTGAAATCTGTCATCATGTGGACGTAACAATGGTTTTATTGTTCTCGTCTGTTCACTGCTTGACATGCATTTTTACTTTAAATGGTTCTGATCAGTTCTGAGGGTAAGCTGCACTATTCAGTAACTTACTGATCTTTTTCAGTTAAGATAATGCCTTCATATTTACCCTAGCTGCATTGAGAAAAAAATTCATATTTGCCTTCTCCCAGTGACAGCATATTGTATGAACTGTCAGTAAAACTCTTGTTAATCTTTTTATATTATACGTTTTTCAATTCAAATATTCTGTTGATGTAGGTAAGTCATGGGGGAGAAAAAAGCCTTGATCTTTACTGTACGAGAAGCTAACTCTTGCATGGCTTGCGGAAATGATGGAGGAAATGGGGATAAATGTTTGCCCTTCAGGAACGAACACTGAAAAAATTTAAAAGAATATTTAAAAAGTTATTTCTCTACCTGTGCTGTAACATTAAGGCTGTGTAACTGAGTCAGTTTATAACTTTCCTTATTTCTTTAATTTACATATGTTAACAATTGACACTTCTATGTACAGTGCAGCCTCTGTATTAATATTGGACAGATTTCATTCAGACTTAAAGAATGCATCATTAATATACCTAGGCATGTTTTCAGCATGCTGTGTTAAATGTAATATTCTTCTTACTCTTAAGGTAGCATAGAAATTTGCTTTATGATGAGTGGCTTACCCTTTTGTTTTTCCTCTTTAAAGAAATGTCATTTTAACTGGGGGGAGCAGGAGGTGGTATTGTCTTGCCCATAACTTTTTAAATCTCTGTCAGTCTTTCTCTCACTAAATTTAAAATTTATATTCAGAGAGGGAATTGAGATAATAGGTATTTTCAAAAATCAGTCATGGTAAGGATGATTTTACTGCTGGTTGCCTGAAAGACGCGCATTCTTGAAAATAATGCCTGGTCTTACTATTTCAAAAATACTGAATTTTTATTATAAGGTCAACACAATATAATGTAGGTTATCCCAAGTAAAAGGATACTACGGAAGGAAGCTGTGATGTGTACCAAGAATGCTGCATCACGCACTAAGAAATGATGACCATGGTAATGTGACCCTTACAATGGAATTTTGTCCCCTTAGAGGAGAGCAAATGTGATTAAGAACCCCAGAAATCTTAAAAGTGACATTAACTTTAAGCATTACCCTGTTTCATGATCAAAGAAAAGAGTGTGGAATCTGTGTATTCAGTTTCATGCACTGGAGAAGGTAGGGAAGTGTCTGTACAGACAGCATGGCTGATAATTGAAAAATGGAAGTTGAAAGTCCATCACAATGACTGGAAACATCATAGCTAGTCCTACGTGAAGGCAGTAGTGCCAAATAAACTGCCTTGCACATGACAGCTCCACAATAAAGGTTGTAAACGGAAGGAACACGGGGAAAGATAGAACATGTTTATGTTCAATCTTACATCATACTATTTACCAAAAATTCAGAAAGCAGGTTGACATTCCCGTGGGTTAGCACTGTTATGGCTAGGTTGTAAGAGTTAAAAATGATTAATATTTTGCACCAGTTATTCAGAGTTGAGGGATGCAGGTTTATTGACACTTAATAGGTGTCATAGGTTATCTTATGGTAGTGAAGAGAAGTAAAGTTGTTTTAAAAATTCAGTCAGATCACAAGGACAGTTCAAAACTTTAAGCAATGCTGCTGGCAGTGTTTACTTGTCTCTTCTCCTCTTCCTCTGATATGATGCTAGAAATCTTTAATAAACGCTTGCTCTTAGTCATTCTGTTGTGTCTTCATTTCAACTTTTAACGTATCTGTGAAATCGCTTCTTAATCAATTTATTGTTTCATTATGTTTTCTTCCACTAAGATAAACGTAGCAAGTATAAAAGTATACAGGACATTTAATTTTTTTTTTTTCTTTTTGACCACTTTCTTACTTTGTGTTGTAATTTAGTTAGAGTTACAGCTGGGACTATTTTCTTGCTGTTGTTACTTACTATTTCTCTTAAGGAGAAGAAATTAGTGTGCTTCTCCACAACAAATCAGTAAGACATGATTTTATTTTAGCTTATGTTGTTAATGTGTTTATCTGTATTAAGAACTGAGATGGTTTATGAAAAGTTAAAGATCAGTTTCTGTCTTGTGAGACTAAACCACCCACCCAAATATTTTCACATGGGTGAGGATTTGTTTTGAGTTCAGGGCTCTGAACTCTGAGAGAAGGATGCATTTTCAAAACTTCTGACTTCAGGATAAGTAAATCTTAGCCTCTCAGGAGCAAGCAGCTGTACGTGCAGTGTCAAAATGTTTGTTTTGAGTGTGGGTGTTTGCAACTGCATTTAAATGTTGAAAACTAGGGGTTTGTGTCTTTCATGTTTTGTTGAGCAAAACCAGTTTTTGCTACCCAGCCCCCTATCCTGAGATAATTGTCTTTATTCCAGCCGATCCGTTTGTCTTCATCATGTAAAATGACTTCTTCCTGCATGACAGATGCAACCATTAGATATCTTAGGGAGTTTAAATACAACTTGGCATAGAAAATGTGTTTTAACAAAGTAAAATGATATTCCTCCCCAGATAATTATGGTTTGGGGTCTTATCTTCATGGGACAAGGGAACAGATAGCTAAGGTTTACTGCAAAGTGGTTTTAGGAGCCATTCTTCAGTATTGTGTTCTTTGCAGTGGAAGTTTTGAACTCCTCTGATTAAATGATTAAGAAGGTTTCTTGAGAGGGAGAGAAAAAGGGAGGAAAAAAAGAGAGCATACAACTCTGAAACTTGTTTTATTCCCTCTTTTGCTCCAGAAAATCAGCAATTCTGTTGTTACTACTTCTGGTTTTAGAATAGTAAAGTTGCTACGTTAAGAATCCCTTTCTAGTAATAAGCAACATACTTTTGCCCTTCAGAGAAGTAAACAAATTTATTTTGTTATTCTGTATTTCTTTTATTTAGTGAATTTAAGTGTTTCCTGATGTTTAAGTGAAATAGCATGTTGATCTATGCTGATGTGGCAGCGTACCCTATTAGATAGTAGAATAAAAGCGATGTTGCAGAGAATCCCAGAATTTGGTCCAAGAAGCAGCTTATATGAGTGATTGGTCCATGGTACTAACTAGCTTACTTGTCTCCAAGTTAAATAGCATTAAAAGAAGTAAAAATATGTTCCAGTAATTGTTCAGTGATTTTAAATGGATGTAAGATATTATTCTAAGCAGTTGTAAGAGGGAGAAAGTATGTTTTATGAAGTCCATCTTAAATAGAAATGTCTATTATCTGAACTAATGGAAAAAACAGAATTAGTTGAAGTCTTTAAGTGAAAATACTCATATAATATCGTTTCTGCACCGTGAATAAAATTAATTTCATTTTTATATGTAACTAACTTTAAAATACTAGTTTTAAGGGGAAGAAGAAACATGCCATTAAATCAATTGATTCATATTTCTGACAAGTTGTTGCATTTAAATTAAATTCTATGGGTCTTAAAGGGTTTATTTGTTTGTTTTTTTAATATTTCTTCTTCCTCCAATTCAGTTACATTTTAACTATGATTACCGCAAAGTAAAGGCCTATCAATCAGTAGGAAAGAGATAGCATCACCACAGTTTTGTGGTATTGACGTATTCAATATCTGTGTCTAGAACACCATTTTTAATTATATGTTCTAAGGGCAACTTCATGCTGTCTTGTCATCTCTCGGTGAAGCTGTTACAGAATTCCTTTTGTGTCAGTAAAAGCAAAACCGAACTAAAATACTTTGACTTATATGAGAATCTGTCAGCGAGTACGTATTTTAAGAATTTCAAAAATAAAGCTAGAGAATACTAAACTGGATAAAAACTAGGAACGAACAATGTGTAGTGATGGTACAGTGATGATGTTCATCCTACTGTTGCTGAAGGTAGAAACAGTTCAAACCTTATTCTGTAGGTTTCCATCTGGAACTCAAAAGATCAGTTGTTCATTTTGCTGGATATGAGTAATTGTTCTTTTTACTTCCATAAGTGTTTTTGCATACTTGCAACCTAATGCCCTCTATTCCCTTATTTATTGTTCAGTTATTCCAAAGATTCAATACATAGTCATCAAAGAAAATACAGACTCTGTATGCTTCATGTCTGCCATTTATGCCTAGATTTTTTTATTTGTGAGCTGAGGAGTCACTAAGTAAAAAAAACCCACCTGTTCCTGGCTGGAACATATCAGACCTTTAATAGTAGCAACTATGAAAAAAGTCACTTAACACATTAACATATTTAGTGCAATAAGTGAGACAAAATACTTGCTCATATCTGTTATGTGCAAAGAGTGCTAATTGTCAATTGTTAAAGTGTATATAAGAAAAACTTGAGCTAATTTGAAGAATTGGCAGGGTTACGTAAAGGTTCAAGTCTAAATCACATGAATGAAAATGTTCAGACGTACAGGGTTATGGTTCAAAACACTCTTTGCAGTGATAATTTTGATAGACAAGTACTTCAGGTTTATACAGTGCAGCACAGTATGCATTTGACAATTCCAGCTGTAATTCTGCCTCTACATATTAAAAAGTAATGCCAACATGCAGGAGTGAAAGAATGGCAATGTATCCATGTTTTTCTTTTCTGTGGTTAGATCTTGTGACAGTTGTCTCGAGGAATTGGGTGATGATGTGAGTCTGGTGGGTTTTTTTCTCTACACTTTCTGCAAATAGAACTTGCTTTATTATAATCTCATATGTAAATTATTCTAAAATGTTAGATTGTAATATTGTAATAACATGCTAGATAATTGTATTTGAATTACGTTTTTTTTTAAACTTGTGAGATTGAAGGGATGGGTACTACATCTTTCCCATCCTATTTTTAACTATTGTAGCACTTTTTCTTGCATGCTTTTCTGCCGCCTTCTCATTGCAGTCTTTGACAAGAGTCTGTCTGCATCTATACCTATTTTCTTTTGTTAAACTTTACAAATCATCAGCCTCGCTTTATTGGGAAACTGTTCTTTTGTTAGCAAATGCCTACGTAGGGATTTTTGAACAGTTTAAGTTTAACCCTTATTCATTTATTCAATTTTTCCATATTTTTACAGGGTTGCCTATATCTTTGTCTTTGCAGAAGTGCTTCTGTTTTCTTTGAAACTGGAAAAAAGTGAAGGAAATTGAATTTAAAAAGATGGTAAAATAACTGAAACTGATGAAGTACAGGAAATATGTGTGGTTTTGGAGAAAATGCTATTGTTCTTCCAGTGCTGTTTTGCATAGGTGTTGTAGAGCATCCAGATAATAAAATGTATAATAAAATAGTTTACAAAATACAGATTTTTAAACTAGGTTCCGGATTTGGGAACTACTGAGCAGCTGCAATTTCTGTTTAAGGTAGTGGTAGTTTTGGGTGCTTACTGTCTGACTGATCACGCCTTACTGTTGAAACTGCTGATGGCAGGGGAGAGCTGGATGGGATAAATGACGTCATATGCAGTACCCGCTCATTACAGGCTTTTTACTTGCTTATGTCAACCCATCAAAGATGGACCACTCCAGTCTTTATAGAATCAAATTGTATAGACAGCCAAAAGAGTATTCAACGTAAGACAGTCGCTTTTCTGTGAGAATAATTTTCTTAGATGTTTGGGGAAGTGACCTTTCTTTGCTCCCAGCATTAGGGATTGTCTCTGGAAAATGGATGCTGTTTCTGGATTGTTTCTTCAAGGCAAAAATGAGAATTGTACTATAGATGCTTGCCCCTATATGTGGGTAATAAACAGATTATCCAGCCACAAATTGCCAATAACTTCAGATGTGACTGGGGAAAAAGGGCTTTCTGCAGCTGCTATTCAATGGATAGTGACTAATGCCAGTATGAACTGGAGCCGTAAACGTTGTAACTGCGTAAACGTTGTAACTGCGTAAACGTTGTAACTGCGTAAACGTTGTAACTGCGTAAACGTTGTAACTGCGTAAACGTTGTAACTGCGTAAACGTTGTAACTGCGTAAACGTTGTAACTGCGTAAACGTTGTAACTGCGTAAACGTTGTAACTGCGTAAACGTTGTAACTGCGTAAACGTTGTAACTGCGTAAACGTTGTAACTGCGTAAACGTTGTAACTGCGTAAACGTTGTAACTGCGTAAACGTTGTAACTGCGTAAACGTTGTAACTGCGTAAACGTTGTAACTGCGTAAACGTTGTAACTGCGTAAACGTTGTAACTGCGTAAACGTTGTAACTGCGTAAACGTTGTAACTGCGTAAACGTTGTAACTGCGTAAACGTTGTAACTGCGTAAACGTTGTAACTGCGTAAACGTTGTAACTGCGTAAACGTTGTAACTGCGTAAACGTTGTAACTGCGTAAACGTTGTAACTGCGTAAACGTCTGTCCAGTGTAAAATGTGGAACAAGCCAGAGATGGCTGTTACGTGATGGGAGGATATACCCGTGTATTCAGAGGTCAGAATAGGTGATTTAATGATATTGTCTACTTGAAAACTCTTCTGTTGCTCTATTCTTGGTCTCTAAAATGGAGATGTTTATGTTCTTCTACTCTCCCTCTCTCTTTATCCCTTTCTTTCTTTTCACTTTTTTACTAATGCTTTCAGGCAGGGAATGCCTTAGACTTGTATGCTGTCCAGTATGTCCAGTCCTTATATTCGCTGTAAACTGAAGATGCCATTATGCTTAAAATAATTTGTGAGAAATATTTCAGAAAAGAGAAAGTAGCTAAAATAAGAATCTGTTTTGTCTGTATTATTATTCTGTCAATTCATAGTAGGAAAAAGTTACTTGTGTATAAAACACATCAAGCTTGTTTCAGAAAAGCTCAGAATGCATGCAGTTCCCGAGAACTTAATGTTGACAAGACTGTGCTTAAACTGTCGTCTCTTAAATGTCTAAGAACTCTACTTTCTTCCTTTTCATTATTCAAAAGAAGAAACTGAAAAGTCCTAAGCTAAAACAAAATCTTGCTGAGACCTTTCAGGGCCTGTTCTTCACTAAGTTAATATTCCGTTTTCTGTCCATTGCAGTTCAAAATTAGTGCAGGTAGTAGGAACAGAGAAAAAATTTATATCGCTACATTCTTACTCAAAATTAAAAGAGCAATCTCTTTCTTAAATTAATTTTTATCATATTGACTTGGATTAGTTGAGGTTTTACATTGATTTGCTTTCATGTTTAATACTGATTATGGGAAGGTAAGGAGAAAATTGTGTATGCAGAGAGCATTATAATTACTTGGACATGAGCCAAAAGTGATGCCATTTTTGCCTTGTGATTTATGACCTTCCAGTATTTTCAGAATAGCGTTCTTCAGCATGCATCTGGAGTACAGCCTTCTTCAGAACTTTGTTTTATGATCTTGTTCTTAAAACTTAATTGTTTGTGAATGCACAAGTGTGTGTGGCTGTTCATATGAATCTTTTGCATAATACATGAAGCATTAATAAAAGGTGAAGTGTCTTAAGAGTCATGTAACATTGGCAGACTTTTCTGTTCCAGTAGCATGAACTGAGTTCCTGAAAAGTTATTATGTGATATTCAGAGAAGTTTTGTTGCTTTTTGTTTCATAGATGTACTACAGGATCAACTTAGTAGGCCTTTTTTTTGTTTGTTTGGTTTTGGTGTGGGTTTTTTTTTTTTACAACTTTTTAGGACTAAATGGCAACAGAAATTGAGAACTTCATGAAAAGGCAAGAGTCTAGGAGATGAGGATTTTTTTAAGGAAATTATGGGTCTCATAATATTTTGAACACTAAAAGTACTGCCTGTGCAACTGCCTACACACAAGATCCCAATGGCTTGTGTGCCTCATCTTATTCCCTTCTCGCTTAGGATGCTTCTTCACAGCACTGTAGTCTTTTACTAACTTTCCTATTTCAATAGCAGATACACCAAGTTTTGAAGAGTTTAACTGGTAAGACTTTTACATGACTTCTTTATTTCCTAAGCAGTGGTTGAAACGGAAATGTCTCTTTTCAGCATGCTAACACTCACAGTAGTTTCCTTTTCATTCTGCATTGCCTGTGATAACTGGATAGTTAGCAGTGTGCAAAAATATATCTAAGCATGTAAAATTTCTGAATATAACACTGAATTTTGTGATTTTTTTTTTTTTGACTCTAAAATATTTAGTGAAGCATCTGTTCCCTTTGAGGGGAGGCAGGGTGGGGAAGGGGGAGCGTGCTGTCTTTTTTGAGTGGAAAGTGTTTAAAGCCAGGAAGAGTGTAAAACACAGCACCCGTATTGTTTTGGAGGTAGGCTACCCATATATCTTATTTAGTGTAAACAATAAATCTGGTGGCATTAATTTCCTATTTTATTTTTCCTGGAAAACAAACACTGTTTCAAGCTCTACAGATGCTAACTACTTAGAAAACAAAAAAGTGAAACCAAGTGTAAATACTGGTAAAAAGTTTAAAAATTATGTGACAGAAACGAGGCATAAGATGTGAGCCAATTTTACATCGGTGACCAGGGTCTTGTACTTAACCAGATACTAGCTTTTATGCTATAAAGCAATCGTCGAGCCAGATTGTCTTTCTACCCAGCAGTTGAGACTTCTTTGTAAAGAGTGCTATTAAAAAGAGTATAACACCAAGGCTGCACATCTGTTTCTCATTTCAAAACAAGTTCTTTAAGCCCCTATTTTTTTCCTCCTACCATGAGATTTTTTTTTTCCTTCAATAAACAGACAAGAATAAAAACATTGCTAATAAAATGGGTTACTGTGTATGATTTACACAAAAAGGTTTAGCAATACATTAATTTGTCCCTGTTGTGATAATCTGCATCCACAGACTCATTTGTTCTATTAAAAAGCCATCATGTGAAGAATCCATTGTAGCTCTGGCTCTGTGAAATGGAGACTGGAACTGAGGTTATAGCATCAACCTCAGAGGAGATTTACATGTGTCAGGAAGCAGTGTGGTTTTGAAATGTGTTTTCTCCTGACAGCATGTGCAGCAGACATGAAATATAGAAGGCATGCTACTTTCTACTTCTCTTAAGCTCTGAAAATTGACCTGCAAGTGAGAAAAAGATAAGAGTTCCTTAATAAATCTGTATTGCTTCAGCTTGTCTTGCTAGGCAGCAGAGTTAGATCCTTCTGGTTCTTTTTGTTGCTGCTTTGCAGTTTTTTCTGCTTGAGTCACTGAATGACTGGATGGTGACACGTTTATTCCCAGAAAAGGTTTGTGAGTGACTTTTTTTTTTTTTTACATCTGCAGTCAGATAGTAACTATTTTGAGATCAGTAACAACAAAAATTGTAACATCTCTTAAGTGTTTTCATCCTGTAAAGCTATTATTCAGAATAATCCCATTGGTATCAAATATGGTGTTAGCAGCAAAGAGAGCTGTTAAGAACTGAAAAGCAAACTCTTGCCAGCCATGGGCCTTCAGACTCTGCCGGACATGACTGAAAAGGAGAAAATTTCCTTTCCACACAGCAGCAAATTAGGCACTTATTAAATCTGGAAGCATTTTTTAGAATTGTTTTATGCCTATCTGATGTCTAGGCTGGCTTTATTCCTGATGACCTGCAGGGTATTCCTGTGTGGTCTCCTGGCACAGGAGTTTGAGATGAGTTTTATTTTGCCTCATTGTTTTTTCTTTGAGGTACGTTTAGTGGCTATTGAACAAATATGTGCCACATTGGATTTGTCGGTCAGCTGTTACTGAATTTGTGTAGTAAGTGATAGATGTGGGCAAGTTAATCGTATTTATCCCTTTCATGGTATTTATTGTAAAGTCTTAATCATCTGAATTGGGAAATAAAGTCCCTGTAGGTGACAAAATGTTCTTTCAATTGCTGCCTGTGTTAAAAGGATTTCATTATAGCGTATACCTTCTTTAACAGTACTGCCACTGCTCAGGTGGCAAACTGAGTGATGCTGCCAGGTCATTCTTTGGCTTCCTGATATGTTGTTCTCTGGGCCACGTGGCTGGAATGTCTGTTTTAAAACTATTTAATAGATATTTCTATTAAGTAGGCTGTTCCCATTATAAAAAGCAAATAATTATAATCAGTAAGTACACTTTTTGATAAAGTTTTCAGGCTTCTGCAAGTGCTAATACAAGAAAAATATTTTGTGGTGGTGTACTTTAGGTTTAGGTTTTTAAGATGCTGTGTCTATAGTCAAATTTGTTACCCTAAACTAGATTGCCATTGTAGTGCCATGGAAAGTCTAGCAGTGTGATATGATGGAGTTTCTACAGAGGGAAAATAAATTTTAAAATCCTTCCACAACAATAACAGATTTGGTTGTATTAGTGTGTATCATTCCTCCCCAACTTTAAAAAAAAAAAAAAAGGCACTACAGTTTCTAGATCCAAAAATAATACACCTTCAACTCATGGTTCTATGATCTTATTTTATTAATATTAGTGCTTATTAATATTGTGAAAGACACTTAATGAGAAGCTTCCTAGTCTCTTCCATGCTAATTGCAATACAAAGGGCACTTGGATTTAATAAAAATTCTTCCAGGTGGTTCATCAAAAGCTAATGCTAGACATTGTGGGTGTCGGTGTAGTCTGCTTTCTGTCAGTACATAAGAATTCATTTATTGCTATGGCAGGGAATATAGAAAGGTTTAGTACATCTCTGAAATAAAACAGGGAGTTTATACAGAGCACCCTGGCACACTGAAGTAACCTACTTACTGAGGAAGCAATACCTGGAAATTTTCACTTCAGGCTTGAGTCAGAGTTCTTTAGAAATGAGGATCAAGGCATAGTTAGCTGAGTAGCAAAATCAACTAGATTTGAAAGCTATTTGATTCTCATATATAGAAGGGTTGTACTTGGTTTCCTGCTCTATTTATAATATTTGCATATCCTAAGGTAGTATACAACTTTTAGCAATTTTTATCTGTGGGAAGACACCAAAATATCTTGTTGTTGTTGTCCCTGCATTTCTTTGATATGCTGTAATATTTTAGAATAAGGCTACAGTTTCATTGTGTATAGGCTGTATATTGTTTTGATGTACTATGAACTGTAGTTGGCCTACAACACCAAAAAGATGTCTTGTAAGCTCTGCGTTGTGGCTCCAACAAATTAAAGCAACAGCGACACATTTGATAATGCTGCTTTGAGGATTATCATACAGGCAGGGCTGTGAATGCGATCCAAGTTTGTGAGTTGATGTCTGTATATAGTGTTACACAAAGAGCCAGATGCAAGAGACTCTTGCACATACGGTGGTTTTACTACAATTTTGAAACGCAGAGTAGTCATTAAATGTGCGCATCCACAGAGCGATTTCACTATATATAATGGATAATATTGAGAGGACACATCTCAGACAGAACGGTGAAGTTGTCCCATTCTCTGCTTTGCATTGTTTTCTATCTTCTACTTAGGATCATTCTGCAAAAATATACCAAAATGAGATAAGTTAAAAAGAGATATATGATTTGCACAGATAAACTGTAAGAGGATGTCGATGGGCACAATATTGTGATTTGTTTGGCAATTTATACATCAGAGAATGAAAAATAAGGTATTTCTTTGAGCACAGGAGTCCTGTCTTAATGGCTGATTATAGTGCTTTTCCCATGACTAATCAGTTAGAGATGCAGTTGTTTGTGGATTCTCTGGCATTTAATAAGTGTTGGGTTTATGCTGGAGCTTTTTTCAAGTACAGCTATACCCCACTGTCTGCAGAGGACACTTTCTGAAAAGCGTGATATGACAGCAATGCAATGTTGCTTGTAAAAAAAAAAAAAAAAGGTAAAGAGGGACTCGTGCAGGGACATAAGACATATAAGACATACACAGGGTTTAAATATACAGGAACAGCGTATGTGTTTGGGACAGTGAGAGGCAGGAGTAGATTATCAGAATCAGAACTGGAAGAGGTGCTGACTTTTACACATGGTGGGTTTTGGAAAGGATCATCATTCTAAAAAATAACAGCCATCTGTGAAACTGCCTGATCATTAGCCCCTTTCTCTGTTCTTCACTCCTGAACTGATGTGGATTTCTCTGAGGAAGATGATAATTGACATGAAGATGTAACCGTTGAGAAAAGCTCTCACAGTAAAAGGATTTTGGCAGGCATTCCATTTCATAGGTAAAGCTATTCCATGGACTCTTCTGAAAAGCTTGCATCTTCTCTGTATGGCATGATCCTGGTGATCCTTCCCCTACCTCTCTATCTCTGATGTTGTATATACTGCTTCTTTGTATTAAAACATTGTGTGTTTCTGAAGTCCCTGCATGCATCCTGCTCTGCTATGTGAATTTCTATAGGAAAAGTGGCTTTGCAGTTAGTTAAGCTCAGCTGCTTCATCTGTGAGACTGGTGACAGCATAGCAGGATATTAAATGATTAGTGGTAGAACTCAGAATGAAAATAGGAAAACAATGGATACTGACGATGCTTGATCATAAGTTCCTTCCATTTTCTTGCTGCCTGCTTTCACAAAACTTGCAGATTCTTGTTCATCTTTCGTCATTTACCTTTTCTATCCTCAATCTCCATTGTACTTGATGGAATCAGCGTGACAAATAGCTATTTAAGCTAAAGCTGCATGAAATAAAATTCTATATGGTCAGGGGTTGGAGAAGAGCATAGGCTAAAACCTTCCTCACAATTCTTGTAGGAGTCTATAAGGTCTCAAAATAAACGGGGAAAATTAGAGTAGGAAAATAGAGTGCTTTAAGATACAATATTCTCAGAACCATGAATCTCTGGAGACTGGGAGGATGTTGGACTTCGACACTGACTCGGACAATTTTTCAGTTTATCCCAGCATGCTTCTTTCCCTTAACTGATACATTGGAACAGTGTGTTTTACTGTGTTTTGTGTAACTCAAATATTCCTTTCATGACTTAGCAAGAAGAAAAACTTAGTTGCAATATCATCCATCTTCTTATAATCTTAAAAATACATTGAAACAAGGAAAATTTAAACCTCACTTCCCTCTTACCTCTACCTTTCCCCACTTTAGAAACTGAGATGGGAGAAATGATCGCTCTTTTCTCTGTAATTTTTACCTGTTTACAATATACAGTCATTTTCTCAGTGTTCAGAAAGATTGTACTTGTGTTTTGTGAGCAAAATATCATGATGAATCACATTATGGGCATTATATTTTAAATACTTTTCTGTTTGTTTGTTTGTTTGACAGGTCCTCAACCAGTATGAACGAGACGGGTTTAATTTCCTAGCTAAAGTTTTTAATTCTTCACATTCCTTCTTAGAAGACTTGACAGGTCTAACTTTATTACACCAGGAGACACAGGCTGCTGAGGTAAGAAAACACAATGTGGATGTTAAGAATGAACAGCTGGCAGTAAAGGGTGCTTGGTTTTATGTTCTGCTTTATAACCATGTGACTGAATGAATCACCGATAGAATCGAGCAGAGGTATTTGATTTACACAGTGATTTATACAAGCCATGTGCATATTCCATCCAGTGAGATAAGAGGTGTCCTCTTAATGTTATAGAATAAGAAATATTGTTGGATGTGAAAGACCATCCTTTTTTAAGAATAGATGACGGGGTGCATGTTAGAAGGCCAGTTAGAAATGTGTAGTACTATTATTATTCATTTTATTCTTGTCATATTTTTGTGAAATTACAGAAATATTTTATGTAACAGTTGTTGTTTGACAGTTCTGAATTTATATCAGGAAAGTTCCTGTCATCTTTTAGAGTCTGTTTCACTGGCAGTTGTAAACTGCCGTTTGTGCAAGCATTAGAAGTACTATATACCAGGGCTGATAATAGGCAGTATGATAGCACATAGCCCAGAACCAAGGTATTTACACAGGTTCCTAGGTAGCTTAGGCATTCTCTTGAATTAATCATAACTTTTTATATCTGAGTTTTCAAGTATTGCTTTTAAAGAAAACAGGTGACTTGTGTTATGTGGTGTAAGGAAATAAATTGTTATACAGCTTGATGGATTATAATATGGGGAAACAATGATGTTTATTTGTCTAGCGACTAAAGTTGTAATGTGGAATGAAATTAGGGTATGTTTTGTTATCACGGGCAATAACCCTGTCTAAAGAGTTGTGCTGTTGAGTTTGTCCCATCAAAAATTAAACAGGTATCTGTCTTAATACTTTGAGAGGTTTTTTAATAAGGGTTTATAATCCTTACTCCGTCTGCAAATGTCTGTACTTTCTACATCTATAATTTGATTTTGGTGTTGTCATATCACATGGACGTTTCCAAAGCTGGCTTTGAGAAGTGATTATTCAGTTACTGTAGCCTGTGTAAATGGGTATAGCTGTTTTTTCAGCTGGAAGTGGCTCACAGTGTTGCTTAATAAGGTTTGTGGGGGATAACAACGACGTGGCTTTCTGTTTCATGTTTTAACCTTTTTTAAATAATTGGTGCAGATGCTGGAGACATTAAACTGTGAAATAGCTGATGCATTCTTAAACCAGCTTTGTGATACCTAGGAAAAATTTAAATATATATGAGATGGATCCAAGAAAGGAAAACAAATACCATTTAACAGGTGCTACTCATTAACAATAAGAGTGAGTGTAATCTGATTCCAAACCTGACTTTTAGGCTGCTAATGATAGCATTCAAAACAGTTATAATTGCCCTAGTTAGTAATGCATTATTTTGTAGATATTAATTAATAAATTTCTTTTACAGCTTCAGAATGTATACGGGTGTTTGTTTATAAAGTTTTAGATATTCTTTACAAAATGTAGAGTCTGGTGTAAGTTTGTTGCAAGTTACTGAGGTTCAAAGTTTAACATGCGAAATGGAATTAGTGTTCTTTCAAAAATCTTTGGGCTCAACAGTGAGGTTTATGCATTGAAATCATTGCTCACAGGTGAAAAAACTGACATACAAAATATTTGCAGAGCTAATGCCTCCAAATTAGCCCAACTACCACAGAGCTAGTGACTTTTCTTGATTGCTTCCCCGTAGCACTGCTGTATTTTTGCAAAAACTCTATCTGTTTTATCGGGATTAACTGTTTTAATATCAATGATAAAGTCCATCAGACAGATTATTTGCAGATTCTGCGGCATGTTTGCTTTCTTCGGATTAGAAGACATGTTGCTGCTGTTGAGAGTGAAAAGTAGAGGTGTTTTTTTTGTCCTCAGCTGCCCCCTCAGTATGTAGTCTGGGGCAGTTTTTAAAATTTTTAGGTGCATGGGAGAGTGCTGTTAGTGTATTTTCTGCTGAATTGTTCTTGTATTTTGAACTGTCTTTTCTCATACAGTGCAGTTGGTGCAATTTATAAATTAATATTGCTGAATTTGAAGACTTGAAAATATTTTTTTCAGGTTTCTGGCTACTTTTGAGCTGCTGTTGGCAGAATGTATTCTCTAAAATTGAGGCATTATATTAAGATCAGTGCTCTTTGGATTGATTTAAGATATTCTTGATACATGGTATTAAAAACTGCAACAAAAGTAGTGAGAGAGGTTTCATAAGACATGTATGGCCTATTGTGGTTATTAGAATATTTGATTGTTCTGTTGAGAATTTACTTGCCTTTCTGCATTCAGACTCTTTGAAGAGATTTTGTAGATGATTGTTGGGTTCAGAGACCATAAAAATGGCTTCTAGTAACTGAAGATATTCTTGTCCTCCTATCTGTTAAAATTTGACCAGTGCCCTTGCTCCACTGTGAAGAAAATAGTCTTGCAAAGTTACATGTGATCCAACCTTAAATTTACTGCAGGCATGTCATAATTATGTTGGAATTCCATAGATAGAATCACGGATATTAGGCTAATACACTTGCATCTGATAGGGAAACTACACAGTTATTTTTTTAAAAAAAAAATTGGTCTCAAAATGTTGCTTCATTAAGAGCGTTTAATTGAATGTTTTGCTCAGAATGTTTTGTTGTGGTCAGAAGAACTGGAGGTTTCGTCATGCTGGTCCTACGCTTCAGTATATTGCATTTAAGTTAAATCACACGTTTAACCTCTTTCTTTTTTTTTTAGTTCACTTAACAAATGCTTAGCTGCTTTTATGATGTGTGCGTCTAAGTGCTTTAATGAGCTAAATACTAAACTAATTTTGAAGAATTGCTTCTATGTTTTGGGTTGCTTAGAGATTCTAGGTAAGCCATACGTATCCTGTAGGAGTGACTGACTACATTAAATAAAACATTTTTGGATGGCCTGAAGTTTCCATGAAAACCTTAGCTCCCTACATGCTAGCACAGACTGTGTTTGCCCAGGTTAAAGCAATACAATTTGCAGTAAGATATGGAAGACATTTCACTTACTGAATATCTTTACAACTTGCATTGTTCAATTTCCTGTTCCAGTGCTGTGCTGTTGACCTAAGTATTAATACCATCCCAGCATACTTTATCTTTTTAAAATGACTGATAAGAATGTGCAACCAGAGTAGGAATCATAACACAGATTTAGTTTGTGGTTCAAATTTGATACTCATTGCAGGAGTTTTAGTCAATAGAGCACCTGTTTCTTTAACATGAGAAGCATGAAGAAATTATCAGTCTTCTACAAGACTCACTTAACATGACAATTTACTCAGTAAATAATAAAATGAGTAAGTGTTTCTATTCTGTCTTGAAATGACAGTAACTTTCAAGCATCTGGTTTTACCACATCTGGCTTTAATTTAGGTTCTGTGGAACATTTTTTGGTTTTTTGTTTTTTGTTTTTTTTTTTTTTAATACCAGTTAGATATTTATATACAGCTTCAGCAAGAGACTCTAATGACACGCATGGCTTTGAAGGCCAATAGAAGCTGTGGGAAACTCCTATGTCAGCACTTAGACCTTGTTTCCACTGGATACAGTTCACTTTAGGAGCTGCCTAAGCTCATGTAAGAATTGCACTGCTGTTTTCCAGATCACTTTCTCTCCTTACTCCTAACCTAAACTTTTTAACTTGGTCGGTGTGTAGTTGTGTTTAATAGGTGGGCTTAAAATAGAGAAAGCCTCTGCATCTCTTGAATTCTTAATCAGAAATTGGAGGCATTGATTTGGAGACAGGACAACTGGAATGGCTTCCAGTTCAGAACTTGGCTGGGCTGCCTAATGATGGTTGCATATCCCAGTGCATCTCTAAGCTGGTTTGCTTGACACATACACCAGACTTAACCCTGAAAAGTGTATTGGGTTTTGCTGGTGTAGAGATCTCTTTGTGTTTAATGTAGTCTAAAATTAAGCTTTCCTGATATGCACTCGACCACTGTGTGTTAAAGGTTAATTTTTACTGATGTGGCACACTTCTGAAAGTGAAAACTGACTCATTAATAAAACCCATAATCAAGATGATTCTATAGTGGAGTAAGCTAGTGTGGAAGAACCATTCCCATCTAAGATTTTTCTGAGAAACTTTAAGGTACACATTTTATTGTTGCCCTTTTTCTTCAGAAACAGCTGCCACTGTTCTCCAAGACCAAATTAACAAAGTAACGAGGCTTATCCTTACTTGAATGTATGCAAGTGCTCTTGAAATCACTGGGAGTGAAGCATCTATTGAAATGCATTGATAGAAGGAGCAATAATAGTGGTAAAATGCAATTTTTGCATGAATTTACTGTAGTATGTGTAGTTGAATTTCTGCACAAGACTTTTTCCGAAGTACAGAAACTTAATTTCTCTGTGTTCTTAATAAGACCCAAGAATAAATACGTATTCTTACTTTGGATTTCAATTCCTAAATTACTTGGATACTTTAGGAAGCTTTACTATACTTTCTGCTTTAATCAGGATGAAAGAAAATCATAAAATACATTAAAGAAATAGAATTTTCACTTTGTTTTATGACTGATTAAAACCCAAAGTGGTGGAACTTGCAATGTAAGAGGTCATAAAGAATTTTGGAAAAAGTCAAATCTAGACCAGAACTTGTATTTCTGAATGTGATTGTAAAGGTCAGTGTTGGTGCCAGCAGGTCATGATGTCTGTGTTATTTTACTCCAGTAATTTTGTACTTCAAGTTTTTTGTCTCTTGCTATGTGCTCCGTAGTATCTGTAGTTTCTGTGACAAGTTCTTGTGGTCAATAAATGAATCCTATTTGGTATTTGCCAAATCCTCTTGCTGTGCTGGTTTACTATATCCCAAACAATACAGATTAGAACTCTTATCCTATAGAAGGGTAGGATTACTTTTTTTAAAAAAAAATCATGCTAGTGAGCTCTTTGAATAGGAGAAAATATAGAAAACCCTTTTTTATTCTGATTCTGCACTTACTTGAAGTTTGTGCCTGACCATTTTTTCAGTTGTTTCTTGGGGAACAGGGCTTAACTGTATAATAGGCAGCTGGTATTAAGAGAACTTTGTGCTTATCCGAATTTGGAAGAAAATTCAGAATTTCCGATGTGCTTTGCTATTAAAAATATCATGCTTGGTTTTGATTCTGCATTATATTATGCAACATATTTGATGCTGAAACAATAACATATGAATAGCCAAAAAAAAAAAAATCCCAAACAAAACAGAAAAACCCCACTTCAACAATATTATAATAGTTCTCTAATTGAACGATTTTTTTGCTGTTAGCTAAGCAGTATGCAGAACAGAATTTTACCTGATGTTCTGAAAATTTCCTACAAAAAAAGACTGCTGATGGATAGACTAAAATTAATATTTGCGACTTTTCTGTGTCTGTGAGCTTTTTTGTTTTCCTTCCTGTTTTTAATCTGGTGTTTTTCAGGAGAAATTCACTTTGACAGATTCAGCCCTGCCCTAGAATCTCTTTCTTAAGAATTTAAGAGATTAATCTGTTTTCTTTCAGGAGGTGGGTTGTTTTTTTCTTTTTGACTTTTCTCATGATGTCAATGAGTGTCATCATTTTTCTTCATTCATCAAGCACGATTTCCCAGATGTTCAAATAACGGTACCTTTTTTTCTGAAAAAAAAAAATTCCTGGTGAACACAGTCCAAATGAGAAATGAGTCTCTGTTATGGTGAATTTTAAAATGTATGTAAATTTCCAGTGCATTTTGGTTATTATGTTTTGCTGTTACATGCCTAAAATAGATTTAGTAGTTCTGTCTTCCAGACAAAGTTCTGCTGAATCTATGGTATTTCTGCTGTTGAAATTTTGCCAAGGAGAGGTAATTGTTACATCAACACAAAATAGCTCAGAGTTGAGCCTTTGAACAAGCCCAAGAATGGTCTTTATGCTGATACATTATGCTGCTCTTTGAAGAATTGAGAAATATCCGTGAAGTGTTTCTTCTGTTTCATACCAAAACATGATTTCTTTGTCTTTCTTCTGATAACTTTTACCGATAACTTCAATTATTATTACTACTAATGCTCAAATGCTCTTCCTAGGACTTACATCAGCAACCAGTGTGCACAGATACTCATGTTTCGTGATATATTTGGATATATTTTTACTTAGTTGAAGCCAAGGGAAAGACGGGAGAAGACAGTTGATTGCAGGGTTGTACAGAATGGAAAGATTTCTTTGAGTGTACCGTGCCACAGGAATGCTTCAAGGAAGAGCTCATGGATGAGAGCCTGCCAGTCTTCTGAGCTGAGAGTCCTGTAAGACCAGAGCTTGGAGTGTTACAGTTACAGACATATTTCCATCAGTCAACCCTTGTTAGTGTTTGAATACCAAAAAGAGATTTTAAAAGTGAGGACAGCTATAGAAATGCTACCCATATCGCTTCAAATGACTAAGTGTACATTGTCATAAACATGCTGTGTGACCTGGTTTCAAAAACATGAAACAACCTTATAAAATATTTTTTCTTGCAAGTTTTGACTTGTACATGCTGGCATCCTTCAATAACAAGTGCTACTGATGAGCTGCATAGATTGATAGATTTATTAAACTTGTTTAGTTGTTAGTCAAATTAAATGAAACTCTGAAAATGTAGATGTAAAAATTAATACTTGGGGGCAGAGATAGAGGAAATTATGACTATTGAGTTTAAAGATTTTTTTTTTTTTTAATATTTAAACTGCTGTTGATACCAAGCTGTCTTTTTTTGTTTTAAATCTCAGGTATGTAAAAAAAATTTAGACTAAAGCCACTGAAAGACATGGAATAATGGCATTTGGGTTAGCAACAGATGGTAATTTTTTTTTCATGTATTAGACTGTGAATTGCTGTCATAGTGCCAAAACACTGATAGAGTTTAAATCGATCTCTCTATAAAATTTCACAGTAAATCTTGCACAGCTATAAGCTGGAAAGTACTGCTATGAATAAACTTATAAATTCTGGTTTTTATGTGAAGGGAAAAGCTATGCAACAAATAGTCAGCTATAAAAAAAAAAAAAAAAATTAGCCTTAGTGCTATAGCACCTTTCCAGGTGCTGTGAAACTGCTGTAGTGTTGATATTTAGTCTGCGTTCTTCATAATGCCTGTGCAACTTTGGGTACTGGCTTGTTTAAATAATAATTCAGGATTGTTTGTCCTCTTTATAAATAGTATTGATCAGTGGAGGTTAGTACTGTTCAATATCAAGACATTCTCTACCAAGAAGGCTCAAAGTGTCTGTGCTTTCTAATGTTTCCCATTTTAACAATAACAGCACCTCAAGTACAGTTGCAAAGGTATCCTAGTTTCCTTTTTTATGAATTATTTTAATTGCTCTCATTAGATCAGTATCTAAACAAGGAGTATTTGAACTGATAAAGTAATGCTTCAATTTGTGCTGTGATAGTAAATGATATTGTACTTTAACTAAAAATATTCTAAAATCTTAATGATGAACATAGTACCCAAAATTTTGAAGTGAACTGCTATACTAAAGCTGTAGAATCTGACAAATGGATTTATTGCTGTCTTTAGAAACTAATCATGCCTCTAAGGAACTTAGTACACTTAATTACATTTTTTACTATTGTCTTCCATAAGGCAGAAGAGGACATACCCCTGATTTTCACATATAATGATCCATCAGAATGAATCAGTATTAGTATGATTGAAGAGGTTTGACATTCTGGCATAACTTCTTTGCCAGTGTCTGACATTACAAGGTGAAGAAGTTAGAAATGATTTGTGTAACTGAAATGGCTAGTGTAGCGCCTCCACAATCTATGCACACCATTCTATGGCATTGAAGACTTCAGCAATCTGAAGTTTGTGAGGGATTCATAAAAATTATTAACAACACTTAAGAAGTTCATGAGAAAGCAGTGAGGATTCAACTGTCAGATGTGGTAGGGGAGGACTGAAAAAGAGTGTTTTCTTGGAGTTAACTAAAGATAGGGCATGAAGCAGGTGCAAATGCAGCACCATGCTATCACCATGTTGGGTATTGCCTATCATTCCTTTTTTTTTTTCCTGCATTGGACAGTAAGTGCATTTTTCCCAATGTAACAAAGATAAAACTGTTTCTCCAGGAGCATTCCCACCCTTCTGACACTTGAGTGAGACAGAAGTGCGGCTCATCTCTATTGCATAATATCTTGATGTAATTTTCCAGTTTCTGTTTCACCTGCGCTGTATATAGGTAAGGAAATACCGTCTTGAGTGTTTTGGCTGCTCCATCAGCAAGCATAGACACAAAATGTAATCCTATATAATCTGAAGGTAAAGAAAGGTCATCAAAGAAGTTAGAAAATCTACTAGGTTGTGCATGGAGATGAAGTTTTTGCAAAGTGTTTTTCCTCCTCTCTGATGCTTATCCAGAGTTTTAAGGTAAAGCAATGCTGAACAATCATGCCTAAAACACTGCAATGATGTATCACTTCAAAAGAGTGGAGCTATGAACATGAATTTCCTGTAAATTCTGGGCTAATTTTCTAGGAGTCTCACACCTTGAAATTTGTGGGGAGTTACATGCTGAGATCCTAAAATCTTTCTTCATAATTGGATCCAAATGGTTTTGGCTTCTATTCTTTTATCTCCTTGTACTGTATTTCCACTTCTGTCTATCTAGAAGAGGACTAATACTTTAAGACACAAACCACATGTTTGAGAGAGGTACTTGTTACCTGGCTAATAAGAGCCACTGATAGATTTAATACTCAATCTTCTCTTGCTTAAAATGGTAAAATAACTTCTCCATGTTCTCAGCTATGTACTTCAGCAGTCAGTTTGCAGCAGTCTGTCACTAAGTAGTTGAAATGAGTGCTGCTCATGACTTTTATATTTAATACAGTGTCAAAGTTTATAGTAGGAGAGAAAAAGTATCAAAGATTTGGTAACAGTAAGAATAATAGTGTGCAACTCTACCTCTCACACTTTTGCTCTTTAATTACTACATGTATACAGAAGAGAGTATATGTAGAAAAAGAGGTCATAATATATATTGTACTTTGTTGACATTATTCTACAGTATTTGTATTTATTTATATTATCCTAATATTGAGTTGTCCAGCTGCTTTGACATAGAAAACGCTTTACAAATACTAGTTTTGTTATATCTAAATGTTCACTCAAACCTGTCTTCCCATCACCTGCCTTTGTTATTGCTCTGCATCTGTCTGAAAGCTGGTTCAAATGGCCTTTGAGCAGTGCTGCTGTCAAATCATCACATCCCTGTTATGTTAAATCAAGATACCATATATTTCTCTTTTGAATATCCTAATATGGTTTGGTATTTTCAGTGGATTTGGGTTTTCCATAGCTCCAAGGGTGTAGGCAACAGCAAGCTGATAGGAGTGTACAGAATGTACTGTACCTAATCCTTTCACATTCCGTTTACAAAGGTTCAGATAGTCTCTGATTCCTGTCAGTGCCTGCTTTGCAAAGTGAATAAGCAAGACCTGACTGTAATCCTGATAAGATTAATGAAATTAAATGCCACTGAAGTCACATTGTTTAGTGAAGACAGTAACAATAACGTATAGATAAAAATAAAAACTTTGTCAGAGAACTCTGTCTCATTGTAATTAGTTTCAAAAATCCCTGAAGTAAATTTCTGTGGAATAGCTTTCTAACGTTTTGGTAATCTGCACTGATTAGAGGTTCATATTATGGTTCTATCATAAAAAAAGGTAATTGTTTAACTATGATTGGGATCTGATTTTTCTTTGTAACTGCAGCATTAACTGTTGGTATGTGATAAACAAAAGGAGAAATAACAAGTGATTATGATCTTGTTCCTGTAGAAAGAATGTCTTAATGTGTCCCTCTGCTCTCTGCTTCTTTGCTGCTCCAAATACTAGTGTTACTGCAATGGGGCATTTTTACGCCCACAAGTAAAAAAAGTAATGAGACATAAGCTTCTTAATTCAAGTTGTGTAAAGGGCAGGGAAAGTTAAGGCAGCTTAATGATGAACCTTTCTGCTGCAAAAATTCAGTTCTTCTGAATCTTCTTGCACTTCCGCTTTATGGGAATAGAGATTATGGACGTCAGCTGTCCCTGACTCCTTTTACTCAAGGTGTACCAAAAAGTTCCAGGTCTCCTTTACATTTGAGACCCAGGCAAATGATACATCTAGTGTGTCACACCTTACAATGACTAAGTGCTTTTAAAAATTGCTGTGTATTTGAACTCTAATCATTTTTCCTTCCTTGTGGGATTTGTGCTTAGATAGGTGGTGAGGACAAGAGTTGCATTTTCCAAAATACCTTGCTAGTTTATGCGGAGGAGACGTTAGAAAAATAAAACTGCCTTTTGGCAGTTCAAAAAATATTATTCAAAATTCAATTATTCAAAAAATATTATTCAAAAATAATTTTGAATGAGGTGTATTATTACTAAAACAATATTTGGCAAATTAGGATTAAAACCTGCATTCTCATCTAGAAAGACTTTCAAACTATGTTGATTCCTTTTTCTCTAAAAGAAAAATCTCCAATAAAGAAAGGAGAAGTAAAATAATTTAGGGATTAAATCTCTTCCATTCCAATATATTTTGTTACAATGAAGAATTAATAGACTGTTCAAGATGCATTCTGTTATTCTCATGTGAAGAATAAGAAATGACACAACACAGACAAACATGCTGATAAACTTTGTTTTATAATTAAGAACATAAATTATACAACGTGCATCTTCGTGCAAGCAAACAGTTGCAGAGTGTATGGGCCCCTGTAGATCATTGGAGTAAAAAAAAGAAAAAGTTTGCTGCTGGACAAATTACTACCAGATGCCAATTTCAATAAACATATACTGTTGTAGCCTTACCCAAAGGTGCTATGAATTTCTTGAGACAAGTCTGCCTCTGCATTCACTAAACTGTTGAATGTTTGAATGTTAATTGAGTTACTGTATTGTGTATGAATATGCTCCATCCCCCCAGTTTTTAATGAGCTCTGTTCATCTTGTAGACCATTAAATGTTGTCCACAAGAGTATTTAATTGTTAACTATGTTTGCATTCTTCTGACAATTTATATTTCCTCTGGAAATGTGTCTCAAACTTCTCTTAAGGCACTCATGTTAGAGTTGTGCAAAAGAACTTGTGCTGTCAATTATCACATATACCAAGTGCATTGGTATTCTATTATTGTCAAGATGTAGTTTTGACTAAGAGAGCTTTCTGTACAAACAGTAGCAGCTTCTTTTCCAACTTTGTAAACTATTGATTTTCCTGTAAATACAAGTGGAATTAGTGAGTGATAATAGATGAAGTTGATTACAATGTAAAGAGTTGTTGAAAAATCATGCAGATTTACCACAACTTTTCTTTAGTGCCAGTGATTGCTAATTCACTTTCACATGACAATCAGAGGAAATTAAGCATCACAAATTTTAATAACAAAACATCAACATTAAGGCCTATTCCTACATGGAAACTCATGTGGAAAACCCTTTGTAAACTGCTTCTCAATTTTTCACAGTGTCTTAGGGTTTCTTTCTTTATGAAGTATGGAATAATTTTACAAGCATGACTGTTTAAAGATTTAAATCCATATTGCTACTATAGTGCAAATATTGTTGGCTAAAGTTGACACTAATTTTGCAGAGATTTATAAAACAGGCAAATTTGAATAGCCTTTAAAGTTAGGACTAACTTAGCTCTTACTTGCCAGGATTTTCTTTCTATTTGATTCTGAATATTTTCCTGGTATTTACACTTCAATAAACATCTCTATGAAGTGCTGATATTTCCTTTGCCTTACTCAAGTTCAGGTTCTCCTGAAGCTTCTTTTTTACATCTTTTCCTTGAACACTTTATAACGGCTTCTAGCTGAAATCTGCTGTGCAACATACTTGTTTTTATGGAATTGGCTGGAGTCCTGGAGAGACCACAGCTTAGGAGTGATAAAAATTAATGACCAATTCCATAGTTAAAACCCAGATTTGATTCCAAGACTAGCCGATTTGTGCCTGAGAAGATAAGGATTGCTTATCTTATCACTTCAGTGATAATTTTTCCTTAGCAGTGATTTCTTTCAGTTGATTTAAGAGCAAACTGATGGAAAGTCATTTCCTTGTAAATGGAAGTTGTGACTGACCTCATGAAGAGGCATCAGAAAAAGTCTATGGTGTTATGTATGCAATAAAATTTTTGCCCAGAGAAAAAAGTTTCATTTTTAGGTTTGGAGAATGTAACATTTAAAAAAAATAAAATTAGGATGAGGCTGTTTTCTTGGTGTCTCAACCTTTAAAAACTCCACTCTAGGTATTAATTAATGTGTTTCAAACTAGGGATGAGTTGTTGCAGTCACTAGGTATTGAGTCTGGGACACTGAAACTGTACTTCAAAGGTCATGAGTCCGTAGCAGCTCGTGAGTTACTGAGTTTATTATATTGTTTCCATATACAGGGAAACTTTTGTCATTCTACAGGTGTGATGATGATTTTAAAAGTAGTTTAGTTGTTATACAACAACCTTAAAATAATGCAGTGTTACTGGATAAATATGAATGACTTTGATAAGGGGAAAATGCTAGACCTTGAAGTGCTCTTAAAAAAAGTTAGGTTGAGCTGCAAGCCTTTGAATGAAGTGAGAATCATGGCTAAAACATTGAGTAAGAATATATATGAAGCAAATATTACTAGTTTTGTCTCTAGCTTTCTCAGCGTACTAGCACTTTGTCACCGAAGGCAGGAAGGCCAAATGCAAGTCCTTAGACCTTATTCTTGATTTTGATACTCTTTGACAATGTGAAAAATGAAAATCAAATTTTGCATGTAGTCATTGGTTTTCAGTAGAAAATGGTTACCTATATGAGACTTTAGATTAGATTCACAGGTTGCCCAGAGGGGTTGTGAACTCTCCATCCTCAGAGATACTCAAAAGCTGTCTAGGCATGATCCAGTGTGCTCTAGGTGATCTTGCCTCGAGCAGGAGGTTGGACAAGATGCCGTCCAGAGGTCCCTTCTGACTTAGTCATTCTGTGATTCTGTGAGCTGCCTATCTTTAGTCTCACAGAGCCAAATGTCTGCTATTTAAACAAATAGAGCAATCAAAATAAGCAGATATATCAGGTTCCAGAGATCTGGAAGGAACAATTATTATTAGCTCTAAAAGAGGGGACTGGAGAAATCACTTCGCAGATCACAGGGAGAAGGGGAGCACACAGGTCTGTGCCCAGTTAAAGAAAGCCTGAGAACAAGTGGAGGGATCTGAGAGATTCTTGTAAAAGAAATAGAACTGTGAATCTGTAATGCGGGAAAAGAAAAGTAAATCAGACTCAGTTTTCATAAAATAAATTTATTAAAAATAGTCCGTAACTTACCTATGAAAATCCTTTTCAAACGCGCCTCGGATATATGCGTCAGCATTGTCCTCAGCTGAAGCACTGTGTACCAGTGTGTGTTTCAGTCCTTCCGTGAGCCCAGGGGACTCAGGCTGTGTGTAGCAGTTACGCTGAAATCTCTGTGTATGAAAGTATACATGCAGATATTGTCTTAATATGGAAGTGTAAAATGTTGCAAAATGATTATTTAATGGCACATAACTTTCCTAGCAAATTAAGACAAGAGGTGAATTGACTCTATTCCAGTTAAAACAAAAAAGTAAAGATAATAAAACTAGTCTATTTGGAATTAACTTAAAGCAGTGAGACTAATGAAATAATTATGGAGAAATACTCTATATGTGCAAGCACATTAGTACTTTGTCATCTTAAAATACAGATTCTGTTTAAGTACTTACTATACATGAAATAAATTTCTGTAATTTTAAAGTGGTGACTCAAGCCTATCTAACAATGAATTTGATCCCCTGGAAGTTGTGAAATTATGTAGGTTAATCAATAAATACAAAACCCACATTGTTAAGGAAAAGATACAAACTGTGATTTAGATGGTGGTAACTACTAAGGTGCTTATTTATTTTCTTTTAACTAAAGTAGAAAGAAAAGTCACAGAAATAGAGAAGGGATGCATGAGTAAACCTGTAGAGAATTAAGTAATTAGTTTCCAACATCTCAAGGGGATAGGGGTTAAGAGATACAGTTTTAAAAGGGTTTATGTTGTTGAAAAGTTTATTTATCTCATGTCTACTGAGACAGTGTGCCAGCAACAGCAAACCCAAAATGCAAGTTAAAAAGAAAAAGAGAAAACTACTGCTGGAAGAGAATATGAAGGCATAACAAAGCTATTTAAAATTATTGCAGTGCAACAGCTGGTTTTGCTAATGTTTCTTGATTATTTAAAAAAAAATCATCTAAATTCTGATTCCGTTTGCCTTCTCACTTTGAGTAACTGTAGTATTTGCAGTTTGCTATACTATGGCTCATTCTTCCCACAAATACTATTTTTTTGAATACCCCTTATAAAAACATGCGTTTCATATTGGTTGTCTTAGCTGGCAATTTTTCTTCCTGGGTGAGTGATTTATGTCTACTAATCTCTGGATCTGCCTTTTGCCACATATGGTGCATACCAAAATACTTGTAATACTGCTATACCTATGCTTACTGTGCTCACATTTTTGGAAGAATAGAGTTGGCAGGTAGAGTGTATCAGTCACTGAAACTAGTTTAATCTCTTTCTCCACAGGCAATAGTCTTAAATCTAATAAATTCTGGTATCTTGTACATGTTTTCGGGGACAGACAATCATGAAATTGAGGCTTGATTTTAATTCTCAGTAGAATTAAAAAAGATAATGGACAAAGAAGGGGCAAATGCAAAGTAAGATTTTCTTTCCAGCCTCCAAAAGAAGCCTCTTTGCATGACTTTGGCTCACTATAAGAAATACTAGAAAGAACTGTGAAAGCTAAATAACTGAGGTTCATTCAGATAAAGAATTAGAGAACATCTGTTGTAGCTTTCGTATGTGAATGGCTGCTGGGTGGTCTAGTTTAGCTTTATCATTATAGGCAGTCATGGCGGTATTCTAAAGCACAGCTACGGTTGTAGGCTTTCTTGCTGCTTTCACTGTACTTCTCATTTTCTCTGATGGCACAGTGGAACAGGCAAGCTCCTGTGAGAGAATTCTATACTGAATTATGTATACTCTGTGGGTTGGTCTAGCTGTGCTAGCATGCATTGGTGTGACAGCAGCATGCATGGATATTGATATGGTCATCCTCCTCTCCAGCTGTCTTTGGTTCCCTAAAGAGAGGGCTGGATTAACTGGGGACAGCATTTGGACTAAGTCCAAACTGTAAAACACAAGCTCATGCTTTTAGATGGGTAATGAAATACTTTAAATCCTCTCTTTCTTGGAATTATGGATTTTGTGGTGGCTGGGGATACTTTTTTGATCTTTCTGTTTTCTGGATTTCATCTAGAGTTTAGAATTTGGATCACATTGTGTAGTGAATGAAATACGTAATTTAATATTGTTTAATGTGTGTTTAATATGTAGATCTGTGCTTGCAGATTATATTTGGGTTACTCAACAAAGTAAAAACTTGGTTATAGCTGAAATGTGTTGGTAAAGTTCAAGGAGCTGCCTGTGAATTTTCTTTTTATATAGTAGAAATTGGAGATGGTTATGGGAGATTTGGGAAAAGGAGGTAATACTTCCTATTAAACATATTTATACTTAATGTAAAGGCCACAAACATGATTTTTCCATTAAGTGAGGTTAAACTCAAGCAAGATTAGTCTTAAAAAAAATTATTACTTTTAATAATGTAGCATTAGTAACATCCTTACCTCATAAGTAATAGCTGGTGGAGGACGCTACATGAGTTTTCAGGTCAATACTAGAAAAAGGTTAGTGTATTCGGAAAACTGCTAGGATTTAAGCTCACTTATGAAAGAGAGAAATTTTGTTTACATGAAGAAGTTTCTAAATTGAAGAATTAATATTGTGATCATTGAACCTTTTGCATTCAAAGGAGAATGATATTCCCAGCTCTTGTGTAAAATCTGCTATCCTTCATTCTGATTATGAAGAGGGGTTTTTCTTTACTGTCTTCTGTTTAAAAGCTAAAGGGAAACTTGTGGCAGAGAAAATTGCTTATAGAATAGACCACCTATTTAGGAACATTATTTTAGTGTGAAGGGATGAGGTAATAGAGTGAAGCAATAACCAGAAATCTGCAATGTTTGTCTTCAGTATCAAAGACAACAGTCTTGATCTTTATTGTACTTTTTAAAAATTTTGTGAGCAGCTCTGATTTGATAATCTTCCTGAAACAGATATGCTGAAGTACTCTTAATTTCATATTTAAGTATGGGACGTGATTAATACTTTAGGCATGCAAGAGAGCTATAACATTAAGACTCTTGTTACTATAGTGAGATGCTATTACAGACATAACAAGATTTGTTATACAAGGAAACACGATTACTTTGGATTAAAGAAGTTGCCAGAGGCTTGAAGGATTTATAGGTGCTGCTGCTTTGAGTTATATATAACTTCATTATTTTGTTGAAAACATTTAGATCTAAAAGTAATGAAGCACAGTAAATGCTGATGAAATCAATCAGCAGGTTTGACAGCTTTTAACTGACACTGAGCGAATGATTAATGTTATTGTAGAATTCTTTACATCTCAAAACTGCTAGATAATCTACAGAAAGTAATAAATTGAGTATTTGTACAGAGAAATGAAGCTAATACACTTTATAACTGGAGTGACATGCATCAGAATTGACATGATCAAGACATCAGTGTAAGCATATTTCTTAAATGACTTACTGTTCATATGCATGTAAGAGAGGAAATGGTCTATTGTGTTTGTGGAAGAGATGTCTATGATCTGAATCTTGGAGACAGAATGTGGTGAGAGCAGTCAGTATCTGCAAAGATGTAAGGAGGAGGCACAAGGATGAGTGAGAGCAATGCCAATGCACTGATCGTGTATGCCTGACCAAGACAAGAATCTAGTACCAACAGAAATCAAAGCTGTACTGTCCTGGGGACAGAGGGGTTGACAACTGTTGTAGTTTGAAAGGCGTCTGGATCTTGTGGAAATCCTAGGTAGGCTGAGTTAGTTTTAAGTGTTCTGAGTTTGAGGGTCATATAGAGGAGTCGGGAAGAACAGAGATTGCAAGCCTCAGGCAAAGAGGAAGTAGGAAAATGTGACCTTAGAAACAAAGGACTTAAATTTGGCTTTTTTATGCACCATCTCCAAAATTTAGTCATGGTTAGTGTAATTAGAAGGGATGATGAAATACAAACTTGTAACAGCACTGCGGTGTGCTGGGCTGCTGCAAAGAAGGTCTTTTTTTTTATGTGAATTAAGAGTTCAGTGAATGCATATCACGTCAGTTTGATCATTCCATTAATCTCAGCTGTATAAAATTGGCAGCATTTTAACATTGCTTCATTAACCCAGCTCAGAGTCTAGTGTGACATCCAGTAATTTCTCTAGACAGCTGCATTCCATTCCATTATATGAAGTCTGTAGTATTGCAAACATGTTTCGAAACAATTATTATTTTAACAGCTGGTTAGTTACAAATTATTTATTGGGTTGTTAGAGTTAGCTGAGCGGTCATCATTTGCTTGTGTTACCATGATGCAGCATTAGTGTAATGTGTATTAATGTGTTAGTAAATGCAAATGAGAAATGAGCAATAGCCAATGGTGAAAGGCTTTTTAGTTTTGAAATAGTCTTACAACATTTGTTTCTTACAAGCAATACTGTAAAAAGAAAATATGTAAGGACAGAAATGGTTCTTGAGTTTCATTTGTCTCTCCCTCTGTAATGTGACTCAGGAGTTTAGTTATGTAAAAACATGACTAAGTCCCTTTTGCCTTTGCAGTATAGACGTTGATGAAATCCAGTATGAAATTGTATTTCAGTAATTTGGAAGAGTTCTTTCCTAGTCTTTTTAACTTTGAATTTGGGACAAAACTACATCAAAAGCTGGAATGGGTTACTCATCTAAATATTCCATGATCACATCTTGCGGGTTTTTTTTTCTTTTCAAATAGTGTCTGATTACTAAATTAAGCTCTCAGCATTAATAGATCATTCCCCTGCAGAAGAAAACCTGTAATTTTTCATATATGTGGTCTTTTGTACCTTTTGAAGTATAGCTCTTACAGCTGTGGAGCAAATCACTGGGTAGATAGAGCAAAGAGAGAGAGAGTGAAAAAAAAAATCCAGGTGCATTATGTGTAGTTTCTTGGGGTGACACGCTTAACATATGCCAGAGTATTTGAAGGTGATGTATTAACTCCTGTTAACAGTATGCTATTTGGGTTGATTTTTTATGTAGTGAAAGGTCAAGTGTAGTTTCTGTCACAGCCTGCCCAAATGACTGGTTTTTTTCAGAAGTCTAATATGCTATGGGGTGTCATACGTTTGAGACACCGTAGTGCAGTGTGTGTGTTCAGACTCACAGTAAATGGGAGTGGGGAGAGAGACATAGAGGAGGATCATTCATAACTGCATGAGCACTATTTAAAAAATAAAGCAACCCATCTGCCTCGCCTGAGCACTTTGTGGGTAAAGGAGTCTCTGCAGAGCCAACTGTGTGAAAAGTGTTTTTTGCGTGCTGACTTGCAAAACCGATGTTCCAAATTGCATTGGAACATTGGAAAAAATTGCATTCATTTCATGTTCCATGCTACACAGGGCATCACAGAATCAAAACCTTAAAATGCTAACAGTCCCTTCCTTCTGTGTGTCTTTAGAGATGGAGGACAGAAGGGAAGAATGGAAATTATCTCCTACCGATATTGTATTTTAGTGGCAATTAGGAAAAATCTGATAGTCCACAAAAGACAACAGCTGGAATTTATCTTGTCTTGTAAGCTTTCAGCTGATTTTTCTTACTGTATCCCACCCAAAGGTATTTTTAAAACTGTTTGGACAAAGACACCTCTTATTGTCTCTCTTGTGTTTATATTGACAGATGTTGTTACTATGCAAACCCCTATTATTATTTTTTTCTCTTAAATACTTTCCTGGTTTCCCTTTTGCTGTGATGATTTTTTATTGTTGTTGGGAGATGGAACAATTTCATTCATGGGCCACAAATGTTTTCTTTTAAGTATTCAAAACATTTCATCCTTCCATTGTGTTTTTCCAGTTTTCTATAAAATGCTCCAGTACTATTCTAATATAGTTTTGTTTAAACCTTCTATTCCTGTTATTTTTAAAATTTTCTCAATATTGCTTTAGTTTTCTGAGATGTATCATCACTGTCATTTTAGCGATGAAATTCTACTGTCTCATCCATTTACTTCAATCTGTAGTTTACTTTGTGTTTAACTGTATCATAACACATTTTCTCTCATGTCCTGTGTCATCCATAATTTCAGACTCAAACCTGTTTGTGTTCATTTTGAATGTCTGCTTCCATCTGTGTATTTTATAAGTGTGCATCTGCATGGTTTGTAATAAAAATGTTAATCTTTTCAACTTCCAGATTTACAAACTTAATTCTTGTTATTTAATGGTAAACTCTCTGAATGAACAGTTTTAGATTCTAGAATATTTGTATTATATTTATTGTTGTAATAGTTTGTTGTAACAGTTGACACAGGAATATTTCTAAACAATTTGCTTTTCAATAATGGACTTTGTTTTCTATCAGAGTGCCCTACAAAAATACTGTTGATAAATGGTTTTCTTCCACTTTTTCTGAGCAGATTGTCTTGTTAAAGTTCAGAATTTTTCTTCCATCTTTTTTTCCTTTATAATAATCTGGGTAAATAAGTAATGTGGCATTTATTCTATTTATGCTTGCGAACGCTTTCATTTTCAGGAAGTACTTGGCAATTTAAATGAATTACATTAGTAGTTACTGTGAAGCTGTTAACTGGTTTATATTTAAATTTGTTTTGGTTTATATTTAAATATTTAAATTTGTTTTTATACAAAGACCAATACTTAAGATTAGGATCAAGTACTGCATTGGCATTTCATTTGTTTTCTTTAGTTACTCTGTGTGTGAGTTGGGTTGTATGCTGTTTTCTCAGTTCACAGGACAATTGCCTTGCCTCGGTGTTTATCCTTTTTTACCTATAAAGTCAATTTAGTAATCTGGTTGATTTCCCATTTTTGTTGTACAAACATGCATCTTCCAATAGTTGTATTCCTGTTGAGCAATGAGAAACTGTCAGTACCTGTTTTTCTTCAATGTTAAATATCAGGCATAATTTAACAGTTGTTTGGGGGAAATACTCTTTCAGTCCATTGCCCCTTGTCAGCAACCTTCCTCACCTGTAGGACAGCCTGTGCCTAGAGTGTTATTCCAGTATACATATGTTGCCAAGTCCTGTTACTTCCTAGGTTTGACAATTAAACACCAAAAGTAACATTTTAAACACTTAACGTTTACATAGAAAAAGCTTGCTTTCTCTCTCTTTTTTTTTTTTCTTTTCCTCATCTTACTTCTTCCTGCCTGAGAATAGTATTTGATCTAATGTAATTTCATGGGTTCCTAAGGAAAATTAAGGCTCTCCGTATAATGACACTTACAGCCTTAGATGCAGAGCATCCTCTGTCTTTTTTTTAAATGCTATATTTGCATTGTCTAGAACAGGTGTCTGCCCTCATTAGTAGTGAGTTCCATCTCTTTCTGGCCCATACATTTTCTGTCAAGATTTAGTATTGGGGCTTTCTATACTTTTTATCAGAGGTTTTTTTAGTTTTATTTTTGTGTCTCCTAAATTATGCTATTACTTTCCAAGAATTCCGTGGAAAGAGTGGAGCACATGAAAAGGCTGGACTAAATCTGTTGTATTGCAGTTATGGAGGCTTTTGTAAGAGGCTGACAACAGTTTTATTAGGTCACATGTTTTGTTCTTTTGTTACAAGCTGGAGCATGTTGACCTTACTAACAATTACCATATATGTTTTTTACACACGTAAACAAAAAGGAGGGGGAGCCCCTTCTGTTACTTGTTCTTATGTTTAACTGGGAGTTCTCTACATCTCTACACACAAAACAGCCAAGTAAGTGAAATACCAGAAAGAAGTTTGTCATTATTGTTCTCACCATTGACTTAAGCACAGTAGTCTAGTTTTTATCTCTGGCAGTTGAGTATCTGTTCACAGAAAAATACTGCAAGTTCTTGGAATTACAAAGATATTAAGTCACTAGCCAAATTTTCCTGGCTAAGCAGTGACAAAAGCTGCCAGCTGACCTGAGTTTTATGAGGTGTTTTTTTCTGGTGAGAACTACTGTTCGCTCTGAGATCATTGAAACTTAATTCAACTAGGATTCAACATTAGATTTTAATTGTTGTTTCCAGAGTTAAAATGTGAGTTCTCAGTCATGGAACACTGATCAGATCATAGCTGAAGTTGTTCATCTTGAAATTTTGCAATTAAATTAAATTAAATCCCAGTATATTAGTAATTTTAGCAGAATGTTCTAATCCAAAATGAAAATCAGATGTTCTTCATGGAAATAGGGAAGTCCAGACAATGGGTATTGTGTTTTGGTTACAAGACTTGTATTCTTTATTTTTTTTAAGTTTTCATTATTTACGTTGTAGACAGGTCTTTGCTAATTTTAAGGAATAAAACTTCTAGTTTAAAAAGATTTTCTTTTAAATTTGTATCCAAAAATATTTCTCTTGAGTTATATAAAAAATTAGGTACTCTGAAAATTCATTGCTCTTATGAATGGACTGCTGGTGCGTGAGGAATTTTTATAACTCCCTTAAAAAACAATTGCAAGCATTCCACAAATAAACAATACATTGATTTTGGGGGACATTTTTATGAGTATTTTATAATAATTTATTCTCCAGTGTCTATTTCAGTATGGTACTTTGTAATTTTTAACTTCATTATGCTAAGAATTCTCTTGTAGCAACAGAGAGAGTAGAGCTTTGGAGCATGAGTCAATGTGGTTCCAACTAGCAAGTGCCAGATACAGGACTAGTAAAATGATATGGCATTGGTTTCCATGGGTTCTTCAAGAAGAGCCAGAATAGTTCAGTTACATAGGCCCACTGCTGTCTTTATGCCTCTTTTTGTGTTTTGCAATTATTTTAGCAATTTTGATCTTTTTTCTTTTTCCTCAACTAGTTTTTCCCTTCTGTATTTTTCATTAATAAATCTCACATGTGATTTTGGTTTGTTTTGTTTTTCTTGCTTCTTTCAGAGCTGTTTTTGATGAATAGTCGACCATAATAATAGTTACATTGGTACTGGCTTTTCCTTCCCTGTGTGTAAACTATTGCAAGTGACAGTTCATATTTTACTGACACAATAAACCAGTGCACCATTAACATGACAGCAGCAGCTCTTGGTGCAGCAGAAACCCTAAATGTTGTTGATCTTGCAAAAGAGTTTTGTTTGAAAAATTCAGGGTAAGGGCAAATTAACATCACTGCCCCAAGGGGATAGCAGTTGCATTGCCCATAAAAGCTCTCATTGTTGTTTTTGGACAAGGTTTACTTTCTGCTGCTCAATCTGCAAATAATCCAGGAGATCCTGTTATTACCAGAAGTATAATTTTTAATTCAGACCATGTTCAGTTGCTGCAATATTTTTTCTGATTTTGGTTCACATCAATAATATTTCGTTAACACTGAGTGAGCTCACAGGGAAAATGATAACATTTAGAAATGGAAAAATGTTATGCAGCCAGTATGGACCTGTTGTCTGGGGTTTCAGACAGACATTTCAGCCCTAGTTTCCACTTTTCTGTCAAACCTATGTATATCACTTCTGTTCTCAGCAGGTTTTTCTCAATGTCTTTAACCTATTAGGTAGAATTGAGAACTACAGAAATGTTGCAGTGCTGTGCTGCCCTGGGTATGAAAACAGACCTTGATCCGTGGCTGGGAGCAGGAGATGGGTTAACAAAGATAACTAAAGCCGCCTTCTGTATCTGCAAATGCATAACAGAAGTATGAAGGATAAATGTGGACATCAATCAATACAGAGACATAGACTGATCAGGTTTTGCAGGTTCTTCTTCATTTATGGGGGCCTAGCAGACTTTGAAAGGTTACAGCTGTCAGAAAATTATAAAATGGAAAAATAGAAATCAAAGATAGAGTAATCTCCTTCCACTAACGTGTTCTTAAGCAAGAGCAAAAAGTCCTCTGTCAAAAACCAGATCACTTCTTGGTTCTCCAGAACAGCACAGGGATAGTGTCAGAATGCAGAAATGACAGATCATACTCTGATGTTCCTGGGGCTAAGGAAGGGAACAAGATGCTGAGAAGCAACACTGCTCTCTAAACACTGGGATTTGTCCGCTGTCTCTGTTACAAAGATCCTCACAAGAATTCCTTATATTTTATCTGAATCAGTATTCCTAACTCATAGCTGTGGCAGTGATTTATGTCATGGTTCAGCAGTGGCTTGGCCTCAGCAAAAAGATCAAAGAAATGAACGTGAGCGTCAGAGTGAGAGTAAGTTGGTGTACAAAGTGGGTTCTTGTTAGATGTTTCTACGAGGGTAAAATGTTACTGGTAAGTCCAGGCTTGATTTGACTCCATGATTTCTAGTTCATTTACAAATTTTACAGAGGTTTTATTCCATCAACACAAAAAAAACCTTTGCAAAAGATAAGAATTTTTATTATAGAGGAGCTGAGAAATCTTCTTCTATGTGTACTTCTCCACTCTGGTGTTTGTATAAAACTCACAGAAGCAGAAAGAGGGTCATTAAAAACCAAAATCTCTTACTGCTATATTGCTCTATTAAAGAAAGGTGGGTTTACGTTTTAGTTGCTAAAGAATAATTTTAGTTTGGGGGATTTCGAAAGACTCCACAATTTACTGGCTATAAATGCCCTTGCTATCAGATGATCCTATTCCGACTCATCAAATGTAATGCTGTCAGGAGCCATGGAGGAAGCGGCCTGTTCACACACATCCAGTGACAGGTCCGTGATGGTGAATGGTCCCTTTATAGTGGGGCTTATGCAAAATAGGGAATCTCACACCCTCTCTGCTGACTGGGAGGTGAATCGGGGAAAGCTAATATTACTTAGTGTGTCAGCAGTTCCTAGTGAATTACAGGAGAGGAGAGCAATTCGAAACTTGGGTATCATCTGTATTAATGATACAATACTGAAACTAAGGACCTTTTCAAGTTTCTGTTGCAGCATCTGTAGTTCACTCAGCTGTATCTTGAAACTATGTGTATACTAAGATGAAATAAATTGTAATTCATTTTGCAAACGCCTTTAAAATTTTATTATGTAACTCTCCAAATATTTCCCCAAATAAATGCTGGCAAATAGATTTCTTGCTGCTAAACCCTTCCATACTTTTGTCGAAGTGAATTGTCACAGAGAAAGCAACACATACATATTTTCCTCAAAGTTCTTCATAATACAAAATGAACATGCAACCTCTCTTTGAAATAATTAGCAGTGGTTTACTGGGGGAATTTTGGTACTTTCATGTTGTGCTAGCTTTTGATCAAAATTTCTCTGTGCTGCCTTGTTTAATTCTGGCCATCTGGATTAAAAGGTTCTCTTAATCTTAAATACAGATTGTAACTCTTTTCTTTTTGAGTGTCCTGCCATAAAATTCTGGCAAGTTTCCAGCTTTCTTCATTAAAGCTTTCTTTATTATGGTTTTTCGGCCATTAAATGATTGTTATGCACAATGGGTACTTGATTATAATTTGCTGAAACTGGGAATCAGTTACAACAGTAATCCAGTTCTGTAATTAAAAGAAAGCATGTTTATACCTGCTAGGATCTTCTGAGAGCTACTAAGGGTGAGGAAAAACCGGAGTTGAAAGGCAACAATTTCTGCTAATAAGGCTTTTAAGTATTCTAATGTGACAATATTTTGTGCTACATTGTGGAAGTATGATTTTCTGCATAATAACTACATTTGAACCAAAATTTGTGGTTGTGACAGGGATAGAAGGACAGTTTCATTTGTCGTAAATCTTCTCACGTTTTATTCTTGTTTTGGGTTTAGGGAACCTACATTTCTAGCAGAAAAGGAGCAATCAGGGATCCTTTAGTCTTATCCAAGTTTTGTTTCTGCTCTTGTATGGTTTTTGTCTGGGAGTTCAATCTCACTTTCATTGTTTTTTCACCTGTAAAGTTTTGAAAAATTGTGAGAAAATGACTGGCTTTGAAGTTACTTTAAAAGTGAGTATTTCATAGGTGCATGTGTCATATTTTGGCTGTTGCAGAGCTGAAAGAAATGTAAACTTGTCTTAGCTGCATAGCTGAACTGTTACGGACAAGGAATAGCATGAAATAGCTGATGGTATAATTTAATCTGATTCTTAGCAGTACATTATTGATAATCTAAAGTATATACATCGTAACTATAATAACCTTTAGAAAATATTTCTTTAGAACAGTGAAGTTATGTAGCAGTTTTGCAATAGTTTTTTCCCTAACTTGGGACTGCACTGTCTCCTAACGCTCCATCTTTGAGAATCCTTTTAGAAAATCTGCACCTAGAAAACTTTTTTGGGAACTGAATCTGTGGAACTTTGGTGAGATGAAGCTGCTTAATGAAATAATTTCATTTAAAATTTTACAAGCATGTATTTGGATGAAAATGATTTTCTACCACAGCTGAGAGCTAGAGAGATGCAAACACTGTGTGATACAAATTCCTGTCTTGAAATTAACTGTCAGTCTGCAGTGAATCATACATACAGTATGTCAGAACTTTGCTTTTTAATACATTCTTTCTCTTGATCTCTCAAATTAAGGAAATAGCAGTGGACGGAAATAGATTATATTGGAGGCTATGGGCTAAGCAAGGTGGAATGAAAGTTAATGCAAGCTGCAGAATTTAAGTGCTTTTTCCACAAAATCTAATCAGAATTGTTGATGATGTAATCAGGAGTTTTCAGCCTTGCTAAACAAGTGGCAAATATGGACTGTTGAATAAAAAAGTCCATAATTTTCTGTCTTTACTCAGTGTAGCGAACCCACTGTTCTAGTGAACATACAATTGAAACATGCAAGTCTTTTAAGGGTAAGTAACTTGGAAATTCAGAGTTACCTGAAAAATCCCGTCTTCTTTCAAACAAATATTTTCTTTTCCTTTTTATGAGATTGTTTTTGGTATTGTGTTTTTTCATTATTTTTTTTTACGTTTGTTGATTTTTAGAAAAAAATAAAAGGCATTTCTTGTGAGTCTAATCTTCCAATGGCAAGCCCTTGCACTTCCTTTGCCAACAGTTTATTTCGTATGTATTCAGTCCAGTTTTCTTTTCACATATGTGAGATAACAGTTTGGCAAGTGGTAAACAAAATATATACAATGAAGAAAGACTTGTATTTTTTAAAGTGAAAAGATTTTTTAATGAAAGAATCCTTTTATTGAAGTGAATAATTAAAGCTAAAATAAATAAGGCCTTATAAGAGATTGCACAGTAATTATGTAACTTTAAGAAACAAGCGTTCATGGTAATGAAGTGTTTTCATTTTACTAGGTTTTTCTTGGAAAAGTACGGTATCATATGATGATACACCACGGTGTGAGAGTAGTTTGCTGGTAGAAAATCCAAACATCACAAAGTAATTTCCAAAGACCAGATGTTTATCAGTTCATTCTTATGGAAGAGAGAGCAGAAAGGTTCTTATTTAAAGTTTGTTGGGTGGAACTCCAGTGTAACTTCACAGTAGGCTTGCGTGCGGAGTGACTGAGTGCTTGTGTATCACCCAGAAAGGATTTACTTTCTTCAAAAGCAAGATGCTTACCTGACTACATAGTCAATAACCAGAGCATTACCTGTTACAACTGTGAGAAAAACTAGCTAGAGATATTTCTGTTTCAGTAAATATTTGGCATGGCTTTGGTTGACATGGCCCATGCAGGGCTTCTTTAGCTCTTGTCAATTGAGAATTACTGCACTTTTGGTATTTAGAGTAATGGTGACAAGGCTTCTTCTCTTTCCTACCTCTCTTCATTTAGCAGTATTTTTAAGAGATATTAGGGGTAGAGGACAGAGGGAGGTTCCTTTTGTTTAAGATAGTAGTTAATATATACAGTAAAGACATCTGAATGAATTTTTTCCAAGAAGAAAAGAGTGCAGGCTGTGGGCTCAGTGGTTATGTCTGTACTATGACATTGGGCAAGTTACCTCTGTTTCTCATGTCTTCCTAATTTTTGTCTATATGTCTCTTAGCTAAGCTCTTTGTAGCAGATGTTCTATTTCAGTTCATTATTGTTCTGTAAAGGCCGAGAGGGACTCTAGTCTTTCTGAAACAGGGTGCATCCAAGCTGATTAAAAACAAAAACCCAAAACCTCTTCTCAATACATATTCCCTAGAGTTAAACCTTCAAAGAAGAGAAAGATCTCAGAGAATGACAAGGAAGCCTCTTGCTGCATCTATGTTAAAAGGACAGTTGTTGAGGAAAGAAACCAGGTTCTGACAGGACCCTCAGCTGGCACAACTCTGAAAACACATCTGTATGATATGTGGATTGCTCTTGGGTCCACATTGTGAGGAGTGCCTTTAATGAGCGCTTTTTTTCAAGCATACACTGTTTAAAGCAGGTAGGTATTGATTAAATTGGAGTGACAGACTGTCTCAGCATAGGTAGTGAAAATTCATTTCATAATGCTTCCACAGTTTTTAAATTTAAAAAATACACAACACAACTGGGAGGAAAACGGCCAACAGCAATTCCCAAGGCAAGCTGAAGAAGGCATTAGAAACAAGTGAGCCACCTTACAGTGTTATGCTGAATTTTTCCAAATATTCTAGTCATACATAATCACTTCTGCCTAACAGGGAGGTAATGAAGCTAGGTGTCCTGAAAGCTGTTCACAAAAAAACCCACCTGGTACCACCACCACAGACTTGGGGCGGGGGGGAATCACTCTTGGCTGCTGAATTGACAAGGTCATGCAAAAGCAGTGACTTTGGGAACAAAATCTTTAGCTTGCAATACTGTATTAATGCTTCCCCAAGCCATCCAGCCAGTCATCTCAGCCAAAATGTTTTGTCAATGCAAGTTCTTGTACCCAGCTGAACAAGCATTACTTCAATTGACTCTGCTTTATCTGCAAATATCTGTTGTTATTAAGTGCTGTATCTACCTAACCTTATTTATAGCTCATGAGATATAATTGAATGTTATTCATAAATATAAAGGCACTAAAACTCAGCTATCACATCCTAATATATATTTTTTTAAACAGTTGTAATATTTAATAATTTTAACACTTATTTTATATAATTATTAATTTATGAAATTTTTGTGAATTATACAAAATTAAATTTAGATCACATTCTTTTGATTTTTTGTTTTATTTTCTATGTGTACAGATTATTACATAGGAAGTACTTGTAGGCAATAAGCGAACATAAAAGAAATTATTTAAATCTGTGCCTTTGCTTTTCCTTGAGTATTTTCTACAATGTGATTTATTTCATCATTTCCATTTGCTTTGCTGGTGGGACGTTGCGCTCTTAGTGTATATGGTTTCATGTCTTTGATATGCATGTATTCTGGTTGTTCTTCAGTGTTCACTGTGTATTATTCAAACTTGTTTTCTGTCTTTTTATACTGCTCAGCTTTTCTTCAGAAGATGACGATTTGTGTAATCGTTGAAATTATGTTTCCCTTGTCTCACCTAGTTAACTAGTGTGATTGAGGGACATACATGTAAACTTCACTGGGGTGCTGAGTTTTATCTTTTTAAACCTTGTTAAGAATTTGACCCCACATCTGAAAATTCATTATTATTTTCCTATTATGTTGAATACAGATGGAATCAAATTGTGAGTGTCCCCAGAGTATTTATCTGACACCCAGAGACATTCTCAGGTGATACATGTTGTAGTAGGTACAGGTATAATGTACTGTTGACCAGCAACATCTGGTTTAAATGCAACTGCAGTGCTCTCCTGTCCTAATTTTCATTAAAGCTACATCAAGATTCTCTGTGCTGTGTCTGTGGGTGGATTTTTGCATTACAAGTAATTTTAATAGAGCATGTACTAAAAGTGGGTTCTTACTAATTAATAGATGCATTATGACATAATTGAAGTGCAATTTGAAGTGAAAAAGTAACCTACAGCTTGTACCTCTTCAGCCTGTTTGCATGTTGTTTATCTGATTCTTTGCTGTCATGCAGAGTGTGCTTTGATTCTGTACTGTGGTTTCCTAGGATACCACTCTACTGCTGCAAAGCTTAAATCACCTACTCCTTTTTTTCCAATTATAACTAGAGGATACAGTTAAAGATATTTTAGTCATGTATTTGCCTAACTGCTTTCACAGACACACGCTAAGACATTAAAGTTGATTTAGATAGCTAATGTTACCAGATAATGTGATAATTGCAGGAGGGAAGGGGGAAGGCTAGAAAGCAAGCTAAACTCTTTTCTATTTTGAAAAGCAAGGCAAAACTAAGTGCTGTGATAGTTTTACTTACAAAACAGAAAACTTCTGACACTGAAATGGCATATTCTTAACTGGGAGTGCATTCTTTTACATTTCTATAGTCCAGCAAAAGGATGTATTTTTCCAATGAGCTTATTTGCCATCTATTTCAGCATTGCTGTTTTCTGTGCCTAATTATAAGTGCATATGTACTTGATTTGACATGGGTGGTTACATTCTGATAATGACATAATAAAATATTCATGGTGAATTTAGTGATATTTTGGTTCATTACAGTTCTGCAATGCATATGTCAAACTATAATTTTAGCAAATAGTAGAAATGTTTTCCTACTAGCGTACACAATCTTATTGCTAAACAATTATATTAAGGTCACTCCTATGCAAATATTGTGTGTTATTGGAGGGTCTTTCGCACAAAGCCTTCTGCCACAAGCCCTTTTCTCTTATAAAGAATTACTGAGGGACTATGGCTATTTGAAAAATGTTCATTGAAGCTTTACTGTTGTGGTGCATTGATTATTAATAAAGTCAGGTTTTTAGGCATGGTCTTTTCATGATTATCACCGTAATGCTAATTTATTCCTGCAGTTCTTTCCATAGTGTAGGCAGAGTTTCCCTGTTCCTGTTATTTCTATTTAATTTAGGTATTTGTATTAACATTTAAACGCTAAATTTAGAATTTAACAATATTCAGTAGTAAGTTACAGCTGGTATAGTTACTGAGCAGTTGTTGTCTCATATTAAGGGCTGTGTTTTTAATAATTTAAAAGAATATGCTTTTTTTTTTCAGATATCTTTACAAAATACAGCTCCATATGATTTGCTCTATTGAAATGGGAACAGAATTAGAGTAGATGACATCTGAAGTATTTATATGATGCTTACATTACTATTGTGTGTTTTTGGAGATGAAGGATTATTTTGAGAATTGAAGCCTCTGGGATATTTCTCAGTATCTATCAGAATTTTCATATGAAGTGATCGTCTCTGAGATCTTAAAATCCTTGAAGTTACTCAGTGTCAGTCAACATCTTTGGGTTATAAATTAGATCATAATTAACATAATTGAATTTTGACAGAAATTCACATATTCACTTCTTGAAAGCTCTTGCTTGTGTAGCAGACTTCTCCCAGATATCCTCAGTAACGTCTCTTGGGAAAGTAAGAGAAATTCAAACTTAATAAACAAGTATGCAGGTATTACAAAAGTTGATTCCTAATTTCAATGTCTTACACTTGGCACTTCATGAGTTATTGTGTCTCAAGTGTAATTGGTTTCACAGTGTTCTCACATTCCCATCTTTATACAGAGGAAGAATTAAATAAATTAAAACATCGTACCTTCATTAAATGGGACCCCTATATTGCCAGTTCTCCTTTAGGCCACTGACTAATGCTGTTTTTTCTGGAGCTCTGTCACATTTAGCTGACTAGTAGAGAAAAGAAGAAACTTAAACAATGAAGATGTAGGTAATAAATTAACTTTATATTTATGCTTTGTTGTGTTTTGTTGCTAAGGAAGAGATTTAAAACATCAAAATATAAAAATTGTATTGGAGGAGGCTTAAATCTGTTTTTTCTCTGTTCAACAGTCAAATTTCTTTCCAATGTATTAAAATACTCATATTCGGATATTTGAACTATGGGATAAAAATAACACTAAGTGCAAATTTGGACAGTGGCTTTTGTATGCACTTAGCTCTTAAACTGTGGTAACATGTAGGGCAGCATCTGACATTTTTTGCTGCTGTTATTTGAAGGGGGGTTTTGTTGTTAATACTTCAGCCAAACTGGTAGGCCTTCATGTTTGTAGAGTGTTGTATCATGATTTAAACAATGTATTGTGAGTCTTTAGAAATATTAGGCAAATAAACTAAACCTGAAGGAAGCACGTTGTCTTGCTCTCTGAGTGGTTAGTTGATACAAGGGACTTAGCACTTTCTGAGTGCTGATGTTATTATTCATCAAATATTTGAATGTGAGAAAAAAGAGGAAGGATTTGGCTTGCCTTCACAGAGGTCTTCCAGCTCTTCAACGGAACAGTAGTCCTGCTTGTCTTTGTTTCCATGGGTACATAAGTCATGAGAAAGCAATTTTAAAAAAGTCATCCAAGTACAGACATACAACTGGAATGTAAACTTACTTGCAAGACTTGCAATTAAGTTATGAAAAATTTTCGTAGCTTTGTCTAACTGGTGTTCCCAGAGAAGCCATGGTGTTGAACAGGCATCCAAGCTGACATGAAACTAATGCTTCCCACCCTACCTCCACTTTCTTTTCCACAGTGTGTTTCTAGGTGTGCAATTCCAGACTGCCAGGACATGATCAAGCCTTGGTCTAGTTCATTTTGGCTTTTTAGTTAATTGGCTAGGTAGCTGTGGCAGTATGGTGCTTGTGAATGTGGTGTAAAGATGGAATTCGTTGTTGCAGGGGTTGTTTTGGTTTTGCATCCAGACAGCTGGAGTGATACTTCTCTGGCTGCGTGCAGAAGCAAACCTCTGAGTTACAGGAGATGCTGACCAAAATCTGGCTTATTAGAATATATTTGCAAATAGAAAGTCAGGACTCTATTGTATGTGGTGTTTTAAAAATTAAGAGGTAAAACCTTCTTTGAAAAGGTTCAGGAAGTGCTGGATTTCGGAAGTATTTATGCTTTCATGCTGTCTTTGTTTTAGTTGTCTTAAATAGAAAAATATTTAACAATCAGGGAATAGTTCTCTACTGTGCAAGTTGTTTTCTTGGGGGATTTTCCTACTCAAAATTGTTGGATATCTTAATATTTAGAGCAAAAAAACCAAATGTCATTTGACTTTCTTTTTCCTGCTTGGAGGAAAATAGTCTTAAATTCAGAGTGTGTCTTTGTTTGGACTTGTTAGTATTAACTAAGGAAAACAACCTCTTAACTGTTTGTTTTGACCAAATTTTTCCTTGTATTCAAAAAAATAAGATTATACCTGTCCATTGTTTCATTTACCGTAGTATTTGTTATGGTACTGTTTATAGGGAAGTCACACCTTTGAATAGGTATTGACACCTGGTTTCTAATTAAGATCAAGGTTAACTTCAAAAAAAGGGGACAATTAGCAAAACAGCTCTGATTATAAGCAATACAGGCTTTATTTGTATGAAGCTGAACAAAAATGATTCTGCTGTTGTGAAGAAAAAACATTTAGCCATAAAAAATTGCACATTTGCAATTTTACAAAGCAATAGGTTTGCCATCTGTTCAACAGGAGTGTGGTGGTTAAGATTTTTGTATTAAATTACCAATGCAAACAGCGAGGTCTTCATTCTGAAAGAACTTTTCATAGAATCATGAGGAGTAGGTTTGGTTTTAAAAGTGATTACATTCCACACTTTCACACTTGTATCTTGTTTGAAAGTTGTTTGTTTTGTTTTTTTAAAAATAACCCCTCAAACCTGATAAGGGCACTGCACTTGGAAGACAATATTTCTGTCTTTCTAAGCATGCAATGCTGTCAGATGCGGGAAAGCAAAAGGGTGAATTTAAGCAGTGGGACACAAAGTTGTTAGTTCCTTACTGTTAGTTTACACATACACTATTTAATTGCACAGTAGTAAAGGAGTCGATCTGACGTGCCTCCCAAGGGCTTCTGAATTTACAGCTAACATGTAGGAGGTACTGGATACTTAGGTGCAAGAGGTAAGTGTTCAGGCTTTTAGCTTTGATTTGTTTCTTGACGTGTCAGAAGAAGTTGCAGAGCTTGCAACTGGTTTGTTTTAATTGTGAGTAATTCTTTAGTGAGTGAAGACAGTGACATTAGTCCAAGCTGAGGAGAAGGCTTGAAATGGAATGAGTTTCCTTTACAGCTGTGTGCAAATTATTTTTTGCAACACTTGAGTAAATGAGACCCCAAGAGAGAATCTTACACTTTAGCAAACACCAACAGACTGTTCAGGGGACTTAGAGCTGTTAGGGACTGATGAGTAGAGAGCCAGTTTTATCTGCTCTGTTACTGTAGCAGATCTGCCTGTCTTACTGTCAGGCGTTGCAGTGCTTCAGTAGCCATCTTTTCCCGTCTCAGTGTATTGGTCCTCATTTGGGGTGGGGGGAAGAGTTCTCAAGATCTTCCTGCCCTCTTCAAGGACCCGAGAAGAGTGTGCAGAGAAAACAGAGCCATCTTGTTCCTGGAAGCACATGGTGACAGGACAGTTGTAGCGTGGGAAATTCTGATTTGATTTAAGAAAAAAGGTTGTGTGCATTTTTGGGTGTGGTGTGGGGTTTTTTGTTTGGTTGGGTTTTTGTTGGTTTTTTTTTTATCATGAGGGTGGTCAAATACTGGACCAGGGACAGAAAGAAGTTGTGGGATCTTCATTCTTAGAGATACTCAGAGTTTAACTGGGCAAGGCCTGAGCCCAGTGTCTCTTTGGCCTGAGCCCAGTGTCTCTTTGGCCTGAGCCCAGTGTCTCTTTGGCCTGAGCCCAGTGTCTCTTTGGCCTGAGCCCAGTGTCTCTTTGGCCTGAGCCCAGTGTCTCTTTGACCTGAGCCCAGTGTCTCTTTGACCTGAGCCCAGTGTCTCTTTGACCTGCTTGATGGGAGAGTTACAGTAAATAACCTCCAGATGTCCCTAATATTTTTTCTATAATTCTAAGCAAAAGTGTAATAATTCTTGGAGAAGAACACCTATCATCCATGAATCTGTCATTGTGTGTGCTTAGTTCTTGTATTTTGCTAAGTCTGCACTTCTGAAAGTTTTAATCACTTACAACATTTGAACTACACTGAAATCTCATACTGAGCGTGTTTTGCCATGCTTCTTAGCAGAAATGAGTTGCCCTTCATTGTATTGCTTAAGTAAATTTTTTAATATAATTTTTATAAAAATAATTTTTAAACATTTTAATTAATGGATTTGAATGGAGTTGATGGCACAGAAGAGTAAATGGTTTTGCTACAGTAGAAATGAGCTGATTTTGCAGATGGCTAAACATTCAGAAACTTTCTAACTTTGTTGGTTTCAAATATAGGACGTGATACTAGAAGGCAAATATCATCCACATCAATTATTCATGAATACTACTGAAACTGGGGACTGTGACACATGGGGGGGCGGAAATCTACTTTTTGCTAACCTTCAGCTTGATAATTATTAGAGCTATCTCTAGTCTGACAGATGTACTGTTTTCCCCTGTAGCAAAGCTGCTGTTTAAGTTTTGTCAGGACAAACAGTTTGGGAAAATAATTGCTGTTCCCAATTTAAAAAAAAAAGGTCCTACTGGACCATGTTGTTTTCATCTCTGTCTTCCTTTTGGAAGTAGCAATTTATGCTTACCATTCTAGTGGTTTCTACTGCTGGGAAGAGACCAAGAATTTTTATAATTCCTGCATTTATTCATTAAGGGAATATATTATGTATCAGACTGGTATCTGTTTGGGCATGATAGGACTGCCCAGTACTTAAATCTCTGGAAGCAGAGCTGACCATAACCTTTCTGATCATGCTTGCCATCAATTGTTATGTAAGTTAACAAAGGTTTTGCAAAAATTTGCCTTAAAAATAATTGTGCTACACCACATTATTGTTGGATTTAAACAGCTTGTTCGCATGTTGCTGCTTTCTGTCATTAGACACTGTTGAACAAGCCTGAACTTTGTTGAAACCATGTTTAGTAAAAAACAGTTTTGAACAGTTTGCAAATCTTACAAGGAAGCGAAAGGAAGTTTTGCTGTTGACTTGGGTATAGAGTAATAAGGTTCAAGCCTTCCTTGATCAGTTTGAAAACTGACTCAATTTCTGTGATTTTTTTTTTTTTTAACTAAGGGGAGTATCTTGACTGAATGGTGGTAATTTTTGGTGAACTCTAGTTGTGTAATTTCACAAGCTCCATTGTGATCTATGTGAGCTGTTTTTCATACAAATGATGGGCAAGAGAAGTCATGTACTTCAAAACAAATGAATATTAAGCTGTGTTGAGAAACATAAAAAGTTCATAATTTAATGTCTACAGCTACAATAAAAACTTCAGCAATTTATATTATAAACTTCTGACTATTTTGTGAAAGTGGACTGTTCTAATGCATTGTGTCTTGTAGAGTAAATTTCAAACATTTTTGAATTAACAGTGCTAGTTGGTGCACTGTTTGAAAAATGAGTCAATTTACATTTATCCTCTAAGTGATTAATGTACAACATTATTTGGAAGTTTAGTATGATGTTATGCAGCATTGAGCAGTCAATTAATTTATGAACGATTTGGGAACATTTTTGAGTTTCCCTTTCAAAGTCTCACAAGGTGAAAAATTAAAAATAGGTTCTAGCTACGCCTGCTGGAAACAAGAGTATAATTTAGATTGTTTTCTAGATTAACTGCGAGTGAAGCTATAAAAAAAAAACCATAATTTGATGTGAACTATGCAAGACTTGTTTAAGCTGTACTTTTTTAAATCATACACAAAACAGTAAAAAAAGCATGGATAATGTGTGCTAGTGCATTAGGGTTTTGTGTTTCAGTATGAAATGGCTTTCAGTTTACTTGGAAGACTTGTTTTCGATGTTCAGTTTGTGTATCTAAATGCAGTAGGTACACGTACATTAAGTACTGAAACTCTTTAATAATCAAGTAAAATAGTAAAAGATTCTTAATTTTCTGAACTAACTTTCAGAATGTGTTGCTGTATTCTGTTGTGTAGTATTGAAACATATAAATCTTAAAACCAGTGTTAAAACCAGTCATTTTTTCTGTGGTCGTGCTTAATCTAGCGATAGATACACTGTTTTGTAGAAAGAAATATAATTGACTTCAGTACTTTTACATTTGCCTGGGGCTACTAAATTAACTTTTCCATTCTCTGAATAGTTACTGTGACAAGAAGTCCCTCTGTTTCCTGTTCTGAATTCTTGCGTGACTGTGTGGATTGAACTGTGAGACTTAACATTAAAATGGGGATATGTGTGCTATTTCCCAGTCATAAGACACATCACCCTGTTCCGGGAAACACCACCCACTATTGTTTTCAAGACTTTGCAGATCTTATGTACATTAGGTAATTAAATTGTGATATAGTAATTCAAACCAGAAGTTCTTTTGCTCCCCACAAAAACTGTATTATGCTTTTTATAATGTATATTCACTTTTTAAAACCAATTAAACTATTAATATCTATAGCATTGCTAGAAGCAGACACAAAAATATGTTTAAAACTTGCACAGACATTTTAACATGCCGATATTGTTGATATCTCAACACAGAATATTTGATTCTTCTGGCGGTGTGACTGACTGAGAAGTATTCTTAGACAGGATAAATGCACAGTTGTTAAAGTTAGCAATTCCTTATTAACAGAGCCATCCATGCAGCTTTTCAGAATGTTGAATATTATTCACTGATTTCTCACTAATCATCAGATTACAGATGGTAATTTTTTTTTTTTCAGAGCAGTTTACACCTATGACAACTTGTTTTTAATTTTGCGTTTTAAGTAAAAAACTGGATTTGGTTAGTTCTCAATTAAAAGCCTTGTAATAGTGGAATGGGATAAATTAAATATTAAGAGTAGATAGTATGTGCTGGTCTTTGTGCCTGTAATGGAGACAGCAAGATGTGGAAATGGATATTTATAGAATACTTCGAGCTTTCAAAAGACTGTAGAAATTGAAATTCTGGTTAATTCATGCATGTAAATAATCCAGCAAGAAATAAACAAGATTACAAGGAATGCTGGACTTTTATTAATATTTTAAAAACATGTCCATGCAAGACTTCTAAGACCTATGAAATGGTTGCACTAAGGATCTCTTTCAGTTGATCTTTTCACATATGCGCTCTGCAAGTGTATGAAATTGTGTATATATGAGAAATGGTTGCTGCCTTTTGTCTTCCTGGAAGCCTTCAGATATCCTTACACCTCAACTTTAATTCTATCAGTGATCCTAAAAAACTTTGAAAATAGCAAGTTATCATAGTGCATTGTGTACTGAAAATGTAAGAACATGGTGATAACAAGCCACAGTGGAAAAAAGTCTTATTTTCCACTTTAATTATTACATTTAGAAACTAGTGATAATACCCTTGGCATTTTTTTTCTCCTTGTTTTTCATTGAAGCAATAGAATTAATTTATGAAAAATAAGTATTATAGCTTATCTTGAAAAGGATTCTTTTCTTAAGGGGAAAACCTTGGTAAGTTCATGAACTTCTTCCAAGAGTAGGATTAAGATCTTGATGTGCCAGATTTATCAAAGACATTATTCCATTAGTGAAGATGAGAAAGAAAAGGTGAATAGTATTTCAGTACTGCTAAGTCTTTACAAGTTTCTGATTCCAATGCTTGCATTAACAAGAATATTGCATAATGAAATCTGTAGAACATGTTGCAGCACTGTATTACTTCTGCCAAGGAGCATCATTGTGCAGTTCAGCTGAAAACATATGCCAAATACTGAGATGAGTCTGAGTCTGAAAATAAGTATTCTGATTGGTCATGTCTTTAATATGTGTTTAATTGATTTTATTAAGTGTGGCATTCTTCCAAAACTGCTGCACAAACACTGTGGGATCTGATCCTTCATTGTTGAAATAAATGCCAAAATTCCAATCGACTTCAAAGAAGCAGAGTTAAGATCTTAGTCACCAAAAGACACATTCTGATTTTTATCTTATAAACAGGAGGGTCATGCGTGCTAGTTTATTAGAAAGACAGAAACAAGTACCTGAAGGGAAGTGGCAATTGGGTAAATGAGTCGTCTTCATTTGAATCAGCACCAAGGGCACACATTAGTTTGCTCAGGGAAGGCAGCCTCATGTTAAAGATGTTGTCTCTCATTAGACATGTTGTTAAGCTATCAAGTACTAGCAGCTTGCACTTAACAAGCAAGCTTCCTTCAGTGTTCCAGTTGTCCAAATTATTGATTGCTTTTATCTTTTTAAATCATTGTGGTGATTCTCAATCTGGAGTTTGCGATGTGGAATAGCTAGTGGTCATGCAGCTGAGACAGTCTAAGGTATAAGCACAGCATGGTTTGTTGAGAAGTGTTGTTTTTGCTTTTCCAACTGACACGGTTGGAAAAGCAAAAAATATTTGACATAGAACATTTACATGCAAAGGAAAAGCTGCAAAATTTAGGCTGGCTGAAGCTGAATCATGTGCTCTGAGATTGACTGAATAGTAGTTTCTCCTTGGCTTCACTGTCATCCAGTCATTTCCATTTCCCATATTTTCTGTTGGAAACTGCTTTTAGATTCTGTTGGGGTTTTGTTCTTCAAAGGTAGGTCACTTTCCAAAGTTGTTTTGCTGCGCAAATTCATGAACAGTTATATTGGCCATCACTGAAAGCATGATAATCTGCAGCAGTAGGCAAGAGTGAGCAAGCAGAGAGCTTGTTAGGCTGATTTCTCTGCCAAAGCCTGTGTCTCACCCAGGCTACAGCCAGAGTTTAAATTTATCAGATGATTGGAGAGAATTAAGTGGTCAGGTCTAAATGAGGAATGTGAACTCAGAGATGGTTTGATTTGATGGAAGAGATGGATGATTTTATGCAAACTGTTTAATTGTTGATAACTGAATGCTTGTCACATTCCAGACAGCTTTGTGTGCTTTTCATTTGTCTTAAGATTATTTGCTGTAACACATTTTCTGGAAAATTTTAGATGAAAAAACTTGCCTAAATAGAGCTCTTTATTAACTTCCTTCTTCCAAATTCTCCGCATCTTCTATCCCTTCCTGTGTCTCAACTTTCTCTCCTAAATCAATGATGGCAGCCATAGCCATACCCATTTATACTTTTCGAGTTTAAACATAATTTTCTTGCATTATTCCGAGCCATGCACCAGGGTTTTCAGTTGCACTGGTTTAGAAGATCATTATTTTTGCTGCTTCATGTTATCGTTCACAACTCCTGGAAAATACGTTAGGGCAAATGGAAGACAAGGTGATTGGTGACAGCCAACATGGCTTCACCAAGGGCAAATCCTGTTTGACAAATTTGGTTACAGCAATGGTGGATAAGGGAAAAGCAACCGACATAATCTACCTCAACTTGTGCAAGGCTTTTGACAGTGTCCCACATGACATCCTTGTCTCTAAACTGGAAAGACATGGATTCAATGGATGGACCACTTGGTGGATCAGGAATAGACTAGATGGTCGCACCCAAAGAGTCATGATTAATGGCTCAATGTCTGAGTGGAGACCAGTGACAAGTGGTGTTCCTCAAGGATCGATACTGGGACCAGTGCTGTAAACATCTTTGTCGGCGACATGGACAGTGGGATTGAGTGCACCCTCAGCAAGTTTGCTGATGACACCAAGCTGTGTGGTGTGTTTGACACACTGGAGGGAAGGGAGGCCATCCAGAGGGACCTTGACAGACTGGAGAAGTGGGGCTGTGCAAGCCTCATGAAGTTCAACAAGGCCAAGGGCAAGGTCCTGTATCTGGGCTGTATCCCAAGCACAGATACAGGCTGGGCAATGAGTGGATCAAGAGCAGCCCTGCAGAAAAGGACTTGGGGGTGCTGGTAGATGAAAAGCTAAATATGAGCCAGCAGTGTGCGCTCGCAGCCCAGAAAGCCAATTGCATCCTGGGCTGCATCAAAAGCAGTGTGGCCAGTAGGTCGAGGGAGGTGATTCTCCCCCTCTACTCTGCTCTGGTGAGACCCCACGAGCAGTACTGTGTCCAGCTCTGGGGCCCTCACCATAAGAAAGACATGGACCTGCTTGAGCAGGTCCAGAGTAGGGCCACAAAGATGATCAGGGGCTGGGGCACCTCTCCTGTGAGGACAGGCTGAGAGACTTGGGGTTGTTCAGCCTGGAGAAGAGGAGGCTCCAGGGAGACCTTATAGCGGCCTTCCAGTACTTAAAGGGGGCTACAGGAAAGGTGGGGAGGGACTCTTTATCAGGGATTGTGGTGATAAGACTAGAGGTAATGGTTTTGAACTGAAAGAGGGGAGATTTAGATTGGATATTAGTAAGAGATTCTTCACTGTGAGTGTGGTGAGACACTGGCACAGGTTGCCCAGAGAAGCCGTGGCGCTCTCCTCCCTGGAAGTGTTCAAGGCCAGGTTGGATGGGGCTTTGAGCAACCTGGTCTGGTGGAAGGTGTCCCTGTCCATAGCAGGGGGTTGGACTGGATGATCTTTAAGGTCCTTTCCAACCTAAACTGTTCTATGATTCTATGAATATATGATATCTGTAAGAAATTATCCATTAAAGAATCACGGCTTGAAAATAAAATCACAGACAGCTGACACTTTATTCATTGATAGTGATTCTAGAGTTGATAATGAATGTAGAGATGTAGTGATAAATAGGCCAAAATACTCTGTTTGCACCAAGATGGGTGGCCAGGACAGCTGATAACAACAGTGAGGCTTTATAAGGTGCGCTGATTCCATCCATGGGCAGTACACAGGCCTTAGACTACAGCATGAACTCAAGAAACAGATTTCTGATTAGTTTGAACATGTCGTAGCAAATGATGACGTCATGACAGGCATCCTGGAGTGCTACTATAATGTAGTTATTTAATACCAATGAGCACTGAAGAAAAATAGTTACAAGTAAAGCCAATTTTAATGATTTTGCTTCCTTCTGACAGTTAATGTGTAGTCGTTTGATTGCTAGGTGTAGTGCAGAATAAGGGAGTAGGACAGTGCCTTTTGGAAACAGTCCAATATGTGCAGTAACATGTAACATGAAATGGCAGTTTACTGTTATGAGGTGCTAATGAAGATTGCACTCAAACTTGGCTACTGCGACTCGGCTAATGGATTGTAACATGTTACTGTGGTGATAGTCAGGATATAAGAACATTCCTGGGTTGGGGTTCTTTTAAATTTTTTTGGTGTTTCAGTGTTTTCTTTCAGAAACCTTGGTGTGGTTAATTGACAACTATTGCGTAACAGAACTTGGCTCCAGTAGTTACCTCTTTTTATTACAAAATGTTTAGCAGAAGGCCTAATGTTAGTAAAGATAGTTAAGACGGACTCAATAACATGCGTATTTTCTTGCATTTCAAAGTCAGAGTGTACAGATATTTGTAGGGAAAATGTTCTTAGCATCCAAAGACCCAAATTATAGGTAAGGGTTTCTGCTCTTTGATAACTGGCTTCTTTCTACTTAAACAAACAAACAAAAATGTTTTTTTGAGCCACAGACGGGAATTTCATTCAGCTGTGAAGACAGCTGATTTGTTCTGGGGCAAAATGTGTGAAGAAACACGTGTCCAAAAAAGGAGAAGCACTAAGGAACAAAATAATTGAAACTGCCAAATAAGAGTTTATAAATAAAGTATGTGAAAGCTTACTGTAAGCCAAAATCAAATTAAGATTACTGCATGCTGTGTAGCATCGTAAAGGGATCATTAAGCTAACTTACAGGTTTTGCATCCACAGTCTTGTTTCAGGCTTTATACTATAAGAGAAAATTTTTGCCATGTTCTGTAAGTGTACACAGAACATGTAAATATAAAGTATATAAGTTTAAATTGAATGTTACCTGGGTTTTTCTTGAGGATATTTTGACTATATTTGCTAAAGCATTTTCTGTTCATAAAAAATTAATGACAGCATGAGTCAAAGTGTTTAAAAATTCAAATTGACATTGCAGTGTTGTGAACTCCCTTTGAATTTTGAAAATTCCTGAAACACACTCTCTACAGATCTTAAGAGTGTCTCCAATTATAAATATTTCTTCTTAGGTAGTGGAATAATTCTTCAAGATGAAATAAGTTACTGTTTAGACTTTCTGGCTCTTGGTGAACACTTACGTGCATCTTGGCAGTGTTAGGTTAATGGTTGGACTTGATGATCTTAAAGATCTTTTCCAACCTAAATGATTCTATGATCTTGATCATGATTTTAATTATTATATTTGAAAAGTCTTAATTGGGCATAATTGGATATTCTTAGGTACGGTGATAAGCCACTGGAGTCTGTTGGGGTTGTATGCCTGTCTGTCCCTAATTCAAATTTATATGCTGTCAAAAAAACCAGTATTCTACTGCTGAAACAGAACATATGTTCACTCTAACTTTATGGGAGAAAAAAATTTCCTTACCTTATATGTGTAGGTCAGGATAAACCATAGCATTTTGGTTTTATCTCAAGAAATTACCTTACTTTATTTCCTTATTGGTTGTTTCTTTTCACTGTTTCTGAATAAAGGAAACACTGATTAAATTGGCATTATATCTATCTATCTATCTATATATATATCTATATATATATATCTATATATATATATCTATATATATATCAAAGACCGAATTGTTTCCAGGGACATTTCATCATCTTTGTGTTGTAAGAATAATTATAATTAATTTGATTTGCAGTTACTACCAGAGCAACAATTCTGAGTCTAGTCAACCTACAGAAGGTAAAAAATATGGTGGGATAAGTCTGGGCTTCCACTGGAAAGAAAAATTCTGTTCTTACTTGCCTGGTGTTAACTGCAGAGCATTCTCTCATGCCGCCGCCCCCCCCGCCTTTTTGCTTCCTCCCCCCACTCCTGTAGCCATAAACACTTCGTCATGTTGACACTGGCAATCGAACTGTCTTGCTTTGGGTATGAAAGAAGTACTTTTATCATTTCTGATATGCAGCCTAGGGCCAAAACAGACAAAGCAATTTTAAAGCACTAGGTTCAGAAGGAGGCTGGAATTCCCATTGAACAGCCCTTGGGAATATGACTTCAGTAACCAGTTCTGAAGCAGTTATTTATCATAATGACAACTGTTGGTCTGCCCATATTAGTCAGCTGAGTTCTACACTGTTTAATGGAGATAGCTATATTGTTTAATCTGGTTCTTAAATGTCAAAATGAATTTTATTCCATCTTCCTTAAAGAAGTTGGGCTGGATCATTGTTTGGACACTTCCAAAGAAAAACCTAATTCTTCAGGGTATGTAACATCAATACTGACACCTACTTTCTATCGGGGAGTATCTCTGTGTGGCACTAATATATTTTCATGCACAGGGTTCTCTCCTTTATGAAGTCCCATATGGCACTGTCCCTACAGAGTGCGTCTGCTTTGTCCAGTGTTTCACCTATGTTTTGTCTCAAATTTTTTTTTATTCTGGCACCTCTTTGTTCTTTATGTTGTCAGTCCCCGTAGGCTTTTTGATGTCTACTCATCCATGCATCTTGTGACCTAACTTTCAGCTTGTCTTAAAAACCATTTTACTTTATATCTGTCTTCTTTGGAACTCTTATCGCCACTGCTGTCAGCTTTCTGACACCTTCATTTTACTGCAAAATGCTTCCAGTCTGTAGTGATATTAGAACCCCAGTTAATACGTTTTTCATCTTAATTTCTATGAAACACTTCTAATAGATCTTCTTTAATTCATTTTTCATAGAACCATCTTCAATAGTCAGACAACCTAAATATGTTTATTCTTCGATATCATTGCTCCTTCATTTCATCAGTTTAGGTGATGACCTTTCTTGAGGTGCATCTAATTTGCCTTTATTGTGTGGATTATGAATCAAGGTGACACCACCATTTTCTCAAAGTGACAAAGATTGCCTTTATTAATGTAAGCATACCATACTGTGTAAGTCAAGGAACATAACTGTATCACCTTTGCTACATTCTCCTGCTCATCTAATGTTCTTTGAGTTGAGTTCACAAGTATGAAGAAATGCAATAATTATCCCATTCCCCATTTTCTTTTAATAAACCTTGACTCACTGCATGATTTTCCATAATGTGCTATTTTATGGTACTTTTAATCTTTATGCATGAACTTTTATAATTGGAATATCTTGGAACTTGTTCTGCCTTTTGAATAATTTGTTGTTTTTTGACTACTTTCCTCTTGTTAGCAGCAATGCCATAATTAAAAAAAAAATATAAATCCCTTAAATGAATAATGTGATGTGGCTGGCCAGCGTTGTATTTGGTCTCCATATGAATTTCTTTTTTCCTTGATGTGGGAAAAATACTAGTCTAGAGATAAATCCCTTTTTGATTGGCTGCTCTAAATAAAGCAAACAGCAATTGTTTGTAAGCTAATGTCACTGATGTTATCACTGCCCCAGATTGGAACTTGACTGCAGCTTGGAGACATCAGTGGAGATACATCAATGGAGATCCATCATTCCTTTTATTGAACCTGATCTTTTAGGTTGTTTTTCTTGTGAAAACCAAATCCTACTCGGTTATTTAATGGGACATGAAACCTAGATACAGTTTTCTGTTCTGAAGGGTTGGAATTTAAAATAAGTTTAAACTATTTATTAAATTTATTTGTGTATATTAATTCAGAATTTGTTAAAATATGTACAAGTAACTTAAGCTGCCACCGGATATTGTGTCTTTTTCACCTGCAAGGCTGAAGATTCTCCAGAATGCAAAATTAAGCTGAAAGGAAGAGTATATATTTCTATACAAATAGAACATTTCCTTATGGTTCCACACTGGCCCTTCTCTGTACCTTTTGGTACAGAATCAATGTACCTTTTGGCTCTATGGGCCATACCGTACCCTAGATGAGACACAGAGATCCAAACACGATAATATTTGTTTGCTAATTTGTATATGGTTTTGTTTAATATTTTGCTGGTTGTTTAGACCTTAACACAGTCTTGTGGAGCAAGATTGGCCCACATTGAAAAGGTCATGAAGCGGCTCTTTATAGAGTTGGCACTCGACATATCATGTCATAATCAGTGTATAGATGCAGCTTAAAACTCTTCCTTCCAGTAATGCAATATAGGTAAAAGAGAGGGTGTGTGTTGAAAATTGAGGTATCGCTGCCAAAGCAGGAAAACAATGTTTGGCTGTTCGTGGAGCACAAAACCGTACTTACTCCTTGTATAGTTCATTTGCACGAGATCCACCTCAATGCTATTTCTACATATCTTTTTGAGTCATGCAACATATTCTGTAGGTGAATAGCTCTTGGCTGGTTTGGAACATGGATTAAAAAACTTGCTAAAATATCTTAGAAAGAATCCTGTGTTACCCACCCCATTATTTTAAAAATGGAGAAACCAATTTGGATTCATCTACCAGTTTCAGCTGCTGCCTGTTCTTTTTGCCATGCTGTGGTTCCATGTGTGTTTTAAATATATTGTTGCTGTCCTCAGTGGGCACTGAAACTTTGAATGTGCTTGTTTTGAAGTTTCACTGAGGCATACTTAGACTCTTACAAAATCCTTCCCAGACATCAGTGTAAGTGTGTTGGCACTGCATGTCTACTAGGACTCTCAGATTGTTCCTTTGATTGCTAGTTTGTGAGCTTCTATTAAAAGATCACTTGTCTGTTAGTCAGGTGTATGGCCAACCTGTGTGATGGTGTCCGTATGTGTGGTATTCTGGCTGGAGGAAAGTGATTTGAAAACAAGCTTCAAGAATTGATTGATCTATGAGGAAACAGACTGCACAGATGTGTTGTAATATCCTTCCCACTTCAGCAGACATGACTAAACAGACTTTGTCTGCTCTGAACAGTTAAGATGTTTGCCAGTTTGTGCGGGGCCCCATGCAAGTTTCAGCTTGTTCCCAACTGGTAGAAGAGTTTTTCAATTTGTTCACGTTCTCTTCATTTTACAGTTTACTCAAGAACTTCAACTTTTCAAGGAACACCTTGGTCTTTGCGTAAATAAAAACACTTCCAGTCTTCAGATTTTTCTGGTTTTTCTAATTCCCTGGAAGCAGTAGTTAACACAGACAAAAAAGCAAACCATGCTTTATATGAAAACAAAGAAAACCCAGTGATGTTTATTCATGACCACAACAGTTTTCCTGTCATCATGACTCACAAGAAGAGTCTGGGAATCTCTGCTCAGAATATTGCTTTAATGTGCAGGCTCTTGAATGTAAGTTTAGAGCTCTCGAGTGATATCCCCAGGATGCAAATGGAGCTGAGGACTGATGCTGTGTAACTGATGTCAGGGGGAACAAGAAATAAATAAGACAAGGAACAGGGAAGTCACTGATAAAAGCTCTGAGAGAAATAAGATTAGGTTTATCATGCTGAATAGGGCGATCACAGAGGGCATTGGCCCAGTGATAAGTTACTAGAGGTGTGTGATAGGACTATCTGCCACCTCTGAAGGTGTGGCTTCCAGTGGGAGAAAACTGTGCTGTCTTGAGAGCAGCTGGAGAGTCATTTATCTGCTGAGGTAGGCTGACAGACCGGATACACATAGTCTTTTCTTTGAGGCAGACCTGTTTCTTTTAGGCTTCCTACTCTTATATCTGTCTTATGTCTATTTGGTAATTAGAGAAATTTTCTGAAGCTAATGAGTTTAAAGTATTGAACACTCTTCAAAGAAACAGTCACAGAAAATGAAGCATACAGATCCAAACCTGAGATATGATTGTTAGTAGGTTGGTTTTTTTTTTTTAATCTGGCAGTATTGTTGGTTAATGTTATGGAACTTTTTTTGTTGTTGAAGTTTTAATTGAGCTGTATTATTACGAAGGAATACAAAAGTTTCCATGAGCAGCTACTTCCTTACATCACCAAAGTCTCCCAGAGCAACAATATTTAGATATCGGATTAGTAGGAAATAACTACCTTGGACTATGGCAGCTAAACATTGAGTATTTCGGAAACCTTTTAAACTAGAAAGCAGTTCCATGACTTTCAAAAGAAGAATTATGAAGCTTGTATTTGTGATAAGTATAGATTATTTGTTCTGTATTAAAATAACTAGACAGTATTTGGTTAAAACTTTTGCTATCTAGGTTTTTCAGCTGGAAACGGAGCTTTACCATGGTGCATGCTAAGCAACACATGAAAAAGAAATGCCATCCCCTCTTTTCTCTAGCAATCCCCCACTCCCCCACTAACAAAGCAGAGCTTAAAATAAATAAGATTCAGTTAAGATGCTAAACCCATTAGAGGATTTAATCATTCATGATGAATATAGCTAAGTCATCTGAGTAACATCATAATGTTGATACGACTTACATTGTAACACCAGACTGCTAGTTATTCAATATATTCCAGAATGTAGACAATGGAGACTGGAAGGGAGCTCTGGAGATCATCATATCCAGCTTCCTCCTCAGTGCAGGGCTGAATCTGTGGGCAGCTTGTTCCACTGCTTAACCACTGTCACTTGCCTATTTTTCCTTCTGTCCAGACAGAATTTCTTTTGTTGCAAGTTGTGCCAATCGCCTTTTCTTCTTTCTATACGTGCTACACCAAGGAGCCTGTTATCTGATTCCACAGCTGATTATTTGCTGGAACAGAGAGAGGAAACGCCTTACTAAGAAGTTAGAGAAGTATCTAACAGTGAATTTTATATGCTGTTTACTCCCTGAATTTCTTGGTAAATCTTTAGTTTCAGTGCTAAAAAATAGTTTTAATCAAAGTTGAGCAAAATAAATTTTAAAAATACATTTTCATAAAGGGCTTTCATCTGTACTTTGCTGTTGGATACGGTAACTGAAGGGAGTTACTGAATTGATATTTTATCTTAGAGAAAGGAGTTGCTTTTTTTTAAAGATGATTGTTCATTTAGGTGAAATATGTGTGACTAAGAAGATTCTTCCTATTTCTTCAAAGCTTGTCTTATCTGAAGAGTGCACCGATAGAGCACTGATTTATAAAAGTCACAATTCTAAACCAGCTTATTCTCTCAGTTACAGCTGTCCGTATCTGGAATAATTTATAAAGGTTGGCTATGCCAAGTTTTGTTGACTGCATAGTTTTATCAGTGGAAGAAACAGCTCATGACTTTGAAGACTAAGGAAAACTTTGCTTCATCTTCACAATGAAACTAGGCTGTGGATCATTACATTAAATGTTGTGCAGAGGGGCAACAAAGAAAACAGTTTCTGCTTTTAATATCCTGTTTTAATTCCTCCCCCAAAATAAAATTGCTGTCTTTAGTAGTTTGAATCTGTACTCACAAATTCTACTTCAACTGCGAAATTTTATAGTGGCCCATCATTTTTTTTCTTTGATTCCTGAGTGTAATTAATTTAGCTTTCAGGAATATCAAAGGATGAGTTATCAACTTGTTATACAATTTTGGCTGAGAATTTATCCCCTGTGGATAGGTCAGTGTGGGAGAAAGCCCCACAGTAACGGATAAAATAGATGAGTGGACAACGGAATCTTTCCTTAATGGCTCAGTGACACGCAGTCTGTAATTGAAGATAGGAGCTGGCTCGAGCAATACGGTTAAATAGCATACAGTTAAAGACAAAAGAGTTTGTGAAAAGAGATGTATTGCCGACAGACAGACAGACACAGTCACACACAAAAAGACTTGTAGCTGGAATAACAGACCTAAATGGTAGGTCTGTGCTTTGGATGGGATTAATGCAATCAGCATAACTCTCAGAACAATGAGAAAACCGGGGAAAAGTAAGGTGTAAGGTGATGTGGGCTTTAAAAAGACCTCTGGGCAAATAGAACTCTGTGAAAAATGTTTATGATATGGTTTAAAATTGTCATGGTGTGTGGCTCAAAGAAAGGCAGACTCTAATATCCAGGATGATTTGAATTACTGAGAGGCAAAAAAAAAGGAGAGGATTTCAAGGGCAGAAATGACTGGTGCTTAGCTAACGCTTCCTTGCTTACAGTTACGAAGAAACCAAATGTCATTTGTGTCTTTTGAAACTTCTCTAAAGTTGTTGTTTTTGAGGTGTCTCAGACAACAACCTGGGTATGATATGACTTAGCTCCTTAAAAATTATTTTCTGTTGCCCATAATAAAAAGAAACCAAAATCAGGATCCATCTCTTATGTGGAGGAAATCAAAACCTTAGTTCTTAGTTACCACATAGCTTTTTTTAATCCTGTTACACAAGGAGAAAGAACTGTTTCAATAGGATAGTAATTCAGTTGTTTATCACAGTAGAAGAGAAATATTAGCATGAAATAAGAGCTTTTAAATAAATTTTTGTGATAAAGTAGCAGGCATTTGAAAGGTTAATCGAAGAGAAGCGGTCAGCTCTACAGAAAATACAAAATTGTAGTACTTTGCTGAGCTCCCAGTGAGGATGTTTTGGAAGAATACTACTCCCAGGAAAGCTGTACTTTGTTAGATGTTTGTTGTGGCGTTGTTTGGGTTTTTTTTTGGTTTTAAGTCTTCTGCATTACACAATAGGTGAATGTAGCTCTGGTATTTTGTAAGAATATTCCACTGAGCCAAAAAAAGTTTACGAAAATCTGGTGTTAAGTTAGAACAGTTAAGATGATTATATATGGAGTTGCAAGCCAGAATGCAGCTTGTCAGTGAGCACTGTGCAACAAAAGTCTGTCAGTCTGCACACAACAAGATCCATATTTAGGGAGCGGGATCATATGTTGCTGAAGTAAAGAGGTGATCAAAATAGTTCTTGTAAGGTGTTTATTTTGGATAAAATCATTTGCCTGCCTCAGTCCCCCATTGTAGCTATTCAACACAATTTTATGTTTCTCAAATTTAGACCCAAACACTTAAATTAACATTATGAGAGTGCTCCTCAGAAATTTTTTTTTTTTCAGTTTAAAAAGACTCACCGCAAACAATAGCTTAATGTTTCAGTTATTTATAGAGTTCCTTTTGTGCTTTGGTTTACATTGAGTCTTCAGTTTTCCCCTATGCAATATCCATAATCACCTGGGTTTTTTAGTTTCTGCTTATTATCAGTTCTGTAAGGAGCTGAAGAGCTTTATAAACAGTAAATTAACCATTTTATTCGTGACTGAAAAGAAAAACCTTTTTTGAAGTGTAATATGATCTTAAATGTCTGTAAATGAGTATGACCTCTGTTTTGAATATTGTCTGAAAAGGTGTCACTGTCAGCATATTGTCAAACTGCTGCTTGAGTCTGCTCCTCTTGGCACAGAAGGAGCGGCACAGCCTGATGAAATGGCAGCATGGCTTTCTGCTGCATCTCTGGGGATGTGTCTCAGCCAAATGCCGCTGTGGTCTGGCATGGCTGGGGTCATGCAGCCTGCTGGGAGTCACAGCGTGAGAGGATATCCCTGTAGGTCCTGCCATATCTTACAGTTTTCTGTTTGAATTAAAACACTTGATTGTTCACAATTATGTGGAACAACCTCATAAGTATATTCCAGTTCTTTCTGTGGGGAGAAGAGGAGGAGGGGGTGAAGTGAAAAAAATAGGATATTTAAGATAATGTAAATTTAGTGCCACAAAGAAGCAAAGTCTGTTTTCATAGTGCAGGACGCCCGTTGCTTGTTTTAAAATTAATTTTATGGAAAACTCATTTAACAAGCCTTGGTTTATATTTCCATTTTGAAAACATAGTAACTGTATTTTCTGCCCTGCAATCAGACTTTTAAAAGTAGCTTCTCACATCATCGTTCACAGTTGGATTAACGTGTTCTTTCTGTGGGCCCCGTTGATCCCATAAACTCAGTGTAATTGCAATCATATAATAGGCAAAAAGATCAAAGTAATCCCATGTGGGGGGGACAGAGCATTCGGAGCCAAAACAAGCTGTTTGGCTTGTAAGCAACTGGAAGCCTGTACTATAGCACATCTGCAGTGTACTCTGCGCTACAGAGCTCCGCAGCATGGCATGCTGTGTATGCCGTGGTCCTGGGATGCTATACAATTGCTGTAACAGCACTTTGCTAAGCTTGACTAGGCTAAATGGGCTTGGAATGAAAAGATTGGATTTTACCAGATTACACTGGAGGGGCTGTGTTTAATTCTCTTGTTTTTCAGAGCATTGAGTTACAAATAATGAAGTGCAGCAGAGTGGGTTTGATTTTTGAATTGGTGAGCAATTAGCTGCACTCAAAAAAATAAATCGTTTGGCATGCTCAATGCCATCTTCCAAGAGTTTTGTGCTGTCACGCTGAAGTAAGGCTCACCTGCCATCAGGAGAGTGCTTTCTTACTGCATTGTGGGGATACAAAAGCCAACAGGAGAGCAAGTGGGTTTCCACTTTGTTAAGGCAGGTCTAACAGGAGAGATAAAAAAAGGGAAAATGAGAGAATTGAATAAGGATATTTGATAGCTAGGACACATCCAAGTGTTTGCAAACGATCTGTTAGTGCAACAGATGTTGAAATTATGTGGTCAGAAAGTCAAAAGCAATTTTGAAAAGGGTTACAGAATCCCCAGAGTCATGCCAGACCCTCCTAGCACAAAATCTCTGCACAATGTTGTCAAAATTCTTGTTTGATCAGTTATTTCCATATTAATGGAACTGTTAGAAAACTAAATCTGACACTTGTACAAGTTTTCAGCTGAATCTGAGTTGGACATGTGGTTTCAGAACAGTTTCCTGAGTCACTACGTAGGTTTTCAAGTGAACTTGAGGCTGCCTCTGTTCAATTTAGAACTTTGGGTAATGTATGGGGATAGCAAATCCTGTAGGAGTGAGGCAGTGTACTTGTAAAGGTCTGTTATTGCTGGTGCGCCTTGTGCTTTTCCATTTTAGTTTTCTCTCCATTTGAAACAATAGGGGTTTCATAGAACTGAACCATAAAGCTGATCTGCCTGTTGTATTTCTAGAACATCTCTACCTTTAATATCTAAATATTTTTATAGTTGGGCTTTTATACCAAGGCTTGCAGTTTTCTGGGTGATAATTATTTTTACCGTATTTAATAAACATAATGGGAAAAGTGACATGTAGGGTTTCAATAATAATCATGGGGGAACATGGCATGTAAGATTTTAATAAAAATGCATTTATCTTCTCTAAGTATTTGAACTATATAATGTGAAATAGATCTGATTATTGCAATATCATTTATGCATTTAATACTGGAAACCATCTTCCTGTATTCATTTAGTTTCAGCTGGTGTCTTCAGAAGTTATTTTAGTTTCTAACTACATGAAGAGCGTTCTTTCTGTATAAGAGGAAAGAGAAGAAAGTTTTCCATAACTTCTTGATGCCTCCTCTATAAGATAGAAATGTTGTGTATACACCGCATCTATCTCCATGGAAGCAATGATGAGATTAGTAAGGTCACTGGATAAATAAAAATTTTAATGAATTAATGTTTTGATGGCTCTTGTAGTTTTCTGTTACTTATGTGTTATATACAGTGCACTAGAGGAAATATGTTAATACTAGGGATGTGTACAAAATGTTCATGTAAGATGACCAGACTGCATGTGGGAAGTCTGTGTTAGTTTTTTTCTGCCAAATATTATTTTCTGATAATGGGATTTGAGCTGAAAAGGATCCAAATTATTAATTTCAGAATTATTTAGAGTAATGCATGTTTTGGTCGTCTCTGCCAGCTACACTTTGTGAAGATGAGGTGTCATTGATTAAACAAGAAAATACCGTAGGCATAGGATTGAAATAATGACTTATATCTGAGTTAGGTGACCTTCCAGTAACACTTTTCATTGTTACAGGACTCTGTCTCATCTGAAAGTGGTCTATGCACTTTAATCAGTCAATATACTTCAAGGATTTATGTGAACCTTTTTTTACTTGTAGAAGTTGAAGAGCTTTTTTTAAGAGGGGGATTTTTCCAGTTCTGAAAGGTCTTCATAACATTTGGCAGTCTCTCTTTGTGGTATGACATGATTTCCAAATATCGATCTTGGTTCCTTTTTCCACCCCAAATCTCTGTCTCCATGAAGAGTGGTGAGATGATCGATTTACACAAGCTGTAAGAACACACACCCAGGAATGTGTCCTCTGTCTGACCAGCCATCTAGTTACAGTCTGATTTTCTTTTGAATATAAGGGTTATCTGGTGTATTAGGTGAATAGAAGTGTACCTTTACAGCTTAGCATTTTTAAGCTGTTGAAAAGATTGGAAGTAAATGGGTCTTCTGTTCCTGCCAGGAAGGTGTTGGCTCTGTCAACCATGCGCAGGTGCAATGAATAATGTGAGGGTGATAATGATAGAGGGTGTATTTATGGATGTGTGATGGGTATGGGCCAATCTGACAGAGATGATCCTTGTTTCAAGAGGTGATTTAACCTTATGTTTGGAGGTAAAGTAAAACATTGGAGCAGGATTCTTAGAGAGGCTGTGAAATCTCAGAAATACTTAAAACTCAGCTGGACGAGACCCTGAGCAACCTGATCTGGTTGGCCCTGCTTTGAGTGAAGGAGTAGACAAAACGATCTCCAGAGGTATCCTCCAGTCGAGCTCAGTCTGTGATTCTGTGTCCCCGTATTAGAACACTGAGTGTTCTTTAAGCACCATGTTTTATAATCTCTTTATTGTTTCTGAATTATTTATTTCCGAAATTCGGTTGAATAGCTTGTGTAGTTTAACCGCTGCTCTTTTTTAATCAGTAACTATCAAATGTTTGATTCTATATGACCTGAAAACTAATTTATTAACAGGTCTTAAACAGCAGTTATGCATCACCTGTGAATTAAAAAGATGTGGTGCGACATGGCAAACTATTGATTTACGGCAAAACAAATAATTCTGTGTAGTTGGAATGGCATAGACTCAGATGTATAAATGGTGTTTATTATTCTGAGATCCATTTATGTCTATGATCCAGATTTCCTGTACAAGTCTGTGAAACCTTTGAAAGTGAATGTGCATTTACATCTACATTGTGAATCTCTTACAGGATTTAGAAATGTAATAAATATAGACTTGCACATATTTTTATTTGTAGTGTAAAATCTGGGCACATCAAAGGAGGAAGATGATAGAAGAATTTGAGTGTATGCTTTTATATACTATAATGTTTTCATTTTAATTTGAGTCAAAGGGTTTATGTCACATCTAATCACTACTATAACAGTATCTACATTAATTGTGCCTTCATTCAGACACTCATTCTGTTTGGATAGTTGCCTTTTGGTGGTAGTAAAATGAAGTTTAAAATCCTGTATGAAATAGGATAATGGCAATCATCAAACCTGCTTGTGGGGGGTGTTTGTTTTCAGTTTTGAAGAGCCTGAGGAAAAGACTTAATACTAGAAACTATCCTCTTAGGTATATCTTATTCCAGCAACTCAAGTGCTGTGCCTGGAAAAATGGCCTTTTCAGCTCCAAAGCACTTTTAGATCGGGAGAGAAATTTGGTTTCTATTTGCTTGCTTCTCTGCCTTTTTTTTTTTCCTCGTAAAACAGGAAACAATGGAAGGAAATGTGTCTGAGGCATTCTTATACCAAAAAACCTAGTATGCTTTTTTTGAGCTTGTTTCTTTTATTGTATTGTTTCAGTAACTGTTGGTCGTGTAAAAAAAAAAAAAAAAAAAAAAAAAGTTTTCATATAATATTCTGATGAATACCTAGGAAAACTGGTATAAAAACAGAAGGGACTAGTTACTGTCCAGTGCTACTATTTGTATATCTGTTTGGAATGTATTATTAAAGGATGTTCAAAAGGCTTTCCAGCTACAAGTTTGCACTGTAAACACTTTCTGTACTGTTTACTTGCCTTTTGCTGTCTTGTTCTGAACTACATCATTCAAAGTATTCAGAATCTTCAGATGCCAGTTCTACAAGATATTTAAAGACTGGTCTGGTTTCAAGTGTATGAGCTGACTAAGCCCCTCTGCTAAGGAGCTTGCTGAATTTGTGTACTGACCAACCATTACTATAATAGCTCAAATGTAGGTAGTCAGTCAAAGCATAAAGCCTGTCTGACTTTTTATGGAAGAGGACTTTTTCAGAAAAGGACAGTGATCCCTCTGTCTCGATCTCCCAGAACACCAGGTGCTAGACAAAAAGGGTACAAAAGTTGAGTAAACGGTAAATGGACAGAAAGTCAAATTCAGGACAACTGTAACTCGATAGAACGGAGGGCATCAGAGGAGGAAAGAAGAGATGTCCTGAAAGGTGGTGACAGGATTCTTAAACATACTGCAGCTGGCAAGGTGGAAATCAGGAGGGTGATTTCGAGAGGGGTAATGTTTGTATTGTATGTATATATTCTGTATGAAAAGTGAGGCCACTCTTGAGAAGTAATATACATATATTCAAAAGCATTGCATGGAAGAGGAACTTGAAGAATAATGGTTGCTGTTGGTTGAGATCAAAATGAGAATGCCTCCTGACCTTGACCTTTTAAGCTGTGGTTACAGGATGAAAATACAGAATTTTGGAAGGGCTATAAAGGGAAAACAAGTATCATTCAGGGACACCATCAAAAAAAAAAAAAAGTACAAAGTTGATAGACTAGATTTTTATCACAACATAGTAAACCATTCAGACAGGAAAGGCTGTGAAGGCAGAGAGAGAAAAAAAGGACTTGTTGAGGTACTAGAGATGCCAGGGATTTGTCAGCTGTGTCAACTAGCTAGGGTAGGACCATTCTGTACAGGTATCTGGAAAAATTATCTACAATTTTCTCATCCCGCTATTTAAATAAAGCAACTTGAAGAATGAAATGCAGTTTATATAATCCTTGGCTTTGATTTTTTTTTTAAGGTTAATTTCTTTTTGTGTGTGTTGAAGTACATAATTTCTGTGTCAACTGAAGTAAGAGATATCTGATAGTTAATTCATCAGATTATAGCCAAACTGACTTTAGCTATAGTTTAACGATAGACAGCCACTGCTGGAAAAAAAAAGATTAGCTATATCCTGCTGCAGAAGTCGAAATCTGTTGTAGATGAGCAGTTAGGTGTGGACTGGATGAACAGTTGTGGGGGAACCACTGTGATTGTTGTAGGATAAGCTTTTGCCACTGGGAGCAGTTGTGGATCCTTGTTTAAGTGCATTACCTCGGTTTCTTAGATAGCAGAGAAAATATTGTAGAGTGCACTATGCAGGCTCTGACATGTATCTAGATGTAAATTCTGAACAAAGCTAAGTGCTCATGTTAGTGTAGAATACTGTTCATGTCGGTTGTTCATTTATGGCTTTTTTTCCTGTGGGAAAGGGGAATGGGGAAGGAATTGTTGAATATGCAAAGCGCTTGAAGTGTTTTCAGTTTCAGTCAGATGAAGGGTAGTGCTTACTGTGCATTAAGTACCCAAGATGAAAGGAGAGTGCTGAACTTTATAATTATCCCTCAGTCTATACCATGAAGTCTGAAAAGGTTTCATGTTAGAACTTGCAGGCATTTAATGAATTTCAAGTTGTAATTTAATTTCTGTTGCCATTCCTGAAAGATACAGCCAGCGGACCAAAAAGAATACTGAACGAGTCACACAAGGCGTGTTCGTGCAGCCTGCTATGCCTGGTTCATTTCTAGTACAAGTACATTTAGACACACATGCACACATATTTTGTAAAGTAATTTAGGCTGCCAAAAGTTCTGATGTATTGTCTCTCTGATAAAGCATAGAACCATGTTTAACCTTCTGTCTATCAAAAAGCTCACATTTTATAGCTATAAAATAATTTTGTTGCTTTAAATTTAAACATATTCTTGAATATATTTGTTTTTTCAGTTGTGTAGGTTTCCTGAGTAAGTGTACATTTCTAAATCAAAGACTAAGATACGATAAGCCTTAATTGAGCTGGGAAGCCATGTGTTCTCATGTGATGCTCAGCTGTGCTCTTTGATGTCTAATTTTCAGCCCTTGCCTCTGCCTGTGGAATTTTATTCTTTACTTACTCTTCACTGTATTTGGAGCATTTATAACATAGTAAATACTGTGGTTTGCATAATAAAACTATTCCAGATTTTCCTAAGCAGAGTGTTTTTGTACGTGTGTATGTAAATTTATCTCAGTTGGGTGTAGAAAATAGTATGTGTGGGGGTTGTTTGTTTGTTTGTTTTGTCTCTCTTAATGAGGTAGCCATTTTTGAGGCAAATCCTGCTAGATCCTGGCAAGAAACTCAAGAATCCCCTAAGGGAATATTGATATTCCTGCAAGTTTATTTATAAGATAATCAGTAGTTATCTATTTGAATTACATATATCTTCATTCTAAGATGCAAAGCCACAACCTGCTTCAGTAGGTGAACGCCAATTTTGGAACCATTGTCGTGGAAGTTAAATTTCAGGTACTGGGTGTTATTGTTGCAAGAAAGGAAATGCAAAATTCTCTATTCAGTAGGATTTATTGAACATGCAATTTGGAACTGTGTAAAATCAATCAGTGGGAACTTGTGAACAGTTAAGTTAATACACAGGGGTTTTTTTCCCCCATTTCTCCTATTATGTAAGAAAATAATACTTGTAATTTCATGAAAACAAGTGTGGGAATTATTCTCTGATCCTGAATAGACATAACTTGCATCTGAAATTTAAGAACCTCGACAAAGAAGTTTAAATATAAAAGCACGTATTTCAAGAAACAGGTGCATTCAGAAAATCTGTCCGGATTTGTACAAACTGGGTTGGTTTTGACAGCTGTTTTATTGTCTTCCTTTTTTATGACTTCTCATGTCATTGCCTGTAGCTGCATTTAGGTTTGACTCACCCAGGTGTGCTGCAGGACGGGAGAGAAGTAGAAACAAAATCTAAATTCACAGCTTGGTTTGGATATCAGATTCTTGTCGTTATAGTCATTTTAGACATTGTCTTTTATGGCTTTCTGTATATTGTGATTTCTCCTCTTATAAGTTTCGCTCTTTTAAAGTAATATCCAAAGTTTGCATAGTCATAGTCTATGCAGTTTAAATGTCTTTTCATGATAATGTGTATTGGTCTTAACTAAGAGCCTATGATACATTATAATTTAGCTGTCGGTATTGACATTTAACACAACTTTTTTTGCACAATACCGTGTAGTTTGTTTCCTTTAGGTTAACATGCAATTGTTAACTTCTGTATTGAATTTTTCCCTTTTGTTTCATGTTCTCCTCTCCCCTCTGCATGTCATTTATTAAGGTACTACTTCTTTGTTCTTTATAAACCTTAGTAAGATTCAACACACCATGCTATGCCCCCTCCCTGGAAGTGTTCAAGGCCAGGTTGGATGGGCCTTTGGGCAACCTAGTCTAGTGGAAGGTGTCCCTGCCAACGATGGGGGATTGGAGCTGGGTGATCTTTAAGGTCCCTTCCAGCCCAAACCATTCTGTGATTCTATGGCTGTGACTGCTCTGATAGCTAGGTAAAGTGTAAACTGTCTTACAAAACTGTCAGTTCTTCTGGAAGTAAAATAATAGCATACTTTTCTAACGTTTAAAAATAATTCTCCTCAATCCAGGATGTTTACATAGTGGTTAAATACCTGCGAACCTCAGTTTCAGTCTTTTTGCAAATATAAGCCTCCTAGAAAAGAGCTGTGCTCTAGATAAGGGAGAATTTAATTGTCATTCTTTTCTCTTTGCTTTCATCCTCGTGTTAATGATACTGTTTCCTAAATAACCTAGTAGGTGCTGCTGCTGGCTATGCAATGTGCTTGGGCTGTTAGTCCTCAGGTTCCTTGGGGCCCTCTATGGGTTGCCTGTCCTCGACTATTAAGGCCAAAGACAGGGAACTTCTTTCTTCCATTTCCTTTCTGCAAAAGCAAAAGGAAATTACAGTGCTGTCGGAGCTTCTGTTCGTATTGCATGGGGTATTAGAGTAATGCAAGCATTGTACATTAGGCGTTTTTGCACAGAAACATTGCACAGAACAGCCAGGTCCTGAATGAAAGTATTTCCGTACCACAAAATTACTGAAGTAACTGGCACCCTTGCCAGCCTTTCTCTGTAAAAAACAAACAAAACGAAGAGCGCACTTGCCTTCTCACCCACACTGTTCAGATCAGAATGGCTGATGGGAAAGCACAGAGCAGAGAAGCTGGCTATGTTCCCGGTGTATCTGTTTAGTAGATAAAGAACACTTTTTTTTTTTTAGTGCTGTCACTTGGCTTCTTTCACTTTTGCCTTTGAATCACCTCATGGTATATTTTAAAAAGTATTTATTGTGCTGCTTTGACAGAGAGGTGTGCTTGTAAGGATTTACAATCTTTGAGCTTTGTTTTCAAAAATTAGAGTGGGCTAGACAAAGATGGACTATCAATCTGAACTTTGGATTTCTTGCTTTTTGACAGCTTGAATCATACCATAAACTCTATTTAAAGATTTTGGGGTTTGTATTTATTTTCCACATCCTTGACCCTGACTGGTGAGCTGGACATTTGTGTTTGCCTTGGCAAGCCTCAAGCTGCTCATCTAGGGCAGGATGAAAACTCTTTTTTCCTTTTGTAAACAAACTGTTCCTTCAGTATTTTCTGTAAGGATTTACACCACCATTTTGCAACGCTTCTAGGAATTGAGAAAATCCTGCCATTCAGAGTTTTCATTTTACACAGCTTGTAGCACTGCACAGAAATGTTTGATTTTATAAGTTTTCTGAGATAGGATTTGAAGAGCTTTTTGTCAGAATGTTTTCAAATTCCAGAAATACTACATTTTGTCTAGAAGGGGTATATTAAAGCTATAGGTCAATATTCATTGTTGCCTGTCTAGAAATGAGTTTGTTTATATTTTTGATTTGTCTAACACTAATGCATGTGTGTTAGACAATGCCACTGTGAACAGTGCCCCATTGTTCTAGACACTGTGTACATGTGAAATACTGCTTTGTGCCCTGAAGAGTTTAGACTGTAAATGACTGTTTGCATCCCGTATTTCTTTGGATATGTTTAGTGGTGAGGATGTAAAATGAGAGAATAATTTAGCGGTTCACTTTATGCCAACACAGAAATTATGTTTTGGAACAAAGGAACTGAATTTCGTTTTCCTCAGGGACAAAGGACTGATGCTGCTTCTTTTTTGTTAGGTCACTTCCAGTGAGGGACTCTGTTTTGAGTGCTGTATGCCATAGAAATTATGGCATTCTTGTTCTTGTAATAAAAAAGACTTGTCATGGTACTTCAGCAGTGTTGCTGCTAATTTAGGCAAGCTTGAAATGTTCTAGTCAGAGATGAAGTTTTATATGTTATAAAATTGATATGGTTTTATTAAATCCAACTCAAAGCTGAGTACCCATGTTAGTCCTGATCCCAAGCTACTGCAAGCCCTGCCAAGTGGAAAGAGGGTATTTTCATGAGCTAAACCTCAAAAAAAAAAAAAAAAAAAAAAGGTAAAAATAATCTTTTAAGAGCACCCATGTTTCTCTGGAAATAAAAGTTTATATATTCAGAATATGTTCTCCCCCTGCCCCCCAAATAGTTCTGCTTGTGAGTCACTGTATTCTTCCTCAGATCATGTGTTCTGCTCCCTGGTGACTGTATGGATTTAAAACACTCAACTTAGGATGTTCACAAGGATACCAGGTTCCTTGATGTTCTGTGAAAACATTCACTTTTTTGCCCCCAGTCTATAACTGCTTACTAGACAAGGGCAAGTAGCAAAGTAAAAGTACAATTATCTTGCACTTCACAAAGAATCTATGTAGTTATTATATTTCTTTAAACAATAGGAAAGTACGAATTTCCATATAACTTCTTGTCTTTATGCTGCTATTTGAGATCTAATATTTGACTGCAAAATGAAGTATGCAAGAACAATTAATTCTTCATGAATGTCTTGAAAATTTTCTGCAATGTTTAGGAAACCATGCTATTTATTGTAAGTCAATATCCACATTAAGTATGTGCCAGTGACCAAAATGTCTACTTTTTGGCCTACAGCTTACTGTAAATGGTAATAAATAGCAAATAAACAAGCTGATAGTTCAGGAACAAATGCTGAAAATTATGTGTTAAAAAATACCTCCAAGATTACCAATAATGAATGGTGTGTAGCTTGTTAGCAGAAGAGAAGAATACTGAATTTTATGTAAAGCCTCATTGGCGCTAGTCAACAGTCCATAAAATATTGTTTATTCTTACTTTTAAATAGTAATACTGATTTTATAAAGGTATTTTGAAAGCATATTTGCACTCTACAAACTAAAATTACACTTCCTTTTTTTCTTGCAGATCTGGGACATGAGTGATGATGAAACAGTCTGAAAATCAACTGAATAAGGTGGAAGATGGCCTACTTTGGACTGCAGGACTGCCTTTTATCTGTTATTTGACAAGTTGATGACTGCTTACCCATTCTGACTGCTAAAAATACAAGCAAATATAATCTACATTTTGACATTAGTATCTTCACTTTAAAAGCAGTCTGTTATGGATATAACTCTCTACATTTTCATTTTTTTATGTAAATAACTGAAGCAACGTGGTTATGTTTAAACCTTGTCTTTTTGGGTTTGTTTTTTCTTTTTTCTTTCAGTTTCTAAATATGGCTTACATATAAAATATGCCACTTAAGTAAACTTTATTTTGCTTATCAATGGACATTTCCAAGCAGCATGTCTAAATGTCTTTTTTCATCTTTCCCAGATTTGTGCCCCTTTAGTTGGAATTCATTGTTAAGATTGAGAACATTCTGCTATTGGGAGTTAAACTGCCTCTTTAAAGGAGAGCAGGAGTAGGTAAGAACCTACACCTACTGCCTACACCACGTTACTTGCTGTTTCGAAGTACATCTTTATAGTACAATTGGTTGTGTCAATAGATGTGTTATTCTCTGTAAAGATCCCATAATTTCATGCTATGGAAAAACTATAGTTTGACTTGCTTTTGCATAGGAAAGACTGGAATGCATTAGTGTCATGATTAGTCTCCCCTGAAGTTCAGAGTTATATAGTAAAAATTGCTTTGAAGGTGTGGATCATTGATTCAGTCAACAATTGTAGAGAAATGCTTAACTGAAATAAGAAATCGGTTATCTAGCTTTGCTATTCCTGGATGCTGTCATGCAGCACTTTACAGGTGTTAAAAAAGAGCAATTTTGATTTTCATTTTGGTTGGATTGTAAATTGTTCAGTTTTTGCAGCATCAGGAATGGCTTCAGAGATTGTGGCTGAGCACAAACAGTAGTTTGAGATTCCTTGAGTTGAAAAGATAACTTGAGAAAAAAGGGGTTGTAAGATACAAAGTACATTACTACAAGATTGAAAGTGAATCTGTTGGTTTTTATCTTGGAATAGGTTTTAGAAATATATTTGAAATCCCTTTTATAGCTTTATATTGTAGGGATTATGGACTAACTCAGTAAAAAATGAAAACTACTTTATCTGCCAATCAGGCTTTATTTCCCATATATATTATGAAAACTAGTTGGTTGATCCAATTATTTTAGTTCTTTCCTGAACATAAGCTCTGAATATTTGGTGTAGATATTTCACATCTTCTGTCTTATGCCACATCAGAAGAAGTTCTGTCAGGTCAAGTTTGCCTAAACCCAAGGATATCTGCAATGCAACTACCATATTCCGATCATCAAAGAATTTATTGAATCAAATTTATTGAAACGTGCTGAGGTTTGCATCAAGTGCTTAAAACAGCTATTATTTCTATTTATTTTAACTATCGTATTAATTATATTTACATGATTTCTTCAGTAGCCTTAAGGGAATGTCTTATTTAGCTAACTTCATTGTAATATAAAGATATATATGAATTAAATATATTTTTTTGAGGGTGAGTAATCATAGGAAACTGATCTTTTGGTGGTCAGGCAATGAACAATGAGACTGATAACATGCTGTGTCCATTTTAAAGCTATTGTTAACGTACATAATTAGCTGTGAGCTCACATGACTTCCATTTTGTTAGCTATGCCATAGTCCATCTGGAATCATGAATCGGTAGTTTAAGTGGAAGTGGTTTTATCTTTAGGAGTTGCTGACCGTGGAGAGTAAAAGTCCCTGCCGTTTTTAGTTATCTAAAACTAGAAAACTAGACATCTATCTGAAATCTGATAAACATGAATAATGATTTTAAATATCTGAAACTGCTGATCCCGTTAAAGTTATGTTGGAGCTGTACGTGGGAAGTACCCATTTAACTGCAAAAGTGAACAAGATCGAAAGGGTCAAAACTCAGGGTTAATACAATGTTTCCTTACCTCTGTAATTTCAGTAACATACAACGCTCTCAGGCTGAGCTGTTTCCTGTACATATGCTTCCCAGATGTCTCTGATGTTCAGAAACACTTCAGTTTGACTTGGAATAACTTCTGTTGTCTAACTATAATGTTGTTTTCTTTCTCCTTGCAGACCAGAATTGTTCTTATTTTGCTTTTACCTAATTTCTAGGCATTTACTGAGTGAGAAATCATTCAAATGAATGAATGCATATTCAAATACTATTAACAGATAAATACATGCATTTACTGGCTTGTATGCAGTTAATGGCAGGATTTCCGCACAGTCCTCAGCTCCAGTTATTGCTGTTTAATGGAAGAAGCTAAACTTTACCTTTCTTTATGAAGGAGGTATGATTTCAATTCTATTTGTGCTGCCATGACCTCCTAAGCATCGGTGATGAAGAGCCCAAACTCATACTTTTGTTGTACAACCCAACAGCTACCATGGCTTTTCAGGTATAAAACAAATCTGTTGGGAAGAGGGAATGAAAAGCCTCAGAAGAACCTACACATCTTGCTAAACTATCTAACAGAAATGTAATGGCATTACATGGTAATGTGCATGGGACCATATCTCACAGGAGGCAACTGACACCTACATATCACATCTGCAGACATCTAATAGTGTTAGAAGACCACAGATCTCAATGTTGGCGTCATTTTTATGCTTGAGTTACAGAAACCCATGGAATGATAGCCTCTGTTTTGCTTTCATACTTCTATTGACTAGAATTTTTCTTCAGTGTCATCCCTTCAGTGTGTTGGCCTAAGTCTAGAATTTATTACGTTGTTCCACCACCTTCATGAAAGTGATGAACCTGAGGTTCTGTATGAGTGTTTTCTTCTTTAAAGCCCTCACTTCCTCTCATCCTTGCTTTCATGGTCTACTGTTAAGTCCTCTTCATCTCTGTTGTAGTCTGTCGATTGGGAATAAATTTCACTTAGTGTATGCCCTTTGTATCACATGTAAATTGTCTCAGCGCCATTAAAGCCAGCAGAATCATAGCCAGTAAGTCATTCAGCCCACATGAGAATCTATTCCGTGCAGTATGAGGCTAGTTTTGAGTCTTAAGCTTTCAACATTGGGCTCTGTAAGGTAGAAAGGGCACAAATTTGAAAATTACATTTAGATCTGTGAATAAAGGTTCATGATGGCCCAGACAAGTTGGCTGAGAAAATCACCAAGGAGTAGAACCATGGGATTTGTGTTCTTAGGAAGTTAATGACTCCCAATAACTAAAGGGAGATTCCGCTTCAGTAGAAGTCACGCAATAGTTATTTTGGCACATCAAGGGAAACTACAGTGATTGCTCCGGCCCTTAAAATCATTGAGCTTGATCCTGGAAGAATACTTTCCTCTTCTCTGTGTTCTGTATGGCTTTGGTATTGTGTCCTTAGAGGAGTTCAGTGACATAAACTAAAATTTCATTTTTGTCGACTTTGATATTCTCATTCCACTTCCTGTATAATGTTCTTTCTAATTCTATTTTTTTGTATAAGATTTGGCTGCTCACCTTACATATATGCAGCAGAAGTATTAGCAAAATTGAATAATTTTTTGCTATATAAGCATTTTCTTTTAATTTCTCACTTGTGTTCTCATAGAAAACTTACTGAAATGGGTTTTATATATTTCTGAACTTCTAGCTCTGCACTGTAGAATCATATCATAGCATTTGTTTCTCCTTCTTACTGAACAAATTCCTTCTAAATATATGTTAACTAGTCTAGTTCAAATTGCTAATAGAATCATAGAATCATTTCACTTGGTAAAGACCCTTAAGATCATTGAGTCCAACTGTTAACCTAACATGGCCAAGTCCACTGCTCGCTACTTAGTCATGGTACAACTCTGGGACAGTGTTGGACCATGAAGGGTTCACCCAGCTCCGAGCTTTCTTTTGAGTTTTCTTCCTCTTTTTCAAGCCAAATCATGAAAACAGTGAGATTGCGGAGATGTGACTGAGAATAGAATTTGGTATGCAGGATTCTCATTAATGCCAGTATTGTGTGAAAAGATCACTCAGCTTCTGACACCAGCTTTTGTGCTGTTGATCAAGAACAACTCTGCCTGTTTGTTACCAAATCATTAAGAGCCATGACAGAATCCATGAGGATATTTTTATATAGTTTCTCTTCAGAGTTTAACCATATCTTAAGAGTTCAAGGAGAGTCCTAACTCTGTCTTTAAGGGAATAGGAAGGCTAGCTCACATTCTTTCAAAGATAAATATGTGGCAAGCTAACAGATAGTCAGCCTTTCTTGTCGCTCTGCCAGCTGTTTGGCAGTGCAGGTCCAGGTGGGGCTCTAACAGTGCAAACTGCTGTTCCCCTGCTGTCCATAGGTTCAATCTGTGCTGTATTGTAACTTTGCATTAAGAGTACAAAAAAGCTGAAGAGAGCATGAACAAGCTAGGTGGTGGGGTTTTTCCTTGCTACTTTTCCAAATTTTTGTACCAAATTTTTTAGGGTTTTTTTTTAATAATAATGCAATGCTTTCCTTAGAAGCAAATAAGCATTTATACTCCAAAGAGAGCCATTAAAGAAATGTTTGCAACATAGTAAACTTTAGCAGACTTCCTAAAAAACAGTCTGGAAGATGTCCCGAGCCTGTTAACACTTTTTCTGCTGAATCTTTTGACATGGCTTCATTAATTCCTTTTCTTCTTTTTTTAGATATTCAGTACAGATGATGTGCTCATGCATATCCTGCCAAAATGAAACTTTCCTTCAGGAGCGTGTTGTGTACCTTTTATCTTTTTAGAGCACCTGGATTAACTGTTTTAGAAGACACGAAAAACACACTAGAAGGACTTTGGACTGTTCCAGTCTGGCAACGTGTAAACTCCTAGCCCATGAAAATCCTACCTACCTGTCCCTTTTCAGTTCTAGCACTCTTTCCCTTGCAACTGCCAGGACCTTCTCTAGAACCCTAACGGTGTTTAAAAATACTGTGGCACCACACAGTTAATGCTTCAGGTTTGAAATTAAGACAGACTTTCCCTCTTTTATTACCATTTCAGATATCCAGTGCCCTAATTTTTAAGAGATCATTTTCTTATCTGTGCAGCACTCAACAGGTTTGGAAATAAAAAACCCTAACAATCTGTTGACAATCTTTCTTATTTTACTTTTATTGATACCTTTTCATCCACTACCTCTGACAATAGTGACTTTTCATCGTGAGCAATGATTGACAAATGGACAGACCACAGGGCTCCTCGCTTTGTGGTAGCACTGCTCTTAGGTTGACACAGAGGTTAATTGTCCCTGCTTTTTTTCTTAATCTTTTATTTGATTCCTCAAATGTGAAATGTATGGAAATTGGATATATGTACTTGGCAAAGAATATCTATGGTTTTTATTCTCAGTTATCCTGGGTTAAAGAAACTGGTCTGCTGCTCTGACCCATTGCTTTGTTGAAGTATTTTTGACTATTGTTTGAAGTCATGTAGTGTTAACCAAAATAGGCTGTGGCTTGGGCTAATTTGTACACTCTTTTCTCTTAAGTGCAGTAGCTGAAATTCAGCAATCCGTATTCTTCCACCAGCCAATGATTGGTGTTTTATCTGAGTTGTAGTGAAGTCTTTGGAGTGAGTCACTTGAGAATTATTTTAACCAGGCCAAGGAAAGTGGCACTGCAGAAGAGGAACTGAAGCTACAAAAGAATTAATGGCAGTAAGCTTGAGTAGCAATGATGTTAAGTACCTTAAGGTATTGTGTATCTTAGGGCAGCATTTTTTTCACCTAATTTCCCAGTTCAGATGATGTTGCCCCAGGATAAGGATGAAGATGAGTGCTCCAACCATATATAATTTCAAGTCTCAGTTTTTGCCCTCAGTAATTGACAGTATTATATGCCTATTGCAACTTAACCATAGCATTTTTTCAGATCCGGTGGAATTATTTAGGGCATTCCCCGAAAAGATCTTCAGAACCCATTAGCTGTTTGCCTGAACTTTGCAAATGAAATACCATGGTTTCGTTCTGCTTGATCAGGCTGATACGCCCTTGCCATTGTAGCCTCTTGCAGGCACTTCTCTGGGCTTGGAGATAAAAAGGGGCAGTCAGGAGTTCTAAAAACAAATGTGATCTGTTTCCTGGCTGGCATGGAGTACATGCTGTCTTTCCATCTACTATAGCAGTCTAAATGCCTGTTTCCTCTTTTCTTTGAATAGGTGTTTATGTAGGACATTGATATAAAGAACAATGGACTTTGCCTCTGGAACTGAAGGTCACATGCACACGTGCACTTCTTTTTAAATGCTAAAAACTTCAAATTACTTCTTAACAAAATACTTTAGTAAGCTAACAGGAAAAGACAGAAGCATACATTTAATGTTGTACTGCTGCAAATCAGAAGTACAAATTAAAAAAAAAAATTTCTTTGCAACTTCTTTCCCATACTGTTGCTTTCTGTTCTTACATTCTTTGGCTGTGGATTGCTGCTTCAGTAGTCTTTGAGCATTCAAAAATTCAGGCTTGTGCGTAACTTCAGTGTGCATTTTGGCACCAGGACATTTGATTTTTGTAAGATTGCAGCAGAATGATTCATTGTTTGATTTATTAGTGAAATACTATTATGCACTATATAAATAAGAAAGGAGAGAGATTATGCTGATTCTGTTCTCATGGAGGAGGTCGGTTGTTTTCCTCAATTTCACTTTTGGTCTAATGTGTGCATCTCTTAAGCAACTGTAGTCAATGCTACCCTGAGAGGCAGTGCTGCAGGAGTCAGGTGCATTTGAAATGCAAGCTGGCGTCCCATTTCTGGAATGATTTTACTTTCTAAATCAAAACCAGCATGGGCTAAAACTGCACAAAGAAATGCTGCTAAAATTGTTTCCACATCATGTCAATAGGTTTGGAAGAAAGGCGAAGGTGGTGGAGGTTCCAAGTCTGGCCCAGTCTGAATGCATTTGAACTCTAGTTTTTAACAGCTTGTAAATTGGTGTCCTTCTCCCCCACCACCTGTTTTTTCTCTCCCCCTGACTGTCTTCTCCCCCCCGCCCAGTGCTCAGTGCCTCACAGGTAAGGGAGGAGTGTGGATGAACAAGCAAATTAATTTCCAGATTTCTTTCAAATTAGTGTGAGAGGTGAGGAAATCTATAAAGTAGGTATGATTTTGCTTGGAGGTGTTGCTTTGGCTTTAAGTGTCTTTATTTTTATTTCATGCTTTAAAGTCTGACTTTTATACAGTAATTCTGTAGGTGTTACCACTTCCTCAGGAACCTGTGACTCAGGCAAAGTATAAATGAAATTACATCACCAGCTGCTCTTGTTTGAATTGCCTGTTTCTTAAATAGGGACTGTTGGTTTTTCTTTTAATACTTGCAGCTTTGTTTTGTTTTTTTAGTGAGGGGGGAGGGGATGAGGGGTTTTAATTATCTACGGCAGCCTTGCCATTATGAGTAATCACACTGCATGTGTTTTACCCTTTTGAATCTCTGAAATCACCAGTATTGAAGTTTACTTAAAACAGGAGATCCACATTTCTATACAAGCTATTTATGAATGAAATAATTGTGATTAGGCCTTAGTAGAGGTTCTGTTGTTATAAAGCATTCTTAATTCACTCCTGATCTGTGTAGGGAGGAGGACGGCGGGGGGGGGAAGGTTTGAGCATAATTTTCCATTATTAGGTTGAAAGTAGTGAAAACAAAAGAAATGTGTTTTCATACTACTGGACAGTTTTAACGGCTCTCCCTTGCTGCTCGCAATAGTGTGTGTGTGCATTGCAGGAGATTTCAGTGTTCCCTTTCCTGCAGCTGATACTTTTCAGTGGTAATGGCTGTATAAATACATGGTTGAAATAGGAGGAGCCAGAGTAGAGTTTACTGCTTTGCAGAGTGTCTCCCAGGGCCGCAGGAGCAGCGGTGGCAGCAGGTGGGCATGGTGAGGTGGGTACAGTGCAGGGCCAGGCAGCAGCTGCATCTGCCTCTCTGTTTTGGACAGACCCGCCAGTGATGTCACTGCAGGAGCTGGCTGCTAAACTGTTGGTAGAAGTAATGTCAGGAATGCTTGTCATTGCAGGAATGTGACAAGTTGGATGTCTGTCTAGGTCGTTCACTCTTAGCCTTCATGGACAGGCTGTCAGTGTTGCATTTGTTTACTTACTATTGTCATGAGCGAAGGATGACTGTCCTTTTGTTTAAATAGTAGCAGTGTTGGAACTCTGTTACAGTTCGTGCAGCAGAGACCTTAGATAGGTCCTTGTGATTGTGCTTTGATTGCACGGGTTCTCACTGAGCAGGCAGTGCCATTGGGGTTGCACTTTAAGGGAAAACTCAAAGAAAGCCCAGGTATTCAGGGAGGTGGTGTCAGTGACTACCACAGGTAATCATCTTTCTTCCAGTTGTGTCAATCCATGTCAAACTTTGGCACTATTAAGAACCATGTAATTAAAGTTAATTTTCAGATGACACACTAAACCAAGGTCCTAAAAAAAGGTTCTGTATTGCTTTCTTTCTAATAACTTTTTTCTTTTTTCTTTTCTCTTTTTTTTTTTTTAATTTATTTCATTCTACCTTCCTGAAGTTGCTGTTCAGCTTCCTTTGGATCCTTCATTTTCTAAACCACCCCTGTGCAGGGGTCGTGCATGCTTTTTAGTGGAAAAACTCTTGCTCAAGTTCCACCCAATGGCTATTAGAGCAGTAGTTGTATATTGTTATTGGTACAAAGTTAGGAAAGCTTTGAGATGATAGATGATGTGAATGTTATAACATTACAATTATTCGGTCACACAGATACAGAGATGATATTCCTCTAATTAAAATGTTTGCTATTGTATGCCTCTTGCATGCAGTTAGACAGTATTTGTGATTTTCTCTGCGGCACTGGGTAGGAATGAGCGAGCTGTCCGTCTCTGCCCCACAAGCTCTGCAGGGCGGCAGCTGATGTGTGGCGTGTTGCTAGATCGGTCTCACCAACAGCCTGGTACGCTTAGGTGGCTAGTGCTCTCAGAAATCCTGGGGTAAGACATTTCAGTTACTCATTAACTCTGTTTTGTTGAATAGGCATTTGGTAGTGTTTGGCAGTCAAATATTACAAACTTAAGATAGGCATTTTTGTAACCACACTCAGATTTGCGCAGGAGAAACAGGGAGCGACTCAACTGGTGCGTGTACAGCGTCTCCCTGTTGCTGGAGACACTCTAGGTTCATTTCCAGCAACGACAGTATCTGTTACTTAATTCTGCTTCCTGTTGTTAGTCTTTGGAAGTGTCATTAAGAGATTCCGACAGATAACATCAAGATATCCAATGCTTAAAAATCAGCTAGGAACAGAGAGAAACAACATACCTGTTGATCTGAGATACTGGAAAAGAACGTAATCTAAATGTCACTTGAGTGCCGGGAGAGGGCTGGCACTCATGCCACGAGGACATTCAGCACAACGTTGTTTCAGAATATGACCAAATTACTGAGTTTAAATTATTTTGTTGCTATAGTAGTAGGTGATTGTGGCTTCAGAAGCTTTTCTAAGCCAAAATGTTCCAGCTTTCACAGTTTGGAAATGAATGTAATTCATTGTTGTGATTTTTAAGAACACTGCTTATTTAAAGTGATGTTGTCCTCTCCATAATAGTCATAGACTTGGGAAGATGGGTTGGGGCAGAACACATGGGCTGTACTACAGACCTCCAGTGAAGCAGAAGAAAGGTGCATCATCTCCACTTCCCATCCGTTGAGCTGTGGTTGGTAGAGTCTCTCTTGCTGTGTAAGTGCCTAGTACAGCCAGACCAATCCTGATGGAGTCTGCTAGGCAATAGAACAGTACGAGTATTAGAGATGATACAGGTATATCTCATCTCTAACGTTGTCTCTTAATGTCTTTTAATCAGTTTGGACAAGGAGTTCAGAAATGTTTAGTGAAATTCATTTGCCTCAATTTTTGGATGCCCAGCCTTGGATGCTCTAAGCCAGATTTCGATGATGTCTTAAACTGGGTTTCGGAATTCCCAAAGGAGTCTGATTTCAAATGTAAAGACAATCCTGCATTAAGCATGTATTTTAAAAACTTTATGTGTGTAAAAGAAGATTAAATAAATCTGTTGTTAACTTTTAAATGCTTTCTGTTTCAGTTTTGCTGTTTCGTGCGTGTACGTACTGGAAAATATGCTTACCAGGATGAGCATTAGGTTTTGTGTAACAAGTCAGCTAAAATAGTGAGGAGTCACAGGAGAGCTTTGTTATTCTGGTGTGAAAGAAATACAGAAAAGGAAAAAGTTAGTTGAGTGCACTTTTTAAAATCAAGTTTCTGGTTTTGAGGCTTGTGTTGTTTGTTGCATCTGACTGCTAGAAGCTTAGCTGTTTGTCTCACAGTAAGTGCATGCTACTCCCAAAGGTTTCAAATCCACATGAAGCTTCGGTGGTTGGCACAGCACCTAGAAATCAGGGTACTATAACTTAGCAGTCCAGTCTGAGTGTGACTAGAAATTACATCGGTTGTGTTCAACAAGGCCTGCACTGCCATTTAAAGTTTCTGTCCCCGGAATTAAAAGTTTGGATTCATGAGCAAAAGGAAGGTGTGCCTTGACTTTGGTAATGGAACAGAAGGACTAAGAAGCAGAAGCAAGTAAGAATTGGACTTTTTTAAAATTATTTTTTCCTAATTAACCAATATTTCTGGATTAGTTCTGACCCTATATTATAAATATATTCCAGAGGAGAAAAAAACCCTACTTTTGTCTGTTTCCTGAGTGAGATACAGAGAACTGCTCATGAACTAAGTACAAGGTGGGAATAAGTTGCCATGACCTGTAATTTGTTGGACTATATAATGGTGTTAGTGACATTTTTGTGTTTAACTAAACCTTCACAGTGTAGTCACTGGCTGTTTCCCCCAGTTAAACCTTTCACAAAAATAGTGCAAAACTTCAGTTATGAGAGAAGAGCAAATAAATCCTTGAAATCCTTTGAAATCATTGCCCACTGCCCCAAATCTTTGCTGTAATGAAGCTCCTGTGATTCTTTTGTCCTGCCATGCTGATGTTTTCTTTTCCTCCCCTGTTTCCATTCTAGATGGGAGATATGAATGGGCAGGAGAAAAGCAGAAGTGCCAGAAGAGGAGGAGCCTGGAAGAGAGCCAGGAAAGACAGCTATAAAGAGACTGGCTTCCTGTTTGAGGCTTCAGGAGCAGTGGATCAAGGATGCCCTGGTTTGGGAGCTTTCCCATCAGAGGTGTTGTCATTGGCTCCACATTCCTCCTAAGAGCTTCAGTTCATTTCCTTGGCTATTCACAGGTCTTAGCACATCCCTTTTCCTGGTCAGGGCCTGTCTATCTGTGGGAAGTTCTCCTGAGGCTTAGCACCAATTTTCTTCTATTTTGGAGCTTCCTCTTGGGTTGCTCTAGCTATAAGGTTTCAGAGGATCACAGGGAATATAGGTTAGCCAGCCAGCTTTCCAAGTCTCCCTTTCAATCTTGCAGAAATGAAGTGTTACTTCTCTTTTGTCACCCAACTTTTCTAACACTCTCAGGAAGGAGAGGAACATTCTTAATTTGTACCTGCAGAAGAATTAGAGCAATATGCTTGCTTAAGCAGACTTCTTGCCCACAAGCCAAAAAAAAAAAAAAAAAAAATCTGTCTAGAAGCTTCATGATGTGATCCTGTACCTTAGTGAACGTTCCCCATGCTCCCTGAACACCACCCTATGTGGAAATTCTTGAAGTGTTTTGCTTTGAGGTTGAATGTAGCTGATTCCCACATCAGGGCTGCAAAGCCAGGCAATGGAGGTTTCCTGAGGAGAGAATCTTTACTTTTTGTCGGTCTGACAAATTGGGTAGATTATAGCTTTCTCAACTCTGAAAATGTTGTTGCTCGTCTCCCAGCACTGGGGTTTTTTTGTTTTGTGTTCCTTCAGTTCCCAAGAATCTGTTTTCTTTTTTTAATTTAATTTAAAAATGAACACATCTTTTTTGTAGCTGTGTAGAAAGACTTGAAAATGTGAAGCTAAATGGCTCAAGAACAGAATTCATTCCAAATGTAATTACTTATAATAACCTGATGTTAATTTTGCTTCTGAAAAATTCAAGTGAAATATTTTCTCATACGGTGGTTTCAGTGCGATCTGTGAATACGTAACACGGTCATGGTGAGCTGTCAGTGGTACCACCTTATCTCCAATTGTTCATGTAAGTTATAACCAAAATAACTGCATGGCAGCAAAGTTTTCTAGTCACTGAAACACTTTGATGTTGTTCTGTTTGTTATGCCTTGGTATCTGTGCAGGACAAACAGCTGACAAAGCAGTAGAAAAGCAGTGATCTGTGCCCTTTCCTCAATATCATAAAGGTAGAAAACTGATTTTTGAATGGCTATGGAGTAGTGTAAAGAAGTCCTGAAGTCCCAACCCTGGTGATTCTCCAGTAGCAAGATCACACATTTGGCAGCTATGATGCTCTGTTCCTCTGTATACCAGCGTTAGGTCTTACGTTCTGGGCAGCTGATCAGACTGAGTACGCTCACAGTTATCTTTTTGTTGAGCTCTGGAAATCAGCATTCTGGGTATAGATTTCTGTGCTATTAATAGCTCAAGGGAAGAACTTACAATTTAGAAAAAGTCAGTTCAAAGAACTGTCTGCACAGTTGCAGGTTTTGGAGCCTTGGGCAGATTTCCCTTTTTATAGTTGCTGGCAGGTCACTCTGGTTTGATGCCCGCCACAGCAGCGAGGGTGGTGTGAGGCTGCTGTGCCCACCTGAGTGCTGGGCATTCCCTGTGGGTCAGGGAGAGGGAAGGAGAGCAGGTGAATCACAGAGGAAGGCAGTGGATTGGTGTGTGAGCTAGGTTTAGCTGTGCTGGTAAAATTAATGCTTCTGTTAGGGGAAAATGCATATAATTTGCTCGGGGAGTATGCCTCAGGAGGATGGAATGGAGAGAAGGTGGGATCTGTCTTGGGGCAACTGTTAAAAGGAACAAACTTTTCATATATATAGGAGAATATTTCTTCTTGCCTTCGTTAGCTGCTCTTTCTTTGACGATGTATTATGGGTGGATCTGCTATTGACTTTAATCCTCAGCCTTTGCCCAGGCACTTTTCACATTTCCTGTGAGAACTGGTAGGACCAAAACTGCATCCAGAGTTCAGCTATGACAGGGCAGAGCAGGAGGAGAATCCCACACTCCTCTCTCCTGTATATCCCAGCAGAAATGGTTTATTTATTTGGATTAATCATTGAAGTTACAGATGTGTCAGCAAAGTCAGTTTGATTTATTACTGCTGATTTTGCATCATCCTGAAAGGCCATAGCTTGACTCACATTACAGACTGCATTTGTAAGCCTGGCAACTGCAAAAGCATTATTTTATTTTTTTTTGTTGTGAGGAAATCTGTTCTTGCCATGAAAAATCTTTAACACAAGAGCCCTAGAATGTGCCACCATGTTCTGCGTGGTGGTGGCTTTGCAGGACTTGGGTTGTTCTTTCCTCACTTGAAAACACAGCATTTGAGCGAAGGGCATTATGTTGTATAGACTAGGCAAGCTGACAACTAAGTTAGCAAATGCATGAAGTGACAGAGGAGTGGTTCAAAACAAAGATCTCCGAAATACTACATTTTAGGCAATGTCTATAGTGCAGTCTTTAAAAGCTGAAGTGCATTTTACACTTATATGGTTGATGGTTCTGAGACCTCTTCTTAGCCTATATTCAGACAACTACGTCCTTATTACAGTAAAGAAAATGTCTTGCATGGTCTTTGATTTTGTTTTCCTCTGGACTAGCTAATTCTGCTTTCCTGAGATGACATCAAGGCTTTCTCGAAGCAGAAAGTAAGTTACATACAGATGTATGCCTGCATTTCAGGGGACAAAATGAGAATATTGCTTAATTTTGCAGAAATAGGTTTACAGGTTTCAGTTGTTACTTTACGTAGTTGGCCCTGCAGGTTAAGAAATTACTTTTTTCATCCTGATTTTCAAATTCCTGGGGGAGGTATGAGAGCCATTGGGAAGGAGAGACTTGCAGGCAAGTGACGAAAGGTTACCAGTAAGATAAAAAACACCTTCACAGCAGACAATGACTTTTCTTCATTTTTAGCAACTCTGAATAATAAGAAGAAATGATCATCATTTTCAATTCAATACCTACTCCTGTTTATTCCTTCCCAGAATTTTCACTGGTAGGGGAAGTCAGATGGGTGGCAGAAGGTTTTCACCTGGGGTCTTTCTGGCCTATTTGAGTCATGTCCTACTTTGAAAACGTTTCTGAAAGCAGCTTGCTTCCCTCAGGTTGTTTGCCCTGTGGAAAGATCGCTGGTGAAGCTGGCTGGCCCCTGCTGGGAGGGAGCAGGGGCTTTCCTGGGGCACTGGTGAGATGTGTGTCCCTCGGAGGTGGCCTCTCCCCAGGCAGCCTTGGCTCCACGGGGACAACTGCCCAAGAGCAATGGGAGCTGTGGCGGCTCCTGGTCCCAGTGTGAGACGGGAAGCTGCAGTGGTGTCGACGGCTGCTTGTACGTCAGGGGTGTCAAGAGGTAAGACCTGATGGAAAGTTTTCTTAACTCTGTGGTTCTGTTACTTTGGGTTTGTTTTCTAAACAGATGTGTTTATATCAGTATATAAAACAGAACAAACTCTGGCAGCCAGGATAATGCCAGTAACTATTGCTACCATGAGCAAATGTTTGATGAATACAAGTAACATCAAGTTAAATAAAGGTATGTCAGTGAAAGAGAAACGGACTTTGCTGGTGATGTGAACCCCATAACAATGCTGTAGGACCTGGGGTACTATTTGAGCACATGCATTGCCTTATGAAGAAGTTAATAGTCTGAGATTTTCTGTAGCCTTAGCAGGAGCCTAAGAACTTGTCACTTGGAAGGAAAAGGAAAAGCCCTTGCTTTAATGTGCAAGTATTGTAGTTCTTTCCATTATTTTCATCCCCTCTTCCTCCTCCAAAAAAAAAAAATCCCAACGAAGTTTACAATACCACAGTGGATCTGTGAAGAGCAAATGTTTGGGTTTAGGCCGAGAACTTTCTCTGAAAGCAAAAAAAAAAATCCTGTTTTTTTTTTATACTTCTTTATAACTAACTAGAACTCATATAATTGCAGTGGTATATCATGTATATTTTAACACACAAGCCACGTGTCATTAATGCAACTAGACCAACATTATTTTAATATTCCAGGAAGCATGAGATTTGAGCTTTGTGTTTTCCTCGATTAAAAAAGTAACATCGATTCCACCCTGCATAACAGGACGCTGTCAGAAGTCTTCTGTGTGCATGGGATTTGCCCAAACTGAGTAAACAGTTTAAAAGATAAGCAGCTTTTGGACTATTAAATGTAGCAGGCATGTGGCTGACAGAGCTTCATGTTGACAGATGCCTTCGTGTCTGTCTCTGTGATGGAGAGAAGACAGATGTTCTCCTTGGCATTTAAGAAAGCTGCTGCTTAGCAAAATAACATGTAAAATTAGAACGAACAGTGAACAGTGTAACAGGCTAGCCTACAAGCAAAAAAAGACTGAAACAGCCTCATGTGAAAGTAATGAAGTGTATTCTTACTGGAAGTCAGAAACTGCTTTGTCATTATTTAAAAGTAGCCTATAGAAAAAGAAAATCTGTTTTTTCCAACTCTGTTAAAATACAAATGCACATCCATCTGAATATCCATGTATGACTAGCTCCATGCCAACCATTCTTGAGAGGCATGTCAAGTGGGTACAAATGCCCAAGCAGTACAGCAACTAGCAAATATGACCTCCCCCCCCAAGTCAGCGCGTTGTTGTCTGATGGACTGGGCTCCTGATTGTGTCTCAAAGGAAAATATGAGACGTTCCTAGTTGATGTCCCTTAGGGATGCTGTCTCAGATGAGGATGGAGGCTACCTTCAGTATGGCATTGTCTGCTTTCGTACCAGAGGAAGGAGCAGCACAGGAGGAGCTTGTGCTGGGAATAGTCTGGCATTCTGGCACCTGTCCTACTGTGCCTGTCTTCAGGGCGGGTACGCTGTCTCATTCAAAGGGGCGTATCTGGAAAGCTGCTGCTTCCGTTTCTCTTAGATGAGTGTTGTCCGTGTCAAGCATTAAACCATGTAACTTTAATGATAGTCTTAGTGGAGCACCCGGTTCCCTTCATGAATGCTACCGTGCTGGTCCAGTGAGAGCTCTCTCCCTTCAGTCAGTATTTACTAGTGTGGAAGTGTCCAAGGAGAGGGAAAACCCTCTGTGAGTGAGGTTCAGGAATACTGAGCGTGTCAGCAAAGGCTGAGTGCTTGGCCCGGGAGGGTGATGTTTCCCTGTCCCAGCCCTGGGCATGTGGGCAGAGGGGTCCCACTTGTAGAGTTGTTTGTGCTGCTCTGCTCAGGGGAAAATGTCTTTGTGTAGCTGTGTTCCTGTAAATGTGGCGATCAGATTTGCCAAGCAGAATTAAGCAGGAAAATTTGAAACTTTTCTGTGAATAAAAACCAAACATGATGCCAACTCACTAGTTAGTCCAGAGTGAACCTGGACAAACACTGAGGGAGTGCAGCACCTGGTTAGAATTGTTTTACGGAAGACTGAAGACTTGGGAATTCAGACTGTAGTTTGGAACTAAAAGCTCCAGAGCTCCCTGGAAGGTTCCCAGCTGCTGCAAGTGGTACTCCTACCATTGTTATGTCAGATAAAGTGTACCAAAGCCAGTTTTAATTAAAAATGAAGTTTAGTTTATTTTCTTGCAATTTAACCACTGTTTTTGCACTGTTTGGCTGTTCCATACTGGACTTAAGTCTTCTGCAGCTTGCTTTCAGCCTGTGCTGAGGGTATTATTAAGACACCTGAGTTTGCTGTAAACTATTAAAAGCCTCAGAGAACATCCAAAATCAGAGAACTGGAGAAAGAAGGGGCATCTGTGCCTCTAGGTCAAGGATGAAATGGCTTGCTCTCACCTTTTCTACAGAAATGACTGGTTAGTGCCAGTGTCTCCTGGGACAATGGTTGGGCAGGGTTAGTCGTGAATTCACTGAGGAACTTCGCTACAGTCAAGAAGGTTTTAAGACTGAAGGTTGAGCACCTGGGAGTGGGAAGGCCACGTACTGCAGTGGTTCTGTTCCTGGTTTTGGCACACATGCAGAGGTAAGTCATGTCTACCCAGGTCTGCTGGTCTCTTTCGAGGCTCATGCCCTGCTGATGGAGAAGGTAAAGGTATGTGTATTAAATGGCCCTGTTGGTGAGCAGTGCTGCCCGTGAGCCTCCTAGCACCTCTCTTGGGTGTAAAAGCCATAGCAAAGCCTCTGACACAGGAGGTGACTGTAGTCCTGAGACAGAGCGCACGCTGGGAGGAGCTCTCCCTCGTGCACCTCTGGAGAGACATAGTGCTGTTGCCTTGTGCACTATGACGGGAAAGCACCAAGGAAAAGTCAGAGAGCTTTGGCTGAAGAACAAGGCAGCTGCTGTGGAGCTGTATGTAACTGCAGTTTAAAACCAAGCAATTAAATTATCTGTCATCTCGGCTGTCTTACACCCAAGAAAAGCACTTGAGATGATTGCTGTTCCACAGGGAGAGGCAGAATGTTCCTGCTGGAGAGGTTAAATAATGATTAAATTGGTATATTTTAGTTATTAAATTGGTATATTTTCTGTCATGGGCCCCTCAGGGATAAAGTGTGCTTCAGCACACAACATAGCCCAGCTGTGTAGTAACTGGCTGCTCAGGGAAGGTAGCTGGAGACACTGTGTGTAACAGGCTTGGATCTGTATCCCCGCCAGATGAAATGGAAGGTTCTGTGCACCAGGAAGACGCAGCCTGGTTTCTGCCTTCTCTGTTCCTCAAGAAGGATCTAAAGATAGTGGTGAACGTTCCCCTCAGCCAAGCACAAGTGTGCCAGCTCTGGTGAGTAGAGCTCTCTCTCAAATAACACTTAAAATACTTCTGATGTGTTTTGCTGGGGTATCACATTAAGCAAGGGCCCCACTGGCATGGTGGTTGGGTACTGGAGGAGCCTTCGTTCACACAGCCGCTGCAGCTCACCGCTGCTGTAGTGTAGAGTAGCTGGTACAGCCTGAGCAGGGAGTGCTCCCAGCACTGCTGCTGCTGCCCAAAGGCTTCTGAACGAGGCTGAAAGATCTTTTCTCCATTGCCTGGTTTGGCCTCCTAGGAACAGCTGGCTGTGTTCCACCCCCGGCAGCCCCCGTGCCCCTTTGGGAGCTTCAGCCCGGCTGCAGTGACAGTTCAGCTGCTGCTTCCAAACTGCTGCAGTCACAGCTCCAGTCTATGATGGTGAACTGGTTACAATTTTGAGTTTTGTGCATGTGCCAGTTTTAAAGCCTACAGTTCGGTTACACAGCGTAGTAGCGTTGCTGCTTTATGAGCAGCTGCAGGAGTTCCCTGCAGCAGTGGCAGAAGCTCTGCAGTCATCTGACGGCAACACGCCAGCGTGTAGCATGGACCCTGGCGGGATCAATCCTGAGCGTGGGGCCACTGTAAACCCCCCTGTGTTGCCTCATGTGGTTTTAGTTTGAAAGAAACTGAACATCATGCGAGGTTGCTTCAGCCCTATGGGGTGAGCACAATCTGCCGGATCATCCAGTGGTCACTTACCAGCAGCGCTGCCAGTGCAGGTTTAGCAGGCACGCATGCACGCTGCCTATGCTATGTCAAACCATCTCTGTCTGTCTGGCGTGTGTGTACTTGTACGTAAAGTTCATTTTCACAGCTACAGAAGCTTGAAGTGTAGGTAGAAACTGTATTCAGGAGAGGTCGCTCACTGAACGATGTGCAATGTGCCAAACTCAAGCCCTGGTGTATTTGTGATGTCAGGTCTGTTTTCTACAACTAAGATTCTGGTTTGAATTAAATTAGAAAAAAATTAAGTGTGCATGGAGGGGTGAGATTACACATACAGAGCTGGAAGCTGCCTTTCATTTAGCTCTCAGAAAAAGATAAGCCATTACAAACAGCATGGGACTTAAATCTCAAATGTGTGTGTATGGTCCATGTTTTTCTAGGCCATGGTGCTACCCTTTTGTGCAAAATTGCTGCTTGCTGCTAATTAGAAAACTCATGCAGTAGGAAAAAAAATACTGTATTTTTCCTCTTACCATGTAGAAAATAGAACACTCTCCAATTACTGACCTGAAAGATAGCAATGCTACTAGTCCTGTTTCATGTAGTCCCCAAAATGTTGCTGTAGAGGTGACTTTTTCCTAAAAGGAAACCAGTTCCCTTCAGAAAGCAGACTGAGGGGCCTGTGAGGCTTGTTGTAATTGGCCTCTCTCCCAAAAGCTCTTACAGCATGTATTTAGGCTTCTTTCCACGGGTATTTAGAGAGGGATGTTTTTCAGATGTGCTAAACTAATCATTCTTGATGTGTTCTCATGGAATCTCTCACCCCCCAAACCCAGCCATTTAACAACGTACACGTGTGTTGTGCCTGCTTTGTTTTTTCAAACCACTTAAGCCCTTCTTGTCCAATAGTAACTTTGGATCTCATCATTTTTAGGGGTTCCTTTTTCAATTTTGGAGCCACCTCAACTGCATTTAGTGTTGAAATTCCTCTGAAGGCTCTTGCCTGGATCACTGAATTTTCTCAGACTCTGGTAATTGGAGCACTTGTTTTTTAAACATCAAACATCTCCAACCAAATGAATGAACGATCTGTTGAAATGCTGCTCACCCAAAACACAGGACCAGGGATCTCTACATCTGAAATGCAGCTGTCTTCTTCAGGGAATCATTTCAGTTCTCCAGGTAAAACTTCAAGAAGTTGAGGGACAAAATGAAATGAAAGACACGCTGGTGTTTTTCCAAAGTGGTAACTGTCGAGGAGCTGCTGCTCATGAGCTCTGCTGGGAGCAGGCACAGCCGTGTTGACCTGGATGGAGCGATCTGGGCAAATGCCCAAAGCCCCAGCCAGTGGGACTGCTGCCAGCACCTGCTCAGGGGCCAGTGCTGTCCTGTCCTCTGAAAGCCAGGGCTAGTTCTGCCTGTGGCTGCTGTGGCAGCAACAGGTTCTCTCTGTAGCTGTTAAGACTGTTCCTTGACAAAATCCCAAACCTGTAGGGGAAAACCCCCCAGAACCTAGACTACAGCTACGCCGGCCCCTTCAGGGGCTGACCGTCCTGAATGAGATGCGTTTCCTCAGAAGGAGAACATGGCACGAGCAGGTGTTTGCTTCTGCTTCCAGCTCGAGGAGTACAGAAACCAGTTTCCTCCCTCACCTAGCAGTACAGACGAGTGTGTGCACACCTGTGATTTAAGAGCACTTTATTGTTCTTTAAGGCTACTTTTAAGTACAAAAAAAAAGATGGCCTGCCAAACCTTTTTTTTTCCCAGGTGAAACAAGGCCACAAAAGAATGGTATATTACAGATTTACAAACACAGAGAGAATCTTTCCAACTGGACTGTAGATAACCCGGCTCTATGAAGAAACTTCACCATGTCTCATGATGGTGAGTTCGGTTTAGTTTCCTGCCACCTCCCCCCAACCCCTTTGGCTTTCAGGACATAAGTGTGTCTAATACACGTTTTACTGGACATATCACATTACATCTTTATTGCCCTCAAATCCATTTACCTATCTCAGATAAGTAAATGTAACCTTGTAAAACAGCTATTATTGAAAATACTAGCTTTAAAGACATTATCTTATTTGTGTTTACAAAGAAATACAGGAGTCACATTTTCCACAGAGTCCATCTACAGTATTAGTACTTTACTGTTATAATGCTCAGTAGCCTGTAGCAATAACAAACTAGTGGCTATTAATGCTAATGCAGTGTTCTCATAGAGTAACTGTGTTCCTGCACTTTTACTGTATTACAGACACATCTACAACAAAAAAAAAAAGATCAACTTTTTTCTCCAAACAAAAAAAAATGAATGATTACAATAAAGGAAAGGGAAAAATTAAATAGCTACATATCATTAACAAATTAATTGTTCCTCAAAAAATACCTACAAATTTCTCTGTACATTCTTTACGCACAGCGTAACGATGGTCTTAAAGTTACCTATATAAAAAAGTGTTCTTTTAACAATCTTCCTACAGAGAGTAGGGTACTGAATGCCAAAGCAGGTAAGTGTTGACTACCCAGTATGATGGTAGTGAAATGTGTAAAACTGGGGGCTTAGGTGTGGGGGTTTTTTCTTTTTTTTTTTTTTTTCAAGAAAACTGAGCAGCCACCTTCTCAATGAGAGTAAGAGCCAGTCTCCCAACCTCTTTCTACCCTGCACCTTTTCCAAATTAAATAGCTTAACTTTAAAAAAAAAAAAAAACCACAACATAAAATCAAAGCCACAATGGACCCAATACTGTAACATAGTCCATAATACATCATGTGTAGCTCATCTTCCAACTAGTTCTAACTTTCTACACTGAACCAATCATTTCAGGTAACCCCGTATAAAAAAAGCCCTAGCTGCAACTGTACTGGGAAGATGGAATGTATGGGGGAGAGCAGTTACACGTAGCAGGAAGAAGAGAAGCTCTTAGCACTAGCACAGCTGTGGTTTTACACCTGCCTCTACTGCCTAATTTCTAGTGAGTAGCTATTAATATAGCAAATGGTAATAAATGCAGTAATACCTGTATAAAGTCTTCTAATGGAGGAATGTATCCTGCAACTTGGCATAGCTTTATGAATAAGCTTAGACAAACCAAAGATCGTATTTCACAAACTGTAGCAATCTGTTGTCCAGCCAAGCTATGGAACGGGAGCAGTTTCTGCAGCTAGTTAAGGGTGGATTACACAGACTTAGTTGAGGAAGCAAATTCCCGTTAAGCAGACAGTGCTGCAGAAAGAAACAATTACTCAGTCCTGCACAAAGCTATAGCATCCTGTACCACACCACCTATTGCTAAACGGCGTCACTTGGGCCTGTCCTGAGGCGGTCCTCTTTTGCTGGCTGCTACTAAAGTGAGTATCAAATACAAATATCAGAGTACAACTGTACCAGCAGTAAGTATATCTAGGATTGTTACTGACAAAAATAAACTAATTCTGAAGAAAAGCTAATAAGTATTATGATTCTTACTTCTATACATTAATAGATACCAGCTATTTTTCATAAAACATGCATTGTTAAGCACTATTGAACCCTCCAACCTCAGCTCTATTCTAACAAACTGCAGTGTTTAGGAAAAAATGCCCGTGTTCTGTAAATTATGCAGTCCAGTTGCAAGCACTAAGCACCTGAAATCTAAAGAGAGAAAGACCTATAACCTGTATGAGACTTCCCCTTCCAAAGCTGTTTTGCTTTAAGAAAAATCAAACTGATAGAAATGTCATCCTTAAACCCTTTTTTCAGCAGTTTGCCCTCAAAGTATTAGCATCTTCCAGAAAGTTGCTACGCAACTTCCCTCCTCCTCCAATAGTGCAAATCAGACATGACAATTCTTTTCAAGTATATACATACAAAATTACTTCACAGAGAGAGAAAACAAAAGCAATGTAAGCAAACCAGACAAAATCTAGTCTCAAGACGCTAGTAAAAGCAAAAGGCATTTGGGTCAACCAACTAAGTGTAATTTTGTAATGGCTTTTGTGGATTAGCGTGCATTATTTTTTTTTTTTTTTTAAGGGGCAGCAGATTTGCATCAGAGGTTTCTTTGGTAATTGAGGCAGGAAAAAAGGATGCTACATCAGATGAATCTTTATGAAATAGTTCCTGCTGTTGTCTTTAAGGGCACCCTTTTACACATAAAAAGTGAGTACACAAAAACGTGTTGAAAACTAACCTCCCCTCCCCCAACACTATTTTAAGCACTGCTCAAAGCTCAGTCAAACCATGCAAATCCCCAAAATCCTCTCTTCATGAGACTACAGAGGGCGAGTGATTGTGATTGACCATGTGGGAAGAAGGGGAAGACTGTCCCCGCCGCGAAGCAGACTCTGGACTGCCCGAGACTCCGTCCTTTGCAGCTTTAAGCTGCAGCCACGTATCCCCAAGTGCTTTGGCGAAGTGGTCGTCCACCGATCCTGTGATGGACACAGAGTTTGCCACTGGCTCAGGCTCCTTGTAATTCTTGCCAAGACTTCGGCGGAAGTGCTCTTCCACCACGGGGTCGCAGGCAGCGGTAGCTGGACGGGGAGAGGAGGCAGAAGACACATTAGTTCAGTGCAGAACCCTGGCACCAAGGCCTGGATTCAGAACCCCTGTTTTCTCCCACTCCCCTATCATCTCAGCATAAAACAAGACTTCTTTGCATCATTATAGAACTGGCAGTGAATGGGGTGGGGCAGAAGATGGAAGGGGTTAACATGAAAAAATTAATGGAGTTAAGTATTTTTGTGTTTCTGTGACCTGCAACAGGTAAGCATTTTAGATACTGTTATAGTTCTCCCTCGGGCTTGGAACAGCTCCAGCTGTGATTCTATGGAAACCCTCTCCCAAAGCAATCATGTAGAACTTACGTTTAGGCTCAAATAGCATGAAGGATGGCAACAGGTCTTTAAAATCAGCTCCCCGGCCTGCTGATACCAGCCAGATGCGAGGAGACCTCACTCTAAATTACAGCACACCACAACTTCACATACTGTGCTAGGAGCCAGTCAGGAAACTAAACGAACTGTTACCTCTGCATTAGGTACTATGAGCATTAAAATGGTGTAATACCAATACAAGAGCAACAAAGAACCTTAAAAGACAGGTTTGGAACAATAATACTAATAATTCCTCAGGTGAAATACAAGAGCATTGCAGTTTCACAATTTAGAAACACCATCTGTGTGTCTAAACAAGATTTATCTTTCAAAAAACCCTTAAAACTGTTGGGGTTCATGGCATTGTCCTTCATGCTACAGAAAGGCTTCATTGATCCTAAAACAAATGTGAGTGTCACGCACAAAAGCCTCTTCAAGTGCCAAGAGAAGCGTTTTCTGAAACCGTTAACCCTCTTCCAAAGCCCAGGTAAGTACAGCCGAGGTCTCAGCGAAGAAGCTCTCCTTAGACAAGTTTTTCAGAAAACTTCTAATGCTTAGATCCCTACCTACTGATTTCTCTAAGAGTGTAGTATATCCTCCAGGGGCTTGCTTTAGCTTCTAATTCTAGTTTTCAACAACACACTGATTTTTTTTTTATTATTTTTTTTTTCTTAAATAAGTAGTAGTATTATTATTACCCTACTATGGAGTTTTAGGTTCCTACCTACACAACAGTGGTCCTGTCACACTGACACATTGTGGCTGATGATGCCTTACTGCCTGGGACTTTTGGAAATGCTGGGTGTTAAAGCTATGCATCAGCAGGTACAGGAGTTGAAACGAGTCGCACAGGAAGAGAAAGGGAAGAGGAAACATCCCAAGCTTTCCTAGCAAGTGGTGCAGGAAAAGATTTCATGAAAAGCACTAATGGCACAGAAGGTAGAAAGCTAAAGCTCCCTGCTTGGGATGCTACAGCAACTGCCCTCCTAAGCTTTTTGTTTTTTCTCTGCAGAGAATGGTGGAGGGTGTGTGCTTTGGAAGAGTATTTGTGACTGCAGCTGAATCATAAAAGTCTACCGACTACCCAAAGGCTGGGGAAACTACAGCTCCTAAAATATGAGCATGGTTGGACCTGCTGGCCCTGGCTGCTGTTTGTCAGTTAGACCAAAATAAACATAATGAGTTATTTGTCTGTGTGGGGTGTTTGTTTTCTTTAAAGAAGGTTTTTGGAAACAAGAAAAAAAGAAGGAACACCTCTCTCTCTCCTTAATTTTGACTTGGTACTTTCTACTGTGGCCAGAAAGAATGTGGCGGGAGACTGGGCAGCCAGGATACCCATGTGTCTGTTGCTTCCCTGCCTTTTATTCTGGTCGGTGCCCACATGGTTAAGGTCAGTGAGCTGATTTTGCTCTCCTCGAGCTCTGAGCGGGCAGCTAGGGCTGCAGACGTGTCACTTACTGCTGGAGGGTCTCCGGTAGGCAGGCACGGCCGAGCCACAGCTGCTATGGGCAACAGGGCAGTGGGAGAGGTTACAGTTCCGGGCACTGGCAGATGCACAGGTGATGACAGATGGACGGTTCTCATAGGGAAGAAAAAAAGAAAACAGTCACTCACTAGGGCAATCAGCCAAAGCCCTATTACCAGCAGCTCATTGCATAATCATTTGAGATGTGCAAACACCAAACAGAATCCCAGCACCGAAATAATCCATAAACTGTCCAATTCAGTAAAGCATATTAAACCCCAAAATATTCAGCTATTGTTTCTTTGTCCGATTAAAAAAAACCCCAACACATTGCACTTCCACAATGGTTCTTACTTATTTACGTGACAAACAGCCCTATAGAAAAAGGGCAGCATAAAAGCAAATCATTAAAAGCATTTAAGTGATTTTACAGTGATGGTTCCAGCTTCACAGACATCACATATGCAGAATTAAATGTCAACATAATAAATACTTGTTTCACTCTATGGCCACAGATCCTTGGGATTTCAGGACTCAGAAGGGCTTTAAAAAGCAGGTATTTGTCTTCCCAGTGTTAATCAAATTTTAATGTTTTGTCATTCAGAAGTTAGGCATTCCTAGCCTGACTGATTCTGTATGCCACCCTTCAGCCACAAAACAAGAACCTAGAAGATGTAAAACAGAAAGAGCTCCTGAGGAAGTCTTGAACACACGTACATTCCTGTTGTCATCAAGCTGCCTTTCAAGCAGTACTTACTTAATAAACATCGTCCATTTTCATTCGCAACACATGCAAAGTCCTCAAAACGTCTATTCACAAGCTCTCACTTCCACAATGTATATTTTGCACAAAGTGTAAACATAAAATATGCTTCCTGTAGTTGCTGTCTGTGTAGATGTGACATGGAAAGAAGGCCTTAGGAAAAGAAACATTCCAGTTTCTCCTGGTCGCTGAAGGGAAATAACGTCCATATTGGAGTATTTGGCTCTACGTCTTCAGGATATTTTCTGCTGCAAGGAGTCCATTTTGCTATACTCAATGCTAGTTAATTAAGCATCCACTAGACTAACAGAATTGATGTAATTACCACAGTTTTAATTTCTTGTCCATTTTACAAATCTGTGCAGCAAACCCACAAAATCACTACTTCACCTACACTACACAGAGTCAATGAGGAAGGAAAGGGGTTTCATTGTTTAGTGGTACTTTATAGCCAGAGTAAGAGCAAGATCAACGAAAGAGATGAGCTTTCATGGGGAGGCTTAACACTATTGGTCTAGATGCAACGGGAATGATGCTACTTAAATCTTACTGCACTGACAGCAAATTTAAAAGAGTAAATGAAAAAGAAAAAAGAGATTTGATTTTTCTGTAAGCAGTTCACATGTGGAAGTATTTGTTTTTTATAGGGGCCAAGGTTTTGTGCATCTATGACGTACTTTTTGAGAAGTGCGTATCTGCGTATCTCTTCAGAAGCCTATTTCAGATATGCAAGAGGTGGGGGGGGGGGGCAGGTAATAAAAAAGGTTGTCTCAAGAAGCGTGTACCAAATACCACAAAGGGTCTGAGAGGCAGGGGAAGGCATCTTACAGAATCCCCTGCTACGGTTCTGTGTACAGGTGCACTGAGCAGACTACACATATTTATATGAAAATACTGAGTTAAGCTGGGAATTTAGTAACAATAACTACAGCAGCTGACTAACCTTACACTGCCTAAAATAGGAAGGTATTTTTTCCCACCACTTCATTAGAAACAGAGTAAGATGAAATCCCATTCAACATGTTAAGGTTAAAAAAGACCCCAAACCCAAATAACAAATCTTCATTCTTATTTTCAATACACTTTGTATTTTGTATGATTTCTACTCTGTGCTCTTAGCAAGGTCTTACCTCAACATCCTATTTTCTCAAGAAACCAGATTGTAATCTAGCTCAAAACATCCAAGACAGCAAAAGAGAGAGGAATGTGGTTACAGGCAACAGGAATCGTCCTCAGTCAAACACGCCAGAGCAGCAGTGTCAGTGGAGTTGGCTGCTCAGCTGAGTCGCAGCGGTGATGCTATCAAAGGGCACCAGTGTCGTCAGCAGGAGCCCATCCCTTCCTCAACGCCTAGAGCAAAGCAGAGCCGTTCTGCACAGGACAATAATGCTGCAGTCTGCATGCCAAATGATGCAAGGTACCAGCAGCACTAGTGCACAGCTAGGTGGGTTGGCATAGCACAGTTTAAGAGACTCGCATACGTGGCCAACCACCGTGAAAATATACACAGTAGATGTAAAGTATACGGCTCCAGCGAAAAGAAGCTTTCATAAACTGCACATGAAAAATTCCAACCTCTGAAATGTCACCCACTTGAAGCAGTGGCATCGCAGCAGGGGAGGAAGGATGGATGGAAGGAAGGAAGGAAGGAAGAGCTTGGGTACATGGGCCAGTTTAATTTCTCAACACTGCAGCTCATCACAACTCAATTCTCTCGCTTTGTCTCTCCACTTGTGAGCGGGATAAAAGTGAGTCTCACATGTAAGAAAACTATTACTGTATAACCTGCATAGAGATGGCTCATCTTCAGCAGTTCTTAAGGGAAACAAATACCATGTGCAAGATGGCAAGCCAAAAACCAACCAACCAGCCAAAACCAACCCAACCCACTCCAGCATATGGAAATAAAGTATAAAATAATCAAAAATCATTACTTTCCTTTAGGAAAAGTCATTATGAAATAGTGATACAACATTGCTCTGAACAACACAATGAATGCTTTTGGCTGGCTAAGCTTCTTTCACCTGGGAAGTTCAGTGCGAAATTCTGCTTTATGCCCTTCTTTCTGCCTCTCACCAGTTCTTCAGCAGTGGCGGCAGCAGAGCACCAGGACAGAGGGGAGGGACGCACGCAGCCCGGGTGAAGACCCTCTTTACCTGCAAACTGCATCAGTTATTGCCTAGCAGGTACTGGAGCTTCGCCCAAGCACAGGCTGTATTCCAAATTAAAACACATGCCTCCACCAACTTAGCAAAGCATCAGAAAAAGCAGGAAGGCCAAGAAATCTGTGACAGATACATACCCATTAAACCCAAACTGTGACATTCTTTGTGCATTTTTAAAATACGTTTTGCCTGAAGAGTAGTATTGCCTGCCAATTGTAACTCACAGTACGTTCTGCTTGCACTGGGGAGTCCTTCTTGCATCTACAGCAAGGATTCCTAGAACCACCCAGAGCTTCTCGTCAACCTAGAAGCCCGTACCTGCTGCCGTTCCACAGAAGTCAGTGTAGGTGTGATGCCAACTGTCCGGGTTGCATCCATGCTGTTTTTGGTCAGTGCTAGAGGTTGATCCACGGTCAAGCTTGGGATTGAGGCATACATGTGATTGGCATGAAGGCTCATTGTTGGGGCAGCAGCCCTCTCTATTGGGCTGCGACTCCTCTCTCTGTGCTCCTTACGATAATCTCCATTGGCAGTCTTGTTCCTAACACGAGACAGAAGAAAAGGTCAAAGGACTTACTGTTGTTACAAGCTATAATGAGATGAGCAACATTAAATCCCTTTCAGAAACGTGAGGCAATGCATTTTGCTTGGTTGTGAGGAGGGGTACAGAATACCTCAGTGAGGCTCCCCTGGTCTATCCAGCCACCTCCCTGCAAGGATAAGCCAGTGATTTACCTTCACAAGCTCTGGCAACCAATGTTTTTTCTTCAGCCTAGAATTTTTTCAGATACTTACTTAAACGCAGTGACTTAAAGTCACAACTGATCATGCTTCGTTAAGGTCAGACACCTCCTCATTTAACATACTATTAATCCCACAGCAAAATACGGTGAGTCAAGGCAGGAAGCAGAGTTTTCAGAGCAGAAAATGAAGCAAAAGCAAACCACAGTGCACTTGTCTCAGAACCATTTAATTACAACTGTTCTTTAATTTCAAACTTCTACTGAACAGTAACTCTCAGTAGATGTACTCACATAATTAGCCTATCATTCACTGCAACTAAAATAGCACTGATTTTGTACTTACGGATGAGATATTTCAGTTTCCACACAGCAACAGAATCGTCATTAAAGGCAAACCAGTGTACCAAAGGAAAGGCCCTTCACTCACACTGGCGAAGGCAGTCATTCATGACCACTGATCTAGGTACGCATGGGTACCGTGGGCAGTCTCAGATGCACCAGTACGACAGCAGCTAATGTGCTGCAGTACCCAGTGCTGCAGCACGAAACAGCAAACTCTGTCCCTCTGTCACACGGGAGAGCACCAGAGGAGAAACCTGTTCCGTGGAAAACACATTCTCGCTTCAGAAGGCTCTCGAAGTGATAGTGAAGTGTCCTCTGTGTAAGTGGGCAAAATCCATTTACAAGGGGTTTCCCCTCCCCAGTTTTTAAAGCATATCATAGCAAAGTGATATGCAGGAGCTATCTTTAAAAATGCTCGAATATCAGGCAGAGACAGAAAAAGGTTTTCTGTAGTACTGGAAATTAAGATGTATGAAGAGTATTCAATATTGAAGTAGTTTACAACTCCAAGAAGCTATTTCAATGTCTGAGAAAGTCACTCAAAAGGGAAGGCTAACAGCTGAGGGGAAAAAAAAAAAAGCACTCTGCCAACAGAGGGAAGTAAGGAACCCCAAAGGTACAACAAAAACGCTATAGAAAAAACCTGCAGGTTCAAGCCAGCTAAGCACCCTTGACCTAGCATGGCCATGCAGCCATGCTGCAGCCCTTGCTGCCCCGTGGGGAGCTGGACACACCAACGGGGGTGCAGTGCGAGGCTGCTCTGCTGAACCCCTGTCCCGGGAGTCGGGGCAGTCGCTGTGCTGCATGGCACTTCTGTAAGTGCCAGCTGAGACCATGTAAACTGTCAGCCTTGATAGCATCCTGTGGCCACGGATTCCACAGCTTAAACTACATGCTCTGTTAAGTACCTTTTCTGCACAAGCTCTTTGTTTCTTTCCAACCTAAAATCTAATGGCTTGGTCTGCTACTGCCCTAGTTCTTGTATTAGGGGAGAGAGAAAGCCATCGCTCATCATCTTCATGCCACTCCTGAGTTCATCTCTGTTCAACAACCTTTTTTCTCCAGGTCCTATTTTCTTCATATAAGAACTGTTCCTGTACCTTTGTCATCCTTGTGGCCCCTCTCATCTATAATCTTTCTTGAGATGAGAGTCCGGATCTCTGCTGTATTCAGGAACAGGACCTTTGCTGAACTCATCACAAGTCTTCAGTGCTACTCCTCAGCTTGCTCAAGAGCCACTTGGTTGTACAGAAATCTGTATTGCTGCCTGAATCAACTCATTTATCATTTAAGTTAGGGTTAATATGATGCCAGGCAACCAGTGACTTTAGAACCTCAGGACACAGCCTGTTCTCTATGCCAGATTCCCCGACACACTTAGGAGGGAAAAGCCAGCAGACGAACAATACAATTTGTAACTGTTTGGATCCCCCCGCCTATTGCTTGTCCCTTTTAACTAATTACAAATTAGTAGATGCACATTAGCGAATTGACCATAAAATCTAGCCTTTAAGGTTACACAGCTGGTGCTCAAGATGTTCTCTAAAAATCATGTGTTTCTTGAATCCTCCTTTATAGGCCAGATTTGGACAGTCTAAAGCAGCACACAAACCACCAGGAAAGGCATTCTCACAGTGCTGCATTTCCCTCTTTTGCCAGCTTTGGTACTGTTTCAATTCAAAGATTTCTCTGCAGTATTGGCATTCAGAAGAAAGAAGTTTAGAATTGCATCGCTATTGAGCTAATGACCGATGCAAATGTGTGACTTAATGGCAGCGCAACAGACTCTATATTTAAAGTACAGTAGCCTCATCTTGAATTACAGCACTGAAACAGCTACTGAACACACTAAGTAATCCTTCACCACCCCTGAGGCAGCAAAGTATCAGACTCCATAAAAAGTGTGCCTTTGCAGGCTGTTTTTGTACCTGGAGCGCGGCCACTAGATAGCCTGGGAAACAATACAGGGAAGACATGGCTAAAATCAGTGCTCGAGTGGTAAAGGCAATGCTGCGTAGGGATGGCTCGCTCTTCTCGCTGCAATGCAGTATCTTTGGTGGCTGCAAGCCAAAATCTTACTTTTCAACTAAATATTATCTGGTCTACTACAACTGAAATAACCGTTTGGAGGCTGCAAAACCACATGAGGCTCCAGCAGAGTCCTGCTTTTCACTGCCTCAAAGAGAAAAAAATAGTCCCTGTTCAGAATGGTTATATTCTGCTTTAATAAGCACAAGCTGATTTTCAAAGGAAAAACTTTGTCTCCTCCACCAAAAATACTTGTAAAATGAAACAAAAAAATGTAGCTACACCAGTTGTTTGGGAATTTTTCCTTAGAACTGGGATTTCTACAACTTAGTGCTGCATTTACTGGGGATGGGGCAGGGGGGGCGGAGAGGTCTTAAGTGACCTGTGATGAAACAAACCTACTGAATGCCCAAGCAAAGAAATTTTCCATTTTACACAACAGCGCCTATTTCACTCATCCTCACTTTCCACAAAAAGTCACAGTCCTAAATATTGGTGAACTGGTAGTTTTGCTGCCAAAAAAAACCAAACACAAAACAAAACAAAAAACCCAACAAAACAGCAAAACTTTTCTGCAAAGATTTCTGGAAGAAGGGACCAAGGAACTGGGAAACAGGATCAGCCTGATGGCAGGAACCACAGCACAGTAGACAGACCTCCCCTAAGGATAGCCCAAACTATTGGGCACCCTCAGTAATCTCCACAGACCACACCCTAGCCCTTTCTGTAGGCAAGTAATTCTCTCTTCCCAAATTAGAACAACTCTTCTTCTGGGCAGGGAACAGTTTATACCTCACTCCTCAAAAATTCTCTCCTCAATTCATCTACCTTCACTAGATAGTCTTGGCAAAAATGAAAAATACCTTAAGCTTCTACTTCCACATCAGACAGTATTTTTTCTGAGCCCAGCTGAAAATTTTACAGCACCGTGTAGAACAGTAATGTGACAGCTCTGCCCTTGTGAAAAGACACTAGCACTTCTGAGTCCCTCCTATTTAAATATAAATAGCAAAACCTACAGATATCTGACTCCACTTGTAAAACAACTGTACATAAAATTAGTTCTAGAGTATTCAACCATTTCACATTAATAAATAATTTTAGTTTAAAATATACCTCTAAAAATAATTTTCTAATAGAAACTGAAATTTTGTTACTTTTTTTTTTTAATTACTGAGAGAAGTCATTCCTGCTTCGATATTAGATGCTTTGTCTGAAGGGGCAATCAAAATTGCCTATGTTTGAAGATAATTATATTTTACTGAAGTCAATTAGATTAAAAATTCCACGCACACTGAACAAGTACAGAGATGCATCTCTTAGTTCAAATGTAAGGGCAGAAAATTACAAAGAAGGATTTCTGACCATGTTTGAAAAATAACTTAAAAATATATGCTACAAATAAATCTAGCTGTCCAAATAGCTTTACCATCCCCCCAACTTTTACCATCCCCCAACTCCCCCGTGCCTTGACAATTAGCACATGTAACTCTGGACTCTCTCTCAGCGGTGAGGATGCCAGCCCAACTCCCCTGGCTTGCAGAAAAGCGAGCAATTAGCACCGGCAAGAGCCTGAGCAAGCACCAGGCAGTGGGACGCCATTACACAGCCATACTCATCTCCCTTACTTCACTTCTAACAAGTACTCAAGCTACTGGCAGGTTTATTTCAGCAAAATTAAGACACAATTCCAACCTTAAATCCGTTTCTCCAAGCCTTGAAAAACAGATGGCATTTTCCATGTTTCTGCCCCAGGAATCATAAGCGAGGCTCCAGCGCTCACCCAGCGTCATGTGCTCAGGGGGATGTCACACCAAACCCCACACATCCTGCCTGCGCGCTGGAAGCCTGCTGCATGTTGGTTCTCAAGAACATCTGGTCCTTGAAAGCAACATTCCAGTCCTCCTCGGGAACCAGTTCAAAGATAGCCAAAATGCATTGTTCCTAAGATTTTTTTTGTTGTTGTACCTTTAAATGCGGCTGTTCTGTTCGGCTGTTCTGTTCACTGGCACAGCGCAGCAGCCATTCACTCTCATCCTGCAGAACACGCTAACTCTGCCAGCTGCTTAAGGAAAAGGCAAAAAATGAGGCCCACCGAAGGGGACAGTTTTGCTTGCGCTCACTTCCAGCCTGCAGATCCTTAAGGAACAGATGCCAAAAGTATTACTGTACCTCCTAGTGAAGAAATCACAGGCGTTTCACACTCCCTTTGGCAGAAGCAGAGCTCTAATGTGAAATGGTTGTACCACAGGAGTGTGTTTCACTTGCAGAAAGGACAAGTATCCACTTACATTTGTGCTTTTTCATTATCATGGAAGATGTTTTTCTTTATGCAAACACAATGCATAATATTGCTTAAGAATAAGCTTTCGCTTGTGTAACTTAATTCAAATACAATTTTAATATTTTCAGCATCTTTATAATATTCGTTTTCTAACTTCTTTTACTGCATTTATTCACCAACTCCCAAGACTGAAAGAGGACAACTGCTTTCGTTAAAGATCATTTAAGGATTTATAACCTCCTGATATAAAGTATCTTCTCCACATGATGGGGATCCATTTCCTGCACAAGCATCTACTTGCATACATTAATTCTGTCAGTGTGAGGTGGGCAAACAAGAATTTAAGTTGATATTGCAAAATACAATGATATATATCCAGAGGAAAAAATCCTAAGTGTTCTTTACTCGGAATTTTTTAAGCAATACAAATTCACTAAAAAACAAACAAACAAACAAACAAAAAACCCCAAACAAAACCTGAAAGTATTAGCAGTTTGCTCTTTGAGCGTCAGCCAATTATCTGAAGTATTCACAACACAAAAAAATACTCCAAACAGCCCAATACACTCTTCATATCTACTCTGAATGGCTGCCACCTAAATACATAATCCTTTTCCAACCCATTTTATGAGCTTTATGCTTCCCTGTTACTCTGAGTAGCCTTTTCCTTTTATGGCTTAGTGCTCCATCCCCAAAAGCTTTCCAGAAGGCAGCTTGCATGAGATTATTGTCTTTGCAAGAATTACCTCTGCCACAGCACCGCAGCAGCTGGTGTGGTTTCCTGAGGAGTGTAAAGGATGCCCTCCCCTTCAGCCACTGCTCCTACTTGAACATGATTTGCACAGTATATTCCCCACCCACACAGGAAATCTTTTTTGAACAAACTGAAGATCACATTCAGACCAACACACAGCTAAAACTGACGACCAGTCTTCCATTATTGCCCTTCTCCAAGCAGCAGGACGACCACCACGCCTCCCACCAGGGTTCCGGAGGGTCCTGCACAGCCCTTTGCTAGCCCGCTGGCTACCAATGGGTCCTTCAATCCCGGTCTGTAGCTGGCAAATCCTCCCTTTCTTCCCCCATTCCAGGGGGGTTAACAAGGAAAGAAGCAGGTGGCCACGTCTCCACTTTCTGCCTCAGGCTAGAAACCACTCAGCAAAGGCATCCAGGATTTTTAAGTATGGCCTCAAAACTTCTCCAGCCACCAATAATTAAACTGAACTCTTCCCAGAAAAGAGCTTGCTTTTGAATTTTTCAACTCGCACATCAGGCCCAGTTTGGAGAATTGAGCATCATATTTACGCAAGTTCCTTCAGCATCACAAGGACACATGCACCAACCCTCCCTATTTTCCCTGCTCTCTCCAGTCCTCTCTAATCAGAATTCTGCAGTTCCTTCCCTTAAAAAACTCCAATTCATGATTTTTTTTTTTTACAGCTTAGTGCTACAGCCCATGAAAGGACCTTTGAGGCGAGAAGTTAAAACCATTGAAAACATACTCAGAAACAGGATAATCTTACATATAAACAAACATAGGTCAGACTTTCTGTATTGTCATCAACAAAACAAGATTTTCAGAGATAAAATCCTGGACCAGACAGTTACTTGCAAATGTAATCAACCAGAAGAGACTTCACAGAAAAAGAAATTAATAACAAGCTGTGAAACACATAAAGGAGTGTCCCATTACTGCCTGCCTGCACCAAGCAAAACCACTCAGGTACAGATGAGCTCCCCCTTCCTGAAGGCTTTTAGCATTCACAACTGTGAAAGAATGCAAGAGAACCGCATGATGCAAGACCTTAGTCAGAAGCCAAACCCACAAAACTGAACTCTAAATCTCATGAACAGTAAAATCAATTAGCACAATCTCAGATCCTACTTAATTTTCTTGCAAGAATCTTTTTTTAATGTTTGGCCATCTTCGCTCCAACTCTCAGAGGACTGTTTTAGAAGATAGCACTTAAAACGGCGATCGCTCATTCCATCCATAAGTAAAACTCTGGGATTTAGTAAATGAAAAATTAAGTCACTGCAGGAACACATGCACACATACAAAATCCAGAAATGATAACCATTACCTTACTGCACTAGGTACAGACTGCAGGTTACCTGTATAACACACAACCTGCAATTCAACTTTTTTTTTTAAAAAAAAAAAGGGCGTGGGGGGCAATTTTACCTCAGAACCTCTTCTTACCCACTGATTGCTCTGCTTGGCACTTCTAACGCCTGCTTGCTCAACTCCAAACCTCCTACGTTTAGGTCCTCATTTTGCTGGCACACCTGATGGCTGTACCATAATTCTTTGAAGAGGCGTTATGTAAAACCATACCTGACATGTAAACGACAAAATTTTAACATATAATAAATATCTGGAAATATTCTGAAATGGTACGTGACGTCAATAATTCTACTGAAGTAACGGTAAATATGAATTACCCTGTTTGGAAAATTAAATTTAAAAAAAATAAAAATCACTTAATGGCTCAAAAAGTGGAGCTAGAACAATAGAAACTTCCAGCATTTCAGTGTTACCACAATAACAAATGTCTGGGTATAACTGGACATTGCAGTAATTATAAAATGTTTGCTAAAATGGACTACTATTTCTGGAGCATAAACATAAGCCCATTTCATCTCTTCAAGGTTTTGTTTAACTAAATCTAGGTGGAAACCAATAGCCGAGTACAACTCCCATCAGCTCTCACTTCGCATGGATTGAGGCAAAAAATCTCCAGCCTCCTGCCAATTGCATTGGCCAAAGAGGAGAAACTTCCCGGTCCTCTGACCCGCACCAGGGCATCACTGGCTTCCCTGCTCTCGGTGCTGCCTCACCGCCCATCAGAGGAGCAGCAAGAACCTGGGAAGGAGACAGAAGTAACCAAACCTTTAAGATCTATCTGATTCAGCCACCTCCCCATCACTCTCTTCTCACAGAGCAACCCGAGCTCCCATTGCCTTCAAGAAACCCGCACAACACACTAGAAAAACATGTAAGTGAAGAACTATTTCTGCTGACTGGGAAGACCAAAAGACAGAAGATGTGAACGTTCCAGAAGCTGGAAAAGGCTCCGCAGAGGATGCAGTCTGCCTCTAGAAGATGCTGCTACTACAGTTACAGAGAGCACTGGTTTTGGAAGGCAGTTTCAGTAAAACTGCAAAACTCGGATGTTATCAGTGCACACCAGAAGCTCAATCCTAGGGTTGCCCATCAGGACCCAGAACTAGGGTTTCATTTCTAGCTCAAAAGTAAACTATACAGAAGTCAACACAGTATCTGGGTGCTTGGAGGCACAATAATCTTATGCGGAGAAAGTCAAACGAAGCCGGTGAACTCGAGCGGAGCCTGACGATGCTCACCTCTAGAGAGCAAGTCAGGCTACTGCACGTCTTGGGACAAACAGAACATGACCTAGGACAGCAAGTCACCGCTAGAATGGAAACGAGAAGTATCTGTGCAGAAGTCTGAACTGTCTCGAGTCTTACGGCACTTCGAATTGCTTGGAGGGGAAAAACATCCAGAAAAGCAAACAATAAAAGATGAGGTTAAAGGGACACTCCAAACTTGCCCTAAAATTTCTACCACGCAGGAAGGAAAATCTGACAGCGTAAGCAAAGAGCAAAGAGGCTTCCATGAAAACAGCTAGAAGGTCAGAGGGGTTACTGGAAAGATTCAGAGGCAGTGATAAAATGACCGCTCTGTACCCAACTGCAATGCCCATCCAGTCACCTCTGGCAGACATCTCCTCTTACGTTCCACCAATTCCTGTGCTGGGTCATGTGCCGTTTGTGTAATTCAGCCATGTTAACATCCTTTTGAAGTCAAACTTAGCACATGCAACAAACCCTTTACACTGAGTCACTGGAAAATACTGTAAAAAACACAGAGAGAAAACTAGGGGCCAATGTCAGGAGAAAGCTTGCAGATAAAACAGACGCAGCAGTGGATCGTGTCCCAGCGCAACAAGATTAGCCACATACACGGGTGCCCAATATTGCCAGGGTACATCAGGCTGTTCTGCAGGCTCTGGGAAAGCTTGGTGCTGTTCAAACTCAGTGGTGAAACGAGGCAGAACTGCCAGAAGTAGTAAAAACTGGCAGTTATGTTTTCTTATAGTATTTTCTGGGTTTTTCCTTACAATATTTTCTGCTTTTTTTATTTGGAAAAAATACTTTCACTCACCGCTCAGTGCCTGTCATGCAACTGGTTTTGTAAAGGTGGGTACCAGTTTAAGTCAATCTGTGAACCCCAAATTCTGAAAAGTTTATGGGATTTTATTTAATGACTGCATCAGGTAGAATCTTACGGTAGACAAGCAGATTACTCATTTTCTTCAAACAGATGATGTGGGAAGTAAAAAGTATCACCAACATGAGAAGGGCAAGTTTATTTAGTAACGGCTTTAACAACACAAGGCAGTCTTTGAAAATAAGGTCACAGTGCTGGAATTACCTGTGTCAAATTGTCAGGAGATAGGATTATAAAGCTTTCTTTTCCAACTTCAACAGTTCTTATGAGAAAGAGGGAAAAGGGCCTGGATCATTAAAGCTTACAAATTATGGTCTCTGTCCATCCAGCTATGCAATGTAACATGAGCTGATGTGAAGCAGGAAAAGCTGAGAAAGTACATCAATTAACTTTCAGACAGAAATTTCAAAAATTCACAAAAAACCCCCAGGCTTTACACCTTTAGACTGAGTACGGTGTTTAACTGGTTTTAAGAAATGAGATTTTTTTCACGGGTTGTTTTATAAAAGGAATAAACATTTCATTAAAAGTTTACTGAAACGGTTCATAATTGCTAATAAAATCTGAATTACTGAAACCTCTAGAAGCACTATAAATACAGTAACAGCTTCATTATATTTTGCATAACTACTCATAGCAATACAGTAAAATAACTCCTTTGACAAGCTGATAACCGAACCAACCACAGCAGCAGCAGCTGAGTGTCTGGAAGGGTGCTTCTGCAGTCAGTTAACCACACAATTCTACAATCCACAGCATCCTCTCACAGCAACTTCTGGCTTAAGGGAGGCTTTAGTTAGAAAAGCAAATCACAAGCAAAAACGTTTGAGGTTTTTACTTCTCCCTTTTTTTGAACGACTTATGAATACTAAAAGTTACTGATTAAAAACATGACAAAAAGTTCAGGAAGCACCATTCCTTATCATTCAGATAACAAGAATTCAGCCGAGCCTGTAGGCTACAGCTTTGACAGACAAGGGCTTTAAGGACAGGGCTTCGACAAGACCACGTGAATCGACCTAGACTCGGCCTAGACTTGACTGCAACGTGTGATTCCTCCATTATTCACAGCAGCATCCATCTGTGCCATGTGAAAGACTACACGAAGCAGTGACTGGAGGGCGCCGAGCCCCCTCCCCAGATCTTTGGGAAGTTTTTCTCCTGGCTTGCCAAACTCATCCCACCCCTTTTTCTCCCTAACCAGGTAGTCTGCGTGAGCAGAGGGAAGCCCTTCGCATGCACACGTGGGCCTGCAGGTGCCCTCAGCTGAGCAGGGCCTCCACTCTCCACGTCCACATTCCGCAGCCTTTTGGGGACAACACTGACGTTGTGGATGAGAAATCCCGGAGCGCTGCCGAGTGGCAGGGACTATTCACAGTGCTAGCAGTTACGCAAGGAATCCGAGGGATGACTAGATTTCAGTCGAGCCATCGGACGCGGGTACCTACTTCAGCCAACACCACGGCAGCTGTCGAGCATAGCGGAGAGTCTCCGCTGGCGAGAGCGGTCAAACCGCCCAGCTCGAAATCTCCAGACTCGCATGGCGGCAAAGGCCCTTTATTTCCCCCTCATTTCCTTTCGGGACAAATCCCCAACGGAAACCGCACCCCCCTTCGCAGCCCCGGGACAGGGGCTCCCGTCCCGTCCCAGCGCCGGCTGGACCGGGGCAGCAGCCCCGGGCCGAGCCCTCACCGCGGGGCGATCGCGGCCCGGGCGCAGGTCGGCTGCCGCTCCCCGCTGCCCGCCCGGGGCCGGGGCCTCGGCCTCCCCAGCTCGGCTGAGGCGCGGAGCGTAGCCCTACCGCCTCGTCAAGATAAAAGTCGCCCAGCCCGGCTGGCCCCGGCGGGGCGCCCATGCTCGGCGGGAGGCGGCCCGGGCTGCGGAGGAGTGGCGAGGTGCAACAACGGGATCCACCAGCTTCCTCCCCCCCCCGCATCGTTCCCTCCCCTGCGTCCCGTTCGAACCGGGTACCACGACCGCGGCGAGGGGCTAGCTGCCGCCAGGGCCCCGCAGGGGAACGCGAAGATGGCCACGGATGGTTAGGAACAGCCAGGGGAGCGCTTCCCACCTCCCAGCACCACGAAGTGACGCCGTGCAGCGGGAGCCGGCGCTCAACAGCGCTGCAGGAATGAGTTAAAGCCAGCCCTCCTGTTTTTGTAGGCAGTGCAGCAGGAGAGAAAATGAGACTGCCCCGTCCAGCGTGTTCAGTCTGGGAGAAAAAAAAATAAAAAAAAATCACTTATTCAACTAGAAATTAATGTAACATTTTATTCCAAATCTCACCCTTACAGAGTCCTTGTCTATAGCAACCGTGTCCATAACATTCTAACTCTCCAGAGCACAACTTTCTAGTAAACGGTACCTCTGTCAAACTGCAGGAAACATCTGGGAAAACAGTTAAATAAGAAGTGAGATTAAACCTTTGTTTCAACACAGTTAGGATATAACACTAGATAAGTTTGTAAGAGTTCCTGCTTCTTTTCTTGCCTCCTGCCTAGCTATCACAGACTTTTGGGTTGGTGTTGAATGTCACCCCAGTGTAAATACATGGTAACTGCTGCAATGTAAAATTTCACTTTCATGAAAATGAAGATTGACCCTTCTTGGGTCAAAACCCCCAGAGCAGGGCTGAGGGGACTGCTGTCCTGCTCCTGCATGTGCACGGGTCTCCCCTTGTCTGGTGCTGGCACCCCTGCACGGAGATGGCACATCTTTGTGCTGCACAAGGCAGCGTGGAGCCCAGTATCCCACGGTTTTATGCCCCTTTACAAAAGAAGGAAAATTAAAGTGTAAAACATTGCATCAAAGCAGAATACTGGGGGCAGCTAACAAAACCTTTCTGTTTGCAAGTGGAGACACTGAGCTAACATTGCCTGATTTTCCAAGTGCTTAAACATATACCCAAATTTTGACAGATCAGGTCTTTTTTGCGAAGGGCTGATAAGCTATCAATCAACATGAAGCTGTTCATAACAACCGTTTCACATGTGCTTGGCTACACCCTCCTGAGCCGAGAGAGGGACTAGAGTACTTTCTGAAATTCCCCCTTGATGAGAACTTCTGCAAAACTCAGTGTTAAATATTAACTCAGATATACTGGCTCTTTCAAGTCTACCTCTGAAGGTTCAATTTAATGTACATTTGTTAGAAACAATTTAAGAATAATTTTGTGTAGTGCGTGATCTCCATTAATAAATAAGAAAATATATCTGACTGATTTGGTCCCTCATTCAAGCAATGCATACAAGAAAAAGTAAAATAAATCAGGAAAAGCAGTTCGGAACTGCTCTGTAATCCATTGTCCACTGTGATCCACAAGAGCCACACTACCAGTCCCACTGGCAATACAGAGGATTTCAGCTTCAACAAGACTGCTTTGGTAACACCAGGTTAACCCTAAAATACTTCAAAGGCACATCCATGCCAAGAGAACTGAGCAAAGATGCCTGCAAGCAAACAAGAAACATTTCGGGTGTTCTGAGTTCTGTGCGCGTTGGGTTTTTCTTTTTTTTTTTTTTTTTTCCAATTCCAATTTGTCACAATAAAATGACAGTGCAAACATTATTTCTTAATACCACATGAAGTTTGGAACCAAACCAGTCATAGTTAGCAGCAGAGAACTTTTCAGAAAACTCCCACGCTACCTCTCCAACCCAATTCTAAATCTTTTCAAGGCTGCTTGGAGCTGGAGCCAGCCTTCACGACAACAGGGACCTGACTTTCTACAGAACACTTCCACCCGGCACTCTTAGCTGGGCTCAGGGAAAGGCAAGGAGGAAAGCGACTGAGTCCTCCTCTAGTAAGTAGTGTCTTTTATTGAGTACTTCAGATCTTACTCAAAATTCTTTGATTTGGGCTACTACAAGCTTGAAGAGAACACAGCTGACCCTGCTTTGAGCAGGAGGTGGATGAAATGACCTCCTAAAGCGTGTTCTAACCTGAGTTGTTATATGGTCCTTCAAATCCAGGTAACTTTCAGGACAGATTTTTTTTTTAAAGTATGCCAGGGTAATTCCTATTACAGTGTTGCTGAAGTAAGCAAACTCCATTGGATATTCATAGTGAGAAACTTGTGATACACAGCAGCTTCCAGGAATCTAGTCTGGCTTTATGGATCAGATTTGCCATGGTCCTTCACTCTAACAGAACTGAGGATACAACCCAGTATCTGAAGCAGAAGTGTCTGGGTCTGGATGTTTATGTCCAAAACTAAACATCGTCTTACACGATACACATTGAACTACCTTATTCATGTGTAGACCCTTCTCTTATGACAAGAAAAAGCCAAATTATATATTACACAAATCAACAGATAATTATTCCTCAGACACCTGCCTAATAGCTGCCAACTTTTGCCCTAAGATGACTATTATATAGAAATTAGTTGTCATTGCGATCCGAATGCCACCAAACCAAATGGGAACTGTGACAGAGATTGAGGGGAAAATATTCCCTTCGCAAGCCTGCTTGTCCCAAACCAAAACCGCTAACTTTCAGCGTGGTGTATTCGACAAGCAAACAAAAGTAAGAGTCCCTTCCAATACAAATTCAAATGGCTGGTTTCACATACAGTGTTACTGGTAACACAAATTCTTTTGAAGATGTCAGTGACATCAATTCACTTTAACCTTAAATATAGTGATTTGGTCCTATAATTTGCTAGCATACAAACTATTTTCAAAATTGCTACCCAAGTGTTAGCCATAACAGCCCCTTACCAAAAAGCACTCGAGCTACGTATTTGCTAGTTCCTATTAACAATCAGACAAGCAAAGCCAGTCCAGTGTAATTTCTTCTGGAAAAAAAAATAAAAAATAAAGTGTTGTGCTCTTCTACTCCTTTCCTCGTTCTCCGAGCTGCTCGGCAGACAAGACGCCCCAAGAAGCAGCTGCTGGCAGCCCTCTGTCCTGGCGAGGCCTCTCTGGGCAGAGCTGCCCGCCCGGAAGGGCTGATGTCAGCTCCCCGGCACTTTGGCCGGGAGAAGGGGGCCTTTGTTCTCAGCTGAACTGTGAAAATGAGAAAATGCCTCCAGTCTGACAAACAAGGAACCCACAGAACGCAGGTCAGGCCTGAGACCCTCGCTTAAAGTTACAACACACTGCAGTCACACCCCCTTGCACCACGCTGCCTGCAGAGAGGTCCTTTACACGGGACCTGCCATGAAACGCTAAACACACCTTGGAAATGTAACAAAGCAGCTTCATTTGTTAAGAAAGACTGGTACAGCTCTCCAGCCATTTCACCCATACGTAAAGCACCCATTATTCTTATATAAATCAAGTTCCTCATTATTCTTCTGTAAATCAAGGTGATTTCAGTAAAGTCATATGACAACAAAGACCTGTTTCAACTTGAGGCTTAAAATAAGCTTGTTTCTCCTTTACAAAGCACCAGAAAGTAAGTGTGGTACAGAAAGTACATTTTACTTCAGCAAGGTTATATTTTAGCAAATGCATTTTAAGTAAAACATTTGAGGGATGCACAAAAAATTGTGAAATGCAAATAAAGGAATTTCATATTACAGTGCCTAGGTTTTAATGTGGGGTGGAAGTACTCGTTTTTCCAAAGTGAGGAGCCTATGGGTGTAATCTCTATGACCACAAAAACACAGAAGCTGTACAAATATGCTCCAATACACTACCCGAACTAAGGTAAGCAGTTTCGCGTATTGATTTTTAAAAATGAATCCACAAGGTCTCATGCATATTTTATTATCCTAAAGCTAAGAATTATCTCCTCTGAAAAACAGAGCCTTTGATAAATTGTTCTTTGCACAGGAATTCCATTACACAATTCAGAAACACAGCAGGATTGCCAGGGCATTTGATTCATTCTGCTCCAGAGACCGTACTCCAATAGTTGTGTTTTTCCATGATAAAAGTAAACATACCCAAGCACAACTCAAAGAGCCTAATCAAAGAAGATACATCAGGGAGTTACTCCTGAGCAGGCAGTATCTCAAAGCATTCTGTTTCCAAACAAAAGGCTGGCATCACTGGATTCCTATTACAATATCCAAAGCATTTAAATGGATTCATTCCCACTGAAGCGCAGTGACTGGGATGCCAGGGCGCTGCTAGGGTTAACATCCAGCTGCTCACAGAAGGTTCTACCATTTATAATGAACCACAGCACACAATTCTTCTATTTAATGTTTCCAAGCACAATATGCTGGTGTTGAGAGGATGAATACACAGCTGCTTCACAGCTCTACCAATGCAATCACAAAGACCCAAATGCCTGAACAAGAGCTGCTTGTGGTTATAGAGACTTCTGTCCCCCCAGCAATGACTTCCAAAGGAGAAAGACCTGCCCATCTCGACATTTAGAACACCTGAAGCCATCCGGCTGGGAGTGTGGATCTCAACACCACTCTGTAGCAGAGACTGTAGCCCTAATATCGGCCGGGGCAGCTCTGCCCAGTTTTCCTATCAGCAACCCTTTCGCCCCATGCTTTCAGGGGACTTTGTCCAGAAAAGTTCAAAATATGTAGACTCTAAACTTCACCTTTATAGTCCAAATCACAAAAAAGTCTTTGCTATCACCAAAGATACTGTGCCACCTAGTCTCCATGTTACGCTCCACATTTCTTATAGATTTGGTTTTCTAAACTGAATGTTGTCAAACTTCTACAATGTGACCGTGTTCCCTAAAATCTGTCTTTCCTCAAATCTACTTGTCTTGTCTTTAGTGCAAGCAAGTTAATCTTCTACAACATACTTCCCATCTCCAAAACAAAATTTCTAGGACAGTTCCACAAAGTTGAGCAATCCATTTCTATTGTTAAACCAGAATGTCATTAACTAAAAAAGAGGTAAAATATGGAAAATGTTTGAAAAAATAACTTCATTGGTGGTGGTGGCAGGCAAACGGGAGTCAAATTCAGAGACTGTTTGTGAACTTTTCTGATATAGCTGAAATATATAGATATTCAAGTATTTCAGATATATTGCAGTTTTGAGTTTCTGTAATATCCAGTTGAAAGCATATTTTTCATATGGCCAGATCAAACTTAAAAATAAAGTAGAAAAAAGATGTCCTCACATATGCTGTTTTAAATTATGATTCATCTGCAGTAGATGGTTTAATTGAAATATATTAAGTCCCATCACATGGACACTAGGCAGACAACCAGTGCTTTTTATCATAAAAAGAAAAGATGCAGATTTCATAGACAAAATCACAGAAAGGACCTATCGAGTAAAAATGTACCATACTGGATGAGTAAAAATACTGGAAAAGATCAGATAGCTTTAAACTATACCTAAGGGATCACATGGCATAGCTGCCTGTGTCTTTTAGTTTTGAACCTTGGTTGTATATGAGTCTGTTGCTTCAGACTTCATTATTTTTATGGCCTCCACAGTGTAAAGTGTTATAATGTACGTAACTGCCAGCTCTTATTTCATCACTAGCAAATAAGTTGTGGGTTTTTTTTTTTAAAAAAAAAAAAAGAAAAAAATCACACCTTTTCCCACAAAGTTACATAACAATTCAAAAATGCCATAAATTTCTTCAATTGTGTCATGTATGTACGCCACAGAAATGCAGCATAGACTCTTTCCAACGCCGGCACTCTCAGCTAGGAAGAAAAGCTATAAATAGTTTTTAGGAGAAAGAACAAGGTATGTTGTAACCAAGAAGTCTCCCTCTGCTTGTGAGCTTTTATTGTGTTGCATTACTTCAGTGCCGGATTCCTGATCTGTAACAAATGCCAAGACTGCAGGCTACAGGCCCAGCCTCTGACTAACACTCTGGTGATTTATTTGAGGATAAATACCTCTCTCCCATCTCATGACTGCACACAGAAGCCTAGAGCAGCACAGCATGTGGGGAACGCAGCGGCTGCAGGAGCGGAGGCAGCCATCGGACAGGACAGGCATGCAGGCAGCCACTGGACAGGCACGTGGCCATCGGACACCAGACAGGACAGGTGCTGGGCCCTGGGCCGCTGCCTCCAGGCAAGAATGACAGGAATTCTCTAGGCCGCTGCCTCCAGGCAAGAATGACAGGAATTCTCTAGGCCTCTGCTCCATGCCAGCCAGGCATGCATTCCCAGGAATGAGCACACACCAAGAATGGCATTTGATGATTGCCTAACACAGGCACCTAATGTACCAACATCTTACCTGTCTGAAAAATTCCACCGCTGGCTGTCAGAGCTGTGGAGCAGTCCTTTCAGTATGGCTTTCAGTATGGCTTAGCAACAACTGCAGCTCGCTCAGCTGTCAAGACAGACTACCAAGCAGCTGGCTCATCATCCCCTGGGCTCAGAGAAATGCAAAGCACTCTTGCTTTCCCTCCTCCGGCCTCCCCACCCCCCTGGCAGAGAGCACAGGGGATGCGAAATGAGCAGGGTACAAAGAACAAACAAACAATACTTCAGAAACTGCAAGGCAAATATGTATGTTTCACCATAAATAGTGAAGTTAGGCTAATTCCTTTTACTTCAGGCTGTATGAAAACAGAAGAAAACAAGAAGTTGTCCATCTAATCACACTAGCCTTTGTGCAGATTTTCCATACAAACTGGAACAAAGGAAAAATCCAGCACAAAGTTGCAGACACAGTATGATTTTAGCACACACAGAGATGAGGAGGGCAGTACTAAATTCTACGAACCAGAGGTGACAGAAGCAAGACACTTACAGATGCGGATTAAACATTCGACTCATTTTAGCCACGTGGTCATTTTCACAGTCCAGCTCGTCCTCCCCTTGGTCCATGCTGAGCCTTCTCTTGCTGGGACTGATGGGAGGAGGGCCTGTCCGATGGTTGGTCAGGGCGGGGGATACTGGGAGAGACTGCATTCTGGGCTCCCCTCTCAGAGCTGCTTCGCCTGCAGCAAGAAGACAAGTGAGAATGAACACGACACGGAAGACAGAGGTAAAATGGCATGCTTTTTGAAAGCGTTCTTGCAGAAAAATTTCCCAACCAGATGTCAGGTCCACATAGGCACATTTAACATGGCTGTAAGATAAACAAGGCATCACAAACCATACTTTAGTGCTTTATGCCAGAATAAACAGTTGAAAAAAGGTAATTCGAGAGGGGTCAACTCACCCCAGATGATCTGAAAGGTTCAGCTAACAAGTCTTTCCAACAGCATTTTCATTCAGAAGCATTCCTTCTCATAAGCTGCCATTCCAACACTGAACTTTCATTACCTCATTCTGCAAAGCATGACTATCCACAATGAAATACGCTTTGTTCCTTTTCTTATGGTTGTGGTTATAAATTCCAGGGCTACAGTTCACATTTATGCCAAATATTCAAGATCTAAAACTGAATAAACGTTCAAATTCTCAAATGATTCCTTTTACAAAAAGCTGTCCAAACCAAGCTTTGTCTGGCATGTAACTATGCAAGGTAAAAATCAGGGAAAAAATTGGAACTTGCTGAATCAAGTTTTAAGTTTGTCCTTAAATGTCCTTCTCTACACTTTTAAACTACGTTTGGAGCAATGAACAAAATAGCACAGTTCTTCATCACAAGGATCACAAAATTTCAATTTTAAGAACGCTAATTTTCAATGAGGCAGAGTGGTGGTAGGGTACTGAATAGGTTATAAATTTTATACAAATCTAACACTTATCAGAAAATGCCATTCATATCATGTGGGAGCTACGTACAAATAATTCCAGAAACGCTACAATTAGTTTGTGCATAAACATATGCATGTATTGTTACTAAACACACACTGAAGTGTGACCACAGTCCTTTTCCCGTCTCAATTCAATGTCTCACTAAATGCATCACCTAAAGCACAGTGCTGCATTGCACCCGCAGTGGTGGACTTTACTGGAACTCACATCCTGACAGCCACAGGTCATATTTAGACCTCATAGGGATTTAAAGATGTTAAAAAATGCTTTTGGGGCTTCATAAGGGGCTTGGAGAGGAGCTAAATTAACCAGGGTTACCTGTTCCGGTAGTATCCTGAAATAATGGCATTTGCTGGAGTTTAAAATTTGTATTTTTCCTACACTGCCAGAAGCATTTTGTTTTCTACGTGGCCATAATTTCCATTTGCCTAAAATTAGGATAAAGTTAACTTCATCTACAGCCCTGAGGTACCCAACAATGGAACTCTTTGTATGCCACCACACATTTTCACATCATCGCTGAGGCAGATGATTTATAAAATGCTGCCCTAATTCCACACACGACAAATACTATTTTGTTGGAAAAAGAACGAGTGAGGAGAAAACCTCCTGAAGGTTTACCAGTAAAAATAAGCATTTTGCCAATTTAGTCAGCATAATATAAACTCGCAAATATACACTGACCTATAATACACCACAAGCCATGATTTCTATTAAAGACTCTGGCACCAGATCTATGTAGGAACTTTCCATCTCAGCTCTAAATAGCAAGAGCTGTGCTTTACTGCAAATACTCCACGACAGACATCCAGACCTGCTCCTGTTTGCAACAAGCAAAGTGCTAACTGGGAAGCCCTCCGCAACCACTCCAAAGTCACAAGAGAAGCTTTTATTGAAAAGACCTCTCAGATGAAATAATCTTCGTATCAGTAAAATTTCTGCATTTATTTTTCAGCCTTTACACTTTGCCAGTAGAAACCTCCACCTACATAGTGTTCATACCCTAAACACACTTAACTTTATAAGCAAACCACATCATACCAGTTTCTCTCAGTGAGGAACCTCCCTCCTGTCTACCTTTGAAAAAAAATAAGTTAATACTAATGTCAAAAAATAAACTTTTATCAACTAAGGTTTGTGATACTTTCATCCCACCCGTATGCAATCACTCTTCTCTCTGTAGTATCTCAGATCACTTCTGAAAACTCAAATACAAAATTCTGCCACAGGAATTACAAATTCCATGTAGGCACCTAACTCCTACTGACCTCTCCTGAGCAACTCCTGACAGAACATGGGCAACTTCAATATCCATGTAAAGTTAGCTCTGGTCTTTACAAGACAGAAATCTCTAGACATTGTCCAATTTACTAAGCTAGAAACTTTTCCTTTTTCCCAAACAGCAGCTAGGAGCCTGATGCTATACAACTACCTCAATGGGTTTTTTTCTTAAAAAAAAAAAAAAATAAATTAATCCTATAATAAGTATGCTAACAGCACCATTTATATATTAATATCCAGATTGGAAATGAAGAAACCCATTTGAAAGAAATACAGCAAAGAAAGGAATGGCTTTAAGTAAAATCTGTCAAATGTGGTATTGCATTTCCTAATCGTAAAGTAACGTGGTAATTATGCAGGGGGCACCAAGGCCTTCAGATAAAGACACCAGAACTGACCACTATATCTGCAGCACCACAGGGCCATTTGGCCCAAATTAACAGAACTCCAGGCAGGCGGCAGAGGTGAGTGAGCAGGAACAGCCAGAGTTCTCATATCCTCTGCCTCTGGCAGGAGAGGCTGGAAGACACCAAAGACCTCCTCGTGAGGAGATACAAGTGGCTGGTGCACAGCCCACCCTGCAGACACAGAGCAAGCAGAGACCACCACCAAACCAAAGAGGCCAGGTAACAGGGTAAGAGCAGGAGGAAAAATATCTCTACATTGTTTATGGGGAGAAATTGCATATTCACATACTGTATTTATACTGCATGAGAAGTTGTCATGTGGCCTGCAAGTTGGATTAGGGCTAAAACTGCTTTTTATTTAAATAAAAAGGCAACTTCTTTCCCCACTACTTTCCTCCTTACCAAACCTGAATTTAAACCAGTGAGGGAGAAACCACAGCAGAGCCTACCACACAAAATGCTGCTTTACTGACTTGACTTGTCTCCCCGAGCTGACCACACTCCACGGTAAACAGACTCGCATCAGACAGCTGGCAAGACAACACTCTGATAAAACAACTGTGTTTTATAAAATTCCCCAAGTCCAAACGCCAGTCTTCAAAATTCATTATTGTGACGGCTTGTGTCTGCACTGCAACTGAAAGCAGAGACAGCAAACACATTTATTGTGCCCCTCATAATACTTCTCTTTGTTTCAGTATGCAGCTGGTGTAAGGCATTCCAGATCTACTGCTTTCAAATAGTTCTACTTACAACTATTCATACCAGTGTCTTTTTTTCCTTTTTTCTTTTTTTTTTTTTAATTTTATTAAAACTGTTAGGCAACACAATAAAGCACAGACAAGCTAAACAGAGATAACAATGTGACGTAGTGTCTGCCTATATAGCAGTGCTGCAGCAGTGCACACAGTTGACAGGAGTCCACGCAGTCAGCAAGATTGTTCCTTCTTTTAACCACTTTTGAGCCTAAACTGAAAGTGATTCAAATTAACATATGCAAACTCAACGTCTGTAAAACCAGCATGGCTCTTTTCAGACACCACCAGGCTGTTCCCGGTCAACACAGGACCTTCAGCACTGTTCGGCCTTCTCTTACAGCTCCATCAGCAGGATCTGCGTCCCTACTGCAACGTCCAGGCAATACAAACACCACAACAGCAGAAGTTATGTTTTTACAAGTGTGGATTTGATAGCAGGACAGCAGAGAAGTCTCAAAATATGTCTGAGAACTCCCGGAGTTACCAAAGACTGGAAAAAAAAAATAATACACTATTTTGGCAGCTAGCTTCCTTCCTCTCTGACTGAGCAACTCAGTGTGGGCTACACCAAGCCATGGCTACCATAGCCTGCTCCCCTCCCAGTTCCCTCTCCCCAGCTGGCTATTAATGCATAAACTCTAAGCATTAATTACAAACTAGAAATCAAAGGTTTCATCTTTCCAGCTGAAGACTGACATGACACAGACGTTACAACAGACCGAAATAAAACTCCTTGAAAGAAAATTCCAGCACTGCCCTTGCCCATTTTCTTTTCCGTTCTGCATCTGACAAATGGATTTGCCCACAAGAGTAAACTCCTGACACATTTATCAACTTTGGAATAAGAAAAAAAAAAAAAAAAAATCCTCGGTCATGGTGTCTGTCAACAGGGTCCTTACCTTTAATGTCTTGGATTGAATTACCATGACCTGAGGCAACTCAGTTAACAAAATCATGGGCACGAGCATTTAACAGACTTTAATTAACGTGCATGATGCCTTTATTTACCTTTTCCAATACACCTCTATGCAGACAAACTCTCGTTAGTAAAAGGAGTTGCCTCGTGTTCTTAGGGCCACACATTCCCAGGAATCAAGAGCACATGAAAATCTTCAACAGCAGTTTTCTCCACTGATTCAAGATCAAAATTCAGCCCTCGTGACTTTTCTGTTGAAAAGCCCAAGACATTCACAAAACCCATATATATATATATATATGGGAAAAGAATACTATAAAATGAAATGTCTTTTTTATTCCTATATTCTAACAATCATGAGGAAATTAAATTGCAAGTAGATTGGAATGAATTTATAAACTACTGCATGCTTTCTTCCACTACCTCAAACACAGAAGTCAGTCTGTGCCAACATAAATTGGGATAAATGGCATATAAAGATTCAAATTCATGCACAAAAATCACACGATTTGAGACATCAGGAAGTCACTGCAAATTACTCAATTCAACAAGTGCTCAAAATGAAGAATCACAATACAGCACCGCAGAATTAATCTGCAGAAGTTGTCAGCTGCCTAGTTTGGGTATTACTTCACAGCACACTGTACATTGTAAAAGGACTGATATCCTTGATATTGGGAAATTCCCCAGAAATTAAATCTATGTGAAATTGTTAGACTACAGACAATCTAAAAGTATGTAATTTAAGGCAGATTTACTTTACTTGCTTGACCAAAGAAAATGAATTAATCTATTCAGACTCCTCAACAGTAAATCTTTGGTTCATGAAAAAGATATCCTAAGAAGCAGTTGCAAATTATATTATTTATGTAATTGCTGAGTATTTCTATAACCTCCACTCAAACAATCAAAGTAATCACTTACGTAAGAACATAATTTTGTACCACTATTTATTTCTGGATTGCAGTTTCTATAGAAGATACAATTTAAGATGAGCTTAATTAAGATTTAATTCTGGGTAACAGTCTGCCAAATACTGTAAACAAAGTCACAGTAGTCTGTATTTCCTGTAGAGTACATAAAACAGGCCTACCTGGAGAGTATAATAAAACAGCAAACTCCAGGAACACAAAAAAATTAAGTATTAATGAGAACAGCCTAATCATAAAACACTGCTACAAAATTAGATCTTGGAAATATTTTTTATTATTATTGATAGATTTCTTTCAGCAGCCAACCTACTGATTCACTTTTCTGACACATATTTTCCTGACTTTCTTGGATATTTGGAATACAACAAAAAGATAATTTAGCACAAATCAAAAAAATCACATATACGTATACAGAAAAATTGGCAAAAGCCTCCTCTCCACCGTTTACAAAACATATGAAAAGCACTTACTCCTGGCACCAAGCTCCAGCTACCACTGTTCAGATATGCATGCCAGAAAACCCATGGCCAAAACCAAAATACAGTGATTAAATCGACTGTTCTGTTCTGGCTTCTTCAGCTGATCATGCCTGCCAATGAGGGACACGTTACACTTGACATCGCAAGCAAGAACAGAAAATAGTGACCTCTGTGTTCAATCATCTCCACCTACTTTTTCCTCCTCTTTCGTTCAACATACTGCACCGAGAAAGGAGCCGGCATTTAGCTACAGTGATACTGCTCGCAGAGTGTGAGCACGCTTGCTTGAGGATCCTTTCAAAAAACACATGCTGTTAAATCAGAGCCGAGCAGCATGGGCTAAAGCAGATTTTGGCTTAATATGCCTTGAAAATGCTCTATTATATACAAAACACCAAATTGCGATAGGCAGAAAATGGCAAAACTTCCTCCCCAAACCTAACTGTAACTGTATTTGCTCCTTCAAATGTACTGTGAATAACTGATGACATCATCTTATAGTCTCTCTCACCATATTGTAAAAGCACAGCTGTACAAAGCAGCATATGCATACCCTCTGTTACAGAAATTGACTTATATGGATAACCGTTTCAGTTCTACAAACTACTTCATAAACACGAGAGAAGTAAAAAAATCTCTGCTGACCAGCTAAACTACAACTGAAAAAAGTTCTCTTCACTCTGCTAACCAGGTACCAACAGAAAAAGTCTCCTCGGTAAGCAGGCAAGAAATCGATGGCTTGGAAAGAAGAAGGGCAGCAGATATGCCACAAAGAAAGCAGGACAGAATAAATTCTAATGCTTTGGTCTGGCAGAGCTCCTTAACACTTCTCTGTCAAATTTCAGTTTTCCCACCTCAACAGTTGTGACTGTGGGACTCTGTTCACTTCCAATCCAACAATGAACTTCAGGCTTAGGTCTACTTGTAAAGCATGAGACTACTTCACAAACGCGCAGATCTCCCTTTACGATAATGTCCCATTTAGCTAACTCTTGCAGCACCTGTCTGAGCTGAAAGTCTGAAAAATGTTCCTTTCTTCTGCTTAAAGTACCTGTACTCATGTAAACTATGGCTAAAAGAGATTCCAATTATCTGGCAGACAACATTTAAAAGCAATCAATGAGAAACTACACTAATCTACAGACAAATAGCACCAGGGATGTCTACAACACTTGTTAACATCAACGTCAAAGAAGAGTTTCCCTTGGTTCGAGACAGAGGATAGATTTTTTGCTCAGGAAGCAGGGTTGCTCCGAGAGAGCACTCCTTCCTTCCTGAGCCTTTTTGCCAGCTCTCTCAGCAAAAACCTCTATCAAATGTTTAAAGTCAGTTAAGAGGGTCTAAAAATTAACACAAGTCATCATTTTATGTTTGCTCAACACAGTACTGAGGCTCGTATAAAAGAAAGGTGAGCTGCCAAGCTCAGCAGAGTTACCAAGTAGGACTCCGTTCAGAAAGCAGCACATGTCCGGACATGGCGCCGAGCTTGGGCCACTCAGTCCTGCTGAGTAGCATGGCCCCTGGCACCTATGCCAGGCCCCAAGGAATTACAGAAGAGTGGATGTTCCTCACAGAAACATCGCCACCACTCTCTGGTTACCCCTGCCCTGTGAACATACTCCCACCACGTTAAGTTTAAATAACGGTAACAACTCAGACACGCACAATCCTTGGTCAGTTAAAAGCCATGACAGTCAATACGCTGGTACATCACAGAAACTGTCAAAGCGCACCAGCTCATAGCCGTGTGTCAGACACTTCAAAACTGACACTATGACCTTGCTGAATAAGCTGACGAAGGTACGACTGCCAAACTCCTCAGACACGTTGTACTTTCTACGCAGAAGGCTATTGATTACTATTATTTGGTGCAGAACAGCGTGACCCAACAAAAGCATCCCAAACAAGGGAGGGGATAAAAGAGAAAGGAAGACAAAGGGAGAAGCATCATTTGTGCAGAAGCATTCTGCACAAACCCAGTAAATTTCACATTCTTGTATTTGCTTAGAAAACATGACATTCATATTTATTGGGAAGCGAAAGATCTACGATCCATTTAATTCCCTAATAAAACATACTGTAATGTAAGCACTGTAAGTAGTTCGTGTATTCCTAGACCATACTCCAGGTATAGTAACACTGAAATTCAGTCATATGTCTTCAGTGCTAGGCAATGTTTTCTCCTCTGTGCAGTTGCAATTTCCAAAGATTCTAGGCAAATGTCTGTGGGCTAAACCCAAGAAGAGAGGCAAAGTCCCACCAGTCTCAGGGCCTCAAGACAATACGCTGTCGTTGCCACCTTGTAACCTGGCTGGAACGCTTATGGGACACAGATGCTTGAGAAAGTGGGAAACAAACACCATGCTGATTGTTACAGTAATTCCTAACGCAGAAAATAATTCTGGAATATGTAATTAGAACTACCACCATGCAAAGTTTAAATAATAAACATATCATCAGAATTCAGCTTCCTTTAATTTATCTGCAAAATGATTATACAGCATCCTCTCACACTTCTGACAAGCAGATTTTAAAAGTTGCCAGATAAAAACATTTACTTTCATTAGGGTGATAATGTGATTTTATCAAAAATGTAAAGACACTACACCAAAAAAAAGCCATGAATGAAATATAACTAAGTCAATGTGTTGCTGATGTTGCTTTCCGAAGCGATGGTGGTTTCCAGCCCTAGGTGTTCTTTCTTTTGTCACCCCACTAAATGACTTGCTGTGTTACACAAAGGACGGCAAAGCTGGTCTGATCAAAGACCAGCCTGTCTTCTAGCAGAAACAATCACAGCTAGAAGACCTGCCATATGTTTCAACAGTAAACCAAAGTCACAGCATGGTCACAACGGAAAAAAATTGTTAGATTGGCTGCCTAAGCAGTAGTTCAATGTACTAAATGATACCTTGTAACTGTATTTTCAGGTAATGGCAAAGAGAGACAAATAGGAAAGTCAATCTCTGAAAGCTCAAATTTATTCCTCCTAACTAGACAGAAAACATTTGCTGCCCTCCCTCTGTTTTTTTAGAGACTGTTTCTGTCAGTGGACAGCAATGTAGATACTCAGGTCTGAAACACCACCTTCTGCTCCAACGGCTGGTATTTCATGTCACGATCCTGTGACATAAATTAAACTCTAGACTATTGCACTGGGTAATCAGTGCCCCTCAGGGATATCAGCACAGTCAGAGGGTTCTATGACAACCACACTTAAAATATTAATTTTGAGATGTTTACTTGTAGTGGTGTCATATTAAAATTAAACCAAATAAGTTGTGGACTGTTTCTTTCATAAGGATTTGAAGCAAAAGGTGCTATGCAAAAGTAAAACCACATATTCTACGTATTTAAATCGGAGCTATTTTTAGACAAACTGCAAGGTTTTATCATAGTTTACTATCAACACGCTCTGAACACCTTTTCTCACATCATTCTCCTTTGTTCCATGTGGAAAAATTCAGAGCACCAATAAAAATGAGCTTTCTAAAAGAGTCGCAAAATCAGATATTGCACTTTCAAACAATGTTTCTTCTATTTCCATTTTATTTTTTCCCAGATTTCCTACCTGAAAGGCAGAAGGCCCTCAAGAGAGGATATAAATGCTGTTATTTTTAAAATGCAAACGCAAAGCAAATATATTCAAAAAGTTAGTAAAAGACATGCACACATGGGTGGCTCCCCTTGGAATAGATTTGGACAAAAGCAGGGTCACTGCTTAGACCACTGTACTGAGTGCAAGTCCTGCAAAGCTTAGGGCTAAGCTCCCTGACTAGACTCCTATTAATAGCTTACAACTGACCTCAAAATGATAAATTAAAAAAAAAAAAAAAAAAAAAGGCAGCCATAAAAAGCAAAGAAGTCTTGGCTACTGCATCTTCCCCATATGGCACGTCGCCAAGCAGTCGAAGCACAGAAGCGGCTGCCACAGGGCAGAAGGAGACGAGGCTGGAGCCAGCCTTCATCATCACACGCACATGGACAACAAGGAGCTGCTGCCACCTTCACCGTCACCAACACAACAACCTCTTCCTAAACTGAAGGGAACTGAGCAAATTACATTTGGCCTAATGAACACTGGAAAAACTTCCACTTCAGTTTTGGTTTTCTGCTACCTGATGGCAGCCTGTCTGAAATGCACTCATGTATTTAAGGAACACAGAGCCCCTTCAACCAAGCTGGACTGAATATTGAAGACTAATCGATGCAGTGTCAGAACAATTCCAACCCATCTCCCACAAAGAATACATTGTAAAGAACAAAATCCCTTTGTCCTTCAAAATGGGCTCCAAAATCCCTTCTACAGAGGGAAAGCAAGAGAGCAACGGCAACTGTGCAGGGCAGTCAAGCACCCTGAATCCAACAGCAAACTACACAAGCCATTCAGATGAAAACAAGATAGTCTTTTGATCATACTATTTACATGGAAAATGAGGAGGATGTGTCAGCTTGCCAGTTCCCTACGTGTAGGATTTTACTGTAACTGATGGCAGTCGGCTGAGATACAGCCCAGCCAGTGCCTTGGCCAGTAGAAGAGAGCTTGAATTCAAGCTCATCAGAAGCACGACAAGGTTGGATAATACAGATCCTTCAACCTACTGGCTTTGTATTATTCTGAGACACAACCCAACAGTCATCCTCCGATGCTGCTCACATGTACTATTTTAATAACCAAAAATTTGTGAAGGCTTAATCTTCTAAAAAAGCCCAGAGAACAGTGTGGCTCATGGGATGAAGAGGAAAGGATGCCATTATAATTTCTCCAGGGGTACAGGTGCTGGTACAAAGACACATACATAAAAATTCCAAAACATTACCATTGTTCCTGAAACAGAGAGACAAACAGGCACACACCACCATTAAAGAAAAAGATAACATTCATTTGGTCCTCTGACACAGCAGTTTTTAATCATGACATGCAACTAAGGTAAGTAATTTTATTGGGGGAAAAAAACCTCACTATGAAGAGACCCGCAGAAAAGTTTTAGGTGACCACAGAGTACAAGAGCTTGAAAATCATTGTTCCACTAGAAGTTTCAGTTGTGAAAAACCTGGTACTAGAGAACATTATCAATTCCTCCTCGAAAGGACTGAAGATACTGGATCTGAACTAATGCTCCTACCCACTCAACAGTCAGCACCACTGTGCAGTGACTGGGATTGTTAGAGGTTGCCAGATTCAGAGAGATAAAAGGGAGACAACCCTACAGGAGCACTGCCTAAATCATAGCTGGACTGTTTATTTCACAAGAGGGAGGGTGGTTTATGGGGCCAAGTTGCAGGGTCACTTGAAATAAATGTTCTCTCCAAGGGGAAGCTAAGGCAGGAAAGACAGAGGGAAGGAGTGTGTTTGCTACCAAGAAATTACGTGCTGCCTGGACAACTTTTCTCACAGTTTTCTGGGCACTCAGGGCAGGTTTTCCAGAACTCTTGGAAAAGCAAGGAACAAGCAGAAATTCATAGTTTTGAAGTTATCTTGACAGTCATGGGATCGGAACAGGTGAGCAGAACCAAAGTTATACGCTGCTTCTCCAAGACCTTTAATTAGGGCTTTGTATTCCTCCCCCTATACCTACTAGTCTTTACGTGAATCTCCCTTTTGATTAACTTAACTCCAGGCTCCTTGTTTATTTCAAAGCTGCAGAAGCAACTCATTCCTGCCAAAACACAGAAAAGACAGGAAAGTGCAGGTGGGTTGATAAAATGAAGGTAACAAAAAATGTCAGTTGTGTGTCTGTGACCCACCATTCACATGTCACTACCTCCACAGGATCCAGCAGTTATGTCTCTCACTACATTACTGGGATATCACTCCGCAGTTAATTATCTGCTAAATCCTTCTCCCTTTTACTTGACCAAAGTACATCCTAAACATTTCTGCAGATCTCCACCCCCCACCACACATTAATGATGTTCCGCCCCACAATTAAGCAGGCACTTCCACTGGGAAGTTTTTAATGGAACCAAACAACCACTTTAGGGGCAGTAAGACACTGCGTTAATTAAAAAGCTTTGGAAGCACTGCTTTAGGTCGTAAATGGGCTACGAGCTTGCCTCTTGCCAAGCCATGCATTGCATGACCACAGTCAGACTGCTACTTGGTTGAAGTTTCTTATCCAAATCCATCTTCTGAAAAGAATATAAAATTAACTGCCAGCATCAGCGGGCACATTCCTTTCACGCAACTCAACAGGCCTCAAATACAAAACAACAGACCTGCAGAGGTCCTGTGGCTCAAATAGGGGAACTTAAACTTCTTCCATCCCACCATTCTTTGTGAATGCCCATTCCTTGGATCAGCTGAAAACACCCAACTATTTCCACGAAATGGATTTCATCATCCCAGTTTAGAAGGGATCCACTACAGACAAACCACAGTCACAGGGTATTTTAGTCCAAAAGCCCCTGTTCCCTCCATGACCGCTGACCAGAAAGCAAGCATCTAGCCCATATAACACCAGCACAAGTTTCAAAGATCAGTTTTTACCTGCTTAGCTGATTAATTACTATTTTTATTTGCCCATCTCAAAACAAACAGGTAAAAGCTCTCTGTGTTTATGAACAGACCACAGTAAGGTTTAGCAGCTACAGCAAAGTATTACAATCAAGGCACTCAGAATGTTGCTGTCAGCTTTACCCTGCACGTATGTGAATTTAACCAACCACAGCTCCTTTTTCCCCTCTGTAAATAAGGATAACATTCACTATTTATTTCATGGGGGTAGTTGAAGGTTGAATTAACCAGGGTTCTGTGAGGACTAGGATTCTGCAGAGTGGATTAAAAATATAAGTACATTAAAATGAGTATTAAAATGTTTGCTATCATACTTGCTTCAAATGGATTGAGAAACACTTGAAACCAAACAGGGTAGTGTTCAGTTCACTGTACTGCAAAGAAAAACCCAGTACACCCACAGATTAGCTGTTAAGGCAAGCATAATGTACCTCAAAGCAGTTACAGTGTTAAAATTTAGGACTTCTAAGGATTTTTAAAGGAAAATAACTTAATTTGTTTCGCTGACGAGATTAAGTTAGAGACATTGACTACGTAATGTTGATAAGGGAAGCTTTTTCTAAGAGACGGAAACTAGTCAAGAATCTGTAAACATCACTGCTAACGCTGGAATTCCGATTTTTGACACTTTCGGTAAAGAGCTCAGTACGATGCCTACAGCAAGACAAGAGTAAAGTGTTGACCTTTTTAACTGCAGCCACTGGTTTCATAGTATTCAGCAGGAAAAGTGTGCATGTCAGCATTCTCCCAGCTGACTTGATGAGATTTAATTTACGCCAACCACAGAGTGACTGTGATAGCTCTCCGAGATGCCACAGCATGAAAACTGAAGGGTGGGGGTTGAACAAACATCAATGCACACCAGATGTCTGAGGAGGACATCTGAGAGATCCAGAGCACAACGAAGCATACTAAAAAAAAAACCATAACCAAAACCCTTCAATGCCATAAATATTTATACTAAATCCAAGAAACTGCCCGAGTTCAAACTTTTCCTATATGAATCATACAGCACTTCCCTCACCCTATCTTCATTTAATGTGTTCTGTATAAAACCACCACAAAGGAGGTGCCATAGTTATGTCAACTTTTTCTCTATATGCTAAGAGTATTTTTAATAGAGCTCCTGCCTTAGACAGATTATTTTTCAAAGAATATAAACAGAACGACTAAATAGTCTTATTTTGCTTGGCTAGCTCCTGTGTGGCATTTACTGGTCTTCCCAGATATTTTAGATTCGTAAAAACAGTTTCCTTTTGACTGGACAACTTTGATTTTCTTCATACAGCCATTTAACTACAATTAGCAAAGTATCACAGAGACAACTACTCCAATTTAGTGATCTCGAGCCGAGAAACAGTAATTTTCTGAAAGGTTCTGCTCTGAAAGTGTCAAAACCTGCTAATTTTACAAATATCTAAATTTACTTTCAGAAGTGAAACATACTAAACATTAACAATTAAACAACAAAATTGGAAGTCACAATACCATCTCTAAGTGCAACCAGAGCGCACTAATGCCATTTGTAAATCAAGTAAATACTCATTCCCAAAAAGAAACAGCTATTCCAAAAGATCCACTTAGCAACTTTGTTTTTCACTCTTCTCATGCAAAAGATTGCTGGGCTGGGCACTGTGTGGATGGTCACTACAAAGGCTCTCGCCAGTCTGCTGTTCTGTGAACTTTTTTTTTGTTAAAATAAAACATAATAAATATTTTAATATCAGCTTATATTCCTATACCGCAGTGCCATTCCTATCCTGGGGAAAAAAAAAAAAAAAAGAAAGAAAATAAATTTTAAAAAAAAAAAAAAAAAAAGAGAGGCTCATCTCCTAAACCGCTCTTGTTTCTAACTACAACCCATGTTTAAAGGCAAAAAACCTATTTTCTGCACGCGGAGGAATAAATATTAAATCTTGCACACCAGGGAGGTGTAATGCCGAGTGGTTTCCATGTCTGCCCTGTCAAATGGGTTTCCAGGAAAAACTACTGCTTTTTAAATACAACTGGTTCTAAACTTTTCCTGGGAGCGCAAATATATTTCCTGGAACCTGTTACCAACGTTTGGAAGAATAGAAGGAAAGTTATAAACTGCAATGCTCGATTCTCACAGTTGACAAGGAACACTCCAAAACCATGAGGAGTGAAAAAGAACATGCCTTAAAATAATTGGAGATAGATTCTTTTAACACTGTGTATTATGAGAAGGCAGGAGCCACATTTTCTGGGCAGGAACTAAGTCAGCACCTGTCTGCTGAAGGCACGCTTGCTTTCCTCCTCCTGTGCCACAACGGCTGTAACTTTCCCTGTCGTCCCCAGCATTCTCTGCCTCCATCCATGCCCACCACAATGGGGATGGCCTTTTCCTCCAAAGGCGGAATAAGGCACCAAGTGTCATCCAGCACTCTTGGAGGGAACAGCTGGACCGCACCATGCACTACTATGTTTAACAAGTTCTTGTTTTTAACACCAGCAGCAACAAAGTTAAAAACTGAAGAAAAAAGGAAAGCGTTGCTTTAAAAAAAAACAGATACCAAATAGTGCCATAAAACTTCTTCCGTAAAGGAAAGATTCCAAAATCTGTTTCATCCTTTTGTCCCCCACACTGGTATTACTTTTTGCCCGAGATTTTCAGGACTTGCATTCCTACTGAAACTAGGGATCTAAAGATCTGTGACGAAGGCTCACCACCTCACTGAGGTTCCTGGATTACTTCTTTGGCTAGAACCAAAACGCTGTCGTGGTCCCAGGAACACCATCACTTCCTTCGCCAAGGTTATACAAGAAAAAGCGGTATGGAGCTCCTTCCTAACAACTCAAATGCTCCAAGCTTGCCTTGCCTTAGAATCAGTGTCAAACTACTACTGGTATGAAGAACAAAACTCTTCCAATGCCACCCATCTGTAACATGAGGCTTACAAGTTGACAGAGATAACCCTAATTAAGACCTCTATCACCTGCTCAAAACTGTGCTTGTCCTGGGTGGCCCATGGCCTCTCTTTCCGTCCCACCGTGAGCCCCCAGACACCCGCTAGGAACTCTCCAAGCTACACACGCCATTACATCAACTCGCAGAGACAGGCACGGGTACGCCAGCTCACCCTTAGAAAAGGCTTTAGAGGAAGCACCAAGGGAAATCTGCCGCCAGGAAACGAGAACTGCACCGTGGCACTGGCAGTGTGTGCAGTACTGCACCCGCACTCCTAGCATGGTGTGCACAGAACACACCAAGCAGTGATACACTGCCTGTCAATCATCCTCATGAGCGCAGGGCTCTGACGGAAGGGGAAGGGACAATGGCTCTGTGTGTCCCACAACCCTTCCACGCTGATTTGTAAAGCGATTTTCAGGGAGATGACACAGACTGCATGATGAAGAAAAAATTGGCTGGCCTTAAAAGAATCACGACTGGTTTCAGTTTTAATTTCTTTTTTTAAGACTGAAAAAGTATAATACCATTTTTGTAAACACTTCTCCAGAAACTTGTATTCATCACTACCTCATCCTATTATCAGTGAAAAATTATAGGCTCTGTCCCGTTGGATTATTGTTAGTGTAAACAACTTTGCTAAATTGCTTGGCACACTGTCTGCATGCAGCATGTTAAAACTCTGTAGTCTGTTCAGCCAAAATCAAATATAAAGGCCAATCTGTATTAATCCTCCAGAAGAAATTAACAGACAACTATTTTCATGCAAAGCAGATATTTAAAAAAGGCGAAACCAATACATATGGATGAACTTCTTAATTCATAATTTTAGATGCCACACAATGAAGACTGTTGTTTAAGCTTTATTTTTTCCCTAACAGTTCTCCATACAATACAGTGCATTGTTCAAATTCTGGAGCAATTTAAGTTTTTTCAATGTCTCCTAAAATCCCTGGATTTATATCCAAAGAGACCCAGCACTGTAACAAATTTGACTTGTGAGTAACAAGTTACAGCCTTCAAGCAAATTGCTCTCGTTAACACAGAATTCAACTTACTGCTACAAACCTCACTACCTTTTACCTCAGAAAAAAAATGTGCTGCCTATCTTGTCTATTGAAAGTTGTGGGATAACCCACAATTCTATTTATTTTTTTAAATTTCTTTGTTTTGAGTTCTCAGTACAAATGCTGAACTAGCATCAAGGGTGAAGAGAACAACAGAACTCCAGGGAAAAAAAAAAGCGTACGTATGACCTAAATCTATCTTGCCTTTGATGAATGAGGAAAATAAACTGAATTTTGATGTCAGCACTGAAAAGAATATTCCTAACTTCATGTTAGAAGGAAATGAGTAAGAAAAGCCCAACTGTGAAGTTTTTTTCCTGAAGATAAAAGACACTGAAAAAGCAAAATGCACAGAATGGTCTATAAAAATGGGGAACATTCTGTAGGTGCATCTTAATTTACATGACTTTGAACAGAAATTTTACACTGCATTACAAATAAGAATACTTAATTCACCATGGAGATTTTTATCCCATTTATTATTCCACTAATTCTTAATAGAAGAATAGTGTTAAAGTCATTTTATATATTTAGAAACTAAACTAAACTTTGGAGTTAATAAGAGAAACTGATGTTACAAACCCAGAGTAAAATGCAAGGTCAGCAAAGAAAACTGATGGAAACTATTCTTTAGAACTTAAGAAGACAAGTTGCATTTCATCAAAAAGCAAATGAAGTTAGCAGAATCTGTTTCAAGCTCCTCGTTCAACATCAAACATCTAAACTGGCCTGTTGGGGAAGATGTAGATATATTCAACGTGCCTCGCAGTGCCCCAGGAAGATCTATAGCTATGCAAGATCAGTGCTGTGGCCAAGTAATGCTTCATTGTTACAGGAAGTCAGAGAAATAATTATGTAATGTGCCACTAACTAATGTAAGCTGTCCTGAAACCAGAAAGGGGTGTTTTTCTACAAATCTGGATCCAATTTTCTTCATTAAAAAAATCCAGTCTTCTGGACTGTCCAGAGAACTTTGTATAACTATCCTGAGCTTTCCAAGTCTCATAACATGCCTGAGGGATTTCTTACTGCATCTTATTGCATTTCTTTATACCTTTCCCTGCACAGCAGTTCAAGCCCTGAGAATGTAGTAATAACACAAAGCATGTGAACATGGGAAAGAGAGGAAGGAAGACAGAAATCTGCCTTCCAATGAACAACCATCTGTACACTCCTGCAGATAAACAACCAAATGAAACAAACCTTCTAATTGGAGCCTGAACCTACTCATACGTCTTCTATTGGAAACAAGGAGCCAAACGTGCCAGGCTGCCCCTGCTCTAGTCAAAGAGTGGGGTCACCTGTGATTTGTTTAATGCTGAGCCCTCCTACCATTGCCTCACACACAAGGCCCCTGGAGAAAGAATATTCAGTTGAAGTTACAGGAGTTTCCATTGCAAAACAAGATGCAGATGTTCTACCTCTGAATGTATGCCTGGATCAAGCACTTGTCATTGGATATGAAGTACTGGGGATGCCAGAGTGGTGCAGAATAGTTCTGCCTCACAGCCTTTGCACCTCACCGAGGACAACTATCTCCCAAGAGTTTTCTGATGTCTCTGAGCTCATTAGGAAGAAAACAATGGTATGAGCACACTACTCATATTAAACTGGCCATTGTTGATAACTGGCAGAAAATTTTAGTAGGAGGATATCAGATGTGTTCATGCTAAAAATCAGCATCCAGATGCTGAGTCAACAATTCCCTAGTTATCTCTTCTTTTCTTTCTTATTGTACCAAATATGTTACAATGACCTCCTTGAAATGGTTGACCATTGCTAATCTAACTGTCACTTTCCCATTGCTGAAGATTAAACATTCTCATTTGAACAATTTAAAAGTTTTTTTTCACTGGAGAGGGAGACAAAACTCAAACGTTCTTTGTCATGCAACTTGTTTAAAAAACCACCATGTTGTCAAAATTAAGATTTTCCTACAAAAGTATCAATCAGAGTTGACATTACCACGGGGCATCACGAGGACCTCAAAGCTAGTAATAATATTAAGAAAACACTCCAAAGGACACAAATTACCAGTATAAAACAAACAACCCTGACGAAAGGAAATTACTTTATTCTGTGGTTCAGTCATGGGCCCCCTTTCAAAAACCCTCTCACCTCACCTCCAGTTATAACCCTTTTGCTGGCTGTGGCTGTCTGAATTGCATGAGCATGCAGAACTTTCCATCACGTAACAGAATCACAGAAGTGCTCAGGCTGGAAGGCTCCTCTGGAGATCACCTAGTCCAAACCTCCTGCTCAAAATCAGGCTCAGGCTCAGCTAGGGCAGGTTGCACAGGGCCGTGTCCAGTCGGGTTTTGAGCATCTCCAAAGACAGAGACTCCACAACCTCTCTGGGCAACCTGTACCAATGTTAGACCAACCTCACAGTAAAAAAAACAAAAAAAAACAAAAAAACCCACCACCCAACAAAAAAACCACCACCAAAAAAAAAATCACAAACCTGAAAAATTCTTATGTTTGAGAAAACAGTCAACTTCAGTTACAGTTCCACACTACAAAGCAGTCAGCTAAGCCTGCTTAGCCATAGCAACACACCATTACTTCTTAAGGGTTAATGGAAGAACTTCTAGATCTTCCATTTCCCTCCCAAGCTCAACAAAAGGACACTTTTCTGCCCATAAAGCAGATCCCATCTATATCCATCACCATTCCACTCTCTTCCTCCAGACCTCCACAGACAGCGCCAAAATCAGAAATATGTTTTATGAACTGAACAGCACTCAACAAATGTTCCCATACTCATTGGAGCATAGAATCATTCAGGCTGGAAAAGACCTTTGATCATGACTGGCACTACTCAGGAACAGAATGAGATTCATACATGGCTGAGGTTTCTTGCACCTGCCCACCAAGGAAGACTAACCAAGTGTCAGCATTAACTCAGCAGCTGAGGCTCACAGATAAAGTGCTATCTGTAACTCTGGCTGGGCAAGAAAAAGCAGGACTCCTCTTGGGGTGCAAATTATATTCTTCTCCTTCATGTTGAGCTAAAGGGCCGCCAGATGCACATGGTGGCAGAGCTTTTCCCATTTCCTCTGTACCAATACATCTCTTACCATAAGCTGCAGCTACAAACCAGTGGCACATAGTTCCAGGGGCTAGTGCCAAAGGGGAAAGATTAAAACCATCAGCAAACCTCATAAAACGATAATGACACATTTCACAGCACACCAGTTATCTCAATAAGCAAAAGCAAGTGCTTCAAGAGAGACTCTAAAGGAATATGGAATCCATCTCATTTATTTCCTGTGGCACAGAGGTCCATAATTCCTTCCTCTGAAGTTTCAAACTGATTTTCACATCATACCATGTATTTGTATCTCATCCTGTCTCTGCAAAAGTACTTTTCAGGAAGATATCTACTTATAAGTAATTCAAGTATGACTTTGAATAAATCCTAATTAATTGAGTTTGAAAGGGCACTTTGTTGTCAATATAATTACTACTGCAGCAGTGTCTTCAAGAAGACAAGATCCATCACTGCTGACACAACTCGCTTATAAAACAAATACTGAGGCAGAGGCATGGAAGATCTGTAAGTATCTTTGAAACACCCTTTGAGTTCAGTGCAGATGTTGCCAGTGTTTATACTTTTTAAACCACTGGGATATAAACACCTCACTATAAACACCACTGGAGTCTTGCTTTTCTTTTCTTCATTTTGTGTGTGTGTTTATTTTAGCGTTAAAATGTTAACTTCCAGAATAAGGAAAACGGCAACAGATGTTTAAACTAAACAAAGGCTGTGACAGTAAGGCATATTCCTTAAGCCATCCTTTTGCTCTAGAACTATTAAAGCTAAGATCTGGTTAAATAACAATTATTGGAGAAAAGGGTGGGGGGAAAAAAAGGGGGGGGCTGGAAAGAATCTTCCATAAATATCAGGCATACTTATAATGAATTGAACTAATGAGCCAAAACTAGTTTCTCTGCCTTAGTCAACAAACACTCAGGAACATGTACCACATAAGTAGAATTTTATGCAAAATTAGAAGTTGTTAACTGCTTCCAAAGGAAGCACTCGTTACTACAGGAAGCAATGAAAAAGTTAAAGGATCTGCAGGCTGGTTTTCCCTTTTTTTTTTTTTTCCTCACTAGTTTTCTTGCTGTAACGAAGAAAGCACGGTATAAGAGTGAGCTTGAAAATTCAACTCTTGAATCCCAGCTCTGTGTTATTTAGTACTGATGGGCAAACTCAATCTTCTGTAAAAGAGATTTAGTCAAGCAAATATCCACGTTTGTGCAGGAAAGAGAAAGTAAAGAAAAACAATGGAACAGAAACATCAACAGTTCCCCGGGGAGCCTCTCCACTCCCTGAAGGGAAGAGACGCGGCCGTGCCGGTTCCAGGGCGGTGTTGCCCGAAGAGAGGTTCAGCGCCCGGCCTCCTGGCCTGCTCCTTCCCCGAAGGGTGCAAACCGGCAGCTCCCGGCCCTGCCCACCCCGTCGTTGTTTCTTCCCCGACAATTGCAGCAGGTTTATTTTCCAGACGAGCGCGGAAGCCGCTCCCGCTGGCCCCGAAGAAGGGTCTGTGCGTGCTGTGGCCTGGGCCCGGCCGCCCCTGCGCGGCGGCAAGGCTCCGCCGGGCCCAGGGACCGGTTTCACCCGGCCGCCTTGGGCAGCCGCCAGCCGGGCCTAGCAACGCCGACAAGGCGGGCCGGCGTTAGATGCGGGCCACACCAACAGAACTGCAAGGCACGTCCGTTTTCCAGCCAGTTATGTAATCCTTTCCCCAGGGGACGGCGCGGGGCGGTCCCTGGGCAGGGGGGCGCAGGGCGGCGGAGGCGGGGGGCGTTCCCCGGCCGGGGCTCCCCGCGCCCTGCGGGGAGGGGGGCGGACGAACAATGGCCGCCCCGGGTCTCACGGGGAGGGGGAGCCGGCGGGCCCGAGCGGGAAGGGCCTCCCGGCCGGCTGTCCGCAGCCAGGTCACGGGTGTGAGTGCGGCGGTGCCCAGCTGCTGTGGGGCGAGCTGCGGGCGGAAATGAACACGGGCTCTCGCCCGCTCTCACGGAGCGCCGCTTCGGCAGAAGTCACCCACAAAAACCCCGCCTGCCGCAGAAGCGGCACGGGCCTTCACGCTGATCTAACACTTAAACCGCTCTTTGTGAAGAGCGCGCCGGAAAACGGGGAGTAACGCGCCCCTTCCCGCCGGCCGCCGCCCCGTGGAACGGGCCCATTACCGTCATAGCACAGGATGCCGATGTTGTTGTTCATCTTGTCCAGGTACTGGTAGTTCAACAGGTCCATCTTCATCAACAGCATTTATCGGGCTGGCAGAGAAGCCCAACGCGTTCGCCCTCGCCCGGGCCCGCGGAGGAGGAGGAGGGAGGCGGGGGACAGAGAAGGAAGCCGAGCGCGCTCCCGTCGTCCGGGCCTCACCAGCACCAGGCCCGGCCTTCGGCGATCGGAACAGTGCGGCGGGGACGCTGGAGGGACGGAACCACACACGCTCTCCCGTCCAAACTTCCGAAAGCCAAAGTTTATCGCGCCCTTCAATGCAAACAAGACCGGCTAAAAACTGTTCAAGTCTTTTTGCAACTTAAAAAACCCAAAAAGCCCACACGGATGAAGAAACCGAGAACGGAGCGGGGCGGGGCGGGGGACAGCTCCCAGACAAAGGCGGCCGGCAGCGCTCGCCGCCCGCTGCAGCGCCCCGCGCTGACATGCCGGCGGGGCCTGGGCTGGTGCCGCACGGGCCCGCCTCCCCGCGCATGCCCGGTGCGTCCCGCGGCGCCCGGCCCGGCGGGGAGGGCTCCGCACGACGGCGGCACCCGGACGCGCCGGGGAGGCGGGGCCGCTCCTGGCGGGGAGCAGCGCCGGCCCTGCCCAGGGAAGGACGCGGCGGGGAGGCAGCGGGGCCCGGGGAGCAGTGGGGCCTGCTGTAGGCACGGGCGGGAGCCCTCCGAGAGCAAGTTTTTGGTCGGGCTGCTGAGCGGGAGCGCTGAGCCAGATCGTCTGTTTAATTCCTTCTCTGGAACGATTAAGATAATTAAAGAAATGAGGTACAGCGGGGATACCTGCCTGCACACAGGTACCACCGCTCGCACACACGCAGCTACAACTCAGTCAAAGTGTACCGGATTTTCTAAAGGGCTATCAGCAGTTAAACAGTGCTCTGGACTTTAACACCTGCTTACCCCCAGTTTAGAGGACACCAGTGACGAGACTTTCAGAGCAGTCACTCCCATCTCAGGACGTGGCCTTGTCCTGCAGCCCCGACCTCCAGCACAAGCTGCTCAGACAGACGTGTGCGAGTCATCACAAGAGGTCAAGACATCTCTATGGGGGTGAGCCTGGGCTAACCTCATGGGCATCAGTTTGCATCTCTTGCCACTGATCAGCACCTGAAGTCTGATTTGACAGAAAAAAGGGAAAGAAATACTGGGGAAGTCTGGTCCAAGACAAACAGCAAAGGCTAATGGAGTCCTAATCCTCCCTCTGCCCTGCTTGGCTTGGAACATCACTCATCCCTGCCCTTCCAGGATGGAGAACTTTGATGGTACACTCAAGAGCAGACAGTCAGGGAGAATTAATTACAAACTTTTGTTTCCACTTAGAGATTTTCTCCCCTCTGTTAGAGAAAGGGAAGATACTACATCACAGAGGCAACTCACAGAGTGACATTTTGTCAAGGCATTTTGAAAAGTACTGCTCAAACGCTCTGCGTATTTCAGCAATAATAGGTAATTTAGTTAAATTTACTATGATGAATAGGAATAAGAAATTTATCTCCAAGAAAGATTCCCTAGAACCCAAATAAGGTTCTTCCTCACTTCCGATACAAAAAGCAGTCCTGTGCATTACCTACCCAGTGCTTCAACTGAAGGAGAACGTGCACTGCCAACGCTGGTCACTTGAAAGGAATTCTGCATTGCTGGGAAGACGAAGGTCAAGAAGCCTTTGATTATTTATATGCAACAAAGGCACTCTCCTAATTGGAAGTGGTATTAATCTTTAAGACTTTAATGTGGTGTAAAAATTTACAGGTACTTAACGCTGAGCTAACAGTATCTTTCTTGGATGGTACCTAATAAACAGGTTGCACAGTTGTTTTTTTGCCTCACAGGACTTGCTACCGCAAGAGTTGCAACCACACATCTCCAGACCAAAGTACTGCTTGCTGTTTCCTAGAAAGAGAAATGGTTTTGACACAGAGAAGAACATTATGATTTTTAAGCAGCGGGACTAGAAGTTTTATGTATCAGATTATGTTGTGCATACTCAAATTCAAAGATATTCTATGCCAATGCTTCAGATTAAACCAGCCATTTAATAAAGGCATCAAGAAGTCTTAACTCTTTAAGATATAAACTGCAACAAAAATACATACCTAGAACATTAACAAGAGAGGCATGTTTCTTCAGCATGAAATGCAAGTTTCTTGTGTAAATATGCCAAAGCTTTTGGGGAAAACATTCCCAATATGTACAGTTTTTAACATAGAGAGCATCCATGAATTTACATTAATACAAGATGTTTTATGGATGCTTGGGAAGGATAAGAAGAGATAAGTATTTAATTTTTCCAATTTAAAATACTGATGTTTTTGTGGGAAGTGCAGGTGATGGGGAAGAAAAGAAAGCAACATTCTGAACTTCAGAGCAGAGGCCTACAAGACAAGGTTTGCACATAGTGTGTTAGCTACACAAGGGCATTATAGTTCAAAGTCCAATATAAATTCCCCTCTGTACTCAAAGATACATATTTCTTCAAGTTGTTTGGAAAAGCGAGGTTGGGTATTGTCTACACTGCCTGCTCAGTAGTGCTGTCCAGACACTACTAAAGGAGTTAAGTCTTCTTTGTTAGACCAGTAGTCACTGAGCTAGAGGTTTCTAGACAGTAATGATCACTTTGTTATGTGAATGGCTTTCAACAGCATGGTATACACTAGGACTAACGCTTGTCAAGTGTTGTATAATGAACAACTTAGATGCTTCACATTAAATAATAATAAATTGGTACCAAATGCTGGGAGCTTTATGAATTTCTAAATTAAAATATCTATACTGAAAGTAAGGCACTACCTAGTGAAAGAATAGGGGGGGAAATTATCAATGTAAATGTAATCTCAAGCATTCTAAAACCAAAATCCATTCATAGGAAACCTTTCTTTGAAAGAAAACTTAACAGCTCAACAAACTCAAGTCCAGCAGACATTAAATACTGACAGGGTCACTGTAAAGTACTCTGTTGCTGACAAAGAATTCCCAACCACTTGATTCAAGCTGCTGTTCATCAAACACGTCCCCTGAGGTGCCTTCCACTGAACTGACATCAATAATCAATGCATCAGCAGGTTAGATGCGACACACACAGAAAAACAAGCGATTAACATCATCCCAGGACCTTTGCCAGTTCATTCTGTTCTACACACTGGTATTTGCAAACTCAATTACGTGCTGTGGCATCTCTGCCTCACATTGGCTGGAGTACTTCCTTTAGGGCTGCACACACTTCTGTAAGGTAGATAAATACCCCCACTATATATAAAATGCTTAAAATGCTGGAACTTTTAACACAACAGCATCCCCTAGAGGTAACTAAAAATAGCACATCAGATGTGATTCTAATTAGCCCACATAGCAGATGAGATAGTTCAACCTCTTAGCAATCTTCTGATTCACTTTAGTATGGAATTTAGTCTTCACACCAGAATGTCTGATCACAGAAAAATTCTGAAGCAAGGAAAGCAAACAAGAAAAAAAAAAAGGTGGTTCTAATGCATAGGTAAACCACCATTGTCAAAACCAGGAGGCCAAATACGTATTTTGACAGCTAGTCCCTGCATTGTGGTGGAGTTTGATAAGATTTCTGTGCCACTCTTCTGCAGTTCTCACAGTAAGAAAACATCACAACTCTCCCTCTTGGAGAACACAGTGGTACACCTACGAAAACAGAGTGAAGCTACTGGTGCAGGGGCCTCAACCATCCGCAGGCCGCATGTTTTTCTCTGAAGCGGCTGATGTCCAGTCGGAGGGACCCTGTCCCTTGGCAGCAGCTAGAGCACATCGGGGCACTGCTGCTGCACTTCCCGCAGCTCCTGCTCAGCTGAGCAGCATCGGGTCCAGGGCTGAGACCACTCTGTGACACTGACCGAAGGGGCAATCGGGAGATCTGCTCTGAAAGCGAACATCTACCCCAACTAAAGCACTGATGCAGACACACCGCAGCTGATGAGAACAGAGTATTTTTCAGATTTAAAAAAGAGCTTGAGAAACTCACCTTTTCAAAGAGTTACAGGGCATGTTATGAATGCAGTAGGTTATTGTGTCATGGGTTCCTATGTGCTGAGAAAACTTTTCCACTATAAAAATATATAGTCCTGGCTTATTTGAGCAATAATAGGACCTAATACAAAAACAAATCCTTACAATTGCGTATTATTTGTTAACCTGAATTTTTGTAGGAAAAAATAGCAATTCCTTAATATATCAAGTCCATAATATCATATTTGACAGTAAGAGTTTATATGGTTTCTTATAGCACCTAAACATACATTGAGCTGCTTTAGAACAATCTTTTCCAAGCAAGCTGCCATGGAGCAACTCCTTCCTGCCTTTTCCCCAGGTTGTCCTCAGCCTGGCCAGTCCCCATCCCGGCCTGTCCTCAGCCTCTCCACCACCACCGCCCTCCCATCGTCCCTCCTTATGCTCTTCTCTCCCATGCCTGCCACTGCTTTGGGCAGTAGCACTGAAGAGCCTGAGAAAATGGTTCTGGTGCAGTTTTACTAGCTTGGTCTGCACTCCCTGCCACACCACGTCTTTCAGTGGGAAAACGCGTGACGCTGGCCTGGAATCAACGCTATAGAAGAACAATGTGCAAGCCACTCGCCTGGACACAACTGAATCACCCTTGATGATCTCCAGCAAAGAGGAACTATTTCTACAGCTACCAATTTTGCAACCGAGAGAAAAAATACAGTTGTTATAGAGGTGAGACACACTCTGATATAAAACACCATACAGTATTGCTCAGTATAATTCCATTTTTGAGTGGACAAAAATACCTGTTGCAGCTCCTGAGGTCAGACAGGCACTGACGATGCAGATAACTCAACATGCTCAAAGAATGAGGTGAAGGAATAAAACAAGAGTAATTAAGGCACAGGTTTTACCTTTTTTCTTTAACTAAAAAATGAGCAAATTTTAGTTAACAGCTGCTAGGTGGCGATGTGCCTGAAGGAAAATGCTGCTTTTCCTTTTCCACACACTCAGCTGCAGAATTGCTGCACTTGCCACCTCCATTTTTATTATTTCAGTTAGAATACATTTCACAGAAAAAAGGAAACAAAAATTCTCGCTTAAGCAAGATGGGTTGTTTGCTTTTAAATACATTCAAATATGAGAAGGAAATACAGTTAAAATGTATTAAACACACAGGATGTTCAGAGATGCACGGTAAGGAAAATGGTATTTAAAGTTTCTTGCAAGCAGCTATCTCGCCAGCTGTGCCTCTGAGAGCCACGCAGAACAACATATAACCAAGCCCTTTGCTCAGTGAGTCACATCCCACAAAGCGTACCAACCTGAGATACTTTTTATAAAGCATTAAGTAATGACGATTGCACCAGTGAACAGAGGACAAAGCACACATTCTTCCAAATCACTTTTTTTAAAAAAAAAAAAAAAAAAACCCAAACCATAAAGGTACACTGCAAGTAAGTTTTAATCACATCAAACTATCTTCTCCCTTTCAGCCTTAAAAAAAAAAGGAAAAAAGAAAAAAGCCCCACCAGGTAAGAACATCTCTAAAATCAAGCTAGTGCATGCCTTCTTGTTTTACCTGTCCTTTGCTAGCCAAAGGTTTCACCAATATGCCAGACATTACAGAACACAAAAGATGTTTTTGTTATTATCAGTGGAGTTCCTCAAGATTGAAATATTAGACTTACACACAATATTAGGTTGTAGCAAAATAATTTGTATATTCTTTTTCGTTCTTATCATAGTCTAACTTATGCAATCCTGCTTAAAAAACAAACATAGTGATACCTAGTAAGGAAAGCTGCTGATCATCATGCACGTGCACTGGACTGCCCCCATGCTCACAAACTGCTCAGCAACTCCGGTCTCGAAGCTGTCCCTCCCCTGAAGGACCATGCCAGGAGGCATCTGCCTTCAGTTCCCAACTGGCCTTATAAGAATGGAACTGCCAGGGAAACCAGTGATGCCCAAGAATATCTAGAGTTGCAAGCTCTTCTAAGACCCAGGAATGGATGGTAATGGCTTGTCTGGACTGGGAGCTGGATTTTTTTACTTATTTTTTTAAATGTTTAGCTGAACTGCAGTTTTTATTCTGTATTACTCACTTTTTCAAAGACATAAAATTTTAAAAAGCGTATCACTGCGAGTGTAAATAAAAAAATTCAGATCACTTATTATGTAGCAATTTGGAATCAGACATTTCCTATCAGATCAAAAAACTCAGACATTTAACAACTCAAAAGGCTTCTGGTTAATTAAAGCCTGCCCTTGTCAGCAAGAACCCTCTCCCCCTCTGTTTTCCAGTTTTCCCTCCACCACATCCAGAAAGCATTTTGTCTCCTACTCCAAACTGAATGCACCCTTCTGTTGTTCCACAGACCATTTTCCAGAAGGAAGCGAGGGAAGGGTCAGAGGACAGAAAAGGCAGGGGCAAAGGCAGGGCACAGAGGAGCCTTCACTGCAACTCTCACTCGGTTTTGGGAGTCCATTGAGGTTTTTTTGGCAATAAACACATTTAGCTCTCTAGGTGAAAATATAAAGCAGGCACAGAAGATTGCACCTGATGCCTCCAACAGCAGTTGGTGCTCCGGCAGGTACTTCTTGTCCCCAGAAAGCCACAGCTGGCACTTTGGGAAGCAGCCCGCTTCGCTTCCATTGGTTGGTTCACACTGAGCCAGGACTCAGCTACGCCTTTGGTCACTTTCTGTTCTCTTACTGTGACACCAGAGCTGCAACTCCTGGTTGTTTCAAAGCTTAAAACAGTTTTTAAAAGCTTTTTAATGAATAGTGAGCAGGGGCACACAGAGTACACATTCTGCTGATCATTCTAAAACTCGGTAACTGTTTGACAATTGCTGAAGCCTGCAGGGCAGCAGAGGCAATGAACCAAGCGATCGCTTCCAAGTTCAATGAAGTGAAATACCAATGAGAAAAGTGTTCAACAGCACCTGATTTATCTTGACCTCATTCTCTGACTGCTTACTCAAACTGAACAGCAGGCTAGGAAGATCAGGTTTACCAAGAGTATTTTTCATTTCTCAATAGTTCCTTGCCATTCACAATTTACTGGTGTTTTTCTCTTTTTATTCTCCTAAGCTGGGCTGAAAACACTTTAAAAATGCAGCTAGAATACATAACAGACAAATCTAGTTTATCTAGGTTGAAAAATTGTTATTTGCTAATTGAAATCTTGATAATCTTTCATGTTATTTGCATACTAATTTAAATTTCTGAAGAGCTGATGATAATCACGAACATAATTTATCTTGAACTACAAAGAGTCTTGAACATCATCAGAGCCTCCAGAGGCAAAACGACGTGTTAACTTTGCCATGCCCTAATATTGTGTCAACAGGGCAAAGAAAATGCTTTATGTTTTTCCAGTATGAGAAATGAGAAGAAAAACAAGAAAGAAAAAAAAGAGAAAGAGTGTATTACAGAAAAAAAGCCAATTCTAAGTCAGCTTGATGTTCAGGCATCTAAAAATTAGAAGCCAGACCACATTTAGAGGCTAGAGTTCAAAATTACTCTGCGTATCCCTCAGCAAATCCAGCAAAAGAAGAAGCAAATCCAGCTTCAAGAAACCACTAATTACAGGGCTTAGAAATAAAGCAAAGAGCTCTAAGGTTGCCAAAGACTTTGAACAGATTTCCCCTTTATAGCTAGCTTGGCGAGACATAAGATACACTCACAGGGCCTAATTCAACTTAATGTCAATGTATATAACATATGTAAATCTACTTCAGTGTGTGCAGCTGACCTTGCTTGCACAAATGCTGAGTATTATAGGCAACACAGGTGACAACCTTACAAAGGAGATAAAACCATGAATCCAAATGCTATCTTGCTAAGAACCATTCAGTAATATAGTAAAATCAATTACAACTTGTTACAAAACAAATTAATTTTGGCTTTTAAACATTAATTACCCTTTTTAAGATGAAAATGTTAGTAAGCACCTATTACCAAACCCAATTATATAACTTGCAACTTGCTACTTCATTAAATTACAATGACATTTCATTCAAGTTCTAAGACTATTCTTTTCCAATTGAGGGTCTTGCTGTCTATTATTTAATAAGTATTTGACCTTAATAAATTATTTTACCACACACACAAAAAACCCCAACCTAAACACACACTCACTTATCCCAAATTATAGTGCTCATAAAACCCCAGCCCCACTGAGAACAGTGCCTTTGCTGGAGATGCTGATGGATCTGTTGTCCTCTGGATTGAGTAGAAGAAAACAAGAAAAAAAGGACCACCACATTCAGTTATCAAATTGTTGCCCTTGCATTGTTTAAAGTAATGATACAGGAAAGAATATGTTTGAACTGTGTATGATGTATACACACACACACACACGTGCATGTGTGTAGTATTCTGGGATGCACACGTGGAATGTTAAAAGTTGTATTAATTCCACTAGCTACTATAGACAATGCCCTCACTGCCCACAAGTACAACTTCACAGGTCTTAGAAACGGAGAAGTAACACCCCCATCAACCCCTCTGTAAGGGAAAACCTTTCAAAAGCAGCCAGTTCTCCCTGCTCCAAAAGACAAACATCAGCTTCTGAAGTTCGTGCTCTCCAGCCTTAGCAGGTGCTGACAGGGAGTGCTGAAACCCTACTTTTTCCAATGGATCAAAGTTATAATTTCCAGTCCTACAGATACACAAGGTAAGACATTGTTCCTTCCAGAAACGCCATTTTTAGTCTCAAAATTGAAACTAGAGACTGCTAAAAATTCTCTGTCAAAACAATTTTTCAATAGAAACAGCACTAGCTTTTCTTACTGCGCTTTTGTGGTTTTTTACCCCAAAGGGGTGAAAGGACTGGGGCATGCAGGCATATGGGCACGTGTCAGGTCTTCTCCCTAGACTCATATCCACCACCCCTTCAATTCCTGACATTCGGTGCTTCCCAAACAAGACAACTATTCCACCATGCCCCCAATGTCCTCAGCCTTTCAAAGTGCTTCCCATCTTACCATCCCCTTTCATTTACCTATAAGCCTCTCTCTCTCCTACCAACACTCAACACCCTTACTCAAGATACATTCTCTAGCTGCCCTAAATTCCATTGCTCTCTTCCTGCACTAAGCACTGACTTTTCTCATCAACCTCAACTGACCAATCACCCTAGAACCTCTCATCCTCTCTCACACAGTAACTGCCTAGCCCTTCCCAATCAAAGTGCCACACTTCATAATCCAAGCCTTAAAATCCACTCTGACTTTTCACCTGTAGACAGGCCTCAGCACACACCACACCAAAAGCTACACAATCATGAGGCACTGATACCCTAAAAATGAAATGGCAGATCACACCTTCAGCTTTATACAATCTTATCCCTCTGTGTTTTGGCCCTTTACCTCTTGACCCTGTATTTCCTTTCTCTGAGCTACAGGTCCTCTCAGCTACAGGAACAGACTCAAGATAAGCAACATTTGCTTCTACTAACCTGGTAATACACCATCTTCTTCCCAAAGAGCTGGAGAAAGGCAGAGTCATGCTGGGTGTAATGGAGTCTACACACTCTCCTTCAAGAAGGGGTCCTAACAGTCCCAGCATCTCCTTCCAATAAAGACTCCACTGTAGATAAAATTCCCCTATATACAGATCCCAGCTCCCAGGCAATAAAAAAAAAAAAAAATCAGCTGCAGGAGGTGAGCTGAGTGGAACAGAGACTTACTGTCTAAGCCCCTCTAGCCCTCACACATCTCTTGCTCAATAGACTGAAGAATGTAGATTTTTGGGTTTGGCATCATGAGAGAATCCAGTCACTTCCTACAGTTACTGCTGCTATTCCGTTCACTCTTCTCAACTCTCACCCATCAGGCTGCTGGTGTGTGGGTCACTCGTGTAATCTGTTGTGGACACCCTCTTAGGGATTTTAAAAAATATAGCATAAACCATGTTTATCAAAAATCTGCATGGACATGGACCTTGAGAGCAGGGAAATAACTGAAGAAAAAAAAAAAGTCCACAGCATACAATGCATCACCCCCACGTGGACAGGGTTACTGACAGAGAACAGACTGTCTTCACTTATACCTTTGCAAAAAGCTAAATGTAAAGTTCAAAAGCACTAGTCTCATGGAAACAAACATCTAGAATTCACTATCCTACAAAAACATAATGAGATGTTGCATAAATCTCATTTGCTTTTAAAATGCTGCCTAAATCTCTCTCAATTGACATAATACAGGTCATCAGTCTGGGCTGATAGCGCTTTAGATGGGCATGCTACAAAGCATTCATCATACAATACTGAATTTCACCTGTCTGGAGAAGTCTGCAACCATTCCTTCTCCCTTTATGCATATAACGCACGTGAAAGACGACGCATTACTGAAACAAACGTTTTCTTTCAGAGATGCAGAATATGAAATTTATTAATGTCACAGGGTAACTTATACATGCAAGGGTCATCAGTGTGCCTTACAGCAAAACAAGCGTATAGGCAAAAAACATTAACCACACATTTTCCACACATGGCTTGTAAATTTGAAGACTATGTACAAACACAGCACGCTGGAAGGTTGTGGTGATTAGGACTGGTCCCAGTGGTTCCCTTATTTTCCATAAAGCAATGAATAGATTGTGCAGAGACAACAGTATCCATCTTGAACGAAAACACTATCTTACTGCTGATGGTATTTATACAAGGTGAATACTCATCTATCTCTCAGGCCTGCATTCAGAAACTTAAGAAAAATCACCTTTAAAAAGAAAAAAAACAAAGAACAATAAAGACATTTGCAGTTAGCACATTCTTTTGGAAAAAGATTCATTTCCATAACAAACAAAGTAGATTCTTTTTTTTCCTAATTACAACACACAAACCCTAAAGGAGGATCCTAATATCACTGACACTGCTATAATGCAAACCTTGTTAGTAAAATCTAACTAAGAATATGAATTTATTAATTAAGACTTAGGTAATGACCATCGCCAGTGTGAAACTGGAATTCAATTGTCCAGATATCCGCTGCACGGAATTTACTGCGCACTGCCCTTTCACAAACCTAGAACTTGGCAGGATGGAAAAGATGTTGTACTCAACTCTTCAGTTTTGCCTTCCACCCACAACAGAAAATTATGGCTCACACTTTACTGCATCAAATTCCACTTTGGGACATGGTTAGAAATGAAAACAATCCCATCCCATTGTGAAATAAGGCAGTAGAGAATTACTAAGTTTTACAATAAGACTAAACATTTCCTAGACCTTATTTTGCAGAAACATCCTGTCAGTATGACACCATTCAATACAGCAAGCATACGTAACAGTACAAGATGTAAAGCAATTTACTACACAAAATATTACTACTTACCTACAGACAGTTCTCAGAAAAAGAAAACATATATACTTTATCAACTCTTGTTTTAAGATTGTCAGTATTATAATTCTCCAGCAAACTTGAGAATATAATTTACTTACCCATAAATAATAACAAGAAAACCATTAAAAATTATTTTTACATTTAGAAGAGGAACCGGAGTCTGTTCTTGAAGTGATTCTTATGAGGCAGGACAGAGAACCCCATCTAAGCACGGCTCCTATGCTTTCAAGATGCACTACACTTTCGGTCATTCAGAAGTATTTTTTTTGGAGGGCAATAGTAGGGCAAAAGCCGAATTACATAAGTTGTATTATTGCCAAAAATGCTGGGCTTGCTGTTTCCAGAAGTTAGAGAAATTGAACTGTCATATGAAAATGATTGCTCAGGCTGGGTCAGGACAATTAAATAAGGAGTCATATCATTGGTCTGAATTGCTGGTTTGTTGAAATGATGATAAATGAAGAGACAAATAGACACAACATGCACCAACAAGCATTTAAACCATGCACGAAGGTATGATGCTGTATCCTTAAAATCAAAGGCTCTCAGTTCACAACCTTAATAATCAGCATAACTGAGTTTCTGTCAGTCTTGGTAACCAGCCTAGAAGCAAGACTCCAACACGCGTGAGCAGCCCCGACCAAACCGCTCTGTGAGCTACATGGCACGGAAACACACACGCACGTCCCAGCATGAAGTCTGGCTTTGCTAGTATTCTTAGCTGAGTTGGTTTTCTCTGGTTTTGTTTTAAAAGGAGAAGTAGCAAAAAGGTTACAAAACACAATAAATCAAAACCACAAAAATCCTAAGCTACAGATGTTCTCCTCTTTCCTTTACGTACCTAAGGAAGTAAGGAAACTGTTTTCAGGATAAATAATGTTACATATGATTTTTAACATACAAAAATGTTTAAAGAGTATCACAACAATCATAAAAATCAAACACTCACAAGTTACAAAATGCCAGGAAAAGGATTTTTTGGGGTAACCCTGATTTTCCACCCTTAGACAGTTGTACTGCATAATCATGTTTGACAACCTTGCAGGCTATGTTCCTGCAGGACCTCACCTCATTTTGTGTAAGGAAAGATTTACTGGCTCTGGTCTTGAATAATGACTGAATTTAATCATATCAAAGAGGTGTTGGAAAGATTAATTAAAGGCTTATCACTGTACTGCCACAAAGCTTCGTAAGTGCCATACAAAAACCTGCCTGTTGAGCTTTGAATAGTGGGCAGAAAATAAAGTTTAGGTTCCACACTAAGCAATGCGGAAAAAGCCACCCAAATATCAAACAGTTCTCTCAGCAGGCACTGTCCCTCTCACTAAACAAGTCCAAGGCCTTATGTAAAAAACAGCTTAAGATAAGGAGTGCTCTATACCATGCGTTTCTAACATAGAAGCTGAATTTAATGGCCATCTTCCAAATTTCTTTTCAACACAGTATTTCAGTACACATAATTTTCCCAACAGGACAAGTTAAAAAGAAAAGGCCCTCCCCCAGCACTATCCTCACTACTTCACAAACCCAATACCTGCAAGAACTAATAGCGAGCCTGAGCCACTTCTATACACCAAACAGGCAGAATGGTCTCCAGCCCCTCCTGTCCCCTCGTCAGCTGACCCCACTGCCCCTCTGCCTGCTGACCTGCTGCCAGCCACACTCCCCTCCTGTAGTTGCTCCTCCTGTCCGGGTCTCGGACTCCCACGTCCATTTTCCAATGCTCTTTTGCTAGTACCTACTTGTCCCAAACTCTTGCCCAACCAGTCCTAGTTCCCATGTTCTCCTGCCAACATCCCTTCCCGCCTTCCACAGCACGCCCTCCGCCCAGACTCCTCTCCTGGGTCCGCTCTCCTCTCTGCTCTGGACTCACCTCGATGCGTTCGCTACTGAAGACACCCATGCCAGGCAGCTCCTGCACAGCCAGGCCTGGGCCATGCTTAATGTGGCTGTTCTCACTCTGGCAGAAACATATCACACATAGGGGCCAACACCTCACTGTTTCTTGTTAACTTAAACAGATTTTTTTGTTAACTTAAATAGATCTTACATGGGCAGGAGAAAGTACACTAAGGTCAGACATCAAACCCCTCCTCCAGAGCAGGAGGTCACCAGAATTAATGTGGGGATTTTTTTAAAATATGGAGAAAACTGCTCCTTTTTTCTTACTATTTCCTGCATTATTTCCCATCTTAACTTATTTTTGGAAATAGATAACTCTTTCTGAATGAAGTTGCAGGATATGTACATACATGTATATGTACATGTACACATGTATCTATAATACCTTCTAAAAAACAGGCCCATTTTTCGCCATATCATCATTGCCTACATTTATTAAAACAGAGCTGATGTGAAATACATTTCCATATGCATGTTATTGGCTTAAAAATAAACAAATAAATAAAACCTTAGCAAGATACAGCTTAATTAAAGAGTGCTGATGACCTATTTCCCTTGGTTTTTTGGAAATGCTTAATTTTATTTATCACACACTTTAATCTACTAAATCATTCCATGTTCTCAAAAGAATTTTAAAATACACTTTCAACAATGCTACTCAGTGGAACAAGAACAAGAAACATGAAAACTGTTTAAAATAAGAAAAATTCAAATTATTCCTCTTTTCCAATTTTCAATCTACATATGCATAAATCAAATCCTCCATAAAACAATGTTAAGATCCTGTATCTAAGAAAGCAAATCAAAAATCCCCACAAAAATTAACCCTAGAGGATATAGTGGAGGCGGATTAGTGAAACAATTCACTGCATCTCCTGTAAATCAGGATATATTTGTCACACCAAGTAATAAACCCCTGTGATGCCCATGTTGCAGCCTATAAAGTAAGTGACAACTCTTTGCAAGGAAAAGAGAAATGCAACAAAACCAGTGAAGAGTCTCCATTTCCCACTGTTTCATCTCTTTGAACCCTTCCTCTGCTAGTCATTTTGGTTATGGATTTAAGCATCTAAGTGGTGAAGCTGTACCTAGACAAAAAAAGCAACCCAAAGAGCACTCTCCACACAGTGTTCCAGCTGTCCTCTGCTGCGCTGGGGAACCAGCTCCAGCCCCCAACACGTTCCCCTTGGTCCGAGCGCTGCTCTGCCAAAGCCCATCAACAGTGCCCACATCCCGGCCAGTGCCCGGGCAGGGTGAGAGCTCCTCCGTAGCTAAAGCCGGCTCCCCCGGAGCAGTAGCACATGCTCCTGCCCACACTTGGGCTCACATCAAATGCACATCACAAGATACAGGAATGGAGGACTAACAATTTAAACCCACGGCACTGGAACCGAAGAAGATTTCCGAGTATTTCATACATATGTCTTACAAAAAAATCAAGTATAGCAGAGATACAACAGTGCTGGGGTGAACAGAACAAAATCCTGATGTGCCCAGAACAGTATTTAAATTTCATATTTCCACATATGACAATAGAATGCATAAATTAAGTGAAATAAGAAGACTCCACTACTGAAAAACTAGGACCTAGAAGTGACTTGGCCCCTTCCCTGCCTCCCCTCCCCCACCATGTTCTTTATGTTGCAACTCCACATTATTGCAAAGTTTTGCAATACTGATGTTTTTCTTAAAGCCCCATTTCTCCCAAGGGCATCTGAAGATATTGTGCACAATTTATTTTTTTTCAAGCTTTTAATTCTAACAGATAAACAAAGAATTATGTAAATTGTAGAATCACAGAATCATTAAGGTTGAAAAAGACCTCTAAGATCATCAAATCCAACCATCAACCCAACACCACCACGCCCACTAAATCATGTCCCCATGCCTCAAAGTGAGTCCAAAAGCTCAAAACTAGAAAGCAGTGAAAACTTTTTAATTGAACAATTTTGAAGGCTAGTCTTGAAATGCTAAAATGTTTGGGTTTGGCAGAACACAAAAATTTTACAAACAGTGCAGATGGATAAATACTGTAAATTTAAACTAAATTTAAATACATTTTCTTCTTAGGTGTCTTATCAAATGCACTCAATCACTTGAATTTGTGCTGAGACAGAAGATAAACGCTATCTTAAGTTTTCTCTGAAGTCAGATATTCAGACATTCATAACACAAAATTGAATAAATTATCATATGGCAATATTTACGATAGAGGTCCTAAGAGGGCATTGTCCAGTTACTTCCCACAAAGAGATGGAAGAATGCAACTAAACTAAACTGAAACCATGTGATCAGTATTTTGATTTTAAAATTTTTATTAAAAAGGTTCCTTTTCTAACATCTAATACAGACAACATATTAGAAACATTATGTGCATAGAATTTCTATCTCCAAGGAACCTTGCAAAGGAATATATTCAGTTTCCTCCTGAGGCAAGTATCACGCCTCTGACGCAGCTGGAGAAATCAAGGCAGGAAGATGAGATTTTCCCAAAGGCACAGAAGCTAGCCAGTTCCTGACAGCCTGTGCTGGGCCAAAGACCACACCTTGCTTTCACCCACTGCTATAATTAAAAATAAAAGAATTCTTGGTCTGTATATTATTTTCAGGCAGAACCTGTCTGACCTGTTAATTTACTGACAATGTATTTAAAAAGTCACGAGACAGACAGACAGTGGAGAACCTTTATTAAAAGGCTCCTGGTGCTGCACGTTCCCTGTAGAACACCCACCTCTTTTTCCTTACTCCGGACCGCATTCATTCTGCAAACCACTCTATCTAGCTCTGGGTGATGTGGGATAAAAATTGCACCACACTCCTGTTCTAAGGAGGGACAGCCTTCTCTAAACATTGCTCACAAGAAGACAAAGAAATGAGGCCATCAGGAAACAAACAAATAGATATAGGACCATATTATTTCTTTCTCTGATCAAGGTAGAATGAAACGCACATAAAGAAACTGCAAAGTGGTAGAAATTCCCAGAAAAAATACTGGTAAGAGTCCAGATTCTTCCAGGGACCATGAGGGAGAAGATTTCATCTCCTCATGAGGAAGCGCAGCATGCATTTACCCTCTGCAAAGTCAACTGGATTCATAAAAGTGAGTGAAAGCAGCTAATTCTTGCTGGTAAGTCCCGGTTTGCAAACCTGGCATTGCATCAACTGAAACATTGTTGTGGGCAGCTCTTGGGAAGGTGGTTGAATTGCACACCTTCTGACATGCTTGGCGGCTTCTTGTTAACTTTTACCCATCTCAGTGAGTCCAATCTGGTTCTGAACTTTAACTAGAAAAACCATAGTCTGGCTTCGCTGTCATAAAGATGTCCTTCCACAGTTTCTTTGCATTTAAATTGGGACACGTCTGACTCTGCGAAGATCAAATTTAAGAAAGCTAGTCCAAATGAGGGCTCCATATCCACATGCATCACATGAATTAGAATTTCACAATACTGTTCACGGGAATAAGCACTGGCAAGACTGCAGCCTGGGTAAAAAATCTGCAGTACAGATGATCCTGAGATCAAAGTTCACCTTACAGACTTATCAGCAGGATTCAACTACAAAGGGAAACCATGGGAGTTACATCACATATCCACACCGACGTAGCTCTCCATGCATACACACCACTTCCTCAAGGAAAAGCATCTCCATGGAGTAGCCCGAAAAACACAGAGTGCTGATGCCACGTCTGTTGATTTTCCTAAAGGAATAATCCTTCCAACTCAAAAGCCAGTAAGTGCTTTGTATTTTCTCAGACTGCAGCAGATATGCCACAAGCAAATTCATGTCATTAATATTATAAAATAGCAGACCAACTGAGCTGCCGGCGTAAAACAACACACTAACACACCATTCCCCATCAAAACTGCTGTCTGATCTTTACTTCTATTAGATTTTATACCACCAAGAAAATCCATCTCTGACGAGCTATATACTGTCTCTGCATTCCTCCATTTTTCTCTGAACACAAACGTCTGTGTACATGCAACATGAATTTTCAAAGTTTAACAGCATTTTCACAAACTCATAGTTACACTCTATTTACATTGCAGTCAAGATTCTCAGATCGTTCTTATTTACAGACAGGCAGTAACAGACTTATTTTTACACACCACTTTCTCCTGAGGTTTTCCCCATACTTAACAACTATTGAACACTCAAAGCTCTCACAGCTTCTGAAGAGCTGGGAAACTGTCTGTGCTGAAACTTCTCTCCAGTCAGACTAACACAAGAGACAGCCATCACATTATCGAACAGTATTTGAGCATGGTTCCTGTACTACAGTAGTTGTGCTAATTTAGGCTTTATTCCATACTCCCAGACAGGCCAATCAACTCAGGTTAAAGCCCACTTGATTTAGGTTTCCTTTGCTTGCTCAAAGATGGAATTTGTGTCAGGAATGTCTGCACAGTGAAGACAATCCCAAAGAAACCAATTAGCCACACCAGCCTGCACAGCAGTTGGCTTGGAATTAAATATCAGGAATCCCACCTGAGCACTGTCAGAGATAATTATATATCCAATAATTTTCAAAGTCTTGAGGGAAAAAATTACTATCAGAAAAAAGTACTACACTCAGTTAACTGTGTTGCATAACAAACATTCAGAATAAATTATGTATCTTTGGATGCCAGTGCAAGAACTTGTGTAATATCACTTACCACAAACTCATCAAGACATGATTCAAGATCAGCAGCTCAGGGTGCATAATGTCAGTAGATGACAGCAAGGCCTCCCAAATGAAATAGGCCCACACAAAACCAAATAGAAACATCAAGTTCTTGTCTTCACACACTTGTATGTATATACTCCTTTAATATTCCAATTAAAAACTTAATTCTTGATCTGATGTCATTCAGCTGCAGTAAGCCCTATGAAGACTTGAATCAATTAAAATGGTTGTGTATTGATGTAGCGTGTGTTGATCGTTTGAATAGACTATAAACTGATGCTACTTTGCTATTATAAAGGTCTGCACCAGGTTCCACACAGTTGGTTTTTTGTATTGGTTTCCAATAAAATTGATATCACGTCTGTACACAGCCTAAAACTGAGAACAAACTGGGAGGGGATATGACACCAGTATCTGACAGTTTAAATAAATAAATTCTGATTCCTTTGTAGTTGTGGAGAATCCTGCTTTCCTCCATGTGCATGGTAGAAAGGACTCAGAAAAAAAATAACATCCTCAGCAGAACTGCTGACTTGGCCTCAGAGAATAAATTGCTGAAAACAACTCAGTGATGTTTTTGGGAGGCACGCACCTCTGACCCACGCTGGGGAAAGAGCCAACCGAGCCTCGGGCCAGGCAGTGACCCCCATGCCAGCCGAGGAGGGAGGCACAACCCACCCATTGCTTTCCATCAAAACACATTTTAGTGGAGAAATACACTGATTGGGGATGCAAACAGTGACTAATACTTGCTTGAAGTTTAGCCTAAAGCCTATGGCCACTCACATAGTTCTTGTGAAAAGCACAATGATATTTCAGTTAAAAGTTCTTCTGCACAGTTGTAAACTAAGTTAGGAATGAAGCTTGACATTCTAATTATGGGTGCACTACATGCACCATATAAAGTGGCTTCAAGAAAACAGTCATTCTTAAATACAGTGAGCTATCAGATCAAAACTATCTGATAGTTTTGCAGCCTGGGTATCTATAAAGCAAGGAAATCGCTGTCTATCTCAAATGCAGCAGAAACCAAGCAGTTACAGTGTTGCATTGTATTATTCCTCGTATTTGTCCAATGTTGCACCAGTAAAGTCAAAGACTGTTGTCATTGATTTAAATCATAACAGATTCAATACCTACTTCACAGTATAGTCACAAAACCAAACCCTACAGTCTGAAAAACGGGTTGTCAGCTAAAGTATGGCTGTAGCAGACTTTAAGAAATAATGTTGCAGCTCTTAAAGGATCTTTTAAGTTGTCAATTCCTTTCTCCCTCACAATTCCTTACAGAATTCCCTACACTTTTCCAGTTTTCTTCTCACACATTTACTTCAGAACAACCTGGATATTATGCCTTATAAAATCTTTATATACCTAAACTCTTAAGAATTACAGGCTGAAACAACAATTCCCACCACTGCAAAGAAATAGTGCTACATGTGCTAAGGATGTACTAACACAGGACAGCCTTACAATTCCTCCACCCCTATTTTACTAATTTCTCACCACACTTTTCACTCACTGTTAGCAATATACCTCTGAAAGGGCAACTATCAAATTGCAGCAAGGCATGTTTCAGTTAAAGCTCACAACGCAAACCTCTGGTTCCACTGTTCTAGCAATGCCTTCTCAGCTGGAACAAAGTATCTTCAAATTATTTCCTGCTATTTCAGCAAAACACAAAAGAAACATGTTAAAAAATTAATTATTGGATAAAAGCATTAAATATTTTAAATATTTAATTACATTAATATAATTAATTTCAGTGCAATTTCTTGAAATTAAAACAGTGTCAAGTTACTTCACAAATGACATTAAGTGGATTTCCTTGCAGCCATACAAACACCAAAAGCGTAAGGACATCAATTCACGTTGAACATTTAATTAAAAAGTTAGCCCATGGAACTTAATTTTAACAGTAAGTTGTATATTCATTTTCAGCCTGCAATCTGTTACCCACACGCACAAAGAACAAAAGAATAATCTTTATTACCTTAGTAACTCATACAATGGTAAGAAAATCGGCCAAGAAGGAATGGACACGTTAGTGACATAAGCCTATCCTTTTTTTTAGACATTCAAGAATGAGTGACTGGGTGAGCTACAAACACAAAGGGTATTGTTCAGAAAAAGATCAAAAGGATTTATCGTTTTGTCAGAAAGGTACCCGTGGCTACTTCTGCTCCGGTAGAACTCCAAAGCAGTTATCATGGCGTTGCATCAAGCGCTTCAGGCACTGGCAACAACAAATGTCCTGGCCATGAGGAGTTGGCAACCGCGGCACGTGACAGGTTACAAACCGAGGCCAGGTATTGCTGGAGTCTCACAGTCACCAATCAGCATCCACAGCTCGCAACAAGTAATAAAAATTAGTAAGTAAATGAAAGAGACTTAAAAAAAAAATCCTCACTTATACCACAGCTTCTGTTCTTCACAGGAAACAACAAGTATTCTACACCTACTGGAGAAATTAATTATCTTTTTGGTGAACAACAGTCAAAGGAAAGGAAGTCACAAAGTAGCATCATTCGTGTATTTTCCAGTTACTTCAATGAACATGTCATTTCAGCCAGAAAATGAAAACTATAACCTCTTTGCAACTTAATGGAGAGCAGGCATCCAAAGAAGAAGTGAAGAGTATGTAAAAATACATTTAGAATCCAAACTGAGAAATCACATCACACGAGGAAGAAAAGTCTACTGAAGTGGCCACTTTACTGCCATCCACCTGCCAGCACATCACCTTTCAGCTTTTTGCAACCACTGCAAAGCCAAGCCTGGCCCCCAGGATGCCTCCCTCACCTCTCAGCTGGAAGAGCCCACCCGGACCCCCCCTGCAAGCAGCACACAGGCATTTCCCAACACAGCCCCACCAGCACTACCGCTCTGCTGGAGACTGCTGGAGCAGTCACTGCCGTGTTCGACCACAAAGTCCATCTCTGCCAGTCCATGAAATGTTCTTGAGCCTTGTCACATTCATCCCACACTGGACCCTTGCTCTCATAATTTTCTTTCTAGTACAACACTGCAAGGCAGACAGCGTGTATCTATCCCTGTTTTAAAAGTGACTTGAAATAACTCAAGGGCTACCAGAAAGTACAAATCTACTATTATTAATAAACCAAAATAGGTAAGGAAAGCATAAGCACAAACATTTGAACAGATCAGCGATGGTTAGGAGTGAACAACCAGAAGCAGTAGTGAAGACATACATTTTTCTACTGTCACAATCTTCCTCTTATTACTAATTAATATTTAGGTCCGACTGAAAGCAGAAAGACAGCAGCATTAATGGGACTGCATTAAGGTCAGTGGAACAGCTCTTAATACCACTATGCCCTATTTCTGAGAAATAAAAAGAAAAAAAAATTAAAATAGATCAGCCAGATTATCAAAAGATCAGACAGATGCATGCAAATCTGAACAGATCGCCACAAACATACGGTCTAGTTAGGGAGATCTGTACTGGAAGCACATAAGAATAAAGGCAGCTAAATAAGATTGAAGTTGTCATTCAGCATGACACTGTAGTTGTCATGCGGGTGTACATATTTGTTTGCTCCTTCTCTACTTACAGAAATGGAGATATGAAGTTTTGAAGGGAAAATTAAATGAAGAAACATGGTAAATTTTGCCTCTCCTGAATGCAATAGAGTTCTTCAACCCTTCAGCAAAGCTGCTGGTTGAGAAACCAATACTGTGCAGGATTACTCTATTAATGATTACTTTATCAGTGGAGCTAAAGTACAGTAATTGTAAAGTACAGTAGATTGACAAAATGTATACACATATGTCAAATGATGTTGTAAATTGCATCATGGAGTAAATACTCCTGTTATTGAGCACCGTAATTCGCACAGGCAAGATACTGCATGTTCTTCCACATCATCCACAATTGATCTACAAAGCAAAGTCAGAAGATACTTGCACGCAGCCCTGAAGAGCTCCACCATCAGGACGACGCTCCAGCCCAGCCACGCCAGGCAGGCTGGACCAGCCCCTGCTTTGGGCACAAGTCAGGAAGGGACTGTCCCTGGTTCAGAAAAACCTTCTCCGAAAGCCGCCGCAGGCTGGGCCAGCTGTGAGATGCATCATCCCGCTGCAGTAAAACATATCTCACATCCCAATCAAGAAGCACATTATGACTCTCTCTGAAAACACATCAACACAATACAAACGTTTCTGATTTTAACAGCTAACAGCTTCCTGTTGAGAGTTTACAATTTGCTAAAACTTCAGGCCTTTCTCCAGCCTTCCGAGGGGCAATTTTTTATTGCCGCTTCCATTTTCAAGAATAGTGTTTGATTACATTAATTGACCAATGTTCTGTACCTGTTTTTAACACCACAGATACGCATACCATACATCTTGGACAGGAATTTAGTTAGGTATATTTTTCAATGCATAGCACAGCCATGCTTCTATATACTATTATACTACACATAAACATTACAAAAATACACTACTTAGGACTTCAATGATTCTGCCTTAAACTCTTCAGAAGAGCAACAATTTCTAACTAGCCATATAATCTGTTTCATCTGACATTGTATTATCCTCTTAAAACATGCTCATGGAGTTGTTCTGACACAGTGGGTATTGTGAGGTTTGGTTGAATAGCTGAGGAAGCAAAAGAGAAATTGAAGACATTCCATTCCTGATACCAAGCTACACTCCAGCCCCCAGCTCTGCTCCCTGTGCTCTGGAGCAAGGAGCGGCTCCACTTGGCAAGTCAAACCACCCTTCATGGGCACAACTGCTGCCGAGAGGCACGAGGGTTTGGGCCCAGGGGAGCAGGAACGCCAGCCCCGGGCATCGCGAGACACTCGTGTCACCTGCTGCTGCCGCCACCTTGGGTGACATCCACTGCCCACTTTAGTCAAGGGGAGTCAGACAGCTCAGTGGGTGCCATCGAGATTAGTTAACCACTATTCTACTAAAAAAAGCCAACTCACCCACCTAGATTGTTGTGAAAAGGGTAGACTGAAAATTTCCAAATTCTTTTTCCTTTCCACAGAAAAAGACAGCGGAAAGCCCATTACTTTCCTTCACAGTCAAACACTGAAAAATGACATTCTTAGCCTGAGTTTCTCACACACTTTTATTTAAGAGAACAATAATATTATCAATTTATAACAATTTTATTAAGGACTACTATAAATGTTAATACATTTAAAGCTACTTAACTGTTCAACTATACTTCTAAAAATAGAGCTCATCATTTTGAAATAAAAGACTAGTTTAGGCCAGTAAATACAACAACACATAAACCAATACAATTACAGTAAGTGCCAGCATTATACAATAAATATATTCTGAAATTCTCACAAACGCTGAGGCCCCTGCACAGCAAGACCATGGATTTCAATGGGAGGCCAACACCACTGAACTGCAGTGTATGTGAAATCCAGACCACCACGTGAAAACCACCATATCGTCTACTGATGAGAGAACTCTGAGGATAAAAACTACTGAAAGAGGACCTCAGTTTATCTTATAATTTGGAGGCAAGGTCAGAGGGGAAAGTAACATTTTTGCATGTGTCTACAATCAAATAATTTCCAGGCCAGGCTAACCGAGAGGTGCATGAAGGGACAAACACTGGAGAGAGGGACAGGAGGAGCCACGGATGAACTGCCGCTGTCTTGCGGTTATGGACCAGAGATAGCTGGCTCTAAAGAGAGTGAATAAAGGCCAGAGATTTACAGCAATAAACTTGCAACTGTAATACGCAGATGTTTTCACATGAGCCAAATGGACAATGTGGGCACAGCCCAGAACATAAAAGCAGTTACTGCTATTGCCACAATTTCAGGAAAATTAAGCCCAGTGCATATACTAAAATTATTCAATTTGAAAGAAGAACAGACAAAAGACTACTTCTGTCCAACTACTGTTTGTAATTTCTCTCTTTTACAAAGCAATAAATATATATCTAAAGCGAACTTAATTCCAGTGTTACGAAACTATTATCAATCTAATACAATACTGTTGTACAGTGGCTGGACAAAAATACTCTTGTAATACGGCCTCATGTTTTTTGGGGACCTTTCAATGAATGTGTCATGAAATTTAAAATCAGAACAGAAGGGGGGGGGAAATCAGAGGAAAGTAATAAATCACTCTTCACTCTTCAATTTGCTAAATAAGAAGCATTTCTCCTTTTCAGCTTATGGATGAGAGCAGTTTCTGTAGTGGTATTGTTTACAGCTGCACAGCAGATTTGTAGCCAGAATTAAGCCTACACAAGTAACTGATTTCTGGTTCAGCAGCAAAAGAGGGGAAAAATTAAAAGCATGTAGTTTTGGTGTTTGCTTCTTAGGGAAGAAAAATATTCTCTTTAGCCTGAAACAAAGTACAGCTACCTTCCCCCCCCCACCCCCCCCACCCCTCAAACAACTGAACAAAAGGCACGAGTTAGTAAAACAAGAGTGTGATAATTGACTGAATCCTCCTCTTATTTCATAAGCCATTAATTAGGACACTAATCTTGGACTGGAAAACCCATGTTCAGATCCCTCCTCCTTCAAGTCAGAATTTGAATGGCATGCCATAAATAACGATGGATTTCCCAGCACGGGAAAAGAAATTACCAAATATATGCTCGTTAAGGAAGAATTTCCATATTTCTATTTACAACAGAACTGTAAATATTCTATGACCATTCCACTAAAGACTGCATAACTGAAAAAGGAGTAAAGATTGTGTAGGACCACCTCAATTTTAACACTGCACTGCTTCTAAAAGAACTGACTTTACAACATTATTAGTGTTTTAACATACTCTGTGTGCACAAAAACTATGTATCTAACTAAAGTCACCCTTTTTTCAGCACAGGGTTTTTAAAACACTAACTGAACACAAAGTTGATATTTAAGAAAGGAGGACTGAGTAAACTTTTCATTGCTTCCAGAAAAACTGCTTGCCTGCACAAAAAACCCTAAGACTTGCTTCATTGCGCCAAAGGCACTCTCTTTCCCCAAAAGCCCTGTTTTGCCCCCCAGCAAATGAGTCCCAGTCGCTCCCAGCACCTGGCAGGGCCTGAGCTGGGGGGGACAGCCAGAAGCTGTGAGGTACTCAGTCACCTCCACACACACAGGGATAAGGGTGGAAATAAGTACCTACAAAACCAATTAAATACAGAAAAGTGGATAAACAACAGTAAATAGACCAAATCCAAAATATTTCTGAAATATTTTAGCTCCTTTCCTTTAGGTAATTCTGCCTCATGAGAACACTGGCTTCACATGCAACACTGGCCTTTCCAAGCTTCTCCTGATTCTCTGTGCTCTTAAAGACAGGGAAAGAGCACCCTGGGAAAGAGCACCCTGGGAAAGCACCCTGCACTTCACAAGTCAGCCTGCGGTAGGTCTAATTAAGGAAGAACTAAGCCGAATCCTATTTTCCTCATAAAGAATGCCCAGATCCTGACATGCTAGTACATTCTGCCTGGCTGTAGAAACCAGTCCATTTAGGTATTTCAGTCACCACCAGAAAACTTAACAGACAAAATCTAATGACTGAATAATTTTCCTGCATTGTTTCACAATTCAGGATATAACAAATGTATATTATTGCAAAATAGACAAATGGAGCCCAAAGTTCCAAGTATAGCATTTCAGAAACTACAACCATGTAGAACCATCTGCACTGACAAGTTCCATATGGTTCTGTAGGAGCTAGCATGCTTCACAGCACAGTGCTCAGCCAGCTGCAACTTTCAGTGCAATGGTTGGTATCTGATGACAAATTCCACTGTAGTAAGAAGATTCCTTCCCCTCCACTTGCCAAACAACATTTAAAGAGATAGTGTTTCTCTAAACATCATTCACTTGGAGATAGTGCCACCAACCACTGCAAACATTTTATCAGCAGTTAGTTAAAAGGGATTCAGAAAGACAAGACGTGCTGTCTGGCTGATAGGGCTCAGGAACTGCAAGCAGCCCATTTCCTGAGCTAGTGCGGCCTGGCTAGAAACATCTGGCACGCTGAAGGATGCTACAACATGTCTATGAACTGTAGGCAGCTCAACCTCTTGCAAATGATTTTTAAAATTAATTAAAAAAAAGGTTTGGACACTTTTGTTCCTGAAGACATTACCATCACTCCACTGATTATGCTAATAGTGTTTACTGCTATTAAAATACATCTAGGCACCAAGCAGACAATTGCCCCATTTTCCAGCCTATTTAACAAGTTGAAAACATAACTCTACTCATTCTTTATTTCTTTGCTACAACAAACTCTGAGGAAAAAAAAGGGGGGGGGGGGGGGGGAGGGAAGCTTTCTGGAGGTATGAATAATTTTTTTTTTTTTTAAAAAAAAAAAAACAAACCCACAAAGCAACCAGTTATCCTATTTAACATTCCTACTTTCAAGAAACCCCTAAAAATGATGAAACGGCCTCAACACCATTTACAGGAAGCTACCCTGTGAAACGCAGAGTAATACAAACAGCTAGAAGTTTTTGAAAGACAAAGCAGGAGGTCAGGAATTCAGCCATTCAAGTGTTTTACTAAAAAACAGATTAACAAATATTTAAAACAGAGAGGATATTAGTATTTTCTGGTCCGTATGGTTCATAAATTTGAAAGCAGAACACTATGCATGTTATTACTCACAGTTTAATTATTTAAAGCTTTCAGTATTCATACAGCAACAACAGATGATTCAGACTGCATCTCAATGATCAAACCATGTATATTTTTCCATGACATTATTACTAAACTAAAATATCACACTTCCACACTTTTCTCCCTTTCAGTAAAAAAAAAAAATAAAAAAACAACAACAACATGATTTATGCCACAAATTCCACTCCAAAACTAACAGGACCCTCTCTCTTCCCCTACCATTGATCAAACATCACATAAATGACTAGCTGTTAAAGCTACTTTTAACAGCTTTCATAGCTGTTGGAGGATTACAAACATAGATTTTTGCTGATATTGCTTCTTAGAAATTAGCTTTTCCTCCAGAAAACTTCAGTTTCTCTTTTCCTAGATATCACAGATAAACTCTGACCACAAGCACAGTTGTAACTCATAAACGCTATTCAATTACTTAACTGTGCATTAATTTCTGTAGTTAAAGAATTCAGTATATTTAACTGAGTTGCATAACACCAATGTCTAACCACCTCTAATTTTCAAGACCTAACTCTTTGTCTATGTCAAATATCTGCCTCGGAACCAACAGACATATTCATCCAATCACCAATCTGGTAGAAAGACTATCAAATCAATATTTGAATTTACCATAAAAGAAGAAACAAACATCCATATGGAGAGTCCACTTATTTTCATACAAGAAGTCATCATGAAACACTTCTTACCCTCTTTTCAACCCAGTAAGGGAAAAGTCTTCTGAAGAATTCAAGCTCTAAATGAATGGTTGCGCTGGGCTGGTTAACAACAGACATCCCAGAGTTGCCAAATCCTGATTAAAAATCCCCAACTTTGAAAGCACTGAAGAACACCATGCATACAAAATACTGTTAAATTTATTTACAGAATGCAAAAGAAACATCTGAGTTAATGTGGTTGTGTCGCCTTCAACCTAGCCAAGCAGGATTTCAGCAAGTATTGTCCTACAAAACAAAAAGTATGACGTTAAGATCAAAAACTACTCCTCCAGGACGCTGATCCTTAAGACTCTCATACTAACTGCATTCATACAGCAAGTTCCATGCAATTCCTCGCTTTTAGTCAGTCAAAACTCTTCAGGATCTTACACGTTTTCAGTGCTGACTTAGGTGTTCACACAGTGGGATGGAAGCCGTTTAAACTACTGCAAACATTGATATTAAAACCTGCCTTAGGCTCACTGGCAATCATTTGCTATACATTTACAAAACAGTAGTGTAGGTGGAAAGAGCTGTTGATGCTAGAAGTATTTCATCATTAATATCTTCCACACAAGTCTAATTCTACCATAAAGTATTGCTTGTTTTGTATGCAAAGACAATAAGCTTGCAAGGTCGTCATCCTCTTCAAGAGTGGTAAAAAATAATAAATTGTTCTCAACTCAGCCTTAAAGTAATACCTTTTTTAGGATCAGCTATTCAAAACAACTAATTGCTGCATATTTATTAGTTATGAGATGGCAGCCAGCACAAAATTCACTCTCCTAACTGAACTGACTGATAAGAATGAAGAACAGTAAAAACCGATTTTTAGGTCTTGTCTACACGAGAATTTTATGAAGTGGATTAAGGCAGGGATTTTAAAGCACAATAATTCTTCTGTAGTAGAAATATCAACTGTATGGCCCAGCTTAATTATTTGAAGTGGATTAAACTAAACCACATAAAAGAAACTTGCCAAACAATAACAGTGTTCACAGGCAAGAAGTGTGGAACGGCAATTCCAGGCTTCCATGCACACAAGGAAGACGCATGTGACCGATACTACATGTGAGAGAACCACGGCTTGATCAAAGATGACTTTTTTTTTTTTTTAAATGTAGTCCTGTACCAGTTTTTCAAAACATAAATCAAGACTCAACAGGTACTGATTCTGTATGATGTGTTAGAATGCAAAGCTACTACCCAGGACTTTATTGTGCCACTTATTATCTGTTTCCAAATGTTTAATTTCCTTGTGGAAGTGTATTTTCTTCTGTTTGCCAGCAACAGACTTTTCACTATAGTACCCTGAGAGAGTGAGAGACAACACGTTTTTTCTCATTCATTCCCATATTCTTAATCTGGATTTGCATATTGGAGGGAAGCATAAGTAAAGCGTTACTACCAAATCAGCACAGGCTGATCACTCAGTGCTTTCAACACATTATGTAAGTGCCAGTTCTTATTAGCATTTTCCTCCGCTATTTTCTCAACAAGATTGTGCTTTTAAAACACTGTTTATAACTGAAAGAGCAGTTCGCCAAACCCTTACTATTATATGAGACGAATACAAAATGGTAATCCTCCTCAATATTCAACACTTGCTGTTCAACAATTATGGGAAGAAAAACCGTACTTGCAGTAATTCTTTGACTTTAATTAAATACTACCAGCTTATGCTGTGGTCTTCTAAAAACAGCCAACTTGAATCCTGAAAGTATGAGAAATCAGTACAACCCCAGCAAGAACAATATCGTAAATGAAGAGGAACAGAAGAGTATCATCTGTCATCAGAAAGCATCTCATTGCAAACTTGATTTTTGCAGCTGTAAACCAACCCACATTCCACAGGGTTTGCAGCCACAGTAACACTAAAAAGCCAGCACACATACACAGGTCTTACAGGTGTCCACATCACATAAAGGCCACTTCCGGAGCACTGGACAAAACCCAGTAAAACCTCACAGGTGTCACGTACAGACAAAATAGTTGCACATCCCCTGCTCTGGAACAGAACGGCTGCTCACGAGCAGCACAGACATCCTACAGCCTTCCCCTCACTGTTGACAGGTAAGTAATTAGAGACAAGCCTTCAGGATGATTGACTAATAATTACATTACTGTACACTTTCCTTCCAACTGAAATGGAGGACCAAGTCTGGACAATAAGTAAACAAGGAAGTCCATTAGGAAATATCTTTATCCCCTCCTTTAACTGTCACCACCTCTCAAGGAGTGTCAGTCATCTTTTGTGCAGCTTTTTTTGTTTTGGTTTATTGGGGTTTTTTAAGTACAGCTCTACTATACCATAAGCTTAAATAATTGCTCACATCACAGCAGTAATAGTTACAGATACAACATTACAGTAACCATTTCTTCTCCATAATTAATCATTCCATGAAACAGTAGCTAATCAAATGTGTTTCATAGATTTTCTTTGATAACAAGTGCAGAATGACATAAACCGGAAGCTGTTGAAACATAGTGTACAGTATAGTCATGAAATAAAACAGAACTGTGATTGAAAGCAACGTAACAGGGCAAACACATCACTAAAGGTCAACCTCACTGACAGAGGTGCAGCTGCAAAAAAATCAAACCAAACCGAAAAACTCAAGGTCATAAATGTTTAAAAAACCAATAGCCATTCTGGGGAATCTACACAGGCACACATCTCAGTCATTTCTTTCAGTGCTGTTAAGTTTAAATGTATTTGTTTTAAACAAGAGGTGGTTTGAGTACACACCAAGACACTTTGATATTACTTGGCACTGCAGTGAGTGCCCACAGAGAAAGAATTAAATTCATAAATACTGGTAATATTCCTCTTCTGAATACACACAGACAAACAAGAATAAAATCAAACACCTACCAGCTTCAGGAAATAAACATTGTTTTTTAACAAGAATGTGTATTTTCATTGCTTAGATTCAGTAAATGCACTTGAAGGCTGCTGGTCTACATAAATAAGTTTGAAGCTGAGGGTGAGATGGGATTAAAGCATATCAGGGTGTGAAGCTTGTGATGTAAGATGTCTGCAAGAGGATCAAGGGTTTGTGTACAAACAGCACTAACGCTTTCAAGAAAAGAAGTAGTGAAAATTATTGGTATGTACAAACAAGAGATGGCCAACAACTTCAGCTAGCTTTATACCTCCTGTAGGAGCACATGCAGTCTAACTTCAAAAATGTTTTATATGCATTATGCACATACTTCTCACACTAGATGACAGAGACGTGTTAAGACTACCTTTATTTTTCTTATAAAAACTGTAATAGTAAACTACTTTCAAGAGGAATGATTTTGAGATATTATACTTAAAATGGTTATCTTAATTACCTAAAAATCATAAAATCATAGAATCATAGAATGGTTTGGGTTGGAAGGGAACTCAAAGATCATCTAGGTCCAACCCCCTGCCATGACAGGGACACCTCCCACCAGACCAGGTTGCTCAAGGCTCCATCCAACCTGGCCTTGAACACTTCCAGGGATGGAACATCCACAGCTTCCTTAGGCAACCTGTTCCAGTGTCTCACTGCCCTCAGGGTGAAGAACTTAATCCTTCCTAGTCTAAACATGCCCTCTCCCAGATCTTTTAAAGATCATTTAAGTGATCTTCAAAAAGCGGCAAATGAGCAGTTTTCAACTCTTACATGGCATATAGCTTAGATGAGAAAATCTGAGGTGAGTTGAATTGTCTAACACATAGATTTATTACGCAGTAGTACTGTCATGTCAGGATAGCACATAGCTACATTTCCTTTGCTCTCCATTCCAAATACCAGATAAAATCCCTAGCATGAAATGTGCAAAGGGCATCACCTGTTACACAAATTCCTATTCCAGCACAAAAATAAAAGACTCAGTGTAAGGCAGAAATGTTTCAAAAACTAAATCAATCTGAAATCCTTATTCAAAACTTTGGAAGCAGGAAACTTCATGAGATCACTAGAAATGTCAAAAAGAACCCACTGGATTTTTTTCAAATGAATCAACAATAAAATTACCTGTATGTATTACTTAAATACAAGAAACATCACTGAAATAAATTTAATAGTTTATTCAGATACTGGATATCTGAAAGTAATCTGATTTCAAGGTTTGTGGGGGGAAATAAAGAAAACAAACAAACCATCAAACAAAGACATTATTGTACTCTAGGTCATGACTGGAATATTAGAAACTCTATGTAGTATTCTGCGTGTTAGGGGATACAGAAACACAGATGGGACCACTACCAGAACCTGGGAGCAGCATGATAGGCACTTCACGTGAAACCTCAAAGATAATTGCTAAATTCAGGATTAAGACTAACTTCAAGCTGTTAGTATCCACTCTGTAATACCAAGTGAAGTCTGGCTTGTGCTGTTTCCACCAAAGCTGACACAAAAAGTACAAGTTCAGCGACTGGTCTGGACTACTCATTTCTTCCTCTTAGCAGCTTTTCATACTACGGCCACATACACAACAACAGGACAAACTCAGACAGTAGATGTTGGAAGCTGTGGAGTGGCATAAATCTAATTAAGTCTGAGTGGTAAGACTAAAAGAATGTAAATTAGAACCAGACACATCAGCTTCCTCACATGTCAGTTGCACCAAATCAGACTTCCTCTGGATTCTCTTAAATCCAGTCCAACATTCCCACCCTGTGGAACTCAAAACAAAACTAGAGTCTTAGGCAATAGTTAATCAAAAGAATACATTTAAGCTTAAGAAAATTGAAAATACATATTCAAAATATATTTAAAAAAAACCCCAACACATAGTCAAAAGAGAACAGGTTAAGCTTTTGCCTTTTCTACAAATACATGTTAGTTTACAAGAGAAATCCCCCAGGCCAAACTCACAGTTGAAATTATTTCCTCAAGGATTTCCACTGCTGTTCATTTTACCAGTAACAGTTAACAACTGTAGCAATCAAACAAATTATCCTGCTGCAGCAGGATCAGCAAAACTTGGTTCTTATCCAGGAGCATGGGGAACATGAAAAAACAGCAAACCCAATGTTCATTATAAAGCTAAGAGCCAGTAATACAGAAGAGCTCACCAGGGCATGAAACCTTCATTTTACAAACTTCTGAAAGAGCAAGCTACTGTTATCTTGACTATTTGAACACACACAAAAATTCTGGGACCTGTTATCCAAATACACTGTGTTTGTTGACTTGGTAATTACTTTAGTAAGTTGATTAGTAACAGCAGTAGACCAATTCTTTTATTCAACATTCAAGACAATCACTTTTCAAAAAAAATACATACAGAATAAAGGAACCAAGACCAAAAGAAGAAAAGCTGAATTCATCTTAAAAGGTGATTTTTATGCCCAGAAGCTACACACAAAAGCCACTGGAAACCCAAAATACCATTTTTCTAGTTAGCAGATATCTACTCAGGTTGATACCCAAGACACACAAACTTCCTCAACACTTACACTACTCAGAAAAAAAACTGACAAAGCCACTTACTACTAAGCATGCAGGTAACAATCTGACCTATAAAGTAGCACTGCAGTTTGGCAGAACTGAAAATACTGTTCTAACATTAGTTAACCCATCTTAAAACGCTTATCGTGAACGTCAAAAGCAAAAACTTTAACCAAATGCTTGGCAAGGTGAGCCTCTGCAGCCACAACCAATGTCACTGACTGCATTAACACCCTGCACTCACCTTCCCATAGCAGTGCAAGGAAAATGAAGTGCTCTTTACCAACGGTAACAGCCTACCTCTTCATTTTTATGAGCTGAAAAAGAATCTTTGCAAACCAAATCCTGCCCACCCAGTTACATGTTCTCACAGGAGAACAGGTCTGACTGATGCTATTAGGGAGCACACATTCTCACACCGTCCTTCGTTTGACAGCAGTGCCATTGCAGCGCTTTGCCTACTAACAATGCAAATGCAATTGGGAAAAGAAGGCCCCATAGCTTTTCAGAATGACAGGAACGATTCTCTCTTGTATGCTAATCAATTTAAATGCAACATATTGGTTTGGCACCTGAGGAAGATAGCCAGTGAAGGGCTTCTGAAGACATTTTTCTACATGTTTTCGATTCAGTGAACTGCAAAGATCAATAAAGCCAGCATCTGGGCTGATATACAGTGCAAACATCAAGCATCTGGATCCAACAAAGCAGAGAACTAAATTTCAGACTTACGTTTCTCATCGTCAGCATGTACTAGAGATGCTGCTCTCGACAAGACATCCAGTGGAGTCTCCATTCCTCTCTGGATCCTAGAAAATTCAGAGTCAAAGTTTCAAAGAGTAAACTCACAGAGTCCTTACACAACGTATCAGGTGGTGTGCCACCTGTTCATGGCACACACACATCAGGTTTTACAGAAGGAAGCAGTAACGAACAGCAAGAGCATGACAGCAGAAAGAATCAAAAATCCAGGTTTCTGCTGTTTCGTTCATGTTATACCAGCACAAGGGTTGTTAAAACCAAGCCATTACTGAAAACAAGGAAACACTGTAATCAGCTTTCTCACCAACCACTTATCCAAAACAAATCAGAAGACCAAATTCTCAAGTACTTGGCTGAAGCTGATGACTGCTGCTCATGCATGTTGCAACAGGGTTATCTGCTATACGTTGTAAGCACTTTTGCCTCCCACATGCTGGCCTTCCACCCAACAAACAGCTACTCAAGACAATACCCAAAGACACAACCCCACTGAAGCGAAGACGATGGCTGGCCTAGCAGCCTGCATGAGCCCAAGACTGCTTTAGATCCACAGTACTCAATGCACTTGTGATCCACACTCCCCTACACCCAAAGCAGAATCATCCAAAGCATAGAAGCCATTAAGACTTTTTCTTTACTCATGAACACATAGTCAAATGCGGGGCATGGGCGTACATAGCGACCCAGGCAGAAAACTCACAATCGCACCTCAGTAGCTATTTTTCCCCATTTTTCTCCTCTTACAACACATAATTCCCATACCTGAAAAATTAACCCCATCACATAAAACCCCACATTTCAGCACTACACTAAGCAACAGACTCTCCCATTAAAAAAAAAAATTTGTATTTCAGCTTATGTAAGCCTCTCAAAAGTTTCACATGAATGGCTTCAAAACTAACTAAGTTCCAAGATGAAATTCCAAAAGATATGAAAGGAAAGGAAGGAAGAGAATAACATGTTGTCAAGATACTTTTGTTAAAAGGCCAACAACTTATAAGTATTTTTAAAGAAGGCAACAGCATAGACAAAACTGCTAAGAAAACAAATGGAGAAAGAGAGAAAACCCAGGACTGCTAACAATTTTGTTTTGGTTTGGTTTTTTCCCCTTGCAAAACTAGCATGCTATTCTGTCCTAAGAACTGTAGGTAGTGGCAACTATCAAAATCTCAAACACATGTAGATAGACTTAACGACAAGCATATGTTTGGGAAGCAATTTCCTTGAATTTGCACTGTAAATCATAAACCTCACTACCCTCCCTCCCTCTTCCTAATAACGTCAAAGACTTTAAAACTAGTCAAAGATTTTAAAGCATAAGAGAAAGTATGTTTAAAGTATTTTTAAGTTTAAAAATATTTTTTCAATAAAGAATTAAATCCAGTCTTGCTTCCATAAAACTGTGCAAAGAGAAGGGACATACTTGAAATAACAAAGTATAGCGCAAGAGGACTAAAGCATGCATCTCCTGCCCCATCAGTATCAGCTTTGGCTCAAGAACAGTATTTTAACTAAACTTACAAAACCAGTTGACTCTTCCATTTAAAGACAGTACATGTAGGCAAGAGCTTTTAGAAAATAAGATATTAGATTCTTATTATATATAACATATATAAATATATATATAAAAAAATATAAGTCTGTCTTCACTAAATACTTCCTCATATCATGTTTGGCCACAAGCTCTTCCAAACCAAAGCCAAGATTTGGAAGGGAGTGTTCACTAGAGAAGCCTTCAGGACCATTCCACTTTGATCCCTCAGACCTTGATGCTCAGGGCTTCTTTCTTGCTTTTTCTTTTCTTGCAGTTTAAAACAGCACCACTTTATTTCTCCCCAGACTGTTGGTTACTCACCCTCTCACACAAACTCCTCTAACAGTGAAAATTCAGTTGGAAAAAAAAGATTAAAATACATCTGATCAGGTGACACAGCTACACCAAGCCAATGGCTAATTCATGATTTCATACTAACCAGCTGTGTCACAAATTTCAAAGACAGCAATACAAAGCTTTTTGGTCAACTCTTCAGAAAAATCCTTTCAAGAAAGAGCACTGCAGAGGATATTATGATGTCTCTTATTGAAAACAAATTGCTGTTTTAAGTTTTTCAGTAATTTTAGAATAATGGGAGCAGCAGACGCCCAACCCCTTTCCGGAACACACTCCTAGTAAGAGAATTGGCCGGTGACGGAAGTCCACACTGAGAGAAGGAAACAGGAATCAAGTCCTAATTCTATTCAGGAAATTTGACACTTTAAAAACAACTTCAATAAAACTGGCCTCAATACAGTTTTCTAGCTTTGCGTATTATTAAAGGTCGTATCATGACAGTGCTGCAGAAGTGTTTCTCTGCACTTAAGGCCTTCTGAAGAACACTATGTCCACTCCAGAGCTTCTTTGAAGGGATGTTGTTCCTACAGAGAGCCGCATGCTCCAGGGTGCAATACCATATATGCTGCAATTCTGTAACATGCTGAACACATGTACAGTTATGAAAATTACCTTCAAGGAGCTATAAACTTCCAGATTATTTTTCAAAGAATATGAAATATCCCTCTAAATTAAACTAACAAGTTGGGGATAACAGTTCAGGAAAGAAATAAAGGTTGCCTACAAAAACAAGAGTAGGAATCTTCTCTCAGACAGTTCAAAGCTTAAAAGCCTAATTCCATCTTGGCAAGGACGGCAACGGCTGCAGCTACTCCAGGCTGCAGAGAACCGCCTAGTCATCCTCAGAGGGAGTCATGTTTCAGATATGAAAGAATAGTTCAATTTCCAAGGTTCTGACAAAAAAAAAAAAAAACACAAACAAAAAAACCCCAACAGTTAAAAAGCAGACTTCTGATAAAAGCCAGCTAATTCTCTGTGTGACACAGAAACCTGTCCATGCAGCAGAAACAAACCCGAACCAAAGCCGGATTTTTGTAAGTATTCCCATCAAAAACCAGCCCTCTAGTCCATGTGCAAGTGTCATCCTACACCCGGATCTCGCAAGGGAAGACGAGTGACCAGTGAAATACAAGCACACAAACGGAGCTTCCTCTGGACAGAGCTGATTTAAACACCATGGAACAGTTTCATAAGTATCTTACTTGTTACAAAATCTTAAGAGACGCAAGCCAAAAGCACTTTTACAAGTGTTTAAGATATTTTTATCTACCATAATTTCAAATATTAGTTTAATGTCTTAATCCTTTTATTTATCAGTTACTGCTTCCACTCAACGTTCCCCTAGTCTGTCACCTCACCTACACTGCAGCAAAGAAACACTCTGAAAACAGTAGCCATAGAACGTAAAATCATAAAGAATCAATGTCTGAAAGACAAAACAGTTACTAAACACTGATCTACCAGCAAGGTTTTTATGCAACGCTTGAAGAAAAGGACACCCACTGGCGTCATAAACAGCGCACAGCTTTCCCTCTCCTTTTCAAGCTTTTGCAAATTCCGTGTGCACACAGAGTACTCTCAGCTCTGCAAATGCCTAAGTGTTAAGGGTTTTTTTTTAAGACTATAGAGAAATTAAAGCTTTTGAAAATGAACAGTTAAGTGATTTCATGGATTTACACAGCATCAGGAAAAGCAGGCATGGAAAAACCCTACAGTTGCTTGTTTGAAGCTTCAGGAAACTGGCAGTAGGGAAACCGGCACCAGAGACCAACTGCTGACTGAACAAGACGACATTTATTCAATCCCACGAAAGCTGTTATTCACAGCGGAGTGCACCACGAAAGATTTGAAATAAAGAGAAGAACTTTATATTTGATTTTTTTAAAAAAAAAGGGGGGGGGGGAATAGCAAAGAGACAGAAAGGAAAGAAAAAATGAAGGATGATGTTTGCGGCAGTAATCGCCATTTTGGAGATACAATGGCTCCTTTCTAGAATGGATCTTAACCAGTCAATGAAGTAAAAGTCAGACAACAGAAGCAAGGAAAAAGCTGGGTGGTGAGAACAAAAGGCGTGTACCAAAGATGAGCTGAGAAGGTAAGAAAAGTCAGAAGAATTCAGACCTAGTTTGGACATGAAGATCTAAAGACAGGTCAGAGCCATAAAGTGACTTGGATCACAGGTCTGACTGACACACAGAACAGCAGCACAGCCAACAGCCATTGCAGGGACATCAGTAAGAACCATCTGAAGGCAGACCCTGGTAAGAGGTATCTCTTAAACTTGTTGAGTGTGAACTAGAGACAGACATCCGCACGCTGCCGAAGAGAGAGAGCGCTGAACCTTTCAATGACGTAGAGAAACGTCTGGTACTTGAATTCATGTGTCTGACGAAATTACAGAGATAAGGCTGGAGGGAGAAGCAGCAGATTAATAAACAAGTCCCATTACAAGAATGAAAAAGTGAGACAAGAATGACAAGATGCTCGAGGAACAAGAGCGGGGACTAAAGCGAAGGAAGTGTAGACAAACACAGGTATAGGGAAAACAAGATTAACTGAAGGGCATGGTCAAATTGGGCACAAGCCACTCAGTCTAGGAAGACACAGGCACAGTTCCCAGCCATATCCACAACCAACAGTACCCAGAGAGAGAGATTCCAGCTGATTGCAGTGGAAGAAAGCTAAACTAGAGAGGAAACCCAGACATAACTTACAGGCACAATCGATAAGTCTACAGAGGAAAGGAAGATAAAGCAGCAGGTTGATGCAAACACCTTTTGTGTTTAAAGATAGGAGAGTAAAGCATATTTGTACTGCAAATGAGAATAACAATAAGCACATTGTATTCAGTATGTGCCCTCAGTAGCCAAAATACCTTTAAATTCCTTCAACTGCCTTTAGATCAGAGCTCCTACTTGCAGGTACACAAATCCTGTGCCGAGGCACCTGTGCGAAACATTAGCTGTGAGTGCTCACTTTAGACTGTGATTGCCACTTCACACTGATCACCCTTCTGCATTCACATCTCAGTCTTCAGGGTGAGTCAGGCGACTCAGCCAAAGGAATCATTGAAATAACACTTTTTTAACACTTTTTTTTCCCCCAATGTATTTATTCATTACTTTGGGTTTGTTGGGGGTTTTTGGGGGGGTTTTTTGTGTTTTTTTTTTTACCATGCTTGTTTTGCATGTGGAAAATGTGTTTGAACAGGCAAATCTAAACAGAAACAACGGCATCTCCCCTGTGAGGACAAGCTGAGAGAGTTGGGGTTGTTCAGCCTGGAGTAGAGAAGGCTCCAGAGAGACCTTATAGCAGCCTTCCAGTGCTTAAAGGGGGCTACAGGAAAGGAGGGAAGGGACTTTTTACAAGGGCATGTAGCAACAGGATGAGGGGTAATGGTTTCAAACTGAAAGAGGCGAGATTTAGATGACATATTAGGAAGAAATTCTTCACTGTGAGGGTGGTGAGGCACTGGGACAGGTTGCCCAGAAAAGCTGTGGATGTCCCCTCCCTGGAAATGTTGAAGGCCTGGTTGGATGGGGCTTTAATGGTCTAGTGGAAGGTGTCCCTGTGCATGGCAGCGGGGTTGGGCTAAACGGTCTTTAAGATCCCTTCCAACCCAAACCATTCTGTGATTAACCTTATATTTTTCTGCGTGATAAGTTAAAAGCAAAGCTTTGGCATTTTACCTTGTGCTTTCAGTTTTCTTGTTGCATAAATCCTCCTTAACAAGGTAACATTCTAAAAAGAAAGCTACTGGCAATAGCATCTGAATTAAAAGCTAACAAACACGAGAAAATAAAGGTGGAAAAAGTCTAACCTGATCATGTCTTGTATCTACAAGATCACTCAGTTCATCCTATATGTCATACATTCTGCTGCAAAAACACTGACAATAGTAAAAACAACTGAACCAAAACTACCTTTCATAATAGAAAACTTTCAAGTGTATCTGAAAATAAATAAACCTTCTCAGTGTCTCCACGTTATATTAGTTACCAAAATTACATACATTTACACAAGAACCTCCTGACGCTTTATAGTGTGAATGTGCTTCTTCAGTTAACATGCCCCAAACATCTATATCAATCATTTTCTGCCCTGTTTTTCCACTCGCCATATTTTGTACCACTGGGCTGTTGGACCTGCCCCTTCTAGCCCCACTTCTGGGGGCTTGTCACTTTGGCACTGCCCCAACTCCTACTCTCGGGTGGGTGCAGGAGCTGTGTGCTAGCATTTGTCTCCCCAAGCCGTCACCACACAGAGGCAAGGAAGGGACCCAGCACCCCGTGCCCAGTGCCCCTTTCCCACTCCCCACAGCCTGCACTGGAGGGGCTGGTGGTTCGGCAACAACTGTTCCAGCCCAGTAGTTCGCTTCAAAAATGCATAGGTGCACCCAAATTCTACCAGGAGTCTAACAGGCCAGATCTGTGTTTTATTTGTGACTGAAAGCAGTTCTTGTAACGGATCCCAAAAAGCCTCACAGCCTGATCCCAAACATTGAGATTATAACTGGGTCATCAATGAGGAGAGAGAGAGATGGAGGAAATTTAAGCAAAGCACACTCTACATTAGAAACACCCTCACAAGTAGGCAGATAGGAAAATACAAATAAAGGCCAAGAAGTTTGGAGAAGAGCCTTAAAAGAAAAGTTTATGTATTATTATGGCAGAAGAGGCAAATTGCTGCCAGATTTTATACAGTTCTGGATCTCAGAGTCCTTAATATCCCTGCCTGCAAAAAGAATTTCACTCAGGTTTCACAACCTACAGTTTGTTCCTCTATGAAGAATACTCTTTAAACAAGTCCCTATTCTAAAGTTAGGGAAAACCTAATCAGGAAAATTACCCTGCAGGAAAAATCCTAGATTAGTGCCTATTATTCCTTGTTCCTGATAATCCTGAAGCACCAACCAAGTGAGCTGGCTTCATGGCTTGTCTAACGTCAGTGGAAATGGTTGTTAAGTCCCCTTTCCACCATACTTTCAGAAAAGGGGTGCATGGGTGTTATGTGCACTCAGCTTGACTCAGAAAATTAAATACTTCTGATTACATCTGGGAAGCATAAAGCCAGCTTGACTGAACAGGCTGAAACTGCACTGCTAAAGATTAAATAAAAAAATCTCGACAAATGGAATATACCAGATGCAGAGCCAAAAGCCTTAACAGTGCCCATCAGACCCACTCTAGAAGATTTCACTACTGTACCCTCCACTACTGGTGAAATTCTAGGGATTTTCCCTGTAAGAAAAACACCCTCCATTGAAGCCAAGGTGTGAATTTAAGATGGCAGTCACGGCGCCCCCTACTCGGCCCTACTGCCCCGAAATAACTTTCCCGGCAAGCTGGACGTTTTCCTGCAGCCCAACTTTCGCACCTTTCCCTGCGCAGCCCCTCGGGCCGCGGGGGCCCGGCCAGCGGCACCCCCAGGCCCCGGGCGGCAGCGGCCCGGCCACCGGCCGCCGACCCTCGCCCAGGGGAACACCGGGCCCGCGGCGGTAGCCGGCCCTGCCGCCCGCGGGAAGCCTCCCCCGCTGCCCAGCGCCGGGAGGGCGGGCCGCGGCCGCGGCAGGAAGTCGTAGGACAGCCCGGGAATGCCCGCCGTGCCTGCCCCTCTTCACAGCCCCGCAGCTGCCTCTGGGCCGGCTCCCCCGGCCCCCGCAGCTCCCTCACGATGCACCGGGGAGGCTCGGCCGCGCCGCCCGCTCCCGTGACCAGCCCGCTGCCCAGCCCGGGGAAAACCCCGCAGGGAGGGGAACGAGGCGGGGTCCGCCCCGGCCCGGCCGTCAGCGCCTGCGGGCAACGCTTCCCCCGCCCCACCGACACTCCCCTCAGCGCCCGCGGCCGCCCGAGAGACGCGCTCCCCCGGGCCGAGCGCCAGGGCAGCGGGACCGGTCACCCCTGCCCAGGGCCCATCGCACTGCACCCGCGGGGCACCTGTCTCCTTCCTCCCGCCGCCAACTCTCCGAACCCGACGCTGCGGCCGAGGCCGGGCTCGGTTCCGCGGCCGGGCTCGGTTCCACGGCCAAACCCCGGGGCCACTCCCCGCCCGCGGGCTCACTCACCAGCGTGCTCCCGGGTGGCGGCGTGGTGGCTGAGGTCCCCAGCCGCAGCGGCGGAGGGCGGGAGGGCCGGGACGGAGGACGGCTTGTTTACAGCTGGGGCAGGGCCTGGGCGGCGAGCCCGGCGGTGGACCGGAGCGTAGCAGGAGCGGCGAGCCCCGGGCGCCGCTGGCCCCGGCGCCGCTCGCTGTACGGGCCCGGGGAGGAATCCCAGGAATGATAGAATTCTCCTCCTAGCAGGTGGGGAGAGCAGGGCGGCCCCATTGGCTAGGCCCCGCTATGAGGTCAGCATAATTAGGGTAATGAGGAGCTGACATCATATCCTCGCAGGTAGGGCGAGCGCGGCACTGGCGGCGCGGAGGAAGGGACAGCCGTGCCAAGCGGGGCCCCGCCCCCACCGGAGGGCCGGCCCCCCCCCCCCGCCGCCCAGAGCGGCCCGTCCCGATGGAGTCGAGGCGGCAGCGGGGCAGGGCTGGCGCAGCTCCGAGCGGCAGGAGGGGTGGCCCCGCCGGCTGCCGGGACCGAGGGCAGCGGGGAGGGGAAAGGGGCGGCAGCACTGTAGGGAAACACACGAGGGAGCGCCCCGCCCGGGACAGGGGAGTGGGCGGGGCAAGGCTTCTGTCCGTCGCTCGGCTCACTGCTCCGTGCTGTGTAAGCCTACTGAGCTGAAGGAAAACTACAAGAGTTGCTCTGAAGAAAAAGAGAAGCAATTTTTAAAGGCAAAAGTACACCACGCGCATTTCACGTTACAATGCACTACCAGTCAGCACCTGAGAAACTGGCTTAACGGCCCCACACACCGTTAAAATACACTCTAGTGGTGAAAAGCACGCTGTTGAGACTGTGAAGTAACGGGCTACGACCAGGCTGAAGGACAAGGGAGATCACATCCACACGTTTGACATGACTTGAAGATGCAGGGTCTGAACGGGTCTAGCATTTTTTTGTTCGCTGCCCCTATGCCTGAAGCCTGTTTTCAGAGGGTCCCTCCTTGCACACGACATGACCCATGTCTGGGCAAACCAGCCCAAGTCACACTCATGTGCAACCAAAGCCCTGCCATGACCATGGCCAATGGCAAGCTCTCCTGTGCTTCCAGAGCATGACCCCCATCAGTAACAAAGGGGATCAAAACGGGATCACTGGGAAAAGCCAGGTCCCCGCCCTCCCACCCTCACGACCCCAGCACTGCCCTGCACTGGGACACCAACACACCCTCGGCCATCCTGTGGCCCTGCAGCACTGCTCATGCAGAGATGGACATTGTCAAGGCTCAAGCCATTTAGGAGCATGTTGCACTATAACACTGTGCCTTGTTTTGAGTAATTTCATGATACGAAACTGTCCAACAGCTTGGACACAGGAAATAACCCCTTCTCAGGACCCAAGCCAGGACTTTACCACCGCCCTCTGAAGAACCTGGTAATGCCATTTTCTGCAGCAGGCATTTCAGCTTGCATAAATAAGTTACAGAGCAGGAGGAGATGTGGAAAAGATGGTCTTGTCCTGTTGTCCATACAGAACACCAGCTGTCTTCTAAAGAAATGGTCTCATAATGCCACGTTTACCTTTACAAATGCCACAAGGCACTGAGGTCACTCCACGTGGCTCCTGGAGTCCACCACAAAGGGACAATGCACTGAGCCCCACCACAAAAACCCTTGGGGCTACAGATTTGTGGTGGAACCAGGAAAGAGCACAGGGCAAGAGGGACACAACATGTCCCAGTACAATTCTGCTCATGGTACATCTCCTTTTCAGCTGCTCCTCCTCCCTGCAGGACAGGCATATATGTTGATACTGTAAACACACAAGCAGATAAATGGCAGCACAACTAGCTATGTTTTCTCAAGGAAAAAAGTTCCAAGATGCAGCAGGGTTTATTTTAAATCCTGAAGCTGGGACTTCTGTATGAAGTAGTGCAGGGAACACAGCTCCCGCATTTACTCAGCTCGAGGTGCAGCCCAAGCAGCACTCAGCCCAGCCCAGCCCAGCCGTGCCAGGGGCTGCACAGACAGGAGCGGCCGGGCACAAATCCACACACCCCACGTTTTGAGTCTGGGAGAGATTCAGAGGCCATGAAGGGCTTGTTCTGTCCCATTCCCATTTAAAAATCTATCAAAATCATGCAAGAATAACGGATATCGAAGTATTTTCATATCCTTGTGAGGACAGGTCATGAGATCTCAGGGCCACCAAAAGCTAGCCAAAAATGCATTCCAAACACTACATGAAAACCAGATTCGGGCTCATCACACTTAGTATCTCTACCAGAAAGATTTCAGTTGCTAAAAAACTGGAAGTCTGATAACAGGCATAAACATTATTTTACATATTTCTTAAACACTTCATCTATGACATTTGTCACAATATACAGTAATTATTTTTTCAAGTTGATACTGTATTAACAGACTACTTGAAAGTATTTTCATTACCAGCAAGTAGAACAGGAGTTTGACGATCTAATATTTGGAAAAAAATGGTAGTCAAAATAGTAATGTAAAAATGATTTGAGAAAAAAAAACAAGAATACTGGACAAGAAAAACACTATCAAGTATGGAAAACAAAACCACAGACACTAAGAGAGGATCTGCAGTAGACATTGGTACAGATCATGAGAACGGATTGCTGCAGACTAATCACAAACCTTTTTAATGTGTACCTTCAAGACAACAGTGTGACTTTTGCCCATAGCTACTGGAGGGGAAAGAGGTAGGAAGGGTTTCTGAGTTTGAAGAGACAGAGCGCCTGGGATGAGGGGGAGCTTGAGCAAGGAGAGGTCAGAACAGCTTTTGGACCTCTGGATAGGCTGTGACATCTCCCAGCATCAGCTGTAGAACAGCTTATTTATGAAACACCTAGAGTCTGAGGTAAGAGCTCTCTGGGAAGGGTGACCCTGGGCACTGCCAGGACAGACCAACTTCCCCACCACAGCCAGGTGTCAACCTGTAGTAAAACACACAGATGGAGTGCAAGTTGTCAAACGTTGGAAATCTTTGAAAACAAATTTTAACAGCCAATGCACCCACGAATGCCTCACTGAACTCCACACACACTAATGCTTGGCCAAGCTGTTCTAAAGGCAAATTCACAAATTAGGAAAGCAAAAGCAATTTTGTTTGATGAACCATATTTTGGGTTGCTTGGGTATTAACACTTGTTTTCCATTTTGCATGTACAGTACAATGGAGTAATATCAAAGGCTCTTCTCAAACCCAAACACAAAACCTGACCGAGATCAGTGCGGATTTTTTACTGCAGCTAAAACAAAAGCAGTGCTGCAGCCCAAACACAGGCACCCAGGCAGGGCACCTCAGGTATGATCCAACTCCTGGGACAGGCCCCTGTTCTGTAGGTCTATTAATCGCTGAAAAATTAGTGACACTCTCTGCACAGCACACCAATGCAAAAGATGTAACCACAGCGTGAGGAAGCCAGGGCTGTTAACACCCATGGGCCTCAGCTGCAGCAGGGTCAGCAGCATCTCCCAGCTTTTCTGCTGTGGAGGACGCTTGTCAAGCACAGACATGAGTTTGTGCGACAGCCCACGTCCCCCCAGGCCTGCCAAACGCATTGTGGAACAAGGTGTGAGCACGAGCACAGTTTTGTGGGAAGACACCAACATTTTGCCAGCAACAAATGCTGCTAGGCCACGTCTGGGTACGTTTCGAGAAATCTCTTTGAACAGCTACCACTGCTTCACAACTTGTTTTAAGGTTTGTGGGTTTTGGGTTTTTTTTTCTTTTTTTTTTCTCTCCCTGTGGGTTTTTTTTTCTTCTTCTTTAAATACAGAGGAAGGAAAGGACTTGAAAGCAGAGGGGTAAAAAAAGGTATTACATGAAGTGCAGTTGCAGTCTATAAGGAGATCTGACAGCCTAGTTTGACTCACCCTACTCAATCATTAATCTTGTAATTATTATTGAAATTAAGCCTGACATCTGTTCCATGACCAATTAAGAAAATAAAACATTTCCACTATAATAACAATGGTTAAAATTGCCTGGGGCAAGCATCTCCCTACATGCGGGCCACCACAGTGACCGGCCCAGCTGTTGTGGAAGACTCCAGTGCTAACTAGACAGGGACACTGTGTGTGGAAAGGGGCACATACCTGTTTTGTCAGACTATTTCCAAGTGATTTCAGCCTGTAAGACTGGCAACAGGTGGCACACTGTGTGTATTGCTTCAGCCAACAATACCAGTGCAAAGCTGCCAAGAGATGGCTCTTAGTTCTTTAGGCGCCCATCTTGGAAAGCAATTGCCCAGCTGGCAGGCACTGCATGCAAAAGAGGAATTTATCTGAGTTCCTCCCAGTTCTTACCGCGATCTCACAGCAGCAGCACAGATAATTCTCTTACCACAGACAGAAATACATGAAGTTACCTGAATCCTGAAGAGAAGCCCAAGATACACTGAACTGCACAAAGATGAAGTTCATGCCAAAAGCAAACACTTTTTCCAAAGCTATTACAAAACACCATTATTTGTCACAGGCTTAATAAGGTATGTCATTGCCTCACAGTATGTGTCAGTGTAAGTACAACGCGTCCCTCCATCTATACACATCTTTTAATAAAATAGGTTAACGTTACACCAAATGACAGCAGTGTTTAAAATCATATCTCAAAATACTTAATCACAAACTATGTAGCCTCACAAGCAAACATCTTTTCTTTAATGTTAACTCTGCTAAACTGAATCTAAAACCCTTCCCTGCAAAAATCTAGACTCATTTGCACTGCACCTCAAAGCTATCTTATATAAAAACACACCCAAATTCAAAACACAGTAGCACATGAGACTTAAAGTGCTTTAAATTTTTTTTGGAAGATTGTTTATTATTTCATTAGACCATGATGTGTTAAATTGCCGTAATTCCAGACAGACAAGTTGATCCCAACCATAAGCTGATGGAGATGGTTATTTATTACCTACTTCAAGACAAAGCTTGCCCTCTTCGTAATTGCCTGCCCCATCATCCAAAGGAAGATTAAAAGCAGTGGGAAAATTTCAGTTGGAGCAGGGTCACAGCAGCAGCAGAACCTTCCAGCAAACAATGAGATACTTTCAAACAGAAATACGAACACCACTAACTCTGTTCTGTCAGAACCTTAACCACAAGTACTTTTTGCTTGCTTTGTTCTAGAGTAGAGGAAAAGAGGAAGATAGCTAAGCAAAAAAAAAAAAAAAAAAAAAAAAAAAAAAAAAAAAAAAAAAAAGGAGTGTCAGATTAAAAGCACCCTTTGGCCATAACCCACTGGTTTTAATTTGTTAAAGTTTTGTTAAACACCAATAAAATGACCACAACTGGTTCACAGCAAAACTCTGAATGGCAAACTGTGCAAAAGAAAGGTCAGTATCATCAGTGACACACATATGTAGGTAAATATTCAGAGTAATTATTTATTATACATTTTTTTTCTCCTGATTCTGCCTCTCTTCTTGTGCAGTAAACACATACACAATAGCTTTAACTCCCTATTAGATTCGTATCCTGACTCTCACACAGGAGAAGAGAAACTTTAGTGCAACTAGGATCATTAAAATCATGAACAGGTTGCAGTTCATGATTAGATCCAAAATTATTTTAAGAGTTTACATACTAACTCATTGTAAGCTACATCATTTACATTTCAAGGCTGAAAGAAGAGGATTATTTCATCACCAGAATTTCTTCTAGACCGAAGGCACCAGCAGCAGGTCCCTGGACAAGTCACATGCCTACCTCAAGGAACCAGAAACCAAAGACCACCCAAAGGCCTTTGGACATCCCCACCCGTCAGATCAACCATGCTGGAAGAGCCAAGTTCAGTCACACTCGTTGGATGAGGATACCCACATCAACTGTAATACTGTGTCCATGTGCCAACTCCATGGCTCTTACAGTCTGACCGTGGTACTTACTGAGGACTCTAAACTCTCACTGACCAGCCATTCCCAGACAGAGGTTGGTTATCTCACCAGAGCAAGGGGGCTTGCTCCTCAGGCTTCCAGGCGTGCCCTGACCACAGTGACTTCGGCAGGGCTTGCAGAAGGCTGTAGGCAACCCCGGCCCAGCCCAGCCTCGCTGCCCGCAGCCCCCAGGCATATAGGGGACAGAATCAGGGCTGGTCAGCACCCACCCCTCGTGCAGCTGTGCTTACACAGCACGGATACCAGCCACCATCCGATCACTGCAATCATGGACCTGGTAAGGTAGAAGGGTTTGGAGTTCTGGGGTTTCTCCTGTTGTTTTTAATAACACCTTACTTTGCAATTTTATTCTGGAGAGAGAATCTGCTGAAATTAGTCACAAGCAAACTAGACAAGGAAGAGAGGACACACACTCTTTAAACAACAAAAAGTAAAGCAGAAGAAAACAGTTACCTTGCTTCAAAAGCACCTATGCAAGTACAACCTTCAAATATAATCCACTTTAAAATGTTGTAAGAATTTAAAGCACAGTAATGTCATTTCATCACCTACTGTTGTCTGTACAATCTCACCTTCAAAATGTCAAATTGCTACTGACTCAGTCTTCTACTGGGCAATTTTCTAACCCAAAGATGCAGGGTCAGACTTAGCCACGTGCATGCAGAATGTGCACTACCTCATCATCCAGGATGTATGTCCCCATACCAGGCTTGGGAGGCAAGGGGAAAATTAAAAAAAAAAAAAATGGCTGGACTTTATTGTGCAAATCATTTGTTTTTAAAAAGCCTTGTCCTAGGTTGCAATGCTGAATGAAGCACTGCGGCAGCATCATGAGACAGACATTGGTGAGCAGCTTCGTATCAGCTCTCCTTCCTCTCCTGAACCACCTCTGGAATCATTCTAAGCAGCTACTGACTGCTTGGCTCTCACTGTTGTCTTGTGCAGGGGGTGAGCCAGACATTTCATCACTGCCTAACAGCAAGACAACTTGAAGATGGCAACATTAAAAGAAAACACCAAAACCACAAACAAAACCAGGAAAACACTGAATGCTCCCCTTTCATGCTTCACTACTGATTTTAAAACAAGAGGTTTGGAGAAACTTTGGCAGGAGGCAGAGATTAAAAAACTAATCCACTGTGTGGGAACATACCCTTTCAAGTTTACCAAATATACCATACAGCTCAAGAGATCCCATGTAAGAGAAGTAATACGAATTAATTCCAAAAAGCCAAAATAAGATATTTAACTCAACTATTTACTTAGCTTCTTCAACTGAGTAGGGGGGATATCTTAAACATCAGTACAACAAAGTCAAGAAGTGAAGGAACCAATAGACATAAGTGTTACGACCTTCTTTTTTTTTTAAAAAAAAAAAAAAATAGTCCCTTTTGGTTCCAGACTCCTAAGAATCAAATTCTATTCAAATTTAAAACCAGGAAGAACCCTCTGTAGCCATTACACTTGCATGACGTTTCAGTCAGAATCTTGGTCTTGGCAGCTGCATGACCTTCATTTTCTCAGAAAAACATGTGCCAAATAGTCATCCACCATTAATGAAAAGGTTTTGGCAGAGCACTGGATTCTGAAAGCAACAATGACATGTAAGTTCTTACAACAAAAATGTAACTGAAATATCTGGAGTTTCTGTGAATAATTTCAGAATGTATAGTCTGAAGCTTCTTGTTCATGTACTTAAACTTAATCCATTTTTTAATATTTCTGATTTAACAAGTCTGAGTAAGAGGTTTAAAACATGCAAGAGTAAAATGATTACAGCCACTCCCTAAAGCAGTCATTAAGTTCAGGATCAGTTATCAGCTGTGCTGTAGATTTTTATCTAGAAAAAGTAAATAATGTCAACTGCAAAATTTTATGAAGCCACAGTATCAAAAGTGACAGAGCAGCTGTTCACTCAAACAAAAAACATACCAGAAAATAGCTACACAAAGGTAACGTCTCTTCCTGCAGTAGATAACACAAAGAAAACTCATTTCCTACACATTCAGAATACATGGCCAGCAGAAGTGGATTTGCAAGTGAAGAATGCTTTGTTCTCTGTCAACACCCTACCCATGAAAAAACTATCTGCCGCACACTGACCTGACATTCTGACCTTCAAAGCATATTTCAATTTCAATTCTATTTTTAAATTAATTACCAGGAAAAAGGCATGAGTCACAGCCCTGCTTAGATCCCTCTCAGCTGGGCACTCACCACGTGCAATGTTTAGTCTAAGGTTTCCCAAGTCGGAGCAGGCTCCAGCATGACCTCTGCAATCAATTTAAATGACATGGACCTTGGGGTTCGGTTCCCTCAGCCACCCAGGAACACTGGCCTCCACATCCATTTATCTTCCCCATTGGGCAGAGACGCTTGCTGCAAGTGTCAGGAAGCTCTGGGATACAACAAAGCCCAGCTCTCCAACAGAAAGGACTTGCACGTGACTGGTTGTTTGCTACCCTGAGGCACCTTGTTCGTGATAAGGCTGTGGCTGCTACTCTCCCTCTGTTAGCCACCTTCATTGACACCGAAGGTCAACCGAACCTAAAGCGAAGCCTCACTGAAGTACAGGTAAGAAATCCAGCCTCTGCAGCGGAGACAGTCGGGTGTGCTCACTGCAGACAGCATTTGGAGGGTCACACCCAGCCAGCCACCTGGGGGAACACGCTGCTTAAGTACTTGGAAAAAGGGGAAACAAGCAAGCAATAAAGAATACACCTTACCCGTGCTGACAGAGTAAGTCAGCACCCTGCGTACAGGTACAGTTTTAGGCACTCCCCAAATCTTATGTTTAGGAGCAGTCAAACACCATGCCGCCAGCCAGGTGGGCTGCTCACAATGGCAGGCGAGTTAGTAAACAGACACAATACTGAGACTAAAGACTGCAAAGAGAAATGGAAACCAGAACCTATGGTTATGTATTCAGTCAAATTTTGGTTTCCCTTTCATCTTGCATCATCTAGTTTATTCCCTGAGGTAGGAGACAGTTACACACTCCACTGGCGCTACCAATCCCAGGCCCACACCAGTGACTCACCTTCAGAAATCCTCAGCAGTTTGATTTGGTCCAGGCTTTTTGTTACAAAAGGAACCTTTTAAGACATCAAGAAATAAATCATCTGCCTGGCTGCCTTTAGAGAAAGCACTGTTACACAGGGAAAAAGGGGATGGAGCATGAAACAATGTCCATGGTCTAATGGCCAAACCAGAAAAGAGGGTTGTCTGAAGAACAGAATGAAAGGCTGAGAATTGAGTCAAGAGAAGCAGCACACCAATAAAACAGTATGGAAACGGCACACGAAGGTATGAACAGGAAAGTTACAAATGGAATAAAAAGCTGAAGAAACTATTTTTCGTAAAGGAACAAAACACACCTCGTTATGACAAAGAGTTAGTAACATATTCTCACATCCTAAGTTCTCGTGCAACAATCACTAGTTATTTTAGCGGATTACAGCTGTACAACTGTAAGAAATCATTTCCACATACTGATGAGGAACTTCAAAAGCAATGAACAAGTCTGAAATCAAGGTCTCTTCTCTTAAAAGTTCTGCATAGCAAAACACCGTAACAATTGCATAAAGTATCTCACAGTAACAATAGAGAGGAGTTCAGGCTGTGAGCTGCTCTGGACCGTGATTCATTCATGGCCCTCTGCCAAAAAAAAATGCACTCAAGTCCAGTGGCCTCAAGGGGAAAGGTAGGCCACTTCTTAAAAAGCACAGAGATAAGTGATTTACAGAACAGAACACAGTTGAAGATTCCAGCCTATAAGAGTGATGGGGAAGGACTTTCCTACATCTCACAAAGACTGGAATACTGGCAACGTATCAACAGATGGAGTAAACCAGGAACTATCAAACTGGGATTTGCAAAACTCTCTCCAAAGAGCAAGAACTGACCCATTATACCACAATAGACAAAGGAAGCCCATGGAGCCAAACCAAGACCCACAGCGGGTGTCTTAGCCATGCCAGACTCACGCGGCCGGCTCAGGCCATGGGTGAGCTCTGCAGCAAGGTGACACCCATGGGGGAACGGTTGATCCCCCAGCTGCACAACGAACAGTTTAAACGCCAGGAGGGTTTGACGCCACACAGCATCTGTTGCATGTAAAAATGGTTAATTAGCTGCTAAACAGCAAGCAGTACGTTCCTGGCTTTTTTTCTATGAGAAAACTATTTCTTGAATAAATGCCCTTGCTTAGCCAGCAAGGTTCAGAATGAAGATGGCTGTCTCACTGTGGGAGCTGAGGCCAACTTGTTCTCACACACCAGATTGACTTGTGATTGACTTCTAAGGTTTTGAACCACCGTTTGGGTAGCTAGCACCTTCTGAAACACCAAAACCCCTTTTAAACGTGTCTTAACTTTAATCTTCAGAACATTAACTGTATCGTTAATGGCTTTTAAAAGAAAGCTGCTCTTTTAAATGCTTTCCTAGAGTTATAATAGCATTTAATCATTTAAAAGATTCTAGATTTAATGGCTGCTCACCCCCAAACTTGACAGTAGCAAGGAACTGCAGAGAAGCAGAAACGCTGAGCCCCTCAGGATGCAAGGTATCCTCACAGGATGGTCTACTTACAGTTCTGGCACACACACTGCCCCCAAGGTACCCCTGCTCCATACAAGGGAAAACAGCCAAGACTTTGAGGTAACATGTAAGAACCACCAAAGGGAAGAGCTGTTGGAATCAGCCCACACTGACACCACAGCTGCAGCCCAGGCAGGGCTCAGCAGTGACCAGCTGTACTGAGACATCACACAGGTTTCCTTAATTCTTTTACTTCTGTAGACTCAAGCTCAAGACACATGTTGCCATTAGTCTCAACAAGGAACTACATACCTGATCAACAACAGTAGTATGCATTTCAAGTCAAGCATGCAATCGAATGCTCTGCTAATAAGAGTTCTCAAGCAGAGACTGGGCAATCTTACAGCATGGGATCTTGCTCAGCCATTGCCTGAAGCAGCTGTAACGCAGGAGCCAGTAGTTTCACTTCCTGTGGTGCTGTTCTTCGACCAGGTTTAGCAACCACCATTCTCACCTTTTCGTAAAAAAAAAAAAGTAGAGGATGGTTTTGTTCAACAGTGCCACTTCCCAGTACAGCTCCTGACGTACAACATTACTTAACTGCACTATTACAGGAGAAAGGAATGAGCCCCTTAAAAGGTAAATGTCTAGTTCTGCTACTGCCTACTTTATTTTTTTAATTTGGTAATATTGCTTATTCTGTGGAGAAGTGTTTGCTCCATCTGTACACCACAGATGTCCCTTTTTCCCCCCCCTCCTTTCAGCTCACACATTCTATACAGCACATAGGAAGGCCTGCATCCTTGAGGGAGTTACAGGAGTTACAAAAATGCAATGGTTACATTTTCATTTACAGACATAAAGAGGAGATAAATGAGGCAAAATTTGGAATAATATTTCAGTTGTTAGCCTTAATTATCTGATTATGTATGCAGTACATAGAATAGATTTCTAACAATCTAGTTTGCAGCTATTGGCCCTTTTAAAAACAACTATATTTTTCTGCTTACAGCATTGATTTTCCAAAAGTTGACTAAAGGAACAGAATTCACACACAGAAGGAAAAGCACCATTTCTCTAAGAGTGACCCCAATGAATCCGTCAAGGATAAACCCTCTCTCCAGTGGTGAGTACCACCCCCCTTGAGAAGGAGTTGAGGCTCACTTGGACACTTTCCCCACACAGCCTTCAAAGAAAAGAAACAACTACAAGAGAAAGCCCAGAACATATAAAGTTCAGTTACATCAGACATAAATAAACCAATCATTCTGCTAACTATTCATAAGCAGGTTATTTTTGAAAAGGTTCCGTTTCCTATGAGAAGCTGATACATTATGTGCCATCATTTTCAGTTCCCAAATTGTTTTCATATCCCAAGACTTTCACAGACCAGGACTTCCTCACACACCAAACAATACAGAGGACCCTACTAAAAGTTTGCGAACACCAGATTGCTGGTGTAAAGATCAGTCTTTTCTCTGTGTAACTGCCCACACGTGATTTCCCCCACAACACGTCACTTGGGACAAAACCCAGGAGCTATCACTCTGTGTAGTGACTAAACTGGGCAGCTCTGCACCCCTCACCCAGAGTCACATCACTTGGTGCACTGGGGCTCCATCCCCAATCTCTGCTCCTGCTGTTCACTCGTCCACAAGCTCTGCGTCTGACAGGGTCTGCCTCTACCTCTGCGGCCAGTATTCTCTGCTCTTAATTTGCCACTGAGCACCACCAAGTAAGCCAACTCTGATTTCAGATTTCTTTTTACTAGAGCTTATGCTGAAATGTAAAAACTTGCATGGTTATTTCAAGTCTTCACTACATATGAAGTTAATTTTAAGGTGGATAGCATATATTTTGTATAAAAGACTTCTAGATTATCCAGAAAGGAACCTCTTCATGCAAACAAAAAAATGCAGCCAAAAACCAAGGCTAATTTAATTTAAGCAGGGGCTTAAATTCCCCAGCTCCATTTCTTATAACAAACTTTCCTAACTGGATACTCTGGCCTCTTACCAGTAGGGACAGGAAATGCTGGTAGCACACGTACACACGCTCTCCAGTTACGGTCACTTCTTTTGCAGAATGTGCCACCACAAAAAGGGCAGTCAGCCTCCTCATGTCAGAAAAGCAACATTTGAAGGGATTTGTCTTACAAACTCTACATCTATCATCAATGCATAATGCAAAGTGAATCTGCCTATGACCTTAGAAAGTTACTACTTCACGGCAATGATATTTTCCAAGACAATTACCAAAAAAAAAAAAAAAACCACACCAAAAAAACACCACCACCAAACCATCACACTTATTTCCTGACTCTGGATTCAAATTCTGCCACTTTAAACTCAAATACTTTAAAATAATCAATATTTAAAAGTTTACCTGTGATTAAAGAAAGCCTGAATGAGTCATATTACATACAATAATACATTTTCTGTTTTCTTTCTTAAATTTGTGCTTTGAACTGCTCCCTGGAAACGATTAGCAACCAATTTCATTCTAATAATTTTTTTTTTAAGTGTGGTCACTAAAGCAAATGTGGCTTGAGAGATGGCCCTACTGATCACATAATACACATGGAAGAACACACATGCTAATCAGGAAAGATATATTTTATTTCCATTCTCCACCTTTAAATTGTTTTTATCATTGACACTCTCACAAATAAAATTATGTGTTCTCTCAATTTCTATTAAGAAAAACATCCATAATTAGCAAACTCACCTGACTCAGTGCGAAAAATATTCTGTTTACAACAGATGCTCCAATTTTTTTGTGTCGCACATGAATACTGCCAGAAATGTCCATTCTTTAATGGCATGATTAATGTAACATGTTATGTAAAAGTCCTGTTTACTCTAGCTCACCTAATTAATTAAGCAAGGGAGAAGTTTTATCTCTGTGGACAGTATTTTCAGGAAAAAATTATAATCAAAGAATCAAACAATAGGTACTTTTGTTCATAAAATTCCCAACTTTAAAGCACTTAGAGTCTTTTGCCAAGCACCACACATTTCGAATCTGCACAAGCAGGACCCTCACAAGGTCGGTGAAAGCATGGCTTTCCTTCCAACTAGTACACTCCTGACAGCACTTGGCCATGAGCTGCCCAGCCATCACCTCAGCCTCATGACAGGAGCACACGGTTTTTATGAGAGGATCCAACACCCAACAAGCTTCTCATTTCAAATGCTCCTTCCCGCACTGAAAGTCATTGTTGATGTTTTTGGATTCAGAATGCCTCACATCTGAGAAAAAAAAATTACTTTTCATGAAGCCCATTCTGCCGAAGCACCCTCAGAAGAATTCCAAGGATGAACTTGTAAGTGCAGAAATATGCATTTTGACAGAACAGTTTATATCTATTTAAAACTCAAATGGACTCTCCAGTTCCACAAGTCCCTGACAAAATTAAAATTGGGACAGAGTATTTTGAAAAAGCCTGAAGGTATTTTGGAAAATAAAGCTAGCAATACACAGAAAATGAATGGCTTTGGTTCTTAATTTATATGTACAATCAATCCATTTTACTCAGGGTTTCTGAAAATCCAAGCTAGAGTATACAGGAAAATTCATTTCAGTATTTACAGAGCATAATACTTTTGCCATCAAACCTTCCCCCACTTACAAAAGTTCCTATTTTAGTAGTAAAATTGGGCATGTAAATTATTAGAACAGACTTCTTAAATGCACTTTAATCTTCTCAAGTAGACAAAGGAACATCTGCAAAATATTTAGAGAAAAAGTACCATTTATTTACCCATACACAGTACGTCAAGACTCAAGGTGTCTTCCTCAACCATCCTTTCATCATTTTATATAATTTCTTCGTACTATAAGTTACAGATTTCTTCGCCCCTAAAAAAAAAAAAAAAAAAAAAGAGGACATGAAAGTCAGAAAATAGCAACTTTTAGGAAGGCTAACTCAAACACTTGGTTCTTACTACATTCAGAAAAGTATTTCCCTGGAAGAATGACAACCCAAACCATCGGGCAGACATTCAAATAACCTTCCTGTCACATTCATAACACAGTAAATAATGACTCAAAAAAATCCTTAAATGCTTTTAAAAGTATCAAAGCATGCAAAACAGAATAGGTTCATTCCAAAGGCCCAATGATGTTGCATACAAGCACATGGTGTAGACTATGACCAAGTCATAGCAAAGGTAGAGATTCATGATAAAACTCTTAACTAGTACAGAGGGAAACTTCTAATTTACATCATTATTCCTAAATGTGAATATAGGAAAGCTTTTACACCATCTGTGCCTGCTGCAGACCCTCACCAAAGCCCCACATTTCTGATCTGCTGCTAGTTAGCGTGTCCAGCTGGTCAGGACTGCACTCTGGCCTGGTCATGGATGTCAACAACCCAACAGACCATGCTCTGCAGCAGAACACCCAGGCAGGACCACCAAGAAGTCCAGGCCATTGAGTTCGTTAGCTGGCCACATCTGCGAGAAGAATCCTGTTGTTGAAGAACGGCACCTCTTGGGACAGCAGCCCACCACTCTGCTGGCCAGATGAGGCCTCATCATCAAGAGCCACAGCTATGCCCCAAGCTGCGCAGGCAACGCTTAACTGTGGGGATGAATGGGAAGGAGACAGAGGGGTGACCTGGGATAACAGAACAGCCCACTCGAGCACAACAAGGAAACTCCATCTGACCGCTGGACAAAAAGTTTCAGCTTCCAAACCCTACTTTGCCAGTTTCCTCCGCTCATCCGATTTTAGTTAGCCTTGCTCGATGCTAGGCATCAGGCACCTGGTTGCCTACAGTTGGAGTTGAGAAGCATCGCACTGACGCCCACCTTGATTAAAAGCAATCAAACACCGCACTCCACCAGCGGCTTTGCAGGACAAACACACATGGAGCACAGCTGTGCAAAGGCTTGTGAATTAAAATTGAAGACAGAATTGTTTGGGTTTTTTTTTTCATAGGAAATGTGCTGCTGACTGTTGAGGTGGAAATCTGTCCTGGTTTCAACAAGTTGTAGAGTACATTATAACCTCCTTGAATATTTTGTTATTGCCCCCTAACTAACGGCAGCTGCCATCTCACCACTGAGATAGCAGCACAGCTGCAGGGGAATAAAACTGCTCAACTAGCATCTGTGTCCTTAGGGAAAAAAGGATAATGCTGAAATGATGATGGGTACGGAACACCAGATTAAGAAGACATGTACCCAGGCAAAGAGAAAGCAGCAAACCTGACGAGATTATGACAAACAGCTATGACAGCAGCACTGCCAACATCAGGAGTGCACCAGGGACACCAGTGTGGATACACCGTCACAGGGATGTTGTCTGGACCAATTTGCCTTCAGAGTAACATGCCTATCCCTTCTTTATAACAAACCTCACATGAAGTCAAAATAGCTGTCACACTCCAGCTATGACATCATCCTGCAGCAGCCCACAAGCAGTGAACTTCGGAAAGCCCATTTCATTACACTAGGCCTGCCACGAAGGCAGACATTTCTCAGTTTTCATAAAGATACAGAAGGATTTTGCAGCAGTCATCACCTCCAAGCTTTTACCAGTTTTAGATAGGAAAGAGTCAAGGAAGACTCCCACACACTTTGTAAAGCCTAGCCTGAGTGTTTAACACTTCCTGACGTTTTACCAGAGATGAGCTTTCTCCTGCAGATCTAGAGTAAAAAACCAGACTGGGTTTTCCTGCGTTTAGTCATCTAGTACTTGGAAACTTAAAAATAAAATATTGTTAGTCTTGGCATTTCAGCAGGGTTCTGAGATCCTAGTCAGTGGAGCTACTTATTTTTTCCTCCTTCCAGCTTTTTTTTTTAATTAAAAACCCACTCCAAAACAAACAAAAAAAAAAAACAAAACACAGAGCGACTTTTCAGATTACACCACAGTCTAATCACACCCTTACAAATTCAAAACTGAAAAAGCAAGTTTTTAATGCTGCACAAAAAGCTTTGATTTTGACACTTACATGCAGAGATTAAAAAGTATGGTACCTTACACTTACTACCATCTTCCTTATGTTTAGTTAACAGAACACTTTTTACCTGACTAGACTGACTAAGAGTAGTACACAGAAGCAATTTAGACAAAAGTCACACCATGTGACACCAGAACACAAGGAAAGGTCTTCTGGACCATACAAGCCTCTTAGACCCAGGTTTTGCCATCTCCTGCACTGGACTTCTTTGGGGGAAAAAAAGGAGTATGATAATACTTGATTTTAAAGAGACCTTAGAAAGTCATCAAATGAAGATAAAATACTTCAACTGAAAAACGCGTTCCGTGTTAGCAGCCTAGAGCCACAAGAAGTCAAATGAGTATGCAGGAATGAGGAAAAGCACACGCTCTGTTTCTGAAGGGATGTGATGGACAGTAAAAAGCCTGTCATAACAAACAGGCTGTGTATAATCAGTTCTGTGCTTCTTGTGTCTCTAATTGCAATTTAAATACACTCAATTTACCTTCTGTAAGGAATCACCCATACATATATTTTCAACTTACAAAACCACATGCATTCCATACGTAAGCTCAAATTTTTCTGTATTTAATAGGTTTTTGCTAAAAGCAAGCACACTAATAAACTCAGGATGGGTTTTTCTTTGCAGCATCTCAAATAACAAGTAAATAATCATGTAAATTCTGAAGTGCCTCACACATCTGCATTAAAATGGCAGACAGCATAGGAATCCCAGCTGCAGAACAAGGCCAGGCTGAGCAAAGGCAGAGCACACGAATGAGAGCCATGGGTCCAGGCTCCACAGTTAAGACTCTGAAACTGTGCAACTTTGCAAATCACTGCCCAGTCTCCCAGGTGCAGTACTTCCAGGACACTGCCCCTCAGATACTAGGATCACTCTGCCAGAATCGACTTCCCTGTGAGGTCAGCATACTTCTGGAGGGGCAGGACAGCACATGGCAGACCCACAGCCGTGGCCTTGCAGGGTGGCCATTACTTGCACTGGGCTGCAGCTCGCTCTGCCCATCGCCAGTCCACGCTGACCCTGGCAGCAGCCCAGCACTCATTCCCCCCCCCCCACGGGGAGCACTCTGCAGAACCCCACCCACCAGGGCCTTGTGCTGAGACGCTCACCTCTCTGCCCCAGCACACCCTGCTGCAAGGCAACATGCAGGTTTGTACATACAGCTGGTTTCTTTGAGCAGCCCTCGGGGTGATGATTCATATCTGTCGTAAAAGTTAATGGCTGTAATTATGGCTCAGCCTCAGAAGCTGAAGCAGTTGGACCACATGAAAATGTCTACTTTAGTTATGGGCCTATGACTTGGTGGTTCCACCTCCTCTTTGGATGTTTCCACTCTATGATACAGAACAAAGGCCTAACACACATGGAATCAAGACCACAAAATCTCAGTGTAAACTTCAGTTGTATCTGGTTTTACTTAAGGATCCATATTCAGTTTTTTGGAAGCATTAGTGTTGTAAGATAGTGATTTGGCTAGAAGTCCCCTAAAGTTTCCCAGCAAATATGCCTGGCTGTAGTATTCTTTATTTCCTTTCAAAAAGAAAGTCTAATGCATGTACTTCTGAAGAGCTGTCACACGGAGGCAAACAGATCTATATCATCTGTGTATCACACACAGACGCATGCAAGCTTTTCACAAATTTACACTTGTCCTGGTTTGGGCTAAATCAGAACTAATTCTGTTTTAGTGCTTTAACTTTTCAGTTAAGTATCCTCTAACTACCAGCACTTTCTGAAACAGCAGCCTGTTTTTCCAGACAGTGACTGCTCCTAGCAGTGATAAGGCCTGATGTTTATAGTTCGTACCGAGGAATGGTATGCAGAGAGGCCCTTGCTTATACTTGTTCTTATGGCGACCAAGGTCACTGCTAAATCTTGTACTCCGTGTTGGGGTGCCAGGAGTGAAAAGAGTCGCACCTACAGGGAGAAGCGAACTGGACAGGTGACCCAAACCTGACCAACAGAGTATTCCATCCCATAGACGTCATATTCAGTATAAAGCTGAGAGATCACGAGGGTCTCGCCCCTTCGCTCTTCTTCGATGGCCGACATCTGAGGAGGACTGATCCGTGCATCCCTGAGTAAGTGGGATGGTAAATATTTCATTTTTTTTCCTTATTCTTATTATTATCTTTTCTTTTATTGTTATTGTTCCATTAAAGCTGTTTTAGTTTTCTTTTCCAAACCGTAAAGTCTCTCTCCCTTGTTCTCTCTCCTTTTCCCTTTTGGGAGGGGAGAGGGGTTAGTAGAGAGCGTCTGTCATTCGTTAGTGGCCAGCCCAGCCTCAAACCGTGACAACACTAATGTTCAGTGGTATGCATTATCTGCTCAAGCAGCTGATGAAGACTGCAGTTATCACTAATCTACAGATTTTACATGTAAAGCTGTTCCTTACAGTTAGAAAAAAAATCCTTGAAGACACAGTATATTTTTATGCCAATTCTAAGAGAACAAATGTTATCCAGAGCAGCAACAGGCATTTGTGCTAACTTAAAAGCACTCTGAACAATTACTTCAACTGATGATTTAACTCAGAGTATTTTATCTACAAGAAGTTTCCAAGGCTTGTCACATTTCTCTGGTAAAGATACAAAGAAGAAATCTAAGCTGAAGAAGTGTCAACATCTTCAGAGGAGCTAAATGTAAGAACTTCAGAGTCAGTTCCCAAGCACCACACAGACTTGGGCTATGTGGGAAAATAAATCAAGTGATGGTGCCATCCCTAATGGGAAACAGAGCATCAACCTCACCACAGACTAAGAGAAATACATAGGCACATTTTCAAAAACTAAATAGGGCATTTAACAACAAACAACAACATAGAGCTTGAGCTCAACTCTAAAACCGCATTGGCAGAGAAAAATGAAAAAAGTTTTCTTGAACGGGTTGGAATTCTTTATTTTGCTTGTACTCCTTGCCAACAGCATTAACACACAGCATGCCATCTCAGCAACAACTATTCCTGATGTAACATTTAATTTAGAAACATGCTGTATGTCAGACTACCATGCTACAGACCAGAGAGCAGGCATGTCACTTTTTGTTGTTGTTAAGATAAAACAATCAGCTAAGGAAATTATTTTGTCTCCCCTATTACATTTCAAAAAGAATGATGGCCATGTAATGAAAACGAATTCTTTTGCAAGCAGACATGGGACAAAAGTACTTGTAAAGTTTCTGGGCACAGCAAGAAAAAAAGTAGGCAGGGCTTTTTTGATGGAGCCACTGATTTAATTAATCTTTCATAATTCTCTCATTTTAGCTACTATTCTTAACATAAGTATTGCAGAAAGACAGAGCCATAACACCTTTCCCAAAGTCTCTACTAAGTGTGAAAACAGGCCTTAGGAGAGCAGATCATTAGACAGGATTTGGCTAAAGAATGAAGAAAGAAGCACAGAATCCTTAGGGATTACATTTAAAAGCTCTCTCCTCGCACGAGCCAAGAACATACTTTCAGCACAGGAGCCAAGTGTCTTGTCTGGGCACAGTACCCATCTGTACAGAGGTGGGCTGGTGGGAGCCCTCAGGAATGGCCAGGAACAGCGTTCATGCCTGACCCCTAGTGACGAGTTCTTAAATTAAGAAAATGTGACGGGGAGAAAAATCTTCATTAGAAGATACAGCAAATTTTAACATAAACTCAATCGTAAATGTTTGGAGAAAAGTATTTAAAAAAAAAAAAAAAACACAACAAACCAAACACAGGCAAAAGGCTTCTCCTACCTCACTCCTCAACCCACAGAAAGCCATCCCTCCTAAATTCCAGAGAAGATCTCAGATGATCATGCAAACATCACATCCAAAAGACTGAGGTCACACCCCTGGGCTGTCAAATCTAATTTCTTCTTTCATGCACATCACAATTTAGGGTTTTATTACGAAAAATACTATTTCTGTGCTTCTGCCCACCTGTAGCAAGCAAAGCCGGTGTTGCTCCGGCAGGGCTCAGGTAGAGGCTTGTCAGGAGGGCAGGCTGTGCCCACACGAGTGAGGAGGGCTTCGCTCCCATCCCAGGCAGCCCCATGGACCAGAGCAGGGGGACTCTCCCCTTTCCCTGGCCACAGTGGCTTCACTGCTATGCCCGAGGAGGTCAGCTCCACAGGCACGCCGCCCACCCGGTAAACTACAACCGGGGGTTAGGGAATGTCAGAAAAAGTCCTTTTCCACATCTAATTTGTTTCTCTCTGCTCATAATCTGCAAGTAACCCTAAACGACCAATCGTGAGTTCTCTTGCTCATGGGTTTGGCCAGATCCTGGAAGTGTATTTATGCCTACAAGTGCATAAATAAGGCTAAACTAAAACAAACTAAATTATGCTAAAACTCAGGAAAACCAAACTCTCCCAATCCTCCTGGCTCAAATTTGGCTTGTGATCACAATTGCTTTGCTCTATGTGAATCAAACCAGAAAAAAAAAAAAAAAAAGAGAGCATTTTCAATATTAAGAGCACCAGTAGAAAATACATGGTTTTAGATATAAATGTCACTATGTAGCTGGCTGGTTAGAAGATAACTCAAGCTTGTTTTAAAGGGGAAAAAAAGCCACTATATATAAACCAAAAAGCAGTTAAGAAAAAGGAAAGAAAAGGCATTTCACAAATACCTAGTTTCAGGTGCAAAAAACAGAAGACACAGTAAAAATTACAAGTCCTACTAAAAGATGCATGAGAACCCCCCAAAAGTCCTAGTAACACCACAGGCTGCAAGTGATTGACTGCATGACACCCAAAAGGAGCTGGCCCTTCCCAGTGGTGATTTCCTGTTCATCAGAACAGGCAGATGGGGAGCATAAAAAAACCTAACAAAGCCAAATTACTTCTGTTCACACTCTTGCAGTCACACACAAAGAGCTTTGCCCGCAGGACAGTCAGGGTGCCAGCTTCCACCAGCAGTGAATTCAACGCAACACCACTGTCTTGGATCCCTCCCCTCCAATTACTTCGCTCTACAAAACACACTCTCCATGGATTTAGGAACAGACAGGTGACAACCTGGAACTTCTAAGAGACGCAGGTTACAATGCAAGAAGTCTTGACCACTAGTGGGTCATTTTGACAAAAAGCCCCAGAAGTAAAACGTCACACTTTTGGCTGGAAATCTTATGTTAGAAACTAATACCTGCAATAAGCTTAACTCGTACAAAACAAAAATTTGCTTTCCTCACATGGTATTGTGCCCTTGGTCTCCTCCAGCTGCTAAACAAAGTGAGGCAATAGTTTTGTCAGACTTCTTCCAGTTACTAGGACAAGACTATTAACACAAGCACATAAAAAGTGAAACTGGCTGCTTATTTCACTCAGCAGACCGCTAATGGTCCTGAACACAGCAACTGGTGTTTCTTTACAAGGAGGTGGGAAGTGTAACATGGAGTCACCAACTAAAGAGCAGGAGCTGTAGAAAACTGGACAAGGACTGCTCAGTAGGAAACTACACAGCTACTTTTAAATCCAATAATGGCATCGTTTGTATACAATTGCTCTTGTGGAAGAATTAAAAATGGGAATGAATGAGTTCTGAAAATTATTTGAGCAACTTCATGCAAGAAACAAGGATTTTTCACTTTGCAGGCATTAAGACTATCTCCTGATCAGTTTGAAGTAAATGAAGGCTCAGGTCTTAAGCCTTTCTTTTAAATCAAGCAGCAATGCTTTCAGCTTTTTTAAAATGTAAAAATCAGGTCGCCTTAACATTAGATTTATTCCAGAACTCAGAAAACTGTCTGAAGCTCCAACTTCACTCAGTCAGGAAGACTCCGATACCTGTTTCCCATGTTTCCATACAAAGACAGTCCTTTTTTTCCCTTCTACACCTTCTCTCACATTAACTCTGTAATACTCACCTCTTTTTTTTTAAGGTAATTAATTTTGAAGTATGATAGTTACAGTAATACCCAAGTACACCAAGTAGAGGCTCAGTTTGGACTACACAATGTCTTTCAAACACACACCTGCCTTCCACGCCTGATAAAAACCGTCAGGTCGTGCCAATGCTCTCTTCCTCAAAACTCATCCTCTTCCATATTTTGTGATGAAATAATCTTATTGTCTACATACGCACCAGTACCACATACTGATCGTGGAGGGATCCACTCACACGTAGAAGCCAGAGTGAATTATAAAGTTTAGGGTTTTTTCATTTTTTAATTCAAAAAGAGCAGAATTAGCACACATCAGCCAAATCTGGCCCACATATAAGATGAAACTGAAATCAGAAGTTGCTTTTTGTTACTTTTGGGTTGTTGCGGGGTGTTAAGTCATATAGATTCCAATTCTTCTTGGTATGTTACAATTTCTTGATAGTTCTATAAAGCTTCTGCTTTAAATATTACTTTTATTTTCCAGGGGCTTTCAATTAGACATCCAAAAAGTATATTCTTTAAACTCTTGTAACAAGACAGTGTAGGGGCCCTGTGATTTTTACTTTGTGAAACAAGAAGGCTTATGTTGATAGAAATCACACACAATCTTACCAGCTGTTAGTATGGTTTTAGCACTCTGCACTATACTGGAAGGTCTCACAATTCCTGAGATGCCTGCAGAGAAAAGCACACAGATGTTACCCATCTTAGTAGTTTTGGGGGGATTGTTTTATCCTCCAACATACACAAAGTTAAACATTTTTCCAGTTACACAAGTCAGCCTGAAAGTAAAACATACACTTAGGCTGAGAAAGTTTGTTTCTATTCTACTTTGTCATACTAATTGTAAATATACTCTAAGCTATTTTAACTTATTTTAGATATAATGCACAGAAAAAAAAAAAAACAAACCAATGTTAGAACAGACAACCAGTAGGAGCTGAACAAATTCATTTACTTAGTGTTCCCATTATTTCTCTACTAAGACAATTAGTCACAAAGGATTCAGATTTATGTTATCTAAGTGTTAGTACATTAACTTTCTAGAGCAGAACAAATTGTATTCATTGTTTACTTCAATATGAAATTGGGATTTTGCACTTCTCTGATCCAGTAGCAACACCCCTACTGTGCAATGCTTGTCCAATGCTTGTCCAGCTTTTTTAAGTTATCAGGCTGTGGGACATAAGGCTCGTTTACCACATTGCACTGTGGCACATTCGGGTCTCATTGGCGAGTAGTTCTTAGGTATCAATGGAATGTCACAAAAAACGTTAGAACTTTTTTTGCAAAGTATTAAGTTTTATCTGCTGTAACACACATATATAAAAGCATACCGATATGTGCAGGACAAAACTATGGTACATTACTAAATACTTAAAAATGTAGAAATGCAGCAGTCCCAGAGTTAAGTCTTCTAAACTGAAAGTTATTCTTCTGCATTAATCACAGTGCGGAATATAATTTGAAATATTCTTTTTAAATTCTTCTTTCAAAGCCACTTCTATAACAAAGAACAAAGCTTTGGGAAACCCATGAATAAGTGCAAGGGATACAATATTGCACCACAAAATTTGGAGGGGTAGGGCAGGGAAGGGAACAAATCATGTCAAGCTAGTAAAATACCTCAGGACAACGCAACGCAACTGGAGTAATCAGCTTTGTTGTGAAGGATTAACAAATGGCTTGTCCTGTCCTTTACCTGGCTTCTTGGATTAGGAAGATCTTTTGGCCACAGAAGCGAGAGAGAGGTTTTTGATTTATTCCCCCCATAGCGTACAAACTGCTTGGCTTGAGAACACTGGATCTACCCAACATTTGACACTGAACCGCTGCATCACCATGCACCACAGCCGTGCCTGCACACCCTGTACAAACACCATCGCAAGGACAGCCAGCTCGGGGTGGACAGCCCAGAGCTCTACAACCATCCACAATGCTGCAGCTCCTGCTCCCAGATCTAGCTGTCACCACAGGACTGCTGCAGCCCAGCCATGGTAGCACAGCAGCTGCCAGAGACCAACATGAGAGCAGCCCCCCATCCCAGTGTCCTGGTGCAATTCACCTCACACTGCTAATGGAGAACTGCAGCTCTCAGCAGCTTCATTTCCCCTGACAGAAACCAGTATCAGCAACTGGCTGGACATCTCGAGCATCCAGGGAGCTCTTGCTATGTTCAAGGAGCATGCAAAATTGGCAACCTAGAACTAAGATGTGTCATGTTCCTTAAAGATATAAAGGACTCTTCAAGCACTAAATGTTTTCATTTTTCTGCAGTACGTTGATGTCTGCAGCATTAGCTTTAACTTGCTCGTATGACATAATCTTGCCTCAGAAAAGCCATGATGAGTGATAAGCACCTCAACCTTCTTCCTCAAACCTTGAGTTATTGGCCAGAGCTCAAGTATCTGGACTGACTGTGATGACTGGGAAGGGTAATGTCAGCAAGCCAGAAAAATCAACTTAGCACTGCAATGTCCAACTGGCAGGATATAAAGCTCAGTATTTAGATGAAGGTATGCCAGCCAACGAAACCCTGAAGATATAAGCATTCCAAATAGAGATGGTCTAAGCAAGCCACACTACTTCTTAAAGACTACTTCTTACAGGACCCAAACCAAAACAGATCTTTCTCTGTCAGTAGGAATGCTATTTGCTAGGATTTCAGTTTGCAACCAAACAAATCCAAAACCATGCTTTTAGGAATGTCTCTCACGATTAATCTCTTGTTTTCTTCATCGTTCTCTCTAAACCATCCTTCTGAATCAGAAGAACATACACAATAAATCTGTGTATCTACCACGTCTTACAGGAGATTACAGACACTGATCTAGGCCTACCTTGATGCACCACAAATCCACAGTCAGGATCATGGGCAACTTGCAGTAAAATTTCTTCCACATCTCTGTTTTTTCCAGGGGGGTCTACCAGAGAAGTTATCTTTTGCTGCAGGGTCCTTGGCAAAGCCATTAGTTGTGCAAATTGGCCTTCTGGGCTTTTATCAATCTAAGTGTTAATAAAATTAAAAAAAAAAAAAAGACAGTAAAAACATTCAGTGTTAAGAAAGTTGTCTTTTTCAAAGCAGTCAGAAAAGTCTTTTGGCCACCTTTGACCTCCAATAAATATCTCAAATATCAGAATCTTCTGAACCTGAAGAATAACTCAATGCAAAGATGTTAATTTTTATCCAAGGGAAGACTGATGTACACACATAATCTTGCTGCTCCTGCAAACAACTTTTAGTTTAGAGAAAAACATTTTCCTGGCTTTAAACTCAAAGCACATCTGGTTTCTATAATTTGAAGGAAACATTTATTCCACATTTCCCAACCTAAATCAGAAAGTCAATGACCCTTTTTTGACTACAGCAATACCAACATGCAGGCCTGTATGCATTTATACAAAATGTAAGCACAAACACTGCAAAATGCATAATGGAGCAGATCTCTCCCAAACTGGAGGAAAACATGAAGAGCTCGATTCCTCGCACATGACTTTTCAGACAGTTCACGAAGAGGTCAGCCAGGAGCCTAGCTGCCCTACACGCTCCCTTTCGTCTATGGGGAGACAATGGCATTCAGGTGAAACAGCACAAATAGTAAGTACAGTGACTGCAACTGCTGTCCCTAGCATATGGCATAATCTTGCCCTCTGTCAGTGTGACACTTGCTTGTTTTAAAAACGTTTATGAAGAACAGTACTTGCCTCCAACCTCCCCAGATGGTGCTTGTACACCACCTGAGGGCAGTCCTCTAAGATGCTACTGTACAGCTTCTGAAAGTGGGGAACATTAGATTTCACTATGTTCTGCACTTTCCATCTGTCTTCTCCTATCACCATTCTGAAATCACCTAGTCAAGAAAAGAGAAACAGTTAATTCTTTAGGAAAAAATTGGCAACTAAAAGAACGTAACAGAAACCAGCATAGTACAAAGCTGTCATCTAAAACTTTATTCTCCAATTCTATCAATGCCCAAATAATCCACAGTGAGGATCACCTTCTAATAGTCAAAAAATACTACTCAAATACCTTCAAGCACAGAGAACAAGATTCAGAATTGTTATGTGGCCTCTCATACCCTGTAACGCCATCAACTCACGTGTCCACATTTTCACTTGGATAACAAAAAAAAATATCCAGCTGCCAAGTTCAGCCTCAAAAGTAGCAGTGACACAGCTCTCTTCTTTGACACCACACTTTGAGGAGGAACAGATTACCGAACAAAGTGGCCAGTCCCCATATTTTCTGTCCAGAAACAAATAACCTTCCATTTTCCAGTATTGACAGAAAACAGTTTGCATTGCCTTTGCACCTCAAGGGCAGCACCTGAAGCACAGCTGATGGCAGTCAAGGTCAGACCACCACATCACCTTTTTCTCTCAGCCACATATTTTGTTAGTCCTTTCAAAAAGCAACTCCTTTTCATACCCCTGTTATGTTACTGACCTTTGCACTTTCTTTTACAGTATGCAACCAAAAAGTTTCAAAGTGAACAAGCAGAAAGACAGTCAGTCTGTAGCAGAGCAATCACCCCCCTCCATCAGGTGCTGCCCTGGCATCCCCCAGTGTGATCGACCAGGAGCTGGGGGCTCAACGCAGCACACAGCAACAAACCAAATCCTGAACCCACATTCACAGAATCACAGAGTGGCAGGGGTTGGAAGGGACCTCTGGAGATCTTCTAGCCCACCCCCCCTGCTAGAGCAGGTTCACCTACAGCAGGTCACCCAGGACTGCATCCAGGCAGGGTTTGAGTATCTCCAGGGAAGAAGACTCCACAGCCTCCCTGGGCAGCCTGTCCCAGGGCTCTGCCACCCTCAAAGTAAAGAAGTTTTTCCTCATGTTGAGATGGAACTTCCTGTGCTCCAGTTTGTGCCCATTGTCCCTTGTCCTGTCACTGGGCACCACTGAGAAGAGCCTGGCCCTGCCCTCTTGACACCCACCCTTTAGATATTTATAAGTGTTGATAAGGTCCCCTCTCAGTCTTCTCTTGTCCAGGAGAAAGGTCTCTCAGCCTTTCCTTGTAAAAGAGGTGCTCCAGTCCCCTCATCATCTCTGATCATCTTCAGGGGATTAATGTTGCTGCAAGGTGGTACCTTGGCTGGCATGACTCGGGTTATTCCAATTTATGTCAAGCCACAAAACAAACACTTCCCAGATAAATGGTACTGACTCCCTGCTCTCAGAAAAATGGTACTGACTCCCTGCTCTCAGAAAAATGCGTAAAAACCCAAAAGGATAAACATTTTCCATATTAAAGCATGAACAATTCTTTTCAGAGTCTCCAAGAGACTGATTAGAACAACATATAAAGTCAATTTTGTCTACTAGCATTCCCCTTGAAAAGTTTAAGTCTTAACAAGATGTCAGCAAAATAAAATATCCCTACAGGTGTAACTGACAGACTTTTTCCAAGCTGCAAGTCTTATTGCTTTGGCTCTGCTCACACAGCGGAGCCAATTTCAACATCTTACAGCATAGTAATGGATCTCCCACATTTTTGGCTAATGGCACTGTTTCCAAGGATAGATGATGAAGTACTGCGGTCACTGGTGCTCACCAAGAGCCTGGTGACATTACCAGGCAGGTCTCAGGTGGGCGTGCAGGCAGCCCTGTGGCATACACCCCAGTGACTGGCCCTGGCCACCCACATCAGCGCCCTCGATGCTGCCACTGCCAAACAGGGAACAAGTCAGGAAAAAAAATGCTAAGGAATAGCTGAGCAAGCTGCCACCTAAATCAACCAGATTAGTGCTACGTAAAGCACAGTAATGCGCCTCAGCAGAGCCGAGATGCAGCTGATAAACCGTGCCTGCCCATCTGCCTGCACTTTGCTTTAAAAGCCACACTCACATTTCTATATGAACAAAGAAAGTGCTGTGAGAAGTACCACTCCAGCCACACTTGTTCATAGTGATTTTATTAAGGATATCAATATTTAAAGAGCAATGCTGAACTAAATTGTAACAATTAAATCTTGAATTGAAGAGTCATTTGGAGTAATTTCTTAAATTTTTTTTCCATACCAATTTTTCATATCAATTTCGTAACTAAAGAAAGGGGGAAATTCTCTTAGCAAAAAAAAAAAAAAAACAAAAAAAAAACAACCAGGAGGTGAGTGTTAAATGTGCATTGAAGAATCATAATCTGGATCTTTAAGTTAACTAAACAAGAACCTAAACACAGCACATTCAAAAAGTACGAGTCAGACTATCAGATGTATCAACATTACACTGGGAGAAGAAAGAAAAATTTCTTTCCAAGGTTTTGAACCATTAAAACCAAAATACAATCCACACAAACAGAAAAAAACCCACATTATTTCACCACATTCAATCACCATACTTGGCTGTTCATAAATCAAGCAGCAATGAGGAGTTTTGCTTACATACCTACACCTGTTTCCCACGAACAAGCACAATTCACCTTGCCAAGCAGTTACGTAGCACAGCACTGAAATGGAACACAGCGCAGGCCCCAGGCAAGGGAACAGACGACTTGCTGCCTGTCAGACTGCTGGCTGTGGCATAGCAGCTATAGCTGCAGCTTTTCCCCTCAGCGACCCCAGCCACCAGAGACTAACCGGAGTAGGAGAGTCCTGTGATCTGCACATAGAGCTCCTCCTCGGAGAAACTCTCTGGCAGCATGAGGAAGGCTGCTGTGACTGCACTCCGCAGGTTGCTGCCCAGGGCTGCCTGCAGCCTGCTGTTCTCGCTCTGCGTCAGTATCTTCACCTGAAAATCAGAGTCATCGGGAGCCAGACTTCAGGGAAGTGCTACTGCAGATAGAGCTAGAAATGTTACTCAATCCAGCATGAAAAACAAATAAGAAATTTATTTAAGATTAGATCCTATTATTATAGTACAATAAAGACTAGAGTGTCCCCTTTTGTTTACACAGTGTGCCAGACAGGAACATTTCTTCAAGAATTAACAGCCTCCTAACAAAAGGCTGTTTGTAAAAACACATTCAGAACTGCTATAAGCAACAGCCATTAAGTAATCTCTGAAGAGCTATTCACCTTTTTGTATTCATGAGTGTAGGATTAACCAAAACAGTAAATATGAATGTATCAACAGAAATACTTCATATGCAATTATGCAATAAGAAAAAGACCACTGTCACACTGAAAGAGAATGGAATACCAGAAAAAGAGGTAGGTTTCCCTACACATCTTCACTCTACTTTTATTATTATTCTTATGTAATTAGAGAACTCCCCTAACATATACTTCAAGTAGTTTCTCAGACATTAGTTATTCTTCTAGAAGAAGCAGGGCTTTATTTTGCACTTTGCGCGAGCAACACATGAACTTCACTCACTGAAGCTGAGTGCTTCTACATGCCACAAAGAAAAGTTTATTTTTAGGAAACATTCAAACTGTTCAAGACCAACTACAGACTCCAGTCACCTAGGATATGGAAATATACTGGAATAAAAAGTAGATCTTCAGTAAGAACTGAATACAGAAACGTATTACAGAACATTTGGCAGATGAAGTCAGCCTGCTTTACAAGATGCTAACTATGCTCTTTCAGAAACAACTCTCCCAAGAACATCCACTTCTTGTGAGTTTCTGTCTTTTTCAAGTGTTCTGGTTAAGCAATACTGCTTTGCTTATAAAGGGTGGCTTCTTAATATCTGTTTACTCTAGAATACCTTAAAATGCAAACCTGCTGGCAGTTATGAACAAATGTATCCAACTTGCTTTTTCTCCCCAAAAGCCCATTCACATACAAATAAGTTGCAGTATGTGGTGGGTTGACCCTGGCCAAAACGCCAGGTGCCCACCAAAGCCACTTTATCACTCCCCTCCTTAACTGGACAGGGGAAAGGAAAAAAAATAACAACAGGCTTGTGGGGTTGAGATAAGGACAGGGAGATCACTCAGCATTTACTGTCACGGGCAAAACACACTCAACTGAAGGGAAATGTAATTTATTATCGATTAACTCAGAGAAGAGTAATGAGAAATAAAGCCAAATCTTAAAAAACCTTCCCCCCACCCCTCCCTCCTTTCCCGGGCTTAACTTTGATCCCGATTTTTCTCCCTCCTCCCTCCTCCCCAGCGGCACAGGGAAGAAAACAGGGAATGGGGGTTAGGGTCAGTTCATCACACTGTTGTTTTCTGCTGCTCCTTCCTCCTCAGGGGGAGGATACCTCACACACTTCCCCTGCTCCAAGGTGGGGTCCTCCTCACGGAAGAAAGTCCTCCATGACTTCTCCAGCATGAGTCTTCCCATGGGTTCAGTTCTTCATGAACTGCTCCAACGTGGGTCTCCTTCATGGGGTGCAGTCCTTCAGGAACCGACTGCTCCAGCGTGAGCCCCCCTCACGGGGTCTCTAGCAGCAAACCTGCTCCAGCGTGGGCTTCTCTCTCTCCACGGGCCACAGGTCCTGCCAGGAACCTGCTCCGGTGCAGGCTTCCCACGGGGTCACAGCTTCCTTCAGGTATCCACCTACTCCGGCGTGGGGGCCCTCCACGGGATGTAGGCAGTCATCTGCTCCACCGCCCATGGACTGCAAGGGGACAGCCTGCCTCACCAAGGTCTTCACCACAGGCCGCAGGGGAATCGCTGCTCCAGTGCCTGAAGCATCTCCTCCCCCTCCTTCTTTACTGACCTTGGTGTCTGCAGGATGTTTCTCTCACATATTCTCACTCCTCTCACTCGCAGCAATTACTGCTGCACAACAACTTTTTCACTCTCTTAAATACGTTATCACAGAGGCAAAAAACGCTGTCGCTGATTGGCTCGGCCTTGGCCAGTGGCAGGTCCGTCTTAAAGCCGGCTGGCATTGGCTATATCTGACATAGGGGAAACTTCTAGCAGCTTCGTACAGAAGCCACCCCTGTAACCTCCCCGCTACCAAAACCTTGCCACGCAGACCCGTTACACAGTATTACTTGGAATTCTGCTCCCACAAATAACCTGAAACAGCTAAGGCATCCTTTCAAGTAAATATTTTCCTTTAGGAATGTAAATACTCCATTAATGAAAAGAACCAAACCAAACACAGATTCAGTAAAGAAAGTATGAGAATCAGAGATACCTGCTACACAACATTCTTCTTACAGGACAGACATTGACAAAGCAATGTCATGGCTGGCCAATACTATATTCAGAACATACTTTTAATTATTCTGAAATCTTTGAGAGGGATAAAACTAGAACAATATCTCATTTTAATATGATGGTAGAAGCAACACTATACAGGCTGCTTGTTTCAATCATTCTGCACTAAAGCATGAGTTTGCCTAACATCTAATCTATACAATAGTCTGGAATTGCACCAGGGTGGATTTTTGAAGGACGTTTTCCCTTCTTTGATTTTAATTTTAAAAATTAAGAGTTCACTATATAAGCAAACATTTCAGAATTCCTTCTAGCTTCTCCTGCAAATTGCTCTGTATTGTTTAGCATTAGAACGGAAGACAACGACAAAACACATTAAAATACTACACATTCATCTGCCCAGAGTAAATTCTATTGCCTTGCAAACCATGGGAGAAGTTTACTGAGTGCACACAGACTTGCTCAAATAAGATCCAATAAACAAGACAGGCTGGTCATGAGGATAAACCAATATTTAAAATCTCATCAAGTAATTGACTTATATGTGCTTTCATAACTTGCTGCTACAGGGAAACTCTAAGGGAAGACAGAAGAGAGAAGTCCGTGGCACCTCAAGCAGTCACACAAACCACTTAGACCTTAGGCTAGCCCTGGAAACCACAGCAAGTTACAGACACATTTTAAGAACATCACAGTTACAGCCTTTTAAAATGTGAAACTCAGCAGAGATGCTGTCCCTCCTCATCGAAGACCACAGACTTGCTTTAGTCAAGTAAAAGCAATAATCTGCTCCTTCGCTAAAAATACCCTAACATAAACCAGGACTTTTTCAAAGGGAAATAATACACTAGGCTTCAAAAGTAGAATGCCTGAAACACCACAGTAGTGATACCATTTATGAACAAATTTTAAACAGTTCAGAGCTAGAAATCCCCCAGGAAGATGGGGGGCAATAGTCAACACCCCAGTACAACAGGGACAAATGTCGATTCTTGGGGTAAATCTGACAGACCACCAAGTTAAGGAAAGCTTTTGCACAGCACAGAGAACATCAGCAGAACTATTCACTGTACCACAGCACATCAGGGGGAAGAAAGAAACCAGTTCATTCTGGTTTTACAGCATACAGAGAATTCAGTTAGACAATGGTAGAGATGTTAGGATTATTAAATATTTTAAATGAGGGATATATTCAATTTTATAAATAAGCATGACCCTCAGTCATCACAACAGTTTAAAGCAGGAAGCATGTTACCTTCGCTGCTAGGAAATCCATAGACAAGGAACTGCAGGCGCATGTAAACAGAGATACTTACAGATAAACAAAATGCACAAAGAAAATCTCATTATAGAACAGAAGATGCCAAAAGCGCTATTTCAGTTTACCATTTAGTGTCCTCCATACTCTGCCAAATATCACGATAAGAGAAGTTTTCCATTCTCTTTCAAAAAATGATTTTACAGATTTGGACAATGGAAAAATTCTGTAATCAAATATGTGCTCTGTCACTTTTTCATGGGAATTTTTATAAAATAAAAAACCTAAAACTTCCAAGATCTCTTTAAAAAGTAGAAGATATTTCTGTACACTATCCATACTCCTCTCTCTCTCACCCCACTTCCATTTATGAAACCCTTCCTTCTCTTCATAGTTTCTGCAGGACAACAGTAAATACACTAAAGCAACTACTTACAATCTATGTTTAACAAAAATTCAGTAACATTTCAGATGCTTTTTAAAATTTTATTCCTCTGAAAACAAAAACTATGCATCACTTGTGCTTATTCTACTTTTTAGGTACTGCAGCTTTTTTTTTTTTTCAGGAAACCTCTCAGTTACAGATAAATTACAACTCAGTTTATTCAGCTTTTCAATACAGTTAATGGGAATTTAGCTAATCAGCACTATAAATTTCACATGGATGAAAACCCAATAAACTTTCAATATAAACAAAGAAGCCTGGGAAGAAAAGTTCGCATTTGTAAGTGGCAATTCCAAACTCCATCTATTCAGCCAAACATTCTGGAAAGATTACCTGGTCAAGGCAACCAGTCTATAACAGAAACAAAGTCTTCAGGGAAAATTAAGGCAGGATTTTCAAGCCAGAGCAAGTGTTTTTGCTCATGTGCGAGAATAGCTGGGACGGCTGTCAGGCAGAGCGACAGCTTTGTGATGGAGCACCAGAAAGGTGCTGAGCTCTTCCTCCTCTGTGTGAGTGTAAGGAGAAAATTCCCAAACAGTTAAACAACAATAATCCAGCTTCAGTCCACCATGCCCAGAGCCAGCACAAATGGCAAATGGGATGACAGAGATAGCAGCGTACAAGAACACAAACTCCAGAAGAGGCTTGTTACACATTTTTAAGGAGGTAAAGGCAGCTTTCTATCACTACCACTTACAACATATATATCAAGACATCAAAACAGTTGTGAAGCCAGAACCAGCAGACATCTGAAACATGTACAGCATATCTAAAAAAATTAGTAATTTTTAGTTGTGTAACATTCAAAACCCCAGTTAGTGATTTTACAGATTCCACACGAAGAGACAGTTCAAACATCCACCAAGTAATTTTTCAGTCAAATCCTAGTTTAAGTCCTGCAGTCTTTACTCAACACAAATTCCTGTGAGCTTTATGAGAATAACTTGGACCGATTTCTTCTTTTAGCTACTAAACAAATGTGTGTCAAGATGTCTCTGCTGTCTTATTAGTAACCAAACAAAATACCAAATTCTCCCTTCTGGTGTAAGTACCTACTCCCACCAAATGAAAAAAACATACAATTTATATATACTAAGATGATGAAAAATTCTAAAATAAATCAAAGCAGTAGCACATGCAGTTACACTGAAAACAAATATTCACTATTCATTGTTAATGTAAAATTCGTAATTCTTCCTTTAGTTATTTTTCCTCAACATGTCAAGTTTCTTTCTTTTTAAAGATAACGAAGTTGTTCTAACCTGTATCATGCTGTAACACCTCTCCAGGGACCGAGAAAAGCCTCTGAGACAATCTAGTCAAACTTTCACCCCAAATTTTTAGTTAAAAGCATAATTAACTTCTGTTCCCAGACCTGCACAGAGAGATTCTCCTCTCCTTCCCCATCCCCTCTCAAGAAGCTCTAACTCGGTGCCGCTGCTGCCCATGGAGAGCTCAACACCGAGCCATGCCCTGCATCAGGAACCAGCAGGAACCACCAGCCTCGTATGTTTTGTCACGCAAACACGGAGGAGAAAAACCAACACGTCTAACATGCATTAATTAGAGACACTGCCACAATACCGTGAACTAGGCAGTCACCGCTCAGCAAAGCAGCTTTCACCTCTAAAGATCTCAACTATTTAACTGGGTTAAATTGTGGTGACTCCTATAATTTGTTATAAAAGGTAACTATTACATTTACCATGAAAGGGACTTCAAGTTAGAGTCCAGTTATTCAAGATTTACTATAGGCAGAAAACTGCAATTACTACACTTACCTGTAGTAGTTTGGGGTTTTTTTTCCACACGACACAGAGTATCGTTAAGGACCACATTTCCCTTCCTTTCTGAGAGATTTCCCCTCCAGGACCAGCCCCCCATGTCAGGGCAGGTTATTTGTTCAACACTGACACACAGGTCCTTAACAGTCAAAGTAAAAACTACAACTGATCATTTTCCAGCCCTGAATTTCCTGCATTTCAAGACAGAAAACTTAACAGACCAATAGTTACCGGTTTTTGTAGGCGTCCAGCAACATAGAGGGTTTTCCAGTGAAGTAAATCATCAATCAGGGTATCAGTACTAATTACGCCGTATTTTATCATCTGGAAAAAAGCAAAATAAAGGCTCTTGAAAAACCATATACCTGCACCATTTTCACTACATGAAACTTACTACTCACTTACTTACCATAACTGTCGTTAATTCTAAGGAACACGCACCTCTGGTAAGAAAAATGGATGGATAACATCAAAACATTTGAATGTTTTAATGAACACAGGAGGTTAAAAAAATAATAATTCTTATTCACATGCAGACTTCTGGGAAAAGAAATAAGTAGAATGCACAGAACTAAGATCCTTCCTAGAATCAAGGCTACAACTAAGTCACACAAGGATCAATCACTAAAGCAAAAGGCTTTAAAGCCTCAAGTACTTGAGTCTAGAGAGACACTGACACTGCAGAGTTGTGAACATTAAAGCACACTGCTCACAAAAAGATTTTGGAAAGGTTATGATCAGTTTTGCACCAGACAAACGTTACAATAGTTGTAATAATCCACAGTATCCTTTGTGACGCTGAAACCACTCAAGAAATAGCTTGTCAGAGATGTAAAATAAAAAAAAACCCTGGACACCTCTGTGCACCCTTAATGGGGGCGGGGGGGTACCAGGGAGCTTTCTCCTTTGCTCTTTGATGTTAGGAAACACATTGTGATTTTGTAGTTCATTTTATGCAAGTGGAAAAAAACTGAGCTTTCAGCAGTTTGTTACCAATTTGCACTTCCCAAGTTTCCAGAGATTACTACCACCACAGTGAAGCAGATAACGCCAGGGCTTCTGGGTAACAACAGGCCACACGCTGTGACACAGCTGCATCACTGCAGTGCGAGGCAAGGCCATGAAGAGTCAACAGCAACAGAATTTCATAGCAAAGATCACCGATTCTTTAAATAAAACGCAAAAATCCCTTTTTACATAAAGTAAACAAGGTTTAGACCCTGAATTCTTGCCTCATACAGACACCTTGAAACAAAACGGCAAGTACATAACAGACTGCTTCATCTGCCTCTCCAACTCTCTGTGAAGAGTTCCGACAAACGCGACATTACTGCAGCCACGCCTGCTCTGAGAAACGGCTGTCAAGTGCCTACTGCACATGCCGCGTTTCTCCACAACTGTCCTTCGTCTCACTTTACTTCCCATTTCCCTTAACAGAGCTCGCTTGTCCTACATGCAGTTTGTTACCACGTGACAAAAGTGACCGCAAGCCAGCACCGGGACACAGAGATGGTGCTTCCCTCCCCGAACCCATCCCCACTCCCCCTCAGCACCCACCGCCTGCACCAAGAGCTGGGAGTAGGGCTGGCTGGACAGGTACCACTTACCAACAATTAGTAATTATACCCTCAATTACACGCAAGCTTAGCAGGGCAGGGTGTCAGCCACTAACAACCATTGGTGTCCACTCCAGCTCCCCAGGTTAAATATTCACATTTTACGTCAAGCAAACATCCAGAACCCCCTTTGCCATCACCACACAGCCAACTGCCGAAGCAAAGGCCTCATTTCCCCACAATACACTGTGCAATCACTGGAACTGGCAGACAGCAAGTAGTAGGGAAAAAACTCCAGTTTCTGAAGCACTTCAGTTGTAAATTCCAAACATAGTTCACACTTTCAAAGCGCAAGAGCAGCTGCTCTGTTTGCTTTTCAGTTAATGTGCTGTTTGTGTAATGGTTTTGTGACATAAACATTGAAGATACTGTTAGTTCAGGTCCAGTTAAGATCTACAGGATTTGCTTCCTGTACAGAAATTTGCTTTAGGCAAATCATTTCAACAGTTCACACATAAGCCTCTGACTTTATTTACTCAAACTACTTGTACTTACCCTACCATTACACGGCACTAAAGTATTGTAGTAAATTCCTGCTCCATAGCTCTGTACACTGCTGATCTGTTTGGGCCCAAACACTTTGAGGAAGGAATAATGACTCCTGTTCTTTAACAAGTTCATCATGTGCCAGGTCACAGGATCGTCAACAGCAAACACGAAATCCAGCATATTGCTCTGCAGATAAGGAGAACAGCATCGAGGTTTACGTGTCAGGAAGCAACCAGTGCTAATCCTATTAATCTAAGGGATACATAGTATTGAGCTAATTATTTTTCACATGAGTAAAAAACAAACAAACCCAAACCACAAGCATTAACATCACATATAGTTTAAAGGTTCCAATGAAGTTGTCTGTTTTCTAGTCCAACTAGCAGAGATGGTCCAAGATTCTCCTGCCCTCCTGGTCATGGGACTGACCTTCACCCCCCAGGAGCAGGCAGTGAGATCTCCATCACCCCGGCTCACAGCCTGACCCACTCACAAGCCAGGCAGGCTCTTGCTGACACTCAGGGCTACAGACAGGGGATATGGGCAGGTGAAGCCAGCAGAGAGCCAGCAGCAAGAAACTGCACTTCTGGTGCATTCACCTGCTTTGGTCAGCAGAGCCACCCCAGTCCTGACGGTGTGACATGCACCTGGCTCTTCAGAAGAGACTGGCCCACGTGTTCCCTGCGCACAAACAACTCAGACCTGCAGCAAACCAACGTTGGGGGTGACATTGCTTCAAACCCATTAGCCCTGCCTCTCTGTGGCTTCCTAGTTCCAGGTGGCATTGCAGCGAATCAGTCAATGTTAGGTCAATGAAAAGACCATCTGCTGGCTACCTTTTTTCCCCATTCTTCTGCATAAGGATGAGGTGCTGGTAGAGCTCCGAAATTCTAATTATCCTCTGTTTTTCTCTTTTCAGAAATGAAAATGAGACACATTTAAAGTCGCATTTGTGGCGAGTGCTCAATCGGCAAGCCACAGCGAGCAACGCTGCCTAGTAACAATTTTGAAAAGGTCGAACACATACCCGGAAAAACGTAAATACATATGGAAACACTATTTCCAAGCAGCCCGATCTCCAAACGTCGAGGAAGCACCAGGAACGCCACCCAGGTGTGGGACGCGTTTCGCCCGAATCACCCTCACACGCTGTACCGAGAAGGGACCGCTCGTACGGGCCATAACTCTTAAGGCCAGCGGCATCCGCGCCCTGACCCCCCGCCGGCGGGCGCGAGGCACCGAGGACAACTGGTCCCGCACCCGCACCGCCACAGGGCGGCTGCCAGCGCGGCTGCCCCGGTAAGGCCCCCGCCGCGCCCCGGCGGCACGCTCCCCACCCCCCCACCCGCACCGCACCGGACCGGACCGGCGGGTCCGTCCCGGGCCAGAGCAGCCGCCGCCCTCACCTCACCGTGCCCGGCCAGGGCCCCCGCCTGCCGGAAGACGCCGGAGCCGTAGGCGAAGGCCAGGCTGAGCTCCTGGGGGAAGTGCGCTAGGACCCGCCGGAATTTCACCCCCGAGCTCGACAGCGCCGGCAGCGCCATGGCCCGGGCCGGGCCGCGCCGCCCTCCCGGCCGAGGCGGCGGCGCGCGGGAAGAGCGGCCGCGGGAGGGCGACGCCGGCGCACAGCGCCCCCTGCCGGCCTGCGCGGGCTTGGCGGACCCGACGTTATTTTTCCTCGTTTTTTATTTTCGTGTTTTGCATCGATTCCGGGCTCCCTCAGGCGCTGCCGCGCACACCCCGCGGCCGTGTAGCCACGGCGACTGCGCTCACGGCTGTCCCGCCTTCTCGTCTCACCGAGCCCGGCCAGGTGTTAATTTTCAAGTCCTGCTTAATAAACTTACCTGAACCAAACGGGGACCGTAAGTCTGCAGAAGCGGCGGGCGAGACCGGAGCGTGACTCGTCTCCTCGTCGTTTTATCCTTGGTGGTGGCAGAGGTGACCAGCGGGGCAGACCGCGGCCTCTCTCCCGCAGGAGATATCTTGCGCTTCCCGCCCAAGCGCCCGGCCTGGGCTGACGGCGGAGGTGGGGCCGGGCCGGGGCTGGCCCTGTTGGTGGGTCCCCTCGCCCAGCCGGCAACTCCGGTGGGAGGTAAAACCTCAAGGATGCGAAGCCGCCCGGCCCCGGCTGCGCCTCGGGGAGCACCCCTGAGCCCCCCGACGGAGCCAGTTCCCTATCCTTCATTTTATCAATCAGATGACCAGAAGGCAGCAGGACAGCAGTAGCTTACCATCAGTGTTACCTGAAGGGAAGCATGAGCAAAGAGAAGGTATGAAAATGTTTAACTGAGGTCAGGGATAGAAATGATGAGCTAACGAGGCTGAGCCTGTATCAGCTGTGCATTTCAGGGCCCTCAGGAGCTTAATTAAACCCAAAGTAGCTTGAAGTTGAGGGATGAGAATTTCTGTGCTTCTGTGAGCAACTTGTGCTGGATTTATGCTGTCTGTTTGCTGGAATGTTTGAAATCTGCAGCCCTGAGAAATAGAGAGCTTCTATTTTATCTTTTTAGGGTAAGGTTAATTTCCTGAAATCACAATAAAAGCAAAACATCATTAAATGTATTTTTACAGGTGGTATTGACTTGGAATGCGTTTATTTGAATAAATAATTTTAAAAGGGAAAGCTTATTTGAAAAGAAACAGACTATTTGGGAGTTGTTATACTGTTGGCTGGTATTTAAAGCCAACTCTTGAAGGGGAATAAGATAAGCGGGGTGTTTTTGCTTGAATATCTGTGTATTAAAGAAAAGCTGGAGAACAAGGTTGCTGCAATGTTGTAGAACTGTCCATCTCTATCTGACGAGCTCAGAACCTCTCCTGTGGGGCTCTGAGGTAGGTTTTGTTCATGTCACCTAAAGCCCTTGTTTTCCAACTCTCGTACAGTCCTGAACTGCCTGTTATGCATTTTGAGCTAAATCTAGTTTGTTACTAGCACCCATTACTGACTTACTTTTTTTTTTGTTGTTTTTTGTTTTTTGCAACAGCACAGTTAGTTTTGAGACTAACAGCTTGTGATCTGGGACAAAATTGTGAGAGTCTATAAAGAGCTTATCTGCAAGTTTACGTAAAGTTACCTCACGTCTTGTCCTGCTTTGCACCTGGTCTCTGATCTGTGATTAAGCCTGACTCGCTCTGACTCCTTGGGCAAGGAAACCCACAGACACACACAGGTTGGATGCCCTGTTCTCACAGGTGTCTCCCCCACTTGTGTTAGTGTGTCAGCATGGATTGGGGAACCAAGGTGGCTTAAAACCAACTGGGGTTTGGTGTTTTTTGTTTTTCTAAACCAGTCTAGTTTTGAGCAGGTCACCAGTGTGCTCACCATACGTGTTTGTGCTGGTACAAGCAGGAGAGATGACAAGATTCCTTCTTCTGTTGACAGTGCTTGTTCAAAAGAGACAAGTACTTGGGTTTTTTATAAAACATTCTCGCTGAGAATCTTGGCTGTGATTGATTCCCTGCATTAAAGCCATGTAAGGCAGGGTACAACACTGGATGATGCACAGTCGTGTTTCACATTTATGCCTTCTTTTTCAGTCAAGCAAGTTCCAACACTGCAGTGTATGTCTCATGGGAGAGCACGACCAAAGTCTGACCTTGAGCCTTTATTTTGGCTTCCCCCCTGCTCCCCCTCCCCCCAGCAATACAATGCACACCTCACCTAGCCCCTGCCTAACAGGAATGTTCATCTAGAGGTGTAGGTCTTGTGCTGCTGGGGCTGGGGGGTCCCACGGATGTGGGCTTTGCTCAGTGTCTGCATTCCAGGCAGTATCTGTAGCCCAACACGTGTGCTCAGCATCACAGTATAGAAAGTTTTGGTGTTGGGTCTTCACAGAGTGATGTTAATACTAGCATCTTCAGCTAAAAATAATGGTTTTCACTGACTTAACATAGGAATCTGAATACTTACAGTCTGTTGGTCCACTGGCTGATCTGTCAGTTTGGCGCTGGCCTCAGCCCTCCCACCCAGTGCACTCTCATACAGACCAGTGGCTCTTCTCCCCAGGGTCAGCCATGTCGTGGTGTGGGTGGTGGTGAGCCCCTTGCCTGTGGTGCTGCAGCTTCCCAGGGGTAGGCTTGTTCGGTGCTTCCTCAGCTCTCACCTCCATGGATGTTCCTCTAGCAACAATGACAGCTTTGGGTCCTTTTTCAGTAGTGGGAACCTGTCCTACTTCTCCACAGCATGTATCTGGTGGAGGTGGCAGCCTCCTGTGATCATGGAGTTGCTGCGTCTTGTATGTGTAACCATTATAACCATATATAGAATAATTTTCATGAAGTAGTGGCAGCATCCAGAATCAGAAACTCGTATCATACTGTTTTAAATTTCTTTAGTGTGCTTCTGCAATTACGTTATTTTAAATTCTCCATAACTAAATTTTTTTTCATTCAAAGTGTGGATTAGGTTAATTGCTGCTGGTGCAGCTGCATGCACATGTGAATTGTCTGTGCGCACCAACAACAAACAGCACCAGTGCCCCCTGCTTTTGTATTGGATCTGAATTCCTCTACTTCTGTATCAGCTCTGAATCGTGTCCTGAAGATCCCCCTCTGCATTCTAAATGAAAATACTGATTTTAAACAAACTGAAGCTGGGAGGGGAGGTGACACACAAACGTTTTTGCTGAATTTTGAAGAGGTTGGGGTGTGAAGCCCCTTGGAAGTGTCCAGGGAATGTGCGCTCTGTGTTAGGTTTCATTAGCAAAGCTCCCCCCTGCCCCAGCTCATTTATGACCCTGCGACCTGTCGATATCCAAGAGTTTGTTTCCCACCAAGGACAGAGGAATGGCTGGGCGTTGCTGGGAGTCTCTTCCAGACCTGTTGCTGAAACCAGCTCGGTCACCACCACGCAAATGCTTGCCCTGCACTTGCTGAAGGATTATTGCCAGGGAACAGTCACCATCCATCAGCAAGGGGATTTTTACCAGGCAATAATAATAGTCAAGGTAATAGAAATAAAAATGAGTATAAAAGTTGGTTAAATATTGAAATTTGTGGCTTTTCTTCTCGCCCTGGTTCTGTCTGCTTGCTCATGCTAGTTGGGAGGGGATTTCTGTGACAGACCGGCAGTGTGAAAGAGAACGTATTTTCACACAGCAACACAGATCATTCTGTGGGATGCAGAGAAACCCTGTGAGATAAAAATCGCTATGTACTCAGCGGGTGCTGTGCTTAGGCTGTCTCACCCCAGGCCGAGCAGTTATTTTTGTCCCCAGCAGCCCCTGAGCCCTGGGAGTTCACCTCTGCATCAGCCCAAGCACCCCAGGTTGCTGGCTGGGATCCTGTGGGAACTGGGACCCACTGTTTGCAGAAGGGATCAATGGCCTTGTGTCATTCTTCTCACCAAATGTTTTAAACTGGCATCCCACCTCAAAGCTTTTAGGGAAGTTGCATCTTGCTTTCTATTTGGATAGGAGTGATAAAAAAATGCTACTTTTTATGAGTTTTCCCCCCAGTGATTTGGGCTGCTCCCTGGTGCCATTACCAGATGGAACAAAGAGGGGCTGTCAGTCATCCCCAGGCTGGTACCTCCTGTTTCATCTCTGCTTTCCCAAACTGTAAATAGCCCAGCTCTGGAAGGTAACAGAGCCTTGGCTGTGCTCAGTGGCATTGACTTTGGGCAGGACCTGGCACTGGCTCGCCAACAACTCGCTTCATCAGAAGCGTTGTGGCGAGCGATGACATACCACCCAAAGGTGACTTCACAACCGAGTAATGTCTGTGGCAATGAAGCTGTCAGGGGCGATGGCTGTCATAGGATATTTTCTTATCATCCTTATCTTTAATTCCATTTTGTGATTATTGCTAATTGTAATTGCGTGACGAACTGTAACATTTATCAAGGACTTGGTTTTTTGCCACACCATGTGTAGATGGTAATGAGCAGTGGCAAGTGTGTCAGGCTGAGGGTGCGATGATTTGAGGTTCTGAATACCCACCATGTATTCTGGAGTGGTTCTTTGCTATCTCTATGTATTTTAGTTGATCAACTGTTAACGATAGCTTAGCTGCAGTTCATTACATAGTAGTTTATGAAAGTGAGTGTTATTTTGTTCTTTGCTTGTACAATTCATGTTTTGGAGGAACTTTATTGTACAACGGCTTGAATTAGAGTGGTTTTAACTGCCTAAATTATTATTAATATACTAATATATTTGAATCTGTTCATAAGCAAGGCAGTTATAGCTTCAATACAGTATATTATTTATTAGCCTAATAACTGTAGATGCTAAACTTCATATTCTCATCATCATCTGTTACTAAAGCAGTATCGAAATTCTGTGCGCGCAAAAAAACACCGAAAAGGATCATTAAGCAGAATAAACAGCGAGTGACGCTGAAAAATACATTACAGTGGTATTTTAAGCTAATGCTTGTGTGGGCTGTGTGAAAGCACAAAAAGTATGTCTCCTATGCTCCTTTTTGCAATTCTGCTATTGAGCAAGCAGTTTGTGGGGCTGATTCCCCTCGCCTGGCCAGGGTGAGTCTGGCCCTGCATGTTCCAAGAGGGGATCCCAGGGACAGGGCTGCAAAACAAGGTACAGCTGAGCAAAGGTGTTGACCTAGCAAACAATGGGCACACATTAATGACCATGTCTTCAAAATGTCATTTTAAGACGAATTATTTGATTTTTCATAAAAGTTGATCTTAATCAGGAGGATTTTTTGTCCCTCAGTCTTAATTTATGCTCTTTGTCCTTTCATGGCTCCAGTCCAAGAGGAGGCTCTAGGCTGTTGTTCTTCATTCCACATATGAAAGGGCAAATTGTCATTGTAGTTCCTTGTTTATGAAAATATTCACATGTATTATATTGTTGCGATCAGTAGAACGCTGGCTTTTCTTGCATTGCTTAAGGTGATTTATTTGAAATTGTTGTGGGAGATACGATCAAGGGAATTCATATTCTGTGAAAATTGGAACTTTTAATATTGACTATAGTTTATACTGCCATGGCAATAATGCATCATGTTCATGAAAACTGGGAATGTGAATTCTTTGATTTTTTGTATACTAATTTAGAAATGACCACAGACTTGGATATCTGTAGTGGAAATGAAAAACATTTTAAAAGGCATTTTCATGTAGCTAGTCTGTCCTATAGGGCTAATGTTTCTTTAATTTTTACTGTAAATTCTGCTTCTCAAAGTGCCCAAGTATGTGGAGTGGCTGAAAAGAAAATGGACATATTATGAGCGATCCAGACCGAGGGGCCTCACTGTAACAACAGGCTGCAGCTGTTGTTGCAGACATAAGCAAGGTCAGGGAGATTAAGAAACTGCATACCTCACAAAGAGATAAGGAAGTTGATCTGCAAAAACTAGAAAACAGAGCAAGGCGGGTGGACACCACACCAGGACCAATCATAAGAAGGCAGAAGGCGAATGGACAAGCAGCATTAACCTATTAGCAATCAGGACGTAACGCGTGTACCTTGTGCTAGTGTATAAATTGCTGTGTATCCCTTAATAAAGTGGCATTAAATTGATCACATTGGTCGTACATGTTGTGTCCGTGACTTCCGCGTCAAGTGGCGCCTGAACAGGGACCCTCTCGTCGACGCTCGCAGGGGCAGAAGAGACGGAACAGAGGGGGCGGAAGCCTGCCGTAGCAGGCACTGCTCCGGTGCTTGGAAGACGCTAGCGCAGTCGTCAGAGCCTTGTCGGAATCTCGCCCTGATCAGGTGAGCGGCTGGGGAGGAGATGGGGTCCACACTAAGCAAAGAAGAGGCGGTAGTGGTTAAGCTACTCCAACTTATCCTCTCTAAGAGAGGGTTATCCTATGATGAGGGAAGCCTGAGGAAGTTGCTGTCATGGGCTCGGCAGCGTGGATTAATCCCCTCAGTGAGCGCACTGTGGGAGGACATTGGCTCGGGCTCCAAGGAGAGTGTGAAATTCTCCACAGTGTGGAGGTTGGTACTAGAAGCCTTGAAAGAAATGAAAGCAGAGCTGCAAGCTACTGCCTCCGTTTTTGCCGCCTTGTCAGAAGAGGCAGAAAGTTTTAAAGAATCCGCCACATCGATGATGTTTGCGGGACCCATATTTCCAAAAGCAGCCCCCAAAAAAGGGAGCGGGGCCGTTCTGCGTGCAGCGCCAGTGCTGTCACCTTCGTCCCGAAGGGAGGACCGGGAACAGGCGTCCGCAGCAGACCCGTCACCGCCCACACCCCCGCTGAATTCGGCACCACCCGAATCCCCGGTACCAAGCCCAAGGAACCGGTCGCCAGAACGAATCTATCCGCCCCCCTCCCCGCCCGCCGCTGCCGCCTCCCCCCCTCCGCCGCCCCGCCGCCGCCTCCCCCCCCTCCGCCGCCCCGTCTTCCCCGCCGTCACCCCGATCGCTGCATGAAGAACACCGTCCTGGCTTGGGAGACCCACAGCTGAGAGAACTGACGAAAAGGCTGGCGCGGCTTGAAGTGCAAATACATGAACTGGCTCAGCCTGTTCCTACGGCGCCGCCTCCTCCTTTTCCTATTAACCCTATCTTACAAAGCGGTACCGGAGGGGGGTGGGGGGGTGGTGTCAAGGGGAAACATTTGCGATCGGGCCGCCGCCACCGGGGGGGCAGTGGGAGGTGCGGGTGGTAATGACAATCCAGCACATCGACGGCGGGGAGTTATTCGGGATGCAATAATTGAGGGGCAATTTAATCGCCTTGGGCCAATGGCGTTCCCGATGGTAGTGACTCCACAGACCAATGCATGGGAAGCCTTGGATTGGAAAATGATAAAGGAAGTAAAATTAGTGGTTACCCAGTGTCGGGAATAGCCTGACTGAGGAAGATGAAGTTGGCCTTTGACAGCATCCCAGTATACCTGTGAGAAGATGAAAGAAATGGATGAAGAATGTTGTAAACAGGCTTGAGAAGGTGATTAGAGACTGAGCAAGGAGAGACTAAACAAGTGAATACTACAGAGCAGAAATTTGGCAAGAGAATGAAGTGGGAAATACAGTAGGAGCTCCAGCCAATCAGTATGTGAATAGAGGTGAATGGACAGAGGTATTGAGCGAATCATTTTAGCAGCCTTAGTGCATGAACCGGTGGACAGATAAAAAAGGTTATAAAAGGGTATGTTTTTTCTGCTGTGCCATCTTGGCCATCTTGGCCTTTTGTAACTTAATAAAGGCTGCCTTCTTTTTTACATATATTTTTGTCGGCATCAGTCCCTACTGTGACAACCCAGTATGCCGTTTGAAGTTACCGTATACTAATTCTTTGATTCAGCATATCTTTACAGCAAACTTACTAACCCCGTATGACGTACACATGATTGTACAGATGCTGTTAATGGCATCTCAACAATTACAATTTTTTCAACGTTGGCAAGCGGCCTGTGAAGCTGCGGTGGCTTCGCCCCGTCAGCAAGGAGATCCCCTATATGGGGTACAGTCCTAGATGCTGCTGGGGTCAGGTCCGTTTGCCAACCTTGACTGGCAAGCAGGTTTTCGACCAGAGGTGTTGTGTTTGGCCCAGGAACTAGCATTGAAAACAATCTTAGCCGTGCACGATGAGAAAACGGCACCGGCATTTACAGGAATAAAGCAAGGTCCCACAGAATCTTATTCAAAGTTTATTGATAGGTTGCATGCTGTTATTAACAGTAACCCAGATTTGAGTGCGGAAATGAAAGTTAAATTTCTTGATATGTTAGCTTATGATAATACTAATGAGAAAACAAAAAAAAAAGCCTTAAGTCTCTTGCCGCGAGGATCCAGAGATGGTCAGCTGTTGGAAGCAGCCAAGCGAATGCTCAACCAAGAAAAGGATGCCTTTATGGCTGCTGCAGTAGAAGCGGTGGTGAGGCCAATTGTGCAAGGGAAAAGCAGTAGAGGAAAATGAGATAAGAAGTGTTTTAATTATGGTGAAGAGCCGAGGGGTGGAATGTAACAGGTTTGTGTGTGTGTGGCAAGGTTTTGGTAGGGAGGGGACAAGGGACCCCTGGCGTCACTCCTGGGGTCACCCTAACCCTCACCACCACCACCCCCCGCAAAGAAAAAACAGAATGCAAAAGTTCTTGAAGTGCAATGGAAAATACCTGCCTGGTAACACTTGATTGTTATTGAGTTTTCTCAAATTCAGTTGACGACCCAGATGCAACAATCTGTCTGGCTGCAGGAGCCAATGAGGACCAGGACTCCCTGGGCACGCCCCGGGACCTTTTCTTGGAGGGACTCCCTGACTCACCTGGCTCGCTGCAGGGGCAGACAAGGACCATCTAGGGAAAAAGGTATTCTTTCTGGTCTGGTTCTGTAATTTGCTCAGTGCTCGCACTCTGCACTGGTCAGCATTGATGTTGATACGTATTTTGACCGCTGGCATTGGTGTTTGACTGCATGGGTTGGAACTCGTCTGGCGTGTGTGTGATGTCGGATTTTGGTCTGTCTGATGCTATGGTTGCTATTGTGGTAAACATGGTTGTAGGTGTCCTCTTGTGTCTTTTGTGTGAATGCTGTAGGGGAGCTCCTTGTGTGGTAGTGTAAAAACTGATTATCAGTATTTGAATGCGTGAGTGAGTGAGACGCAGTGTTATTGTTATCATTATATGGATGATATTTTGATAGCAGGAAAGCAGCTTCTTTAGCTCTAAGCGGTCTTTTAACTGATATTGCTAGCGTTAGGCATGCTACATTGCAGAATAGGACTGCTATTGATTTTTTGCTTCTAGCACAAGGACATGGTTGTGATGAGTTTGAAGGGATGTGCTGTATGAATCTATCTGATCATTCGGAGTCCATTTTTGAAAGCCCTCAACAGTTAAAGGATGGAGTTAAACGATTAACAGAAAGTGATGACCTGGATTGGTTGATGAAAATATTTAAAGGATGGGGATTGTCGGGATGGTTAATCTCACGGATCAAAACTACAGGCGTGGCTTTCTTGGTTGTAACAATTGTGCTTTTAATGTTACTATCAGTCTCCTGCAAAGGGCCCTGCAGGAGACTGTCAGTGCAATATTCTTAGCACAAATGCAAAACAGGGTCTGGATCGCTCAAAAACAAAAAAGGGGGATTTGTGGAGTGGCTGAAAAGAAAATGGACATATTATGAGCGATCCAGACCGAGGGGCCTCACTGTAACAACAGGCTGCAGCTGTTGTTGCAGACATAAGCAAGGTCAGGGAGATTAAGAAACTGCATACCTCACAAAGAGATAAGGAAGTTGATCTGCAAAAACTAGAAAACAGAGCAAGGCGGGTGGACACCACACCAGGACCAATCATAAGAAGGCAGAAGGCGAATGGACAAGCAGCATTAACCTATTAGCAATCAGGACGTAATGCGTGTACCTTGTGCTAGTGTATAAATTGCTGTGTATCCCTTAATAAAGTGGCATTAACTTGATCACATTGGTCGTACATGTTGAGTCCGTGACTTCCGCGTCAAGTAGACCTGCCTGAAATGTTGGCAGTCCACACCTGCAGTTCACCTGACTGGTCGTTATATTCACCTTCTCATTCTGCATTTAATTCCATAAGGCTTTGTTTTCCACATTTAGAAGAACCTCAGAGGATTTGAACTACTTTGTAGAGCAGCAATGATAAGCTAGATCTTTTTTGTGACGAATATTTTTCTTTCGGTCTCCCTTATAGTTACAAAATCTTTAAGATACTATGATCTGTGAACTTCTTCAAACTTCAGTGCACTCATAACTAGATAAAGAGAAACATCTGAATTTCAGTTTCTGTTAAAAAGGTGTTTCTCTTTCCTTTTGCTTAAAGGTTCAAAACTTCAAACTATTTTAACATAAAATGCATGATATAGGATGAACTTAATTAGTCACTTGTGAATATTTTGTGTATTTCGTGTATGTCATGAATGGACACGTTCCCTTTGGCTCTCCCAACGTCCTTGCTGATGAACTGGTAAAAGCTGGGCAGGAGCAGAGATGGAACTGTCCAACCTGCCCAGCTCCAAGGGCTGTAGTTGGTGGCTCAAAGCTGAACTGGCAGCTGGTCACAAGTACAGTGCTTCAGGGGACAAAATTGAGTCCAGTATCGTTCAACAGCTTTATAAACAATTCAGATGACTGGATGGAATGCATCATCATGCAGTGTACAGATAACTCCAGACTGGACAAGGGATGGATGTGTCAGAAGGGAAATTGATCACTGAGAGAGATCCCAATGAATTGGAAGAAGGGTCCAACAAGAAGTGTGTGGAGTTCAGCAGAGATAAAGCTCTACCCTGGGACAGAGGACTCCAAGGCAGCAGTGCAGGGAGGTTCTGCCTGGCTGGGCATCACTCTGCTGCCAAGTCCCTGGGTGTCATGGTGGATCACAAGCCAAAGTAAACAGCAGCATGCCCTTGCCGCAGTGTGGGCAGGCTGTGCCTCGGACTGGGCCAGCAGGTGTTTCACCAGCAAATCAGGGATGTTATTATTCCACCCTGCCTGGTGCTTGTTAAAACACATCTGGGATATTGTGTCCAGTTCTCGTTCCTCAGCTCCCAAGATGCATTGAAAAACTGGAGAGAGTCTACCAGAAGGCAACCAAGAGAGCTGGAGGGCTAGAGAACATGGCATATGAGGAAAGGTTGAAGAAAATGAAGAATTTGGTTTACTCAGCCTAGAGAAGAGAGGGGATCTGATTATAGTCTTCTAATAGCTAAAAGTTGTAGAGAAGATGGAGATGCTGTCCCTCCATAAGGTGACAGAACAAGAGGCAACAGACACAATCAGCATCATTTTCTGGATATAGGAAAAAAACCCCTTCACCATAAGAGCTATAAAACACTGGAATACATTGTTCAGAGAAATGGTGGAATCTCCCTTGCTAGGAATATTTAAGACTTGTCTTGTCGGGGCCTCACAAAACATAACTGAAGGCCCTGCTCTCCATCAAAAGTTGTACACAGTGATCCCCAGGGGCCTCTCCCAACCTCAGCTTTTCTATGATCAAATTGTTGGCAGGTTCCAAGCCCCAGACAGAATCTATCTGAAACTCTTTGAAAGCACTCCTCTTCACTGGGTGGAGTTCTTATTCTTTTAAAGCTAGGTGCATGTAAGACCACAGAGTCCGACTGCTGTGTAGACACACCCTCTCCTTGGCTTATGTGTAATACACAGCCACTTTTCTCCAGGTGCATTGGTGTCTGTGCTGGGGTTTGCTCATGGTTCAATGTAGATGGTTGACTCTGTGTGTAGGTGACAGTTCAGTGCTGGAGCAGTCACCCATGTCAGCATTTGCTCATGGTTACAAGAGTTGAATTGGACTATTGCCATTTTTCTTAGAGTATTGATGTTCCTATGAATTACTGGAATTTAGTTACCTGTTAAAATATCTCAGTGCTGAAACAATAGTTTCTGGATATAGACCACTGAACCTCCCAATGTGGCTAATAAAACAGTTTTGGTTTGATATATGTATAAGATTTGTTGTTGTCAGAAGATAAACTATTAGATGTTCTTAGTTTTGGCCTTGTTGGCACTTTGAGATTCTGCACAATCACTTTGAGATTCTCCACAATTACTTTGCTGTCTCTCTTTGTTTATATGTAATGTTTTGTGTAAAATATCCTTTGGATTTTGAGTCTTTCTTATATCTCAAAACAAAGCAGGTCATTACTGTTGAATTTCCTTGAAGAATTTGTGATGAGCTGATAAAACTAAACTGCACATACGTGAAATGCTAAAGCAAGAAATTAATAATGTAAACTGTAAAATCTTTCTTCTTAAACATTAGTGTCCTAGCCAATGTAGTAGTAATAACAGATTCTTAAATCTGGAGAAACCTCTTCATTACATTAAAAATTATAATTCCCTAGGAATGTTGATTTTAAGAATTCGTCCCTCACCTTTGAGATGCTCTAGATGGGAGTGTTAAGTTATCTGGTAGTGTTTTAAAATCAGAATGTTTCACGAAATCTCGTTAGTGCTTATGAAGGAAATAGTATCAAAAGGTATGGACAGCTATGGTTTAATGAAAGTAGGTGATTGGCTGTTTTAGCAATGATGAAATTAAAAAAGGAAGAGTTAAATATGCATTTCAGGATAAATTATTTAATTACAGGTGTCCTAGCTTCCTCAAGAAAATGATAAAAGGGATATTGCCTGGCACATTTGGAATGATCTTGGACAAGGCAGTGGGTGATGCATAGTGGGGAGCAAAGTTTCGCGGGAGAGAAATACAAGAAATACACCTTCTACAATAGAGTCTGAAACTTGACCTGATAGCATAGCCCTTGGGTGTGACCAGGGAGGGTGAAGCAGCAGCCAGTTTTCTCAAGTTAAGTTGCCTGAATGCAAATATCCAGCTGTGGAGAAAGCAACTTTAAATATATCCTTTTTCAGGTACTAAAACTGAGAGAAGTGTTTCCTAATGGTCAGAGTTTCTCTAAATTGAAGGGATATGGTCATTCTCTTCTGGCCATGATGTGACTGTGGTTCATGTGCAAACCCCATGGAGCTGCTGTCCAGGTGGAGGCACATGCAGCTGAACAGTCTGCTGTTGGTGAAGTTTAGCTTCTAGTTCTTAAACACTTGTGTGTTTTGCAAAAATCCTGTGTTCCAAACGCTGAGAACTTCATGATGAAATCCAGTAAAGGGAAACAAACGGTGGATAAGCAATTCATCTCAAAAGCTAAATCAAAGATTACTGAAGGAACTTGAAGTGTTTTTTAAAACTTTTCTCAGCTCTAAAGCGATAGCTCTTGAACTTGATCACTTGAACTTGAATACTGCTGGCATGATGCTCTACTTGCCCTGATGTTTAGGATTAGTGGGAAACTAACTATGCTTGTCATCAGAGAATCAGAAATCTTGAAAGCCGTGTGAAGGATCAGGATGCATGTCACTGTGGTCTATTCAGATGCATATAAAATGTTCTTTCTGACATTTTCTGTAACATAATTCATGTTTACTTATATGCAGGTTGTTAAAAAATTATAATTTTTAAAAACTATAAACGGGATTATTTAGACTTTGTCCTACATATACTTTATATAATCTGTTCCTGTTTGGTTCTTTTTGAAGGCAACTCTTGGCTAAAACAAATAACAGTTTTCGAAGCAAATTTTTCACAAGATTAATAGACACCTTCTCCTACTAGAGTGGTACCTTGCTTTGTTTTATAGTTTTCCCCAGTAATCTGTATTTAATTCTCTGCTTCTAAAGCATCTCTTTGCTCTAGCTACATATTTGAGTGTCTGAAAGTTGTTCAATGGGTTGGTGTGTTCTTCTGGTTACCTTCTTTCATGTATTAATAAAAATTGTAAAATAACATCATACCAAATCTCACTGCCAGGAATTAAAAGGGATAGTTTACTTGTAGCATATTTTGATCCCTCTGGAGTTTTCTCTAGATGGACATGTTTTAGCTCTTGCCTGTGAGTACAGGTAGTTGTAGAACTAGAGAGAGCTGAAGAGTAGTGGAACAATACAGGCACATGGATGCTGTGTCCAGTAAAACCTCCTCAGTGTTGAGATCCTATTTCAGGTTGATCTGAAGTGACAGTAGTATTGAAGTGTTGTGTGATGCACAGAGCAAAAAGTTCAATTCTTTCTGACCTGGTAGTGTTCCTAACATTTTCCCTTTTGATTTACTTCTTGAACTACTGCATCTTCCGTTTTCTGTTCTGTCAGAGCCAAAACACAGGCTTTTACCAGAAGCTTGGAAATGCAAAAAAGCTTTTGCTTAAAAAAAAAAAAAAAATTTGCTGTGATGGACCTGGAATACAGATCAGAAGAGTTGTTGCAACTTGAAAAATTGAAACTACTGCTTTCTGGATATATTAAGTTTTGGATGTTTACTCTGTTCAGTGAATTCCTGAATGACCTAGCAATTATTTGTTTTCAGGAGGGGGAAAAAATAATCTGCTCATCTTAATTATCCACCTTATTTAGGAAAAGACAGTTCTTGTACGTGATGGTGTTCGTGGAAGAGCACGCATTGAAAACGGTGGTGTTAGTCGCAGCTTCCAAGTTAGCACAGAAGGTTCCTATGTTGAATTGGGGAGATGTGTCAGTTGCATGTCTGAGTATTTTTAGTGCTTTTTTTGGGTTCTAATTAGTGATGTCTTAAAACAGAATTCAGATGATTCCTGAACTAGCTGTTTATCTTACCTTCATAGTAAGTGAGAATAACAAGTATTTTTTAGCAGAAAAATGGATATATTTGACTTTTCTGTTAGAAACAGTCTGTTCTCCTAATGCAGGTCAGCTTCTGAAAGCTAAAAGGATTTATGATGGCAGTTCTCAAGATGGTCATGCTGTGCTCTGATGATGTCAGGGTTTAGGTGTGTATTGATCTTTGAGGAAACAGGGGCTGCTTCTGTGGCCTTTGGGAAGGGATGTACAGCTCTCTCACTCTTTACTAGAGAATTCAACTGCATGGGGCTTCATTAACATTATGTGACCTAATTATTCCATGCATACATGGACCACAAACCTTTGATACTTCATTTTGAGTTCAACCTATGGGAAGTTGCTGTTAACCCTTTTTTCAGTATAAGTGATTATATAGCCGACATATGCCCAAATTTGGTGTTGTATTCTGATACTCTTCTTGAATGTTGGAGAACAATTTTTAAAGATTTGGTCATGACTAGATTCCTTTCTCTATACTTTACTTATTTCAGGCTGCTTAGGGGCTAGTGCATTGTTTAAGATTTGTCTTTCAATATGCTGCTAACAAGTCTATAGTGTACCTATTTTTGGCAGACTTAATTACGTATTACTAAGGAGAAAAAGATTCCTGTGTTAATTAAGTAAAAGACATCTTTCATCTTTACAGATACCCTGAGTTTAAAAAGCAGAACAAGACAAACCCTGCACATACGTGTATACTGGATCATTATAGGGAACTGACACTGGCACTTTTTGACCAGTGACTGGAATACGTGTCACACGGGAGGTGACGAGGTTTGGCTATGAGAAACATGTCCAGCTCATCACTAGTTCTTGATGTTTGTATATATCCACAGGAAGAGTATTCTTACAAAGTGTGTAAATTTTTACTATTGTTATCAGCCTGAATAATTAAAATTGCCTGATCACAAGCCATCTTGGGAGGCGTTTCCCAAGGTGAGTGCTACAGTTGTTGGTAGAAGCCCAGCAGAAGTCTGTACAGCTACTTGGTGCATTCTGCTGCTGGTCTCTGGCCATGTAGGAGGCATAATTCTCAGATCTATTTTTCTGCTGTCTTCCAAGGGAATTGAAATGTCATCACTCAGAACTCATGTTTTCAGAATAAAATGCACAGCCTCCCAAAATACTGTATTGACTGAGTAGTTTACCCACTTTAAGCCAGAGTTGTAAAGAATTCAAGCCAATTAAGCTGGCTCAGATCTCCCTTTTTTAAGACTCCTCCATTCCAGAGCTAGAATCAATGTCAAGTGTTCCTGTTGACTTTCTGGGAACTATTAAAAAAAAACAAAACAAAACCAAAACAAAACAAAACCCACCACCCTATTTCCTTCACTAATAGCAATAGACTGATACTTATGACTATCTTAGGGTTGGGTTTTAAAGCCTTCTGTGACTTGCAAAGATTTCATTTTCTGGTTTAAAAAATAGTTTGTAGCTTAAGTAACCAAATAAAAAAAGCACATTGGTAAGGCAGGATACTTCACAGCTTAGTGCTGACTGCTTTTTTTTTTTTTTTACATGGTGACATGTGCAGAGATTCTCAGACAAAAATGAATCATGAAGCAAATTATTTTTTTTCATTTACAGAGTACTGGAGAAAAGTAGAGCTGCAAAATGCCAAAAGATGTTTCCCACAAGAGAAATAGAGGAAAGAATATTAGGGTGTTGTTCAGCAGAAGGCTCTTAATGTGTTGTGGAAATTTCTGCTGGCCCACAGCCTGGCTTCTCTCGCAGTCTTAACTGGAACAGATGCCATCGGTTCTGCATAGCCCAGAGCTTGTCCTGCCTGCAGTAATGATCTCTGCCAAGGAGCAGGTTGTGAGAGTTCAAGTGCTTACACTGCCTCTGGTTGTGCAAAACAAAATTTTTTTCTGCCTGTGATGTACCCTGTGGACATACACTTAAAATCTAACCTGCTAGAAAATTACTAAATGTGAGAAATAGCTCATTATTAAGTGAGTCATATCCTTAATGCAGCTCTAGGATGAAGAATACTAAATTAATATGTAAGAAAGAATACTTATAGTATACTGAAGTGAAAGTGAATTAGTCAAAGTGCTGCAGAAGAACATAAGCATCTGCAGCATAACTAGAATTGAAAATGCAGTCACAGATTCACTTTTTATTCAAGCATCAAAAATTCAAGTCTTGTATATTCTGCAGGTAACAAAAACTGATTTTGGATTCAGACATAAACACTATTCCCATCAAAAATTTGCTCATGGAGAAACGTCAATCTTTAATTCAATCAAATGTCCGAGATTGTTCATGTACATATTTTTCTTGGGAAACTTTTCATTACATCAGGCTGCTTGTGTTTTATTTTGGCACCTTCCTTTAATTTTTTTTCCCCTTTCTTTCTCACCCTCTTCCTTCAGTGCAGTATCACCCACCCTTCTTCTCTCTAGCTCATTGCAAACTTCAGTTTGCCCTTCAGAATATAACACTATATTTTTTTCCTTCCATTTTCTCTAAGCTCTGATAAATCCAGCCTGACCTCCTGCTCCCACACCTGGCACTGCAGGTTTTGGCAATGCCCATCTTGAGCTGCCCTGGTTGCCATGAGGGTGTCATGCCCAGTATGGGGCAGCCCAGAGCTCCCTGCGGGGTGCTGGGGGAAAGCTGGGCCTTCCCTGGGATGAAGCATCACCGCTCCAGCTGTGGGCCCTGGTTTTCCAGGCCCCATCCCCACCAGTCGGGTTGCTAGCATAGAAGGGAAGGCAAAAGAGATGGTCAGCTGCAGTTCGGTGCATGAAAGCAATTATTGGCTATTCTCCACCTTCTCTTTGGTCTGAAGGGAATATTCCACACTTCTTTCTAGTAGCTGTGGGTGCTTTCAGAAAGGTGAGGTACAAAGTCCTGGTGGAACGTTCTTGAGTTTTCTCATGCCTTCACTCACGCTGATTGGCAGGAGTCGGGCTGGAAAATGGCAATAGGAAGCCATTTTACATAAGGTTCCTCCTGAGCTGCTCATGAATATGTGAATAACACTTGCACTATGAAAAATACCTGAGAAATCCAAAGTTTTTAGCCAAAAATATACTGCAGTGTTATCTAGATACACCATAAGTAACATAAGCTATTTCAAATGTATGAGGGCAGTTAAGGGGTTGTTGTCCATGTGTTATCTTACAAAAACATAGCCTTTTTATTTTTGGGTGCTTTTCAGTTACAGGTTTTCATCCTGACTTTATAGACCTTACCCATGAAACAATGTCTATAACCTTCAGCATCACAAAAATCCAAAAAGTTATTCACTTGTAAATGGTGAAGTTTTCCGTGGAATTCTAGATTGTTGTAATTTTCTGGCCATGGAATAATAACAGTAATTCTCCCTCCCTTCCCGGTTTAAATGTCAATACTGTATTTACTGTGTTTGAACAATATCACATATGAAGACCACCTGGAGGGTTTTTTTGTTAACTACAACAGAAATATGTTTTTGGCCTTTTTCCTTGTGGTCAGTCCATGTAACACTTATTATAGTACATGATTTAATAATTGCAATGGTTCTCCTCCTGAAGTTTCCTTTCTTCACTTAATTTTAACAGGAAATTGGTGGTGATCAAATATATTGAGTGCTAAGAAGTTGCGAGAAATATATATTCTCTCAGTCTAGCTTTATACAAACAGTCCTATCCTTTGTTTTTTAAAAATAAAACAACTAAGAAACCTCAAACTGTTAAAATTTAGAATCTGATATTCTGAATCTCATCTGTTTCCTTTGAGTCAAAAGGATATTGTCTAACTTCATTAAAACTTTATTTTTACTGCATAAGAATATATTCTTCATAGATATGTGTGACACTTGTGTGTGTGGAAGTGGCTTTACAGCCAGGAGTTCAGACTATTTCTTCTCATGCTTATATGTTATGTGTTGTTACTGAAACACTGTTAATTTTGCTTCAATATGTGCAAAACATAACCTTGTCCTGTAAGATCATTTTCTAGTGAGAAATCACTCCAGAAATTATAGTTTACGGAGTAACAAGCAGATTTCAATATCACGTGAATATGTTAAGTAGCTTATTTAAAGATACTATTTAAGATGCCCAGTAAAGTTGCTTTCAGATCTGATTACTGCCTTTGGTTGTCAAATGTCTTGCTGATTCAGTTCTCTTAAAATTTGGAATGCTCAAAATGAGCTTGAAAAAAGTAATCAGTTCAGTTCTGCAGTTGTTGATTTCTGCATTTACCCGATTTGACCATTTAAGAGAGCTCTGTAAGTGAACTAATCAGTTCCTGTAGCAACATACAGAGTCTGGAATAGCTTCCATGGTGTAGAGATTGTATCGAATCCTTAAACACAAACACAAGTTAAAAAGAAGAGTTAAGTTTAAAAAAGTTAAAGAATGGATGTGAAGAATGTGTGTTCTGAGACAGACCATAGATAAGCAGTGAGAGGACACGCCTCCTGTCAAGGGCATTAGAATGTGGTTTGTTCAAGTGCCCTTGCTTGTTTCTTGGCAAAAGCTCCTGGAATTTCAAAGCTTGTCTGACCTCACAGCTGTGTTGGCCAAGCAGCTGAGGTCACGGCAGTGTGTCTGACTAGGCGAGGCCACAGCATCATATATTTAAATTGTGAGGTGTTGGCAAGAGGTTTTTTGTAGAGAATTAGAAAAGGACCATTTGGTTGTTTGGGTTTTGGTTGTTGTTTTTTGTTTTGTTTTGTTTTGTTTTTTAATAAGTCAGACTTACTCTTTCCGTTTATTTGTTATATACTAAGCCTTGAAGTCCAAAGGAGAGTGAAGTGGTCACTTTGTTTTCTTACACTTTTTCATTGAGGGAAGAAACTAATCCACGTTGAAAGATGAACTCAAAGTGTTTATGAGTAGTAGGCTTCTCTGGTGAACAAAGTTGTGTGTCTGCCAGTCTCGATACAACAAAACACGCAAGGAAAACCTCAGTCCTTTCTCATGTGCATCTTTGTAGAGCAGCACCAATGGAGAATGAATCTGAGGAAGCCAAAAGGCAAAGGGTTGAAGGGCTCTTACTTGAAAAAAGCACAAAGCCAGAACTTCAAATAGGAATAAGTGGAAACACAGGCATCTCTGATAAGTGAAGAATGATCGTTTTGTGTTAATACCATCTCTAAAGTTTAATATAAATCCTGCAGTGCAATTCACAGTTGCCAAAATTACAGCTTGTGTTGAAAGTCCGTATTAAAAACTTCAGCAGTAACTATGTCCAAGAGGAGAAAAATAATGTATGGTGAACATTTCCAAAACTGAGAGGAGACAAGGTTTTTAGCATTTGTTAATCTCCAGTTTGATAAATACACATGGTATAAATTACATACAATAGAATACAAGTTTCATCAACATGTAAGAGGAAAAAGTTGAAGTTTGATACTAATCAAGGCTGTAATTTGATGATGGTGATGCAACTGGATTAGCAGTTCTCTGCTTATTGAAGGAAGAAGGGCTTGTGACTTGCTGGTTCTCCTTCGTTCCTCCTCATGAACCCACACCTCCCTTGCCCTCTCCAGACCCACTCTTGGGGCAGCCTGAAGGCAGGGCAGGCCCAGTCAGGTCCATCCCCGACAGCCGCTGAGCTCTGGGTTTGGCTGCTGCTGCTCCTGTCGCAGACTAGCACCAGCCAGCCCTCAGGAGAGTGACAGTGGGGTGAGCGGGGAAAGCAGCAGAGATGGGAGAGAACAACAGAGTCTTGCTCTTTCAGGGCAGCAAGGAGATTTTTGCTTATTCTGGGAGAAGTGAATTCCAAATCAGTGTAGGGTTTTATTTATGTCTGTAACCGTCTTGATCTTATAAAGACGCTCATGTTTACAAATAAATGCATAGCTAATTTCTTATTTACAATTTTAAAAGGAAACTTATAAATAAGTAAAACTGAACAAAAATCTGCTAGTTTTCTTCTGAGATCTTGCCTAGCTCTTGAATAGTCTTAAGTCACGCAGAGTTCCTCAGAGTTTGAGATGTGTTCATGACTGCTTGTAATGTGTTCCTGACAGTTAAATTCTATGCTTGTGTATAGCATTTATAAGGACCATAATTTACGACTGCCTGCAGTAGCTTGATAACATATGTTAGTGCTAAAACAGACTTTATTTTGCTTCTCCTTACTATTTATGAGTGGTGAGGATTGAGTACTTTGGATAATAGAAGTATAAAATCCTATTTCTTATAGTGCAGCTCTTCTTCTGCCTCCATTTTACTTCCATTACCTCGTATATCTTGCTTTCACCAACTGGACAACCATCTGCGTTTTAATGGACTTAAAATGGTTTAAGCTAATTCAGTACTTGGAAAATAAAATTAGTGCTCCCTGTCTTCACAACTTAATTTGGAATTTAAAATTTTAAAAATGCAATTTAGAAATTATGGTGCAACTTTAAAATTGTGTGTTTAAATTGGGGGAAATTATCTGTCCCGTGTTGGGTAATCTAGAAGTTCTGGTTTTCTGTCTCTTTCTTTTCTCCTTAGAATGTGGAAATGGAGGCAGATTTTTTTTTATTCAAAATGAAATTTTCATTCTTCTATTTGTATTTTAATCTTATTATAATTATGTTATTAACAGGTAAGACTCTATTATAATTTCTTCTTAAAAATATTTGGAGAGTGCTTTCTGCTAATTCATCCTGGTATCATATCCAGCTTATATGGGTATAAAGACTTCTTTGTCCACACTAGAACTTTCCAGGAAAGACTAAACACAAAGTCAAACTGTAAAGTTTAACAACTAGAAACATTTCTAGTTTTAACAACTAGAAACATGTACCTGTTACAGAACACATCTCAGGGTTAGGTTAGAAAACCGCTTGGCTTAGGAAATTTCAATTTTACTGTATTAATTTATCTACAACATTAAGTTACTAGCATGTAAGTTCCTGTAAATAGGACAAATATTCGTGTGTATCAGAAACCAGAAGTTTGCTTTCTCCTTGCCTTCTGTGTATAAGCTTCAGACAATACTAAATGCTGCACCAACATGCAGAGGCATGCTGGTTACCAAAATGTGTTGGTAAATGTGCTCACCTATCATTTGAAAGTGTTTATTCCTTTTTAAGAGTGGGTAAATGGGTTTTAACTAAGGCAGAAGTATGTGTCTCTCTGGAGAAGGCCATTTTCCCACAGCCATTACTGAGTAGGAGTTGTGCTGCACACAGCAGGATGATGTGCCTAGTTCTGTGTAGGTGTTAGAACTCGGTTTGTAAAACTGCCCTTTATATATGACCTTGAACAAGATATTGGTTTTCCATTTCTGAAGGAGAATGCGAGGCAATGTCCTAACTCCCGGCTTTGGTCTGCCTCAGCTATGAAGGGCAGCGGAACCAATAGCTTGACTGACCAGTGTCATTGCTCCAAGCAAGGTGTGCAGTGAAATGCTCTTTTGTTAGGGAACGCCTTCTCTAACCCCTGATGTGAATGGGACTGGCCTGGAACCATGCTTTATTTTGCATGGTATGGCACTGAAAGGTTTGACCAGAGACAAGTTACCCTGTGCAAGATTCAGCAGAGGGATTGGTACTTACAAACTCCTTAGTATGAACAGAGTTCTTGGCTTAATAAATTTGTCAAAGTAGCATCGTGTCTGAAAACCCACCACCACGTCCTTGAAACCCCAGTGCTTTTTCCATCCTCCTCTTATATGTTTGTCACTTGTGCTTTTTGCTGCTGATGCCTGGCATATATTTAATTTATCTCATTTGATGTGTCAAGACAGTAAAAGCATTAAAATGCCTTGCATGCTAGAGTAAACGTTTTTTTAATTGTGCAATGCTTTCATTATTTTTCCAAGTATGCTGTGACAAGAGAGTCCTGTAAGGCAAAATAGAAAAAAGAATGTTCTCTTGAAATGTTTCAAGTAACTTGCACTCCTCTTCTCTGAAGGAATTGTGTTGTGTGTTCCTATACAGGTTTGCAAACTTCTATCCCAGACCGCACAGATCAGTAGACAACAATAAATACTTTGGTATTCAGGTGATATTCAACAGCTTATAACTAGTGGGAAACAAAACCCAGTGCTGTAGAAATTAAAGCAGAACTCCAGCCACTTTATAAAATCCAAGGAAAAAGACCATAAAAACTGTACCTGGTCAACCTGAATCACAAACTGTTGGAACAGAGTGTAGAGACACAATGTAATGGATATGAATGTAAAACTGAGTGTTTAAAGATGGGCACACTGTAAGTTTCTGTTAGTAAAAGAGGCAATTTAATAGAAATAATGTTTTGCATACTTGGTACAAGCTTCAGGTAAATATTATAGTTTCTTTGGGGATGATCAGAACAGACTACAAACTACTGCAAGGTAATGAAGAAAACGAAGGTTTGTTTGCCTTAGCTTTTTCTGGGTGAAATAAGAGACTGATATCTCTATCAACTCCTTCCAGAGTTGAAATGTTGCGTTGTCTGTGTGGGAAAGAACTTGGATTAGATCCAAAGATTTTGAGGCATTACAATTGAAGATTAGTTCATATAATATGATCAGTTTTGTTTAGATATATTCAGGAGTATCTTTCATTCTTATTTAATACGGTCTGTATTCTTACTTAATACTGTCTGTAGCAGTATAAACAGTTTAAAAAGTTTCCTCATACATGTTTCCAAGTGACTGATTGCCCTCTTCTTGTTTCGGATCATGGATGCAGCATCTGCTGGGTCACTGACTGGCAAGAGTGACAACACCAAATTTTTGTCTCAAAAGGGCTGCTCAGAGTTTCGGCTCCTCTTGAGTGAGCTCCCTGCCTGCAGCCTCTGCTTCCATTTTGTGCATCTCCAGCATGGGTAGCTCATTTCACATGCACTTTTTTACATATAACTGGCAGTAAAACTGAACAAGCCCATGTGGAGACATTGAGTATTTTTCTCTATATGTGAAATGACTGAAACTTTGATGTGCAAAATGCCTTGTGTTTTACTGCATACATGTGCATTTCACTGTTGAATTAAGGTGGAGTGCAGAGCTCCTGAGGAAATTTTGTAATTAGATAGTTTCCCTTAAAACACAGTGTACTGGGCATAGTAATCAGCATTCATTATTTCTATATGGTTAAAAATCTCAGACAGAACAGTATTTTGAATGCTGCTTTTAGTATTGAGTCCTGTATTTTAGAGAACTTAAGTATGGTCTTTAGCCTTAATGTCTAATCTGTGCTAGAGACATGGTTGTAAGTCTTTGCAATCCTGTAGAAACATCTAGAATGCTGCAGAACAGCCAAGCTAGAGCTTTCTGGTGAGAACTCCTTGAAGCAAAGTCTAAAGAAATCGGTGTGGATTTTTGCCCAAGTGGTGGATATAATCAAGTCAAAAGCAGAGGAAGTGGCAGTAACAGTAGCAGTACCTCATAGTGACTCTAAATAGTGGCGTTATTCAGCTCTGCCTCCCAAAGAAAATTAGATAAGATGAATGCTAAGAGTTACTTGACTGAGGTAGAAGAAGTACTATCAGATAGCAACAGTAAATCTTAGTCTAGATATTTAAGATCAATTTATAAGAAAGCAAGGGGTGGAGGGCTAGGTGGACTGCATGCCTGACCTCACCTGAGCAGTGCACTCTGTGGGTTAGTACCCAAACTCCTCTATTGACATGTTCGTTTTCTCATCTAATGAAGAGTAAATGGGAGTTTATTTTGCTCTTCCCAGAGCTCTTCCTGCGCAAACCAATTTTGCTTGCTGGGCTCTCCAGAAGCACTTCAGTGGAGCCACTGAGAGGCACTGGTTGAGTAGCCATATGAGCCAGATCTTCCTGTATTTTTGGAGACAGCCTTAGTACCTGGCTGCATGCTAACATATTTTTCCTCAGGGCACAAATTGATTACTGCTGAAATTGGAAAGGAATGCTGTCTTCTGAACCTCTGCCCACTGCTGTAGGGAAAGGAACTGGATGAATGGTAACCTGGCAGGCTGCATTTCTCTGTTGCTGGATTCTAATTTTGCTGTTAATGTAAAGTTTGTTCTGAATGTAATTACCAATTGACAAGTACAAACTCATTCTAATTGTATTTCATAAGACTACTTAATCTTCATAAAGACACTAAGTCTGCACAATGTCTCGGTGTCACAAACAGTGACTCATCAAGAGAAGGAGGAAAATGCAGAACTCCAGGTCTTTCTGGTGCTCTGTGAAAAACTAAATGCATCTAACAAGATATTGGATCATTAATTTCAAAATCAGCCTCCCTTACAGCACACTCTAAAAACCCGCTAGTTCATTCTGAAGTTAGATGTGGAAATAACTTCTAATAATGTATTCATAAAAATATTTGGAAAGCTTTTGTTTGTCATTTGATAGCTGAAGATCAGCTGGGGTTTTCCCAGCAGTCCTACAGTGCTTATTTTCTTTTCCTACAACTAAATATATTTTGGAGAGAAGAGGATATGTGTATAAGGGGAAAGAACAAAGAACTGGGTGCAGCTAATACAGCAGGACTTGCAACAAATCAGTTTTGACAATTTCATTATATTACTTCTGAAAGAGTGTCTTTTCACTAAGATGATACAACAGAGAAACTTTGTGCATATTAAAATGATCTTCCTAGATTCATTGATCACTTACATAATTATTTATAGCTTAGCTCTAATAAGACACAACATTTTCGAGAATATATTCCACATTCTTAGAGAGAAAATGTAGTTATGCGAGATGGATATTTTGCGACAGCTCTGAAGGTAGTTGTTATCAGGGGTGGCTCTTGCAAAGAGGTGGGATGCAGTGCTGTGCCAGCAGTCCCTTCGTCGCATCGTGGAAAGTTCTGATACTCTGGCATTACTTAGGCATCTTGGCTGGGGGTTCATTACTCTCTTACCTCAGGGAGTAGGATAGTGAAGAACAGCAAGAAAGGTGAGAAAACTGTTAAACAATGGTTCTAAATGAGCTTCAAACTCATTCTCTTGGGCATGATTCTTATTTTTGCCAAGTTACTGTTGGCCTTTTTGTCCTTCTGAAATGGATATTTAAGGACACCCTTATACACTGCTGGCATCTTGAGCTGGAACTGGGAAGGTGCATCCCACCATGCTGAGTCAGACCCTGTTTAGCAAAGTGTATGGGCACCTTAGATGGCGAACAAACAAATCCACTTTATAATGAATTAATGCAGCTGTTTTGCCCAGATCTTAATCCACAAACTGAAATTTTTCCCGCCTAGAATGAGGAAAATGAACGTGCATTTTAAATGGGACACTCTTCAAGAAAGGCTGATTCTCCCCTGGGTGGAGGGGATGTCTCTAATTGAAGGACTCTTCTGCCTGAGAGTAAGCAGAGGCTTTAAAAAACATTTGTTGTTTGGGCTGACTCACATTGGCACGTATTTCCCAAGGAAGGCCTAAGAGACTTTCCACCTGTGGGAATCCCTCTGCATTGGCAGGAGACAAGACTGTTGTTTGCATGCTTTTGGAGAATTTACCTTGGGCTTGGCACTATGCAAACTGCAATTTGACAGAATCCACCAGCTTGAGTGCAGGCAGAGATCACCTTTTAGCTCCAATACTGAGGTATCTAGGCAAAAGATTAAACTGGAGTCAGAAACACAGGCTTTGCTACTCCACCATTCCCATGAGTAGCACAGGAATAGCAGAGTGTTGTGCCAAACTACAGCATTTTTCCAAATCTGTAAAAGCGAAAAAATTCAAAGCAGTCCCACAGGGTGTTTTTGAAAAGTACTGGATAAATACAGTAAATCACAAGGCTGTATGACCTTTTCCAGAAATCCTTATCACAGCTGTTTGAAATTAGAGGGTTATTTAATTGAAGTGCTAATATTAGTTCATTAGCCATAATTTGTTTGTGGCTCAAAGTTAGCATACTCCAGTAAAAAGATAAGATGGGAATTGTAAATTGAGATTTACCTAATTCTAAAATTAGGAAGATTGTTACTTGGGACCTGGGCTGCTAACCTGGCTTCACCGATGATTTGTCTGAGATGAAGTATGGAAGATTTTCTTCAGTGTATATTCAGCACTCAGCTGTTCTGTGATCTGAATAATCTTCTGCCCGTCCATCAGTAGTGAAAGGAGAGCTAAATGCAGCCTTTTGCAGTGCACTGGACAAGACAGGATAGAAACACTTACTTCACCTGACAGGCCGTATGACTGACAATGGAAAGTTCATTCTGCAGACTGAGACACCACTGGATGCAGGGCTGAGATATTTGCAAGAGCTTAGATTTTCTTATAATAGTTAAACCTTAGAAGACAAATCGCTGTTATTTTTTAAAGGGGACCAGCCACACTTCTGAAAGAAAGTATTACAAATCACTTTTTTAGACGAGTTCCTATGTGGATGTACTGACTTCTGCAAAGGATGTGGGTATACAGTAAACGATGTACTTGGATTTAAATGTATTTAGAGCAACAGAATGAAGCATACATTTAATCTTTTACCTGCTAGGTATAATCAAATTAAATTCTATCAAAATTTCAAGCTAAACAAACAAAAAAATAGTGTGGTAGCTGTGATTTTTGTATGCCACATCTTGAGACACAAATATGCTGCTTGGAGACACGCCTGTAGGAGATGCAGAGCAAGTATTTTGCCTCCTGTCTCAGTGATGCTGTTTTTCCTTTGCGTATTTCCTTTAAAAAGTACCAATTAGGATGTCAGCACATGGTTTTGCTCTTTTGAACGTGGAAAATATAACACATAACACTGGGGATTTAAGATCTTAATTTGATTCCCTGTTGTGATAATTTGGAATACAGTCTCTAACAACATGATCACATTTGCTTTCTCTTGCACTCTCGCATACTCTATTTTTTTTTTCTCCTCTTCCCGTCCAGAATGCCTCCACCTCGCCGAGAGCACAGACAGCTTGTACAAGATGAGTCAGAGCTGTTCAGTAAACAGAGATGGTTAAATTTCCCTTTCTGTACTAAAAAAGGTTATATCACCTATGTCTAAACAGACATCTTTTGGAAATTGTAGAAGTGGTTTTCAAGAGGATCTTAAACCTGCTGTAATAGATCAGTTGCTGGAAAACATGGAGAGGTTAAAAAAAGAGAAGACGGCTTGGACAGACTGATGAAAACATTAGAAAGATGGTGAGTCATACAGGCCATTAATTAAAAAAACATAAAACATCTACGGAATATTGTTAAGACACAGTTGTGGTTTTATGGGTAGAAAAAATCAGACTAAAATTTAAAATATAGTTGTTGAAGTAAATGATGTTGAAAAGCAACAGGGAGAAAACTACCTTTTTCTGATCATAGGCGTTTAGGTGTTTTGACTTAAAACAGGATGAAAATATTTGTTTAGCTTAGTCTAAACACTTATATGACATTTATATTTTAAAGTGTTTGAGTCTCTGGCATTCTTTTACACTGGCATATGGAGCTGTAGGTGTGCCACAGTTTCTCAGTTCTGCCCTTTATATTCTAATTAAAGGAGAAACAACCCACTTATCTGACTGTTTTCCAGAAGGAGGGATGATGAAATTTATGATAGTTTGTGAGTTGGAACCTTCTCCCACTTTCCCTGCATAAGACTGTAGAGAACAGAGTTTATTTCATAACTATCTGGTAGAAGTAGGAATCTTTTAATGAGAGAATCCTGACATAAAAATATCATAGTTTACTTCTTATCCTGAGACAGGGTAAACAATGAAAGATTTCTTATGTTCTCTAGTAATGATGGTATTTTGGATGAGCAAAAAATCAGAATCTTTCTCTCATGGACTAATTTGACATATGGATAGTTGTTCTAATTGAAACAAAATTAGTTTTCCAGTTTTGTTCCAGATTTTTATATGGAAAGAAAATATTTTAATGTTCTCAAAAGAAATTCTTGACACAACACTTCAGTTTGTCAATTCACTGGCAGAATTACAGAGTGGAAGGACCATGGTGTGTTCACATTACAATTTGCTAGCTGGTAACTGTAATTCATAAGACCAAATGCCCACAGTCACTCCTCTGAGTGTCACTTCAATTTGTTTGAGCTTTATGCTTGTCCAGGTGCAACACAGCATACAGAAGCAAAGTGCAAAAAAAATAGTATCAGAACCAAAAGCAGCATAAGCAGTTCTAGCAAGTCACATGAAACCTTGCATGATTAAAGCAGGCCTTCTTGCCAGGGAAAGGGACTGGCACAAAGGCTTTCAATGCAAACTTCATTTGAGATATTTTTCCCAACTTAAAGAAAACATGAGAACATGCACATAAGTAATACAAAAAAATAGTTTCAGATAATGACCTGTAGTGATCGTCTAGGCAAAGACCAATAAAAAAGAATTTTTATAGAGTAAGTAATCACAGGAAAGGCTCTCTGGAGATTGCCTAGTCTAAGCTCCTGTGCAAAGCAACATCGTTCCTGGTGCTAGGTGAGGTCCCAGGTGAGCTCAGCTTTCACTTTTTCTAGCTGGCCCCAGGTCAGAGAATGCACCGTCTCTCTGGGTACCTGTTCCAGTGCTGCACTACCTAGTGAAGACATTTCTGTTAATGTCCAGTATGAAGGTCCCAAGCCTGAAGGTGTGGCTGCTCCCCCTTTTTTTGCCATCCTAATGGTTTTGGCTAATTGTGTTTTAAGTGGCCCTACATACAGTTGTAAGCATGTATCTAATGCCACCACAGCCTCCTATTTGCGAGGTGGAGCATTGTATTTCACAGCCACCAACTAATACATCTTCTATTAAGTCAACTAATGTGGCGGATTAAGGGGATGGACTCCAATTGGGGATAAACCAAAGACCTTTATTGTTTGATACAGCATCATTATATACTTTTCTCTACTAGTACGTGCGCCACTAAGTAAGCTGTGATTGGTGTACAAGCATCGTTCATGCACCACTACCGCTAACCCCATTGGCTGCTATCCTGCAGGCTTGAGTTCCTCTTGTGTCTAATAGTTTGCACCTGTTTACTTCCCTGTTATCTTCCTTTACTCTTGTTCAAGGCTCAGGGCAGGAGCTGCCTGAATCCTGTTAACTCTTTCTGTCCCTTCTCTCCTTGTTCCTCCTCAATCTAATTAAAAAAAAAAATTGCATTTTTACTTTGTCTTCCACAGCAAGTATTTCCTTTTGGTTTTGAATATAACTGCTTCTCAGTACATTACAGAACTCTCTCAAATTTCCTGTCTCTTATCATTGCTATTCCTGGTTGAAGAATCCCCAGCTTCTCAGTCCTTTCCACACGAAAACTTTTCCATACTCCTTATTGTTTGGGTTTTTTTCACTTCGGTTTATCCTTTCCAATCCATCTGTGTGTTTCAAGGTGGCATAATGGGAAGTCAGTTCCCCAAAGTATTCATCATAAGTGTGTTATTAAGTAGAACATCTTTTAATCTTCTAGTTGCTTCTCAATTCTTTTCCTAATACATTCTTACATTTTTGAGTGCCTTTTCATGTTGATCTTACATTCTTAGAGGACTATCAGAATATCTTCCCTATGTTATCTGAGAGGCAACAGTTAATTTTAAAAGTGTAATTGGGTAAGCAAAATGATTTTTCATGACTATGCATTGCTTTGCGCTTCTTGACATTGTGTCTTTCATTTCTTCCCCATTGCTCGGTGAGATCCTTGAGGTCTGCTTTAGACGTTAGTATGCTGGAAAACAGTGTGTTTTCACCCTTTCTTACAAAACACTTCTGCAAGTGTTGAACAGCACCAGTCCCACAAAACATGTTTAGTGACATCACTATTAATATTCCTCCTTTGTGAAAACTGTCCACTTATCCCTAACATTTTTATTTATTGAAAGTATTAGTCCATGTGAAGACTTTTTTTTTTTTTTTAATTCTACGAGAACTTGATTTCACGAAGAGCCTTTGGAGAGATGTCAGAGGTTTGATAATTCCCATTATAGCACACCTTGAATCACACAGTAATTTTAACAAATACAGTGACTGATTTCTGTAAGGAACTATAGAAGATTTCACTTAGCTTTTCTCTAATGGCTGTGTTTTCCCTGAGTAAATAAAAGGAGTGTGAGCCTGTTTAAATTTAACCTATTGCGCTTTTTGCTTGAACTTACAAACATTTTCCAAAGAATTTTCTGCTCCTCTGAAGTATGTGTCCTCATCTGGTTTTGGTTTTTTCCACTTGCTTTGGGTCTGGTATACCTGATTTTAAGAAGACACAGAATGCACAGGATGAGCTAAATGGTTGAAATAGAAGAGCTGTCACTGCAGTTTTTGAAGAGAAGCCAATTAATAAATTGAGCTCCCAAAACAAGATCTGAAATTCTTGCAGAAATTGACTGAAATTGAAAGCAGCAGAAAGTCTGGTTTAGGTCTGACTGATTAAATTGAAGCATTAAATTCTCTGAGTATGTCTATATACTGTACATATGTAATCTTACAGATCAGGTGGTGGGTTTTCATAGACACATCTCTTCTGTCCTTTGTAGCTGCTTGCTGCTGCTTTGATTGGCTTTTGCTCTTGGCGGACAGGGATTGTTACATGATTTGGTGTGTCACTGTGGGGGATTTTCACAGGAGAACAATGAAAGGGTCAGTCACTGTAGAGAATTTTCCGATCTAAGTGAATGGAGTTTTCGGAGCCACTCCAAAGGTGTGGTCTTGCCAGTTGTTGGCGTGGCCCTTGTGACGCAGGTTGACTGCTACTGGAACTGTGAAAGTGAAAATCCTCCTAGAGAAAAGACACAAACCCCTGACTTCAGTGGTGACACAAATGCCCGCATAAAAAGGGTAGCAGGAGCTACAAAAGGAAGGACATTCTTTCTAATGTTAACCTCTATATTTTCCTTCCAAAACCTGAGAGGTAAGGACCATGTTTCCCAAGGCAAACCCAGCATTTGCCTGATCATTGTAAGTCCCCACAGCCTTGGAGGTAGGGCATTTATTGCATTGACTCTTATTTTTGATCCATTACAATTGTCAAAGCACTGCTGACCAACATGGAAAAAACCTGTTGTGGTGCTCAGTTTTGTGCATAACCCCTGCTTTTATTTTTCTCCAAATACATTAGATACTGTTCAGTAGAAGTATGTGTTACAACAAGGGAACTGTGAGGAAGTTTAATAAACCGTGGATACAAAAGGCAAGAAAGAACTCACACACTGATAACCTATATGTATAGGGAAGCAGGCTGTTGTTGGATGCCAGGCACTTGCCTCCAGCAGCTGTAAAGCAGGACTGCACATCCCAGTTGATAAAAATAACCTCTCTGCGCTGAGTGTAGTGGTTATGCACAGTAACATCTTCTAAATGTTTTTAATTTCAAGTGAATTTTTTTTTTTACTAAAAGACAGATTTGGATCAGTAGTCTCTAAATTAGCAATCCCTGATGGATTTGCCAGATGTAGACAGCAGAAACTTGATTTATAAATAGGTGCCACTTATAGTGCATAATCTCTGTAACTGACAGGTTCCTAAATATTGGGTTTTTTACTAGGCTTTGTTCTTACAAATCACTGTCTCTTCAAGTGGCATGCAGTGTGGGAGGGAAGCTAGCGATGTAAGGTGAATCAGAATGTGATGATGGCAAAATACTCCAAAAACTTTAAATGTCACTGGAGCCCTATAGGTTGAGGATTTCTTCTGTGAGGTTTCTCAGCTTTTTCAGTAGAGCTGCACTCTAGTCTTTAAGCTGTTTAAAAAAAAAAAAAAAAAAAAAAAAAAAAAAAAAAAGTCTAGTACTCATACCTATTAAGAGAAACTTACAAATGAAAACCTTGTTAGCTGTCTTCATGGCAAAAGGATACCTTGGAAAATAGGCAGCAAGTACAAAGTAGTGAGTTGGTGCGTTGTATTGCAACATGGAGAGCTTTTAATTATAAGGTGCACCATAACCTGCTTTTCCCACAGGTTCAAGTAAGTGTCCCTTTGGTCCTACCTGCCAACCCTCCCCCAAAATTTATACCTTAAGCTGTTTAAGTGACCCAGATTCCTTACATTGCTACTGTTGTATAGTCGTTCACCTTTTAGTTGTTTTAAAATTCAGGTTCTGTTTCTTTGAATACCAGCGGTCTCATTGTAGAGTTTGATTCCAGTTTACTGCCCCCTGAAGACATGGGCCTTGGTTAAAAGAGATGGTCTAATATAAAAGTTTAACTAGCTATGAGCTTGACTGTCTCCCATTAATAGCTACACAATGCTGTTATGTAGGGGCAGTCTGTTCTTTTCAACAGGGAACTTGGATAAGATGACTCGGTGGCTGCTTTGAGGGAAAACAGCAGCATGGAATAAAAAATTGAGATCTGTTATTGAGACAGACATAGTTCCTGCTACCTTCTATATATGGTAATTGCTTTTAAAAAAACCCCAAAACTTAAAAAAATTCCAAAGTGACTGTAGAGCTGATTTATAGGGAATGTTTCTGTTAAGCTGGAATATATAATTTTTTTTCTTCATCCAGTAGAAGACAGAGTGTAGGACAGGTGAAGGAGCAACTTGAAGTTGGGAGCAGCATGTCCTGCCTCCAGGGACACTGTCGACATGGCTCGCCTCGTCTCATGGACAAGCATCTACCACCTCCATCTCCTTGAGGACAGCATGCTCTTGGGTCATGGAGTTACCTTGCCCCAGCAATTTTCTATTATCTGGTTTGTTGCAACAGGCTTTATAACAGGATACATAGAACTGGCAGGTAAGATTTGGGTTTGGCTGTTTCTGGGGCTTTGGTTTTGTTTTGGGGTGGAGGGGGATTCTTATGCCTATTTAGTGTAAAACAATCAGCAATTTCTATGTTTTGCTTGTATCGTTTTTTCTTTTTTTGCACATAACCGGTGGTTATGTTGAATCTCTTTCATTGAAAAAGGTAAATAGAATTGATTTTTCTCTAATACATTTTTATCTTTAGTAAAACACATTCTTTAATTTGTTTTAATAATCGAAGTCTTCAGATGTACTCTATAAACCTGTTTGAGGGTTGGTATACGATTTCCATTAAGAAAGTCTAAGAGGAATTTAAGGTTGACTTTGAACTTTTAATTATTTTTTTTTTGACTAAACTAATAGAGACATAGATATAGACACAACTATGTAAGAGTTGGAACTTGTTGCTGAAAAAAATCCAAAACTAATACAAAAGTATATTGATTTGGGTTGAACGCCAATTTTTGTCAAACCAAACCCACTCTTCTTTAAAGACTGATCAGTTTCTCTGAAATAAGGAATATAAATGTAAAGTTTATTTTTATCAGTCTGTGTCCATCCTGCCCCCACACACACTCCTGTGGAGGCACTGGAACTGGGCCCACCTAAACCCTGAATTTCCAGTACAAATCCTTGCTTTACAGGCAAATGTACTATGCAGGAGACTGCACTCCCCTGCACTTCTGGACAGCACTGTTGCTTAGTAGCTTAGGGGTCATGAGATGGTCACAGTCCTTCCCACAGCCAGGCAGAACAGCATGAGCACGATCAGCTCATCACACCCAGGGAACTGTGGCTGGGGTCTGTGTGCAGTGCATCGTTTCACAACCTGGGTCGTGCAGTTGCTTTTTTTTTTTTCCTTTGACATATCGGGTTTATTAATGTAACGGATCAAGTCTGCATATATCTGTGTATTTCTCATCAGGAAATCACACAGACCTGTTGCAGACCTTGCCATGTGAAGTGGCTGTCATAGATCTTTAATTTTACAAAATATTATGTTTCTGATCTTGCTACCGGGTTGTTTTTGTTTTTTTTTTTTTTTTTGTCTAAGGAATTGAATAATGAGAGTTTAAACACAAGCACAGTTTGCTGCCTTCCCCTCTTTAACCACCTGTTCTGCAGGGCTTATCACTGGAGCTGTGCTCAAGCAGGACAGTTAAAAACTATTCCTGTTTTGTAGTCAAAGATCCAGATCAAATTCCAAGGTTGCACTTTGAGATTCCCCCATGAAACAGCTTGGGTGTCTGTTGCTGTACTCGGCCGTATTGCAATATCCACCCAGCAATTGGAATACCTGCTTGTCTCTTAAATAAGCCTGACTGCAGAGCAAGTGTGTTTGCATGGTATTAGCTGGATACTGGGTTTCTCTTGGCTAGCGCTTTATTATTTTGTGTGGTACTAAAATAGCTGTAATTATGTGAAGTGAATAGTGGTGGTTCCATGACGCTTTCTTTAATAAGAACGGAATCTGTCTCGTGTTTTGTTGTATCTTACTATGTGCCTAGCTTCTGTGAAATGACAGTGGTATCAGGAAGAATACATTTCTCCTTTTAAAGAAATAAAACCAGCCACCTTCATTTTTAGTAAAATCCACCTCCTTTTTTTTGAAAAGTGGACTTAATTACTCTTCAAAACTGGTTTTGTTTAAAAATGGGTTAGCTATTAAGGTTTTTCCCTATATGTTTTTATTTACATCATGGGATTTTGTAACCAATTACATGTGCTTTTGTTTTGTAACTAAAAATATTTAAAGTATCATAGCTTTTCCTGATAGGATGACCTGTGTTACACAATTTAAATAATAATTTTTAAAAGAAAACAAATACTTTCTCTAATAGGAAAATTTGGATAGGGAGAAGAAAGCTTGTGTAGGATACTGATCTCATTAATACAAATGGAGAGAAACTGAAGAAATAAGGTGACTGGGAAACTGAATTGTACAATCCAATTTTTATCAAGAGATCATTGAATTTTCCTGGTATGCTATGTCTAACTAATGCTAATTATTTAAGGCTTTTGGGTAGAAATAGCCTTAGGCAAGTCAAGGGGTAGTATGCAAATACTTGAGAAGGAAAGATACTTGTTTTTCTCTCTCATTCATGAAAGCTTATTAAGGATGCAGCAATACTGACAAATACTTGTTAAGCAGCCTGCTCTCACTTAAGTTTTATCTGAGTTTTGAATCCTCCAGCAAACCAGGGAATGTGTTCTCTCTCCACCTTTGGATATCTTGATTTTTCCATGTTTCTTATGCTGACTTCTGCAGAAATTCAGTAGGATAGAAGTAAAAATCCAATTTACTTTCTCTTTCAAACTTCTTGACATCCATTAAGTCATCTTTTAATGTGATGAAAGGAAATGAAAACACCTACTATTTTTGTAAATCCCTTTCTAAGCACTGCTGGTCTTCAGTGATATTGTTTTGGAGTAGGTGGAAAAGAGATCTATAGCTCTGCTAAAGTGCAGAAGCATTTTCCAAAACAAGCTATGTATTTCTGTTAGAATTTTGCTGGGGAAAGCGTTTTACACAAACTCCTGGTATCAGCATCAATTTACCAGATCTCATAGACTGGGTGCTGTGTTAATTTGACTAATAAGCAGTTTGGCACCTGGATGACCGTCCTGCAACTATGGGATGGTTAAATAAACCAAGAAAATGTGCCATCTAGCTAATGCCATGCCAGCAGAAGACCATGGCAATAACTAGGGGGACTGTTAGTACAAATAGTCTCACATGCTACCTGGTTTACAGACAGGTCGCTAGATGTGAAAGTCCCAGGGCATGTGGAGCACATGAACAACTGACGGGGTTTTCTTCTCTTATATTTTAATTTTCAGTCTGGTGCTCCACAGAAGTATATAAGTGCCTCTGGTATCTCAGGGGGTGGGGTGGTTCTGGTTTGAAAATGTCTGTGGCTGCAGACCATGTCATCTGCGCTGGAACATCTATGCTGCAGCCTGGCCACGTGTTGTCATGTACCGTCAGCAGCTCTGTCACATTTGGCTGAGATTGGCCAAGAGTCCCCAAAGCTAGGAGAGGAACAGGAGGCGTACGCATACGGGCACCAGGTGATTGCATGAGCTGCAGTTCCAGGAAGCTGTATTAAAAATATTTGCATTTAATATTGACTTGACAGAATTCTTGCATGCTGCTTTTTTTAAAATGCCTCCTTATTAATAACTTCTATTTCCTGGTGTAGTCTGATATAGCATCCACAGGTATTGTCACCATCTTAAAAGCCCGTTAATTTCTAATTCAGGACTGCATGTGTTCAGGTACTTTCCCACAGGAAGAGGCTTTGAATTGGGGTCGGGGGGGGGGGGGAATTACTGATGTACTTCTTTCCTGTTGTTTCTTGGGCACAGAAGGCCAGTTTAAAACCAAGATCGCTGCTGCAGTAATTAGGGTCAGTTGGATTATTTATTTTCCAAGTAGGTAGGAGTTCCATAAACAGCCTGCAAGTTGGAGATACTTCAGTAGTTTTAGGTGTTAAACTCAAACCAGGAAAATGAAAGAATGCCTGAAAGAACTGTGTGTGCACATGATCTGAAGAGTAGTGTCAGCAGCTCTAACTAAATCCATTTTACGATTCAGTTTAATGCAGATAACATGAGGTAACATACAGTCTGCACAGGGAAGGGCTGCTTCTGAACATCTAGTACCCATACATCTGTACCCTTGTAGCTAGTAACAGTCTGCAGTATACAGAAGGTGTATTTAAGTTAAGCAGCACTTCCAAAGGTCCTATAAAATCAGCAGGTGGGTTGTTTTGGGGTTGGTTTTGTTGGGGGTTTTTTTGAGAACTTCTGTTGGAGAATTCCTGAAAATTCCAAGAGAAGCCAGTGGTTCATTGATGCTGTTTGGGATTCATACCAAGTCAGACCTCAGATGGATCTTCCAAGATAATATGGTTGTATTAAACAAAAATGGCAAGTGGCCTTCATTTTAAGAAAACCAAAACCAAAACAAAAACACAAATCAGTTTGTTAAGAAAATTTCTAGCAATAAAATTATTAATAATGCCAAGATTAAAATTATCTTTTGTTTTTATGTAAGTAGGACCAGAAAGCTAACTGTCACTTTTCTGATTTTTTTTATTTTTTATTTAATATAAAAAGAGCTTAGCGTTATGCAAAGTGGTGAGACTATTTGTTACACCAGCTAATAAAGGTCAGGGAATATAGCTCAAAAAAGAGAGGCTTGTACACCTGTATGCTAGGTTGGTTTTGTCCTACTTATCCCAACTACCTTCATCAGTTAAAATTTCTAGAAAGATTTTTAGATTAACCTCCCTTATTGCCATCAAGGATACATTTTTGCTGTTTTACACAGTCCTTCACAAAGTGTGTGATCTGGTTAATAATCAGTAACAGCAATAAAAGCAAAATGGTTTCTGGTAAATAATGGTTTATGTCCCACTGCTTCAGCTGTAAAGTAAGAGTAAAATCCTTCTAAAAGGTTCATTACTAAATACATTATTTCAGTCATCTTTCTCCAATTTTCACTGACAGCAAGAGCTACAAATCACGATCTAAGGACTTAATCTGATGAATGTAATGAAGTCAGTCAATTCATAATTGTAAGAAATAATGTTTTTAAAATGAAAAGTCAAAATATTTCGCTTAAATTTTTAGAAAACATGCAAAGTATTTTGGCAAGTATGTCTTTGGTTTTTTTTCTTTAGATTTTTATTACTATATTATCTATTGTTTCAAAATCCTCCTTCCTGTGGGATCTCTTAGGCCTCTAAATTTTTTTTTTTTTTGATTGCACGTGACAGTTTGTGAAGTTTTAGTTGATGTTCTGCACTGTGCCATAATTCCTTATTTGTCTTGAGGGTTGCTTAGGCATAAACATAGATTAGATTATTAATTCTGTGACCAGAATTCATGAACAGTTGCCTCTGGTCTTGACAGCAGTTCCCAAAAAGAGTGTCTAACAAGTTAGCTTGGCTACCTGGGCTTACAAACCAGACCTGCTGGTTTTACCACTTTTAATTTTCCACTGTGAGAAAATAAGCAGAAAAATAATATATCACAGCGTTTAATGATACAAGGTAGTTTCAAATGTGTAATATGCGCTAATATGTACTAAGTCCTAATATTTACTAAGAAATTGCTTTATTCTTCCTTACACCATACCCTAGTGTATCTTCATTTTTTCACAGAGGGATTTAAGTATAGTTCCACATGGAGTTGTACTTGCAGCCTTGCAAAACTCTAAGAAAATACAAAGTGAAGATAAGGGTGATTCAGCAAGCTATAGCTTGAAAAGGACAAGAGGTCTATTAGCAGAGCAAGCCTCACAGATGAATGCTGATAAAAACTACGCAACTCCCTCACCTTTTTTTTTTTCTTCAGTCTTCCCTCCTACTTGGGAGGTTGCATTGGCACCTGTAGAAGTTAGAATTATTCTGTATTAGGTTAAGCTTTTAGGATAACTTAATTTCCTCAATTTATCTAAGCATTAATATATGCTTAGATACCATTTTCAAGGGTAGTTTTGAAGATATTACTGAAAACAGTGCTTATGGAACCTGTGTAATGCAGAGAGGCTAAAACTGAAAGCGAGTGACACTTAGACAGGTCCTCTCTCTTTTAGACAGTTCCTTGCAATACATTGATGCAAGACACATGTTACGCCTGTACCCCAAACCGCACTGAACACCCATCAGAGCACAACCAGACCTCTGTCCTGTGCGAGGTACGGTCTTCTCTTTGGCGGTGACTGTGGCAAGCATTCAGTCTTATGCCTGGTGTCGTTTGTATACTTGGGCTTCAAGGAAAAAGCAAATACAAATCTATTTTTACAGTATAGATACTATATTTCAGCTAAAAGCATTGTTTGCAAAGCAGTCTGTAAGTTTAGAAACAGATTTGAAAACTACTTATGTAGCATCTGATTTTAATAATCTACTAATTTGCCGTGAATCGGTGGGAGATGCTTTCTGCAGTTAAGGCATTTGTAGTCATGGATCAGCTTAACAGAACTTTCCAGATCAATTAAACATTGAAACGCATTTAATTGATAATTTCTAAGAGAGGAAAGGAAATCTTGTTATTGACAACAGTCTGGAATTCTGCATTTCCATTGAATAACAGCTATGCCTGTGGGAAATCCATTTACTGCTTATGCTTTGGCTTTCCATTTGTAATGGGAAATACTGACTCAGTTCCTTACCTCTAAATTATCTGATTGCAAGTCAGGACCTAATTTCATGGGTTGGACCACACCCAGTATGAAAGACTCAGTACCAGCTGAATCCGCTACGTACAGTACAAGCCATCCTTTTTAAAAGGCCTGTGTCTTCAACTGGCAGTTTTGGAGACAGGAGTTGGTAGCCAGTATTTTTGCAGTTGTCACTAGGAACAGACATATTGATACTGGCCTGAGGACTCTTTTCTTTGCTATATTTGAACAGTGGATTAAAGCTGTAAATGCTACCGGGCTTGCAGTGCTAGGGAGAGCAGGCAGCATATGGCAGTAACTCGGGCTTCATTAGTGTTCAGCCACAAGTCACAGGTGCCCAGAAACATTCTGGAGGAGTTTTGTGGCTGTTTGTCTTAGAGACATCTGTTGAAGATAATTTAAATCTGCTCATTCTGATGTATGTTTTATGTGGGTTCATTTTGAACAAGTCTTATGAAAATAAACTAAAACCAGAAGTATTTCTGCAAGTAATAATACACCTCTTTCTTTTGACTTTCTTTCAGGTTTTTCTGTAAGTCTATCTTAACCCTGTTCTGCGCAATAGGTGCTCTGCTCTGAGATTACCCACATTATGCTGTTTTAATTCCTGCTGTTACTGAGTCTCTTGTCTTTCACTAATTTCTATCATATGAAACATTCTTACCAACCTGTGTATCTTTTGCTTACCAGGTCTTTTTTTTTTTTTTTTTTTTACTGAATTAAGAGGAAACAGTTAGGTTTTACAGAGATAGTCTGAAATTATGCGGGAGAATGAAAGGAACAGCTTTAACATACTTAGTCAAATACGTACATATTTTCCTCTGTAAGATTGTCAGTGGCATGTATGAGGCACTTCTAGAAACAGAAAAGGTGGGACACTTTGGCTGATCAGTCTGAAATGCTTAGCCTGTGATTTTCATAATTAGTTCAATTTTATTTTAGGTGTTTGGATGACCGGTGTGATCAATCTATAGCGCGTAAAACTTACCAGTCATGATACATGCTCCTAACATATCACTCTGTAGCTTTTCTTTTTTAAAATTATTTAAATCTCCCACTTTGAGAGCAGAAAGAATTCCAGTAAAAGGACTATCACACACCTTGTTACCTTCTATGCCAAGTATGAAGTACAACTCTTATGTGTGTGAGTACACACTGGTGTTACCAGACATCCGCATGTGACGTGACTGTGGACAGGGTATGAGAGGAAATAAGCTGTGTGTGACGGCGTTAGTTCACGCTATTCAGTACAAACAGTGGAGGGTGTTCAAATACATTTTGCTGCTTTCCTCACTGCACTATTGAAAACAGAGCAGAGCAGTGAGGCATATATTTGCTTTGATGACAGAAAGGTTCATCAGAATAAATCTTGATAACTGGTAGCACGTAAAATGGAATCTATCATCTAATTTTGTAGCACTGACAGCGATGTTTAAAGATTATTCTCTATCTTACTCAGAGTCTATCATTGTTTGGAACTTCCTGCAGTGATACGCTTTTCCCCTCCCAGCACTGATACACTAGCATAGCCTTCATCTTTTTAGAGACTTTCTGTTGCAATAATCTGACTCAGGTAAGAACCCTGGGGTGACAAGCACTGTGAAAAAACAAATGTGGTATCACTTAACAGAGGTAGTTTCATACATGACTATTGCAATCAAGTACATGAGTAACTTTTGGACATAACTTACTTTGTTTTTTCACCTTCAGAGTACAAGGTGCCAGTGACCATGGTGCCAACATTATTAATAGCTATTATTCTTTATTTCACTGGCCAAACTCCAGATATTTTACTTTTTTTCCCTGTTGTGAGAAAAAGTACACCTGTACAACATGCTCCATGCTACTGTTACATGACTGTTGTCCATCAGGACCTTCTCTTTGTAAGACCTGTCATGACTCAGTCTTTCTAATTCCATACGAAACAATATTCTGCTAGATCATCTTTTACTAATGAATGTGAGGAATGTTCAAAACAATAAATGGAAGCTGTGGTCCTTAAAGTGCAATGCTAAACTGACTGAGATATGTACCGAACAGTAATGAGCAGTGCTCACAGAACACACCTACAAGGAAAACCAGAACAGCAGTAGTGAGCTTTTTGCTTAATGCAATATTTACCAAAGTCAAATTGCCTCTAGCTTAGAGAAAATGAACGTACCGTTATTAGCTATCAAGAGAATGCTAGAGCAGTTTGTGCATTGTTCCTGTTGAGGGTATTTGCTTCCTGTCTGACACAGGCATTAAGAACTAAGAGTAAATATTCAGATATCTTAACTGTCTTGCCTTCTTTACTGTGCTGTGCTTGGTTTTCATCCTGGGAAGCCGTGTGTGAAAGGCTTGCAGAATCAGCCAGATCGAATGTCTGTTTTTTCTCCCTATTATTACTAAATAGTAATCACTTCTAAAATATAGATTGACCAGAAGTGTGATTCTTGTGTGGTTAGCCTTTGATAATACTGATACTGTGCAACATTAATTTGTAGTAATCACAGCATTTATTTATAGTTAGGTAAGTACGTGCATCTTTGAGGTTCATTTAACCTTTTAAGAACAGGTTAAAATTAGAAGTCACGGGTAGAGAGCTCACCTGTTTTGGATTTGGTACCCGTTCACTGCTGTTACTAAGATGCCAGTTTCTTACTTTGCTTTTCTACCAACACAAATCCCATTTGTGTTAATAATGCCATATTCAATGTAGAGAAGTAAAACATGCAATTGAAGTTCCCTCAATAAATACAGAGCAGGTTGGAAAGCAGTAAAAACAAAATCTGGCAAATAATGTGCACAGATTAGCAAACTGAATGCCTATGTAGAGAGGTGATCCCTAGCAAAATCAAGTTTTACTTCTGATAATTTGACGTCTTCTGGGTTAGAAGATCTTTTCTGTAGAATAGTTGGCAAAACTATATCATTGTATATTTCATCATATCTGACAGATGTTGTTTTAGAAGTGTTCTGCATAGGTAACAAAAAAGACAGTATTCTAATAAAGATTTACTGACAGTATTTCCTTAGCAATTCTTAAATAATTTCTGCTGCTCTGACCCTTCCTTTATCTGGAATTTCACTTTATCTGCTGTCACATTACCTTTGAAGACAAAAAACCCTACTCCGGTTTAGAAAGGATGTTTTTTGTCTAATGTATAATAAACTGATTTTTAATCACATATTTAAAAAATTGTAACAGAACTTTAATGTAAGATAATTACTGTACTAGATGTGCTAGTCTGACTCTTAATATTAAAACTGTTATGACATTTCATTGCTAAGATGCTAATTTTTGAAGTTTCACTAATGATCTGAAGAAGTCATTAACTCAATTTTAGAGAAGAATATAATAGAACAGAAAAATGTGGTGTTTGTGTTTTACAGGTTTCACTTCTTATCACTCCTAAAATTAGTCAGGATTTCACTTCATTTTGATGTTACTTTATTTTACTCTACTTGTACCTAAATAAAGTAAAATGTGTCATACAGGAAATTAACTTCTCAGACTTTGGAAGAAATCTGTACCTATTGAAATCTGCTACCGCTTGAATTTCATGCCACTATTCAGGCTGAATGTAGATTCAACTCTGAATATGCATCATCTCCCAAGTTGGGACTGCAATAGATCTCTAGTGGTCACATGGTAAAGCAGAATTCCCTTCCCTTTGTTATTATTTTCATTCAAGTAGTATCTTTGGATTTTATTTTCCTTTATATATTTCTGGTACGCCTTCATGACCATGTTGGAAATACCAGAACAAACTTTCTTGGCGTTGCGTAGCTCTTTGTTTCTTCTTCAAAGTCGGGAAGTTTACGGAGATGATTCTGAAAGTAAAAGTGTGCTAAGAAGTGAATGGATTGTACCACGATAGTACTGCGCAACAGGCTTTATGCTGATCTAGTATCTGGCAGGAAGGACACCAAGCTTCCAAATCCATTTATTGGTCCTTGCTCTCCTCTTCCTTCAAAGTTCATGTGCATTTAATTCCCTGCATTTAATGACAAAGATATAAACCAAGTTTTAGATGTTGTTTTCTGTACAAAACTTCTAAATTGATAATTAAGCAGCCATTTAATTTGCAATGAGTGGTCTGTCTTACCAGAAAAGACAGTGACAAAAGACTTGTTTTGTTAATGACACTGTCTCACTGTTGGGTTCTTTTGTTGTTGTTTTGTTCTATTATTTTTCTTAATAGGCAACAATGGGACTGAAAGAAAGTTGCTCCTGGCATGCAGGTAGCGTTTGGGATAGTACATACCTAAATCTGTGCATTTTAATCTATTTTATGTTTGCAGAAGAGACCAAAGAATTTTCTGAGGTTCCATCGTCTTTTCTATTGCTAGTGCATTTTGCTGTAGCATTTACATCTAGAGCATTTTTAGACCATCTGGAGCAAAGCTGTGTGCAGAAGAAAAAAACGAAACAAACTCTGTGCTCTTTATGTAAATCTACTCAGTGAGCCTCTCCTGTTAGTAAGGCAGGTTTTTATCGTGTTTTTCTCAGGATGGATGTAACACTGCTGCTTATGTAAGAATGCAATGAGTCTTCTCTTTCAGAATCAAAAGTAGGGTACCTAAGCAACAAAAATCATTCTTGCCCTGAACAAAATTGCTTTACAATAGTTAGGATACTAATACCAACACTTCCAAGAATTAAACAGTGAAAATTTCAATGTGAATAAGTACATTTCAGCCTTCTTATTCTCATTACATTATTTGACTAATGCTCAAAATGTTTTTAAACATTATTTTTGTGTAGAGAGAAGCTATGGTCCAGGTCCGTACCCTGACCCACATGACTTCCAACAAAATGCTGCTGTCTTCACCAGGATGCTCTCTTGGCATGTTTATCTGGATGCATAAATTAGAATACAGGATCAAGGCACTAAACTTTCTGTTTAAGTAGAATTTTTTTCCGTTAATTCAGACTTGTCAATAACATACAAGTGCTACCATTTAAAGACTTAATGTGAAGTTTTAACCTGAGGTTTGCTGATGCCTCAACTAAACTGTAAGCTGTATCCCCTCATCTCTGGACAGAGTGGTACATGGGGGCTGGGGACTGTGCTGTGACCTTCCTGCCTGGTGCGCTTGCTGCTGAAGTGAATCCAGCCCCTGGTGACTGGGGGCCTGGATATGAATGTGAAGAGGGTTTCCGTGGTGGCTTTACCTGGCATTTACTGAGGTGTCCCTGTGTGACTGTGCAGGCTGTGTGACTGTGCAGGCTTTTTGCCTGCCTGCCAAGCCTGCAGCGTGGTGACAGCAGTGCTTTGCTGGTTGGGACGTTGTGTTCAGGCTCCAGGAGTTACCTGGAAAAACTGTTCTCCAGGGCCCTAATGATGGCATGGCTTATGTAAAGAACACAGAAAATGAGGGAAACAATCCCATTCCCATCCCAGGCCACTGCAGAGCCTCCCATAGTTCCAGGCATCACAGGCACTACATAGGTCAGTGGAATCTCGCTCCTCCCTCCCTGCTTTGCAGTGACGAGGGCCTGAGTCTGCTTTCAGGCCCAGTGTGGGCCCAGCATCAACCCCCCCTCTCCAGATCGGAGCTGGGATCATCTCCAGGCAGGGGTTTTTAATAAGCCAAGAGCTCTGATAGAGCTTAATATGATTATCCACACACAGAATACAGTTTGAAATAGCATATTGGGAGACACAAGCATAATTATACTTTCTTATGCAGCAAAGTGCAATATATATGATAAAGGAATTAAGTTTAAAAATACCATTAAAAAAAAGGTGGGAGTTTTGTGGTCAAATCTTGAACCATGGGCTTTTTAGGGACAGTGAATGGTGAACTGGACTTTATCAACTCTAGAGGATGAAATGTTTTCAGACTTATTTCAATGTAGACTTTTCAGGTTAGTTTTTAAGTCCTTTCAATTTCTGTTAAATATACTTTGTTCGAAAAACAGTTACAAAATTGTGTTTCACAGATGTTGTGAGAATAAGCTTAAGGGGATGGTTGAAAATTGAAAGAAGATGAAGAAAGTCCTAGTTGTCAGGTTTGGACCTACTTAATTTGTCTGCAAGATAGATTTACGGTCAAAGCCCTAAAACTCCCTTTTTCTATCCTACTCCCTTGTAGCATTGTTAGTGAAAGTGGGAGGCAGCAAATAGTTTACTGGCACAAAACCATGTACGTCATGGAGCTTCTACCTAGTAATATTTGGAAAATTTTGTACAACATACGTTGCGTAACACAGTGAAGATTAGGGTTAACAGTGTAGAGGTGGAAGGAAGCTTTGTCAAGTGCCATTTTCTTAGAGAAGCAAGGTGAGCAGAGAGCTTTGAGGCAACACACAGTGGGGGATGTGGATGCCAGGCATAAGCAGGGGAGGGGACTAGTTATGGTCACGGAAAGCAATGGCAGGCTGAATAGAAAGTCAACAAGCCCATGCTGAATTATGATACAGCCTTTGCTTTCTCTCGGGGTTAGGAGCATGGATGCAAAGTTTGGCAATGTGTTGGTTCCTTGGCTTCAGAACGCACACCTTCAGGTGTGGACTGTTTACCAATATTACAGACTGAGAAATCTGACATTGTGAATACAGTAGTACACTAATATTGAAAGGATGGGGTAAAGAAGCTGTGTATTCTGATATGGAGGGAAGGTTGTCAAATAAGTAGACACTAATGGTTCTGGAAATTAGCACTGAAGAAACTAAACAATATTAAGAATGAAAGAGAAGATGACAAAAAAACCCTGTACAAAGTGAGAGGATATGCTTAACAGACTAGTCTGGCAAATAGCTGAAGGAAGGGAAAGGATCTGAAACCAGACATTGCACAGAGCAATTGGAGGCAGAGGTGACCATCAGTATGGAACCAGAGTTGTTCACATTTCACAGTATCTGGGGGATTAGGACAGAGAAGTTGAGGAATAAATTACAAATGAGGAAGGTCCTAAACACAAGGAACGAGAGAAGATCTAGTGCAGTAACACAACTGAATGGTGAGCTGCATATGCATACCTGAGGGAGAGTGTACTGTGTTTAGTGTGCACGCATGCTTGGACAGGATTAAACTGGCATCAGATTTGGACAGGATTAAAATAGCAACAAAGAAGTAGGAGTTGCAGGAAAAGTTGTACGGAGAAGGAGATCTTAACCAAACTATTCTATTCGCTATGTTGCACTGCAGTGGCTGATGTTAATGAGAAGAGGGAAGGAGGGCAAGGTGCTCAGCCCAGCAAAGAAACCCATGGCTGGGACACCATGAGCAGGGTCTGAGAGCAGGACATGGGAGCAGGGTGATGGATGATGGAAGCTGAATATAGACGACAGAGAGAGATTAACTCTCTTAGTCCAGTCCCTCTCATTGAGTCTAATAGTTTTGTGATTTATAACTTCCTTCTGTGGGTGTTTTGTTTCAGTTTGTCCTTTTTATATGTCATGTGACATGCACGTGTGGGTCTATTCCTAGCCAAAGTACTTCCACTGTATCCTTTTATTTGAGAAGAACTGCAGAATCTTGCTGCATTATGGCAATTCAAAACCTTGGGAGCAATAAGAAACTGAATTGGACTCATTAGGATGGAAGCAAATAGTTAAAGTTTAGCTGAGTTACTACATCAATAAGCCACTGAATTTGTAGTATGCTGTGTTTTAAAATTATTGTCTCTATCAATTTCGAACGAGTCCTTGCAAAGTCGTTAGAAGTTGTTAAAGTACAATTTTGCAGACTACCAGGAAGACAGCAAAATGAAAATCCGGAACGTAATCATGCTTTAACCTCTTGGTGCCTCAGTGAAATGGGTATCAGTTTCTCCTCCCAGGGATACTGTACTGCTTAACAATACTTGAAGCACTGAGTGATTTGGGTAGGCTTGTTATGCAATTACAAAAGTATGAATTTATTATTAATGTTGCCCTTGAAACATTACTGTTTTTTCAAAATTGTTCTTTTTCCATACTTTCACAATGCTCTGACTGCACTGCCCTGATTCCCTAGTTAAGCTCTCCTTTTCTGTGTTGTGCAACTGAAGAAGCTCTCAAGATCTCTTTCTTTGCTTTCCACTAAGAATTTGATTGCTTTACTGAAACTAACTGAAAAACATTCTTTCTAGTAACTTGACACAATTCGTAGTTCTCAAGTTTAAGAGAATTTTAGAAAGGAAAGGCAATGGTATTTGTTGTTTCCCTATGGCAAACTCTCCATATTTCTTTTCCATTTCGTAAATTCATTGTGTAGAGATGTGAGGGAAGGACAGATGAGGACCTTTATCACAGCTCTCAAGTATTTTCCCTTTCCCCCACAAAAATAAAGTATTTTTGAGGGCTTTCACTCACAGAGAGGTCGTTCATATAGTTTGTGTTTTCTCAGAGTAAACTGAATTACTTTCAAATGCAGCACGTCATGTAAATATTCTGAAGCTTTTGTGATTGTATGTTTTACAAGCTCAACAGAGACCTCAGTTTTCATGTCCTGTATTTATTTTCTAACTTGTTGTCTTTAAAGGATTCTGAATACTTTCTAACTTGTCTCAAGACAGTTCCAGATAATTGCTAAAACTGCTTGTGGGATTTATTAGCCTGCCCTCGCAATCTACTGTCATACAAATGGCTGTCCTTGTTACAGGTTCATGCGGGGCTCCCCTGAGATTACTTGAGAAAGGAGTTTGAAGCAAGACCTAAGTGTTATTTTACATGCTTATCTTGCTGATCACCCGGGAATCCACATCTCCCCCCATTTTCTGTTGCCTTTAAGGCAGCAACCTACCCACCAGAGCCCCTTCACTGACAGAACAGCACTTTCAACTGAATCATCCCTTCTCTAATTGATCTGACGTGGCTGCACTGGGAGCCTCCAGCCCACCCGGCTTATTCAGGGATCAGAGTAAGAACAGCGAAGTCATCCAGCTTGAGAAAACATGGAGACATTTCCTGGCTCTTCTGCTACATATTGAATAATCAGATTTCAGCATCTGCCTGTCCCTCTTTGACTGGCCATCCCAACCATCAATGGCTTCTCCACAAAGTGCCCCGAGCTCACACTGCCCAGATCGCTGTGGTAAGAGTACCTACTGCTTGGGCAGATAAAGGGGAAACAGGCAGTATTTCTAATTCCTCTGAAGTCATGCTTTCATCTCTGTCTCTGAAGAAATAAAGGATAGGACTGTGTTGGTGTGTCGATGCTTTCACATTCTAAAGTTGTTCCCAGTCTTCCTCCTGCCGTGTTTTAACGCCCGACTCTCCCGTGTGCAGCCTCTCCTCCAGCTCTGGCAGGTGCTGGGCTCACAGCTCTCGGGACAGAGCTGGACCTGCAGTGCTGGACCCCTTCGCTGGATTATACCAGTTGGCTAGGGATTGTCAGAGTATTTCTTCTTTCATTCACTTTTTATAAATAAACTTTACATGTTGAACACCTCTTGAGAGGAAAACTGTGGTGGAATAGACTGGGAGTGAGATTGGCAGGTACTGAATAGTGTATAGTGGAAATTATATATTGACAGAGCAGAGACTCGAGAGCTGTACAAGACTTTTCTGAACAATCCTAGGGGCAGAAATCATCTTCTAGATGGCCTTGATCCAGCGAAGTGCTTAAGGCACAGGGGCAGTTTCATTCAGTTAATTGGGAATATGTATGTGTGTTTAAGTGCTTTGCTGGCCTCCAGCCTTGAAAACACTATGCTTTCATTTAAATTTGATTTTCAGTTTTTATTTTTATGAATGGTTCATTGCCTTATATTATGACAACAGCAAGAGACAATATGAATCTGTAGGCATCAACCAATGCCTACAAATTGAAATGAAGGCTGTTTTTTTAAAAAAAATACATATTTAATAACTATTCTTAAGAGATACTAAACCTGTTCCATTTGTAATAAATTACTTACAACAGCAAATATACTTTTGGGCTGATGTGAGCTAGTATGTTTTGTTCTCTGATGATCAGCTTTATGAAAAAACCAAAACAAAACAGACTTTGAAGGCTTACCTCATTCACTTTCAGCTACTTGAGTTCATAGATCTGCCTGTCCTGGGTTACAGTGTAAAATGTGCCAAAAGGAAAAAAAAATATTCTATTACCATCTTCAGGAGCTGTTGAGACCAGGTGGGGCGGTGCTCCCTGCCTCCCCCCTCTGGACTATCTCCTGTCAATGGGCACAACAATGCCTTATCGCATGACCCATCGATAACTTGCTCCTGGGCTATCTCCTGTTAATGGCCCATCAAGGAACTGCCTCACGACTCCCCATCCCATTGTGAGATGCTCCGCCCGGGGAAGGGGGGGAAGGAGCCAAGCAGTCCATGCCAAATAAAAACAGAGATTTTGAACACCCTAGCAGCCTTTCTTCCACTGGATTCCCAGAGGAGCTTTTTTCCCCCCCACTGGAGTTCCAGAGGACAAGAGCTACCTACCTACCACTGGACCTTCGGAGGAAGACCAGACTCTTTTACCTGATTGCTGCTTCCACAGAACTATATCCATCACTTCAGGAGGACTGCAGCCAGCATCTTATCGGACTGCTACTGCCACCCTAACAGGGTGTCAGGTTGTATTCCTGACTCTGTCAGTGTAAACCAGTGGGTTGTTTGTTTTTCCCTGCCTTGTGTTATATATATATATTAGTAAAGAACTGTTATTCGTATTCCCCATATCTTTGCCTGAAGGCCCGTTAATTTCAAAATTATAATAATTTGGAGGGAAGGGGGTTGCACTTTCCATTTCAAGGGAGGCTCCTGCCTTCCTCCACAGACACCTGTCTTTTCAAACCAAGACACTGCCTCAAGGGGAAATTATTTCTGAGACATGCTATTTTATTTAAATGACTACTTACAAGACAAAAGGCGTGGGATGTGAATAAAGTATGTTTGTATCATCCACTCCCCAGTCCGTGCTCGGATGTGACTTTAAAATAGAGTTTCTTGGGGTTTAGCCCCTTTGGAAAAGAGAGTAATTCAGTATTTCAAAATACTGATCAATACTAAGTCTTTCTCTATTAAAGTCTAATTGGATCAATACAATTACCCTTAGTAAAAATATCATTAAATTAATCTTTTATTTCAACTAAATGACCAAAATATGAATGATTAATTTACACAATTAATTGAACTGCTGAAAATGTTAATTTGATTTTAAAAACAACCAAACAACACACCACCAAAACACCTCCACACAGTAGTATGAAAGTCAGTGTGTTACAAAAGATTTGGATAGCATAAGATCATGAGACAGTGCACAGAAGGATAACATTTACAGTCATGAAACCTTGATGATAAGTGTGATAGGTAGAGACACGGACAATTTAAAGTGTCAAAATCCAATGCGAATTTTATTATATTAGCAAGCGAACAAGAGCAAAGGCAGCGCTGGGCGGCCGGGGAGTCTGCGCTCCGCCAACGGCTCGCAACTTCCCGCCTCGTGTAAGCACATTATATACAGTCTCATTTTCTGTATTCGCGACGTCATAATCAGGGTGATGTCGCAATCAGGGCGATACTCTGCGCATACTCCTTCTGTTGCTAGGGGGTCTTTTTCTACCTCCTGGTGGTCGTAAGGATGAAGGCTGAGGGTCTTCCTCGTTGCCCTGTGGGTGAACTTATGCAAGAATGTGATTATTCAACCCCTTCAGCCACGGGTCTTGTTTACTTTGCCGAATGTCCTTCGGTTGAGCTATCAAGCCTTCTTGTGAGCACATAAATCTTTCATCCATACCCTCCCATACAGGTTTAATGAGCAAAGCACAACATGTTACTTATTACAATCCCCCCTTTTTCTTTTGTCCATTATTTTGTTCATTGAACCGTTGTAGCTCTTGAGCACTCAAGACAAGGGTTTCTGCTAAATCAGGCTCATCGGGTACCAATTCGTATTTCGCTCGAACAAGCATCAGGTGAGCGGCTTCTAAACGGTTCTTAACTATCGCAATAACTTTATTAAAAATACGAGGTCCGAACGCAAGCGTTAAAGTGAGCAGTATTAATGGTCCCGCCAATGTTGACAATAAAGTAGTAAGCCAAGGAGAATGATTAAACCATGATTCGTACCAACTTTGTTGGGATTCTCGTTCTTTCCTTCGTTGTTCCAACCCCTTTCTTAGCTCTGCCATTGTGTCCCGTACTATTCCGGTATGATCTGCATACACACAGCACTCTTCCTTTAAAGCTGCACACAATCCCCCTTGCTGCAAGAATAATAAATCCAAGCCACGTCTATTCTGAAGCACCACTTCTGATAGTGATCTTAGTGATTTTTCCAATGCGTCTATTGATTTTTCTATTCTGCTCAAATCCTCATCCACTGCTACTCTAAGTGACTTAAATTCAGCTTGTTGATTAATCAGAGAGGTTATCCCTGTGGCCGCTCCGGTTCCTCCAATTGTAAGGAGGGCGGCTATGGTCAGAGCTGTAAACGGTTCTCTCCTAGCAAGATGGTGCTCGGGGGTGGTTTGATAATTGTAGACAAACTCATTTGAGTGATATACAATTTTTGGAGTTATTGCTACTTGTATGCAATAATCTTTGTTTTTATTAAAATTTTGTAGGCTCAAGCAGGGTGTTACTCCGATACTTGAGCACACCCATTTTGTGTTTGGCGCTGGTATTAACCAATCCGCGGGGGCTTCCTTGGTGAGTGAAATACTTACATTACACAGATGTTGTTTTATGAGTGGAATTGTCCCTACGCACCGTCCTTTTCCTGTTACTTGTTCTAGCGTAAGACCTTGAACCTGATCTTTTCCTTTTTTCCATAAACATTGTGCAGGGTTCGTCCCATTTACACGCTTGGCCTTAGATGTAATTCCCACAGCCTCGTAAAAGGGTAGTCTAATGCCGTAACACAACCAACAGGAGCTGGTCATTTGTGGGTTAGTTTTATTTAGTATTTGGAAGCTAGCTTGCATTACTTTCCATAGGGTATTTCCTTCCAAATTTGCTTCCGGAATACTTATATTGGGGTGGGTATTGTTACTGGTAAATTGGGTATTATCGCCAGTTTCAGTGGTATCATTAGCGGGTCTCGGAATTTGCTTATACATAAGCACGGGATTCGGTCCAATCGGTTCAGGATCGTTTGGAACGGCTTCCTTTTTAATAAGTATTAGTCGCCCTCTATCCGTTCCTGATTCCCAATAACGAACCCCCCAAGTTTTTCCAGTCATCCACCCTGGGTCATTGGGCTGTGTGATATTTATAAAAATGAACTTACAATTTCCTCCAGATGCAGAGGGGGATCCTCGGTATCCTAGTTGCACAGAGTCTTCCCCTCTTGGGGGCTTGCACCCTGTAGGCCCCCATCCCGTGGTAAGGTATCTATCCCGATTATGGGGATCCCAATCGGACGCAATTGTTTCACAGCCCCAATATGAACAATAGTAATGTCCAGGCGAATTGCAGTATCCTCGCCCTGGATTCGAGCTAGGGCACATATAATAACTCAGGTTCAAACAAGGTCGAATCGGTACCAGTTGACACAATGTGGGGGTAAAACTGGGGGATTCAGAGACTGTTTTTGTTTGCACTGTAGTTTGGTCTTCCCATCTATACAAGGTCCATTTAAAAGGTTGATGTGCATACGGCTCACAGACAGGGACGCATGATCCTACCCAGATTACCCCTATAAGTATGTATCGGAAAAAGTGGTGGTTGCAATATACCAATTGCTTATTTTCACCCCAATTTAATACCCATACCCGATTCTTGTCGTTTGCACTCCGGGGCTTCGCCTTTTTGCTACCATCCTTGAGGCAAGATCTCAAGCACTGCTTTGCGGTCCCAATCATTGGGTTCGTTCCTCCACAGTTTTTTACTCCTCTGCCTTGCTCGTCGACTCGGTTGCTTCGAGCCACGAGGGGTACCATCTTCTCGGCAGCAGGGGTATTCTTCAGGAGGGCTAGTGCTTACTTTAGCAGCTTGCCTCAGGATGTACGAATTCCAGTTGGTATCTTTAACTTGAGGTGCGTTGCATTTCACCCCTTTCAGGAACTTCCGGCACTGCCCTCTTACTATTTCAGCAACAAAAGGAATCGGTTCTTTCGAATGGTAACAATAATTTTCGGGCCGGATTCCCTTAGCAAATATCCCCCACCATTCCCTTGATTCGGGAATAGTCTCTCCCTGTGATTCTTTTAATTTTAGTGCCAATTTTGTAAGTTCTCTTTCCCACTCCCAACAGATTCAGCAGACGCCCCTTGGGGTCTTCCGTCTCGGCAATGGGCCCACCACCGTTCCCGCCACACCTTACACACAAAGCACACGAATGAGTAACAGTTACAACTTAATATCTGCAATCTTACATGCCCATCTTTAGTCAGAATTGGATTTTCAATATATTCAATTTCAAAAGTATTCATTCAGGTCTTTTGAAATTTTATTTTTAGGTCCCCAGGTACACTGGTCACTTGCCACTGTTGATTCTTTATGGGTCCTTTGATTCGGCTGGCGTGAGTCCACCCTCTTTCAGCTGTTCGTATGGAGGTTTCTGTAGTAAGTAAAACAAGATAAGGCCCTTCCCACTGTGGAGTTAATGAGGTCTCTTTCCATGATTTAACCAACACCCAGTCCCCGGGTTTCACTTTATGGATTGCCATGTTTAATGGGGGTCGTTGGACAAGCAATCCTTTTTTCTTCAACTGTTCCCTACGACTCATTATTTGAGTGATGTACCACAGTACATGTGATTCTTTTAATTGAGGGTGATTATGTGGAACTTCTAGGTCATAGGGCATCCCATATAACATCTCGAATGGGGAAATCCCTACATCTGTACGGGGTTGGGTCCTTATATTTAAAAGTGCGAGGGGCAGACACTTGACCCATGATAGTTTGGTCTCAATCATCAATTTGGTGAGCTGTTTCTTTATCTCCCCGTTCATTCTTTCTACTCTTCCTGAACTTTGGGGATGCCAAGGGGTATGATATTCCCAATTTATTCCCAAGGCCTCCAAGGTATCCTTAACTATTTTAGACACAAAATGAGGTCCCCTGTCGGAATCAATGGCTTCTATTACCCCATATCTTGGGATAACTTCTTCTAACAGCACCTTTACTACAGTTTGGGCCGTTGTTCGTGCAGTCGGGTATGCTTCCACAAAGTGCGTAAGGTGATCCACGATTACCAGTAAATATTTGTACCTACCCACCTTTGGGAGTTCAGTAAAATCTATTTGAACCCTCGCAAAAGGCCTATGTGCCAGCTCTCTTCCCCCTAAAGGTCTTTCTCTTACTTGACTCCTGTTGACCTTTTGACACACTAAGCAACTGTTTGTTATTTGCTTGGCCAGACTATAAATACCCATACACATGTATTTATTAGCGAATTGGTCTATCAAAGCTTGGGTTCCCCAATGTGTGGTATCGTGGATTCTTTGTAATACCCCCATAGCCAAGGATTTTGGAAGTACCTGTCTCCCATCAGGTAACACCCATTTTCCCATTTCATCCTTTTTTACCCCCATTTTATGTAATTTCTCCTCTTCTTGAGTGGTGAAACTGAGGAGGTGGACCACCTTTCCATGATGCAAACAATGCTTTGCTCTCGGATTCTCACAGGCACATGCTATCCCATCCATGCCCCAATCCTCCCAGCAAGCATAACAAGGTTCCTTATAGAGATTACCTCCACAGTTGATACATTCTTCTCTCTGTTTGAAGGGATCCTGAGCCCTTAGAACCATTAGAGCAGCTTTTCTAGCCTCCTGATCCGCAGCATTATTACCCCGCTGTCGGAAATCTAGGCCTTTCTGGTGGCCTCTCACGTGTACCACTGCAATTCGGTTAGGACCTCTTAGGGCATGAAGGACTTGGGTTATTAGGCCCTGGTGTATTAAATCCCTTCCCTGGGAATTTATGAGGCCCCGCTCTTCCCAAATTTTTCCAAAGGTATGGACTACCCCATATGCATACTTTGAATCTGTATATATTGTTCCTGCCTTTCCCTTTAGTAAACATAATGCTCGGAGTACTGCATAAAGTTCGCACGCTTGAGCTGACCATGCTGCGTTCAAGGGTCCTGATTCTATTACATTAAGATTTCTTCCCCCGATTACCGCATACCCTGATCTTCTCTTCCCTCCTACCACTCGAGAGGACCCGTCCACAAACAGCTTTTCTCCACCTTCCAGTTCCTCCTCCTCCAAGTCTGGCCTTATCTTTGTTTGTTCCTCAATGGTATGTAGACAATTATGTGTCAACCTTTCCCCTTCAGGTTCCCCGTACAAAAACTGGGCCGGATTTTGTAAAGTAGTGCTTTCTAAAGTTAGTTTTGGTGAGGAGATTAAAATCCCTTCGTATTTTAACAACCTAGAATCGGTGATCCATTTTTCGGCTTTTTGTTGTAAAATTCCCCGGATGTTGTGAGGTGATAGAACTTTCAATTCGCTCCCGAATGTTATTTTGTGTGCCTCTTCCACAAGCAGAGCTGCTGCCACTATCGCTTGCAGGCAGGTTGGCCACCCACGGCTCACTGGATCCAAAAGTTTGGACAGGTATCCTATAGGTTTCTTTTTCCCAGCCCACTCCTGTGCCAATACTCCAAATGCCGTACCCCCATCGATATTCAGAAACAAGTAAAATGGTCTTTTTAAGTCTCGTAAGCTTAATACTGGTGCATTAATTAAATCCTCTTTTAAGCTTTCTAATTGCTTTTCATCCTCCTTAGACCACTTTAACAGTCCCTCTTGGCTTAATTTGGCATATAGAAACTTGACTTTGTTACTATAATCTTCAATCCATTGTCTGCAATACCCCATTAATCCCAACAGCTGACGAACCTGTCTTTTGTTTGCCGGAGGGGGCATTGATAGTATCCCATTTACTCGCTCGGGATCTACCTTCTTTTTCCCTTCGCTCAGCCAATGTCCCAAATATTTGACCTCTGGTTCTACAAACTGTAATTTTGATCGGGAAACCTTCAATCCCTTTAGGCTTAGGAAATTTAACAATTTGATACTCTCCACGCGGACTTTTTCCTCTTCTTGTCCAGCTATCAGGAGGTCATCTACATACTGAATCAGCTGTACTCCTTCTCCCTGCTAGTACTCTTGGAGAATGTGCTCCAGGGCCTGTCCGAATAGATTGGGAGATTCCGTGAACCCTTGGGGCAACACTGTCCATCTTAACTGTTGTTTTCTGTGGGTTTCAGGATCCTCCCATTCAAAGGCAAAATAATCCCTATTGTCCTTATCTAGTGGGCAAGCCCAAAATGCGTCTTTGAGATCAATCACACTGTACCATCGACTTTCAGGTCCCAGCTGGCTCAGTAAAGTATACGGATTTGCCACAACTGGGAATCTTGCAAGTGTTCTTTTATTAATTTCCCGTAGGTCATGGACCAATCTATAAGACCCATCAGTTTTCTTTATGGGTAAGATGGGTGTATTGAAGGGAGACATGCATGGTTCCAGTAGCCCTTGTTTAATTAATCTTTCAATCTCTGGTTTCAACCCCATCCTGCCTTCTCGTGAGATTGGGTATTGTTTTATTTTTACTGGAATTTCCGGATCCCTGATAGTTACAGTGAAGGGTGGGATATTCAATTTGCCCACTGTCTCCGGAGTGTACCAAACCTCGGGGTTAATTTTTACTTCATCCTCACTCCTAAGGGGACATAATTTTACTTGTAACTCATTATTTTTAACTTCCAAATTAATGCCTAGTGTGATGATCATATCTCGTCCCAGTAGGTTATAATCTGCTTCTGGGACCAACAATAGGGATCCCACCCCAAACTTAGATTCTGTTTCAAAAAGAACGTCTTTTATTACTGGAACCCCGAAAGGCTCTCCTTTTGCTCCAATTACTTGCATTGTCTCCGGGGACAAGTGACATCCCTGGGGTAACTCTTGTACTGTGGACCTCTCGGCCCCTGAGTCCACAAGGAACTCGATTTCCTGTTGCTGGGGACCTATTTTAATTTTTATCAAGGGCTCGGTTTTATGTCTAGCCCCCAGCAAATAGAGCCCCTGACACCCCTAATCCTCCTTGAATATTTTCTCATCCTGCAGCCGTTTTCTGCATTCCCTTCTCATATGACCCTTCCTCCCACAATAATAACACTCCACATCCTTTCTCCTTGTTCCTTCCACCCCAGGCCTTGGGTCCGTCTTGTGAGTCGATCTAATCCCACCCCCACACTGTCCTTCCCGAGCCACTGCCACCATCAATCTTGCCTGCTTCTTAAACCTCTCGTCCTCCCTTCTGACAAACACCTTCTGTGCCTCCCTCAATAACTCATCCAAGCCTCTGTTTTGCCAGTCATCTATCTTCTCAATTTTTCTTCTAATATCTTCCCATGCATTTGCTACAAATTGCATTTTCAGCAGAGCCTGCCCCTCCTGAGTGTCTACATTCAGACTGGAATACATTTGGAGACTCTTTCGTAGTCTCTCTAACCATTTAGTGGGCGACTCATCTGCTTCTTGATGTTCTTTGAAAGCTTTATTAATGTTCTGTCCTCTAGGGACTGCCTCCCTGATACCCTGGATGATGATATTTCTAAGATCTTGCATGTGGCCCCTATGTACCAGGTCCTGGTGATCCCAATTGGGCCTCTGTAGGGGCCATTTCACATCTGCCGCTGGCCCCTGGGCATGCTGTGCGTCCCAAATTCGCATCCCTGCCCTCCTGATCATGTTTTTCTCCTCTGTGGTGAATAAAATCCCTAAAATAGCCTGAATCTCATCCCATGTATAAGTATTGGGTCCTAAAAATTGATCCACTCTTTCCGCTACCCCCAGCGGGTCTTCCAGGATATCCCCCATTTTATCTTTAAATTGTCTTACGTCCCCTGAGTTAATAGGGATGGATACGAACCCTATTCCTGGCTGTGGACCCCCCATTGGCACTTCCCTCAAGGGGTACAAACCGCCACCCTCATGTGTACGTCGTGTTTGGCTCCTGGTTCTACGTCTGTAAGTTTCAGGGGAACGGGGGGGCGAATCAGGGTTCGAGCGGTGAAGGGCCGAGGGCAAGGGTTGAAGCGGTGCGGGTGGTGGTGAAATGGGAGGGGGAGGCGGTGGAGGGGGAATGTATGGTGGTGGTATTACAGGGACCGCGTCTTCCTCTCTATTCTTCCTCCCTCGGTAGCCACCCCCCTTTTCTTTTAAAGGGTATAAATTTACCCTAGTGTCGGCTACCATCCACAGACTGGCATATTCACTTTCCTCCAAATTAAATGGTTCCTTTGAGTTAACATAAATGTTTAGCGCCTGACATATCCAGTCCTCAAATGATCCAAAAACAGGCCAATACAGATGGTCTCCTCGAATCTGTTGTCCGCCCCAGACTTCCATGCAATAATGGATCATTTTCACCTTATCCTTTCCCTGCCTAGAGGGAAAGTTATCCCAGTGTTTCAACATCAGCCCTAGGGGACTATCGGGCGGTATTTGGGGCAGTTTCACATGGGGCCCCTCTCCCATGGGCTCAAAGGGCTTGCTTTTCCTTTGTCCCATCTTCTGAGGCACTCACACACACACACCAACTGCTCCCCTCGTTTGTGGCTCGCTCCCTCGCGGGCTACGAGAAACGCACTACTAGAGGGTCCGCACTCACTTCGCCCTGGCAGGACGTCTCATACACCGTGCCCCAGGATACCCAACCCAAACCGAACGGATTCCCGGCCTATACTCACGCGTCCTGCGTCTTCGTTCGGAGCTTCGTGCACAAAGATTACAGGGTTACCAGTTCTCCTTTGCTCAGTGTTCAATTTAGGTTCGTCGGTCGAGACAGAAGCGACCTGAGGGCTACAGGGGCCTCCAGATGGCGGGGCGCCTCCCCAGTGCAGCTGCAGGCCACAATCTAGTCGCGATCCGAGTCACGGCACCAAATTGTGATAGGTAGAGACACGGACAATTTAAAGTGTCAAAATCCAATGCGAATTTTATTATATTAGCAAGCGAACAAGAGCAAAGGCAGCGCTGGGCGGCCGGGGAGTCTGCGCTCCGCCAACGGCTCGCAACTTCCCGCCTCGTGTAAGCACATTATATACAGTCTCATTTTCTGTATTCGCGACGTCACAATCAGGGTGATGTCGCAATCAGGGCAATACTCTGCGCATACTCCTTCTGTTGCTAGGGGGTCTTTTTCTACCTCCTGGTGGTCGTAAGGATGAAGGCTGAGGGTCTTCCTCGTTGCCCTGTGGGTGAACTTATGCAAGAATGTGATTATTCAACCCCTTCAGCCACGGGTCTTGTTTACTTTGCCGAATGTCCTTCGGTTGAGCTATCAAGCCTTCTTGTGAGCACATAAATCTTTCATCCATACCCTCCCATACAGGTTTAATGAACAAAGCACAACATGTTACTTATTACAATAAGGATAATAAATAAGTATAAAATCCATTTAGTGAGACCAAACACATGCATAGCAATAAGTGGCTGTTTCTGTTTTCCTGAGATAAACTTACATCAAGTTTTCCTTCACTTAAAATGGGAGAAAAGCCCCAATGGAATCAATCCAGAATGTTTTTGCCTTGAAGACAGCATTTTGTGGTTTGTGTTTGGTACTCTGGCAAGAATAGTCTGTCTGCGTTTCCATTGTTCAAACCTGTCTTGTGTATTTATTTTTACAACATGAGGAATAGCGTAAGGCATTCCACTGATAACGCACCTGCTGACACTGTATTTGCCTCACTACCTTCTGGCCTGAATACAGAATGCAGTTCAGATAATTCTTTTACAGAAATAGAGTCTGTCCATCACTATATATTTCCCAGGCAGTATTTCTGGTATACTATATATTTTATCGGCAGAATCTCGTAAGGGAGAATTGTGGATTTTTTGGGTTTGAGTGGTTTGGGGAGGGGTTTTGCTTGTTTGGTTGGGTTTTTGGGGGGATTTTGTTTGAAACTGAAGGAAACCTACATGTTTTTCAGAACACTTAAACGTGTTCAAATGTCTTTTTTTTTTTTTCCCTTACATATGTCCGTATTACTAAGTCTTACTTTTGTATTTCATAATATTGAACAATCTGAGTGTCAGTAACTCCCCTGGGTTTTTCTCCCCTGGCAGTAATGTCAGCTGATGGAATCAGGAAATGTCTTATTGACAAAACTTTCCAAACTGTTTTAATTCTAACTTTACAGATCTTCAGCGGAGCAAAGCCTTCCTTCATTGCTTAAGTCCTGGATAAATATTTTATACCTGCTTTAGACCACCTGTGTTAAAATCAGTTTGTTTAATGAAGCAGTCACATTAGAGTTCTAATAGGTGAGCTTTAAAAAGGGAGTGAAATAATAATGCAATTAGACTAGAATTTCTCTAAGGAGAGTTCTAAGAAGTTCTGAAAAGAGAGAATTAATCCCTTTTGGGTGTAAATTGATGGGGGGGGTGGGAAGACTGACTGCTGAGGTCACAAATGTTTTATGCTTTGATGGATAGCTGATGATGTGTAGGTGTTATACTTAGGTACACGGTTTAGTGGTGTTGATAGAGCTAGGACAAAGGTTGAACTCAATGATCTTGAAGGTCTCTTCCAACCGAAACTGTTCTGTGATTCTCTGGACATCCCAGGGTTATGAAAAAGGTGGAGGTTGTACAAGTTATATTAGGGACTGGAGATCTTTCGTGGGTGGCGATTTTTGATTTAATTTTATTTTTTTTACCCCTTTCTGGCTAGCCTGAGTTGAAGGATGCTCTTAGACAAGCATTAGTACTGAAGCTCATTTTGAATCAAAGCTTAAATATAAAAAAAAAAAAAAAGCTGACTGTAAGAAGATAAGAACTCAATGTCAGCCTGAATGGTTTCTTGTGTCTAAAGTGAAGTTGTTGCCTGATTGGCTTAATTCAGTTTTGCATTCTTTACAGTTTCCTCTTATAATGGCAGAGTTGAAAAAAAATTGTAAAATTTTTAGAGATACGTAATTTTGTTTCTCTTGATGGCAGGGAAAGAAGGACGTGACTACAGGCAGTGTGCAGGTTTACTCAGTGGTCATTACAAAACTTTTAATTTATATTACTAAAGCTTAAAATAAATTGTTTTAAACCATCCTCAGCTAAGTGACTCGAGTGAAATACCTGTAGGATGTAGCTGCATTTAAGCCTTGAGTATGGACTGCTTCCATTATATATGCAAGTAAAATTGTCAGCACTTTTTTATTTTTTTTGATTGAGAGGATCATTTCTGCAGCCATAAAATATTGAAAATAGAGATGGGACACAAATAAACAGGATAGATATTAAAAAGTTGGTCTTTAATGTTTCAATGCTTATTTGCACTGGGACAAGATTATGACAAGAAAAATCAGAATAAAAATCTCCGAAAGGCTAGAATTAACTTGGCATGGAAGAATACAGGACCTTAAAATAATTAAAACAATGATCTTTGAAAGATCAAATGAAAATATAAAGTGAACCACAAAGTATTTAATGACATTAAAAACATCCATTTCTTTGAAAACTATTTCCATGAACTATTTTAACAAAGGTTACGTACCAAAAGTGAATGTTAATTTACGAGATCTAGCCTTAGTTGGGGTCTCTGCCTTATTTCTTTCAGTGACTTGTCTTGCAGCATAAGATACATTCAACAGAAATAATATGGCCATTTAATTATTTTGGACGTGTCGTAGAAGATATGGAGAGGAATGACTGACTTAGCAAAATCTTTACAGAAGTTTTCACGTTAAGGATAAAGTCACGAGTCTCACTGACTCAGGCACCCACACCTTGAAAAACCCTTCAGTATTTGGAGTAGCCGTAACTTGGTATGCAATCTCATAACCGTCTGTCATAAAGATGGGACAACCTGGTGAACAAATAGCACCATCACCATGCCTTCAAATACAGTTACTGAAAAAACACGGGCCATGTGGCGTTATGGTGCCGCCTTTGCTATCCCTCCATCAGCAAGGGTTTTTGTTTACCCTCCACTCTGTTCCAGCTTCTCTCAGCCCTCCCTGACTGCATGCCCAAGGTGTGGGAAACTACCCATCAGTTTTGGTGCTGCGCAGAGTTAGGAAGTGAAGAGCCCTCTCTCTGTGAAACCTTCTGTTATACACACACCCTCACACAGAGCTTGAAACACTGGGGCAAGGAACAGTCCTGTTGTCTTCTGACTGCTTTCCGCTCCTCACCCATCTTGAGATTGCATTTGCCCAAGATGTATGCAATACCCACAGCTTACAATTAAGGTGTAAGGTTTAAGACAGTCTGACAGTTGCATTTATTGTGGTACTTCTTTCCACAATGTGCACTTTTACCTGCTGTGCAATGCAATTTAAGACTTTCACCTATTTAATTGTTTTATAATTATGCCTATGCATTATTTAGATATGTCTGTACAAGCCCAGTGTCTTCTAATGGTTTTCCTGTAGAAAAGCTGATGTGGAATTTCATAAATGTGTCTGAAAATGACAGACAAAGGCATGGAATATAGCTTTTATAGTAATTTTATGATGTAGCTCCTTTGGCTTTTCAGAAAGAAAACAGACTAGGCACTGACTACATGGCTGAAGATTCAGTTCACTGAAAATTCAGCTGAGGAGGAAAGTATCATTCTCGCTGCATCACTGGAGTAGGCATCCTTTAAGTACATTACAGCTTTTAGCAGTATTGCTGGGGTTCTCTTCCGTTCCTTTATCTCATCTAGTGACTCATACTGCAGTGCAACCAGAGGCATCGCATTCACATCACCTATCAGCTTGTTATTCAGGGCCAAGTAACTGTTGTTGGTATGTTAAAATACTCCACTGAGTACTTCACGCTTCATTTATGAAATATTAGAATTTTCCTTTGAACTGAATCTCTTCAGCCTAAATCAACTTCACGTGTCCATGAAATCCTGCTGTCTTTCTTATTAATGTGATTTCTAATAATACATTTTTTTGTTCTGCTGTCTGTAACAGCTGGCAGGGATTGCAATCCCAAATCTTATCTGAAGACACATTTCTGCAGCATCAAAAGATAAACAGCACTGGAACCTTGTAGAACTTTACAGTCTGCCTTCAGACTGAGATTTGCTAATGGAATATATTGCCAGAACAAGGTTTTCAGCAGGACTGGTAGGTTGAGAACAGAAGCTGGAAGATTTGGACCAAGTGTAATAGTGAGTTTCCTAGGGAAACTAGGAAGTGCCTTTTTTCCTCTCTTGATTAGATTTTCTATGTAAAATTCATTCTTTGTATTTAAGTTGAACTTCTTTTGTTTCTATTTTTTGCTTGAAAATTTATCTTCTGGAATCTTCTGGTCATTGAAATTATGAAAACTAATTTTCTTATAAAATATATATTTTTTTAAAAGTAGCTTATCTGTGGTTTTGACAAGGTTACTGTAACTGGTTATACCAATAGTCTATTTGATGACTTTTATTATGCTAGTATCTGCAGGCTACAATTAAAGGGATTTCAGAACTAATAATTTTCCCAGATATTTTGCTTTCCTAATGCTAACACATAACAGGCAATCAAGACCAGCAAATGGGAGCAAGTAAGATGTAGAGCAGACACAGTAGCAAATCTCATGATGTATTCACACAAATAGCAGTGTCCAGCACAGTTCTGCAACATTTCAGAAATGTTCTGCTTTCAAATACGTTCATTCATCAACATCTTAAGTTAAATCTGTCTTGGGACAAGCTACTGTTTTGCAGGGATTTGCTTTCATAATGCGCAGCTTAATTACAGTAAGACTCTGCTGCAACATTGAGGCTTTTTTTTTTATTTCATTAACTGCTACTAAACCCCTGTGACTGGCCTAGTACCATTCTGTCAGTCTGCGTGTTTCTACCCAGCATGTTTTATTTCATTATCTCTTCAATTCTCTTTCATACATATGGAACCATTGTCACAGGACCCACACATGCTTTCGTACTAATGAAGCAAATTGGAGCAGATTTTAATGTGTTTCTTCCACAAGTTCAGTTGTGTGACTGGAGAAACCTGTGAAGACTTTAGTTCAAATCCAGTAAGTTAGCCTGTTTAACATGTCAGTAGCAATTAAATAATGAGAAAAAATCAGGCAAAACTTTTAACAAAATATTCTGCTCTTTTGTGGAAATGGCCTCTTCATGCACAAGATGTGCAGGCACAAGGTTGATTGAGCTGTGAATGAAGGGCAAAAACGGATGTATTATAAAACTGCAGGGTTTTTTCTACATATAATCCATGAACTCTGAGAAAGCAAGGTAAAATGATTGTTTAAATGGAAGTGTCAGTTAAATCCTATCGATGTTTCTTCTGTTTTAGGCATGAAACAGCTGTAAAAGTATGCTGGAACTGAGGCAGTTTTTAGTTCACCAAGCAAGGATAGGACAAGTCTAGAGAGCATGGAGTGAGTAGGATTTGTGTATCCTTTCCTTTAGCAAATGTTGGAGAATGGTTTTGTTCCATCTGTCTCCATCTCCTTTATAACAGCCTTTTAATTCAGAAATGCTTGACTAATTACAATTTTATTGTGTTAGATTTTTAAATGCTTATTTTTTTACTAGAGCATCTTAGTAAACAGTATTTTATATGTTTCTCGGAGTATCTCTGTAGGCATTCTGTCTTGAATGACTGAAGTGTTTCCCCTATTTCACTTAGTTTAGCTGCTGTAATTTTAAAACCCAATAATTTTATAATTTTATAGACTTATACATTTAATTTTCTCTGTTCATACTGTTGTCTGTAGAAGTAAACTGGAAACTAGCTACAATTCTGTGGTGGGAAGACAGTCTTGGCTATGTTTGTATCAGCCTGCTTAATGAGGAGTTGAGTTTTGTCAGCGTTGAAGAATGGAGCTACAAATTTAGAAATTAAACACAAAGTTTGGATGCAAACTGATTGACGAGGCTGGCAGGTATTTACACTCAGTCATCCAGGAGTCGTCTGTTGTTAGCTAAGAACTAGAGTACTTCTGGGAAGAAAGTCACAATGATGCTTGTTTTTTGTTAGGATTTTGAATTTTCAAACAGAACAAGACACCTAAAGTTAGTCTCTTGCTTCAATGTGTACAGGTCCCACTTTAATGATCACATTCTGATGACTGAGAGAAACCAGTGGATGAGAATATGCTTGTGCATGTGCACACACACACCAAAGCAGCACCTTCCAAACCTTTACAAGCTAGCCCTCAGCGTGCCCCACCATCACTGCTGTCATTCTCTTCGGCAGGCCCCCAGCATTGCCTCCTTGGGATTTTCACTCTTCTGAATATCCCTGCAGTTCTGCAGTTATGTTGTTGTTTGTCCTCTCTTCATTTCTGTTTCTCCTTTTATCCCAATTTCACAGACCCACAACGCTGCTTCTCTTTCTCTGCTGAGCCCGCAGTACAGGCCTAACCAGAACATTAACACACCTCATCAGCTGGAAAACCCGGTATCAGAATATAGAGTTAAAATACAGAATCTTCTAGTTTCTGCCCTATCTGTTATTAGTTCTCTAATTTGGAGGGATTTTCTGTCTTTAAACATGCATTTTGGACATACAATTTATTAGCAATTCACTTAAAGTAAGGGTAGTTTTAAGCAAATCATATTTGCCCTAACTGCCAGTAAGCTTCTGCATGAAAAGTTTTTGTTTGTGTCTTTGTGGGTTTTGTTTTTCCTCCTCGCCCCTTGTGTGAACAGGTATACTGGGGAAACTAAGGTCAACTTTGAGATGTTTTAAAATTGTAAAATCTATTGCAAGAATTGTTTGTAAGTACCTTAATGCATTTGTTGTTAATGTATTTGTTTAGATTTCCTAAAATTTTGGCAAGGGATCTTTTGGATTATCAGTTTGATACTACTTTTTAAATGCACATCCAGTTTATTACCAGAGCTCTCCCATCAGTCGCTTGTTTGAGCATTGTTTTGGCTTCCTCCACTGTTCCCTTTCTCTCTGTGCCAAAAATACAATAGCTATGGGTCAGACAAATAAGGATGTTTGTGAGTGAGTGGCACCTGGTGAAGGCCAGTTGGAAAAGAGAGCCAGGTGGAATAGCCCGCCACTGGAACTAGGCACTCCATTGACTGCTCATCTGTTCCTCATTCGTGAATTCTAAGGAAAAGACTGATGTTTGCTTTTCTATTTCCTATTTGTAAGTATTTGAACACCAAATGCAAAAATTCAGTATCATCCTTTTGTTTCCATGTTTGAAAAAAAAACCCAGAACACTGGTGTGAACAAAACTGTCTTTTAACAAGCAGCAGCACTATGGCTGTGCCATCTGGTTGTTCAGAATTTCAGTGGATATTTCTGATCTGTGCTTTAAATTGGTTCACTAGCTTATACAATTAATATCACATTATAAATGACAGTCTACTAATGTTTTTGTAGATATACTGGAAATATCATCTGTTTTGGCTATGATAGATTAGTTGCTTAGTAAAACAGAACTGCAACCTTGAGAAATATACGAAATAGATGACTGAAACCCTAGGCTTTAATACAGTTATGCTGAATGTGCCATTTACTGGCTGTGGAAAGCTCAACCCAGTTAACTGTAGGAACCTGGGAAAAACACGTCCACATATATCTTGTCTTCATGATATGGATCGTATCTTCACAATCCAAACAAATAAATTATTAGTAATGTTAATAGGGAAGGTATCATGGCTGATCTGAGTAATGTCTATTGAAATGATGGAATACTTCTCTTTATAAGTAGTTGATTCTGATTTTCTGAAAACTCAAGCACAGTAATTGACATCTTTTTTCATTGTGTTCATGTCTTGCAGAGTTCTTCATGGCCTTGACACCTCACAGGACTTTCTCTGAATAAAAGAAAGCCTGGTCTCTGGAATACAATTACAGTGTACTTGTGTTCTGTCTCCCAGGTAATGCTTTTCACTCATGTCTTAAAATAACATGAAACTGTTATCTGTGCAAAAATCTGTACCCATCAGCTTTATGTTAAGAAATGAACACTGTCATATTGTATTTTAGAACCAATCTGAAAATCACTTCTCTGACATAAATCAAAGAATTGTGCTTTTGTCTCTGTAGCGTTTTAGGAAAAGATTTAGTAGTTTAAGTCCTATGATAATTATCGACCAAATGCCCAACTTGCAGACTTGTAGTTTGTTTGTGTATCGTACTGTATTCCTGTGCTCTGTATCTATGTGGCATTACACCTTTTCATATAAGCTGCCGCTGCTGTTGAGGTGCCTTTTCAAGTGTGAGGCTGCATCATATCACCAAGCTGAAATAGACTCACAAGAAACCTTGTCTTCTGTTTTTCAACAAAACTTTTATTCTCTCGGAATTCAAAAACATTGCTAAAATTTGTTTCTTGACTTGATAAAGATTTGCCAAGTAAAAAACCATGGCTTTATATGGTAAAGGTACTGATTTTTTTTAAGTCTTTACTTGCTTTTTTTCCTAAGGGTATTGGATTGAACTGCAAAAAAAACAGTAAGCACTAGTATTCATATTTTATGTAGGTGGCTACAAAACCAACGGATCAACAGAGGAACAGCGATAGAGGGCAATGGACCCAAGCCCCTCTCTGACCACTCCTTTGCTGGACTTACTTTGCAAGTGAGGGTAATGTTAAATTACTTCTCCGTCATCTTGTAATTGTCATCCCCTCGCCCCAGCAAAACACAATAAATCTTTGCAAAGTTGTGATTCAGGTACGATTAGAAATGGCACGTGCAGTAGCATGCCAACGTGGTGCTAAGCCAGACTGGTGGACACACATCGTGTCTGTCTGTCAGCATCGCAGACAGCAACTGTAAAACAAAAAAGAGAGGGACTTCACCTGTACACTTCTATCTGGGTACCTTTCTTCCCGAAGGCCCTACATAGCCTGATTCTCTGAATCCTGTGAAATAGTTGTTTAGAACTTGTCCTGTCTTCACTGCAGTTTGATCAGTAGTCCTGGGAATGAGTTGGGGATTTAGGGAAATGCAGCTTTTAGTGCCCTGAGTGAGTAGAGGAGCACCTGTAGTTCCTTCTGTTCTTCCCTGTACTATGAGTCAGGACACAAAGATCTGTTTCTCCTAGCTAGTTACTTTTACCAGAGGATAATTCTTTAAAATTATAGAACCCTGAACACCGTTAAAGAGGCCCTTTTGTGAATTTCTCATCCATCTGGCATGAAAGCGAGCTACTTGACTGGGAGATATTGCAGGTACTGTGTGTTTAACAGCATTCCAAGTACTCCCTACATGTTGCAGCTGACACACAAGATCATTTCAGCCTTAAAAATGATGCAGTACTACAGTAGTGCAACCATCTGAATCATAAATGCCTGTGAAAAGACAATACATTGTCAGAGATCCAGTTCTCTTACAAAATGAGAAGCTATAGAGAAGCAGCTGCTGAAAAACACAAATATTGTTGAATACTGCTACTGAATGACTAGTCCTGTAATAATAATGTATAAAAAGCTTAGAAGCTTACTGTATGCTGCAAGATGATATCACTCAAAGCAAACTAACTCAGATGACCAAGTTATGCAGATGCCATTTATGATTATACAAATATAACTGAATGTCCTTGGTACTGAAGATGCAAGATTTTTTGATGCTGTTTTTAATCGTATTCCTTGATGGTGATGTCTTCAGCTCTTGGATGAGGCTAGTTAATCTATTTGCTTCCTACTGAGAGAGGGCTGTTGCTACAATACAGTGACTCAGCTAATCCAAATTGTTGACTGTTCTGCCTGAATGTGAATCTTTTCCCTGTATATGGAAGCAAAACATAGGATTTTCTGTGAAAATATGCAGTCTCAAAAGAAAATTCATATTAGTTACACATAGAACTAGGTAGTTAATTTCAACTGCTTTGTCAAATTCTGTGAGAAAGCTAGATTTCTTGCAAAACGTAAGCATCTGACTTTTCCTGTTCCTCTTGTTGCCTTATATTCAGCATTAATATTCATGCATGGAGTTTGGTATGGGAAGAGCCATGAGTCCTTGACAGAAAGTTAAAATTGCTGTGCGCACAGGACAAATACTAAATACTAAATACTAAATATTTTTCTATGAATAAAATTTTAGGCATTGAAAATAAAAATCTCCCCCCATAGTTTTCATAGTTGGCAAAAACAATGCTGTCTTGCAACGAATTATCATTTTAGGATTCCTGATGTAGAGGAACACACCACGTTTACCCAGTGAGTTCCCTCATATGCTACAGAGAAAGCAGCTGTTGTGGGAGGGGGCAGTTCTCACACTGCGATGTTCTGCTGGAAAATGGGCTGCCAGCTGTCAAAATTATTTATTTGCTTATTTACTGGGGGAGGACAATGAGTATAACTTGAGTGTCTCTCCTTGTTGTAACAGATGGCAGAGAAAGATGTACGCCCTTAGAGTGAGGCCCACATTTCTAGATCAGAGCTAACATCAGTGAAATAAGTCAATTCAATGCATTTTGAATAAGACACAGTATCTTGTTTTAAGAGAAAGTCTTCTTTAAGAGTTCTTATCTCAGCCCTAATTTCCTATCTCATGGCATTTCACATGTCTGTCTTCCATGCTCCGATTTCATTTTCACTCACAAGCTGTAATAGTCCCTCTGCAAAGGTGCAGGTGGTTAGGTTTTTCATCCCAGACCATTGCAAAATGCTTTATGTTCAACTCTAAATACGAGGTATTAAAGTGAAGAGCTCAGAAGGAACTACAGGTGATTATGGAAGTCCCCAAACCTTCTATATCTAGAAGTTACATGATTTATTATATTATTTTTAAAAAAGCTTTAATAGTAATCCCTATAAGCAAAGAAATATTGTGTAAGCAGGAACAATTTAACTTAGTTTATGCATGTTATATTAATTTTACTTTATTTCACACTGAAAATAATAGGAATAAAATATTTTAACATAGTACTTCTGTAAAGGACGGGAAAGGGGATTATTACATAACTTTTTTAAAGTCTTGTAGCATTTCTGAGTGTCAAACATCAGTTCTGTAGAAGAAAGAGCATTAACCTCTAAACCCTAAAATGATTCTAAGAAATCAAATGTTTAAAGCACAATTATGCTTAGAGTGATTTAAAACATTAGTGTAATGCAACTGCATGATGAAATAGCTATAATGTATTAGAAGTTAGAAAGTCTTCCTGATTTGCTAAGATGTTCAAATCTTGCTAAAGACCTAAACCTGTCTTGCACCTTCATGTTTTAGTCCTGTTGATTTCAAAGAGCATATTGGAAAGGAGATTTCTTTCAGTTTTCCTTCATTTGTGATCTCTGAAAGGAGTATGAAATGAAACAGAAATAATTCAAAAATTGATGTGACAGTTTTAAGAGTAGCTACAGCTTTTGTTTACAATGATTACTTCATGTGTCCAATTCACAACATCACATAAACATGTCACTGTGATGCACTATTCTTCTTGACAATACAAAAATGTATTGGGTAGATTGGTATCTGTATTTTGTATAGCTGTTTTCAGACATTTTTAACTAGGAACATCATAAAGATTGACTTTTAGAAAGCACAAAAAGACATGTATTTTATGTCCAACTGATTGGTTGGACATAAGCAATACAGCTTAGTCTTTGTGATTGGTGCAGCAAGCCTGGACTGGAACAGAGGTCCTTCTCAATTGTTTGTGAAATTAGGAACCTCTGAAATCGACAGTGTTCTCATTAGTGGGCACCTAAAGCAGCTGCACTTCTTTCGATGGTCATATATTTAGAGTGACATAGCCCATGAGAACATTTCAGGGCATAAATGATCGTTGCACAGATGGTGACAAAGTGCTTCCCTCAATACTGAACTCGCTACAGCATGATTTTTACAATATTACATTTCCTTAGCTAGTACTAAAGTTACTCTGGTTAAACACAAAATGGAAATACCTGGTAACAGCAAATACATTGGACTACCATTTATTATTGGACAGATGTAACCGAGAATTGAGTACAATGTTACCAGTAGATACACGGTCAACTGCAATGCAGAAGTGCCCTTTCTCACTTGGCCTTACTCTGCGGTTATGTAAAAGGGCATTCAGGCTTTTGAATCTCTGTAAAGGAGAATCTCTGTAAGTTCTATAAAAAGAGAAGAGGATCATTTTGGCTATTCATTGAAAAATACTTTGTCCAATTCACATGATTTTAATAAGCAACAAGGCAAACTGTTTCACAGTACAATATACTATTTCTTTGGATTTTTCAGATCACTTATCCTCTTTATTTTTTATTTTTCTTTTGCTAGGCTAAAAAATCTTAGGCAGAATTTTCATTGCATATCAAATGGATGATACTAAACTTGCTACAAGAAGCAAAATGGAAGTAAGTTTCTGAAGAAACGCGTGAACACAGACGTGACAAAACCTATGTAGAATGCTGAAGAAAATTATAATCATGTATTTGGCAGCATTACAAGTGACACAAAAGAGGCCTAACAACTTTAAACATGGGGCTTGCCACCTTTAATTGCAGCGAAAATGACCAGAGGTTTGTGCATCTCTGTATGTTTATGGGCTCACATTCAGTCTATGTGTTTTAAAAATAATTTAAGGAATTAATAAGTCTTAACTGCTTAAAAAAAAAGTCTAAAAACATTTTAGTAACGTGTTTTCTGTGCTGTTGTACAAAGGTGTCCAAGACACAAGTTCTCAGGTCAAAAAACATTTATATACATTTGAGGGACAGAAATCAGACCATAGGTTTAATATGAACTTTTGTCATCTTGATCGTGGAATTAATAGTGTGTTTCCTTAATTAGGAGTCCCAAATAGTTTATTTTTAATTTCTAAACAATGATGTAGTCAGTATTTGTGACTTCTAGGAGACTACTTGTGACTGAAAGCCTGACATCTGGTAATAATTTGAAAAATAATTTAAAACTGAGTCCTTGTGTTAGTTTTGAAGCCTGCCCTGTTTTGTACATAGTGCGTTAAAGGTAGTAAGTCAGAATGCCATTTTGCAGTAGGTGACTAAAACTTTCTTCTATACTAAGGCTCTAAAGACTGACAGAGAGAAGTTTGTCTTCCTACATTAGACTTGCCGGAGGTTTTGAATGATCCTCTGCATACAGCTGTTTCTATAAACTGTTTCTTTCTTTAATGAGAAAAGAATTCCTATGTGCAGAGTTCCACGCTTTTCCTGAGAATCTCTGATTCTCAGCCTTGAGTCCTACTATTACCATGTATTTGTAGTAATTATATATTATAATGTGTTCTTTTGTATTACATAGAAATGTGGCCTTCATGTTTTAAAAGTGAATTTTAAAATAGACGAGCACATGCCAAATAGGATGCTCTTGACTTTGAGCCGGCTGCCACTGTGCCAAGGGAGGGATGCCAGTATTTTGCCAGCAGAATATAGCCAGCTGATCGCTAATCATAAGTTCCAGTTTTGCTACAGAAGCGAGAAATACAGTGATAGCTAAAGAGTTTGTGAACCAAGTAGTCCTGAAGCAATTTTTTTATTTTTCTGGGTTTTTTCCCCTGCTTTTATCTGGAGGACATTTCCGTCCTTTAGCTTTTAAGATATGGCAGTTTGAGGGATGCTGCACTTGCGCATACGTTGGAATGTGCAACGGCTTTGGCTTCATCTCTTGGCCTTTATTAGAGAACCGCATCACATTCTGTTGTATTCACAATTCTTCAAGACATGTTTGGGAAAGGCCAGTCTGAAGGCACAGTTTACGTAACTCAGTAACTTGAGTAATTACTTTCCACCATTTTGCTGGATTTTATTGCTTACTGGACTGAGGAATGAGGTTTTGATATTGCAGTATAGAAAACTACACAGCATACTGAAACCTCTAAAATAGTGAACTCTGCTTTTAAAATCTTTGAAGATGTGCTTGTTTTCAAACTATTTCTTGACTGTTAACTTCTGCAAGCATACAAGAGGGCTAAAAGAGCATTTCTGTACTTTCTCATGTAAGCAACATGGTGGAGAAGTAGAATTGCAAGTAAAACCAAAAGATGCATCTAGCTTTCTCAAGGGCCTTGAAAAATTGGTGGTCTGCTCAAAGCATGGAGCAAAACTATTTCAGCTTTTGGTACTAAGGAATCAGGTCCTGAGAAAACAAAGATATTCTACAGTCTTATTCAAATGGGATAAACGATGCAATAATAGGCTTAGCAAATCACACACGCTGTATGACTCTTGGATAGGATTAAAGGTGAAAAATGTAATTGTTGGCCAAGAAAATCTTAACTGGACTTTCTTTAAAAAAATAAAAGATAAAAAATTGGGATGTAAGATGTATTGCGGGTTGGTTATCCCAGCCTGTGTATCCCTTCCATATTTTCAGTTAATAATCTTGAGGAAAGTATTGGGAATGCATATAATTTTATCTGCACATATGTATATATGTGTCTGTATAAACATATGTGCAATAATGAATAAGATTTATATTGTATAGTTTACCTTTCACTTATAAAGTTGGGTTTTTTTAAAAAAAATCTTTATATTGCAGCTGGCTTTTCTAATGTCTTATTTTATAAAATAGGTTGGCATTCATCAACAATGCTAAGATGACAGGTAATTTTTGAATTCTATGCATATTGCATAGTACTGGCTTTTAATTCATCTGAGAAAAAGTTTAGTAACAAAACATAACGGTATTGTTTAGCTCTTGTGCTGTCATCCTTTCAATTCTTGGCTCATCTTGCATGTTGCTATGTTAATGACTTATCAGGTTTTCACATACGTGGTATTCAAAATTAATTTTGGTAACTAAAGCAGCCAATTAATTAGGTAAATGTGCATTCAACTCAATTATTTGATAAGTCATTTAAAAAGAAAATTACAGTTTTATTGTGAAGGCCAGATTGGACGTAAATGCCATATTTTGTTTGCTGTGTTTCATCTAAAGTTGTGGTTGATTCTTTTTGCCTTGGAAGTCAGTCCTGGGTTTAGTTTTCACTACATAATTTTGTTACAGTTGATCTCACATTTATCTATTCAATCAATTAGAACATGAGTCAGAATGGTAGGACATTTACACTCTAAATTTGATAACATAAATAAATAATTTGCAGCATAAAAACTGTAAAAGACAGACCAAAACACTTCTGTGTTGATTAAATTGACTTTATGTATGATTTAGCTGGCAGACTTTTTGATCTTCAGAGGACATTCATATACTGTTTAGCCTTTTATTTGGAAGATGAAAATTTTCTTTATATATCATTGGCTTTTCTCTGCTTAGGAAAATCTTCAGGTTTAAGGGACAAAAAAGCCCATTCCTGTGTGAGCACCGCACTGCTGAGCATATGCATATGCTGAGCATATGTGCACCTAGCGTAACTCAAGCCTTCGTCTGCGCTGCTCTTAGCAGATGAATGTGTTTTGTCTTCTGTACTTTTCCTATAGCATTTGTATAGTATTGCTTGTTAATTTTATTCTTTAGATATCAAAGAAAGTAAAGTTCTAAATGGTACCTTAAGTACAGCCTAGGAGGAACTTAATTTTTTCTGATTCTTAGAAATACGTTTATTCTTCTGTCTTGGGCAAATTCCAGTGTAACATTTGCAGTGACTGTATGTCTTATTTTTGTAACTCGTAACGCCTGCTTATTTGGAATAAAGGCAAACCACATTAACAGACTTTTATCTCCTGTAATCTTTCATTTGACCTCTAGTTATCGCTCATATGGATTGTGGCCTGTCCATTTCTATGACAGGTCATTCTCATGTCATGTACAGCATTTTGTCTGAACTCCCTCCTACACCTCAGGGTTGTTCATGAGGCTTCAAAGCCCTCTTCTGCAGTGGGAATCCATCCGTGTTCAAAGCTTGCAAAAGTAAAAGTCTAATAAATTATGACTTATTAAATAAATTGTCGCAGGTTTTCTATAAAAGATTTAATCGACTGCTGAGCACAGGGGATGTATAATACAGTACAGAGTTTTCTTTTCAAACTTAAGGCAATACTGCCAGAGAGTCTTTGGCTCTTGCACTGGCAGGGAGAGGACAAGCACCTTCTGACAGTGGCACGAGTGAGTCCAGACGCCAGCGTCCCCCCAGTGCTCCCACTGACCCCCCTCCAAGGTGGCCAGCCAGGGCAGACCCCTCTCCCCGGGGAGCAGGAGGCCGAGTGGTGCCAGCTGCGTGTCAGGGGCAGGAGCAGAGGGGGCTGTTCTGTGCCCCAGCTTGGCAGCCTGTACGGCCACTACCGCCTCTCCCAACGTGCCAGAAGAGTTGGTGCAGTGGATTTCTTGCCTATACAGAGCCATGTGAATTGGTATGCTTATAAAATGTGAAATTACTTAAGGCTAGATAATTATTTACTAAACTGACATAAATAAAACACAGAGCCCTTATGTCTTAATACATACACTTAATTTTGCATAGCACCCTGCAAATGTTTGCAGTTAGTATTTCAAGTTCCTGTTACATTTTTTGTGAACTTTCTGTAAATTAAAAGTCAAATTTCCCAACATGATTCAAAACATATGTAGGTAGGCATGCCAGAAGAAAATTACTTTTGCACCAAGGGAACAGTTCAGGTAATAAAAGCTTGGAGGTTTAAATGGCCGTCTGACAAAAACCAGTCCTGGTTAATTTGTTATGTTCATAAATCAAAACATGGGAGCCTAGATTTGGGAGGAAAGATCAAGCTGATTTTGTGTCCTTTCTAAAGCAATAAAGAAGGCAGTCACTCCCTGGTGTGCCTACTTCTCTCCTGTCTTCCTATGATTTAGCTGTATTTCTGCCACCTTGGACAACAAAATGCAAGGAAGATCAGAAATGGAAAGCTGACATGTTTTTGCTTCAGGGATACTGTAACAGCAGGAGTTCTGGGAGAATTTCGTGAAGCTGATAATGAAACTAAGTGGAAGTGTGGGACAGCTGGAATAGGCGGTCAGACACCTCTGAGAGAAGCTCTCACGATGGGTTCGAAAAATTGCAAATTGGAAAATAGGATACATGTGTGATATAAACTCCACAAATGTTAGAATATAGAAAAGGCCCAGCTTTTAAAGAAATGCATCACAGGTGGCATATGAATTTGAGTATTTAAAAATTCAGCAAATCTATTTCCATACAAACATTTCTCTCACAGCAACAGGGCATTGATGCAAGTGACTCCACTAGTGTTCATGAAGTCTTAGACTAAAGTGATTACTGTAGCTATGCTACTCAATAGTACATCTCTTTTAAGGGAGAAAAATATTTTTAAAATCAGCTACAAATAAAACATGGAAAAGGGTGTGTAATGGTATCATCAACTTTACATCTGTTTAGCTCAGATACGTCAGTAAAGATGCGTGACTTAGTGTATGTGACCTTCATACGTGGCATAACTTCCTTGGCATATAGCAAACATCCACTTCAGCCCGTGTTTCTGTTTTATGTATTTTCTTTATCTCTGTGACAAAGTGTCATACTCCTATGGAGTTTGTAAGAAAATTTTTTATGACCTACTAGCATGGGTTTAAATAAATTATGAGGCTTTTAAAAAGCCTTGTAATGCCGATCCCTCTAGGGACTGCCAGGTGATACACTGCAGTCCGGAAGAGCACTTTCTGTGTATGACTTGTTTTCAGCACAGAGAGTCTGTTTAGCATTTCTCATGCAAACAGCCCTAAGTGCCTGCTCTTCCAGACGGGGTTGTACCGTCATCTGCTAACAAGGTTCCTGCCCCACAGTTCTGGCTTGTTCCTGTTTTCGGCAGGTCAGTGCCTGGGAAATGTGCAAAGAGTTTTTTGGAGGCAGCCGCTCTCCCCAGGGGGAGCAGCAGCCCTGGCCCCCCCCTCCGGCGCAGGCAGCTGCTCGCTCCCTTCCTGCGGGCCAAACTGGGTATGCAGATCTGAACGTGGCATTTAATGGAAAGCATAGGATACATGGAGATACAAGAAATACAAGTCACTCACATAATGGAATGCTTTTTTCTAAGGAAGTGATGTGTAGAAGTCCATGTGACTTAGAACATGTATTAGCACAGAAAATGCAAAGAAAACGCTTCCCTGGATTCTCCCCATTTCTATTATCTGTTACCTTATGCACAGGATGATGTACAGCGTACAGGCTGAGGAGATTAGTAATTTTTTTCTCCATTAAATGTAACTACATTTTTGTAGACCTGCATATTTTTGTAGCCAAGTAGCTGATAACATGAGATATGAAGTAGTTTTCATTAAAAATGTATTAGATTCAATCTGCTCAAGTGATAGGTATCCCAAATTTCTAGCCTGTATAACTTGACTCTTTCATTTCCACCACATCCAGTTATCGAAAGTTCCTTCTCTAAAACGCTAATGTAATTTTAAAAGGCATTTGACCAGCCTGAAGTTTCATTTCACATTATAACAGCTAAAGAATATGAAATGAGATCATACTGGCCCTAACTTGCCTGTAAATTTCTTTTACTATTATCATTTTTAACATGAATCCTTCTGTAGTTGTTTCTGTGTGAATACCGGTATGCAGATGTGTAAATCATTACAAAGTGTGCTTCATCCTTTCTTTTTCTTTTTTTTTCCTCTCAGTCTGCCAACACAACTAATCCTCAGTAATTTGATCTTTTTTTTTGCATTGTGATTTCAATGTTAGGAAACAAAACTGGATTGAAAACTGCTCTTGTACCCTCTGCTGTGATACTGACTTAGATTATGACTTTTGTCATTTAACACACCAGCACTTCGGTATTCTCACTGCCTCATTGACACAATCATGTTGGATTATCTCACAAATGTGTCATGAGGTGCTGAAGTCTCATGAAGACCAGGCTGGCAACAACTGCTGTTAGTTCTTTTTCAGGCAGTTTTATGTACTACTAAATTTAGCAAGTTCCCTGTAATTTTCTATTGATGCTCTTTGAACAAAGTTTTCCATTTACAGTAACAATAATGCTACCTATGTGCAGAACTCTGCTTTTTGTTTTGTTCTGCACTAGAGACCAAGTTGTTGAGATTTGGACCAAATTCAGTTGCCAGTTGCCTTAGTGCAGTTTGGGGTTTATAAGGTTGTTACAATACTCTACAGGATGTTTTAAAAAAACCCTCTGAAGTCTGGTATTTGAGAATGATCAATATTTTTCAAGATTTTAGTCAGCATAGTGGTAATGTAAAGAGGTGAAAAAAAAACAAACCCAAGACCCACAAAAGCCCCCAAGTACAAATTTCTGAGAAGATGCTCACAGAAAAGAAATAGTGCATTCAAAGTGAATGGTGTGCAAACTAGGAAATACCTTCGATTCTGGCATTCTGTGTAGCCGCAACTTCTCCGAGTGCACAGGGCAGGTGAAGACAGCTTCTGCTACTCACCCAAACAGCTGAGAGTTTGTGAAACCGCAAAGGGCAACTGTGTCGGAGACTGTGACTGCCATCGGAATCAGTCTATATGATCTTAAAATAATTGTTTGGCTGGACTGAGAATACACCAGAAAGTACGATGGATAGGAATCAGATTTATTCAGTCAAAACCCAAAAGTTTTCCACAGAAATATGTTAAGAAGGCTAGATCTTGCACCAGTGAAATTTGAGCAGCCTAACCACTCTTTAATAATTTTTAATTTTGTTTTATAGTAATGGACCCTGACATTCAAATCACTCCCCAGCATTGCTGTTTGCTGCGTGGTTCTTGCCACTGTAGCAGAGTGCAGCTAGGACTTGAGACAGATTTCAGCCCCGTGACAGAGACCTGGTGTATGGCAAGGTGTTGTGCGGTTCGTGCTGCTGTGCTTTGCTTGGCTCTGCCAGACTGACTGGTTCCGGTCCGCAAAACAAGCAGGTTCTGAGTGTGTATGGGAAGCAGTCTGTCCCACGGGGGGACACGGTTCTATACAGTCACACGTCAGTCTAGAACAGTAATTAAAAAAATGCCAAACACCGTTTTTCAGTATCAGACTGGTTAAGAGTGTTTTTCAGGAATCTCTTTACAGAGAAGTGAAACAGTTTGTATTGTATAGAAACTCATCTTTTGAAACGTATAAGCAGTCCTTTTCTCTTTACTTTGGCCTCCTGCTTTTTAGATGGGAGGGGAGGGGGTACTGTTAACTGTTCAGGCGAGGAGGAATGAAACAATTCTTCAGTCTTGTGAATTTTATCATCTTTGCACGTGCAGCATCAGTGGAAATGCACTTGCTGTGGTGAACTACAATATTCGACCTGTCTGCAGGTGGCTTCCTGCTGTGCCGTGTGTTGTAGGTGATTTAACTCGCGTTACTGTGCTGACATGCAGGCTTTTTAGAAGTACGAGTAGCCCCAAGACATCTTAACACTCCTAAGAGAAAATTCTCTCTAGATCCCACCAGACCTAAATTAATCTAGATGTACGTGCAGGTCCACAACTTCTCTGGCAGTGCAGGCCATGGGTTGGTGAAGTGACAGGAATGTTCTATCTGCAGCTGCAGCCCAGGGTGCTTCCACTTGTTTAAATTCTCTGTGCCCTTAATGCAGAAAGCTCTATCTGCATGCGGCCTACATTGCAGCTCAGCAGAGTGGATGTTGCCCCCCAGTATGTCTATGGTGTTTAAAATGCAAGCGTCTTCTAATAGCCTTGATATTTTATTTAACTTTCTGTCATGATAGAATACGTGAACATTTCTAAATTCAGTGATTCATTAAAGAATCCTACACAGTTCTACCTTTAAACATGTAAACTTAAAGCTGTGAAAGTGCTAGCATCAGGGAAGCTTGATCAACTCTCTAACTCTAAAAGAAATTGCTGCATGAATTTACTGCATACAACCTTGGACCAGGTGTATAACCTTGCACGCAGCGTGGCCTGTAGAGATGAATTGCAAAATAGTTTGCAGTTACACATATCTTGTGTAAAAGTGTATCTCATATGATGAAGGCTGAGTTATACATTTTATGTTAAAACACTTAACTCAGGTTAAGAGAATTCAAATTACTCTTAAAGCAAGCCTACAGTTTTTAAGGTATGAAAATGCACCATAATTCTCTGTGACGATGTAAAATTCCCTGATGATACACAGCACTTCACCTTCATGAAACTGTTTCTTTTAAAATTAAAAAAAACCCCACACACCGCTACTGTTTATTAGTAAGAAATGTCATTAACATTTTGGGGGGTGCAAGAGCGGCCGTGGCTCTTGCAGCTGCCACACAGCTTTGTGCTGGTCTTAGCTGCAGTGGTTACGCCGAGGGCAGCTGCCCCAACGAAGGATCCTCAGGCTGGAATGTGTCACAGGTGTTTTTGAAACTGCTGCTGCTGCTGCTTCCCGCAGTGACCCGAGCCGGCACAGGGCTGCTCCCAGCTGTTTCTTCCTCTTCCACTTCATGGCAATGCCATCCGTCCTTGCACTGAGGAGCACTGAATGCGACCATAAATAGCTCTACTTCGAGGGACGTTTGTGTTGCTGTTCCATGTCCCGTGTTACTTGCTTATGAATCAAGGAACTTAGTATGTGGGCCATAAATAAAACTTAATTTGTAACGGCTGCCAAGGCTCGCACAGCCTCGTTCCCCGACTTTGGGGCTCCGTGTTGCCAGTGCCCGGTGCCCCCTCAGCCGCCCCCTGCGCTCGCAGAGCGCCGTTGCCCTGCTCAGCCCCGGCACCGCCCAGGGCTGCCCTTTACTGAGCGTTTTTCCCTCAGAGAAGGCGCTGCCGAGGCCTGGAGGCTCGGGCCGTGACCGGCACCGCGCCAGCTGCCCCCACCGCCGGCCGGACGCGGGCGAAGGCAGGTTCGACGAAACCCCGCGGTCCCTGCCGCTGCCTCCGGCCCTTCTGCACCGCCGGGGGAGCGGCTGGGACCGACCTCCCCCCGCCGAGCGTCGGGCCGGGCGCCCCACACCCGCGGCGCGCGCGGGCCGGGCCGGGCAGGGCGGGAGACAGACCCCGCACGCGCCGCGCGCGCACCGCTCTCCTTCGCCTCCATCTCAGCCTCGCGGCGCCGCGCGCGGTCGCCCCCTGGAGGCGGGCGGGAGCGAGAGCGGCCGGCGCATGCCAGCTGCGCTGCTGAGGGGAAGGCGGCACCTCTCGCCGCGGCCGCCAGTCGGGCTGTGACTGAGCCTGCCGGCGGACCGCAGAGCTCCCTGCCTCCTCCGCGCCGCAGCCTCGCCTGTCTGTCGCCCGGCCAGATGATGAACTTTCTGCGGCGCAGGCTCTCGGACAGCAGCTTCATCGCCAACCTGCCCAATGGCTACATGACCGACCTGCAGCGGCCGGAGCCGCAGCAGCCGCCGCCGCCTCCCTCAGGATCCGCGGCCCCTGCCTCTGCCTCCCCGGCTGCGGAGCGCCGACAGCCGCCGCAGTCAGCGCCACCCCAGCAGCAGCAGCAGCAGCCGCCGGCGCAGCAGTCAACGGGCAGCAGCTTCTTCAGCTCCCTCTCCAACGCCGTGAAGCAGACGGCGGCCTCGGCCGGGCTGGTGGATGCCTCCTCCGCCGTCTCCTCGGCCGCCGGCAGAAAGTTTAAGCTGCTCCTGGTCATCGACGAGCCGCACACGGACTGGTAGGTGCTCCCGCGCCTCTGCATGCCTCGGCGCCCTTCTCCTTTTTGCCCGCCCTTCCCCTCCCTCACACTGCAGTCACTTTCCCCGCGGGCCCGTCCCCGCTCAGCCGCCGCTCGCCCCCCCCTGGCCGGTGCGGGCTCACCGGGGGCGGCCAGGCGCGCCCCGGAGGATGAGGCTCCGCGGCGGTCCGTGGCCGGGGGAGGTGGCGGGGGGCCTTCGGGCAGTTCCCGCCCGCTGCCCGGCCCCGAAGCGAAGCGTTGCGGACTGGAAGATGGAGCGACAACCAGCAAAACCCGCAGCGCCTGTCTAGGCGTGAGAGCCATTTTCCGTCAAAACACTAAATAAGACATATTTGCCGCCCTGAAAAAGCACATGCTGTGTTCTCTAGCGAAATAAAGAACTCGCGTATAGGTGCAGGCAGGATTTAGGTGTCTTAGGCAGTAATTTCTATGTCGAACTGCGTGTGGTTATAGCGTTACGCGTGATAATTCCTGTTTATGAGCGGGCTTGTTTTCACGCAGATCCCGCCACTTCTGTTGCAGCGTCTGAAATGAATGTTTGGGTGAAGGTCCTTCAGGGTATTGAGGACCAGCCCTCGGTTTTACCTTAGCCCTGTGAATTTGTGCGGTTAGGTCAATTAGCTTCGCAGCCGCAGGTTTTGTTTGCGGTGGGTGTTTTGCTTCCACTGTTACCATAAGAAATGTGGGACTTACAAAACATAAAACTTGTACATCAACTCATCTCTCCCTGTGGCTGGCTGCTGCCAGGAGGAGAGGTGGCAGCTTTTTCCGACCTATTTACCACGTACGACTCTGGTGGATGCCGTATTTCATAGGAAGGACGTATACCTGTTCGTCGTTCTCTAACTTGTTTCCGTATAATGTGTATTTACACGTCAAGCTGTGAATCCTCTCATTCGCTGTTGCCAATTTCAGTATATAGGGTTTTAATGGTGCCTAAAAATAATACGGAGTAAACAAGTATGTTTTTGTAGCACTGGCATTGTTCAGTGATGGATTGTGGGTTTGTGATTTTATTGTCAGCTTCTCAAATTTACAGCCTTGCTGTCTGGATAGTCTTTTACAGTTCTGTGTTTTGATACAATTTGCTTCAAAATGGTATTTTAATAAAATACTTGAAACAAAAATGTAAGCCTTTATCTACAGCAAATATGTTATTACTGTTAAGGTGGCATTATCAGTTAGATTTTTCATGTTTTTTCTTGTGTGTTTGGTTTTGTGGTTGTTTTTTTGTTTTGTTTTGTTTTTTAAAGAAAAAAAAGGTGGTTGTATCTGCTGGGCTGAGATAGCCTCTGTACCTACGTCATGGAGATGCATCCATGGACACTGCTCACTGCCTTGCAGATACGTCCATTTATTTAATATTCTTCAGTGCACAAATTTTTGCATGGTAAATTAAATGACTGTATATTTTCATAAAGTTTGTTTCTGGTAGAATTTTTCTGTACCTATGGAAGCCATCCTGTGTATTACAAACATGGCATGTTTTACGTACTTGATGATAGATGCACCCAAAATTAACACAATCTGTCAGCAATAGCACAGCTTTTAAACCTCTGTGTGGTGAATGCCACCCAGAGCAGTCCAGGTAGGAGACTAGATGCAGTCACAAATACACACAGGGTTACTCATGCCTGCTTGCTGCTGCTTTTTTTTTTTTTCCTTTTTAAAAATTTATTTATTTATTTCTTGTAGTTTGTGACATGGATATGTAGCAGTTTTAGAAAGAACAGTTTGTTGTTGTTCTGGCTCTTTCCCTTGCAAAAAGCTAATTGTTTTGTAACTGAAGATTTTAAAATAAATTTTGAAAAATATCTATGTGTGTGTTCTGATAATACGTGCAGAAAAGAATTTGTTGCATACCTTTGCCAGTATGGATATCCATATTGACATGCATCGAACTGCTGTGGAATTTGACTCTATGGGCTAAAATGGAATATGAATGACAATTTGAAAAAAAATACTGAAAGATTGGAACTCTCTATAGATGAATTTCCACGGTCTGATGCCCACCACACTGGCTGCCCTGCCCGGTGAGATGCACTGCCATTCAGCTTGGCAAGATGAAGTATGTAGAGCTGCTGTCATGTGACATGCCGACCAAAACCTTGCCAGTAACAAGAAAACCAATACCAAATAAATCTCTTAGAGCCTAAGAAACCATTTCAGTTGGTTGACGTTAATCCTAACAGGCATTCGTTTTTGTGGTGTTTTGAGCTGCGTTGTGTTTGTCTTCGATTGATTGTGTATGTATTGGTTTTGGATTGCAGTTTCAATAGAAGGATTTCAGTCTGGATCACTCTGGAATCCTACTAATTCAGTATTCTCTTTTTAGCAAGGGCCAGAGGAAGCACTAAGCACCTTCTTCCATCAGCAAAGGATGTTGCCTCTTACCTCTAGCATCAAAAGGACATTTTGTTTCTAATAGATTTTATTTCTATTAGAGATTGACTCATATTGAAGTCCAAGATGTAGTAACTCCACATCATTATTGTCACTAATGGGATCATATGGGATGTTCTGCATATAAATAACAGCTCGGTTGTTGCTTGTGTTTTTTAATCTTGATCTGAGTGACTTCTTTTATCATTTTCATACCTTAAGAAGTTTGTCTTATTACAAGTTTTGAAATTGTCCTTTTCAGTTTCTTGATGGCATGTGGTGGGAGAAAGAATAACTTAGCTGTACTAAGTTGTGTATTTTTACCATGTTATATTATCTGACTCCTTAAGGAAGGAGAGCAAATTCTGTCATTGTGTCAAACCATCCTTTTTTCTCCGGCCACACTCAATCAAAGACATGTTAGAGCTGTGAGAGACAATTCTTTTCCTACAGGTTCTTTCGGAACTTGCAGCTACATGGATGAGAGACACCTCTACTCAGGGCTTCTGCTAAAGCCAGGACTGCGAAATAAGCTGGTATCAAAGCTTTTCCACCAGCCAGTAGCTTTGTACGTGCCTCAGTGGCAAGTGTAGGGGAAAAAAATTAAAAGGGACTAAAGCTTGTTGTCAGCTGCTAGAGACAAATCCATGGCAAGCAGTCTTCACTGGTGCTGGTTCTCGTGGAATACTTTCTCTTAGTCGCTTTATGCAATAAATGATCCTTTGGCCCAAAGGTGAAAGCAAATCGCTAGTGATCATTTGCACCAATTATCTTTGAAACCTTCTGTCGTAGAATATCACCATAAAGAAGGGATGACCTGTAAAGCAAACACTCCTTTGAATGGAACCATGCTATTAGTTTGTATAAAGGCATTGGAAAAGCTAATTTTATTTTCTGGCCTATTTTTCATGCATTTTAATGTCACATTCCTTTCATCTGCAGCTGCATACTGAACAGACATTTTCAGTACCTTCACTGATGTCCAGAACCCTTTTCTGAGTTAACACCTCTAGTTAAGAACCTTACCAAGTATTCGAACAGGTAGCGGAGAAGTGTCTGATCCACATGGATCTGCAGGGGAGGGGAAAGCTTCAAGAACCACTTGTTAGGTTTAGTAATGATTTTATGTAATAGACTTCCATGATGGTTTTACAGCTTTATGTATTTTTGTTGATATCTTTGCAAATGGAGGAAACTAAGAAGTAAAATTATTTGTTCAAGGTCATCCAAAAGGCTAGTGACAGAGCTAAATTAAAACCTAGGCAGCTTGCTTAACCTTTTCTTTTAGTTCTCCTTTCCTATCTACTGATCTGCATTGTGTCCAAAATTTTCAGCTAGATAAGTTTATTTTAAAATCTATTTAATTTCCTTGGAAAATAACCATTTTGTTCTGTGTACAAAATGTACTGAATATTCAGTGCTGAACAAGCAATTGATTAGAGGCCATACATCAGTGGCAAGGTGCCAAAATGCTGAGTGTATAGTTTATTATCTTCATTAAAAGCCTATGTGTCATATTTAGAAAGCTGTTTCAATATTGAAAATAGTTATTGCTTTGTCTGTCTTGTGTTTTAAAGCTTGAATATAAGACTTGTTGGCAGTAGTGATGAAACTATAAAAAGAATCAAGTGGAAAAATTTTGTTCTTGTATTTTTAAGCACAAATATTGTTATAAGTATCAGTGTCTTTTTTTTTTTTTTTTTTCCCCTGAGAATTATGCATTCTTTGTCATGTTTACTGCCTTAGTAGTTAGTCATCTTGTGATAGGCATAAGAGGTCATCTCCAAATGGATGGGACAAATGCTATGTGAGGAGCAAACATTCCGTTTTAAAATTACGGAATCGCTTATGGGCAAACACTGCTCATCATAAATGTTTTTAATATGAACAGTATTGTCATAGTGCAGAAAAATGCTGGTTTATAATACAGAAATTTATGTATCATAAGTTACTTTTATTAATTTTAATTGCTTATTAAGAACTGCCGTGCCTTTTGCAACAAGAAACTCCTAATATTAAAAGAAAAACAGCCTTGCCTTTGTTGTAACACTGTAATCTTTCAAAGGCAGCAACAGGTTCCTTAAAACCCATGAAACTGAGCAAGAGTGATAAAGATTTTACTTTATTTTCTCTTTAATTTTTGCTTCATATGAAAACTTCACAGTTCAAAATTACCTTTGTGAAAGTTTCATCTGAATCTTAAAAAAAATTGAATAAGTTACAGTCTAATTCTAGTCACGGCCTTCAAACTGAGTTCCCAGGCTTCCAAAAAGGAGCTGGCAACCAGATTTCACATGAAGACAGTGTGTGCTTAGTCTCTTACAAGCAGGTCGTTGGGCCACTACCACTTCCCAGCATGCACTGCTGTTTTCACCTCCACGTTAAGGGCTCTCCATTTTAGCAATCGAAATAGCAAAGTAACAAAAGGAGAGATGCAGGCGTGGGCAGGAGCTGCCAGGAGCACAGGCAGCACCTCTCTGTGCTGGCTGGGGGCAGGATGCTCTGGGGCACACAGGTGAAACCACATGGGTTTCTGCAAAGGGAGGTAAAGCTTCTTTTGAACTCTGTCTCAAGTGTGAGCAGCTGCATATGTTTCCTGAAGGGCTGGAAGTATAGCACCTTGAGCCGTGTTACTGGTTCTTTGTCCGGTTTTTAAGTGTTAAGTCCACACTGGGCAAGAACTTGAAGACAAGCACATGCAGCTGAACTAACTGGAGTCTGTAACGTAGTGTGTTAACAAATCTGAATTTGTAGCATACAGCAATCTTGTGCAAGTTGTATTTCTTGTCTGTTCTCTGAAATGGCTGGCTGATACAGTTCTGCACCAGGCAGCATGTGCGCTAGTATTTTAAAATGATCTGAGAAAAAGTTGCAGTTTTTTCTGTTTATCTGCAGTTCTGTCGTGTATAATACTTGGCTATATTAGTAGAAACAGCAAAACGCAGTACGTGATAGAGATTACCTTTCTGACTAGATATATATAAAAAAAAAAAAAGCTTTTAGCAGAAAACTCTTTGTCCTCCATACTCTGTGTGTTGCTCTATCTCAACAAGCTCTTACATGCTCTGATATTATTTTAGGCAAGTTAATGTAGATGAGTTGCTAACTACAAATTTGGACAGACAGTATCTGGTGTCATCCCCCATCCCATCTCTGTGCCCTATGCTCAGATTGTGAGTGAATCTCTGAAGAGACCACAGAAACTTCTCTGAAGCTTAATGAAACCTATAGTAACATGTTCAGATGACAGTAACATTAAAAAAAAAAGTTTGCCAATGATTTTTTCTGAAGTTTGACTTGATAGAAAGGAAATGGAAAAAATGGCAAGGAAATAGTGGATTTTAGGTGAGTGTATTTCAAAGTAACAAGATTGAAGTGAGAGATAAAAGGAATAATAAATTGCTTTGTAGACTTTAGACCCCAATAAAATAAGAAATTCTACTTAAAATCTATTAAGAATTTGATAATGATTTGCCAGTAGCAAATTGTAATCTGTTGAAATAGGAACAGCATGAAACAGAAGGTTATTAAAAACTATATTATTAGACTTCTTATTGTTCATCTTGGAAAAGTGTGTCTAGAGGACTTACTGTGCTGTGCCTGTTTTAAATGGATGTTATTTGCCATTCTGTGAGCACTATAGGGTACTGCAAGACTGTACATATTTTTGCTGAAACGATGTTTCTCCGAAAGATCGATGCTAAATGTTCCCACAGTATATCAATGTATTCTTAACGTAGTGACTTCACTGTATGCGTTTTTAGTACCCAGTTCTGAATAGTGCCGTGTGATAGTCACCTCCAGAAGTACTGGTATGCAATATCATGTAATTTTATCACTTTTAGCTCTTCAGCCAGCCTACCGATGCTCTAAACTACAGAAATCTGTTTTTAATATCATTGAAATAGACTGATGATTTGGATTTTTATACATCTGTAGATAAGATATGCTGCAATCTACATTTAAAAATATGATAAGTTTTTAGTGAAAGTGTGTGTTTGACTATAAACTTGTGTCTGAAGAAGAGAAGGACAAACACAGGAAGTCAGATTTGGATACAGAACCTCTACGGAAGGATTCCAGACCCCGTTGGATGAACACAGCAGCAAATGGTAATTACAAGGGGGTGGAAAAGTTACCCAGAATGGAAAAGAGTAAATTGGCAAAGAAAGCTGTGTTGTGGATGACAAAAAGTGAAGCAATAATTTACGAAGTAAATGTTACCTGGAATAACGATAGTGCTTCCAAATTATAATAACAATAATAATGATAGTGCTTCCAAAGATGAGGCTGCTTACCTTGTGGAGTGAAAAGAATGCATAATGAGGTGATAAGACTTTGCAGATGCTGTGGCTGGGAGGACAGCGTCATACCTTGGTCTAGAATGCAAAATACTTGCTTGATTGCACTACTGCTTTTGCTAATTAAACAGCTTTATCTGTGCTAAGTCAAACTTGACTTCTCAGAGGAAAGCTAGTGTGCTTTTAGACAGCCAGCTGGAGGAAAATAATGATGTGTATTCCTGGTAACATGAAGTATAGATGAGTTTCAGCTTTTGCAAAAAGTGTAAAGACTTTGTCAGTTTTGCAGTACCTGTGCTTTCGCCGCAAGTGCGTCCCTACCTGGCTGAAACAGAAAAATGGGTGGATTCTTGCTGACAAGTACACTGATTCCTAACAAAAAGTTGGCGACTAAAGTCAAATCCTTGGTTGTCTATTTGCAAACAAAAGTAATAGAAATGTTTAATTCAGAAGACACTGAGTCTTAAATCTAAAGAGTCCATTTCTGGTTTTACCGCAGGCCTATGGTCCCCAAAGCAGAAGAGGTTGGCCCTCGGCTGTAGCCAAGGCTGGGTGGTTTTTACCTCAGCTGTGTCAGGCAGCAGTGTGGGATGTCTAGGGCTTGCGCTGTGATTGTGGCTGCCCATCAGTTTACTGCTTTTGGGATTGCAAACGGTGGGATTCATTTAATTAACGGATTGGTCCAGTAGACAGCGCTGGAGAACATGGAACTCCAGGTTTTGAAGAACCTTGCTGGTTTTTGTGCAGGCTGCATGTATCTTTATCCTTCTTCCTGTATATCTGTGATTGAAGAAAGTAGAGGACACATGAGATGTCACAATGTTGCTGCTTAAGTGCAGCTAGGCAGGAGTGTGAGCAATGTTCTCTTCATTATTTTCACCTCTGAACACCTGGGTTTGCTTGGTCTCAGCACAGTAAGTTACTGTGCTCTGCTGATCTGAGAGCTAGGCACAGGAGAACAGAAGCTCTTTCTTCCCTCTTTGGAAATGAAGGACTTAGTCCCAGTTTGTGCAGACAGAGGCGTAAAGGTACTTTGCCTGTTTTAATTTTAAAACCCATACTGTGGCATGCTTGGTGTCTAATTAAGTGTGACACCTGGTTTTTGTCCCCCGCCCCCCAACCAAGTAGGCAAGGAGAACAAAACTGTCGCTTGCCACCATCAGCCAGTCGGGTGCCAGAAGCTGCTGCAAAAGGCAGTTTTGGTCCAGCCATTAAAATGCACTGTCTTCTAGCTTTGGGAATGACAGTTCCGTGTTGCCCTCACTTGATATACCGTTTGATCTCTGTAGTCTGGTATCCCAATTGGATATTGGTGTTTATAATGCATCACATACACTGATTGCTAGTAGGAGTTATTAAAACACACTTAAAAATACACACATTTCTTTGAATTTTTATCAGGTGATTAAAATAATTTAAAAAATATTATCAGAGCCTCAGATAAAATTTTTTCAATATCTTAATTCTGTTCTAAAGCACCCACATAAAATAATTTAATAGAAATGAATAGGTTTCTTCACTTTAATGGATTGTTTGTGTTTATAGATTATACCTTATAAAAAAAATTTTATAAACGTCTTGTAGAGAAATAGATTGAACAAAGATGATATGACTTTTATGAAAAAAATTTGCTATGACTTCCTGTCCTAAAACCCAATTTTTTGAAACCTTGCCTTTACAGGAATATACTGTGAGTGAATAAGCGTTAGGGAATCTCACAATGAACAGATAAAAATCTATTACTTTTTCTTTAAGGATGTAATAGGTACAGTTCCCTCATGAATATTTAAAACTGTGATAGGAAGTTGTTTCCTTTGCTCAAAGTGAAGAAAAGTTACAAAACTCATTAGGAAATACAGTAACAAAGTAACATGTGATGCATTTTTAAAAAGAGAAGTGGCACAGTGTGAACAGCGGCAGGACCCAGCCAAGGCTGACAGGAGCCGTGGTGGCATTTCATCAGGCATGGCGTATCGCGTCCCCTGGAGCCAATTTGTGCTTTGTTGTCAGAGCTGGGCACTCTCCAACAGGCTACCGATGTCTGTACTGCGATAGTAACCTTTAGGCTTCCGTATTTCTGATTTCAGCTAATTAGTCTCATCTTGTGTGCAGCGTGTGTTTCTTTGTTAAACAGGCGTGGTTAGAACAGGGGAGCATGCTTTCATGTAATTACAAATTGAATAAAAACAGCCATAAAACGCCAGCAGTGTGTGCTGCTTATTGGAAAGCTTCTGCAGATAATTACAAGTGTTTGTGTGGGAAGGCATAAAGAATGCTCGTGGCACAGCTCGTAATGAAACTCAGGTTATGTTTGTGTGTGGGTGTGTCCCCATCTGTAGGAGTGAAAAGTATCTGTATCCCAGTAACTTTCTGACTGGGTGTTTCAGAACCGTGTGTGTGTTTAGATACTCTTTCCATGCACATCTGAAAATAAAGCAGTTCTCTTGTGCAAGAAGTACTTTTATTTCTCTTCAGTTTGACCTTACAAATCTAATGCTCACTGTTTATGAAACAATGACTTTTTATGCTGAATTCCCGGTTTGTAGGGGCTGAAATCTGCTGAGCTACACTCTCACAGCTTCTGCAGTTTGTTGTGGCAGATGCCAAGATACCTTGTGATAATACCGACTTCTTGCAGGAGAAACTGGGGGTGAGTGTGTGAGTGTACATGGGAGATAACAACAAGCCTGGGGAAAAAAAGCAGAAGTTGAAATGTCTCTTATTTTAGTTTTATGATTTAAAGTGAGTTCCAAAAGAGAAAAAAAAATGGTGCTGATTTCTAGGTTAAAACCAAGGTAGCATCATGACCTCGTTGTATTTGTGTACGTATCTCTATGCCTAATCTCAGCTTTGTTCTGTTTAACCCTGTTTCTTGTTTATTAGTTCTGATTTCTTACTAATAAAAACTGATAGTAATTCTACTGAAACAATACAGATTGAGTAGAATAAACTGCAATATGAGTTCAGGCACAGTGACTTAAGCCTCACATTTTGTTTGAAGAAACTGGGATGGTTCCAAAGAGGGAGATTCAGCATTCACTACCTCTTAGATTGCTTCAATTATTTATTTTGCTTTGAAGATCATTTCCAATGAAAGCTTTCTGTGTACATGCGCATTTTATCATGGTTCGTCATTAAGAAAGCTTTAAAAATTTTCAAAGGTTTCTTTCCTTTGTAGGGCCAAAAACTGGTTTAATATCAGAAAAGTCATCATCTCAGATTTGGGATTCTGGAAGGGCAATAAAAAGGTTTTGTCATAAAACACAATAAATAACTCTGATTCCACTGAGTAGCAGTATGATTACTTAGTATGCTGTGACTACAGAACTTGCTTTCCTTAGTAGTTGTTGTCTTGGGCATCTACTGTCCGAGGTAAATAAAAATCACAGGAATATTTTTAGTCAGGGAAAATTATTTCTTTTATGAGGCCTTTGGCTTTGAAGCAATAATCAAAATTAGTTTTCCTGAGTCTTATATAAATTCAAATGTGTACAATATATATTAATAAATAAGAAAAGTGTTTATAGTAGCACTGTTAAAATTTTAGAATAAAATAGTATTTTAAGTATTTGGAATGAGGTTTAAATAGGCAGGCATTAATCTTAAAACAACAGCAAAATCTTTGACTTTCATATAAAACAGTCTTCTGAATTAAATGGTTTGTCATTTTAAAAATAACATTAGTTATACTTTAAATTAGCTGGTCACATGTCACTGCTGGTGGATCAACAGAAGACCTAATTTGTCTGCTCTTCTTTGAGGGTCCTCTGGAGACTCAGCTGTATTATGCTTTAACATAGGGAGGGCAGGTACTTCCTCTCTCCTCAAGCCTGCTTTGTGGTGTTGTCCATCTATAACGGACAACCTCTGTGGAAACCTTTGATGCTATAAAAACAATACTGAAGATTCCATTTAAAGTTTTAAAAAGTCTGTTTCAGTAATTATGTTGAATTCACTTGTACCTGTCTGCATGCACTTGTGATTTGCTTCTGCACGTGAACACAAGCAGAAGTCTGACATGTGTTGTGGGTACTTGCATAGGAAATGCAGGCAAACAAATGTGTAAGTTTAATTAGTATAAATTCTAGTTTAAGGGGAATGTACGCATAATTTCATAGACACAATGACAGTAAATAAATAGAAAACCATAAGAGATTCCCGGTATATGACAAAGCTAAAATCTCTGTGTTACACAGGAGAGTGCATGTTCCATGGTGACAGAAACAAGCTGTCTAGAGGAATGAACCTTATTTGGGGTGAAATAAAGTAGTGGAATAGGAGGGACTTGGGTCAAGGCCGCTGTTTTGCCTGGGAAGAAAATGGTGTTACTGACTCTGTTTTATGGTAAACACATCTAGAATTGTGTGAACAAATGAAAAACAAAAATCCTTCTGGGAAGCATTCATAAATTGGAAGTTCTAATAACAACCCCAAATGTCCTTTAGTTCAAACAGCATGAAAAGTAAAACTGGAGATGACAAATTTGTATTGTGATGTAACTGCTGATGAGAGGGAACAGAGCAGAAAATTCTGATGCAGATGTGGATGGTTAAATCACAAGTGATAGCTGGGACTATTAACACAGTTGACTGCGTGACTGAAATGTCACAAGCAATAAAAGTACTTTGACGTTGGTTTTGTATTATAGGCACTTCCCAGGTAACATGTTTATGTCACCAAAGTTGCTGTAAGTAGAGTGTGCTCGCATTATGAAGGGTGCACTTGTGTGTATGTGTGTATATACATCTGCATGCATAATTTTTTAAAAAGAAGAATTAGTAGGAATTTTCACTGATGGACATTGTCCAGATAGATAATACTTCTATTGGTTGCAGTTTTGTTGCTCTGGTGAGATTGGGTTGCACTAGAATACAAAGAGGCGCCCTCATGCCACTGGAAAGGTGCTTGGCTATTTTGAAGGCAGGTCACACAGACAACCTCTGCTATGGGTTGTAATGATAGAAGACATGGCACTTAGCAATTCATTATTTTGTACAAGGTTGTGCTCTACCTAAATTCTTTTATTTGGACCCATGTTCTAGAATTTTTGTGCTGATCCATTTTCTTACTAAGGAAGAAGTGACTGGTATGAACTAGCAGCAATTCAACATCAAGAGGGTAAGATTAAGTTTCTTAGCAGTAGTAATGCTTTAGAGAAGTCGAGAGACACTAATATAAAGTATAATTACTGTATATTAAAGTTTACATTCTTTCTATTAAAATGACTTCCACTGGATTGGTCTTCATTCATGAAATATGTGGGTAGAAGCAGACTGCAGGTCTGCTCTTTTCAGGTTGGTGAGGATCTTACGGCAGTTCTTTTCAATTTAAGTCTTGCAGTGGTTGTCTAGGCTTTCGTTAGAAGTCCTTTCCAAAAAAGTTGGGCAGCTGATGAAGTTTTTGGGTTGTGGTCTTTTTCTTTTTTTTTTTTCTGAATAGTGTGACCCATTGTAAGTATACATTTGAGATCCCCAAATCCTTGACTGTTAGGTGATGCGTTGATGACACATCAAGTCCCAAGCAGCTTTGAGATGTTACAGTGTGATTGCTTTTGAAGGTGAATTGTCCAAGTCCCTTGATGAAAATATCTGTATATTTCAAGAACAGTGCTCTGGAAAGCTGTTGAGGTAGAATAAACACATCAGGTACTGTTATTCTGAAATCCAGGCTGTGTGTGATTTTACATTGTAGCAACATAATTAAATCTGTATTTTCTGGTTTGCTGTGCTTGAGGTAGGTGATTGTGGGGCTAATATAGGCTTTTTCCTGAGCATTTGTTAGTCATTTCTTGTTTGGGTGATTATAACAGTGCATTTACGATGCTTTCTATGAAACAGAATTCCAGTATTGGTTTCAACCTTTGAAAAAATATATGGCAAACTGCTGTCTGTAGGTCAAGATGATATGAAGACTTTGTGCATGTAACTGCTTAACAAACACTGTTACTTCATTTAAATGCTCGTTTCCAGTTCATGAATTTTCAAATGAGTGTTCAAAGGGAGGCAAACCTAATTGATGTTGAGAAAACATTTTTTTTCGAGAGGCAAACAGTAATTCTAAAAGAGAGCGCCATGACTTCTCAAATACCTTATCAGGGTTGTTTGTACCTAGAGCTCCTACCTAAGGCAATGATGTTTATCAATGCTAAATAATTTTTTAAAACTTTTACTGGCCTTTTTAGAATTACTTAATAAAGAATTTCAACCTTAATGTATTTATCAGTGCTAGGATTTTTGCTCAGAATAGCTGAGATACTCTTCTAATGTCATATGTTACATCATCATCTTAGCCTGGAGAAGAGAAGACTGAGAGACGATCTTATCAATGCTTATAAGTATCTAAAGGGTGGGAGTCAAGAGGATGGGGCCAGGTTCTTTTCAGTGGTGCCCAGTGACAGGATAAGGGGCAATGGGCACAAACTGGAGCACAGGAAGTTCCAGCTGAACATGAAGAAAAACTTCTTTACTCTGAGGGTGACAGAGCACTGAAACAGGCTGCCCAGGAGGTTGTGGAGTCTCCTTCCCTGCAGACAGTCCTGGGTGACCTGCTGTAGGTGAACCTGCTTTAGCAAGGGGGTTGGGCCGGATGATCTCCAGAGGTCCCTTCCAACCCCTGCCACTCTGTGATTCTGTGGCCTGCAGTATCCAGTTGTAACCACAAGACTATTGTTTATATAATACTCAGTGTATTTATGTCAATTCATATAAAGTTATACAGTGACAGTGGTAGATGAGTGATCTTATTGCCAATTGTAGTAAGTGTAGAGCCACATGTTGGAAAGTGACACCATCACCTTGTTTGGCAGTATGTCTGGATGCTGAATTGAAGACCAGTAGTTCAGCCAGTCAGTGGAATGCAGGATCTCTGCACTGGATTATTTTGCTTGCAGGTTTGTCATAGCACTTTTGCAAGTACTGAAGTTGCACAAAAATGAGAAGAATAAAGGATAGTAACATTTCCAGATATAATTTTGTCTTATCAGAACAACTAAACATCAGCTTTTCATGCTGGGTCATTGAAAAGATGAAGTTGTCTTTTAGAATCTGTACCTTGGATGAGCAATGAGTTAGATATTGTTATCATCGTATTACCATGACTAGTAGTTGTAGAATATATGATAGAGAAAGTTATTTTAAAAAATTAATAGAAATGAAAAGGAAAATTTGAGTAAGCAGAAGTGAATTTAAAAAAAAGTATGCTTACCATATGCAGAAATGTGTGCACTGTGGGATTTTTGGTTTACTAATAGAAGTCTTCAAAACTTTATTTTTTGACAAAGTATTATAAGAGTAGAAAGAGTACTTTTGTATTTCTGAAATTAGTCTGGATTTTAGAATAGTTTTTTGATAGATGATTTAGAAATTCTTTAGATCTAGATACACGACTCCTCAAGATGAGGAGAGAATATTTTTGGTTTGGAGACTTTAGCAAATAACTTTCATGGTGGAAAATAGGATTATGTGAAATATATAAATCGAAGTAAATGATGTTAATCACCAAAAGCAGCTTGTTATAATGCGTGGTTGATCAAAGTCAACATCTCTGCTCAGTGATGTTTTGAGTAGTGTATCATAACTGATAATCCAGTTAGCATACAAAATGAATTTAATTTTGTGCTCCAAGAAGAGAGGGCTTAATGTGCACGTGTGTAAAGGTATGTACAGATGTGTGTGTGTCTGTGGTAAATTAGGGATGTTTTTGTGAAAGAGCTGTCTGAGGCATAAAACTGTTCTGCATAATGAGGACAAATTCTTATGTTTTGTCTGAAACATTGTCTGAAAACACAGGGTAAAAATCCGTGACTGTAAGGCTAGTAGCAGTTCTTTAAGTATGTACATGGAAATCAAATTGATTAGAAACAGCTTTGATCAGATAGTTAAAATTATAAATTTGCAATCATCTTTTCTACACTTTCAAAAAAAAAATTTAGGTGCCAGTACACAGGACCTGCCTATGTAGGTCCTTTTAGTCTGTTCAAATGGAATAGCTTTTTTTCTGTTCAAACTCGAATTAAACTAAGTTAAAGTGATGCAAAGTTACTGTCTTTTAGAATTCTCTTTGTCAGCTGTCTCCACTAATATTGCTAAATACATTTTGAGGTCAGTGTGCAGTCAGTTGGCTTAACTATGATAAAAGAAAAACAGCTAACTTCTAGAACTATTTGAAAGTTGAAATTTTTATTTAATAAGAATATGCCAGAACTTGCTTTTCTTTGAATCAAGCATTACTGAAATTGTTTGGAGAGGGTGAAGAGGAAAACTCAAAGTATCTGTGTTTTTCATGTCATTGTCTTTTATTGTTAACCACTTGTTACCTGACCTTTATGTTGAAACCAAAACTGAACATTTAGCATGAAGTTACTGTGGAGCTTGCAAGTGGCAGTGACAGATATAAAATAGTAATTAGGCATGTACTGTCACGATACCTCTGTTTACTCTTGCAGTTTTTCCACATGAGCAGTTAAGTATCTGCATGTGCTAGCGATGATGTCTTGGAAAAATAGTGTGATGTGGTTAGTCATGAAATTTTTGCTAGTTGCTACTTTTTGAAAGAGATTTTTCAAACTGCTTCTTAGGGGATTAGTTGATTTTTCTGAAAAGTGTATTCCTGACTTTAATTTGTCATCTTTTATTTCAAATAGGAAAATTTATGACATGCTGGTCATGAATTTCTAGTGTAAGCTACGAACTCCAAAAAAGAGATCTGAAGTTCTTTACAGCAAATAAGAATATTTATTAGGCAAAATTTACAGAAGTCAATGGAATGTTGCAGATTCAGCATGGTGCTGTGGCTGGGAGAGCTCTGTTCAGGTGATCATTCTGATGTTTGTTACTGTTTCACTTCCTACAAACCATTAGCAGCTGTGGTGTCTGTTCCCTTTCAAAACAGAACTCACGAGGATGTGAAAGTCAGAGTCCATTGTGAATTTTCAGTTCGGAAATTCTTTTCCTGCTTGCATTCCTTTTTTTGCTAGAGTCCTCATCTGGAAAAGTTGGAAGTTAATAAAAAAATGTAGTGTTACATCCATAATTCATCACAGAATGAAGAGTGACATAATTCTTAGTGCACACTTAAAGTGATTGCCAACAAATAAAATGCTTGCCATTATTCAAACACATTTTCTCAGAAGTACCTTTCTGACTTCTAAATAAAGTATCCATGTAGCTAGTGCAGGTATTGTTTAAAAAAAATTTTTCAACTTCCCTCTCTAGTATTTTGGTGGGATAAATATGTGTTTGACTTATGCCTTTTTCACTTTGAGAAATTGTACCTCTCTGTTTATAGTGGTAGCACTTGTTTGTGAAAAAAAAAAAACAAACATCAAATGATTGAGACTTGGAATTTGCTTGTTCCTTGGCCATTGATAGATCGCTTTGCTGGAATTTCTGTGTATTGGAATAATGGGGATTACATTTACTTATTTCTGTAGTCTTCCAAGAGCCTGTTATGAATAGTATTATAAATACAAATGATGGCTAGACCAAAAAACCACAAGAAAATGGAAACTGAGCACTCTGATTGAACAGCCATAAGCTGTTTCCTCTGCTCACTTTGCTCCCTCGTTTTGATATGTATGTTTATAGCAGAGCAAAATTTTCCCTAATGCAGGTTTCTTGAGGGTTCGGTTTTGCTTTCCCATCCTCATCCCTTCCCCTCTCCCAGTCTTATGTAGAGTGGTTTTTTGCTTTGGTCATTCAGCTCTTAGTGATTAGAAGTACTCAGCTTGTTGTAAAGGACGTATAGCTAATTTGCTTCATGAACTAGAATAAATTGTCCTTTGCCTAGCTGTAATGATGGATTTAAAATGTCTCATGTCTGGTTATTGATACACTCAGTGCATCACTGATACGTTGATCTGTAGTTCCTGCTATTCAGTACCCAAATAGATCATCTTTTTGTCATGTATTTGAACTACGATATCACTTGCATTTAGCTTAACATAATTCAAAGTCTCTCCTTGTGCTTTTGCTGTCTGTGTGAAATTAGCTTTTCCTCTTGAACAAAATTTATCAAAGAAAGTTAGAAGTACTAGCACTTATATTTCATTAGAATATTTAGTTGTAAAAATCTATTATTAACTTATATTCACGTTCACCTTTACACCAATATGCACTCCCACCTTAAAGCCAAAATGGCTTTCCAGACTGCCTATGACTCTCTTAGTGTTTTAAAATAATAAAATTAAGGAGATAAATGTATAGTACTTACATTTTAGACATTGACTCACATGTGCTAACAATCATCTTGTAGTTTCTGTCGTAAAGTGGACTTTGGTAGCAATTTGGTTGTAGTTTATGCCCTGTAATTGAATAGCACTATACAGAAATAAATTACTGTAATACCTAATGTTCTAAACTGTTAGCTAGTGGCTTATAATTGGAAGAATATTGAAGCTGTATTTTCATAAGAGTGTTTGAAATTTGCATCAACTTCTTCCAATTTTTCATGGCCTTTTGTTTTGCACATTTTTAGCATTTCAGGAGTTCAGCTTTTGAGAACACAGATTGAGCAAGTACTAAATTTTTAAAGTATATTGCAGGATACTCATGGAGAAGGAACGTATATTAACAACATCAGATTTTTAATCTGACTCCTGATTGTGATTAAGGACAGAATCATATGCAAGAAATAATAATATTCATAAGCATCTTATTGTATTTTGCAATTAAATCCAAGAATTATTAAAGAAGCAGACCATGATGGCAAATAAGAATGCAGTGAACAGCTTATTCACTTTTGAAAAAGTGCTTTTCTGAACCACTTATTTTTTACTGGTTTTCCCTTGGTTCATAGGGCATGGTATTAGAAATTCAGGAGCAGGGTGAATTGTGACTTGAACAGCTTTGAGTTAAGGGTTTGGTTCTGCAAGGATGAGTAGAGTTGATAAAGACGGTAATTATGGCTGTTGGTCAGGTATTGACCCAAGGAATTAGAAACACTGCAACTTCGTCTTTGTAATAAATACAGGAATTGCAGGTAACCCCATATTCTCTCTTTTGTTTTTTAGTTTTCTCACAAGTCAGGAATGCTCTTGGTGATGAGATGTAGGGAACTCCATGAAATTTCAGAATTTTTTTAATTTAGCAATAAATTATCCTGTTAGAGTGAGAATGAAGCATATGGACTTAAATCCTAGTCAGAGATAACTGCATAATACAGTCCTGTTTCCCTAAGATGTGTGTACAGAGGGAATAATACAGTTCAGATAAAAGTACGTGTGCTAGTTTCAATTTAGCTAATTTGAGTAGAAACTGTAGAGAATTAGCGGGACTGGGAATCAGCAGCTGCAGCGCAGGGCACAGTTGAGGTGTTGCAAACCAGCGCTGAATCCTGCTCAGTTGTTGCCTGCCCAGGGAGCTGGAAGCCAGTGTGTGTACCCTTCTCTGTGCCCCGATGGCATTTTATTCCTTCTTGTGTGTTCTATGGCAGTATCTGTTTGGACTAATGTACCACAGACCATGCATAATAGCTTAATTTGAAGAAAGGAGGACTGGTAACTTTCACTCAATAATAGTAATAAAATTTAAAAAAATAATAAAAAATAAGCTATTGTAAAATAGGGTAATACCGGGAAATGTATGAAAAAGAAGAATTTGTAATCTGAAGTAATTAAGAAATTCTGAACGGCACTCTGTTTATTCCAAGATCTAGGTATGCATGTTTTATGTTCCATTAAGAACATTGTAAAAATAAAATAACTAGTGTTTTTTAAATGCTACTTTAACTTCCTGTATATGCACTAAGGATGACTTTTAGTAGCTTATTTTTGGTAGATTATGTATTTTCGAGGTATAGTGACATTGTACAAAGTGGTAGAATTTAAAATAAACAAAAAGCACAGTTTCTGCATTGAATTATTATTTACTGTTATTTCTTTGCTGCTTTTCAAACACTTCTAGAACAAGTAGCAGAGCGTATTTATCCCCACAGGAATCTAGCAGACATAGAATTAAATACATAAATACCAACATAAGAGTTTTCAGCTAATTATAATGAGGCTTGAGTCTTGCATTCCGTATGTTAACCATCTTGAAATATTAAAGGTCGTTGGGTAGCGCAGAGTATATTTTGTTCATTTGACTTTTAAAATATTTTTTTTTTTTTAATGACGATGATGTAATTGCTGCAATTTGCCTTTGGAGGTTTTTTCTTCCACTTTCCTTGTAATTTGAAAAATGTTGCAAGAAAGGTGGAGTTGACCTCCTGACAGTTGGTGGACAGCAAAATCTAAACTTTTTCCATTGTAGCAAACAATTGGAACAGATTTGCTCCATTTCTAAAGTGGAGGCTTCTATTGCAAGCAATTATATCATAAAAAGTTCGGCGTTTGGATCTGTCTTCTGAATTTGCAGGGCTAATGATTTTGTCATTAATACAACATTGTGCATATTTGTACTATATCAACAAACAACTTGTGTATAAGGCAAATACTTTGTATTTTAAGTAAATTTAATTGTTTGTATGAAATTAATGGACCTGGAAATTTCCACGAATTTTTTATGAACTGTATTTTGTTTCATCCTTGGATTTCAGCAAAAGTTTTGATGGAGGTATTGGGCGGGGGGGGGGGGAAGGGATGGAGGGTAGCATTAACCATTCAAATAGGAATAAGGATGTGCTTTTATAAATTCCTACATTAGATGTCAAAATACTGGAAGTTCAGTCCCCTGAAAATGAAAAATTAATCATCACAGAAATGTGTCTCAGCTTAGAGACAGTCCCTCTCCCAGCTGAAGCTGGCACCATGGCTCAGCTGCTGCTCTTTTCTGATGAAGCGTAGGTGGATGGTTATGCTGCGGCCATCTCGGTCACCTTCCCTTCCCTTGGTGCCTGCAGGTGGTTTGCTGACACCCACGCCTGTTCTCTGGTTCCCTACAGCAGATCAGTCACTGCTTTTTGACACTAGGAAGATGTATATAGGAGATTCTTTTCTCTATGTGTGCAAGAGATGTAAGTTTATTGTTTTAAAGAAAGCACATTTGTGGATTAAAGCAGATTTAGTCTGAAAGGTGGAAAAATGTATAAATAAAACAGTTAATTCTTTAATGTGGGCACCGGGACATCTCTGTCCTCTATAAACACTAGGAATTTCTCATATTTCTGGGGTGAAGTGTATCTGTTTTTTCAGCAGGGATTTTTTTTATTATTATTCAGAAGAAATCAGTAGAAATTGAGAAAGATCAGAATTGCCTGTGTTTTGGGTGAGATGTAGCAAATGTTACACACTCCAGGCTCCACATTGCTGCATCATTCCAAATGAAATGAAAAAATGTGTATTATTTGTATTACATAGCATAACAGCTATTAGTTTTTGTTGAATTGATTCATGAACTTGTTCTAGTTTAGAACTAAACTAAATGACAGCCCATATATAGGTAGAGTGACAAAAATTTAAATTATTTACTGACTTGTGCCCCACTGTTTGGAAATCACTGAGGATGTGTGTTTATGCATACATTCTCATCCACTCAGTCTTCTGGGGCATCTATTGCTGTGGTACATGCATTACAGTTTTACTGTACGTGTCTAACCTTGCAAATCTTGTGGTTCTTCTAATCAGTATTGGCATTTTGTCAGGTAGAAATGATCATTGCAGAAGTCAAATGCCCGAGTCAAATGCACCGACCAAATATTTTAGCCAGGTTCAGTACAAACTTTGGAAAAATGATGTACAGCCAAAGTCCCAATTTCCTGCTTTATATCCGTGCAGTATGTCAGATTGCTGGTGATTGGCTTTTCTTAATGCTCCTGTTTGAAGCTGTATCCGCTCTTAGCAGATTAAGCTGAGACTACCTTTTTTGGATTCACAAATTGTCTAATACCTGATCAGTTGTTACTTCTGTGAATTCCCCTTCTCACTATGCTCACTGGACAGCTTTTTTAAACTCTTAGAACTTAATTTCTTCATTGAATTATTGTAAATTATGAGGGTAATTGTAGTGTTTTGAAAGTATCTTGGTGGTGTACACATTTTAAACAATGTTTTGTAGAAATCGGGCATACAGCGAAGATCTTAATTTTCAAGATGATGCTAATCTGATAGGCTTTATATTTTTTTAAAAAGAAGTGTCGGTTGGGAAGATGTTTTGGGAAGCATAGAATGAGATCCTGAAAGACTTTGAGGATTACAGCTTTTATTTGTTTTCTATACAAGTGTTTAAATGTTATCTTAACAAGTTATTCTCGCTCTTTTTTTACAAACTTCCTTGGCAACACGAACAGAAGATTCCCCATGCTTCATGCTCTTTTCGAAGTAATTAATCAGTTGGATCTAAACTGATTGTAAAATAGTTTTCCCCAGTTGATTGCTCGTAGAAAATGTTTTGGTACAGTAAGGTGTTGACCTGTGAAAGAACTGGCCAGAATATTTATAAGCAACTTTGATTCCAGATAAATTTTCTCCGGGAAATTATTCAGACAGGTTCTGATGACTAGCAAGATGATGCTTTTGATTTCTGGGTCCATTTTAGATAAAAAAGTGGTAGCAGACAGATAGTTTTAGCGAATGTTTTATTGCAACCTGAAAGAGTAGTATTTTAGATTTAGTTCTTGTCAGTAGCAGTGACAATATTAAAGTCTGGGTTGCAGAGAGTAATTTTGGTTTGAATAGTCACAGATTTATTTAGTTTTAGTTCAGAAAGGCAGGCATTAAGAAATTCCCTGTTGTCTACTGACTGAAAGTCTTGGAGACATGAACTTCTAGACTTCTTTCTGTTCTTTTAGCAGATCTTTTAGTTTTGCACTTGCATTTTCTTTGCATTTTCTTCAGTTTTGGTAATTTTAAGGATTTTTTTTTTTTTTTCTCAGTGGCATCCAGGTTTTTAGTTTACTCAGTGACATAATCTTGCCAAAATAAGTTTTCTGCTAAATTTTTCATAGACCTTTACATTTTAAATGTATATTTAAAATTTCAGGATTTGATTTTACTCTTTCCAGACTCTGCAATGAGAGTTTTGCCTGATGTCTCATCCACTACATAGCATCTGGTGACACTATTTCAAAACTTATTCTTAATAATTGAGCTCCATTATGGGTATTGTCATTCGTGGAAAGCATTTTGAAAAAATTATGTCTATGTTTAAAATATGTTTAAAGTAAAGAATCTGTGCCACAGTGCTGAATAACACGGTATTTTACCTCAGTCAAAATTATTTCTATAAGGTAACTTTTATATAATATTGTTTTATAAAAAGAAAGTAGCAAAAACTTAGTGACAAAAATATCAAGGATTTAAGCTTTACTTTAGTTTCTGTTTGTACATAGGTCTCGCAGAATCTTTGGGAATTTCTGCAGGTAAAGTGTGAAAACATAGCATTTTTAATTTTTTTTGTTTTAATTGTAATAAAGTTTACATTTTGTAAATGAAGCCCTTTGGGTAATTCTGTAGTATGTCTGATAGTAACCTCGGGATCATACCATTAACATTAGGAGAACTGTACCATACCTCAGCACTAACACTTCAACCAGTATTTGATGACTCACCGTATAGAGCTATCTGAGGTGTGACACTTTTTGCTATTACAAGTAATGCAATGGAATGTCTGTGAGGAAGTGAGGCTTTTATTATTTTCATTCTCTTAAAAAGATTTTTTTATGTATATGAATGATATAATGTAATATAATATAATAAAACTGTATATGCATTTTGACAGTTTTGTATCCTGCTCCCCTGGTTATTAACTCCTGCATTGAGTGTGCACAATGAAATGGTGATGGATGTGAGCATTGCTTGGTCACACGTACTCTATGGCTTCCCCATATGTTGCTCTCCAGCAGTGCCACAGTGTCTCCTGAGTTGTGGCCATGCTGGCAGCAGTGCTGCTGAATAATTTCAGTCTACATCTGCAAAAGGCAGTGAGTGAGCCAGGAAGGGCTGCCAAAGCCAACCTTACGGGGTTATATTGGCCAATGTACTACTGGGTAGTATACAAGATGATTTTACAAATTATTTAACAGAGTAGAAATATGGGAGTAGAACAGGTTACAGTGACAACATTTGAGCTGTACTTTCTGCAGTGTATTTAACTCATCTATGAAAACTGTTATCTGTTAGCAATGCCTGAGCGGATGTTATAGCTTGTAAAAGCACAGTGTACTGGCTGCAGCGGTCTTGCCATCAGTAAGGTGAGCTATGTGTTTCAGGTTGTCGACATCTATGGTGAAGGATGGTAACTCAGTTTTCCTCCCCAAGATATCAAAAAGTGCAATGTTTAGTGGGATTTTTGAAGAAGGCAGAGCTTTGAACAGCAAGTGAATGCTATGTCCTGATTGTAGAGTTCATGCAAATTCTTCAATAAGTCCCTTTTGTAATCCTGACCTGAATGTATTGAGGTGCAGCAGTCAGGGCTCTAACTTGTGAATGCTTCTCTCTCAACTCTTGATAAATTTCTGTTGTGTCTGTTTTGTGTTTTCTTACATGAATTATGGTTATTATCTTTGTAATGTCATACATCAGAAAATAATCATCAGTTTGTTTATAGTTAATGTTCATTAACTTTTAGAATGGTTCTGATATAAGGTTTAAGTTAACTTTCTTCCTATTTTGGAGAAAATCTCTCTTTCTCTTGGTACATAAACATAATACGGCTAGGTACAGTGTTTGTCATTGTAGCCTCCTTGTAATTTTTGGAGAGATGGATGAGTAAGAATTGGCAGGCTGCAGGTTTGGCATAAAGCATCCCAGTCAGATAACACTGTCAGCTCCAATCACTTGATGGTTTCCTACAGCACGACAACTTCACATTTCACTGTTAATGCTTAGTTAATAGTAGATGTTGGATTTTTCTTTTTTGTTGTTGTTCTTATTTTTTTACAAGCAATTTGTGTTTCTTACAGAAGCTGGGCTCTTCTTGGGCTTCTGTTGTTCTGAAGGTGATCCTCTGGAAAACACTCAAGCTAGAATCCCATGCAGGCTACCATTACAGAGGTGAAAAAGAGAAGTAGTAGAGTGCTTAGTTTTACAAGGGTTAAAAAGTATGAAAATGGTAACATTTTTTCTCTTATGGAATACGTATGTTGTAAATGGCTATCAATCTCTTCAAAACTGTAGCAATTGTGGAATTTTATAAATAAAAATTTTATTTCAAAGAGCATGCTTTTTTAAGGAGGAGATGATGATATCTTAGACACTGGAATTATGATATGCGTATGTGTAGATATAACAGCAATTATAAGAATAAATCAATGGGCGATTTATACATAATTGAAAGTACTGTTGTATATTTCTGTAACTTCTGTCATTGAATCTGAGTGACTTTAGAGCCTCCTCTAAAAAACCGAATTGTTTAGGTTTAGATTTTGCAATCTTAAACAGAAAATATTAGTTGTTATGTACATACAGGGAACTTCCGTGAATAGAGTATCTCTGGTCTAAGACTTACTAGAAACAAAACTAAATCATAAGACGCTGGGACAAGAATCTATAGAAAACCAGAAAAAACAATTTAGATTTAAGTTTTAGCTTTGTCCATTCAGACAGCTCACATGCGGGAGAAATGGAAAAATCTTTTTTATTAGCTCATACTGCGAGAAAGAACCTCATTGTTTTGTCAAAGCACTGCTCAGTAAAAATTACCCATAGCTCTGTTTTCAGCATGTCAACTGCCTTCTCTTGAAATGGTTTGTTTCCCCCTTATTTTTAATTTTCCTGGTGATAGTTGGACTTTGAGATAGGTCCGTTGCACCTCTGTTAAAGAATAGCAGTGATCAAATAGTGAAAATAGATGTGGATTTTATCTGAAGGTACATTATAATTATGGCCTTTTTTTGTATGTTTTATTCTTTAAGGAATAGTAGATAGACTAAAGGGAGACTGTTTACTTGTGTGTATGTAGGAAATCACAGCTGATTAGTGGAGGTTTTGTCATGAAGAGACAAACTATTTTTCTGAGCAAGTTTATAGTTCACTTGTGAGAAGCTCTGTCTTGAGAAACTGTTGGTGCAAGAGGAAAATATGTTCTTTTTGTTGCAGTACTTTAAAGTAAGGCTGGACAAATGTTATTTCTAGTCTCTTCTAGCAAACTACTAAATGAATACAGGCTAAATATTGGATTTTCATCTCATAACTGCTTTCCAGATTCTTCCTACTAGTAACCATCATTTACCTTAACAAAATGGGTTGCAAAATACATGCCAAATTTAATCTTGAAAGTAAAAACTTCCAGTAATGTTTGTGTTTGTGTAACATTGTGATTTACAGTACATATAAAGGTTTTTCTTAGTCCATTTACAAACAACATTCTTGACAACAGAGTATTTGATCAAAGTTAGGTTAGTAAAATAGTAAGTGTTGTTGAAAGGCACTAAAATACTGCTAACCTGACTTAATAAAACTCCCCCCCCCTGCTATTTGTAAGTCGGGTAGTGTAGAAAAGTGTTGCTTCAGACTCTGAAGACAGTATCTGTACTCCCATTCTGATTGTCTTGGTTTGTCTCAGTAACTCGTTTTCCCTTTGGGCTATATAAAAGCCAATGTAAGGGTTATTCAAAATAAGCAAGTTTCATGCATTGACCTATATAACACATGCGCGACTCTTGCCAACCTTCCAGGCAGTTTGTTTAGGAGTTACTGTCTGGATCAAATCTTAGGTTGTCTGCTTTTACTGGCATCCTTAATTCTAAATTGCTTCCAACACTGTTAGAATGTATGAAGGTCTGTGGAGGAGATTATTATGTGAAAGACAGTGTTATAAGAACAAATACCTTTGTTACTCAAACAAATGTATTTTTTACAGCTGATTCTGTACTTGAAAAAATATTCATTAAATAATGTGTATTTTCTCTAAAGATTCTCTATGGGAGAATATTTCAGGCAGCAAATCGAAAATGAGAGATAAGAAATACTGAGTACAATAATTCTGTGCTTATAAGAGTAGAATGTTGTTCAATATATTTTATTAGCACAGAATGTATACCAATGGATTACTGTAGAAGTTTACAATTTTTTTTTTATATCCATCAACTTTGGTCTCAAAACCCACTAACTGAAAAAGAATTATTCACATTAACAACTGTTAGTGATGTTCTACTTGAGCAAATATATGTCTTATTACCAGTAAATATCTTTCAGTAGGTTGCAGTTCTAGACGAATGTGGAAGAAACAGCTGGCATTTGATACGAGGGATTTAGAAGAGAATTTTAAATGTACAGGAAAGAGTTTTTATATTCATCATCTTGAATTTAGATTGTTGCATTTGAAATGAGGATCGTGAAAGAATTTAAAACAGGTTGCAAAATCTAAGTTTCTCCATTCTTGGAAGAGCAGGCTGTAATTGCTTGCTGAAGTTGTTTATGTGGGGTGTGGAGCTGCTGGCTGCTTTGTTGCTCACAAACTCAATTTATCCAGGGTGGCAAAGTGAGTGCTAAGAAGTCTCACACTCTCTTCTTCCTGAAAAGGACAGAGATGCTGCTAACTTTGAGGACTATCTACAGAATGTGATTTTCAAAAAGCTTGTGAAGTGCTTTTGTCTTGATCAACTGGGCAGCACCCAAATGCCATGAGAGAAAAAAGTGAGAAGTGATCGATGCCATGGGACACTGCAGTTCAAAAGACAGTTGTCAAACACAAGTCACAGGTTGAGCACCAAAGGAGAAGACAAAGCATTCAAAAAGTAAATTTATGTTTCTACTGTAAAGATTATTTTGAAAGATAATATCTTGCTGTGTGCCTCTAAGTGACAGAGAATTGTGAAAGCAAAATTTATGAAAGAGACTCATTTTTTTAACTGGGCATCTTGTAATTTTTAGTCTGCAGTTTGGTTCAGTATCTCAGCATTATTTGCTCATGTCTTTAGCACATTTTGTTTTTAATAAATATCTAACATAGAGGAGAGAATCAACAGAGCTAAAAATTCACTCGTAAACTCATGTGAGATTTTATTCACTTTTTAAAACTTTTTTCATTTTCATATTTATGGGTATACTTGTTTCTTCAGGCAGGTTTACATGATAAGGTTTTTGCAGTGAGGAGAAAAAATTGAGAAGTCTGTTAACAGAACAGAATATCCCAGCAGTGGAAAGTGAAACTTTAAAACTTTGTTTTCTAGCATATAACCACTATATTCTCATGAAAAACATTGTTACCTGGTTTCCCGAACTATCACAAGATTAAGGTCTGAAATACTATCACCACTTAAAAATTAAGACAAGTTGGTGACGGTGAGACGAACACCTATTTTTCAGAGCAGAAGATATTTCTCTAATAAATTCTTTCTAATGAATTTTTTCATAGCTATGTGTAGTGACTGAATGTGTATGGAAACATTTTACAATGGATATAGGTGTCAGATAGTGACACTGTATTATTACCGGGTTGTTTCATTCTGCAGTGTCAGTGATAACTTGGGGCATTAGAACAAGACAGGCCTGCAGGAATGCAGAGTCAAAATGCTTTGCTTCCAGCAGTGTGGTCAGGGGTTCAGGACATCACTGTCGTTCTTCAGCAAGGTGTGCAGGAACTTCGCTGTATGTTGAGATTAACTTTTGTTACTATGTGAGACCGAGTCAAGGCCAGGTGGACCTTTGGCATGACGTAGCGTGTTTGTTCTTTTAAATATTGATTCTTATTTGCAGATCTTAAATTTTTAAATTTTTTAAATCTTCTTTGGCTATTTCAGTGCATTTTTGAATGTCCTCACATTTCTGTCTCCTTTTAGTAAAGCTGTAAGATAGCTTTAGTGGTTGACTGAAAGCTTATTAATTTTTAAATGGCTAAATGACCGGAAGAGGCTCTTTTGCATTTAGAGACATTAAATCAACAGTGCTTTATGTTTATAAAGAAAGAAATACTGCATTTAATTAAACATGATTTCTAGTATGTTGCATCCAGATCCTTGCCTATACTCCCACTGAAAGAGGAAATTAAACTGGTGCATTTGTAATTTTAATAATGTAAATGTTTTAGTTTGGGGTTTTCCTTTCCTTTATTCTGCTTGTTATGTGTGATTGCTTGATTGTGTGTGTTTATTTGGAATTTTTGTCTCCCTAACATGCTGTTTCAATACATTTCTGTTGGTGAGGTTTGTGTGTGTACTTACAGGAGACTGTAAGTTCTGAAAGCTGTCTGTGCTAAGTAACAAAATAGCAATGTCGGTGCTGCAAAACCATTTTGTAAGTTGCCTTTCCAGTAAAAACATGAAATGCTGCCTGTTTCTTCAGGAGGTGTGATTTATCAGGTCTAACTTGACATGGTATGTCATCTTAAATTGCTCCGACTCCAGTTCTCAGAGCAAGGTGTGCTCTAACTAGGAACTTTTGTGTTCTGAGCTGACTGGCACTGGATCTCCAATCCTGCAAAGCAGGTTGGTTTTTTTTGTTTGATTCTCAGGTTCTCTAAGCAAATGGAAACTATGCTCTCCTTGCTGACTGTGCCTCCAGAATCATGTTTGTATAGTGCCTGGCAAAACAGTCCTAGGTTTTTTCTAGGTTTAAGATTAAGCAATGTTACTGTGACCTGAAATGACATTATGTGATGTACTAAAGGGTGCCTATCTGGCTGAGTTGAAGTTGATTCCTCTACCAAAAAAATCCATAGAGGACTGAGAGTACTTAGGGATGTTTGTTGAGAATTTCTTGAATTAGACTGTTAGATGGTTTATCCCTGGTGTACCACTATCAAAATCTGGGGTTGACCGAGCACGTTTTGGGGAATGTGTGTTAGTGCATGAATGCATATAAAGCTACATACAAGTCTTGTCTTTGCTGTTCTCAGTGTACATGTAGTCCTGCCTGGGCTTTGTTGTCACTGCTGTATTTCCAGACATACTGCCATATTGTTTGTGTGCCTGAAGTCAAAGGGAGTTCAATACATTGCCTGACTCCTTATAGGCTAGTAATTTAGAAACATGCAAGATTTTACATATCTCTACAAAAGGGAAGGGGGTACCTCAGAAGAAAAACCTGGCCTCTGATCAACTCTTTCTCCCCCTGCTATTTACTTTAATTAATGGCTGTGGCATTCGCAAAGTCATTTTAATAATGTGTGTAATAGGTTGAAGCTAGGTGCTTTGTCAATGATTGCACTTGATAACGGGCTTGGACGAAACAAAAATGAATCTCCAGCTATGATAATTATGTCAGCGTTGATAAGTCCTCTTTCTTTTCTGCAAATGCTGTGCTGTGCTTTCCCACAATATAACCACCCCACTGCAGTTTTTGCTTTCTGTTGGATTTACTCTGGTATGAATACATCTGTTCCCTGTCTTCTGTAGTATGTTTGCTACGTTTGCTTACTTTCCTGTTGAACTGACAAAGTGAGATATGGACAGTAGACTTCACTACTGACAAATAAAGATTAATTCTCTGTAAGAATTTAAGCAATTATAAACCGTGCAGATACTTTCAATTCTATGCATTATTATAAGATAGTAGAAATTATTCACCTCTGAAGAATGAATTGTATGTGTTAGACTATACAATAGTGTGTAACATGATTTCTTTTTATGGTATGGCAAAGTGTTGTGATACTGACACAATATATTAAATGCTTTTGCAAAGAGGACAAAATTTTCCACTTTTAAAATATGCGAATTTTTAAACAATACTTAAATATACTTAGGTGTTAATGACTTCATTGATAATCTGTGAAGCACATCTAATCTGAAAATGGCTGAAGCTGCATTAATGTTCATTCTGTGTGGATAACCACATTTGTATCATGTGTACCTGATAATTCGGTATTCCTTGTTGTGGTGGTTTGGCCCTGGCCAGATGCCAGGTACCCACTAAAGCCACTCTATCACTCTCACCCCCTCAGCTGGACAGGGGAGAGAAAATATAACAGGCATGTGGGTCAGATAAAGACAGTTTAATGAAGCAAACAGCCGCACGCGGACGCAAAAGGAAAACAAAAGATCTTATTCTCTACTTCCCATCAGCAGGCAATGTCCAGCCACTTCCTGGGAAGTAGGGCTCCAGTATGCGTAGCGGTTGCTCCGGACGACAAACGCGAAACGAATATCCCCCCCTTCTTCCTGTTTTCCCCAGCCTGTGTGGCTGAGCAGACATCATGTGGTATGGAATATCCCTTTGGTCAGTTTGGGTCAGCTGTCCTGGCTATATCCCCTCCCAAGTTTTTACCCACCCCCAGCCTACTGGGGAAATGTTGGGGAAACAGCCTTGATACTGTGTGAGCCCGGCTCAGCAGTAGTCAAAACACTGGTGTGTTGTCTAGCTACCACTGCACAGCACGGTGAGGGCTGCATCTCAGACAGACCCATTGCACTTGTGTACTTGGATTCTTTAGTATGTGTCTCACTGCTTTGAAAGCCATTTAGGCTATGTGAAATTCAGGTATACAAACCTTACTCAGAATGAGCTGATACTGATTTTATGTGTCACTTACTCAACTCCTTAGGCGCAGGGCAGCATCAAGGGTGAAACTCTGGTGTTCAGCGTTCAACATCAGCAGGCTATGTCACAGGGTTTTGTCAGTGATAGGCTTGTACCTCTCCAGCTGAGGATTTGTAGAATTAAATTCAAGACGCAACTGTAGCTACGCTGCTAATCTATGCCATGTTTGTAGATATAAATGCCTTTAGAAATTCCCATTTCGTCACCAGTGTTTAAAGCATTGTACAATGTGTTATGAAAGGAAAATATTTGAGATTTTTGGTTTTCTATCTCTGTGGTTTTAATCCCATATTGTTACGTATTAGGGACTAGTGCTGTCTGAAGCAGTTTTCTGCTGCGGAACCACTAGTTCTTTGCGGTAGTAGTGGACAGCAAGACGGAAGCAGGTGGGGAAAAAGGGTTTGTAAAAACTGATGTGACTGGTGGGGGAGAAAAGGAAGAAAGGAGCTATGGGACTGAGAGAAAACACAACTACAGGTGGGGACAGGAGCTGCTATGACCGTGAAGCTGGGGAATGGATTTATGATTATTTTGTTTATTTTGCCTCTTAGGAGAGAAGACTCAATCCAAATTCAGTTTGATGTATCAGTCTTTCCATCAATCATAGACATTTTTAAAGTTCTCGAAATCCATTAAAGTCACAAAGGAAAATAAATTACCTTTTTAGTATGTGCAGTTCTCCAGTTTAGGAAGAAATCAAATGAGGAAACAGTAGACCTGCTAATAAACTTGGATGATTTCAGCACCAGCTCTGTTTACGTTACAAGAACTGTATGCATGCATAAACAGAAAAGTAGGAAACTAGTGTTTGAATGACTGTTTTGAAGTAATTAGGCCTTGTTTAAGCAGAGTGGTCACATCTGCCATTGGAAAACCAAACAGACGTGTCAGTCTGGCTAGTGCAAAGATGAGCCATAGCGGTGACAAAGGGCTTGTTGTTAATAACAGGAACACATGAGAGAAATGGAAATTTTTTCCTTATTCTTTTGAAAGGGCGAGTTAGAGCTCCCAAAAGGTCTGTGGAAAAAACAAAATACAGGCTTTTCTGTCTACAGTTCTGTTGATAAGAAAAAGTCAGGAAGGGAAATAAATCCATATCAGTAGCTATTCACCTGCTTAAATGATTTATTTTTTTTTGTCTCCTCCATATACAAATCGCTTACTCAGTTGGAGCTGTTTGAGTAGAATGGGGATGGAGCTTTCTCTGATACACAGGAGACTGTATGTAGAGTTGTGCTGAGTAGATGCTCAGTACATTTCCACTTCCCCTAGTTAAAAAATGGGTTGTTGGCAAGAAGAATGTGAGCTATGATCTCAGCACTTTATTTCTTGAAATATCTGTATTTAAAAGAAGAAATTTAGATAAATGGTATTGAAAATATCTTCTCTTTTAAAAAGAGGTAAAAACCTTTATTTTATACATTAATTTACATAAATCATTAACAAGAATTGACTCCAGCATATAGTTCTTCTACTGAAGCATATTTTGTATTTTCAGCTATGCTGTACCTGCTATAAGGTACTTGGTCTAATTAATGAGAACTTATTAAAGTAATATCAAGGATGTGTCAGAGTGCTCTGATACTGGCAGGAAATTTACAACTCAGTTTGGCAGTATAGAAGGGGGAGTGCTTGCGCTCAGGCGCTTTGTTCACTGTCAAGCTCTGTGCTGCTCTGAGGCCTTTTGATAGAGAACATCATAATAAGTTTGCCCTTGATATGCTTTTTCAGTTGTGAGTGGTTTGTATCATGGTGATATGTAGGAGCTTGATTTCTACACCAGAAACACATGGCATGTGCTGGATGCTGTGAAGGCACAGGATAAACATGGTCCTTTCCTTTCTAAAGTGAACTGTGATTTCAAAATGCATTGTCAGATCAGTAGACAGAGATGATTAAAGGAATGTTTTTAACTAATTACTAGCCAAATAGTCATTCTAACTTGTGCAACACAGCATCACACATGCTTACATTAAATTTTTTGTATTTGTTTGTCCTTTTACTGGTCAGCATTCAGAAGGGCCTGGCTCCGTCTTCTTTACTCCCTCCCATCAGGTGTTTATACACATTGATAAAATCCCCCCTGAGCCTTCTCCAGGCTGAGCAGTCCCAGCTCTCTGAGTCTCCTCTCATGTCAGATGCTCTTGTCCCTTAATTATCTTCACAGCCCTTTGTTAGACTTGCTCTGGTAAGTCCACACTCTGCTTTGCTCCCTTCCTTTGCTTTCAAATAAATTATTCCTGGGTTCTGCAACAGCAGCAAAAAAGGTGGACAGCTGTAAAATTGTAGTGAAACCTCCTATTAGTATGTCCTAAGATAGTTGTGGTTTTTTGAGGATTCCTTGATTTTCTGTTAATATGCATGATGTGTTCAACTAAAAATTAATCTTGCTTTGCATTTCTGATTGGCAGTTGTTAAGGTTCAACTGGATCTTAAGGCCAAGCTTTCTGGCACAGTCATGAAATCTTAATCATAAAACTTCATTTTATTTTATTTTTTTTTAAATTTACAGAGCTTAAATGTATTTCTTTGCTTACGGGCCTGAAATTCTTATATGGTAATCCACCAAACTAGGAGTTAAAGAACAAGCCCCAACCTTTTTAAGATATGGGACAGTGTCCCAGATTTTAGAAATAAAGTTGTTGGTTTTGTTTTTATGGAATTGATTTTTACGGAATTGATTTTTACTGCTCCTGAGCATGTAAACTGCCTGCTGATTTGATTTGCTGCTGAGTGAGAAGCAACTGCAGAAAAAGAGTTTGTGTTATTAGTTATCATTGAGGCAACCTTTCGATTCTATAAACTGTAACGTTTAGACATACAGTTAAAAAATAATTGCATAAAAAGCTGCAAAAGAATTGCTCGTACTGAGTTTATTTAATGTAAGAAAATAAAAGGGGGAGGGGAACTGCTTTGGAAAAGAAATGGAAAGTTAAGGGAAATGGAGTCGAACAGATCTGCAAACATTTTACCTAAAAGCTTCATGCAAGCTATGTAAAGAAAATTACTGGAATCACAGGCTTTTAACATATGAAACAATTTGGAAAGACGTATTCCGTCTTTCTACCCCGCAGAAAAGTTTAGCTTCTGAATTTCTCTGTTGTGGTGACATGATAAACATTACTTTTGCGGGTGACAGGGACATAACACAACAGGTATGCATTGATATCTGAATAAATGTTGTTTTCCTAAGACCATATGACAAAATGCTGGCTTAGGCAGATGCACTTTTTCTTTTTAAAAAGTGATCATCTTCTCAAGTTTACAAATATCTATTATCAAGACTCACCTTTGAGAAATTCTTTTTAAAGTGCTGTGCTTAACCTATTGTATAGCTGGAGTGCCTTCTTTCTGAGTGATGATCAGTTATTTCAATATTGTTTGGAAGCTAGAATGCTTGTGTGAAATCTCAGTACATAAACAGCATTGGAACACAAACAGTTTTATTACATATATATTTTCTTGTTTCCTTTGTATTTCATGGTAAAATTCCAGAATTTCCTTGGTTTCATGTAGATATTAAAGTTTAATTACCAGCTGTTTTCATGTGCAAGTCTAAAGAATGCTTAAATAGTAAGGATTATTATGAATAAACAGTAGAATTACATGCATTTTACTTACAAAAATACTTACAACATTAAAATAAAATGGTAATCTTTGAGTACTTCTGGGAAGAAGGGGAAAGTCTAGAAAGGGTGTTTGCACAGAGATGAGGAAGAGAGCTTAAATAAGACTCTGTAAAGCTGAACTGTCCTGTTGGGGAGGGCTCTGACTGTAGGGCCAAGGCACAGTTCACATCACTGGCTTTTCACTGTGACAATTCACATCGGACAATGATTTAGTTGAGCTAGTGGTTCTGGGGAACAGTTAGAGGCACAAAAATCCTCCCAAAATACTATTTGACTTTACTGGTGAAGCAGAGACTGGAGCTTCCCTTATGTTTTGTTAAGAGCAAATTGTATACCATTTACTTCAGGTTTTTGGTTTGCATAACATGTTTGCAAACGCTTATGTACTGATAAAATTGCAGTATTTATTTAGAAGGGATACAATTCTACCCTGTCCAAAAGATGGGCCGTTTCTTTGCCGTTGCTAGCAAATTCTGGTTATGGTCTACATATTCCATATAGCTGTAACCAAGGAGCAAGAGGCTTGAGACAGGCTGGAAGTATTCATGTAGGAGAGGTTTGAAGTTCGTACCCTAGTTGTGTCGGTGGTCACAGGACTTCCTTTGGCAGAAAAGGATTTGAATGTTAATAGAGCCCAGGAAAAGTCCTGCAATATGGGGTTATATCCATCCCTAAATCAGGATCCTCTTCAATAAAAGCAAGTGACAGCTTTAAGAAAGTAAGTCTGGATTGCAGGCACCAGGCTGGAGAAGTCCTGATGGAGAAGGGAGGATCTGCTTAGAAATGTGGGGTTTATTACACTTTTCTAAACCTATATATGTTGATAGTCTGATCATAGTGAATAAATACTTTCTCTTTTGTACTGCACTGCTTGCTTTTATGAAGGGTGATTACATTGCAGCTCGAGACAGGGGGTCAGATTAAAAATCATCAGGTTTCTGTTTTGGTGTTTGGGTTTGGGTTTTTTTTTTAATTACTTTATTAAGGATAAATTTGTCAAAATTCACTGGTATTATCTAGATATGATGTGGGAAGATAATTGTTTTGTTTACATTCTACACAATTTCTAAATGTCTTTTAGTAAATATCTTCCCTGGACTGTAGCACAATTTATTCCACAGGCTGGAAAGCTAGTTTCAGTAATGAGCAATTGAGTGCGACACATACCTTCTAGTAGGACTGTCTAATATTTTATTTTCTACAATTTATGGTTTTGCTTGGAGCAGAATTTTGCTAATACTAACTAAACCAATAGAACTCTATTTATTTATTTCAACTGAGAATGTGTAATTAGGTCAGCTGTAATTTCCATGTGTTGTGCTCAAGGGAACTTGTAAGATGAGTTTCCATCCGCTGCTAGGAAGCTCAGATTCTACATCACCAAAGCATTTAAACCACAGGGGTGGAAGTTTTTGCATCTGACCCCTGTGCAACAACACCAGTTAGTGAGAAGGGGGTGCAGAATGTTCCAGTTTCCAGTAATTCCTGTCTTTGAGTTCCTCGAGCACAGAAAATCACCTCAGAAACATAAATAAAAGGGCTTGCTAATACTAACTAAATCTGGTGGCATTGAAAGATATGTCTTTAATTCGGTGAACTTTATCCAGTCTTTTACTGGTGTTTCCATGAAAGGAAAAAGAAAAAACCAAAACCAAACCAAAACAAACCAGACAAGTTTATGGCAGGATCTACTTATACTGCACAAAATATATTTGCATATATTTTCCACACACAGCATATGGCAATTACTCAGATTGCAACAGCCAAGTGTTAGGAGATTGCGTTACTTATTTCTAAGTATAGCTCAAATATAGATTGCTGTCCTGATCAGTTTTATGAAAGTGTTCATTTTTTTTCGTGCCTCGATTTTCATTATTCAGAAGCCTGCCCATTTCAGTTATGGAGAGTTGAGTCATTTGCATTTGAACATTTTGCTTCTAGTTAGTAGCCAAATACTAAAAAGAAAAAAAAAAAAAAAAAGACAAATAAAATAGAAGGAAAATACACTGTATCTCTTATAGCTAAAGTGAAGCTATAATTATGGAGATGCTGTGGTAGAATGTTTGTTTTAAACTTACCAGTGTGCTTGTTTTTATATCTTTAACAGTGCTATACCTTTATATGCAAACTTGAGGTTTTGATGTGCTATCCTTCATTTGTTTCCACGATACTTAAAATTTGCCTTAATAGCATAAAATAATTTTGAATTCTTCTGTTGCATTTCTAGAAGTGGAGTAGTGTATAAAAATAAAATTTTGCAGTCGCGTTAATCAAATCTTTTATTAATTTGCATGGTAGTCTATGGATTTTAAAAAGTCTGAGTCAGCGTTCAGCTGCCAACTTCAAAGGAGGAACGTTCAGTTCAGATTTAAGGAGAGTGTATGAGTCACCTCACCAGCTTTCTGGAATGTGCTTTTTTATCAAGGGAGAGCAATGCTGAAGCTCAGCATATTTATGAAAATATGGATGGTCTTATCCAGTTTACAGAAAACCAATTAACTAAACAAGTAACAGTCCTGTGCAGAAAGTTTACAGCAATGAAAGAAAGTGGTGTGCTAGTAACAGAGAAAGGAAGCCTTTCCACGGCAATGAGCTCAGCTTACATGTTGATAACATAGTGATCTTTAAACTGTCAACCATTGTAAATGCTATATCTATATGCAAAACGTTTATAAAACTACATAAACATGTAGTGAATAGATATGTAAATAGTTATAAATTTATAAAATATGTGTCATTCATGTAGCAATTATGTCTGGTATATAAAGAAAATAGTACTCAATGCAGCATGTTATTTTATTTTGAACGCTAATATCAGGAGACTAGGGAATTTGTCATGACTGGAGAACTAAGGCATGAAATCTTTAGGGGAAAAGGCTTCTGGGAAGAGACAGATAGCACAAAAATTCTGCAAGGCCTTTGGTAGTTGTAATTTTTTCCATATGAGTGCAGATAGGTGAGGGAGATCAAGGAGTCTTGTCTCTAATATAGTCAAATAGCTGAGAAGGGAATAGTGTGGTGGCCTGGTTGCCAGACATGGGGCATATATTACCCAAGTCCTCTCAAGCAAATTATGTGAGATACCATCTGAAATGCAGTCTGTTAGAGCAAAGTAATTTGTCACAAAGAAGAGAGCAAAAGTTGTAAAGTTTATAGCAGAGAAGCACTTTAAGAGGTGTTATCTCTGGCTTCTCAGCCCATGGATTATTTTGAAGGAGTCTGTGGAAGGTGACTGGAAAAACCAAATTCATGTAAGTTATATTGCTGTCCATATGTGTGAAATTTCTAAATGGATGGAGAATTCAGAAATAATTCTAAGGAGGTAGAGAATTGCCTTCGGGATACACCGCACACACAGCCTTTCCTCACGCCAGCCATCGTTGCCTGTTTCTCTGGCTATTCCTGTACAGCAGCGTTCTGCCTAAACCACTTGATAAACTGTTAAATGTTTCTTTTTTTCCCTGTCCGACATTGTGTGTGACAGCGCCAGCAGCCATGGGAGCGCAGGGCAGCAGGTGAGCTTGGAAGGAACACTGGAACAGCTCAGCATGGAGCTGGCAGCAGGATTTTAGGATGTACCATACATGTACAGAGATGCTTGCAAGGAAATAGCAGAGCAAATTTAGATTCACACCACACCAAAGATCTATTCGTTTGAGTATCCCTTTCTGATACTCTTGATCGTTGCTCAATAAGAAGTAAAGAGCCAGCTGGGAATTACCCTGTCTCAACACAATATGCTTCCGTATGAAGAGATCTCTTAGTACTTTTGTAGGGAATAAATTCAAGATAAACATAGAAGAAATGAAGGACTTACAGAAGTATCCAAAATCATATAGAAGGTGCTTAACATGATTGGATGAAATTACCAATATGTATCTGGGTATTTCTCTTTGAAGAGACGCTGTTTTAAGTATTTTTCTACTTCTTTTCATTTTCAGAAGGCTAAATGGATTGTAAGATTCTGCCTCTCTCTCAGATTTGATTGGAATTGCCCAGAAGGTTCAGAAATTACTAGAGGTGCAGGATGATCACACGAGCCTTGCTTCTATGGGAAGCTGAACTAAATTTTTCAGTAAAAACTGTGTGTACATGAGAGTCATCAGTCTAAATACGCATTCTGTCTCATGATAATTTTTTTATCAGTGAGAAAAGCATACAACTAGTAACTTCCCCCCCTCCCCAGGTATTTGCCATGTTATCAAGTACAGTGTAGCTATTGTCATACATTAGGTGCCAGATGCAATTAATGATACTGGGAAAATATCACCTTAAAAGCAGGAATTTATATTAGTCTGAAGATGCAGTGGCAGGACATGATACGAATGTATAGTATCTTAACTACTTCATATTTTGTGATGCAAGAATTTTAATTCTATGAATGAGATGAACTAGATGAGTAAGGCTTTAGCTTTACTTTATTAAAATGAATTTCTCCCTACTTTGGTCAATATGAGCATATGCATATTTTCCATTATTTATGGTGAATGTCATTCAGTGTTACTGCTTGTATGCCTTTTGACAGCTTTCCTCCCATTTAGTGGTGGTAGCTGCTTCTAGGTGAGTGGTGTGTGGTCCACAGGTGCTGGGAATGGCTGGCAGCACAGTTCCAGACAGGTGTTCTCAGCAGAGCCATCAGGTGGGGCTACCTTTGCCTGTGGAAGTCTGTTGTGTGATTTACCGTGCAACATGTCCAAAAGCATCAAGATTAATTCTGGATAGTCCATCTGACACAGTGGCTGCACAGTTTCCAGCAGAAATGGAGGAGCAGAATTCTACCAATTATAATCTGCAGGCTTGTCTTCTCCCAAGGCGAATTTTAATTAGTTCCTGGCTGTAGATTTTATTATTTTGGTTCAATTTCCCTTTTGTGATTTCTCGTTTGTTGAGTTTGGTTTTATCTAATGTTTATGATTTTACAATAATGAAATTCACCGATGCATATTTGTGCCCAAATAATGCTATATCCCTGCTGATGCGAGGAAGACAGAAGTGAGATAAGTAATATTGTTACTCAGCAGGTAGAAAGATTTGATTCTGCTCTACTAAGCATAATGTAAATGTGAAGCTTGATCTTTCTCAGCTGCTGAGTGCTGCTGCTAATGGAAATACTTGCTTTATTTTTAGGCACTTCCAAATGTGGAAATTTAGGCATGATTACATGGAAATCATGCTATAGGTCTGAAGCACAACCTCAGGGAAGAGAGCAAAAACACTGCAGCTCTTTACTAAATCTATGTTGCACAGAAGAAAGTGCATGTAATAAGCTTTTAGTGATTGATAACTTATACTGTATTTAATATAGTACTCAGTGTTTGTATTCATATTCAGTATCCCTGTTCAATTAATTGACTAAATCTGCTTGTGTCACCGACCACATGTCCTCATCCTTCGTGAGAGACGTGGAATGGTGAAAAGGAATGTGTCCCTGTCCTTCTCTCCTGCTGGGATGGTGTACTGCTGGGTGCCTGGCCCATGCAGCTGGTCACTTCAGTCCTTCGTCAGTCTGTACTGCTGCACGTCTTGTCAGCTGGGTGCAGTGTTTTTGTGTGTGAAGCTATGCACCAGTGACTTACCTAAGCATTTCTTCAGATACACATGATAACAAGCGACGGTGTCTGTGCTAACGTAATAACCGTGGGCAGCAGTGCAGCATGCTGGAATCACGCTCCACAGCAGCAGGGGCGTTCGTGTTCTGCTTGGCAGCTCCGCTCCTGCCGTGACAGCGCGGTGATGAAGGAAGCGTGCGCAAGTGCTCCTCGCGTTACTGCTCTGCTTGCTGTGCCTGTTGTCAGCACAGGCCTCATGCCGTGTTCTGCATGGGAGAATGGCCACAGGCCTTGGCACCGACATTTATGTGTACTTGAGCTGTGACAGTTGTCAGAAGTATGGAAATGCTGCTGCCTTCATTGGTTGTTAATTTTCAGAAGTACGTTTGAATGTAGGTAATAGATTCTTGTGATTCTATGTTTTGGATATAAATTGTTTGCCGAAAACATACTATAACATCTTAGTTTTCTGTGTGGCATTTGGGCAAAATGAGTGTTAATCCGGTGGCAGCATCCTGAGGCAGCTGGACACTGGGAAAGTCCATTGTTCTGCGAGCTTCTTCTAGAGGGAGCTCCCGTGGTCAGTGTTACTTCCATCTGTTAGGAAACAAGTCTGAGTGAGTAAGGTAATAAAGTCAACACACATTTTATATTGAATTCAGCTTGGAGTGTCTTATGATGACAGTTATAAGCCAATATTTTGAATATAAATTCACGATCTGTGGCTGAAAGTGGTGGGTTTTTTTTATTTTTCACTGGTAGTCCTGCTTTTTTCAGCTAAGAATGCACAGCTATGCCTGTTCCTTCAGTGAGCATTTAATTTCCTGGTTACTCTGGAGTCAATCTGTGCACAACTAAGTGGCTGTCTTTACCATGTAGGAACTTTTGGAGAAGACAAAGCAAAATAAAATGCTTTGCACTTCTGTTTGCATCTCCATTTAAAGTGTGTGTATGTATGAGCAGACTGTGAAAGTGTGCATATAAAATAAGGACTTCAGTTGGTTTTGTCAAGTTCTGTAACTCTGGCTGGATGGCTTCCAATGGTCTTGGAGTCAGTGTGGGCAGAGCAAATTCATTTCTGCTTGCAAAAGACCGTATATTTCTAGAATCTGTGTGTGTATTTAGACCAATTACTGAAAGAAGTAGCCTCTTGCAGTGCCTCTTAAAGTACAAGAAAGCAACATAATTTTTCTCATTAGATGAATGATGTTAATATATTCTAAGATTTTTTAGATACTAGATACTAGGAAATAGCCAGTCATTTCTGTGAAGTTGGTGTAGAAGGATGTGTATGCTTTGTATTTGCTTTAATGTGCACATGTGCTGGAAGTTGCTAGATTTGGAGATGGCAAAAAAAGCACAGCTTTTTCTTTTGAGTAGTTTGCAGCAAACCTTTCCCTATACCCTTTTTCTTGCTGCTTTTAGAAAAATGGTAATTATTTTATGTTGATGGAATGATACTTTTGAAGAAATAGCAAGATTTTATTTAAATGGGAGATTTCAAATCGTGATGTGTCTCCAGTTGCAACTTTTGTAAGCATTCTGTGTAATTACAGATTCACAAAACTGACTACTGCTCATACAAATAATGACTCGGTGTTACTGCAAAATATTTAAGTCAGGAATGCAAAAAGCAACAAAACAGTATTGTGGAAAATCTTGCCCCTGGAAGTTAAATATTATCTTTTCTTTTCAAAATTCTCTAGAAAAAAATCCCACTACAGTGAGATGAGGGGGAGATGAAGGATACAGAATGCAGGCACAAATGCCTATTTGTAATTCATTTATGTAACAATATGGAATAATCCATCATTTGTTATCACAAATTTTTTCAGCCCATGTACCAGCAGATGTCAGTTTATTACATCAGTTCTTAGCAGTTTACTACTTCTGTTGGTTCTAATATGGATCCTTTTGATACAGAGCTACTGGTGGTAAGGGATTCTGGATCTGTGTGTGGCTTTATATTATTGTTTTTGAGGAAAGCCTCGTGTCACTTGATACCTGAAAATAAAAAAAATAATTCCTTCAGCTACCCTCTCTCCACTGTAGACACTGGTGGGTAGAAAGGCTTGGAGAGAAGGGATAAAGTATAGTTTCAAAACCATATGTATATAGCCAGAATTTTAGTGTGATTGTGAACTTCAAACCACATTTTTGATAAATTCAGAGTGCTCTACTTCTTAAGTACCACTTGTAAAATGTCACAAAGCATCCACAGAGACGACCTACAGTATCATTAGTGTAGAACGTATGACCATGCACTGTGTGCCAGGTGGTGTGTTTGCATGCCCGTTACTTATACATTAGCCATTCTTTTTGACAGATCTGCTATCTTGCTAAGGAATAAATGCAAAAGTGACAGCTGTTAGAAAACATAGATCATGTTTTGAAACTGGGAAGGCCATTATTTAGCAAATTTTTTCTGTATGTTGGTCTTACAGACATTGAAAACATTTTTTTGTGATGTGTGAAATAATTCTTCAGATTAGAAAGTTCATTCTTCTGCAAAAAATAACAGTTTAAGATATTTTAAAGATTGCTTGGCATAAATACTGTTTTCTAAAGGGTAGGGTTTTATTCTTGTAATTCCATATGTGAAATTCCAGCTTTATTAAGATTGTGTGGCCATAAAAGAAAGGAAATCAGTGTAACGTGTACTTGGATCCATTTCTGTTCACAAAGGGAAGAAAAACTGTTGTTCTTTCTTATGGTGGAATAAATATACTGATTTCAAATGCAGCAGAAAGATACTGTGAAAAAGTCCTCCTCGTTTTTAATGCTGTTGTGAACAGGTACACAGAGTACCTGGTGTGTCTCATTGCAGCAGACCTTTCAGTATGCCCTTGCTTCTGTCAGGTTTCTTGAAAAACTTGTACCATATTCATTGTAAGAGTAAAAGGAATGTAAAAATGTGGAGGCAATAATAAAAGTGAATAAGGTTCGAGAAGCATCACAGTGGCTAGAAGAGAAAGAGAGCAGCTATGAGTCATCATGTTTTACAGAGTCACTGGCAGTCTTTTAGGTTTGTATTCCAAATGCACAGGCACTGTCTTGAACTGTTCATTAGTGTCCCTTTTACCTCCCCTTTCAGTACAATGCACTTGGTCATTCAACCCACACTTTGCTCTGTATTTTAATTCCTTTGGGCTTTTTTCTGTGCAGGCTTTCTTGCAGTGCCACCTGTACTGACTTTTTTCTAATTAAAACTGTCAAATTTAGCTATGGCCATAAGCCTTAAATCACATGCAGAAGGGCTTATCTAAAAACAAGGAGACCCTCATAAATTGAATGGTTTGACTATCACATTGTTATGAATGTCTGACTATGTAAATTTTGTAAACCATAGGAGATTTTGTTAGTGGTAATTTTCATGTCAAGCGTATTTGAGGGATTTCTTCATATTTTCAGGCATGATAAAGACATTTGTGTATATGTGAAAGAGGATGAAATAATCATGCTTTTAGATTTAAAATTAAGGCAAAGGATGATGAAATTTAGAAGATGATGTGTTGCACTGCTGGCATTATGAAGGAATGATAAATGATATCTAAATACTCATTTAATATTCTGGTTTTAAAGCTGGTTGGTATCTGAAGTATGCTTGCAATTTGCAAGGAACACATTATAGTGGCTTTTTTTTTTTTTTTTGTAGTGAGCATGGCTATAAGAAAAGAACCACCCTTGTCCCACAATATGAACAATATCAAATGAGAGTTAAGAATAGCATCTGTGGTTACAGGGGATGGAGGAGGAATAAATAGCTCCCTGCCTACTACTCTTTTAGGGTAAAGTAACATAGAAATGGCTGCATGCTCTTTGGGCTAGGGATTTTTACTGAAAAAGGCTGGAAGCCATATGTAGGAAGATGAGGAAGTCAGCATATTTTTAGTATCTGTGTGGGAGGAGGGGTAGACACCTGCTGATCTGCCTTCAGCTGTGGAGTCTCTAAAACAGTCTGTCTTTGAAGCCATAATATAAATTTCAGCAGGGGAAAACACATAGAGAGAAATGGCCTATTTGCTGTGGTAATTCCTTCTTTTCTGTCTTGTGAAGATAAGAACAGTCCCCTAAGATTAAGAAGAGTAGTGAAAAATACAGGTATTCCTTTTTGTCTAGAGCAGTTTATACATGCCAGAATATACCAGCAGTATTGCCAGTCCTAAGAATTCAGAAGTAGTAAAGTACCTGAAAAACTACTTTATTGGAATGTATGAGGCTTTAAAATATGTATGTTATGAGAATGAAGGCAAATGAAGCCAAATATTTTTTCATTTTCTTATTTCTATTTGAAAACATATTTTTCTCCTAAATGTTATCAAGTGTAATACTTTTTGTCTTTCCCGTTCTCATCTATTGTAGATTAGATTCCCATCTAATTATGGTGTTAATAAAAAATATGCTATGGAGACTTAATATTTTCAAAGCCCATGTCGGTAGCTGAGAAGTCTGTTAAGAGTAGTAATGGGTCCATATATAAACTACCTATATCGGGTTTGGTACCAAATTTTCATTATCATTCTGCCCAAATCATCTCGAGCAATCAGACATATCTTTCTTATGGAATATGTATCAGTTGTGTTAAAGATTTTTCCAGTTATTTGGAAGTTGCATAGAGTATATTTTGATGTAAAGAACAGTCTTTTTGCTGGGCAGACGTTTTTGTTTGGTTGTTGAAATTCTCCAGTGTATTAAATCTGCCAGGCACAAGTTGGCCTGTGATATGCAGGTGTTCATCCATTTACCTTGCCCAACTAGCTAAGCAAATTGCACAGGTAAAAAGCAGAGTGGGCAAAAATGAGTAATGCTTACAGTGCTCATGCATTTCTATTGTAGATGTGGATAATCACATCTCATCCTGAGAGCCGTTTGCCTTCAGCCAAAGTATAAAATCAAGGTCACCAATATTGAAACTAATTGTGCTCTTGATCCAAAAGTTGCAATTGCTTTCCCTCCATAATAGTTTTGTGATGTGAAGTCTTTTGGTGTAATGGGAGCTGGCTGGCTGGCGCTCTCGTTGTTCGGAATAATACATAAATGTGTTCTGTTCAAATTAATGAGACATGGACATTTGTCAGAAAAGATGTATTCATGAGCCGCCATAAATTATTCTATATGTATATACTTAAATGCTTGTTGTGACGTGCAGAAAAAAAACAACTTTACAACCTGAAAGGTTATAAAGTAGGTATGTTTATGGCATGCAGATGCACGGGGGATTGCTCTACCACAAACGTGCATGCCCATCGTGGCCACTTGTACAGTATTTATACAATTAAAACACTACATATTGCAGAGACATATATACATATTCATGATCTATCCCCGAAAAGGCGATTCCTTCCAGTCACTCCATTTCCATAATCTCTGCCTTGGGCTCCTCCTTGGTGTGCTTGTGCAGTCCCTCCAGGTGGTTGTGAACAGGGGTCTTCAGGGATGGAGGCCGTAGGTCTTCCTCGCTGTGTACTTTTCACCTCTCCCCTGAAATCTCTAATTTGGCTGAGCTTGCAGTCCCAGACCGGTTTCGGCCTGGTCTGTCCTTGAGTGCGCATCTGGCTACCTCCCTTTTGTTATTGTTTGAAGATGGATGTTAGCTAGCCCTCGTTAGCCCTTATCTCCTCCCGCCTTTGACACCTTTGAACCATGAATTACATCCTTGGTTTCGTCTTTTCTGTTTCCCCTTATCAGCTTCTTTCTCCAGCATTCTGGGCCTCCTTCTCAGGCCATTTGTAGGGGTTAGTAATTAATTGCCTACTTGCATGCATGTTAGTTCTGGGAAAGCAGGTTTTAATAGTTTTAGCGTTTTCTATGTAGCTCTCTATTAATATTTTCCATATATCTTCGGTTAGAAAGTATATTTTCTATATGGCCCCCTATCAGTTGGAACAGGGTAATAGTGATCTACTATTTCTATGTTAACTTGAGTCAGCTGTTGTTCAGTTATGCATCCTTCTTTGAGGCACGAGTAGTGTGCAGGTGACTCAGGCACATGGCACTAACTTCTGCAATGAGTCATGGCTTGAAACGGAAATAGAATAATTTTGGTTTAGTATTTTCCATAATCAAAACCTTGCATTGATTTCTTTTTTTTTTCTATCTGATAAATCCTTTCTGAACTAATGCCATTCTTTTTTGATTGAGAGAGAAATTTATCTAGACTGAAATAAATTGCTTTGCCTAGGACTATATGTTAGGGAGTTATTCCTTCCATTTTCTTACGGGCATCATCTTGTTGTTCCCCTGTGCCTGTAAAACTGCAATTTTAGGTTGTTTTTTTTCTTTGTTCTTTTAATTGACCTGTGTTTTTACAATAATAGTCCTGCCCTTTCTAGTTTTAATCTATGAATTTACAGTATGGTACAATGCTTAAAATTAAATAAGAAAACATTAGCATATGTCTTTTGTAGCCTGATACTTTTCATGGTAAGGAACATGTATCTCATGTTAAGACAGGTTATGTAATTGTGTTCTTTTATCTGGCCTAAGGATTGACTTGCCTTGAAACTTCTTGAAGCGGAAGAGCACAGTTGTTTGCATAAGCTTCTTAAAACTATTTCTCTTCCTCTGTTCTTTTTTTTTTTTTTTTAGCTTATTAGAAAACTTTATCATGTGTGCTAGCAGATCTTAACCTCACTGCAAATGAAGAAGAGTACAACCATTGTCCTCATCTGTGTTCAGCTGATAACTGAGATTTATTTAAAGGGCTCTTAATAACGGTGTTTGGGATTTCATAATGCCAAACTTTAGATGGTGATAATGCTACTGATAATTCAGAATTAGTCTTTAGCCTTCTTACCGTATGGCATTAAAAGAATCCAGTGTTGTTGTTCTGCCCTTACTCCAGTGAAATCCATTGAGTTTTTCTTTTCCGTAGTTTCATTTTAGTCTCATTGGAATAACTGTCTAGGCATTGAGAACCTGTATTAATTCAGGAGGTAAAGATCTGAAGAGAGCTGATGAGTCACAGTCCATGGGGAGTATTGGGCTCTACAGGCCTGGCATAAATTCTACTCCAATAAATGTTTTTGTGAAGTTTAGTTAATTTAATTAAGTTCTTATTAAAACAAGGCACTTGTTAAAAGCCGTTACACCCATTTGCTATAGTGATCTTTTATACTGCAAGCTAATGAAATAATTTTCGCTCTGTTTCTTTTTTAAAGAAGTAAAAAAGGTATATATACTATATATTATAAATAAAATATTTTTGGAGTAAAACATATATATAAGAGATTTAAATATATAGTATCTATAAATATATTTTTAGGTATACATATAAAATATATATAAAGATTTTAATGTATAAATATATATTGAAAAAATTAAAAGGAATTACTGGCAAGGTGTAGCCCTATAGAACTGTGCTATTTATTAAGAATTACAAATTGGACAAAGCCGGATTTTGTGGAACCATTTCTGGGCTTCTTTAAGGTCACCTACCATTGCTGTTGTTTAAAGTTAAGAGGCCATCCTCACTTGTCCTTGTCTTCCTGCTGTGTCACTTACAGCACAAATGTTCTTGGCACAGCAAGAAGAATCACCAGTGTTCACCCCAGTCATTCTCCTCATCTGGTTTACCCCACAGTGACGTGGGTGCCAGGCTGGGGTGGCAAGGTGCTGCTATGGCCTCAGGGAGGGTCACAGAAGATCATGGATTTTGACAGCGCTGGGCTCAAGTCAGTTTTAGGTGATTGTGAACTCTTCTGTCTCTGTGGACTGGTTGTCTCTGGCTTCTTTTCTCCACTTCTTCCAAGTCCACTTTTGCATCACTGTCTCCCTTCTTCATCCCCTTTCTCTGAGGAAGGGTTGATAGAAATTCATTGGTGCATTGATTGGAGGAGTAGTAGCTGTTCTATACTGGTACTTTCCTTCCAAGCTCACTCCTCCTCAGTTTAATGTAGGTTACCTTCTCCTGCATCCTTCATGCCTATCACTGTCACATTGTGGGCTTCCATGTCATGTTTGTGTGGATAGTTCAACAAATTTTCTCTGACTGCATGGTAGCACATGCCTGTGCATTCTGGGATGAACTCCATTGGAAATATGAAGCCTAGGAAAAACACAATTAAGCTTTGTGCAGAAGCCTATAAATCGTTGGCCTAGTGGGTTTAAAAAAAAAAAAAAAAGCCTAGTTATTGAGCATGTTTTTGCTATGCCTTTATTAGGAGGTTAAGCAGCAGATGATGGAATGGATGTTAACAGATGTGTCACTGTGATAATTTACCTTCTGTCCTCTTGGTGATGATTTGCAAAATACCACATAATTAGTGATTCTTGACTCTGATGCAGTACTTGTGCTCCTTAAAAGAAAGCCAGGGGTTTACAGCATCAGTAAAGGAAATGTGACATGCTGTCTTTTTGCAGATCTCTAAACACACATATGTATGTATGTATGTCTATATGTATGTGTATAACGTACATATAGGCACACACAGACATATACCCACCACTTCAATTAGACACCTGTTGTTGAAATACCTAATTCAACATGAAACAGAAGTACTGCAAGGGAAGTTGAAACTGCATAAAACTATCACAAAATCATTAGCACAATTCTTTTATTGAACATAAAGTACTTTACTGACCATACAAGGAGGATGAAAGTAATAAACCCCTGAAACAGCTTGGGGAAAAAAAGCAAGCAGCAGAAAGGAAATAGAACCTGAGAGGGGAAAGGAAAGAAAACTGGAAAAGTAGCTGGTAGTGACTATACTGACATACACACACTTTTTCTAAGTGTGATGTGGAGAAGGGGGAGCACTGTTTTAAGTGACTAGGAAGACAGCAGAAAGCATATAGGAAATGTCAGTTTAGCCTGTCGGTGTTTCACTTCATAACAAATGCTTTGCTAACTAGCTAGGGGGTGAAAATACAGGGGCAATGGTACAACTTTTATATCAAGTAGCTGATTTTGTCATGAGAAGATTTATCTCTTTGGACCAGCGTCAGCAAATTATTCTAAAGGATCCTAGAGCACTGCCCTGTGAAAAAGGGGATGTAGGTTAAAAGAAGAATGATAGATTTTTTTTTCTTTTTTGCTGGATTTGTGAATTTTGTGCCTCTCTCCTTTTTTCAAGCTGTGACAATTTCAAATCCATCAGATAAGGTTTTGTCAATCAAAACTATATGTTCAGCAAGTTTGAAGATTAAAGCAAACATTCCTGTGTCATAGCGGAAGCTTAACAGTTAACGAACGTGACGGTATATTCTTTCGGCCTGATTTGTGTCCTTGCTGTTTTCAAATGAGCTCATACTGAGATTTAATTAGAGCTGAGTGGTAGTCATGGCAGAGCAGCTGTTCAAGTCCCAGCCAAGTTCATCTGACAATTGCTTTTCCACACCTTCAGAGAAACCAACATAGTTTACTAACTGTCGTAATATTGTGAGCGCTCAGAATTTCCTTGTGAGCATCTTTTTTTCTAATTAAGGTTACAGCTTTTGGGATCAAGTAAGAATCTCAGCTCTCCTTTCAAATAGAAGAGCTTACACTTCCTTTGAAGGGAATCAAAAGCATACAACAAATAAAAAGAATCGTGTATACAGTTTACCTTAAAAATACATGTATCTCTTAAAATGTAGGGATCTCTTAAGCCAATCTTGTGATTTTTATCAGGCCTGTGACTCAGATTTTTTTTAATTATTTTTCTAAGTTCTTACTCTTAACAGATTTTGCCTTCCCACAGACTACCTCCCATCTGTTCAGGGTAATGGGTTTTCTGCTTGTACTTAGAAAGGAGCATATTGCAGGATTTGAGTGAGAAATTTTACCTCAAGAAACCATGAGTCCTTGGTGTCTACTTAAACTTGGTTGCCAGGACTACTCTGTCCCAGGCAAATAGGATAAAAAATTTGAGGCCCTCTTGCAGAGAATTGAGAACTGTAGCCTGCCTACAGAAAGAGATAAAAAGATGAGTGTGATAATGAAATAGCAACTTCATATAAACATTGTGATTGAGAAGTGTTCAAGCCCTCAAGTCTTAAATATTTGTAGGTGAGTGGGTGGGAAGAAGGGAAAAGGAGTAAGAAAGTGTGAATCCAGGCATGAGACAAAAAGTTGTAATACCTTTTTATAGTACAAAAAACCAGACTTGGTAAAATCTAAATCAAGTGATGCATTTGATATTGTCTCATATTAGAACTGAGAATTAATCAAAGTATCATAATACTGTGTTTTTTAATTAAACCCTTAAAATATCTACTTTCTTCAAGCTGTCAAATCCAGAAAAGATGCTCAAAATATGATGATACACTCAAGAACCGAAAGGATGAAGTGTTCTGAGACTTGGCTGCTACCTTTGAAGATTGTGTTTTTAAAAAAGCAGTAATTTAGAAAAATTCATGTCTGCTGTTGCTATTCCTTCATAAATCCTTCTCTTCCATCGCTGTGAAGCACTCTGTCCTTGTCTTTCAGTTCCAACCTGGAAGTGAAGATGTAGAGGTCAGGAGACAGTCTTTTCTGTCTCGTCATGTGGTCTTGAGTGGTGTTGGCCTGTTCCTTGTTTGTTCTGATGAGGACGATACAGCAATTCAGGTTCTTTCAGAATTTTAAGATGCCTTGGAATAGATGCATAGCAAGGCTCTGTTCTGCAATATTTCTGTTCTTTTGCCTACTTTGGTTATTGAAATAGCAGCTCTTTGACTTCTGTTTTAGTAAACAGGTTATGTTTGTTAGTGAGGAGTCATAAGAAACGTGTTCTGAGAGGGAGGAGGGGGGATGATGAGCACACCATGGCCCCGCCTGAAGTATGAATTCTGTGGCAGTAGGCTCTGTATTTCTGGATGTGCTGGAATACCTTGCAGGTGTCACTGAAGCCTACAGATTGTCTTTGAGAGAAAGGGCGAAATTAAGGCCTACGAGTTAGTTGCTTCCTCAGCAGCAAAGTGCAAACACCAGCCCAATTTGTGACAAGGCTGTGGAAGTGTTTTCAAGGTATTTTTCTAACTGAGAATTGTGTGTGTTTGAATATACGGTAATGATCTTCTGTGTTCTGTTGGGCCCACCAGGTAAGTAACACTGCATTGGAAAGAGCGGCTCACCTTCATTTTTTCCTTTCTGAGCACGTATGTTCAAAAAACGGTGTTCTGAATTGCTTTTAGATACAGTGGCTTGCAAGAAGGAACATAGACAAAGGGTGAAGTGATAGTTTGAGTGGAAGTTAGCAGGAGAAGGTGGAGAGGAATGTTGATGTTCAGCCATCAACAGTGTCCATTTCCTCTGTCTGTCCTTTCTGTCACTGAGGGCTGTTATCAAGGTGTGGATGCGTTATCACTGGGCCAGTCCCTGCTTTGATGGGAAAGAAGGATTTAGTCTCTTATTAATTATGAAATTTGGGTAGTTTTGCTTAGTTCTTTTATCGTTTATGTAGATACCTAATGATAAACTGGACTAAAAGTGACCATGTGTCCTGTTCTTTCTTCCAGATGAATGATGCAAAGAAATTAAGTGATAAACTGGTACTGAGAATTTCCCAGTTTTCTTTGCCTCACAATTTTTGATATCTAGACCTGTCTTGTATTCAGTTATGAGCACAAGATTGCAAATTTCATGTCTCTCTAGGCCTACCTGTCAGATGGTGAGCTTGATCTGAGAGCTGTGTACCAGCCAGAAGAAACACAGGGGTGTTACAGTCAGTAACAGGGCACCACAAGCTAGCAGGATCTCAAGCTGCAGGTGTAGCCTACCATTTTCTCTTCTTCAACATGTGACACATCTTTATGCATGAGATTTTCTGTGCTGGGAGAAAGAAAACTTTAAGGTATCTCAAGTTATTATTTTTAGTAAATGATTATGCCTTAATTTTTTTAAAAATTTATTTTTAAATTTTTCAGTCTCTCAAAATGTAAATGAGGTAAAATGTAAAAGCAAAGGACAGTGGGGACATTTGGCCATTGCCAGCACTGCCCCTATATCTTGTGAAAAGCTGCTCTACAGCTTGGATTGTGGTAAGTAGATTTGCTTTATTTTAATCTAAGATAGAACTGAGAAAATGCTTTGGCCTGCTCTTTTCCCTCAGAAATTTTGTAGAAGCAGAATTGTAGTTCAGAGTAGATAGCAATGGTAAATAGATGGAAGTTGCTGTTGAAGTTACTTTTAGTTGCTCCAATTTTATTTACAGCGATTAATATTTCAGTTTAAAATTAAACCAGCATTACTTTTGAATTAATAATTTCTGATTGACAAATGGGTAAGTACTCCAACCTAAAATACCTTTTTTCCCTCTGAAGTGTTGGTGTTCTGGAGCTGCAGGTCACCCGAATCCTGCCCAGCAGGTGGCAATGCTTGACCAAACTGTGGGTGTCAACCTGCTCGGGGTTCCTTGGAACTGGTGGCACTTTCTGCAGCAGCTCTGATTCGCTTACAGGGATTCATCATTATGTAAACACAAACATTGTAGAAATTAATGTTGGTTTGTTTTGCTCTCCTTTTCCCCTGAAAGTGCGCATACTAATGAAGTTTAGTGAAATCGCTGAAGATAGAAAATAGCATGAGGAGAAGCAGAAATTTTGTCTTAAGTAGTGCTGATTGAATGGACAGAATTTGAAATGCATTAGAAGAAATACCTATAATCATGACAGTCACTGAGACTGGTTTGGTTGCCCTTAAATCTAGATGAAGTTTGCTACATACTGTTAGTGCATGTTATGACTTACGTTATCAAAATATGAGATCCACTAATAAGAAATCTTTAAAAGTAAACAGTACTTAAGATTCTGTAACTCAACAGTGAATTTCTTTTGAATTACTTGCTGGGCAATGGAATGTGGCAAGCAGTTCATGAGAATAAAGAAACTCAGGCTACAGGAGCTTAAAATGAAGTTACTGAATGTAATGCTCATCGGGTTTGTTGCTGTTTGCTACAGAAAATAGATGTTGACACAGAAAATAATTATAAAAAATACTGGGATAAGAATGAATCTCTGAAGTGGCATACACAGGACCAAAGATAGAAAATACTGACTTCAAAAGTAGTCAGAAATATTTCAGTGATTTGCTTTAAAAAACATTAATAGCTGTGTCTGCAAATTATGGCAAATTTCTTTTGGTTATGCCATTAGGAGTTCAGGGATTACTTGCTCTTTTTATTTTGTTCTGGTGTTTTTCCTAGTTCACAACTGAAAAAGAAAAAGATTTTTTAGAAGAAACTGGCAGTCTGCCACTATGTGGGGGTTTGAGACAAGAGTTGTCTCAAAGCAATCGCTGATATAAGTGCAGACTCATTTGTGTTGATGCAGTAGCAAACTGGAATGAGTGTAGTAACAGCCTTTCTTTCTTAAGCAAATTAAACTTGCAGTATGGATATCCTGGGTCTCTGAGTCTGAAAGGTTTTCAACACATCTTGAATTTTTATCCCAACAGGCCTTATTGTAGAATAATCAAGAAAATATTCTTATTCTGAATGCTGTTATTTGTTCGCATTTTGTTTACTCACCAGGATGATCATCCCTGCCGAGTGTCATAAATTCACTAACAAAAATATTTACCAGTAACTAGCTGCAGGTTTTGGATCTTACGTAACAAGAGCTTGCGCACACCTGCGATTTTGATCTTTGCCAAGTGGCAGTGTCTTCATGGGAAAAGTACTCCTGTCTTTTTCTCTAACAACTCCCATCCAAATGAATCAGTGCCATGGACTGCAGACTTGTGGTTGCCCAGGATCCATTAGTGGAGAGGTGACTAGTAGCATGAGCTAGCCACTTCCCATTAGGGACAGCAGTGGGTGGATGTAGTCCACAAAATGATGCAGGGCTGGATTCAGTTCATCTCTTGGGCATCCTTGACTAACATGCTGTGTGTTGCCAACTGAATTTTAAGCAGTCTTTCCACGGTACAACTCCTAGAGGGAAGATCTGCTCAAATCTCTGAGATTTTGGAACAACCTTTGCTATTATGTGCAAAGGAGAATGGGACCCATTTGCACCCCTATGGGCACTGGGGGAATTAATCCCATAGATGTGAATTGTTCAATTAGGAAATTATTACAACTATTACTATGCTTTTATATATGTCAAAAGAGGCTGCTGTTTGCACCTTAATTGTTTTATGTCTGTTGCACTACCAGTTTTTGGCAGTGAATCTCATATTTGACAGCATTCATGTGGGGAGAAAAAAAAAAAAAAAAAAGACTGTGCTCATCTAGGCAGGGGAAGAGATGTTGGAACACAGTTCTGTGTGCGGCAGTTGCCTCTGCTCCTCACAGCTGTGAGGTATGGCCAGTCAGCTGGGGCTGGGGGCTGCTGGGCGCTTGTAACACAGCCCTGTCAGAAGATTTCTGGTCAAACAATTGGCACACCCCTGGATTTCAAAATCCTAAATTTGAGGTACAGTGTACTACTACATATTGCTGCACTTCCAGAGCTGAACGTGACCTGTGTGGAATGCCAGCCTTGCATGGAGTAGCCCGTACAGCTGGAAAAGCTTGGAACAGTGCAGCGTTTGATTCCAGTGCTTATTGACCACAAAAAATTCAAGTCACTTTTGTTTTACAAATGATGAGGAGGATGTGAATGATTCTGGGATTTTTGTATTACTGTAATGCGTAGTTAAACCAAAAAAAATGTATCTCTGATGGAGATTTTTTTTTTTTAGCTTTATTTCAGCTAAATTTCAGCTCCTAATTAGATGCACTATAAGCAAATAAAGTGTTTGCACAGCTGCCTGCAAAAATCCAAACCTGCCAGACACTGCTTTCATTAAAGTTATTGTCAGGTACCCTGGTCATGTTTCTCATCTTTAATGACTTCCTCTTTGTCACAACATCCCTGAGGACTTGTGGTATGGTTTGTGTCAGAGATCCCAGTAGATTTTACCTGACTTCTAGGTTTATGGACTGTTCCTGTGTTAGGATTTTTAAAGCCCATATTCCCAATGTCATTCTCACCTGGGGAAGGGTTGGGTAATGCTTCCAGTCTGGTGCATTAGGTGTGGTGCCAGTTTACTGTAGAGAAAAATATCATTCACTAACTTTCTATTTCTATCCAGAAAATTCTATTATTCTTTAATCCTTAGTGGGAAGCTGAAAATCCTCAGGAACACAGACTCTTAGTTATTTGGCTTTTTAGAGAATATTAAAATCAATAAATCAAGCATGGATGTTTTAAGTACAAATGAAATTATATGTGATTATACTTTTAACTATAATATTAAAATACAAGGTGGTTAGTTTAGTTTTATAACATATGTGGGAAGCTTAATTCTCAGCAGAAGAGACTATTCCTTTTAGTGAAAGGTTTAGAGTAGTGCTAAAATATATTCCTTGCCATATTTTCGGAAGAACCCATTCATGCATGTTTTGCAGGACTTAATAAACAAGTACTATATTTCCAGGTCTTTGCTAATGTAGTATCCTGTTTGAAAATATTTCTAGTGGTGATTTGTTAAGGTAACAGTACCAGTGTGTCTGAAAGTATGACCAGAGAAGGAATATATGAAGGTGCCCTGGAAGTGGCAAAATGGTTATCTGCTACACCATTCTATGTGTTTCCCTGCAGAACATGCCATAAAATGTGGTTGTTTTGTTGTTTTGTTTTTTTGTTTTTTTTTTTAAAAAAAAAAGAAAGTGAAAAAGTGGTACTGGCAAAAGTATTTTCTATTTCCTTGGTATCCATTTGTAGTGAGAATTATCAGTATAGTGTGTTTCTGATGGCTGTTGTAACTTGAGAATCTTAAAGCAAATGGATTTCTATGGCAGCATTCCGGGCCTTCCTTTAAAGCTAGTGGGCAGATAAAATATGTGTTTCTGAAGCTCATTATTCCATAATAACTGAGAAATCAATATTTTTGTTCTGCTGAGCACAGTGCATTAAATCCTTTCCTGGGGGGGGAGGAATTGCATTGGAGGTATCACCTAGCCTTCTGATACACTGGGAATCGTATTTAGAGGCAGAGGAGAGTGTCATGGAGCCAGTGGAAACTGTGGATATGCACATGTGTGTGTGTGAGGGAGAAAAAAAAACCCTTAATAATACTGATTTATTCAACTTAAGTAGGAAAGGAGTATAGAAAACATTAGCAACTACTGTTAATTTAATCCATGTTAATGTAGTGATTAATTTCCTTGTGGGTTTTTTTGCTAACGCTGCATTAAATACATAGAGACTGTTTGTACTATTGCTGTTAATACGCTTTTTCTAGGAGATCTAAAAGTATTTACAAGTTAGGTTCATGCTATATGTGGTTCATGCTACATGTAGTGTATAATGTCCATCATTCAGCTGAAGCATACACCTACCTTTATGATAATGAGGTATTTGCCCTGTTTTCGGCCAGCTGCTGCGTGTGACTGCTACCTGGCCCCTCCATTCTTTTGAAGAGGGGTTAATACCCATGAAGCTACCTTAAAGCCAGTAAAGCCAGAAAAATGACCATGGATCTATATTTGTCTGTGACTGGAAACAATTTTTTAGCCAATCTGATATACATTTCTTTCTACAGAAGAGGGCAGCAAAAGCCATATACTCTCTTTACTGCATCTCTGAAGATGTAAACCAAATTACTTCAGTAGAGCTATGAAGACTTAGCTTTTCTAATTGATCTGCTCAGAGAAACAGGACAGCATGTGACTGTCTTAAGTATTAAGCATAAAAGCATAAGTTTCAGTTGCTGAAAAAAAATTGAAATACCAAGGACTGTTTTACACTGATTATTTGAGATCTTAATTCAAATGGGGCCTCTAATATTCCTGTAACATGAAGCTAGTGATAGAATTGGAAGAGGCTCTGGATCTACACGATGGAGGTGAAAGGATCTTGGAGCCAAAGGTCAAAGCAATTGCTGATCTCTGAAAAATCTTTTTATCCTTCACTCATTTAAATCTAGTTCAGTATGGGTGGGGCCATGGAAGTATTGCTGCAAGGATGTGAAATGCTTGTGGGCGTCCCTTTGGAAAAAAATACCCATGCCTGTACCATCACTGCTAGTCTCGTATGTATATGTAGGTATATCTCTAATAAGATACTCTGGCACTTGTGTCAATCCTGTCTTCCCCCAATACCCCATGTTTCCCCTGGGTCTTGTCCCTGTGTGGAGCTGAGGATTTAAGACTGAAGGTTGATGTTGTACTTAATCTGGTTTAGCTACAAGCTGTGCCTGAAAGATGTGCACGCTCTCTCCCACTATCTCTCCAGACACGCATGCTCCCCTCTCTTTCTTACCTTGTGTTGACTAGTTTGTTCAGAATCTCATCTATAGGACAAGTGCAGAGGGGAACTAGCTGGGGAGGTTTTTAAGATACAGTTTCTATATTAAGCACAGGATCCTCAAAGGTGAAAATTCAAACAACGTGATAGCCCAACATGTTATATGTGAAGCATCACCTTGTAATCATGACTCCAGGCATAAATGATTCACGTTTTCTCACCTCAGAGTCACACATCGTGCTTGGAGTCATTTAAAATGCCTTGGAGGACTCAATATAAACAGAAAAATTAAAAGGCAGATAAATTTCTGCTCAAGATAATGTGGATTCAGTCTCAAAGATTCTTTCACTCCATGCTGTTTTTTATGGTATTTCAGATGTTGTCAGAAATTACTGTCTGTTAGTGTAAAGTCTTTTAGGCTCACTTTATTTTCTTTACCTTAATAGGAAAAAAGCAGACTGAAATATCCCTAGATGCTATTTCTAGATAGTTTGGGTTTTTCTGTCATAAACTAATCACCAGTGGCTGCATTGTGCGACCTTTTTGCCACTTAGTCAAGATAATTTAGAGCGCCTTACTTTCTGAACAGCAGAATTGCTCATTAACAATTTGTACTACTTTATCTTTGTTATCAACAGAATGAGAAGTTGGAAAGAATGGACAACTTAGTTGGTAGGGAGACTAGGAAATGACAAATTTAACTTTGTTACTTCAGCCTGATGTATTATTATATTGGCTATAGTAGATATGGTTAAGCAACTGGTGCAGAATATGCAGTTTGAGTCTTAGAGCACTGAGAACCATGAAAGCTTTCATCAGTGTTTAGAACAGTAATATTTCATAATTTGGCTAGTGATGTTTTCCTGTATAAAAGTTGGGACTTTTTGTTCATCTCATGAGTACAAAATATTTTTATGAACCTAACCATGGGAAAGTGTAGTAGTCGTTCAAATGAATCTAACAGATGTGGAAAAGGTTTTAATATATTGCATCACATGTGAGGTCTTCTAGTGATGAGGGAATGAACATTTAAAAATACTTTCATTTGTCATCTAACTTACAATAAAAGCTCACAAAAATTACATTGTGACTATAAATCTGGCACAGGAGTAGTGGGCTAATAGTAAATATTACATAATTGGGGGTGTAGGATTTTGAGATGTTAGCAGAAAGGCAGACTAGCATTTGGTCATGAAAGAGTACTTGTTTCACCTTGAATGGGCAGAAAATTAGACATTTTCAGTAAAGCATGCTGTTCAAAAGACCCAGAAAATTTAAGCTCAAATGAGAGATTCAAGAGTAGGAGGCATTTTGTTCTTTATTAAATCTCTAGTGAAAATACTGTATTCAGGCACAGACCAGAGTGATAAGTAGAAGGGCTCCTGATTAGAACAACAAAGATGGTTCTTGGGCAGGAGGATCTGTGCTGTGAAAGAACAGAATGGCTCTGTTTTGTTTAAATAATCAGAGTAAGGGAGATAACATTCTGATATATGTCAAGGGGATGGGATAATTTATTAAAAAAGAAAAGGCTAGTAATAAATCACAAGAAAAAAATTGGGATTGAATTGGAGATTGTGGAAGCCTCTGAAGGTGCCACATATAAAACGGTTTTGAAAAACCTGTCTAGTGAGGGGGATATGCAGCACAGAAAAGGAGATCAAATAATTGCTGCTTAATAAGCTTGCACTCTTTATTTCTACATTGTTTATGCTTTATTTTTAATATGCTTTTAGAGTTGAATTTCTTTGGGCAGTTTTTCTGCTTATTGGGCAGGAAAGTCCTCCACTGAAAGGTGTTTACCCTCTGCTCTTCCATGAGTTTAGCCGTCACTGGAGGGGAATGGGGAAGGGTGTGGTGGTTCAGCTTCTGCAGAGGAGAGGCTGCGCACAGGAGCTCCGCTTTTGAAGCATGTATTTAACAAAGTTCTTTGCTCCAAGTTACAGAAGTCAGGGAAGGAAAGCTTTGTATCAGAGGAAGAGGGTTTCCTACAGACCTTTTCTCCTGCCCTGTTAAGTTTGAACTGCTGAGGCAGCTGTGCGATCATGGTCCTCAGTAAAACTGGGCAGATCAGTGATGAAGAAATCTTGTAGCTTGGTAGCATTAACCATGTGATAGGTTCCCATGTTGGCCCATCTGGGATGACTCCATCATGTGCTAATGTACACGAGGACCTTAAGTGCTTGCTTTTGTTCCTAGTAGTTCTCTTTCCATATATTACAATTGACAATATTGATATAGAAGCAGTCAAGACAGTGTTTTCCAGTAAATATATACAGTGAAGATCGAGACGTACGGTACTGGTGGAAACGGTAGGATATAAAAAAAACCTAAATGGCCATGTTGTGCCATTGGGCACAGAAGATGATGTTCAGAAATCATTTCTATTGTGACTTCAGTAGGTTAAATAATAGGCTAATATACAGTCATTTATATGCTAACTTATTGGCAGAAGCTAGCACTTTTTTATTTTTTTTTTGTGTGACTAGTGTATGACTAGTGTATTTTCCCTTTCAAAAGGCTAGGCTATAGCTTAGAATGGAGAACTACATTAATGCTGTCCTGCCTGTCATACTGGGAAAAAAATGGTTTTGTGACCTTAATCAAGTTTCCATTAGGGTTTCTGTGAATCATCAGATCCCACAGTGACTAAGTGGAAAGAACAATCCATGCTTCCTTGCCGTTACAGTGCTTCCCTTGAGTATGACATTTCATCAAACTGAGTGATTAACAGCAAAACTTAACTGGCCTGATTCAAGTGTGAGCTATGGCACCCGTTAATGCTGTTTCAGAGCCAATGAAATCGGCTGCTGTTCAAATTTACAGGCTCCTGGTAATGGAGATTATCGTTAATCTAATGAAATCTGACTCAACAGGAGCACTAAGTCATGCATTTGATAGGTTTCGTCACTTATTTTGTGGTGATGGGCTGCTGCTTTTAAGACAATTTCTGTATGAAGTGATAGCTTGAGAAAACATAACTGGTTTATGTGAGAGTGGAATACTGGTGGAGTCAAGTGCTGAAAGTATAACTTCACAGAGCAGAAGAAAAAAGTGTTTTAAATCCAAATAGGTCTTTGCAGAAACTGAGTAACACATTTAAGAATATCAAGGCCTCTGAATCAGGTTTTAAATAGACTATTTTATTTTTTTTATAACAATCTCTTATCAGTCTCTTGTTGCAGAAGTGTGGAACAAGTAAATAAAAGAAAGCCCCTAAACCAGTATGTTTTCAGTATTCTTAACTACTTCTATTTAGTCATGGTAGCATCAGCACAACAGTGCCAAATACTGAGTTCTGTTAGCTAGGCTGGCTGGGTGGAAGGCGGTGCAGCAAGTGCTGATGCTATCAGAGTTGCAGAGCCCATTGATCCTGATAGATTGCTGCTGGTTTCATTAGATCGTGGATTAGGTCACACAAAATGAAAATACTACACAAATCTGATCACATACTTGCTTTTGTGAACAGTTTCTTGTGGTTTTTGAATATTTATGAAAGTTTGTGTAACAGTCTAAAGAGTCCTCAGCATATGGAAGAAGTAATAATCTTACTCGTTTAAATTATTGCAGCTTCGGGATGCGTATGAGGTCATGTTCAGCCATTATTTGGCAGGTTCTTTTGATTTCATCTTGAAAACAAGTATATTTACAAAACTGCTGTCTTAAAAGCTATCACTGAAATGTTAATTCTAGTAAACAGAATTTCATTACATTGTTCAATGCTGTTTCATGGGACAGCTGACACGTTTGCTGATTGTATTATGCCGGTGTGCCATATTTTTTAGCACACTGTTACTGGATCACCTAGCAGTACAAATTGGGGTGCTGATGACATCTTAGATGCAGTCATATTTCCATTAAATTAACAGAAAATAATGACTGCTGGAGGTAGATTGACTATTCCTGATTCAGCATGAAATTAGAGCAGCACATACAAACCATAGCTTTTCTGGTACAAAAACTTTTAAACTAAATCTACTACTTTTTTTCTTTTTCCTTTTTTCTTTCTTTTTCCATTTTTCTTTTTTTTTTTTTTTTTTCTTTTTTCCCTTTTCACCCTTTTTTGGCTTTTTAAATTGAATTAAAAAATTCACTATTTCTAACCAGATTTGGACTTGAAGACTGGGTTTGCTTTCTCTTCAACAGTCCTCTTGTCACTGAGGCTAATGTACCAGACTGTAAGTTCATGGAAGTCTGGCTGGTTCTGTGTCAATAGTATGCCAAAATCTTTATGTGCACACGGTAATCACCGTGAAGCAGTTATTTTATATATATATATGTACATTACCTTGCTTGAAGTAAACTGTGCTAGCTGTTTAGAGATGTTGACGATCTGCTATTTGTATACCCTAGAGGGTGCTCCTGTTCTAAATGATGAACAAACTTTTGCCCTGCTATAGTAAACTGGCACTATATTTCTTTTTGAGCATACAGTTGTCTTATTGACAGTTCACTGTTCAGACATGCCCAGCACTCAGTGTTCAGACAGAACTGGTTCCTGTGCACGGTGTGTTATTTGTGCAGAAATCGGAGCGCAAGCGCTGCACTGAAGTGATGACTGGAGGGTGCAGTGCTGTGAAAGTGGGAGACGTACACACATGGGCAGTGCTTTGCAGGACTGGGCCCCACGTGTTTGCTGGATGTGTGCTTTTGGCTTTAATAAAGGCTGTTGCTGATAAGCTTATCATTGCAGTGTTAAAGAATGCAAATTGAAGTAGTATAAACCTGTTGCATGTTAGGAAATAATTTTCCTTCTGATCAAAAGTAGCACCAGTTTTAATGCTTTATGCACTTACGTAAAATGAAACCCCATTGGTTTCATGGTATACCGATATTGCAGAAATGTACGTAGATGCTATAGTTTGATGGAAATATTTCAGGTCTTTTTTATATATTTGATGAATTTTTAGTCATTACGACTTCATTCATTGTCCTTGCCCAAGTTCAGTAAGAGGTATGAGTTTGCATTAGGCTGCATCTATGCCAACTGTATATTCTACAGTTGTTTAGTTTTAAATGTGTAAGATTTTTATCCAGAAAATGAATTGTGAAGCAAGAGATGCATAGATATTTCATGTATTTTGAAAATATTCTGACTATAAGAGGTCATGCTTGTAACTCCAGTAGGCGGCATTCCGATTAGTAGTGTCTGTTTCCTCTGCATTTAGGCTTTTTAAAGCAACTGTTTGCACAGTGAGTTTCAGAGTAACCATGGTACTGCTTTCTTTCCTTCTCTTCCGTACGTACAATGCAGAAATCATTAACCATTGACAGCCAGGTGTTACTTGAATTGGGGCATATTTGTTTTGTTAACTTTGCTCACGCTGACATCTAAGCTCACGCTCATCTCCAACACCTTGCCAAGAGATGCTGTCCCTGAAAGCGTTACTGCCTTCCTACGGAAGTGCTCTGACAGTTGATATATAGGTCCTCCATGCTCAGTACTGACAGTAATAAGGTGTAACAGGAATTTCAAACTACAATTCAGTGAAATTCTGTAAATCAATAACACAAAAGAATTTTGTTCCCCATCTACCCTCAGTAAAAAGATAAAATAATTTAGACAAGTAATAAATGTCTTTATAGTAGAATTGTACATTTTGCATATTGCAAATAGAAAATAACTCCAGCAGGGCATGAATGTATTTCCTAAGTATAGTAAATAAAATGAAAACTAGTTTCTGTTTCACAGCAAACTCATGCTAAGAATTTCTTAGAGTTTCTTCTGAAATTACTGAGTAATGACTTTTTGCTGTAAGTTATTTTTTGGGGAAATTAAGATAAATTCTTGCAGTTTGTGTCTCAATATTTGGAGAATATTATTGAATATTATACATTTTTATAAAAGGTGTTGGTTAAAGCTACTTTGAAATTAAGCTTCTTTAAATGATTAAATGTCGTGTTTGTTTTCAAGCCCCAGATTGCTTAAATTCAGTACTTACTGTTTATTTTCAAAGCTGAAGTAATTTGTTGAAATATGAGTCATGCCAGAGTTTAGTTGTTTTAAGGTTGTGTCATCTAAATGATAGTTAAGTAGAAAGACTGAATTTAAAGGAATAGCATCTCACTAATTAATAATTAACTAATGCTTTGAGCACATTGCAATATGTGCAATGGCCTTAGCACTAGAGAATAGAAAAGCCTCTCTTTGGTGGTTTCCTCTCTTAAAGAAGTAATCATTGCTGATATTTGTTAGGGTAAGCATTGTGGGAGGTTTAATCTCTCTCTATATAGTCAAGCTACCATTCAGCTTTGAAGAAACTGAGTATTACTCTAAGCTCATTTTTCAGTGTTCAAGAGGCAGCTTCACTTCAACATTTAATGTGTTATTTAGCAAACATAATTCTATCTAAATTAAATTTGTGTTATATGATGTCCAATAATGCATTTACCTCACCCAGTGCTGCATCAGAAAAAAAAATCTAGGAGCTCATCCTGTTCCCAGTAAAATTCAGCAATAGCATTACTGTTAAATTCATGGGGATCAGAATTGGAGTTTTACATATTTTTTCGAAGTGGTAAATCTTAGTTTTTCAGACACATGTAAGTTACAAATTGGTTGCTTTTCTCCTGAGGCAGATGTGGTTTTATCTGTGGACATGAGACCTTCCTCTCTGGTCTGGCTTTTGTGGACTTCTCCCATGGTAATACAGGTGTCCTTGGGTTTCCTCTGCCTATTAGGTTGACATGGTCCAGCTGATGCTTCAGCATAAACAACATTATAAAACTTAAGCCATGTCCAGACATCTTCAAAGTTTTCAAGAGGTGATTTTCATATTCCCGATGTGAAATTTCAAAATAAATTTAGAAAGAAAAAATAATATTTCTTTGTTAGACTTGTGTTACAGTGTATTTAACTTCTTTTATTGGCAAAAATACTTTGTAGCATTATGTTGAGTATGTACCTCCTATAATAAAATGATGGGTTTCAAACTTTGTATTTCACGTGTATTTATTACAAGAAACCAGTAATACAAATGCCTTCTTCATTGTTATCTTCTCACCAATTGTGTATTTGTATGGAGTTAATTGTTGGGCAATCCTTTAGAATGCCATTTCAGTGTAATGCTTTCTTTGCTTTCTACCACCCATAATGCCTAAGATGCCCTTGAGAAATATGTTGCCCAAGGCAGTGTTTTCAGTTGATTATTGTGAAGTTTGGTTCTTCCACTGTTGAAACCAGTGTTGAAAGTCTTCTAGACCTCAGTGTGAAAAGGATTCTCCAAAAGCAATGGTGAATATTTTAATATGTAGTATACATTAATTTCACTGGTGAGGTGGGTTTAGTTTACTATAACAGCATTTTGTCAGATGTTGAAAATAGACAAAAATACCTTTTTTTTTTTTTAACACTTGAGAAGATGTTCTATGCTGTTCTGGTATTGGATTGTGCAGCAAACTTTTGCTTGCATATAATAAATATATATTATAATATATATAATAAAAGCAGGAAAGATACTCTAAGATTTGGCTTTAGCACAGAAGGTACAGAGAGACTGATACCATATACCTTTTCCAAGTTCAGAGTGTTAGAGTTGTTCTCTTTTATCAAGAGATTTTTTTTTTTTTTTTAAAATTCCCATTTACTCCGAAGGAGACACGTGCTGCCTAAGGCATGCAACTGACAGATTCCTAAAAGAATGCCTGCTTGTGAGTCCTGGAAGACTGGATCATTGAATTCAGTTCTGTTTTATTGCAGCAGTCCTGGTGCATAATATTTACTCAAACTCTCCTTCAGATTAATTGCATTGTCTCAAGTTATAGTCTAGAAAAAATCAAAGTGATTGGTAAACCAGGCACTCGCAAATTTGGTGACAACAGTCTCCAGTAACTGCTAATACTCTCTTTAAAATAATATAAACTTTCTAAGCGTACTGTTTCCAATTAACCGGTTTTTCTAAATGAACCAAGTGGATAAAGGTTGACATGAGTGGCTGTTAGGAAGTTGTTCCCCTTGAAATGAATTTCCATTGGTGGTGTTTACTTTAACGAGAGCAAGGTTGCATCTTTTTAGTGGTACTCATTTTGTATTAATAACTGATTGTGAAATATGTGCTTCATTATGCTTTAGTATACACTTTAATGTTGAAAATCACATTATGCCGTTTATCACAAAATACTGCATTATGGGATGTTAAGGATACAAGGATGTCAAAGGAAGGAGAATTGTGTACGTGTAGTAGGTAGATTCAGTTAGTATATATGTGTGTTTTCGAGACACTGAAGACCATACAAAAAGCTTTTATGTAGCTACTGATTACATGTACATATATCCTTGATTTGTTCTCTTGCTTTTTTCCTGCAGGGCCAAGGCTTTTCGTGGAAAAAAGGTCCATGGAGAATATGACATAAAGGTTGAACAGGTAACTAAATGACTTAATCTGAATGTTATTTTTATATTTCTGTATTTATACAAATACATATGTATGTATAAATACATACCTCCCTGGAGGTGTTTAAAAGATGTGTAGACGTGGTGCTTAGGGACACAGTTTAATGATGGACTTGGCACTGTTAAGTTAACGGTTGGATTTGATGATCTTAAGGGTCTTTTCCAACATAAATGATTCTATGATTCTATATGCTTGTGTTATAGATAGATACATAGTCCTTTGTGCTTCAAAAAACCCTCACAAGTAAGTAGAACACTCAAAGATATAGTTATGTTTCACTCTAACATGGCTCTTTTTAAAGGATTCTGACTATAATTTGCACAGCATTAAAAACATGTGTTCAAAAGTTGTTGCTTAGAGACTGTGAATTTCCCAAACACTCCGTGAATTACATGATGCATCTCTCTATCACTAATTCCTTCACTTAAGAATGTACATACACTCCCATTGCAGCACTAGCATGTGGGGTGTTTTAAAACAGCACTGAATAAATAGGGAGATAAAATTCAGGGCGCATTAGAATTATGGCTGTTTTATTTGAGCTAGGTATCTGAAACTAGGTAATTAGATAAGTCTCTTCACTGCTTTTCAATCTTGAATTCTACCAATAGATGCTACTGTAAGAAGCTTCAGTACTTAAACTGAATTGTTTTGTCGTTGGGATTTCAAAGCATGAGGGAAGAGTATCACTAGCTGTGTGGATTCAGCTTGTCTAAATTCACTGTAATAGTACAGCATGTAGCTTTGCTCCATTCTTTACACCATTGAATAAGTATTGAGGGAGAGACGGGAAAAAGAAGACAAGCTATTTTGTCCCAAAATACCATTCGCACCTAGATCAGACCATGCAGTTAGCATCATGCACACTGTCTCTTTAACATTAACAAAAGCTCTGTGTAAGCCTGGAATTTCCTTCATGTGGTCTCTTGTAGGACCAGAACCACCTTTGATCAGTAGGACTCAAAGTTTCTTAATCCTGCTAATCACTTTGTAACACCCCAACACTGTGACAGTCCTATACGAATAATTAACAACTACTTTAGTGTTCTTTTGCTAATGCCAGAGAGCATAATTTTATTTTCACACTGTTTACAGCGACTTATCTTAACATACAATATTTTCTATCACGTACTAAGCTTTTAAACTACAAAATCTATATTGTGAATCCTTGTAATTGTTTAATATGATTTATTAATTGGAGAGATCAGTTGTCAATCTCAGATTAAATAGATTTTAAGTGGTTCATTAACATTGTCAGCACTTATACATATATTTCAATCTCTCACCGTTTGTACTTTTTTTACAATAACCTTAAAACTGCCCCTCATGTTTAGAACGTTGTAACACTGATCCAAGGAAGTGTGTAAGTGTGTGGGATTTAACAAAGAGACCTCCATGCGTGAAATCAAGCACACACTTAAGCTGTTGAGTTGGAATGGTGCTTGGAGTAGTCAACGCTTGCCTTAGCTGAACACTGAATTCTGAAAGCCTTACACAGATTTCACTTAGGAAGACTTTCAGTGATACCATTTTTCAAGAGGAGACTGATGAGAGCTCTGACACTCTCTGTTCTGTAGTAGTGTCCGGGATAGCAAAGGCACTTATTTATCCACTAGAAGAGAGCTGGCTGCATTTCGATTATTCTGCTGTGTAATGTTATTGTAAAGTGCCTTGAGAGTCTAAGCTGATGAAAGACACTGCATAAATTAAAAACATCCTGTCCTTTTCTTTCAAATAACTGTAGATTCAGAGTATGGAAGTGATTCCTTTTAAATTCCACATTTCTGGTGTGAGAAGATACTTTGAAAAAGATCTTTATTTGTGAATTTTGCAAATCAATTGTTTATTAGCACCAGGTCTTTTAAAAAGAAAAGTAAATTAACATAAAGGAAATAGAAAGGAGTAAAGTATATGAAGAGATGCTAAATGTTATAAGAAAATACTCTGTCATAGTTATTTTAACATTGCTATTGTACTATTTTCTTCAAAACTTCACATATTTATTGGGTCTGTATTAATCTGTGATAACACCATACAAGGCAAAAATATAATCTCTATACTGCTATGCAGATGTGAATGAGGAAATTCACTTCTTTCCTGCCCCATAGCCCTTTTTCATAAAGTTTTTTACTTTTTGCTTTCTTTGTATTGAATTTTTTTCAAATGTGATGTGTTATACGCGGCAAATACTGTTGGATTAATATCCTCTTAGTACTCTTTATATTCCAAATGTATATTGTCAGTTCAGATACTAATACACAAAAGAAGGGATTTAGGAAAATAAAGGACAACCAGACTGACTAATGTGAGTCTTCTTTTCATAGGCAGAATTTTCAGAAATCAACTTGATAGCCCATGCTGATGGCAATTATGCAGTAGATATCCAAGTATTTCGAAATGGCACTAAAGTTGTCAGGTAAGAGAAGCTAAGTAGAATAACAGCAAAAAGCAGTAAGTGGCTTAATGTATGCATGTGGAAGGTACTGAATGATTTCTTTTATATGTGTGATAGGGATTTTGACTGATACAACACCCCTCAGTCACTGGCATGAAGGTCAGGAGATAAAGTATCTGATGAGTGCAGTAAGTCCTGTTTGTGACAGGAAGGAAGTCTCTCCCCATTTTGGTCACAGGAAAGATACATTTGATTAAGACGGGAATGAAGTCTGGTATAAAGAATACAAGACTGGGATTTAGGGTTGTTGATTTGCGTCTTAACTTTGCTTCAGAAATAAAGACAGTCTTGGTGATTTTGTACGTGCCAGACCTTTCCAGATGAGCAGCATTTATTTCCAATGTTGAATATTTTCCATTGAAACAGGCTAAATCATAGCACTTCTCTCAAGACAGTTACTGGAATATCACTGTCTGTTTGAAAGATTTCAATTTAAAAGCTTGAGATTTCCCAATCTCAACAGCCAATAGGCTGTTTTGTCCAAAAAGGATTATTCCAATTGGAAGCAGGGTAATTTTACCTTTTTTTTTTTCAGTGAGGTCATCAACAGCCCTGTAAATTTAAGGGGAGAAAACAGGGGTACATCTGGGCAAAATAAAAGCTTAAGTAAGTTTTAGCAAAGTTATTTCAGGCAGTCCTCTATTTTGTCTGATTTGTGGAATTACTCCTATTTTCACCAGTGCACGGAAGTGTGAGTTAAGTGTAGCAGTTGTTCGGCTGAGCAATTGCATTCAGAAAGGTAGATCAAGCCACTAACGGTGACCTGGTAGTTTACTACTTGTGTTTATCTTTAGGCAAGAGTAGGAGTTCAGGGAGCTGGACAACATACAACATGTCTTATATCTTTGTGTTTTTGCACAACATCTGTCAAAACAAAAGATTTAAAATTTCTATTCATTCATGTGAGAAAAAAAATCAGAAAAAAATTATGGAAAATAAATGTACTTTGTGCTTTAAAACACACAACTGTTTAATGTCTTGTGTGTTCTAAAAACACTGCAGAGTAATACAACAACCACTTATGCCAAATCCACAAGATTATTTCCTTAGAGTAGAGATTTTATATTTTTTTTAGGGTTTTTTGTTAGTTGGACTTTTTTTCTTTTCCCAACGACAGAAGTTTTGGACCCAGGAAATCTTGATCGCTGCTCCTTAGTGGCTTTTCTGTAGAGAATTTTCCAAACAGAACAAAAATACTGAGGCCAAATTAGCATCAAAACATGTCAATACTTAATGTGAGTTGGGAGCCTCCAGAAAATAGCATCTACATAGATGTGTATTTGCAGTTTATGAGAAAGCATGGTAAAAAAGTTTCACTCGAATTTGTGTGAGATATCTTCATCAGTGTGCATGCTTTCTGGTGTGAGAAGGATATGCAGACACTATGGGAGAGCAGTGCTCTGTTTCTGTGATAACTTATGTGAAGATACAGAATATTTTTGAAAAACAGAAGTATTTTTCATTAATGTTCTGTATCTTCAGATAAGTGCTAGTCTTTATGTTACTTTAAGCCTAGTCAGTTTGTGAAGTGAGTTGCCTGAAGCTTGGAACTTGCTTCGTGTGTCACTAAGGAATGCAGAGTTGCTGATGGATATTACTTTACATGTTCAGCTGGTAAGAAACTTGTTTTGAAATCTAGTGTTAAATATGGGTCAGACAATAGGATGTGTGGCACATTCCTTTGTTTCTGTCTGTCTCAACCATCAAGAGAGATGGGAGAAACTGCTGGTCTCACTGGTATCAAAGTTCATATTGAATATGAACTGTGGGGCTATTACTAAGAAGGCATAAATTTTGAATTCTGAGGAGAAAAGTCTGTTGTGTTATTGATGTGGGGTCCGAAATGACCTTGTATCATAGATTTGTGAGCAAAATATTAGTATAATTGATGGTAAAACAAGAGAGAATGGACTCAAGCTGCACCAGGGTAGGTTTAGGCTTGACATTAGGAAAAATTTTTTCACTGAAAGGGCTGTCAGGCATTGGAATAGGCTGCCCAGGGAGATGGTTGAGTCACCATCCCTTAATGTGTTTAAAGGTCATTTAGGTGTGGTGCTTGGAGATACGGTTTAGGGGTGTATTTGGTAGAGTAGGGTTGATGGCTGGACTTGATCTCAAAGGTCTTTTCCAATCTGAATGATTCTATGATTCTATCTGAATGATTTCTATGAAAATCATAGCAACTTTGATGACAAAATTTTGCTGCCTTAGTTTAGGAGGAAAACCAGGCACCTGCTTGTTTTGTTTTTGTGAATGAAAACCAAATCATGAAAAATTATATCTCATGTTACATAATGCTGAGATTTTGGATCTTACAAGTGCTTGAGCCAGGATTACAATTTTTCTCATGACCTTCTTCTGTATACACAGTCATTCTGTCCAGTGGTAATTACAGAACTAGAACAATTATGTAAATGTATCGTGTTCCTTTAAGGATTTTTTGCAAAGCAAAATCTATTATTTTTGGTTTTGTTTTTTAAAAAGTACATTCCTTCAGTTCCCCAATTATTTCATCTGTAAATCTGTATTTTAAAGGGCACTTTCTGTTCTTTACTTTTATTTAAAAACACAGTGCTGTCTTTGAGTTGATGTGTAATCCCCTTAGCACTATTTCAAATGATAGAGAGGGTCTCTGTCACTGAGTGGTCTGCAATTCTGATTAAGGCATCATTAGTCCTCTAAGTATTATGCTGTGCTAGTAAATTCAATTTCCTTATTTCAAACACTCAGCACACCACCATGAAACTTAGATCACAAATTCTCAGAACTATGCTACAGATAATTTTTTGGAAACTTGTTGAAGGCAAGCATTTCTTTACAAGTTTTGACCGTTGCTCTACAGTGCCATTTTAATGACTCTTGACAGCAAATCTTTATAATGTTGCTTTGGCCAAATCATGCATTACATTTGAAAGCCACCTTCAGAATCCAGCTAATATACTTTGACTACTGCATTCAGACTGGAATCTCAAAACTGTTTATGCAATTTTAACATGAATTTTGATGGTTGTGGTTTTGTTTTCTTTTACTAGAGTGATATTTCTGAATAGTTTTGTAACCTTCAGAATTTTTCACTCCAGTATACAGTTTGTATTTATTTAAGACATGTAAATGATTACACTCATTTACTAGACTAATTTAATTTACCCTGCAGTTATGCCTCTTTCGGGAGGTTGATAGCTGCAAGCTAGTCAGTATTTTTTCCACCTATAAAATTTGAATACATAGGGGACTCTTTCAACAGTCAAGTTTAGGAGCTAATTGCCCCTGTCCTGGTGTCTCTGTCCTGTTGCATTATGTCTTCTGTTTTCCAGAACTTTCTTCAGTAACTAAATGTCAGGGTTTGAGTAAGGTGAAGATGGTGTCAGATTTCTCTCAAAGGTACATGGTGATAGGACAGGTAACCACGGAAGTCACAACAGGGGAAATCCTGGTTAGATACAAGAGAGAAAGAGAAAAAAATGTGCAGTTGTAAGTTTAGAAATTCATTCTGACAAGTGTCTTTATCAAAAGTTTAATTATGGTTATCTCTGATTATGGTATTCCTTTTGCAAGGAGTGGTGTTGCTTTGTCTCTTACTGCTTTTAAAACAGTAGGATGATAGCTGTGAAAAAAAAATTGTTCCCAAGAAGCTTAAGTTTCTGGTGAAGAGATTTGCCTGCTTTGTTTATGATTGTCATTGCTGAGTATCTGGTCTACACAAACAAAGAACATACTCAGAATTTATAGATATGATTTATCTTACGGTGGGAAAAAAACCTTAAAAGCCATCATAATTTGTCTCTCCTCTTAATGGAGTCACATTATTGACTGGATGATGGTGTTTTCTGAACAGTCAAGCAGTTAAGAAATTATACAATACAGATTTTTATAAAGCCTTAATAATTCTTTCCACCTTGTAGCATTTACCTTTTTTATGAGTGTTCTTCTAGTACTTTTCTATCCATCAGCTAGACATTTTTCACTTCTAAGCTTTTGCTGTTGAAGGAAAAACAATTTGATCATTGACTATTAGCAATGTATCTTTTTCTATTTAGGTCATTCAGGCCTGATTTCGTCCTCATTCGACAACATTCATTTAGTATGGCAGAAAATGAAGATTTCCGTAACTTGATCATTGGAATGCAGTACGCAGGCATCCCCAGTGTCAACTCCCTGGAATCAATCTATAACTTCTGCGACAAACCGTGGGTGGTAAGTGATGTATCAGAAAGTTTTTCTGCTGCAAAACCAGTTTGCTTGTTTAGTTCCCTTTCATGAATATTGGATATCGAACTGCAAAGTTACTTAGCAGAGCAGTGAAGCAATAGTGAAAGGAATAAAAAGTAAACTAAGATATTCAAATTATTTTTTCAAAGAGCCAGTGTAGGCAGTGTGGAGAAGAGAAAAAAAGGTATTTGTAGTACAAATAATGAAATAAGTGAGGAAACGAATGGAAGGCCTATCCACTGCTACATGCTTCCTCAAGTGAGGAAAGTGTGTTTATTCACAATTTGTCTGGGAAAAGCAAGCTGAGAATATTTTCCATATTTGTGGTCTTGAACGCAATTTAAACAAACTTTAGCCAGTGTTTTCCTCATGCCTGTGAAATTTTTGGGGCTATGCTTTAGCAAGGAAATCTGAAGCAATTTGTTTCCTCATTTGAAAGCTCTTTTCATAATCTTGTGCATATAGGGTAGGAGTTAGTCTTTTCAGTTATGCCTAGAGTAAGGAGGTACACTGGAGAATCACTGGTGTGTGCCAGTTTTAGTGTAGAAGCCCATTCAGTTTTTTGTTACGCGCTTTGTAGGGATGGAGGCAGAATTTGGTGATCTATTTGATTCGTAATAGCAACAAGTTAAAATGTGGTGCTATAAAAGATGATTATCAGTGGTGCAGTCACTGTTCCTATAATAGATATATTCAATTGTCCAAGAGCTAGTGAAACTTTAAAGAATACCACTTGTTAGAAATAGGCAAAACTTCGTAATTATTTCCTCTGATGCCTGGGTAAGAAAAGAACAGTTGTCTGTATTTTTCACACCGAAGAAAAGTTGTACTGTAATACTTTTTATTGCCTTGAAGGTGTTTATTTTTTCACACTTAGTATGAAAATCCCTCTAAAAATATCATTATCAGATTTTAACATATACCTCTTGCAGGTAGTTTTATTATACTTTTATGTTGCAGTAAACTGCAGCGGGGAATAAATAATTGATAGAGCATTTATAACTTCTCAGAATACACATTGTACATTGCTGTATCCATTACTTTAATATATCACATTTTCAATGCTGTGTGGCTTCGGTTCATTGTATGCAATGAAGCTGGGCGTTGAAGCAGTAACAGTAGCATTTACATGCAATAATGATGCAATAAAAAGTAAACGAATAATTCCTCCTTCTATTATCCTTCTGGTGGCATTAGAGTCATGGCAGTTCTTCCACCAAACCGATAAAAATATCTTTTTCTTACAACTGGTCTTGTTGCGCATAAGATTTCTGTGCTGATTTTTCCCTATCATAATAATTGAGAGTAACTGGGAGTTGTAGGAATATTTACCATAATAACTGGAAGACGTAACAAAAGCAAATATAAGGTTGTTTTCTTTGAGAAACTCAGATGTGACACAGCCTGAGCAAGAGTCCCATTCACATCTCTTAGGTATTTCCTCTCATAAATAATTATTCTAGAGAAATTCTATTGTCAGACAGGTTACATGCTTCTTTCAGGTTTTAATTATCTTCTATAGTTCCCTGAAGTTGTTTTCATTAAGGTGCATAGTAGAGCAGGGCCTGAGCGCGTACCTCCCTCTGCAAGTCTGTGGACAGTGAGGTCAAGTAGGCAGCGTTCGTGTGTCGTGAACATGGGCATGCTTTGCTCCACCAGTGGCCTCACCTCTGCATGTCAACTACCTGTGACTGTAAGCTAAGCCTGCACAAGTGAGAGCAGTTCCCATTCTGCATATGTGCTGGTTCTATTCTTTAGCTGGATCCCTCTGAGGAGGGTGGACTTTTAATTTGAACACAAAAATATTTTCTGTACAAATGCAAGGGGAATTGGGCCTTTAACCTGAAATATCCTAACTTCTGTTCTTTGTGGTAGTGGGAGGTGTAGAGACCACCAGAGCATCATGAAATCTTCATCAGGTTTAGGAAAGCTAAACACTGCAAGAAGTCATGCAAACCTGTTTCAACCCATGCCCAGAATACTCTGAGGGTAAAAATCCACTGATGCTTTGGTTCAGCCAATTTCATCCATGTTCAAATAATGCAACAGCATCCAGGGACTGGTTTTGCTTATGTTATCTTCTAGCTTGTTCGATTGCACCTAACTCATACATGCCACCCTGCCTATGTGAGTTCCCTGCTGCAAACTGTAGTCTAGATTTGGGTGCCTTGGGTTGCACTTCTCCATCTGTTGCTGCACACTAGCCTTAAGCACAAAAACCATTGATGCCTGTGCTGTGCTCCTAGATGACTTCAGGCCAGTGAATCAAGCAGTGTTACCCACTGTTAAAATGACACATATTTAAGCTGAACTGGTACAAACTTAATTGAACTGTAACTAGAAAAAAACTATTCTGCAAGTCCTTGACCAGAAACCAGATCAATGTTTACAGCACTGATTAAAGGTATTTGTAATGGGTCTGAGTGGCAAGGTTTTGGTAGCGGGGGGCTTACAGGGGTGACTTCTGTACGAAGCTGCTAGAAGTTTCCCCTATGTTAGATACAGAAAATGACAGCTGGCTTTAAGACGGACCCGCTGCTGGCCAAGGCCGAGTCAATCAGCGACAGTGTTTTTCGCCTCTGTGATAATGTGTTTAAGAAAGGGAAAAAGTTATTGTGCAGCAGTAATTGCAGCGAGTGAGAGGAGTGAGAATATGTGAGAGAAACATTCTGCAGACGCCAAGGTCAGTGAAGAAGGAGGGGGAGGAGATGCTTCAGGCGCTGGAGCAGCGATTCCCCTGCGGCCTGTGGTGAAGACCATGGTGAGGCAGGCTGTCCCCTTGCAGTCCATGGGCGGTGGAGCAGATGACTGCCTACACCCTGTGGAGAGCCCCCACGCCGGAGTAGGTGGATACCTGAAGGAAGCTGTGACCCCGTGGGAAGCCTGCAGTGGAGCAGGCTCCTGGCAGGACCTGTGGCCCGTGGAGAGAGAGAAGCCCACGCTGGAGCAGGTTTGCTGCTAGTGATCCCGTGAGGGGGGCTCACGCTGGAGCAGTCGGTTCCTGAAGGACTGCACCCCATGAAGGAGACCCACGTTGGAGCAGTTCATGAAGAACTGAACCCATGGGAAGACTCATGCTGGAGAAGTCATGGAGGACTTTCTCCTGTGAGAGCGACCCCAATTGGAGCAGGAGAAACGTGTGAGGAATCCTCCCCCTGAGGAGGAAGGAATGGCAGGAACAACAGAGTGATGAACTGACCACAAACGCCATTCCCTGTTCCTCGCCTGCGCCGCTGCAGGGGAGGAGTGAGAGAAATCGGGATCAAAGTTAAGCCCGGGAAAGAAGGATGGGGGGGAAGGTGTTTTAAGATTTGGTTTTATTTCTCATTACTCCTCTCTGAGTTAATTGGTAATAAATTACTTTTTCCTGAAGTCGAGTCTGTTTTGCCCATGATGGTAAATGTTGGGTGATCTCCCTGTCCATATCTTAACCCCACAAGCCTGTTATATTTTTTTTTCCTCTCCCCTGTCCAGTTGAGGAGGGGGAGTGATAAAGTGGCTTTGGTGGGCACCTGGCATCTGGCCAGGGTCAACTCACCACAGTATTGAACCACCTGCCATCTCTTGTATCCAGAGCTTCATGATTTGGTGAAACTGAAATTCTGTGTTTGCAGTTAACACCATTTTCTTATTTAAATTTCTGTCTTTTTCATTATGGCTTAGATACTGGAATACACTCTAATTCCAATTACTTTTTATGTTCTTCATCGTCTTAACATTAATATAAAAAGAAAAGGAGGTTCTACTTCATACACATGTAACTTTTCATAAACTTGCTGTCGGAAAAGAATTTCAGCTGGCGTGTTCAACAGTCATGAGTGTCCATGTCAATTTTGCGGTAGTGCAAGTAAACGTGCTTTAACTTGACGTCGATTAGCTCCCTTTTTTCACAGGTTGGAAGGGATGCCTTTCAGGACAATTCCTTTGTTAACGTGGATGACCTGATAGTTGTATGAAAGCTGTTTCTATAAACACTGCAAGTTCAAAAGCCTTATGAAAAATTAGAAAGCAGAACTCCTGATAAAGCCATAAGTAATAATAGTTATTAATTAATGAGGAATAGATTGACCTTTCTGCAGGTACAATTTGAGTGTCAGAGATGAATTGCAATTTCTATAACAATAGAAAAAAAAAAAATAGGGTGTCCAGTGAAATGGGCCTTTAAGGGATGAAAATTATTGAATTAGTGATGGGCAATTGATCTTGCTTACACCAGAGTAAAATCAGGAGTGGTATAGAATTGCTAGGAGGGCAAGTCAGGAAAGTTAGACTAGTTATACAAGGGTGATCGAAAAAAATGAGAGTTAGAATCCGACATGTACAAGATTTTTTTTAAATTACTGCTCTTCAGAGTATCAGGTCTTTGCTTTTTTTTAGAATGTACACATCCAGCACAGCATCTCTTCAGCCCTAAGGGCAGATTCACACCCTGCGTTAGAAACTGAAGCACCTGCCCTTGTATTTTCAGCTGGCTGCAAATCTCTTCTCTTGTTAGCATGTCTTGGGAGGCTACCTAACAACTGTTAGTATAGAGTGCTTCAAGATCTGCTGATACATTAATTACCCATTTACTCTGGTGAAGGAGATGGCACAACCTACAACGTAATAATGGGTCCACAAAAAACATTTGTTGACACTGTGCCCTTAATTAGCTGTTGCCGTCCTGGTGGAAGAGTCTGTTTTTAGCTTAAAATGCTGACTTGATGTAGTCACGGAGGGGATGTAGAAAGCCCACTGTATGTGCCAAGCTGCTGCATGGCTGTAGCAGCTGGTGAAGAGATTGCATGGATGGGAAAGGTGGCTGTGCAGGCTTGGCCTCAAGTGGAGTAAACTCTGTTGGCATGGTGTCAAACGGCTATGTCAGTTCAGTGACATGGGAAATAAAGGAAAAAAATAGGAAGTTTTCTGGTCGAAAGCTGGCAAAATTAAGACAGACATACCTGTATGATTTTAAAGGCAGCTGCAAGATCCTGGCATTTTTTACACAGAGCTCCAGGTGTGAACCGATCTTGCACTGAAACATCTTCAAAAGATCACTGGGACTTTGTCTGTTTCATTGTAGGAATTCATTGTTATTAAGGGCTTTAAATGTGAGAGAAGTGCCATAGAACACTTCATTGTGCCAGAATTTATTTCCTTGCTCTTCTGCAATCATTCTGAGGGAAGGCTGGTTATGGCTTTTCCTTTTGTCAGACTTGTTAGTGTTGTAAATCTTGCAGTTGTTGGTTGTTTCTTTTCCTACAGTTTGTGAGCAGACAGCCAAATAATTTTTTTTTGCAAGTTTGTTGATATTTTTCTTCTTTGCTCCTTTTGCCAATCTTGCGTAATTCGGTGCCTTCATGTGTTGTATTTTGCTTTGCATTTCTTTTGCAGATGATTTTGTACTTAGCTGTTTTAATCTTTCTGCTCTTATTGAACACTTAATTTCTCTATTCTTACCTTGCTTTCTTTGGAAGGTCTGCTTTACCTGCCCTTCACTGCTTTCTAATGCTATTATAATACTCTTCCCCTGCCTTGTCTTCTTCTCCTTCATGTGTTGCAGTTAAGCTTTTCCGCCTTCCAGCTATACTTTAATAATCTTGAACAACAGATTGGGGCACTGGCAGGAAACTTGTAGGCACTCTGCAGGGAGGAGCATGTAAAAGAGATGAGCTCTGTTCATTCCAGCTTCCTGTTGATGCACATTGTTGAAGCTATGCTAATAGGCAGGCACAGCCACACAGTTGACTTTCAATATTATGTCAAAGTATCTTCTGGAGAATGAATAACAAGAAAATGTATCTGTGCAATAAGAAAAGTCTTTTGAAAACTCATTTACTGCAAATCTGAGACCTTTCAACGCTATTCCATGTCTGCTTTAGAGAAAGAAATTATAAATTTCTTACCAAATGTTTGTTGCACTGTAAGAAAACTGTGTGCTCACTACCAAAAATAACATTTGTACAATAATGCTGAACAATGGGCTAGAACTTGGCTGGTTATTGCACTTCTCTATAAGCCAGAGGGGATCTTGTGGAAGGTTGAGGCTAAAGAATGCATACCTGTGATCTGGCTTCAGCTCAGATAGGGAAGACATTTAAGGGCATTCAAATTTAAAGTCTGTTAACATTAGAAATGTAAAGACCTGTATTTTAGTCAGTGGCTATAGTTTTATATATTTCGTTAGGTGGAACCTGGAACCAACACTGAACTTTCTTGTAATTTAACCATTCTGGCAAGGTTGATCTACCTGATAGATAAAGATGGGGACAGTGGGCAGCCAGAGCCCACTCAAAGAGGGTGTTTGGTGGCCTTTTTCTACCCTTATGCTTGAGGAAGCTGCCGTAGCACAAGCAGTTCCTTGCTCTGCTTCAGGACTTGTGCTGTCTGTCTCAGGCAGTGCGGAGTTGCTTTCTTAGGCACTGGACACAGTTACATGGGTGGTAAATTTGAACAGCTTCATGTGATAATGTGTGGCAGTCACCGTAACAAATTCAATTTGCCTATTTGCAAATATTTACATGAATGGTAGAGGTCTTTCTAAATCCAGTTTTGTGGCTTTTATTCATATGAAGGGTATTGGATTTACAGACATAGTGAAGGTGGAGGTCTGTGTATCTATAGGGCAGCCAGAGAACAAACTGTCCACATGTGCTATTTTTCCAGCACTGATCCGAGCAGAACTTTGTTAAGCATAAAAACCTGTAGTTTAATTCTCTGTCAGCCAATGAAGATTTTCGTCTCTTTGCTCAGTCTGCCAGTTAAAGCAAAACATATTGATGGATTTATAGTGCGAGAGCTGAGAGTAAATTCACAAAACTGTGTCAGAAGGAAGGTGAAAACATTTTAACCTTTTTGGACAAAAGACAATTTACTAGCAAGTTCAAACATTAAATTTGAGCGAAGTTCATAAATAATTATGCATTTAAATTCGTAAGAAATCTAAATACATTAAATTGAGCAGTGTGTTTTCCTTCTGCACCTCTTTATAGAGCTATTTTAAGTTCAATCTATTCTTGAAATAGAAAGGGAATATTACAGTCTTGCTTAATGATTTTACTTTCCTAAAATATGTAAGCTCACTTGAAATTCCTTGAAAAAAGCAGAGACCCTTAAATAATAAATATACCTCAGTGTGGTGATGATTTGTTTTCTGTTGCACACAGCAAGTAGTTCTTACAGTTACATATTCATCAATCTTTGTTTGAACTATGAAGTACTCATGTATAAAGTCAATATATATGTATTTTGCTTTTACTGGGATTTGCTGCTGTGAGGCTAATTTAATGCAAAAGTGGACTCAGGGTTTTTGATTTTTTTTTTTTTTTTTTACTGCATTATTGAATTCTGTGGAAGGTTGTTGTCACTTTGCGCTGTTCTTCTCTGCACTAAAGAGCAGCAATGGGAGCTCTTGACATCCATTACAGACTTTCATTGCATTGAACATTTCTAGTGGCAGAAAACTGAAACAGACTTTTAACCATTTCTTAGCTTCTACTGAACAAAACTATATTTAAATAAAGACTGTAAGATTAATCTGAAAACCAGGACTGTAAAGCTGTGGTTCATATCCTTTGTATTGTCTGCTATTCCTGCTATAGTATTGAAATCCAAAAGTCCTCTTTTGTGCTTGCTTAAGGCAAATATCTATAATTGAAGGCCAGATTATGAAAATTAAGTTTGATTTCTTATGCAATCTTAATATTTAATTAAAAAGGAAACCCGTGTGTTATGTTTCCCATTAAAGAACCTTAGAAGATAATTTTTACTAGCCAAAATCTAGGTAGAGATTATATCTGCTCTTTTATATATGACCATGGTGGCTCAGTGATGAGGAGGATCGGGGGGCAAGACTTCCCTTCTTAAAGAAGGAATTTGTCACCCACTCAGGAAAATCCCTCCCATTATGCTGGCTTCCCCATTGCAGTCCCCACTCTGTCCGGCCTCTGCTCTCCCTCTACACAAGAGTTGTTCTGCCACATTATCTTCAAATCTCCCATCAGTGCTGCTGTGGCTGTTGGATTTCCTTTCTGTTGTGCCTTTATGTTTAGCCTCTATTCTTAGCTCCAGTTCACATCTGAAATGGATACAAACTGTACTTGTCCCTGTTTCTTTAATGAGGTGTAATAACAAACACACTTGTCCTGTGAAGTATCATCTTTAGTTTAAGGTTCAGTTTAAAATGCTGTAAAGGCTGGTACAGTACTGACTGACTGGTCACCTCAGAGAAGTCCTCTGACTTTCTGTGCTGGGCTTAAAAGAGAGCATGTGGGCTGGCCTTGGCTGAGGAATGGCATTCTACCATTGAGCTTCACCAGCAGATAATTTGAGAAAAAGTTTTCCAGATTTCCTTATCTTGCTGAAACAAGGGAAGTATCTCAGGACAGAAAAGTCTATGTAGGTAAGAACCCCATTTGACTGAGTTTGAATTCTGTGAACAAAGTTGTAGATGCATGTGATTGAATCTATGTACAATTTAAGAGAAAGAAAAAATGTATTTTAACCATATTTTTAGCTTTAAAATGGGATTTACTTCTTGCTTCAGTGGTTAAGTATATAAATAATGCTTTTTTCCTGAAGATACCCTGATACAGACACAACTGAACACCTTCACAAAATTTCATTAACTCCAAGACTCCTTAGCAATGAATATGGCAGAGCTGTAGCTGCAAAAACACAGTTTGCATTGAAAGGTAGATTTCTTCCTCTACTGCAAAATTTCATTGTATTCACTATTTTAATAAAAACTGTTTTAACTGTAAAGTCTCAGGATCTTAAAAACCTCAGAAACAATAAAGTCTCTTTTCATTGTAATAAGCCCCAAGCCCTTTTGAGGAGTGCTTAAACACGTGCCCAAGTCCCATTAAAGTAAGTGCACAAATGTTTCCTTGAGCAGGAAACTGAACTCAATGTTCCCATAATAGTGGAATAAACTGCACATTCTCATTGCTGCCAAGTGCACCCAAGAAGTCCTCATAGCTTTTATGTGAATGACTCAGTTCCATAAACTTCTTTTCCCCTCTGTAACTTTTCATTCTGAAATGAAAAGTTCCAGAAGGCCTCTGATTTAGGCCTCATGGTACTAATTTTCACTAATTCTTTTCTAACAAATATGTCTTGACCTGTTTTCTACCTTTTATGCTCATAGGCTACTTTTCCTTCATTTTAATCCACTTCCTTAAATCTCACTTTCCCCACTGCTTACACATTTTGTCACCCCCTCTCTCATTAGCCAAGATGTTTCTCGTTGCCTGATGCCTTGCTATCCAACTTTGCAAGCAAAGCTGAAACGTTTTTATGTCTCTGACTGTGATCCTCGTCTGGTTATTGTTTTGTGGATTTTGTTGGGGTGGGGTTTTTTGTTTGTTCGTTTTAAATCCTGCTTTTCTAACTGCTGTAGAAAACTTTTTTTTTTTTTCCCCTCTCATGGATGCACTCTGGTAATTTGTGAGAGCTTTGCATGCAGTTCTCCCAAGGGCATGAGCTTTTTATTTAATGTGCTTTTTTTCATCCTGTAGAAATTCTTAATGGTTTGTGTATCTTATCAGATGTAATTCTGATGTGAAAATATTCAAGCAGTTAATTACAGCAGTGATTAGCGATTGGAGAGATGTGCCTCTCAGAGGCAGTACGGGTTGCAGTACTCATGCTGCAGGAGAGGTGCAGAAGCCAAATAAATGCCTTTGGAAATTCTAGGTAACATGGAGCAGACACCCCAAATAGTTCTGGGAAGGGTCATCACAATCCACACAGGCTTGGTAGCTCCGTGTCAGTAGATGCAGACAAGCACCCCAGGGGGTAAGGAGGGAGCTGGAGATAAAGAAGGTGAGGAAATATCAGCTGCAGTCAAAAGTGGAAGGAAGCGATGCTGCTAGTCCCAGAGTGATGGGTCAAGCAGCAGGACTTGAATAAAGAATGCAGTGGGGAAGAGCAGCTCAGCTTGGTGAGGCAAAGATCATCACCATGTTTTTGTTTGCAACTGGGCTGCAAAAGGTTTAGCAAAGAACTCATCTGCATTGTAAAACTACCACTCGAATTATGATTCAAGGTCCATATAAGTTATCTTTCCATTTATTGTCCAACTGTGTTGTCTTTGGCTTTGCATCGTAATAATGGAAAACTCCTGGAGGAACATCAAGTTCTTTTGTCAATTCCCATCTTTTCTGTGTTCTGTTAATGTACTCAAACTGACTTGTAGGCAATGTTTCATTGTTCGGTTGCTATTGTTCAGTTGCCATGTCAAACTTTGAATTTACTTTGAAAGTTTGAATATTAAGTTGTCTGTCAGCTCCTGCTGACAGAAATAAGTACATAAGCTACAGTCAGCAGTCTGTTCCCCTTAAGTCTCCTATTAGGTATCAAAATCAGACCAAATGTGTATGTACTCAGCCTGCTTGAGAAGATTTTAACATTTGCTAAAGCATGATAAGAGAAATGTAGGCCAATTGCAACAAAGACCAGATATTATGAAGAGCATAAAAAGAGTAACGCAGATACTTCCAAGCTAACAGTATTTAAAAAAAAAAAAAATATTCAAAACCCACAAAGACAAATACAGAAACTGTTTAAAATAAAGGCATAGTGAAAATTCTTAGTTAAGGTAGATTGACTTCCACAGAGTACAAGTGTCAAATGTACCCTCCCAGCACCTTCCATGCAACTGCTTAATTTCTTCTCCCTCTTAGGGGTCTGCAATGTTTGTGTCTCAGTCTCTTGGCCACTGAGGACCCCTGATAGACTAAGTACCATTAGCACAAACCTGTGCTTTTGATCAGCTCTCACTCTTACAAGGCGATCATGTTTTTCTGGAATGACATTTCTGAGCCTCAGCCTGCAAATGGACTTAAGGACATTTTTCATGGCGCCATCTGAAGGGGATAAAAAAGGCAATGAGTTGTCTTCTTTATCAGTTTCCTATAATAGAAATGTAACAAAACCCAGACTAAAATGTAAACCAGTTTGTCTTTCAGCTTCATAACCTACAAACGCTATAAGTGATCTCTGCAAGTCATTACAGGGAGAAAGGAGCTTCCCTTTGTATATCGAAAGGGAAAATCCAATTGCTGAGGCCCGCATCCATGCTCACATGTGATGATATACATGTTCAGGCATAATTTACTCTAGCATGCAGTTCACAGAGACTATAAACCTCTACAGCATTTCCATGGAAAGCTGTTTTTCATCAATTCTTAGTCTTACAAAGGAGTGATTTAAGTAAGTATCCAGTAGGATGAAACTTTTATTCTGTCTAAACACTTAGTCAGTGAAACAATGCAATCTTTAAACTGTTTTGCATCATCTGCTTTTAAGTAATTGTCCTAGGTTACAATGTAAAATGTGCCAAAAAAAAAAAAAAAAAAAAAGTATTCTATTGCCATCTTCAGGAGCTGTTGAGACCAGGTGGGGCGGTGTTCCCTGCCTCCCCCCTCTGGACTATCTTCTGTTAATGGGCACAACAATGACTTATCGCATGACCTATAGATAATTCGCTCCTGGACTATCTCCTGTTAATGGCCCATCAAGGAACTGCCTCACGACTCCCCATCCCATTGTGAGATGCTCCGCTCGGGGGGGGGGGGGGGGCGGGGGGAAAGTAGCCAAGCAGTCCATGCTAAATAAAAACTGAGATCTCGAACACCCTAGCAGCCTTCTTCCACTAGATTCCCAGAGGAGTTTTTCCCCCCACTGGAGTTCCAGAGGACAAGAGCTACCTACCTACCACTGGACCTTCGGAGGAAGACCAGACCCTTTTACAAGATCGCTGCTTCAACAGCACTACATCCATCGCTTCAGGAGGACTGCAGCCATCATCTTATCGGACTGCTACTGCCACCCTAACAGGGTGTCAGGTTGTATTTCTGACTCTGTCAGTGTAAACCAGTGGGTTGTTTTTTTTTTCCCTGCCTTGTGTTATATATATATATATATATAAGTAAAGAACTGTTATTCGTATTCCCCATATCTTTGCCTGAAGGCTCGTTAATTTCAAAATTATAATAATTTGGAGGGAAGGGGGTTGCATTTTCCATTTCAAGGGAGGCTCCTGCCTTCCTCAGCAGACACCTGTCTTTCAAACCAAGACAGTAATACATGTTCAAAGAAAGCTGGCAGCAATACTGATATTGAGATAATATTAGAAAATAGGAAATTTTGTTTTAGTAATTTCAGCCACAAACGCTGATACACATTTAATACATTTGGTAAAAGGCTAGCCGCTATTACATGGAATTTCTTCACTCTTTAGATGTGCCACACCTTAGAGCGGTCAAAGGTAAGTTAAATCTCAGCTAAAAGTGCTATTTTTTTGACAGAGGAATTCAAACAGTGTTCACCCATCAAGGTTATCTTGTTTCTCTAGTCCTAGACAATGCCAGCTCATCTGGTTTGGTGAAAGACACTCTCCAGAGAATTTTGCGGTCATTTTAGTTGTTACCATAAAGTATTAGATGGCTGGTTGGAGTTCTTCCACTGTCAGTAGAAGCAAGCCTTAACTTGTAAAGAGGACAGGTAATCAATACTCACAGTAAAGGAAAATCTCTGACGGAAAAGATTTTATAATACACAGCTCAGTGGTACTTCCCTAATGGGGAACAAATGTACAGGGAAATGCAATGTAATTCGTTGCATGAAAATCTTATTCAACCAACTAGGAAATTTGCCACTGGAATGGACAATGAAATACATCTTTCGGTCTAGTGAGAGAGATTAGAAGCTTGCTGGAATTAAATGAAACACAAAGCACCATCCGGAGTAACTAATTTGAAATATCTAATTATCTTTGAGGAAAAAGTTTGTGCAGTTTGTTCAGGAAAAAATCTGAGCATTTCAGGGATCACATGCATGTAAATAAGCACATTTAAACTCATCTAAAGTGATAAGCGAAGTCATTATTCAAATCTCTATGAAGTTGGCAAAGTGTTTTCTCGTAGCTGTGAGCTGCTTGATTACGGCACAGTGTTCCATTCATAGTGTAATGAAACCCCATGAAGGGAATAAGTGATTTTTTGACTAAGTATTTCTTCTTATCTGTATCATACTTGGTTGGAGAGGAGAAACAGTGCAGCTGGAGCTCTCCTATTCTTTTATGGAGGAACAATCTATAGGCGAAGATGTGACAGCATTTAATCCCTGGTAGAGAGAGAAGAGCTGACATTCCCACTATTTTCCTTTCAAAAAAATAACCTGAAACCCATAAATTTATGTACCTGAGAATATCTCCATTGAGCTGAAAATAAGATGCAAAATTTGAAAATGAGAAGTAAATTCAGCTAGCTAAAATAAGAGCTAAAAGACATTTTTTCCACTTTCTTGTTTTTTCTTAAGATGTTGAAAAGACTTCTGCTGAAATACTAAGCTCTACAAGTTTATTTTTTTTTAGGTAATTGTTAAAATAGCCCATGGTTTTCAGCATCCCTATGAAATACTGTGTTTCAATCAGAGTGGTTCTACCAGTATTCTTTATTTTATGAACATCCTATGTCTGAAAACATTCAGCATTGGATTAGGTAATAATTCAGTAGTTTATCATCTAAAAAGGTGATGCTGTTGCCCAGGGAAGAATTTGATAAGCTTTACTGTGATTTAAAGGTGTAAATTAAGGTCGTACTAGCTAGCTGAGTAAAACAAAACATTCTGAAAATGCATTAATATGGTGGTTGGTTTTTTTTTATTTTAAAACAAAGTCTAAAAAATGCCAAATCAAACTTGTCAGTAGTAGCAGACCTTTAAAACTTGGTTTGTATAGGAAAGCAAGCAATGTGGTATTCTATGTTCAGCCTATTTGTAAGCTCTGTATAGCTTCCAAACTGTCCAGATGCAGCAGGATTTTCAGAAGTGTTTTTTTGCTTCAGTCTGTATAACTGGTGTTTAGGTGGTTCAGCCACTCAAAAGGAAAATATAAAAATATGTAGTCCGGGTCACACTTAAAAATTGATAGAAGTTCAAAGCATAAATGATACATAAACCATAAATGAAATTCTTTTTCATAACTTGCCCAGTAGGAATGAGGAAGAGTGAGAAATATTCATAGCAGTTTAAAGATGTACAATTAGAATGCCAAAATTTATGTGAATTTGTGTTGAATTTGTCAAGTTGCTTTTAGGGGGGAGAAAAGTTTGATGAGAGATTCACCCAGGTGAAGCAGCATCCCTGTAGGGCCAAGGGATAAATCATTCCCCCCAGCTGTGGGAAATCAGAGTTATTTCTCTCCTCTGCCTCAGGAAATTTAAACCTACTTTTCCTACATGCTATTTCATAGCTTAATTACTAGATTAGAGGGTACTTTAGAGTAATAGAAGTGTAATATCTGTGGTTGAAGCTATTTTATTTTAAGTAAACAAACATTTGCTAGTATTAATCTGAATTATAGCTTGCTTACCTCTTGAGTGAATGCCACAATCCCTACAAAGACTGTCGGTTTCTCACTGTCTTTTGCTTGTTTTCAGTGAAAATGGAAAAGAAAGTAAGGAAGGAATCACAGGAAAGACAACCATATGGTTTTTCTTTAAAGGTTTTTACTTAAAGATATGTAAATAGATTTATTTTAATGTAACAGTTGTTTGGCAAAAGTCATGTATTTAATATGCAGAATTTGCTTATGAAATTTTGAATTTGGGTCCTGGATAAGAACAGAAATAAACACTAAGTTGTGAGGAACACAATTTGCAAACCACCTTATTTTGGTAGCTGCGATAATATTTCCTTTCCTTGAGGTCTGTTTCGTACAGCACACTATGTAACTAGAATTTCTTAAGCTTTTGGTGAAAACTACTCATCATTAAGGTATTTTCCACTGGACTTCGAAATTTAAATATGTGTTTAACAAAACTTGAGTAAACACTACTAAGTTAAACAAATTTTATATGCTAGCTGGAAATGTGATGCAAAGCTTTCACAATTTTTTTCCCTTTGAACAATTTTTACTATGCCTGCACACTAAATTCAGTAACAGAGTAGGTATTTGATCAAACTGCATTATGGACAGAGTTCTATTGTTCTTTGCTTTTTGCCGGTTTGTAAGCAGCAAATCCCACTATTCAAGCTGTTGTGCAAAGTTGTTTGTGTCTCATGTTGGCATAATGACAATTAAACACATCACAGGCATGTACAAGCCAGAGCTTTGGAGTCCTGAAACAATAGTGGTCTTCTGAGTGCCAAAGCCGTCTTGCTCCTGAGAAACCTCACTTGCGAAGCCGTGATTTCAAGAGTGATTTAGTTTTTTAACTGTTACAACGGAAGAGTTGATCTCTTCATCAGAGAAAGAACAGCCCCGAAATACATTTCTACTTACTAAAGAATTCTCTTTTTGTGTTTCAATGTCATTTTGCTTTCTGAGTTAAGTTACTATAGTCCAGCATATAGGTAGACTGGATATGTCGGAGAAAGGGCGGTTTAAATTATCAGCATCTTTGTTGATTGACTGTTCTTCCACTGCCGCCATTTGGCTATGGTACATGTCTAGAGCCTAGGAAATGAGAATTCTCTTGTTCTTCTGACATGTTACATGTGACATAGTTATTACTTTTCTCTGTCTGCCAGTTTTGCAAAATTGCCTTTCAGTGTCATTGAGGCACGAGAGGCTAAATTAATGTCTGAATAATATGTGTGCTCTTTAGATTAAAGGTGGTAGAAAATGCAAAAATATAATGAATTTATTAGCAGAAAATCAGCTTAAAATATATAGAATCTGAGGTATCTGAAAACCAGTATTCTGATGTATTTCATTTTCTATACATATGAAGGCTTTAACTCTTAGAGGTATTGTTCTTTGGTGCTCTGTATGTGGAGTCATGGCTTGGATGGATTTAAAAAGGTATGTGTGTGTGAGGAGGAGGAGAGAGAAAGTGTATAGTGTGTATGTGTATTTGCTGAGCTTATGAAACGCGGAAAACAAGAAGCAAAATGACAGTATGAGATCATTTTGGTAGAATATGGTTTCTCTCCTAAGCTTTTTCTTTTGTTTTGCTTAATTTTACAGTTTGCCCAGCTGGTGTCTGTCTTCAAAACTTTGGGTCCAGAGAAGTTCCCTTTAATTGAGCAAACATTCTATCCAAATCACAAGGAAATGGTATGTGCAAATACTAATATTAAATTTGCTTATTGTCTCTGTAAAAGAGGAACTGTAAACACATCATTCGTTTCCCCAATTTACTGTCTGTTTTAAAAGCCGTTTTGGAAGCTTTCACAGTGATGAGAATGAGTGACCACTCAAAAGCATTGTGGTGGTTAACTGGAAAATTTTCAGATGTGAGGGTAGTCATTTTTCAGCTAACCAACTTCAGAGATTAAATGCTTATAAAGTCACTGAACAACTATTGAAGAGCAAGAGTTACTTTTATGGTTTGTTTTAAACCTAGTCCTTTAGGATATGTTCGAAGTGCTTATTATCTTTGTAGATGATGCACAAGGTTATGTGCCTGTCAGTGTAGAACTTTGAACACATCTAAAATCAGCGTGGTTATGACTTGTGATCTTCACGTACCTGAGCCGACATTGATTCCCATCCTTTACAGACATAAATGCATTCAGAAGAATAACACTTGCAACCTTTACTCGTGACCTGTCTTATGCTGCAGATATTTTTTTCTTACTTTTTGTATGGTTTCTAAACAGAAATTCTTTCCTGAGTATATTTTTGTAGAGGAAATATTTTCAGCACTGAGAGAAACTGGAGGGAGGCTATTTGCTGATTGAATAGACTAGCAGAGAAGCATCAATTATTTTTGGAAAATAATCTGTTCAGCATATGTCACACAGCAGTAATTCAAGTACCATTGCAAGGTCATGATAAATATGTTAGTTAGCTGTTTATGTAAGCTCCCCAAGCTGTAATTGCTGTGTGTCTGTCTTGAGATACTGGCTAGCACTTCGTTATCATAGGTGACATCGAAGATAAGCCTCAGTGACAGCAGTCAACTAAGATTTCTTCTGAAGTTGTCTTTCTCCCATGTGTGTCTTAGCTTTTGATAACAAACACCGTATGGTGCAATTCTGCTGTATTTTTTTCATGTCTTGCAAGAGCGGCAGGATGGCTCTTCATACTGCTTTCCCAGCTCTCTCTGGTTTCTCTGGACTATTAACTTATGGATGTTTCTGATTCTCTTGTCACATAGGACACTTCTAAAAAGAGCTTTCACCACAGTTATGTACATTTTCTACACAGAAGTTTTGTAGAGCCAAAGGAGAATGGTACTGATCTGGAGCAGCAGATCTAAATATTGTCTCAGTCAGTCAAATCTTTTCAGAATGGAAGGGATTTTTGTTGATGGATTTGTCAGGAAAATATTCAAGTTTATGAAATTTATGTTTATTTTTTATATACAAAGGAAGTGCTTTATGCCTTAGGGATTCATTCATAACAGGTGGAGAAGCAGAACCACATCTCATATTTTGTAAGGTGCTTTTTTAAATGCAGTAAGTTTTATATCTCTGTGTTTTCCTGAGAATGTCCAAGATTAAAGCTGGTTTATAATTTCCTGTGCACGATTTATTGTTCTTTCTTCATTATGTTATCAGCTATTACTCAGGCTCTCCAGGAAAGTGATCATGGCACCAAGCCTGTCCAGAGTTCAAGGAGCATCTGGACGATGCTCTTGGTCATATGATTTAGTTTTAGGTAGTCCTGCAAGGAGCAGGCAGTTGGACTCAATGATCCTTATGGGCCCTTTCCAACTTGAGATATTGTATGATTCTATGACTTTAGTGAAAAAGCAGGCCAGTTAACATGTTGCTAAACTGCAGAACGTAGAAACCAAAAAAAAAAATTCTGAGACAAGAATTGATGTGTTAACTTTTAATTTTTATGTACTATGAGCCTGTAGAAGGTCTACCAGTTTGATTGCAAACTGCTGTCTTGAACAGCTGAGTGAATTGAAATTCAAAAATAGAACACAGACAAGAAAATGTGGGTATGTGCTTAGGAGTGTAGCAATTGTTTGAGTGGTTTTTCCCCCCTTCATTCCTCTACATTGCTTATTAATGTCTGAACTGATAAGTTATTTGTCTTTTGTTTGAACTTTTGAACGTTAATGTTCTCCACAGCTGAGTAATTTTTTTTACATCTTTCTACGTAACGAATGTTAATCTAGAGACAATTAATGCATTTCAGCATTGCATTGCCATACTTGGCTTAGAGGTGCTGTAATAACTGGTGGTGATGAAGCCGATTTGTTAATTTTTTTTTTTTCATTCTGAAGAAATTGTTTGGAACTTTGTGGCTTGAAGAATAATTAGGCAACATGGTACATGATAACATTTTATTCACATTTCTAGAGTGGTTTGTAAGCTGATCTGGATATCAGTCTTCTGGTCGATGAATTGAAATCATATCATGCTATTAAATTTTGTTGATTCTTAAACACTATTTATTAATAGCTGGGCTCATTTGCATTTACTTTTGCAGAATTTTGGTGTTTACAGTTTAAAATATTTTTTTGTATTTCGTCTTGTGTTTGCTTCTTCCCTTCTTAATCTCCAAATTGTAACCCCGAGCTCTCTCCCTCCCCTCCAGTGCAAACCAGCTGGGGGGGAAGGAGCAGGGGAAAATTCCAAATCTCTGTGAACTGAGTTTTCAGTTGAGCGTGCCAGAGGTACAGTTGTGCTTCTGTTTCTTTCCCTTCTTTCATACCATGGTGATCCATTTGTACTGAGTCTTCAGACAGCAATGAAAGGTAAATAAACAAAGATGCCATTCTTTTGTGTAAAAATGGAGCTGCTTTAGTGAAACACTTTTTGAAACAGAAACATTCATCTCAGACTGATTAAAACTGTACAAAACGCTGTAAGGCTTTTGAACTCATTGCTAGTTGAGTCATATCTACAGCGTTTCCCTCAGTAATTAGTACCCTTTATTTCACTACGTTCCCAACTCTTATGTTCGCTGTTGTGAAAAAAAAAAAAAACAACCTGGCTTTTTCAGCGTAATTGTTGGACAATTTAGTTAAAACTTAACTGAAACATTGAGAAAAAGACAGCAATACTCAAGATGGTTTTTCCATTGTTCACCTGTACAGTCTACTTTCTCTGTTCTGTTCCCTACTCTTACCAGGTATATCATGTGAGTCATTTTCAAGTTAAAGTCAAATGTTTTACCAGGCTGTATTTCTGCCTAACCTTTCATATAACACAGACACAGTTTCAAGAAGTAAACATAAAATGTTGTAAAAAAATCTGCTGTTGATAATATATCAATGCCACTACAGTAAAAATCTTGATAGAAAAAGAACATATTTGGAATGCTGCATTGTAGTTAATCCTTTTCATAATCTTTATCAGTGCTGAATCTTGGGGAAAATAAAAACTCCTTCTGAGAGTGTTTTTTGTAAAGCTTTTCTTGCCATATTTATTGATATGAGAAAAAAAAAAAATCTTGGTGCCATCCGTTGTGGGAAGTTTGGCAAGATTTATGCTCAGACAGAAATCAAAGTGGACGGCCATTAATTTATTCTATGGAGGTCAAATATAAAATGTTTTTAAAATTTATTATGGCATGCAAATCATATTAAAATTTGACCATAAATACCGAAGAAAACATTTATTTTTACAAGGTACGTGAAGAGGCAATCTGAGTTGAGTTAGTTGAGTTTAAGGTCTAGTTACTATAATACTGAAATAGAAACAGAACTACGTTGAGTTAAAAAGCAGAAAATATGTTTGCTGCAGAGTGCTATTCAAAAGACACCGTTACATCAAAACAGATTTGGAAACAAATGCTACACTGTACATGTATTGAATATTAATTAGCCATGTGCTTGATTCAGACTTTGTATGGTTATTAAGCTCTTGCAGGCTTGTCTAGGAATTGTTTTGGTTTGACATGTGGGAATAAGGCCTGTTTTTTAAGTGTTTCTGCAAATTAGTGATATAAATGCACAGCACTGACAGTAAATAGCACTGTCAATATTGTCTCTGCAATAGCAATTCCTTTTTGGAAGAAAGGTAGCTTTTTATATTTGATTTGTGTAAGTAGCTGTAATAAGTCTGTGGTCCAAATTAGTGTTTAATAACTTTTTGTTTGTGTCTAGCAAGCAGAAAACAAGCTAGACTTTACTTTTGGCAGCACAAATATATGGTGGTTTTATTTAGGATTGTAAATTAAAATAACAAAACTGATTTACAGTGAAATGTTGACTATTAAGGGACACATGTTCCTCAGAGGAATAATGCATGCCTTCCTGTTGGCCTTGCACCATTTGTATTTCATTGGAATTGTATAAGTTTAGCCACCAAAAAAAGTAAATAAGAACATTTATTCTCACAAGAGTGTTTTCAAACCTGTACTTTAAATATGGATTCATGCAATTGTCAAAATAAACATTAGAAACGTGAACAGAATATTTCACAACAATAATTTTTACAGGTTTTCTTTGCAAGTATACGTTATATATCCAATACAACATGTCTTAGAGTGTGACAAGGTATGTGGGACATGCTGAATTTTATGTCTGAACTACTACTTTGAGCTGAATGGCATTAGAGATGCCTATACACTGAAAGATGTGCATATCTTCTTTGCATGTTTGAGTCCCAATGATTTTATAAGGACTTTACAGCGAACAGCCTAAGGGAGCTGTTATGCAAACTGGACCCTTGAACCAATAGCCAGTAACAGCTCTGACTCCTAATGAGCCCCCAGGCTGGAAATGGCACTCCTTGGTTAGCAGGAATGAGCCAAGTGTTTGTGTTCAACCTTCAAATAGGCCTGATCTAACCAAAGGGGAACAGAACTGGCTGAATCTCTGCTTATTGTTCTAAAACCACATATGAGGAATACATGAGAGTACTTTCTAACCAAAATTGGAATGAAGTGAAAGAAATCCAATGGAGAAAACTGGAGAGAGTAAAAATATGTCAGAAATGGCAGCTATTACAGATTGATAACCTGTGTGACAGCTCTCATCACTGCAGTTGGACAAGTGTCTAAACTTTGGCATTTACTGAAATAATTTCTTAAGTTTTACCACTGTGAATTGAATTATTTTTGTAAACTTAAATATATGTGAGATTAGTTCCTAGCTACAGTAATCCATTCATAAAAGTTAAGACACTCAAAAACTAAAAGGCAAAATACGTTGTAACACTTCTCTAATATAAGTTCAGAAGTTACCGAATTCGTTATGAGAGTACGATGGGTATTCATGAATTAAAAATCATTAGTGTAAATTTAAACTATTAAATATGGTCAAGTATTTGAGAGCTTTTTAGAAGTTACTTGCAGTGTAAGTTATTCAGTTTCTATTGCATATATTTTGCGTGAGTTTCTAAAGCCAAGGCTTTTAAGTGCTGAAATACAATGACCTAGTCACGTATTTAGAGAGGCGTTGTCAAGTCCTACAGCTGCCGTGATGATGGATGTGGTTTCTGCAAACATAAGCAGTTTTAGCCTGTCGTTGTTTGTGTCGGTTCCATAAAATGCCGAAGCATTAGAACATCTGGCTTTCCTTTCAACAAGCTGTAGCTAGTCCGTAGGAATATTGATTAAGTAAGAGGATTTTGATTATCAAAGGCTTTTTTTAGTTATCAATGAAAGTTACAACTCTGTAGATAAAGAAAGCTATGACATAAGTAACATGGAAAATACAGAGCACAGATTGTTTTAATCACAGAAGTGTTCAACTTGTTTCAACAGCTAAGGAAATACAGGGACTTTTGGACTTTTTTTTATAGCACATTGTTATAATACTTTACATATACATTGTACAATAATTATTTTGTATCAGAAGACTTTCATACAGAAAAAAAATAGTTCTATAAAACATTCTGTAGTTCATCAGAAAGATTTGGAATAAAACGCAGGGTGCTCTTAATTTGTAGGTTAACAGAAACAGGGGACAAAATGCTGGCAATTCTTTTGTCTTGTACATTCATATTGGCAAAGGAGAAACTTGTTATGTCTTAGAAGAGACAGAGGAGCATTCTCAGCTTGAGCCTCTCTGTACAAAGCATAACTTTACAGAGTAGCTACCTCCAGGAGATTTGTTCCTCCTCTTGCACGAGTGCCAATTCCACAGACTCGGGCTTGAGCTGTACAGGACAATTTGGTTTTGTTTCTAAGCAACAAATATGTGAGTCGATGGCAGTTCAAAGCTGTGAGCGTGCAATGTTGGATGGAATTAGACTCCAAGGCTTTTTAGGAAGTGAGCATTTTAAGGTTCGCTGATATCAATAAACTCTTTCTCTGGGGGAGGACCACCTCGATACCAGCTGCACGTGCCATCACTTCTCTTGATACAGGCATAGTGCTTGGCTTGATGCCCATAGAGCTTTCTTTCTATCAGCCAGTCTGTCCAGAGGCACTCGTTTGGCGTTGTGATTGAACAGGGAACCATGTAGCAGGTAGTAATCTAAATGGGAAATAGTACATTAATTCAGTATCCTGCAGGTTTCTTTAAATTGGTGTTTATTCTCAATTAATATAAAATGTGTGGTATATAAGAGAACAGTTCCCACCAGTGAAAACTGCTAGTGCCTGTATGGTGGGCTCCACCATTGGACAGTGTTTAATTCTGTACTTACTTTGCAGCCACAGCCCATTTGATATCTCTGATTAAGACTCTTCTTTTGAGACAAGGATAAATCATCCCATGGTTCGATGTAGTTGCATAAGTGGATGAGGACTTTACCATCACTTAAAATTTGACCTATAGCATGGAAAATAAGAAAGATAAGGCAAGCAAATAAAACTGGTTTCTAAATACTGAAATAAATTGCAAGAATACCTGAAGTTTTTAACTAATTGCACCACATCAGTCATATTTCACACTTCTTTCAATGAATGTAATTGTAACTGAGAGAACTATTCTGCTGATTGCTGAAAAAATGCAAAAGATTTAAGAAGGATAATTTTCAGAAGATGCTGATAATCTGCCAGCAAGGGATGGATGCAAATGCAATACTATGTTAAACTAGATTTCAGGACTCTATAGAAAAGTATCTGTAATTACTTAGAACCCCAAATCTGCATACATGTAGGCATGCCTTGTCTTGTTAAGCATGTTTGCATTCGAAGGAAAATCAGTACTGTTGGTTTTAAACAAATAATAATTGCGTACTTCCCATTTACTAATTACATAGTTACTGCCCTTGACTTCCTTTGAAACTGCTTTAACATCGAAGGAAAGAAAACATGTAAGATCACAGTACACCATTTGTATGTTTCTTTGTGCTTGTATTATTAGTACACAAATATACTATTTTTTAACAAGGGCTGGCATATTTTTGCAATATCAATCTAAGCAGTTACTTCTGGTTTTATAGGTACATTAGTTTTGTTAGGTTTTACCTGTCAAAAGATACTGTTTTTTGTTGTTAGCTTCTAGTTTCACTCCACAGAGTGATGAATCAAAAGGGGTATAAACGTACTGGACATCCTTGAGCTTTTCAAATCCTTTAAACATCTGAGAATTGTCAGAAACAGAAAGTCAGTAGTGGAAAACAGATATGAAAAAACAGTTGCAAACAACAGCTGAAAGAAATACATGGTGCATCTCTTTAAAACAAGGCTCTAAAGTCTGAACTTGTATGAGACTATACCAACAATTAGACCCCTTCTCTACACCAAATGAAAGGTGTCCATTATTTGTAAAAGGAAATTAGATCTTCATTTTTTTAATTATAGGTTTTTGACTCTGGTTTTTCAGTGTTTTTAATGGATCTTTAAAGCTTTCTCTTCAATTTATATTCTACTGGCATCTTCCATCTAAGGAGTAGTACAGAGACAGCATTGATCTCAAACAAGGTTGCTGCAGTGTTGTAAGATGCAAAAATTTCTCAATGTGTTAATGTGGGAAATTTGATCTTGATCAGTGTAATGATGTGTGCATTCAAGGACATGAAACATGCTAAGAAACTGAGCGTTGTTCTCCCAGTAGGTCATTAAAGCAGGCTGGTTTTCCACATCCAGAATTCTGCCCAATGCAACCTTCTCAAATAACTGTTGGAAAATGGGATCCAGCTCTTGGAATTTATAGGCTGCAGCACCAAAATGGATAGGTTCAGGATCAAAGCCTGCTCAGTATTCAGGTTGGCTGCTTCTTAACTAGAATTTCCAAATATAAAAATAATTCTTAAATAAGATATTAAAAGATCAAAACAAATTTAGTTGTGTCCAAATGTGAGAAGAAACCATAAGATGCTAATCAACCTCAGAATGCCTGTCATCACCTAGTATGACATAACTGAAACCCCGGCATGTTGTGGGCCCCGTTCAGTGACATCACGCTGTGTTTACAGCTGTGGACAATTGCAAGGCTCGCAGCTCCCAAGGGCAGGCTCTCTCCCAGTTGCAGCTGGCTTCACTGAAAAGCATGTTCATGTTACTCAAGTTCCCTCAGGAGATTTAAATAGTACAGGGCACTAGAAAATATGCTGTAATACGTTGATTTTTCTGAAGCCTTATTTATGGAATAAAAAAAAAAGCCGAAGTTGTTGTCACTGGGCTTCTGATCCAAAAATATTAGATGTGAATTTGAAATACTTAGTAGAAAAACAAACACAGCAAACAGAGCAAACCAGTATCCTGTACAAAGCAGAAGTGAAAATAATAGAAGACATACATGATGATGATGAAAATATGCCTAATTTTATTCAGACAGAAGTGGTCTGGTCTGTCAGCCCCATATGAAAGTTCTCAGAAAGATGGCCAAAAGAGGGAGCGGGCTGCAGGAGTGCCGGAGAGAGCCTGCCCCATGGCCAGCGCAGCAGCGGGAGCCCTGGCCTTTCCCCCCTCCTGCTAGGAGCTATTGTGTTCTGCTGTCTTTGAACCTTGGATCCCCTGCTGCTGCTGCGCTCAAACCTGCCTCGTTCCACCTGTGGGCGCTGGTCACAGATGTCTGGTGCGTAGCGACTGCCTGAGCTGTGCGAGTGTCCTCTGGTTTCAGGTCTCTCCACATTCACAAACCTTTGGCTGGTCAACAGTGTGTAGTAGGGTACAACTTTTAATATCTCATCACTTGATCTAAATTAACTTAAGGGGTAATATGCAGGCAACACAAATTGATTTAGCTAATTAAAAAAAAAAAGATAAATATCCATGGAACTTGTAATGGATATCTAGTTAATATTTAAATGAGTATGGCGTTTGTTTTGCTGGGGTTTTTTTAGTTGCTTGGTTGGGGGTTTTTTGAAATTAAGGTCTGACCTATCTCGTATTTTAACCTAGATATTTGTTAAAGCATTTTGTAAGATTCTAATCTTTTGTTTAACTCAGTAAGTCATGTTTGATCTTCTCAATCATATTTTCTCATCTAAAAGTGTGGATACTTTCTCTGTAAAGGGATAAGATGGCTTGATTCAGTTCTGCATTGTGGTATGATCCATTTACATTTGTGGTTCTGGTAGGACTTTACTGAGTTAGGAAAATAGGGTGAGGAACTGGGTGAATGGAGAGATGTGAGCCTGATACTAAAGTCTACATTGACACTGCCCCTGTCCTTCTGGGGTATATAACCAAGATCAGTACATGGGTGTTGCTTTAAGATTTTAGAATATGTTTTTTAAAGTCTGTCTGTATGACTTTCAGTGTCTCAGGCATATTCCTGTTGCAATAATTAAATTCTTCTATCTTCTTTATTCTCGAAGCCTTTTCAATGATACTGTTTTCTTAGCTTTATGTAGTGATCCATATGCATCTTTAAAAGTGTATGCATCATTGTACAGCGTAGATACTGTTGTGCTTAGCTTAAGTAGCCCCTCATATTCCCACTGGGAGGGGACCCCACCTTCCTGTAAAAGGAGTCTGGTTCTTTCAGTGGGTTTCCATCCAGGCAGCTTGTGAGGAAAATACTTAGCAATATTGTTTATACTAGTTTAATTTGGTAAAATGTGTTGATTTCATGTATGACAGTAAAATCTTGGGCTGTGCTTCGCTACTCTGATAATATAGGACGGAGAGTCACAAAAGCCAATGGCACTCCTTTAATATTTAGCTGGCTCCCCAGAGTAAGTACAATGACTAAGTCAGTAACAATAATATTGTGAAGACAAATATTCAACTGCATATGAATCATGTATATTCTTCTCTCTTTAGTATAATGCTGTAAATATTGCAATAAAAGAAAACAACAGTAATTGAAAAAAAGTATGGCTTCTTAATATGCCAACCCATATATAAAAATTGAATAAACGTCATCATTATTCTCTTTTTTTAGTTTCTGAAAATGAATGACAGAATAATATTTAATATTTCTATCCAAAAATACCAATGTTTTAATACTAAGCCTAATGCACTCGATTTAAAAAAACAGAAATACAATTTTTGTAACAAGAGTAGCATAAACCAGTCCCCCAATGTTACATGTCAAACAGCCCAGAGGGTAATATAAAAGGGACACAGCAGCATTTTAGTAAATTTACAGTTGCAGTAAAATGTGACCTCTATAGCTTCTGTGTTTTTTTCTAAGGGGGGAGGAGAATTGCTGAGGGAAGCGTGAATATGTTTGTGGCTTAAAAAGTATTCACCCAAACTAATCCTGAGTTGATAATTATGTTTTAGCTTGATAGATCTCACAGCTCAAAAGAGATGATTAGTGAGTCTGTTCTTACTTTCTGTGTCATATAAAGTGGATTCTTAGCATATCCCTCCAGTCCTGTAAGGGTTTCTGCACAGGGTTAGCCAGAAACAGGCGATCAGTGCCTTTGGAAATTGAAAGAACCGTTCGGTTTGTCATAACTGCAGGCCATTCAATTTACAATATGAGAAATCAGTCTGTAAGCACTCACAAGAAGAAAGACTATATAGTGAAAAGAATATGTGCTACCATTTGACATACGCTGTTGGCTTAAATTGCTTTAAATGTTATCATCTGAGGGAAAAGGTATGAGGTCACTGATGCATAAGGCTCAGTTTGAAGATCTTTGACAAGCTGTTTCTATGATGCTAGCAAGTCAGTCTGTAAATTGTCCTGCCACATGGAGATGGCCAAATCTGGCTGATTGTATACAACATTATATTATTTTAATTGATTATTTTACACTTACCAAATGCTTACAAGCAAGAGCTGTTTAAAATTCCTCACTCTCTTTACTTTTGTAACTTGATATGGCTTTATGGTGTTGTCCATAACACTTTCCTATTAAACTTCTGTTAATTTAAAAGTACTTATTTCTCAGTAATTTTTTAGAATACCCAGTCCTGTTTAGATTTTACCCACATGCCACTTGAATTATATGCATAGAATATAATAGGTTACATCGCTCTTTGTCATTTCCTGTATGATTTACCAGGGACAAAGTTGCCTTTATGGATTTATTTCAGTGCCACACTGAGTTTACTAGCTGTTCTACAAAAGATTTGCAGTGTATAGAAGCTCCTGTTTGCTCGCCCACTCAGTGTTGTGGAGATTTCAAACACGAGTCCTTCTGTTTGGTTTGTTAGAGGCACTGAGCAGTGAGCTGGGTCCCTTGGCCTGGGGTGGGAGCCTCAGCTCCTGCTTCTTCCTGGCTTGCTGCTGGCCAGAAGCAAGAATTTGAAGGTTGGGACTATTACAACCCGTTTGTTTTAGTCTAAGCTTGTATGTAATGATGTGGAGCATCTTTTATTAGCGAATCTCTCTGGTTTGTCCAGTCCTGCCTGACTTGCCTTCTGAAGCTTAGTGGAATTAAATAAAGATCTCTTACTGGTGCCTGTGTTTAGAGAAGGCCTCCACTTAGGAAGATGTGGGAGAAACTGCAAAGCAGCTCCAATATATGAATGTGTTTCAGATATTTCAGTGTGCTGCTACTGAAGAATGGGATTATGGACTGAAAATAATAACACAGACTAGTCTTCTCATTCTTCTTTTTTGTGCTGAAGTATAAGATGATTTGCATTTCTATAAAGTTACTGAAGTGTTGCAGGCTAGCAACAAAAAATTAAAGTGCTAATGGGAGGAAAGAGAATTGCTCTGGTATTTACATACTTATTTCTGTAAAGAAACATTTGAAAATATCCTTCATAGTTTAAGAAGGCAGAAACTGGCAGATGGCAAAGAGTTTTGGGGTTTCTTTTAGCAAGGCAAAGAGAATTGGCTTGTTGAGATTGCTATAAACCCATTAAAAGTCATGCGTGATAACCATGCCTGTGAATATTTTGAGATATTCTTGCTTACCATAGGTTTTTCCTAGTAAAACTCCTTTGGGGTGATCTACTTACACGATTTGAAAAGTTGAAATTTTTTTGAAAGCATGTAGCCATTCATAGTGATCTACTTAAATGTTACCGGTTAATGTAATAATACAAATCAATACAAAGAATACAAAATAATATTATCTGAAAAATGAGAGATAAAACCACCTAGAAAGCTAGAAGCAAGCAAACAAACCAACCAAACACAAAACCCCAGCAATGCACACAAAGACATTTTGATTGAAATAGTCTACCTGTATTTTGTATGTTCCAGAAACAGGTAGATCATGAGCTTATTTACATCAGTGAGAGTTTGATGGCAACTTGAATGGGATGAATATATGTCATCTTAAAGTACAGGAATGACTATGTCTCCTTATTGGAGCTGAACAAATAATGGAGAAATCCCATGAGATTCTCAATAAGTGGTTTTGGGTGCTCCCACTTTGTGTTTGCTTTCCTAGCAACATTCATACAAATGGATTTTGGTTTGTGAATATCAGGGAAGCACTCCCATTTCTGCAAATTTCCCTATTCACTTAGATCCTTGCTATTTCAGCTGGAGATGCTTTCCTCTGTTTATAAATTTTGACTCATCCAGTTAGAGAGTTGCAATATTGTTATGCATCATGGCTGATCAAGTATCCACCTGTAACAGTAAATGTATCGACCACTTTGTACACTGAAGCACTTTTTCATAAAGTCTTCATAAAGCAATTGTGAATAACAAAAATTTTCATCAAAGTATAGTTATTTAGCAACAAGCTCATGAATGTCAGAACAGCTTTCCCCCCCCCCCCCCTTTTTTTTTTTTCAATCCCTACTTTGATTTATTCTCTGTAGTTCACCTGGGTCTAACTGTGCAGGCAGCTGGAGCCTTTTCCATCTTAAAGAATTTAGGGCTAAACTGTAGTCATACATATAGGTTATCAGCATTGAACTTCAAAATAGCTGAGTGATTCCATGTACCTTTATTTGTTTGATTTCATACCGGATCATTTTGTGGGTGTCAAGAGGATCATCACTGGCAGGAACCACCTTTTCACTGGATATTTTTGCTCGAATCACTGCAATGGAGAAAAATATTTAAATGCAAATAAGCATATGCCTAATTTTAGAAGCAGTAGTGAAAATTATATTGATAGATCTTAGCATTGTTTTTACACTTTAGCTAGAAGTAGATTTCAAGGCTTGTTACTATAAGAACACTAAATTGAATTAATTGCTGAAAATAAAAATAAGTGGTCTGCCTATGATATAAATTTGTATTTCCATGAATCTGGAAATCTGAAGTTACCAATCAGTTTTGACAAAAACTGCCCATCGAAATTGTTGAAAGACTTGAATGCCATACAATTTTATAAAACACCCATCATTATAATAAGTGAGGCAAGGAAAGGGACACTTCTGTTGATGACAGAAGAATTGTTGGTCAGTTATATAGGCTTGAAGTTAACACTCTGAAAGACTGTGCTAGACAACATGAAAGCATCAATTTTATGCTTAAAATCAGAAGACGAGAATAGTCTCATTCACTTTTCTGAGGGTATAGATCTTAGCATCTTTCTTAACATGTCGTTAAGTATGTTAACCTGTATAAATTAATTACTCCCTCTTTTGACACATTTTATTTCCTATTCGTTAGACAAGCAAAGCATGAGATTTTATGAAAGAAGAAACAGTTTCTTTCCTGTCTGTTTGTTGAAGCATCTCTCTTCATGCTGTTTAAAATATACCAGGATCATTAGGCACAGAGTGTAACAGGATTCTAAGAATATGGTATATGGCCAAGATTTCTCTGGGGACTTCTGTCTCCCAAAACTATTGAGTCCTGGTTTTGCTTGGTTCTAGATGGCCCCTATTACAGCTCCTTTGCAGATGTAGTACTTGTTAGAGCATCAGTTTGTATCTGCATGGAGAGATACTGGCAAAGGCCAGAACAGTCAATGGTTGAACCTCGCTTCAACTCTAAGTCCAATCGCAATTGGGCAGAGATGGATCTGTGCAAGCACATCCACACCTGCAGGTACGATAGAGACCAGCAAATATGCTTCAGCATGAGGGCAACTCTCAGGCACTTTCTTTTACTTTGTTTGTATTTTTAATGATGAAAGGAACCGTTCTATCAAAATCAGTATGAAACAGGCATGATGTTTCATAGAATAACTCATGTTAGAAGGAGCCTCTGGAGGTCTGGTCCAAACTCTTGCTCAATTTGAATCAGGATGCCCAGGGCTGTGTCCAGCTGAGTGTCGAGTATCTCTGAGGATAGAGATTCTGCAGCCTCCCTTAGACCCTGTTCCAGGGTGGTTGACCACTCTTACAGTGAAATCCTCATACTTCCCCTTCACTGAAAAGAATATCAAGCTGATTCAGAGGAAAATCTTTTGGCATCAAAATCATGCTTTTCCCCAAAAAACATTTCTTTGTTAGAGTGACCTCTCAACATCATGTCTAAAGAAAAGGAATAAGAAACCTGGATTGTAATATTTCTTACAGCCAAATAGAGGTCAGCAATGGGCAATTCTCATTTCCTCACTTATTAGAAGTGCAAACTACATGTAATAATCAACATGATGCAGATGCCTACAGCTTCAAAGCTTGAGACCTCTCTTTTGGCACAATGCTCCCTCCTTCAAGCCATTTAAAGTCTTTTAAAGGAGCATTTTAGACTTACGAGTTGGACTGGAAGGAAAGAGTTCTTTTAAGTATAAACAGCAAATTCCTCATTTCAAATGGTAAGTGGCAGCATCTCCTTAATCATCTGCAGATGTGTTATATTCCCACAAATTAACAGTGCTTCTCCAGTGCTTTGATATAATTCCAAATAAAAAGTGTTGTGGATTGTGTGGGCTCTAGTGCTGGAAAGGTCAAATTAGAATCATGTTGGTTTGTTTTGCATTCCTTTCCCTTGCATCATTACTTCATACAAAAAGGTTTTCTCATTAAAGTTTTCTTTCAGTATAGAAGGTGAGGTGTGAGACAACATTTAGGAGCTACCTCCATTATTTTCTGAATACCATAATGTGGTTTACATGCAGGAAATATTTCCCTGCCTAGTCAATGCAAACATTTGTAGGATAATTAAAACTACTTTTTTCCTTGTGTTTAATGTTGAAACATTACTCATTTTCATATTTTTATTAAATTCTGCTTCTTAGCATCTGAGAGGAACATTACAGATGGTCAATGATAGCTAAAAGGTTCTCTATAGAGTTATGCAAGGCTGAAAGTGTAACATTTGGGGGTTTGTCATTAAGAGATCTTTTTCTGGTGGGTAGAAGAAAATGAAGACTATTTTTATGTTGTGTGTGTTTTTTTCATTTGTTTATTTAAGAGAAAGCTTCCAGATGGCAAAGTAAGACCAAATTGAGATTTTACTTTTTTTTAACGACAAGAAAGTTTTATTGTTTTATTGTTACAGGATGTCTAAATCTTTAGTTGTTTGGGTTTTACTTTTCTGTTCTCCTGAAACCGGATTCAAATGCCCACAGATCTTTTGGGCCTTTTAATCCTTCTTGGTTTTCTTTTTTCTGTGCTTTAATATTTTTTTTTCAATCACTGTCGTCTAGCTGTCTCCTAAAACCTCTTATTCATGTGGTTGCTTCTGTTTTTAACCACAAGCACTTCCTGATTTAGCATTCCTGGGCCCAGCCATCTCCCTCTCTTCACTTGTGGTTCAGGGGGTGGTTATAACTTCGGGTTCCTCCTAGTCTGCACGTCTTTTCAAGAAATGGCTTCAAGTATGCCGTGGCTGGTTCAGCTTCTCCTCTGCTTGACTGAGAACAACCTCTGGTTGTTTAGTGTAATAATGTCATTTTATCGGTCAGACAGTTATTGGTTCCCTATGAGGAATTTGCATGTGTGAAATACATATGCATACCCTTCATGGTCTAATGCCAGTAATTCAGTCTGTCTCAATTCATTCTGCATTAAAAATATGTTCTGTTTTTTGAAAGACATTTGCTCTAATGTTTCAGTAGTAGGATGTAGCATTTCTGAGGAACTCTTTATAACTCATGGTACTTTTATGGAATTTAAACTTTTATCCCCACTTTGTAGCTGAAGGTTGTCTCAGGTGACTGAACTGACAGGAGGTTAGTGTGATCAAAGCCATGCAGGGTTCAGGCAGAGCCTTGGAACAGAAATCAGCCTGGCAGTTACCAACTCCCGGGTTATGCTGAGTCCGGTGCCCAGCTGCTGCTGCAGTTACTAGTGCATTGCAGGTGTAGGAGGACAATAGTTCTGTTTCATAAATCAGCTTGGCTGTTGGACATTCATTGTTAGAAATGTGTCAAGAATATTTTTTATTCCTTCTTTCCTGAATAAACATCTCTCAACCATTTCCACATCCACAAAAGGTAATTTTGGACTGGGTAAAGGGCAGATCTTACTTGGTATAACATTAGATATATTTGTGTTTATACAATCAGAAGAAAAGTATTGGGTTTTATGCAGTATACAATAAGGGTAGAAATTTAGGCATTAACTGCTTCTTTCCCAAACCTGGGTGATTTCTCTCTGAAATTAGCTACACCATTTACCTGTAAACAAACTGTACCATCACCTTGTGTAATAGAGATTTTTATAATTGTGTGGAACTACTTATACTAGGGACTTTTTTGAAAAGAAATTCACTGCTGCTAGGTTAATTTTACCACACTGCAGTGACACATGCAATGAAATATAACCACCTTTTTCACAGAAGAGGAGACAGAAAGAATTGAGCAGCACACTGAAGGCCCCATACCAAGTCATAGGTATAGATTGAGTCAGAATAAAGTAAATCCTTGCACTTTGTCCACTGAAATTCCCATGTTCCCTAAAAGTAGTATCTCTTTAGACTCTTGAGTTATTTCTAAGGCATTAACAAAGGGAAAACTGTTTAGTGAAGAATTTATCTCCTTGATACAATTAATATTATTAAATAATATATTCTTTATTATACTATTAGATGTAGTATTATTGTACTTATACAGGTTTTAAGATGGTGCTATTCAGCCTTTTCCTTTAACCTGTTGGTCACAGTACTATTGTTTGAAAAGAGGCAACTTTAATCAACAAAAGTAATCAATTTTATTAGTCCTTCAAAAAGGAAAACAAATTGGAGTTTACTCTCCAGATTAACTTTAGTATCCTAAGAAACAGGAGGTAAGGGAGAAGATAAAAACTGATGAACAAATGAGATCTTTTTTTCCCCAGTATCTGTTAAATATCAGCAACTATATAAGGAAAAATACTTACATAAGAAAATATTTGAGACATTACTGGACATAAGAACAAGAAATCATAATTGCTTATGTCCATTCTTATTTTGAATATATAAACCTAAAAATAGAGAAAATATAAGTAAAAAAAAGTGTTGCTAAGAAGATAATAAATTTTAAAGATGGACAGATAGGGAGGCAGACACCTGAAGATTTGAAAATCTCTTTTGTCATCTGTTTGGACTCTAAAAACACTCTAGCTGCATCCTGAATGAAGTTGTCAAGTGTGTTAAGATCAGAGTACTATGAGAAATACAGACTACTATTAAATTGTTGTTTTACTTTAGTGGGGTTTAGGTCGTTATTTTTGTTCCTGAGGTATGATATCTATCAGAAGAAAAATACTTCACTGACTTCTAGAATTAAAAGAGATTTGTAGATTACTATCACAATGGATGCATCCAGTTTGAAATACTAGCTGCACTGGAGTTTTCATTGTATCAGTGATAAACTATGTAATACCTACAATTCATAAATGAATATATTTTTGGTTAGGCGGTTAGCTGAAAGCAGAACTCCATGGTTGATGAGCTCCAGTCCTTCAGCAGCAGGTAGGCTAATTAAGAAGAGCAAGGCTGTCTAGACTGGGATGCTTTTTGTGAAAATAAGGGCTAAATCCCATCCCTTAACCTTACAGTGGATTCTGAGGTCCATGAACAAAGAAGCATGGCTCTGCACGCAGAGGAAGCTGTGGTACTGGGACTCTGCCAGCCATCTGTATTCCAGGTTTGCTCTGGGATTTATCTCCTTTTGTGCACTTCTTAAGGCCACATGCAAATTTTAGAAACAGTGCCTCCCATCAGTGACGCTGCACCAAAACTGGGCAGCTACCTGAACTGCAAATTAAAGTCTCTAATTTTATCTCCATCCTTTCTGCTGACTATTCTTGCTGCTTGGGGGAGGTTAGCCCTCATTAAGAAAATAAGAGCAGTGAGTGTTGACATGTCCAGATAATTAGATCCCTTTTTAGATTTGAGATCAGAACTTGGAGTAGCTCCTTCAAATAGACATCTTGAGGAAGAATCTGTTTCAGTTGTAGTCTCCAGTTCACTTTGGGCTAAGTTTATAGACTGTGGCATAGCTATCTGAATAGAAATTTAATCTTCATCACTTTTGAGCAGTCTTTCTCTCAAGAAATCAGGAAAGTTTATTTCATATCACACAGGTTTATAATCAGAATCAGCTTTGCTACAGAATCCTTGAAATGAGACTTTAAAAACTATGTTGACAGGAAAATAAAGATGCAAGTTACTGAAAAGTTACAAACAGGTTGCAGTAATGACTCATGTGGCTCTTTTTTTCCCTTATATTTTACTACCTCAGTTTAGCCCTTTCATTTAATTGCCTAAAATATGAGGAGTGATTTTTGACCGCTTCTTTCTACCCGCCTCTTTAATGTCTGACACTTCAATCAAGCTGTTGCCAGATGCTATTACTCTTGTAGGGACTAGGAGAGGGATCTAAATAAAAGTGTGTTGCTATTATGTGGATGGGTTGAGGACGGCATCCCAAATATTTACGGGAACAGATAAAAGAAAGCATCCAAATGTGCAAGAATAGAAAACAAATGTGTTTTTCTGAAATTACTGAAATCAATCGGAGTTAGCAGTATGAAATAAAGCAGAAGTGACAACTACATGAGTCCCAACCGCAGAGAGTTTGAGTTTATTTAAAACTTGATGTTTCAATCAAAAAATTATTCTTGTCCAAAAGTCTTGTTGGTATTTTTCATGTGAGGAGGGCTTATTTGTTTTGTTTTGTTTAAATCAGAAGGCTGTATATCGACTTTTTTTCTCAGAAGAGATTAACAAAATAGATTTACTCTTCTGGATTTTGGCTCATTGCAAACACTTTTGTGAGATCCAGTGCTATTTTGTATATCCAAGGGAAGCAAATATAACTGCTACAGAAATTGCAGTAATTCTTACTCTGTTACCTCTGTCCTGTACTTCAGCAGGTCTGTTGTTCTGATCACTGGCTACTGAAAACATGGTTGGAATATGACAGTGGCTCTACATTCAGGAGAACAGAGTCCAACTTCTTTGTTTGAAACTGTGAAGGTCAAGTGTCTAGGTGCAGCGATCTAAAATAATTACGTAGTAAACCAGCCTATATAGGGCTGCTGTGTGAAATGGCTTTTTCTGTTCCTGTGATGATATGCTCATATTGCTTCCAGCCATACTTTTTCCTGCATTCTGAGATCTCCATTCTTCATTCTGAACAGCAGAGAGGGGAAGAACTGCTTATGAAACATTTGTAAAGCTCTATTTATACTCTTTTGTACTTATGCTCTTTTTGTTAACCCTCACTATCTTCCTGCTTGGTTGTATCAAAATAGAAATTCGCAGTAAATCCTCAGTTTACCTGGTGGTAATTCTTATCATGCTAATACAGCTTTACACCATCTGATAAAGATATGCCTGTCTCTTTTTAAAAACATGGACTCCTCATTTAAATTAGCTATAAAAGGTTTTCTTAATTGTATATGCCTTAATTTATTTTGCAGTGTTGTAAGGGAAACTTCCAGAATTGATGCATTAGCTAATCAGTGACATAATACTGATGACTTTAATTTGAATATTGGGATAAACTACTTTGAAATAACTAGAGACTGCAGTACAGTGTTGGTAGTGCCACAGGTTACATTACAGCCAGAACAAAACTCGGCCAAGAGTTGTCTGGTAAACAATCACCCATCCTTTGGTTGCAATTATCCTCAGAGTGTTTACCTATAGGATTAAGAAAGAAAGGGTTTTATTAACACCCTGTCACTCTTTCTCTATGAGTGATCACCCCAATCCAGGACCACCCCAATCCAGGACCACCCCCTCCTTGTAGTATACAAGTGCTAAAATATTTTGTATTCTGTGAGAGAAGAATGGGGGCAAATCTGGCAATGAGATTTTCAGCAGTGCCCACCTTCAGTTTTGGAGGAGTTAATTCAGCAGATGCAGTATGAGACTGGAGAGGAGAGGAAGCTTGAAATCATAGAAGGGACTGTAATTCTTTCCTTCTTATAACCAAAGAGCTGCTCCAGGTGGAATTTCTATGTTCAGAGTAGTCTGGCCAGCATATACAATTGCAGGTCAGATTTGCTTCCAATTCAAGTCAGGCATCTATCTGTAACTGACCATGAATTTAAATGTGAACAACCAGAAAGCAGACTAACTAAAAGTTTGTGAGCAGAACTGGCCTCACCTACCGTTTTCACCTAAACTGAAGTTATGGTAGAATAATGCTAGGAGTCCAAGATAAAGTCCAAAGACAAGGTATAGACATACTATTTCATTTGCCTTCTTTGTGCCTAGATGCCCTCTTGGTCTCTTGAAGAAGAATACTGGCAAGTAGTGCTATCAAAGCTGCCAGAGGAACCCAAGAACATGGTTTTGAATACTTGGGTTACATGAGTACAGACACATGATTAAAAAAAAAAAAATTCTTCTTTAGAATGTAAACTAGACATCTGGTATGCTTAACTGTTCTTGCAGAGAGGGAAAAGAGTCAGCAGGCAAGGAGAATATTCTTAACCTCAAAAAAGAAGAGGAATCTGCACAGAATTTGTCACAACAGACAAAAATTAATGAACCCACTTTAAAGCAATACTGCACAGGGTAGAAAAGATAGACTAGATAGCTGGATGGAATTCTAAATAAAATAGTGTGTATTTGCCACTTATTTGTATTGCTTACAAAACTCCTAAAATGTACAAGAGTTGTAGAAGTCTTACTCCATACTTTGGAGCAACTATCCCATCTGTACAGCATTACCGCTTTCCTTATGTAACTCTGCCATATTTTTAGCTAAATATGCTAAATCGTTCAGTTATATAATAGACTTGCCACATTTACTTATTATAAAGGTTTGAGTTTCACCAATGAAGGAAGCAACTTAACTTGCTTAATTATTCATGTAGTATGTATTCATGTATCTCTATATGGAAAAGATTGTAATTTTTCAAAATACAGAAATACAGGAAGAAAGAAGTACTAGCAATACAAAAGGAGCATTGTAAATTTGGTTTAAATTCATGTGTATCGCTCTTGCTGCCAAAAGAAGGCAAGTTGTCCAAAAGAAGGCAAAAGTTATTGACTGATATTAAAACAATGTTTTAAAATAAGTAATTAAGTACCTAACATGTAGCTTTACATGCACTCTGATATTTTTGAAGCAGATTATTTTAGAGACTTTAGAAATAATTTTTAGGAGAATGAAGATTTTTATTTTCTTACATTTGTGTTTCAGTATTTGTTTGCATATGTTGGCTTCCAAAAGCATTAGCAGTGATGCTGTGTCAGTGATTGGAAATCTCTAAAAGAGAGAGGTGTGAAGTACAGTAGATGTATCTGTACTGTGTATAGGTACTTGTGCATTCGCATACTATTCACTTAGAGAATATGTGTATCCATTGGTGTGGTAAGCAGTTGTGGAAGTCTTTGCATCTGCTACGTACGTCACTTAGATCAGGGATTGTATCTGCTGCCTTTTAAAGAAACAAAGTAATGAGTAATACTATCAAGTGCCAGTAGCATGAGGACAGTGTTATGGCTTAGTAAGTTGCCCTTAACCTGAAATGTTTAAGGCCTTTTCAAAGCAAGTCCCTTAACAGCAAATATTCTGGTTCCTCTGTTCGTGCAGAAGGATTTGCCAACTATAGTCTCATAAAAATGCCATTATTATTATCCTGTTCCCATTTACAATTTTCTTCATTTTTCTCTGCTCTGAGTCCGAAAAAAAGGCTCTGCTAGTGCTATAACTCCATTTCACATATTGGGAGTTAAGATGATCTGTACTGCATGCAAAAAGGTCTGTACTCTGCTTTCAAAAACTACTCTACTTTTTATTGCTTCAGTTACTTGGTTTTCGACTTGGGGACATGTAAATCCTTACCTTTATTTACAATGAGTAACCTACGTTAAACTCATAGGCAACTTGCGCTTTTTCAAATTGACTCAAATTTATTTCTGATCTTTCAGAATCTGGTTGTTACGAATTTACTGGAACACTGAAAGGGCTTCACCTTCTGTGTGTTATTGTACCAATTTTTAACTTCTTTAGAGAGGAATTTGGCGTCCATGTGGTTCCAACCTTTCAATGCAAAATATGTGTTTCATTCTATTCTTTATTTTATATCAATATATTTTTATGGTTTACAATGGCCATAATTCTTTCTATGCCAAGCACTTCTAGTCAGCTAGAGACCAGTTCTGCCATGTGTGTCCAAATGCTTTACCATCAGATGGTTTTGTTGTGTTGTGTTTTTTTTTAATCAAAATTTGCTGGCCACCATCCTCAGCTCTGAAAAATAATTTCATCGTATTCATGTATTTTTTTCATCTTGTACCCAAGTCTCTAGATCTCGTGGGGGCAGAGGGGTGGATTGGAAGTTGAGTCTAGGTGCAGAGTGAAAACTGATGCATTTTGTCAAAATGGTTTGCGCAGTGTTTGTGGAAGATCGAAGATGACTCCTAGATTCCCACAGGAGTGCTGCCAAATTATTGACGATAATGCCAGTTTGGTGGTGAGAGTGATATAACAATACACTGCTTTGAGAGTAAATCTGGCAAATCTTTCCGATGTCTGGTGTTATCACAGGCATACAGTGCAGGTGTCCCACACAGCTTTTCCTTTTGGTGCTTACAACATAAATGAGACAGTCTTTTGCAGTGTTGATTTCTCAATTATTATGCAAGCTTTTAATTGTTTCAGACTTCGGTAGAGAAGAGAGATGATTGCTTCAGTGTATCTGCTGAGATGCTAGATAATCTTTAATCTTTTGGGAGTGGAAACCTAACATCATACCACTATACTTTTTCTCTTTGGGGAGCCAAGTGAGATACTATTGAATGATCTTTAAACAGCTGAGAAAGAACAAATGTGTTTAGCAGACAGCTCATGTATTGATTTATCTTTCAACAAGACAGAGCAGCAAACAGTAGTTTCATTTCCAAACTGTAACCCAACTCAGATGTTTGAAGCTGTAGTACTAGTTCTACATACAAACAGAATGCAGCAAAGCAAAGCTGGCCGAAGTCTTTTCCTCTGTGTTTGCAGGTTGGATTCCTTATCTGTAAGTCAACATTGTTAATATTTGCCCTTCCTCCACAACTCCTAGACACAAATTCAAGGAATCTTTAGTTCAAAAGATTTTTATGCTAGTTAGGACGTAAGGCAATTTTATTTTCCCTGCTCTGTATTTTAATTTTTTTATATTCCATCAATAAATGCTTATAGCCATCTGTAAAATACCTAAATCAGCAGCACAGTAATTAATGGAACCACAGCTTCTGAAATCACAAGAAAGAAAAATAGTGGAACTTACTGGACTGTTTCGACACAAGTGTGTTGGATCTGTGTTTGGGCTATTTGGACACAAGTGTTTGGATCTTCACAGAGCTTGTTGAAGAATGTAATTGTAACAATAGTAGACTTTTTTCCTTTGTTCTATGAAAAACTATCTATGGAAGAGCATTGCCTAGTCTTGGTGGTGCTTCCAGTTGCACAAGAATGAAAGTGCGGTGACGTAACAGTCCTATCTGTAACTGAAATATCAAATCCATATAGTGAAGTTTTATCACTTGAGCTAAAAAAACTCCACAGAAATTTTTGAAGAGCAAGATTTAATTAAAGTAAGCATTACATCAGACCTAAATTCTACTAATGCCATGCAAAACAGAAAACAAGGAGAAGGAGGAGATAAACCTGCGCATTGGACGTTGAAGGGAAAGGTCACAAATGCGTTTGAAAAGGTTTAATATGTTAATCAATATGGGTCCCCCTCCCCAGTTAATATAGCCACTGTGCAAATGTTTTAGTCACACAAGACAGCAGTGAAACATCTTTCTTTTCTAGATGGTAAATTAGGATATTTCATTGTTCTGCTTTCCAAAATCTTGCCATCTTGAAAAAGCCATGAATACTTCTGAAGTCGATAAAGCGGATACCAAGGATTATTTTGTCACCATTTCATATGGATATTAGTTGGCACTGTATTCTTTTTCAATGTAAATGCTTTGCAGAATTTGATTACTCTTTTGTGTTTTATTAACACAAAACTGTGCCAGTCTGCATCCAAAATGCATGTCCATCTGAGGCTTTCAAAAAACAGGAGGCCTATATTTAAGCTCATTAGGACTCTCAGGTAGGTCAGGATTTTGTGAATCTCTGTGTGGTTTTGGCTTGGGATGCAAAAATTCCTTGTGTTGAAGGCAAGAGTTGATTTGGTTTGGCTTCCTTGTTAAACCAGAAGATTATGTGGGTTTATTTTTTTTAATTAGAAGAATACATTAAATTTATGAGAGTGAGGTTTTAAAATCTAGGATTTATAAACTTTCAAATAGAAGAGGGGAGTGTATTTTTAACAGATGTGTGGTACTCTTGTAACTTAAATATTACCTAAAAATAGCATGATTTCCTAATGTTGTTCAACGTCAGTTTTATTTTTCTGTGCTGTTTTTACAGCTGCTACTCATGTAACCAGAAATACTTCTCTCTACTTCACAAGCCTCAAATACTACATCATTTGACTGATAATCAACATCTGCCTAATTTCAGCTGAAGAATAACACTCTCTTTATACTCTAAAGTCTGTAGAACAACATACATAATGTTATTGTAGATTTCCGTTCATAGCTGCATGCTCTTTCCTCTGTGCAGAAGAAACCCCATATTGTCGAGATACTTTTTAATGAGAAAGTTAGGGATTAAAGTTGGTAGATTAATAGGATTAAGAGCCCAGCAGCCTTTCATGTTCTGTGTTTTATATTATTTAATCTTTGTTTCTAAGCTTGCATTTTGATTTCCACACAGTGCATGTAGAATGTTGTTTTTGAAATTATAGGGTTTAGTTTCTTAGCACTATAATGCATGCTTTTAAATAAAAGTAACACGGTTCCTGAATTTTCTTATCCTGCATTTATAACGGACTCAGCAATGAGTCAGTGTTACTGAGTTACTTTTAAATCAGGGAAATAAATAATTCTTCTGAGATTTCATTTTACTACACAATACCCAGCTCTGGTTTTTATACTGCAGCTAAATTATTTTACAGTTGTCAACTACGTTCTAATTGACAGGACTGTTGTGCTCAGTGGATTTGGCTCCTTAAAATTCTATCCTGTTGTTCAGTTTCATGATGCCACCTCATTTTCAGCTACAACTTTTAAGCTGTTGGGAACACTGCCATGAAAAAGTTCAACGAGCGAAGGAAAGGAGAGTGACTGCATTTTTCCAGACTGAGCCCCATTCTCCTGCTTAAATGGCAGGGTTCTAAAGAACAGTAATTTATGGAAGATTGAAAATGATTTCTTAGAGTTGCATGGTATTGGCATGCCATTAAAGTCTTGAATTCAGAACTGAAAAGTAAGTTAGCAAACTAACTAGATAGGGAATTTCGAAGTAAGTTCTCAACATGTTTGCTTCTGTCTTAAAACCTTAAGTAGATGTAGGGTTGTTTGTAGATCCTGTTCAGGTAATACTTCCTACTCCCAAACAGGAAAGTCAGTCTTTATCTTAGGAAGCTGTTTCACTAACATTGTGTTAAATGTTAGCTGCAAATGGAAGGATTTAAACTGCTGTTCACATAAAGACACTCCAAGTATTCATTGAACAGGAATACTGAGGTGCTTTACTGAACATTCAGCAAAGACAGGTGCAGATATGTGTATTCGTCAGAGTGATTAACAGCACAGCTTCTCTGCAGTCAGTGCAGTCATTTTTTGTGTTTTTGAAAGCATTTGGAAGTTTCAGGCTGTGATGCCAAGAAGTTCATATGTACTGCAATTGTAACAATTTTAATATGCAGGCATTTCTGCCAGTCATGGACTTTTGCAGGGTTGCAGATATTTTTTCTCTAAGAGCTTCACTCCAAGTGCATCAGTAGCCACATTGAACTAAATAACATCCTAGGATTCATGTTGTCTAGGGTTTTTTAAATTTTATTTGACAATACTATTGATGCATATTAAAGTATGCATAAGAGACGAGTAAGAAAAATTACTATGTATTTCTTTCATACTTACAGAGGTAAAGAAACCTATCACCTTTTGTGTAACTGACTTTGGCCAGACATTGTACAGCCAAAACAGGTGAAAGGTGGTTTTGGTATTTATGTCATTTATGAGTCTGTTGAAATACAAGTTGAGGGTAAAATGTCTATTTTTCAATAATTTTTGTTAATGTACTTAATATTAGTCATATAACAAAACGTGGACATAGGGAAGGGTATGACTCTTCATGATTCCTGCATACCAACATTGTTTTCTGAAGACTTGTGCAACTCTTGAGCTTTTCTCAGCCATTTGCTGAGGACATGAGGCTGAGAGAATTGCCTCATTTTTGACACCTCTGCATTAAACCTAAACATGAGTAACATTACTTTTGAGATTAGTATGATTTCTATCTGTTTTTAAGATGATTCATTGATTGATGTAATTAAAATTCTAAAAAAGTTGTTCTGGCAGCATGCTCTTTCAGTGGCACTAATACAGTCTCGCAGCTTCTTTTTCATAATAATTCTTGCAACAAACACGCTCAGGTGCTGAGCTTTTCTGAGAGAGAACTGGAACAGCGAAAGTCCAGTATGTTATTTCTGTAATAAAATTCACCGTTCTTGGAGTAGAAACTCAGCTTTCGTTTCTGTGTGGGACCCCTGAGAAATGGGAGCTGCGTAATCCTTTCCAGTTAGTGACAAGTACTCTAGAAATATGCCTGTGCATTATTGTCATTGATTCCCACTTTAGAGAAGGACATTGCTATGGAGCAGTAAGAGCTGCCTCCATTTGGCAGGGCAATATGCCAAGTACTGTAATCTTGCCCTGCTGTAGAGAAGAGGTCTAAAAGACTGTTGGCAACTCCAAGGTGTAAGCTGTGTGACCGGTGTCTGTCAGTGGGATGTCCGAAAGCATGGCCTGTGACCCAGGATCCTGCCAGGCTCTGCCAGCAGCCTTCTACAGTGAGGCTGTCTCACCCATTCCCTCAAGCGGCAGCCTCAAGAGTTGGGGGTTTTTATGGGACTCTGTTGAAGCCCTCACAGAAGACAAAGGTCTGTTGCATCTCTGTCTTTAATGATCTTTTGTTACACAGTATGGTTATTGCTGTTGGTATGGACACTGTACTCCCAAACACATGAAGTTTAATTATGTAGCTGCTTAGTTTTGTGTCAAAACTCCTGGTTAAGATGCTCATCAACCTAAACATGCAGGTAATCAGTGTCTACATAATCACACTGCTCACAGAAAGTAGACTCTGTGAGATTAAGAATATGGTGAGTGTGTATAACGTAATATAGTAAGAATAAAAAAAGTCTACTTTGGTTTCACGCTTCACCTTTTCTCTCCTACCTTGGAAGAAGTACTGTCTACATTCCTAATACATATTCTAATGCTGATTTTTCCCATCAGGCAAAGTTACTTCCTGCTCTAATAATGTACAAATTAATCCATTCCAGTGCAAAACTAGATATTATATTGCAGAGAGGCAAAATCATGGGTCGCTGAATGTTTTAATGTGAAATTCAATAATAAAGAAATAGCATATTGTAATTTTATCCCAGAGGAGCTGACTTTGAAAACTTCATTCTTGAGTATTTAAATAAAGTTTTTAATGTTATTTTAAAATGTGATTAAAATTTAATATATCATCTGGCATATCGTTACAGTGCCTGATCTCAGTGATCTTATGAGATTTTAACAGGCTGAAAATGCTGCCAAGCTCCAGCTGTAAATCTTCCATCGTATTTCAAAATGTGCCACTCTGCTCCAAGCGTGTAGAACTGTTCTCTGAAGCTATATTATATATTTATTTGTACTCAAGACCTGCTAGTCATTTCCATTGGAGTGTGGTGCCCAATATTCGGTTAAAATATTCTTTTTGGTATATGTTTAAGAAGAAACAACAATAAGACAGTTTAAATCAGAAAGAATGCATTTAACTTTGAAGGTAGAATACTGGTGTTACATAGCTAAGGAATGCAAAGTATTTACATATTGTCTTACTGTCTGAAAAACAACCTCACTTATGCCTAAGGGGGGAAAAATAGCATGAATTAAACTTCAGAAAGGACTATCCTCTCCACGTATACCATCTCTCTCTACAGATTGTCTAATTTGATGCGAACATTGGTCCAGGAAGACTGAAGTCAGTGGCAAAAGGGAAATCGGTTATCTTGACACTATCTGATAAACACAATTGCTGTATGGTTCTCCCCCAAAATATCTGTGTATATCCAAATATCCAAAGTATCTATAGTTCTCTCCAAAAATAGCCATTATCAGAGGAATTTTCTTGTGTTGGCTTGAAACTATGGTGCCTTGTTGCTGAGTTTGAAATTTGAAACAGCACTTCCTCCTCACATTTCTGTTCTTTAAGGAGAAAACCTCATGGATACTGCTGGGGGGGCAGGGGCTCAGCACTGATAATTAGCAGTGCATTTCATGGATTTGCTATTTAATAAATCCCTCATCTCCATTTCCAGTGAAAGTCCTCTCGAGAAGAATAGGTGTTCGTTGGGGTTTGAATGCATTCAGCACATTTTAGGAGGGCCTCAGCACCATTTGGAAGAATACAAGAGGAATCTATCCCTTTTTTGATAATGGGTGTATATCTTCATGGTGCTAGGTGCATCCTATGAATGATGATTTACCTCTCTTTGAAGTGAAATTTAAAACTACTGAGAAGTTCATGAAAACCACTCAAATTTGTATGAAATCACACCCCCTTAAGGCTGTGTAGGAAGGTGGACTGATAAACCCCAGGTCCGATAAATGGCAGAACTGGCATGGCACTCAGGATTTACTCCCGTCATTACTGTACTTCCTTTGGTGTACAACACCTGCAGGGCTCTTCACTCATTCCTTATTTACTTTCAGCCAGCACCTTGCAGGAGCAGAAGCTCCTGCTTACTCTAGGTCTGTCAGAAAGCCTGTCATTTCTGTCAAGTTACTCAGGGTGTATGTTAGCTCTGGGTAGTTAGGAAGAGAGTAAAGCCACAAAAGCCTTCTTACAGTAAAAGACAATGCACTAATCTTGCAAACAAAAGCAAAAGTGAAAAGAGCCTGTCCCCGACTTAATTTCTCTGCTTGTTTTTTTCTTGGGTGTCTCATAGAAATGCTAAGGTTTCTGAGTGGCTGCACATGCGCAGTTAGTAGCTTGAGTAATGTCAGTTGATTCAGCCCCCTCCACCTCCATTTTCACCCCACCCAAATCACAAGTGATCCTAAAAGAAATTTAAAATGTTACCGATATATAGTGAAACTGAGAAATAATGCAGTAACTGAAGTACATACATGTAATGGTCGGTAGCTCTAGGAGCAAGACTGAGACTTTGTCTCAGTTTTTACTTTACTGTGGAATTCAGAGGCATGGCATGCTTTCTTTTTTTTTTTTAGTAAGATGTGCAAGGGTTTTGTTCTGCAAGGAAATACTTGAATGTGTTTCTGGGTACAGATATGGCTGAACTTTAAAATAGCTGAAAAACCTTGAATAGTCCCAGCAAATAGCTGGATTAGCCTTCATCTCCCATAGATTTTGGTAGCTGAAGAGCTGTCCCTTTCTTTGTTTATCAATATTTTGGAAGTATGAAAATGTTGACATTGAAGTACAGGTCTTCAATTTCATTTTTAATCTTTTTAAATCTTTTAAAAAAAGATGAATCTTTAGGTATGGTGATATTAACAGGAGAAGTTTGAGGCATGCTACTATCAGGGCCTGGGTCCGCAGTCTCTCTCGGGACCCAGGTGGCCCTAAGGATACCGCTGTGGCTCCAGACCTGCTCTGCTTAACAGAGCGCGAAGCTGTGGTGACAGAGCCCTCGCTCCAGGGGACTGGGCCATGTCCAGGGCTCCAGCCAAGTGCTGCCCCTTCCCCAGGGCAGCCCCTGCCGGCAGCGTCCTTGCCTGGACACCCAGTGAAAAACCACAGGCTTCTGGCAGCAGGGATGGAGAAGCTGTCTTTGCCAAACTGGGTAGTGGAGTTTTCTCTTACATAGGGCAGGCAACTCCACTGGTCTTCCCCAGCTCCTTTAAAGCAATTTTACTCTGCTTATGCAAGAGACTGTGGGCAAAGCAAATAAAATAATTAATCCATAAATGCTTAGAGCAGGTTTTGTGTACATATATGCAAATGCATGCATAAAAAGACATATACACATAATTATATGAAGGAATATCTACATCTCTTTCATTTTATACTATAGGTAAATGCTATTTCAAAATTATAGATGTTAAAGGGATCCTTGATATAAACATTCCTTAGCCAAAAGGTTCAGCTTACTTAAATAGGAATATTTATAGAAGTGAGAGCTTGAGCATCAAGTCCAAATATAAAGTAGTTTTATTTTGCAGTCTTCAGTATTTAAATATAAATAATAATTAGCATACAGCTACCATCTGTAAAATACATCTAAGAATGGAATAAATCTTAATATATATTTTAAGAGTGGCCAGGATGGCTTACCTAAGGAAGATGGCTCATAATGAATATTTTGAGTTTCCTCTATACTGTGAAATTTTTTATTTAGGAAAATCTCTCCATTAAGTCTGATGAAGAACTGTCACTTTCTTATGCATAGGAATGCAGCAGGCTAATACAGTTAAATGTATACATATGTAGTTAAGCTACTGGTAGCACAACTTCTATTTTCTCTCACACCTTAAACAACCCCAAATTTGTAATGCCTGCTGTAGGTAACTTAATGAATAAGATTGCTTAACACGAGCAGATTAAATAGCAATTTAACTGATGGCCACAAACAGAGCTTAGAGTTTGTCATGGCTACAAAGATTTTCTGTCAGGGGACAAAAGCAATTAATCAGTATGCAGAAGGTACTGCCTGCCCCATAGAGATGCTAATTTTGTGGCACTTTGGAAACTGATGTTCTACATTTACTGTTCACGCTAGATGGAAGCTAACCAGCCTTAGTTTGAGCGAGTGGAATGAAAAGACTGCAAAATGTCACATTTTCTTACCCCCATGCAGCCTAATTTTGAGATCTTTAGTTTCTTTCTGTAAGTTGTTTGACAACCACAGAGCTGATTGAATATCATGAAACACAATTGTCCTAAAGACTGGAAAGTTGTATTTATACAGAATTGCTGTAGCCAGTTTATCTGCAGAAAATAAAGGGCCTATCACTTTCCTACTCAAGTGTTTTTTGAAAATGACAAAAAAACCCCAACAACCAATTAAAGAAATTGTAGTATAGCCGAACAAAGATCACATGTTTCAACATATTATCACTGCTGATTTTTATTTTTATTTTTTTTTCTTTTCTTCCCCTGCCCCCCACCCCGTGAAGTGCTGTAAAAAATATCTATATGCATAGTTTACACATAGCAGACATATTTAGATAGAATATTCTAATACAGATACTGTTAACAGTAGCTGTTTGAAAGTTTAGGTATTCTTCCCTGCTTACTCTAAGTTAGGATGTAATATGGAAAAAAACTCAAACACTAAATAATACAGCAATTTCAACAATTTGTGACCACAAAGTGTTCTGGAAAAACAAGCAAAGCAGAGCAGCTACTACTGTTTTTTTTATCCCTAGCCCTCTCTTTAAAAGGGGTCTCTGCAGACGCTTTGTTTTAGAGCCCTCGGAGGGCCCAGGCAACCTGGTGTAACCCATTGCACCCCTACGGCTGTACCCAACCCATCGCCCCATCAATCCCCACACCGAGTGGGGGGCACACAGCTGCCCCGACTCACCCAGCGCCGCGTCGCAGATGAGCTGCTGGGGGTGAGCAGGGGCACAGCTGCACCCCTCGGTCACCCCCAGGAGTCGGGAGGCCAGGAGCAGGAGGATGGGGAACAGCAGGGTGCTCGGTACAGGATTCATGTTGCCTTGAGCACAGCGAGTTGGTCAGCCAAGAGAAAATGCTGTCGCCTTGCTGTTGGGTTTGGAGCTGAACGTCCGACAGAGTGGCTGGATCCTTCTGCGTGCGGTTGGATTTCAGGAGCCAGGGCTGGTTTAGGAAATCCCTCCAGTGCTCGTGGAGAGCACACGTGTATGTTAGCTGCCTTCTCCTTTCCCTGACATAGGACCCTCTTATTTATGGCCCTGGCACTAACTCCTAACTCCGCCTTCCTTTAAGGAAAAAGCACATCATTGGGGAAAGTTGTACGCGACGAGGGGTTACCTTAGTAAGCATTGCACTGTTGCTGTTCTGAGTCAGGAGAGCTATTAATAATCAAAAGCCTTTACAAAAACAGGTTTTACAATTATCTGAAGCTGATTTTATGAGCTTTAGGGGAAGAAAGATTTTATCTTTCTCTAGTAAATTTCCTCCCAGTTTGAATTTAAAAACTAGTTCTGCTACCTTCTCTATTTTGGTCAGTAAAGAAAGCTGTCCTTTTTTAAGCTCTGTTTTCATCTGCAGTCCCTGATCTTCCCCTGCATTTCTGTGCGTTTTCTTGAAATGACGTCCCTGTTCACAGGCTGGACAGAACTTCATTCATGAAAAGGAAATGTTTCAATGCTCTATTTGTGAGCCTTGAACAATTGGTAGTTAAGGGAATAATGAATTAAAAATAAAAGCAGCAATAAAAGGCTTTTTAAAAAATTATTTCGTCACAGATTTAATTTAAAATAACAAGGCAAAATATACCAGTGGTGTATGCTGGAGGCATGGCTCTCCCTGCATTCCTTATTAATGTAAGTCCTAATCAACACAGATCTCCATCTGTATTTTATGGCTCATGTTATACATGGAACACAGACATAAATACAGGAGTTCAGAAATCCTTTTCAACTTCAGATCTTCTGTTGCTGTAGCAATCTGGATATGTGTAACGTGCGTACACACTCTTTTTATAAAGAAGTTGTTTCATGATGGAGCAACAAGGTTTGATTAGAGAGTAATAATATATATCTATAGATTGGCACGCAGGGCAGGACTGCTTAAAGGGTTGTGTGTTTTGTCAATTCACAAAGCAAGCTTAGGAATTGAAAATTCAGTAACACAATTTGAAATGTTTCAATCCAAATGCAAGGAAATGTATTTTGCTGAGGCTGAGATTTAGGTATACACAAAGTAGTTTGTTATCTTTATATAGATGTGTGCATGTCTTACAGCAGCATATTTGTTTTAGTTTTGAACAGTAAGAGGTCGGTTTTACAACTATTAGTGCTCTGATTCTTCTTTTATTTTCCCCTCCCACTGGCCCGCCCCCCACCCGCCTCCCCCAAGACACACTCTGTTTGTTAAAAAAATACAGAAATATTCAGGATTACTAGGATTGAGTCTTATTTTTAGATTTTTAGATCCACAGTCAAAACTGAGCCAGAAACATTGTACATTGTGTCCTGATTTAGCTTAAGCAGCCATACTTGATTTTTATTTTTCCAGTCTGAAGTGTTGGCTTCGAATTGTAAGGTTGGATCCAAGTCCAGGACTAACACCTGAAAATAATTTAGACCTGTTAATGTCTTCGTTTTTACCTAGAGGAGACTTACTTTCTTCAGGAAGCTTTTCATGTGAGTGGAAAGATAAAAAAGATGTGAGGCTGAAATCTTACACCGGAAGTTCAAGCTACAGGAAGGCTGCGAAAAACCAACCCCAAGCAGGCATTTTAATGGCCTCTGTGGTCAGTGGTTCCAGGACTATTGATTTTCAAGTCTTACTTAAGGCAGTAGGACTGGGAAGTGATAAGGGAATTAATTGAGAGCCATTGATTGGTTTCCAAATGACATCACATGGCTGCTGCTATATGATCTAAATAGACCAATTTGATTACTGTTTCAGTAAAATTCAAATAATAAAGAAATATGCTGGGCAAACTGTCTTCTGTAACATCGAGCATGCAGATCTACTCGTTCCATGGTTAACTAAGGCATGTTTTGCCTAAGATTGTCCAGAATAGCACATCAAACTACTATGCTCTGCATGTCCTAAAAACTTTTATATCTAATACAGTCAAACTAATTGTGCAATCAAACAAAAAATATTATGCTTGTAACAAAATTTTAAAAAATTTTGTGACAACTTAAAAATTAATTCATAACTATCTTGTAGGCAAAGTTGAGAATTTAATACGTTTGACTAAATGTGTAGAAACATAAAAATGCTAAAAATAAATCACATATGGTAATTGTGCAAGTGCCATAAAAACACATTTTAATTGCAATCTTACATGGAGTTGCCTGCAGCTACCCTTGAAATGATCCAGTTCAATTTTTAGGAGTCTTTCAAAGCCGTCTGTACATAGGTGGAATATTTAAAGCTTGATTACACTTAAAGAAGCAAAGGCCTCGAGAGAGGTTCATACTCAATAAATATATTCCCCGTAGGTGTCTCTACACCCAGTCAGCATTGGAAGGGATGGGCTCGGAACACGCTGTACGCAGGAAGACCTTTCAGCAGTAATGTGGGTTTTAGTAAGACTAGCTAGAAGGTTTCTGAACCCCAACGTGAAACAACTGGTCACGACAGCAGCAGGAAAGGCAGATGTGTACAGCGGTCAGTCCTCGGGTACACGGACTTACTCATCCAAAGCCGGCACTTGAAACTGGCTGTTCTGCTTCCCACGCACGTCTAACTAGTGAGCAGGTTTTGGGTAGGTGTACCTCTCGTTTCTTCATGGCAACATGGATACAATCTTACCATTACAATGTGAAAGGCCAAAAATTTTTGAAACCTCAGCAGAACTCCTGTTTTCTGATACATCTTCATACTGAAACACTAAGTTTTGTCAAATTACTATCAGAGTTTAGACAAAGACATCTTTACATCACAACATTTGAAAGGGATTTTAGTAAGTCTGGAAATCTCTATACTCAGGAACATGCTCCCACAAATGCAAGAAAATATATTTTTAGTCTGTTTATGAGAGAGGACAAATATTACCGGGAGCTTCTACAGTGTTTGAGTACCAGTTACTGCTGAACAGTATCAGCAGGCATCAGGTCTTAGCTTGAAGCTGCATTTTCCTTTTTTTATGTTGTATATACTTAGTATTTTTCATTGCATTAGGGAAATTACTTTTTAAAAGTAAGCCTAAGCTCAGCACCCATTCTATATTACAGTTAGATCTTGACCTTGTCAAGTACAAAGATTATTCCCAGAAGACACAGAAATACTCCTTGACTAACTTTTAAGCAAAATAATCTTGTATTTTAGGTAATAGTAGAGAAATTATAGCCAGTGTTTTATAAATGTAAGCAGACTAAACAAAACCAGTCTTTTTACTGTTTGTATAAATGGACTGACAGTATAGGGCTGCTTTTACTACGCTGTGTGTTATAATGTCAATTTTCCTTTAGTTTGATATGCAATCCATGATACCATAGCAAATTATGTCATAACACTAGGGAAGGATGAAGGGCAGCAGGATGAAATACTGCCCGCTCCCTGGTTATATTCTGATACAGCTAGTGCTTGCTAGTAAGAAACAGAAAAGTTCATTTACCCAGGGATAGTCACTGATTCCTTCAGTTCATCATTGACATAGTAGAAAAAAAACACTTGGCACTTTCTCATTTTTTCTAGCTAAGTAAGTTGTGTTGAACAGCTAATTAATGTTTTCTAGTAAAATGCGGTCAAATTTATGATCAGTTTCCTCTCTTCTCAATGGGAATTCTAACTTTGTACAGGACTTCTAATTCTGGGGAGGCTTTTTGTACTATGGGTTGTTATGATCCTTGTTAATTTTTACTACAAAGCATTAGAATCTATCAACAGTATGCTGGTCGTTAATTACCATCATTGTTTCTTTCTCTTCTAACAGCCCCCAGAGACCCATATTAAAAACAGGCTTCCTTCTGCTGGATGCCGAACATGCAGAGTCCCATGGAGCAAACTGCTGCTTCCCCTGAACTCCAGAGCAAACTCCTCCTGACTGTAGGATATTTTCACCCCTTCCCCGGGAGTTATTGGGGGCGGTAGGTGATGAGTAAGGCCCGTCACCCTTAGAGCTGACATGGGGAGAGGCAGCAGGGCCAGCTTACCTTTGCTCCATGCTTCTTTCATGCCCATCCTCACTGTATCTGCTCTCTCCTCTCTCCTTTCAGCCTTTTGTAGCATTGCAGGGTAATCCACTAACAGCACTACCTTTGTCTGGCGTGTGCTGGTACATCATCTCTGAGCACTGCTGTCTCCCCACTGTATTTCACCTTTCGTAAGAGGCAGCACCATGCATACAGTCTGTAGGTTCCTGAGTGCTGATCATCAGTATTTCTCTGGCAGGCTTGAGTTGCATACTTTGAGTTACATCAAGGAGCTCTGAGCTGTGTTGCATAGGGATTGCCCATACAGCTTTTTCAAAGGAATTATCATTATAATAAGATATGCAACAGACCCTTTGCTGTCCTTTCCAGCTGTCAAGCAGTGTGAATCTACATAGTGTCTTTTGGATGGACTGCCTGCTCTGTGCATTAGTTTCTGGCGATCTACAGGGTATAATCTTTCATCTATATCGATCTCATTCTCTCTCCATTGAGGCAAATGAATCTCATTTTGAAATGATAGCAGGCAGGATTCTCCACAGTAATAGTTTATCTGTTGCCTTCTTGATGCTTTGCTAAAGTTCTTTTCTCTCTATTTTTCCTAAAAGCTACTTTCAGTTTACCTGATACAGTCACAGTACACATCCTGTACAAAAACTGTACAATCATGTAGAAAATTTAAAATTAGAATAGTATTTCACAAAATAGATGAGCTTTCATGGATTTTAAATTCCAGTGCCTCCATAGGTACTACAGCCTGCTTCAAAAGGGGAGGGTATTGATAGCTGTCACTTCCTAAATACTACAGTAAAAAAACCCAAGCTTATAGTCACAGCAATTTGGGTAATTTTTTTATAAAGTGGCAAAACGTTACTTGGTTTTAGAGGCAGCCATTTGCTAAATAGTTGGTAGAATGGTTAGAATGGAATGAAACACTGACATGGCAGAATCAAAATATAATTGGTCTCTGCAAAGATTTTGTCTTCTGCAGAATTCCTACTACAGATCTGTGGGAACTGCTCTTTTTGATTCGCTGCCATTATACTTGACTTGATTATTTTCTTGTATAATGACAATTATTTCTGTTTTCCTGCTGTAGAGATATTGAAAACAGAAGATTTTTCTACTATCAGATCACTTCTGTGTTGATTTAGATACCTATTATTTTTTTAATTGAAAAGGAGTTTGTGGGGACAGAGGCATTTTAGACTGATTCCTGGTTCAGACTTACTTGATAGTGTCACTAAGATCATGTCAAACCTTATGTTGATTTCAGCGAGTCCCAAGAGAACTAGTTTCTGAAGATCCAGTCTTGTGAGGTGGTGTTAGTGCCAGTCGAGGGCACTGTGTACAAAGGGTCCTCAGGAGACCCACTTGTGCATCAGCTCCCAGCAATTTCTGTGGGAACTGAGATGGCGCAGCATTTCCTGGGATCAATCTGTATTACACTCATTTAGTTTATAAGCCATTTCAACCCTCTGTTTTGAATAGAGAAATCGTGCATTTGCCTCTCTTTGGTTACCTGGCACACTGATCAAATGAAAGCTCTAATCTTTTTATCCCTTGGAGCTTTTAGATTTCTTTAGTGCCCCTGTTTCTAAAAAGATAATGCAATGTGTATCAGATGCTCCTTTGGCTTGCTGCTAGTGTGAAACGGAGGTATAAAACGTTACTCCATATAGACAGATTTTTACTCCTCCTTTTTTCTGTCAAGGTACAAGGCAGTGGAACATCTGGCTCAACATCTTCAAATTGTTCTTTGTGTTTGTTGAGAATAACAGCTGTTTGAGCATGATGTTTCTGCTTTTCTTAATGAAGAGAGGGATCTGTTGGGCTACCCCAGCTGGTGACGGGGAGCTGCTGCATGGCTGAGCCCTGGCTTGGTCTTGAGATTGTGTTTTCTGAAAACCAAACATACCAGAGAAAGTACATCTTCTGCTTGTTTATTGATTTAAGGACTCTTCCTGCCTGTTTCTGGGAAAGAAAAAATAAATAAAAGGCCACCTTCGTTATTTCACTTTTAATTTCCTTTCTCCAAAGTAAGCAGAGCAAAATTAGATTTAGTCTGATGCATATTCCACAAATAAATTACGTGGAACTAGAGTGGTTAAATAAACTTTGCTTGGGGATTATTGGAAAGATAAATATTTAAACACTGAATTTGAGGTAAGTCATGTTTATGCAACATCTGGGATTTTTTGTTGCTACTTCCCCCCGCCCATCTTTTTTTCCTATTGTGGCTTTTCTAGTCAACTCAACCATGAGGGCATTAAAGCCAGGGTGAATACCTCCTTCAAAAAACTGTGTTTTCTGTACTGTTGCCAGCAGGGGGCTTTTTTTTCTTTATTTCTTTTCTTTTTTCTTTTTTTTTTAGCAGGTGATCTTTGCCTAGTTTTCTTTTTATATACAGCTTTGATTATATTTTACTTTACATCTTAGAAGAATTCAAAGTAAATTTACAAGAATTCAAATTATATCTCTTAGAAATAAAACAGATTATGTAACTCTAAGCATTGTTCAAAAATACTTAAATTGTAGAAATTACAAACTTTCAAGCACCCCAATGTATGAAGCTTAAATTTTAAGGATTTGTTTTAAATTAATAGTCTTACGGTGAAGAAATCGCAGGATGACACTCTAGTGAAACAGACTTATAAACTCCAGAAGATACCTGAAATAGGAAAGGAAAGGTCTAATTGTAAGAGAGCTTTATTGTTATCAGATAACTTGCATGCATGAAATTTATACTCTCTAGAGTATGTTGGTCAGAAATTGAACAACTGAAGTATCTCTAATCATTAGAATTTAGCAAACGGCATTTCACTTTCAAACTTAAACCTAATTAAGAGTATATGGGATTCATAGCTAGATAAAATAAAAAAGGAAGTATTTTTAGGGACTAGTCATGGTGTTTTTATCTAGAGACCTCTGTGTTGCCATCCATAAAAATGCCCTACAGTGCCAATAACCAAGAGCTTTCCTAGGTGCATACAAACAGGGATGGAGTGAACCTAACAGGCCTGGGTGTATGCGGTTCTGTGGTTACAGTGTTGATCTTTAATCAGACAATTCCTTCAAAAATTTTTGTGGTAAAACTACATCACATCCTGCAACTAACTTAGACTCCATTCAGAAAAAAAAAAAAAAACAAAACAGTTACGCAGGATTTCTGGTCAAGAGCCTTGGGTTTGGCTGGAGTTTAAAAAAGAATAAACTGATAAGGCAGAAGTAGGTTTGTAAGAAGGGGATGGCAGATCTCTGATGTCTACACAAATCCTAAGGAGTGAACCTACATTCACCAGACTGATGGTGCTGCCAGCTGCCTCTGGGTACAAAGTGTGCTTTGTTTCTTTGTAAAACACAAGTTAAGTTTATTTTGTGAGGTTCACTGGAAGGCCATGACTCTGGTTGATATGTTCAAGTAGCAGGGTTATTTTCCCTGCTCCTACACTGGAACTGCATGCACAGTACACAGATTTCAGTTTGAAGGACATCATAGCAATGAATTCAGGAAGGAGAGCAGTATTAAGTACTTCTTAGTAAGAAGTACTACAGCAGACTGCTAATTCTACTAGTTATTTTTCATTAAAGTGCATTGAAAATACAGGTAACAGTATAGTGTAGAAATAGGGCACTTCTTCCTGAGCACAACATTAATCGGATCGGTATTAGTGATAATTTTGTTAATTAACTGCTCAGAGGTCAGAGCATCTATTTCAATACCTTCCTTTCCACAGAGCAGTTTCTGTGCTGTTCATTGGTTTGGGCTGTTTGTTGGTTTATTTAAAATTTCATGCCCAACTGCATCTTCTTGGTTCTTCTGCACATACTACATGGCGGTTCCAAAGTGGTGATCTCAACACAAGAAGCATCCTAGGCTTGGTAGCAGCTGGCCTGCCGTATGTTGCAGGCGGATGGATATGCCTGGATGTTTTGACTGATGCTAATGAAAACTTTTACAAACACTCTACATTTGGATAACAAAGTCTTCTAGAAGAATACGGATTTCTTCCTCTTTTCAAGAAGAAAAAAAATACCAACTTTTGAGAGATGAGGAATGGGGAAACTGTGTGTTTTATCTTTAACTGATTTTTCTTAATTTTTGGCTGGCAGGGTACTCTTAGTTTTGAAACTGAAATATGTTCTGAATGCAGCCAGTTTGGCTATTTACTACTGTGCATCTCCAGAGCAGAGGTCAGGAGCTTACAAACCTTTTTGTGTTCATGGAGTCTTCTGGAACCCATGTTTTTAGTGGTTATCTGATGTGTCAACAGCAATTCTCACTGTACTTGCTTGCTCTTTTTGAGCACCTCTATCATTTGATCAGTGACTTTTTTAACCGTTTTAATTTGGTAAATTTTTCTTACCTTCTAACAAAAGCAAAGACCAGTAATTGCAGTGTTTTCTGAAACTGATTGAATTTCTGCATTTCCCTGTTCTTTCAGTGTTATTATTAATACGTGGGATCAGAATAGAAGACAGGCCACCCCTAAATCTTTTATGAAAACAACATATGCAGCATATTGAAAATATGTTGACATCTCAGAGGAGCCATACAGTATTATTTTGCAGATTTCAGGCATTTAAAATAGGTTATGACCAGTAACTAATGACTCTTTGAACTAATTTGTGTTTGAATCCAATTTACAAAGCATCCTAACAATGTGGAAAAGGAACATTTGATGTAATAACAACAGAAGAGTGAAAATCCAAAGCATTTCAAGCCTTACTAAGGATGATTTGATAACTTACTGCTCCCAACATCAGCAGTTTCAAAAAGCTGTGTGGTCTCACGCTGGCTAACCCAACAGGTGTCATGACCTGATTGTGAGAGACTTAATGACGTGAGAAACATGCTTCAGTGATCTATTTCAAAATAATTTGCTGTGAATACACGCTTGCCTTAATTCAAGTTTATTCAGCAACTTCAGAATACTGGGTCAAATTTCTCCCTGAAGTTAGTAATTACATCAGTAAAACCTCTATTTGAGATAGTTCTTCGTCTATTCATAAGTCTAAATAGTTTCATTGCAGCTATAATTACTTTACTAATTGACTGTCAGTAGTACAGGGAACAAAAAGAGCAAATGGACAATTGGAGAGACAATGTGTTGTGAGTTCCTACTGAACTGTCTGCTCTTATCGAACCAATATGAATAGATCCAGTGAAAGGTGAATGGCAAGTACTCAATCATGAGAGGTGTTGAGGGGTTGCTGTCTGTATTATTACCAGTAATTTAGAATAATTAAAGAGTTACAGTTGCTGCTGCAAGTGATTTGAAAGCACGAGTCTTGTTTGTTGGCCTCCGGTTTACTGACGGAGATTGTAGAGTCCAGATCTTGCAGCATTTAGCAGCTCCGCCAGCGAAGCTCGAGTGTGAGCCAGTTTGTCAGCTGCTGCAGTCCAGTTGCAAGTATATGGCTGAAAAATCATTTCAGAAAAAACACTCCTGTGAGGACTGCACCAATTAACTTCAAGTGTGTTCATCTAAAAAAAAAATTACTAGGCTTGTTACAGAACCAAGTTTAGTGACATTCATAGAACACCATTAAAAGAATATTTTCAACTGGACTGCTTTGAGAATAATAAAATAAATGGTAGCTATGTAAAATAAAGTGATAGTAAAGAGTTAAGCGGCATGCAAATGAGCTCTTGAAAGAAAAATACTAATATATAGTTATTTGGATAGGGAAAAAATAGCCATGTTATTAAAAATCTGAAGATTTTTCAGACAGGATATTACAGTCACATTTTAAACCCATATATACTGTTGTATTTCCATTACAGATTTAATCCCTTCTAATATTTAATCCCTCATTCTCCTCTGTCCTTGGACCCTTCTGCAGTGCAGTTAACCAAGACAGGGTTAGACTTCTAGCACTTCGACAAGGTTTTAGAGTATTACTGCTCTGCTTATTAAGACTCATGTCAAACGTGGGTGAACTCCCAGTGTGAAGGTGCCTGGTGGTAACAAGCATTAGATTTATCTGGTCATTAAGCATGTCAATTTAATTCACACCATCGGTGTATGACAGAAACCATTAAAACAGATCATTTCAGTAAAGCAACTTCCAAGCTAAATATTTCTCAGTTTGAAACTTAGGAATCGACTTCTGTTATTCAGATTTTCAAAGGATTCTGCTTCAGAAGAGTTTTTCACTTCTGCCTTTTATCTGCAAAACATAACCTACTTTTTGCTTTCCTAGGGAACATGTCTTCAAGTTCACAGATCAAAGTAGTACCTACTACTAGTAGTACCTAGTCCTAGTCATGGAAGTGAGCCATGCAACTTATTCTCAGTTACGGTTCTGTTGAAATGAGACTTCACGTTTATTTAAAATAACAATGTAAGAAGTTAAAACTACAGAAATGAAAGTGTATAGACAGAATCTGTCTTTGTAAGTTTTAGGAGCTGATAAAAGATTTTGATTTCGGTGATGTTATTTTGATTAATGATATTAGCAAATATCAGTAATGTATCTCAACTGTTTTGTAAATAGGTTTCTACAAAGAGCTATGACAGTTTTTCCAGTGGCTACTAATATTTATTACCAATCCAACCATATTCATATATAATTATAGAAAGCTGTATTGCATGCTTGACTTGTATTCTATTTTCTCTATAATTGATAATGGTAGTTTAGTGCGTTGTTATTTAAGGTATAATAGAAGTTCTGATTATCCTATTTTTTTTTTTAAACATTCAGATGTTTTTCATGTATATTGTATGTATGTACCAGGGCTCCTGCAGTGTGGGCCATTTCCATCTCTCATACATACAAACTTGCCAGATTTCTTAATGTAATTTCTGTGGTTGATCTTTTCTGATTTTTTTGTTTCCCTTGGTTTTGGTCACAGTAAAATTTATACTTTTCTGAATTTAAGAAAACCTTTGAAAAATAAGCAGTATTTTTGTAACAGGCCTCTCCCCCTCAACATTACATTTCAAAGAACACACGCAATGAGCTCTGTTAGTATCAGCTCTGTTTAAAGTGGCCCCGTTGATACACACTAGATCTTCTTTCAAAGTAGCTCTCTACCAAGTAACGATAACATAAATTAAAAGGAAACCTGTGGAACAGGCAAGTTTTCACTGTTACTGCCACAGTTGTGTCATGCATACTCTACCCAAACGTATGAAAAGTCTTGAGACTGCCTCTTCTGTTAAGAATATAAAAGAGCAGATTGGGAAGAGGGGAGGACTCAGATCAAGTTTTCTATACTTAAATAAGAAATTTCAGGCTTTGTTATGGCTTGACAGAACTATTAATACCATGCAGAGCTGGAAACCAGTTAGTGACAGGGAAGTGACTGTGTGATGGCACATGTCTAGTCCCCATGTACACAGAAAAACTGGCAGCTAAAGAGTAGGAGTAAAGGAAATGCTGTTCAAAATCCAAAATAACTACAACTTCAGCCCAGGACTCATGGGCCTATCACAGTGCCAGATACAAACAAGAGAAGCACTGGGATAACTTAATATTTGGCTGCCTACTGTGCTACCTGGGTTTTTTTCTGTCTGGCATTTGAAATGCAGTATTCAGTGCCTTTTTCCGCAGCTGCCACCTCTTCCCTTTGTCTGGGCTGGGATGTGGAATGCCACATGAAATCTTGACGTCGGACTCCAGAGCAAAACAACTCTATTGCCTTAAATTATGTTAGTGCATTTTCTGAGGGAGAAAGCAGAGTTTCTTTTTCTTTTTTTTTGAGTTAGTGTTTGTTCCTGCGGCCCTCCAAGGATTCCACAGCTTTGGAATCATGGGAAGACACATGATCCTCCTGATTACAGGCATGCCATTTGTATTGCGATTGTTCGAGGTCTGCCAGCATTTCCATTGCAAACCCTGGTTCAGTGGTTTATAGTTCAATCACAGAAATGTGGTGCTGCCCTTATGAATCTTGAGTCAGGCAATGATTTGTTCCCCCTCCTCCCCTGAAAAAATTTGAAAAAAGAAGTGGCTAGTTTTAAAATACAAAAGCAATAAGTGACTAGATGTTGACTATACAGGACTTTGCATTCTTACAGTTTATCAAGAACTTTATTTTTACATTGCTGTATAGGTGACCTTTACTATATAATGCTTTTGCAAGTGCTTTTGGCTATTTTGAAACTAATAATTTTTTTTCGTGCTTACGTGCCTTAACTTAAATTGGTTAGATTGAAACAGATCTGTAAAAAGCAATTGAATGTATTTTGGGTTTAAAGACCAATGCTTTAAATGGTTCTTAAACAAGAGTTAAATAAGAGACTTTCAAAGTTTGCATAATTATCGATTCCTACAGTGTTAGTCTAAGTACCCAACATTTCTGCAAAAACCTGAGTTACCTTTACACAGGCACTGAAGTGTGGCCGCTACAGTTACGCATGTAATATAAAGCACTAGGAGATGGTGTTCAGAATGATCTGCTTGCCTGTGGTGGTAATCCTTCATTGCAGATCTTGAGGATGCCCTGGCAGAAGATGCATATATGACATCTTTACTTAACTAGATTAACTAGGATTTATTTAAACTGTAAATATATAAACCAGCAAGTCTTTAAATCAAATCTGATTTTCTCCTGAAAAGGCATAGTAGCCCAAGTTTTTGGCTTGATGCAGAAATCAAAGAAAAACCTCCATGGCTTGTGTTGCCTAGCTGACAAATGTAGGACCTTGCCATTTCATCAGGCTTTGAAAACTCTGGTATGTTAAGTGTAGATCCAAAGATTCCTCCTTTTTCTCGTGATCAGGCAGTGCAGAAACTAAGATTCTGTCAAAAACCAAGCAATTGTGTTTTGTTTGCTTAGATGCCCCTTATATGTTTTTTTTAAAAAAAGTCAGAACAAAACAATATTGCATTTTAGGGAAGTCAGAGAAAGTCTGTTAAAAAAAAAGAAAAGAGATTCGTGTGTTGTACTGGGAATCTGATGGTAAGTAGTGTAGAATATGTACCTTGCAGTGAATGCCTGTTCTCGTGCAGATTTGCCTTTCAGTTAAAGTATTTTTCGTGCAGGCATCCTTAAATCATATTGAAAATAAATGTGTAAAGCATAGGGAAAGCGTGTGTGAATTTTATTCAGCTTTATAATCCCACAAATAGGTTTGGATAGTACCAAAAGCCAAGTGACCTTCCTATTCTTTATCCCTTGATCTTAATGTCAGTGTCTACGATCCCATGACATTTTCCATGTCATGTTTGTGTTTGTGTGTTTCTGTGCCATGTTGTGCAATGCACAGTGAGATAAGTGTGAACTCCACTTAACCTCTTGACAATCCTTTGTAAGTATTTGGAAGATAAATTTCTCATAAAATCTCTAAGAATTCTTAGTTTAAAACATCAGCTTTGCATTTAATTGTATTTACAGTGTTAAAATCTGGTACTAAATGAAGGTGTCACACCCCATAACCCTTACTGCTGCTGCCTGGTTTAATTACGTGTTGAGGGTGGTCAGTTTTTCATTTCTAGTTATAATCCTGTTCTGCTAAGTATTTGTGGTTATGCTTGGTTGATAGAGGTTCAATACATGTGCATTTTAGTGGAAGAAAAAGACAAAGAAGTGCCAGATGTACCCATGACTGGGACATCTAAAACTTCTTCAAGCGTATGATGGAAATAAAACTGGTTATACACAGAGCTTTCTGAGAGACAGAACCATTATCATTTGATGGAATAAAGCATATTCGTATGCCATTATATATTTGATTTCCTACTCAATGGCTGGAGTATAACTTGCATTCTATGCAGAAGCTGGAGGCTTCGCTAAAGAACTTGGATATTCTGTAAGAGAATAGGGTCTGCCTTTAAAGAAAGGGTTTTTTGGTGAATTAGTTGCTGTTCCTTTCATAAGTGGTTACAAAAAGAATTTACATCCTTGCTAAATAATGGAAATCAAGGGGAAGAGGAAAAAGGTGATTAATTTGACGTCATTAATGATTATAACCTTGGAGAGGGTGAGTTTATGGGTCAGAAAACCCAGAAGCAAAACATAAAATAGGAAATACCAGAGATTCAGTTTAAAAAGTGAAGTCAAAAGAATGACATACAAAAGAGATGAGATAAACCGCTAACAGCACTCAGAAAACATATACAGTAATTCATCAGAACACACAGTCTTACATAGATGAAGATAGTTCAAATAACCTTATGGCAAGAACAGCTTTGGCTGCATTATGGTCATGCTTAAATAATTTTCGTAAATGATGTGGCTTAATCATTTAACATTGCTATCTCTAAAATGTCTTTTCTGTTTCCCCCTTAGCTAACAATGCCAACATTTCCCGTTGTTGTGAAGATTGGACATGCTCATTCAGGCATGGGAAAGGTGCAGATGCTACTTATTTCATGTTAGGAGGCTGAGTGTTTGTCTAACATAATATGCATGTTGTTTCATTTCCTGGATATTTTAACTGTCCAAATTCTGTCTCAGATCCCTACCCTTGCAAATCCCTGCTTGTATATTATTCAAGAAAGCATCTCTCTTTAGGAAAATATTAAAACACATCCTGTATTTTCAGATTAATCCCTTTCCAGTTTATGTGTTGTCCTATATATGACATTCTTTAAAGCATGCTGAGATGCTTTCTTGAAGCAGAACCTTATTTATTAATTTCGTTGACTGCAGTGAAACTATTTAAGAGGCAAGGTCTGTTCGCACAATCCAACGATTTGGACCTGGGAACATAGGAAGGTTTTATCTCAGTTCTTTAGTAGTTTCAGCTTGATACTGAACTTTTATTCATTTCCTGTCTTAATATATTCTCTGTGATTGTTTCATACCACTATATAACTACTGCTTTCTTTCTCCAAAGTAATTGCATTTCAATGGTGAGTACAGTTGTTTTGATATCACTTATCTCACGATGATTCAATGGGATACGTTTTAAATCCCACTTTCATTGATATCGGTGAAAATTTCTAGTTATTACAGGTTAACTACTTTGTCTCACTGAAAACACTTCAGTGTTTTAAGTGTTTTAGATTTTAAAACAAATTATCAGAGAGTAGTTACATTTATCATCTTGACTCTCCAAAAGCTCCATGAACATAATGTTTGCCACTAGCAATAGAAACAGAAAAAGAAAACTGATTTAATTGTATTTTGATCAGTAATTATGCAAGTTGCAGTGTATGTTACGTTCTTTTGCCTATGACTCTTTTCCTTTATTTCATACTTAGTAAGTCAGGGGAAATCCAGCAGCCACTTTAACTGTGAGCAGAATTAAGCACTAGTTACTAAAACTGCAGTTTCTGTGATTGCACATGTGAAGGATTACAGTGTTTACACTGTACCTTCAATATTCACCTCTCTTTTATAGAAAAAGGGAAATAATAGACAGAAATGTTCAGCATGTTCAATGTCTAGAAAAAAATATAGATTTTTTTAGCTATAAAATATTTTAAAACCTTAAAGATTAGATGCTGGTCTTTTGTAGTGAAATGCTTACTGTTAAATAGAGGTTCTCCTTGTACCCCAGTCCTCCCTAAAGGCATTGCTATGAGCAGTGTTTCCATTGGTCGTACTTAGACTCGCATACGCTATTAAGTTTTCAGAAACTAAGTGGAAACCAGGCATTGTGTCTGGTTTTGTGGCTCTCAAATGGCAACTTACTCTGTATCGTTCTCCATCTGAGAGTTGAGACCAAATACTTGGGCCTTGTGACTTCTTTTAGCTTCCCCAGACTCCACTTAGTACGCAAGTCCCATCTCACAGCCCACAGATTCCCTTTTAAGTACCAGGTGACAATGGAAGCAAACAAGATGCTGGGCTTGCAAAGGGTTGCAAACTCTCGTAGTGTTAGATAACATGAGAAATACTAATCCCTGCCTCCTTTCCTCACCATTCTGACATGTCCTTTGGGTCAGTGTGTTGGAGTTTGTTTCCCTCTCCCATTTTCTACTACCCCTAAGGCTTATGAGTCACTTTTTCTCCCCACTTTAGCCAGCTTCCTTTAAATCAACCACAGAGGTGTTCAAAAGTAGTGCCTCTGTCCTCTATCTGTCCTCTAAAATCTCCTTCTTCCGCTCCCCCTAAGTCAATACTCCCCACCTCCCCTTATTTCAAGATGTTAAAGTTGGTGGGTTTAGTACCATTCGCCATCTTAGCACAGTGTTCCACAACTAGGAAATGCCTGACTGCTTGCAAAGTGGGAAAAATGAGAAAAACTGGTTCTGCAGTCTCGACCCAACCCTCTGTGCTCCATGTGAATGTGCACTCATAGGGATATCATGACCCTTCATCTCCTCCCTCCTGGGAGATACATGATGTCATAGTGTATGATAGGCGCCATGTACATTCAGTTACATGAGCAATTTACAGAATCAACAAGAATTCTATATAAATTAGTGTTGCATATTATCACACCTTGAAAAATTCTAAATTCCACTGTCTGTAAATTGCTTTCTACAGATGAACAGAGAAAAATAGGTACTTTAATGCAGGAATGTTATAGAAATCAGATAAAATATCTGATACTTTTAAATAAACTAATGCTGTCAAAAAACACACTTCTCATGAATGCTATTTGCAACTGAGTTCTACATTTCATTCCTAATTACTCTTTTCTTCTTTTGTATATGCTGTTTACTTGTGGTGTGATGACTACAGATCAAGGTGGACAACCACTACGATTTTCAGGACATAGCCAGCGTGGTAGCACTTACTCAGACCTACGCTACTACTGAACCCTTCATAGACTCCAAATACGACATCAGGATCCAAAAGATAGGCAGTAACTACAAAGCATACATGTGAGCCAAAAACTTATATTCTTTCATCCTTTTGTTTCAAAATTGATAAGCACCAATAAGATTAAGACTGTTGGATGAGTCTCTGAGCTGATGTGGTGACTCCATGCCTCCATTGTCATACTCTCTGGAAAGACAGTATTTTAGACTTTCTGGATTTATCAAGACTTTTTTTTTTTAAAGTTGATTGTGACTGGGAGGAGGAGAATAAGACAATAGGTGAGCCTGCCAGAGTGGTTTCCTGCTAAGCCTTGTTTATGTTTTTCATTTAAAGAAAGAAATAGTTGGGAGGGAATTTGATTTTATAGAGGACTTAAATCAGATCCCTTTGTATCTTTTCACTAACACAGGAACCTGAATGGTAACACTTTAATGGAACAAAGTACTCCCTTTTAATGTAACCCATGTCAGAAAAACTCTAGTCTTGCAGTGACCTTCACAAATATGGATGAAAATCTCTTCTAATTGTAGAATCCTGGTGTTTGTTTAAAGATCACGACTATATGAGGGGTTAAAAGGGTCTTTCAGTTTCACAGACAACATTAAGCTAGAGCAGCAAAACAGGTTATCATGTAGTATTTGCGCTATGGTAACTGTGTTTATACGTATTTTTACTCTCTTTCCATTATCAAGCAATGTAATCTGACATACACTCATTTCATTCATGATTTTAAGACAAGTTAGATCATCTCATGTCTTTGTTCCCTCACACGTAGACTTCTGAAGCAGGAAAAATATAACAAAACATGGATAAAAATGCACATCTGCATTTACATATGCACATAATATTTCTCTAGGAGATCCTGTAATACTGGAGGGATCAGAGATTCCTTGTATGTTGACGTTTGTAAGGTACAGTCAAGTTCTTTATCAGTAGAAACAATGGAACTCCAAGCAAAACATAAATAATAAGAGAAGCAAAAGTTGGACCTGGCTTTAAGAAAATGCGTAAAATATTTTATAATATTAAAGACAGGGTTAGTGTTAAGTGTCAAGTAATTTAGGAACAGCCAACAAGCTCTATGAGAAAGTAGAACCCTTTGCCTAGGGTGGGGGGAAGGGGCAAAATGTGTCTCCTTAAGGTTGATACTGGAAGGCCACATACTCTTGACTTCTCCCCTAAGACATTACTGTCACAAGACCAAAACTGTTCGAGTGACTGCTGGCCTCTCCTGACATATGGCTTGAAGGGGCATTTGAGAAACATCAAAGATTGGCCTTTCATGAACAACTCAGTAGTCCATCTGGCTCTTGCTGTACATCTGAGGGGCCTCAAGAAAGCACAACACAGAAGTGGGTGGAAATACTGTTCCCATAGGTCAGCAGTATGGACACTCAGTCCTTCTGCTTTCTTTTGAATCCAGAACTATGCAAATTTTGCAAAAACTGTGTGTCAGAAATTTGAGTTGTACACAGTGACCAAGGCAGGGCACTCAAATAGCTCACAAGGACTGAGAGGCTTCTGGAATCCTTTGTTGGTGACTTTCAGTATTAGAGGTGCAGGACAGAAACTCCATAACTCAAACTCCCGACAGAATTTCAGGTCTGTTGGGCCTACCCCACCTCTCTCTATAGGCAGTAAGAATCATAAACAAATGCTCCTGAATGATACAGCTTTTAGCCTCTGGCTCCTCAGGAGTTATTTCCAATTCTGCTTGTTTGTCTTATATTGGTGTTCCAGACTGTTGACTTTTCCTGGATTTAGCCCTATATCTGGAGACATCCATCCTACTTGTTCTAATAGCACCATACTCCTACACCCCAAGGTCACCTGTCCTATCTGTCCAAATCATATCTTGGTCCAGTCCCACCACTTTCCCTGACCACTTCTACCTTTCTGTCTCTTAGTCCTCACCCCTTATGCCTAACCTTTTTTATTGCCCCAGGTTCTCCCTTGTCCCTTTTATTCTACCCAGTGCCATTCAACAGCCTTATTCAACAGCCTCATTCTGCCTCTTCAAGGATGGGGTAGTACTTTTCTCTCTTGTTGGTGCTTTGACAGGCAGATTTCTCATGTTGCACTACCAATCTCTCCCCTCCTCTGTTGTTTATAATAAACAGAGTTGATTTGTCTCTGTCTTACAGCTCCCAAGTGGCAGAGTCTTAGGAATAAGGCCCAACTCTTAATGGTTATGATGCACCCCCAGATACCAGCAGTCAGATGCAATACTGGAAACTTGATGGTTCGTTCCCTGTGGTAGAAGTTGGATCACTACATTTCATGGGACAGTGCTCTACATTTTTTTTATTTTGACTTGAATTTTAAATGCTGTTCAGCATCTAGAATAATTTTGGAAGAATCAGCCATGGTAAATTTATCATTTTTAAACATAAATGTTTCTTCTTCACAGAAGAAGCAGTTGGCCTAAGGGACAGCAAAAATAAGTTAAAATGATAGCCTGTTCCTCCTACCTTTTATTTATTTTTAAGTTTCTACTCAGAAACTGTGGGTTCATCCAAATGCTAAAAGCTTAGCAGTCATTTTTTCTCTAAATTCTTTCATACAGTTAAATCACACAAAAAAATGAAACACTGATCCATTGTTACAAAGCATCAGGAAAAGGAGAAAATTTACCAAATGTCTGAAAAATTCTCCATATGCATACATATACATTATGTCAGTAGAATATTGGTTTACAGCTGGTTCTCATTTTGTTCTGTGACACAGGAACAGAGTACTTAGAGAGCCACCACAAAAAATACCAGCTGAACATTTGTTTTTGTATTTTAAAGAGAGTTATTAAGAGCTTCAGTTTTATAGTTCTATGGGAAATTGTGGTATAAGTGGATCCATGACTCACAAAACACTGGTGCTTATCATCTGTCAGTAGAGATTATAGCCAAAATGCGACATTGGATCTCTCTAAATACCACAGCTCCTCAAAACGCTTTATGATGCATAGTTAAATACACTTGATATCACTACAGAATTCATCTGACTTCAAGGAAATAGAGTTAAAAGGGTCACACACAATGAAGAAAAACAGAAGTACAAAAACACTACATCTAAATCTCCTCTCCAAAAGCAATACTCTGAATTCATGACTTAATTTACTTTGATCAAAAGGATAATAAAACAAAAGTAGAGCGCACTGACCAAAGAAGGACAGTGCTATAGAATCAAACCACTAAGCAGGCTACCTACAGAAGAATTGTAGGTAGACACTTCTACATATTTTTCTGATGACAAGCCCCTGTCCCAACAATTTGGGTTGCGTACTTTAAATGGTACTAAATAAAGCAGAAAGGTGTTTGAAATGGGGAAGCTCAAGTTACTATGAATTGTTTACACTGATCATAATTCCTTTTCCCCACGTTTTAAAACAGTTCTTCCTTCTTTGCAGAAACCAAGTCAAATGAAAACTTGTTAAACCTAAGTGTAAAGCACTCAAAAGTGCTAGGAGTTGTTTTCTATATTATTCAGTATTTAGTAAAAGAGGAGGAAATAACAATATGAAATTCCTTAGCAATTATCAGAACAGAGATAAAGAAGGGTGGGAAACCTACATGTTTCAGGAGAGGAAATCATGTATGAATTACAGAAATCATATCTAAGGTTTAAAGTGCCAGATGGTCTAATGGAAACCCTGTTGTTTTGGAGTTCCTGTCACAGACCTAGCATCAACAGCTCCAGCCCACAAGCTGTTGAGATTACACCAGTTAGGTCTGTCTCCGTAGCATTTCTCTCAGTGCTCATCTGGTCCCTAGCAACATTACAGCCGGCCAAGCATCCAGTCATGAGAATTTTTCAGGTTTGACAGGGGACCTTCCACTTTGGGGAGTGAATGCGTGGCTTAAAGCAAACCATATTTTCTTCTCTAGTCAGTAGTGCTGAGATTACATCAGTGCAGCTGAGGATCTTGAACTAAATACTTGCTGAAACTCTTCAGGATAGTGTGTGGGGTTTTTTTTTCTGATTTGGTCACATCTTGCTTCCTAGAAGAGACCTGAAATAGTATGTGCCTTTGAGAAGTCTGCAAAAGAGTTGAATTGTGATTTGTGTGAAGTGTTATCGCTCTGATGCAGAGTATGTGTGTACAGTAGTAATGAACTTAAAATTTTTAATTTGTAAGTAGACACATATGTATAAATATCACTTTAAAAAATGAAGCAGAAATCACAAAATAGCCTTATTACTTGGCAAAGTTACATTACACACAGTACTCAACATGCACCTTCCCCTTTCACTAGTTTCTCCCACATCTACAAAGAACATGGCATCTTAGAAGAACCTTATGCTTTAAAATTGAGCTAACTTTATGGGACTCCCATAGAAAAGTCAACATTCCTTCACGATTGCTACTGACCCTCATAGTTAGGTTAATAGAAAAACGGAGAGAGAACTATAGCTGCTGCCTGATATACTTTTAACACATTACAGATGTTCCTGCTATTTTACTAACTGGAAAAACTTCATAATTTGTAGCCTTGGCCTATTCCTAGTACAATATTTAGGTTTCAGAAAACAGTAATTTTCTCAGTTCTGGTAGCAGTCCTATGGTCTGAGGAGAAAAAAACTGTATATGAATTTTTTGTTTCGTAGAGATTAAATAAAAGATAGTCTACTCAAGCCCTGACATAAAGCATTTAGATTATATTAGTAAACTAGCAAAGAGTGAAAACTGAACGAGAAACCAAAATCTAGCTCTAAAAGACAGCTGAGATCACTTCAGAGATTATAAAAACAGAGATAGCTTGATTTTCAAGTATTGGGACCTAACTCTGCAGAGGTACGGACTTGAAATGAGAAGCTGAAGCTTCAGTTTCTTGACATTTGCAGTAATAGTATGTTACAGGCTATTCAATCCATTTATAACTCACAACAGCTTATTGCTACCACTTTCACTTAATCATAGTAGGTTTTTTTAAAAGTCTTAAATGAATAAACGAGGAACAGAAATGTCACAGCACTGTCATACTTCATAACATGCTTACAGTGAAGTGAGTGTTACTGACAATTGCAAAGCCTGTTAGAATTCTTTGTGGTTTAGATGTTCTGTTATAAGCTGCCAGATATGCAAAGGTGTAAATACTGCTACAGTATTCGTGTGAAAATCAGAGTAATTTAAGAGATAGTGACAATATAAAACCACTGGCTCTCTTTGTAATATTTTCCCCCTTTCAGGAGAACTTCCATATCCGGAAACTGGAAGACAAACACAGGCTCTGCCATGTTGGAACAAATTGCTATGTCAGATAAGTAAGTCGAGTCTCATGTAAAAGGTAATTAAACAAAAGTAATGGAATTTTATTTTAAATGACATTTTTTAAATCACATTGTGGATGTACAGTTCACAATAAACATGTCCCCCATTCCTTTTGGAAAAGAATCTTTGAATTGGATGAAAGAACATGAGCCAAGAGTTCTGTACGACTTGTCTCAGAATTAACTACCCAAACTAAGTACTAGCCTTAGGTGCTTACATACACCCTACATCCATATCTGCACATAGAAAACTATGGGAATTCCCTACAGAAAATTCCATTTTTCAGATTCAACTTGTCAGTCATTTCCTCTGGTTCGTTTGCCCTCTTTCACCTAACATTTTTACCTCATGCCACGATGTTTTAAACTTTTCTCCTTCTACCTCATCTGTTATAGCCAAGCAATCTGGTCTTAACTTTGCCTGTTTAAATCATATTTCTCTCTTCTACTTTCAGTCCTGCTAAATTGCTTATTTTTCATTTTCAAAATTTCCACTAAACTGGACTGTGAGGCTTTTTACCCAGGCTCTGGGAGATACTGAAGTTCATTTCCCTCATGTCATCATTCCAGCTCTGATCTTTGGTTTACTGTGCTTTTCTGTTTCTCTCTCATACTCATGCTGGATACTTTTTGCAATCCAGTCAAAAGCATTCTCCCTGCAGTACCATTTTGAAGCTCAGGTCTTCTATTGACAGAACCCTTCTCTCAATACCACTCATTTCCTCCAAGTTCCTCTACAACACATAGACCTATTTTCTCTGCAAAAGAAGTCTGTGAGGCTTTTTGATGGCTAAGAGTTTTCTTTTGTTCAGCTTCTCCAAAGGTTGCTAACAATGGAAGCTGAAAAAAGTCTGTACAGTGAAAGTGTAATTTAAAAGGTGTTTTGAAGTTCAACAGTAGCCTTTTTCTGGTGTGTTGTTGGTTTTTTTAAAAAAGTCTAGAACCTACAACTTTGTCCCTCTTATGAGCTGAGGGAGACACAGGAACTGAACCATTGCCTGCCCTGAGAAGGGTGAAAACAAAGTAAGATGGGAATTACAACTCCCTGCTGTCCAGTCCCTGTCTAGACTGTGTCCTTGCTGATCTCCCCTCTGGGCATGGAGTGGAGCCACTTCATTTTCTCTTTCTCATTCCCCTCCCACCTTCCTTCAGAAAGTGACGTTATGCCTTCACTGAGAGGGAAAAGAAAGAGTATGCCTTAGTGAGTATAATTATAGACCTTCAGCTGTTCCTCTGTAAAAACACAGGCACTTTGGTTTTGCCGTAAGGAAAACTAAACACTATCAAGTATGGGTAAGAGTATGAAATGCTAACCTTGCGTGGCTGCTTCACTGTAAATGCTCTACATGCTTTGCTTCTGCTTACATTTTTGAATCTAAGATAATTAGAGCATAATAGGTATTTTCCCATTAAAAAAAACACTAGCCAACAAAAGACAACTTCATTCATGCTGATGAAGACAAAAGCATAGAAAAGATGGATGTCAACAGATGGATAACAGAAAGGGGTGTGTATCACATAGCCCTGCTTTGTGTTTTGTTACCCACTGGAGTGCACAAAGCAGGGCAAAGAAGAGAAGGGAGATTTGAAGTAATCTGAAGAGTTGAAGTAGTTTAACAGCATAGCAAAAGCAATCAAGTGTCATGCGAGTGCATTTCATTTATAATACATCTCATGAATTAGGAGAATGTTTTGAAAGCACTGCCTGAGCTGATGTTGTTGACTGAATACAAATCTTAGTCTAAAAATTTAGAAAAGAAAGAAGGCTGTGGCACAGTAAGGGACAACAATGAGGCAGGGAGCAAGCACATTTCTATGTTACACATTCATACTGACCCCTCTATTTCAGTGCGGCACTGCTCCTCATGTAGGACCAGAAGAATGGAGACCTGTGCTAATTGTACACACCTCGTCTGGCACACCAGATATTTCATGTCAGGCACCTGAGGAACAATACTTTGTTAGCTGTCGGTTCTAAGGTTGCTGCACACTATATTGAGAAAATAAGAACCATGACCTCTTGTCAAACCTACTGTGCAAACCTTGGGTTTAAAACACTACAGGCTAGTCCATCCAAGACCTCCCTTTCCAAATGTAACTATATTTTTCCAGTTCTGTGTTTGTTGGCAGAAGATAGACTATTAAAAATACTTTCATAGATCTGATTGATGTTTCAGTATTTTAAAGAAAATGTCTTTTTTTTTTTTCCTGTAAAGTCCAGATATTTACTGTTAAAAGACAAGTTTTGCTGTCCTCTTGGCTTTCTAAGATACACGTTGGTATGTTACAGCAAAAAAAATGTTGTTTATATGCAAGTGCATGCAAGCAGTCCAGTCAGTCAGTGCATCTACAGATGTTGAAGTTGTCAGGCATCCAAAAAAACCTCTCATTTTGAACAAAAACCATGTTTCTCACAGGAAAAAAAAATATTTTCATTGCTAAAATATATTACCATCAGGATTTTTTCAAACAGTTGTATCAATTTCTTTGTATTCTGCTTAAAAGAAAAACTTTTCCACTGGAACAGACCTGATGTAAGAAAATACAAAGAATGTGACCTAATAAGTTTACTTGGAAAGGATGCTGTTACTGAATATTTATATATGAATAAGACTCTCAGCCCAGCAATGAGTTTCCTTTGATCCTACAGTGAAGTCAAATGCTATGTTTATTACATCAGGTTTTTTGCGATGGAAAATACTATGATGTGTCAAACCTATCATCATGGCTCAAAGGCTGGATCAGGAGAGGGTCTGTAAAGGGAAATGTCTCTCATTTATACTCAAATACTAGCCAATGAAAGAGAAAAAAGCTTATGATAAATGACTGCTTTAAAACTTTGGGTTTTTAAGCAAAACATGTCCTTCAGTTGGTAGAACTGTGATACCTGCCTATACAACCTTTCAAGGTCATATCATCACTCACTGGTGCCCATGCACAGCTACACTACTAGTTAATGAAAGTTCTCAAAGCTATTTTGTGTCTTATGAGTCCGTCCTTGCCGTTGAGACCACACAGACAGCTTACATCACCTTAGGATGCTCTCAGCACTCTTACGGCTCCCTGTTACATTACTAACGGGTTCTGTACTTGATCACAGGAATTGCCTCACTCTTTTTCTAGTAAGTCCCACTTCATTCCTTTGTTAGTCAGATAATCTCTCTGTTCATAGGATGGATAAAGCTCTTTGCACAAGAAAAATAAATCATATTACTGCATGTGGAGTGGGCAAACTGTCCATTCCTCAGTCTGTATTTCTTACTATGAGGCTAAAAATGAAATGGAGGAGTTCTTGTGTTCAGTACTGTATGAAACACTAGCATTTTTTAGGAGTTGTAGAATTCCTCAGAATTCTTTAAAATCAGTTGAATTTTGCTGTAGTTGTCTATAACTCTACCTTTGTCTGCATGCTACGTAACTTTTACGTAGTGTCATGCGTCTGTTTCTCTTGCCTCATCTTAAGGATTGTTTCATCTTGATTTTCCTTTTGTCTTGTTCAGTGATGTATGTACAAAGCTATCATTGCTACTTTGGAATACAGTTGGGTCCATAATTTAAGACAGAGACTCTCATCCTAGTTTTCCTGATAAAAGAATAAAACCCGTCCATAATTAAGTGTACTACCAAGCATAATAGGCAAGAGAATTGTCACAATCTGTGCACAGATGCACAAGTTTGCATTTTACAGGAGAACAGAAGTCACAAGAACTGGTCAGAAGAGAAATCCCCTTTCTGTGGAGTTCTCACATCAAGTACAGCCCCAACGAGCAAGCTGTACGAGCATAAGGGCACTGGAAACACAGGATGGAATACAGCTAAATGCTGTTTGTGTTCCAGAGTATTTTCAGGTTACTTGCAGTTTAGAGCTGACACATGTTTGGACCAATATAAACTGGGACAGGATCCAGCATAATACTAGGTCAGGATACAGAACCACAGCTTTTCTGGATTCTACTGGGAAAAGCAGAGTAATCAGGCCAGTATCTCTAAGCTGCTATTCTGGGAAATTCAAATGCAGTAAAACTGACAATATAGTGAAAGTTCTGCATTTAAAGCAAACACTGTATAAAATACATTATTAGGTTAAGCCTATAGAAAAACAAGAGCCCGATGAGATTCTCACAGAAAAAATTATTTTTATTAAACAGGTACAAGCTTTGGGTTGACACCTGTTCTGAAATATTTGGTGGTTTGGACATCTGTGCTGTTAAAGCTGTACATGGAAAGGATGGAAAAGATTATATTTTTGAGGTAAGCAATCCCACTTTTTTCAATATATGCTTTTATGAATTACAAACACCCAAGTAAAGAACATTTATGATAGTTAGGCATTGGCTTATTTGTGTTTCAGGAAAGGCTGTGTATTTTTGAGCAATGTTTAAATCATAATGCAAAGCCACATGTCCCAGTTAGTGGCAACACTTGCTGGAAAATGTAACCATATATATGGTAATGTCTTTTAGTGTTTGAGGAAATGTACGCAAACTACAAAACAAAACCAAATGTGGATGTCACATTTTCCCAACCCTTATGATTTCTTTCCTAGGCAGGCTTACCAGTTTTTCCTGGAAGGTTTATAGATAGCACTATCCCAAGGGAACCCCAGCAAAATTATACCTTTACATGGAAAGGGAAATAAGAATGAAGTGGAAACCAATTTACTTTTTTCTAGCCTAAGTGTTACCTTTAAGATCTGATTCCTCATGAATCAGAAGTTTCTGGCGTAGATAATTTTGAAAAGTTTAAGGTTTTCATTAACTTCAAGTTTATTATGGATAAATACAACTTGGGCTATAAAAAAAAGAGATCATCACTTGCCTATTACACAATTCAAGATTTCTTCAGCATCTTCCATGTTCTTAGAATTTTATTCGGGAGATAGGCAAGGATCTTCAGAATCGCCCCACTCCAAAAGAGGCTAATATTTGCTAAAGCAAAAGTGAGAGTATTTTTTCTAAATTGTGAGAGTAATCTGGAGATTGTGGATTGACCTTTCTAGTTGTTTGTATCCATTTATAACAGAAAAGCTTTGTAGAAGGAAAAATATTTGTTTTGTAACAGTGTTAAACAGCTCTATGTATATTCTTCTCGTCACAAATTTATTTATTACTATTACAATTGCTAATAATTCTCAAGTCAATCAGTAGCACTTCAAAGGACTGAGCAGCTTGCAGCATTAAACCTTCAGCAAAACAAGCAGAATTAAGCACTACCTCTCAAGATGCTGAGGAAGGTGTCAAGGAACCCTGTTTCCTTAGTCTGCCTGGACAAATCAGAAGTTATTGTGTCTTATTCTATCAAAACTCACTGTAGCATAAAATTTAGGATTCCATACCAAACCTCCTCTGTTGCTCCTTCATACAGTGCCATCTTTCCCCTCCGCCGCACCCTGAAGTTCCTGTTAAATCTGTAATGCTTCACCTGGTGATATCTGGCTGAGGTTTGAAAGAGTGGAAAAAAAAGTATTTTCCTTGTTCCTAAAACAGATCGCTCTGACTTCTGATGATACACTAGAGAGGAAATTCCTGCACACAAGCTTTGTCGTGCGTGCTGCTTCACAGCTTGGCTGTAGCTATGAGTGTATCTCAGACATTTCTGCTCACCAGGAAGGTATTGATTTCTGCTCACAAGGAAGCTCCTCTCCAGCAGTCGGGCTTTGGCAGCCTCCCGTATGCTATTTAAAGCTTTGTAGGATACTTTGCAGTTCCCATAGCCCTAAAGGTCTCAGAGGATGGGTCTCAGCATTTTCGACACACACCCATTTATCTAAATTCATGGCGTTTCAGATAGTTCATGCTGATTTGGCTGGCATTAATCCTATAAATTTGGCTTAAACTATATATATTTAAACTATCAAATAACGTGGATTGTTTTGAGACATAAGATCTTACCTTACCTCATAAAATAGTAGTTAAAAACTGAAAGAGCATGCAAAAAGATACAAAACTAGAGTAGGATGGCATTTAATGAGTATATTCTTGTAAGAACTAGAGGTTTCAGACATAAAACAATGTTGTTTCTTGTACACTGGAGCTAAAGCTAGTCCGAGAAATGATTTGCATCAGCCCACACTACTTAGTCCCTCCTACTGATGTCTTTTATTCCCTACTTTCTTTTCATCCTGCTCTTTCTGTACAAATATAGCTGGACATTTTCTGCTTCCAATTGAAGTGAAGAATGTCTCCTTTATTTTAACAGTTGACACTTCTGTGGCGTTCCTCAGTTAGCAAATTTCTGGCAGACTAAGTGAACTTCACTTCTATTCACTGTGTGCGACTGTTTCCACATTTTTGATATTGCATTTGAATTTTTCAAATTTTTGAGCAAAGCAAGCTAGCATCATCAGCTCCTGCTGAAACCAGGTACACAGAGTAATTCTTGTGTCAGGCCTGGGGGGGTCCGGTGGGGAGGAGGAGGAGGTGGAACAGTTTTTTGAAAATGAAATAGCCAGTGCAAATTATATAATGGACCAACAGAGTACCCCTCTTCCTGTTTCTGAACAAACTCCCTAATATTCCCTGACTGATCCAGTCATACTTTTAAGCAAACAGAATTCTGAAAAGTGCAGGCTACATCGGGAACAGGGTTTATAGAACATTTTGGATAGCGTACATAATAGCAGTTGCAGTTAAAAGAAAGAGTGGATAGAAGCGTGGTAATTCTTATAATTTTACCAGTTATTGCACTATAATTCTATGATACATTGAAGAGTAGAAGACCGTCTGCACGAGTATAGGAAAAATTCTTGCCTTTTGTGTACTTTCAACATGGAACAATAAATGTGTTATTAAAGCTAGCACTTACACACATCAAGAACCAGTAGCTGAGCATGACAATCAGTCCATAAATACTGGGTTTACACTCCAATTGCAGTCCCATACTGGAATCTATGCTCTCCTGTTTTCATGGTGACTGGTACAGCTACTACAAAACTCAATGTTTCTGTATTGCTGACACTTAAATTCTGCAGGTATGATTGACAAGAAACATACAAACTTCCTAATGTATGAAATACTGTATAAAGATATGTTTTTCCTGATTTTTCAGTATGAACATTCAACCAGTGTAATGGCCAACAGGGAAGCATACATACATGTCATCCAGCTTCCAAGGGAATGTGAATAGGGTAGAATCCCACTAAAGTGTCCTTCAAATACTCAGCATTCTAGACAGAAATTAACTTCAAAGAGATTTTCTGTAATAAGGTTGGGAGAGCAGCATTTTACAGCAATAACCTGTTACGACAAAGGTGTTCAACAAGAGCTTTAGGACATGCATTATCCAAGACAACAGTTTTAAAATACCCACAGTGTTTAAGTATTACATGTAACAACTCATCTGCTTGCAAAAATCCATTCTAAACTAATGTTAGAAAATATAACACATAAATGACTTTTTATATGACTATTTTTGGAAGGTTATTAATTAATTTCAGGTTGTCTTTTCCCTTTTTATCCTATACCAATAATTGTATTATTTTAGTGTTGTAGCCATTCAGCTGCTTTGTCATGGTCATTTTGTCATTCCTTGGTTTAACATTATTCTTTCTTTTATTCCCCAAAACCATGGAGCAACAAGTTGTATCAGTGGCTGATACTAGAGAATCAGTACAACACTGTGTCTCATGAATCTAATGTTCTAGCTGTACTTAAAAAACACCACTACAGGGTGATTCTTTATCTATGATCTAGTACAGTACACTTACATTGCAGGTAAGAATCTGTTTGTTCTTAATGTTAGATCCAGTCATCATGCCCCACTTCTTCAAGATGGGTACACATTTTTTTTTTTCTATTTTAGTTTCTCTAATAGTTTCTCTTCTATATATATTTGGTTAAAAGGATGAGAAATTTTAAATAACTTACTTAGTCTTGTTTTAAAGCCTCATGGCCATTCCAATTATGCAAAGTGTGCTTGCTGTGTAAGTAGAGTAATGACTGTTCAGGAATAATATGGAAGGATTAGGGAACTAAAATGAAAGAAAAATAATTAAGGATAGTTAGTGACAGTGAAGTATAATTCTAGACACTTTCTGCATACGTAAACCTTGTATGAAATAAAGAAATATACAGATCTTTGTTAGCTTCTTGTAGATGTCTCCCTCATGGGATGTGCACGTTCCTTTGACCAAATAGTTCTCAATGTAATAAAAAACCCCAAGAAATTGCAGTCTAAGGACAGCTTCTCACATTTTGTAGCTTTGGGTGCTAGATTTGGGTCCGTTTTATAGATTTGGGTCAGTCCCCCAGTGCTACTTTGTGCATCAGTATCTTCATAATTCTAGAGATTTCTAGTCGTTTGAACAAGCTGAGGCTAATACTACTATTATTTCCCAAACAGTATAAAAAGGATATGTTTTTAGTGTATCATTCGTCTTTCCACACTGCTATAAATGCTGCTTCCAGGGGAATTTTGAAGGATGTCTATTCATGCCTTCTTGCTATGCAGTTGAGGGATACCTCATGTGTCCCAGGGAAAAAAATCCAGACCAATTTGAAGACAGGAAGGACAAAATATTGAGGTCATAGTATTACTCAAACACAATACTATCTCTGTTTTCTGTGAAGCTACAAGCTGTTTGCAGTTTTCTTAGATGGCGGCTGTAAGAGGTAATTTTAACTTTTACAAGAACATGGTTTTCTAAAAGTTGTTCCCTGGAAGAAATTACCTTCTCTGGAAGAACCTTGTGGTTCTTCTTGTCTTTTACTTCTATTCTCCAGAGAACTAGCTCCAAACTCATGTTAGGGAGAAATGACATAATGAAAGAATCACTTAGCTAAATGGAAGGGTTATCAGGTTGGTCAGGAGGAGGACCAAGTCATTATTCTGTGTAACAATCTTAGCTATTCAGTTAGCATCTATTCTTTTCACCTCAATTGGAATACTCAGCTGCCAAGCATCAGCATGCCAGAGACAAGCTGTAGGAACAAGAATTTTATTAACATATCATTGCAACACACAGCTTATAATTGTCTCACCAATTCTTGCTAATAAGACATCAAATTAAAGTCCATTAAACTTTAAAGGACTTTCAATCTTTCTCTTTTTAAATTAATACTTCTGCACTTTTAATACTAGAAGGACAGATATTTGAGCATTATTTATGTTTCCGACTCCACTGAATATTATCTTGCATGATTCATTCTTGGAAAACCAAATCTCTGGGAAACTAAACAAAACCTCATATCATGACGATGAATGCAGTAAAAGAGAACAAATGTAACAGAATCCTTTAAAGTGGCCTCACGGACAGTCTCCCAAATTTTGCTCAAAATTGAATGGGTGTGTGGCTGCTGCAGATGTCTTATTTCTACTTGCTTATTTTTACCCTGAACTATATTAAAGTCGTCTTCCAGGTGGCTTATAACCTAGAAAGATGCAAACCATTTGGATTTCATTTTTTTGGTCACTGTAAGCCAATATTAGAAATTAAGAAACAAATTTTTTTTTTTTTTTTTTTTTTAAGTCTTGGTGTACTAGACACCATTTCTGAAGGTGCTGCAGCCTATCAAACTACTAGGAAATATACCACCAACTCCAGAGTATATATCCGGGGTAAGGTGTAGCAATACAGCACCAGAAGTGAGCGTGCTGTCTTTTACAGACTTCAGTATTCTCATATTCAGTGTCCTGAATAATAGTAGCTAACGCACATGAAGGAATACATCAGAAGGGAGCAAAGGCAGAAGAAGCCTGTACCTCATGCAGTATTTGTGCACAATTTTACCTAAAGCTGTGCTTTCTAGAAAGTGCCAGCTATCCTGTTCAATTTACAGTTCAGACAGAGCTACGCCGCTGACCATGGCACAAGTTTAATGAGCACAAGCCTCTGATACTGTACTTCCAAGTGCTTTGAAGCTAAGCTTACTTATTCTTCTGTCTTAACCATACACATCTTCAAAATTCAGCACCAAATTCAGCACAAAAACCGGACGAAGACATGAAAAAATACTCTGTTAGAAATGTTTGGTAACATCCTTGTAAGTGGTGTATCACAAATCATAGAGTTACTTAGGTAGGAGGTCACCTAGTCCAACTGTCCGCTCAAAGCATGGCTAACTGCAGAGTTGCTCAGACCCTGTCGTAAAAGCAAATAGAGGAATAAGTTTTGTTTCTTACCATGTCTGCCAATGTTGTAGATACAAGTCTCCTATAATAAACAAATTTTTAAAACTCTCTAGAAATATAACTTTATCTTTAAATCGGGTGATTTAGCATATATATATGCAAAGTGGCAAATAATAACAGCCATGAATTTTTTACATACTCAAGTGGCTTTCCATCCATTAAAAAATATCCTCTGTTCAGGTTAGTAAGGGAACTAATTCCAGCTGTAATAGCTGATAAAGTCAGAAGTATCTCATAATTTATGATCTGGCACTATAGGACATTTTGAACATTTAGGAGTCTAAAATTACTCTTTTGGTGGTGTAGCTAAGTTATAATTAAATCCACATCTGCCTGTGAAGATTCATATTTCCAAAACAAGGAGGATTCCTACATGCTTAATATAATTTAATATTAATATAACTTAATTCTTAATAGAACTTGGTTATTAATATAATTTAATAAGAAAAGGCTAAGAAGATACAATTCTAGAAAAAACCAACCCTTTTAATTAAGATTTTTCCACATTTCTGATGCATTCTGATGTATTAACTACATTTTCTTTATGTTTCTACACTTACTACATTTGCACGAGGCTGCAACATGCAAATTCAGCTTCATCCAGTGATTTTGATTGGACATAGAAATCATTTGCCTGGTTTGTTTTTGTTCAAGATTAAAACAAGACCATACAGATTTGTCTGTAGGCGCTGGATCCTTCGTCTAGGAATGCTTGATTCACTTTCCCAGCTGTTCTTACTTTTTCAGCAGATGGTGTTATTCACCCAGTACAGGAGGGGCTGTAAACATTTCCTAGCAGTCACCACTGGTTTACTGCAGTACTATCCCCTACTGACTTCTCAGGTGCGGTTACATTTCCAATTACATATTCTTGCATCTGCTATAGACACCTCAGGGAAAGCCCCGTGATTACTTCATAACCAGTCACTCCATTACTTCTCAGATATCTCACCATCTCTGCTTATGTCCCATTCAGTCTTAAATGACCTCCTCAAACTATTAGTTTTTCTTAATGTCAGTTACTTTCCCTATACTTAGAGCTCTTAAATTAAAATCTGTATCAGCCTCTGCCTTTACAGTCAAAATTTTCACCAGAATTGGACAGCCAGGTCCCAAAAAAAACCAACACAGAAGAATAACACATGCATAACATAGCAACAACACATCCAGGTTCTCAGCTTCACAGATCAAAGTAAATGTTTTTTCTTAGTCCTCATGCTCTCAAGCATGGACCTTCAAAATTACCCTGATTCACAATGGAATTAGTTCCTCCTCCCTCTGCACTTATCAATTATCATATCTTCTTTATAATTCACAGGCCTTTTCCCATATGAAATCCATATATCATTATTCTGTCAGACTCCTTGGGCACTTCTGACTTGCAAGCCTTCGACCTGTTCCTTCATATTCCTCTTGTATTTCAGCATCCAGACAAACATCTTTTTCTTTCACTGTATCAACAGAGTTCTCTACCTTTGCCCTTCCTTTAACCTCCACAGCTCTGTCTTTCCCAGCACCATTTGGGCTGGGTCTTCCTAAAGCTCTAAGAGATCTTTTGTAATCCTTTGGTGCTAAACATAGGATGTAATGGAGAACTATGTCTGGGTGATGGCAGTGAGAGTAGTTTCTTCTTCAAACATGATGATCCCTTTGCAATTACTGATATCTTATAATTGCACTGGCTGCTTTATTAATCCCATCCCACTTCCTTTCCTATTCATCAGCGTTAAGGAGCATCTCTTCTCTTTCTTGCCAGTCTCAGTCTTGCAGCCCAAATTTCCAATATTTACTTTGTCCGTCCTAGCAGCAGGGGGCACAGACTGATTCACTAAAAGGTGCTATCGCTGGAAGGTCAGTGCTTGGTTTTGTCACAGTATTGTGTTGACTGAAACATGCTACTGGAGTTTCTGATACTACTGCTAATAGACGCAGCTAGTCCCATATAGTTTAATACAAAGATGTGTTAAGTGCATTTCCGGGTGTGGTTTCAGGGTGATAAGAGAAATTCGTCCCATGGAACTGGTTACTGAAATGCACATTAATGAAACGCAGAACCGGTATGAATTAAGTGTCTGTAATTCACAGTGACTCATGTTTTTACCGGCATCTGCAAAAGTAACATATTTGAATTTATAAATTACAGATGTCTTTTTTCTATGAAATCCTCTTAGTGAAAAACTCCAATATTTTAAATATCTGAACAAGATACTGAAAAAAAAAGAAACTGGCTGATTTTAAATGATATTTTAAAACTAGTACGAGCTATAAATAAACTATTTATAAACAAGATGCTTTGTGTATGTTTAACCTTTGTCAGGTTCTCTAAAGTGGGGGAAATGCCAGTGTGACATTCCTGTTAGTCACTCACAGGTTTTAAAAACTGTTAGCGTTACCCAAAATATTTTTAATTCTTAAGATACATCTATATAAAACATTACTGATTTCTGATAACTGTCATTATTTATATTACAAGGAAGGAAAATAGACTGCATTCTCTTAAAAAATAAAAAATCACAAACAAAAAAACACCAACAAAACCCACCCTGTAAAGTATTCACCTTGATCTTAGCTTCTTTGCCAAGGAACAGCAGAAGCGCTCTGTTAGGAAGGTTAGCGTCTGTCCTTGACAGTCATAGGAGCAGTCACTGGGAGAGGGAAGCTAAGCCTCTGCTTAGCAGCCACTTGCCATGCTGGGGGTAAATGCTGCGCTCCGGACACTCCAGCCGGTGGGTCAGAGCCCCATCAGCCACCTATGACTGCTACCCACCCACATTGCCTCTCCAGTCCAATCTGTTATTGAACTGGACAGTGTCCTGCAGCTGAACCACCTGTAAGCCTTGGTAATCATTTACTCACTCAGCTATTTCACTTTGGGGTCAGTAGCTTTCTTGATAATCTGATGCTTTACTTCCTCTTTTTACCACTTTGGCTAGTACCTTTGTAGTTCAGTAAAGCACCAGAAAGCATTATAGCTTATCATCATTCCAGATTTGGTGTCTGACTCAGTACTCGTTCAATTTTTTTACATGACTCAATTTTAAGCTCTCATAATGCCAAAATGTTGCTACTTGTTCCTCTGTATATGCAAAAAATGAATATGTTTGTCCATGCCAAGTTAGATGCGTTATATTTTTAAGACATCCTATGAATGGGGTGGTTACGTTGTATTCTTTGACTACTGATTGATTGTTAGTTACTAAGCACACATATCTAGCATTAACCTCTACAAACATTTCAAACACATGGGGAGACAGGATTGTCCATTTGCAATTGTTAACAGAATGTTCTAATAAGCAAGATTCATATAATTAGGATTGTTGGGAACACAAGGCACCTTCAGAGGTGGTTTCACAAAGATCTAAATCATATGTTTTATTATCATTCTCAATGTACTTCCCTTGAAATTCTGGTACCAATATTCTCGGTTCCCCTGACTTGGAAAGAGTATTAGCAGAATTAAAAATTTACACATTACTTCAGGATTAGTTGCATTATAGAATATTAATTTTCCTGCAACCCATCTATCATAAGACTGCACAAATTCTGAATAGGCCTTTATCCAGTGTTTAGGATGGACCCATTGTCCAAATAATCTCCTCCACATAAACTCATTATTGTTCGTCAAGTAGGACTGTACCTGATTCTTTTGTTCCAATTGCCACATAGTTTGTAGGATACAAACAGTCCGATCCATAAATTTTGTCAAATTTTGACGTGATTGTACCTGGGCAATTATACTTTTATTAAAGAGATATAAGGACTCCCTATCATACTTTAAAGCCTGCATCTGAGGATTAAAAGCGGTTGGCATCCATTCAGCCTGAATCTTGGTTGCTTGTGCTACATCAAATCCTGCTGTTCTAACTTTGTTCCTCAAAGTTTCTAAATCCACTGAATTTATGAGTCCTATTCCAGTTCCTACACCCCTAAGTAAAGTATCATACCAAGCTCGTTTTGCTCTACAGGGAGGTGTGGCTGGAAAGGACATGTTAAAAAACAACATATGTGTTTGCCTAATTCTTGCCACATTTATACAAGTGGATGGTAATCTAATTAATTGATCCTGATTTATGGTGGGCCGTGGATTTAACAATGTTAAGGAGGCTGCCACTCCAGAAATTCGACTAACAGTTAGGTTTGTACACATTAGTGTGTCCCAGCCATCAGTTTTCCAAGTGTATGTGTGTGTCTCATTTATTACAGGGTTTCCCTTTTGGAGAAAGCACTTCTTCATTTGCAGTGGAGGCCCTATCCCTTTAACTCTGCAGCATTTTAAGGTGACGTTTGTTTTTACAGTGATTTTTGTCAAATTTGAACATAATGCAAAGGACATTCCATGCCATCCCATCAATTTACTACTTCTAGTATAGGGTTTCCATAAAGAATAGTTATCAAAAAAGAGATTGATGTCTCGGCGTTGCTCCCCGAAATCCACCTGAGACCATCAACAGATTCACTTTCTTTTTGCAAAGGCCAACTGGGAGTAAAAGACTTACTCAATTGTGCCTTTATTAAGTGATTCATCTTTTCCACCTGTCCGCTTGCTTGTGGGCGATAAGTGGTATGCAATTTCCAATTAATTTCCAAAAATTTACTAACTTGTTGAACTAGTTGTGACACAAAGTGTGGTCCTCTATCAGAGGAGATCACTTCTGGCACTCTAAATCTAGGAATAATTTCTTTTAATAGAGTTTTTGTTACCTCCCGGGCTTTATTTGTTCTGCAAGGGAAAGCTTCAGGCCATCCAGAAGAGGTATCAGTTAATACTAGTAAATACTTATACCCCCCCTTTTCTAGGGAGTTCTGAGAAGTCTATCTGCCAATTTTGACCTGGGACATTCCTTTTATTAATACTTCCAAATCTTACACAATTTTCTACCTTTGGATTATTTTTCAAGCATATTTCACATCTATTAACCATGGTTTTTATAGTTTGAAACAAATTTCTGACTACTATTTGCTTCATAAGGGAAGTATACAAAGCTGTTCCCCAATGAGGCTAGTCATGTTCTGTTTTTACTAGTTTCCATAATATCGTAAAGGGAACTATTATTCTATTATCTTTTAATTTTGCCCAACCTGATGATTCACTCTCTGTCTTCAAGTCTTTAACTAATCTAAGATCCTTTTCATCATAATCAACCAACTCTGGTAGTGGCAAAGCTTTTTCAGGAATCAAACTTAATACCTCACCTTGTTCTGCAGCTCTTTTTGCCTCGTAATCTGCCAATTTATTCCCCATCTCCTGGGCAGTGTTACCCTTTTGGTGCCCCTTGCAGTGCATAATTACAGCATCTGAAGGCAACTGTGCTGCATTCAAAAGTCTTAAGATCATGTCAGCATGTTTAATATGTTTTCCTTGGGCCGTCAAAAGTCCATGTTCCTTCCAGATGGCTCTATGGGCATGAACTACACCAAAGGCATATTTTGAATCTGTCCAGATATTTATCCGGAATCCTTCAGCAAGCTCTAGTGCTCTTACTAGAGCGATTATTTTGGCTCGTTGTGCAGATGTGCCCTTAGGGAGCAACTTTACTTCTACCACTTGGTCTGTGGTGGTCACTGCATATACCCCACCGTCCGAACTCCATTCTTTATAAAACTCCTCCCATTGGGATATCAAGTGTGGTCAGTTTCCTCCAACGGCTCCTCCTTCAAATCAGGTCTGCTTGTATACACGGTCTCAATGGTCTCTATGCAGTCATGCGCAACAGTCTCCATCTCCTGTCATTCCCAGAAAGGTTCATAGCTCTTTTACTGTGGTCAGTTCTGGGGTCCTGCAGATGGCTTCCTTTCAGTCATTCCTGAGCTGTCTCTGTCCTGTAGAAATCACAAATCCCAGGCAGATCACTTCTTTCTTCAAGACCTGGGCTTTCTGCAACGATACTCGATAACCACTTAGTCCAAGAAAATTTAACAAACTCACAGTCCATTCCTTATGTTCTTCATCCTTCTCTACATACTGCAACAACACTTCTCTACATCCTGTCATCTATATACTGCAAAAGGATGCTATTTACTAGAGGTCTTTCCCAGGCTTCTAATTCTTTAGCTTGTTGATTTCCAAAGATCGTGGGGCTATTTTTAAATCCTTGAGGTAACACTGTCCAGGTTAGTTGGGTTTTTCGTCCTGAGTCAGGGTTTTCCCCTTCAAAGGCAAATAAATTGCGGCTTTCGGGGGCCAAGGTGAGGCAAAAGAATGCATCTTTCAGATCTAATACTGTGAACCATTCATAGGTTTCTTTTAAATTAGTCAATAAGGTGTATGGGTTTGCCACTACCGGGTGCAAATCTTCAGCTATCTGATTTATTGCCTGCAGGTCTTGCACCAATCGATAGGTTTTGCCATCAGGCTTCTTGACAGGCAGAATTGGAGTGATATACTCTGAAGAGCATTCAATTAATAATCCAAATTTTACAAATTTTCCTATAATACTTTTCACTCCTCGTCTGTCTTCCAATTTTAAAGGATCTTGTTTTATCCTTATGGGTTGTGCACCTTCTTTGCGTTTAACAACAAACAAATCTGCATTTTTAGCCTTTCCAGGTATTCCCAAGGCCCATGCTCCTGGGTATACCTGGTCTTTTATTTCTGGTATAATTTCTTCTTCTCTAATTTGGGGTACAGTGAGAGCCAAACTTAAGATTTCAATGTGGTTTTCTTCTGGTATTTTAAATTCAATTTCTCCATTGTTAAATTTTATTTCAGCATTCAATTGCTCTAATAAGTCCCTTCCAAAAAGTGGTTTAGGGGCTTCAGGCAGGTAGAGGAATTTTTGGACCCCTAAAATTTCCCAATTTTGAATTTTAATGGTTTCAGAAAGCAAGCCTTCTCAACCTGTCTGGTTGCTCCCACAATATTAACAGTTTGCCTACTACTCACAGGTAATAAGATCTAATTTAATACTGAAAATGTGGCACCTGTATCTATTAAGAATTTTACAGGTTTCTCTTTTTTCCCTAGCTGAACTTTTACCAAGGGTTGTGCTAGGGAGGATTTCCCTGGTTCCAATCTTCTTCCATGTTGGAAACTGTCACTGATTTGCCCAATCTCCTTTTTCCAATGCCCCATTTGCTTACAATAAGCACACTGTTCCTTTAAGAGGGGTTGACTTCCTCTAGGTGGGGGCATTTGCACCCCTTCTTATAACTCTTAGCGTTATTCAAAGGGGGTTTCTGACCTCCTGCAGTGCGCAAAGCAGCCACAGTAGCATTAGCAATTGTGTTGCCCATTATTCTCTCTTTCTGCACTTTCTTTTTCTGTCGGAGGCAAATAATCCTCCAGCCTTTCATTCTGGAAGCCAGCTTTTAAACATCTCTGTCCAATACTACATGCCAAACAACACCTTTTAATTTCTCTTTTTGCTTATTTTTCTATCGTCAGAACCATAGGATACTGGGGCACTAGTTTGATTCCATGTTCCTCCTTGCTGTAGAAATAACATGAGTTGCAAAAAAGTATTATATTTCAAAGTTCGTTAAAAGGCCATTTTTCTCCATCATCTAGCTTATATAAAGGCCACCACTGATTACAATATTTTATCAGGGTTTTACGAGCCACACTCCCTCCAGGTGGTCCTCTGATATCTTTCCACTCTTTTTCAGAACTCCTCCTTGTCGGTTCCTCATTCGAAGATTTACACAACACAAAGACAGGAACTAGGGCACCAACACCACACACAGCTCATAATTACTACTACAGATGTAACACAAAGACAGGGACTGGGGCACCAACACCACACAAAACGAACAATTACTACTACAGATACAATAACAACTACTATCCCCCCAGATAACAAACGTCGACGTAACGATGATCAAATATTTTCAAATATGCATATACCAGACATAAGAGTACATCACGCACACGTATGTCAACCAAAATCAACAAAGATGTTCAAATACGCATATACCAGACCTATACGTGCATCACGCACACATATGTAAACCAAAACCAGATACAAATGCACAAACAAACGACTGCACTAATCAAATGATCAATACAAACATGCAACATAGTAACCAAATGGCCAATACAAATCGTACATGCAATTGTATGCCACCCGGCAGGGTTCTCACGAACCGCGACTTATGAGCCGCTCCAAATGACGGGTCCCAAAACCAAAAAGAATGCCTTTCTTACCAGTGGTCCTTGTCTGCCCCTGCACAGAATCACCAAATCGGGGAGTCCCTCCAGACAAGTCTCCGGGGCCAGCCAAGGGAGTCTTCGACTCAGGGGTTCCTGCAGACAGAAAGAGAGGGTCCCATCTGGGGTGCCAAAACTGATACAAAATTCGGAGCTTCCAAACTCCCTTACTTTCTAACGCTCCTCACCGAGGTGGGAGGCTAGGTGCGGCTGGGTAAGGATTCCGAGATGAAAACTCAATAACAACAGAGTGTTATTAAGCACGCATTCTTTATTGCAGCGCTGGGCAGCACTGGGGATGTTCCACCATGAGTGCTCCAACGGGCTAGCAAGACACATCGATTTATATACACAAAAATCATACATATTAATCAGATTTCCTGAGAAGGGCAGTGTTAAGGTGATTCCTGGGATTCATTTACACCTCCGGTGATCGCTCATAATCTTCCTCGCAGTTGAATCTTCCTGCCTGAGCACAAGCCAGGGCCCCTTTTCTGATGCAAATTCCTCTTGTAACAAGCAATGTGTAGATGCTTCCTGGGTGTCTCCTTAGTGTTTCTTTGATATCTGGAGCTTTGTCTTCTTGATGTCTCCTTAATGGCTCCTTGATATCTGGAGCTTTGTCTCCTTGGTGTTAGGCGAGATGTTATCTATTTACCAATTTTGCTCATCAAATAGCTAAAACATCCTTGTGGGGGAAGGAAAACTCAGGGAAACAAAGAGCCAAGTGAAACTAAACAGATCACAGTAAGGCCTTAGTCAGGGATTGCCAGGGTTTAGCTCTTTCAGGGGTTAATACACACGTGGTAGTGAGAGCGGCAATATTTTTAAAAGTAACTGTCATTGATGCCTCCCTTCAAGGGGAGCAGGTTTTTAGACTACAGGTTTAACTCCGTCTCTGAAAATCAGATGTTTTGCAGTGGACAACAAAACATCCAATGTCCTTGACACTGACATCAAAACTTTCTAACACGCAGTCATTATTAACACTTTGAAGTCCTGGCCAACGTATCTGGCACATATGGTTGCCTTCTCCCTCCAGGCATTAGGCGTATTACTCTTGCAAGAAGCAGCTCATAATAAAAAATGAAGTGGATCTTTAAGCATTACAACAATTTTAAGAAATAGCAATAACTCAGTAGAAATTAATACTAAAGTAAATCCGCAAAAATTTTGTATTTCAATAGCCACGTAACCAGCAAGACTAGATTTTACCCATTCAGAAATATCAACTCATATTGGTTCAATACTTTTCTCTCAATTAATTAAAGACATTGGTTATTTTCCACTTAAAAATACTTTTATTTAAAAATACGGTAAATTTTATAGAAACTTTCTGTGTAGTTATTAAGCATTTCTTCAATACTGTTGATGTGGCCCAAGAACAGAAAAACATTCCTTCATTGCTTAGGAAACATTTGCTCTGGACTTCAATTATTATTTCGTTGCTTACTTTGCGGTTTATTTTAAAGCCCTTCAGCTGTGAGGAAGCTTAGAGGAGACAGGCTAGATCTGAAAATCCCAGAACAAGTGATGCCAGCATTTTGGTTGCTAATACACAATGCCAGCATCTCTTGTAAATGAACAAACAGAAGAATCATGTAAATGCTTTTGGGCTTCAAACAGATCTCATTATTAGAACAAAGTAGTCTTTGTCAGCCTCTGTAAGAATTTCTATAGCACTTATCTTATTTTGAAAATCCTCAAGCTTAGGTAATGTTAGTTACAATGCAGCTCATTCCCAACTACTGTGCAAGATAAAAGGTTGCATTCCAGTGTTACAATGAACATGCATGTTCTTTTACATTCAAATGTCTCTTTAAATACCCAATTTGTATGTGTAATTCCTAGAAGCACTTGACTATCTGAAAGAAGGAAAGTAAAACTGTTCTCTTTGTCTACAAAGGAGATAAAGTGTTCAGTGTAGGGTGAGGGATTGAGGAGAGTTATGTGGTCCCCGATATACCCCTTCTGCCTCAGGAGGGATCCATACAATGCAGATGCACTAGCTTCATGCTGGTCAGTCTGATCCCTGTGTCACCCCTACAGATAACAAAAGTTCTTCCACCTTGTACAGATTTGCAGAATCAGGTCTTATCACAAAATTTCAGTATCTTCCCTTCAACTGTCCAAGGTGGACAACTTACAAAAATAGCTCAAGGCAATGACCTACAGCAGAATGCCATCCTGAAGAGGTGGGAATCGGCCCCTCTAGCCAAAACAGCCCTGCCTCCAAATGGCAGAGCTCTCTTTCTAGTCCTTTTGCCAGAGGCTAGAGAGGAGTATGGGAGGTTTAAGGTGTTTCTCTGGCCATTAGCACTTACGATTGCCTGTGGCAGCCAGAGTCCTCCAGCACCCTTTTGACTCTGTTGAACCTTTTCAGTCTTTTTCCCTTTACCTGTAATAGAGAAGGAACCTCAGAAGCCAAAGAGGTACAGCAAGGCACACTTTTGGAAGTACTAAAATACCCTCATAAAACTCACCAATCCTTCTGCAGTTGTGCAAAATCCGTGAGGATCTCTTACTAATGATTCTTTCCTCCTTCACCCACCACCACCTTGTCTCTTACCAGCACAGCTTATTATTGTGTCTGCTGCAGGATTTGCCTACACTAGTGAGCAATCTGGTGTGAGATTTGGCAGCTGGACAGGTTTTCACAGACTGAAAGTTAGATGGACACAACTCCGTTTGTACAAAGGCTCTAACTGGATCAGATCTAATGACATCCATACGGTGTATTACTGCTAATGTAGTCTAACTGCTTTATCCCTGACAGGCTCTTATTAATTATTAATACTATTGTTTGTATTGTAGGCCTCAGTCACTCGTGACCCACACCTGTGAGAAACACCAGAATGCAGGGCTGCAGGTGACATGCCCTCACCTGTTTCTGAATAGCCTTGATACATACTGAAAAGGATTGTAGTTTCTCAAAAGTGAATTAAATCCTTTTATTGTTGAAATAAGAATGTCCAGTGCCATTGTGAATAATAGTTATATTACGTTACACTTTTATTTCCCCTGAAACAAACACAGATGCACCAAAAGTAGATACACCATAGAAATAATAAAGATTCTGTAGAAATAGCAAATGCTTATAACCCACTGAAGTGACTGAATTCAGTATCAGTATTATTCATCCAAATAGCTGAATTTAATAATTGCTTAACACTCTTAACCTGCCTTTAGAATGGAAATGTTCACATTTTTATTTGCCTCTCTGATATCCTGCTTGCTTTCTAGAAATTCTTATTACTTTTTTGCATCAGCTGCATTGCAACCATACTACTTTTCAAAAAGGATGTGAATGATAACAAGGTCTTATTTAAAATTTGTCTTTGATCAGTAAGGATCCAGTCTTCCATAGCATAAATCCAATGAATAGCTAGGAAGTTGAAGTTTTAGTTTGCATTTCCGGGTTCTAATTCAGCTGAGGAACATGGTAGGAGCCACAAAAACAGGTAAGAGAGAAAATCTTCAGAAACGTAGCTTAGACGGAAGCTCAGACAGTTACTTCAGATTTTTGGCTGACCACTGAATAGCCTAAGAAACATAATTTTCTGTATCTGCTCTGTGCTTCCCACAAGAGTCATGTTCCCCAGAGAGTGTGTGCCCAAGTATCATGCTGAACCTGTATATTGCTTGAAGGTTGGAAACGGGTGACATTGTAAAGTTGCTGTTCACTTGGTGTGCTAACACATACCTTGCACTCAGGCTTTTTTTTTTCTGATATAACATTTACCGTTTCTATAGATCTTGTTTGACTTCTGTTAAAACCAGTTAAGTAAATAGATAACCTGACATCCTACACAGATGTAGAATAAGATTGACTTGGTGCCCTTTCAGTAGCTGATGTATTGTTTTATTTTACAGGTCATGGACTGTGCAATGCCTCTGATTGGTGAGCACCAGACTGAAGACAGGCAACATATAACTGATCTAGTCATAAGCAAAATGAACCAAATGTTGTCCAAAACTCCTATACCATCTCCTCAGAGACCCACTGCCACTCAGCAGCCTCAGGTAGTAAACTTTTGTTTGTAAAATAGGGAGTCTTATTGTATAATTTTAAGCTCAAAATTTTCCTCGAAGAATTTCACTGGAAAACTATGCAGACATACCCTGAACTACAAGGATTCAAGACCGTATCAACATGTTTTATAGGTTTTTCATATTTAAATGACATTATCTCCAGATTTAATCAAGTAGTCCAAGTGTTGGTGTGGTTTTACCAGTGAACTGATAACTGGATTCAGTGAATTACCAGGCTTTGTATTGTTTCCTTTCAATTGCATCTGTATAAAATATCATGGAAATACTAAGAAGCACTGTCATAGAGAATCTTTGCCTTGAGGATGCCAGAAAGAGTATCAAGACAATAGTTCTTGTTGTTCTTGTGAGAAATTAATTACATGATAATCTTTTTTTATGTGCCGCAATTCACAAAATATCTTTCAAATCTAGGAAACTCCTGAAATATGTTTAGTGTATTAGAAAACTTGTGTCAAAGGTTGCAAATAGATGCATTTCACTTATTTTATCTTACATGGCCTGATAGTCAAAGTGTGGGCATGCAGAATTCTGCACCTGACCTTGCTACCAGCTGGCTTTCACAGTTTGGAAATCATCTTTGTGTTTCCATTTCCATGCTTACAAAATGTGAAGTTTATTTTTTTGCTGAGAGTGTGGTATTTTTGCAAAAGGCTCTAAAAGCGTACAAGTTTGGCCTCTAAATTGGAGAGATAATGGATTTGATGGGTGGACTATTAGATGCCCAGATGGCCACATCCAGAGTTACAGTCAACAAATTGATGTTCAAATGGAAACCAGTAACAAGTGGTGTCCCTCAAGGGTCTGTATTGAGACCGATGCTGTTTAATATCTTCGTTAATGACATACATAGTGACATTCAGCAAGTTTGCGGATGACACCAAGCTGAGCGATGCAGTCAATATGCTAGAGGGAAGGGTTGTCATCCAGAGGGACCTGGATGGTAGGGTTCTGCACTTGAGTCATGGCAGTACTCTGATATCAGTACAGGCTGGGTGATGAGTGGACCAAGAGCAGCCCTGCAGAGAGGACTTGGGAGTGTTGGTGGATGAAAAAATGAATACGAGCCAGCACTGTGCGCTCGCAGTCCAGAAAGCCAACCACATGCTGGGCTGCATCAAAAACAGTATGGCCAGCAGGTCAAGGGATGAGATTCTCCCCCTCCACTCCACTCTGGTGAGACACCACCTGTAGTGCTGTGTCCAGCTCTGGAATCCTCAGCACAAGAAAGACATGGACCTGCTCCAGCAGGTCTAGAGGAGGCCATAAAGATGACCATGGGGCTGGAGCACCTCCCCTGTGAGGACAGGCTGAGACAGTTGGGGTTGTTTAGCCTGGAGAAGAGAAGGCTCCAGAGAGACCTTATAGCAGCCTTCCAGTACTTAAAGGGACCTACAGGAAAGGTGGGCAAGGACTCTTGATCAGGGAGTGTGGTGATAGGATGAGGGGTAACAGTTTCAAACTGAAAGGGGGGAGATTTAGATTGGATATTAGGAAGAAATTCTTTGCTGTGAAGGTGGTGAGGCACTGGGACAGGTTGCCCAGAGAAGCTGTGGCTGCCTCCTCCCTGGCAGTGTTCAAGACGAGGTTGGATGGGGCTTGGAACAACCTGGTCTAGTGGAAGGTGTCCCTGCCCATGGCAGGGGAGGTTGGAATTAGATTATTAGTCTAGACCTAAAGGTCTGTTCTAGCCCAAACCATTTTACAATTCCATGATTCTTTGAAAAGTGCTCTATAACTGCTAAATAGCATCTTTTCTGTCTGCACAGCGAGGCAGTAGGTCTGATCAAGAGCAACATTATCAGCTCCAGCTGTCGGGTACTTCTTTTAATGTACTGAAGGAAGAAACCATGACAATACACTCTGACATAAACTATTAAGGGCTATATTGCTGCTCTGTACCAGCACAGCTCTACGGTAATCAGTTTAGCAACAGAATAAGCCAAGCTGAAATACAGGAATTACCAAGCCTAAATCAAGAATCTATTTTTGCTCCCAGTAGGCTCCACACCAGGTAAACAATTTTGTGGCATACCTCAGACAGACTAGTTCTTGAGGCAGAATGACGAATTTGTTCTTCAAATATATCATCATGCTTTAAGTTATAAAAATATACTATCCCACATAAAAAAGTGATGTGGCTTCTATATATATTACAGCCACTTGAAACTAAGCACAAAATTGTTTCAACCACAGAACCACATACAATGGAGAATTTTCCATCCAACATGACTCAAGTCCATTGTAAAGGGCACTGAAAAAGAAAGACAAGGAGGGGAAAAAAAGAAATCACCTTATGCCAAAATACAGTTTCTATTAGGACTAGTAAATTAGCCATAGATTAAAATGAAGCAAAGAGTCAAATTTGGAGTTGCCCAGACCGCACAAGTCAACATAAATCAAAATTTAACACAGTAATAGACATTATTGTAACATTAATAGATTCCCAGTCATTTAAAGCATTTGATATTTCACATTATGGGGAAAAAAATGTAAGGTCTTGAATAGGCATGCTTCCCTAAATTTTAAAGAGGACAGGGTAGGAACAATGTTTATCATTACTGGTGTCATCCAGAGAAACTGGTTATCTGTTGTATGTAAATAAAGTTTTTACTCATTTCCAAAGAACTGCCTACATAAATCCAGAATGAAAATAGGACACAAGGAACATTTTAAGAAAGTTACTAAATTCCTCAGTCATTGCTGTCACTCATCATGTCCAAAAAAGGGTTTTTTACTCTTAAAAAAGTTTTGGATGAATCCAAAGATAGTGTTTGCTGGCTAGCTGCTGAACTTCTATAAGATTTCTACTTAGTTTAGGTTACTGAAGAATTCAGCCTTTGCTAATGGCCACAGGATGTGACTCAACATTAATCTTCTTTTCCTTATCCTGTCCTTAAATTATGGACTGGCCAAAATCAGAAATATCACTTCAGAATATTTGCAGTATTTGTTAGTTTTCCTCTCCGTGAATCAGACTCTGCTTCCTTAAAATTTGCCTTGTTATATTATGTACCAGTTTAGGACAGACAAAGGAGATCTGAATTTCTCCAGAAGATACCATTTACCAAATACCTGTTAATCTTCCCATCTGTAAGAGAAAATAATGAAACAGATCTGTAGTATTTAATACAGGTATCTCCTCATGTGTAGTTATTTTTTTCTGGATTATTTTCCTGAGATTAAAACCAGCCTGTTAAGACAAGCTGTCCCTTTCGTCTTGAACAGTCTTCTCCTTTTTTAATCTAAGAAATTATTTCCTGTTCTTGAGAAATACAGTCCATTCATTTGTGGGGCAGGGGGCATACTGCATATTTCTACAGGTCACATAAAATGCAAAGCCAGTAATTTATCCCAAATCAACTGTGTGCATATGTATGTGTGGTCTTAGAAACCGAAGTAATATAACTATCAAAGAGTAATTTGTGTGTTTTGCTACATCTGCTTTTAAATGATCAGTTTACAGTGAGTAGTACAGCTATAGATGTCATGTTTTGAATTCCCTTATTATCTCCCTGGGTTTTAAAAAATTTTTTATAATCTACCCACTACTGTGGCATTGGGTGCATCGTACATAAAAGAATGCCTCAATTTATAAATGCCCGCAGTGATCAATACTGTTCCAATTAACTATCCATCAGAAAACAAATCAATGATTAGGAAAATAAGTCTTTGTTTACAGCTGTGCAGCCAAATCTTGATGGAAATGATTGGCCTTGCAATATGTTCTGAAGGCCAACAATGTTCCCTTTGTCAGAGTGCCAGAAGGAGCAAATTCCAAAGGGACCTCAGACAATCCTTGCTTGTATTGAGACCTCAGAGGTGCAGACCCTGTGATTCTTAAACCCTTTAAATCTATAATCTGAGATACCAGAAATATTGAGATATTTTAAATACTTACTTTGTATATTACATATTTATTTATTTACTGATAAACACTTGCACAGGCTCTATAACAAGTTCTGCTGGTACACGCAATGGCAGAGAATCTGTTGAAGGAGAAAGCAGCAGGTTGCAGCTCTGTGTGTTGCTGCAGCCAACAAACTCTGTCTCATGCCTTTCTCTTGTGGTCCCAGGCTACAGTTTCCTGCCTACCTTTGACAGCATGATTGAAGTGTATTGGGCTAGGCAGTATTCCTGATTACAGGATTCAAAGCTTGCCAGTTTTGCTTTTATCAGCTACCTTGCAAGTCTTCCCACTGCAAAGAAAAGCGAGAGTCCCTGGACTCAGAGAAGTTCTATCTGGTACAACTACATATGGGCAAAAAACTCTTTCCAAAAATTAAGTCTTTATTTAATTTAAAAACATGACAGCTTGTGATGAAAATATATAATAGAACTTTATCTAGGAATATGATTTTAATAGAAGTTTTCCATAAGATAAACCTGCTCTCCTTGCAGGCAATAAAATGATGGAAATCTGATTTTCCATTTTTGGTAAACTCTTTGAACAATTCTGACAGCTCTTTTGAGAAGCTTTTTTCAAATCTTTCCTAAAAACCAAAGCAGTGGATTAAACTACACAGTTTTTAGCCAGTGGAATCACTTAACTCTATCTCCATCTGTTGATAGGAAAGATCACTGCCCAAACTTCTGCTATCTGGATTTGCAAAACTCTGCAGGTGGTTGCTCAGTGCAGGCTGTTTATGCTTGTTTCTGTAGCAGCTTTTGTATATAAAACAATAATAGTAAAGCATCTGTTCAAAGCTGCATATCAAGTCATTATATGAATTGTGGTGAACTAAATATTCTGTGTAGAATATTACATAGTGCATGAGTATTACTGGAAAATGCAAATATTTACGGTCACATTAGCAGTTGAAGCTAAGGAGAATCATACTAGGAAAATGGTATTGCAGTCTGCTCTGTTGAGACCGTGTTGCATTATCCACAAAAGACCAAGGAATTTATTATCCTTAATGGAAGGAAGAAATTTGTGCACCAGAGACACAATATCCGTGACGACAGAACATCACAAAGAGCACAACATTTCCAGCTATATCCTGGTTCTGTTCCATTTAACAGAAAAGAGCACCCGTAATAAAACAATAAATGATGCAGAAGTAAAGGATGATACTTTAATTATTTTGAGACTAGAATAGCAGAACCTGAAGTGTTCAATTTCTTAACACTAATTTCTAAAATGTTTTAATACCTTCTTTGCTCTTCACCCAGGGAAGCTCAGTACGATTACGTTCAGTTCAGTAGAGACTGGGATCGAGGAGCCCTTACTCTGCTGTCTTCAGCTGTTTAGGGATATGGTTTGATTTATTTCCTTTTTTTCCAATGTTTATCTTGTTCATTCTTCGTTCCCTGATCCCTTATATGATTTCACTGGAGCCAAGCAGTTTTCTCCAGTTTTATTTTTCTATGTTCAGAGAGAAAATTGAAGCAAATGTGAAGATAGTGTAAATAACCAAAAGTGTTACTTAGAGAGAGAAAAGCAAACCATTATCAGATTACCTGTTCTTGAGCTTCCGTAGAGTAGTCATAGTTCTATTACCTTCCATCTGTTGGAGTTCCTTTTTTTTTTTTTTTTTTAAAGCAACCTACTTATGATGAGCAGCAATTTGTTTCAAATCACTGAAGCTTTTATCATGGCCAGACAATACAGTTTCTTGATTTGATCTTAACTGAAGTAGAACCCACTTAATTGGGAAGGTCCCATATGGAGTTATATGGAAATCTAGAATTTAGTATTAGTCTTCTTATTAGGAGAAGCAAGCTTCTCTGCACTAAATTTGAGATGTAGACCTTATTTCTAAATTACTTTCTTGCTTTGCACAGTCTCATAGAAGTTCATCTGCAGTATAACCATCTGTTAGGGGAAGAGAAACAGGGCCATGACTTGTAGGTTTGCTACAGCTTTGTAGTGCTAAATCTACTTGCCTTAGCCAGGCCTTGGTCATACCACCAATTAACATCACCACCAAGAATTTTCTTTCTGTCACAGTACCTTGGCACTTACTTGCAGGAACATGTTTTTCTTCCTTATGTCTGCAAGGAAAGACTGCCCAACAAATAAATTAAAAGACAACACTACATCATTCTGCATAAATGAGGGTAAATACGGAGTCTCGGTATTAGTGTCTGAGAATCCTGCTGACCTGGTACAAAGCAAATCACTCCCCAGTGTAATTAGATCTGTACTAACAGACAGCAGGAGTCATTTAGGAACAGCTTGCCTTAAGAAGGTTGCTAAATGATCTAATGACCCTTAAAACCATACATGCTGTATTTCTTTCTCTGAGGAAGACATTTAAATAGGGGGTAAATGGCAGCTATAGCATCACACGATCATAAAGCCAATGTACCCAGATTTGTGGAATAATGTGGAAGTCCAGATCCTACATGTACTCAAGAGATTAGCCTGACTTCATGTTCAGGGGAAGGGAGCACAGAGACGCTGGAAAATGTCTGGATGGGATTTTACTCTCTCTTTACTTGTTTACCTTTCCAAACCCTTGCATCAGGTTACTCTGCATAAATAGAGAAATACAGCTTGTCAATAAGCAAGTAGTATATCTGTGTAGGTAGTAATTGAGCATCTCTGTAGGCTGCATTAGCAATCCATATGGTTTTTTCAGTTCATTGTTTACCTCAGAGCGTTTGTATGCACTTTGACCATCAATGACTACAAACGAAATCTAAGTAGTTATTTTTTACCACTTACGCTGTCCATCTGCCAAAAAGCTCTTTTAAATTGTAGACCCTAGTAAACAAATTACTTTTCATATTAAAATGCTTATTGAGTTATTGTTGTGACTTAAAGGAAAATTAGTCAGGCAGCAGGAGGATGCCTTCCTAAAGATATTGGCAGAGAATCTAAAACATTGTCATCAAAACTCGTGAGGAACAATGAAGAATATTGGTGGGGCATATATACATCACAGAAGACAAAAGACAGTCCCTTTCAAAGGTTATGTAAGTCAAAAGCCATTCTTAAAACTGTCGTGTTAAAATGAGTTTTGAAATGCTGAAGGTACTGACCTGTTTCCCTGCAGTGGGCTCTGGTTATTTGAATCCTAGCGACATCTCGTGGCCTGTTCTCTTGTGGGATAACTGAGCTTGAGAGTGTGTATGATGTAGTGTTACAACATACCGCATCGTATTACAGAAGCTGTATCATATTAAACAATATGATAATTTAAACAAGAACTTGGGTATACATTTTACAAATACTAAATGCTTGCTGTTCAAAAATTTCTCATAATGCTGCTGTTATGTATTTATGTATTTTAATTATTTTAATATTGAATATATTTTAATGTGCTGCCTTAATGTGTGTGTATATATATATATAATTGTATATACACACACAATGTTTTGCTGTGTATATTTAGAAGAGGGGATGCTTATTTTAATCAAAGCGGGTTTTTAACCTTTTAGTTATTTTGTGTTTGTGAAAATGTAAGAAAAACAGCTGTTACCCTTTTAGATCCTAGTATAAATGTATGGAATTAAGAAAAGCAGAAGAAAATAAACATCTATGGACCCTGAGCTCACTGCATCCTGATAAACGGCCATATTTGAGGCACACTTCATTCCAGCTAAATTTACAACAGTAAAGTTTATTTATCACAAGTATAAAATGATAGCATGCATTTTACTACACCAAGGATGTTTGTCCATCTATGAAGAAGACACCTATTCAGGGCAGATACTGTGTTCTTCGTGTAAGTGACAAAGATCACAACAGAGGCAGAGACTCAGACTTTTAACTGCTGGATGAAGGAACTGCATATATTTAAAACAGTCACTATTTCATTACACAAAGCTTGATTTATTTTAAGCATTTGAGCTTGACATTTAGTTATTGTAATACACTAAAAACAAAATTCATGCAGGAAAATAAATCCTAAGATATTTACTATTGACAGTAATTAAAAAAACAGTGGGACACAATATCCAAAAGTTGAGCAGAGATTCTACTAACAAATTGATCATGAAAGTTAAGATAACCTATTTTAAAATACTTATCGAGATCCTGTAACAGTAGATGCAGTAATTACTAAGGGAGGTACATATGCATTGCTCAGTTCTGTTACTTATTTAGTCTCATGAACAGCAGTAACAGGTAAATAGCTTGCTGGATATTTGCTAGTGGTAAATGTCTACATAAACACTTCTGGTTGTTCACTGTGAATATATCCATTAAATGAGGATGATCAAATCAAAACACTAATAAGTGCTTATCTTCCTTAGCTTGTTTTGAAATAACTATAATAATGCCAAGAACTAAACAAGTGTGCCTTTACAACACCCTTTTTGGAGGAATCTGATGACTGTAAGAGATAATACACAAAGGGACATATATTAAAGGTTTAGTATTGTTTGGTCAAAATTTCTACTGACGTCAACAGAAATTTGTCCAAATGAAATAAAAGCTGTCAGGATGTGGCCTGATATTTTATTTTTATTACTGAATAGTCTATATTGAATGCTTATCACCAGCAGTGTACCTGGAAAAATACGTGATCTCTGCAGACAAGCCGAGCAAAGCTTGGTGAGAGACAGTTGCTTACGGAAGTACTCTTTAGAAGAGAAGCCGTAAGGAAAAAGCCCCACAGGCAACCTGACCGAGTCAAGCTTCAGGACCAGGATGATTAGAATGACTTCAATTGTCTGTAGGATATAGTGCTTTAGCCTCAGTGCTAACAATTTTATAATACAGAAGGCAACAAAATGCTAGCTAAAACTGAAAAACATAACAAGTATTACTAGTTAATAGATACTTTTACCCATTTATTTTAAGTAACACTACTGTTCTCTGTCTTCATTCACAAAACAAAATTATGCTTTTGTTAAATTTTTATTATCTTCTGCCAGATGATCTTCTGATCATCTCACAATCTGCCCATTTGTATTGGCAGAAGCAGACACTATCTTTGAGAAATCTGAAACTCCATGGTGACTACCCTCAAGAACAAAGAAAACATATAAGTTTTAAGTAATCATGAGCCCACCACTATAGAGTAGCCTATATGTTCTTAATAGACTTCTGCAAGAAATAGCTTTTTTGTCCCACCAACATTTTTTAGGAGACTTCAAAAAATGTCCTCATTCCTTTATAGAGCAAAATCCAGCCTTTTCAAAATTAAAACACAGAAAACGGAAAACAGTAATCCCTTTGTTATAGAACAGACAATAGGTGCTGCATGCACGAGTAGAAAAGGAGAGTCTGTTAGATCTCTCTGTTTTGTCTTTTGTCATCTTTTTCATATTTTAGTTTATCTTATTTTTCATCTATTTTTACTCTTGGATGTTGTTTATTTAAGCTGAACCTAATAGAAATATCTTTTTTTTTGGAGACTTTTCCTTGGTCTCCTTTCCTTTCCCAACTATGGTGGGTGTTTCCCCTCTACTTTTTTACTAACATTCTCTATCCCCACTTGACTTTTTTATTTGGTTTCTCTGACCTTTAAATCATAACTTGTTAAGCAAAGCTATTTGGCTTTACTCCATGTGTAACTTGCAAGGATTCTGTCCCTCTCCCCAGCAGTCATCGCCACAGTTTATTTTGAATAAAGACCGTGTGCTAAATATGTGTTAAAATTTTTAAACAAAGGAGAAGCATCAGGAGAAATTATGGAAAAATCCAAAACAGAACAGCAGCACATTTTCAAATATTCCTGATTTGTCCATAGAAGGAAAGAAGCACACACACCCCCACCCACCCCTTCAGATACTAATCTGGTGGTGGATCAGTGCTCCATCTGGCTAGCTGCCAGCAGAGCAAGCTTGTCAGAGTTAGGACCAACCACCAATACCTCCTCCGAACGTCCGCGTACTTGTGCTGCACCAGGAGAAGTAAGAAGAGAAGCACATGCAACCATTGATGGAGAGGTCTTCTGCTCTGTTCATATACTTGAGTTCTGAACTTTGCTATTGTTTGGGGGAGAGCTCAAGTGTTCCACTCAGTGCACTCCCTCTTTTTCATGCCTCTCCCACTCCACTGTTCTGTAACACTGATGCAATAATATTACGATAAAATGAGGGCTATAAGACCAGGCTTGAGTTAGCTCCAGCATCTTTTTTCCAGACTCTCTTGTTTCAGAGCATAAACTTCATTTCTGAATGGATCCGGTAATGATGGGTCTTTGTGGCTCAAGATAAAGTTCTGCAGATCTCAATCTCTTCCTTTTCATGCAAGAATCACTTGCCATCCCAGATTTAAATTTTTTTTTTTTTTTTTTTTTTTTTAAGACTGGAGGAGCAGATACAGGCTAGCAGCAGTCAGGGTCAAGGTCCCTGGGTTTAAGGGTCAAAACCTTCCTTACAACTTCAAACAAAGCACAGGATTTTGACACTATCAAGCCCCAAGGGGTATATTCTCCTCTGTATATAGAGGTACCTGTGTACACTGGCAAAGGTGTAAGGAAGTTTAACTTCCCAGTAACTGGGCAGTCTTGTAGATATGTTGTACTGCTTTCACTTGCCATCCGTCTGTCTTACAGATCTCTTTCTCTGGTGCAACCATGCCTACATACACATTTTAGTCCCAGCTCCTTTAGCACGCAGGGGGAGCTCTCTCCTATCACATAGCCCACATTCCTTCCTTGTCTATGGGGAGCAATTTTTTCACTGGAAAGAACTGCCTGAAAGCTGCTGTGCAACTGCATGCTTTTAATGTTCCCTTTTCAAAAATAGAAGTTGAAATCTGGGGGTTTTAAGCAAGAGCTGCAATAAAATAAGACTGCATCCTTGTCCATTAGAATTGTTGGTTGGCTCTGGAAGGGGACTGCCTAACTTCAACAAGTAATGGTACTCAAGAAATTATTTTCCCCCAGCAAGCTGACATCCTACTTTTTCTCTAGAAATCTCATCTCTTTGGGGGCTGGGATTGTTTTTGTTCAGCAGAATAACAGAAAATAGGGCTGGAATGGACAATGGGAGGTCGGTCACCTGTTTCAGTATCTCAGGGAAGATACTGGAGTGTACCTTTTAACAGCAGTGAGTCCGTACTAGGGTGCTCATTTTTAAGAATGTGTATAAATATTCAAGAAGGAACCTATTCTCTAGGAAGTAATTTTTTATCTAGCAATGGAAAACACTTAGTCTATAAAATCTAAGTTAGAATACTTTTTGATGTTTAAAAAAACCCCCTTTTCTAGTGTATTTTGTAACTACTATTCCAAGTAACAGTTACGCTGTATAGCTTGTTTTCTGCTCTTAGCAGTCATTTCCCTTCCCATTCAGAGGAAAGTCTTAACGGGTTTTGCATGGGTAGTTTGGAAAGTTGGTTGAGCAATAACAAAACTGCTCTAAATTTTTGAATATCACAACTGCAGCATGAAGAAACTCTAGGCTGGCATAAATTTTGCTGAGAGTATCTTTTCCATACAGATTTCCTTAGCGGAGAAGGGCAAGGCCAAACACTAGTACTCCAAAAAACTGTAAAAAGCAGGAGCCAACTGTCCTCTAGCCACCCTCTTTGCACTAGACAGAGTGAAGTTGTCTTCTTTTTAAGGTGTGCCTTACCACCTCTCTCCCTTATAACTGTAACTAGGCCAGTTTCACTGCCTTTCTCAGTCCACAGGGAATCTTTAATACAGTAAATAGAAAAGCTTTTGTAGCCCTGTTCAGCACCACTGGCAACACAGTGAAGCAGATACATCACCTATGCCAGATTCACCTGAAATAGGGTAAGGTCTGAACCAGCAACTGGTAAGTATGACTGCCGTGCTCACTACACGTTAAATGTATAAAGCAGTAAGCAAAGGCGCTAAGGAATTTCTTATTTTTGGATGCTCCATATCAGAAAGCCACTTTAAGATCTCACTGCTTTGCTAAATCGTACAATATGTGCATATTTCCAGCTTGGTTTTGTTCAGTTTATACCCATTTCTTCTTGGTTTGCATTGTCCTTTAGTCTAGCTTGATTTCTGCCTAGTTCTTTACTAGTACAATGTATTTATAAAAAGCAACTGTACTGCATTCAAGACTTCATTTTGCTAAACTAAGCAAGACATGTTCTTCCAAATGCTGTAGGTATAGACTCTTCCACCTGCCTGGTTAGTTTAATAGCACTTTTTTTCATAGAAACAAAGAATCACAGAATGGTTTGGGTTGGAAAGGACCTTGAAGATCATCCAGTTCCACCCCCCTGCTATGGGCAGGGACACCTTCCACTAGACCAGGTTGCTCAAAGCCCCGTTTGACCTGGCCTCGAACACTGCCAGGGGGAAGGGGACAGATTTTTTTTTTTTGTGCCAGATCAGCTTATATTCACCTTTCTTGAGCAGGGGTGATGTAAATGATACACAGCATCATGCCTAACACTCACGGGAAATACTTCACTGAATGTTTGATAAAGATTTGGTTTCTTCACTGCACAAATCTTTCCCATTAGGTTTCAGTTAGCGACCTCTGCATTTCTGACAGCTACATGTTATTAGTCCATAAAGAAATTATTTTGGATATTGCATTGAAGTTTCTCTTTTTTCTTTTCCTTTCTCTTTCTCTTTCTCTTTCTCTTTCTCTTTCTCTTTCTCTTTCTCTTTCTCTTTCTCTTTCTCTTTCTCTTTCTCTTTCTCTTTCTCTTTCTCTTTCTCTTTCTCTTTCTCTTTCTCTTTCTCTTTCTCTTTCTCTTTCTCTTTCTCTTCCTCTTTATCTTCCTCTTCCTTTTTCTTTTTCTTTTTCTTTTTCTTTTTCTTTTTCTTTTTCTTTTTCTTTTTCTTTTTCTTTTTCTTTTTCTTTTTCTTTTTCTTTTTCTTTTTCTTTTTCTTTTTCTTTTTCTTTTTTTTTTCTTTTTCTTTTTCTTTTTCTTTTTCTTTTTCTTTTTCTTTTTCTTTTTCTTTTTCTTTTTTCTTTCTCTTTCTCTTTTTCTAACTCCACTCATCAATTTAATTCTTCCTTTAGGCTATTTTGGTCCTGTAGTCTTCCAGCTTTGTATCATCTACCGGTTTTAGTAGCACACACCTACGCTTTTGTACCAACTTCATTAATGAAAATTCTACTTGAATTCCACATCCCAGTTATATCCCTCCCATTAGTTTTTCTTCAATAACTGCCAGTCTACTTAGTAGCCACTTCCTTACCCACAATGTAATTCCTGTAGTATGAGTGCTTAATCTTCTCCAGAGTAACTTGTACGTTTCCAATTGTCAGAGATATCTGATGTGGAATTCTGTATTTCATGAATTAGCTGGTTTTGATTTCTGACATGAAGAATGTCATCAATAAGAGCCCAGGAAGATCCTTGATTTTTACCTCCATCTCATTTTTAGCTTTTATTCCACCGGCCATCTTGCCTTTGCTCCTGTGTTTGTCATAATCTATGACACTTCAAACATTCATTTACTATTGACACCCTACTTAAATTATCTAAATTACCTCTCTCCTTAGCAATCACATTTTTTCTCAGTTCTTCTGTTACTTAATTGCTTTACTATTTATTCTCGTTCTTTTATGAGATCTAACTGAGCTCGTATTTTGGCAGTTCTCAGTTGATCCATCTACTTCTTGACCTGAAAAAATATGGCTTTCCCTTCAAATATTGAAATACCTATGAAAAGCTTCTATCACTGCATTAAAAAGAAAACTGAACAAAGCCTAAAAACAAGTATATGTGCTCCAACTACAGTTCACAAAATCTTCTAACTCAGCCAAATCAAAATCAATTTTTGCTGGGACTTAGTTTAGCATCTCTTTTGCCCAAGGGCTATTTCCCTGCCAAGTTGCTGGTTTTGCTCCCACCCATTTTGACATTTTTCTCATTATTCAAAATTCAAGTATATATGAATCTTATCTGCATTTATATGAATATACAAGGTAGAAAAAAGAAGTAATACCACTGATCAAATTCTAATACGACGTGCTTTGAAGAACAAACAGTACTTTCCTCTAGTTCTACCACTGAAATTCTAAGGAGACTGTTTCAGTTAAGTATGGAAAGGAAGGAAGTGCTAGAGATATCTAGAGACAACTATCTAGACAAGCAATGGGCTTTCTGCTCTGGCTATAATTAACTTTTAGCCAAAATTCTTAAAGACCATTTTGAAACCAAAGCATCAATTGTATACCCAGAGTTGAGAAATCACTACAGTATGCTTGCAGCATTCATGTGGCTTAGAGGTTTCCACAAGTAAAGTTGTGTTTTTTCAAAACAGTTATATAAACAGTAAATCCCCTTTGAACAGTAGAGATTCTATAAGCAGTTCTAGATAATGTTACTATCAACATCAGCAGTCCCTTCTCTTTGGGAAATTTGGATGGGATATGAAAGTTATGTTTCATAAAATGAAAACCAAAAGGGCTCCTTACAGCAGCAGTTACCACACCTCTCTTAGGTAATCCTAAACCATACTAAACACTGTAGTTTCTAGCTTCTGCACTACTAATTTTGCACTTTAGCCCTGAGCATCCAAATAAGAATCTGTTCAGGGTCATTTGCCATGATACGCTCTGCATTCTAATCCTTGATTCCTGCAATGTTTGAACTAAGCGGTAGGCAAGGCCATAGATTAGAACTGTGCTGCAGGAAAACATGTTTGTGCTAAAAGAAAGTGGTAGGAGGGTGAGCTTCGAGGCTGGGCAACAAAGGAAAAAAGAAAAAAAACAAGAGGGGTGAATACATCTGCAGGACAGGTCTAGTCCAGCATCTCTGTTCAGAGAGATTATGTTGCCTATGAGGAGCTAGCAGCTCTTACAATTACATTGGCATACCACCTTGGAGAAGTGAGAAGTAGCAGTCTGTAGTTAATTTGCCAACAACTGGTGTTTTAGAAGCAGCCTGGATTTTATTAAAGGCCTTGGCTCGGGACAGCAAACAAGACTGGTTCAAAGCCTGTCTTTAATATCAAGTATCAAGGTTTCTGACTGTCTGAAAGAAAGACTCTTGAAAAGGCCTGGATTACTACAGACCATTGAAAAACCATGAGTAAGATTCCTCGATTAGGAATGTAATGCTAATTAGTCTTTTTGGGTCAGCCTGGGTGGGTTGGCTAATTAGCAAAAGTAATATACCCATGTGATTGGCCTGGAGTGTGGGTGAGGTTCCTGGAAGCACCAGGTGATATCTGGTAAAAAAAAGGATGTGTGGGTGGTAAAATTAGGACAGCTGCAGTCAGTGACTAGCGAGTGGGAAATACACCTTCAACAGAAAATTCACAAAAACTTTCAGAACAGTTGAGGTAAGGATTAGCAGGCTTCTATAAGGTTTATTGAAAGCTTAATTTAGGATAAAATAATTTCTTTGTGAGATGGAGAGATATGCAGATTGCATAAGTACTGATGTTGTCATGTCAAGTCAGTGAGGCGGGGTGTGATAAAACCCAAGACCATTTCAGTGCAAGAACAAATGGCAGATTTGCCTCAGCCTCAAGGCATGGAGGAGACTGAGGCCCTGCAGATGTTGTTTTAACATTAAAGTAGATGTGAATTTAAACTGCCAGCCTCTGTTTTGAGTTTCTAAATAAAAGATGAGTTTTACCTACGTAATCTTTTACTTTTGTTTTAGCAGAAAAATAGCAACACTCATACCCTCCCAGGTCATCCTCTGCTGCTGCAGAGAGCCACGCCCATGGTTTGTGGCCCTTTGTAGTGCTAGGAGCACAGTTGAATGGTAGTCGTAGTCACGTTCCTTATAAAATATGATGCATGCTTGCTAACAAAAGTCACATGATCTGTTTGGTCCTCTGGAAAGAAACTCTTGGCAGTCTTTAAGCCCAAATACTTACTTTTTCCCTCTAAGGGCACGCTCCAAGTGTCACACTGCCCCACCAAAGGAGACACTGGCTCTCCCTGTGACAGAGCACCCACCCGATGCCCAGGAGGCACACAGAGGAAGGTGCCAGGGCCATCAGAACAATGGAGCAAGCATATTAGTTCCTCTGGGGCAACTTTTTAAGGTTTCCAGTCTGGACTAATTTCCCCAGTATCCAAGGAGTTACTGATATAAATGTGTATTGTTTCAGTGAGCTCCAACACATTATACAGAGTGGATACCACAACCACTTAATGTTACTGAAACATGTATAGGATAGAATGCCAACTTTTACATGTGGTTCAGAAAATTAGAGGAAGGAGAGAAACAAAACAGAGAAGACTGACTCACACTAAAGCACTTTAAAATTTTCTGGTGGCTGTCTTTCCTTATGAAATTCTCTTCTTTTCTACATATCCTCATTTCTACCTATCCTCATCCTTTCAATGATGCTTACCAAGAACTGTCTAACTGGGTGAGTTAATACAGGGATCAGATTTTGCCTCATTTGCCTTTTGTACGTATCATTTTTACTCCTCATTTGGTCTTCTCAGTGTTGGTAACTCTGAATAATTAGAGTTTTGGATCTGTCCTATGTCTTTATTTATGTAGCTAAAGCAGACGAAGCAATTTGCAACAGCTGCACACAAGAGTGTTGTTGTCTTGTACCATTTAAAAAGTGTGACTTCTAGATTGCTGTACAGGCATCATTATGAGTAAGATTTATTTCTGTAGCTCTAAGATCAAATACAAATCTATCAGAAAAAACCCCACCAGTAAGCTTTTCAAGAAACATGTTTAATTCATTTTACATTTACCATTTAATATGTTCTGGGATTTTTCCCTCTTGACAGATGGCAATTTAATTTCTGGATCCTTAAAAAAATCCCCATGCTATTATGTCCAATGATTTAACATATTTTACTTTTCAAAATATTAGAGATGGGCCTAAGACAAAGTTTAGATTCAAATACTAATGTTCCCAGAGGGTGTTCTGGTCCAAGGTTTTGATTCAGGCTCCTCTTTTCCTCTGGACAAGTATACATTTGAAAAGGATACTACCAAATAAATCTCCTGTTTTGAAAAGTTAAGTATTACATGTGTTTCTAATAACATGTTAGATTGAGTAGCATGAAGTAATTTCCATTATTTTTATTATTTGTCTGTGGTTTTTGCTTCCTTCTTTCATTCTGCTTAGCAAAACAGCTAACCTAGAGCAGTCCATGTCCCCTCCCATCTACAGTCAGCAAATCAAAGTGAAACTATCACTACGAAAAAAATCCCGCTGTGCTAGTGCTTCCAGATACAAGTGAATGTAATTAAAAATAAATTATTTCTTAACTTACACAAAGATATCTGTTGAAGTCCATTTCCTATTCAATCTATGCTAAAAAAGAGAGCAGAAGCAATGAGAGAGAAAAGTCATTCAAGGTGCTAGGAACTGAAGGAGAAAGACTGTACACAGACAGACATGAGATTTGAGAAGGCACTCCTGATGTCATGTTCACATGCTGCAAAGGGAGGACAATTTTTTTGAAGAACTCAGCTTTAGATTAGTCCAGGATTCATATATCATGTCAGATAGCAAGTAAATTAGAAAATGTTATCTGGAATAAATTAAAAGTATATGTTTGGCCCCAACCAATAAAGAGTTTTCTAATGAAAATAAAGACAAATTAGTGGAAAATTGGAATTAAGCTACTCTAATTTTTTTTCTTTTCTGTTTTGAAATGTATTTTCCAGAGTGGATCTCTAAAGGAGCCAGAGCCAAACAAAATCCCACCTCAGCGACCACCACCTCAAGGTTGTTTACAGTACATTCTCGACTGTAATGGCGTTGCAGTAGGACCAAAACAAGTCCAGGCTACTTAGATAATTGAGACTAAAAGCAAAGGTTAAAGTGAAAATGAAAAAAGAAAAGAAACAAACATACAATCTTAAAAGCAAACATACCAGTTTTGTTCAATTTTTGCATTGTTTCAGTGCTGACCTGGACTGTGTTTTTTCTATGCAGTGTCAACTATACCGTCTGGTTGTTTACTTGTTCATGTCTGTGCGTATAATGCTTACTGACCTTTCTCTGTAAAATCTGTGATTTCAGGGCTGTTGTCAACAGTGTACAAAGAATGTGCCTCTCTAGAGCCCAGTGCAACTGTACAGTATGGATAGTTAGACAGTATTTTTTGAGTATTATATATCGTTAAGTAAAATACCACCAAGGTTCATATCTAAATACTTTTGCTTACTCTGTGAGTGTGTGCACACTGTACTCATAGCCTTTATTTTTTTGTGCGTGTGCATGACTAATAGGTAGGTGATCCATATATATTTTTAAAAGTCTAGTTTAGAATTTGCTAGTGAGGCTTTTTATTTATAATTTTATAAAGTTTGTTAACATTTGAGTTATACGCAAGTGGAAGTCTAATATTTCAGTGACTCCATAAGATACAGTTCTTCCCAAGGAATATTTAAAATATCTTCTATTTTACATACTGGTATTCATATTTTTAGTAATTCTGCATTAAATTATTAGCTACAAAGCTATGTAAATGGGCCACCTATGTGCAATATCTCAGTGAAAGCATGCGTATTTATTGTATCCTATTTCAATTAAGTAGTACATTTTGCTGTCATTCTGAATTAGTAATCTATGGAGATTTTTAATGAAAACTAATGCAAATACTTTCAACAATCTTATACTTACCTAAGAGTTAAATCCCAGGTTATTTGGTGAGAAGTACCTCGAGGACTGTTAAACTTCCCGTAAGAGCTCATTTTTTTCAAATACGGAGATGTTAGGAGAAGAAAGACCAAGGTACCTTTAAACAGCTAAGGGATCTTGCCCTTTGATCAGAATGCAAGACAAAAAATGTCAGCAGTTTTCTTTACCAACTCAGGTCTATATTTTAAACCTAAAAATAGCCAGATAGCTATAAAGAAAATTCAGTCCCAGCGTTATCCACATAAATAGGTTTTATAATTGCTTGAAATCAAACATGCAAAAAGACTTGAGATGCCTGACAACTGCTAGATTTTCTATAGGTAGATTATTTGTGATTTTTGCATACCCAATTTATAATTTAATATTACGAGAAATACACAGGCAGGCAGTTAATCTGTTGTGAGAGATCTAGCCTAGAATCACAAGCCACACACTGCTAGCATACCATAAAGCTTAGTTGCAAATAAGCCACAAAACTATAATTTTAATCTTGAATATGTACAAAGATGAGTAGTGGCCATTAGTTTAGTGCAAACAGTTCTGTTTAAAGGGAAAACAGCCTTATGTTCTACTTCTGTTTTCCCTACAAACACTGGAAAAAATTATCAGTGAGAATCATCATTCTTAGTGTTTCTTTTATTTGTACAAGCTGGCTGGTAAGATGAGAATTAAGGTATGCATTATTAGCTATTTAAATGTTTGTGGTAAGTGCTACTGTTTACTACCTATCAGTAAATTACATGAATATTTTGCTTTAGTGATCAGCGTTTGTCTGGGTCAGTGATCATTCCTATGATGGCATTGGCTGTTTTGTCCTATACTAAGAAAATTCCACATAGAATCAGGTTCACAAATCCTTACCTCCAGACACCAGAGAAGTGAATAAACCCTGCTGCCCTGGGGTGAAGAAATGAATCTGATGATTGATTTTATTTAAAGCAGTTGATATTTTTTGCATGTAGTAGTACAAGTATTCACAAGTGCTTTTCACACGACATTTGTGAGTTGTGTGTGCAAAGAAGAGATGGGTGTTTCAGATAGGATTTTAGCTTGTTGACTAAAGAATTTACCAGGGCACACACTATTACTACATACCACAGACAAGAAGCAAGCCAAAATGTCTCTCTGCATGTAAGCATGCTTAGGTGCAATATTGTGGGTAACAGGGAACAGATGTTTTACAGTGTAGGCTTAATGTTCAGTTTTGTTGAGTTATTTTTGGTAAAAGTTTCTTTCATGATTGTTGCCTTTTGTACAACCCAGCTGCAAGAAAGTGAGCAAATGCTGGAAGTGTGACAGCAGTATATCTTTTATGTGAAATATCTTGTACAGCTTAATGTGCAATAAAAGAAAGTTATATCTGTCTTCAGTGTAAAGTTTCTGGCATTCAAGCCTGTATGTACAAGTGGGGGAAAGAAAACTTTCTAGTTTTCAATATTGAGTGAAAGGAGACTAATAAGAAAATGATCCTTATTAAGATGTTGCAAGACCATGTTATCACCTTCAAATATTTCCTACAAAAGTGGTTCAAATTAATAAACAATGAAGGCACATTCCTTAACATACAGTACGTGCTATTTATCTTTCTACACCACAACACACTGCTACAACTGTATTAAAACTTACTGAAGCATTAGGACATGCTTTTCTCAGACATACACTGGAATCTCATACAGAAAGTGGAAAGCTAACTAATTTAAAAAAAAAAAAAAAAAAAGTATTACAGCAGTACTTCCAGATACAAAGGTTTTCTTTTAGAGACCTGAATAGATTAAGTCTTTTACTTGCACTAATTATCTGTGTAAGACTAAAAATGTACAGAACATCTAGATCAGTTGTCTTCTATAGTATTTACTGGTCAGCAAAGTTCTTACCCTGACTGAAACGTTATACAAGGAAATGGCTCAGAATTTCATCCTATCCTTTCTTCCCCTTAACTCAGATGTCCTGTGTGCCTTATCACGTGCAAGAATAAAGATTCAGTTGTAACAACTGTCAGCCCAGAAAACCACACTCAGACATCTGACAGGAGATAAAAGCAGCATGCCCACTGATACCTGACACAGCACTGTGTCAGTCAGAAAGCAAAAAATAAAGCCGCTGTATGATGATGTAGCAGCTTTCAGCCATGGATTTCACAACCAAAGTCTCTACTACACGTAGTTTCACACTCGATACAGTATTTTGCCAGTATACTTCCTTCTCTGTGGAAAGATCTCCTTGGTAGAGAATTAGTAATGGCTTTCTTGCGTTTCTTGTAATGTTCTTGACATATTTCACTAAGGGATTAAGTAAGTTATCAAAAGACTTTAAATTAGCCAGAAAATTTCAGCGTAAAGCTAGTATACTGCTATAAGAGTGAATCTAAGAGAAATATTACAGAAATAATTTTAAAACTTTGGAGGAACAAAACAGAATAACTACACAGAAGATAGTAGCTGTATTGCTGAAATAAATGTTACTGGTAAATTCAATTATCTCGCAGCCTCTCCTTGAGCTGGGCCAAAATTACACTGGGTGTAACTCCATTGATTTGATTTGAGGTCAGTACCACTACTGCTGGGATGAATTTGGTACTTCTTAGCAATTTTAAGGACCAATCATAGGAGCTCCAAGCAAGTTACTAATGTACCAACTGTGATTAGTAGTATTGACTACATAAAACTGCAGTCCATATTAATAGCATTTTGCTTCAAAAGTAGAATTAATCACATTCAAGGGTTACTTTAAAGTGTTGGCTATAAAATCTAATATGAATTCTTTAATACTATAACATTATGAAGTTTTTCTTGTACTGAACCTAGGGGGCCCAGTGCAACCCCAAGGAATGCAATCACAAAGCCAGGAGCCATTGCAGCCACAGCGCATGTACCCCCCTGGCCAGTCAGCAAAGCCCTCAACTTCCCAGCCACAGCGTCCACCTGGACCTACAACTCAGCAACCACGTCCCCAGGCTCAAGGTCCTCCCAGCACCAGATTATCAAAGGAAGCAGAGCCACAGCCAGCTCCACAGCCAGCTCCTCAGCCAGCTCCACAGCCTGCTCCACAACAGAAGCCTCAGTCTCATCCACAACTTAAGTAAGATTTGCTTTATCCATCTTCTTGTCTCCTCATAACACAGATTTTGTTGTCGTAACCATAATTTGGGAGTTGGTCTAATTTTCAGAAAAAAAATGTACATATGTTCCCACATCTGAAATGAAGATAAAACATTTCAAAACGCTTATTCTCTGTTTATGATTAGTAAGATAGGCTCATTAGTTATATCCTAAGCACTACACAAAATTTCGGTTCTTATCTGTGCAATTTCTGCCCCAACTAGGTCTGAAAACTCATCATCTTTCTTGTATTTGTTTTCTCCTTTTTTATGTCACTGACTCATGATCTGGATGTGCTGTAAGCCTGCACAGAAAAGAGGAAGTCTTATCTATTTAAACTTTTAACCTTGCAGTTACTCAGACAACAGATTCCCGTTTCAGAAGGTCTATCTCAGAAATAATCCAAACGAACATGCTGGACAGTGGCTGCCACACTGTGCTTCTTTACGGTCACTCTTCATTCGTGGTTATACATTGCTACTGACTGTACAGCACAAGCAGCTCACCCCGGCCCTTTCCAGAGAGCAGGACTCGCACAGAAAACTTTCTGTAGTTGTCTCACTGCTGGCCGACTCCATACTGCACAGCGTGCTGGAGTTGCTCTGCCTTGCCAGCCGCCTGCTGCAGTAGTGAATCTGGAAAGGACCTGTAGCTATATGCCCCCTCACAGCTCAGACCCAGGGAACATGAGGAAGGTATTAGCAATGATTTGCTGGCTTTCAGCATGGTGATCCTGACACAGTGTGGCTGGTAGGGTCACAGGCACACTTGGCTTACTTTGGTGAGTACAAAGGCTGGCACGTAGTCTTTGTTATATCCAAGTAACACAGTCCCCTTTTTTCCACCCAACTCATAATTAGTGTGAACCAATTCTGAGTCCTGACCTGAGCATAATTCAGTGGAAAAGACGTGTTAGGTGACAGTCTGCAAAGATGGCAATATTTTCCTCGCCTTCCTAGGACAGTGTATTTCCTTATTCTGTTTTATAATCATAAACCTCAAACTAATTCATCCATCATTCAAGTATATGTAGAGAACAGGGAGGTTGATTTTCTTAAGCAACATGGAAACTGGTTTATAGTTTGAAAGTTAGCTTGTGAACTTCTGACATTTAAGAAAAGCAGTTAAGAACAGGTACAGAAGACCTGTACCACATACTGTTTCCCAGCTTTCTCCCTTTCCTTTAGTTCCTTGTTCAAATCTAGATTAATTTTTCTCTTCTTCAAATGGAAGAGAATAGTCTCTTTTTAAAGTAAATTAAATAAGGAGAAATTACAGTTTTTAAGATGTGAGCTGTAGTAAGAGTAATTTTTCTAACTTTCAAGAAGTAGTTTAAGGTCCATACCAAGACTCAGATCTCCTGCCTGTAGGGTTAACTCTATTTGCATGTGTATGCTTTGTATTCACCCACATGCTGTTGCCTAACCTGTATGTACATGTTATTAATCTGTGAATAAATATTTAATTAGGCTACTTATTGTGTTACTAATCAAGTCAAGTGCTGCTTCCCACCCTCCCTCTTTCAGTGAGTACAAACAAACATTTATCAGTCTATTCTCATTAACACAACTATAATTTATGAAAAACCTAAAACGCCCGTAGCGCTGTTTGCTGTACACTATTAGTTTAGAGGCAGAGAAGTTGCAAACCATGAAGAGTGTAAAGACAATCTGAATAAGAAAAATGTTTCAATTTTACTATAGCCAAAACTGAAATCCTGTTGTTGCACTGAGGTAAAAATGAGATCAGCTAGTTAGTTTTGCTAATGCATGGATGTCTTTGTAAAAAGGTTATAACTCATTAATGTTTCCCTTTTAAATTCAAGCCTACATTTTAAATATTATTTTATCTGACATGTCATGAGTTACAGTTTTAAACTTCAAATGTTTTCCTTCTAGTATGTTATTTTATTCATGCTTACAGAAACTTACACCATGGTTACATGGTACCACCAAAAACAGAATAGCATTGCTGGACTAACTGCTTATAGAGAAGAAAAATTATATCTGATTTGGGGAATTTTTTTAAAGATATAAAGTCTTATTAAGCCTCCATTAAGAATCAAATATCAGACAGAGAGAGAGAGAGAGAGAGAGAGCACATTACAACTTCAGGATTCAAACTCTTGCCAATACACCTAATTTTTCTTTGTCCGCAACTGTTTGCAGCCTTAACAAACACAAGTATTAATCATCCTGTGCTGGGTGGTGATCTGGGTTTAGCAGGCAAGCCCACTTTTTCCTCAAGTTCTAATTTATATTGTCCAATTTACTGGAATGTGATGTTCCAGATCTGTGAAAAGCGCAGTGTGTTCTCTAAAGAAAAGATCATCCTCCTTCTCAAATCAAAGTACAGAAGGAATGTGCTGTGTTGCAGCCGCTTTGTATGCTACATCTTACTATATTGCTTGTGTTGAATGTCCATTTTGTTCTCATGCAAACTGTCTACATCTTATGGTCATTTTTCCTTTTCTCATAATTTATACAAGTTATATGTGGATGGAAGCTGGTGGACAATATGGCCATACAAAACATGTTGCATTTTTGTCTTGCAGCAAGTCGCAGTCTTTGACAAATGCCTTCAGTTTCACAGAATCATCCTTCTTCCGGTCATCTGTGAATGAAGATGAAGCAAAAGCTGAAACTATTCGAAACTTGAGGAAATCCTTTGCTAGTCTTTTTTCTGATTAGCCAGCTTCATCCAAGTGCACCTAGCGTATAGTCTAAAACTACTTGAATGTTGCATAGGTTTTGTTTTCCCTGTGACAGTACTCTTCTCTTCTGTGCTAACTGTTGTATTAAGCAATATATTAAACTTACAAAAAAAAAAGAAAAAAATAGAAGAAGGTCTTTAAAGAGGTACCATTCAGGAACATGTATAAAAAGCTATAAAGAAGGAAGGGTTCTATTACTCACACAGATGCTGAATTCGGAGGTCCTTATCCATTGTAATATTGTGGCCTTACTGTGACTGAACTATATAATCCTATTTGAGACTCCTTTGTAGAACTGTGTTAATAAAGCATTGAGTAATGGGTTTCTCCTTGCTTTGCCCATTTCCAATGCATTGCAATGCATGTGTATTTTGTGCGTAAATGTTTTGTACTGCAGAAGTATAGTCTTGACTTGTTCTTGCCTCCTGAATTTAGGAGCCAATCACACTGACGTTCTTGTCAAGCCACATAAATAATGTGAGAAATCGAAGCAGTTACTTACTCCTTATACTATCTTTCCATCGACTGGTTCTAGACTTCTGATGTATTGCTGAGAGTTATCAATACACTAACTTAATGTCATAAATAGAGTGTATATGTACTACTGTGTCTCCAAATGTCTATTTAAATTTATTTCCAAATTGTAAAAATAACTGAGTTTAGTTGCAAAGAATATGCATGATGTTACCCTTATTTTTGTGAACACCTTCTAATAAATGTAAAGTCCCATGCCTGATTTAAAAAAATGTCTTCTACAAAGCTTGTTTCAACATCAATATATATTGTCTATTTTGACTGATACCAAAAGGGTAGCTTTTTGGTTATAAAATATTTGGTCACAAACCACAACTATACGAAAATAAACGATCACAAATAATACGATGCTTTTTGAATCAGCATTGTAAAAAATTATAAATTCTAGGAATCACATTTGTATTTCCTAATGAGTTATGTATTTTAAAAATATTTCTCTAACTTGCGAAAACAGAATTGATCCCAGACTTAGAGGTAATAGCAGCATTATTTTTTTAATTATCTAAATCAAACTGAAGTTCATTAGTAATTTCTAGACTATCCATATCCAAATGATTATCATGTCATTCTGCCTGTCATGAATTACATGCAACAGTATTCCTTGCCAGGAAACAATGCTAACAGGGGAAACAGGAAAAAATAGCATGTCCAAGGGAGAAAACCAGCAACACAATGTTAACTTAAAAACCCTATGGGATTTGTAATGGATTTGTAGAGACACATCTATTTGCCTGAGAAATATCACCTCTTGTAGGTGTGGTAGTTTACGAAGTCTGGGTCAGTCACAATCACCATTTGATAACATAAGTCTGTTCAGCAGTTTCGGATTCCTTTGGGTGAAGAGTCTGGCTTCGGCCAGGAGGTTGGCAATGAAGTATGGAAACTGTAATCTCCGGTGCTGTCAGAATTAGTTTGTACATTAGCATCTGATAGCTCTTTGTTTGTCAACATAGTCTAGGCTGATGAGCTTAGCATATGTGTTTCCTGAAAAGCAAATATGTCCGAGTCACTTGCAGGCAACACAACTGACGCCCTGCCGGTGAGGGCTGACTCAATACCACAGCTGAACAATCATGCCTAGAACAATGCTTCCCTCCAGGTTAAGACTAAATTGAATTTATGGGTAAGTTTGCACTGCAACATTACAAACGATAAATACATAGCATTGCCCTCTACTGGGTGGACTCTCAGTCCCTCTGTTCGGCATATAACCCTCATCCTTGTGGAATAGCTCTCAGAGAAGCCCTCTTCCTGAATTAATGACAACTCCCTTTCAGGAGGAACTTACTGTGTAGAGGGGCCCTGTAGCTTAGACAATGAATTCCGTGGAAAAACAGATTGCGTTAACTGTTAATAGTTTTTATTAGTTCATAAATATCAGCTATACTTTGATTTTTGTAAGTTTTGTCCCTGTCCTGCCCCCCACTGAATTGAAACACCCTTTACTGGGCTGCAGGAACAACCCTGAGCAAGTACAGAGCCTTTCATGTCTGAGAAGCACTTTACTTTTAGATTAGAAAGATTAATCAAGGTTGCTAACGCAAATTAATTACTGCTACAGAGAAAGCATAGTAATTATGCATAGTTTGTCTTGGTTCATGATTAGTACATGCCTAGTTTCAGCAATATTTAGTACAATGTGAATTACAGGGAGTTCATTAGTCCAGGCCCCAGATTTCGACTTGAGACAAAGTTCCTCACTCATATAAAATTCCCTCCCACCTCTTCATGGGAGAAAACGGGTTTCACTACAGTCTTTGTTTTACCATCTGAAACAAAAAAAAAGAAAGAAAAAAAGAAAAGAAAAGAAAAAAGAAAAGAAAAGAAAAGAAAAGAAAAGAAAAGAAAAGAAAAGAAAAGAAAAGAAAAGAAAAGAAAAGAAAAGAAAAGAAAAGAAAAGAAAAGAAAAGAAAAGAAAAGAAAAGAAAAGAAAAGAAAAGAAAAGAAAAGAGAAAAGAAAAAAGAAAAGAAAAGAAAAGAAAAAAAGAAAAGAAAAGAAAAGAAAAGAAAAGAAAAGAAAAGAAAAGAAAAGAAAAGAAAAGAAAAGAAAAGAAAAGAAAAGAAAAGAAAAGAAAAGAGAAAAGAAAAAAGAAAAGAAAAGAAAAGAAAAGAAAAGAAAAGAAAAGAAAAGAAGAAAAGAAAAGAAAAGAAAAGAAAAGAAAAGAAAAGCAAAGAAAAGAAAAGAAAAGAAAAGAGAAAAGAAAAAAGAAAAGAAAAGAAAAGAAAAGAAAAGAAAAGAAAAGAAAAGAAAAGAAAAGAAAAGAAAAGAAAAGAAAAGAAAAGAGCAAGATGATGCAATCAAATCTGCATGATATATCCTCCCACACAATGTACATACACACTGCCTCTCCACAATGCCAGAACTTCTTTGTACCTCCAAGCGTGCTAAAGCGTGTCACATGCAAGCTGATGCATGCTTGTGTTCCTTACGCAGTGTTTCATGGTTAAGACATTTTTAAGCAATCTATAACACAGCTCCAAAATACTAATCAGAAGAGTTTTTATAAAAAGTCTATTCAAACATTTATTGTCAATTTTGTCTTACTTCCTGAAAGTTGTGGTGCTTTGAATTCATGTGCAGGCTCCAAATACCCAGTTATCCAATATAATGCTATGCAGGTTTGCATGCAGATGCAGCTTATGATGGCACAGGTTTCTATACACAGCACTCCATCTTTGTTTCACCTTTCACTTATAAGTCAGGATGAGATCTACAGAGCTACTAATCAAGTTTAGTCTTAAGATTGGGATGGAGCCAATTTCTGACCATTAGGCCTGAAGACAATTCAAAATGCTGAAGCAGATTTCGAGAGATTATAATCATGGACAAAGTGACTAATCTACCTTTGAAACAACCACTAACTCTCCAGTAAAAATTAGTCAAAATAGTACTAAGATACTTTGTAAATATTGTGTGTACTTTGTATACTTCCTACTCCACAAGAACAGAGTCACTTCTCTGAGCCAACATTGTCTCAGTGAACAGATCACAAAATTGAAAAAGTCAGTGCATATTGTCTGTGCATTGACGTGGTTATTGCAGCTACATGGCAACCATGGTTATGGAACACTGCAAACAAATTTCCTAGCAAGCTGTCCATCAACAGCAGCTTCCACCAGGGTGGGATGCAGGTGGCTGAATAAGTCCAACACATCTATCTAGTGCCTTTGTAGATCTCATATCATGATGTCTCTCTGGGTATCCAAGATAGTCACGCAGGAGTTGGCAGGCATGATGCAGGACCTGTGGGAGACCTGCGCTATGCTAAAATGGCAGTTGGAGGCCGAGCAGGATATATAAAGGTGATCTAAAATGGCACAAGTTGCCAACGTTCGGGACTGAGTTTCCTTTTGTGTCTGGACACCCAACTATCTTAGCCTTTGTAACCATTCCGGCATGGAGTAAGAGGCAACTTAATTGAGCTCTGCCTTTCTTCTTCCCCTGGCAAAACAAAGCTGTTTAGCAAGACAGTGCTGCAAACAAAGAAGCATTTGCAGATTTTCATCACTAATAGAGTTATTTTTCCATACCAAAAACAACTAGAGGTGATTGTCTCAGAGTAATTTAAGAAAGAGGATCTAAACTGTCACATATACCAGAACAAATGAATTTAAGTTCTGAATGACAATACATGTCTCCAGCATGAAAGTGCTTTTTATTAGAAGTACATTTCTAAACAAGCATTTTTTTCTTTTTTAAAAGATATTTTTTAAATGTCGTATCAGAAGTTTCAAAATACATACCTAAAATTAGTAATTAGTTTTCCATGCATATTCAGTCATGTAAACAAGTAGCCAAATTTGCAAAATCCTGTTTTCCTCATTTCCTCTAGTTCCTCCTCATTTTCTAAGGAAGAATATTCTACCTCAAGATAATAGTTTACATTAAGTTTCATGAAACATAGATTTGCTCATCTGTAGTTAGATTTTTGCAGCTCAAAAATTAATTCAAGAAAGAATGCAAATAAAATTTAACTTTTTAAAAGAGAAAGAATTCAAATTATGTCTAGACTATCAAATGAGTTCTTTAAATATAAAATAAGCCAAGAAGAACAAAAGAAAGACTATCCCCCTCTTTCACTTTAAGATAGTCCAGGAGTAAAAAAGACATGTTTTTTCCCCACAGATTATGTTACAGAAAATGAGAAAGAGGATAAATTAAGGCAGATTTTTTATGTTTTGTGGGACTGGGGTTTTGACTTCTGTTAGCAGGAGCATCGCTCAGAACTTCCAGGGGTGGATGTGGTGGTTAAAAACTGATCCCTTTCATATTACTTGGCATTTAAGTTTCCTGGTACAGGATATGTATTATGGAGGAGAAGGTACCTGGCTTTGTGGCTAAATCTTTGTTCTATAAAAGTGATGGATGGTAACAAGGTAACAGAAGCTGAGTAGAATGTAAGCTAACCTAACAAGACCATGAATGGATGAATTGGGCACTTAACTCTTTACACATGTTTTTTGTTAGCATTTGTCTCTTCTCCTAACTATTTCTACTTTAGTCACCTCTGCCTGTTTTTCTGACAAATCCCAATCAGCCAAATTCTACTTCAAGGATTTATAAGCTCTGAGGAGTAGCTGAGTTTTTGTTTAAAGGCAAGATTTTGAATTGTTATGGCCTTGCACTGATCTATGCTTCCTCACACCATGAAGATAGCTAGAGTAAGTAGTAAAAAACGAAAGCTAACTGTTCATGTTCTTCTCTTGCTGTCTTAACTAAGAATGGATTTTTAGTAAAAGATTTTTTTCTATCCAGATGAGAAACAAATAGAAAATAAAGAAGTAGTGCATATGGGCTGGTACTTAATAATTTTTTAATTTGGAAGCTACTTCCAGGAAGTCTGTTATAAGTGTTTGAGTGACAAGCACTTTTAAGAAGTGATCTAGTATATGGATTTAAAATTATACAGCTAGATCTGCTCCATCAGTTACAGAGGTACTGCAGCACTGAAGAAATGCTAGACTACTTTAGATGCATGAAACTAAAATTAACAAGAGCTGTACTTCATTAGCATGTCATGTGCCCTTTTGAGGCTGTAGCAAAACCCAAAGTGTGGTTTTGATTTTACTGTAACTCAGAACAGTGCAGAACATCACCCAAAGAATTAACATGCACCATGGATATTAGAGTCTCAGTAGTTCTGCTGTTAAGGAAAAACAGGATAAACTGATACTTTTCCCCTACCCATCAGGTATTTCACACAAAATTCTGCCATTTAAGTCTTCTGAGATTTTGTTTGTGGGGGCTGGAGCTATTGGGCAAAAATGTTTCAGATAATCAGAAAAAGATGTCAATGTGAGAGAAGAATGTATTTATTTCATTCCCACCCACTGTAATACAACGTGAGCATCTCACAGCTTCACTCATAATATGCCTCTTCCCCTAGAGTTAGGAGGAGCTTTAACACACGAAAAAAGAGGGGGGCAAAGCATCTTTTCACTAAGTGCAGAATGCCATAAGCTAACATCTCACTTGCCAAGTGTGCTCTAACAAGATCTACTGTACAGATCTCTCCAACTGATGATTATGTAAATCTTCCAGGTGGGCCCTTTAAACAGATTACTATCCTGACTGTATCTATCATCACTGAATACTTCATAGTTCTGGCTGGTTCAAGCCAAACTCCTGTAGTCGCTGCTTTTTGCACATTTTTCATTCTTTGCAACCCACATTAACAACAGTGTCATGAGCATGGGCCCTACATTTAGGCATGTTTTCCCCACATCCACTTTCTTTTCTTCAGCTATACACAGCCTGAGACCACATACTCCACTGGCCTCATGCAGTAAGAAACATGGTGTGCTACTAAAGAGACTGCTGCTAGAATATAGTGTGCAAACAAATTCTGCTGCCAAGGTGCCATATCAGCTTGCAGTCTATGTACAGTTTCTCTTGCACAATAGATCCACCAAACAGCTGTAACTGCCAGATAGTCTAGCTTAAGAAAAAGGAAATGCTCCTTTCCTCCCCTCTCCTGATGGGGAAATGGAAATTAGTCATTCCCTAGCCACTAGTTGAACCAGGCGTAATTACTACGTAGAAATTATAGTTAATCATAAACCAAATTTTGCCAAGAAAAGTTAGACCAGATGATCCCTGAGGTCCCTTGAACCCACTATTCTATGATAAATCAGAACTGCACTGGGTTGCATTAGTTAACTGTTTGTCTTGGTGACAACTGAAGTATAATAGTTAGCTGTAAGTGCTGTATGCTTCATCTTACGACTCCTAGGAAACTGGGCAGTGTTTCCACATAGAGCAGATTCTACCTCTGATGTTGCTACTACACAATCCCAACTAAACATTCATCTTCTAACAATCTTATAAATGGGTGTTGCTAGCCGCATCTACTGCTGTTTACTCTGAAAATGTCTTTGCTCATTGCTTGATGGAATTGTAACAAATTTGGGTATACGGAGGAGAACTGTAATTTAAAGGCCTCTGCCCCACCTGTTATGGGAATGTCTCTGAACTAGGATCAAGGTAGCATTCTTTTTCTTATTTAGATGGTTTTTGTCTGTTTGCAAGTCATGACTTAATCTATTAAAAAAGTTAAATGGTTGTTTTAAAAATACAATGTCTCTATCTCTTCTCCCCTAAAATTCAAGTTCACTTACAGGTGAACAGCACTCTATAATACATATTCATTTTCTCAGCTTTGTTCTACAGTACATTTTTTAAGACATTAGCATTTTTCACAACTTTTTTTTACTTGAAAGGGAAAGCATGTGCATTGACTCTGGGCCATAGAGAGCTGATGTAACTCCATGACAAGAAGACTCCTGCTGCTTTTAAGAATGTTAGTACAAGTTCTGAACTGACTTACCCTTCTCTGGAATAATTATGCATTCCACTCTGGCACATTTTATCATGCAATTCTCCTGCTTTGTAGATTACATGTCTTGAGGAGGTACAAAAGGGAAGAGCAAAGACTTTTATTTCTATACATGCATCTAGCAAAATTATATATACACACACACCTCAAATAGTACTTTTAAATGTAAAATTATGTGAGAATTTACAGATTTATTTAATATGTACATTAAATACAGGTATCTTTTCATGCATCAGGGAGATGCAAGCATCTCTTGGGAGGAACACAGCAAGTAGGGGGAAAATATATTGTTAAATTATAATTGAACAAGCTGGAACTTGTTCAGGTTAAACAGCCCACCCTCAAACTGCAGAAAGCCAAATTATGCCCTCAGCAACTTCTGAAAAGCAAAGTGCCTTCAGTGTATTTCTGCAAATTTAACTGTCTAGAATCTACAGCCACATCAGAATAAGTCTCCCTGATCTCAATGATTAAGCAGTCCCCAGCCTGGTAAGTATTTGGATAAGACACCACTTGGCAATTCCACATACCATTAGACATTAGCACAGGATGCATTTGTAGTTGAGAGCTTAGACATGAGGGGTGTTCACAACATCAGACTTACAGATACCTCTTTGGATGGTACATTTACTAATTAGGATGAATTTATTAGCCTATCTCTCTCCGACGACTACAGCAACAGCCTAAAACAGGGTTGTTTCTTTTTTTTTTTTAAAAAAAGGGCACAAAACCCCAAAAGCCTCCCCCACTCCACCTGCCAAAACACCCACCAAACTGGAGGCTTATTTTAAGTGGCCTGATTTCTCTTTACAATCAGCAGATAATAAAAACTGACTGAACAAAAAGACTGAATTCAATCATCTCTTCTGAAAAATGGGGAATAAAACATAACTGTTGAAGAAAGACTGCAGACCAGGTCACTGAAGGTATACAAATGTATGTTGCTGGAGCCAGTGTGTTCCTAGAGTCAGCAGGAGCATACTTGGTAACGGAGCTGCTGGATAAAGTTACTTGGACATTTGTTCTTCAGTACAAAGCCAGGAAGAGGAATTTTACTTGCCTTACAGTAACTCTTTCAGATGTGTTTTAGTACAGCTTCTTGAGGTGTAGGTATTTCAAATCAGCATTTCTTTTTGGCCTTCATGTATAAGGTCATGCATAAAAATTAGAAGGAGGGGAGCAGGTACACCTACCAGCTCTGAACTCTATGTAGTGACCCATAAGGGACCTAGTGTTTCATGCTGAACACTCCTGAAATATTAATTCAGCTATCAAAAATCTCTGCCCTGTCCTACAAAACTTATAGTGTTCCATACTAAACATTTCTTTAGACTGGTCAGTCATACTGAGTTGCAAAGTTTCCACGTTTCTCTGGGGTACGGGAGGGTAGAGGATGGGGAGCATGCAGGCAAAATCTGTAACTAAATACGTTACAAAAAGACCCCGCATTGTTTTCAATTCTCATCTAATTCTGAACTTCAGAAAAACTAACAAGTCAGAATAGTAGCAGAGCGGATAAGTAGGACTTCTCAACCTATCTGTGTTTAAAACTTACAATCCTGCCTGCTCTCTACACACAAGTCTTCCTTTTTAGTTGCTCACTTCCTGTTCAAACCAAAAGTCAAATTTTCTACAAATGAGTCAGATTTATGATGGGGGTGGGAAGGGAGGAATACGTAAGGGCAGCACACAGACCACGTACACAAAACGCAGCTCTTTATTTTTATGCTTATTCTCCCCACTAACACACTGAAGTCTTCATTATGATAAACAGTTTTTAAACTTTTTTTTTAAAAAAAGACAAAATTTCCATTAAAATGAAAAATAAGTGTGTTAAGTTGCTAAATAGTACTGATGGTTTTTGTGCTCCCTCACACATATGGCTAGCTGAGAATGCATAGCAAGTTCAAGCTTGAAATGAATTTTTTTTAAGCAACCAGTATATAACACTAAACATGATTTAATAATGGAAAGACTGGCATAACCTTAAAGGAATATCATCAAGTAGGCAAGGTATGCTTGTGACTTATTATAAAACAGTTAAATCGAGTCGGAAGCATAATCCAGATTCTTTACATAATTCTGGCAGAAGGGTGTGGAAGAAGGAATATAAATTATTTTTTTAAACTGAAGAGCTTCTAACAGCAAAACAAACAATTGATCTCTCATTTCTCTCAACTCCCTTGAAAATGCTTGTAATTTTTCATTTATATTAATTTTATAGCCAAGTTAAATGTCAGCTTAACATTTTGCTAACATTTGGCTTATTCCTTTAATGCAGAAGTTTTAAAATAAAATTTTTATTACAATTCTTGCCAGGTCAAGCTTAACATTCTTAGGACAGTGTCATCTCCCCTTAATCAAGCTGATTACAGAAAGTAAATTAAACAGCATTGCTGGTCCTCATTCCATTGGTAAAAAAAACTATGAACTTAGTAGCATACAGAAATTGCTTAGTTCTAACAATACAATCTGATATTATGTACAACATCAGAGAAGTGACTGAAAATAGAGAATTGTTTTATAGTGTTTGTATTTACACTCAGTTAAAGCTTGAATAATTTCCGCTACCATTAAAAAGAGGTTATTGTGGCAAAGAGCACAAATTTAAGACTTTTAACTAGTGTTAAGAATTAAACGCACATCAAAACATTAGAATAGTGTTCCATATTTTAGAAGTACTTCTGCTCTGGGTCTCTGCATAAGCCACCTTGCAATTCCATGGCAAAAGACTGAAATTTCCTTAGATATCTGCTCCTTGAAGCCTCTAAAGCTTTAAACCTTTATTCTTAGAGCTTGGAACTAGAAAACAAAAATGTGATCTGTACACGATGGCTTAGGTCTGAGGAATCAACAGTCCTTCACCGAAGCTATTGAAATAAGAGGTGTGTCTGTGATTACCAAAGAGATCTTCCGGTGATAAAAGAATTGCATCAGCTTTTGGCTCAGCGTGTCAGAGTGACTCAGCAATTCAGAAGAATGTGTTTCCATTTTCTTTCCAGTTGGAAGATAGTGAACCTTCACTAATACTTTCTCTTAAAATGCCATGAATCGGGCAATATGGGGATGTCAGATCTCTCAGAAATAGCTTGACAGCCTTTTTTCCATGTAGTGTAAGAGCTGCACAAAGCTCACTGATACCACTGTAGCGCACGCTTTCTCTGCAGTATTAGCAGGAAATTTGTTTCAACAGTTCAGCAGCTGTTCCCTAGTGAGTTATCAGCTCATTTCTGCAAGTTAGTACAACACATAGCACAGGAAATTCTAATTTGGAATTAAAATTTAATTGTGAGAGTAAACATTCCTGGTAATTCTGGTGATTAATTCATCCTTTTTTCTATGATTTTGGCCCTCTCAAACCATAATTTTGTCAATTCTGTAGAAGTTCAAAGAGAAAAATAGAACATCTCAGGAAATTCTCATTAATCAGTAGTCTGTATTTTGTATACTACACCAGAACACCATGCTTATAAAAATTAACTATGTAAAATACCTTTTTCTTATCCTCTCATATTGCCATTAGTCAGAGATGGAATACTGAATATATTGGCAATTGGTTTGACCCTGCAGGACAGTTCTTGTGGTCTTTCTTTTGTTCCCTCTAAGTAACGAGTTTGCACTCATTACATTAAGACAGCCCAAGTTAAAGTTAATTTGGCAGGATTTTCAAAGTTTCTTCTGAAAGAGGATTTAACTGTACAAGTTACTTGCCAAAGATGCATGCTTATGTTCCTTTCCTCACAAGAAATACTTGTAAATACTGAGGAAATCTGCCTGGATAGTTGATTTTATACCGCACAGGATCAGGGTTAGAAATAGTAGAATCAGGAAAATTTATATGTGTTCCTGGAGACTCGTGCTGGTTGTTTGGCCTGTCATTGAGTACTAGAGTTAACATCCAACTGCATGCAGTTTATACTTGTATCTGGCCTTTTATCTACACTTCTGCCTCAGCATCAGCTGAGGTTGGCACCTCTGCTCACAAAACTACAGCACCCTCTGACCATCAGACCTTATTTTCCATTCTGTCCCTGCTTCCTAATATTTAAATCACTTTCTTGACCACTGACAGGAAGAAATTACAATCTGTGCATACTTCAACAAGGTATCACAAGACTGTAACTGACTAAATTTCATCATCAGACAATGACAGACCGAACATTTGCTTTAGGCTATGCTACGTTTAAAAAGTGGTCTTCAAAAATTGGAAAAATCTAAAAGCTGAATTTCCAGTTAGCCTTACTTGTAGAAAAGGACTATGAAAAGATCCCTAACAATTGTAAACACATGGGGATAAAATTGACACAGACAAGGAAAAAAATATTCATTTAAATCAGTCAATCATTGTCAAATATTATACTGTGTTCCAGAAAGTCTGTTCATTCTCCTGAAATAAGAACTTGCATATTCTAGTTTATATTCATGAAGTTTGAAAGGAACTTGAAAAACAATTTTTGAAGCCTGTCATTTCCTTTGCATCGAGTTCAGTAAATCTGAAATAGGCAATGAAATAATGATGTAGTCAAGACTAACTTTTGTGCCCAACTTGCAAAATACAGTTCTAAAATACAACCCATCGTTTAATCTAGAAAAGTATCTTAATGCCAGCTGTGGTTTTTAGCAACATGCCCTTTTGAATCAGCATCGAAAGTGATTTAACAACACAACTGATCAAAACCCCCAGTTCCTTAGCTTCTGACACACACACAAAAGGCCAAGTGATTTTCTGCTTTTTTAGCTGATCTTGCTGGAACAGCATTGAAAGTTGTTTTACAATAATTAAACTAATTTATGTAATTTTTGTAGGAGTCGGTCACTTTCTTGGTACAGACTCGGCTTTGAGAATGGTTTTCTATGTGAAATACTGGCACCAAATCTGCTGCTATGGTAAGCATACCCTGTTCGTGAAACTCACACCAAATGGAGTCCAATGCATTTACAAGCCAATTACACTTGCTTGAGTAACAATGAAGCCTAAAAAATCAGTTGTGTTTTATAAGGAGTATTCAAGCCAGAAAAGGCCATAACGTTGCAAAATTGATTGTTACCCAGCACAGGGATCATTTACATTTTAAAAAAATGGAAGCGTGTGTTAGTATGCATATCAGTATTTCACAAGGTATATTCTTCATGGAGGAAATACTTGCTTCCCAACTGCAAATACTATGTTCCATAATTTTCAAGTTATCAACAAAAATTTCAGAGCTAAAGAGGACAGAAACATGCTGCTTAAAAAATCAGAAGCCTCCTTTCTATCCAAAGCATCAGCTGTCTTCTCAAAGAGTTGTTTTACCAAAAAATCCTGAAAGCAGGTAACTGCCAGCTATGACCAATTATACTGCCTTGAAAAGTGGCAATGAAATGACCAGCATACCAGAAAATCAATACACTTGTTCCATTGTGAAAGATAAACCACAAAGACCAAATGCTGGTCAACAGAGATCAAGAAGCTATAGGACCCTTCCAAGAAAAACACGGAAGAGCAGTAGATGAGGTGTTCTGTGGCAGAGCCCTTGGGCACTGCAGGGACTGCGGTGCCATCTGCAGTGGCAGAGGCCCAGATGGGTACGCGAGTGCACTTACACTAGGTCCCTATGTACCATTGAAAAGACCAGCATGGGACCCCAAGTCTTAGCAGGTCTTTCATGCTTCTGGGGCAGGAAAAGGATTTTCCCAAAAGCAGAGTAAAGTAAAAAAACAAAACAAAACAAAACAAAAACCAATCAATATGAGGTGCTTTCTGAACAATGACATATTTTTCAACCTCATGGATGTATGTTTACTAGTTCTGTGCATCTTACTCCAAAGACTTGCTTTCAATTACCAAGAGAAAAGACAGTTCACATCAGCCTCTTGCTTCAAAATGTACATAATATATGTAATTCATACGTGATTGCAGTCAGTGACCTATATTATTTCTTAATCCGAGCACATAATCTTTTGTAACAGTGTACAGAAAATGTATGTCAGAAACTCATTTCAACAGAAAAGGCATATCCTTTCTCTTCTCTTCATTTGGTTAGAATGGATTTTCCAAGTCTATCGCCATCTTCCCATTAGAAATACTCTGTAGCTGTCCTTTGGCTGTTGGCTTCCTGATATTAATATCATTACCACATATTTTGGAAGGAAAAAAACCTCACAGTGAAAATTTCCATAAAGATACTGAATTACTTACAATATTATCAAAAACAAAAGCAAAAAGAGGGAAAATTCGTAGGGTACATTAATTAATTTGTCTGCTATGTTATCCCTTCTGCAACAGAGACTCTGAAAGTAGTACTGCTTATGTGTTGAATTAACGACTTGTCATTCAATGACTGTTTCAGTCATGCACTGTTGGCTGAGCTGCTGTTAATATAATGTTCATGTTATAAGTTCCTTGCTTTTACATTCATCACTAAAAGCTAAGGCATCACACCAGCTCAACTGCTACCACACCCAGTTCCACCAACGTCACACAAACATCTGATACAATTTCTGTCTGATGTAAACAATTAGGAGATCAATCTTCCTGATTTTCTGAGATGACTACTAACTAATTTTTGTTCATTTCTTAACTATTCATAAGAGTTTTACACCTATGTTTTGAATTTGAACTTATATTGTCTGGTAGAGTGAGTGCTTGTTATTATGCCAGAATGTAAAATGTTAAAGCAAAGACCAAATAAATACTTTTTAGAAGATCAACACTGTGGATACATGAAACAAATCTCATTAAAGCAGCTTTCAATTCTGTTTTAGTTTTAAAATAAAGCCTCCTCTGTATTAATAACACCATACATTCCGAAACACTGCTGTTAAGTTTATTCACTACATTTAGTATCAGTCATGAAAACTGAAGCTGCTCATCAATTTGGAAGGAGGAACATGTCTACCATGACATTAATTCCTGAATGACTAAGAAAAAAGACTGTCCCCAAGTGTGTTTTACCTAGAAACAGTATTCCACACGCTTTCCAGCAGGGGGCAATGGCATATGTAATTGCTTAACCCCTTGTCATGAGCCCTACACTTCCCAGTTTAAGGGGCAGGTCACTCCTAATCTAGCAGTGGAAGTGGAATTGAGCACTTTTAGATCAGACAAACTCTACTGCCCGTAGCCATAAGGAAATTTGAGGTTATTATAAATGTGATACAGCAACAAACTGGTATTATTTTTTATTCCAAACTACTTATATGGCAGTAAAAATTCCCAGTGCTATTAAAACTGAAAGCATGATAAAATTCAAATACATTTAATCATTTCCTCATTTTTATTCTTTTGTTAAACTCAGCTTGGTCAGTATTAGCTTGGAAACTTCCACCTCCAGACAATAAGAAAACATATGAAAAGAGTTTGCGAAAAGAGGAAATAATATGAGTAACAGAGAGAGACAGTGGGCTACAAGTAACTGAAGGACCTACAAATATATAGCCAAATCATGTCCTATATTTTACCTATGATAGAAAAATCCTTTTGAAAATTAATGCATGATTTTTAAAGCCTGTTGTAGAGGAAAAAAAGTAGTGCTCTAAACCACACACACCCCCCCCAAAAAAAGGAAAAAAAAACACCCTACAATTAAAATTTTCATGTCAAGTCCTTTGGCTGAGTATACACCCGGAGTCTACATTTCACTTTCTTGTTTATTGCAGCTGCAGGAAGGAGGCTTTTGGGGTTGTTCCTCTGGCCCCAACCCAAGTGCATGCACACACAACCTCATTGCCAATTTCCCCCAGTTGACAATAGGGAGATAGGAGGGAAATGAGAGAACAGAAAAAGAAGAGAGACAGGGCTTTGTTTTTTTTCCACATGTGGGCTCTGAAACAGATCTCAGCTACACTACCTATAGGAAAGATAAAATTGCAATTAAACTCATAACATTATAGCATCCCAGTTAAAAAAATAAAACACATTTTCATCATTTTTTACCCTGTAGTTTTGTATATAGATTCTGTAACCGCTACTTTAAAAGACTAAACACCTTCAATGTTTAGCCTTGTGTTAGAAGAGTAACTCACCCTTGGTATGCAAGATAATTCAGACAGCATATACCAGATCAGTCCTGGGATTATTTTATACGTACAAAAAATTATTCCTGCCAACAGTGTCACATTGTGCTGATTTATTTTCTGTGTGTTTTCAACTGCCACTGCAGCATTATTCATTAGGGACTGAGCTTAAAAAGAGAATACCTCACTAGTGCACTTTTCTTATTTTAACTGAATATCCAGATTTGGGTTCTTTCGGGCATATAGAGCTTAAATGTCATCATATGCTTTCCTCTCCCTTTCAAAACTGAAATACAGCAACAAAATATTTTCATCTCCCATGTGTCTTAAAAAGAACAGCATAATCCAGCAAATCCCTTCACTAATGTAGAAAGTATAAGAAAAAACTGTTTCACTCTGTCCTAAACGACTAATATTCTTTTCTTCTGTACTTCAATATACACTGGGTCATCAGAAAATTTGTATCGAATTTATAGCACAAAACAGCAACTGTGTTTAAAGCCACCAATACTTACTGCCGTCCATGAATAAAGAATAAAATAGTAGGATCCATTTCTGATATTTTTCCCCAAAAGTTCATATAAAGAAATTAAGTTACAAATATTTGATTTCAAACTCTGGTCTTCCTTCCCCTCCTCCTTCAAACAGGAGTAAAATTGATCACCAGAAGCTGAAAAGTAGTTTGATCTTTGTTACATTGGGACTACAGAATTTAAGCAACTATTTTACAAGGCATTGTAATTGTTTGTACTTGCAAAACTGGATTAAGAAATCACTGCTATGCTTAAAACACATTTATCACATACATACAAAAGTCAGCATATTTCTACTTAGAGAGGAGCCTTCAGCCAACCAGAGTGAATTCCCATGTACCGCCCACGTTCATTCTCTCATCCTCCCCTTCCCCAGAGCAATCATTGCATCTGGCCAGTAAAACGTGAAAAAGTTTCCAACATGCCTTACCAGGGTACACCTGCCCTATGGATGACCCATGTATATCTCACCTATACTCTATTGATGTTGTCACAATTTCCAGCAGCCTCAGTGTAATTACTGAAACACAGTCATTAGAAGTTCTGAATAAAGAAGCTGAGATTATGGAAAGATTTAGTTGTGGTTACAGCACAAGCCATGTTTTATTTCAAAGGTGTTGAGAATTAAAGCAGTGGCATTGAAGTCCTTCACAGGGTAGCTGAGGTGAGGGAAAAAAGAGGCTATAGTATGGGGGTGGGAGGTGGTTCATCAGACCTCTAGAATTTATAAGTATGGGGCTTTACTGAACTTTTCAAAAAGTTTTAAGAAACATTTTTTTCTGTAATTTAAATCCATTTGTTCTTTGGTTGAAGCTTAATTTAAAAACCATGTCTTTTGAGATGAGTGGAAGTCTGCCTAATTCTGTTGTAAATGCTGCTGAAGATGAACAAAAGTAACACTATAACTGAAAACAAAACCAAAAAAATCCAACCCTCATGCATACACAACAGCCACAATCAGGCTAGTGCCTAAGTTATGAGACTACAGCTCTCATATTTGTTAGATGACTCAAAATCAGCACCCATACTGCTAAAATCTGTAAGAGTCTATAAAGAAATCTTAGTGACTGGGAATCCAGAAGCTGAAGTTTCTCTACTCATCTATTTTCTCTTCCTATTTCTTCCTTTATTGTATGTCTGCTGCCTCTGTTTCCGTTTCCCAATAAAGTATTCTCATTTAGATTCTATCCTTCCAGCCCTTTACTGATACACTCCCTTATAGTATTAACCATAGAGCACTCACAGTCCTTTAGCACTCTCTGCTGTGTTGCTTCTAGGAGTTATGGTTGGTCTCCAGGCCCAATCTCAGCGGCAGGTTTACCATTCTTTCTCCACTCTCCAGGGAAGGTGAGAAAAATGTAACATGGATATCCTCCTTCCTTCTTACCTCAACCCCTCTGTCCTCCCACACAGGAAAATATTCCTTGGAAACTAGGTCAAGCAGCCCACCTGATGGAGAATAGCAGTCCTGTACATTCGGGTTCATTCTCTGGCTGTTCCTATACTTCCAGAAACATCTCATGAATACTCATGATATCACAGTCTATTTTTCATATTAGAATTTCTCTTAATGATATCAAATAAGCAGTTGTGATACACTGCCTATAAACAAGATATCCTAATATTTTTTCATGGGCAGTCATGGCATCCCCTATTTTAAGTTGCTGATACCTATGTTCTATATCAGGTTGAGAATTATGAGATGTCCATAGTTTCCCTTTGATGTTTGAATTCCATCCTCCTTTCTTCTATCCTCTATATGCAATCTTCTTTAACAGGAAACGTCATTCTAGACTCCCCTTGCCTAAGAAAAATGCGTTTTCTCAAAGGAAACTTCATTTGAGCTATTGGAGTCAAAATATAGTTATGCCCTTCTTGCTGGCTAAGAATGCTGCTTAGCCTTACCTATATTCTACCACTGCCAAAGAAGGAAGTCTACTTATTTTTCCTCTTGGCAACTCTTTTGGAGGTACACTATTGTGTTCCCAGAGTGCTCGTTCTCAAAGGCTATTGTGAAAACTGTAGTAAACAGAACTCTCAGCATCAGGATACAAGAAACAGGATCCAAGGCTAAAACTATTTGCCAAGAGTGGATGTGACCGCTGCCCCATTCAATCCTGGATGGTACAACAGTTCATCTCAGCTGCTGGATATAGCACATTCTGTAATGAGGAGGACAAAGGTGGCAGTTACTGAGAAACCATGTTGCTGGAGAAAACAGCATCAGGATGCAAAAAAAAAAATTTCCTTTCCATCAGGCAACTAAAGAATGGATCTCAATTACAGATAGTAGACTATAGTCTCAATTTGTATCGGCATATTTCCTCATACTGTTGTGGAGCTCCATGATTATGACAACAGAGTTGATGACAACTGCGAATTTGGCCCGCAGATTGAAATTGAAATACTCAGAGTATTTCAATTAGCTTCTCTCTGTTTGGCAGAAAATGTGGTGTCAGGTGTACCAAATAGTTCACATTTATATAAAACTAGAGAAGAACCAGAAAGTGGTAAATCTAAACATTTAGGAAACTAAGATTAAATACAGACTTTCACAGAATTAAACTATAAAGCAGAAGCAGTATTGCATAGGGAATAACATACTGTGAACTGCTATGGAGGCACTGATGTTCCTTCATTTAGATTATGGAAGGAAGGAATGAAGGAAGTGCACAGGGAAAAAAACCCGCCAGATGATAAATCTGATCTTAAGAGAAAGATTATATGGATTTTACTGTTCATTTAATTATTTGCCATAGTGGAAATAAGGCATCAAAGCAACACCAGAAAAAGGCAAATAATTACTTGATACTACCAATCTTCAAAATTCAGGCACATAAAGAAAGATATTGTTGATGCTAAAGACAGAAAAGATTATTATCTGATTTGATCTCCCACATAATACAGAGACATAGAAACCTCCCCAGGAATTACACTAGCAAGCCTTTAACTAATTCTTGATAACCAACTATCTTCTAGAGACACATTAAAACTCAGTTTGTAGGCTCTGGGTAGTCATACATCACTTTCTAGATGACTTGTTTAAATCATATTCTTAATCTGAATCTGTGTTGTTGAAATCATAAGTATTACGTCTTTTACCTCTTTCTCCAGTTTCAACTTCTAGGAGAACCCTCACTGCATAGACAGTTTCTGAGTCAATTGACCTTTACCTTCTATAGGTTGGTCCAAGTCCCTGATGTCTACAAGTCGCAACAATGCTGTAAAGTGTAGTGCAACTCTCTCACTTTCTCCCAGGACAGCTTCCCACACCTAAGTTTTATCAATAGCCTTCTAATGGTCTTTCAATGTCATTTAAATTGTTAAGCAAATCAGAAAACATTACTTCTTTTTACTAATATTCCATCATTTCTTATCTCATTGCTAAATGGATTCCTTGGTGGTGTTGAAATCAAACATAAAGATGCTCCTTGCCTTGTCTGTGAATCCATTCTGGCACATAGAGCCAAAATAGAATCCTACACCAATCAAAAACTTTCTGATAATGTAAAGTTTCTATGCAGAAAGATGTCAGGACCTTCTCTCAGTCTTGACACTTTATCGTGACCCACCAACAAAAAAGCCAGGCAGAAATACCTGGCACACAGTTATCCAGGGAGAAAAGATAAAAGAGCACCTCAGTGTCTGCAGAAAAGGAGAAGATTCAGGGAAAAGTTGTCCATAATGAGGACAAGTTGAGGGTCATTTTCAGGCACAAATTAACACTTGAACAAAGCAAGTGTGTATAGAACATCTTCTAGAACTTAATATCTTCATAGAAGCTACTTCTCTCACTTCATGATTTTGCCACTTTTTAGCATCTTCCTCTCCCTCAGAGTTAGGAAGCATGGGCTTAAAAGTCCAAACAAAAGCTGTCACTCCCAGTTTCCATTTTTGAAGGTGGGGTATTTTTCTGTACAAGAAGTATGGCTTGGTTTTTAGTAGGAATGGATATTTCTGTCTGCTTACTAGCTTTTATTCATGCAACTGTAGTTGCATAGGAGTCTGAAATAGATGTTCAGACTTGGGAAACAAAGTTGCAGATGATAACTGGGTTTTTTTCTTCAGTTCACAAATGTCTGTTTTCCATAATGGACCATGGACCACTAACCAGAACAAAGAGTTGGGGCTAAGCACCACCTCAGAGACTACCCATAGTTTATGAGGAAAGGAGCAAGAGATTATATTCTGCTCATTTTACTGCCACACAGAAGTTGAAGTCTTGATTCCTGCAGTCGTTCACACACACAAACAAATAACTACATTAATGTAAGTTGCTCCATGGTAGTGACAGTAGATAGGTGTAAACATGTGTGGGATTGTGGTCTAAGTGCAAGTACTGCAATGCTACTTTTAAAATCAACAGAGAATACACAAGATCTTTGATGACACAGCAAACTTCCTCAGCTTTTGTTTCCTTCAACAAATAGTTCTATCCTCCAGCTCTATCCTTTAAGGAAGTCCACCTCACTGGTTTAAGCAGATAAAATAACATTAAAAAGTAATCATTTATATAAACATTTTTATTCACTTATATTTCAGGAATAACTGAAGCCACTTTGTAAAAGGAATTTCCCAAAGTATTTTTCTCAAATACTTTGAGCAAGGAATGTTCTGGAAACTATAACTACTGCAATGCTTTAAAAATTACTCACAGCCTAATTAACATCTGCTTGAGGAGTTTAAATTGTTACAGGGTCATTTATCTACTCAAAGAATCTTGTACACAATTGAGCAGCTTTTTAATGTTTAACATTTCTGCCCATAAACTACCAGTGAAAGACATTCACACAAGGGAACATGGTAGGTGATCCAGATCTATGTTTCTTTTCAACATGTCTTGCTAATGCCAGTTTTTCTAATCACAGGATAGGTAACATCACATATGAAAGAAATGCAGTTCTTTTAGGAAAGCTCAGACTTAAAAATTTTATCACCAAAAGAGCAAACAACAACAACAAAATTGCAAACAAAAGACTTGTTTTTAAAAGTTTTAAATGTTGAAACTGGAGATTCCATAGCTAGCAAAAACTATTCTCCAAAAGGTCTGATGTGAATGGTCTTAAACACACGTTGTTGCGAAGCAAACCTAGAAACATATGTGTCTTGTAAAGGTCCTCTCTAAGACACAGTTTTCCCCTCCTGCAGTCTGTCTTTCCTGAAACATGGCCGGCTAGAAAGTGATTGATCAAACTGTAGCTATCCTTCTTCCACCAACTGCTGTCCTAATTTTTTAGGGAAATTATTCCTCTGAATTTCATTTCCCACTGTTAGATTGGCCAGTTTCTTACTAGGACAAATGAGGTGTTGGGGAACATATGTCACAGAGTGCACCACCCAGGCAGGGACAAAAGTTCCAGGAGGACTCAAGAAGATTCATTTCCCTCAGTTCAGGCAAACTGCACACATACATAGATGTCTTTCTATTGTGTCCCTAGGACTCAGAAAGTACAGGCTTTTCTATGGGATGATTTGACACTTAAGCGGAGATCTACATTTAAACAGAAGTAGAATGCAGACCTAGGAAGTCAACACTTCTTAAATTTAATTTTGGTTTTTCTTAATGTTTTTTATTATGTGAATCAGTCTAAAGACTCTGGAAAGTCTTTTTAACCTGACAGTTTTTTAATTCTGACAGTTATTTTACTTTTGGTTTGATGTTTGGTGGTTTTGTTGTTGTTATTGTTGTGCCCTACATAATAAGCATAGATTTCTAGATTAAGAAAGTATTTCTTTCAACTAGTTTGTGTTAGTCTGTAATCCCTTTTAGTGGCACTTAGCAATGGTTGAGAACAGAAAAGGCGTGTAATTGAAACAATAATCAGCAGGGGAAAGAGGCAACTGGTTCTTGTTAATGCCCTTTTCTCTAAAAGATGTGTTTTGAAGCATACACCTGGAATCATTGCTGCAAAGTACCCAGGAGAGATCAAAAAGCCCTCCTAGTTCCTTGCTTCCCTAAGCACAAAGTGAAAATCAAGACAGTGTTTCAGTTAATGTAATAATGGGGTCAGAAGAACACAGAAAATCTGCTCCTTGTTATGAGAAACGTCAGAAAGCTGCCTTTTCCTTTTGTCTGTGACCCCACCCCTACCGTACACACAATTTATCAATGACATTAGAAAGCTTCTCTCTTTTCCCTTTCTCACTGTCCCGTCAGGAAGTCCACTTGCCCAGGGCTCCAGCCAGCCCCCCAGGACCCCAGCTGTGCACTTGCAGATGACGATGTACTCATGCCATTTCTGGCCATTGGGTGAAGTTCTTTGCTACTGCACAGCAAAAGGGGATGCTAATTCAGGCAGAGCATGCATTGGACCAAACTCTCATCTCAGACACCCACACAATTCCTGTTGTAAGTCACATGTGTGCACATTTCTGACCGCAGGATATGGCCAGTTGTGCTCTGTCTTAATGCATCAGCAAGAGTAGTGTGGCTGCCTTTTTAATAGAAACAAAAGCATAAAGAAATTATTTTTAAAAGCTTGGGGGTGTAGGCAGACTGATGTTTCTCCAACTGAAACCCTATGGTTAAAAGAAGACTGTTAAGCAAACCAAAGGTACTACAACAATTTTAGTGCTTTCTCACTTAAAAGGTATTTTAAAAGACTGGCTTATATCCAGGGCCACTCTCTACTTTTAATATGGGTTGAGGGACATATTCCAATTTGAAATTAGTTATGCAGAAGTATTATAATTTATTTAAATGGTCATATGGAAGAGCTTCATCACCAGCACAATTGTTATTATATAAGCTTAAGGGTAATAGATAATCTGCATATAGAAAAGCAGTGCAGTGTAAAAGTGTAAGAAAGTGTAGCTGGAAGTCAACACTACTCAAAATACTGAAAAGCAACACCTATAAAACTGGTTTTAGACATGTGAAGGAATACACAACTACAGTCTTACAAATAACTTTACCAGATCTTCTAGTAATATGAATATAAAATATTTAGATAATCATTCTTAAAAGAGAGAAAGATAATACAACCGGAAAGAGGCAAATTTAACATTTGGCTTTGCTGTCATACCCTCAGATCTCATAGTAGTTGGGCTTATTTTCTTTTCCACATTCCTAGTTTCGCCTGGCTCTTGGAAATCATTATCTATTTTCCCAATTTCAGTGGTTTCAGAGTGTTAGAGGAGCAAATTAACATAACTGGGAAATAAGATACACCGTTGTCTGTTTAAAAAAATACTGCCAGTAATAGAAACACATATATTTTTTTACAAGGACTGTCTCAAAAATACAAACATTAATTTAAAGTAAGGCTTGACAGCATTTAAAAACCTGACCTGGCAAATGGATCAGACCATCAGAGATCACACCATACAATTTAAAAAATGGGTATGTTATATAACTAAAATGATGAGGTTAAAAACTTGTAAAAATGGAGCTGAGGTTTCCAACCAAAAAAATCAAATAAACTGGAAAGGTACACTCATGAATGAGGAACTCCAGACAAAAAGAGACTGGAGCTGCATGATGAGCAAACAGGAAATTTGAGACAGAAAAGATAGAATGGAAGGAGTTTGCTGCCATATGTGAGAGCAGTTACCTTACATCGCTTCTTTGTTCTGAGCTAAGATTAGCAGTTTTAACAACTTAATTCCAAGGAATATGCTAAATTTTTAAGACCAATAACATTTCTCCCCATTTTTAGTAATCTTCTGGATACATATCTAGAGACAAATGTAATCTTGCTATCTTTTTTTCTCCCGATAATCACAATGAAAGTTAAAATCTTACAATACTCCTCCTCTGCACCTAGCATTACACTATGGAATATTAAATTTGAAATTTTGCTTTTCACATCTTGGGCGTTTGTTGTTATGCTTTCACTCCACCCTATACTACTGTAATCTAGATGAGAAGTTGTTCTATCCTGCCTGCAAAAATGTCCTTGAAGAATAAAGCTGTCCAAGTCACAGTCTACAAACAAGCCATTTTTTCCCACAAAGCTGTTTTGTTGCAACTCCCATATTCTCTCAGTAGTAAAGCATCTATTTCTACAAGTGAAATTATCAGAGCTGTTCCCCAGTGGGTTGCAACTTTTGTGGTCTACCTGGAAGAAATAGCTGTAAAATTTTTTCACTCACGTTTAAAATGATGTTTTGCTCAGTCTGTGTTCACCTAAAGGAGGTGTAAATGATTACTGAAAAAAACAAATTATGGAAAACTACTGTACATGTGACTTAAATTGTGACCCACTTTGTACTGTTATACTCTAAGAAGAGGGGTCAGGATAAGAAAATCCTGCTTTCTGATACACTCTATTATCTGTATATTATCATACGTTATCATTAAAAAAAAAAGGTTTTCGGTGATATATAACGTAAGTTAAATTATCTATAATGCCTATTTACAGCAAAAAAATTAGCAAAGGGTCTAACTCCACACAACACAAATCACTTTTTACATGTGGATACTTCGTAAGTCTGTTTGAGCTGGAATAAATGAAATACAAAAACAACCCTTCAATTATAATTTCCCAATTTAATCAGATTTTCTGTCCTACCATTCTACCCCTGTTTTTTATACTTCGGTAGCTATTACTACTTCAGATTCAACTGCTGGACCAAGGAACTGTACACAGTACAATGAAAGGTCCACAGAGACAAATAAACACATAAAGGGGTGATCCGGCCCAAACGTCAGAAATTTTCAAATGAAAGTAGAATTCAGATTAAATTTACTTTAGTTCACTGAATCAACAGTGGGTTGCCAAGTTCTAGTTCACAGTGTACTAAACTTCTACATTTTATTATTTATTAGAATACAGAAAACTCAAATACCAGAAATCAACAGTGTCCTCTATATATTCCCAGGATTCTAACACAATACCACATAGAGTAAGAAAATACTGATAATTAAGTTCACAGAGTAGAGTCATGTAGGAAAATGAGTTTGATGGCATCTGACATATGTCACGTTGAAGGGATGCTTCTATATTAACTTATACTGATGTAAATGCAAGTAAGCATACCGTAGTATGCAAATGTGCTATTAATAAAATATTATCAAACGTTACATATGTATGGTAGACACTTTGAAGAGCATACTCTTTCAGTTCTGCTTTGCTAATCCTGAGGACTCAAAGCCATAAATAGGAATCACAAGTGCTATTACAATACAAATAATAAAGATTTCATTCTGAAAAATAATTTACAAAAAATTGGTTTAAATCTGCGTGAATAAAAAGCCTCAGCACTGTCAAAATAGTTTTAATTACTATTTGAAGCATATTAAAGCCATTAACCAACACCACCCCCTAAAACTGCCTTTTTTTATCAATTACATTTTGTGACAAAGAATTTTTTAGTAGTGAGTATTTATATCCTAAATTAGGTATACAAGGTTTCTGGCTGCTTTGTGTTTTGTTCCTGACCCAATGCTATTTTTCCTCCATTTCTGACCCAACCAGCTATTTAAATTCACCAGGATGTTTGCACGTTTCCTACTTCACTTTATATGTTAGCTAGTACATTCTTTTTTTTTTTTTTTTTTCTTTTTTGGCATTCAACACTTCATATTAAAAAGCAGATTCTATACTGTAAATGTTGAGTCACCAGTGCTCGGTAGAAGTCCTGTTAACAGTCTATAGAATGGCAAAGAATCTTCACAGAAGATACCACAAGTCCTGCCATGAGAGACTACAATATGACAGAAATGAGAGTGAGCTTCCGTATTGATAATGAAGGGTTTCAAGCACACAGTGGGCAGAAGTCCTAACATACTTGAAAAATATTTAACTGAACAATAATGGAGCAATGCCAAATACTAAAAGTTACCAAAGATAATTTTAATTGTTGTAGATATAATAGTGTTCAATTACAGCTGTTTTGGAACAAAAAGGTTATTTCCTGCAAATTATTGTAATATTTTTCTCCCAAAATAGCCCCTGATTCACTGCTAGCTACCTGGCATCCTCTAATGGTTAGCACAGACAAAAAGCCAGTTATTAACTTTTATTTTTTATGAGTCTTAAGATCTTAAATGAAAATAATGACTTATTTAAAAGACTAACAAGAGTCAGTTCAGAAGAGCAGTTGACAAACCGACAGAACTATTTGCATGAATGAAACATGATGACTTTAATATAATAGCTATTTCAAGCTGTATTGCCTGACCATATTTTATTCTCTTGTACTTCTGCAAAACAAAATTTAATGATCAGTAAGGATTAAAGTTACTGCTTCTCTGCCCACCGAAATTCCATGCATGCTGGCAGCACATTTTTGTGATGAAGATCTAATCAGAGTAAGCAGACATTGTTTACGCAGTAGAAACTGCCATCTGAGGCCTTTGAGTTTAGCATCTGCGTACATTTACATAAAACAACATTTGAAAAATATTATGCCATAGTACTACAAATATTTATGTACTTTTTCACTATGCTGCTGTCAGTAGTCTCACACTACTGCCTGTGAATCCACGTGCAAAAGCTGGAAGTCAGAGTTTTCTGTGTATTTTGTTGGAGTATACCTCAGCGGTCACAACTTCCGTGGAAAAAGAAGCCTCCGCAATACAATTTGTGCGAGGTAAGAAAACAACGCTTTCACTTTATTGTTATGCCGCTCCTCCTGGTGATTCTTCCAGAAAAAATTATTAAAATGACATAATTTTAGGATGTTCAGCATTATAACAATTTATATTTATTACAAACAAGAAACTCTAATTCTTCTACAGTCTTTACTATATATACATGTCCTAAAAATTACAAAATGTTTAAAATGTTTCTAAGTATCTAAGTATACAAACCTAATTTACCAGATATTTAAAAGACACACCAATCTCCTTGGTTTAAAACCCTCCAGAGTTTCTCTCCGCAATAGAAATAAAAGTTATGGTAATACGAACATGAGATTCATGCCACTGTGACTAAAATGTCACGAAACTAATCCCTAAGGCTAGGCAGTATACCAGGACATGCTCATGATTCCATGGCTTTTGCTGGGATTTAGTAGCTGCAGTGTACACTGGTTTTCTACAGAATCATCATTTAGTTGACTGACAGTATTTCCTACATCTATCTAGAGCACCCTGGAGATTAGAGTAAAGTATGTAAAAAGGAAGGATTTTAAAAATAGTATTTCAAATTAATTCCATCACAACAATGTATAAAAACTATAAAACAGGACAAAGGTTATAGGAAATGGAAGTACCCAAAAATCTTCAAATAATCCTCCAAAAGAAACAATGGGAGGGGGGGAATTAATTTTTTAACAATTATGAGGGAGTAAATACCACAAAACTACTTTTCTCATACTCTTACAAGGAAAACTCAATCCTCTTCCTGAACAAATGTTTAATTGGAACACATTACAGTCCTGTAATTGGAATCCGGAAGCAAAGCTCTCTAGATGCTTTAAGTTAAAATTTGCACTTTTGAATTTTCAATCTTCTTTACTGGAATCAATGAATTCCTGTGTGAAAAAGGCATAGCAAAGTAGAATCATAGACTCATAGAACAGTTTTGGTTGGAAGAGACCTTCAAGATCATCGAGTCCAACCTTTGTCCTAGCTCTATCAACACCACTAAACCATGTCCCTAAGTACAATGCCTACCCATCTCTTAAACACCTCCAGGGATGGTGACTCCACCAACTCCATGGGCAGGCTGTTCCAATGCCTCACAACCCTTTCAGTAAAGAAATTCTTCCTAATATCCAGCCAGAACCTCGCCTGTTGCAGCTTAAGGCCATTATTAAATACATGAAAGGAATTACACTAGGAACAGAGGGTTTGACCTGCTGATACAGTTATACACACAGTCCTTTTATGAGCACAATTGTATAAACACTAAAGACTTCAGTCTCCAAGTGCTTTAGCAATTTAAGTATTATTTCTATTTAATAGATGAGTAAAATGAGGAATAGCTAAGTGACTTAGTGACCCACAGGAAGTCAGTGACACAACTAGGAATAGAACCTAGACCTTTCAGCAGCTAGTCCCATGCTTTAACCACATGACTAGCCACCTCCTTCCCATCCTATATTAACACAATTCTACATCTTGGTTGCATCAGCTACTGATTTAAGATGTCTAAGCATGTACAACTGTGAAATCTGAATTTCTGAAGTTGAGCAAGTTACATTCATAAACCTGTCTTAACCTAAATCACCCAAGAAATTAGGATAAAGTGTTTTTAAATGAGACTCAAAATTACTCAAAACCTTTTGGTTGCTTTAAAATGATTCCTTCAGAAATAAATTTCTGATGGATTAACAAATCTGATGGATAGCAGTATATACTTGAGCACTTTATTCCTATATATTCTTTTGCCTGCTATCTGTGTGTGGTATACAATTTGGACCCATTTGATCAGAATGGGACTAGAACATGAAGATAATACCCAATTACAGAAGAACCAGACAATCCTAGAAATTTATTCTGTCCAAGACAGAATGAAATCAGAGAAGTCAAAAGTTGGGGAGAGACCAAAGATCATGAAAAAAGATTGTAATTAGAGGTAGGCAGCCTGGTGTGATCTTGGATTTACTGAATTTAAAGCAGGCATGATTTGGATTTTGTTCTTTTTATCTAAGCCTCCAAGTTCAGGAAAATTAGGATCATTTTTAATTTAAAGGGTTCTTGTTTTGACCTGCTCTACAGTTATCTATGAAAAATCTGCATTATGTCTAGTCCTATCACTTTTGCTGGATCTGAGGCACAGCATGCTAAATGCAGTATAACAATACTGGTGTGTGATCTCCAAAGAGTTTGGAATCATACCAAGGATAGTCCTCTACCATCACTCACAGAAATGCAGTTTATACTACAGGTCTTGCTGTATATCCATAAATTGCCACTGATCGCAGTTGAAACTTCTGATTTCCTTCAAGGAAAAGTGTGTATATACAGAATGTGAAAATTGAAGATAGGAGTGTGGTGGAATATTGTGAAGTGCTTTTTACAAACATATCTTTTGAGACCAAAAACTGCCAGTAAAGACAGAGTAAGATATGCTAATATAAAGTTCTTGTTATCAATAAAAGAAGACCAGATACATAAATCAAAAAAGTACATAGCCCAAGAGAAAGTACACAGGGTAACTTTAAAAAAGGCAGCAACACAATAGTTTTTTAGCTTACTTAAACTCCATTACTTTAAACCAATGCAACTTACACAATCAAAACTTGTTCTTCTGACTGCTAGATTTATAGTCACACTGCTAGTGTACGAGATTGCCCTCTAGATGTTAAAAGTTTGTTAGATAAATTTTGATTCTAATACTGAGATGGGAGACACTGCATGATTTGTGATTTTAAACTTCTGTAATACACCCAGAGACTTACAGCATAGACACAATGGAAACATCAAAATAATTAAGTAAAAGTTGGAACTAGTGTATTTGCAGAGAGAGGAAGAGGTATAAATCTTTCACCTCTATGTCCTTATAAGAGTTCTACCCTTTCCAAGCCAATTGTAAAAATCACAGTATCATAGTCAGCCTCTTTAATATATTCATTGATCTAACCTCAGATCAAACCATAAAACCCTACCTGGCATACCTTAGAAACTGTCGCACAAAAATTAGTTCATTAGGATGGAAAAGAGAAATAAAAATGTTTAAGGGAGGTTAATTGGTCCGTACTAATACCCTTATCCATCTTGAGATTCCACAAAATACTCTTTCTCATTTCAGTGGGACCATTTTTGCCATACGATTCAATTTCACCCACTTCAAATTTTCTTAATAATTAAAATTAATAACATACACTCAGTCATAAGTGTATGCAGAAAAGATTTTTTTTCAGTTGCATCAAACTCTTCAAAAAGACTTACCATGAAAAACTGAATGATTAAAAGTAATATAAATGCAATTCTTTTACATGAAAAGAACTAACTAACAGTTTTATATCCAACAAGAAAAAATAAAGTATAATTGATCTTTTGTGAAGATAAGTTATCATCTAATTATAAAATCAGAAGTGATGCCGAGAGGCCCTTTTCTGCTTCTCTTTGAACTTAGGGAAGAATTGCCCATGATCCAGGAAGGCCTGAGCCTGACGTTTCATTCTTATTTCATAACACTTAAAGGCCCCAGACAAACTTAGGAATTCTCTCAGATAACCAGGGGAGAAAGTCCGCATAATCACAACCTGTGCCGTCAAATAATGCAAACAAAAGCTGTACAAGAAATTGATAATTTCTTTATTATGACCATTTCATCACTGTACAAAGAAACTCTAGAATTAATTATAGACTAGATAATATATTTGTAATCTATTTTATTTCTTTACCAATACAAAAATGATTGGCTTTCTGTGTTCCACGTGTGAAAAAACCCCACTCTGTATTGATAAACAGATTAAATTATAAATAAGTCATATTTTTAACTACCAAAGAAAATGTATGTGTTCTTCATCTCTTGGTTCTTCAAATGAAGATTAGCTGTTTTGCTAAAAGAAACATTTAATGAGGTATCAAATACTACCTAAGGAAATGAGACTAAGTAATTTTTTCCTTTCCTGTCTCAATCTGTTAAAATGTGTATTTACAAAACCTAAGTAATTTGTACTTAAGTCAATATTACAGTTTCTGCTTTATATTTTATGAGTTTTCTTTAAAGGATGAACTTGCTAAAAGGATATAATACTTACAACAGAAATAAAATTATATGGTACTTGTAACAGTTCTCTGAAAGCACTCTTTGGCTGTTTTCTCTGGACTGAGTTAGATAAGCCTATTTCGCCCATGTAATTTAATTAAAATCTAAACTATACTTTGTATTTCTGCTTTTCTTATGAATTTAGTAAAAGTCCAGGCTCAAAGTATGAGTTTATAGTCACAATCCGATGTTCATTAATACCGCTCCCAGTTTCATGGAGTTTTAAAAACTTTGCATGTTGAAGCCCAGATTTTGGGAGGGCTCCTGTATTACTCAGATACTTAAACTAAACGGGTGTATTCTCCAGCAGTTTGCACAGGGAACAGCATTGTTTCTGTTCTCAGCAGGGCTAAATCTGAACTCTGTGGAGGTATCCAGCTAAGATCCTTCTTATTTCAACTTTCTATTGAAACTTTATCTGAGATACTGTTGTAAAATGATTATAAATAGTAACAATTTAGGTATTTAAGCCTCTGTTGTTGTTAGATTATTTTACCCACATTTGCCTCTCTATTCATCCATGGCATCTTGGGCTAATTCCGAGGATTTGTTTTACCTGTTTTCAGTACCTGGCTCCTAATTCTGTCAGGGTATTACTGAATAGACACTAGTGCAGTATGTTAAAAAAAAAAAAAACAAAAACAAAAAACCAACCAAACAACAACCAAACCCAACCAACCACACACCCCCTCAAAAAAAAACCCACCATAAAAAGAAAACTAAAAAAAGACCCACCTTACAAACAAAAGATTTCCACATTTCTAGGGCTAAAAAATTCAGATGGAGGGAAAAGGATGAATGGAAAAAAATTCCTTGATATGTCAAGGCAGAAGTAACACTTACTTCAAGCCTATACAAATAGACAGGTAATTCTCATAAAAATTAACACAAGGCTTCGAGCCTCTGCAGACAGAGAGATTGTTCTCACAAACAAAAAGCTGTAGGTGATGTTAGTATCTGTAAGGAGACCAGGTATTTTGATGTATTCAACTCCAATCTATAAATTGCCTTCAGTATACAAATAATGAAGCAAATGTAGGCTCTCTTTCAAAACGCTTGGTGACTAAGAACCATGAGGCAAATTTAGGATCCTCTGAATCTTCTAATGATGTCCCAGAGATCAAGACTTTTTAAAGATAAACTGTTGTATCCTGGGGCACCTTGACTTACAAGATGACTCTTTTTTCACAACTAACTTATTTTTAAAAGAATCGGAGGGTGAAGGAGAAGGAGGTGACATGCTTGTTTGAACTTGCTCTCTCTGAAGACTTACAGAACGCAGCCTGTAACATTTCTCTCTGCATTCCTGGGAGTGGGGGGATAGGGGGAGAGACGATCTGTAGCTTAAAAAATAGTGAGGGGAAAAAAGAATTTCATTTACCTCTGTTACTGCTAAGAATGTTTTCAGAAAAGCCTTTTCTCCTGTCACAGCAGGGCACAGCCTGACATGGGATGACCAACCTGACTGCGCGCAGCGCAGAGAGGAGTTAGTTGGAAAGGGGGAATGCAAAAGAGAAAGCAGTCAGCAGCCGGAAAAACAGAATTTTCAGTTACAGATTACAGGGAGCAGAGATCAAATTCCAGACCCGCGCCGGGGCCCGCGCTCTGCCCTCAGGCACACGCTCGCCATTTCGCTCACCGGGCGCGGACCCGGAGGGGACTGGCCCGGGCGAACGGACGGGCTCTAAAGGCGAAAAGACGAGAGGCGGCGGCGGCAGCGCCTCCTTCTCCTCCTCCTCCTCCTCCTCCTCCTCCGCCGCCGCCACCGCCTCCTCCTCCTCCTCCTCCTCCTCCTCACGGACCCGTTCCCCCTCCAGCTTCCTCCCTCGTCCCTCTCGGTGTGCGCCCCCAGTACCTCAGCCCCGGTTCCCGCCGCTGCGCCCCCGCCCCGCCCGCCCGCGGCGCGAGCCCCGCACTGCGGCGCCCCGCGCCCCGCTCCCGCCGGCGGCTCGCCCCTCAGCGCCGGCCGTGTGGGCCGGCGGGGAGGCGGTGCCTGGCCGAGGGAGGCGGTGCCTGGTCGGTAGGACGGGCCGAGCGGGGGAGTTTATCCCACTAGAAGGGAACAGTTTCTCCCGCTGAGACTTGACAGCGCCAGGTCAGTGCAGGCTACGGGGGAACCTTTCCCCGCGGTGCGGGGGGGCCGGCGGAGGCGTGAGGAGAGCTCCGGGCTGAGGGAGACGTGAGGCGGGGGGGTGCTTGTGAGGGGCGCCTCTGTGGAAGAGGGGCCAGCGAGGGCTCGGGGGGGGAGGGGGGGGGGTGTGCTGTTGGGGTGAGGGGAAGCGTGCGCGGTCGGGAGCTGCGCCCCAGGATGGGGAGAGGGCTGAGCCCCGGGCTGGAGGAGGAGGCCGGGGTGCCGGGGATGCTTGGGGCGGCGGGGAAGGAAGGTGGCTCTCGGGAGCAGGGGGGCGGGGTTAGAGGGCTTTTCCTGAAGTGAGGGGGAGCAGCGGAGTGTTTCGGGAGTACGAAGCATGGCCCGGAGGGGAGAAGGTCTGCCAGGGCTGTCTGCCGGTGCCCGTGGGCGGGGAGAGGGGATGAGGCCGCTCCGCGGCGAGCGGGGACGAAGTGCCGGGCAGGACTCCCTGGGCAAGGCTCCAGGTGCGCCGGCCGCCCCACGGCGCCGCCGGGCAGGGCTGTGCCCAGGAGGCTCCTGGCAGGCGAGGGGCGTGGGCGCCGTGTCCGTGGTGCTGCCGCTGTTCGCGGGGCAGGGGCCGGGGCGGAGGGCGGGGTAGCCGTGCGGCGTGCGGGTTCGCTGCCGGCCCTCCGAGGGGAGGATGCTGAGGAGAGTGAAACTTGCTACGGAGGCGAGGGGATGGGGTAGATGTATCCATCAACCGTGGCTGCAAGGGGTAGACCGCAGGGCGACGTTCGTCTACGTTAGGGGAAAGGAGCTGACAGGGAAGTGTCGGTGCTCACCCGGCTAATTCACTTCATGAATGAACAGACTTTTTTTTTTTCTTCCAAATTTCTCAACCGCAGAAAGTCGGGGAGCCTTTCTCAGCCTGCAACAACTGAGATGCTATGTTGAAATGTGTTGTGTCTTGATGGTATGCCTCAGGTTTGCAGGAGCATTTTGTAATCTTCCTGGTGTCACTTCTCTCCAGGGTATTCTACAACTGGAGAGTGCAAGTTCCTGCGGTGTTGTAACTTTGTGACACTGTGTACACACGACAATACAATGCTGACTTAACAGTGATGTGTTTATTAATATCAGTGATGTAAGACTGATGTTATTCTGATGAAGCGCTCAGGAAATTATCAATTTCTTCGTGCACTGTGGAGTCTAGATTCCTTTAAATCAGAAGGATCAATTCTAATTATCCTTGAAATAACTAGGGTTGTGGGCTAGCCTTATATTTGTGATTTGCTGCCCCATCTCTGAACAAGCTTTTCCTGTGGAACATGATTGTAATGTTCCACTTAAAAACGAGTATTCAAAACAAAACAAAACAAATTTCTGGTACCAACTAGTCCATAATTTAATCAGTGATTTACCTTTTAAAAGGTTATTATGATTTGTTACTAGTTAACGTAACTATGACATATGATACTCAGTGCTCTTCTTTCAAAAGAAGTTTCATATATTGTGCTCCCATCAACATCAGAATTTGTTGCATGAAGTTGAGTGTTTTACATCATTATTCTCTTTGGCTGCCACAAAAAAAAAATGATGCAAAAATTGCTCAGAGATTTAATGCTGAGATTGTAAGAAATCACTCTTAGCAGTGTGTTAAGGCATGTGGTACAATATAAGCATGGACTTGTCGAGGGGAGAGAGAGCTGAAAAAATAGTTGGCATGGACTTTGAATGATAACCAACCAGAAATATAATTTAAAGGTATTTTTACACAGGCAGCTTTTGAATTTGAATATTCTCAGGCATTGGTTTTGTAAAATATTAATTGTTAGTGTTTCAGAGATTATATATCTGTAAACAGCCTTAAGATACTATGTATTTCTTAGAAATGCCTCAATGTCAAATTCCTGGATAATACAATTTATTAAACATCATCATTCAATGAAACTTCCATTACAATATAGGACATACAAATAATTCTTTGTCTCCTGATACAAATTCATATTTCATATGAAAAACTACCACAAAAAATGAAAGCAGCAAAATATTAGAATTTAACTGAAGGTTATTGAAGCTATGCCTTTTAACCTTCCTTATGATACTGACAAAAACATCCACTGTCAACACTGCTTCTAAAGCTGACTCTTCTGTGAAATTTTTTAAATAACCCTAAGTCCCTTCCTAAGTCAAGAAAATAAATTTAGGCCCAGCTTCAATTATATAGTCAATCAGTACAATTTTCTACTTAGAGTGGTGGCTAATAAAATGAATTTTGCAAAAATTTTAAAGTAGAACAAAAATTCTGTCTTGTACAAAGCTGGACTAAATAATGAAAAGTATACTTAAGGATTTTTTTCACCTTGATTGCTGAGGTGCTCTTTTGTTTTGTTTTTTAACATATAATCTGTTCAGAATGGTGTTGAATATACCGTTTGTTTGTGGCCTAATTGGGAACCGCTAGTTGTGCATATTTGATATTCAGAATCTGAGTTTCTTTTACTAGCTTTTGTCACAGGAATTACCCCTGTATTCTCCTCTGCCATGCAGAAAAACAGTTTCCAGTGCAGTTACATGAGAGAAATTAAAATACAGTTATAAATTCTCCATGCTACATTCTTTTGATGCCATGGTTACAATACTTTCCATTAGTTATTGCTACTGCTTCATTTTTAAATCACTGATAGACTTACTGAAATTATCATGATATTAGATGCTGAGTGCTAATTATTCCATGCTGTATTTCCATAATGATTTATATTTTTTTTAACAGCAGGGATCTATTTTTCAGGTACTTCATGTTCTTTGTGTGTTGTTTAACTTTTTGTGAACTAACAGAAGAAGAAGTTAGAAATAATCCAAAACAAGAGACCATTGTTATACTCAAGTCCTATGTACCCATGCTGCACACAGAAGTTGGGGTTTCCCATTAACAGGTCCGTTCTTAAGGATTTCATTTAACTGTTATGGAATACTTGGAAAAAATCTCCCCCTCACGCCCTTTTTTTTTTTTTCCCTGTGGAGGCTTTTCCAAGGCAGAATGAAAAATGAAAGAGCCATAAGATTCATCTTCAGATATTTAGATTCCCAGGAATATGAAATGTAAATTGATTCTTACATTAAATGGTAAACCACTTACATTTCTTTTGTGTGTTTCTCCCCACCCCTCTGCTTTTTTATATGAACGATAGTCTGTCTTTATTCAGTTGTACTTTCTTTCAGGTTCCAGTGACAAAGTGTGTAGAAAATGCAGGTGCTAGGCAAATTGTCACCCTATTAGTACTAGCACCTGTGGTGAGTGGGGCTTGGGACCCTTTCAAATCTTGCAAGTATAAGGAGAAAATACATGTGGCAACCATAGGAAAGACTAAGTTTCTACTTCAGAATCAGGTCTTCTACTGCAACATGGACTTCTCTTTGCCTGTTGCCACAAAGATGCAGCTCTTCTCACACCACAGGACAAATACACAACTAAAGAGGCGGGGGCGGGGGAAGAGCAAGACCTCGTCTGCAGTCTTCATATCTGAAAACTTTCACAGAACTTGAGTCAGTTTGATCAGGTTCACCTTTTTCTCCCACTCCACCCACACCTTCCATTATATTATTTGGCCTGTTTGTGTACTCCTAAACCACTCTATAGAATTGAACTAAACAGTTACATCATTTTCCATTAAAATTCATAATACATGAACTATACAGATATTCCTAATTACCTGTGTTGCAGTAGTATGTAGCAGCCTTGTCAAGGTTGGGGCCATCTTATTACTCACTCAAGTGAAAAGATTGTCCCTGTCCTTAATACTATATGATCTACAATGTGAGAATGCCAATAGTTAACAAATTTACAATGGGGCCACCATGTAGCAGTGGGATTGATGCAAAAATTTTAATTTAAAATATCAGTGTTTTGATTTAACCTTACAACAGTAATAGGTTATTACAACGGTAATAGATTCTAATCTGTATCATGACAAATACAAAAAAGTTAGGTATAGGTATGACAACAAATTCCCAAATTTACAGGAAAAAAACCCCCAACTTCTAAGCGCCACCCTATTGTTGAAATACAGATGTTTTTACTTTGCAATTTCACTGCAAATAGAAAAAATACCCTGCTTAGAAAGGGGAAGATAAGTAACTACCTCAAAAGCGAGGTTGTGAACTTCTGGAATTGACTAGCTAATGATGCTTTGTGGACTTGCCTAAGCCACCCCCTTCCCTCGTGACGAAGCAGATCACCTCCATGCCATGCAGCCTGAGCATTCAGGACAAAGTCTATGAATTCAAGCCTATGAATCCCAAAGTCTACTCTGCTGGTTGATAATTAGCAATTTAAAAAACAGAAAGCTTACATAGCTATGTTCAGGCACAAGTATGCTCGATGACTGCTAGGATACATAAAGTAACACATACACATACTCATAGTGGGTATGTGTGTGTAGGTCATGTGTTTACCTTGTAGAATGACTTCCTACTTTTCTCAGTGATGTTGAAAGGCTCTGTGTAACAGCTGATAACACACTATAATAATATGATACTATCCCAATAGAGAAATATATAGAACATTCCACTTTATCAAAAAAAAAGATGCTGGATTGTTTGAAGATGCATAGAGTCTAGGAAAAAAATCCCAGCTTCACTCAGGTCTGTGGCGGTTCGGCTGTTTCAGTAGGGTCAGGTCTGCAATCTACGTGCAGCGTTAGAAATTTTGTCCTATACCTGGCTTGCTTCCATGCAGCCACTCCTGAAGTCAGCCTGTGCTTCTAGTAGTCTGAAAATGTAGGGTCTGACTCGAAATTAATTGCTCTTTGCTCAGTGAGACTGAATGCCTGAAATTAAATAACCATGAATGTATATTGTAGCAAAAGTCCTACATATTTTTCTTTAAATTATTTAAGAAATGCTGGTGTAACTTGAGTAGCATATTTATCTGCCTTTTGTTCTGGGATTTATGTGATCAATTTCTTAATGTATTTTAACTCTAAATGAAATACTAACATTTTGATACAGACATTGCAGTTGCTATTAGTTTATTCTAGACCTTCAAATTAGACACAATTTCCACTTTTGGTCTTATAATGTCTATTAGGGGAAGAAAATATTATACTTCAGGCTGCCTTATGGGTTATTGGAATATCATGAGCTCCATGGAGACCCATGTCTTTCCTCTTTGTCACAAATTTGATTGTGACATATTTTAGAATCCCTTTTGCCAGAATCCTATACTTCTTTGTAGGAGACCTCCAGCTACAATTCTTCTAATTTACCTGTACGTGTGTCTATTTAAAATTCTAAGTATGACATTTTCATACAAACACTTTTAGTTGTCATGGAATAGACATATAGAATAAGTGAGTGATGGAAAGTTTCTTACTGTGTCTTGTGATTTTCTGCTGAGTTTAAGCAAATTACTTTACAGAGAATTTCATATTTGCACAAAGCAGTCCTGCCTAGAATTATGATCATCTTAAACTTTTTACACAATATGTGATTACACTGCATTGCATAAAATAGGATTTTATGTTATAATATTGCATTATGAGTCCATAGTACTTGTGTGTTTGTTTAGATTTTTTGAACAGAGCTGTTGTGTAACTGCTGTAGCTATTCATGGTTGTATAGCAGCAATTTCGAAGTCTGACAGGCTTTGAATTTAGGTTGTTATCTATGTACGGATAGAATGATGTATATTTTCAATATTTATGCTAGGGGAATATTTTAATATTGCTGTGAAATAAGTTCTCAACCATGGTGGTTTAAAACATGTGTCAGACTAAGTCACTCTGTAACACCAAAAAAAAGAACTATGAAAAGAAAAATGTTAATTACAGGCTTTAACACTTGCACTAAGGTCTGCTAGTAGGGGTGGTCAGAAAAACAGGTTTTACTACCTAGACCTGGTGCTTTGTGGTGCTATCTAATATGGGGGCTTGTGGAAAAATGCAGCCACTTCTATTTACTGCCTTTCATAATGCACATACTTCCTCATGATAGGTTTAGGTACTGGCTTTTTGTGTCTACAGTAAATAAAACTGAAGGGTTTATCCTTTCATCTTGAATATGTTTTACTTGGAGTTACTGTTCACTGTTCCCCACACTGCTATTTCAGCTACAAAATTTTATGCTGAATCTCAGTTTTTAAGCTTAATAGAAGCATGTTATTATGCGGTATATCACTAAATTGATTTTTAATCCTACCTAAGACGGTAAAAATAAAATTTAGAAAAAAGCCAAATTTTATTTTCAGTTACATGCAGAATAACCTATAGATAAGCAAGTACAGAAGTACATGAGGGCAAAAGTTTCCTTTATTTACACAGAATTTTATATGTATTCTCTAAGCTTATTTAGGACAATATTTAATCGAATCATGAGGAATTTTGAAGAGGCCGTGGGCTGAGGTTCTCACTCCCTCCAGGACGAGGAAAAATTATTTTATCTGTTTTCTTTCTAGTTTGTAGTATCACTGAAACAAGGTTCTTGCACTGACCTGGTGGTGTAGCTATTCCTCTAATAGGAATTTATTTTATAAATAAATTTATAAAATTTATTAGGAATTTATTAGGATTCTGCTGAAATTAACCACTGATTGTGGATGGATTTACCTTGTTGAGTCACTAAAGTTCTGTGAGGATTTTACAGTATTTCTTCTTTATCATCACACCTGGATGCCATCATTTGCACTTAAACAGCATATCTGAGATACCTTATTGGTACATTAAGGCATGTTAGCATATTTGATTTTTAAAATGATTCGAAATATTAAGAAAAACAAGCTAGTGTTTTATTTATTTGAAATAGCCCATAGTAATTGTCAACATAAAAAGAGTTTGACAAATGACTGCATATTGCAAGACACTCATATAAAGGTGGAGATTTTTTGAGTTTTGCCTAGAACATGATTAAAGAGTGTGGAAACAAAAGTTCTGCAAACATGCTTTCACTTTCAGAAGTTCCAGCTGTTTCTGAAGATGGTTTGAGATGATAAACAAGGAATCTTTAAGCTTTATTTAGAACAAAAGGATTTCACATTAAATCAGATCTCTGAATGAAATAAGCACCATTAAAAAAGGCTTAGTTTCCTGGAATTTTTTCTTTTCTTTCCTTTTTTTTTTTTTTTTTTTTTTAAAAAACATTTACACTAGAACTATTGCTAGAATTATTGAATTGGCCTGGAGTAGGTTCTTTAGTAAAGATCTCAGTTAAGTATGAGTTGTTACAATTAACTACAGAATAAGTTTCAAAATTAATATTACAAAAGTTTATTATTACAGGTCCTGAATTTAAAATAGGAAATAAGTAAACACTAAAGAGTTACTTTGAAAGGTTCACATTTTTAACAATGGTTTTAAAGTATTTTTCATTTTCAAGGCAATGCAAAATAATTAGTAGTAGCTTAATTAGTAGTTCCTAGCTTGCTAGTTTTAATTATTTGGATGTTTGCACTTAAGAAATGTTATTGCAAGGATATTCCATGCTTGCTATCCATGATGAGCTTGCCAATTGATCTTCTTTCTGTTTTGAGAGCTTCTTGGAATATTAGCTATGGTATGAGCTTGCCAATTGTCTTGAACTAGTTAATTGTTTTTGTGATGCAAGGAGGAACATTATGGCACGATGAATAAGAGACCCGAGAGGGTTCCTTACACAATTTCCTTTGGGCACTGCCCAAAGACTTGGTTTTGGATCTCCCTCTTGTGATCAGGTTGGCTAACTTTACCCATTACATAGGGTGCAGCAGGTATTTATTATGTTCACAATATCCTGCTTAGTTTGGTTTGGTTTTTTTCTGTAATCCAATACCCCAATACCTGGTATAAAATATACACTTGAAATCATCACACTGGTGTAGTTTTCACTCAGGCTAGATAGGATAAAACACCAGGTTATGCAAGTTGCTTTATGACATAGGTAATGACATTTAAGGAATAATTTTCTTAGACCAGGATTACTAATTTATTAAGAAATAGTTATTACAGCACAGTTGGCATAGGCAGGAATTCTTGACAGTGCTTGAAGAAGTACTGGAAAACCCTTCAGTATCATGAACCCATTTTTCCTCCAACAAAGATATTTTCTTGTAGATATATCTTCTTGAAATTTTTCAAAATAGAGTTTTAAAAATATTTTTTTCCTAAGAACATACATTCATGTTTTAATTTATATAAAAACACCCTTAGCATGCTAATGTCATGGTTCATAGTAACTGATCCCGTTGTGAAATGAGTCTGTGTCTAACAGTCTATCGTTGTTTTCATTGTTCTGCACATTGGAATATGATATCTGTCAAATTTTTGATGAGTCACAGTTTTGTTAAGAAAGGCATGTTTTTATGCAAGAAAAGAGTTACGTATAGTACAGCAGCTCTCAGAGCTGTACATAATATGCTGTTTCATACTTCATGATGTAATACTGAGGATGTGGAAGTCATGTGCACTTCTTTCCACTCTCTTTTGGGTCACCAGTGTGCCAGTTTTCAGTAGGTGAGAGATCAAGAGAGAACTGCTTTCTGTATATTTTATTAATTCTGTTTCTAAAAGATAAAAATCTTATTAACAGTGTTCTGCTTCTCTACAAATGAAAATATCCATAAAATAAAATTTGTGCGGAATAGGAGGAGTAATGTGCAACGTTAAGATAGTCTCTGGCTTTAAATTATTGTGCAAAAGCTAGAATATCTTTAATCTTAACAGAGGCTAGTGGTGTTCAGTAGGATTAGATTAATTAAAATGGTGGATTGAGACAGGGATCTAAGGCAAATGTGGGACTTTGGAAGCCAAGCAGAGAAGAGATGTGGGAAAAAGTGAAAAAGCTGTCCATAATGAATATCAGGAAAGGAAATTAATTAATTGATTAAAGGAAATTTTGAAGGAAAGCAGTGGGAAGATTGGCTAAGACTCTGTTATTTTTATTTATTTATTTAGCTCTTTTTATGTTTGCCAAAGGAGATATTGAAAAGCAGGCAAATTCTTTAAAAGTACAGATGTTTGAATTTCTTCCTCAAAGTTTAAAGTTTATTGTTGGAACCTTCTTGATTTTGAATTCTTCTCTCTGGTCTCTTATGAGATTTTCAGCTTTTCTTGGTTTAAGATATGCTGACAATGCCATAACATGGTCTTTCACTGTATTTTGGCATTCCTACTCATTGTTCTTTTTCTGCCCAAGTTTGTTCTGTTTTTTAAATCTAGCGTTATTTATTACTCCTTTGAGAACAGGAACTGTCTGATATGCTAACAACAAGTGACAGCTTTCCTGTCACTAAGGACAAGAGAACAGGCAGTGAATATTGCCGAAGCCTGAGGTAAGCTTAGAATAACAATAACTTGTACATACACTAAATTTGATATACTGTAGTGTGACTAGATTCTCTGACGCAGGCTGTGCAACAGATTCCTGTCTCCTCCCCCATCCACTAACAGGAAGGCACAGCACAATGTTATACAGCATGTGGCAATTTTAAATTTCTGCTGAAGCTTGACCCTTAGACAGGAGAGTAACTCTTTGTTTTTTGGTTTTTTTTTTTTCATTGTCACTAATGAAATAACTGTGCTATAAATCTCATGATGTCAGAATGAATGGATTTAAATTAAAAACCAAAACAAAACCGGAACAAATTGGTAGACATGAAAACAGTGAGAGACAGTAGGACCATCTCTCCCTTTCCTCCCCAAATCTGCATTTTGAGGGGAAAAGTAAAGGGAGGAAAAGGGTTGAGGTGAATAAGGTGAGAGACCCTGTGTAAGGGGGAGAGACAAAGTAGAGAGAAACTCCAATTGTCCTGGAAGGAAAGCAGAAAAAAAGCAAGGAGGAAGAGGGAATTGATGCAGGTATGGTTGCTGCTTCCCTGACAGTTACTCCAGGAAGGGCTAATGAATGTAGTAATTATACCTGGCAGTTACTCTGTGGGAGAAAGGAATTCTTTGGAGTCTAAAATAGTAAGAGCGACAGAGTGCTCATTTAGCTATGAATATGGAAATGAAATAAAGATAATGTAGGCTAAATACTGGAATCAGGAAACAATGCTATTTAGTATGTCATGTAAACTGTTGTATAGCTCCTCAAAGAAAGCATCTTCCGAATAAGAATTTCTGAAATTAAATTGGAGAAAAAAAGTTCAAAAATGTACTGCAGAGATGCGTGTTGCACTGGGAAGAGATACTGACAGACCCCATAGGATTTTCCTCCCTTCATCTTCTATGAACCGTTTATTCATAACAGGTTCCCTTATGCCCTTTGACGCTGTACAGTCCACCTGAAGAACAGACAGTTATCTTCTACAACCATAGGGCATGTGGACTATTTTAGCTCCTAGAAGCTAGGGTGGATTTTGAGGTGCCTATTGTATCCAGTATCTTGTTACCTATTCTCAGAGCAGGAGATGAGACAAATAGTATGCAGTTCCCAGTTTGCTATAGGATTGCCATTTTTATACTGTGGACTTTTGAAGCAGCAAAATATTTCTTCTGTTTTCATGTGACACAAAGATAGATAGGTAAATGCCTCTGTTAGATGTCAGTTACAGGAATTTGATAATTTTACTTGCTTTGTCTGTCTGACTATCAAGAATGTAACTTGTATCTTAGAGGTTTCCATCTCTGCAGTTTCTTTTTGCACAGATATAATATTTCACAGAAATGAAGTGAGAATTTGGGAAAAAACAGTTCAGTACATTTTATGTTAGTGCTCAATAAAATGGTGTACAAAGGAAATGCATGTTTGGTGAGATTTATGAGAGTTCTAGAGTCTTGTTCACATTCACACAGATGCTGAACATCTTCAGAGTTGCATGCTTCCTCTTCCTGAAAGCTAAGTGTATCTGCTACATGTACTGCCAGCTTGCAGGCAGAAAGTGGGACCACATTTAGGAAAAAAGCTGATACAAAACTAAATAACTCAGTGAATTTCAGGAAAAAACAAAACCAAACCCCAAAATAATTATATTCCCTGGTCTCAGAGAAATCTAGTTGACTCAAAGGCTAGATCCGTATTAGTAAATTAAAAAGTGCTGTAACTTGGGCACTGGCTCAGGAACTGGTTGTGAAATAGTTAAATTCTTAGAATCGTTCCTGGTCCAGTTTTAGCTTAGCCAACTAAGAGCCATTCAAACACTTTCTAGAAATACTTTGGGAGTTAGCACGGGACTCGGACCATTTGCAACAGGCCAGTTAGGTACTGCCGCCCAGTTTTGAAGACTAAGAAAGTTTGATAATGTGAGTGGAATAAGTATGGCCAGAGTGAGGGTCCTGGTACTCTTTAGTTTATTAGTGTAGCTGAAACTGAGTTGGCTTATACGCCCCTCAAATTTGTTATGATTTCCTGTTAAATTTCTTCCTACCTACAAACCAAGATGAGCTGTGCTTAATGTTCCATTCATAAATTTTTTAGCTCTAAAAAAATTGATGATTTTTAACTTGGAGATTTTTGTAAGTTTCAAAGCTTATGGCACACAAGAAAGAAATGGAAGTTGTATATCTGGCAAAGTAGTGGCTATAGATGGTTGGCATTTTATGACAAGAAAAATCTATATAAGTCATTTTTGTCCATGTTTTCTGTCCATTTGGCTGTCATATAAATAAAAGGGCATATAACATAAAGCCCAAAATCTTTAAAAATACTCCTAAAATTTTTTTCTAGCCCCTGATGAAGGATCAAGTTGTTATTGGAGTTTGTGCCGCATGGTGGCCAAATGCTCTCTCTGGTTATACATCTGTCCTGAGCAGATGTTGGTAAAAGACTGGTATATGACATAGTCATTACTCTGAAAAATATTTTGAACTTTTTACTGTCCTACAGTCCATTCTCAGAGCTATAGAGAACTAACGTTGTAACTTACCTTTAAAGAATACATTACAACTTGTTTGCTCTGAAAATTCCTTTTGGCTCAAGTGAAAGTACACAGTGCAAAAAAAGTTATGAAATGTGTACACAAGGTGTGAGAGTAGATGGTTCTACTTGTGTATAACATCATGGTTCTGATCCTTCAGGGCAGTTGGTGCAATCTGATCTCTATGCTCACCATCTCAGTGATTTGAATGGGAATACAAATTAATATTAGCGCCAAATCAGACAGATTGATTTTTCCCAATTAGTGTCAACAAAGAAGTCATGGATTTTTAAATTTTTTAACAGCACAGAGTTGTAAAATCTAAACAGACGAACACATATTTTAAGACTTGAAGATTTGAGAGTGTGGCCACTATTTTAAACCTAATTTCTGTTGTAAAATTTGATAAATATTCTGACTGTTAAAATCTTTTCAGGTGTGTTACTATCAATTCAATTAAAGATGCAGCAAATTCCATGTTTTGTTAAGACTTAAAGATACAGCAAGAACCTACTATAGGTAATTAAACAGCTGAAGCATTCAAGAAGAAAGATAGAGTAAGTTATAATATTTTTTTCAAGAGGATGAGGCACTAACTAATAAAAATATGACAAATTGGAGATCCAAAGCACAATGGAAGATGAAAATTTTAATATTTTAACTTCAAATAACTGACTGGCAATCTTAGAAACAGCATGTAGAGAAGGAAGTTCTGTTTACCTTAGCAAGAAGGATGCTGTCTTGAACATGAGAAACTAGAGATGGGGAAAAGCACTGCATGAAAATTATTTATATGGGAAAACTACCACTGGGCTCCTCAGTCCTTTTTGTTATTCTTCATTAAAGAGTAATTTTTAAAGTAATTTTTTAAAAACAAGCCAGTGGGATTTTTAACCCACCCCACACTGGATAAAATCAGCACCTTGTTACATGTGGGGTACGCAGCAGCAGCACAACCACAGCCAGCCTAAACTGGATCAGGAAGAGTAATCCTGAAATGCAAAGTTCCGTAAGATCTTTTCCTGTTTTCTGAATCTTGAAGGCATGTTTTTTCAAATTGCTCCACCTTGGAAAATCTTAGCTAAAACAGGAATTAAACCATAAAAAATGGATATCTGGTGTGTTTATGTTAAATCAAACCAAATTTTTCGAACTTGAATGATTTGTAATGAAGCTAAGAGTAGCACAGAAGGATGAATAAAGGAAATAGTGTATATATTATCCTGGCTGTTAAAAAGTATTAATCTGTCCTTATACAAATTGCTCTTTGAGCCAATGAAGTTCGTTTCCTATGGATATGTCTTTTAGGAATTTTTCATTTGGATTTTCTGATATTTATTACAGTGTGGCCTCAAACTGTTGCTCTTTCAGTGGTGACACTAACAACAATTTAAGCATAATGTGTTAAAATTCCTCTACATTGTAGTCGGTTCTGGCTGAAACAAGCCCATGCTTTCCAAAGATATTGGGAGTCAAGAGAAAGAGACCCACAAAGACATGCAATAAGAAACAGCGGATATTACAAGCCTTGTTTCTTTAGGATTACATTTACCAAATGAAAAATTAGTCTTTTAATGGTCATTATTTGAACCAATGTTAAACAAACATCGATGTTTTTATAGTATGGTTCAAATTGCACTTAGGTTAAATTTTGAAGTATTCTGCATACCTTCGGGATGTTCTGGCCATCTTAGAAGCCACGGAAATATGGAACTTCTTAGAAAGACCTTTCAGAATAAGACTGTATCTTAGTTACTACAAGAAACCAGAAGCACCAGAAATCCCACAGGGAAATATGTTCCCTTTTGGTAAATTAACCATGGCTTCCAGAGCAGAAGGCACAGAAAAGCGTCTAAACATTTCAGTTTATTCTTAATTACTTTGTCAATCTTTTGAAATTTGCCTTCCTCTGTATTTGAACGACCAATTGTTATTCAAAATTGTTCCAAATCATAAATTCATATAACCCAAAACTTTTTCAAGAGAATAAAAAAGCAGTTTGTGGCCTCTGGGAGAGTAAATTCCAGGGTTAATTTATAACTAGAGCAAATGTATCTATAAAAAGAAGAAAAGCTCCATAAGAAATACATTAACAAATGACAAGAAAAAGGAGGCTTGATAAAAGATATCAGAACTTGTTTGGCACCAGTGATTTTATGACTGAGGAATTCCATTATAGGTGTGTTGGGAGTACCAAATCACAATTCTTTAAATTACTAATGGGAGACAAAGCTCTTTATCATGGTCTGAATGTGTTCACATGAAATGTTCAGTCCTGCCTTCTGCAAATAAATTTTTAGTGCTTAGGCTATGCATCTGCATTGAAAGTCTGTGTCACCAGAGTAGAGAAAGATACACAATTTCTGTTGAATCACTTTTCAAACACGCCTGCTGATACACTTTTCTATTAGAAATTATGTTAGTAAACAGATTTCTTCCTGAGAGTTTGTAGTATTCAGCTTGTAATTTTTTCCTTCTATATTATTATCATTTTCCTAGAGTCTCGGTAGATTTGTTTGCAGGAAAGTTGGGAATATATGACATCAGTATACTCTACAGATGTATGCTGTAAATCGTATCAGTTTGGATTTGTTTACTCCTTTGTTAGATACTTAAGTTTCATAGATGTCTTCAACTGGTGATGTAGATAATGATGTACTTACCCAGGAGAGACAGATTAGCCTCGGATCAATTGCAAATTAACTCCTACAGTCTGCTTATAATCTAAATTGGTTTTAAGGCTGTCTGCTACATGCTTGTTAGGGTAGTAAACCCGTATCTCTTGTCAGTCAACGAAAGTGGAAGGGCTTCTTGCTAGAAATGCAGATTTAACTAAAGGAGACATCCCCCTGTTAACAGCCGTTGCAGGAAAATTTTAAGGCATACATTTTGTTTGCATGGCCCAACTACAGCAGACAATGTGCATCACTACCAGGAGAACTGCAGACCAATGGAGCTTATAAAATTGGCTGAAGTTGTTTTAGGAATCATTTGAATCTTTGCATGCGTTTGTTGGGTGTGTCATTGCTATGACATTCAAATAGGTTCATGAGGAATTTATATTTTACTGCATTACTTTATAATATAATGTGTTTCATTATAAGAACACTATACGCACAGCGCCTACCCAAAGTACTAAGTCAGCAGACTACTTATATGAAAAGTTAAAAAAAAATTTATTTTGTTTCATCATCAGTTCCTTTTCTTCTTTTGGTATCTGTAATTAAGCAAAAATGTTGTTTGAATAGCAAAGGTTTGATGCCTAAAACCTTTACCCTGAATATCCAAAAAGCAAAAAATTTAATTCATTTTAGTGATCTCTTTATTGACCCACTGATTTTATTTTCAGCGAGAAAATTATTGTTGCTTGAATAGAAACTTATCAGAAGTTGTTAGTTTTTGGAATCTCAGCTATTTGAAAATTTTCAAATATAAGAAACGTCATTCAGCTTCTGATTATTTAATTAATTATCTCTATAGGCTTCATTGACATAGAGAGACAAAGGGCTGAGAAATGTTGAATATACCTGTCTTAAACTATTAAAAAAAATATTTGCTATATATAAATACTTAAACGCTGTTATTGGTAGCTGGTAGTCAACCTGTATCACAGAGAGATCTCTCCTATACAGAACAATTCAGAGCAAAAGACTACTTCAGCTCTTCTGCATCAGGCTCTGGAGGAACCTTGCTCACTGACCACCAAGGAACTAGAGATATTATTCTTGTTGGCCATTTTGAATACCTGCCACATAGGAAAATTTTGAGAACTGATTTTTCAGTCTCCTCCTTTTAGATCAGCTTCATGAGATCCCAGGAAAAAATATGCTAGTATAATAAGCATGGAAATGCTGAAGTGTGTGAATTTGTGAGACAAGATCTGTATCACGAAGAAAAGAAAGACTGCTGTATAGGTAGTAATTCCTCATCCAAAGGAATACAAATGTGTTCCAGAAACAAGCCATTATCGCACAGCCAGTGCTACCCCGATTCTCTGAGTGCAAGAAGTCCATAGGCCTTAAAATTCCTCAAAGCTTAATCTCAAATGACACTAAAAAAAAAAAAAAAAAAGTGAAAAATTCAGGAAAACACCTTTGTTATGTTCCTGGGGATTTTTTTTAGTTAACATACCGAATGACTTTCCTCTAAACCTCTAGGAATGCATTGGATGTCTGTCAAGACCACAAAGTTGTCCGCACTGTAGAAATGTATGAAATTGTCTCTATACGGAGTTGTCATTGCTCTTTTCCTTATCTGTGAAGGAAACACAGCAACTCCCACTGGGGAAATTTCATATTAACTTGATCTTAAAATAAAAAATGAAGGGAAAGGTCATATCCTAATAAGCTGTGCAAATCTAAATTCCCAGGGAGCTTCAAAATGACATCGTATGATTAGGGCACTAACAATTTTCCGACAATGTACTTTTGAACAGCTTCCAATGGTGTTTTTAATGTCCAAGAATAAATAGTGAAATAAAGATACAACTGGCAAGATACGAGATCCAGTTGAGCTATGCAATTCACAGTACATAGCCATTGATGACCTGGGGACTTTGCATCTGATGAACATAATGGAATCAATGCATTTTTCTGCTTTCATTGTGGTATAAATCTTGTGAGGAAGCTATTTATGGATCAGTTTATGTATTATTGTGATCTCAGTATCAATAGTTTCCACTCTTTCTCCTAAACTAGGACTATAGACCAATGATTTCCTCAGAATGTCTGAGGAAGGAGGAGTTTCAGTTTGAAAGCCTGCTTAATATAGTATGTATGTTTGTGTTGGCAGAGATTTTGAATATGTTATGTTCAGATATTGACCAAGAAGTGCAGAATTCCTGTTCAAAAACACGTCATCATTGTCGTCCCAAAAAAGTCTAAGTAAACTGATAGAAATTTTACAGTCAATTTTAAAGGAGCCAGTATTTGACCCCAAAATATCTTGTCTGACTCAGTGGGCATAGTAAGTAGTGTTCTAGAAAATATTCCATAGTTCAAAACAGTGAACCAAGTCCGGTACTAGTTTACATCTGCAACAGTTTAGGAAGTCTCAAAACACAGGGAAGACCATTGTCTAACTGTATTCGTTTTACGTAGTGTGTCACACATGTTTTACAAGCCCATCCTTTACATTGGAAAGGTGTGCCTGTATAAAACTATGAGGTGAATACTGTCTTCTTGAAACCCAATGAAAACCTGTTCCTGCTTTGCAAATAGTGTGTTGTTTAACCTATTTTGTGATGATATATTGATAGTAGAAAGTGAATGTGAGAGATCAAAACCGTGTTCTAAACTCCCAAGCTCTCCCAGTTTGAGTGAGTGTAATGGAATTAGGTTATAGTCGTCCTTATTTTCATCCTTGTCATATCCCTCTGAACCAAATATTTCACTGTTGGTGAAGGGTCACCTAAGCTGCTGCAAAATAATTCTGTATTTTTTGCAGCAGAGTATACTAACAAGGCTTAAAACAGATGTTCACACCTTGTTACACAGAGGACAGGAAGTACAGGGTGTGGGAAGCAGTCTGCTGATGAAGACTCCTTCTGATCTTTTGGATTAGAGGTAGTTCAAAAAGTTTCAGTGGGAGTTTTGCATGCAGCATGAATGCAAGTGTCTTATCCTGATATTCAGCTCTGTAGTACAATACATTGCACTGGATGTAATCCAGATATCCCTTAAGAATTTATTTTTTGTGATAATAGTATTTTAATATATTTCCTTTAAAATACTACCGAATCTTTGAAGAGATCGATCATCTGTCTTCTGATCGTGCTTCAAATTCAGCATATAGAAATTTGCAAACTATTGATTTTTGTTTAGCAGTTAAAAAAAAATTAGAACAATAAAAAGTCACAGTAACTTATCCTCAGTATATATCAGAGCCACATGATATTTAGTTGTTCACAAGCCTGCTTGGGGTTACAGAAAGTCACAGTAATAACTTTTAGTTCCTCACACTAAATTTGCTTGGCTAGAGAATGAATCTCCTTAAAAGAATAGTGGGGTATGACCATATAATTTATTGCAAGGTTAATATTGGTATTCTGTCCAAATTAAAGATGATAGTTGATTTAAAAATAAACCAATCAAGTTATCAAGTGCTCCAGAGTATATGGGCAAAATTCTAGTGTCTAATTTGTAGTTTGTATATGAAAATGACACGCATGTTTAGATTAAAGAAATATAGTTGCATGTAATTATTCAAAATAACGCTTTCCAGAAAGTTAATTAATATGATTTTTTTCAGTATACTAACTTAGCCCGTCTCAAATGTTCTAGAAAAATGTACAAGAAGCTAGCTATAAGTATTTAAATATACATTTTTGTCTTGAATCGTGGTGTATACATCTATCTATCATGGCATGAAACTGAAAGATTTGCTGTTAGCTGTCCTCTTAGTTTACTTGCAGAAGAAATTCTTGAAGTATTTTAAATATAGAAAAAACAAGACGATGACAAGAACTCATGACAGAAAGGAACTGAAATTTTCTCAATCTCTTTCTTCCCCTCTTTTTAATGCTGTTAAATTTTAACATAGCTGTTTTGCTTGTATCACTATTGTTAATGTTGCATAACCCTATAATTATTAATCTTACTGCCACAGAGTTAGAATTTGATTATACAATTTTCTCCTCAATTGAAACTAGCAAATGCTGTCAAAGAGAAAAATGGAATGGCAGTTCATATTTTTAAAGAGAGCAGGCAAATTTCCATGAACTGGGATCTCTGTAGGCAATTGTCAGTCTCATATACAGAGCTTCACAGAATCTGAATCTGAAATCTGTATGAACATAGGTGACAGATTTTCTAGCTTAGAGCTAATAGACACTTCACCCTCTCCACAATATGTGTGTGCAAAATACCAAGTGCAATCAGAGTCTTTAATGGTTTAGTCAAGCATTGGTAGATTCTTTACAGCTGGAAACAAAGACATTTACAAAAATCATTAGTTGTTAAAGCATTTGTTTAGCATTAGCTGTTAAAATCAACAACATTCTGAAAGTATACATGAATAACATTTCCTAACAGTGAATTGTTCTTAGCTGTGCATACTTTACTTTCTGTTTGGTGTCCTAAAATGATTTAATTTTAATTCTTGAAAGTTGTTGTCAAAAATAGCAACACCGGTTTCCATCTTCCTTTAATAGAATGATTTGCACAATTATATAGTCGCTATGCAGATCAAAACTCTGCTGACTTTCAGTGTCAAGACGAAGAGTGAGACGTGCTATGCGTGGGCACTCTGGGTTAAAGATCACCAATATTAATAACTGAAGAATTACATCAAACACAATTTTTAAAATGTTTATTGCAGAAGGAAAGTACAGTAGCAAAAGCCATAGAACTGCTAAATGAGAGCTCTTTATTGCCAGACATATATGTTTGCTTAAACGTTAACATAAATATACCCTGCTTTCTGGTGAATGACACTTAGAGGGAACGCAGGGGTGACATACAGTTCACATGATGGAACAAGTGAGTTGTGTGAAATAATTTTCCATACCTTGGCAGGTAAAATTGTTTATCCCTTCATGGGGAAAGCAAGGCAATTTCAATGACAACTGGAAAAAATTTTACTTCAAAATAGAAAGATTGACAAAAGTGGGGCCAAGTTGCAGCAGACATAATCTTAGGATATTAATAATGTAGAGGAAGAATAACACAACAGAAAATAAAATCCAAGAAATTCTTTCCTTTGGGTTTTCATGCACATTGTAAAATCTTAACCTTGCCAGATCTCTTATTAGAAGATACAGTAAGTTTTATGCATTAGTAACAAAGTCAGGACTCTGTAGAATTTTGCACTAATGTATCATTATCCAGGTTATATTTACGTTCTTTTCAAAGTGCATTAATGGTTTTGAAATTAAATAAAAAAATGAAGTCATATTCTTTCCCCACAAATATTTTGTTTACTTTTTCTTATCAATGGGCTGCAAGGATAATATTCATCTTTTCATTCAGGTTCAAACAGCACTTACCCATTCTGTTTCTAGTAAGTTACTTCTATGTATATCCTTAAGAGAAAGATATCTTGGTTTGTTTTTTTTTTCCCTTGAAAAGTACATTTGGAAAAGAGTTAAATATCTCCATCAAATTCTGTGCCGCTCCCAAAGACTCGTGTCAGATTCTCAGAAAAAATGGTGGTGGGGTACTTTTCTCAGAAAACTGCTGAGGGGTGGGTGACAGAAGGCTAAAATAACCTTGTATAACAACTAGGCATGTACCATTTTTGAATTATCATGTAACTTTGCCCTGATAATCCATTATCTGAATGCATGTATTGTGGTGATTTCTTTTTGAGTGGTAAAGGAAGTTTGGTTTCTTAGTATTAGATGGTAGAAACAGAAGTAACAGAGTTGAAAATAGTTTGGTTTGTCTGACGTATAGACTAGACTGACATTCAGGACTACTTAGAGTTTGCTGGGGAGATTGTTAGCCAACAAATTTACAATTTTAAGCCATTTTATTTAGTTTAGAACTCAAGATGATACAGTTCTAGGGCTTCTTGGTATCTTCTGTGTCACAGTAACTCTGATCCTGGGCTCTGTTTCTTTGGGTTGGGATTTTTTGTTTTGTTTGTTTTTTCCTTCTCAGTTCAGTGGTTACTGTAGATTTAAGTTCCAGTCTCCGAGAAGTCTTTCTAAAGAATATAAAATAGAAAATTCCTAACAAATTCCTATAATTTCTGTTGAAAGAAAGAAACACATAACATGAAAGCAGCTAAGTTGGAGCTAACTTAATGCTGAGTTTTTATAGCTAATACTTTAGTATTCTTTTTCTCAGATTGCTGTTATTTAGTCATAGGGATGCTTTAAAATTAATATTTTGTATCTAGCTCTTATGATAGTCAGTTTTCAGTGCTAAACCTCTTTCAGAAAGTTTCCACCTATTTTTCTTCTGGAATAAAATACAGAATACAATGTTATATTATATTGTATTTTATACTGACCCAAAAAAAAAAAAAGAAGAATGGGGAAAATTCTCTTGACGTTATTGTCCTGTAGTCCGATAAAAGATACAGAATTAGAAATCTTCAAGATAACTTAAATTCAGAGCTCAATTCATAATTAATTTACTGGTAGTCATTAAATACTCTCACAGTGTTGCACGATGTTGCAATTTCAGTTACAAAAGCAAGCTTACCCTGCTTATGACCTGACTCTACACTCCTTGTGTAGGCAGACTGAAGTCACCTTGATGGGATAGCTTTAAAGCTATCTGGAAAAATTAATATTTAGAAAGATGGAAAACATGAGATGCAAAGGACATTGATCTAAATATGTGATGAGTATCCCACACTATTGAGAACAATAATTATTGAATCACATGTCAAAACATGTCAACATATTTTAGTTTGGAATACTTTGGAGGGTCAAAAGTACAGTAGTCAGATGACAAGAGCTTGCTCTATTGCTGAAAAGTGGCTGAGCAGGTTATATGGTTCTGAGTTCGTACAGGTTAATTCTTTTTGCTAATTTAAAAGATGAAGGAGATACATTTGTGCAACAGATGATTGGTGTACAAAAGTTAATGTGTCTATTATTAAATTATTTTAGTTGAGTACTGTTAGTGCAGGCTGGCACAAAGCCCACTGTTATATATAATCAAAGTGGGGGACCCAGTTTTCTTTTGCCTAGTGTTTACCTTGTCAGAGTAATGGCAACAAATATGACCAAGTAAAGAACAGGGTCTTTCAGCTCTGCGTTGGGCAGCATTGCACTTTGAAGTGGTGTGTGTATCACTGGTAGTGTCCTTCCAAGTGTAGAAATGTCTGATAGAAGAGTTTCAGCAGCTAATGAAAATGCGCTTCAATAACAACATGTAAATGACTGTATTCCACACAAAATCTGAATGTATTTTTGTGCTAGATTAATTTTGGGGGCATCTAGACAGGGAGAATGCTAAATGTTAAGGTCTCTTTGGTGCTATTTATTTACTTTCTCAAGCTTTGTGGTGTTTGAACTAGCTTGACATCACAGAGGTTAGTGGCTGTACACACACATATACAGAATATTATCTTATACTTGGCATATATCAGAAATTATATATAAGAAAGAATATATCTAGGAAAGTGTGTTCCCTATTATGCTGAGCTATTTTCTGTATTTAATGCAGAAATAGCACTAAGCATATTTACATTAACGAATAAGTTTTGCAACATGGTGCTTTTTAACTTAGTGATTGTCCAAAAGGTTAAAATATTTTAATGGATACTAAATAAAAAACCAGTGCTCAATCAAATTATATGGGTCCTACATATAGTCTTACCTTATTAAAATACATTTTACATTTTTAGTATTTCAGAAGATGACAGCTTTGTGATGAAAACTGCTCATCCTGATACAAGAGGAGTGTTTTTATGGATAATTTGCAATGTATTTGGCTGCCAGGAAAAACTTTAAAAGTGGGATTTAATTCAAGGAATGAGTTTAAACTCATGTTGCATTTGTTGTTCCTCCTCCTCCTTTTCCTGTGGGAGTATTCAGTATTCTGCCATGGCAGAGAACTGTGTTTAGGATATTAATGAGTATATTTTACCCTGTTACAGTTGTATGCCTTATTAGCTCATCTCTTGAAAACAATACTTAAGTTTACTGTCTTGTGAACATTAAAAAGTACTGACACGGTAGAGTCTGAGGAAATAAAAAAATCCCGGGCTTCTTACCAACACTGTTAGGCATCCATTAAAAGATCTCAATAAGTTCTCTACTACTACTAAGTGGATTGAGAAAGCTTTATGTGCATATTTAATTATTAATATTATTGCACATAAGATGTCTCAGAAGAAAAAAATGAACTGGATATTGTGCACCCAATATACAGCATTTACTATTAAAGTTAACTTTTCAAAAAGAAACACAAACTTTGTATTCAGATTTGAATCCCATAATGGAGCACATCTATTCTAAAATTTCTTGCTAAATCGGTACCTTAGTGGATAATTGTTGCCTAAGCACCATTTTTGAAGAATAGAGTCCACGATTAGTATATTAAACTACATTAAAAGACACAGTGATAATGACCTAATGAAACCAAATAAAAAAGGGAGCATAAGATTGTAAAATGCTGCAAGGCTCCCACATCTCTCCTGGTATATTTTGCCATACTACATGCTTAAATCTTTGATAACCTCTCAAAGGCTTATGAAGCTACAGAGGAATTTGCAAATTTTCATATAATTAACCATATGTGAGCACTGTATAAATTTTACTAGATAGCATTTCTACTATACTCGAATACTTTGGGACAGTGCTGTTTCCTATTTAAACATACAATAGGTGACTGGCTATACATTTCAACTTGTGTTTCATGGTAGCTGTGAGTTTATTTTATTAACTCTGAGCAGTGTTGTCGCTGTAGTTAGTGAGAAACAGTAATTTTATATAGAAAATATGGCATTTTGTGAGAACCTACTTTCTTATGAATCTGTATTACAACACACATTGATTTATTTGTGTGTGTACATGTGTATGTTGCGTAATTCAATAATATACCCTAGCTAAAGAAGTCCTTCTTTAGCCGGGAACTGAGTTTTTAGAAGTACTTAACTTTCAGCAGGTGTTTAAATACCATTAGCAATAATACAGTATTCAAAATAAAGCCTAAAAATTAATTTTTTGCTTAACTGTATCCTAAACACTGAATTGCTATTGAAGCTATAAAAATTTCTATTGACTTCAAAACAAGTTTGACATCTGAAAGCACAGTCACAGGTTATGCATAAGTCTGCATATGAAACTTCTGAACGTGGAATTTTCTCTTTAAATACTCTTAATGGTTTGCATTGAACTTACAAACCTGACTGAAAACTTAGAGAATGAAAAGGTTTCTTAACTCCTTGGTAATTTCTATTTTTGTTACTGTTAATAAAAAGAGCTTATATCCATTATATGATATGACATTTTGTTTTTAAATTAATTAAAAATTATACTATCTTTTGGGATATATGGAAAGGTTTCTGGAACACTGTCTTAGTCACTTTATTTAGTACAACAAGAATCCAGTTTCAAAGACTCTGGAAGCAGATTGTTCTCATAGTGAGTCAGTGACAAAAAAAAAAAAAAATCAAAAAAAAGTGTGGGTTAAGATGCACAAATATGAAGTTTTTGAGTTATATTAGTTTCCTGTAGTTAGTAGAACTTTCACTAGAACTGAGTAATACGAAGTCTGCCCGGTACAAATAAATGCCAGTTATAAAAGATACATTGAGTCTTGGAGCCAAGCACAGTTCTGAGAACATTAACAGTCTGGTCAATTGAATAGTGTGGCAACTTTCTAGTGGATAAATCTTTGCTACCTTGTATACAACACAGTATTTTTTTGTGTATTTTAAAATCAATTGTTTCCTTCAGCTGATGACAAGTGGCCTACTCCTTTGTAGCTTGGCACATTTAGTTATTATGCTTTGCCAAAGGGGGCAAAGGTCTGTCTTCAGAAGCCAGCTTTTTCTGATTACAAAATTGAATGTGATTCATTGTCCATCTATCAGTATCCTTTTTTAAATCACAATGATTCATAGAGAGTAACGCCTACATTTTATATCATGAGACAGTTTTACAATATTGCCAGTGCAAGTTAGAGACATGTTGTTTGTTTCTGGTTTCCTCAAATCCCTCAAAACCAAAATGATCCAGATTTGAGCTCTGCTAAGGCAAGTAGGAATATTGTAAATACCAACTATGATCTTTGCCCATTAGAATTCTGTAGACATTTATTCTGATTTTTGTATTAGCAATGAGATGATATCTTATTTTTCAGATTTTTGTGCTTTTGGGGGTGTGGGTTTTGTTCAACGGAATGAAATAACAATCATTTCTATTTTGAAGAGTGGGAGGATATTTTTGAACAGAGAGCATTGGAAGAGAAGTCTTTCATCAGGATTAGTTGTAGTTTCAATACATGGCACCTCGCAAAGCATGGATTGCAGCTACCTGTAACTAGAAAATACCAGTTTGTGTATTCAAGTATTTCTAAGAACAGTTTGAGGGTCCTTTCCCACAAAGTCTGAATCTGCGTTAACAGGGCAGAAACTATCTCTACAGCTCAGTGTTCTCTCAGTCTTGTGACAGCAGTTCTATCGCAGTCAGTCTTTTACCACTGGGACCCCAACACCGTGTCTTTTCCAGAATTTTGTAGTTATGTTCTCCATGATTTTGAAGTGTTGTTCTTAAATCTGAGCTGTTGGTCTGTTTATGAAGATTTTCAGATCTGTAGATCAGTATTTCTTATACAGCTGTCCTCCATTGTCCAAAATTCTCAATCTCTTGTTTAAGCTGTTATTTGAACATAGCCTTGCAATAGATTTCCTTTATATCCTGAAATAATTTAAAGTTTCATCAATATCTATTAAGTATCAGAACGCAACAATAAGTAATTAAAATAGGATGGTAGAACTTGTAGCATATCTGAGTAGCCTGTGGCATTTTTGAGCTTGTTTCTCATTTGCATTTATATTTACAATTGTTTATGTTGCTGCAAGGGTATAAAATGCTTTCAAATAAGAACCCAGGCCATTTATCATTTTGTGTGAATTCCATAGGCACAGAATAGAAAATATATTTTAAATTAAACAACTCTATTATTCCTGAATGGGCCTTTTTTTTTCTGTTTCTATTAGCAGCTGCCTCCTAAACTGCAGTAAATTTTATGGACTGTGCTTTTAGTGATCACAGCTTGTAGTTATAGTTCGGTTATAGGAATAAAATACATTTCCTACTGGTTTATAAGTGTCTTGCATTTGGCCTTTTCAAGTGTATGGATTTACTCTGTTTCTCAAGTTTCTTCTGTTGTTTTACTGTGCAGCCTTGCTGAGAGGACAAATGGATTGGCTTTTTATTTGGCTTTTTGAAGAATCTCAGTGTCACTGTTCTCTGTAGGCCTTGCACAGTGTATCACTTGGATTTCTCAGCCTGGTTCTTAAGCCATCCAGTCTTCAACACTCCTCCGTGGTTTGTATTGTGGAAACGTGACACAAACTTGCATCTGATGTCAATGTTTCTAGATGTTCCTGGGAGTATCTGGTTTGTTGTCACACCCTTAACATTCCACTAAGCCCCAGTGTACCGCTTTTTTTTTTTTTGCTATCAGGATTTTGGTCCTGTGCTGATTCTGCAGGTTAGTACAGCAGACTGTAAAAGGATACTTTCATAAGCTCATATCCCTTCCACTCAATGATTAACCCCTGAGGTGCGCTTGTTGACTGCACCCTGCCATAGTGATACAGCCCTCCTCTGCTTAAAGATGTGACAAAACCATTTTGTCTAGAACCTCTAGGCATGTTTTTATATGGAATGTTTATTCCAATTCTTTCAAAAGTATGTTTTCTATGTTTTTGGTATTGTCAGGTATCTTTCCTAACAGACATGTTCATATTTGGGCCATGGTTAGATGGCTTGAGGGTTGGATCTGAGGAACAGAGACAAAAATGTCATCCATTGTCTTGATGTTGTGCTTGCAGTCAGGGCTGACATTAAAAGCAGTGCACTGAATCTTATATCAACTTACTTCTTCACTAAGTCACTTGCTATTATGGAGCTGATTTTGACACTCAACATTTGCTAGAGGATACTAGGTGTTTTCTTTGTTTTTATGGGTAAATTAAGGGGCATAGAGAGCTTTAGTTAAGAGATCTGTAACTGAAAAAAATCCATAAAAGGCTTGTTCTTTTGTTATGCAGTGAGCTCAGTTTTTATTCCTGTAAATATTTTTCATAAATTCACACTTGAAAAGAGAAACAACAGGTCTTCTGAGACAGGGGTATAAGCAGGAGTGTGCTTGACTCCAAGGTGCATGCAGAAGTACTTTTGTTTCTGCTACAATACAGTCCTAGGATCGGAATGCTGACAGGCAATACTGAATTTTCAAAAACCGTTTGAATTTACAATACGAAAATTTGTCAGTACTTATTCTATCAGTTGCCTAAGTAAGCCTGGGTCCTTTTTGTACAATCCTAATGGTTTCTAATGTGTAATTTGCTTGCAAAAATACTGCTTTGGATAACTATTTTAAGTCCTACCAATGTATTTCTGTTCAGTGCACATGTCATCAATATCAATGTTTTGAATATGGGCACAGATAAAAAGAAAAGATCCTTCTTATCTCTGCTTCTTGGTAATGCAAACATAACAATACAAAATTCTGTAATGGAATTTTTAAAGCAAGTCTTTATAGCTTTTTGCTGTTACTTTGTTTTTCCTGCTGCAGTTTGAAGCTTACTGATTTTGTTAGACACTGAATTCGGGGTATTAGCCAACGAGGCTCTTCTAATGTCCTTTTTTGCTTGCTTGTTTGTTTGTTTAAGAGCACCACTGATTTTGTCAGCAGAGTTCTTGGAAAGAGGGGTTTTTTTCCGTTATGTTGTGCTCCCTCTGCTGACTCTGCAGCAACAGAACACGAAGTAGTACAGGTCCTCGTTATGGAGTGGTGGTAGATTTAAGAACCTGCAGGCTACACAGCAATTGTTTTGATGTATTAAATGGACTATGTCCAAGAGCTTTGAATCATTGTTTGAAATACAGAAAAAATTCACATACTTTGGTTTATCCAAAACGAAATTATCTTTATTTTATGCAAGTGTTGTCTGTTAGGTGAAGTCCATTATAATGATAAAGACTATGAATAAAAATAGATCATGATTGAAGAAGGTATCTCCTAAAGGCTTAAACCAAGCTTAAAGCTTCTTTGTACTCAGACATAATCAGGAACATTAAAAATTTGTAGAGTAATACCATCCTTGCTGAAGAAGATTGCTGTTTTAATGTTAACACAGAGAACAGGTGTGGAAAAAAAAAAAAAAAAAAGAATATTCTTTCACTGGACAAATGGAGAACTGAGACAAAAGCCTAAATAGTAGCATCTTTTTTTTTTTTTTTTTTTTTTCCTCCATGGAAAAGTAAATGCAGTAAGATGATGCAATTTTCTCTGAATAACAATGAACAGGACAAAGTGATACCATTTTTCCAAGTCTTATTAGAATCGATGATCACCTACACCTTCCACAGACATGAGTTAATCACTTTCTGAACACCACGTATCACCAGATCCTGTGCCTCACATTTAAGACCCGAAGACAGCAGGGATGAAAATGTTGGCTTGAAATACTTGTCCATTGCCACACAGAATTTCTGTGTCGGAGCAATGAAAGAACTGAGTTATTGAAAGAGGAATGCAATTGTTTTACCACTAGACTGTCCTTTCTCTTCTCATAGTCCTTTTGGAGAATTCTCTCCTAAAAGATCAATGAAGGTCTTGAATTCAGTGGATGTGGTGCTGTCATTTAGGGTACCTGTGTTTTTTCAAGGCACACTTCAAACATTTTATTGTCCTTCCTAAGTAGATAAATAAATTAAATATACGGGGATATCAAGCTGACCCTTCACTCTCTAAATTTTTCTTAAAAGCTAAGGATAGTTGTGTGATCTTAAGCAACTTACATATGACTTTATTTCAGAGGTGGCCTGAGCCTGCTCTAATTAAATCAGTTGGCAGAAGTCCCATTAAGTTCTGCAGAACTTGCATATGAGTTTACATATGACAAACTCTGACATGGTTATATATGAGACTAAGTTCAAACTACTCCATGAAATAAGTTTTAATTAAAAAAACCCAAACAAATCCCAATATTTACATGACATATATATTTGACCATATTTATACCTGTCCATGTAGTATAATGTTGCCTTGATTTTAGTAATGTTTCAAAGCTGAAAGGCTTTAACTATATTTTTTCTTCTGATTTTCTGTAACTCATATGAGTTGCTTCATTAAATACCTGTAGGGTCATATTTTGGTAGTTTTGTCTGGAAAGAGCGTTTCTAGAATGTAGTGCATCAGGCCTTTCAGGTTAACTGAGCACAGGTAGTGTTTGTGGTAAAGAGTAGCTTGTGATCCAAGATATTTTTCATACCATGTTAATCTCTTCTGTTATATTCTATGTTTTCCTAATATAAAAAATGCACTGAATAACTTTCTTAGGAATTGGAGATCAATTTGCAATTGCTACTGAATGAAGTAACTTAATGGTATGATAATTCTCACAATCAGCACCAGATTAACTAACTGTAGGTTGTCACTAGGGCTCATGATCAATACAGACGTGTATTGACTGAGTCCATGTCACTTCTTTTACTTCCTTGTAGATAATAGCAGTTGGCTACACGAGATTAAACCCAAGTAAAGGGAGTTATAACAACTCATTTCATATCTCAGTGTTTAATGTTATCTCAACAGCATTCTGTCTTTCACTTCTGGTCTTCTTGATGATCAAATGTTAAAGCATATTCATCTGGCTTTGTCTGAATAACATCTCTGCTACTATTCTGAGCAGTCTTTTGCTGGCTAAGAATGATTTTTGCACATGAAAATCTTTTTAACCAATATTGGTTGTGGTTTTATTACCTGGATCTGTCATGAGCGTGTGTGAGTCTTATGAAAGAAATCTGCAGTAGCCTGCTGATTCAACTTATGTTTTGGATGTTTTGGTGGAGGTTTGTTTTTTTTTTTTAAATAAAAAAGCCATGAGAGGACTACAATTAAATTTTAGGTGTTTTTGAGAGGGAAGTGTTGGTAATCATCTTTTACGGGGAGGGAAAAAGACAAAATACACAGCAGACATCAAGTTACATAGATATATACAAATAGAAACATTTGTAATCTAACCATTAAACATAGGAATAGTTTTCACATTTCAGTTTTCAGTAATGCAAAAATAAAACTAGCATGTAGAAGGTTTTCTTCATTCTTGTATTTATAATATAAATTAGTCAGAACAGTAAAATTAATTTTATTTACAATGTAATAGCAAATTTTATTAAATTGAACAGGATATCCATAATTTGACTAAGACTTAGCACTCATATGTGAAGATTTTAATTTTCAAACCATAATGAAATACTTTGACTTTTATATCCAGAACCTAAGCAAATCTGAAAATTCCCATAATTCAGAAATGTTTACAAGTAATATTAATCTGGGATCATTTATGCCTAGCTGTTTTGTTGGACAAAGAAATGTCATAATACGCATCTTGTTACCCAGAAACAGAGAAAGAAACACAAAACAGTTGTCTTGTGATTAGTTTGACCTTAGATATTCTTACAGTACAGAATCTATTGCACTGACATCTTCAAGATTCCTTTAGCAACTTGGAATTTACTGGCATCTTTGAAAAATAGCTATTGATTGGTATATCAGTATACCAGGTCACATTGCTGCTTTTTTTTTTTTTAACCAAACAAATCAGAAATACGTGCATAATGACAGAAAGTCAAATATATTAGTCCTTTTGCTGTTATGAAAACAAAAATGGTAAGAAAACACTCCTTTACCACTTCTTTGCACAGATGTCATGGTAAGTAGGAGAAATATAGACCCTACAGCTTGGAAAGCACAGAATTTGCTATCTTTTATACAGCAATGAGGAAAGCCAAGATTAGGTAGAAGCCACGTATTCTCCATTTCTCCCCATGTAGACACACAGGCGTATAAACACACATCTTGTCCTGTCTTGTGGTGCTGTTGTTGGAGAACATTACATGCCTCAGAAGAGACATGCTTTCCTTAACTGAATCAAATGTTCCATGTTCATGAGTCAGCCTAGGTTCACGCTAGACTGGGAGTTGAAATTAAAATCCACATAAATTGTACAGAGCTAAGGCCTTGTCAATTTAGAATTACAATATAGCCAAAGTTAACTGTTTTCAATCGAAGGAAAGCAGTTAAGAGTGAACATGCAAACCTTTTTTTGCGTTGAGTAAATCCTGTCTACTTAAGACATTTTAGCATGTCAGAACCTTATAGTTTAACAGAAGACTTCAGATACACTCACTTATGTGTATGTGTATCGTATAGTATCATTGCTAGGTACCTCTGTGGACATCCTAGTCAAAATTATAATATAGACGACTTAACAATTTTTCAAAACTAAAAGTAGTCATTTTTTGAGATGGAACGAGTGAGCAAAGACTTTTTAGTTGCCTGAAGATCAGAAGAATTGATATTACTGGTCATGGGATGTTAACCTCTGGAAGGGGTGGAGTTCATAGGCTTTTGCTCAAAGAATTGTAAATGGGTGCTGATTCCAGATTTTATTACCTTAGAGCAGGATTATGAGTAGCATAAAATGGAATTACTTTGTGACCCATAGTAGCTGATAGATGCACCCACAATTCCCTGTTTTTCTCTTCAGTATAATCTCGGCATTTTTATTTCCTCTGTTCCAAGCATACAGAACATGTGTGTGATGTGATCAGATGCACAGAACAAAAAACAATTGGTGAGGACAAAACTGCATGCATGAAACTCAGTTCGTCATATTAAGTGATTGTTAAAATGACTGATTAATTTTTATTTATTTATTTTTAATTTGCTGCTTCTAAAATTTAATAAAAATCTAGACCATCACAGTTCTAGGCTAGAAATACTTTCACCATGAAACTGCTCTGGCATTATTGGTAGACTTTGCTGAAACAAGTTAGCTGCGCTGAGTGTGTAAACAGAAAATTCCTGCTAAGGAATTACTATACCCTCGTAGCTTTTGGAGTTTGTGCCTGGCAAGGCAGACCTAGGGATTTTACATGCTTATCTGTCTTTCTAAGCTGTAGTGTATCTGCACATAGTGAATTTCATGTACGCACTGTGTAATGATGATTCAAGAGTTTAATAGGATCAATCACATTATTCATAATCAAATTCACCAAAACACCACAGTGATTCACTGTTATAAAGTGAAATATAGACTAGCTTTAACTTTGCTGTAGCTCACAGTGCTTTGCAAACCGAAGCCTTTTTAAGTTGAAAGTACAAAGTGATTAATGCCTCAAGATTGTGAGAATAATTTTATAGATGATGCAGGCAAGCTTAATTTTTAGCATCTGCTTTGTTTGTGATACAAAAATTGAGATTAGTGGCCAGAGATTAGGTACATCTCTATTCAGTGAGTGACTTCAGCTTGCGCTTTGCCTTTAAGCATGTACTCAAGCCTCTTCAGCTGCTTCTCTAGTGCAAAGGAGGGGTCTGTGCCAGGGCAGCTGTCAGTATGAGCCCCCTGCCTCTGACCACATCGCTGCTTGCATGAATCTGTTGGCCATGCAGTAACTTCGTGGGTGCACCTGCGCATCTCAAGTCCTATGAACTCCAGAGGATGAACTTGGGCTGTCACCAGGACCATGCCTGTAGGCATCCTTCTTCCTCACCCTTAAGGCAGCCCTCCAGGTACAAAGTGGACATAACTCTCAAGGTCACTTGCTTAAAGGAATATAAACCAATGTTTACATTTTAGATGGCTGTTGATTTTATTTTATTTTTTTTAAAGGTGTGTCTGGTTAATTACAAAAATGGACTCTTAAGAAGGAGTCTATTATGGTTTATTGCTTTATCTGGAAATTTGTTTAAGGAAGAGAGTTTGCAGTGTTGATGACCAGGGATTTGCGTTTCACGCTTATAAAAAATATTGACTATTTAGAAGATACTATAGAACACCAAGGTACTCTGACAACATATAATGTACTTTCACCAGATATTTTTCACTTGTGGCAGTTGGAAATTTACTCATAGGCAGATCTTACTTTCATTAAGGATAACATGAGACCGTACACCCCATCCAATGGCTGAAGCCTTTTGGAAGGTCAATGGCTGGCTAACCGTCAGGTTAACCTTGCCAACATTCACCCTCAACACTGCTTGCTTTACAGGACTCTCTGCTTTGCCAGTCATGTAGTAATAGGAATAGCAGTATGAAGGAGCTATAGATTCTCCTTTTGTTCTACTAGGGGCAACATGTATGTTGTGCAGCATGGGATACAGCAGCATCTCTTTTGTTCCCCCTGCAGTGAGAATTTCTCAGAAATTTAAGAATGAGAAAGATATCTTACAACCTTTGTTGTCAATGTTCAAGGTAGAAGAACTAAAGGGTTGTGCTGTGAGTCCTAAAAGGTGGAAGAATGATGGTGACTTGCCTGAGGAAAGATTAAAAGAACTGTAACCATTTCTAGGCTTTACTTACCACTTCAGCATAGCTGACGGGGAGGACAGTCACTGTTGTGCTTACCTGTAGGCCTGTCAAAACAAAGGATCATCTACAAAGTACAGAGCAGGTCTGTTTGATTATATTCATTTCAGAACAACAGTTTTGGCAATGTGACAGAGTAGTTTTGATTCAAAGTAGAGCAAATCAAAGTTTCTGTTATCTAGAGGTTAAAGGCTACTTATTTGATTTGGTCTAAAGTCCAAATTAAACAGCCAAATTGACCAAGTTATTTTGGTTCCATAACGTCTGTCCTATTTTTAGGATAGAATATTCTTTCTATAAATCATGGAAAATTAAAGACAGACCCTAGTTAGCAAGTGTAAAACACTGGTTTATGTTACTTGCAGGCTTTTTCATAGTTTAAATATGTCTAAATCAAGGATTTTGGTTCAGCTAACTGTCAGAAGAGGACTCGGAAAAACATTTTATATCTCACTCTAAATTCACTCGATTCGCTGAAGATTTTTGCAGGATGAAGCATTTTATTTGTTTACTGCTGTCAAGATCTGCATAAATATATATGGAATTTGGAAAGTCATAAATTGAATTTCCTTGAGTTTAAGACTCTGGGATAAAATTTTGACATTCTTGAATGACTAAAGATTTTGGATATTTCTGGTTGTTTGGAAAAAAAAAACCCACTATTTAATACCAACTACTTTTTATTTTCCTTAATATAAAAATCCTTAAGATTTCCAGGCACTTGGGAAGAATGATGATTAGAATTTGAAAAACTGAAAAATTAATTGTGGAAGACTTCTGATTCTATTCATATGCATGCTATTGAGAAATGCAATTGAAGTCAGGGTTATCTGTCAAAAAAAAAAAAAAAGTTAAAATTTTTTTTCTAGTTATACTGCTTTCGTTTTGCACAGTTGGGTTTTTTGTTTGTTTGGTTGGTTGGGTTTTTTTTATGATTCGCATGCTTACTAAAGCACAGAAATGTTCTATAAAACATACTATTAAAATGCAGTTATATTTCATCTGGCCTTTCATAATTATTTAGATGGTTATTTTTCCCATATTTATTTTTGTAAATTATTCATCTAACCACTGTTCTGTGAGCCCACTAGTTGTCTTTGCTGCCTTTTGAAGTACAGGTCAGATCAGTTCAGTGTAGTAGCATAGCTATGACAGCCACTTTGTTCTGAGGTTAGCCTGAGCCCTGGATGCCAGCAAATCTCATTTGCTCTTACAACATTAGATGTCGGAGACTTCCTAAGAACCTCAAAACTGGGTTATCTGCCCAGTATTTGCCATGCAATGTTGCTATACAGCCTAATGCATCATATGGTGACAAACTCAAGCCAAATGATAGATGTGGCCTAAACATTCCCCAAAACCTACACCTGATTGTGAGTTTGCATCTCAGCCCTTTGGGCATGAGACAAATGGACCTCAGCTTGGGCCCAAACTCATTAGAGAGATAACTAGCTTCTTTTAAAATGTCTGATTCTTTTATTTGTTTTGTTTTCAGGGATTACAATGGTTGATACAGAAATGCCGTTTTGGCCCATTAATTTTGGAATTAGTCCAGTGGATCTGTCTGCAATGGATGATCATACACATTCCTTTGACATAAAGCCATTTACCACTGTTGATTTTTCAAGCATTTCTTCACCGCACTATGAAGATATTCCTCTTGCAAGAACTGATCAGACAAACATTGATTACAAATATGATATCAAGCTCCAGGATTGCCAAAGTACGATTCCCATTTTTTAAGTATTTCCTTCATGTTCACATTTGCTGCATTCTCTGGAAAGTGTACTATCAGCAAAAGGATTTAGAAGTATTCAGATGCCTGAATGCTGGTATCCTGTGTCATCAGAGATGTCCACAAGATATTCTTGCAGGTCAGAGAAAAAAGATAGAATACATATAGCAGACCTTCACCCTTCCAGAGCAGCAGCTGGGGATGAGGCAAGATATCTTATTAAAGTATCTAAAATAACATGAAAAGCTTTTTATTAGACACCTGAACCCCACCATTTGCTTCTGAAACCTCCAGTCTCTTATTCATGTATCTTGTGTGTAAATTGTCTTTTGAAGGTCTGTGCATACAATGCAGAATAAATACCCTGGATGTTAAAAAATGCCCCAGCATACGTAGCACATTAATTATTAGTATGTGTAGCTTTTAAATTCCAAATGGCCTAAGAAACTGATGAAGTAGAAATATTGGCTACATCTGAATCACAGCATTGAGTCACAGTGTTCCTAATGTGGGTATAACCTCGGAACTTCATGGGCTAGTATTACTTATATACTATGAAAAATGCTGCTTTTTTGCTAGCTACAGTAAAAAATTTCACACGGAACTCTTCTTTTAAAAAAAGAAGCAACCTATTCCTAAAAGTTGTTACAGCATTCCTGGTCGAAGTAGGAATGTGAGGTTGCTGGGCCTGGAACATTTTTAAAAGATCTGCTTAGCCTACTCAGATCTGACATCACTTTTGTTTGTAGTAATCTTTCAGGGAATTCTTGCTAGGTAAATTGTGGTATTTAATTTTGGTTGTACAGTGAAGCAAGGGCTGTGTACCTCTGGGTTTCTTATGGAATAAATGAAAAGACATCCTTCCAGCTAATAATTTATTTTCCTTTTGTTTAATTAGAAATGCCCGTAACACTTTAATAACAATCTAGAGAGTGCAGTAGAGTTCAGATGAGATAAATCCTCTTTGTTTTTACTTAGATAATTTTCCACTTTTCTTTTTTTTCCTAGTTTATATAGGAAAGAAAACTTTCTAGTTTATATTGTCTAGCCAGTCTGGAAAAGAAGAACATTCACATTGTTGTAGTACTATGTCTGTTATGTCACTCCTGAAACATGATCTGATGTAATGTTATAGTGTCAAATGTCACAGCTTTCTCCTATGACCTATGATATAAAGAGATCATATTTGGTTGTTTGAGCTTGCTCAATATTACAATTTTCTCTCTTAATTAGAAATTTTCAGCAGAGAAAATGTATCTCTGAACCACATCCAAAGTTGAACAGTGTTCCCCAGGAGAGATATCTTTAAATAGCCGATATTATATTATCCAATAATACATTATTCAATTATAGGTTTATTAAAGACTTTGATATTTTTTTCAGACTAGATTAGAAATTCCAGTCCATCTCCCTGCAGTAGTTCTGAAGACCGTAAAGTAATGCAACCAGATTAGATACTGAGAAAAGTAAGGCCTTTCAAGTATAAAGTCTCCATACGCAAATTTTTAATATCCCTATCTTCAAATCATTCCACACTACAGAGCTGAAAACTGAATGTATAATGCACTTACTACATCAGAATCTGCATCCTCAAAGTTTTTTAGCCTGTATACTGCCTGTGAAATAGGTGCTTACAGCTTGCATCCCTTTACATCCCTTGTTTACTACTCATTTTGTCCTATGAAGCAGACCTATGAATCTGGCTGTTTACTGTGATTGCTTGTGACTATTCCTTGATGCTTCTTCTATATATTTAATTATACTTTGAGTTCATAATTTAAATCTTCTCTGTACCCAGGTGCAATCAAAATGGAGCCTCCTTCCCCACCCTACTTTTCAGAAAAAGTTCAGTTGTACAATAAACCTCATGAGGAGTCTGCCAACTCCATTATGGCTATTGAATGCCGTGTGTGTGGGGACAGGGCCTCCGGATTTCATTATGGCGTGCATGCATGTGAGGGCTGTAAAGTAAGTTGCCACAAATGTATTTTTTCTAAAGTAACATTTGATACTATTTTCATCTGAATAATCACTTGGTAAAGTCAAAGATCTGTGCTTTCTTAAAAAAGTTTAGGTCTTTGAGTTAATTGTTCGCATATACTGTATATACTTTATGTCCAAATAAGTGGGAGGGTTTTTTTTTAGACATAATGTGCTTTTTTTATTATTTATGTTACTAATCTATTTGAATTTTTTGTGCATTTCTTCTTCTTTCATCAGTTATGCAATTATATTTAATTTCTGCTGTCTTGGAGTTCACTTGCAGAATCTGAATTCATAGAATGCAGCAAAAGCAGACTCCTGCCCAACTCCAAAGCTCAATACTCTGAGCAATTTAAAATTCAGACTCTGTTATTCTGATTGATTAGAGTTTCTTTACCCAGTTTACACATTTATAGGTAACTACCAAAAAGTCTAATGGTATTAAAGAACGTGGCTTTCTGCTTTAAAACTCCACCAGCTTTTTTTTATGTCAATGATACTTAGTGTTTGTATCACATAAAGGACAAATGAATGGTGTAAAAATTGACCATCCTCAAGAATGAGAAAAGAAGTGCCAGAGAAAGAAATTAATGAAAATTCATTGAGTTCAAACAAAAATATCAAAGAATTTAAAGTGAAATTCCCATATTTTCAGTATCTTGAGGAAAATAACTAACAGGAAAGACCCAATGCAGAACTTAAAGTTTGTAGCACTGAATTACGATGGGAACATGCATACAGCAGTAAGTATGCTGGTGGTGACTTAAATTACAGTGTATTATATAACATGGTTGGCATGTTGGCATTGTGCTTTAATTGTTACTATTTGCTGTGAGGAAAAATTGTTACAAGGAACAAATGATAATAAATTTGGATAAACTTTATTAATTGATTATGAGTGATCTGAGAAAGCATCTTCAAACTGTAAAAAGACAGAATTGTGAGTTATCATAACATTTTCTCTCTTTTTAAGACTTCGTTAGACTTCTGTGCAAAAATTTCCATGAGTTTGGCACCCAGGTTTTTTGATTTTTCATGTGCCAATGTACTTTGCAAACTTGCAATATCCAAACGATGCAGGTAAACTAGGAAAAAAGACAACTTAGAAAATAGAACCCAGAAATAAATATTGCAAAATTAGTTCAGCACTGTGCAAAACCAAAGAAGTAGAATAGGTAAAAGAATCTAAAGTCTCTTTAAGCACTCGGGCTCAAAAAGGAAAAGAAATATTTGAAATAGAATAAAAAAAATCGGGAAATAAAATTTTAAAAACCAGATAACCCACATTTTTTTAAAAAAAAAACCTTTTTTATTTACTTGAGATCAAACTGCTTTTGGCAGAATTTTTGGTTTGTTATGATTTCTAAAATATTTCCTACATTGGTAGTGAGCTATAAATTTTGAAAATGTCATGCTTACTTTATAACAAATTGTCCCACAAGCAGTGGAACAATTCACTTCCTTTGGCATAGCATTCCTCACAGCACATCTGTGGAGATCCCAAGTTAGGTCCCTACTGTCCTTTAAACCCCATTGGTTTCCATAAGCTTCCCCAGCTATTTGAGATTTTTTACCCCTCTATCCAACTAGGTTGAAAATGGCTAATAAGATTGGAACAGGAGCACACTGATAAGCAGACATTACGATCGCATGAGCCTTGCTTCCTGAGGAGATCTATATAAAACAAAGTTAGAATCAGTGTGTATACAGAAAGGTGCTTTGTGTGTATAGAGAAGTGAGACAATGACACTAGCAGTTTCTTGCGTCCTTTTACATGCATTTATGTTTACTCCAGGGCTTTTTTCGGAGAACAATCAGATTAAAGCTAATTTATGACAGGTGTGATCTTAACTGCCGCATCCATAAGAAAAGCAGAAATAAATGTCAATACTGCAGATTTCAGAAATGCCTCGCTGTTGGAATGTCCCATAATGGTGAGTGCACATAACATATTTTAAAACAATAATGTTTTGTCTGAAAAAATAACATGAAATATTACTATGATTACTGAATATGCTGCTTTAACATCCCCAGACTTCCGTTTCTTTACACTATGCAGTTTAGAAATATGTATCAGAGAGATTGCCGCTGAGTTTGGGAGACTATATATATGACTGGAGATTACTTTCAATATAAAGATCAGACAGGTAGCGTTCTGCTCTTACTGATATAATATGTAATATAACATATGAGTTGGGTTTACTCTCCATCATTCTTGCTCATCACTCTGTTGGTTGTTCTTCCTGAACATATTCCTAGTGTAATTGTTATTTTTCAGTTCATTGCCTGATTTTCTGACAAGACTCTTTTGCATGCTGTAGGTCAGTATCCCTTTCCTGTAAGTGAAAAACTTAATTTCATTAAGAAAAATGGACTAGAAAATTTACTGAAACTTTGTGAATAATAACAACTTGAATTTGATGCATAGGACACTTACCGAGGACTGTTAGTACCACTAAGTTAACACTTCCTCATACTAGAATACGACATACTTTAAATGAATGGGCCAGACCCTGTACTGTTTTAAAAAAACATGTCCTCCTCCTTCCTAGGACACTCACATCTGGGCATAGATTCCAATGTGTGGTAAGTAGGAGTGTCGTGTTTCTTAGCATGCCCATTTAGCTGTCAGCCTCTCATCATATAGTGTGTGTATAGCTGTGCTTCCTGTGTGATACGTACTGTCCGTCCTCTCCACCATCCAGAGGCGAATGTCCCCTCCTGTCTGCAGCGTTTCCATTTTGGATATGTTGTAGTTTTAGATTGCAAAGGTGTTTGCAATTGTGTGTGGTTCTGTGGTTGCCTTCTTTACAGTAGGTGAGCACATAGGATTAAGCATATCATGATACTCCTCTCTTGCACAGAATTTCAAAAAAAGTCCCTCTGAACTTTAAAATTAACATATCAATTAATGTGGAAATACTTACGAATGTTTGGACAGAAAAACATAATGAAGATTCTTTGCTGCCTTGCTTTGGCAAAGTTGAGTAAACCCAAGAATTAGATGTCATAACATAGAGACTTATGTAATTCTAAGGGTAAAGAATTGCAAACATGACTGGGAAAATAATTTCTCTGCGGTTTTTTTTAGAACTTTCATTATTTTCAATATAAAAAAATGAATGTACTGTCCCCAAGAGGAAAGCTTAACCGTGGTTTGCAAAGTTAGTGCATGCAGTGAATGTAAATTGGTACGGGAAATGTTTTGCTAACAGAAAATACAGTTTTTAAGTTCCTGGGATGCAACAGTAACACTTAAAAATAAATCTAATTTTGAAATGCTACTGTGGGTATTTTTATAATAATTCAGGAGGGTTTATTATTATTATTTTCAAGGTGCATGCCAAATTCTCTCATAACCTAGCAACACAGCTCCCAATTATGTCAATGGGAACCATGTGCAGTTCTATCAAGAAGGGGAAGACCATTCTCTCTGGCTTAGTAAGCCAGATAAAGGCCCAAGAAATATTTTTAAAATTAACAATTCATCTGCCATTTTTTCCTCTTCAGTCACTGCCAAGGCAGAAGCTGTGGCACCAGCAGGGGACATGGTTATGGGAGTCAGGGGAGGCACAGAGAGGTGGGGGAAAGCGCAAAGCCATTTGTCCCAGGGCTTGAAGGAATGCTTTCATTTGCTCTCACCATTTCACCTAACAGTGAGTTAGTAGCGTTATACTCAAGTATTGCCTTTTAAATTTGCCTTTTTTTGCCTGCTCTGGTTATGTTACTTTGCATGAAACAACACCCTCATTCCTCCATCATTTATAAACAAACAATTTATAAAAAAGAACTGAATTTTGCCTTTGAAGACACAGGCCTATATAAAGAAGCACGCAGAAATGCAACACTGGATGTTGTCAATGACACAGACACATTTTATGTTACATCTACAGACTAAAGTTGATGAACTTTAATTTGAGTAATGAAATTATCTGAATTTTAAATACTTAAATCAGAATGTGGATTATTTGAGCCTGAGGCTTCCAATCTATGACCATCTTTGCATAGATATATTATTGCAAAATTAAAAGGGCACTGAAAAAACAGGGAATACAAGGAGACACTTAGCAGCTACAGCCACATTTTTTCACGTATAAATGCTACATACCACTTGACTGAAGGTTAAGAAAGACAGTAGTGTTCTCATGCTTTGAATATTGTTTTCCTTTCCTTCTCTAGCCACAGTGCTGCTCTATGCTTAACCCTTAATTGCTCAGATTGTATTCTGAAGTACCACTAAGCAGAAGCTTGGTTCTTCTATTTTAGAAAATTCATTAATTTTTTTCTCTTCTATGAAAAGTTCTATTTATATAAAACCAACTACTGTAATGGGAAAAAAAGGACACATGGCAGTACATCTTTATATCAGTTCTGGGAGCAGTGAATTCCTCAGTCTGGGCACATGTCTCCAGTATCCATCGTGGCTCTATCTTCTGTTTTCTAGCATAAGAAACTGTGTTTATAGTCTATTTGGGGACTCATCTTTGCTAAAAAAAAAAAAAAATCCATAATCTAGACAATCAGAAGAGTAGAGTGCTATACAGAATAGCCTATAAGCAACTGTAGTGACATCTCCAAGCCATAAAATGTGGCATAAGGATGAATATTCAAGGTTTTCCACAGAAAGGCAAAGAATATAATGCAGCATGCAGAGTCTTACTTCACTATTGATTTTATATCACCGACATTTGGAGAATATAATAAATGCAGTAAATAAATAACTACCAAAGGAAAGAGAAGGAGATCATAAGTTCCAGCTGCAGGAGTATGTCCAAACTTGTACAATCTTCTACTACTGTGAAAGAAATTGCCATCTGAACCCCTCTTACAGTGAGCCATATTTCCGGATCCCTTATACAGGCTGCCTGGCTTGTCACTGCCCTTCCTGCCCTAAAGATCCTGCCTTTATCCCCACTTTCCAGACTCCCTGGAGATAAGGAAACTAGGCCTGCTGTGAGAGTAGATGGAGGAGAGAGAAAATAGAGTAGCAAGGAGGATAAGTGATGCAGGGAAATAAAGGATGAGACCAGGGTCACAGGAGGGAGGTGAAGAGAGAAGCAGAAAAGGGAGAAGATCATGCCACCTGTCCTTGAAATTTTCCTCAGCCATGAAAAATGCTACGCAATCTTATCCATCCTGTGAACTCTCCTTTTTCCACCCTAACCTCTGTAAGTAATCATCAATCCCTCCTACTTGTCCTCTCACCCCAAATCCCACTTTCCAAATTCCTTCTGTAAACCTCCTGGTGCCTGACCTCTCCTTGACTTCTGTCTCAGTCCCCTGAAAATGACAGTGACTTCTCCAAAAGGAAACTACTAGGCTACTAACACAAAATTTAATTTTGCCCCAAATTTTGCCAGCAATGCTAATAAACATTGAACAGAATATGCTGCAACTAATATAATATTTTACAATATATTCTAAACATTAAAAAAAAAAATTAAAACTATCCTTTTGCCTATCAATTTATAAGATAGGAATGTTTGATTCACAACTCTCTAACTTTATGTTGTTAATGAATTGTTATATTTAAAATATATTTTAGGGTCCTGATTCACCTTATGTTTGGCAAACTTTATTCTCATAATTCATGAATTACATTAGAAATCTTCCAGGACACATATTTTCATGAAACAGGGACGGTGTTTGAAAGTGGATCAGGAAATACCCACTGCTATTAATCCATCCTAAACCCACACATTTAGAAACAAACACTTGTAGAAATGATAGACCACTAATAAATGTACAGTCCATGCAAATAATAGAGATGCATAATGAACTTTAGCCCAAGCACAGTTTTCACACACTAAACACAAGAAAGTATTATGAGATTCCTGAGGGATTTCATTATCGCCAAATTATTTAATGTAAAAGTCTGATATTATGATGGCAGGCAACGAGATACACCCTAAGGATTTATAGAGGCCAAAACCCAGTAAGATCTCATATTCATTCTTAGTGAAGTCAATTCACGTATTTAGAAGAAGACTTGGTCCTATCTGCTAAATGCGAACTCTGCCAATATTAGCGGCTGTTTTGCTGAATTGAGATGTTTGCTGATTGTGATCTGATAGCTGGCAATCCCACTCCAGTGGGTGGTTAAACCAAGGATGGGTGTTTTAGGCCAGTAAGAGATAACCTCACATTACACCCCTTTGTTTAGGTAATCAGTCAGTGCATTCTTTGATAACCATGGGCAGTTTGGACTGATTTGACATTGATGTAGTAGCTTTCTGTGCTATGAGTAAGCTTTATTTGTTATATCTAAGGCAATTCTGAATGTAGCATGCAAGCATTCAAGAATAAGAGTTAATGCTTATAACCTAGTCTACCACATAACAACGTATAGGCTAATTTTCTTTCAAGGTAATCTCGGTATTTTAACAGACTTCATTATCATATAATTCAATGTTACCTTTGGCAGTAGTACTTATTTCTTCTGTTGTTGTGAGGTTTTTTTTTCCTTTTTCATTTACACAGAAGGAATTTTAAATGATTTTTTTTTTAAAAAGGAAACCAGGAATCTGATCTGATCTGTCAAGCTCCGTTTCCATAATACTTAGCGTTAGTACGCTTGCAGAATGAGCTTGTAGAATTCACATCAGGCTGTTAAGAATGCATAAATTATTGTAAATATATTTTAAAGGTATTATATATAATGTTATACATGTATTCCATATAAAATATCAAAACAGTTTACAAATAGGGTTTATCATAACAAAACATTTTTCTGGCCCAAAGGACCTAGCTCCTGAGATGATTGTGAAAACTCTCAAAGGACTCGTTCCTTAGAGTCCCTAAGTACTTCTCACTATGTGTTAAGAAGTCTTCAGGTCATAATAAATTGCACTCCATGTATTTCTGGAAGTGATCAACCTGTTATAGACATGGGCAACTATGATCTCCTCTTTGTATTAGCAGGCTAATATTTGCTTTGCTTTCTTTCCAGATTAAAAGGTTTACTGTAATAGTCTGAGAAGTCTTGCTAGACTTCACTTAGGTCTTCAGTTTGCAAATTCTTCTCAAAAACAGGTGGCGAGGAGGAGTTGAATTTGTTGGCAAGAACCCAATCAGAAGCATTAAAGTATCACAGTATTTTTTCCCATTGATGAAGCTATTGCAAAATGTGCATTTGAAAAGTAGACAAATTAATCGTAAATCATAATCCTATAAATGTCACAAATTTAATGTTAAATTAATATTAAATCTGAAATAATATTTAATGAAGAACATAATAGCTTTTAATGAAAATATGAATTTAAATAATGTGTAGCTGCACTGTTGAACATGGACTTTTATTAGCTATATTACTATTTTATCACCTTCTTGGCCCCACATTTTAGTTATACATGCTGTCCCTGTCACAACTTCTTACAATATGTATGTAAGAATATATTTTAGCTTTATTATGTTGACAACAGTTTGATTCTTTCCATTCAATCAGTCCTTTCCAATCAGGAAAAAAAAAAATCTGCAGATGCTATATAAGATTCTCAGTGAGTTTTCACTCTATTTATTTCATTAAATACTCATACTTCATTCATTTTACATCTTCAATAATGTCTAAAATGCAGATATTAGAATCATGGGTTTAATGTTATCAACATCCACGCATATTTTTTAAAAAACCTTGTGTTAACTACAAATAAGTGTTTTTAATACTGAGAGGATCCATTTTAACTGCAAAATGAAAATACCAGAATGGTCTTGATACACAGTGTTCATGGAAGCATGTGTGGCTGATATAATTCCTTTGTAGTTATGCTGATTTTTTTCATCTTTTTATTTAGGTTACACTAAGTGCAAACATGAACTCTCCCTTTGTTTGATATCCGTTTTTATACATCCCTGCCATTACCATATGTTCATCCATTCACATTAGTTCTTTACAGAATGGTGTTAGAGTCTTTGAGCCATTATACCTGCCACATAAATGAATATGAAGTTAATTTTTCTTTAAAAGTTTTTCTCTCGGAAGAAAGGAGGGCAGTGATGTATCCTTGGGAGCTATTGTCAGTAGCTGATTAAAAATACTTAGTGTTTCCCATGGGAAAGAAAAAAACATACATATGCCATGATATATGTGATTTAAAACAAATATCAGTTGGCAATTATTCAAAATTTCCCATATGAAAAAATTATAAGCAGCAGACATTATCGGGGGCATGAAATAGAATTTCTATCTATTGAACCAGGTTTCCTTTCATGATGATTTTTATTCTGACATGTTAACTCTAAGAACACCCAAGCAAATATGAAATACCCAGCATGCATCATTCAGAGACTGTTGCAGAAAAAGAAATGTATTACAGTTGTAAAAATAAACAACCTTGTTTCAACAGGCGTGAAACAAGAGAACTGATCAATAACTAACAAATGGGGGGGGGGGTATGTTTTCTGGCACAATTATTTATTCTTTAAAAAAGCAGCATTTTTGTCCATCAGCACACTGAAAGTAAACTCATAAAAGGAAAGTGGCTGGTTGTTTCCAAAATAAATATCTCTAATATAATCTTTCATATGTATGATCTTACAGCACTTTTACTTTATCCTGAGAAGACACTAACTGCTGAAAAAAATATTTCTCATATTTCTATTTCCTTCTGTTTTTTTGTTTTGATGCTTTTCTGTTTTGTTTCTGTAAAATAAAATAAATTCTGTTTACTGAAATATGATGGTAAATCAGTCTTGATCTTGATGTCTCATTTGAAATATTTTCCAAGTCAGTCCCCATATGAATAAATAGTGTCTTGGATAGTACGTACATAGGTGTCAAAATAGGAGGTTTACAGCCCGCCTTGTGTTGGTACGGAGCAAGTGTGAGATCATATGACTAGGCAGAATCATCTCCTCTTCTATCAACACTGCATGCACATAAAGTTACCGTGAAGAACTCAGCCTTTTCTGTCTTTTTTATTCCCTGAACCTTCTTTCTTATTCCTTAATTCTTTTGGTAACATTTTATAGCACTTGCTATGTTAAGTTCTGTTGAACTATCTAGGAATTTATTTCTGCAAGGCATGTGAGTGTTTTGTTTCTAAACAAATGGAGAATCTGAGAACCATATGGTGATTTGCCCAAAACAATGCAAAGTGGAAAGGTGGTTCCTACCCTAAGCCAAAAGAATTTTAATATCTTAAAGATTCTTTACATTTTATTTAGATGGGAGGTAGAATCAGTGGTTTTCACCAGCTCTGTCAGGTGAGCTGGCAATAGTTTTGCATTTCCAAGCAAGATATTGTGTTCGTACTGTTTGAGCACATAGATTATTTCCTCTTTGAGATTTGTTTGTTTACATTTCTTTAAAGCACTTCAGCTGTTTTCCCTATATTACTGGAGAAAATTGTCTTTTTCTTACTTGCCTAAGTACTGCTTTAATAAAAACTTCAAGAGCTCCTAACAAAATGAGATATAAAAAGCTATTCAATTATGCTTTTTTAGGTACAACTATAGCTATAGTAATCACTTGTCATCTTCTTCAGCCATCAGGTTTGGGCGAATGCCACAAGCAGAGAAGGAGAAGCTCTTGGCAGAGATTTCCAGCGACATCGACCAGTTAAACCCTGAATCTGCGGATCTACGAGCACTTGCCAAGCATTTGTATGACTCATACATAAAGTCCTTCCCTCTGACCAAAGCCAAGGCGAGGGCGATCTTGACAGGAAAGACGACAGACAAATCAGTTAGTTCCCTCTGTTGTTTTTTTTTTTACTTTCTTTTAAGTAAATTATTTACCACATTGACAACACATCTTCTAAAAAAAAAAAACAAAAAACACAACTGCTGTGGTAGTTACATATTTCAAGCTGTGTCTGAGACACAGGAAATGTTTTCAGATAGCATAAGTAAACATTATTTGAAAAAACTCCAAGTTCACCTAATAAAATACTTGAAACCAGTACAAGAATTTGAAGGTCATCTTAACCTTTTTGTATTCTCTGGTCCACTCTTCCCATTTTCCTTCTCCTTCACCAAAGGTTATCTTCCACACTATCTGTTTAAGATGGCTATCTATCTGTCAGGAATTGGTTGCTATACTATTCAAGCATCCATATCATAGCATATTATGAGTACTAGCTGTACCCAAAGGAATATGTCAAATGATTCCCAGTACCAACACCATCATAGCCTTAACTATGATGCTTATTCTTATTATGCACTGATGACTTCCTGCATTTAACTGGGTTATCTTCGATCAGATCAATATCCTGTGATGGTGCAATTTGAATTTTAGGAGAATGTACATGAAAATATTTGAAAAGTAAGGAATAGAGACGTCTGTATTTTTGTATTGCCTTAGAAACTTCACTGGAAATACATGAAGATCTTCTGTATCTGTGAGACAGGATAAATACGATCTGATAATTATGTAGGGTTTAAATTTTGTCAGTATTTTAGTATCTAAAGAGCAAAATAATTTTCCAAAACTTGTAACTCTTAATTTAATCTATTTTCTAGAATCACCAGCAGAAATTTTATTGTGAGGGTTACTATAGATACTGTATTTTTTTTCTTTCACAATTTCTAAGACAGGAAAGAATTTGGAGGTATTTTAGGCTTGCTTTCTTTAAAGGCAGTTAAAATCGTAATTTAAATATTGTCCCTGATTTGGTTGTACCCCTCACATTAAAACTTTGGATATGGTGGACCCTCACAAATTGAGTAGCTTTTCATCATGGAGTATACAAAGTTTGAACCAGCATAACTTATTTATTCTGCAGAAAGGTGATACGCTAAGTCCACTTGAGGGTCATTGCTTTTTCCAAGTCTTTCCGCAGTTCCCTCTCTATCTCAGAAACATAGTTACTGGAAAAGAATTAATACAGCAATTTAGGGGGTTTAAGTGTGTTCTTAACAACTATGTACCTGCATTGGAAAACAAAATAGAAGTGGGGTGTATATTAGTAATTATGTACCTTGTTTAATCCTCTTCATCCTAAAAATGTCACCAGGAGGCCTGCTGCTTTTGCTGCAGCTGCCCACAGTGCACACTCTGGAACGTGACAGAAGTTTGGTCAGCATTACCTACAGTGCTCTCATCTTCCGTTTTTCTGGATGTGTGTTTAGAACTCTGGGAAGTTTGTTTCTGAGGTCCCAAGTGCATCCACAAATCCTACTTTTGTTCCGCAAGGTTCTATGAAGTTATCATAGAAATCAACGGGTGTGTGGTTTGCTGCTCTGCTGTGCTGTTGAAAAGCATCTGGGCTTAATGCAACTTGGTATTGCAATACTCATGCAGTAAATATACAGTATGCCATCAACAATGTTCTCTTTTATTGGAAGTTTTAGAACTTTGCCAGATTAGAATATGGCAATAAAACAATAGACATAGAGTTCAGCTTTTCATTGCTGCAAATTTTCAAGTCTTTTTAAAAAAATAACACTGGAAGAGTGATACTCAGTATTCAATTATTACAACTTTTATGCTATTTGAACTGTAATGGACTTTGTACTCTGGAACACCAAACTGTTTACTATGGGCATAGTTTAAATTTATGTTATTTTTTAATTGCTATATCATCTGCATTAACTGAATCGGATATGCTGAGTACATCAAAACTAAAATGACTAACCCATCCTCTTCTGGGATATACAGTGCTCATTTGACACAAGATTCTATTCAAAGTTAATCTGAATCTTCATATTAAAAACTTCTTTAGCTATTTTGAACTGTTTCTCGATTTTCTTCTTCTAATGTCAGCAGGCTGGTGGCATAGTGCATGTATTTCTAAAGCACATTTACATGCATAGAACAGATGACTTTTTCTTGTACTGGGTGCTCCCACATAAGATTTTCTAGAAAGAAAAGAAAGGAATGATCTAAAAGTACTAAAACATGCATTTTTAACAGCCTCCTCTACAGTCCTGTTATTCCTCTGTTTTGCATATGTGTGCATATACATATGTACAGATATGTATAAAATGTTTATTCTGCTGCCAAAATAGCATTACATCTTGAAGAATACCTCCTCCTCCTGGCTTTTCTCAGTGCGGTGTATTTATTTTTTCAGTTTCAAACTGAAATTCTAGTGCAAATGGAAAAATAGTGTCATAGCTCACACTCTGTGTAACTGAATCTCACAGTCTGGAGCAATGTTTGCCTGTGGTTACTGTGATAGTGACAGCACTAGTTCATTGGTCTTGTAAGCAGCAGAATATTGATTTAACTAAACCATTTTGAAAGCTGAAATCTTCCTGTGCAGATGCTATTATTTCCATTCACAGATAGACCTCTGTTTTCAAGCAGCTGTATCAGTTGAAGACAAACTGTCAGCTCTCATACCTCCCTCTCTTCCTAGTGAAAGCGGGTAGGAGCTCTGTGTTCAATTTAGCTTGAAACTGGTGACCAAACAATTTCACAATCTCCATCTGCGGAACTATGGGAGATGGGAGCAGTAACCTCAAGCTGGTGGGTAGTGATAAACATCTGTGGGCAATATCCTCTTCAGGAGGCATCACCAGACTCTAAAGAAAGGATCTCTTTTCAGTTTCAAAAATTTTTTAACGATTTAGCACTGAATAGACTTCAAAACTGGTTAAATCAAATAGGAATAGCATTTTAGGAGTTTCCGGAAGCTGACTCTGTGGGAGAGGACTGCTGACTGCATACAGGAAGGCTTGGGTTATTTTTCAATCTGTTCTGCAGCATATAGTGGATATAAAGCTGTGAGAGTGAGCACCCATATGAATAAGGCATTAGAATCCATAATTATAAAGAATCTTAAATTTAAAAACGCATTTTCTAGTCCAGTTGTTGGTGTATAATTCCTTGTATTTTTATTTTACTTTCATTAATTAATTAAGTATGGTAACATATTAATATCAGTAGGTGTTTGTTCAGTGTAGCAATGAACTATTTAGTCATTTACACTCTAAGGGAAAGATTCTTCAGGTAAATTCAAGAAGTCCTCACTTAACCACTCCTTTAAAATCAGGAGCGTCTTCTGCATGTTCTGAAACAATTGTTTCCAGATCCTAGTGGAAGTTTACCTGGCACTACTTTTTCTAATCTGCTTTCAAAATTGATTTATTCCAGTTGAGTTTATTTCACAGTCAGACTCATTCTTGTGTTCTGAATTGTGCTGCTGTAGTTTGTATCATGTTATTTGTGTTTTCTTTCCCACTAACGAGTTGTTTCAGTTTAAATGTATCCTAACTTGGTTATTTTTAAATTAATTAGCAGCAAAAAGTTAAATTTATCAGATAATCAATACCATAAATTGATATGACTTGCAGTATTTTCTAGAAAGAGAGAACTTGAAAAGAATATGACAGTATTTGAAGTAATCAAAATGTGAATATACTCTGTCTTTCGACAAAAAAGAAGTTACATCATCAGAATCAGAAGTGCAAACATGTCACTGTACTCTTACTAGATTCTGTTTTATAAAAGCCATTAAAATTCAAGTTTAAAGGAGTAACCTTTTAATCGTTTGTTAATAAGCATTGAAAACTTCAGATTCTGGTATTACAGAATTCTGTAAAAAAAAAAAAGAAAAAAGGGGGGGGTGTGTGCAAAAATCATGGATATTTTATAATAGTGTTCCTTACCCCCTAGATATCAAAAAAAGTATCAGCCGAAGTCCAGGTTTTAGAATGTGTGTTCACAGAATGTGAGAAGTCCTTAAGAATTACTTGTCCTTTCTGTAAACCATTTTAACATTGTGAGGATATTTGCTTTAATAGGTTTATGAAGCTTTAACCCTTTCCGGTCAACTATCCTTGGTGTATTCCTCATAGATTTCTAAGTGTTTTCTGATGAGTTATGCCTCTGAATGCTACTTCAGTTTCTCAGATGTCAAATGTTCACAGAAAGGACATTTGCAAGTAAACTGCCTTTTCCTTTTATTTTTAGCCATTTGTTATTTATGACATGAACTCTTTAATGATGGGAGAAGATCAGATCAAGTGCAAGCATGTGTCACCGCTGCAGGAGGAGAACAAAGAGGTAGCAATTCGCATTTTCCAGCGATGCCAGTTTCGATCAGTGGAGGCAGTGCAGGAGATTACAGAATTTGCCAAGAACATTCCAGGTTTTGTGAATCTTGACCTGAATGATCAAGTAACTCTCCTGAAATATGGGGTCCATGAGATCATATATACTCTCCTGGCTTCTCTGATGAATAAAGATGGAGTTCTTATATCTGATGGACAAGGATTCATGACACGGGAGTTTCTGAAGAGCCTGAGAAAACCTTTTTGTGACTTTATGGAACCCAAGTTTGAGTTTGCTGTGAAGTTCAATGCACTAGAATTAGATGACAGTGACCTGGCAATATTTATAGCTGTCATTATACTAAGTGGAGGTAAGTGCTCTCTTATTTAATATGATATTTTATGTAATAGAGTTGACACTTTTAATTCCTGTCTAAACAGGAAAGTGCTCAGCACTACAGGACAGGACTGGGTTTATTTACACATAGTTTTTTATTAATTTTCAGCTTTCTTGATGTTGTTTGCCCTTTTTTCAGTTTCAGGCAGAAACTGAAAATGTAAGCAACCTAATATTAATTATGGAGCTGGAAATGCCTGCTGAATCAGCAGTTCTTTTAGTTAGAAAACAAAATCAGGGTTGTCTTTCTGATAACAGGAAGGGTGGAATTTCACTGGCAAGAGCTTCTATAAGTTAAAATTCTGCATGAGGGTTTTTTTAAACCTGCAATTAGATTGTGTGGCTTGCTAATCATACACAAATAGCTTTGACTCCATAAAAATTTCAAAATATATCTGGCATTTGGCTTACAGGATTGTCATGGTGGTTTTTATTGTTGTTGTGTTTTCATTCATGCAAGGGTTTGTTTGCCTTTAAAAGTGAGGGGAAAAGAATGCATTTCTCAGGAAAACAATGGTCTCCTAACACCTGAGATAAAAAGGCATTTTGTGTCTGCTCTGTTCAGATTTCCTAAGCTGCTCTGTTTGTATTAATCTTTGTGCATTATGCTTTGATCAAAGCATGAATCTGAAAACCCAGGTATCAGGCTACATGCATGCTAACTCTTCACTAAAAAAAGACACTGAATTTTCCCCTTTTTTGAAGACAGTCAGTATGTTCTACCTGATTCCGAGGTGATGTAGCTATTCTATTTTTGCATTAGTGACCGCTACCCAGATTTAGTTCACTCAGCAATCTTTCCACTGAGAATCTGAGATATTGGATATACATTTCAGGTCATATTGGAGCTCTCTTACTTTGACCAATACTGTCGATGTCACACAAAGAAAATTTTACCCTACTGATTTGTGTGTATTTTGGCTTAGAATGGTACTGCAGATATCAACGGAGGAATGTGCTGAATGCTCTGAATTCAGATCCTCCACAGAGCAACACACAGTATTTTGTTACTAAATTATGTTTAAACAATCAAACACAACACCATATGCTATTGTTCTAAAAACAAATATTCTGTTGAGAGTGCATTGTTACATATAGCTTCATTTAAAATCACATACAATTATTTCTGGCATTGTGTTTCATTCAGTAAAAATGCGGTATCACAATAAGGTTTATTACACTAACTGAATCCACTTCAAACAAGTACAGTTCCCAGAAGGCATTCTCTTGTGCAAACAGTTGAGCACAATGATCCCCGAGGACTCTGAATTAATTCAGGAAGGGAAACTACCTTACTGGTGTATTTTTGGTTGGCTTTGATGGGGGAATAGAAATTATACAAGCCTATCAGGGCACTACACAAAACATGCCAATATTTTGCATTTTCTAATATAATGAAATTTGACAGATAAGAAACAGGCCTCTCAAAATCCACTCCTAATCGAAAAAAGGAAACTTGCAATCTGCAAAGCTGGCTCTGCTATGCTTCGGTGATGTTTCGTTTGCATTAGAGGAAATAGCCACAATGTGCCTAATCTTTACCTTTTAGATCTCAGGAGGACAATGATCCACAGAAAAAGATTTACTGTGTTGAATCAGATTTATCAACAAGTCTCTATTTTAAGAATGATTTGTAAACAGAGATCCATAAAGAACTACTGAATTTTAATAGTTCTCAAATAACTCTGAAGCAAATCCATGTAAATATGAATCAGTCTTTTCTAGGAAAATCCTTTAATTTCTTGATAAAAACCTCTCACTATCTTTATTCATATATATTTTTTTTTCCAAAAAGCATGATAGTTATTTGTAAAAACTGAGTTTATATTTTGAAAAAAATTAAGCTTTGCTGCCAATTAGAGTGGCTTTTATTGTGGAATTTATAGTCAGATATGATATATATCAGACTGTATGCATTTTGTGGGACTATAATATCTTATGTGGTATGGAGCTGAATCATATTTCTCAGATGTCTCAGATGCTCTTGTTTCTGTAAGAGCTATGTTCTTACAAAACTTGATTTCTGTAAGAACTATATGGATATTGAAGCAGGATGATTTCATTGAAAACAGGATTTCAAAAACAGTCGTATCATCTTAAGGACTTCACAAGCTGCAGGAATACTGTAATGTTTAAGTCACTTCAAGAAATCCTGTGTACAAATATCTTAAAAGAAAACCAGTTAGTGAAACAAAAAAAGATCCTAGCCAAATGCTCTAATTCTAAGTGAATCTGCCACTGCCTAGCGAAATTGTTAGTTCTGCTGGCTCCATGAGTGCTCTCTCTTACACAGCCTTAAAATGAAAAAGAGAGAAGGGAAAGAGAAAGATAATTCCAGCTGGAACATTACATGTAGAAAGCTTTTAATGGTTTAGTGTTTGGAATTCACCACAAATCCTATGAAACAGTTCAGCCTTTTGATATCGAAACAGTTGCTTTTGCGTTATATGTAGAAAGGCAAAATGCCAATATAACAATAAGAAGCTGACAAATTAACTGCAATAGCAACAAAATGAAAGTACTCCCACTTCAACAGTCAATCATTTTACAGCTTGTGAGCTGCTCAGTGCAGCCCCACTCTGTCTCAATGATTCCAAATGTTACTCTGAACTCATTACAAAGCTGAAGTTGTCCTGAATGTTGGTATATTGTGCTTTAAAACAATACTGTAACTAGCAAATGAATTCTAGTATTCTGAATTTAATGCTGATGAGACAGAGAGACTGTCTGGTAGTACCTTGTTTTTATAAAACAAATGCAATGCCAAACTCTCATTACAACATTCTTGTACTTATGGTAACTTTGAAAAAACCACTTCAGTCAAATGGGGTTTGGAAAACTTTTTTCAAGGAGATGTTCTTCTTCCCTGCTGTATTCCTCTGTACCACTGAGGCCTATCCTCAGCCAGTAGTGAGTGCCACAGTACACAAGTTAAAGAGCTTGAGGCATCTTTGAAAATATTGTACATACCTGAGCTGAAAATTAAGTCTATCATAAGAAGGTTTAAGGAGAACAAGTTAGATGTCTGTGTTTGGGCAGGAAAGATAATAGTCCAAGCCTTATTGGGATAATCCACATTTATAAACAGAGCAAACTCACTCAAGCAGCTGGTTGTCAAATAAACAAAAAGCTCAAAAGATAATTTTGTAGCATGTTTATGTATCATGGATGGACTTGAACTTTTGTATATTATCTTCTGCAGTGTTTAGGGTATAGCGGTGTTTGGGAATCATGGTAGTGCATACCTGTAAAGACCCAGGCTCTGTTAGTCAACATGCAGTCAAACTAGTATTTGAATTCAGAAACGTTGCTACCTTCAGTTTTTCTGTTTTCTGAGGGTGTTCTTTACAGTAAATTTTGAGCCATGAATCACTGCTGCTTGTTAAAACACTATAGTCAATAATTTTGCTACAGTCTGAGATCATCAAAATTCGAAGTTTCATCACTGAATAGTACCCAGAAATAGTTCATATTTGACTGCCACACAAATCCTGCTCTAGCAAACCTGTTAGAACAAAGAAATGCTTCGTAATCAGACCAAGAACTGCAGATATTCACTGTGGGCTTTGAACCAAAACTCTGGTGGCTACAATACATGTGACACTCTCAGAAGAAAAACCTCAAACTGCTGAGTCATATCTGTCTCAGCAAAAGAAGTAGCACAGTTGTTCAGTCAGCCGTATCTTTGCCTGTTTAAACATATTAAGACTTCAGAATGTGTATTTAAATGCAAATGCACTTAATCAAAGATACTAAAATATAAAGGTACAGGTAAAGGTATGCAGATGGCAATTGCATATGTGAGGAACAGGAAAAAAAATGTAATTATTGTTAGGAAGATGAAAGAAGCATCCAAATCTGTAAGTAAATAAACAAACAAAATATTTTTCTCTGAGATAGCATAGAACATCAATTTACGCAAAGTCATACTGTTGACACTCAAAACTAAGGGGCTATTAGCCTTTCCCAGTTACTGTGTACTTAGAACAGCTTCCTGCAGAATTTTCAAATGGAATGAAACAGCCATATGCCAATGAAGGAAAACATAAAGAAAAGTAATAATAAGAAGAGAAATGTGGTACTTTCTTGGCATAGCCTGAATGGATAAAAGGCAGGTTGCATATAGCATATTAAAAAAAAGCTAAACTTCAATCAACAGTCTTCTGTATCAGAGTGGTTTAAAAGTGGTGTCCAATTCACTTTTAGTTATCTTTCACTTTAATCATTTCAACTCTCCTTCGTTTGGCCTCCTGTAACCTAATTTTGTTGTATCATAAGGATGTCCTGCTACAACTCATTCACTTTTGTCTTTCACTTCCCTCACCAGTCCCCTTTGCAGTTTTCTCTGTGAGTTTTCAAACAGTGATTCTGCCTTAGTTAGTCTCTTCAAAGGCCCCACCACACTGTCACATCTAGTTTATTCCCATTTCTGTTTCTTCCTATTATCTATCTAAATTTTTCTCAAGGCTTACTTTTAATCATTTCCTTTGTTGCTTTTTTCTACAAGCCACATCTCTCTGGAGCTCCTTACTGCACAAAATACACCTTTTGGTACAGTAACCCAATGACTGTGGAGCATATATATTTAATAAAGCACCTTAACAACTTGAATCATCCCATAATACCTGTGTGTTAAAGATTTGCCTCTTATTTCCTTTTTTTTTTCTGAGCAAGATACATTTCTTGGAACAGAAACAGCATTTTCCTCTGTGAGAAACTTTTACTGAGAAAGTATAGCAAACTGTCAACACCCAAAAATTAATGTCCATGTTCTGAAGTTCTCATTCATGAAAAATCTCTCTTGCCTTCAATGGGAATTTTCCTTCCTCTTGAATTAGTGTATTTAAAAATAACATCTGATGATCTCCTAGGCTTTTGTCATAGTCATCTTTTCTGACTCTAGTTCCACTAGGTCATTATAAAACCATTAGACTGCGTTTTTCAAAGGAGCTTAAGGATTTTAGGTGCTTAGGTCTCACTGAACTTCATTTGACCTCGGGCACCCAAATTCAGGGAGCTCCTTGGTAAGTTCCAGACTCAGTACTGATCTCCTGGTTTTGCCATCTCAACTCCAAATTTGTGCAGGGGAGCACAATGTTTGAGTTGGATTTCACTTCTGAAAAATTCACACCCTAAAAATTCTCACCATAAAAGATGCAGGGAACAAATAGAGACTAATCTCAGAGGAAATCAAGGCCGCAGTCATTGTGCTTTTTGGTTTTTTTTATATCACTGTACACTGAGTCATACCCAGCTAGTTCAGAGTTCATCTGCAATACAGAAGTAAAATTTAAAGCTATCGCAACCCAATGCCAAAATTATTCACAGCTTTGAAGTACTGATATTTGAGAAGTTTCTGAAAGATATAAAGAAGGCAACTAGATTTTGCAGCACATGCAATGCATTTAGGTAGTCTAAAAATAAATATCTAAAATTTATCAAAAATTCCTTAAGTATCTTTTTAAAATTACTTGGTAATATTGCCAAAGGAAATTTTTAAAAAGCTGTTTGTTTGGAGACAATTTTCTGCTTGCAGATACTTACTTACAGACTTTCTGAACCATATTTTATGGTGTTATCAGTTGAAGGGTATAAATACATGAACTCTGCAAGACAAGCACAACTTATTAGCGTGAAACACCAAATAGAAAGAGTAGCCAATTGGGTCACTGCATCCAGTCACCTGCAACAGAAAGCAGTTACTTCATAAAACCACTGTCAAACAAATATCAAGCTCAATATTCAAAATTGCCTTTATTCCTATTTCTGAAAAACCTACCCTCAAACCTCACCTCTCGGAGAGTTAACTGTCCTTTCCTAAGGAGTGTCCTAAATGTATTCATGGCTTGTGTATACTCTTTTGTTTTCATGCCAACTTTGCCTTTTAGTTTACACTGCATTTTTTTCCTCCGTGAAGCAAAACCCCAATGTATTTATCAAGAGCTTTGTTTTCTCTCGGCCTTTTTTTCTAGTATACAACACAAGCCAAGCTGAGTTAGCAGCACTGGATGCGCAGAAAGGTTACTAAGATCACAGGAAAAAACAACCTATTTGTTTAATTTTTAATATAGATTTATCTCTTGTGCTTTCTGAAATGGAAATGTTGCCTTAGGGAAGTAATTTAAGGCTATCTATTTTCTTGATCAACCTACAAAATAATTTCATAGGTGCACAGCAAATGCTATTTAAATTATTGACTTTTTTCACGGAGTATTCTGGTGATCAGGATATGTTACCCAGTATAAACAGTAGCAAATTACTGGTGGTCATTGTCATATGTGAGGATTTAATAATGTTAAGCAACTTTAATAATTTTCATGACTGTAGAGTTAAATAATCTATTAACTCAAGTTAGAAAATGAATGTTACAAATTATGTTAAATAATAATTGCAACCACTCAAGAAAGTATTTGGGGATGGATAGATAGAAATAACAAAAGAGCTATAATTGTTATGAAAGATAACAATGGTTAAAAAGGAAAGATTTTGCTTCTTGCTGAAGAATAAGATATGTGAAAGATAATCCTGCTGTGGCAGTGCAAGGAGCTGACTTTGGTTGTAAAAACATCCATCCCAGATTCCTCCATGTGGAGGAGAACTCTCTGTTGGCATGAGCCCAGAAAAGGCATTTTCTGTCCCAGCCACATCTATCAGTCCTCCACAGCCATAAGCATCTGTGGCTAAGCTGATGAGCTGATGCTTGGGTGTGGAGAAGAACTGAACCTGTGATTTTTAATCTCCCAAGTTAGTATGACTGCAGAAGTTGAATTTATGCACTGCTTTTTTTTTTTTTTTTTTTTGATAGGTTAGCATCCACCTTAGCAGGCAACATTTTTCATGGTAGCAACTACACACAAATCCATCTGAGTATATGTTGATTTTCCAAAAGTGAATTACCTGATACAGACTGTTTATCCCCCAGCTATATCTCACTCTTCCTTTCCATAAACACTCCCAGTTTACTGTGGAAAATGCATTGTAGTATTGTATAACCCTGTGTCGGTATCTGCACAACACAAATGCTTGAACTGTTTCTAATTCAAGTTCTAAGACTTCTTTGAGCAAATTCTAGTAAAATCTTACAAATAAATACATTAAGAAATTATCAAACAGTTCTGAGGAAGTGCCATATGTAAGTGCTTAATATACTATGAAATCTTTAAGATATTAATACAGGAGATTGATGTTTCCATATTCTTCATAGACTTACAACTCCAGATTTTTTTCCTAGATCGCCCAGGTTTGTTAAATGTGAAGCCCATTGAAGATATACAAGACAATCTGTTGCAAGCTTTGGAGCTCCAGCTAAAGCTGAATCATCCAGAATCATCACAGCTGTTTGCAAAGTTGCTTCAGAAAATGACAGACCTCAGACAGATTGTAACGGAACATGTGCAGCTGTTGCAAATAATAAAGAAAACGGAGACAGATATGAGTCTTCATCCACTCCTACAAGAAATCTATAAAGACTTATATTAATGACCATGGTAGTTCTAATCTGCTGACATAATGTATGTTTTTCAGATTGCACTATTTCTTTGAGGGAAAACTTTGCATACCTAAGAAATTACTGTGAAACAGCATTTAGAGATACCTTAGTATAGTAGATCTATTTTATGCATATTGTTTATAAAGACACATTTACAATTTACTTTTAATATTAAAAATATCTATATCATGAAATTGTTGGCAGTATTTTCAGAATTAATTTTTTTAACTATCTTATTTCTTAAAATTGCTTGTCCAGTATGATCGATGCTTCACTGAAGTTGGTTAAGCATGCAGTTAAATTCCCAGCTTAAAAATAACAATCTTTCTCCTTAAACATGTCTAGGGAAACCTTTTAAGTATTATGTTTGATTTTGTGCTCCCAAGGCAGCAGCAAAATAATAAAACTGAATCACAGATTAGTGTAACTTCCTGTGAGAGCTTAAAAGGCAAAAGTTAGAAATGTCTGGTCTGACAATATTTGTGCCTACCATGATATAATTCTACACAGATAGAGCTCTGTAAAGAGGTCTTAGTGTAAGTAAGAATTAGGCCCATCATTTGTGGGCAAACCCAAAAACTAGATGCCATTTCAAGAATTAATTGATTAAGGAATACGCACTGCTCATCATTTCTAGGAAGCAGAGTCTTTTTGATTACTCTGCTCACACAAGTCGGAGGCAGGTGGAGCGGCAGCCTGGGTGGAGGGGCCATGCAGCTGCCCCACCCCAGCCTCCAAGGCACGTGCCACCACAGCCAGTGCTGATGCAGCTTTAAGTCACTCCATTTGGAGTTGGAATAGGTTTGTAGAACCACTTGGCCTGATACCATCCCAAATTATTTGATGAGCTATCATTGAACAACATATTCAGTCAAAAATGTTATTGGAAATTGAAATAGCATGATTCCTCCTAAACAAGCAAGGTTTGAATTCGTTCTTTAAGACATAAACCTGTAATAGAAACACTACTATGTTAGTTCAGCTTGAGCTGTCATTGTTTATCACTGTGAACAAGAACGTTTTGAGATGTTCACTTCTGTTAGGATTGTTAATTTTCATATGCATGTTGCCCTATAATGTCACCTAAGATTTCCACTGAGACAAAAGCACACGAGAGTGAATAATTTAACAGAAGGTAAATTTACTTACACTATCTTCTTTTGGTATTGTCAGTACTGATGTAAAATTCCCTTAGATTCATGTTTAGCTTGCCCGCATTTACTGTTGGTGAATGTGACCCCTGACAAAGTCAAGCAGGTGTGATCCACACTGGTGGACCTGAAGAGGGAGTGTTGGGGAAAAAAGCCACTAATTGTAACATATATATTGAAGTAAGGAGCGGTCCTCAACCAAATAGCCTTAGTTTCTTCACCATGTCCACATTTTATTTATGTAGCAATAAGTGTGCATTAAACTTAGTGAGACAAGTTCAGTGGTGATACATAAGTGGACCAAGAGGTAATGTGAGTATATTGGATTTTCAGGGAGTAAAAATTGACCTTACTTCCAATGTAGACCTTGAAAGCCTAAGTTGGTGCAAATTATGTAATAAAGAGGCTGACAAAGGCAAATATTAAAATAAATCCTTAAGCTCATACCTTCAACATCTGAAAACGTTTCCTAGTACTTATTTCAGATAACCCCCGGGCCTGTGGTCAGTAGTAAGCAAGTAAGCATTATGCCCACCAGGAAGTTTGAAGAACTGGATCATTCAGCCTCATGGTTTAAAACCCACAGGCGAAATTGCACTGAGATGAAGTCAGTATGAGGCTGAGGTGAACAGCTTTGATCTTCACTATGTTTGCAATGAGATCATTTCAGGTAACTTAGAAATGATTGCCCTAAAGCAAATGCAATGTTGTATGTTAATGCTCAAGACTGCACATTTCCTGCATATTTCAGGACAGACACATTGTGCTAGCTGAGCATCGGATTCTGGCTGGAATTACATGCGCATTAATTGGTGGTTGTTACAATTCAAAAGAAAATATTCTCTCTCTTCTTATTTTAAGTTGTTTTCCACTGGACACTGGCCATTTGAAATTTTGCCATCTAACACTTAGTGGGAAAACTTCTACTTAACTGCAGAGTTCACCCCCCTCGACATAACAAAGATGAACTGGCACTGGGACGGACCACAGCTCCAACACAGAATTCCTGTAACAGTAACACACAGCAAAAGCTATTAATCTGAGTCTACATTACTTATACGCTTTCACACTGACTACGCTAGAAATGAGAGTTCAGGATTAGTTTTAAATACACAAGAATTCTAGGGCATGTTCTTATGTGAGTAATATTAAAAATTGTTTGAAAAGGACAGTGGAAGAGATGCACTGACAATGAAATTAAGTTCATTACTTTGTTACAGGAAAAAATTCTGTGCAACCAAAAAGCACATTAACTCAAAGAGCTCAATTCTACTATATTGCAAGTGGTAATCTTTTTGAAAGCAGCAGCTTAGCAGTGACAGTGTTTAAGCCATTCAGTCCAATATGGATGTATACAATCTGTATAGACCGAGAGTGGTAGCAAAAAGGTAGTCAGAATGGTCTAAAGATAAAAGAGAAGACTGTTTTGCAGTAACAGGTGTTAACCTTTATTAGGATGAAAGGTCTGAATGCCCCAAAGCCTATACGTTTCTTTCAACTGTATCAGCTGCTCTAATAAAATATATTGTTCTCCCTACAACCTGTCGTGTTTTACATTTTGATAGTTATCCATCATGTTTTCCTCAAGCCACAGAAAATGTTAATTTTTATGTGAATTACTAATCACAGAAATGTTCTGATTCTAAATGGTTACATCATGGTTAGGAAGTTTTACCTAAAATACTTTTCTACAGGAATAGGTTTTAAGGGAAAAATGTTCATTTAATGGACAATTGCTATGTAGTAATTTAGAACAAATGACTGTTATGAGAATATGAAAACATTTTCTCAAAAAATAGCATTTTCTCTTGTGAATTATATTCAGAATTTTGATCTAATTGTAAATACTTTCTGTTTCTATAGGACTTTATTTATTAAAAACAAAAAAACTTGATAATGGCAGTTTATAAGTAATATTTTCAGACTCTCTTGAGTTTTGGTTAGAATGGGCCATGCCACAAATGAACAATTTAGTTTTTGATCTTCAGTGCTACTAAAAACATTTAACAATTCAAAAATAGAAACAGTTGGCTGGTACATGCCTTCCTTTCAAGAGCTTCATTTTGCTTGTGTTTTACTGTCCTTCCCTAGTCATCTGTTCACTACACCGTAACATCTTCAGAGATCATGTGCTGAGTGGGATACTGGTTCCCTCCCACAGGTTTTAAAACTTCTGAGCTGTTATTCTGTCTTCTATTTTACACTGATCTGCTTTTTCATGTAGAAAAACATTGGTGGCAGCTCATGTCCAGAGAAAGTAATTTAGTATACCTGTGCATATCCAGCAACTATCTGCCTATTACCCTCACCATGTCAAGCATCAACTAGTCATCAAAATGTTTCTTGTAGTAGCCCAAAGCTCTCTATTTAGCAGGAAAAAACGACCTTCTTCAGAGTTCATTTGTGACCATTTCTGTAGAAAATATTGCTGTGAGTGGCATCAAATTAAAATTTAGATGGGAGAAAAACTTTTCCAGCATTACCATTATTATAGCAAAGGCAGCTGAGACCATTTTAATGACTGTTTCCATAACAGCAATGAAAAACTGTTTGTCCTACTAACGCAGGTAACAGACTGCCTTTCAACATGGCATGAAAGGAAGCAGTTGAGTTGTGTGTTCCTAAAATAATCTTTTCCTAACATAGACAGCTCTTCAGTAGTCTAAAACACCAAAGCCTAGAAAATGGACTTCCTGCTAATTGTTGTCATGACTGGTGTTGCAGAGCTTTAGAAGTGGCACAGGCCTGCCCTGCCCTGCCCTACCCTTTTACTTCAGCACACGCACTCTGGGTTTCAATCCACCACTGGTACAGGTAAGCCCCGGCGCATCAGGATTTTATATTTGATTTGCAATTGTAAACTCTGTCTTAAAGTTGAGTGCATTTTAATCGGACTTTTTCCTTTTAAATATCAGGCAATATCTCTCCCTTAAATGGAGGTACCATCAACTTTGTAAACATAAGCAATACAAAGCTGCAGCTAGTGATTCATAGGATGGAAACAAAAATTGGGGGGAAAAACCTCCAACAAACCAGCCTCTTGGATCAGCAGCTCAATCATACATCTGTCAAATGCGTCAGTTTTTCACTCAAGCTTTGAAAAAAATTATGTGCCTTGTCTTAAGTCCCATTCCAACCGCCTTGCCTACGGTGGTTAAAAAACCAGCTGTGTAAGTCTGTCTCCAACTACATGAATACAGCAATATACTTTCACACTTACCAGCACTAACTAGCCCTGAAAACATTGATAATTGTATGAAAATACAATTTCTAAATTTCTGATTTTTTATTTTGATATGCAGGGTAGGAATTTAGAGCAGTGAAGCAGCACACCTTAAATATTGCTCACTGGCTTTAAGAAAACGTTCAGTAGCCAATGACTGACCCATCAACAAAAGGAAGTAAGGAAAAGATTCCAGGACTTCAGATGCAATACGATGTTGTTATATATGTGTGTGTGCACATAAGCAAGGACATACATAACATTCATTTATAGATTAGCTCCTAATCAGAAACCATCACTGGTAATCTGCAGGTGGAAGAACTCCAGACAGTAGAAAATAACTGCTACTTGTTATGTTTTCACTCGTGCATTCTGAGAGTTGCCTCAAAAATATGCACCACTCATTTTCCCATATAAAAATATTTATATATAAGCATTTTTGCTTCTGATCAACCTGCATTGCCATCTGGCCCTCTATTTCGTAAGTCCTCTTTTGTCACATCCCTACTTTCAAACCATATAAATTCAGCAGGATTTCTCCTCAGTATGTGAGCTGTTTGATATGTATTTCCTCAAGTTTCGGTGTTGAGTTGGAGAAGTGTATGAGCAACTGCAACTCAGGATATGGATGTAGTGTAGTTTCACCATGACTGGTTGTTCCTCAGACCTGGCACACACATACTCTGTTTCAAGGACTATACAGAGCATCCTTGTTTACGGTACCTTAGTCTCTGGACCTTCGTGTTCTGTACAAAAGCTGCACACTTGGAAAATATCAACTCTTCTTCCCAACATGTACAGTATGTAATCTTGGCAACATATCCTAATCACCCTTATTTGTATGCAAGGCACCTAAACTTCCCAAATGAAATTAGCGAGTCCTGCTATAATTGGCCTTACAGACACCAGCACCGTTCCAAGTAACTTACACACGAAGACAAGGCAGACAAAGGGAGGGAAGAGTAAGTGAATTTTATGCTGTCCTACTCAGGATCCACAGACAAGAAACAATGCTCAGCTTAGTACCCAGCCCAACTGCTTAGGCTGCCTCTTGCAGGTTTTTACATTTATACTTTGCCACAGCCAATTGCCATATGAGACTTCGTGTTTGCAAGAAGTTTTAGTATAACAAAGCCAGCAAACAGCGTTTATCCATCGATAGGCCCCCCAAAATATGAATGGTTAGTTCAAGTCACAGTCTTTTTCATGACACATGTCTTTTGTTTGATGTATCAAATCCTGTGCTAAATTATCGCAAGAACATAGTCTTTACACTGTAGCTTATCCAGATCATACAGCAGGAATTCTCTGGGCAAGCCTTACTCTGGGCAAGGCTTACTCAAAGCAGTAACTTTTAGATCTTCAAGGTTAAATTCTTTGAGACTTCTTTTAAATGTGAAATTGATCTACTTCAATAGATTTTTGCAAATGACTAAAAGCAGTTCTCAACTCTCCAATGGGACAAGTTTCTAATTATGATTTTGCCATCTGAATATAACTTTCACCTCTGCATTAGGAAAGGGCATGCATGGTAAAGCAGAAAAACAGCGTTAGCTGCAAATGAAAATAGTCCTTCTATTGAGACGCATAGTGTTTAAGGACTTTCTTTTTAATTATTAAGCTTCCTTATTGTGCTGGAAACGGGCAGCATTTTCATAACAGCATTGGCCAAGAGGAATATCCAATAGCTCATTATATTATATGCTGTTACCCAACAAGGTTTTTTTAGTTCGGTAGAAACAACAAGGGAAATCTGTACTCTCTAGAGGCAGGGGAGGGAAGGAGAAATACGCAGCACCATTGGTTCTCACACTGGGAAGAGCTGGCAGTGCAGGAGAAGATCTTGTCCCGCTTGCTGCAATGATTAAAGCATTCTGTTGTGTCAGCATATCCTCAGTTTGTTAGTGCTAACTCTCAGCTCGCCATATCCTGCCAGATTTGCAAGTAAAGCCTGCCAAGCCATCTCAACAAAAATGTAACTTTAAATATTATAAATGATGCTGCATTTTGCTGTGGAAATGTTTCCTGAAAAGGCTGTTCCAAAACATCCTTTATTGTTGGGGGAGGGGAGCAAAAGGGGCCTCGGAGAGGGAGGAGGGAGAAAAAAGAGCTACTTTTAATAGACTTTTTTTATTTTGTTTTGGGGCCAGAGATTCATTTCACATAATTCTGTAAGACCAAGTGAATACTTTTTTTCCCAGTGACTACAAAACATTACAGTAATAATTTTGTATGTAAGTTTTGGCAACTAAGCTTGGGGTGGGAGGAAGGACAGAGGGCATTTTATTTTATAAAGGATTGCAGTGAGGGATTTTGTAGTTGATCGGTTAGTAAAATCTTTTTGGTGGATATCTGCTTGCTGGTAAAGGAGATCTCTCTTCTTTCTGTTATATTAAACAAAAAAATCACAGCAGAGCAAAGGAGGTAGCTCTCATAGCAAGGGCAAGGTTTGGATTCTAGACCAAAAAGGAAAGGATTTGAGTCTCTATTTGATAGCAGGTTATTATCATCAACTGCTAAATGAAATCTCTCCAAAACCCCTTTTCTTGTGAAACTTTGGTTGCTAGGTTTCCTTCTTTTTATGTATATGACCCAGAACCGAAACCATAGGGGCTAATCTACATGTAGAGTTCCAAACATTTGCGCAGACACACACAGAAATTCAAAGCTGTTCAAAATAGAAATTCCAGTTGTGGCCCTTTTGTATGGGGAGGTCCTTTTAGAAAGAACATTATCTCACAAAATTCCTTCACAGTTCAGCTTCAAAACAGAATAAATCAAAAGGAAAGGAATTATTAGAGTTATGCAATCAGAAGTGGATTCTGCTGTGCCCAACACAATAGTCCACCCTAATGTGCAAATAGTTTCATCGTTGTGTGTCTGAATCCAGGTTATACTTGCCATCTCTCAGATGAATTTTAATCAAAAGATTTAGTAGCTACTCAACTAAACATTTCTAAACGTCTTTCTTACTTCCTATTCCTTTAGTTTCCACATTTTTCTGCATTTTACAAGAGTCTTTTTTTGACAGAATAATTCTAGACTGCCGGGCAATCAAACTCATAATAGCTGTGCTCTGACAGGCAAAGGCTCTTCTGCATCCCAACTCTGCATACACAGTTTGAGGTACAATGTTAGGTATTTGGAGTCTATGCATTTTTACAATAAAATGTAAACAAGGGTAATAAAGCCAGCTCCAAGGAAAACTGGGCTTTAAAGGTGCTTTGCCTTTGCAACTTCAATTTATGGAATAAAATTCCCCGAGTCTTATTAAGATTCCACTTGCAGTCCAGTGGAAAAAGATACTGCAAATGACTATCAGAAACACATTTTTTTAAATTATATTAGAAATACACCATATTAAATGCTTAGTAAGTAATATCCTTTTTATTTTGCAGCTGTTATTGAGAAAAAATTAAATGTACAAAGATAATGGAAAATTAAGTCACTGGGAGTTCTTCAACTTGTTTCTGGGTGAACTCTACAAAAAGTGATCATTGCATTTACCATGGTGCTGCAAAAGTCCAGAATCTGCTTGCAAGTATAATTCAAATCTGGTATAATGTTGTTAAAAGCAATGGCATTATACCAAAATGAAATCATAGTGGATGAAATCGTACTAAAAAATGGATTTTGAAAACATGACTGAGTTGGGAAGGTGGTATGTAGGAGTTATTTGGATAGTCTAAGTTCTGAAGAGGGTACTTTGGCACCCAGCAATAAAAATGCTGTACTCATAAAGTGGGTATTCTCTGACGTAAGCTAGTTTTGTATCCCCATAAGCATAACCTTTAATTTGCTCATTGTAGAAGATTGTGAGGTGCTTACCTGCAAGGTACAATGTAAGTGCAGTGTATTTCTACCTTGCGCTACCATAATAAATTGCCATTACTGGAGATTATACAACTTAATACATATATTACGAGGGAGGAAATAATGGGCTGTAAAGCATTCACTTATGATGTTTATAGGTAATCTTTCATCAGTGTTCGCTCTTCACTGCACTTCCGTTTGTACATAGTAAAGCTGTATACGTTAACTAATACCAAGCCTGGAATGTAATTAACCAGGTTTGACTGAAAAAGAGTTTGGCTGAAAACTTTCTGAATCCAAGGAAAAATCTCCAAATCTGGGATCAAGCCTAGAATGTAGTAGCTGTTTCTGTTTAGAGATATTAAGGAATGCTTCTGACAATGTGAGTTGAGCTTTGCTCTCCAAACCTGCTCTGTTCTGATGCACAGTACGTGTTTCTTTACATGTAACTGAAGAGTGAGTGGTAATGGTCAAGAGCCTGAAACTCTTTATTGCATGTCATTCTCTGGAGGCCGATTCTACAAGTAGTCCTGGTTCAAAGGCGAGTTCACTGGGGCTGTGCACTGGCAGAAGCCCTTTTGTGAACAGAAACATAGCAGAACTGATTAAGAGATGGTTATATTTTAAAAAGTGTTATACCTGGAGTTCTTTCATATTGCCTCTTCTCCTTTGTTAGCAGAACCTTTCCAATACTCATAAGAGCTGATCAGGATGGAAATGCAAAATGGGACATGAGATAAGGAAACATCCAAAGGAGACTGAAGATGTGATTAGACTAGTGAATTTAATGAGCCCAACTCTTAAGCCAACTGACACAGAACAGCCCATGTCCATTCCACTAAACTTGAAATCTTGCCTGATTGAGAGCTGCCAGAATCCAAACCATGAGCACCTAGTCCATGTCATATATAATACAAATGGGATTTTTCTCTAAACACAAACAGCTATTACATTCTAGGCTTGATCTCAGATTTGGAGATTTTTCCTTGGATTCAGAAGGTTTTCAGCCAAATTCTTTTTCAGTCAAACCAGAGGACAGCTTGTGGCTGCTGATGCACCCCAGATTCTTCCCATTGTCCCCGGTTCCTGTTCCCTGCATCCGGCCTGTGCCCTTGCTGGGTGTGAGTGTCTGTCTTGCTCAGAGTTATGACAGTTTGGTTAGCAGCCAAGGGGCTGAGGATACAAATTATAATAGCATTTCCTTCCCCAGAAACCATTGTGCCAGGGGATGGGAGCTATGCAGACCCAGCTGTTCCTGACTTCTGCAGCTATCCTGAGGTCTATGGCAACCTTAAGGCACCTCGGGAAGGAGCATCTTGCCAATTCTATAAGGCAGCAAACCTTCTCCCCAACAGCTCTCCTTGTGAGAGAACTCAGTGAGAACTTACAGGCAGTTTTCCTGCTGAGTGTGAATGCATGATCAAGATTTTTTTTAATTATTGCAGTGGGGCTGAAAATAGGAATGCACTTCTGCAAAAGCAAATACAAATATAATCCACAAAATTAGTTTCTAGCCTGCACTGGGACAAAAAAAAAAGACACAATTCAAAACTTCCATGACTATATCAAGAACGGCCCTTGTGAACACCCTTTAGCAGTGTTCCTCAGGGATTGGTACTGGGACCAGTGCTATTCAACATCTTTGTCGGCAACATGGACAGTGGCATCAAGTGCACCCTCAGCAAGTTTGCTGACGACATCGAGCTGTGTGGTGAGGTCAACATGCTGGAGGGAAGGGAGGCCATCCAGAGGGACCTTGACAGGCTTGAGAAGTGAGCCCAGGCCAACCTCATGAAGTTCAACAAGGTCAAGTGTAAGGTCCTGTACCTGGGTTGGTGTAATCCCAAACACAGATACAGACTGGGCAATAAGTGGACTGAGAGCAGTCCTGGGGAGAAGAACTTGGGCATGCTGGTGAATGAAAAGCTGGACATGAGCCAGCATTGTGTGCTCGCAGCCCAGAAGGCCAACTGTGTCCTGGGCTTCATCAAAAGCAGCGTGGCCAGCAGGACGAGGGAGGTGATTCTGCCCCTCTACTCCGCTCTCACGAGACCCCACCTGGAATACTGTGTCCAGCTCTGAAGCCCCCAAGACAAGAAAGATATGGAGCTGCTGGAGCGAGTCCAAGATGATCAGAGGGTTGGAACACCTTTCCTAGGAGGACAGGCTGAGAGAGTTAGGCTTGTTCAGCCTGGAAAAGAGAAGACTCCAGGGAGACCTTACAACGGCCTTCCAGTACATGAAGGGGGCCTACAAGAAGGCTGGGGAGGGACTTTTTACAAGGGCCTGCAGTGATAGGATGAGGGGTAAGGGTTGGAAGCTGGGAGAGGGAAGGTTTAGACTAGATACAAGGAAGAAGTTCTTCACCCTGAGGGTGGTGAGACACTGGAACAGGTTGCCTAAGGAAGCTGTGGATGTTCCATCCCTGGAAGTGTTCAAGACCAGGTTGGATGGAGCCTTGAGCAACTTGGTCTAGCGGGAGGTGTCCCTGCCATGGTAGGGGGTTGGACCTAGATGATCTTTGAGTTCCCTTCCAACCCAAACCATTCTGTGATTCTATGATTCTATGAAAACCCAGGTTCAGACCCTTATTCTTGAGCCACAGTACTGGAATCTAGCTTTCCTCATCTTGGGCAGGTATTCTAGCCATTGCAGTTTCTCGTCTAGTTTTTTTTCTGATGAACCTCTTCTACTTTGCACCAATAAATAGGCACAGAACATCACAGTACTCATCTGGAGGGCAGTGTAGGGACTTGAAACCTTTGCTCCTCACATTACAGGTGAGTGCTTTAACTCATTGGCCTTGTCTTGTCCCTTGTTTGATCTTTCCCTGATCTGCATTTAGTGAATATCATGAATACAAGGTCTAGTATTCAGAAGTGCTGAGCAACAAGCAACTGGACTCTGAATACTTAAATATAGATTTAAAAGCCTAAATTTAGGCACTGGTTTTGAAATTCTTGTGCAATTCACATTGTGAGATAGTGTAGGGACAATAGTGTGTCTAGGAGACACAACAAACATTCTCCTTTACATCATAAACAAGCCTTAAATAAGTAGTAGATGGAGTTACTAGCTAATCTGTTGCGGTGTTTGTTGTTTTTTTTTTTTTTTTAAAAAAATACATTCCAAAGTACCCTACAGATTTCTGGAAAAATATCTTGTGCACATTTTTTTTCTTTTCAGTAAAATGACAACAACAACAAAATGAACGAGTCCCATGCTACAGATCAGACAATGTTTCTTAACAGGGTTTTAAAGCTTGTTGTTACACAAATGCAATTCCCACTGCCAAGAGTAAGCTAATATACTCTTGGCATGCCTGGTAAGTCTTAAATCACAGCCAGTAGGTACGTTCTACTTGACATCCAGAAGAACAAAACTTCACTTTGATAGCCGCATGCTAAAGAACTTCTCATTCCACTATGCTTAGACACACAAGACCTCCTCAAGCTGGGTAGGCACTTTGCCTATGTTAGGACCGTAGGGCACAAGAATGTTGTCATATGATTATATCTTCTGATTTTCTTAGAAATTACCCCAGCTGCATTTTAATGCTGCTGCTATAATTTGAAATGAGTAATTACTCAATGGATTAAGAACCCAACATGTTTTATTGGGCATTTTAATATGTCTTTCAAATGTGGTTTCAAAGATAAAATCTCAGCTTCCAAATTTCACCTTTACCAAAGAAAACAAGTTACTCTACTCAGATCATTCTCAGCTGTCTGATTTTACAACACGACGCATGACCAGTCCAATGGAGAAGGTTAGTTCAGGAGTGGTATTTCAGCAATTAGCTCAAAATGCTTTATAACAATCAGTACCAGCTAGATTCATTTTACTGATGAGGCAAGCTGGAACACTAGGGTTGCAGGTAAGTGATTAGCCTGAGATCATCCAGAAAGCCAGCTGCATACTAAGCCGCATTCTAAACTCCCCCTGTTACAGTGTCTTCTGCAGTATTCTTAAAAATGTTTCTTTTTACAAGGAAAAATTCACTGGCTGTCTTACAAAACACCACCAGAAGGATTTTATTAACAAACAAGAAAGCTAAGCTAGGACTGTTCCTTTAAAACTTCATTTCCCCAGTTGTGTGTTCGTTTGCAAGTGAGCAACTCTTTTTTTTCTTTTTCTTTTTTTTTTCCTCTTTCTCTTTTTTTTTTTTTTTCTGATGGTTTTATGTGATACCTTCTCAGGTCTCAGAGAAGAGCAGGGGTGCCTGGATAACATGTGAAGAAGCACTATTCTAGATCACCTCAGCTCAGTGTAGCTATTTCATCAACAGTAAATCAAAATGAAACTATCTGATGTTATGTTCTCCAACCAATGTAACGCAGCCAGTCACTGAGCTAGAGCATGTCACTGGAGTTGACTTTTCCAGAACAGCATTTTCTTTACTATACACTGGCTTTAAAATCAAGTGTTTCTTTTCTGTTGGTGCAGATTTATTAAAGCCACCCAAGATGGGAAATATCCATTGGTGTTATAATATTAAAGTAGAAAACTACAGTTTGCAAGAGGCCTTAAAGGAGATGAGAAAAGATTCTGTGCATTAAAATAAAAATAACAGGAAGATAGAAATCGCAGAGGTCCAGTACTACCAAGGGAAGATGAGGACATAACAGAAGACAAAGTAAAGATTAATTGTTCAATGTCTTCTTTGCTTAAGTTTTCACAGTAAAAGGTTAATTCCTACCAGATGCTTGGAATAATTAAAATTAGCAACAAACTGGAGTATAGGGAGTAGGAAAAGAATAGGTTAAATATGTTCAGCTGGGTTAGATATATTCAAATTAGCAAGCTGTAAGGAAATTTACCCTGGAGTATTTAACGAAATAGCTGAAATAATCTGAACTATTACATGATTATCTTTAAGAACTCACGGATCACAGAGAACTGAGTTCTCAAAGGACTTAAGAAGGGCAAATTTATTTCTTCTTTTTTTTTCCTTCTTAAAGGAAAAACAAAGGACCAGGAGAATTACAGATTAGTATAGCTTCAAATACCCGATTGGTTACTGACTTGTTCAAGTAACTGTCCATCTTAGAATATCCAGCCAATAGCAAGATAATAAGCAGTCCACATATTTTTGTCAAGAGTAAAATCACGCCACGGTAATTTAATTTCCTTTTTTGACAGAATAGTTGGCGTTGTGAATAAGAGGGAAACAATAGGTACACTACGACATGACTTTGCACAACTGAATGTAACATTCATACGAGCAAGCTAGTGAAGTGTTGAAAGGTGAAGGTATTACAGGTGCAAAAATGGATGAAAACGTATTTCTCAATAGTTTGTGGTCAAACTGAGAAATTGTACTAGCTGGAATGCACAGGAGTTTTTCTAGGTACTACCTGCTTTTGCTTAATGACTAGGGTAACAAAATATACAGTGTACTTAGAAATTTTCTAAATCACATTACAGAGACTTAATCATTCTGGAACAAAGAATTTTCAACCTGATCTTGAGATATTAGCATAAGTGCCTGGAATCAATACAGTAAGGTTCAGCAAACATAGATGTGAAGCTTTACCTGTACCAGAAAAAAATCTAATATGCCATTACAAACTGTGGAATAATTGGCAACGTAACATTGCTGCACAACATGAGTATCTAGATAAAGCAAATCATGATCCCAATACACAACAGTATTATGTTGCTGTTGCCCAAAAAAAGGCAAGAAGTACTTGGTAGCCAAAACATTTGTTTGTCTGACAATTGACTCTTACCACCACTATCCATGATTATTATGTCCTTGCCTTGAGTTTGATGGCACAGTCCTAAGACGCCTGAAAAGGAGACAGGGAAGGAGAACTGGGAAATACAAAAGAAAGCACCTTATTTCATTCCTTATGTAGGATGTGAATTTCTTTCCATAGGAGGACCCTGTTTCTTGGTGAGGAAAGCCAACCTCCCAAGCTAGCAGTAAACCAGCCCCTAATACATTCTCTCTAGTCTTTTCTTGATGGCATTTCAAATAGATCTGTGTCAACACTGGCTGACAACGCATGCTTCAAATCCAGAGTATGCTTTAGAGACAGCAGCACTCTTTCGAAAGACATTTTGAAACCAGATGATTGTATTAATCTGTCTCTCCCTCTCTAATAGACTTACACTAACAAGTCTCTCGTGCATAGTCTACTGTTCCCACGAATTGCTGGAGAGTGAGGACTTGATGTTCCCCAGTTCAAGAAAAAGCCTCAGGAAATTGCAAAAATCCTAAAAACCCGCAGTTGGTTTTCATAGCATTCTTTTCCTTTTAGAGAAGTAACAGATTTTTATTTTTTTTTTAACATTCTCTCTGATATTTCAGGAGTTAAAGGACAGTACTGATCTACAAGCTGCAGAAAAAATCTATGGCACAAGACACAGGAAAGACAGCTCAGCTAATCATCAGGTCTTCATTTATGTAGGAAAAAAGAATGTTTAAGTTGCACCAAAGAGTCTCAGATTTTATTTTGGTTTTTGTCAGTGTCTGTTTCTGAATGGATTTCAAGGTTCCCCTAGATCCTCTCCTCTAGCTATTTTACTGTTTACAAGACAAAAATGTGCATGTATACTATGGCTTGATTTCATATTACTTGATTTAAGACTATCTAAAAGCCAACCATCCAAGTAGTATTGTACAAAGCAGAGAGTAAAGAACAGCATTGATCTCCCGCAAAGATCAAAGTTTCGGGCTGTGATGGGGCTTGCACTCTGGAGATGCTGCTCCTTCTACAGGGTATGGATGAGAATTTTAGATGACTAAATAACTAATAAATCTAGATGACTAAATGACTAGTAAAAATGAGACAAATCCTAGCCTATAATACGCCCCACAATAATGTGACACCCTATATCTTCTTTCGAGTCATTTACAGAAGGCTTCTCTCTCTCACATAATAGATGAAATTTTAAAGGACTCTGCTACAATAACTAAATAGTACCATATATCCATGGAACCTAGCAAAGCTGATGTCATTAATTCACTCTTTCTCTTCCTCTTCTCCCTCTGGTCTCTTCTTTTCCTTCTCACCTTCACATTTGTGAGACGTGTAAAATAACCAGGACACAAATATTTTGTGTCGGGCAAAGGAAACCTGAGACACAAACACAAGAAATGTTGGGTCTGTCTGAAAAAACCTAAAATTTTACTCTATTATACATCCCCTCCACTTGATGAGATACTGCTCCCCATACTGGGATGTGGTTGACGAGATTGTTTCCAAGCCTTCAGGGTGCCCAAGTGCTGCAATGATTTCATGTCACTGAAGACAGTTGTCACTGGCTTTTCCTAGGGACCTTGACACAGCCTTGCTGAAAGAGTTGAGAGCTTTGCTTTAGCGAACATAAGCTCAGTCCTGCACAGTGCTGAGCTTCTTTGAGGGCGATCTATGTCATTCATTTGCACTATGTGCACAAGAAGATGTTAAAGGGCATTCAGCATTTTCAGAAAACAATTAATTGTGGGATCAAGTTCTCAAAGACCATCGTAAGTTTGAATTTAGACCTCTCAGTATGAATCCACTCATCTGGAAATCATTGTAAGAGGATCAGATTGAGCTTGTAATACAGGTGGTATATTTCTCTTAATATGCAAGAAAAGGGTTCAAATTTGGCTTTCCAAAACCAAGATCCCATCTTGCCTGGGAGCCTGTTTCAGAAGGCACCATGTGTGTTACTGGAGTCTCTCCCAAAATGTTGGGTGCTTAGAACTGGCTGTTCAGGGTGACAGTTCTCCTCTTTGTTTTCAGCTATTGCATTTATTATTAGAGGACAAGTAACAATACATCAAATGCTTTCTTAATGGTTGTTTCTATTAGGCAATTATATTTACCATGGGGATAACATGCAATCAGGGCTGGAAGAAGCAGCAACATCTGCAAACTATGGATGGATGAGGTGAAAATTTTTAGTGGATACATCCAAGAACAGAAGAAGGATCTACAAGGCAGACTTCTCATTAAAGTATGGTTCAAGTATTCAAATGTGGGAAATTGCTCTTTTAGCAAAAAATACAAAATGCCTGTAGCAGGTTGAATTGAGCAACAAATGTCACATGATCACCTGCTGCTGCTAATGTAACTAGTGCTACTATGCTTATCCCTATAAATGAGGTAGTTATTTATTACTTTCAAAGAGAGGAATGCTTATTCTATCCATATGTCCACACTGTTCTCATTAGCAAAGCTTTACTCGCCGAAAGAAACAGCTTACTATGTAAATGTCCTCACCAATGTCCTGTGGTAACAGGAGCTGCAAGTTAATTTTGTTTCATCAAAGTGTTTCCTTTACTTAGCTTAAATATGTTGGGTTTTTTCCATTTCACTGGTAAACAGCATTTTCAGATCTGGAGCTGGCAATGAAGCCTGCAAAACCCCACCTTTGAGACAACAAGCTGTATGTTTACCTACCTGTGTGAATGTGCAATTCACAGATTTGCTCATAAAAGCAAGAGATGTTGCAGGAGCCCAGGCGACACCTGCTATTGTACAACAGCAACTTGTTACACAAAGTTTTGACCTCAAATAAACCTAATTCAGAAAATAGAAAATTATACAGAAATGCTCCTCTACAGCAGTCACTCTTTCAGATACATCTACCTCCAACTTCTGTTTTTTTCCCTTCACTCTATCAGGAACAGTTCAAGACTCACAGCTCCTGCCTTGGAACAGTAGAATGGATTAGAAGATCTCTTGGTCCCTTCTAGCACTATTCTTCTATTTCTCTGTTTCAAACAGTGATATTTGGGTCCTTCTCCAACCCATCTCACCTAGCTTCCTTAAATGCCAACATCTGACCTTGAGATCCCAAGTGCTCTTTATTGCTTCTTTGAATTCCTGTTCTTCAGAGCTGAGAAAAACTTGATTCTTCAGAAGTGAACACCATGTAAAATACAGTCTTGCCTCAAATTTTATTGAGTTTTCTATGTCAATTGGACTAGATGACCTGTAAAGGTCCCTTCTAACCCAAACCATTCTATGATTCTATTTTAAAGAAAATAAGACAAAAACACACACTGGACTACTTTAGCAGAGGCTGAAGGTTTCAGCCTACTAATCATCATAGATTTTCTTTGATTTAGATGATAGATTTCAACATTTAAGAGAAGAAAGAAAACACAACTATAAGAAAAAATCATTCTTCTGACTCAATGCTCTTGGAAATCTGTTCCTGAAGCACATAAAAGAAATCAGTGTTTCTCTGTTTTTCAGCATAGCTATTTTCCTTGTTATCAGCTGTCTGAAAAATGTGTGCAATAACCTATAGCTGAAGTGAGCCTCCAATCTCACCATCAGCTTTTGCAGTTGCTCCCAGAAAATGTAATGATGTTTCATTATTGCTCCCACATTGCTCTGAGGTCTGTTACAGAATGTACTAATACTACACACCGTTGGCCAAGGTATAATAGAAAGAAGTAGGTGGAAAAATAAAATATGATTTTAATTTTCTGCCATAAACTAACCTTTTACTATACCCAAACCAAAGAAGGATTATAAACAAGATCTTACTTTTTGTTTGTCACTTGATTGATGAACTATTTAAGTAATTCTTGCTAAATGTATTTAAAACATATTTTTCCCTGCCATGATGTGCTCTCAGATTTCTTCTCTGGGAACTTGTTTTTACAGAGCATTGCAAAGCATGAGTGCCATAGCTGAGTTAGCAACATTCCTTGGGTTGCTTGTGTAGGACTGGGCATATAGACAAAATACTGGAGTGACAATCTGCAAGCAGAATACCACTGCTTCAATTTCTGCCAAATTGATAGCAGTGGTTCACTGCCAGATGATAAAGAAATGACAAAATTATCAGCAAGAGAACTTTGTGACTTACAGACTGTACTGATGTCTGATTATTACTCCAGTTGGGGAATACAGAATTGGGTAAATGTGTAACTACAGCAGAATCAAATCAAACCACTTGGCAGTAGCCTGGAGAATCTGGCCATCTAGAAGGAGTTGGTGACTGATTAACTGAAGAGCAAATGCCGTGCTAAAGCAGATAGCAGAGAGGGAATAAAATGGCCCCTTCCTATGTTTTTGACTGCACTGTGCAGCTCTCTATTCACTAAGGTCAGTCATGGTCCTGTGCCTCTTCTGAAATAAGGAATGCAGAAATGAGCATTATAACAAAAAATAAACAACAACAACAAACAAGCAACAAAACCCCAAATCAAACAAACAAACCAACCAAAAAACCCCAACCTGGTGGTTGTTCCCAGTAGGTGATCCACTGAGTGCACACTCCTGTCACCTACCTGGCCACATACCTTCCTTCATCAGTAGTTCTACAGAAAGCAAGGTGAACACTCAGAGCAAAATACTGCTTGGACCTTGTATCTACACGTGAGCATTTAATCTCTGGTTAACTGACTGACAATTAACTCGAAGTAGATAATCCCCTTATAAAACCTACCTTGGACACTCCCCAAACATTTGCTTCAGACAACATATGTGTAAACTCTTCTCCTTGTTCTGACCCTGTTTGGTGGATACCAACCCCACACATACCTACTGTAAAGAATCTCAGTCCAATTGCTTTTTTAACTTTGTTCAGAAGTGCAAGGTGCAGGTGGCTTTGCACAGGCACAGCAGTCTCTTTTCCCAGTCTGACAAAGAATGTATATCGTATTGTTTCACAGACTGATTCCCTAAGCCAAACTCATGAGGGAGAATTGCTCTCCATGAAAATATGAGTGTTCTTAGGGTCAGAAAAAACTAGTGAAACAGAAGGATTTTTAACAAAAACAAATGCTGCTTTTATTCCCCATTAGAAAGTTCTCTGCTTCTTGAAGGATGGAGTATTCTGTGACAAATGCTATCATTCCTCTTTTTTTTTTTTTTAAATGCATTTCCCAGATGTAATTGGCCTCAGGTCACATGTTATTCGTTCTGCCTGAACATCCTCAGACGACAGCAGAAGTCATTGTGAGTCATTTTCTCAGAAAGAGAGGCCACATTGCGTATTCTGTCTGAAAGCCAGTCAGAGTGGGGAAAAATCCTTTCAAATGCAGCAACACAAGAGAATTCCCTTTATGCTATCTGTGTACAGAGAGGTAACTTGGCACGTCCCTTCCCCACACATTAGTCAGCGAAGATTAATGGGACAGTGGCCTTGCCTGGTTGCTCACAATGAGAGAAAAGGCTGTCCTGACAGAGGCAGAAGGAACAGCAGAGCCTGAGCTCACATACAGAAGAGGCAACATGCCTCTCCATCAGGGAGAGAGAGTTGGAAGTCACTCATACTGAAGTGGTTTAAGGCAGATCTGTAAGCAGAACCACAGGGTGAAGAATTATTGCCATCCTTCTGAAATCTCAGCAGTTTTCAGATAAACTGGCTTTAAAAATACTGATTGACTACATGTTTGGACTTACATTTCTGACCAACTTTCTGCAGCTACCTGTCTTGACCTTTGACTGTTCTTTCTCACTCAGTTGTTTCAGCAAACAGCTAGATGACATCTAAACATCTCAAACGGGCTAAGCCGCTCTGTTCCCTGGTCCTCTATTCCTGCCTCCTTGTCTTGGAGGCCTGTGAATTTTTGGTGGCTGATCATGAAGTATCACTTTGGTTTATGGCTTCCAAACAGGAAAAGCCTCTCTAGATATTGAAAAGTGAGTACCACTGAATTTATGGCTATACGTCACTGTTGTGTTCATGAAGATGAAAACTGTATCATTTACTTCATGAAATATTTGCTATTTTTCCTAATTTGGCAAAATTGTGACTCATTTTAAACTTCTGTCATCCATACTGCCTCTGAGCCAGCATACTTTCCTGCAATCAGTGCTCCAAGGTAGGACAGTACAGGGTCCTTCATGTTAAAGAATTTGTCTTTTGGCCCTTAGTCTGAGCCAGCACTGATAAACATGCTTTCTGAAATGATAGGGGAGGCATGGGATATATTTTCAGCCTAGTTCTGGAAATGGCTACTCGTGTACCACCATGGCACACACATAGAGTTCTCTGTTTTCCTTTTGTGAAACCAACCACGTCTTTGACAGAGAGATTCTAGATATCTAATACATCAGATTTAATACCCTGACTCTACCTCACAACCACTCAGTGGCTTGGGATATTAGATAGAATTTTTATTTTATTTTCACAAGTAGTAGCTCTATGAAATGTAATAGGTAGGATTAACAGCCTGTATAATCTGCTGCTTCTGTCACATCCCTCCAAGGTTTTTAGAAAGAGTGGCTGGATTTATGGAATCCTACCAGGGTTTTGTTTTACCCAGTGATTTCCTCCTCTGTTTGTAGATACAATATAAATCAAATCTCTGGAGAATCAAGTCTATTTACCTACAGAATGGTAAGATTCTGGCAGCAAGACTGTAAGGACCTTTTTGTGAAGTCACTCATGCCTACAAACAGCAGCCTGGAAAGCCTATTCTAGGGGATGCATGTTAATTTGGCATTTGTAACCATTCATTTTGCTGAGATAATCAACAACAGGGCTTACTAATTGACTGGATCCTTTTCTATATGAACAGAAACCAATTTTCTGTAAAGTGCAAAGCAATAGGTATAGCTTCTCTCCATATTTCATTACCTTTGCACTATTCAGGAGTTTTACTGATGTATACAGAAGTTCCTTTTGGTTTGTATTCAATACAAAATATTTTTTGAGGAACATAACTTTTGTATAAGGCAAAAATAATGCCTGCTTCATAATGTAAGGTTCAACAGTGCTAGCATTAGCATATTTTCTAACATTAGGATTAAGTTCTGGAATTATTGCAATTTAACACAGTACTACTTCTGAAATTTTTGTAAATGAACGCAGCCAGTATTGCATTTACCAACTTACCAGACTCTCATGGGAACCACAGACATTTGCACCAGTGCCAAAATTAGACCCTGAAATTTTGTATACTAGAAGCTGCAGATAATACCATCGCTGACCTGCTGATGATTATAGATAATCATATATCGACCAGATAATTTCTATAGCAATTTTTAAGCTTTCACAGGAGAAGAAACAGAATCATTTCTTGTCTGAGCAAATGATATCTATTTGTATGCAACTGTGGTAAGGGTAGCTTTGCATCCAAATTAGTAACTTGAATACAGCCCAAACTATGAGGCAACATGTGGGGATGGCAGGATGCTAACTGAGGGAACACAATGACAAATCTCCTTCCTTTACATTTTACCCAGCAGTTTAAATAGAGAGAATGTAAGTCATCTTATTCTTCTAAACACCACAGGCAAACAAATTGCTGTATTCTGACCAGCCATAGAAGGGGATTATATTTTGCAACTGCTCCATGTCAAGTGCATCTAGAAATTAAAATTTATCTTTTACAAGCGCTCATGTAAGCCAAACCTGTTTACTAACAGTATGCTGTGTCCTGCCACCACATGGGTGACTCAGCATGGCATCACCTCATAGCATCATATGTAGAAAGAGGAAGCAATGGAGGCAAAAAAGATACAGATGTCAGATGATGTACTTCTGTAGAAACATTTGATTTTGGTCACACAAAATGTGCAGGTCAGCACGTTCATAAATATTTATGACAAAGAATCCTGATATGCTAATTTGTTTCAGCACCGTAATTCATTCTGAAATATGATACAGAGTCTGTATTAATGCAGAATCATCCTGGATGAAGCTGAAGAGTTGGCAGAGGAAAATTTTAAAATACCCGATACTGTTTTAAAAGATGACTGTTTCAAAATAAATTGTGCATGAAACAATACCCAGGTTATATCTTATCTGCCTGCGCCAAAGTGGAAAAAAAGTTGTGGCAGAATGGTTCGTTTCTTTCTTTCTGTGCTTCTTTGAGAGAATTGGGCAAATACTGATGGCAGGATGCTCTGAGAAGGAGCAGAAGTGAGCAGGGGATCGTGTGCTTCTGCTACATCTATTGTCAGATCTGGAAGCCCCAATTTGTGTCATTTAGCAAGCTCTGACTGCTGCTGCAGCCTTGAATTCAAATTCTTGGTGAATCCTGATCTCAGTAGCCAAAAAACTCTATGGACACATTTGGAATAGTTCTCAGGCTGTAGAAAACTAAAGGATAATTCTTGGCAGCATGCTACTGTATTTTGAGAGCCTGTCCGATATGCATGGTTTATTAAAGACAGTGAAGTTGCTATATATTCCTCTTCCTTCAAATAATATACCTCTATATCTCTTTATAACAACTCCTTTATTCCTGCAATGATGAGGCTGTCACATAAATCACACACGTACAGCAAGTAGGACTAATTATAACTCCAGAAATATGCTTGCCCACATTCCCACCCCTCCACAGCCCGCAAACCCCTGTGGCAATTAAAATATGTGGATTATGGGTTGCTTCCCTAGGGTCACTGGAAAGCTAAGGACAGATGCTTGGAATCCTGTTGCTGTCAGTAATGCTGCTGCTCTCCTAGACATTAGTACCAAATAAATAAATAATCTAGGGCCAAGTTGGTTTTACTCTATTTTGAAACCTCACTTGATGCAACAGGACCTTGCAGTGCTGCAATAGGCCTGTGCTTGAAAAAGGCCACAAAAGTTTCACCTTACCTCAGTACCAGGCAAAGCCACATGAAGTTCACGAATAGCAGATGTTTGGCACAACCGCGATATGGGAAGAGCCGCTTGTTGTATATTTGCCCTAGGTGTCCAAAGGTTGCAAGCTTAGACAATACATAGCATAGCTGTGACTGCCTGCCTGGGTCACATTATTACAGGGAAGAAGGGAACAAATTCTAAAAAGAGAAACACTGAGTTGTTGACTGCCTCTTTATGACAAGGAGCTCTTCTAGGATTTATTTTGCAGGTTATCATTCTTGCTTTATGGGAAGTTCAGCAATTTGGATCAAAGAAATATGCAGCTGCTGCTGTGGACTTCCTAGCCTTGAAAGAAGGTTTAAAATGCTGCACAAAGACAGACTGGGAGATGACTTGGATAGGGTTTGCTTTCAAACCCAAAGTTCCGTATGATACTCTCAATTTATTTTAGGTTCATCAGAAAGTTTAGGTTGAGGACATACTTAATATTAATGATCAGTATAGACGTAAAGATAGATTAAAAAAAATTCTAGCAATTTTACTGTAGAAAACAATTCTGTGTGGGCTAACCATCCATTTCACCCCTTTCACTTCTTTTTATAGTTGTGAACATTGTAGTACTGGTTTCATAAAATGAAGATTCTGGCCACTCGTGTGAAAAAATCACCTAGAGTTAATGATCTTAACATTGTTCCTAACCAGTTTTAAAATATTGATTCTATACTGTATCTGCCTTTATTTTCCATTTCAGTTGATGAAGTGGAGCTTCCCTTCTCCCTAGAAGACTCTCTTTGTTTTATTGTCAATATGAACTGACTGCTACTGAAAATTCTTCTCCCAAAAGTGGCTGCAAACAGGTAGTAAACTATGAACTACCTTGGCTTCCATAGAGTTATAAATCCTGATAACGTCGCCAAAATATTGTACACCACAGTCAGACCCAAATGACATTGGATCCTTTTGTTCAATGGCACTAGACAGATAGCAGTGGAGTATCTCTGAAGAAAGCTAGTACTTTGGCACCTCCTTTTTGTTTTGGCTATACAATGATAAGATATAGCAGACTCCTGTTTTTCTTATGAAATAAGTTATCCACTACCTCCTTTCTTCACTGATAATTAGAATCTGCTACTTTTAAATACTCACTGCCTCACAGAAATGTAACATAGATCACAACTCTTTACTGTTCTCTTCAAGTAGCAGTCAGCAGGCTGAATTTAGGTATCCTGTGGTGCAAACAGAAGTTCCTACATCATAGGTAGTAAAGTGCATATATTTAAGTTATTTATATATATTGACATTATTTAACTTTGCAGCAATGTGACAGAGACTAAACAGTTGAATTTGCCTTGAAATTCTGGTACGTGGAAGAAACACTGATGAGATTATCTACATGGATATTCTATGCAGAAGTCTAAATTACAATGATGAGCTCTGGATCCTTCCTAATCCTAAACCTCTTATTTAAAAAATGAGAGATAGAAATAACCTGAACAACATTTAGCCTTTCAGCAGTTGTCATGCATGTGATTATTTTCCATGCCTCCATAAAGAACAGACGTGTATAAGCAGCAGTGTAGCAGGGCTGGCACTGGAGGTCTCAGACCACAGATCCAAACCTATCTCAGTTTATGTGGCACAGTCTGAATGGGAGCCCCTGTACTGCTGCACCCATGGCTTCAGAGCTGTGATGGAGGCGAGGATTTCTCTCCTCTGAAACCTAACGTAACCTGGCTATTTCAGTTGTGTATCGAGAAAGGGATTACCTCTTGAGAATGAGTTCAAGCCCATGAAGTTCAGGTCTTTACTCAGCACAACACATGTATTTTTTCCACAACCACAGTTATCATCTCAGAAAAGACAGCAGCTTTTGCAGAAATGTAACATTTTACATTCTTTTTTCATGCCTTCCTTTGAAGCAGGAGGACAGGTCACACTGGAATACGTGCTACCAAACGAGAAAGACCTGGGGTGTGATACAGTTTAGAAAGACCTGGGGTCCAATACAGTTTAACAATTCCTAACTCTTTTTTCTGGCACATTAGGGGAGACCTTCATTTAAATTTGCCATCCATAAAAATATGTATGGACTTACATGGGAAGATTTTGATTTGTTAATCAAAAAGCACATGGCTTTATTTCATATCTCTGTTCTGATTCAATGTCATTTGTTAACATAAAATCAGAAACAATAGAAAGCAGAAGAAAGGAATTAATTTTGTGTGAATACCTGTTATGTTTTAATTGATATAATAATTCAATTCCTCAGCGATGTAAAAAAATGATGGTTCTCAGACCTTCTGGAACTGATATTACATGAGCAAATACAAGACTCTCACTTTATCAGATGTCACGGAGTGGGCTTTTCTATGGTCCAGAATCTGAACTTCTCCCATTACTGCTGGTTTGGAGTTGTAGACGTGAATGTACAGTTAAATTGTGTCCTTAAGAGCAGTTTTACTTTAACCTGTATTTTCTGAGTCTCTCCAATTTTCTGCAACCAGCATACAGACCATGAATGTGTATTAGAAAGCCTTTTCATATTCCTGCTTACCTGTGAGACCAGAATATTCCTTATGGAGTAAGGAGGTTTATGGAGATTTTAAATATGCATTGTAGATACTTAATAGGATGAAGGAGTAAATTTGCATTTAGATAGATGCTACTATTCCTATGAATACATAATAATTTTTAAATCAATTTTTGTAAAAGAATTACTTTTAAAGGATTTTTAAAAGGAATTTTAAGTAATAAGTCTAAAATAACAGTACCATTCTCTATTAATATCAAAGTAAGTGGAGTGTAAGTGGCTTCATTCTGTTTTGCAAACAGGGATACTGAGTAACTGAGGTGTTATTTGCCAAGTGCCTGTCAGAACGGGGAATAGGACTCAGTGTTCATATTTGTAGTTTAGCATCCTGTCTGCCTAGACCACAGTGCCTTTAAATAGCCTGCTGGAAAGTTGTCAGATCTGTGGCATTTTTGTGAAAGTCTATGGGGAAAGTACATAGACCTTGCATAATAGTCAGTTGTTGTTTTATTTATTCCAAGTATTCAAATCCAACCACGAGTCATTTTTTAATCAGATAGCATTGACTCAAGGGATTCATAGACCCAGTGCAAGAATTGATGCAATCGTGCTACAGTCTTGCAACGAGTTGTGTTAATAGTTCGTGGTCCCAAGACTTTCCGTTAATATAGTTTACTGTCATCGGGCTGTCATTCGATAACCATGCCATTAATATTATATAGTACCCAGTACTCTCAAATCCTAAGATTTTTACAAGAATCCATGGGTATTTACTTCGTAAGATTTCCATATCAAGCAACTAGGGCTGATACATGCATATGACTTTATCATGTGTTTGAGGACAGCAGACACGTAGATTTACATGTATAAGAAGTTACGCTGACTATAGACATTGCAGAAACAATTTTTTGCCAACTACTAGCCTGGCAAATTTAGCTTGGGTTCTCAAACCCTGGATAAGGGTCTTTCAGGTTCTTCACATGTGTCCAAAAGAATAAAGTTCTAGAGGTCAGATTAGGCCCTCAAATTCATCCATGCCATGTCTCATATCAGCAAACTATGCCCTCAGTGACCCACCTGTCACTTACTATGACTTTGTATAGGTGTAATTGTTTGAAACTCAGTAAATAATTCTGTTTGAAATTTCAGGAGATGAACTGTAATCAGCAGTTCACTCACTTGGAGTTGTGTTAACCATACAGTATGAGGAGGAGTGAAAAAACCAAGTTTTTTAACCAGTCAGCTGATACGAACAAAGTACAACTTTACCGAAGAAGCAGCACTGTGTGCACCCTAATTTTCAGAGCAGGCTTGCACTTATTTTAAACAAAACATTACATTTACCAGAGGTTATGTATGAATCTCAGGGAACCTCTCAAGCATTAACAATTTAGTCTTTCAACACTTCTGAAAGCTAGATGACATGATAGAGAAAGTTCTCTTCTTTAATAAGGTAATGAACACTTTATGCTGACTATATCAGAATTACTTTCTCTATTGATGTGTTGATTCAATGGGATGGGAACAGGAGGGAAAAGTAGTAGCTCAGCATAAACTATAGTTTGGTGAACAGCATTGGTCGACACAAACACCTCCAAGAGCAAAGGAAAATCATTCCTTTAAAAGCTGGATTTCTTGGGTCTCGTAATTTGGAATAAGGTGACAACCTGCTCAGAAAAACTGCACAAACAGCCCAGCAGGCCTCTAAAAAACCTAATTCTGTCTTTTACCAGCTGGTTACCAGGTTGTCATCTGGTGATGTTAAAACATTTGGTGAGAGTCTTGTTTTGAACAATTTTATCTATCACACATCGAGACAGATACTCTGTTTTAAAAGGGCAGTGTGATTATAGTGCCCACCACTCATCAGACTTCCAAGGGGGATAATACTAGTTGTCAAGTAGTCCTGCTGCTAGATTGACAGGCGAGTTTAGAGACAAGAAGATGAAAATCCAGCTCCACTCCAAGTCTCAAAGTACTGCAAAAATTCAACCACAGTAAAATCAAAGGCATGAAGCTTAAAAACTGAAAGATGCTTTCAGGAAGCTAAAGAAAAGGGACTTGGTTGTCAGGCAGCTTTATAGCCTTGTCAGATGGCTACTGCAAAGTTGTTTCTGACAAAAAGTTAAGCTGTGCCACAGTGAGATGAATGAGTTGACAACAAGAGTTCAAGTGTGTGGCAGTTTATTTAGCCTTGATTTTCAGCCTGCTGTCTTAATCTATACTGTTCTTGTGACCAAAAATAAACCTCCACCCACAGTAAAGAAAGACATTTACTGGCAGTTGGGCCTGATTTAAGAATTTAAAAAGAAGGAAACATTAGTTGCATTTCAGTAGAAAGCACTTAATCAGCAAAGCAGAGTTCCTTTAAAACCTCAGCATGTTTATTTCTCCTTCTTTTTACTAAGCAGGCTTCCCCTTCAAGCCTCAATAATTTGTTTCCCAACAAAAGACAGAAACAGTTTTAGAACAGCTTTTACTCATGTTTACTGTGGCATAGTATGCTTATAAAATCTTTTTAATATGTAACCATTTAACTTCTCTTGGCAAGATAAATTCATGGCAATACAGATATTTTGTAAACACCATACTAACTTAGCTTTTGAGTCAGAACAGACTGTAAAAGAAAATGGCATTTGCAATAGACTTGGGCTTGCAGTGCAATAAGGTATATCAAGCAAAAATGTTAGAATGAACTAGAGTTGAGAGTTCAGCATGTTCTTTATGGTACAGATGGCAATTACGTGCCCTGAACTTCTGTGAGGGTATTTATGAGGTCATCAGCTACCCCGTGGGGGAAATGAGTCAGCAAAAGCATAAGTGATTTCAACACCTTTGTTATAAATTCCATAGATTAGTAATACGAACTTTACAAAAGTTCTGCTAATTTGGGACCTGTGAGACTTTTCACTGAGTAACTTTAGCTTTAAAAAATTATACACACTGCCCCAATATTTGCATTAAAGCAGTGCGAAGGATTCAAGCAGGAACAAGATTTTACTTTGCTGCTTTACGGCTGCATTTGAAAACAGTCCCTGCCCTAGAAAAGGTTAAAGCAAGACACAAGTAGCTATTACAAGCTAAGTGAAAGAAGAACATTGAGAATGAGACAGAAATACATAGCTACTGACACTACAATTCAGAAGTTCTAGAAAACCATTTTTTACAAAGGTGATATATCTAAACTACTCGTATCAGTAAGCAATACCAAGTGGAAAACATACACCTCAAGCTGAAAAGGAAGCTAAAGAAGCAGTTTTCTATAAAAAGGTATCACAGACCTCTAGGGTCTGGTAAAAGAGTAAGGAAAGTATGTATGGTTTAAATTGTAACATTCTTTAGAAGTAAGCACAGAAGTTTATAGCTGAAAGCTAAAAAAAATTTCTATTTTCAGCCATCATAATACAGGTAGTGAAGTTCAGATGTCATTACATGACTGTGGTCTGTTAAATATTATGAATGTCTCTTTGTACACCTGCAGAATCAGGCTCCAAAATTGCAGCCACCCCGTGACATCAACCTGCGTGTAATATGGACATATGCAAAATGCAAATACATGTGTCTTGCAGATTGTCTGTTCACAATATTATTCTATTATCGTTCCTCAAATGATTAAGTTCTATGTGCCAGCACACAACAATTCGCTGTTCACCCCGGGTGGACAATGGTGTGGCAAACCAGGAAATTTTATCCCATTGCTCTAGGCAGCCTATACATTAAACTCATACAATGATTATCTAGAAAAAAATGAGTATGTGTAAGCTCTTCCAGACCTTAAAGACTTTAAAAAGCATACATGTGAGCCTTCTCAGAGGTGTATTCACCAGGGTGGTCTCTGGTTACAACTGATTTTCCTAATCCAAGATCCAAATACGTAATCCAGTGCCCTAAAGGCATTTCGCAGAATTGTGATTTTCCTACAGGAATATATGGGTATAATACAATGAATGGAACATACTCATCTATAGATGGAGTTTTCCATCTGTGACAGGTTGAAGGTGTTAAACAATTCAAATGTCCCTCATTTTTCTCTAATGTTTCAGGACACAACAGAATGGAAATAATTTATATGAAATACGATAAACGTTGAAAGCAAATAGTATATTTCATATCACTAAATTTCTATCTGCTATTGCCAGGGAAAGGATATGAGAAATAGGGTGTTTACGTACAGTTTTGCTGGGACATTCAATTATACGTGTATGATTTGTTTGTATCTATCGTTTTACAAATTGGAATATGAATATCAAGTAGTCATTTGACCGTTAATCAGCTTCTTCCCTTGTGATATGAAATCCAATCAAGTCATAAATTGCACAGTAGGTTTCATAACATGTTGCAATATGATGACAGGATTGTCTGTATTCAAATACAGCCACCCATATTGCTTGGCCACATGCCTTTGTTCTGGATTTATGTAAGTAGCAAATGAATTGTAGCTTGTTGTAAATTTTATCATGTGTGAAAATAACCTTGCAAGAACTCAACTTGGCCTCTAAAAAAGCTCTGATTTTTCCTTTGTGGCAGCTAACGTACAGAAGCAATCCTGAGGTAAAAGCACAGTGAAGATCAAGCACTTCAATTTAGCCTTGAGTTAAACACACCAAGGTCAGCTCCAAGTGTGGGTTTGGACAACAGCACAGCTACATCACAGTAAAAATAAAGTGCTTAGTCTTCTGGTTTTACTTCAGAATAGTTACAACAGTGATTTATTCCAAGGTGTAAAAGCCTGCATTTTGAGCAATAAAAACAGTGCCTTCTGTAATATGGTAGCTTCTGTATTAGTTCATCCATTTCCAGGTCGAGCGCAACATAAAATGCCACGCTTTCAACAGGTTAGCAGAGGTCATTTTCAACCTACAATGCATCCTCTGAGATCTGAAGCCCTGCTTACTGGTTGTACTGCTCAGAAGAGTCCTGACCAATCAGTTCTGTCCTGTGCCAACCTCTTTAATTTATTCACATTGTTAATATGATCTTATCGATATGTTCATACTAACACAGTGACTTCTTTCAGTGATTATGCTCATGAGCAGGGTTAATGTGCTCATGAGCAGGGTTAATATGCTCACGTTTTTCAGTCTTAGCATAATGTAGGAAGTCTGGGCAATCGCCTTCTTTTTCGCCCCCAGATTTACGAATCATGTCTTGCTTTCAGAGTCCTCGCTACTAAATAATGTTTAAATTCCATTTGATAGACTTCGTATCTTCCTGTAAAGACTACTTTAGCTGAAGAAGCAAGCGTGCAGTTTTAAAAGGCCATGCTTGACCTACCCATGCTAGCGATAATGGTCACAGTCGTCTGAATTATGAAAAGTGTTTCCTAGATAAGCTAACTATTGGTAAGCGATCTCAGATCAACAGCATTGCTTTTTTATTCAATGGCTGTGAAACCAGTAATTTTTAAAGGAGTGGTAATGATCCTAGTTTTCTGCTGAATGTCCTTTTAATGATCAGGAGATAGACATGAGCAATAAAGCCTGGGCCTCTGAGCCTGATTTTTACCTCTGAAACTTTGCTGTCTGTGCCGGAGAGCTGTTGTGTAGCTAATTTAGTGAAGATGCAGAACCGGGTGAAGATCACACATCCCTCCCCAACTACTTCAAGTATATAAGATGTCCTCAAAGCCCGAGCCCCAGTAGCCTCCATAAAGCTAACCATTCTTTCCAGTATGTCTGTCCTTTATACAGCTTGACAGACGGAAACAAGATTTCCCTACTGTTTGCACTTCCTTTTACGAGTTATTTACTTTTTTTTTTATCTGAAGCCTGGATTTCAAATGCTACTGTGCCCACAGTTACAATCCTAGGGAATCCAGCCGCTAGCTGTTTATACCTTACTCATTGTTTAAACAAGCCCACATCATGTTTAACTATGAGAACTACCCTGTTTGTTATGGTTTGGTCTGTCCTGCAGTGGCAGAACTATCCTACTTTTTAAACATGATTAGGCCAAAATTTGCTGTGGTTACTGCAGTTGCCACAATAGAACAGTCAAGGCCAAAATAGGTTAAAGTACTTCTGTAAGAAGCCCAACGATCTTTGAAAGCTATTTGTCATACTTTCTGTCAGAGTCCAATCTAAGGGCTGTGTACTTAAAAAGCAGCCCTTGAGTTTTAGGATTCTTTTCTTCATGCCAGTGACAATCCTTGTCGTACAGATCCAGTCACAGCTGTATGACAAACCTTTAGCCCAATGTTCACTACAGCTGAGACACCAAAAGAAGCAGAGCCCAGCAGGTAACAGGGAAATTAAGAAAATTATTTAATCTACACTTGGGTTCAAAAGGTACAGAGAGAGGTAACAAATGGAACACAGGAAGGGCAGGGACCAATGAGCCAAGGAACTATATAAAGAAGTACAAATGAGATACCAAGCCATTATAAGTTGCTCCCTTGGTTTATGACAGGTAATTGTTTGTCTTTGTGTGCTCATAAATGCATTTAAAATAAACAGAACATTTCCTAGTATAGGCCATGGCACTATTTTTTTTCCTGGTAAAAGTTTTAAGAATACCATAGGAATATTAAGATGCTGACATGTAAAACTCAACAAAAGAGCTACAAACCTTTTCCTGTTATTAAACAAACGGAAAGTAAATATTCAAGATTGGGATATATTCCATAAGAGGATGTTCTAGTGGGTTTTTTGTATTTAAAAACATACATAATTTTGGCAACAAATTGATTTATTCGGTTTATTTCAGTTCCCAGAATGTGATGATTTAGGGATTTATCTTGATTTGCTTGTTCTTTTGTCCTTTTGTCAGCTATGACACACGAACCTAGACAGCATTTAGGATGAGCTTTGAGATATGTTTCAGATAGTATCTGAATCCAGTAGGATTGTTTATGTGCTTAACGGCAGACAGCCACGTTACAGCATGTTCCTGGATCAAGCACGGTTTAGATTAAATGGAGTGACATCAAACTTTCATTTTGTTACACAATAAAATGAACCTATTCTGCTTCCTTAATATTGTAAATGAGGTAAAACTGTTGGAGACAAATTCAGTTTTAGATATTATACTCACATCTACGGGAATTATAAATCACTATTGCTTAATTTGCATCTGGTCCTGGAAGCTGCCTTAAAATGGCCTGGTACATAGCATTCTCTAAAATCTATTCGATCCTTACATTTAACAAAACTGAAAATGCCTGGGAAACCAGATGAAAAACAGTGAGAAAAGTCTCTCTTCTGGGTTATTCCTAGAACGGAATTCAGTAATCTCAATCAGGGCCTTCATTTCAGCTCCTTGGAATTCCCTAGCATTTGAACTAAACCGCTGCTCTCTGACCTATTATTAACGCATAGTATGCAAATCACGAAAACATCCCAGAGGACAGAAACTGGTATCTCTGCAGCGTTACAGGTAATCACGGAAGTGAGCTACCAATTTGGCAAGATAAAGATGGCTCACTAGATTTGCTGAGGCAAACAAGCTGAGCAATGACAGAGATCCTCTTCTGCCAGCTTGTACACACAGATGTTTGGAGCTGGAGCCTGGCACTTGCCATGCCGCAGCACTCCCCGCTTTGGCAGGGGATGAGCACACACTTAAAATGGAGTGCAAACCCTGCTCTTCACGATTGCCATGAGGTTCCCTTGCCCAGCCAAAACAGTGAAAAGCATCTGAAGTAAATGAACAGCAGGGTCAAAAGGCAGTCTACACACAGTTTGTTTAAAATTGTGAGCATAAAAAAAGAATGTGTGCTTAGTTACCATAGCACATGCACATCAGCATAACTGCGCTTTCCAACACCATTAGATACCCAGAAAAAGTAGGCAAATATTAGACATCAATATTTGAAGAGAAATTTAATGAGCAAAGCAATTATTTTACAATTATGCAGGCATATCTAAAAATCTTTGCCAATCGTTTTGGAATCTGCACACATCTGAGTGCAGAAAAGAACCATGCATAGAAAAACTAGAAGCCAATCTGGAAAAAAAAAAACCAATACACTAAAAATCTTGAAAGGTTTTTACAAATATTTATTCCTACGAATTAATACAAAGAGCATAATAATGTGAAAAAATAGTAAGACAGGAAAGGTTGTAAACAACCAGAGAGATAATATTCAATATCCAAGAAGCCTGACAGCTTTAAAAGACCTTTTTCTGAGAGTATAAGATGTACAAAGCGAGAGGAGGTTTCTGAGTGTTTGCAGTAGATTCAGTGCCCTTTTAGACAAAGAGCCAGCTGCACAACTTCACTGATATGAGAATCTACCTTGCATTTACATCTTTCAATGGAGCATAGCATTTTTATGCATCTCGCACAGGGCAGCTACCTTCAATGAATTTCTAATTGAAAATCGCTGAAATATGGACATCTAGTGGGGACATCTAATTATTACAGTTTTCTTTCCAATGGAAATACAAAAAAAAACCAAAGTGGGCTTTTACTGATTATCTTGCTGGAGCCTGGAGTTTTGTCCTTGCTTTTCACTGCCTGGCCCATTGCTTAGTTGCATGAGGTGAAGGTGACAGTCAGAATTTGGCTAAACAGCAGCTGTGCGTCATTTGACAACTTACCTAGGTGATTGAGGAAGCAGAAAAACTAACGACCCATGAAGGAACAAATGTTTCTTCAACAAAGGTAAATAAATCTAATATGGGAGCTCAAGGGATGGGCAAAAATCGGAGGCTGCAAGTGCCCTTAATTTCCCCTGAAATCGCAAGCTCAGACCTTTTGCATTATTTTCCACGGGGAAAAGGAAAGTGATAATTTTGGGGGTGTTGAAAGCCTTGGTGCAGCGAAAATTAATGTTTAGATTTTCAAACGCATATAGTTTGTGGTACAAATTGAGAGCTAGCTATGAGGGCAAAAAAGTGATGCTGCACACTGCGCTGTCTGGAGAGAGACATAGGTTTGATAGGATGTCAGCTGGATCAAAACGTCCTATAAGAATTCCTCAGCAATGTGTGTTTAATCTCCAAGAACAAAAAATAATTTTCCATGTCTGAAGTAAGTATGCTCACCACATACTCATTTTTAATGTTCTCTTTTCTCATGCTGTTCACTTTATTGCCATCCACCTCAGGATTTCTGCTATTATGGGACTTCTTACTGGGTTGATGTTTGGCCAATATTTGTCTGACTTGTCTTTTTTTGTCTCCTGTGAAAACCATCTGAAACTAAGCAGAAACTAACCTTGACTTATTCCTTTAATAAAAAAAATGAAGATACTGCATATTAATAAAAATGAAAACTATTCCCTAGTTGTGTTTTTTTTTTAAGTTTCCAAAACCAGTCCTGTATCTCTGTCAAAGTTAATGTAACCAGAATTTCCATGGGAATTTCTGTCAGTCTGGGGAAACTGGAACTGGCTGATGTAAATAACTACAGCCCATCCTCCAACTCCTGTTCAAACCACCTTGTGAGAAAGGAAGGAGCTTTATTGAAAAGAAAGTGTCATAGTGTTTCTTTTGCAGACTACAACTAGTGTGGAGTCAGAAAACTTTACAGTAACATTCTGTGGAAACCAGAGATAGAAACGAACTTGATGATGAATCAGGACTTGAATTTCATGGGATTCTATGAAAACTTTTTTTTTTCTGGTATGCAACCCAAAATCACCTGAAGATACTACAAGAATAGATCATTCTTTTACAATTTTATGACTAAATTTTACAGGCTGACACTTCTGTTTCTTTTAATAAGCCTAAGAATGTAAAATATATATTTAAAGAGTACATGGCCTGTATGTTTTGGCTGAGATAGAACTGGGAATTAACTTCCCAACTCCCTATAAAAGTCCCCAAACATCCAGAAAACAACCACCTTAGAAAACAAAACTCCCTGGCACATCCCTGCACATGGCAACTTACATTTTCCAATGGAATAATTTAGCTGAGTATCAAGAAACAGTAAGCGACTGAGTGCTCTGTATTAGAAGCAATGAATCAGCCAGAGACAACATGAGATAGTGGGTGCTCATAACGACACTCCTGAAGCGAATGCCTGTAAAACAGCAATGGAAAGCTGACAGATGATTTAACAAAGGCTGCAGGCTTTCAGCCTCTGCAGGGCAGCACGGAGTACGGCAGTTTCTGCTGCACTGCAGAGAGATCAGAAAAGCTCCTGGAAAGATAAACCCTGAAAACCCTCCTGAAAGGGATCTTCAGTGCTTTTAGTGCAGTCCCTCGTCTCAAGGCAGGACTAACTTGACTTGAACTGATCCTGAAACAATCATTCCTGTCACTCACTTCTTGACAGCAGTATGACACTTCTGACTCATTCCTGGTTTGTGACTCACTATAACCTGAAGGGTTTGCTTTTCAGAGCTACAGCCTCATCCTCATTTCGGTGCCACCTTGTCATTTGCTGTCTCATCAGAAAAAGGGAGATCTAGATATTTGTGTCTGTACCATCATTGGTATTCTAAAAAAAAAAGGGCATGACTCATCTTAGAGACAGCTTGTCCTTCAGATAGCAAAATTTCAAGTTGAAGAACAATCTGGGCTTACAGTCAGAAATGGGAGCAGATACTTAGTTGAAGAAGCACGAGTGCAATTCAGTGAATCGACCGACTGGCGCATGCTGCCGTTTCCCTCTCAAGGCTGTGTGAAGATAATGAGGTGTTAAGGAAAGCAACTGACCCACAGCTTTTTTTGTGTTTTGTCTTCTTCTCACTGGAACATGTCTCACAGTAATGTGTCTGAACAATCAGAAAACACAGATCTATCTAGACTAGATAAACTCCACTTCCATTTGAACGAGACTTGATTTGACAAATTTAGAAGGAATTTCGAAACAGAGTGATATCCTTGATACTGGCTTACTTTCCTGTTGCTATCTAGAATACTTTAACTCATGAGTATTTTAATGGTGGAGCTCTAAGAATGAACCTGAAGTAACCAGAGTGTTGCTGTGTACTTTGGTGACAGGAATACAACAGGGTCCTCCCTGGTTTAGTTTCAACACTTTGTGTATGAATCAGCATTCAAAATAAATTAACGCTCATGAGCTGGTGCACACAGTGGGCCTCTGTGGGAAACAACGGTGAGAGCAGTAGCTTGGATTCCCATGTTCTGCACTGCATTTCCTTTGTGGCCTTATAACCATCACTGCCCCTCCTCTGCCTCACGAGTCTGCCCAGAAAACGGGAATAAGAGAGAAAATCTCTCATAAGAATGGTGTATTTTTACAGCTTTTCATCAGTGACTTCATTGCTCTCTCTGTTGAAAATCAGACAGACTTTACTGAGAGTCTGCCTCCCTGGGGCCAAAAAGTATTGATCCCCTTTCTTTGCTAGTGACACCTTACAATATAACCTCAAAATGAGAAAAAGAAGTTGCATGTATGACTATGAATTTGATGGGCAAGGCTCAAACTGGCAACAAGTTCACTGTGTCTCAAAAAAGAACAAGGGATGTTTGCTCCTCACGGGCAAAAATATTTTGCATTTTATTCAGGTACTTTTTTTTTTTTTCTAACTCTGCCACCATGTCCTCCCGAGTTCAGCTCTGGTAATCAGCTGCACGATCACAGCTACTGCTGTTAACAAGCTGTGTAAGTAGCACAGCATCATCCCTGGCAGTTATATGAGTCACGGCCATGTCAAGGGTGTACAGAGCCAAAAATAGCTGCCTCAAGCTGAAAATTCTCTCTGCCTCACCCCCCACAGCTATAAAATTTCATCCACCCGTCTATCTCCAATGCCTGTCATGATGAAGCTCATAATTCATTTCAGGACGGGTGTTCCACACAAAATGTCTTTTTTTTCTCTCACTTATATTGTTTTTGAATCGCCAGCATCGGCTGGTTCGCCGCCTAAGGACCCGCCGCAGCACAAACGCCAGCAGCTGCCAGAACAGCAGGGCCATTCCGCAGCGCTCCCCAGGGAAGCCCCTCCGCCGCTCTCACCCGAGGCCCGTCCCGCAGCCGGGAGCCCGGGGCCGGCCCATCTCTCCGCACGCTGCCCGGCTGCCCCTGCTGGCACCCCGGGCGTGAGCTACCCCTCAGCCAGCCGCCCCCCCCCCCCCCTCCCCCCCTCCGCCCAGCCATGGCAGCGCCCCTCCCTCCGCCGTCCTCCCGCCCGGGCCGCCAGCGGGGCGCGGCCGCACCCGCCCGGCGGCTCGGTGCGCAGGCGCGGGGCGGGGTCTCTCGGCGCTGCCCGCCCGCCAGCGCGCGGCTTCCTCCTCCTGCGGCGGTCAGGGGTGCGTGAGGCGCGCGGTTGCTATGGCGACGGGCGAGCGGCCGCGCCCGGCCCGTGGCCGTCCGGTGGCCGCGGTGCCAGGCCGGGGTGCCCCGCTCGCCGCCCGGCTCCCCGGCGCCTCGGCCCGGGCGGGGCTGCCGGAACAGGGTTGAGGCCGCCCGGGGGTGAGGCGCCGCGTTGCCGGCCCCGGGCCTGCTTCCGCGGGCGGGCGGAGGTGTGGGTCTCGGTTATGCTGCCGGGGACGGGCCCGGCTGTGCGAAGGCGGTTCCTGCGCTAGGCGCCTGCAGAGCTAGTGGCCGGCCTGGGGCGGGTCGTGGGATGGTCTCGCAGACCCCTCCCCGGTGGTGCCGTCCGACGGCGAAGGTGCCCTGTCCTCTGCCCCCCTGCTCCGTCCGCGCCCCACTGTTCCAGGAAGAGAAACCTGCCAGGCGCTGCTCTTCAGAATTCGCTCCCGTCGTTATTCAAAACAGTTTATATTTAGGCAGTTGTGTGCTGTGGTTTCTGCTTATTCGTCTGTTTTATTCTTGAAACGTTTTCCGCAGTTTATGCGCTCACCTTCCAACTTAAGTTTACTTTATAAACTCTTGGCTGAGAACTGTCCCTACCTGGTCTTCAGGTGAGTGCCCAAGAGAAAAAGATTAACAGATAACACTAGCAAATCACCGCTCATGTTCATCTGGCATAACAGTTACAGAATTAAACTTAGATTATACTGTAGGGTTTATTACTGATTTGCTATTGAGAGAGGAATATTGCTGAAACATGTAAAAATGGGTGAGTTTTAACTCCTGAACATTACACGTTTTGTTTCCACTTTTTAGGAGGAAACATTAATATTTGGAAATGGCAGAAGCAGTTTTCCATCCCCCGAGAAGGAAAAGAAGAATTTTTGACTTATATGAGTCTCCCTTTCCTGTGGATGTAGGTGGGAAGGCTTTCAGAATATGCCAGGCAGAAATCATGAACAACAATGTTATTGTGAGGAACCCTGAAGATATTGAATGGCTTTATAACAAGGTGCTGTACCCTGTTTGTGCTGTATTCTTAGTGGTTTAGACATAGGTAGAGCATAATACTTGTTAAAATCTGACTGCCTTTATGTATTCCTTCCCCTTCAGTCTCCAGTAGTTCTCCTTATCTCCTTTCTTTCCTGAAAGCCACACAAAACTTATATGCTGTATCAAATGTGAAAAGTATTTAATTTTTGCCCCAGCCAATTTTGGAATGAAGTGATGTGAGCTAAAAAACAGCTGCAAAGACTTCATGGTTTTTATGTTTATTTGTCCTTTCAACATTTTATGCAACCTTGCAAAAGCATTTTATTGTTTTTAAAGTTCAGGAGGCTGGAATATTAATGGTTTATTAAGGGTTTATAAATGCTTGTATCATTCTTTTAACCTCAGAGTGACTTCTTCCTGAGTAAAATAAGTCACATTGAGCTTCTTAGTCCAAGTACCATTTCACCACCATTCTTACGCAGTAGGTTTATCCATCTCTCTTCTATTGTACATTGTCACAGCATTGACACACAGGTGTTTTCTTCTGTGTCCGCCTTCAAAAGTCGACTTGGAGATGCTGACTGATGAATATTTAAAATTGTGGAAAAAGACCCAACACTCTCCCCTGGTTAAATCTTTGAGTGCAGGTGCTCAATATTGAACTAGTTACCAGAAGCTAAGCAACAAGCTTTAGGCGTAGCTTAAATGCTGCAGAGTTTCAGTGTTTTTTTCAGCTGATCTTGGCTGTCAACATTTTATATTTGGAAAAATGGTCATTTTTATCCGATGATATAATAAGGATTTTTCCTTTTCTTTGAAGGGCTATTTTGGAAAAGGTGTCCTTTCAAGAAGTCGACCAGTGTACAGCATTTCAGATCCTTCACTGGTTGCTAAGTGGCAAGGTAAATTGTGCCCATTTGTGCTTCCATCACTATTGTGATGGTACTTTTCTTCACTTGTTGAAGGTAGGCGTTTATAACTTACACGCAGAAAGCTAATCTCTCTGCTGGGTCAGACCAGGGATCTCTCTGCCCCCCTGCCTTGTCTCTGATGATGGCCAGTACCAGATCCCTAGGAAAAACACAGGAGCAGGAACCATAGGTCAGTAGCTCCCTAGGCCTGATTTGTGGCTTAGGAAGTCCCTGCGTAAAGGTATCATCCTTGAACTTTTCTTCCTATAACTGTGCAGTTTTTCTTGGTTTTAATCTGTAGATTCCATGAAATCACAAGGCAAGGATGTGTGAAATTTTTAATCTGCTTATAGCCAGTTATGCCTGGTCTGCTCTTGGTTGTTTATAGAAAGACTGACTTTTTACAGGCTCGAGAAAAACAGTGTATTCAGTAGTTCTGCTTGTGCAGGGCGTTCAGTCTTCGTTACCTCTGTACATTTTCTAGTTCTGCTGTGTCCTTCTTGATTACAAGTTGGACCAAAGAGGCATAGAGGATTGAAAATGTGGGTAAATATCAGGCCTCAGTGCTCAAAATCACATGAAAACATTTTTATATTGGTGAAACAGTGTATGATTTTTCTTTATACAGGTGCTAACATAAACATGCCTATAATTACATCCAAAAAGTAAGTTAATTCATATTACTTTATTCTTGGTTTTTTAGAAAACAGATGATTCTATCTTATGTTTTATCTTACTGGTTTTCAAATAGTTGGCTGTATAGATGCTGATGACTTGCTTGTATTTCTTTTGTGTTTCATTTATAAATCACATTAGAAAAATAAAATTGAGTGGGTGTTACTCAGCATGGATCTTCTTGTAAGCTTGCATGTATTAACTGTTGAGTAGAAGCCAAGATTGAGTGCATGCAGAGTAGTGTGGGTAATTAATTAATAATAATATCAACCATAATAAACTTATTCTTCAGCTGAGGAGGAGAGAGAGGAGTTTCTGGGCGCAGGCTATTTAAAGTAACTTTCCCAATTCCTTATTGAATTAATACAGCATGGGCTGGAGCAGCTCTTGGAACTTTTATAGTACATAAATGTTTTGTTGGCTTTTTTTTTGAAGTCTCTACTGACATTGCTAACTTGTACACTTAAGAATACAGAGTGTTGGACCACGTATTTATTTTGTTCTGCTTAAATAGTATACGAACTGACTGTAAGAGTGTGCAAGTTAGTTACTTTGCTTTAGCCCTATGATAACTTTAAAAAAATTTAACTTTTACTTACATTTAAAAGTTATGCTCCTTCAGTCCTCAACTTTAGGTAAGGCAAACAGTAGCAATATGCCTGCTACTACAGTTACTACTGCTTGCAGAAACACTTGTCATTCTACTTTGTGACTGCTTCACGTGTCAGCAAATACAGCTGAAAAGTGTCATTACATTGGTGCAGAAGGTGCATCATGATCTGTTTCGGAGATCTGTAAGTGAAAATTATACGGTAATTAAATCATAGGACAAAGAGGAGACTATTCTTTATAACAAAAAGTGCAGCACTGAATTATGTAGCTTTATTATGAGACTTCAGAGGGACTTAGATTTTGTGTTGACACGTGCAATTTGCATTTAATTGTCTTTGCAGGTCTTCATTACCTGGTCTGTAATTGCTGTGTTAGGATTTTGTTTGGGGAAATAAAAGACTATTGTACTAGAGTTGTCCAGGTTTGAATACGGACAGCTGCACTCAGCTACCTGAAAGCTAACTTTCACAGAACAAAGATGCCTGTCTTTGACTGGATATTAATCTTGCCCTCCAAGGAGAAATAAAGGGACACTAAAAACTCTATGATAATTGAAAAATACTAGAAATATTAGTAGCTTTCAGGTACTTTCTCACTGATAGGATTATTGTTATTTCTCAGGGTTGTGAGGGTTTTGGTTAAAACTGAAGGTAGTTTCTGCTCAAGATTTTTATGCTTGTGTTCTTGCTGTGCCATTGCTATTTCAAAAGTAAAGGTACTGCTCTCGGTAGTTAACTGTGTAATAGATGAAGTGTGTGAAAGATCTATATGCAAAGTCTTTTTGCATATTTTAATCATGCCAGCTCTGATACCAAGATGTTTTTGCAGGGAATTCAGGCTTAAGGCTTCCATGGGAGAAAGGATTTTTTTGCCTGGTGAAGTTCTTGCTTCTTGAAACTGTATAGCAGTAGTCTTCAGTGCGTGGTTCTTGTGCAACCTTTGGTAAAGTGTTTGTGGCCACAGAAATGTAAAAGGCAAAACAAAGCCAAAGAAAGTACAGAATCTTGATGTTTGGTAATGTCTGCAGTTTCCTGAAGACTGGAGTCCTGTTACGTTGTGCGTGTTGTGCTTTGCATCACAGTTCTTGGGGGGTGTGTTCAAATTTGGTCTGTGAACTGTGCTGAATCTTCTTTTTCTGAAGATGCTTGTTTTTATGATGTTAGTTAAAGGATGTAATACCCTAGAACTTCTCATTTATTTTACTTGTTTACTAGGTACCAGTGTCATGTTCAGTGGACTAAAAGTATTTTGCAAGAGCAAGGATTTGATGACTGCTCGGTTACCAAAATTCTTGAAAATTACACTAAACCTCTTGAGCTGCCGTTTTTGGAAGAGGATGGAGCTGAACAAACCAGTAATAGTTGCAACAGAATGGGCCCAAATACAGAAAATACAGAACTTTCCAGACAATTTTCTACAGATACTGGAAATGTAGTAGCCCTAAGTCCTGAGAATCAGAAAGAAGGCTACAAGAAAGTTTGTTTGGAAGGAAACCCAGTGTTTGATCCTGTGGCCACGTGTGGCTCTACAGAGCAGGAACGAGGTGACTTGGAACAGATGGCTGAAGTGTTTTGCCAGAAGCATGATTTTCTCGTGCCTTGTGACTGCAAGGCTAAGGAGAGCACTGAGCAAAGATCCTGTGACATGATCAAGCCAAAAGAATGTGCTCCAGAATATGTATTGGTGCAAGAGGAAGAAGAAGGTAGCTTATGCCCTGAAGATGACTCTGCTCATGCGCAAGAAAATGTAAGGATAAAGCATATCCTAATCTTTTAGAAAAATTATATCATCAGTGCTATTTTCAGAATTCAGAATTTTTTCCAGTTTAGTTTTAGTAATATAGTAAATTTTTCTTGTAGCTTGTCAAGAAGGAAAAACTAGTATGCAGAAGAAATCCATTTAGGATTTTTGAGTATTTACAACTCAGCTTGGAAGAGGTATGTTTCAAGTACAGTACAAGTTGTTTTACTTTTAATCTGAAAAGTCACCATTAATCTATGTTGCGACACAATTTAAAACCCGTTTCTGAAGTGCGGGGTTTTTGTGCGTCTCCTGAGTATTTGTATTGTCTTAGTCATTAAACATAATAACCTGTGATAATTACGTGATATGTTTTAAAAAAATCTGTAGGGTCCAATCCCAGTCACTTTAGATGAATAATCCCACTGACAGAGAACAGTGATAGGACTTAAGTATAGAAATACCAGGAATATAACATTTATATAAATCCTGCTTCGACGGTGCTGCTTCTAAATATATTCGCGTGTGTTAGTTTTAACACCGTGCCTTCAAGAGTCTACAGCACGTGCATAGATCTTTCGTAGGGCTGTGTCTGTGAAATGTAAAGGCCATGAAGACTAATCTCAAAGGAAACTTACAGGCAACTTGTTTTTCTTGATGACATTAGGATTCTTGTATGAAATTACTTTGAGCCTTTGTTCTTGCATGGAATATAAACTACAGGAAGAGTCTAGCTATCGGCTAAACTTATTCTGTTTATTTTTTCAGGCTTTTTTCTTGGTGTATGCTTTGGGGTGTTTAAGTATTTTTTATAGTGAGGTAAGAGATTGGATTAATTTTTGATTACTGGGGATACCATTAGTTTGGATATTTGGTCTGAAATTTTTACCTACTATGGCAGGGGTTTTTATGCTGTTAATTCTGAAAGAGGAAATAGCAAAAAGAGTAATTAGGAAGTTTTTCACATAAATAATGATATTTCTGTGTCTGAAATTTTTATGTTAAGGCAAATATAGTTAAGCGCAGTCTTTCTGCAGAGGAAGATTTTTATTGTAACTTAAGTGGTAAATGTGGGGAAAGCAAGTATGGGAGGAATAATATGGTGAATAGTCTCTCTTTCCTGAAACAGGAGAATTCCTTGGCATTTTAAGCATTAAACTATATCAAGCTACTGTTAATGTAATGACAAAATAATTGAAACCTATGCTTCTAGTTTAAGATCTATCAGGTTTTCCTTTAAACAAGGGCATTATGGGCCTGATTGTGAAATGCTAAAAAAAAACCACCCACTAAATGGAGCAAAAGATTTCTGTCTCATATTTAGAGATTCCGTGTTTTATTGCCCAAAGTTCATGCTTTTTGCAGTAGTCTGTGATGTTCGGTATTTGGCTGTATTGCTCTACTACACACAGTATTCTGTAGCTGCTTAATACTGATATAGTCACATTAATGCCTTTGTGATTTTCAGGAGCCCCTGACTATTTTGAAGCTGTGGGAACTTTTCAGTGAAGTGAAGCCTGATTTTAAAACCACCTACATGGCATATCACTACTTTCGCAGTAAGGGCTGGGTCCCCAAAGTCGGACTGAAGTACGGAACTGATCTCCGTGAGTACCTTCCTGCAAAAAATGGAATCATCTGCAACTGACTTCTTTTCAGGTAGTGCAAGACTCGGTACCAGAGGTGAATTCAGCGATGAGGAGCTGCATGACTAGAGCAGGCTTTAGTACCTGCAGTTGGCAGAGGATGTTTTTGGCTAGACTATGGGTTAGCAGTGAAGTTAGGATGTGAGTGGAAAATGACATCACATATCCAGTAGCTGAAGAGATAGCTTGAAAGGCCTGTTGGTTTGCTTCATGAGGTTCATCATTAATACAGGATTGCACTGAAATTCCCTTCCCAAGTTTCTTTATCCCCTTATAAACACATCTTCTGCAGCATTAACATGACAGTCTCTGGAACAGCAGGTTTGCATCTAGGTCCCCGTTCACATCAATGTCTGTGCATCTCATTATTCATCCTGTTTAATGGGAGCTGGACTTTGCTGAGCTTGCTGCTAAGACTGTTTCTCTGTATGGGTTTTTTGGGGGGGGGGCGGGCAGGGGGAAGGGACTTTCTTGTTTCTTAATAGTAGAGTTTTTAATCTTACAGAAAGAACTAGTAGTGTCTATAATCCCTTGTTAACTAGTTCAAGAACTACATTCAGCTCACATCAACAGGAACAGTTCAGTAATGCCTGTCATTACAAGAAAATGTGCATAAAAGGAGATATTTTTTAATGTATGCATGCAAACCAGCCGGTGTTTTAATACTGCTGGTGCAGTTATATAACTTGGGCATTTGGGTATTTTGAGTATGTCAAGGTTGTGCTGAGCTAGTCCTTTAGATCAGTGTGTAGGTTTGGCTGAATTCAGTATCACTGTTCTTAGTACCCTGGGCTGGAGATGGGGTTCTGCTATTGATCACCTGATGTGTACGTGAAATCGATACTTGTTTGTTGACCCTTCATTTGTGTTCTGGCCTGGATTATTTGTTTAGCAGATCACTGCCTTTTGATTTGTGCCAAAGGAAGTGGTTTAGCTTAAGGCTAATGGGAGTTCTGCCTTACTCCTGAGCTCCTCTAGCTGCTGCTTCTTTGGCAGTACCTTAGAGCTGATGTTACCACAGTTGCTTATAATGGATAATCTGCAAATCATGGTTCTCGCTGGAATGCGGTGCTGCTCATCCTTTTCCTGGCAGGGTCTGTGCTAGCGAGCTGTATAAGAAAAGCTGCACTAGTTACAAGAAGTCCCCTCTTATAAGCTCATGACAAAAAAGATGGGAAATGCAACCATTTCACTCCGTTATGGCAGTCCAGCTGCTGTGAGTCTTGTGTACACTTGCATAAAGAAGGAACTTTTAGTGGGTCTGGTGGGCAGGATGTAAGACCTGTGCCCTGTGCCTCTCCTAGAACTTGTGCAAAACGCTTGCTTGGAACAGAAACTCGATGGCTTATTGTGATCTTGTACTCCAGTGGCTCAACTTCTGTTGCAAATACAGTGTTAAAATCATGAGTCTGTTGCAGAAAAATACCATCCTAAACTTCTTCCCACACCAATTGCTAACTGTCCTTCCACTCCTCTGCCTTATCTTTTACCTGTCACTACCCTGCTGCTCCTCTGCATTTTTTATCTCTTCCCTCTCTCCCTACTTGCTGGGACAACTTAATGCTGATCGGAATTCAAAAGTGTTGAAGTTTCGTTTTGTGTAATTAAAACTTACAAAACATTTCAAAATATATACCGACCCCGGTATTAAACTCAGATGGAAACTATCTAATTATCTAACTAAGGTGTTTCTCTTTCATTTCAGTGCTGTATCGAAAAGGCCCCCCCTTCTGTCATGCAAGGTTTGAAGCTCGTGTTTCTGTCTAATTTCTTAGTTTCAAATTAGTAAATTTCTCTCACACAAATTTAGTATCTTCACTGGTTAAGCACATATTCTTCACTCAAAATACTTTGCCAGATGCATCCGTACTGGGAATGCAAAAGTCCTTTTAGCAGAGATACTAAATAACACAATTTCATTGAATTCGTGTGACAGTAGTAAGATATTAAAAATTAAAGGTTGCAATGAGCATATTTAGCACTCATATGATGAATGCACTCAGGAAAGTAATGTGATTTAGTAATACTGATTTTTAAAAATGTATGATAATTTCTGTAATTTGGGAGTAAAATCTTTAAAGGGATGATAGTTGTCTTTATTCATTAGCTGTAAATATAGATAGTAAATTGGTGATAAATGTCAGATTGGCATTCATAAGAGAACGCTACAAACGTCAGCAGAAGAGTGGGGAGGGAAAGTGCCAGTGAGCATACTCACAACTTCATCTTTTCTCCTCTTTTCCTAGTAGAAAGAGACTTCAGTTTCACAACTTGCTTACTGCGTGGTGGCGTATTGTTTAATGCCAGTTTTTAGGCTCTAATTCTAGAGTTTCATGATCTTCCTAAAATGGTAATTTTCCTTATGTGAATTGTCCGATTTGCTTTGTTTTCCAGTTACTCTGTCATTGCTGAATTAGTTGATGATAATTTTGAAGGTTCTCTTCGCAGACCACTCAGCTGGAAGTCCTTGTCTGGGTTGAACAGAACAACTGTTAATGCTTCTAAGGTAAGCGTAAGATGCTAGTTTTAAAACAGCTTTACGATGATAAATGTACACTTTAGTTCCAAAGAACAGGGAGTTGGAGTGAGGCTGGAAAGAGAACCCTTGTGTTTCTAGTTGGCTGCGGGCAAACAGGAGTTCCCTTTGTCAGTGTCCAGATGAATTCTGGAAGAAGCTTATTAAACTTCTGTCACCTGTAGGAACGTTAAACGTTGCATGACGAACAGCAGAGACTCACGTGACACTTCTTTCTTGCTTGCCACTTGTTTTTAAGTCCTCTCCATCTACCAGGATTTTCTGTTGAACAGTGAAACTGAAAGTTTCTGAAAGATCTTCTCTTGTCATAGAGCCTCAGACATAGTGCTTCCGTGCTCACAGCCATCGTGCTCAGGTGTGATGTTCTGATTCTAGTTTATCTTGTAGCAGTATTATGCTTTGATAAGGAAAATGAGTTACACCTGTTACACAGCTCTCCCCAACTTGGTTTCCTGAAGACATTTTGCAGGAAACTTGGTATCTGTGTTTCTAATTAATCTAAAACTTGTATAGAAGGAAATCGGTTGAACTTCACGTATTCATGTTTTCTGTTTACCAACAGGAACTTATGTTATGCTATTTGATTAGACCATCTGACATGACTGAAAAAGAGATGTCGACACCAGAATGTATGAAAAGAATAAAGGTGCAGGTGAGTATTACTTCTCTCCTTTGCCTGTGTAGCTTTGCCTCACGGCAGCTGGACAGCTAGGTGTCAGAGCCCCCTGGAGGTGGTGATGCTCGCTCTTAGTATGTGTTGGTTTTACACGCAGAGCTGCAATAAAATAACTAGATTCCTTGGTGCCCCAAGGCAAGAGAAGTGCATTGCAGGCTCTCTAAAGACTTCAGATCTTCTAGTCTAAATTTTAACGTTGCTGCTACTGTGAACGTAAGTGTTTGCACGGAGAAATGGGATGCCTATAGAGACTGTAAGGTTCACGTATGTTTGAAAATGAAGGGAGAAAAATGTGTGAGAGACCAGCTTGCTTCAGGAACGCATGGAGTCATCTACTAAAATTTCTCAATGGTCACATAATGGATGTCAGTTTGATAAAGGCTTAGTCCCCATCCCTCACTGATTATCTGTAGCTTTTTTTTTTTCTCTGTCCATAGTAATTGCTGTGTTTTATTTCAGGAACTGATTGTAACTCGTTGGGTTTCTTCCCGTGAGCGTAGTGAGCAAGATGAACTTTAACTGACTGTATAGGAAAAACTTATTTTTTTAAAACCACCTCTTGTTGTTTACCTGATCATGATGAACCATTGCCTCAGAACAGTTTCTATCAAGATATTCAGTTGGTATGTATAAATGCTATTTAAAATTAGGTATATCCTGTTTACTGGAGAGAATGTTGTATTGAAAAACATAACTGAACTATAATAATGCATATGAAGGGGAAAAAATTAAAGCTGTGTCCCAACTCAAAATACTTGTTTAAATCTTTAAAACTTAACAGCTGTGTATGTTTGAGTGGGGGTAGACTGCAGTGATTAGTCACGGTATTTTTAATATTCTGACAGATCCAGGCATTAGTGCTGAATAGGCACTAGAGCCTGCAGAGCCACTGAAGTCCAAAACCGAGTGCCTGCCTGACAGCTGAAGCAATGAGTGATCAAACCATTTTCTGGGAATACCTCACAGGTTCTTCAGAGTTGAACTTGGGAACTGGAAGGCTAACTTCATTCTGTAGTGCAGCACAGGGTCCTACATTTCTTCAGAAATGAGGACTTAAACGAGGTAGTCCTCGAGTTTACAGTGATTACAGCGAGTCAAATAACCTGTGGGGGATACCTGTGGTACCATTCTTCTTCAACGAGACCTGATTTCACAGCCTGATGAAGTTGCAGAAACTCGGATTTGTGGAGAGATTTGGTTGCTGCAGCACTGAGCATTGTAACACGTTGCTGTTAGGTGCCTAGACCCTGGAATTTAGTGGCTTATTTTCACAAGCACTGCTCAGAATTGAGGAACTCTTCCCAGAATGTGCAAGGATTTAAATTAATTATGGGGTCTAACGGCAAAGTTGGATGTTAGGCACCCTTCCCCATTTGAGTAAGATGCCTTTCTTCCCTTGGGATTTGCAGCATAAGATTCCTCTGTGAAAGCAAGGGCCTAATTGTGCCCCATGACAGCAAGATGCCCTGACCACTGGTTAGTAGCTTTACTTTTGTTGAAAATGGGTTACTGTGCAGAAAATAATGAAGATTTGCTGAGCTAGTGAGAGGCAGTTGGTCTCTCTGGCTTGGCAAGTATAGGTCTCAGTTTCATCACTGCGTTCTTCTCTTTTATCTGGCAGCTACAGCAGACTATACATTTATTTTTCATAGTGCACTCATAGCTCTCTCTGCTCTGGCCTATCATATGTTGTAAAACAGACAGGGAGACGCTGCTGTGTTTTGTATGGAGTGAGGTGTAGGACAGCGCTGAGCAGTTCAGTGCCTGCTATTTTCTAAGTTTCTTGTTAAGATTTCATCATCTAGATTGCAGGTTCCTAAATATGATGGTTACCATTGCTAAGCCACGTTTGGAAAACAAACCAGCCAACCAACCCAGCAGGCATTCAGCTGTCTGTAAAGTAGAGCTGGGAGGTTTAAGCATCAACTACACTGCATTGTAAGTACTGCTGCTTTAGATTCAGGCATTTGAATTCCATCTTAATGTTTGAACAATGGGCTTTGTTGCTTCACCGAGCTGTTAAGATTTTTATCCCCCCCACACTGTGAGAGAACACATCCACTACAACTGTCAGGATACATTACAGCTGGTGACAATGACAGTTCTGGGTTTTCTCTGTGCTGTTTTCATTCACTGTAAAAGCGGGTTTGCCTCCTGGTCGCAGGGCATTTTCCAGGGCTGGTAAAAATTCTGTCAACTGGGACTGTTCCCACCAGACACAAACCCCACAGTCTTGTTCACTTAGGCGGTTGAGATTGTAAAGCCATGCCATGAACGCAGGAAACGATATGCAACTCAAAGTGGAAGATCTTCTAGTCTTTGCTTTCATTTAATATGACTTCTACTGTAAAGATGTAAAATGAAAAAGCTATTATGCAATTAAGATTTTCAAGCGGAACAGGTAGGCATCTGTTGATTGTGCAAGGCAAGGTGTTCAGTTTCTAGCTGCAGATGACTGTACTTCGTGTTTCAGGACTGTTGTATCAAATAACTTGTATTAGACAGTTGTACCATAGCACTGATACTTGCCATGGTATTTGTTTACCAATTAAAATGCAGTACTTCATTTAAGTGTGGATTCTGATTCACTCAGAATCTCAGCACTTGTGTTAGTGAGTCACATCCTAGCTGAAGAGAGCTGACCCACACTGGGAGCAGGCAGGCAGGCAGCAGGTCTCTCACAGCAGCCCAATGGTGCATTTCAAGCTGTTTGTCTCTGAAGTGGGTTTTGAGTATGCTTTTAAAGGAGCCATAACTTAGAATTTAGTGACAGGTGGAAGAACATGGGTGGGGGGAGTGTGTGAAGCGTGGTGTGTGCAGCCAGAGAGCATTGAGGGGGCAGAGTTAATGCAGCTTATGCATTCAGAAGTGTAAGCTAGGTGTGGACAAACCCCAAATCATTTATGATTACTGCTCCATCTTTGAGAAAATAGGACCTACATCTAGACTAAAGCCAGCTTGCTTTGCAGGGAAAAAAAGCGGAATTTTCTTAAACTAGAATGTAATTAAATAAAGTGAAATTGCATAAAATTGTGGACTGCAGAATTTTGACCTCAGCATACACTTCTGTGTAATGCACCATAGGTAAAAGTGCTGTTTGGAGGATCTTTTTAATTTCTTTTAACTTATATTTCTTCTTGTTAAGTTCTAAAGTTTTAACCCCAAGATAAATCCTGAGGAGTCTTTTGCTTATTACAGGTATTAACAGATACAGACACTAAATTACCATTTTTTAATACTAAGCATCTGTCTTGGTTTGAAGAGTAAATGTGCAAAATGTAAAGAAGAATTGGAAAAGAAATGTTTTGGGGAAAAAGGCTGGATTTATTTGTTAGAATTATTAGTAATTAAAGTAAAGGAAAATAATGTATGTGGTGAATCTGCATTATGTCATAGACTCTGGATTTCAGCAGCACACAAGCACAAATTCCCTTTTTTTTCACTCATCGGTAAACAAATGTGACAGGAAAAAAACATTTTGGTTTGTTACAGCTTAGGTGGCCACAGTTCCTCTGTTAAAACCCTTGATTACACAGCAGTTATGACTTCTAGTATGAGATGTCTTGGCAGAAAAGAGGACATAGTGAACGTAAATAGGAAAACATTTTTCCATGTGAGTAGTTCCCATAGAAATTTTCTGTAGTGTGTACATGGTATGTATGTTACTTCATTCAAATGCACAAGTTCAGTTTCTTGATCCTTCCAGGAGATCCAGCTTAGTGTGTAAAGTTAATAGTGTTTTTAAATACATTAAGTAGATCATGTACCGCAAACCCTGAGATTCGAGGTCTTATGACTGCCTGTTCCCGTTGCACATTGTAGATGTTTTAATAGAGCAACTTGTTATTTTCAGTGCTGTTTCTGTTGTTCAGGAAGGGGTGCAATATAGAACTCGTTAGCTGTTAGCTCCCGATGCAGAGTAATGTATTTAGAAGCTTTCTTCATCTGTGGGATCACAAACATCTCTGTAAATTCACTTTTAGTCATTTGCCGTTTTCCTTGTGCGGTCAGTACGCTGTTAATGAATGCCAGTGCAAATGTGTAGCAGTTGTGGTCATGTTCTTGGTACCTAGGGAAAGCATCTCATTAGTAAGAGTTAGCACTAATCTGTTAGTTACTGTGCACACAGGAACCTTTTACTACGTGAAATAAGGAAGTGCATGCTCTCCAAGAACTATTGCCACCTTCCTTTAATACTGGTACTTAAATATATTTGATTCATTGCAGGTTGTACTTACCAGCCGGGGATACTAGAAACTGCGAGCATGGGGAACAAAAAAAAAAACCCAACAAAAAACTGCCAAACAAACAGAAAAGAAGGCTGCAGACTTTACAGTCATGAATTTTTTTTTATACTTCTTTGGCTTCTACCTTGTTAACCTTTGCTCTTCCATGTATTGTTACTGTGTTATCTTGAAAACTTCTTCCTGCAGCAGCAACGTTCATCGTGTGCCACCACCTGCACTTCTGTCGGTGTGGCACTGACTTGGCAGCGCACTTAAACCCAAGTAAACCCTATCACAATTAGGCTGATAACAGTTGCTATACGGTGTGCCAGTAGAACTGCCATTGGCAACAATCTGTGCCAGTACTGCAAGTATGGAAGCATTTACTGGGTAGGTGGAGTAGCCACTGGAGATGGCACTGGGAACTGCCAGACTATCAGGGAGACACAAATCCTGTCAGCTTTACAAGTTCCATAGACATTTGAAAATTCCATTCTAGGTTAAATTCTTTCATCTCCTGGTGTTAGGGAGATACTAAACTATCTCTGAAATTTTATAGTCAAGCACATACAGAATTGCTAAAACCTTTTGATTTGATGGGGTTTTTCTTTCATATAAGATGACATCTACGTTCATTAACTTAGACGTCACTGCACTGTGCTTCAGCAGGCTGTTTGTTACGTGTACGGTTCCTGGTGAGCAGCTCAAGGCCTGGTGTTTTCCTGGAGAGCAGGCTGCTCTGCCACCAGCCAGCTGGTGATGTGGCAGAGCATGTTCTAGCTGGGCTGCCCACTTGTAATGCTGTCGTCGGGCCTTAACTTCAAGGAAAGCTACGAAGAACTGAACGTTCTCGTTGGAACATGCTGGTTTAATTCAAAATACATGGAAGTCTTTATGTATTTCTAAGCAATGTTACAGACCAGCTGGAAGAGCTGGAAATGAGCCTGACCCTGTTTCCCATTTCTGATCAACAACAAAGAAGTCATCTGGATGTATGGTCTGGGCAAGAATCCTGTCGGCATGGTCAGTGTGTAAATACAAATACGCCTAAAACTGTTGAAACCTAGAAGTGATTACGGAATTGTGCCTGGACTTTTCTACTTTTGTACTCAGCAGCATACTTTCAAAGGTAATCTTTTATTGAACTGTTCTTTTCACAAAATTCTTTTGATGCTGAAGAAACCTTCCCTAAAATGATCTCTTATTTTAGAGCTTTTACATTCCAGCAGATGAGTTTGTTACTTACAACTTAAAAATACTCTCTTTCTGTTCAGCAAGGCCAGTAGGTTTCAAGACAGCCTGACAGCGTGGTTCAGACTAGTTTGTTAGAAACGTGTGTGCTGAGGAGCGAGGCTCCAAATGAACCACAGGCCTCACAGGGTCCAAAACAAAACAGCCCAATTTAGCATCCCAGACTAAAACCTCCTGTTGCATCCAGCTTTTGAACTACGTACCTGTGAGGAAGCCAGGCCTCTCCCACAGAAAACTCCTTGAGGAGCTGGTCCCACTGCTGAAGAAGCCCAAACATGTCTGGCTGTACTAGTGGGATACTAATGCACTGCTCCCATCCCCTTTCAGCTCTGTGGATGCCCTCTTCATTGTAGTGATACACCACGCCTGAAAACAAGGAGCAACAGACTGTCAGGTGGCACTGGGGCATCAGATCCACATCTTTTTTTTTTTAAGTGATGAAGGCTGCTGCTAGTTTTCCATACTGCCATTCTTTCCTAGACTAGCTATACCTTAGCTTTCCATCAGTGGCCTTCTGTGGCTAGAGAGTAGAAAATGATTCAAGAAAATTTATCAAAACCCCGTCCTCTTTTTTTTTTTTTTTTTTTACAATGTATTTCACATGTCTTTTGATAATGAAAGCAACTTAAGGACAACCAGGCTTCTTTTTTAAACAACCGAATTAGACTGTCTTTATAGTAAATAAACATCTGAACTGAGATTTTGCAAGGTGGTGCTACTTTAGGAGAACCTGGTAGGATTTTTAATGTGGCTTTTTAAATGTTTGTTTGTTAATTAGAGGTATTTTTAGAATTAGCAAAAGCTGTGTTTAGGTCAAAATTCCCTGTAACTTCTTTAAAGTCATCTGCTGCCTAGCTGTTTATTTCCCTTATCAGGAATATAAGTCACCTGTCCATTCCGTTCTGTGCCGTGTGAGAAGTGGTGCATGGCTTTGATTTGAAGCTCTGTGTGCTCGCTGCTGCAAGGCGGGATAAATTCTTGGACTCAAGATGTTTTTGATCTTCACTTGATACTCTCTTTTTGTAGTGAGCAGCTAAGCTCCCAGTGCCAATACCTGCAGCACGCTGAGGAAGCATGCATTCCTCAGCAGCACAGCACCAGCTGTTTAGATGTTGCAGCCTGCTTTTTTAGCACGTAGCAGGCATTGTCCCCATGGCAGAGGTGGCTCTAAAATAACTGTCGCACAGTTTGGATCGCCTCAGGCGGAGGGGGGAAAAGCTGAACTGGGCACGAAGTCCAGCTACAAGGTACGGGAGAGGAGCAGGGGTTTGTAAAGCAAAGTTCTTTTTACCGTTGCTATTGGTTATTCCAACATGAAGATCAGATTTCCCGTCGTATCCTCTGAAAGACAAACAGGAGTGGTGGCGATGGATGCAAGCAGTGCTCGTCCCCGTGAGCAACATCCTCGCCCTACCTCCCTCAGACCTGGAAGAGGCATTTGATGGGAAGAGGAAGACGGCTTTGATGAGGACTTACACCGTCTTCCGGCCGGTATTACGGCCCCGGCGCTTGGCGGGGGGCTGCGGGGCCGCCAACCCAGCAACGAGGCGAAAGTTGCCTTCTCCCCGGGCCTGGCCCCGCGGCTGGCGCCGTGCGGCTCCCGGGTGGGTGACTGGCCGCCCCGCCCCGCCCCCCCCCCCCCCCCCCCCCGGAGCGCAGGGGTAGCCGCCACCTCCCCGCGGGCCCTACCCGAGGAAGGTGCCGGCGGTGGGCCGGAGTAGGAAGGCGTGGGGCTGGCGGTGGCCACAGCGGAAGGGGCTGGGGAGGCGGAGGGGGGCAGCAGGCAGCCCGGCGCCGCGCAGGGGGCGGCCGCAGGCAGGGCAGCGCGGCGGTGAGCGGCGGCAGAAGATGTCAGCACCGCAGTGCCGCACCCGCAGGATGGCGGCCTCCGCCATGGCAGCGCTCCTCTCCGCCGCCCGCCTCTCTGTACTCCGGCTGAGCGCCGCTCTAGCCTTCCCTGCGCGCCTCTGTGGCGCGGTGCGACGGTTAATAGTGTCCGTGCGGGCCGCAGAGAGGGGGGCCTGAGGCCCCGCGTGGCTCCGCCCCGCGGCTGAGCGGAACCCTGGTGCGCGGCGCGGGGAGCCGGCCGGAGCTGTGCCGGTGCGTCGCGGGGCGAGGATGAGTACGAAGCAGGTGACCTGCAGGTGAGGGCCGCCGGCCCGCGGCACCCCCCTGGCCGCCCTCCGCCCGGCCCCGCCGCTTCGGCCCTCTCGGGGCCTGCTCGGGCCAGGGCGAGGTGGCGGAGGCCTCCCCCGCCCGGGCCCCCGTGCCACCCCTGGGCCCGGCCCGGCCCGGCCCGGCCAGGCCCGGCCCGGCGCGTTGGTGGGCTGGCGCGGCCCCGACCCCGACCCCCGGCACGTTTTCCTCCGGCCGGGGAAGGCTGGGCTGGGCAGCGCCAGCCGCCGAGGCGATGACTGGCCGGGTGCGGCGACGGGAGGTGCCGTCCGGTGCCTGGGGCGGGGAGCGATCCCCAGGCGAGGCTGGGGGTGCAGGGAGCTGTCACTCCCTCCTTGGTGCAGCCACCTCAGGTTTGGGTGGAAATGCTCTTCAGAGTTTTCTCTGAGAAGTAAAACCGTTCCGGGGGTCATGTGGGCAAAACCGACTTCTGTGACCAGAACCGCTTCTCCCCCAGGTACTATGTGCAAGGAGTGTGTCGGGAGGGAAGTAAGTGTCTGTTCTCCCATGACTTATCCACGAGCAAATCCTCCACCATCTGCAGGTATTACCAGAAGGGACACTGTGCCTACGGAGCTCGGTGCAGGTAAAAACCTGACGCTGTCTGGAATAGCGAGTTCAGGAGAACTAGGCATAATGATCATGTGCAGTCAGCTTTAAACTCTGGGGAAATCAAAGATCAAGGAAATATAAAATGAGAATGAACTAAAATATTGAATATGAGCGTTTTCTCTCAGTGTCAAAACCAGCTTATGGATCCGGTATTGTAGTTTTATCCTGCCTTGGCTTCAGCAATTCTTTTAGTCTGTAGAAATGAAACTTTAGGTTTCACATGTGTTTTTCATCCAGCTCTTACTGCAGTAAGAGCTATTAAATGCAAAAAATACCAGCAATAGCATTTGGCAGCATGGTTTGCTTTCCACGTGGCTGCAGTGGCTGGATGCAGACAGTGCTCCAGTAACGCTTCACTTGGGTCTCCTGGTCTAGCTTGTAGCCGCCTCCATGCTGACGCCAGTGCACAATTTCAAGGACTTTCCATTCTGTCTTACCCTTTGGTTTGGTGGACAGCTGAACAGTACCACACCTTTTCCTGAAGTCTTCTGGTTCAGTCCTTGAGAAATACTACATGTTAGTTAATGTTACAGTCTGTCGGGGATGTGCCACGGGGCAGCCCGTGGGTCCTTTGTGGAAAAACTCTGGTCACGGATGCGAAGCCTGTGTTTGTACCTTCACCTGACCACAGTTATATTTCCTTCCCCTTGCTTGGTTCATGGTACCAAACCTGGGTCAGGAGATGGAATGTTAGCGATTTCTGCAGCTTCCCTGAGCTGCTCACGCTGAATTAGTAACGTACGGTGTTATCCATGGGGACCACGTCACCCGCTGACCGGACTGTAACAGTGGCTGCAGAGGGTGTTGCTGTTTTTCTCCAGTTGTTTTTCTGGAATTTGGGGTGCTCGAGGCACATAAGCGATTGACGTGCGTGGCGTGTCTGTGGGCGCAAATGGGTCCAAAGTACAGAATCAGAAGGAGATACGGAGAATGATCTTGTTCCCATCAAAAATACTCTAGCTTCTGTAGCATCTAGCTTCTAGCATCTCACAATGGGATGGGGAGTCGTGAGGTAGTTCCTTGATGGGCCATTAGCAGGAGATAGTCCAGGAGCGGGTTATCTATGGGTCATGCGGATAAGTCATTGTTGTGCCCATTAACAGAAGATAGTCCAGAGGGAGGAGGCAGGGAGCACCGCCCCACCTGGTCTCAACAGCTCCTGAAGATGGTAATAGAATACTTTTTTTTTTTTTTTTGGGGCACATTTTACACTGTAACCTAGGACACACGGGGAAACCAAGATCATGAAATCTCGCTCCTTCCTGCTTGGCGTTTTGATGTTGCTTCTCTGAGAAATGCCAGCAAACATGTTTGTGTGAGGGGATGACGAAGATCTAATTTAATGTGCACATGAATAATGTTCTTTTAGCCATGCTGGGTGTATCTGGAGAAGAAAATAGAGGTGTGCTGTCAGAGGCATCCATTTTTTGAGACTTGAGAAACCTTTTAGTCTGGCTTTGAAAGAGACTGAGTGGTTCAGTCAGCTTGTCAGAACAATCCTTTAAAAAAAAAAAAACCCAACAACTGTCTGTTCAGCTTTATTTTGTTTTGGTATTCGTCAGGGCAGCGTCCTGCCTCTGTGCCAAGCTGAACCTTTGTAACCCTTGTTCCATCCTTCTCCTTTGGTAGGTATGACCACACCAGACTCCCTGCGCTGGGGGGGGCGGCAGCCCCTGCGCCACCTCCCCACTCCTCAGTGGCACCGCACAACCCTCACCATCCCTCCAAGCATGGCGCGCCGGTGATCTGGAGCAAACCGCATGAGACTGGCAAGCGGGAGAAGAAGACGCTTGTGCTCAGGGACAGAAGTGAGTGGGAGTGCTCGGCCTCCACAGTGCTTGGTAGGGGTTAGGTAGTTTTTCTCTCTTTATTACTCGAGTTCCCTGGGCAGCTGGAGAGGTGCAGTCAGACTTCCCACCCTAGGAGGCCTCTTTCCTGGCAACGACCGTGTCTGCCTGGCTGGCATTTAGCCTGGTGTTCCTTGAAGGATGGGTCTTGTTTGGGGGATGTTTTTTTTTGTTTTGATTTGGGTTTTTGGGTTAAAATATCTCTACCCCTCAGATCTTTTTGTGCATTTTGTTCTCAGCACGAGGGCATTCAAAATGGAGAGAAACCTAGCTGCTTTGTGCCAAGGTAACCTGGCATGTGCTTTGTGGAGGACCGTGCCAGCCCTTGGGAACATGAGCGTGGAGACATCCACCCATGCCTGACAGGCAAGGCAGAGGAGCCCAGCCCCCTGGCTCCTGCCCTCCCTGTCACACTGAATGGGCCAGTTCCCCTAGTGTGAAATGTTGGGATTTTTTAGCCTATTTATGAACAGAAAAGAGCTGAAGAAATCTTAGAATCAAATTTTTCAGTAGGTAGTTTGGGAAGATTCTTGTGATTTTTGAGCAAAAGGGGCTTAGAGATGAGATTTCATTGAGAAGAAACCTTTTTTTAAAAAAAAACCCACCCTGGTAGTCATTGGAAAGAAAGTATATGGAGCGTCTTGCATGGTTCATAGTACGTTTCTGTTTCCTAAGATCTGTGTGGCTTGAATGAAGACAAGCAGAAACCCAATGCCACAAGCAACATGGTGTGTTGCAGTGACCAAAATGACAGCTTGGAAGTGAAGCCCCACTCGTATTTGGAAGCTATTTGCAGCGGGCTGGAGGATCCGGTAGCTGGTGGCTCCTGTGCCAACGGGGAGCAGCTGTGTCCTTACGCCGTGGCAGGAGCGTGCCACTTTGGGGAGCGCTGCCTTTACCTCCATGGAGATGTGTGTGAGATCTGTGGGTTGCAAGTGCTTCACCCTTTCGACCCACAGCAGAGGAAGGCTCATGAGATGGTAATATTAACGTGAGAGATTGGGTTGGTTTGCTCTAAAATCCAAAGGTGTGTTTTGTAGAAGAGCCTGTTGTTCCAAAGAGGTTTTGTTTTAGTGTTTATCGTCTAGCCACAAAATGATTCTGAGAGTGGTCTGTTTAAGCATCTGGGGCTTAATTGGTAATCATGACGCAGAGAGACCTTTACAGCAACTTCTTTTTTTCCCCATTTCACCCTTATCGGAGACTTGCCTGCAGTCTGCTCCCAGAACACCCTGAAACTCTGCCAGGAAAATGCCCTTTGTAGCTTACATGACGTCTCGGTGTACGTTATGTGCAGCGGGGGAGATGAATTGTGGGCTGCTGGTGCGTTCTGAGTGATGGCTCTGCCGAGTCACCGCTTCGGGTGTGTCCTCTGGGCCGTGGCTGATTTCAGGGCAGGGTCAAGCAGGGACAGACTGAGTGGAACACAGAGGTTTTGGAGCTGAACTTGAAGTAGGACTGGAGGGACCGGATGAGGAACTGGTTGGGTAAAGATGGGCTTAAGGGGCTGCTCTGTTCTTTGCCTGGCTACCAGATTTGGGTCAGGGCTGGTCAGGAACAGGGGTTCTCAAGGCTGAGGAGGAGCAAGGCCAGCAGCATCAGTGGTTACTGAACCATAAGTCTCTCTGGTGTCTGGAGTAGAATCCAAGGAGTTTGAACCCTCAGGTTTTGTGCAGTCATCAGGTACTTGCAAAACGTGCTGGTGTAGGAGTTTTTGTCTCTCCTAGGAGCTGCTTGTTACCTGGCATGGTATCCAATCACCACTGCGGCTGGGTGCTCAGCTCCGGAGGCAGAAGGGTGTGTGGGGGAGAAGGGGCTCTAGTCAAAATGGTGCTACTAACATGGAGTTATTTTGTGTCCTTTTTTTTATTATTATTATTCTAATCAAAGTCTTTTAAATTTACTTTACATGTCAAGTCCTGAGACCTTTGAAAAGTAAAGAGGTAGAATTCCACTGGTATAACCACCAGCTCCTCTTGCAGGGCTGTGAGAGTGTGAATTGGTTATTGATTGTCACTGCTGGGGTGCTGTGATGAGGGTTTGAGAGTGGCACCCTTTCTGGACCCTGAACTGGGTGGGTCTTAGGGGTGTTTGAAGCATCTCCTTGTGCAATACCTGTTCAGTGACAGAGATACGGAAATGTGTAGATTAGGAGCATCTGGGCAGCCGTACTTCTGGTACTCTGAAGCTGCAGAGAACGCTGAAGGGCTGAAATATGCGATTAAATTTAATGCTCTTAAAATGAAATGATGACAGTGAAGGGATGCTGCTCTTAATTGGGGTACCTCGTTTTTCCTGTAGTGGGTTCCTTTCATAGGCACTTTGGTTTTACAAGGAACCGGCTGGTACATGGGCTGCAATAACCAGTGCCATCTCTCCCGTGACAGATGTGCATGGCAACGTTCGAGCATGACATGGAGAAGGCCTTTGCCTTTCAGGCAAGTCAGGACAAAGTGTGCAGCATCTGCATGGAAGTGGTGTACGAGAAACCGTCGGCCTCGGATAGGAGGTTTGGGATCCTTTCCAACTGCAATCACACGTACTGCTTGTCTTGCATCCGGCAGTGGAGGTGTGCCAAGCAGTTCGAGAATCCCATCATCAAGTAAGTTGGTGTTAACCAGAGGCTCTTCTCTGTGGCCTGTGTCAGCGAGACGGGCTCCCCGGTGTGCTGTGACTTGATACGGAAATAAAGCTGGTGATGAGGGATGCCGTGGCTGTAGATATGAACACACCTGTTAATAGATCTGAGATTAGAAAACCCTGGTCCAAGTGCTGGCAAGTTCCTGAATGTTGGAGCGTGGCTATGAGAACTCCCTTCAGGAACAGCAGTGTGCCTCGGTGGTCCTTTGGTAGCAGTGTACTGCGTGGCCCTGTGTGACCTCAGCCCTCTCTCGTCACGTTGACGGTGGGGCACAGTGCGCACGCGGGGACTCTGCAACAGCAGAGACCTTGCTAACCTGTGCCCCTCATGGTACCCTCTGTGCAAAACCAGTGACTCCTTTTCTTCTGTATATGTGCTTAATTAGTGTTTTTTTTTCTCTAAATTAGAGTTTACTCAAGCTAAATGTCCCACTAATCACACATTTATCTGTATCTGAGTAAATGCCTTCATGTTCTAGCTCTATTAAAAATGCATTCCAAACATGCTCCTCCTCAGATGAGAGAATTTAAAACATCCAATTAGGACAATTTCCTTGTTTGAGCATCTCTGAAAACTCTCCCAAGTTACAAGCATGCTGAGGGAAGTATTTTCAGTCCTCTGCCAAAATAGATGTTTCTGCACAACTTTCATTATAAATTTAATTGAAGTGAGTGTTGGCTCATTAGGCTGTAACCTGTATTGGAGTTGAGCTCATGTTGGACAGACACTGAGACACCACTGTAGAGCTGGACTATTTCAACTGAAACTGGTAACAGACGTCCCTGTGCGAGGAGGTGTCCGTCTGCTGCTTCAGTGTGACACGCCGTCGCCTTTTCCCTCAGGAGACTGCTGTTTCTGGCATGTTCGTTGAGAAGTGTCACTCTCAGAAAGTAACAGAGCGTTGTTGTCTTGTCTTGATCTGTTCAGGTCTTGCCCGGAGTGCCGTGTGATATCTGAGTTTGTCATTCCCAGTGCGTACTGGGTAGAAAACCAGGAGAAGAAAAACGAGCTGATGGAAGCATTTAAGCAGGGGGTGGGGTAAGTTCAGGAACCACAAACACTGATTACGTTTTTTTAAGGTACGCTAAGACTTAGTCAATCAAAGCGCCTGTATTTGTAAACTTGATGTAACGACAACCCATTCCACAGAGAACTCTTATTCTCTGTTAACACTTTTAGTTAACTTTGTGACTGCCACGACAGGGTCTGCAGTTACAGATCAGAAATTATTCAAACTCACTGTGCTTTGGAACATCGAAGGTATTTCAGTTCACTCGATAAAATTGGCTTTGTGCGTTTTCTGTTGACCCCTTAGACATAATTGCCTGGAAGGTTGTCAGTTATGGAGGAAAACAAATAGGGAAGGAAAATGTAGTAGTCTCTTGAAATAGGGCTAACAACTCACGGGGCTTTTGTAGTGTCTCCTGGAAATGGAAAATACTGCCTGGCTGCATTCCTTTTACTGCCTAATACCGATTTGACTGGTGCTGGGAAAGGTCTGTGCACGGGCAGTTTTACAGCAGCTTTGCAAAGCTGAGCCTGCCTGGGGGGCGTAAGGGTCCCACAGGTCGCAGCCCAGCACGCCACCACGGCTTATCTCCTGCCCACTCCAAGGTAAACAGGCAGAGGTGCACTTCGCCCGTGTGAGTGATGATGGTGTTGCTGAAGGTTGTGCAGCTTTAGGCTGTGGTGTGCACCAACCTTTGAACGTGCCCTTTGGAGCGCAAGGGAAAACAGGCCTTGCTTCAGTCTGTGCGTAGCTGCTGCTGCCAGCTTTTCAGCTGCTGGGGAAGCTGCAAGTCTCTGAACTCCCATTAGAACACGGTAGCACAACTGTTGAAAGTCATGCTACTCCATTAAGCGTTTAATCCAGTATCTTGGCTTGTTTTATCTTATATTCAGGCAAAATGTTTGAATAAAACTAATAATTTTAAACTGAGGTTCTTCAGGTACAGTTTGTTTTCAGCACCCTAGTGCTGGTTTGGTTTTTCATTTTAATTCATAAGGACTTGGACTTGAGGGCAGGGAGTTGTGCTCAGAAGCCTCAGCTTAGTGCAGGTTTTAAGTAGCCATGTTCTCAGCAAGGTATTTTGTGTTACTGGGGTGGAGGTGGTGGGAGCTGGGTGTGGCTCTCTGTGGTACAGAAGAGAATACAAGAGGGGGTTTTGCTGAAGTGCTCAGCTGGGACTGGTACGCTGCATTGTAGAGAAAACTGTCTTTGGTACAGGAATGCTATGCGTAGGTCTCTGGGCGGTCAGTTTAGCTTGAGGATTTAGTATTACATGGAATCAAAAAAATGCTAATAAACCGCTAATAAAGTGGGGTCTAAACTAAGAGCAGGGAGGGGTCATGCCAGCACAAATCCGTTCTGATTTATATGCCAGCACAGGATGAAAGAAGTCGGACCTGGAAACCACAGACTACTTGTGCTCCAAACCAAGACAAGTTCATTCTGCTTTTAATGCACTGCCTGGTTTGGGGGTTCTGGTTGTGGGAGTTTCGTCTATTATTGTTGAGGTTTCTTGTCCATTTAGTTGCCATTTGATAGACTGTATCTATGTCTCAGGACTCATTTCACCACTATTTGTGTATTAAGTTCACAAGTTCAATTGCATTTTCTCTGTAGTTTCCTCTTCAGCTGTTTTTCACTGCAGAACGCGCCACCAATCTCCCCCGCACAGCAAAGCTGATGGAAACGTAAATTAACCCAGCATTGCCGTAGAGCTTCCAGGGGAGATGGTGCGAGGGGCTGGTTCATAAAAATGTAGCGGTAGAAAACACAGGAGAGGCACATTGCTAGAAAAATTATGATGAAATGCACCTGTGTGGGATCAATGACATTCCTTGAAGAGTCGTGTCTTAAGGTAGTTTTTTGGGGTTTTTTTTTGTGTTACCTTGCTGTCCTTTTGTGTATTTCTTTGTTCATTTTTGGTCTGTTTTGGCTGCTGTTGGTTAGGGAAGGGAAGCCCAAACCCTCAGTGTGTTAACAGGAGCAGCACCTCGCATTGCTGGCGAGGGAGGAGGCGAGTGAACTGCATCTGCTCCTGGCCTAGCTGAAGGCAATAACTCTCTCTTCTAATTAAATCAGGAAAAAGCCCTGCAAGTACTTTGAGCAAGGGAAGGGAACGTGTCCCTTTGGAGGGAAGTGTCTGTACCTTCATGCTTACCCAGATGGGACACGAGCCGAACCTGAGAAGCCGAGGAAACAGCTGAGCTCGGAGGGGACCGTGCGGGTAAGGGAACCCTCCTGGCATGCGGAACTAAAACTGCGTTCGGCATGGCAGCGGCCCACCACAGCATGTTCTCTACCACGCGGGGCCTGGGAGGAGGGAAGAAAGCACTTCTTGGGGCAAAGCTTTGTCATTAGGGAAAGGAGAAGGCACCTTTCATTTAATAGCAACAATTTTTTATTACTTTTTTTTTCAACCAGTCCTCCTGGCAAACCTTTCTTTTAAGGAATTCTGCAGTTAAAGCTTTCACCTGCAGTATTATAACCTCAGCTCCCTTGCCTGCATACAGCTGCTAGTAAGAGCGGCTAAAAAGGTTAAAACCTCAAAAATTCACCACCACCCTGAGTGGTCACGGCAGGCCGACTGCTTTAACATAGGTAACCAGCTCGTTAGTGCTATCAAGTTCGACCTCACTGTAACACTCAAGAGAGAGGGTGTTGCTTTAGCAGCAGCTGTTGCTGGGAGTGTTAGTAAATCCCAGCACAAACCTGCCTTTTGAATCTCAGCTTCTTTTTTAATGAAGAAATAAGACTGATGGGGGGGATGTGGTGATGGGACTGTGACCAGTACTGGTTCATGCTCAGCCAGAATTTCTTCTCTTCCAGTTCTTCAATTCTGTTCGCCTGTGGGACTTTATTGAAGACAGAGAAAGCAGGACTGTGACCAGCACAGACAACGAGGTCACAGAACTTGGAGAACTTTTCATGCACCTTTCTGGGGCGGATGAGGCACCTGCTACCTCTCAATAAGGAGAACTGAAGATGCTCCTTTCTCCACCCACCTGGCTATTTAGCTGTGCTTGTACAGTCCACAGCACAGTTAGAATGAATGTGCCTCGTGGTTCACTTGTGCAGTCCTGGCAAACATTTCAGTTTTCATATGGCAACAAAAATACTAAAATACACTTAAAAAGTTAGACTGATTGCATGGAAAAAAAAATCCCTTAATCCCAAGAGGGTTTTCTCACTCTTTGGCCTAACATACACTGTCTTGTGAGCCAAGTGGTGGTGTAAATACAGCTCCTCTCTTACCATTTAAAGCTTAAGCTGTTAAAAACTGTTGCTGAATCGATTTTGGGTGGGGTTTTTTTTTTGTTTGGTTGGTTTTTTTTAGTATCTATTCTAAATGTGTATCTACAAAAACCCACTGGGAATAAGGGTCAGTGTATCTTTTTCTTAAAAAGATGTAGGAACTAATGTGCTATACCTCAAAGCAGTAGCTAGAGTTCAGGCTGACGATTGCTGTCCTCTTACAGCAAGTGGTTCAGCAGCGGGGCCCGGGCCCAGCCTGGCTCCCAACATTCAGTTCCTGCCCTTGGTTTAAAATCACTGACATGCATAGTGGCAGGAGCTGTCTTGCAGCACAGGCCTGGGCAGAGAAGCTCTGGCATCATAATGTACAGCTGCTCTGCCCTCACAGCGCGATTGGGGAAGCTGTGTGATGGAAAATAGTTCCTTGCAATAGTCATTGCAACAGTCCTAGTTATGTTTTTATTATTAGTTCAACTGTATTTAACTGGAAGGGACACCTTGAATCAGTTAAATGAAGTAGCCAAAATTAAATGAACTAACTAAATAATTTTCTGCTTTCCTTATGCTTGCAAGTATACAACATAAATAATTTCAGTTACAAAATCAGTTAGTTTTAACTGCTGCTTTTCTTAACTGAACTGTGTGGCTGACCGATACTGAGGCTTTTCTATCCCCAGGTACCCCCAGCGTAGCAAGGCCCCTCCAAAGCTGTAACACAGCCTTACCCCAGCCCCCTTTCCCTGCAGGTCCTGGCTGCAGCTGGCAACTGCCGTTACCAGAAGCATAGGCAGGGGCTCAAACGCTGCCCATATCGGTTACACTGAGGGTGGCCCCACTGTGCCGAGCACTGGCCATCCCGCCAGCTGGCTCCTGCGGCTGTTCTGGGGTGGTCTCAGTCTCTAGCAGCTGTCGGCCCCTCTCAGATGAAGGCCAGGGGTGGCACGTCTCCTCTGAGGTAATGGAATTGTTACTGAATTTTACTGTTGTTAAAAACTTAATGTTTGTGTGGTGAAAGCAATTTGCAACTGGATTGGGAAATTAGATAGAGGAGGTTAATTCTGCTAAGTCATTAGCTTTGCAGTTAAACTGAGCATTCGGTCTGGGCGCAGCTGAAATGGCTACTGAGGCACAGAGCAGCAGCTCACATGAGGCTCGGTCAAGGCGCCTCAAGTACGTTCGGCACACAGTCGTAACACAAGGAGCAGGCCAACATACCAGCGCCTGTAGGATCAGGCTGCATGCTACCCCTGAGGCTGCTTGTCTGCTAAGGTCTCGAGCGTTCCAGAAAGGTTGACTGTCAGAGACAACAGAAATTGTCTCTGTTGTGATGCAAAGTTTATTTGGAGACACTTGTGCAAAAACCCCGACGTCAGCATGGCAAATAGGGTGCTGCTTTGATGGGTAAAAACTAGGATCTGGGTCACTGTTGTAAGGCAAACAGCAGGAACCTTAATTTGGGAGTCAGTGACTGCAGGATTATTCACTTCAACAGTTGGCTGGCATTTCTGGGTCAAAACTGCAGCGAAGAAACATTCTGGATGGAAATACAGCATTTCTAGATGGGTACAACAGGAGAGGGAGAACCCCTCCCACCTCTGCTGGCCCATAGTTCCCTCAGGCAGAACGCAAATTTCACTCCCTGTTCTGACCTAGGAAATGTAACATCTCCACAATTATTTCCCCTGTAGAGCTGATTTTTAACAGTGCTTCCTGCAACGTCAGGCCTCAGCTGGTTGGCATGTGTAACCACTGACGTGTCAGCTGCTTTTCAGATCTGGCACGCAGAAGGTACCAGCCAAGATCCTACTCAAGCAAGTCAGTGCTGTAATTCCTCTTCACTCACGACAAAGGTGAAGGAAAAAAACCAAGTATCTCTCAGCCAGGTGTCGTGCTCTGGCTTAGTGTTCACGAGCACTTGCCCAGGTGTGCTTTCTACCCCAAAATACTTAGAGCCCTTCGCCTCCCTGCTGAAGCTTGTTTCCTAGCTGGTCTTGCACATACCTTATTTTTTCCAGAGAAATGTTTTCAGTAATAAAATATACCAAAAAAAGTCAACAGTGAGAATGTTCTTTGCCTTAAACAAGACATTCCTAACTTACTTTGCCCCAAGAAGACATAAACCAGGTAACAGTAGTCTGAAATTAAAAAGTTAAATTAAAACTGAAGCTCTGAAAAGCAAATTAAGAGCAGTACAACTTAGAAACAGAGACCTTTTAAATTCTTCACATAGCAGCATTCATCTAATTTGGCATCAAGCACTGGTTGAAATAAGCCTATTTATCAAAAATACTTTAGTTTTTCAAGAGACACATAATCAGTTTTAAAAAATGAGGAGTTAATAGTTTCTTTTTCTAAATTAGAGCTAAAGTGAAAGCAGCTTACCATTTAGCCTTTGGTTTTTTAGTTCTTAGAACTTACTATAATGAAGGTAAAGTGAGAGATAAACGACATTTAGAGAGGGCTGCACTTAAAATACCAAGAATATTATTAAAAATCATGCAGAACTATTCCAAACAGTTTCCTTCAACCCTCAATTTACTTTTTAGCAAGCCAATTTTATGGTCATCTCAATTATCACCCAAGGATGATTATTCCACCCTTCTTACAACGTTGTACGACATTCTGAGGACAAACAGTTGAGATGATACTATTTTTGAGGTCTGTGCCTGCCTTACGTGCTTCAAGTTCCTCCCTCCCCCATCACAAAACCTTTGGGGGTTTTCACTTGCTGCAAACAAGCAGCTGGAACAACCACTTGGCCACGACAGGCAGTTCAGAGACACACATGAGCCGTCAGACTTCACAGCAACAGTTTTTCACCTGACAGATGTTAGTCAGCTGTTTAGATCGAGAGCACAGTGGTGATGGACACCTCATCTCCGCACTCGCTGGGCCTCAGCCAGGAGCCCCACCCTTACCTGTATGCACAAGGAAAGACACTAAATCCCAAGCTCCCATTCCAAGGACGGAAACTTGGCCACCACTCTTTCCCCAAGAAACATATTTAAGCAGAATCCCATTTAAAAAAATAAATCCTTAGATTCACCTAGTTTTTGTCATCAGTGGAGCTCAGCCAAGAAAAACTCCACCCAAGCAATCGGCAGGTTCACAGCAGACAAAATGCAGAGCAGACAGGCGCAGTTCAACAGCTCGCTGGCACGTCAGCATGGGCACCATAAGGAGTAGGTGCTGCTGGAAGATGAGTACAGTAGGATAAAAACCAGCTGGCAATTGAAGCAACAGGAAACACACCGGTTGTCCTATCAAGCGTGTTTTTGCTGGAACTGCTACCACCTGCCCTACTATTTAGACATTATTCAGAATGTCATTTTCTGAGTTTTTCAAATCTAGACGTACATGTCAACTATGGATTGCTACATTAAATGATGACATTGAATCTTGAACTTAAAATTTAATTTATTTTATTAAAATAAGATAATCAGAGGAACCTTGGCTTACAATAAATGCATTTTCTCAGGAGCAATAAAAACAAAATTAAAACCCAAATCAGCAAGAAAAACTGTATATGCTCAGTTTCCTCTTGATAGTGCATCTCTTGGACAACAGCTTCAGATGGGATGAAGACCATGCTCATGTCGCAGAACTAGACGGATAATGTTAATTAGCCTTTTCTCAGCCCCCAAAGCCTGTCTCTGCACTTACTGCCTCCCTGGGCTGCCAGGAACAAGTCCATAGTACCAAAGTGAGCTGCTGAAGTTACTGCCGATGACCGCAACAAGGCTGACTAGCTTCCTCCTCCAAGCAGTACAGTTCAGAAGATATTCCATTCTTTTGCAAGAGTTTTTCTTCGATGTGCAAAACTATTTTGTGTTGAATTACCATTTTAACTTATTTGATTTGCTTGACAAAAGCTCTTAGGCAGGAGCTGATTTCCAGAAAGCTTTCTCCTCTTCCCTCAGTCTTATTTGCTGATACCCATTTCAGGCAAAGCTCCCCCAGCTCGCAGTGGCACACGGCACAGGGCAATCACGGAGCACCATAATGCATCCTCTTCCCTCAAACGGCAAGGCAAGCCATCCTTGATGTAAAAAACACCAAGTTACCAACAGATTCAAATCAATCCAGAAACACTGCCAAAGAAACATCCATCACTTCTGTGTATGGGAAAAATAAGGCTCAAGTGCATCTATTAAAAAAATAGTAATAGATCTCTTGATTTATAGTCTGTTAACTACCTCAGTAAAAGAAACCATAGAAAAAGGCGATGTGGGGCTGTGTCCCTGCAGGATAAGAACTGCAGAAATCCTTAGCAGCTTGTTCTTAAAACTGGGACACAGATCATCCTGCTGGCACTGATCCTGTACATGGAGGCATTAAAAGCACAACTCCTGTTACTCCTGTTCCTTTCCCCTCACTGGAAAGAACAGGGGAAGGGGGAGCACGACCCTAAAACACAGGCAATCTCGTGGACGTCAATGTGCACGAATTTATGTCCTCTGTGTGGGCAGCACGGTGCAGGGACGGTTCAGAAGCACTCCGGTTGATTTTGGGTAAAGAATGTTGCAGCAATTCAATGGACGACAGTATCTGAGGGAAACACATAAAATTAAAAGGCTTGTTAGACAAGCAGCTCTTTCTACTTAAGTCTTAAACCTCCATTTATTATCGCTTTAAGCATATCTTTAAAAGCAACAACAGACCATGTGGAGGCATGGAAAACAATGCTCTAGGAATCCTCCAGTTTGAATAATCCAACTCTGCCATATGGTCTTATTGCTGTGAGAAGTCTCACAGAGTTTCAGAGGCTGGGAGGACACTTTCCAATTAGCTCACAGACATTACGATCAACTAACAAGCATCTATGCAATTCTCCAACAGAGTAATGGGGAAAGAATTACATCTTCTGCCTAACAGTCTGTTTACAAAACAACATTTAGAAAGAACTTTTTAAACAACAGAAGTCATACTTCACTGTAACAGCAAGAAGTTATTTTTCAAAATCTGCTGATACTTAATTTCAGCTATTTAATGAGTATCAGAAAGTACCTTCATCATCCTCATGATAGAAAAAGGTGAAGTATCCTTTTGTAAAAACACCCAGAACTGCTACATGAATTTACATCTCCCACTGGATTTTGTTTGCTTGTTCATAGTTGTGGGGAAGGAAAAGAGGAATGGTCTCATTTCCCTCAAACCTACACTAAAATAAAATGTAAATACAAAGACAGATTTGATTTTTATTGTGTTACGGCATTGGTTTTTTTTTTTTGCTTATCTCTAAAATGGGTCAGCTGCTGAAAGTCTAACACTGCTTCAGTCTGCAGGCATGGTGGTTTTTTTAATGACCTTTACAGGAACTACGTACAATCAGAATTACAAACCGCCTAAGGGGGCTGGGTTATGAAAAATGCACATATGAACAAAGACAAAAATAAGAAGCAGGCTGCACTTTATGTAAACCAAAACTTGTATCTGTGTAGAATGTTGTGTGTGCTAGTAGCTATTCATAACGTACTCTGAAACTTCTATGCACAAAACACACTTACCTGTGGAAACAGAGGTCGTTCTTCCCTAACTTTCTTCAAACAGTCTGCTACAAGCCTCTTCATTGCTTTGGGGCAGTTCTTGTACAGTTTGCTGAGGTCTGGAGAAGCATACCCTCGGCCAACCATGAAAATAATCTGAAAAAAAACAAGCAAGTAGGAGAAAACCAAAGTTGTTTCACTGGTTGATAGCTCCAGTGTCCCAAAGTGGTTAAACGCGCGTACCAAAGGCACACGCACCAGCACAGCCTTGCCCAAATCAGTGAACGGAAACAACAGTCCTGCTTTTGTGAGTCAGGACCCAGTTAAACCAGCATAACACGGTGCTGCGTAACGCCTGACCGGTGAAGGATCAGTTGCGTTCAGAACAGGACAGGAGATGCCATGTGACATGGACATGGCATGGCAATTCCCTTCGGCTGAAGGTCACAAGGACAAACAATGCTCAACGTGGGCGGCTATAAGCAGCCAGCCAATCCGGCACAACAGCTCAGTCCCTCAGTGGGATGGTGTTTTCAGGTATCCCTAAAACCTGTGACAAAAGGAGATGTGCATCTGGCGATTTCAAAGAGATCATTAGAACTAGTCATCACTAATGCAACAGAAAAGGAAGTGGGTTTGGTTTGGTTTGTTTCAAGACAAACAATGAAAGATGTTCTTAGTGTTGGAAAATACATTTTCTGGTTTAGTCAAAGTCATCTTTTAGGATTTGCACATCAGACTTCCAGTCACCTAATAGCTGACTGTATAACACTGAAGAGACTATTACCTGGTAAAATGGCAGTAGGTTTGGTTGGTTGAGGAGAGTTTGTTTGAGGGTCTTATTGAGGGGGAGCAGGGGTAGACGGAACTACCTGTGCTATTGTTTCTTTTTTCAACTAATGTTGTCTCAGCTTAAAAAAAGTCAATATAATGTTGCTAAAATAAGGTCTCAGTGTTGTTCTCCAGTAAATATTCTATCCCTCCCCTGAAAACTCACTTGAGGGTTGTGTTGCATGTTTTGAAACGGTAATGATTATTAAAGTTTGCATATAATTTCAATATTATGAATTAAAACACATTCCAATATCCCATTTTGTAGACAACCTTAAAAATAAGAAAAAAACTTTACAGAACTGGCCTCTTCAACTTGGACTACAGACTATATAATGTAATAAGGGCTAAAATCTAGTAGGTTGTCCCCATACACACACACACTTCTCCGTATAAGATCTTAAGTTAAAAAACCCAACAACCACAACAACGGCGGATCAGCAAAACAGAGATCAGAAAGCTCTAACAGGCTGAAGTCCATGCACTACAGAACAAGTTGGCTCTACACTTGCTAAGCCAGAAAAAGCATTCACATAGCGAGAACAGTTGAGGTTTCGGTCCTTAATGTGCTTCTTTCATAATTACTGGTTAACTGACTGGAAAGAATACAACTTAGCAAAGACCAAATCACACAAACTAACATTCAATACCAAAAGGTTTGACAATAGCCACTATTTATTTTCACTGCGTAAAAAGCACAGAATGCAGTCTTGCTCATATAAGAACAGTGTATTTAACATCAAAAGGGAAATCACATCACCACAAACATGTAAACCAAGATTTTACTGATGTAGCAAAAGCTTTAACCCATGAATAAATTAACAGGGCACTTGTTACTTGTTTATTATTAACTGTTTAGTAAAAAGTTCTTTTTTTCTTTTGAGTAGCTGTCACTGTCAATATTTAAGTAAACATTCAGTTACACAGATTTGTAGCTGAAACAAATCATGCTGTAAACAACATTTCGATTCTTGTTTTGTATCTGTCTTTATCTTACTTTTCTTGAGGACAACAAAATGTACCATGCCCAGAAATAAAATGCAGTATTCAAAGAACATTTCCTACCTGATCCCGGTTGTTTATGTGGGAGTACGGCAGCTCTCCTGTCATTAGTTCATATAACACTATTCCATAGGAGTAGACGTCTGACTGAAAACTAAACGGGTTACTATCCTGCATCCGTATCACTTCTGGTGCCTGTAAAAGGGGGGAAAAAAAGAAACAAATTCTGAACAATATTAGAAGAACTCAGAAACTGAAAGGACAAGAGAAGGGGAAAGTATTTGGAAAGCAGTGAGAGAGTGAGCTCAACCAAAAATCAGTGAACAAAGGAAACCTCAAAATCTTTGGTGAGTTTTACCTAAGGCTCTGGAAATGTTCCAGCAATGCTACTCTACAACTTAAAAAAAAAATCAATACAATTGAGAGTAAACAAAAAACAACACTTTACTTTAACAAGCATTTTACCATTAGAAAAATTATTATTATTCCAGCTTGCAATAGTTATTTGACTTTTGTTACATCTTACATACAGCTTAGTCTAACCCTTTCACCATCAGTTCTTAAACAGGTATTGATGTTAAAGGGGAAAAATATAAAATTCTAATCTCTTGCAAAATTGATACCAAAATGTTTACATGAAATGTGAAAGCCCAATACGAAAGAGAACATACTGAAGAGCAGTGAAGAAATGCAAAAGCATTCTTGCGTCTTTGCAAAACAAGTAAAATTATTAAGAACTTAAACAATGTTGAATGATTTAATAAAACAAGATATAAACCATCAAAATATGTTTCCTATTAACTAATTTTTTTCCACCTAAAGAAGTCTCTCAGAATTACTAAGAAAGCACTAGTTACAGAACATCAGCACAACAAAAACCCAGTAAGAGATTATGTCAGCTTTCAAGGAAACAGAATCAACCTCCCCTTCTATGTAATGACAACTCGGTAAAGATGGTCTATAAATGATTAAAAAGCAAAAAAAGTGCAAAGAGCTATAATCCAGGGTTTTCTTCCAAGATCTGTTTCATGTATATAGGCATATCACTAGGTATGTTAGTTTTAAATCGTTTCATGGAAAGCTGTAAAAAGCTTTGGCTTTTTTTTTCTTTTTTTTTTTTTTTAAAAAAAAAGAAGAAACTTCCTGTAACTTTGTTTCAGGTGATTTCTGTATTTTATAGGTCACAAACAAATCTTGGCCAAGCCTCCTGACATTCTTAATGAACACTTCTTGACTGTCCTCAAAATACAAATACTGAAGTAACAAGGAAGGCTGCAAGCCTAGTAATAAAGAATAGGTTTTAAAAAGGAAAAAAATGTTTCAAGTAACACCTGCAGCTCATCCAGTGCTACTACCAAAATTTTTAAAAGCTACCAATATGTAGTGTTCAGCAAGTAATTTTTATTTGGTTCTACTTCCCTGAAGCACAATGTTGCTGCGTGCCCTACCCTGGGAGCTAGAAAATATTGCCTATCAGTCTACATTCTGAATTTAAGTGAACTGCATAGTATTAACAAAATGGGACAAATGAAACCTCAACAAAATATTCTGAGTGCTAAACAGCTCATTCTTGCATAATTTTAATGATGCTTTTTAACCTAGTAACAAGCACTGTTCCACTTTTTCCATTTACTTTACAGAAGTCCCACATCTGAAAAGTTACTAAAGAGATTTTCTCCAGGTGCTGCTTCAAAGGAAAACTGTGGAACTGCCTTTTAAGTTCTGACAGAAGTTAAACAAAGGCAATTGTGGGGAATATCCTCTCAGATAGGGACTTTGCAGACCACTTCCGAAAGAAACTCCGTAACTTTCCCACAGACCCAGAGAACTTCTGACCCTGAACCCGACGTTCATCCACCACAGTTCTGAGCTGCCTCAACACCCACCAAAGCGACCTGGCGCGGGGCAAGGTGCAGCGGTGGCAACCTCTTGGTACCTACGAAACACTTCACTGCAGCACCGAAGATGAGCTGCACCTGTTCCCACACTTCACGGAGCACTCCCCATCCCCTCCCCAAGCCCTGCCAAAGCTGCCCAACACACGACCAGCAAGCACAAGCAAGCAGGGGCACAGCTAAGTCCCAAGCAGGGAGCTGGCGAAGAAGAGGCTGCAATGAAGAACAGGGAGAAAGGCAGGGTCTCATCAATCCCACAAAGCCACTGTGAAGCAGATTGAAGCCTGCTCTCCAACGAAACAAGCCCATTTGGGGAAAGGCAGGAAAGATTACAGCAGGAGAGAGGCTCTCCTCTTCCCTCAGAAGAGTTCTTGCAATTCCCCTGATAGCCCTGTCTCTGCCCAAAATACTGCAAAGAGCTCCAAAAAATCAAAAGGAGAATCCTTAGGTGGATGGTGTCTAGCTTGGGCAATTAAGCACTCCAGCACTTTGTTTCTTCATTTTTAACTTGTCCTACAACTGGAATAAAAGTCTACACAGGACTAGCAGCCTATGTTGAGTCACTTAGATTGAAAGCTTTAAAATAGCCTTCAACTGACAAAGCGCTTATTAACAGAATAAGTGCCAGCTATTATAAAGCAGTGGAATGTTTCACTCACCATCCACAAGATTGAACCAGTGGGCTGTTCCACCTGCTGAGATCCACTCCACCTGGATTTTACAGTTGCCAGTCCAAAGTCTCCTATTTTCACTGTGAGGCCTTCATGAAGAAATATATCTAATGCTTGTTAAAGAAATCCTGTAGAAAACTTGAGTAAACAATTCTGAATTTTCTGACACGATTACGAAGTGTCTGGTTAGGTTATCATAAACACAAGCCGACTATCCAGGAGTATTGCTGATTATTTTATTTAAACCTGCTAAGAGTTGTACCTTAAACAGAGGAAAAGTAATTTTATGACATACATATTTACAGAGTTAACATTTAAGACTCAACCAGACCAGACATTTCAGCATTATTTGTACGTTTATCTTTGTGGTGAGTTAGGATAGAAATCAACTGTGTTAATTAACACCAATGACTGCAGGTACTTAAACAACTGGTGTCAAGAGACCCATATGGAAAACACATAGAAGTCATCACAGATCTAAAAAGAAAACCAAGACAAAACAATTACAAGTAGAAACAAATATATATTAAAAAAATCTATTTACATAAAGCACTCTGACAGATCTCCTGGGATTTAACTTTGATTTGACTATTTCAACTGGAAACACGCACATCTATGATTTGTAGCCTATCTACTTAATAGATTTGTCAGTCAAAATTGATAGCTAGCCCTGTCTTCGTAGGGGTTACTTTAATAAGGTATCATTTTACAAATTCATTTAAGAATGTTTTAAGTTCAAAAAGAGGATTCAGAAATACAAACCTGACAGACTTCTAGTTCTCATTTCCATGTCAAGAGAAGAGTTAATTTATTTCACAAAAATGGTTGTCATTACCAGGAATCACAAACTCCTGACCTCCTATATACCAAAATGGTTCTTTTTTTGTAGATTAACTGAAGTGGGAACCCCGTTACATTATGGAACCACTGAGTTTGGCATGTTCTTTTATGATGACATTCGCAAAACATTCTGTTCACATTTTATGAAAGGAAGTAAAGGTTTATGCTGCTAGCTTAATGGGTTCTCTTCTTGGCAATTCTGATAGCAGGCATTTTCAAAGGCATAAGAACTCAGTTCACAACACTTTTACTCCATATGCATCACTAAATTTATACTTTTGCAGGAAATACAGTGGTAAAAGGTTGCTTTTTCTTGAGGGTAAATAAGATTTTTGGCTTCATTACTGCCAGTCATGTGAAGGTATTTTAAATTTATTAAAAAGATATGGGAAAGAGTAACAAAACCCACATGGGCACATCTGTGTCAGAACGCACATGCACACATATTTCCTGTCAAGAAAAGAGCGCAGCTTCTCTCCAATATGGCAATCAGCTAACAGGGAATTGCATAAACACCATTTAAGTAAAGTAAGACGCTTTTGGAGCACAACTGTTGCACATCTTTTTTCATCTTTATCACAACGGTTTGGTAAGCCAGCACCTATGTTCTAGGAAAGTCCTTGCTAAAAAGTAACTTTGTACTCTTCAAGAGGAATTACTCATTAGTATTTATATAGACTCGAAACTGATATTTCAACCCCCCAAAAAGCTCCATGTTAACAACAAATTACTCTCATTAAAGGAAATACAATTACATTCAGAAAGGATACTATTGGATTTCATGTCTCTGTGGATGATATTCTTTGCATGCAAATAACTGTGAAAGAAAAAGCAGAGAAGTGCCATTATGAAGGCTGTTCACACACACACATTTATTGACAGACACTGCAACAGTTTATTACGTGCTTAACCACTTCACACACCTCTTGCTCTAGTCAATTTACAGGATGCGACTGCCTTGGGAAACGAGAAACGTAGCAAGTGCCAGCTGACAGCTACTACCTTGTGTGTCACAGAAAGTGGAAGCAATGCAATAAACAAATCTCAGGAACAGAAAGAGTGGCATCGCTGTTCCCAAACCGTGTAATGCCTTAGAAAAACCACTGCTGCCCTATATGCATGAAATCTGTGTGCTAAGGTTTACTTTTTACAAACTGCTTTAATTTGCAGCCACGTGTTTTCCAGGTGTCTGCCTGGAAACCTGGGTCCTGATCTACAAAATGGAGGAGCACTGACAGCATCAGCCAATGACAGCTTCTTCCCTGCTACGAACACTGTAACGTGTTCTGAAAGAGCAGTGAGGTGGCTGCTGCATCAGCTCAGACATCTGGAGGATGCCTCTAAAACTGATCTGCCTGTGTGAGTCCTGCAGCTGTGGAATAGGAACAGCCATCCCCTTGTCTCACAGAAGTACCATGAGTGTAAATTAGCGTTTGCCAAACACGGCATTGTTATAGTAAGTAATTAAGAAGTTAAATCTATGTTTAGAATCGGATCTCATCTAGTGTGTCACAGTAAGACCTCAAGTTACAAAAGAAGATAAAATACAGAAAAGCTGCCCATTAAGTGGTTAGTGGTCTAAGGCAAGAATCCATGGGGGGAAAAAAAAAATGAAACGAAAGTAAGAACGCATACAACAGTGCTGAATTAAGGCTGCCCAAAACCTTTACTGGCTATACCATTTTGACTCGTTACTATTGTAGCACAGTAACTCCACATACTGGAGTTTGGGGAGGAGAAGGGAAGCACCACTCCAAGAACAAAACCAGCATTGTTTATCCTACTCACTCCATCCCCTGCGCTGTCTGCCGGGCAATATCAATGAGCTGGAACATCTGGAACTTGGTCTCTTGCACGTGCAGGTGTTTGTATAGGCTGCTTCCTTCACACCACTGCGTCACGATGGCCAGGTTATCTTTAGTCATGTAGCCCATAAAGAGCAAAATATTAACGTGCCGAGTCTTCCTAATAGGATGTAGCAGAAAGAGAAATCAGTATCTTTATGAAAAATGTTTTCAAATTCTTTCAAAAATCATTCCTGGCTGAAGGAACATAATTCAGCATTTGAGTCCAAAACCGTGAGTTTCCTGCGAAATTTTTGCTAGGTGGATGTGTGTGTAAAGTTTGTTTTGAAAAAGAATAAAAATATGCCACAGTTGCCAATTTATAATTTTTAAATAAAATCAGCTGATTTTCTGCCTTTTTAGATAAAATACTTCCTTTTAGTCCCAAGTCCCTTTTAGTTATTTTAAAATCAACCTTTAAGAAAACGATGCCATGAAAATTCAAGGGTTTTGAAATCAGTAACCAACATTCACACTTGCAAGTGGTTTTAGAAAAAGTTATTGGAATAACAGAAATCACCCTGAAAGCTGTGAAAAAGTGACAACTTTAGAGAGAAGACTGAATCCCCACAGGAAACTAAAGGGTCATTATAGACTGTGAAGGAATTAACAGGTGAGAAGATTGTTCTTACATACTCTGGTTCAGTTTCAGCATTAACATTACAGATAGTTAACTGGACACTACAAAAACAGTATTTGAAAGCAGAAAAGAGTTACATTAAAAAAAAGGAATTATGCTGCGATTTTAATAGGTACAGTTCAAGTATTCTGTCCAGTGATGAGAATTATGGCAGAATTTATTAACCCTCACCTTTTACTGCATGCCAAATTTGACCCGAACAATTACGAATGTCAGTACTATTTATCTGAAAAGACGACCTTCAGAAACAGTGAAGAACCACTGAAATACTCTGAATTATGACTGCTGTCTCTCAGCTCACAACAATATTCAGAAGTATCACTATACACTCTCTTTTTTATTCTTCTTCTCTGGAGATCTGTGTTTTATGTCTACCAAACAAACAATATTGGGCAAGACGGCTTACAAGAGGGGTAGCAGTCAAATACAGTGCCTTGAAATAACGGATTTTAGCAGTGAAACTACCAACTTACCTTAATACAGCCACTTCATTTCTGAAAGCCTGGAACTGCTCTGGGGTTGGATCTACAACCTTTAGTATCTTCACTGCTACGTCACCTGAAAATACATTTACCATAGAAGTTACTAAAAATGCAGGTTTTTTTTTTCTTTCCCCCAAAATAACATTAATATACAGTATACTTAAACCCCCTAACTTGTGCACAGTACACCTTCTCTAATTTGTACATAGGTCAAGATTTTCCTGCAGATACATAAACTTCCACAGTATCAAGCAATTCATTTACCTGAATTTCAGTCTAATTGAAAAAGCCATCAATTGTTCACATGCTTCCCTTCTATTTTTTAACAGCTATGGCTGGCTAGAACTAGATGTATGCTTTTTGCAGGATATGAAGCTATATAAAGTCTCAAGTAGTTGTCAAAAAGTAAGGTATTCTAGGTGCACTCTAGGGTAGGTACATTATCAGTACATTATTTCAACCACAGTCACATCAGTGTCTCTCTGCTTCCAAACAGTATCCAAAGTTTCATCACTGTTCCTCTTCTATCCAGCTTTAGCATGCACATATCTACACCTTTCTATTTTTACATAATTAAGTTTAGAATACAAAGTTTATATAGATAGATATAAAAAACCCTGTATGTATATATACACAGACATCATTTTTTAATATGAAGTTTATTTTAAAAACAAACTTTCTTGATTTGAATACTGCTAAACTTCAGGAACAGCAGGGATAACTCTTCTATCCAGGAATAGCAGAAAAATCATGAATGATATAACTGATTTTATATTTCAACAACAAATTTGGGGACTACAGAAAGCAGAGTATCTTACTCTTATTTAAGCTGATACATCAAGTAATTTTACTTAAAAGTTTCACCTGAATTGCTTTCAGTGTCACTGCTTGCTTTAAATTTCAGTGTCTGTTAAAGGGTAACACAGAGAGGAACATGTGATGATCCAGTGCTCTCTGTTTAGAGACTGCTTCTAGAGAATGAATTTGTAAAAACCTTTACACAGCATACATCCAGAAAACAGCAGAACTGAACTGATTCAAAAAATGTACAATAGTGGAACAAAGCCAACTGTTCTAGCAAAAGTAAAAGCACTAACAGCGAGACCCACCAATTCCTCAGTGAAAGAAGTATGCTTCACATTTCTTTTAACTATGCATGGACAGCACTTTAGAATTCAAGAAGGGGATCAACTTGCCTTGACACTGTCACAGGAAGATGACAGCAGCTTAGGAAAGCTGAAACATCAATCCAAGTCCACAAGCAGTAAAAAGATCTGAGGTGTGCTACATAGCACAGGCTTATTACCCTGTGGTTTAAAGGCTGCTGCCACTCAGCATTACAGAATCACCACCTACATTAACAAAATCCCTAGAGTGACAGATTTCCCTGCTACCACAATCACTAATTTTCTTTTTAATATGGTCTCTTTTCAGACACATACGTGAAAAATACGTTAGCATGTCTCTCAGCTGAGTACGTTAGGAATATTAACCCCTCAATTAAAAAAAAAAAACAAACATTGCCAACAAAGTCTGAGAGGTATATGCAGTCTGGCGCTTGAGAGTTTCAGAGAGCCCTGAGTGAACTGCAGTATCTTCTGCTGAAGATACCAGTTGCTTCATTTGCTGTGTAACTTAAAGTCACAAAGATGCACAAATACTGAACACATTATTATACATTTAAAGCTTCTTGCTTTAACTTCAGTAAATGCAATATACTTCCTATTTCATCCTCCAGCATCTTCATAGCGAGAACCATCTCATATTTGCCATATGTATATTTTATAACTCACAGATATCTGCTTACAGACCAGAACAGGAAACTATAATTGGTAGAAAGACTACATTTTTGTATCACTACCAAAATCACAGACTTTGAAGTAGCCAGTTCCTACTGCAGCCCCTGTTGACATACAACACAAGATAACATACAACAGATGGTCCACCAAGACTTCAAGTCTGTTGCTATGAGCTATGCCCAGGCAAGGATGCAGCATCCACTGATTACAGGCCAAACGTTTTCAGATTATTTTTCAATACATTCTTTACTATGATCCTTGCTCCACAGATGAGGAGATGTTTTTAACCCAACGCTGTTCTTACTGAATTAGGTGCCACACTTTTTTTCAGGCTTGATGACATTTCTCAAGCAGTTTTCACTACAGCAACAAATACACAATAGCACTTGTTTTGTTTAGCAGCAATCTGAAGACAAGTCAGCTTCCACCACCCCCCAACCACCAAAACCCTAGAACTGATTACCAGGGTCAAAGGGAAATGTGAGTGTTTATGATAGGTAGTCTTCCAACCCATTTAAACTGCCTTGGTTCTCTTCCCGCCTTTTAAATTTAGAAGCATGCTACAGGACACTACAGGATCCAAAGGGGTCTGTAACAGAAGTGGTGCAAATATGAAAATTAGTAATTAACCATCAGAACAACCTGGAAATATATGGAAGTGCAAGATACCTGTTCAACGAGACACGCACTCCTCAGAACAAGACTGGCCTTGACACTTCATTTTTAGTTTGGAAGACTAAGTCAGGGAAGCCTACTGGAAACCTAACATGGTTTGTACATGGCTGTACACCATCTTCCGTAGGTGCTCTCCAAAGGTTCACTACACACAGCCCTTCGTAGCTGGGCACGTCAGGAAACCCAACACCTCTAACAATCTAGAATTTCTACTTAGGCTTGCAACAATCTGCTCACTTCAATTAATTTCATTCAGCTTTACCACGACATTTTTATTGCCACATTTGTACTATTAGAACAGGTTACTTCAAAAGAGTCTGCAGGTTCGCTGCTTTGCACAGTGAAGGCCCAGTTTCTTCAATTTCAAACAGAAAAGACTTGCAAGAAATGTAAGCCTTTGAATCTTTTAAGACCACACTGCAAATGATGGTTACAAAAAAAAAATTCAGTAATTTAACTTTGACTTTCCTGAGAAATCAGGTAAACTATAAACAGTTACCACAAATAAGGTATTGAATTGTATCAATATCAAGTTGGGAGACAGCTATACAGCCATCCTGTGCACACAAGTGAGAGTTCCTTCTACATGTGTAGCTCTATGCACTTCCTGTTTAACACACCAAAGTTCTTGACGCACGAAGAGTTGCAAATGTTTTATTAAAATAATTAACAAGAAATTCCAATTTATTACCTTATTTAATGAAATCCCACTTAAGCCATCTTTCCTCTTGATTTCTGTGTTCCATTTCACTTATATAACGAAAATCAGTTTAAGCATTCATGAATATTACTTTTAGCGTAAGAATAGCCCTTCCATTGATGTTGACAATATCTGGGCTGTACGACATGCAAGTATTTACTCTTTAAAAATAGAGGGAGAAAGAAAAATTTCCAGATTTTTTTTGTCAGCTTATTGTATGACAACAACGCTATTTAAATTAGGGCCTGGAGAGGTTTGTGTGTTTCTTTTTAAAACACAAGCCCTGAATTTGGAAGCTAATTCTGTAGTTCTGCAGTGTGCCTCTTTTCAAAGTATTCCAGCTAACTCGATATCATAAACTCTCACATCAACCATTTTTTTTCCTTGGAAGAACTCCACAGTAAAAGCAATTTATGTTGATTTCCTGACCCTGCCACCTTGAATATAAGTATGCTAATTAAACCACAGAGTTATTAAAAAAAAAAGGTAAATATAATTTAACATCAGGCTGTGCAATTTTCCAGCTAATTCTGCTAATTCAATCCTGCTAATGGAAACCAAAACCTTTTCACAAAACAAGCCGTTGTACAACATGGAAATAAAGAAAGCAACGTTGGCTCCAACATAGTGGACATGTAGGTGGCAGCTGTGAGATTCAGATTTTGATGTCTGTTCTTTGCCTTAATTTCCCCCCCACTAACATTAGGAAATCAATACTTCTCACATAGTACCTTTGATGGTAGATCAGCACACAGCACCATTAGAACAATTTTACCTTTTTCTGGATTGCTCTCCTACCACATCAACATTTTGAGAAGACTGTAACAGTTAGCAAGAACTTACCGTGCCATTTGCCTTTGTAAACTGTTCCGAAAGAACCTGACCCTATCCTGGTAGAAAGCATGACTTCACTTGCTTCTATTTCCCAGTAATAACTGGAATCTCTCTGTCCACGAGGCCTCTGCAACAAAAATTGACATGGCTTGTACTCAAAGTATTTAATCAAATATATTATATATACACAACAAGAATGAAATAACTTCATAAAAGTTTAAGATGCACTGAAACCTTGAGGGTTTTGTCTGCAGTTTGGGCTTCTGTTTTTCTCCTCAATTTGTGATGGGTAGTGGGGCTTTTTAACAAGAAGAAAAAAAGACAAAACATTTTCTTGGATGGCTTGAACTGCTTAAGAAGCTATCATTAAGTTCTGCACTAGAAACTTCAACCCTGATCTTAGCTCTTAAGAGGAACAAATATTTTATAATCAACTATTTAAAGACATTCAAAACACTTACAAAACTTAGTGACTTTTTCAAAATTACACTACCAAAACTCAGGAACTTGTTTACATATTTAAAAGGAATAAACGAAAAAGATGAGAGCAGAATTCTCAAATGTCTAAGTGATTAACAACTGTGAGTCCCATTAAGCAACTGTACTTTGATTTTTAAATCTTGTAAGCCTTCAAAAAATTTGAGATATTATTCATTATTATTTCTAACTTTTCTTTCTTCCTCCACGCCCCTAAATTTAAATCAAGCCTTTGAGGGAAAACTTGCATTTTATGAAAGCTATTTTCCCCTGAGACATTTTGACCAACTGCACTATGAAAATGATGGTATTACCAATACCCACTTTCTGTGGAAGCTATGGCTGAACACAGTTCAGAGATAATAAGGCTAACTTTAAACATACTAAAAAAGAAAAAAAAGAAAAGTAAAATGCAGCCCTTAAAGATCTAGAAAGATAATCCTTGGACCTGTACCGAAAAATAATTTCACAATACTGACTGAAATTTATTTTCAATCCAGAACACTTTGTTCTAGGTATTTATAACACAAGGCAATAGTGCTGTCTTTCCCAAGTCAGTTACAATTATATCACTACTATATACACACAGTGCGGAGCAATCCAAGATTACTGTCAGCTTTTATTGCCTTTTAAGTACAGAAATTTATCCCAACACACTACTACTCCCAGCCTAGTTTAACATATTAAAAAACAAAATAAAAATCAAATACTACCATACTTACAATTTTGTTTTTTTCCTGTGTATTAGATCCAGGGGCTCGCTCTCTTTGGGCTGGGACTGGGGTTTTGGGCTGAGACCAGCCAGTTGGGCTCACATTATTAGGACTTCCAGACAGAGCAGAGGGTGAGGCTTAAATATAAAAATAGAAGAAAAACAATTTATGAACAAGAAAATAAAACACTTTATAATATTATAAACTATGTTATTTTTTGAAATCATACCTGATTCACTATGGCTTCGAATTGCATCCTAAAACAGAGAAGATTGATAATAAAGTTAACAAATATATGACAGCACACAAAGGAACAAGCAGGAATAGTGTTGAAATCATTCTTGACAGTTCTGGTCAAGTGTGATATGGTATTGATCAACAACCTCCAAAAGATGACAGCTTGGTTATTTTCTAGTTACAAGAATCCTATATGCTAAAAAACATGCAACTTGTGAATTCTTACAAAACATTAAAAATATTCACAGCATATTAAAAGGTATTGCTACCAAAAAAAGACAGGAAAGAGGAAAAAAAGACATGGAACAAGAAGAAACACCAGAAATATTGTCTGCATTCCCACCCCTGGATTTCTCTGCATGCTTGTATTTCAGACCTGAACACAGCTCCTGTGATGGTCCTCTGTCTCTAAGGGACAAGTGCTCAAAAAGGTTTTGGGTTCCAAGCAGGAAAACTTTCTTTAAAAGCCCCTGAAATACTCCAAGTCAATGTACATTTTGAAATATCTCTACCACACTACTTCAACCCAAAAAAGGCTATGTCTAGTGCCCTAATACAAAACCATCTATTTTTCAAAACATTTTCCCGCAGACTGAAGTCTGATATTTGAAAAGCATGTTCTTACACAGTTCACTAGTTGGTACAGCGCAACAGCTCTCACTTCATGCCACAGGCACTTTACAACACAACTCTACAGCCATGCACATGATCAACTAAGCTCTTACACACATGACTTCACAGCTTTTCTCACCTGCTAGGTATTATCCCAAAGTACATACAGGAAAGGTAAAATATCCAGGTACTGTGTAAGTAACAAAGCAAGAACATGCACTACAGAAATGTTAAATACTGACAAAGTTAATAGAAGTAAATTCAAACTTTCTATCTAATTAGTAGAACAATGAATGTAAGATTTCATAGGAGGACAGAACAAGCCTGCATTCCACCATACAGTTTTCAAATTAACTCAGGCTATCCTTAGTGAAGATTCAATTACAAAATACATAATTTTAGCTAGTTAGCTGCACTCCCCCAGGCTTGATTCTACAGACAGTATTCTTACAGAGTACTTCTGCTCTACACCTGACTGGATTACAATCTGCATAAACTAAGAATGAAGAACTCTTGCAAGTTACTACTTTTGACCATTTTGAGGATAATAAAAATCTTTAAGAACCTGAATTAATAACAAGTGATGGGTTTTGTGTGTCAGCCTGAGAACATAACTGCTTTTAAATAAGCTGGCAAAGGAAAACTAAATAATTTTAAATTGTTCTCATGTATATGTTAATTCTTATTTAAGAAAACAGTATTTTTGCACTTCAGTCCTGATGTGAATTTTTTTTTTGAAGAATCTTAGAGCGAACAAACCAAAAATCAATGTTCTTTAGAGTTGTTTTTACAACAGAAGTACTACCCCATATACAGTGGTGTAGCCTGTCACCTTTGCTTTGATATGAAATAAAAACAGTGCATCACATTCTTAATCTAAGCGGCTTGTACAGTTATATTCAACAAAATAGTTTCCAGAGGAGAAAAGCCAGACAATAGGTATGTTTGAGAAGGTTTTGCTTTAAAAACTGTGTGAACAAACACATCTCTAATCCAAGCCTATTCAAATTCACACCAAATTTCACAGTAGTATAGATTCACCCAGCTCAACTAAAAAGGAAGCTCTTCTATCAATTTGTCTCGTCCAGTTAGTGTCCTCAATATTTAAGTATAAACATGCTATAAAGGTTTTCATCAAATGAACTCCAGATTAAACATTTTATGTGGACACTGCCATGGCTGACAAGTTATAGCAATCCTGTTAATCACAAGAAAACAAAAGGCACCAAGAAAATACCTACTCTTCCCCTCAAACAAAATCGTCTGCACCAGGAACTGGGAGAAGCATTCAGGCTGTTATTCTAGGCCAACATGGTAAGAGATAAAAGAAAAGAACAGAGGAAGTATAAAATTTTTTTTCTTTTTAGTTACATGTTAGGCTAAATGAAAGAAAAAGTAACCTGATTTGTTTGATATACGATAATTAAGCGCAGTACAACTTTTAAGTAAGTATTCCTGTTCAAACGCAGAAGTTCACTAGTGTCCACCCTTTGGAAAACCACCTAAGGTGGTCTTTCTCATGTCATACTAGAAGGTCTCTACCACCTTTTTTTGTGGGGTTTTTTTTTTTTTAAAACTTTCTCTTTTTTTAAAGCCTTTTGGAAAAGCATCTATTGCCTTTAAGACATGACAGCTGTTTATAGTCAGTCCGTATGATATTATGAAGAGCCAGAACAGAAAGCACTTTTGTCTTTACTGCTATGCATAAAGGATAAAGAAAGCAATGTCTCCTTAAAGGCTCATCACACCACAAAGTTCGATAATACATATTCCCTTTCTTGAGTGCTTCATTATTTTTTGTGCCATAAAAGACGGTCAGCCCAGCTTCTGAAGCAGTAGACTCTACACCTAAGAAAACTGAAGAAAAAGGGGAGGTACCTTGCCCCATAAAATCCAGATGACACAACACTTCTAACCAAACAAGCTTTATGGGGCTGCAGTGCACTGTTCTTCAGTTCCAAAAGTTCAGAGGACTTCTCCAACACACTTCAGAGAGTCTGCACATTTCATAGAAGCCTATAATCTACCAGCTGAAGATGCAAGTAACCTCAGCAGTCAAGGGCTTTACCTTGGCCTAAAGAGTTTTTAAACTATCCTAGAGCAAAAAGCCAAACAGTGTGCTCTCTGTAGTCCTGTGGTTCAGCACCCTCTTTCTGCAAGCCTTTCCTGCACACCACTCCCTTATTTTAAGGTTATCACAAAACAAAACAAAAAACAGGCCTGACTTCAAAGAGTGTTTCTCACTACTGCCAGTCTAAGGTAGGGAAAATAAGAGAAAAAGATGCTTGTAAGCAAGTAACAGCAGAAATAAGTCTCAGATACGGATCCTGGGCTTTAATACACAAGCCCAGAATCACTGTTAATTCTGTATAGGTATAACACAAAACACATAGCCAGTAAGTTTTGACTTGAGTATTCCAACTCCAAGAACTACATCCAGACTTAGAGTACCTGTAGTCTGATTTAAAATAAACACCAGTCCCCCACAAATCCATATTTTTAATGTGAGAGAACATTTTAGACATGCTTAATAAGTATTTCTTCAGCAAAACTGAACTTATTTTCTTTTCAGATCTGTGAAACTTGATTGTTAAGCTCCCCTCCATCTTTACAGACACCAAAAATCAACCTGGAACTTCAGCAAAATTGATAAAGACTGCAAGAATGAACTATTAGCTTTCTATACAAATGTGTCACCTATATTCTTTATCGCTCAGCCAACTAAGGCAAACTATAAGCAAATGACAGAAAGCAAAAAGAAACCAACCAGTGACTACTAGATGGCCAGTCACAATTTTAGTTTAATTTTATGCTATTCCCTCCCTACCAATATTACCTCGATTATCCGGCTGTCTACAGGCATTGTAGTGCTAACCATATGGACATTTGGTGTGGATGTAGATCGCTGTCTTTGGGAAAGAGAGCCCTCAGCGGAAGGATTTGATGTGTTGAATGTGAAGGCATGAGGTGTAGAATACCTGTGCTGGGAACTGGGAAGGAAAGAGAGAGAAAGGGAAAGTTGTGGTTATTTTTTCCCCTCTAGCAATTGAAAAATACTCTTCCATGTCACCTGTCCAAAAGCAATAAACACAGAATTCCAAACAGAGAAACATTCGGGACTTGTACATTAACTAAACCATTCAGTCAGCTGAATCATTCCCAGTTTAACTTAGGAAATAAGTTAAAAAACTTGAAGATCTGGTCAGCTCACATACTCATCTAATGTGTTCAACATAAGTCTGTTTCAGCTGTTATAAATTTTGCCACAGTTCACCTCAACCCCCATCAAATCACATTTGATATACCGATAAAATACTGGCTCTGCTGGATTAATTCAGGTCCATGAAATTTAAACAAACTGCTCATTTCAAGCCTGTTAAAACGCATAGCTTGATAGCTACTTTTACCGCTAAGCCCTGAATTTGTAAAGGTTTGCAAGACTGTTCAACAGTTCGTACAGAACAGCCAGCAAGGAAGTCATGAAACCCAACACCAGTTAAAAGGAGGCCAACACTAAAATCCAGTTCAACAAAGAGTTATAAATCACAGCTAAGGTCACTCAAACCTCATTTATCCCAAATCACATGAGTATCTTAACTGAAATCCACCAGCCTTCACAAAAAGCTTAAAACCTATCAAGGTAACGAGTCATTGTTCAACCACACTGGAAAGGGCCAGAGATGGCAAAGACAACGTAAGATCCATTCCTGATGCAGTTCCCACTAAATAAATGAACACAGAGAACCATTGGCAAGTCAGCTACATGCTCTGTGCCTCATTCCTGAATAGGCTAACATTTTCCAAAAGGATGTACAAAAAACAAAAGATGGCCTGCCCTCTTCAGCCTCTGGATGTCAAGGAAAAGAATACAGACACAAATCAGAATCAGAAGACAGGCCCCTTTGAAAGGAAAGCAATTTTTATTCTAGCAGGAACGTTCTTTTTAGGTCTCGGAACTTTCTTTAAGAGGAGCATATTTTCCATTTCCACTGTTCTCTCTTTAAACTCTTACCTGTCATCTTTACACTAGAACATTATTTGTTTATCTATGAGAGTCACACAAAACAAGTCACAAACCCTTACACGTATACGACCTGATCAGATCAAGTAAAATTCACAAAAATACCAAGGGAGCCTTGAATTTTCTTAGCCAGGAAAACAAAGGTCTCCAGAAAACCTTTAATAACCTCCCTTAAAATCTTAAGAATAAAAATTAAAAATACAAAATCCCAAATCAATGTTTTGCTTGAATCTAAGAACAAGAAAGGACACTACACATTATCTGTGATCAAGTGGTGTTGCCTTCTCGCACATTTATCCCAACCTTCTATATGATTGTTCTACTTTTGAGGAGTTGGGGGTGTTTTGTGGTGGGTTTTTTGTTTTGTTTTTAAACAACTGTATTTCCCAAAACAGAAACGACAGGAAATACTAGCTTACCTAACAGGTATCCGGGAGACAGACTCCCGCATCCGTCTCATTGTCAAGGGGGGTAGTGCAGGGACACCACTGTCACTGATATTTGAATTTGGGAACAATCTGAAATATCAACAAAAACAATTACAATTTCAACTGCTACACTACCTCCTGTACAATGTTCTTTAAAGCTGAAAATTTAAAGAGCTGCTTCTTGCCAGCATAATTATCTTCATGAACACATTCCTATCTTTACCTGGTATTTTTCCTCTGTGTTTGGTATGACTAAAACTATGTCTTCAGACTCCCAAAGAAAATTTCCATGTGTTGTTTCTAAAGCGAAGATACAAATCTTTTTTACATCAGACTTCAGATTTTCCTGAACGGGTATTAGTCACCAAATTTTTAAAGTTCTATTAAACCCAGGGAGCACCAAGTGGAACAAGTCATCCTACACTCTAACAACTAGTCAGTACTCATGAGAAAATGCTAACTATGACCAAGTTTAGTTATAAAAAATACGATCACTAAGACACACACATAAAATCAATTATATGTTTTAACACTTTTGCATAAAAGGATATCCAACAATTATTTTCAACTTTTCCTAATCAATGTTAAGAAATACCATCCTCCATCAGTTTTCTCACCATTCCACACATTTCCAACAGGGTGACAAAAGCTGTGGCAGTTCTGAACACTCATGCTTCCAACAGCCAAAAAACAACTGAATCATGACCTTTTTCCCTTCTAACAGAAGTGTTATGGCAGAGGAATTTCTACAACTCTGTTGAAACAGAGGGCATTATAGCAACTGCCTGGTCATGCAAGAGCTTTGTTTGCTTGTCCCAGAGTATTAAAATCTGTAACAAGAACAAAATGCATTTAATGCAAACGGCCTTCTTCACCTGGGATCAGACAATCATTGCTGGCTGTTTTATGAAATCAGTACACAAGTTCTGTACATTGATTAAAGGCACTACACTTCCTAACAATCCAAACTTATAACAGATGAAAAAAACCCCAATGCTTGTCTGTCACAGAGAATTACTGTTGCTATGAAAAAGGAATAGTCCTTACAAGAGTTGCCTGATATTGCTCCAGTCAACACACATGGTTGGAACTTTAGTGCTGCAGTGTTCGTGGAATTTATAACCACATGTCTGACACCGAAACCCATTTAGCAGGAACTTCTGGCAGATGTCACAGAAAGCAAGCTTTAGAAATGTCTTCCGAGCCTAGAAAAGACATTAAATGATTAGTCCAAGCTACTAGCTTCTCTTCATTAGCTGACATGAAGATCTCCAGAGGCTGACATAAATAAACATCACATTAAAATGTTATCAGTGCCCTTAAAGTGCTACTGAACTTAAAACCACACTTGAGTGTTCTTGCCTATATTTCCAGTTTGGCTGGAAACTGGGAAAGCTTACAAACATTGAAGGCTTCGTTTACCTGATAATTTAAAAAAAGAAAAAAAAAAAAAAAAGAAGTGTTCTTATCAAATCCAAAAGTACTATTTTGTGGTCAGTAAGGTGACCAAGTTGGGTGGGCCAACTACTGGGTTTTTTGCTTGGTTTTAGTATCACCAAGGAGGTGAAGGAGGATCAGATTGTGAGAACCACCTCATTTTTTTTATTAGTCAAAATGCTTGTTTTGTGTTTATGACTAATCAATACCCCCTCTTACAGAAGAAATAAATTCTTTAGTAAAAAGAATCATTTAAGGAAATTCTGCTTTTTTTAAATGGCATCTAACATACTTTTTTTAAAAGTTTCTGCAGTATGAAAAAGATTACAATGAACCAAAGGGTTATCTCCTTTGGAGCATACTGTGGAAGAAGGCTCGAAGTTTGAGCTTCTTCCAGATTTGGAGAAAAATAATACTTTTCTAGTGACCAACTGCAGATAATTTTATTTGTAGTTTTCTAAAAACATGACGCATAAGGCAAAGTTATTTTCAATTTTTGTAAATCAGTCCTAGCCTTTCTACTCTATGTAAATTACAACCCTTTAGTGTTGCCACTTGGCACAATATGTTTCTGGGACAAAATAACAAAAAGGCTAGAATATAGGAATAGAGTCCTTCCCGGGGGAACAAAATTATGCAAGGTAAAAGTGTTACAGCTAGGCATTATCTCTTTGTAAAAGAAAAAAAAAAGCTCCATATTTGCTCTATACTGAGAAAATAATCCATTTTGAGAAAGAACTACAAATCTGAAGTCTTTCACCCTGCCAAAAAACTCTCTGACAAATTACAAGGCAGCCTTGGCTCACAATACAACGCCACAACCTTGCAGAATTAACAGCACCCCTGTACATCCAGTACAATTACCAACAGTCCAGTAAAGGTACCACAGTTATCCAGCCTTTTTTTGACTGATGAGCCAGAGACTGAAAATGCAAGTTATCTCCCAGTTCTGGACTTTAAAGACATATCATCTTATCATGACAGTTACAGAAATATATGTTTATATAAAATACAAATGGCAATCATCAGACCCTTGAGAAATATGCATAATGAGAGCTTTTAAAGTCTGACACCTAGGAATTACTAAACGTAACTAGAATTCTGGCTTTTCATTGCAAACTGATATTTAGCCAATCTAATTTGTGGAGAGTAGGGGTGAAGGAAGCAAATCATCACTTTTGAAATGTTCCCCACAGTGTTTAGAAAGCCAAAAGGTACCTAATGCCTAAAACATTCTCTGACTGAATATGTGATTCAACTGATACAAATTACATCAAAACACAGAAGAGGAAAAGCTTACAAAATTGTGTGTAGTGAGTGGAACATGATCAAGAAAGTCCACTTGCAGTTCCTCTCCAATCAAGGAGGCAGCATCTGTAGTCCAATCCAAACGCACTTTTTTTCTGAAAGAGAAAACAGGAACAACAACATTACTTAAGAGATACAAAGTCTGGCCTAATCAGTGATCTATGTTTTGTGAGTTTTCTTGAGCAAACTGAAAACAAATACAAAAAATGCACAGCTAACCTCTTATAGTGAGCTATATTGCAGTGTCTTTCACTTAAAAATTTAGAAGCAACTTTGAAAACATAGCAATTCCTCTTTTTTTCTGTTTATTTTTTAATGTGCAAGTCACTTACACATAAATTATTTGAAATAAGACACCTAGAAGCTGCAATGGAGTCCCAGAAACACCCTTATAAACAAAATTAAGAAATTATGAATGGCAGACTTAGTGACATGAAAGCCGTATTATGTGCTTCAGCAGTGAAGTTACCGGTGACCCCAGAATGGGGTTAGTTATAGAGAGATGTAAACCCACAAATGACTGCCTCATGATTGAGGCTTAAAAGAGCATTAAGCCCAAGCCTTATGAGGTGTGAAGTTAAATGTATTAACTCCATGAGATACCTTCACTCCCTCAGCTTGTAAAAGAATCATTTGGTATTTAGTATCATCCCCGGTCCTACAAAAAATAAGGAGTATCTGAAGTAAGATTTAAATCCAGACACTGAAAAGTTGTAGAGGAATATACAGCCTTAAAACTGAGCACACAGAGGAAATGTTCATTTCAGCTGGCTAAGAATCACTAGCACTGAAGTTTACCGACTACAAAACGCAGAGGAGAAATGTGTCTCAAATATGAATGCTTATCACATCATTTCATCTAGAGTATGACAAAAGTCTCTGCAAGATGGTACAAGCGCTTGAGCGTACCCTCAATTTTGAGCATTTTTAATATTTAGCTTTAAAACAAAACTAAAATTTTTAATACCCAGTGTCCTAGGTTACAGTGTAAAATGTGCCAAAAGGAAAAAAAAGAGTATTCTATTACCATCTTCAGGAGCTGTTGAGACCAGGTGGGGCGGTACTCCCTGCCTCCCCCCCTCTGGACTATCTTCTGTTAATGGGCACAACAATGACTTATCCGCATGACCCATAGATAACCGGCTCCTGGACTATTTCCTGTTAATGGCCCATCAAGGAACTGCCTCACGACTCCCCATCCCATTGTGAGATGCTCCGCCCGGGGGCGGGGGAAGGAGCCAAGCAGTCCATGCTAAATAAAAGCTGAGATCTCGAACACCCTAGCAGCCTTCTTCCACTAGATTCCCAGAGGAGTTTTCCCCCCCACTGGAGTTCCAGAGGACAAGAGCTACCTACTACCACTGGACCTTCGGAGGAAGACCAGACCCTTTTACAAGATCGCTCCTTCAACAGCACTACATCCATCGCTTCAGGAGGACTGCAGCCACCATCTTATCGGACTGCTACTGCCACCCTAACAGGGTGTCAGGTTGTATTTCTGACTCTGTCAGTATAAACCAGTGGGTTGGTTTTTTTTCCCTGCCTTGTGTTATATATATATATATAAGTAAAGAACTGTTATTCCTATTCCCCATATCTTTGCCCGAAGGCCAGTTAACTTCAAAATTATAATAATTTGGAGGGAAGGGGGTTGCATTTTCCATTTCAAGGGAGGCTCCTGCCTTCCTCCGCAGACACCTGTCTTTCAAACCAAGACACACAAGAAACTGGAGGAGTTGCCCTAGAGGAGTGTAAGAAAGCAACATGGAAGTGTTCACAACTAAATTGTGTTTTTAGAAGAAACTCCCAAGAGAGGAGGAAAGCATTATTGTTGCTATACTAAACCCAAGATTTTTACATTCTCTAGTTGCAAGTTTCACATATAACATTCCAGACTTACCCTTTTGGTTCAGTAAGAAGTCGAAAAACCGCACAGCATTCTGGCTGCAGACCTCTTACTTTAAGTGCCTTCATAAGACAGTCATGTAAGGTCATCCCATTTCGCACATTTACCTGTGATCAAAGGAAAAAAAAAAAAAAAATTTAGTCAGTGACTGCAGAATTTCTTTAAGCTTTTTTTGGGAGGTGAAGTAATTTTTTTCTCCTTTTCTTTAGAAGTTCCAGTAAAACTGCACAGCTGTTCATGTGTGAAGTTAATAAAGAGAAACAAAAATTACTTTTCTGATGTAACAACAGACTGCTGTGCCTTCCGATTTAACTCAACACACATTAAGCCAAGCCGACAGACAGGCACATTTTCTGTCACATACATAACTACTGCGTACTTATGCAAAGGAAGTTTTGAAAAGTCGTAAAAAGGCTTCAATTTCTTACAATTACTAAGTTTCTGTGAAACAGGATTTTGTACAGCACTCATACAAGTAGGTAGCCTAGAAAAGTAATGGAAATGCAGGCAAAATGGAGCTATGTCAGTATAGAAAAAGGCTTTATATTTGAGGGAACTTTGAGTAAGACTATTATTAGTACACTCAGATCCAAGAAATCTAACAGAAGTGTTCCCTCAAGAGGTTTCACTTCGGCTTTAACTATCATACTTCACTGTGGGCATCCAATTGAAAAGAATGGTGACAGCAGTGACTACACGCTTTACTTCATACAGGCATCTCTGTTTAGGTCAGCCAGATACTGCCTTTTAACATTAAATATGTAAGCAAAGTACTTTGCTCACTGGAAAAACACAACATTGAGGTAGAGGAAGACAGGTTCTCAAAATACAGATACACTGCTTTCAAAATAGGTCCTCTAGAATTAACAAACTAATGACAACACACCTAATCACAGTAAGACCTTTTGTGAAGCTCAGCACTTCTCTTGCCAGATACACGTCACAGCGTTAGCAATGGGAACAGTATAACATTTCACATACAGGTAATGCTGACTTACCACCGTGCGCTGCTTGTTGGGCAAGAAAACACGAATAGTATTACTAGTTTTGGAAGTATCTGATATTTTGCCATCATCAGATGCTCGGCGTTGATAACCAAACTGCTGGACGATAGTAGGTGAAATACAGTTTGGGCCATCAAAGACAGAATCCTTGAGTCCAAAACCATTACTGATAGTCTTCCAAGCTCCCTGAATATGCTCCATTGATGCGGTCTAAGAAACAAAAATTGAGAGAGTTGGGGGAAAACTACAACATCCTTCACTATAAAGGGGTAATTTCTCTTCCTGAGACAACAGACCTCACAGCCTCTTTTGAAAGCATCTGAAAACTGCACTGCCTTCTCTCTTGTGACATGATCAACCCACACATACATGGTACAGCTCACCCACATCTGCAAAATCAGCCTCAGTCTTGCCAGCATTTGCCTTCCTGCATATAAACAGATCATCAGTAATAAATGTGTAATTCCTTTCACTGCACCTCTGGTGTCCCAGGAGCAGTTTACCATCATATTAATTTAGGTAACTGATGCCTGCAGGGCCTTCAGAGAGGTGGCTAGATGCCAGCTGCAGGCCAAAAGAACAGTCCAGTAAGCGAGGCGTGGCATGCCAGCATTAACAGACTGCACTGTTAAGAAAAAAGGCCCAACAGTAATTACAATAAAAAGCATTCATTGAAGAAATTCTATTTTTGTCAGTGATTTGAAGGCTTTGGTTTGGAGTTGGTTTGGGGTTTTTTGGAGTCGGGGATGTGTGTGTGTGATGGCTGTTTGTTTGTTTTTTAAAAAGGGTAGCAAGTTTATGCTGTTAGTATACAATGAAATACATAACATTTTAATAGTACCACAATTTACACAGTATGAAACAGAAAAAAAAAAATTTAAGCCCCCCCACACACTATGCTCCATTACATTTCAGCACAAACCTCTCCCAGCACAGGGACAGGAACAACCCCCTGCACACTTTCAAATCAGCACACAGTATTATTTTTGCACACTCGGGGACAAATATAAAGGTATCAGTGTATTTTTTTCCCCAGATATTACAACTTCAATGTAGCATGAACTCCAAATTATATTCCAAACGCATCTTATTCAAAACTAAGCAAAAACAAAGTCTGAAACAGTTTTGAACAGTGAAGCGTACTCCTTGCTAAATTTCCAAGTAGCCAGATTCATTACCAAACTTTCAAATAGGAAAAAAAAAGAACAGTGAAAATAAGCACAGTAGTTTATTTCCTCCAGAGCACTTCATCCTTCTATACACATCTGAGAAACTGACATTCGGAACTACAGGGTGCAAGCACACATCTTTTGCCATTGTAGTGGATTCTTTCCAAATCCATCTTCAGTGGTTGTGCATACCTCTACGAAAGATAAAGAAAGTCATACTAAAGCCGCAAAGTCAAAAAGCAAATCAGTCAGGAAATCCCAAAATAAAGGTCCTCCAAGCAATCCTAATTCTGTCCCCTTATGGTACAGGAGAGTCTTACACCTAAAGACCTACATTGTTCCCTGAAATCACCAACAACTTAATTCAGTATATAATATCAAATACTCCTTTACTGAACACTTAGCATCTATTAGAGCCTCACCTCATGTGTACTCCTGTACCTCCTTTGTGGCAAATTATTTGAACCCTCCAATTCATTTCCCCAGGCCCTTTCGTGTAGCCCCATGCCAAAAAATAAAAAGGAGCTCCTCCTATCCCAAACACCCACATGCTTATGTGAGAGAAAGGATGACAATGTTTGTTACAGTTGAAGAGCTATAGTAACGGAATGCACTGGAAGAAAAGATCTCCACTAGTGTTTAGTGTCCATTTTGGGATACCCAGAAGGATAAACTTCGAATTTCAGCGTGTTTTCACTCACAGCACAAATTCAAAAAGCTTAGCGAGATTTCCAAGTACTTAATGTTGCTACAGACCTAGATCCAGAGCCGACTGGTAGCTAGAAAGAAAACATGCAACAACAAATTTAAAGAAAGAAGGTTGGTTTATTTGAAGCACACAAACCCTGCAGCAGCAGAATTCCAGACCTCTCACACTCTCTGCTGCAAAGTGATCTTTTGGTCACTCACATTTCTTTCACTGACAATGTATACAATGACAAAATACATACCCTCTCCCTCCCTCCTGCCAATCGCTGCCGTTCCTGCATCAATGCCATCAGTTGTGCAGGTACAGTTGTTCAAAGGTTCAATATATTTAAACGCCAGCAAGACTTAAAACTCAATACCCAATGGAAATCTAATACGATTTAGATACTTGGAATTCTTATTTTGTTTTAAATCTATGGCACATAAACGACAACAGTCTTACATTTGATGTGAAAAGGGAGCAAGGAATGGGAAGACACAGAGGCATTCTGAAAAAAAGGAGGGAAGAATACAACCAAGTTCAGCATGCACAAGCAACTATAACAGTCTCTCCACTCATCGGCACTGCCCTACTGGCAGGAATCAGGTGAAAGAGAAGGTAGGTACAGTTGCAACAAGTGTGATGCAGACAAATGGCTAAAAGAGTAACTAGTCAGGCAGTAACAATAACAACAGAGTGGAGATAAATCGCTGGGTAAGAGGGGTAAGATGAAACTCAGACAGCCTGTTCTCTTTCCTCCACTTAACTCACCCACTGTGGAGCCCCACTTACTTCACTCTTCCAGGCAATACATGAGACAAAACAAGAAGAGGAGCTCCGCTGGATTTCTCCACTGAGTAAGTTGAGAAAAGGAATAGCAGGGCAACCATCAAGACCTCTTTGTTGTCCCTGCTGACCTAAGTTGACAATACCCTAACATTACAGCCTTTATATTTAATGTTTTGACATGTTGCCAACATCTCCTGAAAAATTCAAGAGAAAACAGGAAATGACAAAAAATTCAAACTTGCACCTTGACATAAGTGGCATGGCCCTGCTCTAACGGTGCTCTCTCACCCAAACAGAAAAGGCCTACCACATACTGTAGAACTGCCTACTAGAGAAGATCACAGGAACACATTTTGAGGTTGTTATTTTTGCATTTTTCTGACTGTGTGTACAGCAACTGCTATCAGCCTTCTGTATGACATAAACATCAGCTGTACCTTCGATTGTGCATTTGTATCCTTGTCTTTCCTAGGATCTTTGCCTCAGATAAGTGCTGGACTGTGTATGTTTGGCACAACCCTCTCTTCCAGCAATGCCCTGCTCTCTCTCGCCACCATGCTTCATCAGTGCATTTCTGCCATCTTTTTGGCTGCAGCTGATGATTGTGGCCCCAGTAGCTTGGGTTCACTCACAGGATATTGAGAGTTCTTTTGCTAGAAAATTAAAGGGCCTCCTCATCTCAGCAGGTAAATTTAAAACATGCCACCCTCAGCTCTCCTTCCTGCCTACACCGAAGGCTATAGGTTCTACTCACACACTTCCACGAAGGAGCCACCACAGAAGGGAAAAGATGAGAACTCAGCTCAGATCTGGCCTGGAGTGGACAAATACCTGCAAGTGGCCTGAGGGTGGAGGGGCAGGGGAGGAGAAAGGGAAGTTTAAAAGACATTTACAGTCTCCTGGGAAGAAACAGGGAATCTGTGATGAAAAGTTGCTAGACCTGCTCTTGGCATCCATGGTATAAGGGCACACAGCTGGAAAGGTGGAGCTTGTTGAAGAAACAGCAGTCACCAATTGTCCTGCTGCTGACTTGTGCAACTATTCAGAGACAACCCACATGGGGGATGGAGGCTCAGGTCCTCAGAAATACCTCTTCACTCAGGCCAAGGAGTCTCTAGTCAAGAACAATTATGATACCACACAGGACATGTTCACTTCTCAGACCTAGTCACTGTTCTCATTCCAAATTATTATCATGGGAGAATAGAGACAGTCATAAAAGCTGCTTCTTAAAAAGTAATTTACAAATTAATTACACCTTTCCCCTGCCCTCTAGTGTAAAGAAAGCTAGCTTAAAAACTTCCATAAATATACAAAAAACCATCCAGTTTGAACTCAAACAGCTTATTGCATACATAGATATGAGGTAAGAGAATTTGCATGGCAACTACCTGATCAGCTTTGAACTGACAAAAAAATCCACATATATATAATGTCACAACATAACACCACACGCACAGGATTGCTAGTTAGTACACTGAACACAGAACCAAGCACAAGGGCAGCAGACGCTGGACATGCTGGTTCACAGGAGGCAGGTTGGTGTGCCCACCTTCCGGCCTCCCTGAGAGGTGGGACATGTGCACAGCACTGCTCACTTTCCCATGTCCTGTCACCTGTGTCCTAGCACCAATTCATTTATCCATTTTGGGTCTTTTGCTCCAAGCAGTAATTGATGAAAGCCATCTTTACTGAAACTAAATTAATTTTCTCCAACTCTCCCAAGACCCACAGAAATTCACGCCAGTGCAAAATGTCTGGTATGTTCTAAAGAGAAACTAAATTTAAAATAAAGGAGGAAAGATTTTACAATGCTGTCTTCATAAATACTTAACTCTTAGTTTGCCTATTCTAGGAAAACTAGCTTTTCTTCCTTTAAATTAGTTACAATCATCTTTCTGAAACATAATCGTTACCAGATACTTGATTTGTTTACAACATGCTCAAACAACCCATTGCCAGCTGAGTGTTTTCATCCATCTTTCTAAAATTTTTCTTCCTGCAACTGTTCACTTTCATGAAAATGACTTCAGACGGCCAGCTACAACTGAAAAACTGCAAGAGCAGCATTTAAAGAATATTTTAAGATATTAAAGTATATCAGTCCCCTTGTAGATCCAGTACTGGTAGGAAACTGATACTGATTCATTTCCTATTAAACATTCAATCTGAGCAGGAAAAAAAAAAAATATCACACTATTCCTCCACCTCCCACAGGTATGCTACACACCATGACCAAGATTGCACTTTTCATTAGTACTTTCGCATAGATTACAGATTGTGATAACTGGTCATTTGAACAAGCACTAAACCCAAATGCACAAAAGAGCTTTGCAACATGCACACCTCACAGTAACAAATTCCTTGAGATCACTCGCTCATACCCACTTCACTTCCACCATTCACTTCCAAAAGATACGTCAAGTTACTACAGCTTCTTCCACAATCAGCAAAAAGTGTTCAATCTGAACTGTTAAAAATTTCAGCCTGCCTCCCTAAGGAATACTGAAACTGGTAATGAAGAAGCCTGAACGTTCACAGGACCCCACAAGCTAAACTCCTCTCAGTATAGAGTTTAGGTGCCTTGCCCTTCCCTTTATTTCTGAAACAAACACCAAAAACTTTTAAAGAAAATGTAAATAGTTCCCCCTCCCACCACACAGACACGGTGCCATCTTTATCCACACGAACAATTAACAGTCAGACTCACATTTAATAAAACAAACGCACAAAGGCAAAACACTACCGAACAAAACCCAGAACCCATTTCAAAATGGAATACTTTGTTAGAAAATATAAGCCTTAAAAGTTGCTTAGAAGAAAAGTTTTCATCTCTGACCTAAAAAGATCAATAATACATTTAAACTGTGGTCTTTTCTCAGTTCCCTTCCCATACAGTGATTTTCGGTTTAGAATTGCATGCGTGACCATGAAAAAAAGAAAAAAAAAAAGAGGGGAAAAAACCCCAAAACACACCGAACAAGTACCTATTGTGATATACAGCAGAATTTTTTAAAGTAGCTTTTCGTAGCAGTAGAAGATAAATATGGAGCCATTCCAACATTAATAAAGCTGTGATCCATGTAAACACAAATGCAGGACAAGAGTTAGGATCGGTCTAACAACCCAAGATCTCTCATACATCTACAAGGTTGGCGTTTTTCCTCCAAACATCCTTCATTTGAAGAGAGTGACAACTGACAAAAAAAGTAACAGGAGGAAATGTTATTGTTCGGGGCGGGAGAACGGGAACAAAACAAAACAAACACACACAACAGAAAAAATCTACCAACAAACCAAAACCGCAACCAATACTGAAAGGTTACACATACAATTTCTGCCTCAGTTGTTCTGATCTTGGAAGTATCTTCTCTCATCTTTTTCTCTATTTCTCTGAACCATTAGTTTCTTAGTCACCACTTCAGCCATTATGCTGCTAATGTAACTTTAAAGTATTTAAGGAAAAAAATAGCACTGGTTTTCCAACAATTAGGTTCTACGGTAAGGAGGGCACAAGCAATACAACTCTCAGCTTGACACTCTTTCTGATTAATCCTTTGCAAGATTAACACCTTTTTGTATTTAAGAGTAACTTTCAGAGTAAAACCTTGGTTAGTAAGTGTAAACCAAGTCACACTACTTGGCTGTACTCTGGGCTCTGGCTAGTAGGTGTTTGTCACCAAAACTACCGGCACCCTTGGCCACTCTATGCCTGCTCCCCTCTGGTGATTAGAATGATTCCAGGCTACTTTGCTAACCCATTTTTAGGAAGATCTGTTTGGTTTGTCTTTTCCACACAGATCATTCCCTTGTCAGTTACCAGTTTCTTTCCACGTGAAACTCCTATCAAGTTCAAATGTGGAGCTCTCAAGCTTCCCTACAAAACCTGAATTCCTGCCTTAGTGAAATAGGAGCACTGAACACTCTGCTTGTGCCTGAATGAGTGCAACAGGATATAGAACCCAAATCCTTCCCTTTCCCAAAGCAAAAAAGCAATCTCAGTTAAAAAGAAAAATTAACCCAATCAGAACTGTTCCAAATTTTAGTTAAATACTGGTGCTGAGTTTACACAGATTCACAAAAAAGTTCATAAAATTGCTATTAAAACAGCTGCGAACAGAAAAGGCAAGCAAGGAAAATACACAAATTTTGCACACACATTTCGTACAAGTTTTGCTAACAAAGCACCAGGACTCTATGTCATTGAGTAAAACCTCCACCTTTTTTTTAGCATAACAATTTATAATTTTTATCTTATCAAAATTGATAAATATTGAGAGGTGTTCACTCAGTGTTTTAAATGTGTTCTCTTAACATTATGAAGACTATTAAAGCTGAAGTGATATTTAAGACATTGTCATTTTTTAATTTGGTAAATTCAGTCCGTTACTAGAAATAAAAAGCATATCGAACACTGCTTTCTTGTACCTGATTGTATCGGAATCACATTACGTGACACTCTTGACACACTTAGACTTCTTGTTTCTTCACCATAATGTTAAATTCTTCACAGCAGAATCCTCCAAAGAGAGATTTAGAAGACAGATCTTTAAAGTGGACCTCACACTGCAGAAGCGGGGCAATGAGTTCACATGTGTATTGACATGACACAGACGAGACACTGACAAGCATTTTTTTTCCCCAAGTCTTTCAATCAACTGTAGGTACACTCTTGACACATGCCTACTGGCATTCTGAACTTGCTCATGCTTGAATTGTTTGAAAGCCCCAAACTGTGTTTACAGTTGCCTGGAACTCACCCACTTTACAGCAAGGATGAAAAGGCTACTCAAATGTCAGCAATCCACCAAATGCCCTTCCCACATGAGTTCTTAAGGATTAAACAAAAGTGACTGAGAATCTCGGCACAGAGAATTGCTGGCTCTCTCCTCCCTCAGCTGCACGTACTAAACGAAGTCATATTGAGGACACCACCACGGAGGACACACTTTAACCCAACTTCTGTTCTGCTGAGCCGGAAAACAGCCTGAGGTTGGTTATTCATGGAGCTGCTAGGTACGCAGGCTAACTGTGCAGCGCGGACAGACCACAGCCACTGGCAAAATACCCCTGTAAAATCCCAGACAATGCTAGATGATCTGTGCAGTTGGACAGAATAGAAAGCAGTGATCCAGCTAAATCAAGAGTTAGGTGTTCTCTGCATTCACTCAGGGCACCTTCAAATGAATAAATCGAGTTTATTAACCGTAGGCTCTGTGCCAGAAGCAGCAGTGCCACCAGGAGGTCACCACTGCAATTCCAGGAGCCTGGCCATGGAAGCGGAGCACAGATCAGGGTGCAGGTGGCAGGGAATAGGGGCAATAGCACCAAGAAAGATGTGGAAGGGGCCTTGAGATGTTATTCTGTGAGCAGATAGAACAAATGATTCTCCCTTATATTTTATTAAGTGCACCTGGAAATAGTTGAACACGTGTTTCTGCAATGTGAACTAAATCTAGCATGACAGTACTGGAGTATTTTAGTTACAAACTGCCTACATAGTAACTTTATTTTATTGTTTCCTATGCACCAGTATTTGCAAAGAAGCCGGGATAAAATGGCAAATAAAAACTGACTGTAATTAAAAATTACTGATTGTATACAAGCAAAATTACTTGGACTATGTCAAACGTTTTCTGTCCTGAGTGCCTCAAAAAAGCAATTATGCTTCATTTTAACTCTATTTTACATTACCTTTCTAAGTACATCTGTGAAATTACAGTTCTGGTTTGGGTGGGTTTTTATTTATTTAACAACAACAAAAAAAATACCACCAGTTGTAAAATAATGTCACAGACATTACTTACATTAGGTCTGGATTATTCACAACAGACCTGTACCTGTGTGGAAAGGCAAATGTTATTTGGAGAAGACAGGTAAACATCAAGATCTAAAGTTCCAAACTGAGGATGGGCTTTCCCCCTGAAAAGTAAATATCCATGGAGACTGACTACAGTAAGAGCTTAAGTTAAACATACGCTGCTGATAAAGCAAACACTGAAACAACTGTAGGTATCATACCAATTTTGTGGAATTTTTTGAACAACGAAATGCACATTTCCGTAGCAGTGCAGGAACAGAAACACAGCACTGGGTTGCGGTAAGTCTCCCTTCCCCCAGGAAAGGCCCAGGGACCTCATAAGAAAGACTGGGGCAGGGTAAGAAGGAAGGGAAAGATAACCAGAGAAAGGCAGCTATACCTTTAGTTTTCCTTTAAGTGGATGAAGTCCTATGACAGAAGGATGAAGTACATCATCTGTGGAAGATAACACAAAACAGAAGATATTTACTATTTTAATAAACAAACTTATACACATGCACAACACACCAATCTAATAACAAAAACATTACTTTGGGAGTTACATCAGTAGTAGAGTTAACTTATCATCCTTCCACTGTTAAGGAGTTTTCAAGACCTTCCAGCCTTTCATTACTTTTCACAACACTTCAGTGTAACGAAGCACACTGTGTTAAGACCAGACCGTGTGACAACCAAATCCTGCCCCCAGCTCAACATAATCTCATTCTTACTCAAAAACATCATAAAAATCGTCTACAGCTAAAAATTCACTTAAGTAAAAATTAAGTACAAGTTGAATACTTTCTTCTCAGGCATCAGTTCCTCACTTAGACACAGAAACACCTTGCTGACTCACAAATGTTATGACAAATCTTCGATCCAAAACAAAACAAACAAAAGTAGTAAGAAGCTAAGCTTCTGAAGGCTCTCTGTATCTTGCATATAAGCATCAACTGTAAGAGGAAGAATTCCTAGGGAACCTGAGGAAGTCTTAACTAAAAGACTGGAAGCTCAGATTAGTTAAAGAAAGAAGTGTTAAGTCAAATACACAAAGATACTCACTAGATAGTAACTGGTAAAATGCTTTCTTACTCAAAGTTCCCACCCTAATTAGCAATTCCTAAAGCAACCCTACACAGAGATGATTAGAGAAGCAAAGGTGCAACAGTCACAGCCACCGAGGCTGGAAGGGACCTCTAGAGATCACTTAGGCCACCCTCCTTGCTCCAGCAGGGCCAGCTGCGGCAGGCTACTGGGACCACAAATTTGGAGTGTCCCCACAAATACGCACCCCACAGCCCCTCTGTGCAACTTGTTCCTGTGTTTGACCACCCTCACAGCAAAAAAAGTGTTTTCTCATGTTCAGCTGGAGATTCATGAGTTTTAATTTGTGCTCGTTGTCCCCCAAAAGATAAGCAGGGAGGCTGGGGAGAAGGGAGGAAGGAATTCTGTCTGTCGCACACCAGAGGAAAAGCTGAGATCTTTAGCTCTAAAAGAAGACAACCAGTCAGCAATAATGACATATTTAGGAAATAATCCACACTGCATTAAAGGGGAGGAGGTGTTGTTTGTTTGTTCATTTTTTAACAGACTAGATCACTGAGGAATAAGGTGTGGAAAGTGATGTGACCAGAAAGCACATGGGGGCCAGAAGCAGAGAAAAACAGGGAAGGTTAAAAACACCATAAGAATAAGAGAGAGAGAGAGAAAGATATCCTCACAGGAACTAATACAGGCATGAGGGGGTGAGGGGGAAGTGTTGGGTGGTTGTTTTTTAAAAGTAGCTAGGTTGTCAACTAGCAAACTGATAAAAACAAGGATATAGTTACGATCCTCACATTTAGTTACGAGATCAAGAGATTTATAAAGACCGGCTCCTGAGGAAAACAAAGAGCTAAAAACTGAGCTGAAAAGAGTCTGGGACAAACTTTGAGAAAATTGATTCAGTCAGTATGATGGGTAATGTTAGATGAAAAAGAGGAGAGAAAAGTGATGGGGAGGGGTAGAGGTTTTACAGACTGAAAACCCAAAGCATTTTTATTGCAAAATCACCCAGAAGAAAAAAAGAATCTCATCTACAAACCATGAAGAGAAGGCATAGCATAAAACACGTGTGATGGGCTAAAGAAGCAGCAGGCACAATATTTCAGCCTGCAACCAAAGTAATAGCTGTAAGGGAGTAAAAATCAAGTATTTTCTTAACAGGTAAGAGACACATGAAAAACAAAAATCAGTAAGAACATTTGGTAACAAAACTGGCAACAAGGAGGGTTTAAGAAGCAAAAGAGTTGACAAAAATACCAGCTGTTACTGCAGATGTGAGACTCAGTTAAACCTCAGAAGTGGAATTGTTCACCTAAGACAATGGCAAAGCCAAGGGAGAAGAAAACGGCCCGGCACTGGAGGAAGTGTGCTTACTTGCAGGATTTCCACCTGAGATACTCCAGAGCACAGGAGCAGGGAAAGCAAGTGCTCTGTAAGGGGAACGCCGAACTCGTGCCAGCTGATCACCATCACTCTTCAGTGTCCAAGCATTGCTTTTGAAAAATTAAAAATTCTGCTACAAATATACACCTAAATGCACAAATACCCAGAATGAGAGTTTGAAATGGAGTTGTAAAACAATAGGTTTGTGTCTCAGTGCTGTCAAGCCACTTTTGAACTAGATCCTGATGGTTCTAGAAAATACACCTGGGCAATACTTTAAGATTAGGTGATCACAAATGTTAGACATTTCAGCACTGTGATTCAGACGGTCATATATGCCAGCCTACATGCAATACTTCTACAACTGAGCCCCAGTGTTACACTGGCAGGGCATTCTTGCTGTTTCCTCCAGTTTTCCCTACAATCAGTTTGGCAGATACAGCACTTTGTCACTGGCAGTGCTGAAAGTCTATTCCCAGAAAAAAAATATTAAAATAATTTTCTATTGTATGGAGGAACCATCAACCTAAAATTTAATCAACACCAGCTAGGCTTTTTGGAGGCTATGACAAAAACCTCCTACTACATTTATTCCTGGGCCACACTGTTAATTCCCTGTCTTTAAAAATCACACTGCCTATTTAAAGACTCCACGTGGGACACTGAGAAAGACAGAACGCTCGATACACAAAGGAAACCAAAATTTTAAAAAACCCTCTGCCACACATAAAATATGCAAACAAAAGTGAAAGAATCCTTTATAGTTACAGCAGCAGTATTATTTGTGGTGACAGAAGAAAAAAATATTTTGATGTGTAAGATAACTTTAGTCTCAATCTGCCTGACAATTTTATTGAAAATTTTCTCCAGAGCATACAGCACTTTTGCAAAACAAAATAATTCCAGGTATTGTCCTGCAATTTAACATCACAAGGGCAGATCTTACTGGAATAGGTAAAAATAGCACTAGAGAACGTGCCAAAGGAGAGACTTTCCACTCTATGGCCAGCGCTTAGATTGCAACATCAGCTGGCTCTCTTTTTATAACCTCTCAACTGCCAGTGAACAAGTTACACAGCCAACTTAAAAGGCTTGAGAAACCCAAAAGTAAACTCTGGAACCCACTTTGAGGTGAAATCAATCCACTGCATCACTAACACGAACACTTTGTTTCGGTATGCTACTATTGCCTGCATAAGCTTTATACTTGCTTCTAAAGCATTTAACACAGATGAGTGACATAATTCAGAATACGGTTTATTTTGCGTTAAATGTCAGCATAAAATCAGAGGCTTGCACACTTTGTTGTTTCTTTTGGCTGCAACACACTCTGGAAGCTACTTCACTTACTACGTTCTCTAGCAGCCATGTGCGTGCCATCCTCCCACGAACCCATTTTGGCCCATTTCTGCAAATGCACCCCCTCCACTCCAACCACCCTGAATAACCACTCCCAGGCACCTGAACTCCAAATCATTTTTCTTCCACATTCCCATATAAAGATAACAACCATCATAACATGAACATTTAAAACTGTTAGACCAGTGATCAAACCGAGGCAGAAATGCTGTTTTGTGAGAAGAAATTCATGTTCCTCAGCCAGCAGCCTGACTTACAGATGACTGACATTGCTTAGCTTTCTAATTAGGTACCAGGGAAACCAGTATCCTCCCACCTTCCACACTACAAACAGGTTTCTGCCTGCTCATGCCCTCAGATTGGTATTGATTGGACATGGCTTACAAAAGTCATTGGAGAGGGAGACAGGGAGAGAAAAGAAAGCTGTAAGAAAGTAGGACGTCACTTAACTGGCACAGTTACTATCACATTTTTTTCCCCTCAGTCTAAGAAAAACTGAATGATCATCAACATATTTAACTCTCCTTAAGTTTGAAAGTGCTGGCATAATCAAAAATGTGTTTCTTATTTGCACATAGTGGCTCCAGAACTGTGTATCTACATGAAGAAATATACACAGGTCTTGTGCAAATTCAAAAGTAGAGACAGTTTAGATGCATTTGCCACACTTCATCCATGAGGTTTACAATACAGGTTTTACAAAAAAAAAAAAAATCTGTAAAACTACAACAAGAAGTGCACAAATAAAGACCTGATAAAAACTATTTTAATAGGCTTATGAAATAGATAAGACCTGAAGTAATTCAAATTCTATCAGAAATTCAAATTCTATCAGGAATTACCAAAATAAGGAAAATATTAACCTGACAGTAATCTTGGAATTAACAACTACTAGGTAAATTCTGAACTTCTAGGATTCTAAAAAAAATTTCATAGAATCTGAAGCTGCAGTCACATCCTATGTCATAAACATGATCAACTTTCAGTGAAACTTAAAACAAAGTTTCTAAACCAAAGTTTTAAAACCCCAAGTTGTTACTGTGTATCAAAACACCCCTCTTCAACTGGAAGCCAGACAGCTAATTATAGGCTCTTTCACCTCCACAAGTATAAAACTCATCTTGCATTTTCTTTTACAAGAAACTTATAAAGATATTGTGCTTTCTCTGATAACTATTTGGGAATAGCACAACTAGCATTTTTTCAGGTAGGAACAAAGTAAGAATATTTTTTTAAAAATCATTAAAATATGATTAACTAGTACTTTTTCTTCCCAGCAACACCACCACCATTGAAGGTTCCAGTCTAAGGGTCATTCCCATATGTGCCGTATGCCTTTGCAGGACTACCCCTCTGTGCTCCGACATGCCTCTAACAGCTCCACGCAAACAAAAGGGAGCACACGTCTCTTCATCTGTTTCACTACGCTTCCTTCAGCTTCACCAAGAAACTCTGATGTAAAATATCACACTTACTTACTTCTACACAGGGAAAATTACAGAATAAAGAAAAAAGAATGATAATTTACTTGTGTGTCCAATAAGGAGTCACAGTGGGGGAGACAGTTCATCTCCTTCATAGGTAATACAAGAGTAAAGAGAGAGCAGTGCCTTTTGAGGTACGCTAACAGACTGAAAAGGCCACTCTACAATATACCGAAAGCATGACCAGACTTTGAGCAAACACTGTTAAAGGACTGAGAACAGAACAAGAAATTGGAATATGCAAAAACTAGCACAAATTACTCATAGACTTGACAGGGACATACACTGGAAGCAAAGGACTAGCAAAACAAAAGACATTACAGAAAAAGAGAAAGGAAGATTAGTCATATATTAAAGTTTCTCAACAGATACCTAAATGTTAGCCCTACATTTACAAAGGCATTACAAAGGCATTAAAGAGACCTTTCTTCTAGCTGCGCACGACCTTCCATCTCCCTCTTGGTAGTCTCTCCAGCTGGGTGTTCCTAAAACTCATTTTCAAAACTCTAGCTTGTTCTACAGAGAAAAAATTTATGTAACAAGACTGTAATGGGGGCACTGAGCCATTTTATAAAAGTCTGAACCTCTGAGCCAGCTTTAATTAATATGGTTAACCCCATGCCACACCCAGCTGCAAGTCAGTGAAGCAACCTCCCTCCAGCTTGTGAATTAAAAATATACAAGATGTCTCAACAGCTCTTAACCGATACTACATATTTCAATTGGAATGCAATATTAATTAACACTTTTTTGTCAGCTGTTTGTCAGAAACAAAATATTTTTAGGGTCAAACCAACAGCAAGTATGCAACGTAAGCTGAAATCTGAAATGACGCAATGTAAGGCAGCAGTAAGGGAAAACAGGCTAGAGCACTGTAATCAACTCAGCATCTGCAGAGAGCCACAACACAGCAACTGAAGTGATTCCACAAAGCAGTGGAACCGAGAACAGCAACATGAAAAGGGGCTCATATCAGAAGAGCCAGAGGTACAGGTCCCATTTGCAGATTTTCAGATAGTGAAAAGAACACAAAGCAGAGTAACTTACATGCTCACCACATGCGCCAATTATTTGCAAGGCAATTCCAAAACTCTTTTGCCTGAAGTTAAAACCAACCAGCTTTGATTTAACAGTGCTGCTGCCCTGCTTCATTTCTGCAAGCATGCAGGGTACGCAGGGAACATGCACCAGAGACACAGCACAGCACAGGCACACCTGCCACTGCAAACAAACCCAATGACCTGCACTTGCCACTGCACTGCTCTACACAAATCCAGAGTTTTTCTGCATCAGAATTGTAGCTCTAACCAGCTTGTCATTCACCATGAGCAAGCAAAAACTCCTGGAAAATACATAATTCAGTCACATTGACTATGTCACTTAAAATCCTGAAAAAAAGATGCTCACCTATTAAAACATTCTATTTATTAACCATCAGTTATAATTCTTAGCTCTAAATAAAATCTACCAAGAAAATGCTTTACTCATTTACAAACGGCTCCACAACAGCATTTTGTTTATCCTCACCTACCGTGTGCACTGCAGCATTGCAGTACACAAGATGACCATGTTCTAGCTAAACTGTAAAAGGTCAGTACACACTGCTGCAATAAAATCAACTTTGTGTGAAACAGATGGCATTTACAGTACAAACAATTTTCAAGTCACTAAAGGAATAAATGTGTGCCAGCTGCTTTTCAAAGCAAAATTGCTGTTTACAAAAAAAATAGCATACGCAGCAAGAGCCAACAGAGCACTGAGAATTATTCACAGAACTTTGTCCAAAACAGACTTTCTTTTCAGAAAAACTAGGAACATCGCTAAGTATCTGGATTACTCATACAGAATAAGTTATATCTACTTCACGCTGTCTCAGAACTCATGAGGTAATGCATGCTCATCGCTAAAACACCTTGTTAATTTGTCTTAAAGCTAGTATTTTTACCTGATTTCCTAGTTACATGACCTCCTCTTTCAATTGATTTCTAGAGCTGACAAAATGTTTCCACAACCTTATTCAATACACAACGGATATATTTCATACCAGAAAATACTGAAGGGTGTTAGATAAGCAATTACACAAAATCTATCAAAATCAGTACAATGCAGATGTAAACACATCAGTTTATTTACAAATTAAACTTATGTGAAACTTACTAAAATCGTGCTTAAACTACCACACCCGAAATTTTAAATCACAACTTTAATCTTGCTTTGAGTATGTTTGTTACTTCCCCAAAGAAACATAATTTTGCCTTATAAATTTGACGCTTTTATGAGAAATAGAACACTGACTTCTATTTCTCCTCTAGATTTCTGCATTTTTAAGTAAAAAGATAGACCAGTAACTTATTTCTCACAGAACAATCAACCTTTTCAATTATTCATTTATTTCAAGCTGAATTTTCATGGAAGTTTTGGAAATTCACTGCAGAAAACTACATTACCCTTTTTTCCTAGGCAACTGGTCTTCCTGAGCTTGCCACCCAGCTGTCCTTCTGCCTCTCCTCAGGCAGCTCCGGGACATATTAGCTTGTTTCAGCTAAACAGTTAGGTAGGGGCATCAAGAATACAGAATTCCCATGGGCTATGGAAATCGGAAGCCAAATTACAGCAGAACCCTTCGCTCCCCTAGCCCCTTCACCAGCCAGGACACCACAGCACAGACCTTTGGTGTGCCAGCTGCGGCACCATGACATCGCATGGGGAGACCACGCCAAGAGAAACCCTCCCTCTGGCCCAGCCAGCAGCCGAGAAGGTGGATGGGCAAGGTAAGAACAGAGGAAGAGGAGGAGAAAAAGTCAGGGGGGTGTTTAAGTAAGGCAATAGCAAAGATGGGGAAGCAAGGGATGCTGGAGGTGTGGCAAAGGGAATGACCGAAGGTGTCACATGTTTGCAGCAGACCCAAAAACAAATCTGTACTGAACGAGACTTCGTTAGTTCATTTGCTCTCCTAACTTTATTAGGAATATAAAAAGAATTTAAACATTCTATGACCGTAACACTGAAGTGAATTTATCAGCACAACTCCTGCATTTGAAACTAATGGACTGAAGACTGATTTACACACAGTAATCTGATCTAACAGCTTTGGGTTCCCATTTTCCACAGAAGTTTTAGAACCAACAGCTGTCACCATCTCAATTAAAGTTGTTCTCAAAGACAGAAAACAAGGAAAACTTGTTTTCCTCAACTCCTAGCTTCCCAACAGTGAAGGAGCCAAATAAATACATAAACTGGGGGAAGGAGGGGAGTGTATGTCCCAGAAGAAATGAGTGCTGATGTAGCATACTGAGAAGTGCTGACCAATGATTTCTGTGGGTCATGTTTGTGGTTTATTAAAAAAAAAAAAAGTTATTTTAATAAGTTGTAGTAAGTTCAGGCCCTGAGACAGCACTAACTTCATATGTAATTTGAACAGACGTTGTTGTTAAAGAATAAAAAAAAAATGGAAAATTACAGGTGAACACCAAAGGCACTCAACAGAAACAAAAAAATAAAGTTTTATATCTTCTGTAGAAAAAAACCAGGTATTTTCTCTGGTACTTCCAGACCTTCTTTCAAAGCAGGTTAGTCAGCAGTGTTGCACAATAAGTTGTACAGTCCTGAAGATACTAAGTACAGCAACAAACCGTATGAAAAACACATTCCAGATTTCTGAAAGCACCACTGCTCCAACTCAAGTAAGCTACTTCACTTCTGATTTAATAATCTAAGATTAAATTGCTTACCATATTAATTAGTCATGCATTTCAGATCCATACCTTTTTTATGATTACTTGTAGCCTTAGGGTTTACCTACAAAAAATTTTCTTTAAGACAAATTAAATTAAAGCCACTTCCATTCTGAATGGGTGTCCACAGAGCAGACTTAACTGAACTGCCTGAAACTAACTCTCACATCCACCAACTCAATCTTTTCTTCTGCACCAACATTGCAGACATATCCTAAAGGATAAGCCCGTCCATTCAAATTATATCCTAGTTTTACACAATGCAGTGATCCTTTAAGCAATATTTGGAGCTGAGTTTCTCAGAAGCATTAAAATAAAAGACATTTTAGAAGTCTTTCATACAAAACTACTTTCAGATATTTTAAGTTGGCTTTGGTTTCGGAAGAATCTTAGTTTTACTCCATTACAGGCCCTTCTTGTTTTGCACACCTATGACAACCTACAATTGCATTTGGAATGCACACCGTGCTGTAGCAACTAATTCCACTACAACTGGTTTTAAGGTCTCACTGTTTCAGGCAAGGTCCCTGTCTTTATGGATCTCACTTAAAGGCTAAGGGGAAAAAAAAAAAATTCTACAGAAGTTATTTAGCCTGACATAGGCAAGATGAACAATGGACAGGAGACGTGCTGCTGTTAGCACGTGCTGTTAGCACGAGTACATGTGTGTGTACACTTAGCCTGTAGATAAAAAGAGTCCAGAAACGGTGCAATCTTCAAGCCCTGGCTCTGAAGGAACACCACTTCTACACGGCAAAACTCTAACAGTTTAAAAGAAACAAGAAAACTAAAGAATCTTACGTCAGTTTTCAAATGTCTTTTTTCAAGCTTAATCTAAGTCAAAAAAAACAAGCATGCAGCTCAAACCGAAGAATGCCCAAGCAGAACGCACTCAGTTATGCTAATACAACTTAAGCACACTCTCCGTTCTCGGCTCAGAAGACAGCAGACCGCTGCAACAGGAAGGTTAGGCAGTCCTCGCTGGAACATGGGAGGGACACAGCCGCCAGCAGCGAAGCGGAGCCCCGAAGAGGCCGGGCCAGCGGAGCCGCCGCTGGGCACCCCACTCCCCTGCTTCATGCCCGTCGCTCACCTCGCCCGCCGGCCGCCACAACACCGGGCCGGGCAGTGCGGGGCCCAGCCCCGGTGCACACCCGCCTCGGCCGCGCAGCCCCCGGCGGGCAGCCCCGGCCCCGGGGCTCCGCGCTGGCACCACGCACCTCCCCCCGGCACTGACCGGCCACGGGGCGCGGACACCCCCCACCCCCCGGCCCGGGTTTTTTGGCACCTTCCCCGCTCCTGGCCGCCGCACAACCTCTCCGCTGGAGGCGGTAGCCACCGCCCGGGCCCCGCGGCAGGGACGGAGGTGAGGCGGCGCGCACTAGACGATCCGACCGCAAAGGGCTCCGCGATGAGCTGCGACCCCAGGTACGGAGATGGCCGATTCCCCCTCCTTCCTCCCCCGGTCCGTGTCAGGGGGCCAGCGGCCGCCCTCTCTTGCGGCCGAGGCGGCGGCCGGGTCGGCGCGCCCGGAGCTGAGCCGCCAAATGGGAGCAGCCGGCGCCGCTCCAGGCGCTAGCACCGAGGAAGGGAGAGCCGAAAAGAAAGGGGAGAAAGGCAGCGCTTCTCTCCCTCGTTCCCTGCCGCGTCCCCTACCTCTCGCCAGCCCAGCGCCGCTCCTACCTATGTCACTCCCTGCCGGCGGCTCCCTCCGGGCTCTCGTCCCGCTCGGCGCCGTTCGTTTCGTTCCTCATCTAAAATGGCGGCCTCACACTCAGCGAGACATTTATCCTCCGCCCATCGACCTCTCGGCACTCGGCTACTTCCCTTCCGCCCCTGTCTCCTTCTTTTCCCGTCCTCCTCCTCCTCCTCCCCGCCTCTCGGCCTGACCGCGGAGCGCCGCGCTGTCGATAGCACCCGCTCCTCCTCTTCGTGCCGCCATTTGGGAGCAGCGACAGCTGCCATGGCCCGGCGGGTTGCCCCCAGCCGGTCGCGGGGGGGGGAGCGGAGGCCCTCCCGCCGCATCTCCTGTCCTCTCCTCCAGCCCTTCCCGGGAACCCCTCTGGGTGTCGGGGATGAGCTCTGCCGTTGCGCCAGGGGAGCTGGAGCGGGCCCCGCCGGGGCGACAGAGCCGCCCATCATCCGGAGGCGCCCGCCGCGCTGCCGCCAGCCCGACCTGACAGCCGCCTGCCTGCAGCCCCGCGGCCCCTGCCCGGCCTCGCCAGAGCTCTCGGGTGTTCGACAGTTAATTAAACGGGGGGCATCAGCACAGAGCAGGCTCCCGGCACGCAGCTCTCCGGTCCTACCTGTTCAAAAGCAAACCGTCTCTCTGAAGGGAACAGGCAGAAATTCCCCAGGGGCGGTCCGTGCTGAGGGGGGTGGGGTGTGAACTGCCGGGAAAGGTATCTGGGGAGAAGTTTTAAAAAATATATATATAGCGTATAACCTCTTTTCCTGGAGGGGACGGGGAGCAGCTGTCAGGCAGCCGCCGTGCGAGAGGAGAGATGCCGGAGGACTCGGCGAAATTGCTGCACCACGAACTGCCCGGTTGTGGGTCAGGCTTTGAGAATGTGCAGCACTGCACATTAAACGGCAAACAGTTAATTTATCATGCCAGCCCGAAACTTCTAAGGCTAGTCATTGTAAAGTAAAACATTTCTCCTAGGACTGTTTTGAAAGAGCATACACCTTTGCATTTACAGTCATGTAATGCATTAATTGTTAATTAAATAAGCACATCTCTAAAAAGAGCCTCCAGCAAAATTCCCTCAGCCTTATTTTGGATTTCTCTGCAGAAAGAAGGTTTACTCTGATATAAACCAAGGCTCGAGTTGAGCTAAAGTCACATCACCCTCATAGAGGCATAGGGAGGGCAAGAAAAGAAGCAGCACTGTTGGGCTTGCCTCTCCTGAGCACCAAATAAGAGAAAAACCATACAAAGTTTGGCTTGTGTAAAGTGTAGCTGCTGCCCTCCAGGAAGGGCTGTCGTTGCCAGGTAATAGGAGATTGAAATGGGGATAGCAACCAGGAGCTCTAGAAGGCTGAAACACAAATTTCCACGCCTAGAACATTGTCATTCAGTACTTTATTCCCATATGTTCTGGAAGTTATCCACTCATTCCAGTGTGATAATGCCTCCATTTTAGAAAATACTGCTAAAAGAAAGATTTAACTAAACTTTTATAGCACTCTTTTACCAGAATAACCACATGGAGATTTCTATTAAGAAAAGCGCTTATTCTCTTCTTTTTCTCTTCCCCATTGCCATGAGCTCAGACCTACCAAAAAAACCCAGGAAAACAAATCCAGACCAAGATGGTGTCTACCAAGGACAACATTTTTAGGTGGCAATCATTCTTTTCAAATTCTTGTAGAGTAGCTTTTCTCCTAAATGTCACATTTAAACTGAAGGAGTCCTCTGATGCACATACACAGTTTACATTACTTTAACAGGAGTCATATCCACGCATCTGACTGCGAGAGTTGGCCCAGGAGAAACAAATAAACTGAAAGCAGTGTGTACAATAAATATGCACATGGCTTAAGACTAAATATATCCACGTAATACAGCAGACAGTATTACAGATTTTCGCAAAATATGCAAAAAGAACTTTAAATGTTGTAATATAAAATATGAATAAGAACATGCCACAAGAAGCTTAAAAAGAAAAAGGGAAAGAAAAGAGGAATAACCACCTCCAGAAGAGGTGATTTTGACAGAAGACCTTTCATAAAGTTTTAGAATTCTTGTGAAAGAGTAGAAGGATCAAGGATTGTAGTCATGGAACAAATGAACACAGATAGGGAGGAAAGTAAGCCAAATTTCAGATAGGTAAACAATGCAGCACATGCAAAGAAACAATAATTACAAGAAAGAAAAAGCAAACAAGGAAACTAAGCAAAGAAACTCAAAACGGTACAGCACTACAGTAGAAGGGAAAGGAAAATTGAACAAACTTTCCAAAAGAAACTGAAAATTATGGGCATTCTTTCTGAGGTTGATCTGATTGATGTTTGTGTTTAGTGGTTGGGTTTACAATATGTTTAACATGTGAATGTCCAGGTATTAGGCTTTCATTTGTCCAGGCATATAATAAAATCTTACATTTTCACCATTTGGGGTGTTTTCTACCTCTATGGGAAGCAGCCTACGGAGTGATTAGAAAGAGAATGAGAACCAGCGCCAGGAGGGTTTATAGCGGGCTGCGTTAATGACAGCAACTGTTATCTTGAGATATTTGGCACATCTGGCCAGTGGTTGTGGGCTTGGGAACTCCCTTTCCTCCCACGGGGATGTCACACAGGCAAAGCCACCTCAGCTCCAAGGCCTTTGCTTCCTTATGATTAAAAATGGGATGGACGGTTCTAAGTTACCATCTTTGAGAAGAGTTTTAATACTCGCTGCTGAAAAGAAGCACGTAAAAGTTAAACCTGTTACTTATTTGTTGTGGTTCAGTTTGCTATGTGCCATATTCATGTATTCCCAGCCTGCTCAACTGTGATTTCTTGAGGAGTCTCAAAAAATGGAAAATGTTTTAAGGGCATCATATACCCTTAGTTGTATCTTTAGTACGTAAAATACCTATAAGCCTCAGAAGAACGAGAGTGTAGCACTGGCTGGGAAAAAGAAGAAATGTATAGACACACTTTATTTGGGTATCAAATCTTATTCCCTTACTCCTCAAGCCAAGGGTTGCTGTAGACAAACTTTGCCATTTTATCCAGGGTTATTCACATCTGAGCCACATTAAGAGCATTGTGTTTCTGTATGTTATTTTGATATATGCTGTAAATTATTCTCTTATTCGCCCATAAGATTTTTTTTTTTGAGTGAGAGAACATTTTTTAGGAAAATGTAAGTCAAGTTAGATACAAAAGAAGTAAAACATACAGAGGCCATGAAGAAAGTGGCCTTGAACAAATCAAGCAATAGCAACCTAAAAGATAAGTACTCCAAATAAGGAATATTTTATTTGCATGGTGGTGCATAAACTACTTATATTTTATAGTTCAGATGAAAGGCTTTATCATAATTTCCCCATGTCACTGAAGTGATCAAAGAAGAGGGGTGCAAAGGTAATTTACAGTTTGTTTGGGTTTTTTTCATGCATTGTAGAATTTAAATTACATACGTCACTTTACAACAATAGGACATCTTATATATGAAGGTGTTAACAAGGCAGTAAACTTGTTTTGCTGAAATGGAAACCATTAGCACATTCTGTTCACATTAGTTATTTTTGTTGCTTTATCCTGAATGAACTCTTAATGTTTTGGTTCATCCATATCTAACTAAATGTGGTTGCTGTTGGGATGGCTACAGTGCATACCTCTCACCACGCTGTACAGCATCTCTTCAGCCAAATAGTGAAGCTAAATCTGCGGAGACTTTCTCTTCCTTATGAAAATAACACCTGACTTCCCATAGGCATGACACAAAGGACACCTCCTTCCAAAAGCTTCGGTCTTTATCATCAGGCCTAGATTAGGCATGTAGTGGCTTCATTACTTCCCCAAAAAGGCTCGATTCTGGAAGCAGATCCATTTAAGCAATTCCTGCAGTCGGAAAACAGAGGGGAAGTCAGTCGGACTATGAGACTGGGTTGTGCAAGCTTGTGTGTCTACGGGCTCTGACACCTGAGGATTTCCTTCAGTAAACCTACCTCTCAAGGTAAGGTCAAGCCACGTACTGTATGATACAGAAGGGACTGTCCTCATAGATAGAAACCTCAGGACACTGAATCATGAAGTAAAGACAGCATATATTTTTAAATTCACTTTAGTTCATGTACTTCCAGGGTCAAGCCAATTTAAGTGCTTTAAGACAGTTACCAAGAGCTGTCATGCCAAGTTTCTTTTGTTATGTTTTACACATGCACACGCCTTGTGAGACACACTGCCCAAGGTAAATACGTTGTGCCATGGTTGCCTCCACAATACTGCCAACAAGTTTTGCCTTATCTGTTGACCACTTCCTTCTGTATATAAATTTAAGTTAGTATCTTTATTTTTTCCTTTCTTCTTTTTTACTGCTTTAACGCTTCCATTTAAGAAATGTGTTTATCTGAAAAACATATACAATTCCTTAAGTGTCAAGGACTATTAGCTTCTACAGATTTTTATATTCTTCCAGAATCAATTGCATCTCTAATTAACTATAAACCATCTATTACATATTCATACTTATATGGTTCTTGACTTGTCCTTATATAAACGTAACAATAAAAATATTTTATGAAAATGTCAATTGCAATAGATTTTCAATACAAGTTTGTGTGGCAACAGTTCAGAGTAAAATTGAAACAGATTTTCATTAAGCCTTGCACTAATAAATAAATTATTCTGAGAGCAGCTCTATAAACAGTAAACAATAATCTCTTACTGAAAAAAGAAAGAAGTTATATTAGCCTTTCTTCACTGATAATCTTACATGAAACATTCTTAAAATTTTCAAAGAACTGTCTACCAGTTTTCAGTCCTCCATATGCTCCTACTGTAATTTATGGTATTACAGATATCCGGCGTCTCTGAGCTTGTTACATGCAGTGCAGTAGAGAATTTCTGGTTCTCCAATTTCAGTGCAATGCAGTTTGCTTCTAGGAAAATTCAGAGGCACTGCACTACCCCAGCCAGTTCTCTCAGACTCCAGACAGGGTGAGTTAAGTTGCTTTCCTGAATTTTAGATACTCATTTGCAGTACTTATTGCCACAAGAATGCTGGTCATAACTTTGAAACCCGAGATGCAAAGCCCAGCTCCTGCTCACAGACAATCGTCCCTGCTGCATGACTCAGCCCGTGTCCATTGACTCATTTGCTGTTATAGACCTTGGCTGCCCCTTTGTTTGCAAGTGCAGTGCAAGCTGACTGAAAAACACAATACAAAAAAATAGAAATATCCCTAAAGCCACGTGATTTTGATGTGATCTCTGTTAAATTGTGTCTGACAGGTATAGTTGTATTTTATTAGGTAATTGCAGCTGTGGCTTGTTCCTGTAGTTGGAGGTGTTTTGGAGGGACAGCAGTCAGATCCCCAGTAGAAGGATCAAGAATCTGGGTAATGTTCCTTTTGTCACAGACAGAACCTGGGAAGCTTCAAAGAGGAGCATGAGACGTACAAAGTCAATTGGTACACCACCATGCACTGAGAATATCAAAGCATGAAAATAATTTGAGAATAAAGTTTTATAAATGTAGCGTGGAGGTGCTGACATGGGTGCCACGCATAGTGAATAAATAGCCAGTCTGAATTATTTGAGCTTGAATAGGGGGAAAAAAAAATCAAAAAAGGCTTTAATTTGTGGCTATTTGAACAGTCATTCCTGCTTCATAGACAATAAATACAGCACTTTGCTTTATACATGTATTCTATTTTTGAAACCTCACCAAACTGGTTTATTTGGTTTATTTTGACTTTCTGAAATAGTCTAACCACAATAAAATCTATTCAGAGCTAGGTACTACAGTTTAAAAATAATAAAGCATAAATAGCTCTTTCCTGACAAACAGTTTTAGAATGTAGCCTGAATATATAATTGCTCAGCTGCAGAAGGTTTTTATTATACCTGATGCAGAGCTACATAAAGAGACTGATCATCTGATTTGGCATGACCCCAAGCGATGCATTATTTTGCCTGTGCACGGACAATTTCTAGTGTGTGGTAACTGAACTGCATTCAATACTTGGTTTCTCTAGCAGTTACTTATTGTAATAATGTACATTGGGATGACAGCAAAATTTCAGTTTTCTGTGAAGAAACGCAAGGGTCAAATCAGTAGCAACAGAGTAAAATAGGAAGATGTGTGTACGTGCACATATGTACCTGACTGTCTCCGAGTGTATGTGTGTGTGTATATGTATGTTCAAAACAGATGAAGGAATGACAGAATTTCTGAAAAGATAAAGGGAAGTTTATAATTTTTTTCTTTTGTTGTCTATTGTGATTCTTCATAAAAAGCCTTTTTTTTTTTTATAGTTTTGATGAGGAACCTGTTCTTGTTGTCATAGGTTTGTGCTGTTTATAGAAACACTCACGCTCTTTTTGACATCATGCTCGGCTTTTCTCAGAGGTAGATTCTAAGAGACAAAGAACCCAAAGCAGCCTCGCCAGCGTGACTATCCCAGCTGCACTCCAGCACTGCTATTCCCAGATGAAGCCAGACTAATTAGAATATAGGTATAAGGTTATAAATACCTGGCATCATTCAAAGGTTCAGTGTATCTAGCAAGAAGGGTAAAGTCCATTTTAGCCACATGCATACATTCATGTACTAAGAGAAATGGAACTCTCGTTTACTGGATTCTGTTATAGAAAGCTATGCAAAGTGAAAAAAAAAAAAAGTATTTGGCTTTCAGCACAAGCCTATTTATCCACTGTCTTTCAAGTTCAGCTCAAACATTCAGATAAACAAAGATAAGTGATCAAAGGCATACATTCCCTTTGGCAACGTACCTGTGTTTTAGCTAGCCTTTGATACTTTGTGCCTCCATGTCATACATAGCACATTGTGCTTAGAAGGGTACGACAAGTAAAAATTACGTGGTAAGCACATAACTTCAGAAACAGCATACTAATGATGATATGACAACAGTGAAAGATTTTTGTTACTAAGCTGATTAAACTTGGTCACTGTACAAGTGTAAGTTCGTAATGTATCTGCATGGACACAGTATGTCAGAGCCAGACTAAGGTGCCTTGGTGACAAGCCTGGTCTACGCTGCTGGCCCACATTGCTGCTCCAGGTGTCAGCGTCATTCCTGTCAGCATCAGGCCGCATCAGGAGATTGCACCCTGTGAAGCTCTGTATGATGGTACACACCAGTTTAGGTACGTTGTTTAAAAACAACTGCATATGTATATGGCTAGTTTAGTCTCTGATTATAAAGGTCAGTGATGTTCTTGTCAAGTATTTCATGTCATTTGTTAAGACTTCTTTGTTGCTGTTACAAATTCTTTTCTCTTAGCCTGGACAGTGGTAATTGGATTGGTTATACAAATCTGGATATGCTTCTCCTCTGATGGAAAATCCAATTTAATTATGTTTAAAGCTTCTCATACAAGATGATGTTCATTTTGGCCTTATTTTATTTTTGTAAGAACTTTTCTTTAATTTCTTTTTGCAAGATAATAAAAACCCAAAACAATGCTATGAGCAAAACAATTGAATTACCTGAACAGTAATTAGCAAAGACATCAGGTCAAAGGAATGCAAAAGTACAAGTCTATTGCTGTGCCTCGCTGCAAAACTCTGGTGTGCTGCGTTAGTAGATTTGTTAAATCTTTCAGCAATTGCAGAGAAATGAGTATCAACATGTCTGGTTGTACCTGAGTATTTTTAATACTTTCAAGATGTATATCTAATACTCAGATGTATTCAGATTAATTTATTCAGACATTCCTTAATTTCAAATTTATTTCTGGTGGAGACAGAAGCTTTCTATTAGCAACGAATTATGTAAGCCTTTCTTCTGCATTTCACCTAAACAGAAGAGTGATGTAAGAACTTAAGTAACTGCTAAAACATCATTGCTGAGACATCAGTTCTATTTGATAGCAAGGCCGAATTAAAAAAAAAATAATAAATTTGGGGGGACTAAAGCCTTGTTTTTCATAAAGTAAGCGTTGCTAACATCTTTGCGAGTTAGGGTAACCTGCTTCTCTGTTCACACACTAACTTTCAGACGGGAAATTTAAAAAAGGGCATTTTTTTTCCCTAACACATGTAAAGTTGAATGGAGGGAAAGGAATAGCAAAATCTTGTTCCCAGTACATAATACATATTTACTTATAATTCCAACGTGGGGTTTGATGACTTCAACATACCACCATTTTAATTCTTTTATGTATGCCATGGCATATATATTACCTCAATTCTAATTGGCATATTACTTGCAGTATCATAGGGTCAGTGGTGCTTCATGATGGTTCTGTAATTGAAGTTAAATCTTTCCTGAGGCAAGTTGGGTGAAACTCAAAACCATTATTGTTATCTGAGGAGGACCAATTGCTGAGACACCTCCCCAGGAGATACTTGGCAGGTCCACCTCTTTTAAGACTGTCTTTTGAAAATAAACTAAGGTGGATTTTTTTCCTTCTCTTGTGAGGGTCATATGGTCAATAGGAAACAGTCTGACCAAAGGTATCTCATGGTGGCGTGCGCAGTCTTCAGATGCTTTGACCCAGCACTTTCTGGGTAAATTATCTGACTTGTAGCTTTCAGGTTCACAGACTTCAAAATTAGCTATTTTAACTAAATATTTGGGTGAAACATTCAGTACAAAGCAGCAAAGGTATTTCCCCAAGTAATGGATTTTGATTTGTCAAGTTTTCAAGTAGGGTCATGCTCTTAGCTGACAAGAATGCAAGCAAAATGATTTACCTTTTTTTTTCTCCCTTGGCTTTGTTTAGCATTTGATAACATAGAGTTGACTACGCTTATTCTTAAATATGTGTTGGTGATTATAGACACAGTTTTGTTAAAAATAAATATTGCATAATTTTATAAGCATGTTTCCAGAATACTTGAAATATGGGTACCTTACATAAATTATTATAAACTACATATGTTATAAATCAATATTTCACACCTCCTTTGTTTATATCTAGGAGAGATCAGGGTATTTACACTGAAACCAAAGGTTTAACTTCAGATTTTTAGTACTATCATAGTAAAGCACATTACTGAGATTGTTTACTTTTATTACTTTATGGATAATCACTACACTTTGCCCTTTACCTTCTGCAATTGTACTTTCCTACCCATCTTCATATAGCTCACAGAGATGCAGGAAGGCAAGATTTAGCATAGAATTTTGAGATGGGGGATAAAAAATCCAAACCACCCAACAAAGAAACAAAAGCAAACCAAACACAACCTTAGAACACATAAGGATTAAAAAAAAAAATCATTACCTGTCAGTGTCAGAGGACAGGATTTACTAAATCTAGTAAACTCCCTATGAGTTAATTGACTATAAGGAAGAAAAATCATCTCTTCCAGACACACCTGGCATTTCGCTTTGCTTCCAGATTCTCTCCAAGGTGGGCCATTACTTTTAAATGCACAAATATGTAACAATATGTGCCAAGCCTTAGTGCAATTGTGTTTTCATTTGAATGCACCTTAGAGCAGTCTGGAGTATTTAAACATTATCAGTGCAAAGCTTTAGCATCATGCACTACTGTAAGTGTAACGATCTGTCCTTGCAGTACTCAAAGTGGTGAATTCTGATATTACAATCTCTCCCAGTTCCTCTGGTGTTGGGAGGAGAGCGGTGAGTGTTACCACAGTCAACTCCGAATTAAAGACTTGGAGTTACTGTACACATGTGTTAGCCAGTGTTTTATATTAAAAAAAAAAAAAAAAAAAAAAAAGGGATTTAAGAAGCTTCCCTATATCAAAAGGAGCGATGGCAAGTAGTTCAGACATTTGAGAAACACAATGAAACCTCATGTCTAAGTGACCAAAAGATAAACCAGGCCTGTTCAAGGAGAATTTCCATTTCTATAGCAATCCTAGGAAGTCTTTGTGTATGGGCAAGAAATAGGATCTGTTCTCATATTAGACACAATATAGCTCATATAAAATAATAGATCATAGATTTACTTAGTTTAATACAGGCCAGGTAATTCACTTGAGTATTTAACTTAAATAGGTGGAAAATCCGAGTTTCTCTTAGGGACAGGGAATAGACTCAAGTGATTAAAAATCTTCTGGTTACTTTTCCTGGTAGCTTTTTGTTGCTTGTTTTTGTAGGAAGTTAAGAATTCTCTGAGGGAAGCTCCAAGATGTTTGTGTGGCTTTGGGAGTAATGGAAAGAATTTACAATAAAATACACTCCTGCTGTTTAGTGATATAGAACAGTAAATAATAAAATAGTCAAGGAGTAAGGATCACTAAAACTCCCGTTCTATAAAATAGCTTCCTCTAGAGGAAAGTGGAACTGCTGCAGAACAACTTCTATGAAACTTTTGAGGTAATGCTTGCTAAGGAAGCCTACCTTCACATTTGGCAAAACACCAATATGTTGTAATTACTTTTACTGTGCAGTTCAATTTCTTGGTAAGAAAATGCTAATTGGAAGTAGCTAGTACTGTAGAATTCAATAATCTTGAGTAAATTCAATTGTTCTGCTGGGCCAGAAACCCAAGCAGTCTTTCAAAAAAACCCAAGGACATACTGAAAACAAAGTTTTATAAAAGAAGACTTGACAAGGATATAAAACGCTAGGTAGCCAAAGCTGAGCATTATTATAAATAATCATTTATGTAGGTTATTAAAAATAATGATTATTTTCTTATGAAAATATGTAGTTTTCATATTGAATACCGTATTCCCCATTCAAGGAAAAGAAAGAATGGCAGTTTCAAGAAAACTTTTATCATAGAAGGAGAGAATATAGAATTATTTTTTCATGATAGCTTAATGCAGTAGAAAACTTTCAAAGTAATAAGCTGTATAAAGACTATTCTTACCACAACTACTTACTACAAGATGTAACACCTTGGTCTTCATTAGCATTTTAGAATAAATGAATGTCATTATGAACGTCCGTATGTCATACTGAAGCAGCTGTTGATACATTATACAGTCGCTCTCAGTTACCTTAGCATCTGTCCTCAAACAGTCTGAGCTGCTGTATTTTTAAGCTTAACCTGCACTTGTTACTCTGATTTCCCATCAATATGACAAGAGTAAACAAACAGCAAAGGGGCTGCTGTTATCAGGCAGCCGTAATCACTGCCTGTCTTCATGCATTTCTCTCTGCCCCCGCCTTCACCACCGCCATCAGCTTCAAGGTGGTTGCATCCCTGCACGGTACTGGGGTGTGCCACCCAGTATGCTTCCCCACCAGGCACACCAAACACAGTTATCTCCTTATAATTAAGAGGTTGCAGGGGGCTTTTCAATTCATAGAAGTCCTAGAATTAGGCTAAAAAAGTTTCGCAAGTTATTCTTACTAGAATTAGATGCTATCAGACAAATTTAACTGATTCTTTATATTTCATTAGCGAACTTTTCACTTTTTGGATGATTTTGCTGACACAAGCTTTCCCTTCCAGCACCGTCAGTATGAGTGCTAACCTGCATAACAATCAAAGGTGATATGCTCAGAGCAAGTCACAGGTCTGATAATGTGGACAAGCAGTTCATGAGTTTTGTCTGGGGTTAAAGCTTCACATCCCATCAGAGCATTTGGGCTACCTTCCCAACTGTCACATGGAGAAAACCTGTGTAACTTTGGTTCAGTTCTGCGTACTGCAGGTTTCTCTTCTGCAAAGAAAAAGCATGAGCACTGCTGTGCTTTAGGGGTGAGGTGCCATTCCCCAACACACATAACACAGACTAATTACCTGCCACTGCCGAAGGGACAGTCCTTTTCCCCATTTCAGCCCCAGCTGTGCATCTCTGCCCCTGCTTTCGTGCTGGATCCAGCAGCCATGACACAGCATGGTGAGTCAGGGTTTGTGTTTTCATGACTAATCTCACAATCCCAGCTCTTGTTGATCAATGCCAGGGAAGGAGCAGGGAAGCCCTGCTGGTGGATGAGGGTTGCGGAGACTGGAATCTCCCCATCTGGCAACAGCCTCCATATCCAGTGACTTGGTCTGTGGAACCACAGCCCGGGAAATCAGCAACTCTCTGATCCCAGCAAGCAGATCTTTGGCACACGCAAAGCATATCTCAAAGGCTATACCTTCTTACTCATCTATTTATCACACTGACAGAAGCAGCAATATTACCATATACAATCAGAGCTGAAGTCACCAAATTAATTGCCTATTGTTCGTAAATTCCACATATTATAATTAATTTACCTCTTATACCATAGGTATTGTCTGGTTTGAAAAAAGCCCGTATGACTTCTTCAAAAGGTTATTAAAAAAAGAACAATAAGAATAAATAGGAAGGCAAGAAAGTTTGCTGACAAACACAATTTTTCAAGATACTTGAGACTAAAACACACATATTGAAAAAGCACTATATTAGGTTATGAAACAGTAGATTAAATCTTATGCAAGTGAATGCAAAGCAGCAGTCTAGGAAAAGACAGCCTACATCGTATGTGAACAGTAAGAGGTCCTGGTTTAGCTCTTGTCAACCAGATAAAGAGATGAGAGATTTACTGTGAATAGCTCCCTAAAAATGCCAGCTCAGTGCTCAGCCATGGTTAAGACAAGAAACAATGTTAGGAATTCAGGATGAGAGCTGGGAACAAAACAGTGAGAGTACTTATTACACTGTGTAAATTAAGCATGTGACCGCATTTTGAATACAGCATGCAGATCTGCTCCTGTGCCAGAGTATATGTTTAATAAAATTAAGAGGAACAGAAAAGGGCAGTAGGGATTTTGAGAGAGATAAAGCAGCTTCTACACGATAAGCAACTAAATTAGTGCTCCTCAGCTGGGAAAACAAGAGCATGACAGAGAAAAATAGTTATTTTCGTCAGACAAGTACCTCTCACATGCCTATATAGTCATCTCCTAGGGACTAAAACAATAGATTTGAGTAAGACCTAGGCACACTCGAGGGCAGATACTCTGGTGTGTTGTTGTAGGTATTTCCTACCCTCGGTTCTTACAGCACATCACAAACCCACAACTAATCCAGCGACAGGTGATTAGAAAGAGTGCTGTAAAGAGAAAGGTGTTTTCCCTTGCTATGACCTCCCACATTATAGCAATCACTGTACAGGTTTCCTGAATTAGAGGCTGATTTTCTGTTTCTGTGCATTTGAAAGTCTTTTACAGATTTATGCTTTCTGTAAGTTGTATTTTGGCTTTTGTGTTCACCTTACTATGATTTTATATTTAAAATACCAGAGCCAAGGGCTTTTAAATTCTCATTTAGAAACAACTTACACTTTTTGACAAATGACTTCTTCAGCTAGTAGTGCTCTTTGTTCTTCTGCTTATCTTTCTTAGATTTGGAGGGAAAGGTCCTTCCAGCTTTTTTTTTTTCCTAATTAAAGTCAGCAGATTATATTGAGTCTCTAGAATAGCACCTTTAAACTCTAAACCACCTGCAAGCATTTTATCCTTTTAACTGTTACTTCAAAATGAAAACAGAGATTTTTTCTAAGGGCATATGGTGAATTAATGAGGGAGATGGAGAACAAAATTGAGGCGCAAAGGCTGGCAATCTGTTGTTTCGATATCCAGCTGTACAACTTCCCCCCATAATTCTTATTGCATGACAACAATAACCTTCAATTCTCAGCAACAGTTGTCCTGCAGTTTCACTGTAGGGCCAAACACGTGAGATATGCTAGAGCGGAACAATATTGAAATCCTCTTACCCATTGAGATTTCGGGTTTGTGTTATCTCAGAGCAAAGCACAGTTACAGCAGAACACGTACCCTATTGACAGGGCACAACTGGGCAGTTTTAGAACTCATTTACAAAGCAGGTGCCTTCTGTTTGTGTAAAGGGACTGCTCACAGTTTGACTACCATGTTTAGAGACACCTGTGAACTGAATTACCAAATTTCAATTTACATGTGTCTCTGAAATGTTAAAATACAGGTGCTCATGTTTTACTACAAGCGGCAAGTACATGAAGTATGATAGAATTACCCAGCAAATTCCCACCAAAACAGTGTATCTGCAGTTGTTTTTAAATTAATTTCTACTTTTACAAAATGCAGCCAGTATATCAAAAATTTTATCACAGTTTGTCACTTTTAAGTGACAGCATCTCAGTTAAGTAATTTCAAGACATTTTCATCCCTTTCCTATTTCTAATCTGTGCTGATCTGATTTTGCTTGATTTCCATCCTGAATGGCTAGTTGATTACTTTCCTCTTAGTCCAATTAGTGAAATACCAAACGGGCAGATTTTCTGTCTCCAAAATGTGCCCAGAGTACAGGGTTCTAACTCATCCCAGTTTGACCAAGAAGAATCAGTGATCTATCTATTGACATACATTACTTATAGTTTAAATCATGTGCACCCCCTAATTTGAAAAGGATTTAGGACACAAGATTTAGATCCAGATCTATTCTCCAGCTGCTCCAGAGTTGTCAGAATCTTGATCTGCTAATCCAGGACTGCCCAGTCTTTTTAGAAAAATTATGCCTCAGATTTAGTGATGCTCTTGTTCCTTCACAAAATCCTCACAAAACTCTGGAGAGTGCGTGTTTTGCCTTGCTTGACCTTCGTTTAATTAAGCAGGATAAACACACAGTTGTTTCTCCAACACCCAGGAACTAGAGGAGAAAAATAGCAATTTGACATAAAAATACTTATTAAAGTTCTTACAGTGAAGCAGATACCATCTGGTTTAACTTGAAGGGTTAAAAAGCTGCTCTGTATTTACAAAAATTTTGCAAACACCATGAAAATCCTTGAGAGGTATAACCTAAGGAAACATCTGGGGTGTTAACTTCTGGAATACAGATACACAGAGTATATAAAAAGATGGTGGTGTCAGAGGTTTTGGTTATACATAGCACTCTTCTTGGCAACACAAAGCAGTGTTAAAGTATGCAACATGTTTTAGAAAAGCAAGTTTAAAGCACATAGGATTGGCTCACCAAAAAAAAAAAGGGGAGGGCGGGGGGCAAAAAGGGGGGAAGGGAAGAAAAAAGAGAAATAACATTTTCCCATGCATGTATTCTGGAAAGTATGGCAGACTCCACCCAACATAGTAACCCAACAGTTTATGGAAAAGCCAGGCTCAAAAGAGAAGTGAAATGAGGAACCCTGTGGTCAAAATACAGAAGTTCACTAACTAAATACATGTTCTGTGTTAAAATTTATCAACCTGATTCTAGGAACTAAGTGATATGACCACAGGCTACAAAAATAGCCATAGAGGGAGTCACATGGAGTGATGTAATGTGAACATGGAATAAATCCTTGCTTTTTTTAAACTGAAAAATTTATATTCAGTGAAACTCTAGGAAAAACACGAACCAACAAGAAGGTTAGCCCTAGTGCACTGAATCAGGTCAAGGGCAGCATTCATTTGTGTGCATTTGATGCTTACATCATGGTAGAAAAATCTTATGCTAACCTTGGGATAACAGTACAGAGCACTGCACAGAAGTAATGGATAAGACCTTCATTTCTGGAAAAGTTACTCTGCATTAAATGCATCATGGTCTAGCCACTTAAGCTCTTCTGTTCAAGGACAGAAATAGGTTAAGCAACCCCATTCTGAGGTTCTGTCCTCATGAAGGAGGTTCATGACTTCTCAAAGATTAAGGATTTTTAGTCTGTTGCTGTTCTACCATATGTTCCCTTACCCAGGAAATTGGAGATGCGCAGAGGGCAGTGGATTGCATTGCAGTTTTGCCAGCCTGCACTCCCACTCCTATAGCAATGTGCTCCAGGATAAGGTTTTCCAAGGCCTCAGGTATTTTGAAGAGACCTTATTAAAAATGTAATCTTAAAACATTTCTAAGGAAGCCAGAAAGAAAAGAAAACAACTTTCAAGATTTCCGTTAGAATATATTGGAAAGCACACACCCCAGTGCTGAGCTGTGAATGGTTAAAGAAAATTAATAGCTGTAAGCAGTGTGCTAACACACTAATGCAAGCAAAGGGCATCATTCTCTATGCCCTGGTGCATGAGATCATTGGTCAAGTGGCTGGATATTCCAAACCACATGAGAGGAGCATTGCTCCTTCCAGCATGGAATATGGCCAGAAAAGGGAAAAAAAAAAAAAGTTTGAGAATGTCTTTTAAGAAAAAACAAAACAAAGAAATGGATCTGCTATGAGCTGCACGTGACTTACCAGGTCCAGCTTTTAGAACTGGTCTTGAATTTAAATTATCCCATAAATAAATTCTGTGTTATCTTCTCTTTCTACCACATCATAACACCGTTGAGGAGTTCAGCAACAGACTCATTTGGCTGTGGAGCCTGTCATAGCTCCTCATTGTTGAAGTTACTCTTATTATCCAGCTCCATTACTTCCAGTTTTCTTTTAGAGTACTTGAATATTCAAGTGTGATGCTTTATGCCATTTAATTCTCTTCATGGAGCTAGGTGGTAATAAGGAAATAATGTGGTTTTAAGATAAAATGCACAATAAAAATATATACAATATTCTAGCAAATTTTAGGTTATGATGCGCAACAACTACAAAGGCATTGGATTTAAAGCAGTGAAGGACTCAAATTGTGGCTCTACCAGAAACTACTTACTCAAGTCACTTAGGCAAGTAATTGAATTAAGCAGATGGTAAATGCTTTACTGGCTCTGAGACGAAGTTCAACACAAGAGAGAGATTTTCAAGAGTGCCAGAATTACTTTGCTAGTGAAAGTGCATCCGTTGGGAAAAATTGTGAAGCAGCAAGGCAGTAACAGGGACTATCCATAGTTAGCCACACCTGTAGCTCCAACAGCATTGAATCATAACTGTGAGGTTACACCAAAGTAAAAAAGTAATAACCCTGTTTAAGGATTAGGTCTGTCCCTTGGGGAGGGTTGTTTTTTTCTGCTGCCTCAGATATTCCCAAAAGACCAGGGGATAGCATATGTCATATTATTACCAGCGTTCTTGAATTTACTTGACCTCAAATTGAAGAGCACTCTCACATGCCCTGCCCCGCCTGCCTCCACTCTAACAGGGGTCAGTTCTGCTCCCCACTCCAGCCTGACTAGTGCTGCCACTTCTTGCAGTGTGGAGAGAAGGAAAGCAGCGTTTCAGAAGAGTTCTGTCCTGTGGAGGGCTAAAACCCACAGTGGGGCTGGAACTTCTCATGTCCTCACAAGACTAATACCAGCCTTCGCCAGACTCGCATGCTTCAAGGAAGTCACAGGACTTGGCGACAGTGAACTAGGAAGACTGAGGTGACATTGTCATTTCTGCTGTGAGGTTTGCCTGTGTCCACATACTTGAGCTATGTCTAAGGGGCTCTGAAGGAGCCATCTCCAGAGCAGCTGTGAGCACACCACACCTGAGCACCTGTACCTACTGCCCTGCCACAGGCTGCTAACCGACAGCATGCTGACTGGACTGTGCTCCAGCTGTGCCCAAAGCAGCACCAAGAGGTTCAAAGCCTCTGGAAGGCAGGTTGTGCTGCAGAGGCCATCTCAGAGGTTGTCTCTGGGAGACATGAGAGACATCAGCCTCCAGTCTTCAGTCCTGCTTTTTGTTCTTACTTTACACCTCCATACCTCATCGAGGAAGCAAAGATAAGCTAAATATCACAAGATTCCTGGGTATTACTGAGGACTCAGTTCTAAGATTTTGTCAGTAAGGGTCCATAGCCTCCTGATGCCTCCATTTTCTATCCTTGAAACGGAAACAGGCATGCTGCCCTTCTTCTTTCCACACTTTCAACTGTTCATGAGGCATCAACATTGGTTATACAAGGGACATACTCATTCATAAGCCAGCATTCCTGCTAGAATTGGACGTAACTGGAATATCAACAAGAGAAATATCTCTAATGTTTACTAACACTGGAAAGCTACAAAAAAATCCAACAACAAACCAAATCAACAAACTGTATTAATGAAGAGTGAGACATTGGAAAACAACAAAAAGCCCCTTTAACACTTTGAAAGGAAGGATTAAAGAGCACATGAGAATAGAAAACAGAACTATTTACTGCATAAAGTTCCCCCTTCAGCCATGAATCAGCTATGTAAGTGTTATTCCACTTCTGGTGGACGAGAGGCAAAGCGTGCCATGGAATTCAGGCAAGAGTGAACCTCTCTGATGTTCCTGGGCCAAGTGGATGTGGGTGTCTATGCACAGTAATCTTCACTGTCTGGAAGAGAAAGTTCCACCTGCAAATAACCAGCTCCTCCTTCATCCGAGGCATCTGCCTCCCTGCTTTGCTACTGGCCATGGGGAACAAAGAGGGAAAAGACTCTCAGTAACCGGTAGAGAAACTCATCATAGAAGGGCATGCTCTCCAAGAGCGTATACATGCATATCCTTGTGTATACATGCATATCCTTTTCCACTAGGAAAAACTGGTTCTGATTTAAGTTTAATATTTTTTTTGCACTCTTACCGCTCATAGCATTTGTACATTTCTTCCAGACTTCTGTAAAATCTCATATGTCTACCTAGGAAGAGTTTCACTAGCATGCTTACCACATAAACAGTCTGCTTTTGCTGTCCAAAACATAAACAGAATCAAAATTAAGAATTACTCACTTCTCAGCGTACTGAGATGACATTATAATATTATGAACCTTGCACTTTTCTGGCTAGCAGCCCTCTTTTCCACATGACCTGTAAAGAAGCAAGAAAATTAACAGCTCATGCTGCAGTGATTACAGAGATCCTTGGTTGCCCCTCTGACATTATTTTAGAGAGGCCATTTGTTCAAAAATTGTAAGTATCTGAGAAGTATCAAACGCAAATGCTGCCACAAATCAGCAAGTTCCCTAAAGAGTAAAGGTGTTTCCAAGCTGTCCTGCGACATGCAGTTTTCTCTCACTTTGATTCATCTAATCTTTAATGGGGAGGACCATTAAACACTATCGAGATCTAACATTCCAGGAGTTCTGGAGAACAGCAAGTAGTATTGCTTACAAATCTTTGAAAATGTACGAAGACTTCCAGTGCAAATTTTAAAGTAATAAGTTACATGGCCACAACTTATCTTGAATTCTCTGGCCACATACAAGTTTTTGTTTGCATTAACCTCTGATCTCCTGAAGCCAGTCGTATAACGTCAACTCAGTGTTTAATCCTGCAAATGGAAATTTTTCCACATATAGTTAGTAGTATGGCTCATCCACAATATAATCTTGGTCTGGCTTGAGGAACAGACTGTAGTCCCTGACCAATTTTTTTGAACTTTGATAGTACAGTGTTGTTAATTCTGATGGTTCTACCAAGAGTCGAATGGTTCTGTCCTGGTATCCAGCCAGTCTTTTGGAAATTCAGCAGCTCCAGCTCTCACATCATTTTCAGCCCTGTCTGTGGAAATTTCCTTTGACTGTCTGCTACTCCCATCTCCTGGGGCAGAGCATCCAGGTCATGACTTCACAAGGCAGATGGACCTGTCTTTCTCTCCTTCGATACCCACTATGATTTTTTTCAGCTGAGTTTAAATAGGAAGAAGAATCATTAATGCAGCCCTTATAGGAAGAAAAGCAGCAGAAAGTGTCCACAAGTTCAGGCCAGCCCTCATCCCTACCGTTCCTGCAAATGGTGGAACTGGACTTTGCTCTCTCTCTCAGTGGTGGTGGACTGAAAAGCTCTTGGGTTTTCTGCCATCTGGCTGGAGGACTCCAGCCTAGAAGCCACCTCGAGCCAAAGGTAAAAGCAGGTACATGCTGCAGCCCACAAAGAACAGAAATGTAAATCAGGGCAACTTGTAAAGGATGGCATCAAACCCACGATTAAGTGAAAGCTGGCTACCATAAGTATTGATAAGGGATGTTGTCATCGGATGGATCCCTAACTGATGTAAGGAGATAAGAGTGATGAAACAGAATGTGAGGCCTTACTGGGAGCCCTTATTGTCAGGCAGTTTCAAAAGTTCCTGTACCCCAAAGGAAAATTGCGTCCTACACATCGAGGAGGACTGGCACCATGACGGATCCCAGTTCAAAGTGCTCAGGATAATCAAATAAATAGACACACACACTCCATATGCTTTTCTTGGTTTTGTTGTTGCTGTGTGGAAGTTTTCTTCCCTGGGATATTCTGGGATCCAGCCTGTGCTTTTTGAGGTTAATTCTGCAATACCAGCACCAAATTTATAGTTGAAGATACTCTCCAGCTATTCAGCACTGCGAGCCTATGCACAGCACTTGCATAAGGAGTGCTAGCTGAAGATTAAGTAATCAAAGTATAGAGAGTGGCATGAAGTCATAGGTATAGAAATTGGTCAGTAAGATATAGCAAAAGAATTCAGAAAACAATATACATGTTGGGATTGGGTTTTCTTCATTCTCGTCCTGCCCCCCCCCACCCCCCCCCAAAAAAAGAAAGGTTTAATCTCTTCTTTTTAGTGATGTCTCCAAGACTAGACCCTGAGGGAAAAAGATAAAAAGAATGGTGATCCATGTTTTCTCCCATCACAAAGCATACTGGAGAGGGAGGAAGCTGGGTTTTTAGATTCCACTTAGTATGAAGGGGGATGGTGCTAGGGGAGAAAGAGCTAGCTGAAGACCCTGGGAAAATGAGGACTGCTGTGGTGCTGGTTACAAAAGGCTCAAGCAGGATGCTTCTGCTTTAAAGAAAGTTAGTTTTCCTTCTTTTACTACTTTTATCTGAAGTGAGGAATCCAGGTGATCCAGATGACTATACATCTCCTGTTTCCTAGCTTGAGTCCCGTAACAGTGCAACTGCATTTGGAATCTGCAAATCAGTTCTCTCTGGATTAGAACTGACTTAATTACGGGGTGGGAGTGTTTTGGGAAGAGCTTCCTAAAAACTTTTAGAGGATAAAGCCAAGACAATTTTTGAAGCTTGTCAATAAAATAAAACAAACCTTAGGTGTAAAATCTCTTACCCACATGCTAGGGCCTGTAGGTAACCAAGTTACTGTGACGTTACTGCCATAACCAAGTTGGGGACCCAAACCAATACCCAAAGTTGGGGACCCAAACCAGCTCTGGGGGCTGGTTTTCAGTAGGTCTTTTAGTCTTTCCTGATGGAACTGATCTACTCTTTATAAATACACATGAATAGGAGCAAAATCCTGGCACTTATTTTGTCCCAAGCAATTCGCCTACAGTATTTGATAATTTGGAATCAAGGGATGTCTCATCTAAACCAGAAACTTTGGAAGTCTTGGAATACTGAAACCTTTCCTGACAAAAGCTTCACCATAATAAATTAATTTCCATGCAAAACTTTTTGCTTTGAATCTCATTATCCAATGACAAAGCATTTTGTTGAAAGATCCTTGATGAGTTCTCTTTCTGCACAGATATGTTTTGAGTAATCACTGTGTAGGACAAGGAAATATTTGAAAATCATGAGCTTCATCAGTGTCATCCAACAAGTGCAAAAACTGGCTTGCAGTTATTTTCAGGGTATAGTGAATAACACTGCCTCTGAAAGCAGCTGCAATTTAGAGATGAGTAATCTTTGCATCTGAATAGATTTTGATCTGTGAACAACTAATTCCTACTTCTGAAAGAGATTAAACATATTTTGCTTCCTGTTGGAAAGCAATTACAATTTATGTGGACAACTCAGTATTGAACACTACAGTTAGACTGGAAGCTGTATTTCATTCTGAACTTGTTCAGTTGCTTTTGATTTTACCCAGCAAATTCCATGGATGCAGAATCTTAAGGCCCATCAGGTGTTAATTTATGGGATGCTAAATTAAATTAAAGCAGTTAAATTAAACGAACACAAGAGAATCTGAATGTTTTGAATTATCTTTCTGCTTACTTCAAAGCAGATACATAATAAGTCTTTTTTCATTTGAGTACGTACAATATCTGCCACATTGCAAGAGAAGATGTGATCACAGTATATCCATGCCAGTGTTAGTACAGGTAGAACAGGTAAAAGTGGCAGTTAAGGTAAGTTATTATGGATGTCAACCTAGAAAGCAACTTTAGCGTATATCTATTCCCCAGGGGCTACTCTAAGTATTTATGCCGAAGATGACTCCAGTCAGTTTTATTTGCCTTTAGACATATTAAAGAGATGCCTACCCACCCTCCGACACAACCTTCGCTGGGCACGTCAATACTCCTACAGTGGGGAACTCAGATATGACGTTTGAAGATGTTCGATGTTTATGATACAAGAACTGCTCAAGAAGTCACTGCTAACAGAATTTATTGGGTATTTCAATCTCTGGCACTAAGATTTCTAAAATACATTTTTCTTGGACAGTCTCTAGTTACCATTTGCACAAAAGTTGCTGGAAACAAGACAAGCATCACTGCAGTTTCTCAGTAATTTTTCCCTCCCCCGGTGGAAGGCTGACTTGAATATTCAATGTCTCGTTACTGCACCACAGGAGAGGGACCAGCACAGCTCTGCTGACATGGCCAGGATGGTTTTGTTTCCCATCTGGTCTTTTTAAAAGCCACCACAACATGGATGTAAAAGCTACCAATATTGCATTCAGATTTCCACAACTGTGTTGAGAAGAGCTGTGGAATACTGCATTTTGCTTGTTGAATAAGAAAAATAACTTTAATCTGCTGATGGTTGGAGATACAAGCAATGAGATCATATCTTTTTATAATCTCAGAGTTTAGTGTGTAATTGAAACCAGGAGAATAAAAAACTGTCTTTTGAAAACAAAATGTCTCTTTTGAGAGAGCATTGACTCACATTTGGAGACACAGGATACAGAAAGGTGGGACTTGGTGCAGTTTGTCGTTATCGAAGGGGCAGAGTGCAATAGTGTAAGTGACATTTTTCATAGAAATTGGTAGTTAATAATATAAAGGTGTGATGGGTGTGGAAAATAGGAAGAGAGGCAAAGACGGGCTGAGCAGCATTCATGTGCAGGCTGCACTGGCACTGCCAGCACAAAGCGCTCATTGCAGCGAATGATGGGCCTGCTGACCCCGGGGCCCATCTCTGGGTCTTCGTCCACAAACAAACACCTTAGTCAGGAATCACTTTTGTTCACAACAATCCCAATCAGAACACCAGTGCTTATTATGTGCCATGGCATCTGCTTAGACTTAAGAAAAGCAGTATAACAACCACACTTGAATCTAGACAGTTATAAAAACAATATGGCACAAGTTTCTGACGAAGACCTAAACATGTAAAACTTGGCTCTGGTTTATGTAACAGTTCTTCTTCATTAGCCCACACTCAAGAATTTAAGTAGTTCTTCAATGAAATAACAGATTTTCCACAAGCCCTTGTTAGCAAATAAACTTTGACTAGAACTGGCATACGCTCATGTGAGTTAGAAACTCACAGCTTCATCAGCTCTTTACACACTATTAATTGCTCACACCCTCCTGAAGGGAGTGGGGCTGCCACAGCACCCATCAGCTTGGGATCTGGAAGGGGGATGGGGTAACAGCGAGAACCAGAAGAAGTTGGGGAAAGCGTTTCTTTGGGGTTTGAGACTTTGAGGAAAGGACCACGAGCTTTTGGCAATGTATGAAGGCACTTGAATGCAAAGCCTGTGAGAGAACCCAGGTTCAGAGAGGTGCTGGGAAGCCCTTGGTGGAAGGGACTCGCCTGTGAGATAGGAGAGAGCAGTGAAACCCAGGGGACTGGTGGGGAGACAGCAGCAGGGGGTGAGAGGGAATGGAACCAGGGTTGGGTGGATTGTCACAGAGCAGCACTGAGACCTCACTTACAGTTTCGTTCTGGTGGATGGGGTGGCACTGACCAGTGGGACAGGAGATAATTACCAGGACTGTGAGATGGTGGCTGCCGAGCTGCACAGGGGCAGCCATGGCCATCCCTCGCTTGAGGAGGCCAGAGGAACAGAGCCTTTGCATGACGGCTGCTCACTGCAAGAGAGGCTCCAGGTGCAGCCATTTCAGTTGTGCTTTTACATCCCACACCGGTGCCCCACAGCAGTGCCCCACAGCGGCGTCCCATGGCTATTTCCTTCTGCACAGCAGAAGCAGCAGCACTGCAGAGCACAGCCCAGGAGCATTTTCACTCTCTCCACGTGCTCCAGGATGTTTCTGCGTCAGCGTGGGCTCAGGGACAGGTCGTTATTGCTGGAGCAGAGCAGTGATGAGGCAAGGATCTCCCTGTTACTCAAATGCGCCAAACTACACCAGTCTGGGCTCTAGGCAGGTGCGAACTCCTCTTAAAGCACTGAATCTTGTCTAAATCTAAACCAAATAATTTCATAATAATAAAGTAGCATATTGTTAACCTAAGCATTCTTACTTGTCTTTCAGATCCAAGTTCCTTCAATTCCATTGGGAAAATCTGTGTCTTGCTTTTTAATCTCAGTCCGTAGGATCACTGGCTTCTATAATGAAATCTTGTATTCTCAGGAATAACATTGCTACAAGAATCCCCTCTTTCACATGACTACACACTTCCAAAGTGCCACCCACCATTCCCAGTATGGGGGTGGGAACTTTGCTGGGAGACAGTTCACGCAAGCTGAGGACAGTAGAACAGCCTGTCAGGCTGCGTATGCCCATTTGTAACTGCGGGGACTGTGTGAATACCCGATCTCAGGGGCTGCAGCAGCGCAGCCACATGGGCTTCCAGCTCCACACCCTTACAGGGCATTTATAACCTGTGTGCATTTAATGCGGGAGCTGCCTGCACCCAGATGGGGCACCAAGCTGTCCTCAGGGTCCCTTACATACCTTATGGGAACAGGGAATTCGAGCTGTCTCCAGTCCAGGTGTAACATTAGTTATGGTACTGAAATGCTTTTCACAACTAGCGTAGTACCAATTTACCACACATTAAATGCTCAACTCTCGTAGTAACCATACGTTTTTTGTACTTAGTGAGCAATATATGATACACTGTTCAAAGTAAAACCACAGCCACAATTTGAAGCCCTTGCTCATGACAGAACAAGATTTATAAATGTATAGACAACTTTCAGATATCATCTGAAGAAGACCAGAGCTGCTTCTGCACCTTGAAAACATCATCTTTGATTAAATAGTGATGGCAATCTTCCCTCAGATAAAAGAAATAATCTACACGTGTATATATATTTATGTATATAATTTCAAAATCAAAGCCTTGTACTCACAGCATCTTCTCCTGCCTGTCACTGACCAGCATTGGGCACAGCTTCCCACAGCCCTGAGCGCAGCCAGGCAGGCATCAGTCTCATCATCATGAGCTCCCTAATTGCAATGCATTTTTTTCCCTTCTGAACAAGCTAACGAACCTGTAATTTTTCTTGGAATCTGCCCAAAGGGAAATGAAGTATCTGATACACCCAAGGAATTCCACCTCATCTGCTACAGGTGACTCCAGGCTGGGAGTTGCCATCACCAAATAAGAATGAATCTACATGAAACCAGGTTTCAATAATGTCCCCACGCAAGACAGATTGCTCATGCTTTCATTTTTATACTGTTTGTTAGTTCTTATAAGCAGAACCATGAAGCCCACACATGAGTCTCCTCCCCTGAGCTCCAGCCCAAGAGTGGAGCTGAGAGAGATTCTGATAACGGAGCAAGTATTGACTTGATTTAATAAGGCAAGAAGAACTTTCATGAGCAACTGCGATCGCTGCTGCTGCCCACTGGCTTCAGGTGCTGAGCAATCTGGCAGGTCAGCAATGGGCATGCCTAAGCTTGACCCATTAAAATACCGACTCTTCTTCTCTTGTCCTCCTTTTGAGAAACACCGGATTTGTCCTGCCTGCTGTTCCCTCAGCTGTCCCTGAGGCCCCTGCGGCCTGTGGGCATCCCCAGTACAGCAGACAAGCGTGCTGAGGATAGCACAAGACAAAGACCAATCAGGCTTTTCACTCAATATGCATGAGCTTTGGGCAGAAAGAAAGTCAATTCTCTTGTGAGGAGATGAAATGTTTCCCTGAAGTGTTACTCATCGGATCTACTGGGCAGGACAAGGTGGCACCAGAAATTCCCAGCCATCCCTTTGACTTGCAGCCAGTCACCAGGCAGGCCCTGCGCATGCAGCGGGACAGCATTGCTCTGCCTCCAGACAGCCCACTTTTGGAACAACCAGCGCGTCTCCGCTTCCCACTGCAGGTGTACACCCATGCAGATTCAAATTAAAACCAACCATGGCACGTAAGCCAAATGCAAGACCCAGTAGTGAAGAATCCGGACTCCGAAATCAGGCGCACAACCAAGGCGATGCAGAAGGAAAGTTGCAAAATGTGCCAAGACCATGTCTGCCAATGTCAGCACCTTTCTCTGAAGCACAAAGCCATTTCAGCACACAAGGAAACTTAATGACTTTTACATTTCTGGTAAAACATTCACCTTCCTAACTATGATTCTCATCAAGAGATCAATGAATTTTACTTACATCTTTAAGTATATATTTTTTTTAAAAAGTCTGAGCTAGACACCAGAAAAATGATCAATCCCAAGTACTCAAAGTTTGGCTTTTGGAAGGCACAGAAAGTACAGGAATTATAGCAGAAAGTCTGGGGTAGCCTTTAATCTAGACAGCAGCACTGCTTTCTCTGCATCAAGTTTCAAGCTTCTGTATCCAAAACTGTTTCATGTCATTTAGTTCTCATAACTACAAGGTTCATTTCAAACCCACTACAGATTTCTTAACAAAAAAGTCAAATAATTTTCCATATGAAAGTTGGGGAAAGATACTCAGTTTTAGCCAGCTTTTTAGGTACCAGTGAATTGGTAGACAAATATTAAATTCCAGTTTCCTAGTAAAAATACTAAAATTATTCTTCTGTGTGTGATAAGAAGTAAAGTAACTCAAGTAAAAGTGAGAAAAAATAAGCTGGTAGTTGAGAAGACTTAATTTCAGTTCAATATTTTCAATAAGAAAATATTGTCCTGGTGCCCATAAATCCATGTTTTTAGTTTCACCACTTTTTCTCCATTTCAGTGCAGACCTGGATGATGACTGATGCACCACGCGTGAGCACAGGGAGCCGGCTGTGCTCCGGGAGTGTCCCCAGCACCAACGCTAGGCTTGGAGGGGCTCTCAACAGGAGCCGCCATGCTTGGGACTCTGCTCAAGGACAGCTCAGGTTCTGTGTTGCCCACCGGCAGGTTCCCCATTTTCAGAAAGAGAAAAGGATGTTGGCGATCTTGTGGCTGTTATAAAGCAGAACTGGCTGTTTCAGGTAGCTTGCTGGCAAGGGTCTCTAGGAGATGACTTTACGTGTGTGGTGCTGCTTTGGTCGGCATGTGCATAGAGTGGGGTAGTTTAAAAGACTGGAGGTATGTGTGGAGATATTTTACAAAAGCAAAAACAACGCGCAGGTGCAGCTAGAAATACCTGTGCATATAATTCAGTCAGCTAGTTAAAAATGCTAGTAAAGTCTTAGTGTCAGAGGGTGTGAATCTGTCTTCACTTAGCAAAAATATTTAGTCTATTTTTTCCTTTAATAAAATTACTTTAAACTATCACTACTTCAATAATGACATACTGTAAAAGATGGAGATTTGGGGCTTGGCTTCTATACTGTGGTTCAGCTTTACATTTTTTTCCCCAGACTTCTGTGTACACAGTTGTGTTTGTATACAAACAATAGTCGTGCAGGTATCTACCTGGTGTTTGGGGCGTGCAAAACCAGGGCTTGCCAAAACTGTGATTCTTTTTTTAATTTATTTTTTTCCTAACGAAACAATTGTTTACATACCAGAGTGTCTGGACACCAGAGGGATGTGTTCTTCCATTCCAATAAAAATCCACATTCTTTATAGAACTGCTTACGCTTCCTTCTTGTACTGCAAGTGAACAAGGGTACAAGACAGAGCAGAATAAAATCTTACGACAGAGTTATAGAACCTTTCTGTGCTGCCACCAAAGTAAGGTTTCTGCCTTAACCCCCCAACATTTACCGCTGCCTGATACACTCCAGGATAACAAAAGCTGATTCTCACCAGATTTGAGGCAGGGTAAAAGACTGATCCCTGGCTAGAAATACTCAAAGGAGGGAACAAACTAAGGATCCTCAGACATAAGGTTCTTTAAGCAGGGCCTCCTGTACAACTTCTGGACTTAAAATGAACAAGTATTAAATTTGAGCATCAAACTGAATCTACTTGTATGCAACTGATTGTAAAAGTTTACATAATTCTGAGTAGCAAAATGAACAGGTACGGAATTAATCTTCCAGTGCAGCACGATTAAAAATGAAATAAGCCCAAACACATCTTTTGTGGGAGAACTCCATAAATATAACAGGGTTCTATGCAAGGGTCTGTTCAGTGGCAATGGGAACACGGGTCATTTTCTTGCAAATGCTGGTCCATGCTTTGGCTTTGCATGCAGCTACTGCTCTTGTTTATAGGTATGGCACCGTGACCCTCCGTGGGCTCTCCCAGGAGGAGCAATAGAGTATCTTTGGGCTCAGGAGGAAAAGCACAGTCAGTATTCTCATGTTCTCTCAGAGAGAGGTGCTGGAAGGAGCACAGAGCACCCCAGCACACGGCACAATCCATACTAGAGGAACATGCAAAAACCCGAAAAAAGATAGCATTCAGGCTTCAAAAATGAAGCAGATAGCAACGACATCAGCTACAGCAACAGAATCCAGGCTAGCTAGCAGCTGAGGGACTGCTGACTTCATTGTGGTATGCAGAGTAGATAGCCAACAATATTAATCTAACATACTATGAATGCTCATCCCAATCTTTTTGCTTCAGATTTTGAAGAAGTATGGGATATCTGCTAATGAAATGAAATACAGTATAGCTTTGGAGCTCAGAGGAAAAGAGTGCAGTAACCTAACATTCTGGGGAAAAAAATCTTACTATATTTCCATTTTGTTATTCTTTCTCCTGCAGCCTGATTAGTAGTAATCTATTAATGATTTGGATTCAACTGCATCGAATTTGGGAACACAATTCAACATTATAATTAACTTGTAAACTCCTTCTTCAAAGCAGACGTCAAACAATATGTGCTTCATTGTCAAACCCAAGCATGTACCACTGCCAAGAAAAAGGACATTAGGCAAAGGGGTTCTGATGGCTGTTGTTTGGCCTAGGGCTATGTTGTAAAAAAAATGCACTTCCAGTCACTTGGGTGTCGGGCTTTTTGCGGAACAATTGTGATTAGCTTGCTTTCCTAAGGAGAGGAAGCTTATGTAATGGCTCAGTCTATCTCTTGCTCCAAATTTCAAACGTATTTGACACATGAGCCAAGGTCTCAAAAATAATTACATTTCTACGAGTTTCTTGGCAGTCAGCAACTGAAGACAGGAAAAGGAACCATATTTGTTCCCCAGCTGAAAAAAGAAAGGGCTCAGGAACCAGCCACGGTACACTGTATCGTCCGCTATAGCAGGCTGCCCAGTCCCTGTTTACTTACAGCTGAGTGAGCCACAGTACGTGAGGGTTGTGCCCTACAGGGGTGACATTGAAATGAGAAACACAGTTAAGATATCCTTATTTAAGACAGTAGGGAGCAAAGGTGCTTTATGGATGAGACCATATAAATCTGTAGTGAAGTTGCTTTAGTTGTGCGGCTCATAGAGCAATGTGGATCTTTTTTTTCTTGAAATGAAGTCTAACATTCAAACCACAGTCTTCTTGTTCTTAAAGAAGCATGGAACAATATTCAACCAATTGTACCATAGTCAAGTGGCCACATAATTAAAATGCTGGGTGGAAGTATACACAACCATTTGGTGCTTGGCTAGAGGACCACAGTTTATTTCATGTACGAATGGGCAAGGGTCGGGAAATAGCTTTTGATCTGCCTCTCCAAGATAATTTTGATTCACCCAGGTTGCCAGAGAATGAGAATCTGATTGTAGCTGCTGAAGGGGCAGTACATTGACTCTGATTTTTCTGAGGAATAAAAGCAATGTGGTGATATAACTGTGCAGGAGGAAACTGTCCAAAATCATAAAATGCTTAACTGTTTTTCCCTTACAGCATGGTCCTATCTGTGTTATTCCTTTTTCATTTGTTGTTCTCAGCCTGGATTCCTTAGATAACTTTGCTAGAGACATGAGTTTTATTGTAGATATGGAAAACTGCCTAGACGTTTTGCTCCTTGGTTGTTCTGGCTGCTTTCCAGCCTCAATAATACTCAAGACACAACACATTCAACTTGCTGAGCAATGATTCTTTAAACTAAGGCATAAAATAAAGGACATCATACAAAATGAACTCTGCTGCTACCTTAACGACTTCAGAAACCAGGAAAAGTGAGTTGTGACCCAGATCTTTGGAGGACTAGTCCTAACTCTGCTATACTGGTTATGTGGGCCTAAAATATAGCAACAGGTAAAGGTGACAGAGTTAGTGCAGAGGTCATGAAACACTGCTCAACACTTCCAATCTTGAATTACTAACATTTCTATGACCATCCAATAACCAAAGGATTTTGGTGGCACACTGCAGCCTGTGCACACACTGAATTTGTTCTCAGTGCCAGCCCAGCGAGTGTCTGCTGCCAACAGCAGGGGACACACCTGTGGGGTTGTGACAGGCAGCTCTGTTAACAAAACTGAGCTGACTTCTGTGAAACATCTATGGCTACATACAACCAAAAGAAAAATTCAGAATAATAGATGGATTATATGAAGTATATAAAGAAGGTAAGCTAGACCTTAAAGCTGTCTGAGAACATGACTCATAAGACACACTATACATCCAAGTGATACAGATAACCATGCCCATTTGAGATTTCCAAACATAAAATCCTGATTTCTGTTGCTTATTATTTTGCCAACAGTTTGGGCTGCAAATTTTCATGCTGGGTCTCTGCCCTAAGGTGATGTGTGTGTGTGTCCGTATGGATAAAATAGCAGCAACCAATTGCTCAAGAAGAAAAGACAGTAAGCTTTACTCTCTTAAGCATCTTCCAACTATTTATTTGAAGCTGTGTGCCCAGCCTTTCAAGCAAGCGCTTCCAATTTGGTGAGTTAGTTGCTTTGGTTAAGAATGTGTCTATTGACATCTTGTAGACTGATGAAGTTCCCCTTGCTGGACTTCCATCAGTTTTATCTGCAGGCTGACACTTGTTCATTTACAGTCCCTACCAAACTGAAATAATTAACAGCCTGGGCTTCTACATGGGCTGCAAGGGGCCAAGACTGCATCTGTTATCCTTTCTCATGGTGGAGAGAGAGTTTAAATGCTGAAGGCCTGAAACTTAACACATCTGCATCAAACCTCTGAAGGAACTTTTGCATGCTCCCCAGAGCATACCCCACTTCACTGGGTGTGCTCTTAGAAACATGCGATAAAGGCTGAATGCAACACGTAGACTTTACATGAGACTTTTAACACATTTACTTAGAAGGTACATCAGAAAGAAGGTAAGATGAAGAAAGAAGATAAATGATACTCCTGTCACTTGATTTCCTCACTACATTGAAACAGGGACTGTGCTAAGCATCTTTCAGGTCTCTACAATTCTTTTTTGCTGCTCTTGACCCTCCTTCAGAACTTTATCTTTCTGCCACTCCTAAACACCCGTTTATTTTGACATCATCTGTCCTACAGTTACACTGGATCTTTCTGGTAGAGAAGCCTGCTTGTCTCTTCCTCTGCATTGCTCACAGCTCCTGTGAGCTTCAGCGAGTCTACAGAGGCTCTCTCAGCTGTAGTAGAAACCATGTGTCCTTGAGCAACTCACCCAGCCTCAGTTCCCCATGGTAGAAAAGAGGAGTTGGTATTTCATGTCCCCTACCTTTTGTCTTGCCCTCTGTTCCAGTTATAAGAAAGGACAGAGTAGGGTTTCATACAACACATGTACTAACTTATTTTCACTGGGCAGTGAGAGGAAGGATTTCACAAGAACATGGATGCACACAAGGCTGAGGGAGGCAAGAGAAGCTGCAATTCTGAGACAGCTGAAGAACTTAAGTCTGGCAGAAACTCCAGACCTTCCCGTGTGCTGAATGTCCTGGCTGATACAGGCTTTGATAAAGGAGGATATTACTGCTTTACTTGACACTTCTGATCTGCTGCCAGATATTGTCCAACTGTGGACAGTAATCAAAAAGCATGGGATTTTTTTTTCTATCAGAGGATATGAATGACTGTTTCTTCCTTAAAATGAATTCCAAATAAATAGCTGAAATGTATTAACCTCAGACTATCTAGGAGAAAAATGTAAAACCTAAATCTTCAGAGGGTGAGTTTGACAGTTTTCTGTTATAACTAGAAATTCAGCCTATTCACTCATCTTTATTAAATAGAGGCTTCAAAGTATTTGTTCTCTAGCAGAAACAATGGTTAGATGAGGTGTTGGGGGAGCCCAGAGAGAACAGCAAGCAGGTGAACCCCTGCTCTAGGGGCAGGGTGCCTGGCTCAGCGGGGCTGGGGTCCTGCCTGGCCCTTCTGGCTATTTCACAGTGGCCGCAACTCCTCACACAAACTGTGCCCTGAGTTACACCAGATCAGACTCACCAACATGGCAAGTTGCGTCAGGTAGTACAATCATGTGTTTAGTTCCTTCATACTCTCACAATCCCTCACTGTAAGATGCACTTACCAGCTATTCATCTGCAAACCTGATCTGCTGCAAAACTGTAAAGGAATCTGCCATATTCATATCCGTAAGTAACGGGCATTTTGCATATTTATTTTTAGGTGGCTTTTGTTCAGAACACATGCAGCCTGAGCCATGGTGAAACAGATTCAAATGCTTGCCTGATGGTTCCATTAGCTTTTCCTCTGCTGTAAATTAAAATATAATGTTCCAAATTTCTTCAACAAAATTAATGAGGAAAATGAAGAAATACAAATTAGCAGTAGTTTTTAAAATACTTGGATTGTGTCTTTCAAATTGTTGTATGTTATTATAACATTTCATTTTAGCTATACTATTAAAAACCAATTAACTTGCATAAAATGATGCATGTGAAGTACTTTCAAGGTCACACAGTTGAGACAACAGAGATTTTGTCTTAGAGTATTAGAAGGAACCCCAACAAAAATACCCATGCAGTTTTAAATGTCCACTTCATACTGGCAGGAGATTATTTCTAGGTTTCTTCAGAAAGCACAGTGTGATCTCCTGCACTTGAGATCAAGAACCAAAGCAAATCTAAAAATTGCACAACACACAAGGCCAAGGCAGCAAGGTGTTGGGTCCTGTTGCTTCATCCACTGCAACAGATGCTGTTGCAGTAACGCATTAAGAAACTAAAGTAAGAGGTAAGATGAGACATTGCAGTATCTCAGCAACACAGAACAGGGCTGGCTCAGGTGCACAGAACTGGACTTTCCCTTTTGTGTGAAGGAACAGAACTTCATGTGAAGGAGCAGAACTTCACAGCTCTCACGACTGCTAATGAGTCCCATGACTAGACTGTGGCATACTTGGAAAATGCAATTCATAACACATATAATCTCAATCATCATTTGGAAACTTCTGGCCTATATGCAAACTTCCAAGGAGCTACCGCTGCAGATACGCTATCAGCTGCAATTACGGGTAGCCACAGAGCTCCAGTATTGTGTACATATAATACAGTTACGCAAACACACATCTACTTTTAAATCTCCTTTTCACAGTCATCATGGTTTTAATTTCAAAGCATCAAAAAGGAGGCAGAAATGAAGCCTCCTGCAAATAGACCTCGACTAAATCTAGAAAGAATTTTTACAAACAATTCAAACACAGGCAGTCTGAAACCTTAAATGGAACCGTGCTGCTCAGTGAAGGACAGTCACAATAAATATTGTGCTTAAAATGCAACTTTGTACTTGGTAAAACTTAATTCTTGTGCTGGTTTAATATTCAAATGGGAAAAGACAATTTCAAAGTTTATTAGATTTTTCCTCAGAAAATGAGGAAATTCCCACCAAATTCTTTATATGACATTCATAAAATACCCCTTAGAAATAGCATTTGGGCTTTTCTATCTGCTGTCAGACTAATTAATTTCACCTTGTGAAGCAGGTCCAGCAAGTGTTTAATCCTGACCCTTTAGCCTGGATTCACAGTTTCACTAATCTTCCGTATGTCACGGTACAACTAAAAGCACTGCAAAAGCTGTGAAAGTCATATTCCCCCCACCCATCCCCCCTGAGACTCACCAGAGCCTGGAACCCCATCCCACCCCCAGCAAGCCCACCAGCACCCTCAGTAGTGGTTTTGATCCGAAGAAGAAACCCAAAGGCTGAGCCAGGACCCGGATGGGGGGGTGGTGACAACACACCAAGCGTTAACCTGGGCTTAGCAGTTCCTGGAGAGAGCTGAGGCAAGATGCTGGGACAGCCCAAAGGCTTTGACTTTCCAAAAGGCTCTGATGCATTCTCTGGGTTAGCAGAAATACCTGGACCCACAGGCTGAACTCTCGAGCATCACATGGGTGACAGAGCTAAAAAAGGCAAACCCAAAGGCTTCATTTAAACTCCCCTAATATGTTAGTGTTTTCCCCTGAGATTGTTTATGTGCCTCTTCGAAACTTTTCTACATTTTCCTGGAATTTTACTACCCTGCTCTCTTTGGTTTTGTACTTTTTCACTCTTTTATTTTTAGATTCAGTATTTCACAGTGGTCTGTAGAGTCTGCCTGACGCCAGCAAATGTAACTGGATCCTAAGTTCCTGCAAGCCAGGAATTGCAGCCACGATCAGCACGCTGCCAAGAGCACAAACCTTGGCACTGCTCAAAATCAAATAGTCTGAATCCTCTGTTTATCTTATGGCAGGGAAAGGAGGCAAGAAAAGTTCATCAAAATGTAAAGAATAGCTGGGAAAGGTTAGGGGTAAGTAAGTGGAAATGGAAGATGCAAATAGGTCTGTTCTACAACAAATTTGTGTGACCAGACTTCCAAAAGCAAGAACAGGGATTTACCAAAAAAACAGAGATATTTCATTCTCCAGTAACCTAGTAACACGACGGGACGGCACAAAGCAGATTGCCTTTAAAAAAGGCTTGTGTCAGCAAGGTTGACTTTAGCAGAATAAATAAGAATAGGCTGCTTGGCAGCTGGTCACTGCTGACAGTAATCTCACAGGTTAGATTTTCCGAGTTATGACGGCTCATTCGATACACACATAACTGCAACCACCAGTTCTGCTCAGGATCAATATGGGCCACCATCTTCCACTCAGCCTTTGGTGAGTAGGTGTTACGTTTTTACCTTACCCTTTCAGGGTATGCAAATGGAATAAATCTGATTTCTGATAGTAAGGAGCTGAATTACCTTGCTTGAACTTACTTTTTCATTTTCTATCACTTCTGGCCCTTTCTTCTTGTAGCAGAGAACAGAATGAAGGATTGCCAGTTTATCTGACCAAGAAATTGTTCTTCCTAACTATTGTAGGATCTGTAACTGTGGTAACTACTACCTACAACAGAGCATGACCACTTCATGGAAGGAAAAACAAGTGTATGGAGGCAGTTGTTTCCCAAAGGTGACATGATGAGTCAGCATCAGAGCCCAGATCAGAACACAGCGTTCAGACTGCCCAGCCCACACACAGCTCACTGAACTACTGCTCCTCCCCAGCCTCCCAGGAATAAAGTTCATTTAGCTCAACTCCTGCCCTCACACTTTACCTTGTTATTTATCTAAGTTTTGGCAGGCTTAATTGTTTGTTGCCAAGAAAGACTGCCAATCAAGAAAACCAGCAAAAACATTGGTTTTACCATGGAACAAAGGGCCCCGCAACAGCAGAACTCCACTTGGAGAGAACAAGAACACTGGTCTGCCAATACATTGAATATATAGATGTTGCGTAACATTGAAATTGCTTGAAAATGCATATTTTTACAAAGTAGCTTCTCTGTCTCTTCAAAATTAACAAATGCAGAGTAAAAAAACTGTAAAGCAGAGATCTTGGACAAAGCAACTAACATTATCTGTCAGTTTTCTCCATTGCATAAGGGAGGTTCTATTTTTTTTTATTCCTGGCATATTTAAAACTGGTTTGGGCAAATTATGTAACATGAGCATGTTTCCTTGACATAGATGGTATTCGGTATTCATATTTGCTCAACTAATTCAACACGTGGACAGCCAGCCTGAAGCAGTTCTGCCCGCTGTGAGTGATACCACTTTGCAGGCACGCAGAAGGTGTTCTGCCTGCATGGGGCTGCTGCGGCACATCTGGGCAGAGATGGTAAAAACGAGCCCTGTGTTGCCTCCTGCTGTATTCCTATCCTCTAACTTTTCGGTTACTCTTTGTAGGAGCAGGAACTGCTGTTGCCACTGTGATCCTTCAGTGTCTTGCCATGTCAAGCAGAGCTGAAGTGGAAAACTTGCTAGTCTCTCATATCGATGTAACTTTTCTGTAGAGTTGGTCTTCTCGTCAAGGTTTTTCCTTAAGTGACCCAAAGCCTTAGCTTTCTCTTCCTGCTGTTGGCTAGCAGCCTGATACACCTACCTGAAAGTGCTTCAGATCGTGGCTTAAAGATGAGTAGGAGATTCTTGCAATTTGCCCATTGGCAATTTGCCCATTGACTGGTAAAACAGTAATGTTGATTTGTTAAGGGAGTTCCCAATCTGCTACTTTTTTTTCTGTTTTCTAATATTCAGCCTATACACAGATGATGTCAGAGAGTGCGAGCTGACACAGCAGTTGTCAGAGAGCCCAGAAGTATTAAGGCTGCCTCAGAAAGCTCTCTGCTTGGTCCACAGGGCTTGGAGAAGGTGCTCATGGCAGAAAGTGCAGCGAATGCTAGAGCACGCTGGTCTCTGGGGAACTGGAAGCAGCCATGGATGATCTACCACCAAGGAGCCTCCTGAGGTCAGCACAACCCACAATGTAATCAGCACTGAAAAGCAGGTGTGACACCAGCACAGACAACTGGTGACACCACACTGGGCTCTGTCAGCAGGGCTCTTCCCTGTGTGGGACGAATCCTCCATGAGAAAGCGTGGATAGCCACAACCTGAGCCCTTACAGTGTTGTAATATATACCCCCAAAGTATAATTTTGGAGTGTATATTACATCCTATTTAAAAAGTAACCTTGCTACAAGTCATTTTAAGTGGGTTATGTGTTTGTATACATAAAAACACATACAGCTTTGAATGTACATGGCACTGCTTTTTCTGTGATGCATGGTGCAGAAATGTTGGTGCTAGGCAGGAAATGCAGCCAGATATTCTAGGAAGACTACATGGTAGCCTAAGGCAGTTATAAAAAGAAAATGGGGTGCTGCTTGGATGACTTAACAGTAAGGACTGAGTTACCACTACTGGTTATGATTCACTGTCTTTTTGCATTTCTGTCACCAAGAAATATAGAGGAGCAAGGCCATGAGAGCAGGACACACAAGAAGCCTTAAGCTCTCAGCATGTAAATATTTGTAAAGCAGATAGTGAGTTCTGTGCATTAGGGTAAACATAAATTCTTCTGTTTTATTCTCAAATGCAAGTGTATTTTGTTCAAACTCTAATCTGTGTGCTGTGTAGCTGCCACTAATAAACAGTTTCTTTTCAACTAATCTCTAAAGAAAGATTGCTTCCTACCTACCCTGACATGTTTCTTGCACGCACGTTGCTCTTTCCTTCATTGACTTATTCTTTCTTTTTTTGGACATGGTAAAAAACGTAAATCTAGGAATCTGTATTGTGTTGAAGGCAGATTTTAAAACCAATGATATGAAGATAATTGTGGAAGGCATAGATAAATTAAATTCAAATCTGAAGGTTTTATTTGGTCCTGTAACTTCAAAGAGAGCAACCTTAATGATGTTTTTGAGAGGAGATGAGAGTATCCATGCAGTTTAACTTGCAGTATCTAAATTTGGGGTCTCTACGGAAAGAAGTGGACTCATTTTTTTTATTTGAGTTACTTTCTGGAAGATCTGGTGTCCCTTTTTTGTGTACTGAGTGTGACAGAATTAGCAGAGCCAAACCGTTTTACATTAATTCCTTCAATGTGAGAACTTCGCTTTAGACTGAGAAGGATGCAATCCCCTCTCTCTTTTGTTTCACTGGGAGTGAAAAATTACACGTCTGCCAAATGTTAACCAGATTCAGATCTCTGAGGTAGAGTGCTGTTTTGCTCCATATGTAGTTTTCACTGACACATTTTTTAAATGCAGTTCCAAAGCATAGCTGACAGTGTGCCTGTTGTTTATGCCACTAGCTGAAAAGCTGAAGTATCTACATTCAGAAGTACTTCCTTCATACAGGGAAATAAGTATACCCCTCATTTCTCATGTATCATGATCTGAACTTACCAATAGACTGAACATTGATTTATAACATGTACTTCGCAATTCCTTTGACCTAAATCATTCGTGTGCTGGGAAATTACCTGAATTAGCTGTAACAGGTCTGATCATGAAAAAAAGATGATATATGCAAAACATACTTTCAAGGAGCTCAGTTTCCTAGCAATACCATTCAGTTATTGACTTGGGCTTGCTTCTTGAGTGTTGTTACAGTATTTTTACTTGGTTTCTTTCTCACTGTTTTTGGGTATGATTTGTGGTTGCTCATCCAGATCGGAAACGCAAGCCCAAAGGAGGCAAGTGATTCCAAAATTGCAGGTATACAGGCTTGGGCAGGGCAGACAAGCAGATGCCTGGGATGTCTGTAGCAAGTAAGAATCCTGGCTAGAGTTAAATACATCACTACTGAAATGATCAAATACATTATTCCAAATAAATTAGGGTTTAGATGATACTATTTATGACAGTGCTTAAAGATTTTATTTATTTTTTGGAATCAAAGTAGGCTACCCTACCTGATCTCTTTTTACATCACTCTGATCTTCTGATAGACTTAACTGAACTCTCCTTATTGACTGAAATACGCCTTATGCCCTCATTCTTGTGTGTTAATACTCAACAGAATTAAAAGCAAAATAACATTAACAAAATCCTGGACTTCCTAAGACAAATTACTGTACCTGGCCACTTTGATATTCTAAGATGATGTAATAGTTAACATTTTGTTCGCCTTTCTTAGACAGGCTCTCAATGCTCTTGAAATCCCCATGTAATATATATTACTTTATACATGGAAACACTGCAAACCAGGAACCAAATCTGAGAAAGGGAGTGAACTCCCATATGACTCTTATATTATTTAGAAGTATCACCAGCCTCTCTCTTTCTTAGAAGAGAACAGCCACACCACATTGCTAAATAGCAACTAGATTTTTTGTACGTATGGGACAGGGCTAGGTCTAAAAATGATAGCATAAGACAACACAGAAATAGTATAATTTTGGAGAAGAAGAGCTCTTTCATTTTGCTTACCTCATAAAACTGATGACCAGAATAATGCTGATGATTCTGATAATTCTGGTGAGCTAGGGTGCCATAAGTTCATTCATGAGTGCAGCAGGAAGCAGTAAATCGCTGGGCTTCATAAACTGCCCGAATAGCAATTCAGCATCTTAGCAGAGGCAAAACCAGGGAGAGGATGCCAGAGTCCTCCAGCTCTACAGTTACAACTGAGTTATGATAAGGACTCATGGGAGAGAATTCTGGGGGTTAGTCTCAGACCTCCACCATCATGTCACCATGCATGAATTCTCCATGATGCCATTAATAACATAATAAAATAATACAGTATTGGATGTTATACTATCAACATGGTCAACATACCATCCAAACTGCATGGAGCAGCAGCAAAGACAGATGGGTAATTATGATTTTGAAAACATGTACTTGCTTTGTGTGTGTGGTAGATGTAAAATATTGCCATTATAGGTCCTTTTAAGAAAGCAGAAGTTTCATTAAAGACAATGTTGCATAAAGAGTGGCATACATACTTAGATCAGGCCAGGATTTTAACTGAAATGCTTGGAACAAGGTCTTTAGACTTTCATGGCTGTTCATCCTTGCTTATTCCAGGCAATAGACACACATAGGAAAAGCAACTATAAAGCGTATTTACCTTCATGACAGGTCAAGAGCCAGGATGCTTGATCCTTGGTGCTGATAACAGCTGCTTTGGGGTTGAAACTGGACCTGGGATGTTCAGTGCCCTCTTCTGTGTGGTTGGGTGGGAGGGGTCCCTGGCTCCATATTCTCCTGTTACCAGCCAGGAGCAAGCGCTGGAGTTTCTCTCCTAGGGGAAGCTAGCTCCTGACAAGGCTCTCCCTAATCTGTACGGAGGGCTAAAAACGCTTCTGGAGTAAGTTTCCTTTGTGAAGGAGTTAGTATTCAGTGTCCTCGAATTTTAGGAAGAAGGAAAAACAAATAAAATCAAGTCAATGAACACAGCTTTTTGGTTCTTTATATCTACATCTACATCTACATCTACATCTATATCTATATCTATATCTGTATCTGTATCTGTATCTGTATCTATATCTAGATATAACCACACATGTATATATACACGTCCTACATTATTTGCAAACCAAACAGAAAAGGTATTAGTAAGAGAAATGCAACAGATACGAGTTCTCTTAATCTAGTCGCCCTCTCTAGAAAGGAAGTGAGATGATGGAAACTCTAGTCCAAATTAACATAACAGTTAATTTTTAGATTTAATAATTTAACTGCTTGGTAACAATATGAAATTCATTTTTTGGAATCATGTACTCTAACCATACAACCACAGACAGACCCTCGTTTGCATAATGAGACAATCAGGGCCACCACTGATGCCTCAGCACGGTGCTTCTTGCACAGATTCATAGCCAGAGAATTTGATACAAGAGTCACTGACCCTTTAGTTTTCTAGTGTGACTTTAATGAGGTTCTGTGTCTTGCCCAGTACTTTCCTTAAAGACACCAGAAGGTGGGAAGTGAAGCCTTTCAGTGATGAAAACTTTTGGGGAGGGTAGGTTGTACAGTCACTGCAAGAGTAGCATGCAGATGAGAAAAGGAACCTTTTGTAGCTTTTGAGTTCAGATGAGCAACAGCCTGAACTTTTTTTGTCATTCCTCGCTATTTACCATACAAAAAGTAGAAGAACCTGCAAAATAATGGAAGAAATACTAATTAGAGTGAGCTTTCTCTAAACTTGAAGAAGAACACAGCAGAAAAACAACTTGTGATATGAAAAGCCTCTGGTGGTTTTTAACGTTTAGATTATTTCATGCTAATGACAGCTTGATATTTCCAACAGTGACTGCAACTGTAAAACATGTCTCCTGGCCTAACTGTGATGCTTTGAATCTCTCTGCAGGATTTCAGTCAAGTCACCTCAAACAATTCCTGAAGTTCTTCAGAGGGATGAAGGGCACCCGGGAAACAGCTGTCCCTGTGTTCAGCCATACAAGATACTTTCTAGTAAGAAAAGCACCACTGAGCTCTTAGTTTCTGTCTCAGGTAGGGTTAAATTAATTTCACTTGCACATCTCCAGTGTCTGTCTATGGAGCTGGAGGCAGGAGGAACCCTGCTTGACTTCAGCTTCCCTAGGGAACGGGCAGGCTTGGCAGCTCAAGGAAAAACTTGTTTATAAAATGAACAAAAGATGGTCAGATTGAAGCCGTCCTCCACAATGTCACTTTCAGCATCACTTTTAAGATGAGAAATAGCTGAGCCTGTCACCTGCTCTCCAGCCTGTTTGCTGTACACATTACTAAGTGCAGTTACTGTTGCTCGCTCTCTTCCTCAGATCTGGGTGTACATTTTCAAAAGACCATATGGAAAATGCCTAATGTAAACCTAGCTCACCCCTCTGAAAGTCTGTCCTCTTTCTATCCATTGTTCAGCAGAGCACTGGTTATCTGACACTGCATTCCAGGGAGGTGAAGTGAATGTCAGCGCCTTTAAAGGCACAGGTACCAGGAGCACTGAAGACTGAGTCTGCCCTTCATAGGTGGTTATATGAGGTCTTCTTCAAAGTCATTAACCATGACTCATTATATTGCCCAAACTGTTTTGGCTGTTTCAGACCGGGTCTAAATTCCAAATGACACCTACCCCTAAAGCTTTTTATATAAAGGTAACTGGGCTCTTGTATACATGGTAAAACATGCTGATCTGCTTTACATGTTTGTCTGCTCTTCAGCCAGTCCGTGCAGCAAGGCCAAAGACATGCTGCTGACTCAGGGCCAGCACCTCTTACAATTTGTAGTTCTGTGTCTTCAGCCAAGTACCCAGAAGAGATATAGGGTTATTCATTTGTGAAAGAGGCACCGCGAAGTACTGAGGGCAACTACCAAACCAGAAGTGAAATTTTAACTTTAGTTCAGTATTAAATCAAAAAAGTCTTTTAACTTAGAAGTGTTCCTGAATCTCTGAATCTTCCATGTTTCATGTCCTGTATACTTTACAGTATACGCAAAGAGCAAATAACAGTGACAAATAACAGTTCGCCTTGCAAAGGGAAATGCATAGCCAGAGCCAAGTTAGCATGAGAGCAATGTGACCTCTAGAAATTCACCAATTTTTTTATGCTGTCTGTTTGGTATAGGGGGCATTCATATTTTTCCCATACCTCTTCAGACAGCTGTAGAGATAGGCAGATGGGAGAGCTTTTGCACCATCTTGAGGAAGGAGCTATTTGGTTTACATATCCAGATTCTCTTCCATGCAGACAAGCTTAGCGCAGGAGTGCTGACTGTGTGAAATCCGGTTCCCAGTTCTTTGCGGCACATTTGCACACACCCTGATAAAGCTATGAGAATCTCTGAAGAGAATGTCCCCCAAAGCAACCATAATCAGTCAGGGCGAATCGAGAGTCACTGAGCGCTGATTCTCCTCAGTCCAAACATACTTTTGAACAAGATGGCTAAAGTTGATTAGAAATTTTTAGGAACCAGAGGGCAACATTTTTTATCACAACATTAAGGTCTCTTTCCTTCCTACTCCCACTTTCGAATAATTTACAGCTGAAAACTCATTTCACTTGGTCTTTCAAACATGAAAGTTGGCCTTTGATCTAGAACTAAGCATGGAGAGCTTTGACCCAAGAGGAATGTTTTTATTAAAGCTAGAAACAATAGAAGCAAGGGTGTTAAACTGACTACCAACACTGTATTTTTAAAGGCTACTGCCTGAGTTTGCTAAGGTTCTGTATAAAGCTCCAACATATGGATAAAGTACAAAATATTTTATTTATTGGAGCTATTTCTTCTGTGCAGTTCTTCCGCAAATCAAGAGTTAGGTATCATAATCATTTTCATTTACGAACAGCTTTTAAGCCTCTTTGCTCCCCTTGCCAGTGGGAGTTCTGCAGCTGGCTAAAAAAGTGTCCTAGGACACAGGCAGACAAGGTCTGGGACTGAGGAAGCTTCCAGCCCCTGCATTGTGTTAGTCGCCTTTGAAACCTTTCCCAGAAGACAGAGGATCCTATACAGAGGGAGATGCTGAAAAACTTCAAGGAAACAGTTTGAGATACAAATATGTAGATCATCATTCCTACATCATTAACCTCTGATGAAGATCAGTGATGTGAATGTACAAATTCAATGTGGCTCAACTGCTAGGGCCCCAGTCAGGTTCATTTACTTCTGGGTTTCCTTCTAGTATTGAAAGGAAACCAGGGGCCATTTTCAGCCTTGAGAGATGGACATAAACTGTATCAAGTTTGTTCTAATACCACTCCAGTAGTTTTTGTGTCTTTAGATGCCCAAAGGCAGAAGATCTGTACCTTTGGTGCCATCCTATAAAGACACAACCGTGGTAGGCTGTCACACAGCCAACTACTATTTCATGCATTTCCAGCTGAGGAAAAAAACGAAACAACAATCACAGTAATCTGGGGACAACCACACAAGGCCTAGAGCTATGCAATGAAGACTTGAGCCAGTCTGCACCAGCTGGTTGAGGAACCTTTTCCTCATATGGTGCATAAAGGCAGCATCTCCACCAGCTGGAAGCAATCTGGCACAGAGTGTTGAAGTTTCTATGCTACCATCACAGCCATTCCCATCTTCCTGCCAAGAATGCAGAGCAGCGCAGCACAGCACGCAGCGCTGTACTTGGCAGGAATCAGGTTCAGAGAGGTTTTGTGTTACTCAGTGTTACAGTCCCATGTGAAACTGGTGTCTTAATACTAGTCCATTTTCAATTGCTTGGCTGGTCTAATGGGATTTATGTCCTTGACCCATGCTGTCTGAACGTACAGAAAGACAGAAAAAATCAGCAGCAGACTCCCTGAAACAACAGGCTCCCTGAAGTTGTAGTCTCTGTTCTGTAAACCAAGTCTGCTGTCCCCCTTATTCCTAATGGTTGTGCAGAACATCATAAACACTCACCAAGTGTAGCATACTGCTGCATAGAATGACATAAAATTAAACTGTCTGACTTGTAAAGCTGTACTAGTTTAGCCTTAGAATTTCAGCAGAAATATTTTTTGGCTAGGAACTTTATATCTGGTCTTGAAAGAGCTTCCGATGCCCTGACTGTGAAGCAGAACCTATGGCCAAACTCAGAGCCCAAAATATCCAGCTGCTCGGTTTAAGTCAAAGAATCATTTTATGTATGCATCACTGTGACAAAGCAGCACAATGAAAAACGTTAAAAACACTGCTTTTCCAAAGTTTTGCAAGGAAGATTATGGAGGAGATTCCCTGTGGCGAGGCCAGAACACCAACGAAACCAGCCCATCATCCTACCACCAGTCACCCCCTCGCAAAGTTCCCCCGCTGGGCCATGGTCAGTGCATTTCCTAACCACCACCAAGGGACTCTGGGCATATGATGGCAGTTTTGTTGCACATGCTTTCCCTAATGAAACAGGATGAGGGACATGAGCCTACAGATACAGCGTATGGGGCATGAGAATGCTGCACAGCCAGATGTGACCCATGGGGTACCCCAAGAGAACAGAAGAGGCCTCTCTGAAATGGGCTGTGGGGCATATACTCAACGACAGCAACACATGTAGCTACCCACAGTCTCTTCAGCTTTGTTCTTACTTTTCCTGTTAGCAGTTAATAAAACAAACAAATGCTTTAACAAATAAATTATGCATTTGGGGACACTGCCCTATCTGCATTTACATACAATTGGGGGTAACATCTTCATATTTTTCTTTGTTGTTTAATAAAGGATTGAAGGCTATCTATGCTAAAGTGCTTAGCAATGAATGGGTACTTTTAATACTTAGAATAAGCATTAGAAACCAGAAATAGTAACTGAAAAATACCTTCCAATCACAAGGATCCAATATGGATAAACTTGAGGATTTTTTAGAGTCATTGCTGAGACAGAGAAACTTAAATCTGTGTAAGCGCAGATGACTTTAATGAGGCTGTACAGCTAATAATAGATTGCTTTCTGCTAATTGCAAAGCTATAATAAAGCTAAAATACAAATGTTCCTATTTTCTGGTCCAACAAAAGATATAAGATGCGCTACTGATATGTTACTACCACTCAGTACACTCAAATTTCTTCCAGGATTATTTTTATAGATGTTTCTCTGACTCTCTGGTGAACAGACTCGAAGTTTTTCTCCCTTCGGAAGTCTGAACAACACTTAATTTCTGTTGAAGTCAGAACAAGTCAGTCTGGGATCTTGCATCACATTCTCATTGTTGCCATATTTCCTCTCCTATGCACATCAGCAGCAATTTGAAAATACTAGTTCAAGTGTCCACAGCCTGCATGTGGAAAGCTGCATTGCACATCCAGACTCAAAGGAGTTTAACAGCAAATTCTCCTGTAAAATATCTCCAGGTAGCTAGAAACAAATACCTACCAAGGTACAGGAGCGGGGGGGGTGGGGTGGGGGGGCATCTGAAAACCTCTTCTGCAGCTGGCAGACAAGCAGTAACAAGTATCTCTCCTGATGGCTATATGTAAAGTTAATAATGTCTGTGGCATTGTCAGATGGAGGAAAGGCGTTAAGGGGTTGAATATATGAAGCCACTCTTTCAGATTATTTTATTCAATGCCTGAATCACAAAGGTTCGTTAACGTTTAAGTCTTTCTCAGAACATTTTTTAAAAAAAAAAAAAAGGTAAACCTATACTAGAGTCTCAGTGCTGTGTTCACTACCTACACTGGTATTATGGGAGTGCCAGAGCTGGTGTGTCACGGCTCTAGACTGAAAAATTCCAACTACAAGGATATAAAGAACATGTGGAAGCTTCTACAGCCAAGTGCTTGCAATCCCTAAACCACAAACTGTCTCTGGGCTCATGCAAATGAGAAGCACTACAATTCATTAGCGAGAACAGCTGCACATGCAGAGAGAGGACCCTTTATCTGAAGATGCTTTTGGAGCCTGTTTGACTGTATCATGCCTGAGCCATTGCCATGGTATAACTGGCTGAGCTGGTTTGAGGGACATTGATGCTGTTCAAAGACATTGCCATGGTTGTGCTTACTGAGCTATACAGTCCATAACCCAAAGTAAGGAACTGAGACTAGGCCTGGGAAACAAGCACAAAGGTTGATACCTTTATACCTACACCTCAGCCAGTGTAAAGAAGTAATCAAAAAAAAGTCACAATGAAAAATTGAGCTGCACTTCACGTTTTGCTTCTCAGCTGCAGGGAGTCAAGCCTGACAGAGCAGCTGGCTGCCAAACAGCTAGACAAAATAAATACCTGGTCAAAACAAAAGTACTCCCAGTAAGCAGTTAACATCTAATTCTAAATTAGAGCTTTACTTCTTGGAAGTCACCTATGAGCTGTCCCCTCAACAGAAAGTTAGTGTGCCTGTGTATGGTGTACTTGTTCTGGCACTAACAACCTGCTGTGAACTAACTCTGCTGGGATTATTTCATTCACAATAACTGAGTTACTGAGTTAATCTACAGTGTTGTCCAAATTAGGGCATAGAACTAGAAAGAAATTCCTTGGGCCTCAGGTCCAGCCTTCACCCTATCACAAAAAAATTTCTCATTATCAAGTGGGTGATGACCTGCCATCTCAAATTCATTCTTTTTTGAGTCCTGCCTGACTCAGTGGAGAAGTCTGAAGGATAATGTAGGGCCAGTTGTATGAACAGGGGTATCACCATTTTCACGTATCACCTTCTGATAAAAGGTTTGTTTCATGAATATCACCCTCTTGAAAATAAAAAATTTAACTCACTCATTTTTTTTGCTTTTTAGGCCATCCCCTTAGATATTCAGACAAATACATTCATTCACCTGGTGACGTGTAAAACAGAAGATAGCAAATGCACAGAGTACAACGAAGCTGTAGTGACTTTACTTTGAATTGCACAAGTAGTGGTAAGTATTTGAAAACAAAATTTTAATGTGTTTTTGTAATGGGAGCCTCCATGAATTATATGCTGAATGGAATAATTCTAACACCTAAATCTCTAAGTTTTGTAACAGTAATTTTACATTTTTTACATTTTTACATACATACAAAATTTACATTTACTGTCATTTGGTCTGTTCCAATGGGGCACACTGCATAATCATATTTAGAAGTATAATGAACTTGAAAAGCCAGCAATCATGAAGCAATTGGTATTTATAGAATGGAGAAGTGATAACCAGTACTTTCAATGTAACAATTTAAGCTTGCTGAAACTTTTCCAGCCAGGACAGTTTTCCATCAGAAAATGTTGATTCAGGGGAAACTTACTGGGCTATTTCAGCTCAATCCTTAATCTTAGCATCTCTCTTTATGCTGATCTTGAAATGTATCCTGCTTAATTGATATGGTGGATGACTCCTCCTTGCTTATTTTCTCTTTCAGCTCAGACCCAGTAAAACTTTAGGTCCATCTTAGGCACTCTAGTGCTAAACATGCAGGTACAACTTTTTTTTTTAAAGGTAGTTTCAAGTACTCAAGTTATTTTTTTACTCAAAAGACATGAACACGTGGTTGTCACTGCTACATCCCTTCTCAGTCTAGATTATTTTCCTCCATTTACTGTCAGCTGACATGACCCGTGAGGTACAAATGGGATTATTGCCACTTATATCACTAGTCTCCCACTGTCAAGGGGCTCCTGTGCATTCTGAGAATACCACTACCCGTCCTTTTGCTTCCAGGGCAGCCCCTCTCTGTGTTTTGCATTGCCCACAGTAACTCCTAAACATGTTGAAAGCTGCTGCCTGACTTCTTGTAAACGTGAGCAAGGTCACATCACTCCTGTCTTCAGACTTTGCTAACTTCTACGTTTGTTTACCATTGTAGCCAAAACTTCCCTTCTTATTTTTAAAATTACTCATCGTTAATCTTGCTTCAGACTGTCTCAGCCTTTACTTTGCCCTGCTACTTTGTTCTGCCACAGTGCTAGCTGCTTTTGTCTCTCCTTATAATCACACCATACTGGACACAATAGCTGCCTCCTGTGCACCTTTCCTGGGCCTCATTAACTCATGACGAAGTTCCATATTTCAGATGTCAGTTTAAGGCTTTGGTCATAATCTTCAAAGTAGTTAATGGATCAAGCCTTAGCTACATTAAAGGCTGAATTTTGATCTGTGAACCATCATAACAGCTGCAGTTCCTTGGGGCAATGCAGATTACAAAGCCCAGGAGGAAGTGTATGAAAGGGAGGAACAAGGCAATCTTAAGTGAAAGAAGCCAGTGATGGAAAAAATACACAGAAGATATCCTACAGATCCAGACCTTTCAAAATTGAATCACTCCAAACACTGATTTCCCCCTCTATCCTAGCAAACAAACAAACCAGCAACACCTCAGCACCATCATTAAAACAAATGCTGAGTCAATCTTATCTAGACAGCTACCAGAACGTCTGCTACCAATTGTGCTTTAAATACAAATAGCCAAGTGCTAGAACGTCTTTTCTCCCTTGTCTTCAGTTGTATCACTGCATTCCCAGAATGCCCCAGTGTTAAGAGATTGTTCATATGAAGCAGACGCAACAAAAAAAACTAATGCAAAATATTCAAATAGAAACAATAAAATACAGATGATTAGTCTCTTCTTCAGGAGGGAAGCTGATGATGAATACAGTACACAGTTTACTTTTGAAAATAAACAAGACTTTTTCATTCCTGTTCTAAGCTAAATTAGTGTATTTCAGGCTTAGTGTTTATCCAAACATAAAAGTCCCACTGGTTAATCTTCCATGGAGGTTTCAACCAACTCAGTTAAACTGCTGTAAACATTTCTGTAAAGACTCTCAGTTTAGTTTATGTCCGTTTGGAATCTGTTTATGGCAACCCAAAATAACCTATTCTTATACTTGACTACAAATGTCAGCCAACTTCTTGCACTGATTTTGACTAAACTGATTTAAAATAAAATCTTAACTAGTCTGTAAACTGGAAGCTTCTTTGGTAAACTGTAACCTTCAGTGTACAGCATGTCGCGTCCTCCCTCTCGTGGCTGATGTGAAGACTAACAGTGTTGAGGAAGGCACATTAAAGCCCTAAATGGATTAGACTGTCCTTAGCCATGGCCTAGCCATGGGCACAGTAAACCAGCAGTTATTTCGGTAATCAAAGATATATAGACCCAGCTTTATTAAAAGGGAATAACAAAATACTTGAACTTGTTCATGTGAACAAGAAAATTTGTAATTATTTTGGAATAAAGTGACTACTAAATTACTGTAGAAATTTTACATTTCTGTTAAAATGACTATACTAGTACTAATGTACTATACTACTAGTATAGTATCCTAACACAGTATAATACTATTAGTATACTACTAATGCTAATACTGTTTGTGCTCTGGGAGGATACTAGAAAGGGAAAGTTGGTAAGGATGGAGAACCAGGAATTGGGGGTGGCTTGTTCAAGGCAGGGACAAGGAGAGAAGCTCCAGAGGACAGCCCACGGGAATATGGCTTGCAGATTTGAGAGATGGTCTGGAAACTACATTTCTAAACCGAATGTCCTTTTGCATCTTCTGGTAGTAGACAAAGCTGGATGCAAAGGAGATACTGATCATCGGCATTTGCCCAGCCGCAGAGGTGCGACATTGGTTCATAGTGGTGGGCCATGCTGCCCTACCTCACCTATTCAGGTACTGAAGATGGAAATAGAAACCTGTGTGAGTGGTGGGTGGGATAAGCTGTGCTTCTTACAGATAAGAAAGAGCTGCTTAAGGCTTCAATAGAAGCACAGCTAAATTATATAAAAGAGATTCCTGCCTTTATTTGGTCCTTGCTGATTGATTACCTGACATAACTGAGCAACCATTAGGTGATTTTCAGTGTGCTTAGGGCAGGCTTGAAGTTGCCATAAGGATCTCAGTCATGTATTCCCAGATTAATGTAGTTGTTGAGATTACTTTGCTGACACTATTCAAGGTTTTCTCATTTGAAATTTTGCCTAAAAAGGCTTTGTGCCAGATGAGTCCTCTCTTCCCTTGCTCCACCCTACCAGAGTGAAGCTATCTCTCACATTCAGGCACAGCATTTGCCTATTGTACACATGTCAAAGCGCAAGCTGAAAGCTGTCATCTCTTAATTTCTTCTCACTAGAGATGCAACGGTCCTATCTTGTTAGGATCCACCTCTTCTATGAGAGCACCAGACTGAGGAATGTAATAAAGTTTATCCAGAGGCAGGGAAGTTCAGGACGTGGGAAAGGAAGAGGAAAAGCACCACACAACACTTGTGCAGCAAGCAGGAAGTCCTCCTGTGCCTCTAAGTCTAGTGTTAGTGTCTCAGGTCACCCACAAAAAGGTATTTGCGGAAAATACAAAGGCAGTGGCAGAGGACGCAGCTCTCAAGGAGAGGATGGGACTGACCTATAAAATTCCCCCCTTTCATATGCCAGAGGTACACACTTGCAACTCATCTACCTTGCCTGTCTTGCAGTAGTGGGGCAGCTTGTGGTAGAGGCAGAAGCTGTGCGACTAGGAGGGCACCTGCAGTGGCTGGGAGCTCCTGTGCCCAACAGGAGACATCCCACATCCATGAGCAACCATGGGACAAAATGAGCATTAACAGCAGGGGCTACATTATGAGCTATGCTAAGAAGTCAGCAGTTAGCTGTAGTTTATTTATTATGGTGCTAAAATCTGACGTAAATTTTAAGTGACTACTCCGTGAAGAGTAGCCTGGATTTTCTTCCTTTGCTTCGTTCTCAAAATGCTGACCGACCAGAGCTGGCCAGTATTAAGGACTTTCAAGGTCATTGAAGCTCTTTAGAAGTATCACCAGATCAGGTGGAACAGTGTGCTGCACAGGTCAGGAGTAGAGCAGAGTCATCCTTCAGCAGCCCAAGCAGTCACCAGAATTCACTGCACCAATCAAGGTAAGAGTTGCATGGGTTAATGCAAAATAATCAACACAGGACAAAGTGCTCCTGTTTTGCAGCAGGGTTGATGGAATAAGAGTTCTGAAATCATTATTACTCAAGATTTCTTCCAAGTCTATTTTCATTTATGTTGTCACAAAATTTTGGGTTTTCTGAACTTTAGGGGATCTGTAAAACAACTTCAGTCTAAGAAGGCTGTGCCCATTGCCAGGGAGCAGCAAGCATCAGCTGCTCCCTAAGGGGCAGGGAGCCAAAAGCACAGTAGCACAGCCAAGGTCCAGCCCCAAGACAACCGACCAGGGTGAGTAGGCCAGACCCAAAGATAGCAGCTAGGTTCAACCATGAGTCCAGATCATCCCACAAATCCACCATGATGAGACAGGAACAACAGGCCAGCTCACAAGTCAGAGCCAGGATCAGGTCTCTTGAGAGTATAAGCCAGTGACTGCTGGGCAGGTCCATAGTTAAGAGACAGATCCAAGGTCAAGCTGGGAGATCAGGATCAACGGGGTCCATGGCCCGGTAAGTTGTGGCCAGGCAGAACTTCTGCACCATAGCTTGGGCCAGGACTGAAGGCCCAGGGTTGTACTTGAGTTGAGCTGCTGGACCCATGTGCAGGGACTGTGGGTGGAGGAACCAAGCGAGGCTGGTCAAGGCCAGCAAGGCCCTACGAGTGTCCTCAGGGCCCCGAGACCCAGCATGAAGAGTGTAGCTGACTTCTGGCAATGCCCTAAAAGAAAACTCATAGAGAAGAATAAAGAATCCACATGGGGAAGCTAACTGGCTGGGACCCCCAAGTATATGGTAGAACGCTTCGTAGCACATTTGGAGAGGCATGGTCAGGAGAGAGAGAGTTTACGCCTGTTAAATATGCAATCTGCTCAGGTTTCTGAAAACAGTAGGCTTCCATTAGGCAGAACCAGTATTTGCCTGGTCACCACATCAGTGGCAACTCATTGTAGGATTCAGCCTGAGAGGAGGAGAGAGGGACACTGGATTCAAAGTCATCTTGAGTTCCCTTTGACACAGTTATTCCCATTGCTTATTAAACTGAAATGTAGGGTGGGAAAGGACTTCAAGAGAACAGCTAGGCAAGGATGAAGCATCTCTTCCATACTAAAGGCCAAATAGGTCTTTGATGACCCATAGTAACAAATTCTTACTGTTGTTCAGTAAGAAGATGGAAAAAAAAATTGTGGCTATTTAGCTTTATGCTGGAGTTGTACATCTGGCTTCATAGTTCAGGCTCCTCCTCTCTGATCTTGGTTATTCCTGTGTGTTCAGGAACAGTGAAGTGACAAGTGTCAGGTAAGGAAAGGTAACAGTGCAGAAGTTATCTTTGCTGAACAGTGGTATAAGGTATTAATTGACTGGACGTAATGAAAACTGGACAAAACTATTGCAAAGTTTGTCTTTTTTACATTTATTAGTCCAACTCATTGACACAGACATTTTGGACATCCTGCTCACATGGTTTGCATTAAAGCATTATGAAATCCCAAATTCTGATGCCAGATGGTTTTGGATTACTGTGCTTGTATAAAGGGTTTAATTTGGGTGCATGGAAAATGTAAAATATTCTGGTAATAGCTTTAGCAGGACTACATAGTCTGCATTTGCTTTATTCATCAACTGTGCTATCTGCCTTCTGCACATTATATTCCGAGTCATGATAAAACTTCAAAATATGAATTCAAATTTACTGACTTCCCAGAACAGACTATGCTCTGTAAAGTGCTTAAAGGGATTGACGTGAAAGGAAATATTCCTAAAGACACACTATGCTGAGAAACCACACAGTGAACAAAAATAGCCCTCTCTTTCCAAATATATGCCTGCTAAGAATGCATTGAGCCTGGTCCTGAATGTGAAGCAAGAAAAGAGAGAATGGGTAAAGGTCAAGCATACAGCTGCTGATCCTGCCAGTAAGCGTTTCACTTGCTGTGCCTGATGAGTTGAATGAGCCTTTTAGCTACTATTAACCGGGATTGTATTTTTCTGATGATCTTCTCTTGGTGCAACAGATGAGCACCAGTAGTATAAATATGGAGTTAACCTAAAATTACATCTGCTAGAATTCACACATCCTGTTCTACATAGTATGAACCCAGTAAAATGGCCCTTGCACTTTGTGAATTTCATCCTGCATAGACCACCCTCACATCACGTACTGTGTGGTTTCTGCCTTGTCATTATTCAAATATAGAGTTGTTTCCCTGATCCACGCACACTCCTAAGAGCAAGTACAAAATGTTCACCTGGTTAAACCAGTAGCTTTCTAGGATATAGTAATAAAAATAAGTTGGATTGTATTTTAGGAGAACACTTTAAAGTTACTTCTTTAACTGGATGTGATTTTAGTTTGTTTGTTTAAACCTGCTCTAGGTGGGAAAGCCAGTGACTAGCTAGAGACAGTCTTTTAGTATCCTCTGTTATAGTTTTTCAGAAAAAAAATTCTTATTTTCAGGGGCAGCACAAAAGTAAGGGTGTGACATTTGAACAGCGATCGTGTTCTCACAGCCATAAAGGACAGTAGGCTGGTTTGTACAGAGGGATTCCCCTGGCTCTGCTCGACCACTTCCAGCAGTTTTCACTTCCCCATTTTGCACAAATATTGTTTTCCAGAGTTTCAGTGTAAAGTCCAGAGAGGTATCAAATAGAAAAACAAAACAGTACTTTCAAATCTGATTTTCACAAGTTTAGTATTGCCAAGGAGTCTGTGTTTCCAGTTGTAGTGCAATAAATAGAGAGAAAATCACTGACTTGCATTATATTTGATCAGTCTCCAAGTACTCTAGAATAATTACTTGGGAATCCACAATAATTATTCAGGAGTCATTTTTCTATCAAGTTATTCTCTAAAAAGAAAGTGAAACAAAGCAAAACTTAGGAGTCTTGCAAGCTGTCATCAAAACCTGTGAGCTTCTCTTGAGGCCTACGCAGAATGGTGGACAGTTACTAGGTTATAGAGGAATCACGACTCTGTGAACACTGAACTCCATTACGCAGCTGTCTCGCCTTACCAATGCAACTAAAAGTAGCTGCTGTCAACTAAGGCTGTACTAAGACTTGGAATTTTTTTAAGAGGTGGAGGTGGGGAGGAATAGGAATAATATCAACAAGTACATCAGGGAATAACGAGGTACCATGATCTTGCTGAGGTCAGCATGACACCCAAGACTCAGAAGGGCTGACAGCAATGGATTAAGTCATAACCTTAGAGCTGTGAATGTGCTGATTGGTTTGCACAACTCCCCTCTAAGGTATGGGGTGGGGTAAATTTCAGAAAGGGCTTTTTAGAATTAAAGAGTCAGAAGGCTTAGATATAACGGTAGGATGGGGAAGTATGTGAAGCAGATACAAAGTTTAACATTGCCCTCAGATGCAGGCAATGCATCTAAATGTTTTTTAGGATCTGTATTAGTAGAAAGTGTACTTGAGCAACCTGTTTCAAATGAATGATTAGCATGGAGACACTTGTGTGAGTGGTTTGTTACATTCTTTAAACCCTTGTTGGTTAGCCTATGCTAAAATATGATATAGTTTTTAAAACTGGAAAGACAGAAATTTCCCTTTCTTCCTCACTTTTTCATCTCTCCCACTAGCTCCCCTATTTATCTAGAGTTTGTCCAAAGAGTGATAGAGTACCCGATATTATTTACCACTGTTTTCCTCTGGAAGACTCTCCAGGTGAGTTGCTTGTGACCAAATTTTAATAATTTTCATACATTTTTCAAAACTAATGTCTTCCCCCACTTGGTTAGACACACATTGGGACAACTTAATAAAACTGATTGAACAATTTCCAAGGATGATGCTTGGCTTAGAAGTTCCTGTGACCCCTTTTCTGATAACTCCAGTGCTCCTGTGCTTCAGGGTTAGGACTTGCCTACAACTGTAGTCATTCTTCACTTCTGAGTGTCTCAAATATAGAACCTTTGAAAATAAAGCATATACACTCAGTCACCTCTGTGAAAAGTTTAGTTTATGTGACCTGTCTGGTACCACACAGGCGATGTGTGTTGCAAACATGGACAGAATTCAGTTACCCAGTTCTCTGAGCCACGAAATTGTCCCTTTCCTTTCCTGTAGTCTCCTGTCTCCTTGTGCATCTCCCAGCTTTTCCAACAAGGTGTTCCATTAGCGTACCACGCGAGTTCACTCCAAGAAGGTTGGGGAAAAACCAGCATTGAATTATTTCACTCCAGGCTATTGTAATTCTGTCCACAAGATTCCTAAATTAAGGTTGTATAAGCAAACTTAACTCTAGCATGTCCCAATTTTGGAGTGCCTGGTCTGCAACCTTTTGCATGTATTCTGATAACTGGGTTTATTTTCTGGATGAATTTTGTCTAGAAATTCACACACATCAACATTCCGCAGTTACAGTTTCTGGCAGTCTCAGTGCTCAGATATGCGGGCCTGAAGAATCAACAATTACATTCACCAATACTAATGGACTGGACAAAAGGGACTTTCCCATCTTCGTAGAGGGAGGTTTCATTTTATTAAACAAAAATTTAATGGAAGAGCCCACTCAGACCTTCCCTTTATACATGTACAAGGGGAAGAGATTTCTGTGTCCGCCAGATAAGGAATGATGAGCTGCTTGATTAACATGCCTCCCTGTTCTTCCTTCAAATTGAAAACCTGTCCAGACTTGCTGGAATCATCACCTTTAGGGAGCACAGATTCTCAGCTCTGTGCGGAAACAGTGTGGCTATCAGTCGTGGTGTTGCTAAGAGATTTCAGTCATCAGGACAATCTACAACACAACTTGCAGATGTACAAAGAGTAAGTTACAGTCAGCAATACAGTGGAGGTCCTGCATTTCAGGTCTCTACTTCAAACCAAATGCATGGAGCTTTTAATTACTCATGTAGGCTGGCAGGAGCTGCATGACCACAAACCTGTTCATCAAGTTGACTAATTAATGTAGTTGTTTCTGAAAGTTCCAGTGTCAACGTTAGTCACTGTATGAAAGTTTGTAACAATAGAAGGATCAGGCATCACCCAAGGTCATTCCCAACTCAAAATATGAAAACACATTCTTGATGTACTTTCCATTTGCTATCACTTTTATCACTTTTCCCACTTTGAAGCTGACTGAGAGCTGCTGCCAGGAATATGAACATGACCCTTGCAGATAATGTGTTTCATGCTGGTACACACCAGAGAAAAACGTGCAATAATTTTCAAAAAATAATGTCTCCTTTCTTCAAAGGCAGAAATCAGTTAATTCTATTTATTCTTCAGTTTTCAGGGGTATCTGATTTTTCTCTTGATTTCACATACAACCTCCTTTTTCCTGTCTTTTGCTAAATACCAGTATTGTGCCATTTTCGGGCTCACATGGATAAAACACCCTTCTAGCTGACTCAATTTATCAGTATGACCAACCTTGGAGATGGATGTTTATGATATAATTATGCCTAGACTTCCAGTTGCCTGAATCTTACAGGAAGAATTTTTTTAAAGACGACTTTAATATGAAGTATACCTATTAAAGCTGGTGATAATACTCATAATCTGAAGCTGAGTTCGCGCTTATTTAATTACTATGATATGATATTATCAAGTAGGATGCCAGTGAGGAAAAAGAAACTCTACTGTAAACAAATACCATTTCTGCATCATTTTCTCAAGTGACTATTTACTTTTACAGCATTTATATAAATTACAAAACAGTCATCATATATAGTATATGTTGTACCATCAACTTGGAATTAGAGATGTGTTGAAATCCAAGTGTCTGCAGTTCTGAAATCCACATGCACAATTTGATATAATTTGCCAAAGAGACCAATAATGCTTATATCACACAGGTAGCTGATTAGGAATCCCCTTTTGGAGTAGAAATAAACACTTTATTCCACCCATCTGTATCTGACACTGAAAAAGAATCTTTGCTGACAAGCTTTCTTAAAAATTATATTATAGGTGGTATATTCCTGCATTTCACTATTCTAAAGTACTGAGTCTAGAGAACTAGAGTCAAAATACTGGTCAATTCAAATTAACAGAGCTTTTAAGCAGATCCTGTTTTCTACCCAAGAGAACATATTTCAGTAGTGATCCTGTTTATCTTCTTCCATTCCCAAGATGTTGTAAAGCCCAGCTAACAGCCATGAACCACCGGGTAAAAAAAAAAATGCCTTAAAAGTGTAAAGTTTCATTGCTCATGTAGTGGGATAAGAAATTCAAACAGCAGTTTCACATGTTCTGAAAGACTTGGATTTATTCTGACTCCTCCATCAGTCTTCATTTAAGACTAAGCTCTTCAAAAAAAAGTCATCTAGTACTTAACCCATACTTCAGGAAGACTCGTTCCTGCTCTCTTCCAAATGGGTATCTCTTTTTATTGGGCACTATTTTCTTTCCCTTGCTATGAATGAGCTCTCCTCGAGCAGTAGACTGGATAGTGACTCTTCACTTCTCTTCCTTATAATGCAGCTTGCTCAAGCTACAGAACATGCAAGAAGGAGTATTTGTGTTTTTAATTGTTTGTTTCTGCCAGTTTGGGATATAACAGTGCTTAATCCTGTAATTTTAATAATGGTATTTTTCCATTATGAGCCATGTAAACAACTTTTCTGAAGTAAAGGACTAGTGATACATTGTCCTGTTGTGGAACTGTCAAAAGCAAGACAGGGGTTTAGTTACAGATCACAACCTATGTGTGATACTTGGGACAAGTACCTTTTGCACTCTGTGTAATTCTGAAGTCATACAAGACATGTAAGTGGGTTTTCCAGCCACTCCAGAGAGTCCACATGGGGAAACAAAACATCAGGGAAAAAAAAATGCCACTGCATACAACATGACAAAACAGAAATAACCAGCTTCTCCACAGGCCTGGTGCTTGGAAGCCTACCTCGGTTTCCAATGACTACAAGTTTAAGGAATTCCAGTATCAGGTGTGCATATAACGGAGGCTGATGAGATAAATCTGTGAAAATCCAAGACTGTCCATCTCAATGTGCTATGTTGACACATCCCCTGGTCTAAAAACCACCATGCTGGCTGCACTAAGAATCTCTTAGGTTTCAAACATGCAGATACCCACTTAAGAGATGTCCAAACACGCTGAGGTGTGAAAGGCCAGAGTGACGGTAGTGTGTGTTCAACCTGTGTATGTCACAGGAACAGAACTGAAGTTCTTAACTGTACCATCACGTTTCATTTTATCACACAGGACCCCTGTTTCTCCCCAAGCAATGTAAGAGCAATGTGCATTGTGCAACCTATGGCTCCTGTCTAGACTTTATTTGCTCTATGCTAGTACATCTCCAGCAACCCTTCTGCACCTGTGTCCACACACATCCAATGCCTGACTGTGACTCCAAACAGTTTTCAAGATGAGTAGCAGAGCTGAATATTATTTCATTTCTATCTAATTCATATGGAATTGACATGAAAAGAGTGGAAATCAGGACAACTTATAAGAGTTTTTACCTGTAAATCTTCACCTTTACAATTCCAAACACAGTATGGAACACCCTGCTGGTGAACCTCACAGTATCTGGGCTTTTTTTAACCTTTAACACTGCCTCACCTGTATTCTTGCTGGAACTTCTAGCTTATGACATAATTAAAGCAACTCTATTAACTCAGCCCTGCAGAATATCTAACATACATACCTTTATCATAACTTTTAATTCTGATATGTCTGCTGTTTTTCTACCTTCAAGCCAAGTACCTTTTTATGACCTTTTACTCATCCTCATCTTGTAGTTTCTCATGCAATTAAAGTGACACATGCCTATTTTTAGCACATTAAAAATATTCTAGGAACTTCAGAACTGTTTGTCATCTCTGCTGGTAGAGCCTGATGGTTCTCATTTGTTAGTTGGTTGAAATTACCATGGAATTCAGTTATCTTTTTGTTGTTGATAATGTTCACGTTTTTTAAATAATTTCTGCCTTGACTGTAAGTTATTTACACTGCCCCATCCTGACAGGCATACTCCCTAACCTGGCTTTCCACAGCATTAAGTGAGCATCGTTTTTAATCATCTTTTGGTTATCAAAAAAGTATTTGTGATAATCATGTTTGTACTGCTACCTAATATTTAATGAAGCTGAAAGGATACTGTCATTTTTATATCTACATTTCAAAAAGAGGTGGCATAACTTCACTTAGCTCGCTCTCATATATTCTCTGGACTATTTCAAGTAAAACACCACACTGGAAAACACAATAAAGCAGATAAATCTCTGTAATATTAACACAACCTTTTTTTTCCCATTAGATGTCTATCTTTCTACAGAATTTATGTCTGAAAGGAACGTGGCTATAAAATTTTCCATTACATTATTACGCAGCTAAATCTTTCTTGGCAAAGATTATGATAAGGCCAAACAACTCAACTGCTTGCTTGACAGATTATTCCAGTAAAACATACAGGGGAAAAAAAAAAAGTTCTACTCATTATTTCAGTAATGAGACATAGAGGGGAAAAGAGAAAAGAGTTTTAATCCCTTTTGCTTTGGCAGGCTGCAAACAGGACACCAAATGGGATATATTTAATAAATAAACACTGCAAAGACTCTGATCCACCTACAGCCAAGTCCTTACTCAGCCTCCTCTTACTGAAATAATTTGGAGTCTAGTCAAGTACAGATAAAGAGCTCATTTCATTTTCAGATCCAAGCTGAGTATTGCTGCATCCAAACGAGGTTAGGAACCCGATACTGGGGAGAAGTGGGAGTGTGAAAGGACAAAGCAGCTTTGCTTTTGGACATCTCTTCTAGGCTGTAGCTGTCTAGCAGTCAAGTTAGAACAGTCCATTTTCTCTGCCTACAGTTGCCTCTTGAAAACAGCAAACCTATAGTGATACAAGATGGGTTAATTATGAATCTCAAATGTAGACTTCATAATCCATTCCACACAGTTCAGTACAACTGCCCTGCAAAGACAAGTTCTAGCTATTGGATCTGATAATCCTCTGGAGTCACAGATCAGGAGGCATCCTGTTGAAGTAAACAGAATTGCACAAGCATTCGACCGATACATACGTAATGGAAGACTCAGACTCATAAAGTCCAATCATGTTAAATTAATAATTAATTTTTTTTGTTGTATTTGGAATAAAACACTAAGTAGAGATCTTCTGTCACTGGTTCCTAGTCAGCAAAACTTAAATTTTGGGATCACTTGTGTAAATCACTGAGAAAAGCATTTGAAAGCAAGCAAACAGCCAGGGCTGCCGACTGACTGCAGCAGATGCCCGTGGATCAGACAGCTGATAACATATCGTAGTGTGCTTCAGTGCATTCCCTGGTACAATCAAGGGTCCCTCTTGACCTTGCTTTTACATCATAATGTTTTAACCTTAGGGCACTGCACAGAAACAGAAGCAGCAGCACTACAAAATCTGACCCTTTAGTTGAATATCCCATTTTAGAGGGATATCAGAACTCCATTGAGGCTATGTACACATAAACATCTACTATTGCTATCATGGTATAGTGCCTAAGCTACTTCACACTTCAGGTTATATAGGTTATTCTTCAATCTTTCTTATGGGTGTAGTCTTACAGATACCCTTCAGCGAGGACTGCTCCATCGTGCATGGAACAGTTCTAAGTGTTACACAGACCATCAAATATTAGTTTAATTTTTAACACTGTAGTCAGCTTAACAGAGGTGATAATTGGTTTAATGGTGCAGTTGTCGTGTGATAAAAGGAAATGACAGCTTGAAGACAGAAATAACGCAAAATATTACAGTACACTAAGCAGTTGGGAGCAAACATGTTATTCCATAGGTTGTTTTAAAAGCAAAAGAACAGCAAAAGGAGTTTTGGGTGTTTTTTTATGGCAAAGAACACGCTTTAGAGAACATTCATTGAGACATTTTCTCACTGTATCTCAGTCTGGTACACTGGCCATTGGTTATGTTGGATATGACCTCATGGTGCCTTCGTATGCAGCTTCTATCTTCCCATTTTCATGTGAGACCTGCTGCTTCAGGCATTTGCCCTGAGTCCTGAAGACTTCTGCCCTTCTTTGTACCATGTAAGCACTAACTTTTTATTCCACAAGACATTCTGAATAACCAATTTAATGTAATTTATAAACTTCATTGCACACTTAAAAAACCTGTCTGGCTAATCAAGTAATTTGCATCACCAGTGAAAAATCAATGCAGTCACTCACTTAAAGTATGCCAAATCTTAAAGATACAGCAGAGTCACTAAGCACATTTAATAATGTCAGGGCCATGAGTGTACTAATAGACTTTAACTACTTTGACTGGCTTTTCCTAGTGCTTCCACTCACGCCCCTGCCCTGCCCCGCCCCTGGGCCCAGGGGCCCATCTCAGCCCTGGCCCTCAGCCCCTTGAGCTGTGCGGTAGGGCTGCTGGCCTCCAGCTCCACGTTCAGCTGTGGTACAGACATGTCTAGGCCTGGCCATGGACCTCCTCGGTCTGAACTCGGCCTTCATGGCTTGATCTCAGCCTTGCCTTGCCACCATGGACTTGCCTGGCAATCACCAGACTGCATCTCACTCTGTTTACTGCCACTGGACCCAACCCTGACCTGCAAATTGACTTCCTGTCATCCCCAAAGACCTGCCTCCTCATTAGGAGCTTGCCTGATGATCTGGACTCCTGCTTGACCCTGGCTGCCAACCCTGGGCTTGCCTTGCCCTGCCCGGGTGCTGCGGGGCTGGATCCTGCCACCTTGGGATCACGTTTGGTTCCTGGCTCCTTGCCCCCCTGGGGAGCAGTCGACCCTCACTGGTCCCTGCCAAATAATATGTGTATTGCTGCCTATATTTATATATCTCTAAAAAATATTTAGAGAGTGTATAGCAGTTTTCCCAGACATATTTAAGGGTTTCGTTCTCTTTAGAGAAACAGAAGGATGATTGCATAGCTGGACTTCTTAGTTGGCAAAGGAAGTTCTTTTTGCCCGACTCTAAATGTGGTTATCTGTGCAACAGTCATGAGCTAACTAACCATTCTTGTATTATTATCTATAATAAGTAATTATTATATATAATCAGTAATTATATAATAATTAATTATTTGAAATCTCATCAGCTAATTATAATAAATCAAAATTAACGAAGCATCTGGAATCAGTCAGTATGATTGCTTCTCTGCAACCAGAATAATGTTACCCTAGAAGACTGTATGTAGCTAATTTAGAATAGACGTACTCTCAAAAAAAAAAAAAAAAGAGCCTATGAAATAATTCAGCCATGAAGCTTGAATATAAATACAAATATTTTATAAAAGATGCAGGCAGATCTTTCGTGTTATCTGCTGCATCATCCAGGGGATTATGCCTTCTGTATTTCAAAAGTCTCTTAAGAGCACCACTGAAGCTTCCTGAACTGTCATTTATACGGGCAAGTATTAACCAGTCAGTCTTTTCTTTCTCAACACACCAACTGGTTTCCCTGGGTGTTTTATCCAGCCTCTTTTCAACAGCCAGTTGACAATGACTCTTTTAAAGAAATAACTATACAGAGCTGGCTGAAGACTCACTCTGTTCTTCCAGCAACAGATGATTCTCTTTTTGCAGAAGTAATCTTGGTGGATGTTACTGACCCACTGGGCTTACAGCAGGTAAAATCTGCTTCTCTTACGTGACACTAATACTGAATGCCACAAGCAATCTATTGATCTTAGAGAGATAACATCACTTGCCAATCTTTAAAAACAAACACTTTCCCCCTTTGTTATTCTTATACCATTGGCATTAAATTTTCTGCAGAGGCTAGGGCAAAGCATTTGGGAGCAGAACTGTGCAAAGGCGGATGTGTATTCCTGCTCTGCTGTGGACTTCTGTCAGGGAAAATGAGTGGTTGGGGATGGGTGACAGCTACCACTTTGTTCTGAAACTGCTGCTGACAAGTTGTTTTCAACTAAACCATAATCCAAAAGCAGTTTCTCTTTTGAACACTTATGATCCATAATGATTATTTTAGCTCTCCTTGCTTTTTAAAAATCCCACATACAAAATGAAGATTTACTTTAACAACAAAAATACATGGCTGAGAAGCAATGACAATTGCCCAGCAACTGAAATAGTTTTCTGCCCACACGTCCAACCAGTCAGAGGAAAACAATGCAAGAACATCGGTTGCAAAAATGTGATTTATTGTTTTATTTGGTCTTAAAACGATTTGGCTCTTCATCCAACACTTCTAAGAACTGCCTGCATCAGGAAAGATGCATTGCTGAAACAATAGATTACCTTCAACTGTTACTGTAATTGAGCTCCTTCGAGCACAGCTATTCATAAATTGTTCTGGAGGTTTGGGATTTTTGGGGCAGAGCTAACACAACTGAGAAGTCTGGAACCGATGCAAAATTGTCTTTTCCTTGTGCGTAAGAAATTTAAAGACTTTGTATCTAGCTTGTTTTCTGTCTACTTTGTTTTCTATAGGAAGTACTAACTGAGCCAGGAACAGATGTCATGACTCTGACTTTTGTTCTTTAACTGCAAGACTATCCTTTCCCTAGATATCAAAGAGAAACCTGCAAAACAAGAATTGCAAGCCTTATTAAGATACACATCAAATTAATTCTTGAGGTAAGTACACAAACCAAAGACTCTCTTCTTACCTGCTAGGGGAAATATCATCCATTGTAATGAAACATAGTTTAAAATATCCTATAAGAACACTGGAACTGTATTTGAGGCAGTACTCAGAGGGGATGATTAATTGATTTCTCACCAGCAGTAACACTTCTTGAATAACACATTTTCACTCACAGTTGCACCCTATTTCCATTACAACTAAGGGAGAGTCCAGGATATGATTTGAAGTTTCCTCAAATAAACTAAACAGTTTTGATTTGTTCAGGGGAATTTACTGGCTGCATCAGTCACAAAAACTTTTGATGACAAGTCTACAGATCGTCACCAAGATTAAGCTTAGAGTTTCATAGTTTCATGGACAGTACCAGAAGTGCAACCAGCAAAATGCAAGAGAAAGCTAGGAAAGTTGTATTACAACTTGCTGTTGTGTTTTGTCAGTTTGAAATACAGAAGACAAGTTCTAGTACTTTAAAAAAAAAAAAAGTAAAGATTTGATGGAAAAAAAATGAGGATATATGACTTTCTTTCTGCATTCTTTCTTAGTGACGTGGATCTGTTTGGTTGTTTTTTTCAATGCAGTGTAGGCACACTCACGATTTAGAAGCTCTCAGCACTTCCTTAGCTACGCACATTATTTTTCTTCCCTTTACCACTTGGAAAAAAGTAGTAACTAAAACCAAAAGTATAACTACTTGTGAACAGGCCTGTAATGTATCTGAGGCAACCAAAGGCCAGGAAAATTATCCTGAACTATGACGGTAGAGATGAGAAAAGTAATTAATGGGAAGAAAAGTCTTTATGAGTTCAAAGCTTGTTGGCAATGTTGATGTTTTGACATCACTGAAAAACAAATACCCGAATGAGAGTTGGCAAAAGTTTTAGTAAGATGCTATAGCGTAACATGCAGAGATAGGCCTGAAAGGCCGGTCCCTTTTTGAACCTTGATGTTGATGCAATCCAGCCTGGTTTAGTTCTGTAGAAAATAAGGCGTATCACAAAACACACAACACAGATGTGCAAATACAGCACACAAAATCCAAATAAAACCAAGTCAAGACCATCTTAAACGAACTGCACTTAACAACACGGAGGAAATGACATACGTTGTTACTCATATTCTAATAAAAGAAACCTAACTATAGTCCTATAATATTAGATTTACAGCTTGAGGAAAGTTCAATCCAAAGCATCTCCATGGTCAACCTTGCATCGACAGTGTACCCCTGAGCCCAGGGCCCGGTAGGGCTCTCTTGCTCTTGTAAACCACAGGCAGGAAGGGACAGACATGAAGCTGAAATGGCAGAATTTTAAACAAAACGATGATGACCAAACGACTGGAGTAATTGTGGATATTGCCAGTGTTCCTAGGACATTCACACAGAAGTGGTTTTGGTGCAATACTTAGCCGCTAATTCTTTACGAAGTTCCTAGGCAAGGGGTTTATGTAAAAATTCTCATAGTGGAGTACTAAACTAAGTAGTAACATTGTGAAATTTGTGTAAGACACAGATTCTAAGAAACTAAATCTTGTTCGGTAATTCAATTAAAAAAAAACATTTTCCTTCTCGTGTCTTTTGGCTGTAATACGTGAAAATATCAGAAGCCTTGTTAACTGGTGTCATCAGCACTACCGAAGTTAGAGGAGTCTGGTAAAAATGGACGGTTATTTCGTGAGAGCCGCCACCAAATCCCAGCTTACCCGAATTCCGCGTCCACCATTTCCTAGTGCTACCGGCAGGACGGGAGCCAAGCCCTCCTGTCAAGATGGCTGCCGCTCCTCCGGGCCGCTGCCGCAGCCGGTTAGCGCGGGCCCCGGGCCCCCTGCCTGCTTCCCCTCAGCGCCTCAGGGCTGTCCCGGCAGCCCGAACAGCACTTCCGTGCTGTGTCGAGAGCGTCAGCGCAGTGCCGACGGCACAGGTGGCTGCCACGGCGTCCGCGGCAGGGCGACGTGGGGAGCGGGAAGGAGGCCAGGGAAGCCGGCTGCTCGGGGACGGGGGGCGGCGGCAATCCCGACACAAGTTTCGCTGGGCCTTGCGGAGACACGCGGGCTACCGAGGCAAACCCGAGGCCAGGGGCAGGCGGGATGCCCGGTGCGGCGTCGTGAGCAAAGGCTCCGCGGGGAGCGGGGTACGAGCTTATCTCCTCGAACTGACACGGCGGAGGCTGCGCGGGGCAGGCAGAGCAACGAGACGGGTAGGAGAGGCGGGCGGGCAGCTCCCCGCGCAGCGCCCGCCGGTCAGCCTGTCGAAGGGCGCGCCGTTATTTTGCGTGGGGCCAAGCTGCTCCAAGGCGGCGAACCCAGGGCAGCAGCCGTCCGACGTGTCTCATCCATGGCGGGATGTCAGCCCAGATCGCGGAACGGGTGGGGGAAGGCGGTCGGCGCTGCCCTCCCCTGCCGCCCCGTCCCGCTGTATCGCCGGGGCAGGCGGGCGTCCCCTCTGCCATGAGGCGTCAGGCGGGCACCGGAGCTCGCTGCGCCTTTCGTCAGGAAGCTGGAGCTGCCTGGGTGGTGAGTCACCGTGCGAAGGGCAAGGAGGTGCCGCGGCGCCTGCGGCGCGCTGCGAACAGCCAGCACCGGCGGCAGCGCCGCCCTACCCGCCCCGGAGTAGGCAGCCGGGCGAACTGAGAGGCCCGGTAGGCGGGCCCCTCCCACCGTTCGACTGCGATGGTTGGGTGGCCCCGTCTGCAACTCTGATTGGCTATCCGGAAAAGCGGTTTGCGCCCATTGGCTGAGAGGCGGACTCCGGTGAGCCGTGTGCAGAGTAGTAGGGAGGGGCGGGGTGATCCTGAGGGGAGAGCGTGTGGGTCGTGTGCAAACCGCGTGTGGCGCAGCCAGGAGGGACCCGGTAGCAAGGCGGGCAGAGCCGGAGCGAGCGGGGCCTACGGTCGTCGGGCGGGCCACTGCCGCAGAGGGGTCGAGAGTCCGCAGGTAACTGCTGGGCCGGCCTCGGCGGTGAGGGGAGCTGCTGGGGCCGAGGGTGGGGAATGAAGTCATAGCGTGGAGGGATGATGGCGCTGGCGCACTTCGGCTTAGTGCGCGGGAAAGTGGCGCCGAGCGGCCCGCCCGGGCTCGGCCGCGATTCCCTGGCCCGGGTGCCGCGAGGAGGGCGGAGGGAGGTGGGTGGGGAGCGCTGAGGAGGGAGCGGGGCGCTGCAGGCCCTGTGAGGGCGGGCGGTGGCGGCGGGTGAGTCAGGCTCTGGCGGATTCCGGGAGGCGCGGAGGGAGCCTGCGCTGTTTGGTGGAAGGGAGGCTGGGGCGGAGGCAGGTGAGCCTAGTCAGTTCGGTCAGGCTGGCCGCTACCCGGGAGCAGTCTATTGCTGAGCCCGCGGGCCGGTGGCGGTCCTGGGCCTATTGGCCGGGGTCCGGCGGCGGCTGCTACGCCGGGTGGTGCTTGCTGGGCCTGCAGCGCGGGGGCGGAGGGCGGCGTGGTGCTGGGGGGTGACGCTTCACGTGGCCGGCCCCGCGGCGTGGGGGGGGGGGGGGGGGGGCGACGGCTAGTCTGGCCTTACTGCGCGGGTTGGGCTGCGTGACTGACTTCCCCAGGGGTGAACGGCTGTAGCGAGTTTGGGGAAAAGGTCTGGTGAGAACGGGAACTGGGTGGAAGGTGGCTGAAATAAAACTGTTTGTTCTTCTCTTTCTTTTTTTGAATCTGCTGAACTGCGCTTGCTATGACTGAGTGGGGAGGCTGGCGGCGCGGTGGCGGCGGGGCCCGGGCCCTGGCCAGCGCGTGGCTCCCCGTGTGCGGGGCGCTGCCGGGGACCGGAGGGGCGAGGTGTTGCAACTGCTCGTCTCGGACCACAGGCATGGGTGGTGGCCTGCTCCAAATCCAAACGTGACCTATAAATGGACAGGAAAAATAGCCTGTGTTGTCTACAGATCGCAGGCTAGCGGAGCAGCCTTTTATTTAAGTTCTTGTCAGACGTAGTTCTCAAGTAACTGCTGTTACTCATTTAGTATCCTGCATTGTCATAAGGAATTATTAAACTTAATACTGGGTTTTATTTTTATTTCTGCACTTAACAAGATCCCACTGCCATGCAGCATTAGGGTGGCCTAGTCCATCTTTTCTTCCTTAATGCAAGCTTGCTTAAAGAAGCAATTCTGCATGTCTTCAAAGTGAGGAGGTTAAATGAGTTCACCGGGGCTTTGCAACAGCCCTGCGAGTTACCGGTGTAACCTACTGGTTTTTTGAACTGACTTTGTTGAATGTCTGGAGTGAATTTTGTATTGAAAAGTTCCTGTGTTGTTGAGGTTGCTTATTTCTCTTTAGGTTTAGAACTTTGCACAGATAGCAGTAAAAAATAAGAGGGGAAGATGCTAGAATGTGCATATTTGGAGATAATCTGTAGTTCCTCCCACTCTATATTAACTAGTATGGGTAGGCAGGAAGTGCTACAGAGTCACTTCTTTGAACTTTTGCTCTCTTGATTTGTGTCAAAGCTATCCAAGAATTACTAGTCTAACCAAAGTCATGATGTCTGTTTGACCTGGCTTCTGGCCCCTTGGTAGGGATCCATGTTCTTGAGTTTTATGGAGCGTAGGGCTTGGCTTTCCATGTTTGCAGGTTTTGAAGTTTCAAACTACTTCCTCTCAGAATTGGGATATTGTTACGTGGTGGTCAGAATACTTAATTTTTTTTTATCTTTTCTAGTGAAGACAAAAGCCGGAGTTGGGAGCATCTAGACTAACTCGTCTCTGTAGCGTGTTTTCAGGTTACAGATATGGAAATTCAGCCAGCTGAGTACTGAGTAGCTTTGCTGACAGTCACATGTCCTCTGTTCAAGAATTCTTAACACATGCTTATTGGGAAATAAAAACTCCTTACGGGTAGCATTTCTTTTTAAGTGAATAACGTTTTGACTTTTCTTTTGAAACTAAATGCTAATATTTCTGTTAGCTGTCTTTTCTGCCTTTCCATTTCTTGATCTCACAGGAAAGCAAAGCTGTGCTTCTGATTACAGAGGGGTTTTGCCATGTTTGGGCTGGCTCTGGGGTGGCTTGTCAAATCCAGGTGTAGGTTGGTCACCAACAGCCTGGAAAGAAACTTCTGACTTCTCAGCGTTTGCCTCTTTGATGTAACTGACTTGCCAAGGAACCCTCAAGTATGCTGGCTTTAGCAGTGGTTTTTATCTATTGTGTCCTCTGATTGAAGAAGGGAAGCCCTATTAATATTGAATGGGGGTGATACTTGTAGATCAAAAGAAGCACCTGGTAAGTATAATGAAGATAATTGCCCCTGTTTTGTTGGGTGGTTGAATTCTAAGGAACTGCTAGTAGCTGAGGAATTTTGAGTAATCTCAGAGGTGAAGTGCAGCCTCCTTTCTACTATGAGGAGCCCAAGTTTTACTTCTGTTTGTTAAAACCAGCTTCCTTCTCAGAGGGAATCTAGGCTGAAAGCTGTAAAATAAAGAGCATTACAGTGGAGCTTAGTGGTAGCTCTTTCCGTCATCAGGTCTGGATGGGCTACTAAAACAGGCTTGGGTTGAATTGCTGAATCTTGTGTGTGAAGACTGGAGATTAATAGCACCTCTCCCATTTTAAAAGTTCTGAATGTGTATTAAGTCTAAAGCCGCAGAAAGACATGATCTTCCGCTTCAATGTTTGATATAAGAAACTTCACAGTTTCTCATATCACTAGAAGAATCACAAAGAAACTTTGTTGCTTTGAAGTCTGGTGTTAAAGTTGCACTCAGAAGCTTCAAATCTGACTGGGGAAACCACTGTGGTGGCACCTCTCACTTGGGTCTTTGAGCTGTTCTCAGCCCATGATCCTTAGCAGTAGGGTGATCATACAGAACAGTCTAAAATTCATTTTTCATAATGTCTTGCCGAATAGTTGCAAGGCAATTTCTTTCAGCTTCAGACTACAGTTTGGAGCTCTGTAGGAGTTCAGGTAAATGACTGACATCTCCCTTTAGTAGAAAGGTAAGGTTTGAGGCAACTAGACTCGTGTTTCTTCACAAGTTTTGGAATCTAGTCTGAGGCTGTGGCTTAGTATATCTTGCAGAGTTTTACCTGGCTCAGAAATGCCAGATGAGGCCGTAGTTGTAATTTGTTTTCCATTATTACTTTTTCTGTCCCAGTGAGGTAAATATCTACTACTGGGATGCGAGGTGGGGGAGGCAGGCTGCTTTGTATAATGCACTTGAGCTGCAGGAAACACTGATGTTGCTGAGTGAAAACTTTCCAAGAAGACTTAAACAAGTGACCTTTGGTAGATAAAGGGAGCTGCTGGAAACTTGCCTGTGATATCAATATGCCTCTATTTTGTCTTAACAGAGGAGAACTTGAACTTGGGTGGTTTTACTGTGTTATTTTTTTTTTGTCTTGAAGTAACTGAAAAATGTAATGGTGTTCAAACTGCTTGGAGGCTGTCCATTTAAGGACTTGTCTTCTGAACCAGCCTTTTCTGGTTATTGCTCCTTAAAGGTGGCTGTTGGCTTTATCTGAAAATGAAATCCTTATATTGTTTTTTAAAACACTTATACTGGTGGGGAATGTTGTCCTGTGTAAGGCTTCTTAGATTGTGGGGTAAGTAAAACTAGTGTCAGCTGCGTCCACATCTAGCTGGTGAACTTGGATTCAGTTTCAGATCCTTTACAAGAAGAATGCAGAAATTAAACATCAAAATATTGAAAGAGACATTCCAGACAAGCTGTTTGGTACTTGCATACACTTAGAATATCTGAAGATGGAGCATTATGGCTGCAACTGCCATAGAAGTCTTCAAATATCTTTATGTTCAGACATCCTTTTTCCCCCTGAACTCAGAGATATTTAAATCAATCTCAGTCTTGAAGGACAGTTGTGCAGAGACTGTTGCTTGACTTTAGATTTCTTAGCTCAGTGTGTGTAATCTTACCCTGCTGACTTGCTGTGTACCAGAGGAAAAGAAACTTCAGTGTTTTCCTCTTGAAGGAGCAGTTAAAAAGGAGGCAACTTTGAATCAGATGTAAAACTTCTCTTTTCATGTTCCTTTGGGGCAGTGAGCTTTTGTCCATCACGCAGATCCTGACCCTGACTGTCAGTTTGGCAGACTAGATACCGGCTGACAGATCAATCTTTGTTTAAAAACTTTTCCACTGTGTATCTAAAGCAGGTCTAGCTCACCTACTAAACATTTGTCTCCTGCCACATGTTAACCTAACTGGTTACGTTAGGTTCTTCTTATGAGTAACTGCTGGCAATATTCCATCCTGTCACTTCATGCTGTGGTCTCAAGTTTGTGGTTTGGAATGAAAGTCTGGTAGCCGTTAGTCTCTGTAAAGATTTATTTCACTTCTGTTACAGCTGTTGGCGTACTATTTTGTTCTTTTTAACAGGTCTTATGTTGTTGTTCTGTAATATTTTAATGTGAAGACTTTTAAGAGAGTTGCAAGTTGAGTGAGGAATCTCTCACCCATGTTGTCTCTCTTGGAATTAGAAGCAGCATCAACTATTGTGCCCCAGCCCAGCTCCTGCAGCTGGCTTTGCTCGTGTTTTCCCTGTTCTGCAGTGTCAACACGGTTGCTATGAAAACAGCATCAACAGTGGCACACTGAGTGCCAGCTGCTGCCACCACCACAGCAGATGGCTCTTCACCCTTGGGTGTCCTAATAAGATAGTTTGACATCTTGAATTGACGTCTGAATTGAAGCAGAGGAGGCAGGATTATGTATAAAATCCAAGCATACCTCTTAAGTGCTCAGACAACCAGTTATTTTTATCCTTGTTAACATCTAGTTTAAGATCTTCTTGCATTCTTTCATTGAAGAATTTCATTTTAAGAGCAAATACCGTCACCTGGTCCATCCGGAAGGTAGATGTGGAATTACAGAAGTAGCATGCTAAAGTTTGTATCTCTTGTACTTTGCATTCCCAGGCTTCTGCTGTGGTTGAAAGGATGGGTGGTCACTTCTATGCTGAGGATAATTGGAGAGGGGGATACTGTTTTGAGGGAAGAGTGGCTAAAAAGCCATAGTACATTTGTTTGACATTGGAGTACTTTAAGAATAACCCCAAAAATTAAGTTTAGATACATGCTCTCTCTTTAAGAGCTAAATGTCAGGATGCTAATTCTGGTTCCTTCTTGAGGTCATGTGTTGTTCTTCCTGCTTCTGTAGTGGCTTTCTTCAAGACACAACTCATGAATGTTCCTGGTAATCTGGAATGTGGGATGGTTTGGAGGGGAGGGAAGCATTCTGTAATGTAGATAAATTGTAGGGTTACAGGAGGATTGTCTTGATTTGGGGGATCAGGTAAACTGACCAAACATACCAGATAATGATTCTACTTCTGTTGAGTTAAGAATAAGGAATTGGGAGAGAGCATGTGAGTATTTAAACTTAGGGAGACTTGATCAAAATGAAGGTTGACATGCGTATTTTTAAACTAGTGTACTTTAAACTTGTCTTCAGGCACACTTTAAAACAAGTCTCCAATTTAAATGTTTAACTTCCCTGTTCTTTCTAGTTCTAGAAGTCTTGTGTAACTGTTACAGCTTAGGGGAGGCATGGTGCTATCACTGCAATCTGTTTAACCTACCCCATCTTGACCACTGCTTTGGCAGTGGGTGGCAGACTGACTGACTTCTGCTCAGTGAAACACATACCTCCATTCCCCGATATGGGCAAAAGAAGTGATTTATGCTGTCTGGGACAGGCATGCCTGTCTGGTATTTCCCTAGCATTCTAAGGATGTTTTCCAAGTTAGCCTTCTAGGTATCTGGCAAGTGTCTGGTGTCTTTTAGGGAGGCCAAGTGTCTTAAAACATTTTCTTGCACGTAAACCTGGGAGTGAAGTATGCATCCTGAGCTATAGGTTAATGTATTGAAGTTGTAATTTTTATTTCTTGGAGTTTAACTATTTAGGTCATAAAAGAACTTAAGTCTTCAAATTTTAAGCTAATATGCTCTTTAAGGCTTTAGGTTTAATAGTGCCTGTTCTTACGGTTAGCTTCCAGAATGAAGCTTGCTTAGTAAATAAGTGTAGTAGTTGCCAACCAGACGGTTCAAGAGAAAGTATAACTACTAGGAAGAAATAATTTGTAGAGATAAGTAGCTGGCTTTTGAGTTTGAGGAATAAGGAAGAAGGTATGTTGCTGGAAGAGAACACTAAGGCTAATAAGACTATAGTTAAAGGAGTCATCTTTTTTTTTTCCCCCCACTCCTAAGCATTTTGTAAGTTTTTGAAGTGAAGTCTGGCTGCAAAAACTAATTAGAGGAAAAGTTATATAGCACACTATTTCTTTGGCTGTTCAAAGCTGCCTTGCTCCCAAGCAAAGCAAATACAAATTTTTATCCTCTGCAGAGGTTTTAGTAGTCATGATCAGATATTATACAAGGAAGTGTTGCGTTAGCCAGAAGTCTTGCTTGGTTGTCATTACCTTTGCCTGGAGGGTGGGAAACCTCTAAATCTCTTATTTTAATGTAGCCTTTGGTTGGTGGAGGGGAAGGTGCGCTAAAAATATCTTTCTTCCTCGGGCAGGTAATCTGCAGCCATGAGCAGCAACGAGTGCTTCAAGTGTGGACGTACTGGCCACTGGGCTCGGGAGTGCCCCACTGGAATTGGCCGTGGTCGTGGGATGAGAAGCCGTGGCAGAGGTGATTGGTGGCTGTGCTTTTCAGTTATTTGTACAGTAACATCTTTAGCTGCCTGTTCTGAATAGTATGTAAAACTGTCTTTGTTAGTCTGAAGAAGCTGGGAGACAAATTGGCTGGTTCTTACTCTGAATATAAGAATTTTGCCAGGGGCCTCTGAGAGTGAAGTTAACTTGTCAGTTCAGTTGACAGTGTCCTCGATTAACTCTTAAGAATACTCCGAACTTAGTTCTTAAGCCTTTTTTCTCTTGTTACCCGTTTCAAGCAGGCTTCCAGTTCATGTCTTCATCTCTTCCGGATATCTGTTACCGCTGTGGTGAGTCCGGCCATCTTGCCAAGGACTGTGATCTTCAGGAGGATGGTAAGTATCACTAAATATTCTGTCTCTTCAATTGATGGATGGAGATCTGTGGTTGGAGAGAAGGATACAGTACACTGGCCATAATTCACTGGCAACAAGCTGTACATGTCCTTCATTAGAAGCGTGCTACATCACAGTCTACCAAGGTTTTATAGTCTTGTTTGGTATGTTTTTCTTATTGTGGAAGCCTGCTATAACTGCGGTAGAGGTGGCCACATTGCGAAGGACTGCAAGGAGCCGAAGAGGGAGAGAGAGCAGTGCTGCTACAACTGTGGCAAACCCGGCCATCTGGCTCGTGACTGTGACCATGCCGATGAGCAGAAGTGCTATTCTTGTGGAGAGTTTGGACACATTCAAAAAGACTGCACCAAAGTGAAATGCTATAGGTAAGAAGTGACAAGGGACAACTGCAAAGTGTACCTTAAGTGATAGATGTGTTCTGTATCTAATTTTGATTAGGAAATGAGGCCTAAGGTTTGAGCAGGTAGCTTGTTTCTTTTAAATGGTTGCCTACTATTGTTCAAAATGAAGTTAGCAAAGTCAAGTGATAGATTCACTGGTCAGCCAGAGCAGTGCAGGCATTAAGTCACTGGAGCTGTACAGGAGAAAAAAACCCCATGTTTTTGTAGAAGGTAACACGAAGTACTGGTCTATAGCACAAACTTTAAAACTAGTGTCAGGTGCCTTGTGTCTTAAGCTGGAACTAACAAAGTTGATCTGTGCAAATCTGCTGACTGGCACAGTCAGCCCCAGCAGGAATATAAGCAGGTCTTGCTTATAGGAACCGCATGTGGAAGTGGATGTTGAATCAGTTTGAAGTGCCAGCTTAAAAATGCTGTGTAGTTTTTCAAAAGCAGGCTGATACCAGAAACAGCGTGTTTCTGAGTGCAGTATTCTTCACCCCCACCAAGGTTGCCTCCTGTGGAGGCAGGAGAGAGAACATGGTGCATTTGAGTTAAAACCATTTACTGTCAAAACAAGGTTAAACTGCAGACAGGAGCATTGGAGCAGGCAAAATCTGATGCAGTAAAAAAGCCAAAACAACCAACTTCCATATTTGATGTATGGTGGTTTTGGCATCTATGTTGATTAATGCGAGTTGGTCACTTGGGGAGCAGTTTCTGGCTGTGGTGAATACAGAAACTTGCCTCATGTCAAAGAATTCTGGAACACTGAAGCAGAAGTCTTGAATGCGGAGCTAGTGTTGCATGAAATTTAAGTAGATGAGGTACTTGACAGAACAGGATTGCTTTTCTGAGTAACTGTTCTGGATGGTTTTGATAGAATTGTTTGCTTTTTTCCAGGTGTGGTGAAACTGGCCACGTAGCCATCAACTGCAGCAAGACCAGTGAAGTCAACTGCTATCGCTGCGGCGAGTCAGGGCACCTTGCACGGGAATGCACAATTGAAGCTACAGCCTAATTATTTTCCTTTGTCGCCCCTCCTTTTTCTGATTGATGGTTGTATTATTTTTCTCTGAATCCTCTTCACTGGCCAAAGGTTGGCAGATAGAGGCTACTCCCAGGCCAGTGAGCTTTACTTGCCGTGTAAAAGGAGGAAAGGGGTGGAAAAATCAACTTTCTGCATTTAACTACAAAAATGTTTATGTTTAGTTTGGTAGAGGTGTTATGTATAATGCTTTGTTAAAGAACCCCCTTTCCGTGCCACTGGTGAATAGGGATTGATGAGTGGGAAGAGTTGAGTCAGACCAGCAAACCCTCTCTGGGTTACATGGATGTGAATCTATGCAGGAGGAAAGAAATTCTGGAAGTGTCTAAACTTCCTCATAACTTTAATTTTATTACAATGGCCTTGGATTGTCTGACCTCAGTAGCTGTTAACACCAAGTAATACTTGTATCGGGCCCTACCTAGAGCATATAGCCAAGTGGGAGTAAACAAACAAGATGCACATGCCTGTTAATGGCCATGAGAGAGAGAGAGAGAAATCAGGAATAAACTTTAACAGTAATTCAGTTAATGAATGTTCATGTTGGAGATAGAGGTTAATGGGAAGCTTTTGAATGAATATTTCAAAGTAAATCTGAAGCCCAGACATCAGTGCTCATAGCATATACAATTTGGAGCTATTCAGGAGTTGCAAATAAATGCATTTTCACAGAAATCAAGATGTTATTTTTGTATACTATATCACTTAGACAACTGAGTTTCATTTGCTTGTAATCAGTTTTTAAAGTAAGATGGTAAAAGCAATTGAAGTCCTAGAACATAGAAAATGTAATTTTAAACTATCAATAAAGCTGGAGGAGGAAGGGGAGTTTGGCTAAAGTTCCTTTTGTTTATTTTTGGTTTTCATGTACACAGTGCAAAATAACATATTAAAAAGGGGTATGTGGAGGTGTAAAAAGCTTAGTTTGGACTATTCTTTTCTACTGTCTTAAGTTTCTATGTGGTAGCATCACACTGTGAATCCATGGAGTGTGTAGTCCTTCCTCCAGACTGTTGTGTTCCTGCAGGTATTCACATGAATGGATTGTGTGGTCTTGGAGTGGGCTTGTTTTGTCTGTGCTGATGCAGCTAAAGCCTTTCTTTAAAAAATATTGTTGAAGAATGCACAAAAGTTGTTGGAGGTACAGGCAGTTCCAAACCTGGAGTAGTTTGGTGGCCTGCCAGCAGCACTGCAGCCTTCACAGATGCCACTGCACCACAAACTGTCCTATAAAACATCCAGTGTTAGGGGCACTTCCAGTACCTCGTGCTGGCTACAGGCTAGTAAACGGTTTCAAAGTCACAGGGGTGAGAAGGAAGCTGATGCTGCCTGTGTCTTGGGCACATCTATTCAAAAGTGTATTAACGTCCTGCAAGAAAAGCAGGGGGGATAGTTCCTGACTGACTGGTGCTTTGCTGGGAGGGACAGCTGTGGCAGGCGTGTCCTTAACTTCTGATGTTAGAGGCAGCTAAGGGCAACTCCCACTGGAGTGCCTCCTCTGCTTTGGAGAGATAGCTCACTAGTCACGGCACCTTCACGCACAAGCTAAAGGCTTCCCCTACTTTGAAGTCCCGGAGTGCTTTTTGCAGGCAGTGTGTGCTGTGGTGGTGAAGAGATTGCCTCTGGTGTTGGGGTGGTTGTGCGTGGATCTCTCTTCAGAGAGAAAGAAGGACCAGACATAATCTGCAGCTATGCTGGAGTAAAACTAAACTGGCCCTGTTATGTGTCTTCTAGACCTGTGTTATCAACCAGTGAAGGATCCCATTAGCACTTTTAGTTATTTTGGAAGCAAGGCTGTTAAACGTGGTGCAGGTGTGCAGTAATGCCCCTGAAGGCTGTGGCTTTCAGCAGACCATAGCACATGGGTGAGGCTTGCAGAGAGCAGTGCGAACTCCTCAGTTGGTGAACTGGAAGATCCCAATGAGCAGTCTTACCTGTGAGTGTTAGAAAAGCAGGCGCATTGCCTGATAATCTTCAGGTTGTTTTGGGAAATCTGATACCTAAAATGTGCATGTCCAAGAAAATGGTGACAGTCGTAGCTGTGGTGTCACATCAGGCGAACTCTGATCAGATTGTTGCTGTTCTGCTGTGGGCTGCCATAGCGATTCGGAGTTCCTTAACATTTAATGAAATAAAGATTTGTAAAGAACTAAAGCTTTCAGCCAGGGTTTGATGTTCGAAGCCTGTGGAAAGCATTGACCCATAGTTCAGGGAGAAAAATGAGATGACTCGTGAGAATAGTGAGTACACGGTGGCTGGAGCCCAGATCATCTGGCTGGCAGCAGCCAGCCTGAGCAGGTTTGAGACCGGCTGCGGTGGTACTGCTGTAGTGTCGGACGGAAACAGACTATTGGCAGAAGCCTGAAGCACTGAAAGAGGTAATGTTCTTGTACTGCTGTGCCTCAGCAGAAGGAAATCACAAGCTTCTGCCTGCTCGGGGTGATATAAAGAGGTAGAAGGCAGGTTCTGCAGTGTAAAACCAAGTGAGGTGGTGGCTGCCGTCGCAGTTTGTCCTGGTTCTTTGTCAGGATGCGTTTTGTCCAGCGTGTTTGCTGAGGAACAAAGCCTTTCAGCCCTGTTGCAGCCAAGGGGTGGGGAAGAGGTTCCTGCCTGACTAGTGTGGGGTTTTGAGTGTGTGTTTATTTCTGGTTTTGGGGTGTGGTTTCTTTTTTTTTTTTTAGTAGCTGCTGTTGGAGCATGAATGTACTTTTGCGCCTTACCCTCGAGGGTTGTCAAAACCCTCGCCAAATCCACAGCTGAAATCACAGAATCACAGATTGGTTTGGGTTGGAAGGGGCCTTAAAGATCATCTAGTTCCAAGCCCCTGCTGTGGGCAGTGGCATGAGTGGGTTGTCCTGGGGTAGTAGAGGTAGCCTGGTGCTTAACTGCTTTATTATTACTGATTAACTTTTGTGTGTCTGAAAAGCAGGATTGTTCTCTGAGGATTTTTTTTTTTTTTTAACAAAATGGGATTTGAAGGCTGAGAAATGCAAACCAGGATGTAACTTCAAAAAGGAGAAAATTATTCCAGCTGAGGTATCACTTCCTAGTCATCTTTATGCAGAGAACAGTCTGGAATACTGATGCTGCTACTTCAAGTGTCAGTTGCCTCAAAGTTAATGAGATGAACGAGCAAATAGTGATCTCAGAAATTGTGGGGATTTGGAAAAATCGAACCTATTATTTGTTCCATGTTAATCTTTCCCACTAATGCTGAAGCATCTACCCATTTGTTTTGAAGAGCAGTCCCACGAAAAATTCCAGTGTGGTAGTTTTCATGGATCTGGGGAATTACGTGGATCAGGAAGGTGAAGAGATAGTTTTCTACAACCAGGGCCTTGTAGGGCTGGCATTTTCTGGTAAAGGGAAATTTTATTTTATTAAAATTATCAGGAGTCATCGAATAAATTCTCACTGAAAACCAGGCTTCCCAGTTTGGCTTTTGGCCCAGCTGCAAAGGGCTGATGCAGTTGCTGTGCTGGCAGTGAGGTGCATGGTCTGCACGTGGTGAAGAGCTGCTGGCGTTGGGAAGCGGCAAGGCCCATGGCGGGGGCCGTGGGAGCTTGGCGGTCAGTGTTGCCAGTAAAAGCAGTGGGCTACACTGGGGGAGCAAAGGGGAGGCTGGTCTGTTCTGAATCCGTCTGGTAATGCTGTGGCTGTGCTGCACGTCTGGAGTGTGGTGTGAAATGCCTGCCAAAAAGTGCATTTCTGTTTGTCAGTGGAGAAACTAAGCAGGTGGGAGAATACAAAAGCGATTTTTACTGCCTTTTATTGTTCTTTTTTTTTTGTGTATTTTGTGAACATAAAAGAGCTGCAGCACCACCACAGGAAAGGAGCTTTTCCAGGATGGCTGGATACTGTTGGAGGAGAGCCCTGCACAGAGGTACCAGGTTGCAGGAGCAATACTTGGAGGTTCTGAACCATGAGCAGGAGAAACGGCTACTGGTTGACGTCAGGCCGATAAAGTTACCCTGCGACACAAAATCGCGTAGCTGGGCATTCACCATTTTGTATGTCACCTGCTTGGAGCACGGGTCAGGGCCGGTGACCCCGGCCGGGCCGGCGGCGCCCGGAACCCCCGCGTCCTGCCCCGCTTCCCGCCGGCCGCTCCAAGCAGCAGTCCGCCCTGCGCATGCGCGCCGGGGGAGAGCCTGCCCCTTGCTCGGCGGCGCGGCGAGGGGATGGCACATGCACAGTAGGGCGAGGTGGGGAGCTGCACGTCCCTCTGAGGCGCGTGCGCAGTTCGGGGAAGTTCCAGTTCAGGGGGGACGGCGCGTCTCCTTCCGGGTCCTCTCTGGCGCGCTCAGCAGTGGTCTGCAAGGCCGAGAGGGCCGTTTGGCGCCATGGTGAGTGCGGGGCTGCTGTAGGGCTGCGGCCGGTGGGCCCTTGCGCCCGCTCGCGCTTTTGCTCGGCGATGGGGGCTCCATGGATAGCTGTCCCGCCGTGCGGCCGGTCGCTGCCCTGCCAGGTGTCCCTCTGCTGCCCCGGCCGGGCTGGCGGCTGGTGCTGGTGAGGGCCAGGAGCGAGGTGGGGGCCTGGTGTCCGTTCCCACCTTCCAGGTGCTGAGAAGCGAGGGGAGAGGTTGTGGAGTCTCCTTCCCTGGAGATATTCAAAATCCGCCTGGGCGCGGTCCTGGGCAACCTGCTGTAGGTGAACCTGCTCTAGGAGGGGGGTTGCACTGGATGATCTCCAGAGGTCCTTTCCAACCCCTGCCATTCTGTGATGCGGGGGGGGGTGGGTGGGTGGGGTGAGGCGCTGCCGAGCGCCGTCAGTAACAACGTGTCTGTTTTCTCTCTTCCAGGCTCGAAATGCGGAAAAGGCCATGTAAGTACGGCCGGGAGTGCCGGCGGGGGCTCCCCAGCTGGGGTGGAGCGCTGCCCGTGCTCGTACCCTGTGGGTGGGCACTTCAGTACAGGCAGCACTTGCTTTGCCCTTAGGGCAGAGACCTTCCAGCCCTGCAGGTTCCAAAGAGCGATCCGTGTTATCTCATGTTACTTCCAAAGCAGCATGATCGTGCTGGTGTGTTACCCTGACCCAGAGACTCTGGCTGTATTTGGTTTTGGAGACATCTGTGCCCCCTGTGCTGTGGCTCACACCTGTAGAGCCATGCTTGCCTAGTGGGGCTCACTGTGCAGCGTTTTTTTGAAGCACTAGGAGTTTGACAGTGCTTTTTGGTACTTAGTTGCATGTGTTACTCTGGATTAGAGACAAGGTGAGTAGGAGGGATGCGAGGCATTGTGTAGCTGGTGCTGTGGAATGCGTGGAGCTGCGCTGGGTGGTGCAACACTGATCATGGCAGGAGGAGCAGTGGAAAGAGCTGGATGATAAATGTGGTGGAATATGTTACATGTCCTGTTATGATTTCAGGCAGTTCCCAGTTTTGGAACAGGCTAGATGGGAGTCTGTCAGCATTGGTTTAAGCGTAATTCTTCCTGCTTGGGAGTGGCTTGGCCTAAACCAGTGGTTTTTAAGAGATTTATTTTTATATTGACTTTCTTGAGTACTTTTCAAAAAGGTTTGCAGGCCAGATATCTAGAACTAATAGATTAGAGGCTCTTTAGTATATTTGTCTCATGTTCTTTTTTCCTAAAACATTTTCTGAGCTTGTAATAGTAACTTGGAGAGAGACTTAAGCAACTTCAGGTGTCTGGGCCTTTGCGAGGTGCTCTCCTGCTGTGATCCCCCTCAGTGCGCCTGGGACACTGGGTTGGACTGGGTGATTTTCCTTCTGGAAGTGCCTCTTACCCGCAGGTGGAGCCTAGATAATGGGTATAGGTATGCTGTTGAAGGGTATTAAATACTCTCTCAATTGTTTTGTGCTTTTTAATGGAACTGTTAAATGTGTAGTAAATAAATAAAATGGTGTATTAAAAGCCCGTAATCTGTGTAGTCTCCCCTCAGCTGCGAAAAAAAAGATTTTGGTAATATTAGTAAGCTTGGTTACTGACTGCTTGCCTTACTGAGACTTTTTTTCTCTTGAGATTTTTGTTTGCTTTTTGATGTATCACGGGCTAAGATATGTGAACTTAATGCTTGTGCTTATAACTTGTTGGTGTCCTTTTGCTGCTAGTATCTAACATGTTGGCATATGCTAAACAGAAAAAATAATTAGCTGCTTACCAGGATTTATATTTATCTCAGAAGTTAACCACTGAGGATTTCTAATGCTGAAGAAGTCACTAGCCAGGAAGAGCTAGACAATTAATATGTTGAAGCCTTTGTTTTCTACAGACTTTAATTAAGCCCATAGTCAACATCCAGAGCAGAACTTGCTGCTGGGGAAAGGTAGATTTGTAAAAGTAAATCTACTTCCTTTCTTTTCTTTAGGACAGCCTTGGCAAGATTTCGCCAAGCTCAGCTCGAGGAAGGAAAAGTTAAGGTATGATGTAAAAAAAACTAAGGCTTTGTTAGCTCTAATCAAGAGTGGAATGCATGCAGTGTTCAGAGCTGGGTGGCAGCTGTCAGAAAGGCTATATGCCAGTACAGGTGTCCTACAGGAGCATGGCATTAGTCGTCTGGAAAGCAGGTGAAGTAGAGACTGTATTTCACAGTGACACAGCACAGAGATGGCAAATAGAATTTTCTCAACTAAGTAACCCATTTAAAAATGTATGTATATGTATGTTTGAGAGGTGAATGGGCTTGGCTGCCAGGAAGAAAGTGTAGATTGAACATTGCTTAATTTCTTTTACATAATATAGGTAGAATATGCAGTAACCAAACTACAATAATGGTATAAATAGAGGCAGCATGCTAGGCAGAAAATGAAAATTTCCTTTGAGACTGAAGTTAACTCCTTCTGCAACTACTTACACAACAGTGCTCAAATACTTATTTTTACTGACAGTAATCACAAGGTTTGTTTGGATTTCTTCCCAGAAGAGGCAGAGAAATCCTTCTCATAATCTTGTTCATTGGTATATTCTGGCACAACAGTAACCACGGAACAGGGAGCCTTCAGGATCGTTGTGAACTCGAGGCTTGCATTAGACACAGCATCGGCATGTTACTGACCAACACATGATAGCGGTGCATCTGTTCATAATTATCTTCACTGTCGTGCAGCTTTTTTTTTTTTTGATTAGTATAAGATTGACAAAAAAAATGGACTTAGCAACTTTGTAATTTAAAAAAACCCACATCACTATAGTGAAAGAAACAGCACCCCTAAATGCACGCAGAACCTTAAGAGACTGATTCTCAGTTATCTCTGGGTCTCCCTGTTCATTTTCCACTGAATCATAATTCAAATGGCAAGAATGTTCATGCGGGGATCAGAGTGTTCTCAGTAACTTTTTTGTGGTCAGGTTTATAGTTTTTAATTTTTGGTAACTGACAAAGGAGTTCTGTAAGCTGAGGTGTCCGATGTTTGCATCTTAAGAAATGATGTTTTACACACGAGTGTGAGCAATATGAAACAGTAAAGTGGAAAAATAACAGTTTGCGGAAACTGTAGTGGAAAAGATTCCATGAACAGCAGCCAGAGAATGAGATGGGATAGAGTTCCCAGTATATTAGGTGAAGGAAGGCTTTTTAATATATAAAGGTAGCGCTGTGGAAGTACTGTAGGGAAAGGGACCAAATAACTGCACACAGAGTCCTGGAGGTAAGATGAAGTTTTAGTTTGTGTAAGCAAGTGAAAGGAATGTGAAGAAGGTTGGGAAAAAGGTGTTTTGGATAAACTGTTGTTGGGAGAGTACAAAACAAAATCATCTTGGAAAAAAATTACATTATTTAGGTAGTAGCAATTGAGAAAGAAAGGCCTAAACTTAATAGCTACTTGGAAGGTGGTGGTTTTTATTTAGATGCTAGTATATTGAAGATGATTTTATAATTCAGCTGGCCTAAATGGAACGTTGTTTGTATTGGAAAGGATTGTGAGGAGTTTTGAAAAAACAGGTGCCAGGTTTTGTTTTGAATAAAGTGGATTTAAGTAGACTTTTGTATTCTGTGATAGTTTAATTTGTCAGGGCTGTAAATTGTCGTTGTTTTTCACTTAACTAAAAATTGTTAAGACACTGAAGCTTGGTAGCATAGTTTGGGATTAATCAAGCAATAAAGTTTGTGTGAAATGCTGTGAATCTATTGGTGCTAGGTTAAAACTTCATGCTGTGTGGCGCTCTGTCAAACAGGAACGAAGACCTTTCCTTGCATCAGAGTGTAATGAATTGCCTAAAGCTGAGAAATGGAGGCGACAGGTAATGTCAAGCTGTAGATTTTTCTAATTCTATAGTAGGTAGAACATTAGCACTTCCTATTTAGATATCCTGCTTACAAATTTTTTTTCAGGCTTCTTCAGTGTGCTCACAGTAAAATTACAGAATAACTTAGATTGGGGGTTCATATTGTTCACCACTGTGTTCAGAGCAGGTCCTGCCACGTCAAGCTGCCCAGGCCCAACTGAGTTTTGAATGTCTTCAGGGATTTGGATTCCTCAGCTTTTTGGGGCCCCTGTTCCAGTGTTTGTTTACTTTCTTAATGATTCCCCCCGCTTTGAATTTAATCAGCATTTCCTCAGTTCCCACTTGAATTTGTTGCTACTTGTCCTATTGTCATGCACCTCTCACCTGGCTTTGTCGTCTCTGTACCCTCCATTAGGTAGTTGAAGGCAGCAATAGGTTATTCCCTTCTCATCTTCTCAAACCCAGTTCTCTCTCATCTTTTCTCTGTACTTCATGTGCTCCTGCCCTCATCACGTGTACAGCTGTAAAAATGTTGCCTTGGTTTTTTTAAGCTTCTGAGATGGTATGTATGTGGCTGAATAAAATGTGCATTGATATTTGAAATTGCTAGGCTCAGGTCCATTTTCTAGATCAAAAAGCCAACTTAGAAGTTGGATCTTTCCTGGGCTTTTTTAGCCTTTTCTAGCCTTTTTTTTTTTTTTCCTGAGAAATTCACTTCTCTATTCTTATTTAACTAGATCATTGGGGAAATTTCCAAGAAAGTGGCACAGATTCAAAATGGTAAGATTTTTCTAATTATGTTTTGGTTTTTCGAATCTCTAGTCCTAAGCAGTTGCGGTGAAGATGATGTTTCATGTGAACTATGTTGTTTCCATTGCATGAATTCTGAAATTACTCTGGTGCTTCTAGTAAGATGCCTAATCTATTGCCTTCTCCCCCCGTTAATAGCTGGATTAGGTGAATTCAGAATTCGGGACCTGAACGATGAAATAAACAAACTTCTGAGGGAGAAAGGACACTGGGAATTCAGAATAAAGGAGCTAGGAGGTCCTGATTATGCCGTAAGTGTACATTATTTTGTACTACATGGTTGTTCTGCTTACAAGCGTACTAATGAGAAAAATCAGTACAATGTTTAATTATCATGTATTACTTGGCTGATGTTTGTTAGAGAGGAACTTTATTCGGCCCCTGAAAATGTCAGGTTGTGTTACAAGAAATATTTGTTTCCATAATGAGCAAATCAGACTTTTCATTTGGAGCACAGATTCAGAGAGTCTTGCCTTCCTGTTAAGAGTTTGCAGCAGTGATCTGATTTTATCTGTCAGTAGGTGGTGTTTTTCTGTATTCTCTCGGTCTGTAGAAGGGTTTTCACTTGGCTCACCTAGTTACTGCTGAAAACGAAATACTGACACTGGCTCTCACTTGCCAAAATGTCTGCTTACTGTCAGATTTGTTAGTGCTTGTTTATCTGATACCCGAGTATACTACTGCAGAGAATAAGGCAGGTTTAGGTATTTTGTGAAGGTTAATCTGGTATGGGCACTCCGTGGTTTACATGGTCATTTTAAAAGTGTGATTTGCAGTGAAAGTAGAGAACCTGTATAAAAATAAGCTATGGGGGTGTTTTACTTGTGGGGTAGTTTGAACTGGTGTTGCATGTCTCCTTTCTCAATCCTTTAATCTATTAAGATACCCAGGAAAACAGGAAGTATAAGATGCAAGAGGAATACAATTTTAAACAATGAACTCTCTTGACATTTTCCAGCGGATTGGACCGAAAATGTTAGATCATGAAGGGAAAGAAGTTCCAGGCAACAGAGGTTACAAATATTTTGGAGCTGCAAAGGATTTACCAGGAGTTAGAGAACTCTTTGAAAAGGAGCGTAAGTAAATAGCAATTGTCCCCAGATATGAATCTGCCTAGTGGTATCTCTCGAGTAAAATGTCTGCTGTAGTGTGTGGGGAATGCTAGTGACAGCATATTCTGGCCTATGTCTTAGATCAGCTAGATGAAACACTGAACACAAATAATAAATTGAATGCTATTTCTTTGGGCAAAGAACACCTTTGTCTGTTTGGAATTAAAGAAATGCAGAAAAGAGTGAATGGTTTTCTGCTGAGAGTTCCAAATGGTAAGGACTGATATTCTTTAGAAACTTTCCAGTATAACAAGTTAACTTTATTGATTAGTTCTAAATAGTACATGACTTTATATATAGGTTTGTCATAGAATGAGTGGGAATTACTTGGACCTGAAAGTGAGGCAGGCCTACTGAATCAGCTCTTTCTTACTTGCCGTCTGCAAAGAAAAATTACGGGAAGTACTACATGATCTGGGGGAGCTTGGGACAGTTTTTTTTAGTTCCTTTCTTCTAGTGGTCTTGCTCAGTACTGGGACTCCAGCACAGGGCGGGAAGAATAACCATGTGCATGGCGGTGTAGAATTGCCACAGGGCGGGAAGTGTGCAAGGTGGAGCATCAGGTCATGTATTCAAACTGCTTTCTGCAGGCCAGAGTAAAATAGCAGTACTCCCGATACTAACAGCAGTTCAGATTGATATTGTTTCAAGATCATCCCTTGGTAGCTGTAGTTGCTGTGAGGCTGCTAGGAACCGGGAATGCACAGCAAGCTGTCAAGGTGGACCTGGGTGGATGACAGTCGTGTGTTCTTTTAGCCCTCCCACCACCTCGGAAAACTCGAGCTGAGCTTATGAAAGCCATTGATGCAGAATACTATGGCTACAGGGATGAAGATGATGGTATTCTGGAGCCACTGGAACAAGAACATGAAAAGAAAGGTATGTGAGATTAAAAACCTGCATAACTCAGTTCAAGAAGGGATGATGATGGACTTTGAAGTTGAGATATCTTCCGCCCCCCCCCCCCCCCCCCCCCCCGCGGGTGTTGCCTTGTGCTTAGCTGCCATATTTCATCTGTCACATAGTTCTCTGAATCACTGTTGTGTAAGGTATTTCAGGAGGGAGGGGGTGTGCTTTGGAGTTCGGTTTTATCTTTATTGATGTTAATGGTTTAATATTGTCAGCAAGTGATTTGCTATTGTAACAAACTCTCATTTTTTCCCCACCTTTTTCATGCTTAAGGATGTAAGAGTAGGTTGCAGCAGGGAGATCTGTGGAACTCAAGTGGTTATCTCCCCTCTTTGTGAAAACTGACTGTACCATCTGTTTCCTGTCTCACCTAATTATTTATCCATAAACATAGCTGTTTAGTTTTTTTGGAGGTTAGAGGGGACCTTCTGGAAAACCTGAAGTCTCGGTGGCCTATGTTAATTTATCCACAACATCTATCTCAGAACTTCCAACACATTTGTGAATAATTTTTCCTTTGAAACTGCTACTTTCTCAATAGATAACATTTATCCATGTGTTTGCTCACTCAGTTCTCTAGCTTTGTTTCTGCTGACTTGCTGGGTAAAGAAGTCAAGATTATGAGTCTAGTTCCTGAAACCCTCTTTAAAATACAGCACTGTGTGCCATCTTATGGTATTTGTGTAACTTTAAGCATCCCACCACCTTTAAGAGCTTAGATGTTTTCTAAGTCATTCTCCTAGTGCTTCTGGTGAGCATTGGCTGATTCTGGCAATTCATTGTTGCTGTTTGCATTGTATGTTTGTTTCATGATCTCTTCTTCTGTAGCTTCAACTGCACACAGATCCTCAGTGCTCGGTAGGAAAAGGTCCTGGTATAGAAACTGCTGGCAGGCTCTTCCACAGAACACAGCAGATAAAACAAGCAGATTTTGCTTGTATGGTGCTTCTTTCTGTATATGCTTATCTCTTTGGAATTAGGGAGAAAAGTTTTAAACAAAACTGCAGGAAGTGACTTGTTTAAATGATAACAAGTCGTTGAGCTTGTATCTGTTATCTTTACTTAGTATCTCTTGGTGTGGTCATCCATTTCTTATGCTTACCCTTCTCCATGTGGGAGAACTTTGTAGTATTGTCAGTTAGAGATTATGCTTTCCCAGTTAGATTATAGGATGGGGAGGAAGAGGGGAATAAAGAAAATAGTTCACTTATCTGTGTCCTGCAGTGTAGCCTAGAGCCTTAAACCAAGTGACTGGTAGCTAGCTGGCAGACAATTGATAGTGTAAGAAGGAAGTTTTGTGGTGCAGCGCTCCCAGAACAGCCTCCCACTCCGTGTTCATCTTTCACATCTTGCTAATGCCAGACAGGAGAGGTAGCTCGTCTGGATTCATGTGGCTGTTTAAGAAAATTGTCATCTTTGGTGATTGTGCCACTTGAAATATAACAAGGCTAGACATGCTAACAGAACCAGTAGGTGTACTATTAATGCACAATAGCTAAGAGTCTGTTAGGGTTGCTTGTCTGGGCTCTTGTGGTTTTTACCTTGTTACCAGAAGAATTAAATTTTTGTGAAATAAAGTTTTGAAAAAACTTCTTAATTTGGGGTACCTTTTCTGTTACAAAACCACACAAAAATGCAGCCATGTGCTCCTGGTTAGTTAGATCTTGCTTTCTCTGGGAGAGCATTTTAATGTTTAATCTTGGAGAGCTAGGGGGAATGGCTGCTGACTTGTATGGCTGTACTGCCTAGTTGCATTAGTCGTGCACCTCCCTAGGATTTTTATACACTGGCAGTGTCATCGATTAAGCCTCTTAAAACTTATTTTACTGCTCTTACTAGCACTCTGCTGTGTAGTAGAGATGCAGCAGCCTAACAGCTCCTAGCTAGCAGCGAGTTACAGGATTGGTATCGTGCTACAAAATAAAGAGAAATACACTACAAGGTGAAAAGAGACTTATGTGGGTGGTCACTGTAAGGAGTGTAATCATGGTTAATTAACTGCATGGTTATCAACATTGCTATAGCTGTTGAGATGCTACAGAGCTGCAAGAGCCATTTAGTGTGGTCATGTGAACCCTGTTACTCGGTTCAGAAAGTAGGTTGCACTTTATCCACAATATTCAGACTCTAAAATGTACCCAAAGTAACGCACTAGAGAGTAACATTTTCACAATGCTAGCACTGGGTTTTGCTCAGGCTACATTGATATATTTTGTTGGATACTACATCAACGTTCTACAGTAAGTGCGTGTTACTGACATAGAGGATTTAAGCAAGAAGTTTAGTCTGTTGGAAGAGCTTTGGAAATAGGACCACGCTGCTTTAACTTGCTCTCAGATACACTTGCCTTTTCCTTTGCTAACCAGTTATAGCAGAAGCAGTGGAGAAATGGAAAATTGAGAGAGAAGCACGACTCGCGAGGGGAGAGGAGGAGGAGGAGGAGGAAGTAAACATCTATGCTGTCAACGATGATGAGGTATGTGATGGCTAAGGCTACAGTTTCATGTCTTCTACGCTGCCGCCTTGGATGCAGAGTTATGTTGCCGAGAACCTGTCTGCTGCTGCGTTCTGCCTTCTCTCTGCCTAACTGCCCATACGATTGTCCCTGTTTAGTAAAGATCAGTAGTAGGTGGGTATGCTTGGTCCAAGTTCAGAGCGCAATGAAAGCTGGCAGCTGGGGAAGACTTATTACTCGAGTGAGAAACAACTGACAGCCGAGACCTCATTGCGATTTAACTGTCACTGCCTGAGATGCCGGTGTTTGTAAGGTAGTGTGTTGTTAACGCTGATCAGTCTTGCTTCCAAGTACAACCCTACATGAGTAAGAGCACAAGTGGATTTGTGTACAGTGTAATTTCACGCTGTCAGTGCATAGGAAAACCAAGGGTTCCCACGGTTGTCTTTGTAGCTGAATCCTGATACAGCAAGGCCTGGCTGATGCTGCAGTCACTGCTGTGATATGGCTCTTGTTTCTTTATTCTTCTGGCTCCCAGTGCCAGTAAGAGAGGTGAGGGATGTTGCCACTGCTCCCCAAGATCTGTAGAAAGAGTACTGGAAACTAGTTTTTATTTTGCTGTCCATACCTAAGTGGGTTTATCGCAAGAATAAAAAGCAGATAGTCCATAAGGTAAAACTGGTGGTTCCTTCAGTACCTTGTTTTATTTGTATTATCTCATGATTCTGAAGCCCAGCTCTCAGGTCTGAGAATGAAGCAGTACAGAGCTATGCAGGGAAGTGGTACATGTATTTTTAAAGCATTTGCTTGCTTCTTGGTTTGCTGGCTCCTCTTTTGTTTATAGTTTTGCTATGGCAGAAGAGGAGTGAACATAGCTTTACATTCATGCCCATATCACAGCAGAGGAAAAGCCATATGAGGAATAAAAGCAATAGTTCTGAAAATGTCAAGGAGCAGGATCTGAATGTGATGCTTGTTGTATTCCTTTGTTGTTCAGTCCTGTTCACCTACTTTTTGTGTTGGTAGCGTTGATCATGCTGTATCTGGTTCCTCCTGGCAAAGCAAGTAAAAAAGGTTTTTTGATGACCTCCTTAGAAAGTAAACTTGATGTGGCTTTTTTTTGTTTGTTTTTATTTTTTGTTTTTTTTGTTTGTTTTCAGTCTGATGAGGAAGGTGGCAAGGAAAAAGAAGGTGAAGAAGGCCAACAGAAATTTATTGCACATGTTCCAGTGCCATCTCAACAGGAGGTAAGACATTAGAAAATTAAGTTGCAGAGATGCACTCTGGCTTTTGCAAGACAGAGATCTTAACTTACGGCAGGTCATCAGTAAAAGTGTCCTTGATTTGTTGTTTGTGTGACTTGACTCTGCAACTGATTAATCCTTTTGCAAATGCTGTAGAACTGGCCAGAATTACGGTACCATTGCTATAATCCTTTTCACCTGATATTTCCCAAAACCTTCCTAAGTATTATAGAAATTGGAAAGTGTATGGTGTTATGATCAAGATAACCCTGACTGCCTACTATATCTTTACTGTGCTTTTCTGTTGTCAGTCTTTTTTTAAATTTAATGGGATGATTTCTAAATTGCAAGGTTTGCTCTCTTCTAAGTTTTCTAAAATTATTTTGGTGGCATGACCTTGAATTGACTTTTATATTTTGAAACTGCTATAGAGTGTATGTTACCTTAACAGTGACAGGTTGCTTGAAATATAATCAGGCAAGAAGGTTCTGGAGTCATGTATCTGTTGGTAGGTATGTCTTTAGATCACACAGATAGCATGTGGTGGTTTGTCCCCTGCTGCCGTCTTGTCAGATAACAGGGCTGGCTTGTCCTGTGACGTTACGATCCTGCACATTCAACAAAATATACATGTAATGCCTTGTGAAAACTCAGGAGAGAAATAATGATTAAAAACTTTGTTGTCTAGCCAATGGTCTTCTCTTAATGAAGACAGCGTAACTGAGAGTCAAAACTGGCTTTCTAATACATAACCAGTGATTTGCATAGCCATCTTTTCGAATTAGACAGCAGTCAGTGTAATCTTTTCTCTTGTTTAGTGGCAGATGACTCCATACCATATGCCTATGGGATTATGCCTTCTCGATTCTTAATTACAAAAAGCTAAGATTCAGGACACGTGTTTTTGAGAGATGCTATGTGCCTGTGTGCAGTTTAGACAAATATAAAAGCATTACTGAGATTAAAACAAGTCTTGCAGGTTGCTATTAGCAGATCTTTAAAGTACATGCTTGTTAAAGACTCATGTATTGCTGGCTCTTCTAGCCAAAATTTAGGTGAGAGGTTCATAGCTGTTGCTCATGTGAAAGGCATTCACTAAACTGTTCTTTCAGGGGTATGGAGTAGTGTGGCATTAACTCCACGTGCTCTGCAGTTGTTAAAGCTGTATCTGAGGCAGTTGTTTGAAACAAAATTCGAGTGACTACTGAATAAATAGTAAATAAAGAGTAAAATAAAATGGCAGCTAACATCCTAATTAAAAAGGGTAGGAGCATAGATCTGAAATGGAGGTGTCTATTTTACTGCTTCTTTTGACTTCCTTGAGCTTCAGTTCAGTGTTAAAAAAGATATTCCTGCCTCATCTTAATTCATCTGCGTTTACTCTAACACACACCTCTAACTTTCACAGTCTATTTCCTGTGGTTTTCTTCCTCCTGACTCAATAGCTAAGCATGCTAGGTTTTGCCATCTCAATTAAGCTGAATGTCATCCTATTTTTATATTTGCAGATTGAGGAAGCTCTTGTACGGAGGAAGAAGATGGAGCTTCTCCAGAAGTATGCCAGTGAAACTCTCATGGCACAGAGTGAAGAAGCAAAAACACTGCTAGGATTGTAACATTGCAGCAGTATGTCCTGGTTTTCCTATAATCCATCTAAAAGCAACAGGTTCATACGTTCTGGTAGCAACCGCTTTTAGCTCTGAAAGTCCCTTTGGGTGTTAAGACTAAACTAATGAACTTGCAGTGTATTCAGAAGAAAAACCTTCACTTTGGTTTATCCACTGGGATGACTTGCACTTCAGTGCTGAAAAAGATTGAGCCTAGGTTAACGTGTCTCTATATCTTCAGCAACTGTCTTCAATCCTTTCACTTTGTGAAACGGTCTGTGCAGTAGTGTCTCTTGCAGATAGAACCGCAAACCTGGTGACTCCTTAAACCCTGATAAAAAACTGACTGATGTTACTGCCCTCCTGTCTCCTGACTGTAAGGGTACGTGTCTTTCTCAGGTTGATTTTTGCTGAGCTGAGTCCAGAAGTAACTTACTCTATTATGCCTGGTTAGTTTACCAGAATAGCCTATAACCTGTCTAGAGGCACCTTGATGGCAGACCTTATGTGTGACTTTGAAGTTGATTCCGTTGTATAGCACATGCAATATGTCTAAAAGCTGTTACGCTTTCTGTGGTTTGTAACTGTGCCTGGGTGAATTGCTTAAATGCTGGATATTTCAGCAACTATTGTAAATACTTCCAACTTTGCAATACCTTGTTCAAATATTTTTAGTAAAACTTACTTACAACCTGATGTCTTGTTTCATTCTAGCTCAAAGGATTGTGTTTCCCTAATTGTAGCCAAAGAATGGGATCATAAACAGCCATCCATGCAGGGATTTGAAACTCCGCATCCCCTACTGCTCTTCGCTTCTGTATCCTGTGACAAGAGGCAGATTACAGCAGAGCCTGATTAGAGTCTTACAGGTGACTAACAGAGCTGTACAGGTCTGAATGAATGAAATTTTAACTTGGACATCTGCAGCCATGGGGTAGAAGTGCTGTTTAAGGAATATACAAGTAATCATGTCTGGGACTATTTAGAGTTTCTAGTTGCTCTTGGTATTCAGCACTAACTGTTGTAAATAATCCACTCCAGAACAATCAAAGCTCTGAATCATAAAGGCAAGCTTTGTCTTCCTTGATGTAAATAATCAAGCAAAAAAAAGCCTTGAAAAAGTGGAAAGCATAGCTGTCAAATTAAAATCTTAAAAAACAAACAAAACCCCCACAAACAAAAACCCAACCAAAAAACCCCGAAACACTCAAGTATTGATAGCAAGCAGACAACTAACATTACAAACACATTCTTCTCTCTTCCTGGTAGTGTAACTTGGTCTGCTTTGTAATAAAGCAGCAGATGAGGATGTTTATCACTTGTAACAATTTGTGTGCTCTGAGTTGCAAGCATCTCTCAAAAATTGCTGTTAGTTTTTGCTGCTGCCCCTTGAGTGTTTTCTGTTCCTGGGTGTAGAAGAGGTGAGATGCTTTTATCCACGTGCTATCTGTATTGCTGTAAAAGCCCAGAGTTCCTTCCCTGAAAGCCCTGGCCACCAAGAATGTTAGATGCGCAAAGAGGTCTGGTCTAGCAGCACTGGATCAGACTAGTGCGCTTTGCCTATGGAAGAGATTAGTGTGTGAAGGATAAAGGCTTTGTTGCCTGGTACTAAGCCACTAACTGAGTCCCTGGAGCTGAACAAATTGACAGGCAGTCTACTAAGTCTTCATCATGCTTCAGGAGTGTTGGTCACCAAACCGTAGTATGACCAGGGCAGTGGGGACATGACCCCAACAAAAAACTGGAGCAGCCAAATGGGCTTGCCGTGAAGGCGTTTAGAGGTAAAGCTCTGTTGTGAACAGCCCCTTGCCAACCAAGCTTCTGTTAGACTGTCCTTTTTGTTTGTTGGTTTGGGTTTTTTATTTTGTTTTTTTTTTTTGTTCAGTACAGCAGCACTCTTTCTTCTGGGGCACTAGTGCTTGGAAGAGGAATGCCAGTCTTTCTGTAGATTTACTAAGTTATATGCTGGAGATAATAAAACTAGATTTAGGGGGGAAAAAACCCAACTAGTTTTTATGGCCTGATACAGTCTGAGAGTTTGACAATACCTATGGTTGGTCCATTCTGTCACAATATGAATCTGTAACACAGAAAACAGAAGGGTAAAGACAGATCAGGGACAGAGTGATGCTGACAGAAGGCATAAAAAAAAAGAATAAATTGAGAGAATGAGAGAAAGTCAAGTTAGGATAGTAACTGGATTTGTGTTCAAAGGAGCAGCTACCTGCCCTGAGCAAGGCCAATATAATGTCATAAATAGGGAAGTCTTTAAGGCAGTGCTGATCTCTGCTGACCAACATAGAAATGGAGTAAATCTACAAAAATGCATTGTAGAACTCCGCAATGCAAATTGTGGCTGCTGCTCAAACCCGCTGTACTAAATACTCTGTAGCTCAGTGCGCTCAACATTTTTAAGCTGAATGCTCTTTTTGGCTGCATCTGAGCCAAGAAATTGCAAAGTAATTATTTGCCAGCAGTGGCCATAGCAAAATGCCTGCATTCTGCTTGTTGTGTGGGCTGGTATATTGCTGGTGGCACCAGGGCTGGGGAGCTTCTGTAGCCAAAGCCAGGAACCTGATCTCAGAGTTTGTCCTAGAGAAAGAAACAGTGCATAGGCTCGCCCTTAACTCTTTGAGTGCACAGCTCAACTTAGACGTGTGTAATGCCTCAGCCTTGAACATGTCAAGGTTATAAAATAAACATAATTTTATATGTGCTTACATGTAGCTTGTTCTCTTGTCTGCTGCAGAGTCCAGGATCCTGCGTGATCCTTGAGCTTCAAGGGGATAACTTCCCTGTTGGTTCCCTAATGGTTCTGTTCCCTGCATCAGTTTTGTCTTGCTTTTGTGTGTTAGAAATCATTCGATTCTGTTTCATTTAATGCCAGCCCCACCAGTGGTGCATGTTGGAGGACAGTCTGTATTGTCTTGGTGAGTGCAATGCAATCACTGCAGGATCAGTTCCTCCCAGGAGTCTGAGAGAGGGTGCTGAGGAATATTTGTTGGCAGTACTAGGAAATAAGGGGATTTACCTAACCTATGTTAGCAGATGAGCAAGATAAACAGATAGCTTTGCAGAGTATCCATTAACTACTGGTATTTTGTGCGTGTTTTCTCACTTTCAAGTCTAGTTGCTGGGAGATGCCTTTGCAATACAGATCTAAGATACCACTGTGCGTGTGTGTATATACACGATGCAGAGAGTGCCAGAGCCTTGCATTTGCAATGGAGGACTGCAGAGACAACGCCTGTGTAAGGTGTGAGCAGGTGAATGATCTGCTCGGCCTTGTGGCTGAGCTGAAAGAGGAGGTCGAAAGGCTGAGGGCTATAAGGGAGTGTAGAGAGGGAGGTAGACTGGTGGAGTCAGACTCTACCTTCCTTGGAACAGTCCCAACAGGCACACAGTGCTAAGGACACGGAGGGTTCCCTGTCCTCTCTCCATCTCGCTCAACATGATGACTTAGAGGATAAGGATCAGTGGCAACAGGTTCCTGCCAGGTGCAGCAAGCATGGCACCTCAGTAGCTACCGCAACACCCCAGGTGCCCTTGCAAAATAAATACGCTGCTCTGCAGGGAGAATCAAACACCAATGAGGATGAAGGTTCACCTAACTTAGTGGTGTCGCCAGTGCTAAGTCAGACTGAGCCCCGAACCAAAACAGCCTCAGTAAAGAATAAAAGGCATGTACTTGTCATAGGGGACTCACTTTTGAAGGGAACAGAAGGCCCTGTTTGCAGACCGGACCCGCTTCTTAGGTAAGTCTGCTGCCTCCCTGGGGCCAGGGGCAAGGAAGTAAAAAGAAAACTTCCTACCCTGGTTTATCCCTCAGACTGCTAACCGTTATTAATTTTTCAAGTAGGTAGCGATGAACTTAAATCAAGAAGTCCATGGGCAATGAAGAGAGACTTCAGGGCCCTGGGTCAGCTGGTTAAGGGATCAGGAGCGCAAGTAGTGTTCTCCTCTATCCCACCAATGGCAGGGAGTGATGAGGGTTTTGTCAGGAAAAGCCATCAGATGAATTCTTGGCTTCGAGCCTGGTGTCACCAGCAGAACTTTGGGTTCCTTGACTGTGGGTTGGTCTATAAGACACCTGGACTGCTAACTGATGGGGTTAACGTGTCTCAAAGGGGGAAAAGGATCTTGGGACAAGAATTAGCAGGGCTTATAGGAAGAGCTTTAAACTAGCTTCGAAGGGGGTTGGGGATGAAAGCAGGCTTGCCAGAGAGGAGACTGGATGCAACATATCGGTGCTCGTGGGTCAGTGTGCTGGTGTGTTCTTTAAGTCTGACATCTCAGTTGAGGTAGGGGATGGTGACCCATGCAGCAGCAAAAACACTAGGCTTGTTGATAAGTTAGTGACCATGGAAGTGTCTGAGAACGGTCAGGTAGGAATTGGGGCTTCTCCTCCCAAAATGGTGGCAGGATCATTAGCTCAGCTGAAGTGCATCTATACTAATGCACACAGCATGGGCAATAAACAGGAAGAGCTGGAGACTGTTCTGCAGCAAGAAAACTATGATATAGCTACCATCATGGAGACCTGGTGGGATGACTTCCACAACTGGAGCACTGCAATCAATGGCTACCAACTTTTCAGAAGGGATAGGTGAGGAAGAAGAGGTGGTGGGGTGGCCCTCTATATTAAGGAGACATGAGTGCACACAAATTAATGTCAGTGATGATAGGGTTGAGTCGCTATGGGTAAGAATCAGAGGAAAGGCAAACAAGGCTGATATCATGGTGGGAATCTGTTACAGACCACCCAACCAGGATGAAGAGGTGGTTGGAATATTTTATAAGCAGTTGGGAGAAGTTTCACGATTGCTCCCTCTTGTTCTTGTGAGGGACTTTAATTTTCCAGATATCTGCTGGAAATAGAATACAGCATAGACAGAACAATCCCAGAGGTTTCTGGAGGGTGTGGAAGATGGCTTCCTGATGCAGCTGGTAAGGGAGCCAACCAGGGAAGTACCCTCCTGGACCTGCTCCTTGTGAACAGAGAAGATCATGTGGGGGAAGTAGAGGTTGGAGGCCATCTAGGGCATAGCAATCATGAAATGACAGAGACTTCAATCCTTGGGGAAGTAAGGAGGGGGGGGTCAGTAAAACTGCCGTCTTGGACTTCCAGAGGGCAGACTTTGGCCTGTTCAGGGGACTGATTGACAAGAGTCCCTTGGGAGGCAAGGTAAAGGTGTAACCTGAAGGGTGAAGGTGTCTAGGAAGGCTGGACATACTTTAAGAAAAAAGTCTTAAAGGTGCAGGAGCAGGGTGTCCCCATGTGCCAAAAAAACGAGTCGATGGGGAAGATGACTGGCCTGGCTGAACAGGGACCTTTGGCATGACCTCAGGAACAAAAAGGAGAGTTTATGACCTTTGGAGGAGGGGGCAGGTCTCTCATGATGACTATAAAGCAGTAGTGGGGCTATGCAGGGAGAAAATTAGCAGAGCCAAAGCCCAGTTAGAACTTAAACTAGCTACACCTGTTAAGGACAATAAAAGGTGTTTCTGTAAATACGTCAACCACAAAGGGAAGGCTAGGGAGAATCTTCCTCCTTTACTAGATAGAGAGGGAAACACGGTGACAAAGGATGAAGAAAAGGCTGAGGAGCTCAATGCCTTCTTTGCCTTAGTCTTTAGTAGTAGAACTCTGTTGTTCCCTAGACACCCAGCCCCTTGAGCTGGAAGACAGGGAGGAGGGGCAGAATGTGGCCTTCACATTTAAAGAGGAAGTGGTGGTCAGTGACCTACTACACCACTTAAATGCACGCAAGTCTATGAGGCTGGATGGGCTATATACAGGAGCACTGAAAGAGTTGGCAGATGTGCTCACCAAGGCTCTTTCCATCATCTACTTGAAGTCCTGGCTAACTGGGGAGGTCCCAGTGGACTGGAGAATAGCAAATGTGACACCAGTCTACAAGAAAGGAGGAACCAGGAAACTACAGACCTGTCAGTCTGACCTCGATGCCAGGGAAGGTCATGGAGCAAATCATCTGGAGTGCCATCACGAGTCATTTACAGAACAACCAGGTGATCAGGCCCAGTCAGCAGGGGTTTATGAAAGGCAGGTCCTGCTTAACGAACCTGATCTCCTTCTATGACAAGATGGCCTGCCTGGTGGATGAGGGAAAGGCTGTGGATATTGTTTACCTCGAGCTCTATAAAGCCTTTGACGCTGTTTGCCATGGAATTCTAGTGAAGAAACTGGCTCCTCATGGCTTGGATGAGCATATGCTCTTCTGGGTAAAACACTGGCTGGGCGTCTGGGCCTAGAGAGCGGTGATCAGTGGAGTTAGATCCAGCTGGCGGCCGGTCACAAGTGGTGTTCTGCAGGGGTCAGTACTAGGGCCACTTCTGTTTGACGTATTTATCAATGATCTTGACGAAGGGTTAGAATGCACCCTTAGTAAGTTTGCAGATGACAATGAGTTAGGTGGGAGTGTTGATCTGTTGAGGGTAGGGAGGCTCTGCAGAGGGACTTGGACAGGCTGGATCAATGGACCGAGGCCAACTGTGTGAGAGTTGACAAGGCCAAGTGCCAGGTCCTGCACTTGGGCCACAGCAACCCCATGCAGCACTACGGGCTTGGGGGTGAGTGGCTGGAAAGCTGCCTGGCAGAAAAGGACCTGGGGGTGGTGGTCAACAGCTGGCTGAACATGAGCCAGTGGTGTGCCCAGGTGGCCAAAAAAGCCACTGGCATCCCGGCAGGAGTAGGGGGGTGATCATCCCCCTGTACTGGGCATTCGTGGGGCCACACCTTGAGTACTGTGTGCAGTTTTGGGCACCTCAATACTAGAAGGACACTGAAGTGCTGGAGAGAGTGCAGAGAAGGGCAATGAAGCTGGTAAAAGGCCTAGAGAATAAGTCTTATGAAGAGTGGCTGAGGGACCTGGGGCTATTTAGTCTTAAGAAAAGGAGGCTGAGGGGAGACCTTGTTGCTCTCTACAACTACCTGAAAGGACATTGTAGAGACATAGAGGCTGGTCTCTTCTCACAGGTAATTAATGGTAGAACAAGAGGGAACGGACTCAAGCTGCACCAGGGTAGGTTTAGGCTTGACATTAGGAAAAATTTTTTCACTGAAAGGGCTGTCAGGCATTGGAATAGGCTGCTCAGGGAGGTGGTGGAGTCACCATCCCTTAATGTGTCTAAAGGTCGTTTAGGTGTGGTGCTTGGAGATAACAGTTTAGGGGTGTACTTGGTAGAGTAGGGTTGTTGGTTGGACTTGATGTTCTCAAAGGTCTTTTCCAACCTGAATGATTCTATGATATGCTGTTTTCCAAAAAGCATTGATTCCTGAAGAACCAGAAAGAACATCTGATTGGTTATTAAAAAAAAATTTAGTTCTTTCCTCAGTAGAATTTTTGTGCAACCTTTGCTGCCGCTGTGGTGCCACCTCCCAATGAGTCCGAGGAGGGTCAGGCAGCAGAGCTCTCTGGGTGGCCCCTGGCCTCGCCACCAGTCCTCAGCCGTCTCGCTCCTCCGGGCTCGGAGCTGACCTCTCAGCTGCTCCACCACCCGGTGCCGGGTGCCTCGGTGCGAAATGGCGGCGTAAATCCTGGCCGCACATGTGCCAGTAGAAAGGCCTCCAGATTTCGTGCCGCAAGCCTGCTCGCTCGGTGGCTGGCCTTAGCTTTGCCAGGGAGGGGATGTTCGTTTCTGCCGTGACGTGCGTTTGACGTTGCTTGATGAGGTAATACCTGAGCACAGCGGCAGTGCTGCCGGGTGCGGGGCGTGCGGCCGTGCGGCGGGGCCTGCTTTCCCGGCAAAAAGGGCGGGGCGGGGCCTGCGCGGGTGGAGGGGTACGGCAGGGGCGTGGGCGGGGGAGGTGGCCGCCCGGCGCTGCCGCCGCTCCCCCAAAGCCCCTTCAGCCTCTCCCGTCTCTCCCGCGGCCGCGATGCGGCGGGCGCCGATGCGGCTCCGCGCTCTCCTCGGGGGCGCCGCCGCGGGGCGCCTGCTCTGGGTCCCGGCGCTCAGCGGGCTCTGCGGCGCGCCGGCGGCTGAGGGGAGTGGCGGCGGCAGCAAGGTAAGCAAGCGAGGGGCCGCCCTGGGCGGGCCGCGGGCCAGCAGTTGTGTACCGGGAGCGGGCAGGACCGGGTTGGGGTGCCGGTGGTTTCGTTTTCAGCGTCGGGCGGCGGCGGTGGCCGCCAAACCCGGCCTGGGCGTGGCGTGGCCTCCCGGCGCCCCAGGGTGTGGCGGAGCGCGGGCCCGAGCCGCAGCGGCGGTCCCTGCCCGGAGGGATCGTCGCTCTCCCGCCCCACCGGGACATGGGAAGCCGTTTCCTCGGCAGTGCCTGTGACCCCGCCCTTCCCGAGGGCCGGCTTTTGCTGGGCGCTGTGCGGGAGGGGAGCGGCGGCGCTACCGTCGGGCACGGTCGGGAGCGGGGACTTTTCCTCGTCCCCTCGGCTGCTGTAGCGCCGCAGGTCTCTGCTGTCGCGAAGAGACTGTTCTTTGTGGTCAAAAGGGAGAAAATAGCTACTAATGAAATAGCTATTAATGTCATTATTTCATAGAATCACGGGGTGGTTTGGGTTGGAAGGGACCTTAAAGACCATCTAGTTCCAGGCCCCTGCCATGGGCAGGGATACCTTCCACTAGACCAGGTTGCTCAAAGCCCCATCCAACCTGGACTTGAACACATCCAGGGAGAGGGCAGCCATATCTTCTCTGGACAATTTCTCTGTTGGATATATGCTGAATTCCTTTCCTAGCGCTTTTTTTCTTTAGATACTTAAGAGAAACTTTTTTGCTCCAGTGTTGTTCACTGTAAAATTCATGCTTGTAATCTACGTTGTTTACAGGTAGCAAAATTAATGTGAAAAAGCACATAATAAACTACTACAATATAATTTCAGAAATTTCACATACCAGTTTGCAAAGCCTGAGAAGGCACTGTATGCTTGTCATAAGCCAGCAACGTCATTTCTGTGGCAGTTGGGTTATTTCTAATGTAGCATTCCTAAAACTGTTGCAGACAACTTGGAGACAACGATTGTGGGGTTTTTTTGTTTTTAAACAGAGGACTGATGATTATATAGGGGGAAAGGAGGGGGCGTCAGGGGAGTTCTTGCACTTGAAACTGAACAAAACCCAACTGCCTAATTCAAATCAATGGTAATGCAATACGTTTAAAGTGTTGACTTTATTGAATTGGGCTCTGTGGGGGAAGGTACTCAAACTCATGCATTCTCCAATGTTGTTTGTGTGCCCTGATTTCAGAAAAGGCAGCGAGAGCCAATGTGTCGGGGCTATGTCCATAGCTGCATCGCCGTTCACACAGTGGTGGCAGTGGCAGTGTCCATCTCTGTGCTGTACCCAGCTGCAGGAAAAATGTAGCAGATGAATAACTGATGAGGAACAAAGTGCTGCTTAAATAGGCAAAATGCTCTTCTCCCTGTGAGGGAAGAACAGCAGGCTGTGTTGCTGTCAGTAAGTGTACCGAGACAGCTGGAATAGTGAAGGCTGTCCCACCTCCCTTGGCTGGAGTCATCTCCGCACCTGTTCTCCCATCACGCTCAGCCTTGGTGCTTAATCTCTTGCTCCATTTTCATCAAACGATGAAAGAGGGGATCATAAATCCTGAGAGTCGTGGATTCCATGTTAGGCTTGGGAGAGAAATGAATTTTAGATTATAGACCCTTTTTGGTCCCTCCTTTTCCAGCCATCTGTAATGGTTTCATTGCCACTCCCCTCTCTGCCTCTGCTGCTTAGGCTTACCACCCAGCTTATCTTTCTTACCCCCATGTAGCCTCGCTCTCCTTTTCTGGGCTCACAACATCCAGCTCTTCGCTTCTTCAAAGGCAGGCACCGAGACAGATTTTAGTAACTCAGACAGCATCTTTGTTTAAGGCAGTGCTGACTTTACAAATAGGCATCAGTCTGCTATACATAAAATCTCATAAATCGGAAGCGATGTATGAAGAGCACAACAGATCCCCAGCTGTAGTTGAATCTGTCATGGAACAGAAAAGTACAGGTGACAGCAGGGACAGCGTTAGTATCTACACATCTTGTAAGGGAGGAGCTAAGTACCGTATTTGCATTCAAGACCTACCTGCTGCTGAAAAATTTACTTTTGTTTATTTTGTTAGTACTTTATTTTGTTACTATTCTGTGTATTGAAATTACCTGTGAAATAGAGGGGGGGTACATCAATCAAAAGTGTGTCTCGCTGGCACAGCAGTGTGTATTTTGTACCTCTTTTTATCAGTTTAACTTGATTTGTCCCTGTCTTCTGAAACATTCTGGAACTACTTATAAAACAAGATACAACTCATGAGACTGTGCGCATAAGGAAAAGGGAGTTGTAGGGCTCTTTTTCTTACAGTAGGTATTTTGGCATATGACTGTCTGTAAGGCACATTAATATCTGCAAAGTTAAAGATCCATTCTTTCTGTGGAGGCGTCTGTTTTGGGCTTTGGCTATTGTAAGCTTTATCAAACCTTGTTAAGTAGGGGGATAACTTATGTACTCTTTCTTTTCCTTCTTACAGCGCAATATACTGCCATCCTTTGGTTTTCTTTTTGATATCGATGGTGTACTGGTACGAGGAAAGACTCCAATTCCTGCTGCAAAAACAGCCTTTCAAAAGCTGGTGAATTCTCGGGGACAGTTCTTGGTGCCTGTAGTATTTGTCACTAATGCAGGGAATTGCCTTCGCCAGAAAAAAGCTGATCAGCTGTCTCACCTACTGGGAGTTCCAGTGAGTAACTTAAATCCTATTTACTCAGTTACTTACTTATTTACTTATTTTACTTATTTAGTTACTTAGTTATTTACTTATGGTGAATGTGTTTTCCCTTAAGCCTCCTGGAATGCTTTGCTGGAGGTATTATAAAAGTAAAAAATGCTGTCCAAAGCTAGTGGTATTTCCACTGGTAGAGGTACTGATTTCTCCAGTGGCAAATGGTAATGGTATTTCTTTGCAACGTCATTATTGTTGGAATAAATCTTGCCTTCTCCCTCTGAATAAAGAAAAGCGTGTGCCAGTAACGTGAAACTCTGCTCTAGCAAGCTGAATGTCTTCTGTGATAATGTGCAAGACAGGAGCTTCTTGCCTCTTTTTGGTACAAGTGGTAAAACCTTATCCACCCCGATTTGTGGGCACTGCAGTCAGTAAGACTTCTCATGGTTGTAGCATTCCTAAGAGAAAGCCATAAAGTCCATTCTGTAGTGCCTTTTGTTCCAGGAAGGGCCAGCAGATGTGGACATACCTGTTTCAAGAAAATCCTGCGTGTCGTGGGTAAAATGACATGGGGTTTTTTAGATCTGTAAGGGTGATAAGTAGCAATTCATAATAGCATCCTTCCAGGATAATAATGTTACTGGTTTTATACCTATTCAAGGAAAGGGGATATGTAAACTAAAAGAAGGGCTTCTGATACAATTAAATCAATGCTGCAGTCTATCAAAGGGACCACAGTTGGAACTAGGGCAGTTCTGATTCTTCTTCCCTGTTTGTCTTCTAAATGGATTTGGTGATTCTGTAAAACTAGGAGAGAAAACCTGGTGTTCATGTTGAATAGAGTAATTCTGGAAGCTGAAAGGGGTGTGTATGACAATGTGTCAGTAATGTGTAGTTGTTTTTTTTTCTGGCATGTTATAGTCTGTGAAACTTAGGGGAAGATGATATGGTAGGGTTTTAGGTAGATATGTATGATTGGTTTGTAATTCATTGAATTTGTCACACCTGTTAATTAAATCTACATATAAATGACTTATCTGAAAAACAACAGACTCCTTTTGTTGTTAAATCCCAAACAGATTTCACAAGATCAGGTGATGATGTCACACAGTCCTCTGCGGATGTTCAAACGTTATCATGAAAAATGTGTTCTTGTGTCTGGACAAGGACCACTTCTTGATATTGCTCAAGAGTATCTTTTAGAAAAACAAAACAACAACAAAAAAACGAAAACAAAACCGCTTTCTGTTAAAGTATTTTCCTTAATCAAGTTCAGGGGATGCTGCAGATGAAGTGATGACCAAATATTTCAACGCTACAAATCCAGTAATAAGCAATGGTTGTTCATACTATGATGTCAAATTTATGTTTTGAAAATTGTTGGTGTGTTGATATTTGCTTCACTTTGTTCCATCTGTTTCTAATGGGAAAGGAAAAAAGAGAAAGAATTATGTTTTGACTCATATGTAAATGACGCTTAGGCACAAAGGGGTTGTGCTGTCTTGAGGTTGAGAGCCTTGCATTTGATCTGTTGTTTATCATGTCTGACTTCTAGCTCAGTGGCTCGAGATCCACTGGTAAGTTTGTAACCAACATCAAGAGTAGAACTATACTTGAAAATATTTTGCTGCTTCTACACTAACTACTAAAAAGAACTTGAATTATGTTGATTTAACGGTGGTATCAAAGCTTCAAACCATAATTTAATGACCTCAACTTTTGCATAATCTTCGCTTATGCTTCCAGTAACTCCCTTCTGCACTTCTTCCTTTATTGGGATTTTAATTAAAGTTGGTGTAAATGTTAAGTTGTGAAAAGTGTATATGCAACTTTTAAGTATAAGCTTAATTTCAAGTACAAAGATGAGAAAAAGTTACGGAAGGAACTGTCAAAATTTGTTAGGTGTGACTGAGAGAAAAGTGTGTTACCAGACTGACGCTAAATAGGAAAAACATCTTTCTGTTGGATAGCATTTTCATACGGGATAATTTTATCTTAAAATAACTGCACAAATGGCCTGTGGTGTTAGTGCCAATATAAAATCAGATGACTTAGTTTGTATAACTGATATATTTAAATAGCTCTTATTTTCATTTACTTTGTAAGAAGTTGTCATAGTATGGCGAGTAGCATCACAACTGCTTTTTATATAAACAAGCAGTTTTAGTTTGATTACCTGTTGTTAAGTTTAATCAATGGAATATATCAGCTTTTAAGAGCAGTAACTGTGCAGATCAGTGGGTTATTTTTTTCCCTTTTGGTCCTTCCCTTTTTTGGTGTGATTTAATATTTACCTTAACTACCTGTAGAGCATAATTAAACCTGATTGGTCAGTCCACCATTTTGCAAGCGACTGAACTTTAAGGTGTTTGCATGTCTGGAAATACATTTGCAGCTACGATGGCCTAAGGAATGCCAGGTTGTGGAGACAGTGTTTTTTCCTCAACTAGCTCATACTTCTTTCCTGTAATAATTACACAAGGTATTGTCATGCTGCCAGATGAACTTTTTGTGCCTATGTGAAGTATTGCTTTTTTTTTTGTATTGCAGGTGTAGAAAGGCTTCTTGCTTTTCATCTCATATTTTGAGAAAAATTTGTGCATAACTTCTGTCTAAAGATTTCAGACACACAGGTCTCCCATTTAGAAATAATGGGATGATCATCTTTTTATCTCACAGAAGAAAACGTCAGTCTTTGATATGTTGCATTCATTTCTAAATAATTTGCTTTACCAGAGAAACTGCATATGTTAAAATGGAATTACTGATTTTTAAAATCTTGTAATACAAGCAATTCTGTATCCTTAGCTGGTATTTTCCCAGCCTTGGTTTCTGTCAGCCTATTACCATTGAAACATTGTGGGAGAAACACCCTTTGCTAGATGTAGTTGATCATGACAGAAGACCTGATGTTCTGGTGAGTGTCTATTTTTGTTTTAAAATTCTTTGTTTGCTCATTGGAATACATTCTATAGTAGGGTCAATATTTAAACTACCAAGCTAATGCTATTGTTCTTACACTGTATTTTGACTTTGCTTTTCTGCTGCTTTGTTTTATTACAGCATTTTTCAGGAATTTTTTCTTTCAGTTGTAATTCTTTAACATAATCTTTGATTTTGTAACTTACTGTTGTGGGAAAACTTAGAATTTAGTACAGATACCTCATTGAAAGTCTGTCTTGGAAAGCTTATTAGCTTCCTCAGATGCGTGGAAGATAAAATAAGCTTTTTCCTTCAGTATTAGATTGTCTTGGAATTGTTTCTAGGCTGTGAGGTTGCTTTGATGGGAGATTAATGCTTTGCAGATAACTAATTTTTCTCCAAAGGACTCACTTTCTTGTTTATACCATTATTTAAATATATTTAAATATTAACAGTACATACAGTATGATTTCCACTGAATTATGCAGAATTTCAAGAATTGAATGCATACACAGTAAATACATAGTACATATTCAGGGTCAGTATTTAGAGTGGATTTTTCCCATGTGAAGTCAAGAAGTTCTCTGTGGTTCATAGAATCTGGAACTCGGTTATATCGCCTTTTGCCTTGCTTCTCAACCATGCAGATGTAGAAGTTCAAGAAACTGTTAATGTATTTGTCACCATAGGGAGTGAATAATGAAGCGCAAACTCTTATTGTTTAGCAAAAGTATTACGTGTCATACAATGTATTTTTCTCTCTTAGCGGTGTTAAAGAAATGCAGAGAAAAAAAGGAATACAAAGAAATAAAGAAGTTTCAAAACCTATTTTTCGAATGTCTTGTTAATACTAGAGGCTTCTTACCCCCGTGGAAAAATAAACATCCATACTTTCATACGCAAGTAAATTAAACAACAGATGCTTTATCGCTTGCCAGAGTAAGTTAATTAGCTTCAGGAGGATAGCGAATGTAGAATACACACTTGTCTGCTGTCCGTTGTCCACGAGGTATCACATGAGAATTGAAATACAGGTTTCAATGTAAACTGACCTCAGATATATACCGAAATAGTGCATTTCCTATCAGTGTTGCAGAAGGCAACTGTGGGAGCTATACTTGAATTTATTCTGTTAAGAATAGTAGTAGATGTTTAATCTTGCAGAAAACTTTCACTTTTTTCTTATTGCAGTACCCCTCTGCTGTGGAGCTTCCCAAGATTGAGGGTCAGTTATCTTTATTTAACTTGCAACTATCCATTAATAGAGGAAATATCTTTATTGTACTTTATAATTAGAATTTAATTTTAGATTGCTGGGCACTTCAGGAGGTTGGCTGAGACAATTCTAAAATTTCCTTTTTGATGGCATCTGTCATTAATTTGGAATGTATCCTGTGTGATATGGCTGGGTTTTTTGGTTGTTTTTTTTTTTTAATGAGTGCAGTTTTCAGCCATGTGTTTGAAGTTTCAGAAGGTAGGTGAGGTCTGCTTTCCTTTTCATCTTTCTTTAACAGGTTATTGCTGCCTTCCTTTCAAAAATGAATGAATTGACATGTGTTCAGAAATAATCGGTCTTGTTCTTACAGTAGTCGGGATGGTCACTTCAGAGTTGTAGTGTGAGAAGCATCTTGTTTCAGCACACTATATTCACTCTCATCCCATCCGAAGTACAGGAAAGTAGAAACTGGACTTCAGGGTTTGAAAAAATCCATGTCAGATTATTGCTGGAGAGCAGAAAAATGTCTAAAAACAACACTCAAATTTTTAAGATGAACAAAATAACATCTCTGATGCATTATTTTAAGTATTGTATGTAAAGAGAATTCACAAAGGTATGGAAGAATTAGAAATACAATTTAGAAGTTAATATTTAGTGCTGCTGTGGAGAAACTTAGCCAATAAAAAAAAATTCTTAAACCTGTAGATTTTTCTGTGGGGTCTTGTTACTTCTGAGGTTTTCTGTGAATGAATGGGTGTGTAACATATTAAAACCCTAAGTTAAAGTTAGTGTGACTATTTCAGCAGTTCATGGTTAAATCAAGTTGCTTGTTCAGTCTCTTTAGACCAAGTTTTGGTGCCCTGTTAACTAATTCTGTAACTGTTCTGTAATTCTTGTTCTTGTAGCTGTTGTTTTGTTTGGGGAGCCTGTCAGATGGGAAACCAACCTCCAGTTGATAATAGATGTTTTGCTGACAAGTGGCTATCCTGGAAATCCGTATCACCGTGAAAATTACCCTCACATTCCTGTACTTGCCTGTAATATGGATCTGATGTGGGTAGCTGAAGCACAGTCTCCGAGGTAAGTGCAATTATAACACATGTGTATGTCATGATATATTTGGGTCTCAGCTTTGAATACAATGTCTCTAAAGCAAAGCGCTTTCAGCAAATGCTGCCTTGTTACTGTCTACGTTGTTGCACTCGGGAAATCAGTTACTCAAGATAAAACTGCTTTTAAGCCTAGATCTTTTTGTTTCCCAGCTCCCAGAAGAGTGGGGAAAGACAGGTTTTTGCCTGAGGACCTCAGAGTCTCAGTTTAAATGAAAAAAACCCCACAAACAAAACTATCAGGGCCATTGTTTTATTTCCTTAGATCCTTCTTTGGTGTTTCTCCATTCCACCCTACAGTTTCTGGCAGGGTGAAGAATTGATCCTGCTAGTTGAAAGCAGTGAGTGTTTTTGAGCTGAGGACAATATAGTGAGCTCTTTAAGGAACCTAAGAAAAATCGATTGGAACACACAGAACGAGGTGGCATGATCTCTCATAGTGGTTTTGTTTGATTTTGTTTTCAATAGAAGGTAGTTCTTTGATAGTTGTTTCCCCTCCCTTCCCCTCAGTCTAAAATTTGAGCATACACTGAAATAGAAGTATTTCTTATTGTGACTTGATCGCTGTCCATGATCTTGTCAGATATCCTTGCCTGGATGCAAAGATGTTTAGCATGTCTGATTAGCATGTTGGCAAAAGACATAAACACAAACATAAAAAAAAAAAAAAAAAGACATATCAGCCAAACATATGATAGTTTCAGGATAGAGTAAGGCAACCAGTATTTCTACAGTGAATAAGATAGTTGTTTCAGTTGAGTCCTTGGGAAAGATCCAGTATAAAGTTAGGGGTTTTATCTTTGAGTTTGACAAGGTCGCATCTGTCAGTGCTGTTACCTTCACTATTGGAATATAATGCGATGGCTAAGTTGTTTTAAGCTGTTGCTAGTAATCACTGGCAATAATTTTATGCTTATTTATTAGTATTTCACAATGCAAAGCGACAAACAGGGTGGAGAGAGGGAATGAAGGGTTAATTTGGAATTCATAAAAGCTAATTCTGTACTACATTTGAAAGTGCTCCAGCTGCTTCCTTCTTTGTAGCATTTTTCCTTACAAGACTATTTTGATTTCTAGGCAACTAGAGACTTAATTTCTTTATTAGTACACCTCGTATATGTCTACCAGCTTCTGATGCACATTATATTGGTGTTTTGGGTGTTTCTTAGGCTGTAAATACCGGGTTTGAGCAGATGCATTAATCTGTGTGCATTAGAAGTTACCTAGCAGCTCTTCAGAAGTAGTACGTGTAATTTATTACTATATATAGAATTGTTGCATAGCAACTTTTTATTCTTGGGGTGTTTTTTGTAATGTGATATTCTCAGGTGATTTGTATTAGTTCACCCCTAATCCCACACCCTGACTTCAGTAATGAAGTAAAACTGCTTTTTTCCATCCTGAGATTACATCTTCTAAATTACTGGTTTACTGGCTTGGTTGATGACCCATCATCACTGTTTGCACCTTGATCAAAATAACTGAGTTCTCAAAACCGTGCTGTTTGTTCCTTGATCCTCCTTTGCCTCTGTTTTTTTTAGAGAAACCTGTGAAGGTACTTTGTTTCCAGACAAAATATGAACAAAATAACATTTCTGATGCATTATTTAAATACCGTATGTAAACATAGAATTCACAATGATATGGAAGACTTAGAAATACAATTTAGAAGTTAATATTTCGTGCTGCTGTGGAGAAACTTAGCCAATAAAAAAAAGATTCTTAAACCTGTAGATTTTTGTGGATTTTGGTATACCTTTGTGTTTAAGGAGAGATCATTTTCCTTCTGTCTGCTAACTTTCCTTTTCCATTTCTCCTCTTTGTTAATTCAGCTGATTCTGTTAGGGCACTGCAGAGAGTAGGTCACAGACTAGGCACTATTTCAAGAAGCATGGGTTTTGTAACTAGGGTATCTGCTTAAATGCAAGTAACACTAACACAAACCGTTGCTACATTTTAAAAATTAGTATGTCCATTGTGCTGTCCCAGTAACGTGTATATTGTGGTGTTTATGGTCCAGCTAGTCGGCACTTAGTTTTCAGTGAAATAGCTGTGTAAATGTTGCATGAAAACTGGGGGAAATTTGATAGTTACAGGATATTATCTATTCCTATAAGTTCATGCAATAAAAAAGCCTTTTTTTTTTAAATCTGTACTTAATATCATTTCATTTGTCTTTATATCTGCGTAGGTTTGGGCATGGAACATTCATGGTTTGTTTGGAAAACATTTACAAGAAGATCACTGGCAAAGATCTGAAATACGAGGCCTTAATGGGCAAACCTAGCAAACTGACCTACCAGTATGCGGAATACCTCATCAGGGCGCAAGCAGCAGAGCGGCAGTGGAAGCAACCTATCCAAACTCTTTATGCTGTCGGGTAAGATACTGCGCCTCTAATGAGGATTGTGGGAAATGATTCGCAACATAAATACCAGCAAAGAAAAAGTTTCTTTCTCATGCCGCTGGGACCACCTAATGTTCTGGGTGCTTTGGTGTACTTTTTATGATGATTTTGAGCCTCACTGTTTCTAATCTTGAAAATTAATACTTGCTCTTTCTAGGTGTTACTTCTGCAGAAGCACAAAAAGTGGTTTATATGCAACTAAGATTTCTCCTGATTTTTTAAATTTTTTTTTTTAATTTCTGTAGTAGGCTGTGTAAATCTAACAAAAGGATTTGCATGCAAAAAAATTTTGTTTTATTAGGTTTACTGGTATAACACTGGTATAACAAGCTTTGAGTAAATGGCAGTTATTAGGGAATGTAGAGCTAGAATTTATTTGTGAGGTTGTTAAGCTTGGTCATATGCTACTATGTGTGCTGTCACATCACAGAATCCTTTCCATAGAAAGAGATAAAACTGTATTGTGTTAAAGACTGTTCCAGAATCTCCAAGATGTTGGGAAATATAATAAGCTCATTCATGGACTGCTAATACCCTCCCCCTGCTGCTATCTGCAATTTCAATATGGAGAGTTACTTTTATCATGTGTCATGCTTGATGAAAGTGCTGTAATAAAATAGCTATAGGATTGGATTTGTTCCTATCTGCATAATTCCACATAAAGTATAACATAAACTGTTAAACTGGAACTGTAAAAATATCTTTCGTACACTGAAATTGGACGACTACAATTGCACTGCTGACTACACTTTCTTATATTTCCAGAGACAATCTGATGACCGATGTCTATGGTGCTAACCTTTACAATCGTTATCTTGAAGAGAACTCCAGAAAAGGTTCAAAGTCACGGATTCAGGCCAAAGTCGCCGGTGGCAGAGGACCTGTGACTCTCTCTCAGGATGATGAAGTAGGCAACAGCTGGGAGAATGAATTAGCATCTGCAGCTGCTGCCAACTGTAGGTCTGTTCTGGTTTGTACTGGGGTTTACAACCCTCACACCGAGGTGCCCTTGGATACCTGGGAGAGTGTGACTGAAACAGTGTTCCATGGTCACAGAGATTTTAGATTTGATCCTGGTTTAGTGGAACCGGATCATATTGTACCAGATGTTGATGCTGCTGTAAACCTGGTCTTCCAGCTGGAGAACTTTGCACCTGATTGAGGTGACATGGTTTCTTAAGGACTACTCAGTGCTATGCTTTTTTTTTTTTTTTTTCCCAAAAAACAAACTGCTGCTTTCTAAAATTTTTAACTTTTAAATTAATACAATCTTACATTAAGCATACTTAGTATACTTAGGTATATTAATATACTTAATATAAGTATATTAAATATCTATAATGCTTTTTAAAGTACTTTGAACTATGTAATTTCTTGCTTTAGTTGCCCTTTATTGTCCCCCTATTCATTATGTTAGGAATTTTAATAGCAATTTTTCATAGTAGCCTATGCGTGTTACTGGTACTTAAATTCCCACGTGCCGGTACCTTCTTTTGTTTGCTGAAAGATTTAGCTTCTAGGTACTGGGGATCTTCAGGATATCGGATTGTGCTGCTGGGGTCAGTCACACAGTTACAAATTGGCTGATACAGAGCACAACATGTATTACTGCTTGATATTCTGCAAGTAATGAGTTCTCCTTCAAATTCGAGCAAAGTTCAAGCCTGTTCTACTACTTTATACTTGTTCACTATAACTCTGCAGCCTTTCTTTTTGTCTGTTTTCCCACGTGTCTGGAGCTGCTACCTCTCCTTTCTGCTCTGACATGTGAAGCCTTTGTAGAAATGCCCATGTAAGGTGGAGAAGGCTGACTTGTTAACACCATTTTTGGAACTCCAACTGAGCTGAACACGGTCATGCAAGGACAGCGGCTAACATTGGGTATCCAGTGTGGCATAATATCTGGCCTTTTTGCCTTGGCCTTTTTATCTGCACTTTTTTTTGAGAAATTTAGAGTCTTAGCAAACTTTAGCAGTTACATTTCAGGCATTTCTGTTAGCTGGACTTTTCCACTGAATGAGTGACTACTGTTTGGGAAAAAATGCCTAGTAATTTACTTGAAACTTCATACCACTGTGGTAATTAACCAGCCTTTAGTGTGATAGATTTCATCTTGTGTCAATGTTATATCTTGTTCAGTTATGGATTTTATAGCTGTTCATTAAAAAAAAAAAAGTAATGTATTTTACGTTATTTTTGTAAAATACTTTAAAATGTTTTCATCCAAAAGATGTCTTTGAAAATATTTTTGTGTTAATTTGTTATAACACAGTATGTGGTGTACTTGTGAGATAAGATTGGAAAACTAAGCCAATGAATTGTGTTTTAAAAACAAAGTCAACTTACACACACGTATCACATCGCATCACCTTGGGGGCTAGTCAAGTTTTTATGATTGGTTTGGGGTTTTTTTCAAATTGGAAATTGTACAAACAAAAACCTGTGGGTCTTAAGTTTTCCCAAGCTCTTGCAGATCTAGTGGAACGCTAGCTTAAAAGCATCTGTAGACAGATGGTGGCAGTGAAATGACTTCCTGGCCGACTTCTTCACTGCTTATTGTCCTGACATCAAAATCTGAAAACTCAACGTCATGCAGAGAACATGCTGCTATAAACCAGATTTTTTTGTTGTGTCTTCTCCATTTGCAAACCACTGTAATGCCGTGATTGTTGATTCATTCACTCATCATGTTTTTTAATTAGCTTTTGGCATATCTTCCAGGATCCAGTGTAAGGACACTGCTCTAAACAGCCTGTTTGCTGTTTCTTCACTGGGAAAGTATTACAGCAGTGTATTTTTACCTTCTTTTATTGGTACAATAAACAGATACATGCCTATTTCTTTATCACTTTTCTGTAATACGCCAGCTATTTGCAAAGTATGCCAAATCTTTCTAAGTCAAGATTGTAGTTTTGTAAAGTGTCAGGATGCTGGAAATTGCATTGTTTCAATACTGAAGCACGTTGCAGAGCTCTTTGCTGGAAGCGGTTTCTGGCTGTCAGTGAAGCAAGGAATAAAATGTGGAAGTTGGTGAAGAATGGAAAATGTTCAGTTTTTCTTCTTTTCTTTTCCTCAGAATATGCATGAACGCTTCAAAAGGTTCATGAAGGAACTGTGTATATAGTTTTTAAACTTCACCCCTCATGGAAGCATTAACTTATAATGCCTATGTAGAAAAAAATACTGTTCGGCTGCTAATTGAGCTGCTGCTGTTTTTTAACTGAAAGGAAGACAGGTTTTAGTCTATCTCCTTCTTAGACCATTTAGGCTGTGTCTGCGTTACAGGGCTGTGAGTGTTGCCTGGTGAGTCTGCTTGAGCTGTCTTTACTGTGATCCTTTGTGTGAACGTATGACTGATACCAGGAATGGACGAGGGTGCTGCTAGATTTGGAGCTGTGTCAGCACAAACCAAAAAATAGGCAGTTGTTGCCACAGGTGGTGGGCAAAGATGATTAATGTACATGGGTATGACTATAAAACACAGAGAGAAATGTTAGTGTAGTAGAGACTTGTGAGCTAGGCAGATATTTTGGTGACGTATCATGAAAAGTATATTTTAAAGGAAGGATTTGAAGGAGTATAGTGAGTTCCTGTTGAGGATGTTTACCTGGAGCTCTTGCCAAATGTGAAGGACCTTGTAGCATCCACTTGCAAGATGTTCCCACGCTTCATTGCAGGGCTGTGCTAGGTACACTGGGATTAGATCGTGTGTTCCCTAGTTAGTACTGCAGCCACACAACACAGATCCAGCTCTAGAGCCTGAAAGCGAGACGCTTCCTCAGTGACGTGTTCCGAGTGCAGTGAGCAACTGCACCACAGTCAGAATTTTGAAATGCTACTGGTGTCAGTAGTGTAGCAAACTCCTCACACTTTGCAAAATGAGCAGAAAAGCATGGGTGTTCCTCCCTCAGTAAGTCCTGCTCCAGTTTACATTTCTGCTTAAACTTCTGGTGAAAATATTTATGCTAAGGTGCTAGTATGTGACTCAGGCAAACCTTCCGTTCCACCTGCTCTACTCTACACTGAATTCCAGCAAAAGTTTTGTCATCTTATTATTAATGTGACCCTTTGAAAAGCAGATACTGTATATTATTATTTAATGTCTTACAAATGAAGATGCTGCGCTGACAGACTTTTAATTTTGTGCCTCCTTTTCACTCAGGAAGTAGTACAGATGAGAATTTTTTTTGAAAAAAGGTGTCATAATTGCGTCAGATTTACTACTGTAATTTCTAACATTTCCTGCTATGGTGAAACTTAGTAACAAGCTAACATATGGAAATCCTTAGAAGAAATCTGTCTCTAGTACTGGCGAGGTGTTTTTTCAGAGTTCTTGAGGAAAGATGAGTTTAGTAAAAAGATCTTTCCAATTATTCAGCTAAGAGTGAGATGAAGGAATATTATATTAGGTAAGAAAAAGACTGAAACTCAACATTTGCTCTTCTTTCCTTGAATGTCCTCATACCTGGCTTTTCACTTAGTCTTTAATGTGTTTTCAGGTTTGACATTTACCTCTTTGAATTAGACAGTATTTCCCATATGTTATGTTCAGTGTATTTCAGTCATAGCATAGGTAAGCCATTGGATGTTACAATACTTCCTTCAAGTTTAAAATGTACTGCTGAACCACCTTAGTGACCAGGATATGCAGAAGTAGATCACAGAAATCACTTTTAAAATACTTCTAAGGATCTTGCAGAAGTTTCCTGTAATAGAACATGCCCTTTTTGTGTACTAGTGTTTTTATTTTTGATACCTTTCGTTCTATTAAAAAAACACACCCTCAAAAACAACCTTCAAAAATACAACCTGTTCTTATTTTTGCTAATACAAAATTGACAGTATTTTAAACTCCAGTCATGTATTGTCTTCAGTATCACATGTTCATTTTAGAACCAATTTTCAATTAAAGATAGTGGAATGTATGAGACATATTTGAAGAAAAGCAAATTTTCATATACCTCCTCTTCGACATAAAAAACCCCACTTGCATTTAAAATGAAATTTAGCATGTCAAAACTTGAATACTCTTAAATGTAATGAAAGGAATAAATATTCTGTAGCGCATCCTACATTTATAAAATTGGTCTACTACACCTATTGATACTACTTGTTATGGAATAATTTTTCAAATTGCAGATTTTTTTTAGTAAAAGATCATATCCAGGCAGCCTGTCTTAGAGATGTGAGTAATTCACACTAATGTGTTGCAGTGTTTTGTAGTAGTTTACTTCTTTCCATAAACTGCTCGATAATTTCTTTTTTTCTGGGACAACCCTCCTTACATTGCTATATCTTACATTCTTCAGCAACACACTTGTGATGATACGCTGCAATATGGTGTAATTGAATCATATCTAGAAAAATGAAAAATATTTCAGCGGTACTCAGCCTCTGCAATGTGGCAGGATTGGCAGGTGACTGTTGGTAAGAGTATTGAAAAAGATCCTCTAAATTGAATGTTTTCACTAAGCTTGCTGGCTGTCAGTGTGGTACTGAAACCCACCACATGGTTTTCAGAGCTCCATTGGGAGTGCATTCGGCTTCATCCAGCAGGAATCCAGCGGAGGGGCTTGGTGACTGCTCTGCAGAGCAAGTGGAGGTGATCAGAAACTTCCCACAAAAGACAGCTTGACCCATACGGGACCACGTGCTTTGCAGAGTTGAGGTATTTAAGCCCAGGATCTATTAAACTGGAAGAATACAGAAGAACATATGTAGGGTTTGGGCTGGGCTTTGGGGGGGTGCAAAGATGGTATTATTTACATAAATGAAACACAGCTTTGTGTAAACTGTTACATTTTGTCTCATATCACAGCCTTGGAATTCACAACTTGCTTTTCCCTTTGTGTTTTTTGGGTATGTTGTTTTTTTCCCCATCCAGATTTAGAAACTATACTAGAGATGTGTGGAACGTATGTGAAGTACATGAAAAACAAAGGTCGATACCTATGAAGAGTAGGTAGATGTTAAGTATGACCCTTGCATTGTTTCTCTCTTACACCGATTCTCTCCAGTGCTGTGCACACCACTGACGTGTATGGTTACATCCAGAAGGTTTCAGTAGTAATGTGTCATTTTAAGATAATTAACTACTGAATTCAGCTATATCCAGCACTCGAAGGAATGGATTTAGAGCACGGCCATTTCATTGAAAACCACTGATTGCTGGTTTGGAATCTGAGGCTGTTATTGAAGCAGCAGACTGAATACAGAACCATGTAATTCAATATTTGGCTCCTGCAGATCAAAAATGCTCACCTACTGACATTAGAATTTAAGAGCCAAGCAAAAAGAAAGGGGTGTTGCTTTGTTTAATTTACAGCAATTAAATACCATCCAGGATCTAAATGTTCCCTTGGGAAGGTACAGTTGTAACTACATTGTTTACACTTAATTGTAAGCACTGAAAAAATTATTTGCACTTCTCCAACACTGAGGACTTTGGTTTTCATTCTTAATCTTCCAGCCAGTTCTGCTGGAGAGCTCACTGATTGGAAACAGCTTGATGTGCATGCATTTATGTACATGAGGGGCAGTGGTAAGGGTAAGAGGAAGAGAGTTAAGCACTGTTTGTTTAATAAAGAGCACATTAGATTGGATCTTGTGTAAAAGTAGAAGACCATGCAGCACTGTACAACAGGATACATAATTTCTTAAGGCTTGATTTTGTTTCTGATAATAAACCACAGCAAGGTACATGCATAAAATAACAAGAAAAGATAGTTAATTGCCAAATGTTTACTTTAATTAACCTTTTTAATGATACACAGTACAATGTATCCACTACTTTGCTAGAATTCAAAACAAAAAGCAGGTTTCATATGTTTAAAAATATTTTTCATAATAAATTCATAAATAGATGAAGTATAAAAATTACTGTAGTATGCAAGCTTGCTCCCTTGTCTCCTCATATTCCAAATGATCTAGTCAGTATTGTGATAGGAAAGTTTAAAAGCAAAGTAGTTACTGATGATTAGAAATGTAAAGCCTGCATCTCTTGAAGAAACCTTGAAAAACATCAACAGATTTGTCCTAGAAAATGCAGAATAATTTTAACACTGTCATCATCCAAACCCCTCAAATAACTTTGGAATGCAGTGAATTAATTCAATATGAATTAGAAATTTTTATTTTCTCCCCAACAGGTGTGTGAGCCAGACTCACTCAAATGCGACAGAGTCTCTGGGGTAGCGGGTTTCTGTCAGATATCGGTGAGTGAGGCACGAGAGGGAAAAGCTGGCTGATGGCACGGACCTTATCTGGCTATCTTCACAATTCTCCTTACAGCCTTATAAAATAGAAATCTTTAAAAATTGTTACCAATAACTATATTCACCTTCTGCTCGGTGTATGTCTGTATCTGCCTTGTGGCTGGCAGGCAGGCCAACGTCTGAGCTGGGCTGCTGGCTTCCCCTGGTTTTGGAACGGTCAGTGTATGTAGCACCATGCCAGCACTTCACTCTACCTGCTGAATCCCTTGTGTGACACCACCAAACTGTATGAGCAAAGTTACTCTCCTCATCAATATTATCACTCGCTTAAGAAAATGTATATAGCACTTTATTTTGTCAAGTATCAAAGTACTTTTCACCCATAAAATAATCTATTTTAATACCATTTATAAAGGGAAAAATTGCTTAACTTACGCACAGCATTGAAATCAGGAATGGACATGAAAAATGCAGAATAACCAGGATGCTCTACCTTTCATATTCATGTATTTTTTTTTTTCCCTGATAACTATTTCCATGGAGTGCAAAACCACTTTAATGCGAGTTTTGTGCTTTTTTTGCAATGGTAACTAGATGCTTTTGAAGGCTTTGGTAGACATCTGTCTGCAGCTTTGTCTCTGAAAATTCAGCTCCTAACTCACTTTTAAAAAGAACCTTCAAATTGTAGAGACAAGTTTCCATGCCATGTTCAAAGGACAATCTGTCATACCCTTGTTTTCACATACAATAGTTCAGATAGATACCCAAAAATCACTCCCTCACATTTTCTATGTTGCTCATAGAATTTATTGCAGAAAAAATGGCTGTTGACATCACATGTTCTACAGCACAGGGCACCGTATCAGGCTGTTCCTCGGTGATTACTGAGGAGAGACCGGCTTTCAGCAGTGTATGGCTTGTGTTGGTCAGGTGCCTCAACGAGACAATTTGGAAGTAAATACAGTCTTCCATTTACTGTTTTCCTCTGCTTTTATCTGGAGAACATAATTTTTGTGTGATAAGGTTTGGGTTTTTTTTTAATTGATTGAACAATCAGAAATCATAACTACTAGCTTACCCCAATTTTGGTCACGCATAAAGTACTTTAAGTTTCTAATCTAAAATTTACAGGAACTTGGATCCTTTTAGCTAGCTGTTACATCTGAATAGTGTGTACTTTAAGATGTCTGACTGAGTTTATGGGGAAATTAAGGTTTAAACTCCTATTGAGTAGTCAACGATAAGGTATAGGTTCTTAGGAAAGCTTAAAATGTAGGTTACTGCTGCTCTTGGTATCCTAGTCTAGGCTTTAAAATTAAAACATACAATGTAGGATTTGCTATGGTTATGTTCATGACTAAACCAAAAGGAAATAGTTCCCTTGCAGTAATTTAGCTGCAATAGCAAGTTTGGAATGGGTAGGTAAGACTTAGACAAAAGCGGTCAAACAGAAGCAGCTTTGTGCAGCTGCTGTACCTACCCAAGACCTTGCCGTGACCCACACTGCCTACTCGGGTGAATGACTGCAAAGCTGGACTTGACTGGTTTGAGTACGGTGTATTATACACACATGCTACAGACATGAAGTAACTGTCACAGGAGCAGGAGACTGATAGCTATACAAGTGCAAAAACCTGTTGGCTGTAGCCTTCTGGGTGGCCCTTCAGTGCTTTGTGACAGGAAGGTTAATCCTTAGTTTTCTGTTGAATTTGAGGTTGAAAGAAAGTAGAAATCAGTGTCAGCAGTTCAGCTGGGTAATCAAATTGGAAATAACTCAATTGAAATCTAAAGATCTCACAAAAGAAACTTGGTAAGTGACTTAACAATAAAGAGAGTCTCAATAAATTTTTACCAAGGTATGATCTTGGATCTTCTGAAGGTTTTCAAATGGTGTCCTGACAGAGTGAGACATACCTTTTACCTCATGATGGAAGGAACAGGTCCTAAATACAGCTTTAAGCCAATTTAACAGCTTTCCAAATGTTAAACTGTGCTGTTACCATACACTTAACTGGTTTAGCAGTCCACACTTCTTCATTACAGAGAGCAGTCAAATTTCTGTTGTGCCAAAAGCAAACAGGAAAACCCACAACTATTTGTGTAGTGTATTATTTTACCTTTGGGAAGGAAAGTACTTTCTTTGAACTGAGTAACATTGATTAAACCTTACACATTTAATTGGACCAAACAGAAAATCTTCCCTGAATGTTACTCAGGCTTCACTTTTTTCTTTCTTGTGAAGTTGTTCTGTTCCCTTGTTTTCCACTGGCCGCTGACTCGTGGAAAAACAAGACCATTGTTGACACAGTCTGTCTTCAGTGGCGCCTAAAGTTACAAATGTAATACAGGTAACTGCCTTTATAAATCATAAAATCATTTGGGTTGGAAAATACTTTTAAGATCGAGTCCAACCATAAAATCAGTATTCAAGTAATAGAAACCCTTGTTAAAAAAGACACAGCGGAAAAAAACCCAACCATACAAATCTTGTGTGCTTCAAAGAATTACTTTTAAAGTGCACTTTAACATTTTTCAGCCATATTAAAGAAATGCTATTTAAGGTCAGGATAGAAGAGTATGCTGGCTATTTTTATTTAAGCTCTGGCAACAATTCCACAGACAGCAAATATACATTAAAGTTGGTCTGTTTGTTTTGATTTTGTAACCCTGCTCTTTTCCAAGTAAACTAAAATGAAATTATAAAAAAGATGCAGAGGGCTAAACTTGTGCTGGAAAGCAGAACATCCAGTTGTGAAATAGTTTGTTGTTGGTTTTGGTTTTTTTTTCCTAAAGTAAACACTGGGGATTGCAATTAAATGCTTCCATCTGAGATTTTTTGCTGCTTTGAATAGCATTATAATCCAATTCAGTAGAGTTAAAAGCAATCTAACGTTACCTGGCTGGTAAAAACTAAGGAGGCTGGTTCTCCAACTGAAATCTCAGTGGGATGATCAGCACCAAAAGATACTACAAAAATAAAACTGAGATGGTAGTTCCCAGATCTATGGATCTCTTTTTATAGCATGGAAAAGAATTGCCAAATCTGAGAACAGCCCAATTATAAAGGACTCTGCTCTGTGACTCTGAAGTCCTACACTTCATACAACTGTAATAAAATATAACTAGTAATCCACATTAACAATGTGGCATCTTTTATTGCAAAATTTGTACAGCTAGAATGCCTTTTAGTTGATGAAACAACCCCGTATCATTTGAGAAAGGATAATTATGTGGTTAGGGTGATTAGCCTAGACTTTGGGATTCATTTCCTTTCAACGCCACCAAGAACTACACATGTCCTCGCCTCTGTTGCTCTTTCATTGCCTCAATTCTTGTACCGCAAGGGTGGGAACATCAGCTGCGGGGGCAAAGCGAGCCGTGTGAGAACCACCTCTTCACAAGAGAGTGCACACTTGCTCCTATTGCCTTGGATTTTCCCTGTTCACTGGTTGCATGCACTGCCTGTAACCCAGTTTGTTTCTGTGGAGCCCCCACAGAGAAGGACTGGCAGGGGTTAAACGGAGCTCCCCAAGGCTGCAAGATATCAAAAGGAGAGTAACTTTATTTTTCAATTTCACAAAGCATGTATTGTTCTCACGTAATTCTCCTCCAGCACACTGTTTACCCAAAATAAAGCAATAAGGTGAACTTCGGTGGTCTGTTAATATATAAATGTTTTGGAAGCAGGATAGGTAAAGTAAACAATTTCTATTAATGAAGTAACATCTAAATTCATTTAAAAGACACTCATTATAACACTGAGTAAAACAATCCCATGAAGAGAAACTACTAATGCTACTACCTCCCAGTTCCTTCAGGACTGGTGTGAGGTGGCAAAAGACATTCAAATGGTCAACTGGCTGGGACTAGGAGATTAAGTAATGGAGGTCTAAGTCTTAGTGAGACTGGGGAAATCAAGGAAAGGCTTTAATGTTATTTAAATGTGCTACTGTGTAAGTGTATGCATACTGTCAGGTACTCCTGCAGTAACACACGTGTATTGCCTGTGACCATCAGCTCTGTTCTTCAAATAAATACTATCTTCTTTAAAGGCAAAGAAAAAACTGAGCAAGAGTTCCACTTTTCGTGAAGATCTTAGAAATCTATGTGGTATTAGCTGGACTTCATTTAGTTCTGCAGTCTTCCCCCCCAAAAGTGACCTGCTTTCCAGTACAGAGAGAGTGATAAAATCATAAGGACTCTTCCTCTGTTCTTAAATATTTTCATTTTTTTTACATTTTGTTTTGCAAAGCAAATGTCAGCAGGTTTCTGGGCTGACATTTATTTGGTATGATATGTAATTATAAATATTTGTACAAGTTCCATCCATGATGATAGACTGGATGAGTAACTAGAGATAAAATTTGCTTAAATCAAAATCAAAGGATAACAATGCCCACGCTCCTGGGAACCACATTCTGCTGATGATTTCATTTCAGTATCTGCCTCTGCATTCCATTCCTAAGTGTTACAAGGCACGTATCAATGGCTCCTTCTGGGGTTTTGTTAACATTCTGCACACTTTGGGTACTGCCAAAAGTAAATGATAACTACTAATGCAAATACATGGTCAGCCAAGGAGATCTGCTTAAAAGCAATTACCGCACCATAGTCTTGTTAATGTTCAACTGCCAGTAAACAGGTTTCTTGGCAAATGTTTATGCCATGAACTCTGATCACGCACTACTGAATTATTCACTTGATGTACACCAGTGTGCATTTGTAACCTGAGATTTGAAACTCAGGTTTTTGCCCATAAATCTCAGTAATAAACTACTCACTCTCTTCACCCAGGTCTCCTTTTAATTTCAATAGGATTAATGGAATTAAACCAACAGGACTGTCCTCCTAATACTTGAATTACATAACTACATGTGTGAATTACAGATTTAATAAAAGTGTTCAGAAGGGGAGTGAAAAGCTTTAAGTTACATTTACTGTTTAATTTATTTCTGGTCAAGAAGCTCTCAGCCAAGTGAGCACTGTGCTATTACTAATAGACAAAGAAAGGGTTTGGTAACTGAAATAATCTCTTACTACTGACAGCCCAAGCACTGTCATTCATATCTGCTACTAACCTCAAAAAATAAGCCAGGTCTTCAGTCTATTTCATTGTTTCCTTTTGTTCAGTTCAGCAGGACATGCAAACTTGTATTACACTTGTAACAGCACGGAAGAAGCAAGAGTTAGAAGAAAGACAAAGCTGACTTAAAGCCATAGTCTTAGTTTTCTACAGCAAAATTAAAACTAATCTGAATCGGTGCCTTCACTTGAAAAGACAGCGAACAAATCACTGATGCTGTATTTCATGTTTTCTGACTGAAACAGCCTAACCTGCAGACAGAGTCTCCACCTTTAAGACTAGCTTCAGAGATACATGGGGGCAGGAAAATTATAGTGTTTAGTCTAATTCTACTTGTTTGCTAATCAAACCTCAACACAAAGGAAATGGCTCAATAATCCCTCAGTTCTCCATCTACTGTAAAAGCACAATCATGCACTGGGAGCAGTATTTATGTTCATTTTGCATCTTGCTCTGGTTTTACGATGAGTTACTACGTAAACCACTGATTTTAATCTGCGTAGTAGCAATACTGTTCTTAAATGCATGTGAATTTTTATCAAGCAGGGCTTAAATAATTTGGCACTAATCCTGCAAATAGTGGGAGGCTGAGCTTAACTGAGAGTCTGCATTCAAGCACACAGAACTGCAGGACTGCGACCTACAGATGTCAACTATAATATGTCGTGACACAAAGCCACATGCTTGCCAGTATTCTGTGTCTTAAGGACCATCTAACCAGGGGGGAGAAGCAGTGATCAGGACTGAGTTTTAGCTTGGACTGTCTTCATAGTTTCTCCCGAGAAGGGGATACAGGGTTTGCTAATCAGTAACAAATCTAGAGTTCAGAGTCTCTCATTTTCAGTGTCTAGCTACTGCTGGACACTTATTGCCTGTTATCTTTGGATGTAGGAGAGCTGGGAATGTCCTGGAAAAACTATCCAAAAATACTACTGAGTACTGCAGCTCAACCTGCCCTTTCATATAAAACGTTAGAATTGTGAAATCTGTACTAATGGAAAAAATTTAAGGCCCTTTCACTGTTACAACTATAGAAGTTGAAAACTAACACTTTAGATTTGAAGCAAATGGGCTCAAAGTAAACATAATTCCTCAATAACCTTCCTCATAGTTTTAAAAAACCAGAAAGACCAGAAAATGGTTTAATATTTTCTGTAAAAAGATTAATAGCATTGAGATTAGGATCTATTAGCCCTTAAATCTTCCCAATTTTCATGATACTGGATATGTTGAGTGTATTAAAACTAGTATAGCCCTAGTAGCAAACCAATCCAGGTCCTTTTTGATCAAGACTTTCAAAAGGGACAAGTGACTTCACTTCTAAGTGGGTGGTTTCTGAAACTGAGCTCCTTCAAAGTATCAGGGATTGCAAAAATCACTTGTCACCTCTGAACACCTTTGCTTTAACTGCAGAGTTAAAAATAATCCTGCTTCTGCTCCCTCTGCAAATCCATTTTTGTAAGGTGCTTGAGAGCGTAAATCCAGAGAGGACTGCTGCCATCAGTACTTCAACTGCATCCACAACACGGAATACAGAGCTGAATCTGAAGGACAACTATATGCAGTTGAATTATGAAATCCATTTTACTTAACAATGTGGACTTCGGATCAACAGCAAAAGATTTTTCCTGCTGAGTGTTTTCAAGGAGTAAAAAGCAACTGATAACTTGTGATAGGGAGAGGGAAGCAGTTGAGTACATAGTTGGGAGGGAATCACTTGGAAAGATGCTGGTTCCTTACAACCAAGAAGTTGCAATGCATGCAGTTTTCAGCTATTCTGAGGTCATCTGTCCCATTATATGCCCAGATTGTATTTAAAGAAGTGGTTTAAAAAAACCCAAACAACCAAAGCAAAAACCAAATCCACTTATCTTAAGCAATAAACACTCTGGTAACATAATGTTAAACGTATATGACCAGAATTAACCCTGTGTATGACTGTTAGGCACATGGCAGGAGATCACAGCTACCAGTCAGTTCAAGGTTTCTCCAGTTCCTGTTTCCAGTGGTGCAGGTCTTGAGTTGTGGAATGAAATTGAGAGACCTGAGGGCAAAACCTCAATGATACCCACTTGGAAAAGGGCGCTATCACTGTGCAAACAGTAACAAATGAAATGCATCTACCCTCTCCTCAAGGCTGTATTTAAAATAACTACACTGGTCCAATCCTGCTTGACAGCAAGTCACGTGGTACTGCTCAGGCTGATTTTGCTTTTTGTTAAAATTATAATTTAAAAAAATTATAATAAAACCTGAGAGAAGGCTTCCTCACCTAGGCCTGTTCCCACATGAACGAGCAATCCATATGCCCTAGGCCAGGTGACTGCTATTTGGTCATGCAATCAAAATGCTGGGTATTCTGACACTTGAAATACCTTCATCAAAGACACTGTCACTTTCTGGTCACTCTGGTGGAGTGCCGAGGATTTAAAGAGACACTGTCAAGACTGCCTATTCCAAAAGTCACCTCCTTTGCCAAGAGTCCCATGCCAAATGCTTCAGAACTTTGGGCGTGCATCAGTCTCTTCCCCAACCATCTGTCTCCCCACCCACGTCACCAGTTCAAGGTTGTTTCCTCCACTTTTGTAACTTGTGTGAAGGTTACAGAAAAGAAAATGGTGGAGACAAATGTTGAGTAAGTTTTTCAGAGGGTTTGACTTTTAGGACTACCTCTCAAGAGTCCATTTTTAAAAATAAGACACCAAAGCAAACAGGATTGTGTCTAACATAACAAATTGCTGGTTTCACAGGAGGAGGAGAATATGGCTACTGTGCTACTCAGCATTAGGGTGAAGCACCATCTAAATTCCAGTAAAGTTAGGGATATCACCTAGCTCATATCAGCAACCACACCCCCAGCCTTCTACAACATCTTTGCTGTCAAGCTTGATGCTGTCAGTATTCTTCTCACTGAACACAGGGCCTCCATGCCTCATCATGAGCTCTGTAGCCATCTTCACAAAAGCCTCCTCCACATTGCTGGAGTCTTTTGCAGAGGTCTCTATGGCACAGATGATATTATCATAGTGTTCAGCCAGACTCTGAGCTTCTTCCAGCTGAACCTCTCGAAGATCACTTAGGTCAGACTTGTTTCCTGGAAGAAAAAAGAAACAACAGAGTAATTTGTATTGACTATGTCAGACTAAGTATTCTGCAGGAGGTTCTCAGGTTTCCCAGGGAAGCTGCAGAACTTCCGTTCTTGGAGATTTTCAGAATTTGACTGAACAGGCCCTGATCAACCTGACATTAGCCTCGCTTTGAGGAGGAGGTTGGACTAGACAATCTCCTAAGCCCCTTCCAACCGGTATTTCTGTAAGACTCATACAGGTAACAGAAGAAGTCAGTAAGTGAAGAGTGGTGGCTGTAGACCTTAACAGAAGACAAATGGGCTAGAAATTAAAACCAAAACCATTTTGTGAAAACAACAGCAGTCTGCTGGTACCTAGAGAAATCCAGAATAGTACTGATCTGGTATTAGTGGGTCTGCAGGCCCCGAGAGCCATGTCCGAGTCAGAAACATTGGGCTGGGAAGCACAACTTCTAGCAGAGAACTGACAAACCCCGATTGCCCCGAAATCCTTCTGAAATCGCACGTCTGCTGAAGTACGTGGGTGTTCCAGTTTTCCAAAACACATTGGCTTGATATGATGGAGATTCTCTGAGCCCTGGAAGGCTTATGATCCTTGCAACAAGAACAGCTCCACAGCAGCTGTGCCTCAGAACCTGGAAATCTTGGGTAGCCAGCTCTCCATTGAGTGGGATGCAAAGTCTTCAAAGCTGTCTTCTGATACAAAGCTCTCTACTTCTTCACAGAAGTTAAGCAAAGCAAAATATTTGTTTTTATGAATCAGCACTTTCTAATAAAAAAAAAAAGTGGGAAAATTTCTAATTGGATCTATATACATCTTAACTTCAACCAAAAATAAAACTTCTAACCATCTTAAATATTGCAACTAAGTACATTGGTATTAATATTTTTAACTCACCAATCAGTAATTGTACTATGTTCGAACCAGCATACTTTCTCACATCCTCGATCCAGCGAGGAATGGACAGGAAAGAGCCTCTCTTGCTGATATCATAGGCTAGGATTGCTCCATTGGCGCTGCGGTAATAACTCTGGGTGATGGTTCGGAATCTCTCCTGGCCAGCCGTGTCCCAGATCTGCAACTAAATACAACAAAGCACATGATGAGACGCTGGCTGGCAAGTTTTCCTGAATAAAAGACAGGACTTGATTCCATAGGCTTGTTATAAATCTGCCTTATACCTAACATATTCTGGCATCATGCTTTTCTAGTCCTTTGTTCATGATTTAAGGACAGCCACATACACTGGAGAACCTTTTCACACTCGGCTGCTCAAAGTTTATATCTGTATGAGTTGAGACCCTCTGGAGTCCTACAGGTGAGCTCTGATGAATCCTTCCGTGGCAGATTATGAAATTATGACTTGTCACCTTCTCTGGCAGAGTTTGCAAAACAAGATGTTAGCCCATGGCCAAGCCTCTCCAGCTCACCATCTGGTGTGTCACTGGAACTACAACCAGCTTTTTGCTGGCACATTGTCTGCAGTACTGATGTAGTTCTGCCAGTTCTGCTACAGGGGCAGTACCAACTGGAGTAGGAGGTGGTAGTAACATCTGAGAGCACTGACGCTGTTTTATAAGGAAATATGAGACAATTAAAAGAATATATATATATAATACATAAAAGAATGTATAAAAGAAATATCAGCAATTCTAGGTTTCAATAAAATCAGTCAAAGATCTAGTCACCTGTCCTTTTTTAGGTGGTGGAACAGACATTACATCTGAGCAGGAAGGAGAAACACTTAGCTTACATACTTTTGCCTAAATCTGGCAGCGTAAGAATTTTAAATATCAGGGTTTGAGTTCCCAGTACTAGATGTTCCAGAGGAAGAAGCCAAATAACTCGGAGTGGACAAACACAATATCTTACTCATAGGGAAAATTTCTCTTTAAATCCTCTTGTTTTATAGGTTGTCTAATGTCCTGGAACATGAGGGCTTATATTGCAGAAGCCTTTAATCTGAAGTAACTGTGGATGTTCTCATCCTCCATATAAATCTTTAATCCTTTTTGAATCTTTCAAAGCTCTTGCCTACAATATATAGTAGCAATGAAACAAAAGAATTTCCTTTTATAAATTTTATATTTTCTGTCCTGCTGTTGTACTTTCACTTCTCTATCCCCAAATGATAAATGAGAGACCACTGCTTGTCTTTTTGTGCCATTCCTTATATTCTGCATCTCCTCTTAAATGAGACAGGATATAAGCAAATACTCCTTTTTAATCTTCCCATATTGTTTTTTAATCTTCCCATATTGTTTTTTAATCTTCCCATATTGTGGACCCGTAATTTATTATTTCCCCTCTCTCTGAATCTCTTTATTTTAAAGAGCTGACAACAACTTAACAGTGATAATTTACACCAAATAATACAGAATCAGTTTTCCATTTCTTTCGCACATTGGTATTTTGTTTTTATCTTCTGACTCTGCTGCATGTCTGAGCAGCAGCTTTCACTTTGGGAAAGGCTGTACTGATCACTTTCCTGGGCTGACCAAGCATTTAGATCCCAAATTGTATGCATACAGCTTAAAAGGAGTCAATGCAATGAAAAAGCATTTCTTGGTCCTGGTAAGAGTTTTCTCAGTCAAGGGAAAGGGACTGTAATGGACTCAGAAAGGAGAAAACAACAAAGCAATGATTATTAATGGAACAGATAATTATTTGGAGCAGTCAACAGACAATTACGAGAGACAAGGAAGTTCACGGCAGGTTTATGTATGATATTCTCTGTACTCAAGTCTCTCTCTAGACCTTTGTGTCTGTTACAGTTTTAAATCTCAATACTTGACTAGGTCAAGTGCAAAACAAGGCTAAGGATGATTACCCAACTCTTGGGAGAGATCAGAGAGATTCTGTACATACAGAAGAATTATAAACTTTTTAAATTAAAAAAAAATTGTTTTGCTTACACTTTTCACATAAATAAGAGTGGTTTACCTGCAGAGTGACTGAACAAGCCAGTCTTGGGCCTTGTACTGGATTCTGAAAACCTCTCTATAAGTACACTCCATGGAACCACAGTCACTGAGATTGGGACAGGTTTTGGGAGGTGACAAAGCCAACTGCCTGCTCCAGGTGGGGTCAAAACTTAATTCTTCCAGGAAGAATTGCTCCATGATTTTCCCAGGGACCAAAATGAGTCTGACCAGCCTGTAGTTCCCAGGATTTCTTGCCCTTTCTGAAGAAGAGTACAGTATTTGCCTTTCTCTGGTCCTCCCCAATTGCCACAGCCTTTCAATAGTGATAAAGCAACCTCAAAACATCACCAGCAAGATCTCACAGCACCCACACACATTTTTGACTCAAGCACTTATGGCTGTGTGTTCACAGGACCGCATGTACAAAGTTGCTGAAGCCCCGAGTGTCCCGCTGGGAAGAGCGCAGACTGCAGGTCTGACCTCAGGAGCTCTAACAGCAGCCTTTCTCCCAGCCCATATCCTCCAGGTAAGCTCCTTCCCTCAGGCATTTGAAGTTCATGCTCCCCTACTTGTCACTCCTCTTTTGAGTAAGGACTCTGAATCATTTGCCTTTTCACATGATCTTCAGTTTGTTGTGGTTTTGCTTCCACTGTGGAGACTACAGTGTGTACTAGACCTGTAAGCAGATACATCCTTTGCAAACATCTATCCCAACGCACACACCCGTTTGTCACCGTTCCCATCACTTCTGCTGGCAGAATGAGCCATGTGAGCGCTCATTCTTTCTGTCAGGCAAAGCCAGCCGCATACAGGCATGGTTTAATGACTTGCTTAAACCGAACTGAGACAACACTGTCATCAAAGCCCTGCCATCCCAGCTGCATAGCCTTGCCCTCTCCCTGCACTGAAGCTACCGCCTGTTAATCTGATTCACCATATAGCTTAACTCACTGATGGCACTGAAAAATAGGGTTTTGCCTTTTATTTGAAGGGCTAAATTACACAGACACACTGTGCTGACAGCACACAGACTGCACCGGTCCCTCACAGCAATGGCAAAGTTGTCCTGACCGAATCAGGGACATGCCCCTGCAGTTTAACTCCTTACTGAAGGTGGGGGTGAACGGATCCAACAAGCTGACCTGAAGCTGAGCGAGGGTCCTTGTGCAGTCTCCTCTGCAGAGCAGGCAGCTCCAGCTAGTAGGGATCAGCCTGCCTTGTGGCGTGCTCAGCGGGCAGAGGTACTTTGGGGGCTTAATAACAACTTGCTCCATACAGTTCGGAAGCTTGAAAACCTGTCCTGTCACATTGTTTGAAGCTTTAGTATTTGTCTTATTTTAAATCATTAAGAACACACACTACAGACAGGCACAGAGTACACAAGTAGTATGAACCAGATTACCTAATTTAAAGCAACATGTATTCCTCAAGACAAAATATAGCTAATTTGCTTGACGGCATCTTTAGAAAACTCTAAGGAAAATACTTCTGTATAGCATGAATCAGTCTGATATATGAATAAAAAAAGATAATTAAAGTCATTACAAAAACACCAGTTCTGATCCTAAGTAAATTTTCTCCAGTGGGTGTACAGAGACATATTTCAGACAACTCTATTGGAAAAGAAACACGACAACTACATATAAGTACCAATCACAACTGTAATTTAAAACGACCGTTTTATAGTAAAAATTTTATATAGTCTCTCTGTTAAACTGTATTTACTAGTATGTAATTCTTGACAAGAAATAACAATTGTAAATTCATTGGAAATAAAACCTTCGTATTTCTCATCTAAAAGCCCCTCAATGCAAGTTAGATGTTAATATCAAAATACCAAATGAACGGTACTAGCCACAGGTTACAATAAAAGCTATGATCATATACTCTTTTGTATTGAAGAAGTCTATCACATTTGCAGTATAGGACACAAAGTTCGTAGTTATTCATTTCCTCCATTTAAGCGCCCCAGCTTTGTAAATAACGTGATGGAAGCCATATCTGCCACTTCATAACCTCTTTAAGCAATTCCTGATTTTGTAATTACTTTGGCAACAATTTTGTTGTGAGAAAGAGAAGTTGGAACTGCTGGAGAATTGTGTTAAATTCATCTGAGGATATGAAGAAAAACCACCTATGACATAAGAGGTCGGCAGCAGGCCTTCAGGGGGACCACCTCTAGTAACAAATGAGGGTGGGATAAAGAACAGAGAATCCACACCCATTGCTTGGAAGGAATGTGACAGAATACTCTTAAGTGAACAAAGACAAGGAGCCACCTCTCCTGTGCTAATTGTTGCACTACTGAATGCCCATTTACTTACAAGAGCTGGTTATTTTGATCTGCTTTTAGCTTTGAATTTTTTGGACAGCAGAGCCCTTAGCACTGGCTGTTGCTGAACAGCCAAGCGCTAAACCAGCTACAACCTCCTGTGAGATTTTTCATGACTCCATATAATCACCATAGAATTGGAGCTTTCCATAAGTACATTAGACAAAGTCTTGAACAACCTTTCGTATTTGCTTTCTTACCTTTTCCTGTTGGGAAGGAGTATAGCAGGAGTACATGTCGCCCACCCTTCACAGGGGTGCAGGTGAGGGTCTGACTGGCTGGGGAGCAAAGGCCCTGGGGTCTGTGCCGACAGCAAGCTGAGCAGGAGCCAGCAGCGCATCCAGGCAGTGTCCTGAGCTCTATTGACAGGAGTGAAGCCTGGGAGGCGATTATTCCCTTTTATTCAGTATTTACTGCATTCCAACTAAAATAGCATCCAGTTTTGGGCCCCCCATACAAGAAAGACATTGAAGAACCGGAGCAAGTTCAGTGGAGGGCCATCAAGATGGTCAGGTAATCAGAGTATACATGCCCTGTGAGAAGAGCCAGAGGGAAACGGGCTTATGCAGCATTGGAGAGGGGTTTGAGATGATCTGCGAGCGGCTGTCCAGTACCTATGAGGAGGTCATCAAGACAACTGAGCCAGGCTCTTCGCAGTGGCACATGATGGGAAGATGAGGGACACCAGAGAAAAAGGAAGAAGGAATGTTTCAAGTTGATGTAGGAGGAAAACAGACAATGGTAGAATTTACAGTGGGTCTCCGGAAGATCATTCTGGGATGTTCGATTAGGCTTAGAGAAAGCAGATTTTCAACTACAGAAATAGACAAAAGTGTTGAAAATGGTGAGTGACAGGCTGACCAAAGACCACAGTAAGCGCGAATTAGCAAATGGTTTGATGTGGATTCTTCTCACATTGATAAACATACTGTTTATCAAAGGATAATGCTCAACAAATGGCCTCAAGACATGTTAAATAATTTCTCCCTCTCTTACTTCCTACATATTTATTAAGTACTTTCCTGATCCTTCTAAAGAATCACACAAGTTCAGGTTTACTTCTGCTCATGAAGCAACACTAATAATAACTGAGTACACCCTATAGCTGATACCTTCCTTTATAAAGACAGAAGTGCCACTTTTGTGCTATGAATTCTTCAAAACACAGCAACTTCCATAAAATTTCCAGGTGAAAACGCAAAGACCGTGCTAAATGATTCTTAACCAACTGACTGTGTCCAAAACCTGTCATCTCAAATGGCAAACAGTAATATACATTTCTGTACACCAGCAAACCACAACACTTGCTCCTAAAATGACTTACTGAAACAATCTTGCAACTTAATCTGTACAGCCTTTGCCAAAAGCAACAAAACTACTATCTGGATGACAATGTATTTCAATTTAAGTGTTATTCACACACAGAACTCTATTCAATTGTTTCCCTGCAGAATTTTTAGAGAATGAGGAATCCCTTTTTGCTGGGAATGCAGCATTACCGTTTTCTCTAGTGTTATGAGCATCAAAAGTAGTTGACAGAGAAGAGAGCTGTATTTTCCTCTGGATATCAAAGAATATTGCTTCCATGTAATAACCAACAGCTTCATTTGTATTCACTTAGCAATGTTATTAAATATGACAGTCAGGAGACAAGGCAGTTAACAAGTCACAATTTCGTATTGCTTGCAATTTAGCCAGATAATGACACATTATGTTTTGGGCCATTCTGGAAGGAATATAGTTACAGCCACGAGGCCTGAATAAAAGCCAAGAATCTTGATATCATATGGGCTGAAAAGGCTTGTAAATTAAAAAGTGCAATGATACATAAAGAAGTATTTGTTATAAAAGGAATGTGTTTGTTTTCAAGTGTTCTCCTCTCCTGCTGCTTTCTGAAAGGTATAGTATGAGAGAGAAAAACTATGGCATCAAGGAAAGAAATATTCAGTATATGTAAAACACTATGAAATGACAGCATGAAGTAGACATTTAAGAAACCAAATCAATTTACCAGTTCACAGGAGGAAATTTATCAAAAGAAAAGGAATTTTGTTATTACTAACCACGATTCATGGACTTGGACTTAGGAATGTCCTTGCCTATCATTATGTAAAATCTTAGTTCCACCGTTTTATAAATATCTTTTCTTACAGTGACATAACAGTTACAAAACGTTTTTGTTCTGTTTGCCACATTCTTTCTGTCACTCAAAGAACAAGTAATTATTTATCAACAGGACTTTAATCACTATGCATTAAGTCAACAACCACAACTTTTGGGAACTACAGTCTGTACCCTAGGATTTAGCCAGCTAAGAAGGATGTATTTTACAGAGAGTAGTACATCACAATTTCAACCTGTTAAACAGCATATACTACAGCATTTTTTAAAAATGAAGATAGACTGCAGACATTTCCTAAAGATGAAGGGGGGAAATTCTGGATATATGCTGGTCAGAATGTGCCTTTGTGATAAAAATCAAGGTGGTCACTACAGGTAGCTTTGACTTTGAAGGTCCACTAGAATCCAGTGTCCTAGGCCTGCCAAAGCCCTGCCTGGCTCTGTGCCACACGACCTGCCTGCCTTTGAGCTCCAACGCCTCCAAGAGCCCATGGCTCACAGCAGCCTGTCCCAGAGGCACTGCCTTGTATAGTCCCACTGGACAGTACCTCAAATTGCAACTGGAGAGCTTAAAGGAAGAACAAGAAGAGAAACAGAAGTCTGAATGGAGACAGAAGAATACTGGAGACAAGCTCATGCATTCTTACTCTCTGGAAGTGGTAAATCTCTACAAGTCAGGGTTAGCACATATCAGGGAAGCTTACAACACCAGTGCTTTACTGTTTTATTTCTGGAGATAAAGCTTCAGCTACCAGGACTGTCTGTGAATAGCTCCTTCCTCAAACACTAACGTCTCTTTATATATGAAGTTTAGTCAGCTTCAGTAGCTGATGAAGCAGTAATGTATGAAATATCATTTGGGACACCTGGAAGAATGCCGCTTCAAGATGCCAGGAAAGCCTTGATTTTTTTTTTTTTTTTTAAAAAGTTATTTGCAGGACACTAACCTTTAGTATCCCAACATGCTGCTTTCCCCTCATCCAACAAAAAAGCATCAAAAGAAACTGAGACTTGAAAAATCTCCAAATGTTTCAGAAACATTACGTAATGACAACATTTGAAGTTTTAAACAGAAAGGGACACTAACAAAATTAACCTTACAAGGTTTGTTTCCATCTCAAAGTAAGTGTCAAATTCATACTCACTCGGTTGTGTTGTAATACTATCCTTAGCCTGGCTAAAAATGAGGCATAGGCCACCGGGGATGCAGAGGAAGTAGCATTCAAAAACTCCTTGGGATTTTTTTGGTACATGCTGTTGTTCTGAAGGAGCAAACAGAGCTAAAAAGAAGACAAGCCTTTGCATTCCCTGTGAAGATACTGTCTGGAGTAGCATAAACCCATAATGAAACAGCAGCCGCACAGAGAACCCCCTGGCATGCTTTTGTAAGGATCTTTTTGTAAGGTCAAACAAATTTTATTTTAAACATGTCCTGAACACCTCTTGACTTGAGGCATCCCAATCAACAATTTATCTGAAACTCTTTTAAACAAGTACGCCTCACGTGACTGGGACAGAAACAATGGGCAACACAGAGCATCTTTGGCAGGCTTGTTTACTAACGGGTTAGGATACGATCTATTCAGATGGGTACAGTGCTGCTCCTGGAGTCATTAGAACCCACACGAAAACTAAATTTGTAAAAAGCGCAAGACACACACGCACCTACTTGCCTACTTTATAAGGGAGCTCACAAAAGTATAATAAAATGCCTCCTTATTTTCCATTTCCTATAGCACGCTGAACAAACCTACCTAGGTTAGACAGACTGCTCTGAAATCTCATTCCAACTGGAAAAGCCTGACTGGAATTTAAAGTTCATATACAACCCACACCTTCACAGACCAAGAAAAAAATGAACTCCAAGCAAATGTTTTCATATTCTAGCTGTGCCCCTGACTCAGCAGCTAACCAAAATGTCTGTAAGGTAAATCAGAGACAATATTAGATTAATTTGTCTAAAGTAATGCTTAAAATACTCTTCTTCAACCAGCACATCCCTAGTTTTTTTTCATGAGTGGAAGAATAGAACAATCCAAAGAAAAAGAAAGCCTCAAGAGCTTGCATTTTCTTACATGTTTTTTGTAAAATACTTAGAAATAATCCATTGGTTTTGTTACAGACTGACTACTAATACAGGAATATTCAGGTGCAAGTACTGATAATATGCAAAAGCACACCTGGGAAGTTTGGGTGATTTTCTGGGCTACTCTTCCCCTACTCCTGAACTCCGTGGCTAAGACCCTTGGCACCAGGAACAGACACATCTGTCATTTTTATATGCCTGGCATTTAAATGGAGCCAGGGTTCAGTCTGAAAGGAGGAACCCCAAGTCTAACAGCTCACTTGCTAGAAAGTGCAGAGGAAGGACTAACATCAGAAACAGAAAATCTGAGTTTCCTTTTCAACTGCTGACCCCAGCTACACATGACAGGAAGATATATAACACTCCCAAGAAAATAAGCACCTTTGATATATAAGAAAATAAGAACTTCTAATCCCCCTCCTTTCCTAAAAACCATGACCCTTCATTTATTCCATTTTCTGCAACTTTCTCTGCTTAATATTCTGCTCACCAAAGTTAATTCGTAAGAAAAAGACAATAGAGGACTTTGACGCCTACTTTGGTAAACACAGACCAAAATTCAACTGTAATTACCGTATTTCTGTGTCACCCAAAAGCTTTACAGTTTCATGGTTTTTCCCAGACAGTGGCTGCATTAAGTTCTTTTTAGTCCCACCGGAAATAGGTAAGGGCACCCTGTAAACAGTGCTTTAAGGTAACTTTTAAATACGCCTAATTTAACAACGGCTCCCCTAGCCTCTCTCCATCAGCCAGTTCCACACCCCTCCCTAGAAACTGGGCAGCCTGGCTGCGATTCCTCCTACCTCACACCTCGACCCCGGCCAGAAGCTGAGAGGGGGCTGCTGCAGCCGCGGAGGCAGAGCGCGTCCCGCGGTGGGGCTTGGACCCGCCTCCTCGGGGTGCCAAGGAAGGGCCGGCCCGGCTCGGGCTGCACTGCTGCTCCCGCGGCAGCGAAGCCAGCGCGGAGATGCGCTGGGTCCCTCCTCGCCCGCCGGAGCGGTTTGGGAGGGCGGCCCCGGCGCTGAGCAGCCCGTCCCCTGAGCACCGGGAGACAGAGCAGCAGCAGGACGGGGTGCGGGCGGCGGGGACTGCCCCGAGGCGGGGCACCCCGGGCAGGCGGCACCGCTCGCTGCCAGCCGCTGTCTCGCCACCGCCGCCTCCGCTTCCTCCTCCGGCAGTGGGGCCGGGCGGCCGGGCCAGCATCCCGGCGGCTGTGCCGGGCCGGGCCAGGAGGTGAGCTACACTCACCCCGCCCCGCTCACCTTCACCCGCTTGCCCTGGATCTCCAGGCTCTTCATGGTGAAGTCCACGCCGATGGTGCTGCCCTGGCGCTCGGCGAAGGCCCCGGTCTTGAAGCGCTGAACCAGGCAGGTCTTGCCCACGCTGGCGTCCCCGATGAGCACCAGCTTGAAGAGGAAGTCGTAGCTCTCCTCCGGATCGGGGCCGGGCCCCGCCGGCGCTGCCGGGCCGGGCATGTCGCTGCCACCCTCCGGCCTTTCGCCCGCCGCCGCCGAGGGGAGCTAGGCTCTGCGCAGCACCCGCCGCGCCGCGCCGGGCCTAGCGCTGGTCCCGCCTCCCCGCCCGCCCGCTCCCTCTCTCCGCCCCGGCCCTGGCGGCCGCCTCCCGGGCCGGCGGCGGGAGGGCCGAGCGCGGGCTCGGCCAACGCCCGCGGCACCGCGCCGGACTCGCCGCCAGGCCGGGTCGGAGGTACCCCGGCAGCGCCGCGGGGCCGCCGGCAGGCGCCGCGGTGGGCCGGGGCCGTCGGGGCCTGCTCGGGTGGCGGTCGGATCGACAGAAACCATCGTGGGCGGGCACACGAGCACGTTAGAGCAGCTGTCTGGAGAGGCACTGGCGAGGTGTCAGTCGCCGCCAGCGCCCCGGTGCCGCGCGGGGGGCCTGCACGTGGAGGCCTTTGCCCGCCTTCGCGCCGGAGCGACGTGTTGCTGCCATCGGTGCCTCCTCATACCTTTTGCAGTTGCTGGACACACAGGGATAAAGCGGTGTGGTGACCTAAGTCATCTGGGAAGTGCAGCTGCTTTGCCTTGTTGGTTCTTTTTTAGGTCTGAGCCAGGGTGTGGTTTGTTTCCAGAGTCGCAGCCCAAGGCTCAGGGCGATGGTTTTTCACCCAGGAGAGGTACTGAGCTGCTCAGAGGTATCTTCAGAGCTGTTAACATCGTGCTACAGGGCTTCCGTGCACACACGTGTGTGATACCACATATTGCATCACAGACTGGTTACGTGTATTGAGATAAGTGTATCTCAGCAATCTGGAGTCATTTGTGTTTTAACAGCTGCCAGGGTTATCTACAAACTGCTCTTTCATAGGTTCTCTCCTTCATATTACATGGCGAGTCAGGATGCTAATAAAAATCAGCTTCACTATCAGAATACTTTGACACAGCACATTTTGTTCTTCTGTTCTGTGTAACAAAGATTTGCTAAATTCTGTCCTCATAGTTTCAGATGATAAAATTATGAAATTAAATTGTTTAATGGCAGTGTGAGAGTTAAACTTTCCCACAGGTAGTTGTGCAGGAGAAGGACAACCTGATTCATGATTAAGCCAGCGTAGACCAACCAGACCAGCTTGTCTTGAATTCCTGTGAATCAATATATTTTGCAGGGGCTCCATGATTATTGCTTTTCAGATCTGGATATATATTTTTGGTGATCCATGGTAACCTTCCAGCAAGAGCAAAGGTGTGAGTACTCACAGTCAGGCTGGAACAAAGGTTTGCTGTTCCTGGTGGCCTGCAACTCTGAATTAAGCTGGTTTCTGAATTCTAGGGTATTGATCAACCAGGACAGAAAAAGTGTTAAAGAGGAAATAAGACATAGCTGTGCATGTGCTTTCATGCTAATTAGGACTTTTTATGTTTTCAGCATCTGAGCAAAGCACTTCAGTGAATTTAGATTATTTAGGAAGAAACATTGCTGCAGATGTCAGTCTTTAATATTTAGAATTAATTGTATGACCTCATTTTAGTGGAAAAATAAAGATACTGCTTCCATTAAAATATTTTTAAGTCAGGTATTCTGTTATCCTTGCTATAGCTTATTACAAACTTTTTTTCTCTTA